>NC_143489.1:13790551-16640507 GCF_027475165.1 Benincasa hispida
CCGAAGACATCAGCATACGTAGGTATGCACGAGCATACATTCTGCAGCTTATTGGAGGATTTTTATTTTTCGACAAGTCAAATACTTTAGTGCATCTCATGTTTCTCCTATTATTGTCTGATTTCGAGCACGCTGGTACGTACTCGTGGGGTGGTGCATGTCTTGCATGGTTGTACCGAAAACTTTGTCGGGCTTCCAATGCACAAGCGTTGGAATTAGCAGGGCCACTGGTACTATTACAAGTATGGGCTTATAATCGATTTTCAATTATAGCACCACAAGTCCAACTATAGGCCCCAAATCATCGTCCACTGAGTGCCAGGTATTATTTTATTTATATATTTATTTTGTTTCCATTTTATGTAAGAATATAAATTAATTGTATTTTTTATAATTTTAGATGGAGTGGTGTATCGGCTGCCTCTGAACAGTCAACAAATATGTTGCTCGTATACAAAAAAATATTCGACATGCTGATGCACAATCATGTAGTAAATATGTATATAAATGATATTTAAAAAAAATTTATATGTATACTTATTTTTTTTTTCTTTGTCAGGTTATTTGGACACCATACACACAAATTTGGTCATCCTTACCTGATTATTGTCGTGATGGTGAAGACATCTGGTTGATTGTTAGCCCTCTTATATGCTTCCATATAGTAAAGTGGCATCATCCAGATCGTGTGCTGAGACAGTTTGGTATGCGATAAACGATACCTTCGTTGTCTTATACACTCCCAGCACTACACCAGATCGATTTAAGAGGTAAGCACGACCAAGACTGGCGTCGAATCTATGCAGAATATTTATCCTACTCGCATGGATGACGTGATCGTTGTGCACAGGGAGAATTAACAAATGAGCAGCTGTATCAGACGACTACTTTCCCTGTACAATTCGATCACGAGGCGATTTATCTCATCTGAGGATGCTTACTATTACTGCATGGTAAGAGATTTAAAATCAGACATTTTCCATATATATAATATGAATATTGTTTTATTTTTTTTTATTGTATAGAATAATTTTGTCGGCGATGTTCAACAATGTTCAGTGCAGAACAACTTACCAGAATTGGGTTCAATGTGTCAGCAAACATTGGTTAACATAGAAGGTATTATTCAACAAACAAGACGACTCAATGTTGCTGACACCGATCGAAGACGTATTCGTCGTAGACGACAATGACAACGGGGTGAACCTAATTTAGAGGGACACAAAGACAACCCCTGAGGAGTAAGGGTCAGGGGGTCGTTTTTAAATCCCACATTGTATCATTTTCAAATGGTAAATTAAAGAACTAATTGTAAATATTCTTTAATATCATGATATTTTTTTTAATATGAGTGCAAGATGTTTTCATTGTAGATTAAATATATAATTAAGTTTAACAATTAAAAAAACAATTATAAGCAATAATGAAGGAATTAAGTTATATAATTAAGTTTAACAATTAACTTTAAAAAAAGAAAAAGAAAAAAAATTTATAAACGAATCGTATACAGGTACACGAGTTTGCTTGATCGGTCAACCAAACAGCTGACGTGGTCAGCTGACTAGATTAAATGGTACTCGTGTACCGGGTATACGAGTATGCCACATGAAAATTGTGTACTCGGTACACGATTCCGTTACCCTAATTTTGTCAATACTTTCCCAAAACACCTATTTTTTGGAATACTTTTCCTCAACCCTATTTTTGTCATTATTTATTAAAAAAACATTAACTAAAAAAAAAATCGGAAAAAATACTCTTTTGTTCCCAAGTTTTAAAAAAAAACGTGCATTTTTTCCCATGTTTCAAATTGGTTATTTTTAGTTCATGAATTTCAAAAATAGGTTTAAAATGTTCAACTAATAAATCTATTAAATTTAAACCAAAAAAAATGGATTAAATATATGATGTGGCAAAATGAGGATTTTTTTTTTAATCTTTCTCACTCCTCTCCTCTCTCTCTCCTCTTCTCTCCACTTCTCTCTTCTCTCTTCTCTCTCTTGTCCTTTCGCCTCCATCTCTGTTTTCTCTTGTTTTCTCCCATTTTTCCATGAAGAAGAAGATAAATTTTGCTCACTTTCTTTCTCTCTCTCTTGTTCCGAAAACTAACCAAATTTCTGCAGAAGAAAATCAATGACAGAAAGATCTGTACCACCAATCCCATATCTGATCACAAGCAAAGAGATAGAGATGAATAGAAGGAAGGATGTATGTGAGATGAGATTACATATATACAGAAAAACAAGGGAGAAGAAGTAACTGGCTTATTCTTGAAGGATTTTTTGAAGAGAAAAAGCAAGGTTTGATATGTATATCTTTGGAACTCAAGAATCACACTTCCATGGAATAAGCCCAATTCAAGAATCACACTTCATCTTCTAGTTTTTTTTCCCCCTTTTGTGTTTTACTCTCTCTCTCTCTTTCTTTCTATATCACACTTTCTTTCTCTCTTGTCCTAAGAAAACCAAAGGGTGTTTGGAACTTCCATGGATGTGGGAAATCTCCACCAAACAAAAACCCATTAACCCAATAAAGAAAATCAAAGGTTATATAAACACACCATGAATTTTCCCCAAAAAGATAGAGAGAAAAGTTTAAGAAAGTAAGATTATTGAAAAACGACTGACAAAGAGATGGAGAAGAAAGAGAGAAGAGAGAAGAGTGGGAAAGATTAAAAATTATATTGTTTTTAAGTCATCTTGTACATCATATGTTTAATCAATTTTTTTAAAATTTAATATATTTATTAGTTGAGAGATGTTTTAAATCTATTCTTCAAAATTCATGGACTAAAATAACTAATTTAAAATATTAAGAACCAAATCTACCCATTCCTAAAAATTCAAATACCAAAATGACATTTTTTTTCCATATTACAATATGAAAATAATTAAGTTAAGTCTCATTCAACTTTCTTCTTTTCCTGGTCGTTCCTTTGTTCTCCACTTTTTTCAAAAGCTGAGAGATTAAAGAGGATAAAAAGAATAATAAAGTACGTTCCCCAAAGCCTTTCATGAAAAAGAGGTTCGCTTCCTTCTCAAAGCAAAATATAAAAGCGACAATTCTGCTTTCTATAAAAGAATTTTTGTCATTTATTTAAATAAATATAAAAGAATTTTTGTCATTTATTTAAATAAATACTCTTATTATTTTAAAGATTTAAAAATTATTTTAGTCTCTCTACTTTTAAAATAGAAATATTCAGATTGGTTCTTGTACTCTCAACTTTGATTCATTATGTACATTGAATTTTCAAAAAATAACTATTTTTGTCCCTTAAAAGTAAAATAAATGGACCACAATGATCATTTTTAAAAAATATAATGACAAAAATGAAACAAAATTAAAAATACTAGACTAGAGATGAATATTTTTAAAGTATAGAAACTAAAATAGACTAAATTTAAAAAAAATGGAGACTAAAATAACTAAAGTTAAACGTTTATGGACTAAAATAGTATTTAAACCTATTTTAAAAGTGACTACATTATTCTTGCTCTCTTTTTATAATCTTTTCAAAACTATTCTTTGAAGTGAAAATTCATTAGAATGTTAGTAAAAAAATTAGGACATAGAACCAATGACAAATTAAGAAATTAATGTCTAAGACCACAAATTCATATCATTTTAATATATATATATATATTCTCCTAAACTCTAGAAACGGTATAATAGATCTTTAAATTCTCACTTTTGTCTCTGATAGATTTTTAAATTATTAATTTCATATACAATAGATTTCTTACATATTTAAAAATAATTAAAAATTAAATGTTATATCATATATAAAACTTAACTTTGTGTTTAGTAGATCTCATTATACTAAACATTATCTGCTAAATCGACATTATTTTAAAAATCAATAAATCCTTAGTTAGACATAGAAATTAAAATTTATGTCCAATAAAAGAGATGTTTATTTTTAATATAATTGAAACCTAGTTGATGTAGGAAAAGAAAAAGAAAAGATATTGGGTGGATCTAATATTAAACCACTACAACAAAAGTGAGTTTCCATGACATAAGGATACAACCAAATTGTTGGAGAGAGAGAAAAAGTGTCATAAATGTAAAAAGAAAGCGTTTTTTTGGCGGAAAAAGACGAAAAAAATTCGTATTTTAAAAAATTATTACAATTTTTAAATGTCACCCATCCATGGAATTTATTGACTGTCATTAAATGTTTTTATTTTTATTTAAAATATAATAAAATAATAGGAAACCCTAATTAAAAAGATGGTAAAGTAAATCAGCTCCATTTTTTCCTTCAGTTTGGCGTGAACACTCCTCCCGGCTCCCACTCACAACCTCTTCCTCTCTCTCCATCTTGTGTCTGCAAGTCCCACAGATGGAAGTGTCACCCTCCAAGTTTCTAGCCTTGTTGTTCGTCAACCATTGTGCAGTCATGACCATCGTCTGCGCCGCCACTTAGGTTGCTGCCAGTAAGGTTCCATTCTTCTCTCTCTTTAAACTAACCTCCCCACACAACACCACACCACCGTCTCCAATCACACACGCTGCCGCACCTGCCACTGGAGTTTTCCTCCGCCGTCGCCAGAGATTTGTGCTTCACACCCATATGCCCTAAAAAATTTCCAATTAATACAATACGAACACCCAACTACCGATTTATACAATAGGAACTGAACACGCAACCTTATTGAGCTGACCACTCCTCACAAGGCCCAAATACTCAAGATCAATATTGGAAAGATGAAGAAATGGGTCAGAAATATTCTACCAAATCCTCAATACTCGGAACTCGATACTCGTCATCTTCCTACTCGATCCTTGATGAAAATTTCCTTCTTCGTCTAACGAGTCTCTATTAAATCCTCGATAGAACTCGATGACAACAGAACCAATACTCGATCGTACTGGACGGTTCTTGAATGATACTCGGTGCGACTCGAAGGTGAAAATGATGTACTTGAAGCTACTTGATAGCGAAGAATCGATGCACAATTGACTCGATATTCAGATTGCTTGATGCAATTTGAATAATAATTGAATGGCGCGCGATTTGCAGTAAAGAAAGCACTCGTATGAACAAGAAAGATAAGTCAAGAAGATGAAGACACAGTGTTTACGTGGTTCGGCAAGATTGCGTATGCACACAGAAGATCTAAATTCTTTTACTGATGAAGATTGTGTATAGTTTTGTTGTTTACAGAAAACTAAGGAAAATGATGATAACTCTCACTTTTGAATTTAAAATCAGTGGTATTTATACAGTATACCAGCTGACCATTTACAAAGTTAGTTATAAACAAACAAAAACTGAGGTATTTGAGTCAAAGCATCTTCAAATTCTCCACCTTGACTCCAATGCCTTGCAATCTACCGATCTTTCTGATTCTGACTGGTTTGTCTACCCTGTGTCTGGAAGCTCAAAGCCAACCTAGTCTAAACATTTAAATAATTTAAGCTTTCAAAAAAGTTTTGTTTGAAGGAAATCTAAATAGACATCCTTTGAGCAATGGAAGTGGATCGTTCCAAATCCCACTGAAAAAAAACACAAATAGTTATAGTCTAGACGAAAACGAACATATTAAGTATAAACAAAAATTACAGCATGCTACTTATAATTGAAGATACAAGGGATAGAGTATGCAAATCTTTGAAGAACTCTTCTTCACGTATCCCTCGATCGTTCAGCAATTCATTCAAACGACACGAACTTGAACTCAACGATCAGAACACGATCTCAACGAACGTCTGAATGAACCTCAATCCCAATCAAGTCCAACTTGATCCTCAAACTGAATTAGAACACCACCACAAATGTTACCTTGGTATTCTCAGTGTGAGAATCCAAGAGTTGTGGGCTCTGTATGATCTTGGACTGAGGAAAGCATGAGGTAGACGATCGAGTAAGTGAGAGGTGAAGACTGTTTATTGTATAGACAAAATACTCGAACGTTTAGTAAACGGAAGCCTATCGTATAGACTTTGCTACTCGATCGTGTAGCAACGATCAAACGAGTAACTATCGTATAGTAAAATCGTAGCTTGATCATGTATGCTCTCTATGCGATCGTTTAGTAAAACACTTTTACTTGATCGCCTTTTTGTGAGATTATTCCGAATGAATCATCAACTTTTTTATTTTGGAAAACCAAAATCTTTTTATCTCACAATTACCATAACTTTCAATAACCTCCTACTCAATTTGGTTATTAGAGAAAAAGAATAATTAATTATCATATAATTAATATGTTATAAATAAATATAATAATCAACTTATCATATTATATTTATAACCTATAGTTTTAATATTTCATCATATGAAACATATAAACCATGGTTATTTTTCTATTTTATGGTATTTAATATAAATCATATTTATATTAATTCCTCCAATTAATGTATCTAATATATCATATATAATTGAATTAATTGAATCATATATCATATATTTAAACTTCCTCTAGTTAATTTGAACACGTCAAACTAACCCAAAATCTGATTCTCAACTTGAACCTATTGAGCTACTAAGGGGACCTCATGAACCTATAGCTTGAAGTTCCAATAGTACGTGAATAACTTATTAAACTCTTTAATCACGAGATCCACCATCTGTTAACTGTTGGTCACTCTACTAAAGACCAACAGCTGCACTTTTCACACTACAAATATATTTCTGTGTCCATATGACAAATCAACAGTGTGATGACTCTTCACAAATCGCTTGAAAGTACAACTAGGCCAATTCACCATTTCACCCTGTGTAGTTACATCCAACTCCTTAAGTACCACTGATTCCTCTAATGAATAATAAGTCATAGTTCTATTATGACGGAGTCCTCTCGGACCAGGAGAAGGTATGACCACTATGTTCAAGACTCAGAATCAACCCTTGAGGGAGCAATTTATCTACTTACCTCTGCTTCGGAGAAGAAGTGAATTCCATCTTGTGTAACTGAGTTCCCAGCTCCTCAATCAGACGAATCCCCAAAATGGTAGGCTTGTTGAGTTGGCAATCTGACCACTCTCACCCATACAAATCAAAGGCTCGGCCTCATAGGCAGAAGTTTTCAAAATACTCAGGATTAAGATCATGTCACCTATGGTCATTTTAGTGAAATGAAAGTCTCAATTATCAATGGAGTTATATAAAGAGACTAGTCATCTTATGGTACGGTCTTATACAAACTCTTTGTATAGGATACCCCTGCTCACATGTCTCTACATGAATGGTCAGGATCAAACCATTTGTAGCACTTTACAACACTTGTAAACATCTACAAAACGGGTCGTATCCATAGTGTCAACAAGATAAGGTATCCTTATCCATCTAATACAGACCATTTAGGTTATTGCTTAAGTCATGTTCTACTTATATGTCTCACATACATGCTTAAGTTACATGAAATAACCACAAATCTTAGTTTATTGGATTTGAGTAAATGCTTATAAAATAACATTTATTTTATTAATAATAATATGTGTACAAATGTTTACAAACTACGAGACCACCAGAAGAATTAGGACACCAATCCCAACATTGTTACATGTCAGTTGCATTGTCTGAAATATGAATCTTTAAAATTTTATCTCCTTGTCTCAATTTTATCTCCAATGAAGTGATACTTGATATCAATGTGCTTAGTTCTAGTGTAGAATTGTGGAATTTGGGACAAATGGATAGCATTTTGGTTGCCACAGTAGAGTTTCACCACTGTTTGATCCATTCCAAGTAGACCTATGGTGGGTTTTAAAACTATATGACATACATTATGGTATATAAAATAAACATACATCACATGTATATTTTGATGGAACACGAGACATACGCAATGAAATAAGGATCTAATTACACTCTAATTGCTTCTAATTAAAAGGAAAATAGCATGCAAATATAGGGGAAAAAAAGTAAATTAAAAGGGATATAAAACAACCTTTGTAGCTCCCGAAACGCTTCTATCTCCGCCCGAACACGAACTGAACAACCACTAGAGTTGACCTATTATCCTCTGGACTCAGAACCGGGTTGTTGGACCCGATGGATGAAGAAACCGAGAGAGAGAAAGAGATGGATTGGTTTTGGGTTGGGTTTTTGGCCCAATTTAGAAACTAATTTTGGCAAAATTGTCAAAAGTTTTCTATCCAATTTGAAAGTCCAAATTTATAGAAAAAAGCGATGCAAAAATTGCATGAAACAAATTCATAAAAACCCAACACCTCAAAATCCACTATCTAAATGGGCTTGATGTCTCCACTATAAGCCAACACCTAGCCCACTATCTTGTTAGTGAAATTATCCAACAAAAGTTTGGATTTTCCCACTAACTTTAGTCAAAGGGCAAAATTGTCATTTTGTAAAAGTCAAATTTTGACCGAAAAGTCAACATTTTGACTTTTTTTATAATTTTTTTCGTGTTCACTAATTTTAAGCTCCCGACATGAATCCGTATTCATTTTCTTGAAATTCAAATCACATTTGAATATAAGGCCGGTCAAAGTTTGACTTTTCACATCTTTGTCCATTTCCATTATTTTCGAGTTTCTGAATATGAACGTATTCATATTCTTAATATTTAAATCACATTTAATCATTAAAGTTGTATCTTTAAGCTGAAAAACCGACCACTATATCACATATACTTGTTAGTTTCTCTCTCTTCACCTAATTCGAACAATTTGAATAATTCTATCATGCCGTTCTAAGTTTATTCTATATGAGCTAGTAGGGGAAACTAATGTGGGCTCCAACGATCTAAGATTAGCTGGCTAAACTCTTTTAGATAGAGCTAATCAATATTCGTTAAATAACGGGTCATTCCACTATAGTCCCTTAGTTGCACTCCCCTCACTATAGATATATTTCTATCCATATGATATAACCATAATTAGTAAGATAATCCTTCATAGGTTGTTCGTAATCTCAGCTGAGTCATAAAAACCGTTTTACCCGTAAGACTACATCTTGTTCCTTAAATTCCACTGATCCTCTAATAAACAATTGGTTTAAGGTCCAACCTATAAACCGAACCCCTCTCGGGCCAAGGAGAGGGTGGGGCCCTTGTTCAAGACATGGATTCAGTACTAAAGGGAACAACCTATCTACTATCCCTATAACGGGTAAGAGTGAATTCTGTCTTGCACCCTATGTTCCTAGCTATCCACCTGATCTTACCCCTGAAATGGGAGGCTTATTGGGTCAGCGATAATGAGCTACCCTTACCTATGCAGATCTAAGGATAATCCCAAATAAATAGGAGTTCATAGTTAGCTCAGGATTGGGATCGAGTTACCTAGGTCATCGAATTTGAATTAGTCAGTTTTAAACAGTAAATGGTGTTATAAAGTAAAAGTGACTAAGTTGTGGTCCAGTCTTATACAAACTCATTTCATAGGATGCCCCCACTCACATATCTCTATATGAACGATTCAGGATCACATCGTTTGTACTAACTACAAAGTGGGTCGTATCCATAGTGTCCCCAGAACAAGGCGCTCAACCTTATCCTTATACTATAGACCATTTTAGGCTATATACTCGAACTTGATCCATGTTTTATGTCATCACATAAAGTTCAAGTCTACATTAAATAGCCTCAGGACCTTAGTTTATTGGATTCAAGATTACAATTTCAATAACAATTTTATCGAAAAACAAAACAGAATATATTTATCAATTAACAAGCACGAGTTTTAGGACATAAAATCCAATATATTTAACTAAAGTTGATGGACCAGGATAAACAATCTCAAAACTGGAAATTAAATGCTAACTTATTACAAAATTGAGTCCACCGGTTCAGAATAAGTGAACTGAGTTTTGAATTGCTCGCCTCGAACCGCTCCACCAAGAACCCTTGCAGCTGATCGTGTACCAAATGTCTGATCGTCGAGCAGAGAAGCGTCAAGTATAGACGTTCGTTTATATGCGATCACGTAGCTTTTGACTATGCGATAAGCATGAAAGTCTATGCAATCGTATAGCGTGTATTGAGTATCATATACTATTTGATCGTGTAGCTAATGACTATGCAATGAGCATGATAGTCTACACGATCGTTTAGCACGCAAGCTTGCATCGAGTATCATATACCACACGATCGCCTACCCATTGAGCACCTATGCGATCATGCAATCAACGTAATACGATCGTGTTTCAAACTTTACACAATCGCGTTGCATTAGCTATGCGATCGTTTAGAAAATGTTACACGATCGTGTAGTAAATTCTACACAATCATATAACAAATTCTAAACGATCGTTTAGCTTCATCTACACGATGCGGCAACCTTTGTTTCGTCTTTTCCATCGAAACGCACTACAACCCTTCTTCTGAAGTCTCACGAGCAACTCAAAAACTTAAATAAATATAGACTCGATTGCAATTTATTGCCCAAAAACACAAGGGCATTTACAATAACTTTGTAAATTTAAATAGAAAGCCATAAACATAGATTACTATCCCGAAACATCCATCAACAAACCATCTACAAACATTTATCATATAAATGCAATGCAGAATGAAAAAACCTACCAATACTGTAAACAATTTTAATACAAAAAAGGAATTTGGAATCAGAACTACAACTTGGCTCTGATACCAATTGAAGGAACTCGTTTTACAGGAGATCTTTGAGCGGAAGAGGATCGTCCAAATTCCAATAATTATTGAAAACTAAATTTATAGTAAACATACAAGATATGCATTCAAAATAAATTACAACATGCTTGAAACAAGAAAAGGATTCAATATACATTACCTTTGAAGACCTTTTCTCTTCATGTATCCCTCGAACAAACACGAGCCTCGAACACAACAACATCTTAAAAACTTTCTTTAAGAACTTCTCAAACCAAAAAGAGTAGACACTATCACAATGAACCTTTGATATTCTCAGGGTGAGAACCTAGGAGTGGTGGGCTCTAACTATTTTGGTTAGGAGGGATTGTTTGAGTTTGAAGGAAGAAAAAGATTGAAGCACACAGAACGATTCTGTAAACCCAATGTCCAACCGTGTAAGCATTCAGGCATGTAGGAAGAAGAAGAAAACCCTTTTCTTTTATTTCTTTTGGCACACAATAACCACCCACTAAGGTGGTTGGAGAGAAAATATAGAAAGTTATTATTCAAAATAATAAAATAATATAGATAAATATGATAATTAACTTATCATATTATATTTATATTAAACTATATGTTATATCAAATATAACATATAACCTATAGTTTTAATATTGTATCATATATAATATAAACTATAGTTCCTTTTCTCTATTTTATGGTAATAATATAAATCATATTGATATTAAATTTAACAACTATGAATCACATTCATAGAAAATATATTTGAATCTCATTCAAATATTTATTTCCTCCATTTAAACCATAATGTAAAAATACATTATAACAATTTAATCATATATAATTGAAACAATTTAATTATATCATATATAATTGAAATAATTTAGTTATATCATATATAATCAAATCTCTCTTATTAATTTGAACAATTTAAATTAATCAAAAAACTGATTCTCAACTAAATTCTTTTGAGCTACCAAGGGGACCTTATGGACCTGTAACTTAAAGCTCCAATAGTACATAAATAATTAATTAAACTCTTTAATCTGTTAGGCACTCCACTAAAAACCGACGGCTACACTCTTCGTACTATATATATATTTTTGTGTTCGTTGGATATAACTAATCAATAGTACAATGGCCCTTCACAAATTGCTCGTAAGCACAGCTAGGCCAAATTACAATTTTGCCCTGTAGTTACATCTAACTCCTTAAGTTCTACTATGACTAAACCTCTCTCAGGCCAGGAGAGGATGTGACGCCACATTCTTCAAGACTTGGAATCAACTCTTAATAGAACAATTTATCTACTTACCTCTGCTTTGGGGAAGGAGTGAATTTCAACTCAGACGAATCCCTAAAATGGTAGGCTTGTTGAGTTGGCGATCTGACCACTTTCACCCATACAAATCAAAGAACCGTCCTCATAAGCAGAAGTTCACAACTCACTCAGGATTCAGGTCATGTTACCTATGGTCATTCTAGTGAAATGAAAGTCTCTATTATGAACGTTGTTATATAATAAAGCTAAACATTTCATGGTCTGGTCTTATACAAACTCCTTTGTATAGAATATCCCTGCTCGCATGTCTAATGCATGAATGATCATGATCAGATCATTTGTAGCACTTTACAACAATTATAACACCTATAAAGCGAGTTATACTCGTAGTGTCACCAGGATAAGATACCTAGCCTTATCCATATACTACAGGTTATCACTTAAACATGATTCACATGTATGTCTCCACATACATGTTTAAGTTACAATGATAACCTTGGATGTTAGTTTATTGGTTTGTGGTTAATGCAACTAAAATATCATATATTTCATAGGCAAAATGAATAAAAGATCATATATTATTAATCACATAAGATATCATATATATGTTATAGGCAAAATGAACAAAATATCATATATATGTTATAGGCAAAATGAACAAAATATCATATATATATGTTAGTTTATTGGTTTGTGGTTGATTGTGATTTCTTTATAAAAACACAAGGACATATTGGATTATTTTGATATCCTTCTTTTAATAAATATCCAGTCAGGTGATTATACCACATCATTCTGATTGTTTCAATCCATATAGTGATCTCTGTAACTTTATTGAATATCATTCTCGGGAATTTGATGTATTTGTTTCAGGTACCTTAAATCCTTATGGGATTCTCAAAGAAATATCATTATCAAGAGACCCATATAAATATGTTGTGACTACATCCATAAGATGTATATCCAGACTTTTATACACAATCAAGCCAATTAAATATCTTAATGTAATTGCATCCACCACTTGAGAATATGTCTCCTCATAATCAGTACCAGGTCTTTGTGAAAAATCTTGACCTCATTATTTTCATTTATTTTCCTTACAAACACCCATTTATATCCCACAGGTTTAACACCTTCTGGTGTCCTGACTACTGGTCCAAAAACCTGACATTTTGAAAATGAGTTTAATTATGCCTCGATTACTTTTTTTCACTGAAGCCAATCTTTTCTATGTTGACATTCTTCAATAAATTTTGGTTCAGAATCCTCATTGTTAGATATAATATCAAGAGCAACGTTATACGTAAAAATGTTATCAATAATTATATTAGTACAATTCCATCTTTTTCTTGTCATGACATAGTTTATTGAAATCTCATTATTATCTTTAGATATTTCACCTTCTTCAGTAGTCATGTCGAGGATTTCTTTTTGGGTATTTACATCCTCAACCAAGTCTTTTTTACTATTAATTATTTTTCCTTTTCGAGGATTTTTATCTTTGGAGCCCACTGGTCTATCAAGCTTTTGACATGTTCCAGACTCATTAGTGACAATTTGTTGTGTTGGGATATCAATTTTTTATGGAAAATTTGTAGTTCGTATATGTGACTTAGTTACTTTCTTTGCATCTATAAATGCATATGATAATTGATTTGCTATATTTTGCAAATGAATTATTTTCTAAACTTTAAGTTTACATTGATTTACATGGGGATCTAAATGAGACATAACGATGTATTCCATGTAATTTATTTTTCCAACTTCTTAACTCTTCCTCCTAATGTTAGAAAATTTCTCTCATTAAAATGACAATTAGAAAATTGTGCAGTAAATACATCACCCATCAAGGGTTCAAGATATTTAATAATTGATGAGGAATCATATCCAACATATATTCCTAACCTCCTTTGAGGACCCATCTTAGTGTGCTGTGATGAAGCAATTGGAACATATATTATGCATCCAAAAGTTCTCATATGGGAAATATTTGGCTCACGACCAATTATAATGATGAGTACTTATGATAAGCTACTAGCCTAATGCGTACAAGTGATGTTGCATGCAAAATAGCATGTGCCCATACAGATGAAGGAATCTTAGCTCTCATAAGTAATGGTCTTGCAATTAATTGCAAACGTTTTATAAGTAGTTATACTAAACCATTTTGTGCATGAACATGAGCTATAGGATGTTCAACACTTATCCCAATTAATATACAATAATTATCAAAAGCTTAGGATGTAAATTCACCAGCATTATCAAGATGAATGGTCTTAATTGTATAATTAGGAAATTGTATTCTTAACTTAATTATTTGGGCAAATAATCTTGCAAATGCAAGATTTCGACTTGATAATAAGCAAAAGTGTGACCATCTAATGGATGCATCTATTAATACCATAAAATATCTAAATAGTTCACTTGGTAGGTTAATGGGTCCACATATATCACCATGAGTTCTTTCTAAAAGTGCAGGTGATTTAGTCCCCACTTTAGCTGGTGATGGTCTAATTATTAATTTTCTTTGAGAGTAAGCATCACATGATAATTCATTAGATTGAAGAATCTTTTGGCTCTTCAATCGATGTCCATTTGAATTCTCATTAATTCTTTTCATCATTATAGATCCTTGATGACCCAGTCGGTCATGCCAAATTGTAAATATGCCTGGATTCATGAACTTCAAGTTCATTATTGTATATGTTTCAATTACTCGTATATGAGTATAATATGATCTAGAAGATAAAGCAAGTAACTCTTCCAGTATATGTTTTTCATTTGAGACAGTGGATATGGTATGTAGATATTCCACATTATTCTTACTATCAGTCTCAAGATAATAACCATTGCAATGTATATCTTTAAAACTTAGAAGATTTATCTTTGATCGACTAAAGAACAATGCATTGTCAATTGTAAATTTTGTTCCTCTAGGCAAAATAATATTTTTCCAAAACCTTCAATTAAGTTTGCAGAGTCTGATATTGTATTTACTTTTGTTTTCAGCATCGTCAATTTGGAAAAATATTTTTTATTTGTAAATATTGTGTGTAGTTGCACTGTCTGCCAGACATGGATCTTCTTTGCTCATTTTTGAAACACCCAACATATGAAAATGATCCATGTTTCTTCATTAAAAGAAAATAATTACAATAAGAAAAACAACACTTAAAATATACAAAAGTTACTAAAAAAATGAAGATAGATAAAAGAAAACAACAACATTAAGTCTAGATATTCTCAAAGTCCAAAGAAACACTTGATGTTCTACCAACTGTGTCAATCTTCTCTTCAGGAGATTCAAAAAATTCCACCACATCCAAATTTGTCATGTGGGATGGGTCAAATATGTCATTATCCTGGTATGCAAAATTTGCTTCCATGTTTTTCTCTTTTTTCTTTAGGGAGACTTGATAGAGGTCAACTAAGTGGTTTGACGTACGGCAGATACGTAACCAATGCCCAGTCATTCCGCATCAGAAGCATTTATTTTCAACACTCTTTGAACTTCTATCTTATGGAGCTTTTCCTTTGTGATAATCATTTTATGTGGTTCTTTTGAAATTTAAATGATTAGAACAACCACCACAAAAATAATAATTATTTCTTCCTCTACCACGGTCATGATCTCAACCACGACCACGACCACGACCTCGACCACGATTATTAATATTCATAACATTCACTTCAGGGAATGGTGTTGTTCCAATTGGTCGAGATTTGTGGTTTTTCATCAATAATTTGTTAGTTTGTTCTGCCATGAGAAAACATGAAATTAGTTTAGAATATTGTTTAAAACATTTCTCTCGATATTGCTGTTACAGGAGCATCTTTGAGACATGGAATGTAGAAAATATCTTCTCTAGCATATCATAATCATTAATTTTTCTTTGTTTACTTATTTTAAATAATGCGGAGTTGTAATCACTTACTGATTTGAAATCTTGTAGCCTCAAGTGCATCCACTTATAACGAGCTTTAGGAAGAATAACTATTTTTTTATGATCATACCTCTCTTTCAAATTTTTCCACAAGATACGAAGATCTTTTATTGTAAGATACTCAATTTTCAACCTCGTGGATATGATGTCGAAGGAAAATCATAGCTTTTTTTTTGTCCTGACTGGATGTCATATTTCCTTCTTTGATAGTCTCCCGAAGATTCATAGCGTCCAGGTGGATTTTGGCATCAAGTGCCCATGACAAATAATTATTGTCGTCAATATCAAGGGCGAAAAATTCTAATTTTGTGAGATTTGTCATGGCAGCACTATTATAAATTATTGTATTTATGTTAGAAATTTAATAGATATTGAATATGCAAAATAACATTAAATTTATTAATTATATCGAAGAGGAAAAAATCGACATATCTTTAGAACCTATCTTTGCGGAGAAAACAACAGGAGCTTGTGTTGGTAATATGTTGTAAAATTGAAGAGCACGAAGGGAACACAGATATAAAGAAATTATAATATAATATTATATTTATATAATGATATTAAATATATAAAATAAAATAACTAAAAATATAAAATAATTAAAATTGTAAAATTGGATAATATGAAAATTAATGAAATTTTGAAGAGAAACTCACCAACGTATGTGTGATTTTAAGATACACCAAATGCCAAAGTGGCAAGTAAGATGTGAACTTACATGGACATCAAACATGAATAATTACAAGGTATATAGACAACAGTAAGAGTGACATATGGTTTTTGGACACTAAGCAATGAGCATATATTTATTATTATAATATTCATAATAGATATATCAATATATATGTTGAAGAGTTATAGATGAAATTGAAAGAATAATATTTGGTAACTAGCCATTTTTTAAAAGTAAAATTTAAAATAAGATTTGTGGAATTAAAAAAAAAAGTTAAAAAATTATAATGCATCAACAAGAATTTGACCCTAAACACGTGGCATAAACTGTTTCGATAAGCTTAAGAATTCTCATCTCAACGCTCAGGCAAATCCAATTTAAAGGAGCAACTGTTGGCTTCTCTTTGGATATGCCCCTCTTACAATATTGTGGCAACATATTTTCATGTAACTACTGCATCTTATTTCATTAAAAATTAATAAATAAAAAATAACCAGCGTTTTTATTTCAATGTTAGTTGTGCAACATTTTAAAATAAATAAATATATATAGATATATATATTATCTTTTTGAATTTAGCCTTAAAAAATCTTACGTTCTTGATTTTCAAATTAAAGCCAACCAAATATGAGTCGTGAGGCTTCAATCCTTTCCATTTGGATGGCCTAAGTTTTTTCTAATTACCACAAAGTATCTAAAAAAGGAAAAAAAATTAGCTGTGTGAATAGAATATATATTAAAAGCTTATTCAATAAATATGTTGGCAACAAAGCCAAGATGTCCCTCTCATGTTTTAGTTAATTGAAGTAACGTTATACTTATAGCCCATCAATGGCCACATCGCACACATGGTAGGGATTTTTTTAGACGAAATATTAGAAGAGTTGAAATCCTAACCTCCGCTAAAGATCTTATTTTTGTCCAATAAATTTAGTTCAGCATTATTGACATGATCTTTCTCCTTAGAAATTGGAGGTTCGATCAACCACCATCAAAGATTGTACTAAAAAAAATGTAATTTTTTAATTATAAAATAATTTAAGTTTTAGTTTACTAAATAACTCTTAAATTATTTTTATTGTATTTTCTTGTTTGAGAGTGAGAAAAGGTATAAATAATACCGTAGAATTGGAAACAAAAATTTCTTGTTTGAGAGTGATAAAGTTTCTCTCCATCTAATTGAAAACAAAAAAGGGAATTCTATGTGATTTTAATAATTTTTAACATGATAAAATTTATTTTTGGCATATTGTTTATCTTCGATTTGTAAAATACTCACTTAAATTATTATTATTATTATTTTAATTTCTCGACTATTTTTCTATTCATTCCTATCATATAAGTTAAAAGATTTTATGTTTTCAATCCACATTAATCAGTTTGAGTAATCGACATGATTAAGACTTTTTAAATAATAATTAAAGACTTGCATAGAAAGAGACTCAACTTATGGTAATGAAAAAAATATATATATATATATTTTCCCCCAAGTTTTAGGTATAGTTTCTATTTGATTTCTAAAGTTTCAGAATATTACACATTTAATATATACTTTTAATCTCGATTTTTGACTAAATACTCATTTTCGATATTTAATGTTAATGTCTATTAAATAATTTAAAAGAAATATAATCAATTGAATTTCACTTTCTTCCTTGCTATCAAAATTAATTTTAAAAGTCTACTCCACACTTATTTGAAATTAATTAGTAGATATTTACACAAAAAATTGAAAGGTAATATTTAGTAAAAAAAAAAAAAATTAAGGTTAAAAATGTAAATCTTGAAATCTAAAGATTAAATCGAAATAAAACTCAAATCTAAAGATAAAAATAGTAGTAAAGTTTTGAAATTGAAATGTTATAATATTTTGAAATCTAATGAGGAAGAAGAGGTTTAACTAATGGATTTGCAAGAAAGAAAAGGAAAAAAGAGGTGAGAAAGTGGGAAGGCAAATGTTAAAAGTGAGAGGGAAAGAGCAATAAATAGTGGTAGAGGAGAAAGGATGATGCAATTGATAGTGGAGTATCCATCCTAATACAAATACATTATACAATGCAACTCAAACCCATCCCCTTCTAAGGATTTATTATTATTGTTTTTATTATTGGGATCTGATTTGACACTGTGCCCTTACAAAACCCCACATGGCCTTTGTTGGAACCCACCATTTTTTATGGACCTATTATATTTCCTGTCCACTCTTAACACTGCCCCATCCGTCTCCCCTCCATTTCATTTCCTTTATATATATATATATATATATTAATTTATAATGCCACTCACCATTTCCATACTCTGTCTACTCAACTACTGTAACTGCCCCCAAACCCACTCAATTATTTTTTTTATGTCTTTTGCTCCCCATTTTATTTATTTTCCCCTTAATCAAATAAACGTTAACGTTTCAATTGTTTAAATTTACGAATTTATCACATTTATTGTTCTTCCGGATTCAACACCCTCCATTCCTAAATCAAATAACATTTTTTTATTATCAATTTGAAAGTGATCACCGTATGGAACACAAATAAACAACACAAAACGTAACTAAATGGGATAAATGAGGCCAACTTTTTGTAAAAAAAATAATATATTCTAACATTTTTATATTTGTTTCACTTTCAGCAATAGCATCACTCTCCAGATTTGTTTAAATAATATATTAAGAATAGAACGAAAGATTCAGATAGTCGAAGATTTATTTAAGAGTTATCCTTTGCTTCTTTTGGAAATATATAAGAAACAATTTTAAAATGAAATATCTGCGAAGAAATAAATGGTTGATATTGAAAGAAATATTCAGTTAAATAGGGGAAACAAAAATATAGAAAATTGTATTTTATTATTTTCTAGACTTGAAGTGGATTTATATGCGAATTGATTAATATTGTCCTTCACTATATGCCTTGTCGAACAGATCTTTCGCGATTTTTTCTATTCTTTTTTATAAAAAAAATTCATTTTAAGAATTGATGTACATGTACGTATCAGAAACATATTATTATTATTATTAAATTTTGGTTAACAAACTGACATTTCTATTTGTCACATTTATATGAATTTGAGTTGTAAAAATTGATATTTTTGATAAAAAAAAAAATAATGAAACATAAAAAGAATAAGATACAAAATTATCGTCAATATAAATATATAATAAGCAATTTAATTTATTTAAAAATATGAAATGTTGTGTCGAAGATTTAATCACCATCTCAACGTTGTACTTAAAAAAAAGATTTGAAATTTTTATCTATTAATTTAAGTATTTTTTTTTTATCGTTTTTATCTTTATAACTTTCTTAAAATATCTATCAATATCAAAATTTTCATTAGAATTTTTATAAAGTTGAAATCTCAATATCGATATTTTAAATATTGATTAAACATAAATATTTTTTTAAAAAATAAAAACAATTAATTATGATTATTTGGGATGACGAACTTTTTTTTTACAAATAAATTATACTTATGTGCGGAATAAAAAATATTTAATAAATGAGATTTTTTTATATTAAAATGTGTAAGTTTATTCATTTTTAATTTCAGCATATTAGCTATATAAAGGAATTTAAATTAAACATTGTTTAGGCATGGAATTTAAAGTATAACCATGACCATGATGTTTTTTAAAGTATTTCAAAAGCACTTGCCATATGTTAAAAATGTTGCTTTACACAATGTTTAAAATATCGATGTCGACGAAATATCGAGATTTTAATTTTATGGAAATTTCGATAAAAATATCGATAAAATTTCGATTTCGATAGATATTTCTGGAAAAATTCAAAAAGTATATATAAATTAGTAAATAAACATTTTATGATTTTTAAACAGATTAAATATCTATTATTTATAATGGATTTACACTAATGATATTTTATTGCTTAATAATATTTTGTGAATTTTTCTGCGATATAATAGAATATTAATTCACCCCTCATGTTGATATTGAATCTATAGAAACATTGAAATATCGATAGAAATTTCGACATCACGACGGAAATTTAATAATATGACTTTACATATCCTAATTATATAGTGCTACAAAAAATCTAAAATAAGGAATATAAATCATCGAACATATGAAAAATGGTTTTTATTATTTCTATTTAAAAGCTCATTATTTACTAAAAGCTAATTGTTTTTATTTAAATCTAAAATAAGGAATATAAAAATGGTTTTTATTTACTAAAAGCTCATTATTTGAAAAATTAAGCTAATTTTTATTATTTCTAATTATTTAAAGATAACTTTAAATTTGATATTGACATTCAATCACCGTAAATGACTGGTTTTTATTGAAATTGTTTTCAAACTTAGATAATCTAAAAGCTCATTTAGATTGATTAGAAAAAAAAATATTTCTATTTAAATTCTTTTAATAAAACAATTTAAAATACATTTTGGGAGTGGTTCAAAAGTTATTTTGAGTGATTGTCGAATATTTTAATTTTTTTTTTAAAAATGAGTTATTTTTAAATTAAATACTTGAAAAATTAGACCAAACCTACCCTAAACTTATCATTCAATAGTTGCTTTTATGGTTAGTTAAAAGTAAATATACAACTCAAATAAATTGGCTAACTACCTTAATAGTAATCTTAATGAGAAAAATCCAATGAAGTAATAAATAAATAAACCCAACCTTTTTCATGGTATCCCCTAATCAATCAATCCTCAACCCAACAACAGTAAAGAGTTGATAGTGTAAGTGTATAAGAATTATATATCCAATGCATGCCAAAATTTATTAGCCAAAATTCTAGAAAATTGACTATGCAACTAACCTAGGATGTACTTGCAAGTTTTGCAACCAATCTCTTTAATATATAGTTTGGTTTTCTTTTCATGGGCTTCATCATTTGAATATCGACATATTCTTTCTAATTCATAAAATATATTTTTTTTTGTACAGAGTCAATTGTTCAAACCATATTTCCTATTATTAATGATTCAATTAATAGAATCAACCATATTATATATATATCTCAATTTTGGTCTCTCTAGTTTTAAGTTTCTTCTCTTATCTGATTCAAAAGAAAAAAAAAATCTTCTCTAATCATTTTAATATTGATCTATATATTTTTTAATTTTAGTCTAGTCTAAGCATAAGTCAATTAATTAGATTATATATTTTCAATTAAAGGGTGAGAGGTTTATGTATTATGTAATGAAGGTAAATAGATTTCATAGGGATAATGTGAGAATATTTTATGTCATTTTCAGATATTATGTATTATGAATTATATAATATTACTAAATAATAACTATACAAAAAAAAAAAAAGTTTAAAATAAAACATATTCATAAGTAAATTATTATCATTAGTTTATTATTAACTAATATTTAGTATGTAATGCCAAAAAACTTACAATTTATAAATATAATATCAATCATATTTTTAAACAATTATTTAAATTTGAATTAAATTTCTGAATCTTCTATCAAATACATTTCTGAAACATGAAATACAATTTTATTTTGATTGAATTTCTTATTTTCAAATTTTTGTTTTTAGATTCTCTACCAAACATGTACTAAATTTATTGTTTAAGAAAATTTCAAATCGTGCTTCTATTTTTTTAAGTACAAGGGGATTCAAACCACAAACTTCTTGATTGCGAATAAGTTTTAGGTTAGTTGAGCTATGCTTGACAAATATTCTTTATTTAAATTGAGTAATAACTAATAACAATAATTATTATTTTTTTATTATTTGAAAATTTACCCTTTTTGTCCATATATATTTTGAATATATTTTCTTGTTGAGTCAGTTAATTTCAAATGCTGAATTTGATGTTAGTTTTCATTTGGTCCAATCAATTTCAAAATGTTACATTTTTAGTTTTGAATTTTGAGTTTTGAGTTTGACTTTTATTTGGTTTCTAAGTTTCAATATTGTACATTATTATTACTTTGAGTTTCTATTGATCCACACTTTTGGTCTTTGGCATTAACTCTCAATTAAATGATTTAAAATAATATAAATGAAAAAGTTTGTAATTAATTTTAATAAAAAATGTGAACTAATTTATTTTTATTAATTAATTAAGAGAAATTAATATTTAAGATAAGACTAATTAATAAAAGTGTAAATCTTAAAACCTAAAAATCAAATAAAAAAAAACTAAAAAATTTCAAGAATAAAAATGTTCCATTCTAAATTTTAGAGACCAAAAGAAGATTAAACATAAATTTAATAGTAAAAGTGTAATATTATGAAATCTAAACTAAATTCAAACCTTAATGATCATATATATATATATATATATATTTGTTTTTTATATTCTATTTTCAATAGTGATCTCAATTTCACTATTAATTTTTTATTTGGCTAAATATTTTTATTAAATTGAAGAATTGATTTTTCACCCAATCAATTACAAAAACAGACAAACATTTGGAATATCTTAGATTTTTATAAGCCAGCCTGTTTTAGAATTAAATCTCATAAATAATTTATCAATCACAGAACTAAATTATAAAGTGTAATTCTAATTACAAGTTGAATTAAGACCACATTTACTTCGTTGGAAAGGGTATAAATGTAATGAATTTTTATTGACATATCAATTGTAATGGATCTCAATCATAAAAATAATTAGATTATTTTTTAACATATTTACTTAACTATTCTGTAAACATAATTTAATTACTATTAATGTCATTTACTTAACCGTTATTATTGGTGTAAACGTAATGGATTTTTTAAATTTTCCTTTTTATTGATACTTTTATTTATCGATATCGTTATCAAACAAACGATCCCATAATTTCAGATTTTTTTTTAATTCTTTTAGCGTATCAAATAAAAGTCCGATTTTTTTAAAAAATATTTTTATCAAGGAAATAACATCCTAAAATTTTGGAATGTTTTTCCGGATTTTTTACCGATACGATATCGAACAAATAACATCACAAAATTTTAATATGCTATTAGCAAATAATAACATTCTAAAATTCTGGATTTTTTGATTTTGTATAGACACCGAAAAATAACATCCCAAAATTTTAGTTTTTTTTATTTTAATTATTGACATTGTTATGGGACAAATAACATCGATAAGCTTGTTTAACAAAAATTTCTCCTCCAATTTGACTCATATTCTCACACTCAACAAATTAAAAAGAAAAAAAAACCATCCATTTCTTTTGCTTTGCTTTTCTTCACCCAAGAAAGAAGGGGAAAAAAACACAGCAACATGATTCTAAAATTAATTGGTCTTATAGATATCAACCATATCCCAAAATTTTGATTTTGTTTCGTATTCTTTCTTATGGATACTGTTATCGATCAAATACATCGATAACATGGTCTTACAAAACATGATATTTGAGACCAAATTTGAAAATCGTTAAAATAATTTTAAAAATATGATGGGTCCATGTAATTTTCAAAGGTAATCCGATCAAGTACCTTTTAGTTCAATTACAATATTTGATTATAAATTTTATGATAGATCCCACGTTATACAAACATAATAAAATGAGATCTATTTTTATGAATGAATTACGTTACTTATATGGTAAAGGTGGACTAAATGTGTAATTTTAAAAAATATATGTATATTGTAAAGTACAACTTTAAAGAAGAAAAACAAGAATATGTCGTGAAATCTATTAGACTATAATCTATAGAGCATAATTTAAACCATTTACATTGAAGCGATCTGACGAGGATCAGGGTCCATTTCTTTGATCATCTTCAATAATTACACCTTCCCCTGCTTCAAATTTTTTTGAAAATCAAACTAACCAACATCGTACCAATAATTTCAATACAAAACACACCCCTTCTTTTCTCTCAAATTTCACCCTAAATTCATTTCACGGATTTCGCTATTTGTGGGATCCCACAAACTTTTATTACCAAATTCCTTCACCCCCCCCATAAATTTGGTTCCTCTTCTTCTCCAGATCTTCATATCCAGATCCAACACAAAAACAATGGAGAATTCCCATTTTCCTTCCATCCAAACACGCCCTACATTCCTCCTCCTCCTCCTCCTCCTCATAATTTCCAATCAAACCCAAATCTTCTCCGCCGCCTCAAGAATCCCCAAATCCCCTGCCGGCATCAGAAAAAACACAGAGTATGTCAGAACTTCCTGCAGTACTACTTCATACCCTCGTCTCTGCTACAATTCGCTGTCGGTGTACGCCAGCAAGATCAAGACCAACCCCAAGACGCTGGCTCTCGCCGCCCTCCACGTCAACCTCGCCGCCGCTCGATCCTCTGCGGCATCAATGAGAAGGCTGGCGAAAACCCACGGCCTGCGGCGGAGAGAGGCGTCAGCGATCTCCGATTGCGTGGAGGAGGTTGGGGATTCGGTATTTGAGCTTCAGAGAGCAATTAGGGAACTGGGTCGGCCTCGAGGGTACGATTTTGGGAGTTTGATTAGTGATATTGAGACATGGGTTAGCTCCGCTTTGACCGATGAAGAGACGTGTATGGAAGGATTTGGGGGGCGGCGTGTTAATGGGGTTAATAGTGTTAAGGCTAAGGTTCGAAGGCACATTGTTAGAGTTACGCATTTGACAAGTAATTCACTTGCTCTTATCAATAGCTATGCTTCGTCGGCGGCGGCGGAAGAAGGCGTTTTCCCCTAGTTACTTCACTTTTCTTCTTCGTTCTTTCTTTCCCTGTTTGGTTCCTGGGAAAAGTGAAAGGAAAATTAAAATATTATGAGATTGAAAATGTAATTATGTCTTGTAATTCTAGTGTTACGGTTTATGCAATTACTATTATTAATTATGCCCAAGTCTCTGCCCTTTCTGCTTCCTCATCACTCTGTTCTTTACTTGCTGCACTAGGAGTATGAATATCACAATTTAAAGATTTATTTTTTTCCTTTTAGAAAAAAGGATAATTACAGATCTTCATCCATGTTGTTATTGCAGTTGAGGAAAGAAACGCTGCCAACTCATTGCGTTATATTCTACATTGTTGAACTGATTAAAAACATGTTGAATCAATTTGAATGAAGTTTTAAATTTTAATTCAACCCCTAAAAACAAATAAAGTTGAAAATATTATTAAACTCTAACCAATTTAACACAATTTAACTTTCTTTCTTTTTTTTTTTTTTTCTTGAAAAGAACTAGTAACTTTCTTGACAAGCATAATTATAAAATTTCAAATATATATTTAATTGAAGGTCTTAATTGTTCGTAATGTGACAAAATTAAGTCCATGTTGCGGTTGTGTTATCTTAAAAATGTGGCAAAAGATGTATTGGAATCATAAGGATGATGATGATGCTTTGAAATGTGAAGTAAAGTTTATTTGGGAATTACTTTTAGAAGAATGTTAGTATGTAATATTTTTAAAGTAAGAAAAAGGACAGAGAATTGGGATGCAAAAATGTTTTGGGACCACATGGGTGTAGACATTAATGGGCAATGCAATAGAATGGCACCACGGATAAGAGCGTAGTGGCCACCGGCCAGCACCAGCAGCTGAATTTTGACATTATTAGCCATGATGGGCCCAAGTACGGGCTCTCTCGAGAGGTCCTATTGGGCTGGGCCTACTTGGTGCGAGCCAGCCCACTGCTCCCCCTCCTCCGCTGACCCCTTCGGTAAGAAAACAACTTATCCATCTAACGCAACAATCTTCAGAGCAATCTGCCATAACTTAGGCCAAAAGTTGACAGTATATTAGATCATTGTGATTATGGAGATTCGTGTGGAGTTTGTTACATTTCAACAACCGATGTCATAATCAAAATTTAGCCATGTTCATAACATCTTTACAAAAAAACAATATATAAAGTCCTTTTAATTTTTGCCTTTCTATTTTTTTCGTTTAAAATTGATTGATTAATTATATAAATAAAAAAGTGATGGGGGCAAATTCGTGACTCTCTTTATGCAATTTTTTTTTTCACTACACCCAATTATTTTGAAGCTATCCACTAATTCTCAAATTTGGACATGGATAAAACTTTATTTGTTGATGCTAAAATACTAACCAGGAAAATGTAGTTGACTTTCACGTAATATCAACCGTAAATTTATTTGAAGGGGAGAAGAGTGAAGCCTGTAAAAGAGAAAACTTATACACCAGTGTGATATTTGCCACCTACATTCTGATGCTTAGGTTTGAAATAAGATTATCTAACACATAGTAAAGATGTGTTACTCACAATGTTCTAGTAATTGCAAAGACAAACAGTACAACACTAAGATAAACTTTAACAAGTAAAACACAAAGTTTGGTAACTCAATTCAACAATATACCATCTATGTCTTGGGAGCAATGTGTCCGGGAAAGAATCTTTTACTAATATGAAGTCAAGCAATTACAACATTGTGCTTATCTGTAAATAAGCAACAAATACACACACGAATAACTTAACTTGATGAATTAACACTTGGGCTCCCCTAAGTATGAAACTCTCTCCAAAAAATACTTAAGCCCCTCTTAAGTTTGAGTGTATTAGTAAACAATAAATTAGCCTTTTTCTACGTGTGAGGCTCCATTTCAACTGTACTCTTTCCACTTTCAAATGAAGATCACTTCACTTGCATGAACATAGGCTCCGCCTAAGTGTATAAATCTCTTCACAAGTTTAACCTATTGATTTTGTCAAGAACTCAAGATTGCCTTAAGGTCCCACAACATCGTGATCAAATCGTTCATAAGCTTCATAACATAGTCCATATTATAGAGCACAACAAAGGAACTTTCTTCTTGTCGAACGGCTAACCCTAAAACAACAAACTCCACTCATTTAAATATGGACCAATTAAGAGAGAGAAGATGACTATATTCCATAACAACCAAGAGCCCGAAAGGAAAAATATTGATTTCAAAGTTAATTTTCTAGGAACAAACACTAGATAAGGAAACAGATAACCATAAAAAAAACTTCCAAAGAACCTTGTTGAGATTTTCCCAACAAGGAAACAAAGCCCTAGTTGATAATAACAATCTTAGGAACAACTTGTGAGACATCACGATTTTGCAAAAACACACTACAACTTAAAACAAATATTGCAAAGATACGACGCTTCAACAAAGTCAAAGAGTAAAAGAGCGTGGAAGTTAAGGACTTCAAGAGTAGGATTCAAGTTACTTCATATGAATTTATAATGATGTATTTGCAGAGAAAGTTGTCCTAGGTTGTTTGATAGGGTTTCGGAGTCATCTCAGGAGAATTATATAACCTAACAGGCCAAGAGACATGCTCGATTTCATGTTTGGCTAGGTCGAGACTGAGCATCTCTCCTAGGTCTATTTTGGTCCTAGGGCGATGCTATGGGCCGAGGCATGCGTGGGACATCCCCTATTAGTTATTTTGATAGGGTCGAACTTGACTGAGACTGAAGTCAAACACATAAATTTAGGCTTTTACAAGAACTTATCCTTTTCCTGGGTGCTATTTTTGGCCTGAACCTTGTTCTTTTCTCGACCTTGTTGCTTTTATTCATATTTTATGTTGATTATATCTTTTGGTCCTAAATCACCGATAATATTATTGATGATAAATTATTAGTACATTATATAGATAAAACCAAATTGTAAGAACAACATGATTTGTCCTTTATTAAAAAAAAAAAATACTCTATTCTTTTCTAAAGTTACGATATTATCTTTGACTCATAATAAATTTTTCCAAATTGCATTTGAAGTAGAAATCCATTACAATTTGGATGGGAATTGGAACCTAGAACATGTGTGTGGTAGTGTTCAAATGCTTTTTTTTTTTTTTTTTTCTCTCTCTTTCTTTCTTTTCTCTTCTTCTTCTTTCTTCAAATCACTGCCACACATTGTTTCATGCCCCGATTTTCATTGAGAATATTTGAATGGATTTTGCTCTAAGAGCAATTCTAAAACGTTTATGGAAGGTAAAAAATAATATTGCAATTTTTAGTACCGTAAAGGTAGTTTTGAAACAAAGAGATAAATATAGTTTTTTTTTTTTTTTTTTTTTTTTTTTTATATATATATATAGTTTATCCAAATATAAACATAAGATTTATCCTAAAATATGTGTTGTTCAAGATATTTGAACTTTTAACCTTTTGAATTAAACATATATGTCTAAAATAGTTAAAATATGATCATATTGACATTGGAAAGTATTAAAATATATTTCTAACCTTACATATTTAAATAATTTATAAGATTGTTTTCAAATATAACAAAAGAAACCAACTTATTTATAAATATAAAAAAATGTAATTATCTATCAATGATGGACACTGAAAGACATTGATATGTCTATCTCAATATCTAAAGAATCAGCTAACAGTATTTAGGTGAGTATGAGGTTGTTTTATGGTTTTTGTTAAACTTTTAGCTTTATGTGATGTAGCTTGGCTTCAATTAAATCACCCATTAATTTGATTTGGGTTCGGTGGCAATTTTTGCTTATTTTAGATTAGTCTAAAATACTTTTCAGTACAATTTATTTGCTATTTTTGGATTTGTTTTAGTTTATGATGTTGAGTTTTATCAATTTGTTTGTGAAGGTAGATTACGTATTTGCTAATTTGTATTTGTTATTAAAAAAATCGATTTGATATTTTTATGATTTTGAAAACTTTTTACTTTTTTTCCAAACAAAATTTTAAAATCCACTATTTATCTAGTTAGTTCTTGTAGATTCGTCTTGATCTAGGTTTAGAGATGTCACTGGGTGGGTCGGGGCTGGAAATGGCTTCTCAGTCTCCATTTCATTCCCCGTCTGCATTAAATTCTCCATGGGGATCGAGCTGGGAATTCACAGGAAATGAGTTATCCGTGGGAAATTTTTCATTATTTTTTTAAAAAATCACTATTATGAAAAAGTTTTAATTAAATAGTCAATTTTTAAATGATTAGTTCCACCTGTCTAGTTATAATTTAAAGAGAAATTACTCAAAATTTTCAAATTGAAGATAATAATCATCTATAAAAATATTTATGTACATAATCTAAATTTATCAGAATTCAAACATATATATTGTTTTTATACTAATTCAGACATTATTATTTTGACCATTAAACAATAAATCTTGAAAATTAAATATACTATTTATATATAAAAATAAATAAATAACATAAAACTATTATAATAAATTTAAGAAAAAAGCCTAACGGGGGAGGGGATGGAGAACCCGTTTTCATTTAGCTTTTGGAGATTTTTTTCATACTCCTTCCCCCATTTCCCACCTAAACGGGAAATCCCCACCCCGTTCAGGGTCCCATGACACCCCCATCCCATACATAAAGTTGACATTTCTATTTAGATCTAATCAATACTTTGGCCTTTTAGGCTTGAGTTATGTACAAATTTATTTAAGAGACATCATAAGACTTTTTTTTGGGAAATTTATACTAGATAATACAATTTTGGAAATAATTTAAAAATATACAATTTTAAAATATTTGTAAATATAGTAGATATTGACCGGCCAACCTATAATTTTTTTTAAAATTCCAATCCTGCCCTCATTTGCAACTATTTCCATCTTATTCAATTTATTTTTTTCCCTTTTCTTTCTCCATGCATCTGTGGCTCCCTTTTCTTTCGTGTCTTTTTTTCTATTCTATTTTATTTTTTTTCTTTCTTCTTTCTTCTCTACGGTTTAGCTTTCTTCTTTCTTCTTTATTTTTTTTTCTTCGGTTTAGCTTTCTTCTTTCTTCTTTGTTTTTTCTTTTCCCTACAATTTAGTTTTTTTATTGCTACATTGTACCATTCTTCAAGCCCATTAATTGCTACATTCTCTTAAGCCTCTTGATTCAAAATATCTACACAAGCCACTCATATTTATTGATCAACAAGGAGATTTGTCGATCTTAAGAGGTAATTGTGGATTTTAATGAATTTATTTAGTGACTTTATTTTATTGATTGATGCTTTCTATTTCTTCTACTGGGGTTTCCCATTTATCATTCTTTGTTAAACTTAGGGCTTAGTCAATCATTGATAATGGGTATCGTTGATAAAAAAATGAAAGTGATAGCCGCTGCGATTATCATTGATAGCCACTATTAGTGATAGACTTAGCAATAGATTGAAGGTGGAGTTGTCGGTGGAGGAATTTATCGGTGTTTTGGGATAGTAACTGATAGCACATTTCTTAAATTTAAAGCTATCACTGAAAGCAGCTATTAGTGATATTCATTGGTAGTAGCATCACTGATAACTGTTATCAGTGATAGCAACAAATGACACATTTCTCAAATTGAAAGATATCAATGATAGTAATTGATAGCACATTTCTTAAATTAAAAATTATCAATGATAGCAACTGATATCACACATCTCAAAATGAAAGCTGTCACTGATAGCCATTGATAGTATTTATCAATGATATTCACTGATAGTAGCATTACTAATAGCAGCTATCAATGGTCGCAACTGATAGTATATTTCTCAAATGGAAAGCTATCATTGATAGCAACTATTAGTTATAACTTTCAATTTGAGAGAAACGGGAAGTAGCGCGCAAAATGGTGGTTGGGCATGACTTTTTTGGTCTTTTACCATTTTTTGTTCTATGTATGCAATTATTTTATCCTTGTACTATATATTTTATTATTTTGAGTTCAAATTCCATTTATGGAGTTAATTCCACAAGTAATATAGTTTTTTTAAAAAAAAATGACAAAAGAAGGGTAGTGTGATTTTTTTTCTTCTGAAAATAATGTGGTAATTGAAATAAATGTCTAATTTAGGAAATCGTGGATTTGCTCCCATTCAAATTTGGTCAAAATCTTCGTCTATGAAATAAATGTCTAATTTAGGAAATGTCTCTTTATATACTAGTTCAATTAGGGTTCCATTAAACCCTAATTAACTAGGAATGGACTTCTTACCATTAAGTCTATACTCAATTAGAAATCTAAGGTCTTAATTAATTAGATCACATAATAGGGCCCAATCTAATAAAATAACCCAATGTGATAAATTATTAATCCACATACATAGCCCATACTTTAATTAAACATATTATTATTTAAATATGTCTAACAATCTCCCACTTGGGCTATGTCTGTGTACCTGATATAATTAAATTACATAAACCTTAAGCACGCATAAACATGTTATTTCAATAATAGAACTCCTCTTTAGTTCAATCTGATCCATCTCATGTATTAGCATGGAACCAAGGTGGCTTTCGTCACTACCCTTATAACTAAACCTTCCTTGATCACCAATTCCAATACATTCAATGACATAGATCAAGTATGGATGGATAGCATGGAAACTACATGCAAAATGATCTAGATCATGCCCGTTTCCAATTGGTTCAAATTCCTTAATGAGATCATTCTAAAAAAACTTTATATTAAACTACATGCATGATAAACGAGTTCAGATAATAAAACATAAACCATCAACTTTATTCTATATAGAAAATAAACAAAATAAGGCTAAAGAACATCCTCAATAACAAACTTTCATTAAACTATGGAATCAGAAAAGTGACTAACACCCATGTGAGCAACATGCTTATGAAAAACTTTAGATGGTAAACCTTTAGTCAATGAATCTGCCACCATAGAGTTTGTTCCTATGTGTTCTATCGAAACCATAAAGTTTGTTCCTATGTTTTCTATCGAAATTTGACCATTTTGAACTCTTTCTTTAACAACCAGAAATTTCACATCTACATGCTTTGACTTTGAATTGCTTCTGTTATTGTTGGAATACATCACTGCCGACTTATTGCCACAAAATAATTTTAGTGGTCTTTCTATGCCAACCACTATCCGCAGCCCAGTGACAAAATTTCACAATCATATTCCATGATTGGATGTCTCATAACATGCTATAAACTCCACAACCATGGTAGAAGAAGCCATAAGTGTTTGTTTAACACTTTTCCAAGATACAACTCCTCTAGCCAACATGAAGATATATCCTGAAGTGGATCGCAAAGTGTCTTGACATCCAACATAATTAGAATTAGAATACCCAATGATCTCCAAAACTTCTGATCTCCGATAAGTGAGCATATAATCATTTGTTCTCTGTAAATACCTTATAACCCGTTTGGCTGCTTTCCAATGATCCATCCCCGGGTTACTAAAATATCTGCCTAACACTCCAACTATGATCGCAATACCTGGACGCGTACATACTTGAGCATACATTAGACTTCCAATGGCCGATGCATAGGGAACCTTCTGAATCTCCTTAGTCGCGAGTGTGGTCTTAGGGCATTGACCTAAATAAAATTTATCACCTTTAGTGATCGGGGGTATCTTCTGATGCACAATCTTTCATGCCAAATCTACTCAAGATCTTTTCAATGTAGTTTTTTTTGTGACAATCTGAAAATACCTTGAGAACGATCTCACAGTATTTCAATTCCTAATACAAAAGAAGTATCACCAAGATCCTTCATCTCAAAATTCCTTTTGAGAAATCTCTTAGTGTTATGCAATAAACCTACATCATTACTAGCTATGAGTATGCCATCGACATATAACACCAGGAAGATTGATTTACTCTCATTGAACTTATGATATATACAATCTTCCACTATGTTCACCTCAAAACCAAATGAGGTTATCACTTCATGGAATTTGTGATACCATTGGCGAGAGGATTGTTTGAGACCGTAGATGAATTTCTTCAATTTGCACACCATAGACTTTGAATTACCAGACACAAAGTTTTTTTATTGCACCATATAAATCGTCTCATCAATGTTCCCATTGAGAAACGCAGTTTTTACATCTGTCTGGTGTAGCTTTAAATCAAAGTGAGCTACCAGTACTATGATTACCCTAAAAGAGTCTTTCGATGAAACTGGAGAGAAAGTCTCATTGTAATCAATGCCTTCCTTTTGAGTAAAACCCTTTGCAACAAGACGAGCCTTATATATTTCGATATTTCCATGTGAATCCCTTTTGGTTTTAAATATCTATTTACAACCTATGGGTTTCACTCCTGATAGTAGTTCAACAAGTTTCCAAACATCATTATCTTTCATGGATTTTATATCCTCTTCCATAGTACTTATCCACTTTTGAGAGTTAGAACTTTGTAAAGCTTGTTGGAAGTTGATTGGATCATCTTCCATTACGCCCATATCATTCTGATGTTCTTGAAGAAATATAATATAATCATCTGGAATTGCACTTCTTCTTTCTCTAGTAGATCTTCTTAGTGACATTTCTTGAGGTTGTTGAGTTTGAACTTCAAGTTCAATAACGGAGACTTCAATGTTGTTTTGTTCTATAATTGATTCAATAATGAAGTCAGGAATTGGAGCCTGAACATCATTTATAACCACATGAGGAAAAGAAACCAATTCCTCTTCAAAGACAACTTTTCTTATGTTATATTCCCCCCCAAACTCAACATCCTCACGAAACTAGCATTTCCTGTCTCAAACAATGATCTAGAAATGGGATCATAAAACTTGAAACCCCGAGAGCGCTCAGAATACCCAACAAAATAGCAGTTAATAGCTATTGAGTCCAATTTTCTTTCATTCGACTTATAAGGCTTAGCCTCAGCTGGACAACCCCAGATGTGAAGATGCCTAATACTAAGCTTCTTTCATGTCTACAACTCATAAGGAGTTTTGGCTACTGCTTTACTAGGTACCTTATTAAGGATGTATGCTGCAGTCTTTAGTGCCTCACCCTAGAGGGATTCTAGTAGAAAAGAATGACTAATCATACTTTTTACCATATCCTTAAGTGTTCTATTTCTTCTTTCCCCTACACCATTCATGCTGGGTTTTCCTGGCATAGTGTATTGCGAGACGATTCTACATTCCTCTAGGTATTTGGCAAGGGGCCCTGGACGTTGTTCACTTGATCCATCATATCTACCGTAATATTCACCACCACGATCAAATTTGACAACCTTAATTTTCTTTTCAAGTTGAAGTTCAACTTCAGCTTTGAAAGACTTGAAAATATCCTGGGTTGAGACTTCTCATGAATTAAATAAGTATCCATATCTTGAATAGTCGTCTATGAACGTAATAAAATATTGTTGTCTATTTCAAGAGGCCGTACGAAATGGACCACAAATGTTTGTATGTATTAATTCTAAGACGTCTGAACATCTATTGACACCAAATTTTCTTATGTTTATCTGTTTTCCTTTAATACATTCCACACAAACGTTTAAGTTACTTAAATCAAGGGAATCAAGAATTCCATCTGACACAAGTCTCTGAATTCTTTGTTTAGAGATGTGACCTAAACGCTTGTGCCATAATATAGTGGAATTCTCATTTAATTTACACTTTGTACCACATGAATTAGAAAACAGGATCTTGTTAAATGAAGCAAAAGAGTCAAGCATATATAGACTATCAATTAAAGAACCGGTACCAATAAGCTTAGAATCTTGAAAAAGACTAACTTTATTATTTCCAAAAGAACAAGAAAAATCAAATTTGTCCAAACTGGAATAGAAATTAAATTCCGTCAAAATGACGATACACCAAAAATCTCATTCAGATCCTGTAAACCCTAAACTCTAGGTTTTCTAGATAAGCATGTTAGCCAAAGGAATGTTATATTACATATTTATTAAAGTAGCAATTCACGTTTGTTTATAGGAATTATGATGGAAGGGAAGGAAAAACATATTAAATGAGGGGTGACGTGGCGGTTAACCCTTGAACTCGGGAGGCGGCGGGAAGTTTCTAGAAGAGAAACTTCAAAAGCATGGTTTCGGCAATTGACATGAGAAAATTTAGTAAAATCAGTGCCATTCGAAAACTGAGAGAATCTAGTTTGCGAGGTTGTCTTGTCGGAGAAAGATTGTAGGAGGCGAAGAACAATAAGTGAAGAAATTTCAGAGGAGGTAGAATCTTGGGTTAGTTAGGGTTCGAGGTGAAGATTGGAAGTTTCAGGCCAAACTATAAGGAATTCTCGGCTGAAATTTTAAGGTAAGAAGTTAACTCATTCTAAACAAGTTTGTAGAAGGAAATTTCTTGAAAAGAGCTCTGGATTTTGAGTTATGAATTTTTGAAGTTATAACAGGGAATCGGTGCATAAGCAGATAACTGCTTGGAAAGAACAAACAGTTCATTGTGAGGAGTTATAGCGAGATATGGAAATGAGGATCTCGCTTATAAAGGAAATCTCATTGATTTTGTGATAAGGATCTCATTCTAGAAGGAAATCTCGCTAGGAATTGGGCTGAGTATCGCTGGTAAGGCCAAGAAGAGCTAGGATAGGCGTATAAACCGTTAAGAGCCTGAAGAGCGGTGAGTGACTAAGTAAATTAATGTTTCCAATACTTATGTATATGAGATCAAGTAAGTTACAGTGACATTAATGATGAATTTATACTCCCCCAAACAACAAATGGTTGGAGAATAACTTAACGCATGTTTCTTGGCTTGTATATGTGTAAAACAGGCCAAGGTATGTCATGTAGTCACTACAAAAGTTAAGTTTCTAATTTTATAATATGCTTTCTAGGGGGAAGGCTATGAGAGAATGATTTCTTGTGTAAATGATAGGCAATGAAACTTAATTTGGTGTTATAAAATACCCCGATACCGAAGGACATTTGAGAAGGTACCTGACCAACTTAATACCAAAGGACATTTGAGAAGGTATCTGACCAACTTGGTACCGAAGGACATTTGAGAAGGTACCTGACCAACTTGATACCGAAGGACATTTGAGAAGGTATCTTAATAGCTCGATACTGAAGGACAAGTTTTGAGAAGGTATCTGAACAGAAGTACTTAAGATATGATGGTACTTAGCATGGACACGTACACGTATGTAGTTATGAGTAAGGGGCCGAAATATGGGTCTCTTGGCTGATAATAAACGTTGGGAACTAGAGCGGTTAGGCTCGTTCTCAACTAGGGAATAATAATGTTTAATGAGGTCTAAGAATGGTTTAAAGCTAGATTTAGAGACAATTGCTTGAGTTACTCATTAGTATATTTACATGTTTATAGTGATGGAATGCTTGATGTTATACGATTCTATAGTATCTCACTAGGCTTTTAACTCATAGAATTTCTGTGTTTTCCCTTTTCAGGTAGCGGTCAGTTTCCTCAGGGTTGATCCTGCTGTTGCTTGCCATTGAAAGACTCGGCTTATTAAGAAGACTTAGGTTGATGATCTGTTTATGTACACATGTTTTGAGAGGGACTAGGGCTTCTTTAGGAATGTTTGGGCCATCTGTGATCTGTAAATGTTATGTCATGACTGTATGCAAATATTTATGTAATCTTTGTAGAACCTTAAGGAAGGTTTGTTGTATGCGTATATTACTAATGTTTTAAACAGGTTGGTATTTAGATTAGAAGACTTGGGCGGTGGGTGCTGGCAGTAGGGCTAGTAACTACCACGATCATATCCTCTTCCAGAATAAAAGGGTAATCTAGGTGGGGGTGTGACAAATCCAAATAACATCCAGTTTTTAAAAGTAATCTAAAATTTCCAATAGCTTCAATTGGAACTGCTTTGCCATCGCCCACATAGATGAATCTTTCAGCATCACTTGGCGGTCGGCTCCACAAGCAACCCTTCATTGATATACTTATGTGAGTAATAACACTAGAATCTACCCACCAAGTATTTGTAGGTACAAAAGCTAAATTAACTTCAGAACAAATCAAAATAAAAAGTTTACCCTTCTTTACATGCCATTTGGTGTACTTCAGACAATCTTTCTTGAAGTGATCTTTCCATTTGTAGAAAAATTAAGGATTTTTAGTAGCTTGTTTCTTGTTTTATTCTGCTGAGATGTCCTTTCTGCAGCATCCACAAATTTTCTTTTCTTCTTATCACGAGAGCATGTTGCCAAATGAGCACTTTCTGTCCTTTCTCTTAGGGGTGGAATCAGTTCGGTTTGATGGCCAAACTAAACCGAACCGCTTTTGTTTATACATAAAACAATACCACAGTTTGTGCGATTCGAACCGAATCGGTTCAATTCGGTTCGGTTCGGTTTCAAGAATCGGTTTGAGATTTTTTTTATTTACCTCTGTTCGACGAAGAAGAACGGTGGCGAACTCTAGTTCTACGAAAGAACCAGACGAAAGAAACTGGTACAGATCTGATTTCGTAAACCAGATGAAAGAACTAGATATGATTTTGAAACTGGTTCTACGAGTCATCGACGAAGAAGAACCAGACGAAAGAAGAACTCTGCCTTCTGGTATAGATCTAATTTCGATAGCGTGAGGCGGTCTGCCGTCTGGTAACGAAAGAAGAACCAGACGTAAGGCGGTCTGTCGTCTAGTAACGAAGACGAACGGCAGTGGTCAACGAAGAAGAACAACGGCAGAAACCCTAGTTGCGAAATCGATAGCGTGAGCCGTGAGGAGGGTGGAGTGGACAGTGGAGGGCGGCGCTCGAATTCTCTTCTGAAGACTGAAGGTGAAGTGAGTTTAAATTAGGTTATTTATTTATTATTAAATAAATATTAAAATATATATATATATATATATTTATATATAAACGGTCGGTTCAATTTATAAATCGGTTTTCAAGCTTTGAACCGAACCGAACCTTTTAAATTCGGTTTCAACAGCCCAACGAACCGCATCGAACCGAAAAATTTGGTTTTGCTTATAAATCGGTTCGGTTCGGTTTGAGCAGTTTTTTGTCCACCTCTACTTTCTCTCTTTATCCTATCTTCTTCTTGCACACATTATGAGATAAACTCATTAATACTCCATTTATCCTTCTGAGTATTATAACTTATCTTAAACTGACTAAATTGTGTAGGAAGAGAGATAAGTACCAGATGCACAACTAAATTCTCGATATCAAGTGCTTTAATTTACCTACGAGATTGGATATTTCCATAATGTACTCCCTTATGTTTCCATTGCCCTTATACCTCATAGAAGTTAAAGAAGTCAAAAGACTACTCGCTTCCCCTTTCTCATTTTTAGCAAAATATTACTCAATTTGAGCAGGGAACTTATTGGCATTTTCACTTTCTGTGATAGAGCCCCGAAAAAACTCCGGAATGGAGTACCTAATGATCATCAGATACATGCGATCTGCTCCTTAGTAGAAGTAGGTTTATCGGTCCTTAATGCAAGGTCAAAATCCATACACCCAAGAAGTATCTCTAGACTTTCCTTCCAAATCTTGCAGTTCGATCCATTAGTTTCACATATGTGGTGGGCCCCTTTAATAAGATACCTAACACAACATTGATGTCCAGTCTTTAGGCAAAAACACCAACGGTAAATGGTACTCTCAATGTAAAATCAAAATAATAATAATTAACTCTGCCAAAAAATAGCCTTTCTTTAGACAGACTATTTTTCAATCCTTAGAATTGTCACATACTCATGACCACATGCATACCCACAATTTGGCCAGATAATTATCTTCATTTGGACCGATAATTATCCACATAAATTCATGAATATACCCATCTTATATTTTAGAATTAAATTAATCTAGATAACAGAGGCTACTTTGGTAACATATTATTTTGACCAATTCAATCGAAAATATAAGACACAATAATATAATAATATTATTGTATAAAAATAAAGGAGGAAGAACACCAAATAGCCTTTACCAATATTCACTTAATAATTGCATACACATAATACAATTAAAGCGGCATAAATATGTGAATATCGCCAAATATCATCAATCAAATTTAAATTTAAATTCACCAAAATATCAATCAAATTTAAATTTAGTCCACAACATGATCAATAAATCTTGAATCCACAACATGATTAATCAAATTTAAATTAAATCTACAATATGATTAATCAAATTTAACTTAAATTGACAATATTTTCACTCAAGTTAAAACCGAATTCACAAAATTATCAATTAAAAATCTTGATTTTAAATTCACTAAATTATCAATAATTAAAATCAAGAATCATCGACAAGATCAGAAAAATCACGATAAAATCAAATAGATTGTTTTATTCCCAATAGATGTTAGATTGGAAAAATTGGATTGATTAATTATTAACAAAATTGATTAACCAGTTCTTTGGATTTGAATCTACCGAACTCATCGACTAAAAGAAAAAAAAAAAAAACTGTGCAAGAACACAAATTGCCTACCCAAGAACTTGCACAAATTGCAAAAAGCATTAAAAAAAATTGAAATAAAAATTGTGTTCATGCCAATTTTCAATCACATTAAAATGCTAAAAAACACAAATCAGATTGCAAAAGAATACAAATCAGCATGAAAAAATCTGAACATTCAGTAAAATTGTGTTCAACTTTTTTTTTCTTTTTCTTTTAAATAATCTTTAAATTGTTTAACCAAAAATCAAAATCCGAATGGAATACAAACCTAAATCAACAACCCAACATGAAATTCATGCTTTGATACCACTTGTTATAAGATCATTTATGCCAAAACATACCGGATTCCATTGTAAAATTGATGATAGTTTCAAGATGGATGACTATGGTCTTTCTCAACCAAAACTCCGAATGCCCTTAGTGAGATCTCTCTCTAGATGGGATTCAAGAAAGACTGTTTTGGTATATTGAGGACCATAGTCTTAAGGTCTCTTTATTTATTAGTTCAATTAGGGTTCCCATTAAACTCTAATTAACTAGGAATATGTTTTTACCCATTAAGTCCATACTCAATTAGGAATCTAGGGCTTTAATTAATTAGATCACATAATAGGGCACAATCTAATAAAAAAACCCAATATGATAAATTATTAATCTACATACATAGCTCATACTTTAATTAAACATATTATTATTTAAATATGTCTAACAGTCGCATCAAATAAGTCGTGTACGCGATACACGATGTTGGTTGTATGTGAGTGTTACATTTCGGGTCCTTTTTGAGTCCTCGTAGAGCTAAAGATTTGCATTTCCGACCATATATTCATTAGTTTAGTCAGTGAACATAGTATACGATTTAACTATATCATGGTCCATGTAGAAGATTTTCCTATCATGTTTTTATCAATATTTTGGCATGTATCCTATATTTGTTTTTATTTATTTAAACTACATTATTAAAAAAAAAAAAATCCCGTTTATGCAACTAACCATTTTTTTCCTTTATACCGTCTCTTTGGAAGAGTTATTTTTAATTAATTTTTAAACAGAACAAAGCCAAATAATTTTTCATCCTCAACGTTGAAATATCACTAATAAAGCCAATCGAAAGTGAAGGTTAATTATTATTCATTTAAAGGAAAAAGTGGAAGATTTTAAAATTAATGCTTAAGCATTCTATTTAAGTGATGAGACGATTATTATTCAATGATCAAACGACAAATTTTGGAAAACAAAATGAAGTAAACGAAACCTTTTTAATAAAGATCCAACAAGAAGACAAAATATGAAAACGAAATTCAGAACTATGATCATTTGCTCCTATTTTATTATTTAGCTGTCACTTACTTTATATTTAGACTTTGATTGCGTGTGTATTTCTAAATCCACTTTAATTGTTAGCTTTTCTAAAATAATCTTATTAAAACTATTGAAGAAATTTTTGGGAGTAATACACAATTTGAATTTAGTTGCTATCAACGCCATTTTAGTGCTAATCAAGATATTGTAATTGCATTATAAAGTTAGTTTTCTAATGATCCTGACGGTATAGATTTTTTAAACCGCATTAACGTTAAACAAATACAGTATAATTAATTGAAAAGTCATTAATTGATTTTAACACAAGTTAGGAGATAGACTAAAGAGTGATAAAATAAATTAGAACATTCAATTTACCCATTCTTTTTAGTTTTTAGTATGTATCAAGTTTTTAACTAAATCCAATTTCTAGTCCAAACAAAATTCTCATTCATTTTCTCTGTTTCTCTATAATTAATTAAGTAGAAAATATCTACCAATCTTTTAGTTTATAAGATTTAACAGAGTCATTATTAAAGTTGAAAATGAAACATTTAAAATTAAAAAAGATAAGAAACAAACTTCAAACAATGGAATTTAGAACTTAGAACTGGCAATATGACTACTCGTACCCTTGCAACGACTGAGACCTAACTTTTCTAGGTTATTTTTTGTTGTCTCTTTTTGTTCTAACGAGGGTTCAAAAGACTTTTGGATTAATTAGTTGTTTCATTTGTTTGGTAGTAAGACATTGTTTGTATTAAATTTGTTCTTGGTTTAATATATCTATTTTTAGAAAAATAAAAATCAAATCATAGAGTTGGTGTCATTTCTTTTTCAATCGTGTAAATATGTACGTATTCATAATGCACCTAAATTAAAGACTTAGAAAGACTAGGTTTAAAATTAGAATAAAGTAAATAGAAAGTTAAAGTTGAAAGGAAGCAACTTTGCTGAAAAGTTCATAAGAATGGTGACAAGATAGATTCCGAGGAAAAGGAAAAACAGAGAATTTGAAAATTGAATGAAAGAGAAAGGTCTGATGGAAAATCACACTCTCCAACGCCATGAACAAACAAGAACAAATCCATCACACATAAACCCACCTGTTAAACCCATGAACAATCAGGACCCACCACTTCTAATTTCCAATTTCCATTCTTCTTCGTGTCTTTCTCTAATTTTGCATGCCTCTGCTCTCACCGCCCACAATTCTTCTTCCATTTCCCCCATTTTCAGTCTCTTTTAATCCAAACTCATTTCTCGTTCAACCAATTTTAGCTTCCTTTCTCCATGGCTGCCTCATTGACCTCCAATCTTCTCCTGTTGCTCCTTCTGTTTCTTGCTTACGGCGGCGCCAATGCCTCGCCATGGGACCGGTGGGAGAGAACCATCCGAATGCCGACTGAGAAGGAGGAACTGGGTGGTGGTGGTGACGATGATGATGATCAAAAAGTGGGTACCAGATGGGCAGTTCTTGTAGCTGGTTCTTCTGGGTTTGGGAATTACAGGCATCAGGTATTTGAAATTTGAAAGTAATTTGTGTAAATTAGAATTAGAAATTGATTGATTTTGTGGGGTTTTTTTTTCTTTATTATTATTATTTTTATTTTTATGGGAATAGGCGGATATCTGCCATGCTTATCAACTGTTAAAGAAAGGAGGATTGAAGGATGAGAATATTGTGGTGTTTATGTATGATGATATAGCTTCAAATGTGTTGAATCCAAGGCCTGGAATCATCATCAACCACCCACAAGGAGAGGATGTTTATGCCGGAGTCCCCAAGGTATGTTTAGGAATTTTAAGGCAAATAGCAAAAGTAGCCACAAAAGTTTATAGCCAGATTGAATAAGAGTGTAGAATTCATGGAAATGAACTGATGTTGGTAAAATTTGATGAGACTTCTCTGTTTATATACCAAAAAGCTTAAATGGATAGATAATGGTGAATTTAACGCTTTGTTCATATTCATTATACTGTATAGGATTACACTGGGGAGCATGTGACTGCTCAGAATCTGTATGCTGTGCTTCTGGGAAATAAAACTGCTGTTAATGGAGGGAGTGGGAAAGTTGTGGACAGCAAACCAAATGACAGGATTTTTGTTTACTATTCTGACCATGGAGGCCCTGGAGTACTTGGTTTGTTTTCAAGAACAAGACTAGTTGAATTGATTTCATTTGAATTTTGTTGAACTAAGCTAGTACATATACTGTTTTCCAGGCATGCCCAACTTGCCTTTTGTCTATGCCATGGACTTTATTGAAGTTTTAAAGAAGAAACATGCTGCTAAGGGATACAAAGAGATGGTAAAGGAAGAGAGAGAGAGAGAGATCAAATTTCTAAGCACTGTGAAAAACTTTTGTAATGTTGCATTTTGTAGGTTATCTATGTAGAAGCATGTGAGAGTGGGAGTATTTTCGAGGGCATAATGCCAAAGGATCTGAATATTTATGTAACCACAGCCTCAAATGCTCAAGAGAGTAGCTTTGGAACTTACTGCCCAGGAATGCAACCGGCACCGCCACCGGAGTACATGACATGTTTAGGAGACTTGTATAGTGTTGCCTGGATGGAAGATAGGTAAAGAAAAGAAAACCTCAATAGCCAATCAAATTTTCAATGAATAACACAAAATCATTCAACTTTTAACATTTACTCGTCTATTCCCAGTGAGACTCACAATCTGAAGAGAGAAACAATAGACCAACAATACCAAACTGTAATGGTTCTTTCTCTGCCACTCAATTACAATTTCTCCTCATTATAATCAACACCCAAAACTTCAGTTTATCAATCTTCAACCATTTGTGGTGCAGGTGAAAAGCAGGACATCAAATCCCAACAATTTGAATGCAGGATCACATGTAATGGAGTACGGAAACTCAAGCATTAAAGCAGAGAGGCTGTACTTGTATCAAGGATTCGACCCTGCTTCAGTGAACTTGCCTCCTTACAATGGCCGGCTCAAAATGAAGAGTATGGAAACAATTAACCAGAGAGATGCAGACATCTTCTTCCTGTGGCAAATGGTAATATAACAATTTCAGCTGCTAATACAGTCCTCAAACAATAAAAAACATGGAGGGTTTTTGGTTCTCCCCCAATTAAACTATTTCTGTTTTGATCTGTTCTCAGTACAAAAAATTTGAAGATGGAACAAATGAGAGAGCCCAAATTCTCCAGGAAATTCGAGAGAGAGTGGCACACAGAGTTCACTTGGATGGAAGCATCAGATTGATTGGTTTTCTTCTGTTTGGACCAGAGAAAGGCCCCAATGTTCTTGATGATGTGAGAGCTCCTGGTTTGCCTCTTGTGGATGATTGGGAATGCCTCAAATCAATGGTACAATTCAGCACCCCCATTTGAATTTTTAGATTTTTAAGAACAAATTGTTAGATGATATAATATTAAATTTGTTTTCACTCATATGAGACGTTATGGTTTATCGAAGGAGACGTTTGTTGATTTGGGAAATTGCAGGTGAGAGTGTTGGAGAGTTATTGTGGTTCACTGACCCAATACGGTATGAAACACATGCGGGCAATTGCAAATATATGCAACAGAGGGGTATCAGAAGCTTCGATGAGGGAAGCTTCAATGGCGGCCTGCAATGGAGGGAGTTATGGGCTGCGGCATCCTTCAAATCAAGGTTACAGTGCTTGAATAACGACACAAAATCATACGCTTCATGTACAAAAATGTCGGAACATTTTCATAATTTATATAATAATAAAGCCAGTCTATACTCCTATGTTTATTTATCTGAAATTTACATTAATTACTATCGGGTTTAGAAGTTTTGTGCAATATTGTTGGTTATTCTTTGATATATTCATTCTCATCAGCCTTTTCATTTCAAGATTTCCGGCAGATTCAGTTATTAAGGAGAAAAAAAGGAAAGAAAAAAAAAAAGGAAGGAAACCCATCAATTTTGACCATAAATTTATGCCCTTCAAATTATAATCGTTAAGTTTTAGGGAAATTGTAATAAATGGAAAAAATTAGCTAATATGTACAAATATAGCAAATAATTTTAACTTACTACAAAAATGGCTATGAAACTTCTTCCTTTGAGGGCTTCTTTTCAACCTCCACTTTGGCAGCCACTGTCGCCGCCTAACCCTTCCTTCAATTCAAATCCTACGCTATAAATTTAGAAGTAGAATCAAAATTTGCATAAAAATCCATCATCAAGAAAATCCAAACCAAAGAAATCTTGTCAAGCTGAAAGGGATCACCAAAGCATCTACTCCAAAACAACATAAATCCCTAAACAAACACATAACCACTCCTTCAAACATATTAGAAAATGAAAGCAGAGGTGGCAGTACATGATCAGCTTTACATTAGTTTATTTTATTTTAAATAAGTCTATTATTAATAGTCCATCTTCTATCACCGCCATCAATTATTGAAAGTGATATACTTCTATCACTGATAGATAGTAAAAATCTTCTATCATCTATCACTGTCTATTAGTGTAGAAAAGGATATACTTCAATCATTGATTGCCAGTAATATTATTCTATCACTATCTATCAACGGTTGAATATGCCTAAAAATGATATATCTTGTCAACTTCTTCAAATCAGCTTACTATTAATAGTTAGTGATAGTCTCCTATCATTATTTATTAGTGATAGAAAGTGATATACTTCTACTACTACAATTTTGGCTTTTGTTGATAGCCAAAAAATGTAAAAAAAAGGTCCTATGTTGATGACAAGAAAACATTATGAAATCCCTATCAAAAAACCCTGAACGTTAACAAAAATGGTTTTATTGACTCTCAAAAAATACGAAAAACCCTTTGTTGACGTTTTTAGCCATAAACAAAGGGTATGCCGACTTTTTTTGCCCATCATCTATATAAGACAACTATCAATGAAAATCTCTTTATTGATACTTTTCAAATATCAACGCAAGCTAATATTGATATTTTTTAATGTTTACTATTTGTTTAAAAAAAACATCAAGTACACCTTTTTTTTATACCTTTTTTTTAAAGATTGAGTTTGTTGATTGCAAAAATGTAAATGGTAGAAAAATTAAAGAGATATTGAATTCGAATAATTAAATGATCTAGTTTAGGCTTTTGAATTAATTCTTGAATCTGCAACTTGATCATAGGTCGTTTATCAGATAATTCTTATATCATCTAACCTTAGCCACATCACCTAGAAAAGCTAGTGAGAGTGTGGATGATCTAATTAGCCAATTTAATTAGATGAGATGCATCCTATTTAGTTGACCAACCACATTAAAATTAAGGAATTTGTTAAGATAAATTTTCAATAGAAAACACTTAATTAGTCATTCAATGTAATTCTTCCCTAGGTTAATTAATTAATGTTCATTGAAGTCAATTCACAACTTACAAGCTAATTTAACCTATTGTTACTTGTGGATTAATAAACAATTAAATATCACGTATTGCAAATTAAGCCTTAGCTAATGACGAGACATATCCTCAAGCAGAGATACAATCATAAGTATTCACGAGAGAAAGAATTGAAAGACAATATAAAGAACCGTTATAAAATGATCTAAATGATAACTTGTAGAAATATAAGTTATTGTAGCCTTTTACTTAAAATAGTGAGGATAGATAGGTTGAATATGTGTTGACAATACTATGAATTCATGCTTAAAACTATATTTGCGCTAAAGTACATTTGAAATCCTTGTTGATCGTATATCATGAGTTAACCTACGCCGAAGTAATATATTTTGCAACTGATTGTAGGATCTACCTACATGCACCGAGCTCTTACCTGATGAAGGAACATTTGGCCGCATGCCTTGGGATCTCTGACACAATCCCAATAGATCTTTTGCCACAACTTCAGAATGTTGACCATGATAGTAGTGTTGAAATTCTCACCTACCAAGTCAAAGATGGTGACTAATCAAAGCAGAATACCCAAACCTGTCAGCGCACGACTCTATAAATAGAGCCTTGACGATCTTATAGACATAAAAATAGATAAATTAAAAAACTTCAGGTGGGGAGAGTGACGAATTCTTAGCCAAAATTTTTAGACAACAAGCAAAAGCACATTTGAGAGCATCCTGGAGCATTCTCCAACTTTCAGAATTCCTTCCGATTTACTATTGGAAAAACTTGTTGGAGCAAGTGCTTGAGAGAGTCTTCTCCATATCATAATGCCATCAGCCTCACCAAGAGCCTTAGCACCCCATCAGATTGAAATAAAAGATTGCTGATAACTGCACGTCACTTCTTACTTCTCGTTTTTCCTTGTTGTATTGCATTTTGTGATTAAAACATTAGATTCATTTTGTAATCGACATTTTTACTTCTATATATTATCATGACTACTTTCATTATCTCATCTTTTTTTACCATTTCTTTTTTCTTTGCCATGGGTAACTAAAATCCATAAGGTAAAGGGGAAGCTTATACCATGCACTAAGTCTAAGCTTTAAGGGTTAATCTGGTTTGCTTAGTTGTAAATGCTTGCCTATGATCACTCATAGAGTCAAGTAGCTATAACTAAATACCCGACAGGGTAAGTAGCTGTGAGATTCACTAAGTAAAATAATAAATGTTTCTAAAAATAGAAATAATCTTATGCTTAAAGCAACATCATTCATGTGTCATAGAGATATGATAAATGTGGCTAGCCACCAAGAGGTGTGTGATGAACGAATGTTAGAGAGCTTGGATTACCCTTGATGTTAGATTTAGGAACTTATAATTGACTTACCCTCAACCCTGCTTTCTTCATTCATTTTTCACTACAAGCTAAAGCTACTGCTTTCTTGGAATTCTCGAGATCATTCTTAAGTCGCTCATCACTTGATTAGTTCATTTCATCTCATAGGTTCATGATCGCATATCCTTAGTTTGTTTTCCTGCATTGTAATTTATTTAGCTATTGCTGCAAACACATCAATCACACAAACATTTTAGTAAGCGAGTTCCTGTGTTTGACCTTGGTTCTCACCGAGAAACTTTTATCCTGTTTATACTTGGACTTGATCTAAGAAAACTTATGACAAACACATAGCTGACTGCATAACATAACTACAACTCGGTGCATAATTTATCTCAACTTAACATCATTCCTAATATGATCGGGCACCCAACAAGTTTTTGGTGCAGTTACCGGGGACTCATCAACTAATTTTCTTTGTGTGTTTTTGCATGCACCCTTTCAATCTAAGGCATATTGTTAGCTTGAGCGACCAAGTTACAAAAAGTATATGAGTGAGGGTACCGCACTTGAATTCGATATTGACCCAGAGTTCGAATGGACATTCTATCACAGAGTTAGAAATAATAGAAACCAAATCAGAACTATGACCCTGAAAGGGGGAATGGTCTACACGAATAGGGGTAGCATAACCCAATCTTACTGGCTAATGACCGCAATATACCAATGCAGAATTATGTAGTTCCAAACTTGTACGATTTCTCTCTGGGCATCATGCAGCCAATGATTGATGGGAACGTTTGATTCGAGATGAAGCCAATAATGTTGCAAATGATCCAAATCGCATGACATTTTGGTGGGGCTTTTGGAGAACATCTTCATGTCCATCTAATGTGCGACACACACACTATTCCTGGCGTGATGTCAGAAGGGATCAAACTCTCTCTCTTTCTACACTTTCAAAGATGAGGTCAAGCAATGGGCTTATTCCTTGGAGCCAAACGAAATCGTTGTAATGCAGGTTTTGATAGGTATGATTGATGATGTTCTATGCACATGATGATGCGATACTACTTCTAAATATGCGTTAATTATGGATGTTCATGTAGTATGCCATGCGCTGTCACAAGTTTCCTTACGATAGAACCAAGTGTAATTCCACCGCAAGTTTCTCGGTGTGATCCGAGGTTGAACACGGGGACTGATTTAGGTTATTGTGGTATGTTCATGATATATGTGATCAGGTTTTCAATCTTTAAAAATGTGTTTGTACAGGTATATAAATTGTTATAAAATAAAGTAAAGCAGTAAAGATGCGATAATAAGATGAAATACAATAAACCTAAACTAGATGATACAAGATATAGGCTTCATGTACAAGATGATGGGGTCAAGGCTGGCTGTGAAAGTTATGCAAAGACGTGGGATACGGCGGCAAGTCTTATGAATAGAATAGAAAGAGAAAGACAAATAATATAAACAATACAAGTTCTCAATTGCATTGAAGCTACAAATGATATTCCACTCTTCTCTTGGTGTACACCTTTCAGTAATCGGCCGCGCTCCCACATGTCTGTGGTGAAACAGAGACTAACGTAATGAACGCAAGGTTGCTTCCATGTCTGGAAGTACTACTCACTTTGTTCGTATTCATTATACTATATAGGATTACATTGGGGAGCATGTGACTGCTCAGAATCTGTATGCTGTGCTTCTGGGAAATATAACTGCTGTTAATAGAGGGAGTGGGAAAGTTGTGGACAGCAAACGAAATGACAGGATTTTTGTTTACTATTCTGACCATGGAGGCCCTGGAGTACTTGGTTTGTTTTCAAGAACAAGACTAGTTGAATTGATTTCATTTGAATTTTGTTGAACTAAGCTAGTACATATACTGTTTTCCAGGCATGCCCAACTTGCCTTTTGTCTATGCCATGGACTTTATTGAAGTTTTAAAGAAGAAACATGCTGCTAAGGAATACAAAGAGATGGTAAAGGAAGAGAGAGATAGAGAGATCAAATTTCTAAGCACTGTGAAAAACTTTTGTAATGTAATGTTACATGGTGTAAACATTTTTGTAATGTTGCATTTTGTAGGTTATCTATGTAGAAGCATGTGAGAGTGGGAGTATTTTCGAGGGCATAATGCCAAAGGATCTGAATATTTATGCAACCACAGCCTCAAATGCTCAAGAGAGTAGCTTTGGAACTTACTGCCCAGGAATGCAACCGGCACCGCCACCGGAGTACATGACATGTTTAGGAAATTAAGAAGACATCATGAAGAAAGTGATTGACGGTTGAACGAAAATAGACAGAAAATGGTAAATGAAGACTATCGAAACATTTAATATCTCTATTAAGCATTTGATACAAAGTGTGAATGCAGAGGTAAAGAAACAATGAAATACGACGATGAAAGAGATAGAACAGATACAAACAAGTGCCAATGTCTTGGCACTGATTCGATGGAGATCTGCTTGCCGGATAGGATGGATTTGATGGTAGGAAAAGCTTCCTTCTCAGGCTTGCTCCAGTAGTAGCAGGGATCTTTGCACAGAGCTTTCGATCGGGTATTTGGCAGATTAGATCTGAGATTCACCTCTCGGTCTTATCTAATCTTCTTCCCGGATTTCTTCACTTAAGCACTCAACTCAGCCTTTTCTTTCAACAGTTTTGCAGCGTATACCATAGCATACTTTTTTTTTGAAATCAATGGGGTATTTATAGGTATAGATTTTTGACTCCAGCCTTGTGGTCCCCACTTGATCGTTATGGTAATTTCGAAGATAGAGGGATATTATTCCTTCTGTTATGTAATCAGAACGTCAATTCTGCACAACCATTAATTGTACACGTGTTTCAATCCTCCGCTTTTGCATTGCTTAGCTGCATCTTTCGATCTTAGGTTCACATGCGGTGTTGTTTTTATTACCGCATGCGATTGAAACACAGCTCTCAACCGACTATCGCATTGTGCCGTCATTGCGGTAATCGTCTCTTCATTGTTGATTGACTGGCACAGTATGACAGAGATGCGTTGATTAGTTTCTTGTGAGTCTTGAGCGCCAGCGGTGACTTGGTCTCCTGCAAAACAGAGTAAAATTCAGCTTGTCTTCCATCTTTATGGTGTTAGTGAGTGTAATTGCAAACATTTATAATTATTGTAATACTAGGCTTATTTTCATACAATCGACGCATATTTATTAACTTTTGGCCACAATTTCTAGATAAGGTGGCATAAATAACTTGTATTTCTACAAGTTATCACACCCCTAAATTTAGATATATGCTTGTCCTCAAGCATATCTTCTACTAAGGCAAGCATGCTCAATTCCTATCCTCTATGTTTACGACGATTGGTTGCTTCGAATGCTGCACTTAGGCACATTACTTGACATCGCAATTTCCTTCTATCCTTGCTAATTCTTAGCAAGCCCTACTTTATTCTTCTATATGACAAACTTCTGCTCAAAGATGCTTTTCTAGTTTTCAAAATAGAATGTTTATCTTTTCTTTGTCAAAACAACTTGATGTATCTATATGCGGTAATAAAAAATTTGCGTCATTTCTTTATTTAGAGACTGTTGATCATGGTTACACTCTTCGTTTTGGCTTATTTCCATAGGTGTCATGCGAACATCCAACTACGATTGTGTGCCAATTTCAATTTTAACTCATGATAATTAGAGGAGTTGTCTCTTGCATTCTTTTAATTTTGTTTTTGTTTCTTTTTTTTTTTTATATTGCATTGTTCTTGGAAACCCACCTTCGTTTTGGCTTGCTCCTACGGGTGTCATATGAACATCCAACTAGGAGCAGACTTCTTTCACAACTAAACTCTTATCAGGTTGGGACAGTTTTGAGGTTTTCCCTTGCATTGACATTGGAGGTTTGCATAATTTTTTTTTCTCGAAAATGGACACATTTTCTTAAATACAACATAATCTTGATCTCATCTGCTCAAACCTTCCCCACCCCCAAATTTAAAGATGAGCAAGGTCCTCATTGCATTGTTTGGAAAGACTAGACAAACACTTAGAAGAAAATTTCAAAAAGAAGGTTTGAGCAGAACTTTGAAAGATAAAAGGTAAAGTACTGCTAAACTAAGAATTAACTAAGTGTTAGTTAGAATTTACTAAGTGTTGGAAATGTTTCTAAGTATAAACATGTAATACATCATAGCAACGCAATGAAGATCGTAAAAATAAAAGATTTATAACATTACAAAAATTGACAAAGGAAGATAAAGAAAAAGGCACAAACAAAAAGTGGAGTGAATATATACTCTGATTGTATTGACTATTAACAAAGTATACAAATAAATTACAAATGAACGCATTACAAAATTTTCTATTGCCTGTACAAGAGTCAAAGAATTTGATTACTTTACAAATTTGATTCAGAAGGGTGCATGATTCAGAATTCACACCCTACTTCTAATAAACGCAGATACATTTTTGTTGAGGACGGGCAACATGCATACATCCCCGCAACACACCCCTGAACCAACACATTTCTGGAGGATACCTCAACATAGTGCATTTGGCTGAGGACGGGCAAAGAACATATGTGAGCACAACACACCCCTCACCGCAATGCATTTGGGTGTACTGGATGCACAGTGTCGTTTACTTATTACACCCATCCTCTCATAGTTTACTTTCCTGTCCTCTTAATTCATAAAAAAATGCTAGTCGAAAAGACCTTGCGGTGATTTATCCAATCATTCACAAAAATTATATGATCGGTGCTACTAAATTTAAGATATGAGGAAACATGCAAAATTAAATTGGAAGGAAATACAGAAATATTAAAGACTGATTCTACTAGACAGTAATTGACGAAATTTAGAAAACGATAAAAGAAAGCTATAAAGAAAGCGAGTAAACATAGATAGGAAGGTCGATTGAAAGAAGTTCTTAGAGTTACCGCAATCGCTTTCCCTGTAAGCGGTTTAATCCTGCTTTCCCAAGTCAATGGTGTCCATGCGTCGATCGAAGTTGCCTCCATAGTAGGGCTTAATTCGTTGACCATTGACTTTGAATACGTTGTTCCCATCTAAAGCTGTTAGTTCCACTGCGCCATGAGGAAAGATTTTCTTGATTCGGAACGGCCTAGACCAGCGAGACTTCAACTTTCCTGGGAACAATCGTAGACGTGCGTTGAATAGTAATACTTGCTGACCTTCGGTGAATGTCCAGTTGTTTATGCGATCATCATGCCATTTCTTCGTTTTCTCTTTATATATCTTAGCATTTTCATAGGCATCCCTTCGCCATTCACCAACTAATTCAATTGCAGCTTCCGAACTTTCCCCGCACTGGCTAAATCAAACTTCAGCTTCTTGCATACCCACATCGCCTTATGTTCCAACTCAAGCAGCAGATGACAAGCTTTTCCAAAGACCAGGGCATATGAAGACATGCCAATTGGTGTTTAGTAGGCAATCCTGTAAGCCCATAGTGCTTCATCAAGCTTGGGGGACCAATCCTTCCTAGCAGTATTAACTACCTTTTCCAAGATGGTTTTGATTTCTCTGTTAGAAATCTCCTCCTGCCCATTAGTTTATGGGTGATAAGTAGTTGCAATTCGATGGCTGACATTGAATTTAGTCAACAAGTTAGCAATTATGCGGTTGATAAATTGAGAGCCCTCATTGCTGATTAAGGCTCGTGGCATCGCATATCGAGCAAAATGTTCTTCTTTAGAAACTTCGCCACAGTGGCCGCATCATTCTTGGCACATGCGATGGCCTCAACCCATTTCGATACATAATCAATCGCAACCATAATATATTGATGACCTTCTGATGGTGGAAACGAGCCCATGAAGTCAATTCCCCAAACATCAAATAATTCAACTTCTAAGATTGACATCAATGGCATTTCATTTTTTTTAGACATATTCCCCGTCCGTTGACACTTATCGCATTGCACAACATGAGCATGGGCATCCTTAAATAGTGTTGGCCAAAAGTAGCCGCACTGTAACTTTTGCTACCGTTCTTTGCCCCCAAAATGTCCTCCATAAGGAGACTCATGACAGAGCTCTAAAATGTGCTTTGCTTCATGCTCAGGAACACATCGACGTATTATATGATCAGGTCCTTGTCGATATAGGAAGGGTCATCCCAAAAATAAAATTTGGCATCATGTCTTAGCTTCTTCTTCTGCTGATACGTATAATCATCCGGTAGTTGATCGCAAACTATGAAGTTTACTATGTCCGCATACCAGGGAACATTAATGTCTACTGCCATTAGCAGCTCATCGAGAAATCTTTCTTCAATATCTCTTTCTGTCCCTTGAACCTTGCAATTTTCCAATCTTGACAAATGATCTGCGACTTAGTTCTCGTTGCCCTTCCGGTCTTTGATTTCTAGGATGAACTCTTGCAGAAGCAACACCCACCGTATCAACCTTGGTTTTGCATCCTTCTTCGTCATGAGATACTTAATTGCAGAGTGATCCATATACACCATCACATTTGTTCTGATTAAGTACTGTCGGAACTTCTCCAGTGCAAATACCACTGCGAGCATTTCTTTTTCTTGGTCGTATAGTTCTCCTGAGCATCATTCAGTGTTTTGCTCGCATAGTAGATAGGATGTAACACCTTTTCCCGACGCTGACTCAAGACTGCGCCCATAGCATATCCGCTAGCATCACACATCAATGCAAATGGTTGCGTCCAATCGGGCGCAATCAAAATCAGTGCAGAGATGAACACATCTTTCAATGTGTTGAATGCTTTGGTGTAGGCGTCATCAAAAGTATACTCGCGGTTAGCCTCGAGAAAAGCACTTAGGGGTCTTGCGATCTGGGAGAATTTGCGAATAAATCTTCTATAAAACCCTGCATGCCCCAGAAAGCTCCTAAATGTTTTTACGTTCACAGGTGAGGGTAATTAAGATTTGTTGCCATGCATCTCCTCAAAACTTTTTCAAGGTTAGACAAATAGAAGTCATAATTACTGCCGAAGACTGAGAAATCATCCATGAATACCTCGATTGACTCCTCCAAGTAATCTAAGAATGTTACCATCATGCATCGTTAAAAAGTACCTGGTGCATTACAGAGTCTAAATGGCATGCGTCGGAAAGAGAACGTACCAAATGGGCACGTGAAAGTTGTCTTGTCTTGGTCCTCTAGCGCAATTTCTATTTGGTTATACCCTGAATAGCCATCAAGAAAGCAGAAAAATTCATTCCCCGCAAGTCTGTCTAGCATCTAATCAATGAAGGGGAGTGGAAAGTGGTCCTTTTTAGTGGCCAAATTCAGCTTGCGATAATCGATGCAGATTCTCCACCCCGTAGTTGTCCTTGTGGGAACCAATTCATTCTTGTCATTAGTAATAACTGTCATCCCCCCTTTCTTCGGAACACATTGCACTGGGCTCACCCAACTGCTATCAGATATCGGGTAGATGACACCGACGTCTAGCCACTTTACTTTCTCTTTCTTTACAATGTCTTTCATGGCAGGGTTCAAGCGACGTTGCCTTTCTACTGATCCATTCTTTCCTTTTTCTAGACGAATCTTGTGCATGCAATACGAGGGACTGATTCCTTGAATGTCTGCCAAGGTTCATCCTAAGGCTTTTGTGTTATTTCTTAGGATCCGTAGGAAAGCATCTTCTTTCTCCTTACTCAATGATGCAGAAATGACAACTAGTAACATGTCGTTACTTCCTAAGTAAGCATACTTCAGGTGCACTGGCAACGACTTTAACTCTAATACAGGTGGCTCTTCTAAAGATGGCTTAATGCACTGCGATGTCCATCCAGATAACTTGAGCGGTTTCAAATTAGATTTAGTACGAATTGCGGTGCATTCCTCCTCCAACATTGTGCCGACTTCAAAATCCTCCTCCTTCATGTCCTTCAGGGGTTCGTGCCCCTATTCTCCACGCAGCTCTTCGATATATTGGTAGTTCTCTATGTCTCCTGGGTACTTCAATACATTGAGTACATTGAATTTTACTTCTTGATCATCGACCCGGATGGTCAACTCTCCCTTCTGTGCATCGATTAACGCTCGCCCTGTGGCGAGAAAGGGGTATCCTAGGATGATAGGAATTTCTCTATCGGCCTCATAATCCAATATAACAAAGTCTACTAGGAAGATAAACTTGTCCACTTGCACGAGAACATCTTCTATCTTGCCCTCCGGAAACTTTATTGATCTATCGGCTAGCTGTAATGTGATCGTGATTGGCCTTGCTTCGTCGATGTCCAGCTTCTTAAAAATTGACAAGGGCATCAAATTTATGCTTGCCCCTAAATCACACAACGTGTTTCTGATCATCTTCCCTCTTATGGTGCAGGGCAATGTAAAAGTTCTAGGGTCCTTCATTTTAGTAGGGAGAGTATTTTGAAACAGAGTGCTACACTCATATGTTAGTGCAACTGTTTCATTTTCCCCAATCTTTCTCTTGTTGGCGAGAATATCCCTGAGAAATTTTACATAACTCGGCATCTGATCTAATGCTTCTATCAGGGGAATATTAATGTGTAGCTGTCGGAGAACGTCCAGAAAGCTCTAAAACTGCTTGCTGTCGTCTTTCTTTTTCAGCCTGGACGGGAAAGATGGAGGATCCCGCCATGTTTCTTGTTCACTTTGCTGTTGGATGAGGTCCTGTACTTGCTGTATGTCATTGGCTGGAGGTTGCGTTGACTGAGAATTCATGTCTTGAGGAGCTTCATCTTTTATAGATGGTCTTACTTCTGAACTGGTGCTGCTTCTGTTATTAAGTAACTGGTCATCATCAATAATCAAATTTGTTGGTACTTTTGTTACTGCATCTGGTACTTTTGGAATAATAGGGGTTGTCGTTCTGCCACTCTTCAATGTCACTGCATGACATTGTTCTTTTTCTCTTGGCCTTGACACTCTTGAGTTTCCATGCTATGTACTAGGCGCTTTCTTCTTTAATTTCCTTGCAAGCTGATCTATCTGATCTTCTAATTCTTTGAAAGAGTCAGCTTGTGATTATCTCATTGCCTCGCTCTTTTCAATGTAATGTTTTAATGATGTTTCCAGAGACGAGGTACTGTAAGAGGTATCATATGCGAATAGTTAGCCATAGGGTGGCGTACCTTGCGAATTACTTGGGCTGCAATCCGGATTAGTAAAGACTGGAGTGTTTCCTTGATCCTCTTGATAGCTGAATTGATAGAAACTATGGCCCTCCTGATTGAAATTCTCATCCAGACCAAAATGTGGGTGACCCCACTCACCAGGGTGGTGGTTGTTACCCCATGATTCATCATAAATAGCATATACGGGTTGTTGATTCCATGGGTAGACGTTTACCGGATGTACCTCTCCCCATCGAGTGCAATCCATTGCGGACTCATAAGTCACCGCCTTAACCTGCGCTGTTCCTTGAGAGAGAGTTCTCTGCTGATTAGCCACCGTCTGGAGAAGCGAGGTCATTGTGGTCATTTGTTCGATCAATGTGCTCTTTGTGTCCGTTGGCACATCGGCCCTTTCTACTCTTTCTTGCTTCTGACCTTTTATCTCAAGCCTGATAACAATCCATTCGTCAGAATTTCGTAAGATGCGATCCAATATGTTCTTCGCTTCTGTATATGACTTATTCGTTAATTCTCCTTCTGTGGAGGCATCGGCAACTGCTTGCATTGATTGGTCGAGGCCATTGTAAAAGGTTTCCATCAAAATACTGCCAGGAATCCCGATATGTGGACAATTCTTCACTAACTGTCGGAATCGCACCCAGGTGGTGCTCAAGGTTTCATAACCCTTTTGTTCTAAATTCAAAACCTCCCTCCACCTTCTTGCGTTGATAGACGGAGGGAAGAATCTGTTCATGAACCTATCAACCAACTGCTCCCATCCATTAATTTCGCCTGGCTCTAATGCTTGAGCCCACCTCTTTGCTTCTTCCCACAATGTATATGAGAATAGGTATAGTTTAAGACTTTATTGAGTTACATCAAGCATGGAGAATGCACTACACATGTTTACAAAATTTGTCAAACGTGCATGTGGGTCTTCTCTCTGTAATCCACCGAATTTTCCTCCATTCTAAATCATTTGAAACATGATAGGTTTTATTTCAAAGCTTGCATTCCCCTCAAATACTGGTCTTGAAATTCCTGGTGAAAAATTATAGAATTCTGGTGCCGCATATTCCCTCAAGAAAAACGGGATCTTGCACTGGCAAATCTCCCCTTTGGTTTCCAGCAAGTCCCACATTCTCTTCAGCTATACTTCTTTACCAATTAGGTTAGCCCTGATGAACTCTGCGGGAAGAATACACTTGATCTCTGGGTCCGCTTAGAATTACCAGATCACTCCAGCACTCATAAGCCGTCAGACTGCTCTTCGCGTTGAACAGTCAGTACAAAGAGATCTGTCCTGCACATAACATATAAATATTCAAACAATAAACCGTTAATTAAGTCCCCGACAACGGCGTCATAAACTTGTAATTCAGGTTTTGATAGGTATGATTGATGATGTTCTATGCTCATGATGATGCGCTACTTCTAAATATGTGTTAATTATGGATGTTCATGTAGTATGCCATGCTCTGTCACAAGTTTCCTTACGATGGAAGCAAGTGTAATTCCACCGCAAGTTTCTCGGTGTGATCCGAGGTCGAACACGGAGACTGATTTAGGTTATTGTGGTATGTTCATGATATATGCGACCAGGTTTTCAATCTTTAAAAATGTGTTTGTATAGGTATATAAATTGCGATAAAATAAAGTAAAGCAGTAAAGATGCGATAATAAAATGAAATACAATAAACCTAAGCTAGATGATACAAGATACAGGCTTCATATACAAGATGCTGGGGTCAAGGCTGGCTGTGAAAGTTATGCAAAGACGTGGGATGCGGCGACAAGTCTTATGAATAGAATATAAAGAGAAAGACAAATAATATAAACAACACAAGTTCTCAATTGCGTTGAAGCTACAAATGCTGTTTCGCTCTTCTCTTGGTGTACACCTTTCAGTGATCGGCCACGCTCCCACATGTTTGTGGTGAAACAGAGACTAACGTAATGAACACAAGGTTGATTCCATGTCTGGAAGTACTACTTGCTTTAGTTAACGCATTCTTCTGCCCTTCTCTCGATAGATCAGAATGGCATCTTCATTTCTACTCTCACAGGTGAAGATGCTGTCTAACATGCCTTAGCTAAATGCATTTTATATCTCTAACACAGATTAAGTACTTAGTTAATTCATATTGCTTATCAGGGAATTAAGAAGACATCATGAAAAAAGTGATTGATGGGTTAACGGAAATAGACAGAAAATGGTAAATGAAGGCTATCGAAACATTTAGTATCTCTATTAAGCGTTTGATACATGGTGTGAATGCAGAGGTAAAGAAATATTGAAATACAACGATGAAAGAGATAGAACAGATACAAAAAAGTGCCAATGTCTTGACACTGATTCGATGGAGATCTGCTGCCGGATAGGATGGATTTGATGGTAGGAAGAGCTTCCCTCTTAGACTTGCTCCACCGGTAGCAGGGATCTTTGCATAGAGCTTTCAAACGTGTTTAGCAGATTAGATTTGAGATTCACCTCTCGGCCTTATCTCGTCTTCTTCTTGGACTTCTTCAGTTAAGCACTTAGCTTAGACTTTTCTCTCAACAGTTTTGCAACATTTACCCCGTATCCCATAACATACTTTTTTTTTTTTTTTTTTCTGAAATCAATGGGGTATTTATAGGTACAAATCTTTGACTCCAGCCTTGTGGTCCTTACTTGATCGTTATGGTAATTCCAAAGATGGAGGGATATTATTCCTTCTGTTATGCAATCAGATCGTCAATTCTGCATAACCATTAGTTGTACACATGTTTCAATCCTTCGCTTTTGCGTTGCTCAGCTGCATCTTTCGATCTTAGGTTCGCATGCGGTGTTGTTTTTATTACCGCATGCGGTTGAAACACAGCTCTGGACTGACTGTCACATTGTGCCATCATTGCGGTAATCATATCTTTATTGTTGATTGACGGGTATAGTGTGACACAGATGCGTTGATCAGTTTCTCATGAGCTTTGAGGGCAAGTGGTGACTTGGTCTTTTGCAAAGCAGTGTAAAATTCGGCTTGTCTTCCATCTTTATGGTGTTAGTGGGTGTAATTGCAAACATTTATAATTATTGTAATACTAGGCTAATTTTCATACAATCGGCGTATATTTACTAACTTTTGGCTGCAATATCTAGATAAGGTGGCATAAATAACTTGTATTTCTATAAGTTATCAATCGTTTCATGGGACTAGCTTGTTGAGAGATTTATGTAGAAATTCTTTCCACCTACCGTCAACGCAAGGAGAAGGCGAGACATTGTTACCTTTGAATAAAAAGATTCTGAGACTTTGAGTGATGCATGGGCCAGATTTAAGCACCTAGTTCGTAGTTGCCGTATAATGGCATACCTGACTGCATCCAAATGAAAATTTTCTATATCGGACTAAGCCGAGCTTCGCAGTCAGTAGCCGACGCATCCATTGCAAGTGGACTCATGGACAATACATATACAGAAGCCAAGGTAATTTTGGATAGGAACTCAAGGAACACCTATGAATGGGTAGATGATGGGTATGGCGACAAGAATTATGATAAATGCAAGATGAATGGTGTATTGATTGTGTCAGATGTGATGACCCTATTGGTCGCCCAGATAACTATAGTCACTTCCCTCTTGAAGTTGATGGCTATTAACCAAGGTGTATTGAGCGCAAACTCTGCTCAACTTGATGTGCTAAATCTGGTCGCTGTTGTAAATTGCATGCAGGGCGTGGAGTGATAGTTTGTAGAAATACAAGCTATTGCAGCCTTTTACTTAGAATTATAAGGGTTGATGAGCAGAGCATGCATTGATATTGCTTAAAATTCATGAGGAATAATGACCTTGCATTGATCAGCACTAAAAATCCCGCTAACCCTATATCATGCGTTATCTTGAGTCAAAATTTCTATTTTGTAGTTGTCATAGAAGTCGATCGCATGGTTGATCCCAAACCATCGCAAAATTGATCGCATGCATTGATCTCAATGAAGAAAAGTTGGTCGATGAAATACTGCAACTATAGAGTGATAGCCATGATAGAAGTATGACCGCAAAGAGTTGGTGGAATGCGTTGATCCTTCAGAAGAAACGTTGATGACCGCATACCTCGGGAGTATCAAAGAGATAAAATCATGATGACATTTTCACTTACCACGTCAGCAATGGCAGTGATTCAGAGTGGGATTATCAATGCTATCGACATTTGGGCTCTATAAATAGAGCCTTGGAGCCCAAGATCAAGGCATCTGAGATTTCTGCCTTAGGCAGATTCCTGTGATCACAGACGAGAGCATGAGAAAGAAATTCTTTATGAGTCTTTCACTTCCACAACTTCCTCCGATTGACGACCGAAGTTAGAGAGGGACTACTCCACCGCCCATCCATTGCACCACCGACAACCTTGACACACATCTAATGGAAGCAAGAGATTACCTACATCTAGCTGTCCATATCTCTTCTCACCTTTGTCTTGTATTACAATTTGGCTTAAGACATTAATACATTTTGTAATCAATGTATCTCTTTAGTTCCTTCAATATCATCTTCATCATATTCTTTTACTCCATCATCTTTTACTTTCACCGCCATGAGTTAAGTATAGATTGCAAGAGTTATCGTATACTTAATCATGCGACATAGAGATATGACGCATGCAGCAAACCACCGAGAGGTGTGCATTGTGCGAGTATAGTGAGTCAATCCTGTTTGCTTAGTGCGAGGCTATTGCAATGCTTGTCTAAGTAGCTATAATCAACTACCCAAGAGGGTAAGTAGTGGAACTCACTAAGAAAAGTAAGCAGTGTTCCTAGAGATAGGAATAACCTCATGCTCAACACAACCATGCGTTATAGAGATATAAAAGCATGTGGCTGACCACCGAGAGGTGTACGATGCGCGAGTGTGGCAAGCTAAGGACTTGGTGAAATGTTCTCCCCAACCTTACTTCTCCATGCATCTTATTACACATTAACAGTTGTCGCATCTTTACTAATTCTCATAGTCAAACTTCAATTGTTCAGTCTGTTTAGCTAGGAGTAGAAGTAGCGCATAGTTAATCAGCTTCTTTCTTTTTATTTTTATTCTCCGCCTCAAACATATTACTTTACAATCATCTTTTAGTTGCAAATCCCTGTGTTCGACCTTAGATTATCCCGAGAAACTTGTGATCTTGTTATACTTGGCGAGAGAGCAAGAAAACTTGTGATAGGAACGCATAATCATCGCATGACCATCATTGAATATCGATTAACGCAAACAAATTATATTCCCCGATAGGGAGCCCGCTTAAGAAGTATGCCCACATAACTATCAGGCCGTTTATTCAATTCACAACAAATTATTTAGCAAGACATACAATCTAAGTTAGAGGAATCACCCCAATTTCTCTTGGGAAGGAAACCAACAATAGCCTGATCAGCAAAACGCACAACAAGTGTATAGAGGAAACCCATCAGGATTCCCTTAGCATAGTCAAGGCCATCAACTTACCCATAATCGACCATAACATCCGTCGAGTTCCAATACATCCTTATCCTTAGAGCTGCTTTTGAAAAAATATTTTCAAAAGAATGATGCGCTGATCCAAAGGTAAGCATCCTTAATTTAGAGTTTAGATGATCAGGTAGAACAGATTGCTAGTGAATTGAAAAACAGACTGCCAGGCACCCTACTGAGTAACATCGAAGCCCCTTGTGGTAATGGAAAGAAGTAGTATCAAGAAGTGACATTGCAAAGTGGAAGGACACTGGCTAACTCGGCACCAAGCTCTCGAGACTCTGGAAAATTGAAATCTCCTACTCCAACAATACCAAAAATTTCAACTCCTACATTCCCAATTGATTCCACAAATTATGAACCAATTGATAATATTTCCAGTGATACTACGCATGCTTCTAACAAACCACCAACAACACTGAATTCTTCAGACAAAGATGCCTCCACACCATCTAATCCAGAACCCTCGCTGCAGGATCCTGTTGTGGCGAGGGATAAAAATGAAATAGTTGGAGTCTTGCCCATATCGCCACCATTCCTCAACAGGCTTAGAAAGAAAGATGACAACCACTGGCTCGAGAGATTCTAAACGTCTTTAAATATCTCCATATCAACATTTCTCTTATGGAAGCTCTTGAACATATGCCTAGCTATGTAAAGTTCCTTAAAGATATATTGTCAAAGAAGCGAAGGTTAGATGAATTTGAAATAGTTGCGTTGACTCAATAGTGCAACACATTGTTTAAGAACACCATCCTAGGATGCCCATTCTTAGCAATGGGGCGTACGCTGAATGATGTGGAAAGAGGATGCTGACCATCCGCATTGATGATCAGCAAGTGAAATTCAATGTGTTCAACACATTGAAATCTCTAGATGAGTTAAAGACTTGCAAGCACGTAGATGATGTAGGGATTAGTTGCTGGGAAATATGTGAAGAAGAAATGCGAGAAAAAGAAGAAGAAGAATTGGCGATGGAAGAGGTTGTCCACGCCATAACTATGTCTAACCTGGGCTTTCAACCCATGAACTTGGATCAATGTGAAGTAGCAAGAATTAAGCCGTCATTGGAATAACCACCTATACTTGAGCTCAAGGCCTTACCTGCACGCCTTAAATATGCCTATCTTAGGGATAATGACACTCTGCCAGTCATTATCTTTTTTTTTCATTGACCGTTGATGATGAGGTGTCCCTATTGCAGGTTTTGAAGAAATATACCAAGGCCATATGATGGAGACTAGCAGAAATTTTGGGGTTCAGGCTTGAAGAAGGGGAAAAAATGCTCCATTGAGAGGCAACAAGGCAACAAGCCTATTAGAGCTAGAGAGAGTCTAAAGAAAGAACCTAAGACTTGAGAGAGATAGGTTAGAATCTAGACTTGAGAGAGCAAGATTAGATCTGCATAAGCAAGAGATAGAGACTTAGAGACACGTTTTGTTTGTCAGCATGCATCGCATGTACCCTAGAGATAGGTTAGGATAGTATGCGATTGCCTTGTGTATGTGTGTGCCATTCGTCATCGCATAGACAAGAATAGAGGCTTAAACATAGGTCCTATAGACACCATCGCATACATCGCATGCGTTCTAAAATGAGAAGTCATAGCATTTACATTGAGAGATGATTTGCTATTGTATGTGTGTAGCATGATCGCATAACATGAACGCAATTCTAGGAAATGTTAGCTAAACCCCTTCTCAACCCGTTCCCCCGCATATTCATCATATCTTCCGTATTATGAACTTTTTTCTCAACTCCGCCACATGCATTTTATACTGTAAACAACAAACCAACCAGCCACTTGATTTATTTGTTACCACAAAATGATCTAAAAGTTATCATCGCATAATATTATCCTTAGTCCCTGAGTTCAACCTTGGGCCTACCAGGCAACTCAGTAGGGTTTATACTTGGACCTTGCTGAGAAAACTTGCATGCTCAACGCATCTCCATCATTGCATACTTTTCCATTATTTCATCGCATAACACCACGCATCATTACACTAGACTGTTTTGTTAAAATTGATTGGTTGTCTTGATGGTTTAATGAAGATGAACTAATAATAGATCATTTATATGGTTTTAGGAATCTTTTATCAATATGACTTATGTGATATTAAATCTGCTTGTCGCTGAAAAACTAACGGCAAAAATTATGCTTCATGGAAAAACACGATCGACACAATTCTTATAATTGATGACCTACATCTCATCCTGATGGAGGTCTCTCCTCCCATTCTATCTCCAAATGCTGCTAAAATGTTCGAAAAGCATATGAGCGTTGGACATGGGCAAACAAAAAGGCTCGAGCGTATATCTTGGCAACCCTTTCTGAAGTCTTGGTTATGGGAGGAAAATTTAATTTGGTTTGCATTAATGGATATGCGTTGATGCTCATGCACTGATCATGCGTTAATATGAAGAATATGCATTATGTGTTAGTCGTGCATGCGATGAACATGTGTTCCTGTCACAAGTTTTCTTGCGCACTCGCCAAGTATAGCAAGATCACAAGTTTCTCGGAGTGATCCAAGGTTAAACGCGAGGACTTATGTGTAAAGTATGTGTTTGAGAGAATAAAAATATAGCGAGATCGCATTATGTGTAAAGTATGCATTTGAGGCGGAGAATAAAAATAAAAAGAGAGAAGCTGATTAACTATGCGTTACTCCTACTCCTAGCTAAACAGACTAAATAATTGAAGTTTGACTATGAGAATCGGTAGAGATGCAACAACTGTTAATGCGTAATAAGATGCATAGAGAAGTAGGGTTGGGGGAGGAGATTTCACCGAGTCCTTGAGTTTGGTCACAAGGGTAATCCCATTGGCCACACTAACGCATCACACACCTCTCGGTGGTCAGCCATATGCTTTATATCTCTATAACGCATGGTTGTGTTGAGCATAAGGTTATTCTTATCTCTAGGAACAGTTCTTACTTTGCTTAGTGAGTTTCACTACTTACCCTCTTAGGCAGTTGGTAATAATTACTCTACTCATAGACAAGCCTTGCGATAGCCTCACACTAAGCAAAAAAGATTGACTCATTGTACAAGCGCAACGCACACCTCTCAGTGATTTGTTACATGCATCATATCTCTATGTCACATGATGGAGTATCACATGATTGAGTATGCGATAACTCTTGCAATTTGTACTTAACTCATTGCGGTGAAAGAAAAAGATGATAAAGTAGAAGAAGATGATGAAAATGATGTTGAAGGAATTAAAGAGATGCATTGATTACAAAATGTGTTAACGTCTTAAGTCAAAATATAATATAATATAGAGGTGAGAATAGAGATTGATGGCTACATGTAGGCAATCTCTTGCTTCCATTAGATGTGTGTCAAGGCTGATGATGGTGTAATCGGTGGACGGTGGTGTAGTACCTCTCGAGATCTATGTCCAGCATAGCTCCGATCATCAATCGAAGGAAGTTGTGGAAGTGAAGAACTCTCAAAGAAGTCCCAAATGCTTTGAATTTCGGCTTCAAGGCTCTATTTATAGAGCTTAAATGCCGATAACTTTGGTAATCCCACTCTGAATCACTGCCATTCCTATCGCGGTAGGTGAAATGTCATCATGATCTTATCTCTTTGATACTCTAAAGGTATGCATTCATGATTGTTTCTTCTGAAGTATCAACGCATTCCATCCACTTTGCGATCATCCTTCTATCATGGGTATTATTGTAGTTGCAGCATTTCATGCAACCAATTTTTCTTCATTAAGATCAATGCATGTGATTGATTCCTGTAACAACTACAAAATAGACATTTTGACGCGAAATAATGCATGATATAGCGTTTGCAGAGATTTTTAATTCTGATCAACGCAAGCTCATTATTCCACATGAATTCATAGCAAAACTAATGCATGTTCTGCTCATCAACCCCCACTAAGTAAAATGCTGCAATAGTTTGTATTTCTACAAGCTATCACTTGGCCAAGAAGCATGAGCCCATTCTCATAGCCCCTGAGATCATGGAGTCCTTGAAGGGAATGTTTGGACAACCATCTACACAGCTCAAGCATGACACTCTCAAACACATCTTCAATGCTCGTATGCAAGAAGAGGCATCTGTTCGATAACATGTTCTCAACATGATGGTCCACTTCAACTGGTGGAGATGAATAGATGTCATCGATGAAGCCAACCGGGTTACCTTCATTTAGGAATCTTTACCTGAAAGTTTCCTAGATTAAAAGAAAGGTAGGAGTGTGTCATGAAATTTGTGGTAAATTGTTTAAGACTGATATCATAAAAACATATTCTGCCACTTAGAATCTAAAACGTCAAATTGATGCCTCTTTGGCGTTCATTTCATTTCCCTCTCATCTCTCTCTCTTCTTATTTTCTAAAAAATAATTAACATGTCATAGCAATGCTATTTTGAATAGGATTGACTACAACCTAACCACCCTCCTCAACGAGCTGCAGGCCTTCTAGTCCTTGATGAAAACCAAGAGAAAAAATGGTGAAGCAAAATTTTCTTCATCCTCTGAGAAGTTTCACAGAGGTTTGACTTCTGGAACAAAATCTATACCTTCTTCTTACAACACCAAAAAGTGGAAGAAGAAGAAAGGTAGAAAGGGTAAAGCTAATCCACCAGCAGCTGCTAAAAAAAAAGCCAAGGTTGGAAAGGGAATTTGTTTCCATTGCAACCAAGAGGGACATTGGAAGAGGAAATGTCCCAAATACTTGGCAGAAAAGAAGAAAACCAAGAAAGGTAAATGTGATTTGCTTGTATTGGAAACATGTTTATTGGAGAATGATGATTCTTCCTACATTATAGATTCTAGTGCTGCTAACCATCTCTGCTCTTCATTTCAGGAAATTAGTTCCTGGCGGCAACTTGATTCTGGTGAGATGATGATGCAGGTTAGAATTGGGCACGCCGTCTTGACTATAGCAGTGGGAAGTCTCTAGTTTACTTTACAGAATAAAAGCATTTTACTATAAAATGTCTATGTAGTTCATGGTTTAAAAAGAAACCCAATTTTTGTAAAGTGTTTCCATGAACAATCAACTTTAATGTAAATAAAATGTTTATTTCTAAAAATGGAGTTGATATTTATTATGCGTAATTAAAAAACAACCTTTATGTGCTAAGACCATTAGCAATTAAGGTACTCCATAACACTAAAATGTTTAAATCTGTGGTAACTCAACATAAAAGACTTAAAATTCCTCTTAAAGAAAATGCCCAACTTTGGCTCAATCTCAATAGGATTGAGAGGTTGGTGAATAATAGACTTCTAAGCGAGTTAGAAGAAAATTCTTTACCTGTATATGAGTCATGCCTTGAAGGCAAGATGACTAAAAGACCTTTTACTAGAAAAGGTCACAGAGCCAAAGAACCTTTAGAGCTAGTATATTCAGATCCTTGTGGTTCGATGAATGTAAAAGCTAGAGGAGGATACGAATATTTCATCGCGTTTACTAATGATTATTCAAGATATATGGGTACGTTTATTTAACGCAACATAAGTCTAAATCTTTTGAAAAGTTCAAAGAATTTAAGGCTAAAGTTGAAAATGCATTAAGTAAAACAATAAAGACATTTCAATTTGATTGAGATGGAGAGTTTATGGATCTGACATTCCAAAAACTATTTAATAGAACATTGAATTCCAACTCTCAGCATATGGTACACCTTAGTAGAATGGTATATCAGAAAGAAGAAATCGAACCTTGTTGAACATGGTTCGGTCTATGATGAGTTACACTTCCTTACCTGACTTGCTTTGAGGTTATGCAGTAGTAATGGTCATAACACTTACAAAGCGAGCATACTCGTAGTGTCACCAAGATAAGGTACCCAGCCTTATCCATCTACTACATACCATTTAGGTTATCACTTAAACATGATCCACCCATATGTCTCCACATACATATTTAAGTTACAAAGATAACCATGGATATTAGTTTATTGGTTTGTGGTTAATGCAACTAGAATATCACATATTTTATAGAAAAAGTGAATAAGATATCATATATTTTATTGATCACATAAAGTGTTTGTTCATAGTTTACAAATTATAGGACCTTACGAGATTTAGGGCATCAACCCCAACACGTAAAGCTAGTTTACCTCATCTCAGGATCTAGGGTTGCCAGCACGTGTGCCTGAGGCTAAACCTAAGAAATTGGAATCTCGTTCTAAATTGTGCCTATTTGTAGGCTGCCCTAAAGGAACGAGAGATGGTTACTTCTTCAACCCAAAAGAAAACAAAGTTTTTGTATGATAAATGCTACTTTTCTTGAAAAATACCATATAAGAAAGCATAAGCCTCGCAGTAAAATTGTGTTGAATAAACTTTTCAAAGAAATTATTGAACCTTCAACAAGAGTTGTAGAAGAACCCAACAGCTCAACAAGAATTGTTGAGGTTGGATAATCTAGTAGGTCAAATCCATCTCAAGTGTTGAGAGAACTTTGACGCAGTGGGAGGGTTGCGAACCCACCTGTCCGTTACATAGGTTTAATGGAAATCCTAGTTATGGTAGCAGACAAAAATGTTGAGGATCCATTATCTTACAAAAAGGCAATGGAGGATATTGACAAAGATGAGTAGATCAAAGCTATGGATCTTGAAATGGAGTCAATGTACTTCAATTCAGTATGGGATTTTTTAGATCAACCTCATGGGGTAAAACCTATAGGTTATAAATGGATCTACAAGAGAAAATAGGGTGTTGATGGGAAGATGCAAACCTTCAAGGCTAGACTGGTGGCAATGGGTTATACCCAAGTTGAGGGAGTCGACTATGAGAAGACTTTCTCACCTTTGCCATGCTAAAATCTATCAGAATCCTTCTGTCTGTTGCCTCATATTATGACTATGAGATTTGGCAAATTGACGTCAAGTCTTCCTTTCTGAATGGTAGTCTTAAGGAGACCATTTATATAGAGCAGCTCGAAGGATTCATATCCCAAGTTTAAGAGCAAAAGGTTTGTAGGCTTAATCGATCCATTTATGGACTGAAGAAGACTTCTCGATCTTGGAACATAAGGTTTAATACTGCGATCAAATATTATGGCTTTGATCAAAATGTTGATGAGCCTTGTGTATACAAGAGGATCATCAATAGTTCAGTAGCTTTCCTAGTGTTATACGTAGATGATATTCTACTCATTGGGAATAATGTAAATCTACTTAATGAAGTTAAGAACTGGCAAGAGACTCAATTTCAAATGAAAGATTTGAGAAAGGCTCAGTTTGTTTTGGGAATTCAGATCTTTAGAGATCGAAAGAATAAGATGCTAGTTCTTTCTCAAGCATCATACATTGACAAAATGCTTGTCAAATATTCAATGCAGAACTCTAAGAGTGGTTTGCTACCTTTCAAGCATGGAGTTATCTAAGGAACAATGTCCTAAGACACCTCAAGAGGTTGAGGAAATGGGACGGATCCCTTATGCATCGATTGTCAGAAGCCTGATGTATGAGATGTTATGTACAGACTTGACATCTGCTATGCAGTGGGGATAGTCAGTAGATATTAATCTATCCAAGATTTGATTACTTGACCGTCGTTAAAAACATCCTCAAGTATCTTCAGAGAACGAGGGACTACATGATCGTGTATGATTCTAAGGATCTAATCCTTACTAGATACAAATACACTGATTTTTAGACTGATAAGGATTTTAGGAAATCTACATTAGGATCAGTGTTCACTCTCAATGGAGGAGAAGTAGTATAAAGAAGCACCAAGTAAGGGTGCATTGCTGACTCCACTATGGAGGCCGAGTATGTAGAGGCTTGTGAAGCTGCTAAGGAAATTGTTTGGCTCAGGAAATTTTTGACAGATCTGGAAATCGTTTCAGACATGTCAAAGCCCATCACACTTTATTGTGATAATAGTGGTGTTGTGGCTAATTCTCGGGAGCCTAGTAGTCACAAACGCGACAAACACATCAAATGGAAATATCATCTCATCCGAGAGATTGTGCATTGAGGGGATGTGATCTCTATGCAGATAGCTTTGGAGTACAATGTTGTCCATCCATTTGTAAAAGCCCTCACGACTAAGGTGTTTGAGGATCACCTGTAGGGTATGGGTCCATTGGACAGGTAACATTTAGACTAGGGCAAGTGGGAGATTTTGTACTGGGTAATTTATGTCCTAGTTTATTGATTTGTGTACTTTGTATTATATTTTGACTTTTACATTGTACACCCCACTAGCTTTCAGTCAAGCAGAAGATTGTTGTGGTTGATGTCCTAAATCTCGTAGGGCCCAATAGTTTGTAATTGTAATGTACAAACATTTTATTTATGTAATAAAATATTTGATGTTTTATTTCAAAATTAGTTGCATTAATCACAAATCAATAAACTAACATCTAGGGTTATCTTGTAACTTAAACATGTGTGTAGAGACAACTGAGTGGATCATATTTAAATGATAACCTAAATGGTCTGTAGTAGATGGATGAGGTTGGATACCTTATCCTGGTGACACTAGTAGGTGTTACAATTATTGTAAAGTACTACAAATGATTTGATCCTGATCATTCATGTGGAGACATGTGAGTGGGAATATTTTATACAAAGGAGTTTGTATAAGACTGGACCACGAAATATGTATTCTCATAACACCATTCATAATAGAGACTTACATTTCACCAAGATGACCATAGGTAACATGACCTGAATCCTGAGTGAGTTATGAACTCCTGCATATGAAGGTGGTTCTTTGATTTGTATGGGTGAAAGTGGCCAGATCGTCGACTCAACAAGCCTACCATTTTGGGGATATGTTTGATTAGAGACCCGGGAACATAGCTACACAAAAAAAGAATTCACTCATTTCCCATTATCAGGGCAAGTAGATAAATTGCATCCCTAAGGGCTGACTCCAAGGTTTGAACAATGTGGCGCCACACCCTCTCCTAGCCTGTGAGGGGTTTGGTCATAGTTGAACTATGATTTATTATTCATTAGAGGGGTCAGTATTACTTAAAGAGTTATATGTAACTATAAGGGCAAAACGGTAGTTTTTGCCCAACTGTACTTACAAGAAATTTCTGAAGGGTTATCGTACTGTTGATTGGTTATATCCAACGAATATATAAATATATTTGTAATGCGAAGAGTGCAACTATCAATCTTTAGTGGAGTGTTTGACAGTTAACAAATAGTGAATAATTTAAGTAAAGAGTTAAATTAATTTGTGTACCATTGAAGCTTCAAGCTACAGGTCCATGAGGTCTCCTCGGTAACTCAACGAGATTAAATGAGAATCAAACTTTGGATTAATTTGAATTGTTCAAAATTAATTAAGGAAAATAATTATATATGATTTAATTAATTAAACTTTAATTATATGTGATATAATTACTATAATGTATTTGATACATTACATTATTAAGTATTTATGGGAGGAAATAAATATTTGAATATGATTCAAATACTAATTATATGAATAGGATTCATATAATTAAATTTAATGTAAATGTGATTTATATTAAAAGCCATTGATGAGAGAAAATTGAAACTATAAACTATATTGTATTTGATACAATATATATATATAAATTGTGCCTCCTTTTTTATCTGGTGTGAAGAATGGAAAGGGGAATAAAGCCACTACTACTGCTGCTGCCCAAAAGAGCAAGAAGGTCAAAGTTGCAAAAGGAACATGTTTTCATTGCAAGTAAAATCGGCATTGGGAAAGGAATTACCTAAAATGTTTGGCCGAGAAAAGAAGGAAAAATAGGGTTATAACATAGGATTCGGAACAACCCAAGCTTCAGTAAAATGAATAGGGTCTTATAGTTCCATCTTCGGTATTGTCTTCTATTTCGGAGGCATACTCATACCGTTCTGTAAGATCTGAAAATGGAGGGTCTACACTTACAAGACTTACTAATTGTTAGTAATGATCTTGAACAAAAAACGATAACTAAATGACTATCGGAATATGAGTTATTCTGGAGATAGTATTTGGTCAAGAATTGTCTTGGTTTTGTGAAGGAATTCTTGACTGCCCCATAGTAGCATTTGTTTTAAATCACTTAAGTATCGTTGCAAAAATAATGATTATGAGTACATTATCACTTTGCTAAAACTTGATTGGATTTGAAAGCAATTCACTTATAAAATTTGTTTATAATTTCAAAATGACGAGTTCTATTATACAATTGTTGGCTTCAGAAAAATTGATTGGGGACAATTATGTAAACTGGAAATCAAATTTGAATACAATACTCACGACAGATGATTTGAGTTTGTCTAAACGGAGGAATGTCCTCCCATTCCTAGTTCAAATACCAACCGAACTGTTTGGGAAGTGTTTGATAAATGGATCAGGGCTAATGAAAGCCCATGCTTATATCCTCGCCAGCCTATATGATGTTTTGGCAAAAAAACTCGAAGGTATGAACACTGCTAAAGAGATTATGGAATCTCTCAGAGGGATGTTTGGATAGTCGTCCTTCACCCTGAGTCATGATTTTATCAAATACGTTTACATTAGTCGCATGAAAGAGAGGACCAATGTTCACGAACATATCCTGGACATGATGGTCCAATTTAATGTGGCTGAAGTGAATGGTGTTGTGATGGATGAGAGAAGTCAAGTTGGTTTTATTCTAGAATCTCTTCCGAAGAGTTTTCTATAATTTTATACTAATGCCTTGATGAATAAAATTGAATATAACTTGACAACCCTGCTTAATGAGCTACAGGCATTTCAGACCATGTTGAGAACTAAAGGTTTAGAACCAGTGCCAGAAGTAAGTTCTAATGAAAAGAAAGGAATGTCCTCCAAGCCTGAAGTTGCCTCGTCTTCGCAAACTAAGAGTATTCCAATGAAGAAAGACAAAGGGAAAGGGAAAAAGCCTGCTAGTAAGAAGAGCAAGAAAACCGCTGCAGAGAAAGAAAAATTTTTCTGCTGCAACGAGCTGGGGCACTGGAAGAGAAATTGCCCTAAATATCTTGCAGAGAAGAGAGTAGAGAAAGAAAAACAGGCTACTTAGATCCTGGAGACCGTTTGCTCAACTCATCTAGTAGGAGAAGTTGCTGATGAAGATGTAAATTACCTGCTTTTGTTAAATCTTGTAATGAACCTTTTGTATATATTTTATTGTTAAATGAAATGTTCATTTTCAAGAAATATGTTTGTTCTATCTCATAGCAACTTCTGTTAAGAATCAAATTGTTAATAGCAATCAACAAATATTCAGATATTTAAATGGCTAAGATCGAAGTATAATGAATTTAAGATTTCTAGCTCTGACTGTTAACAAGAGTTGTTAAGATAGGTCAGATCATCTTAAATCAAAGAGTTAAGAGTACCTCAATGTAGTGGGAGAAAAATGTGTTTCCTAGCCATTATCGAGTAAAAGATGAATTCCCCATAAGAAACCTTTTTGTATGCTAATATGTTTACAATGATTCTCTCGGCTAAAGTGTTTAAGAATCATCTAGTAAGACTAAAAATACCAAAAGTTAATAACCTAGGGCAAGTAGGAGAAATATCAGGTATGAGATACCAAATGGCAAAAACCATGGGTATGAGATACCCTAGTTTATTATATTTCTCTATAAAACTCAGAAACTCAGTCTTATATATCGGATATATAAGTTACCACTGGAGTTTTAGTCCAAGTTGGAGTTTGTTGGGTTTTATGTCCTAAAACTCGTGGTTTGTAAACATTAGAACTTATTCTGAGAATTCAATAAAATTGTTGTTGAATATATTGTTTTTCTAGAAATCCAATAAACCTAAGTCCATTGACTATTATATGAGTACTTAAACTTTATCTGGAGAAATACAAGTGGATCAGGTTCGAGTAAATAGTCAAAATGATCTATAGTATATGAATAAGGTTGAATACCTTATTCTGGTAACACTATTGGATGCGGCCTACTCTATAGTTGTTACAAATAGTTGTAAAGTGCTACATATGAAGTGATCCTAATTCGTGCATGTTGAGACATGAGGAGTGGGGGTGTCCTGTGCAAATGAGTTTGCTGCAAGATCGGACCATGACACCTGTCACTCTTACTTTATAACGTTGTTTACTGTTTAAGATTGACGATTTTAAAGCGATGACCTAGGTAACTTAACCATAATCCTGAGCTAACTATGAACTCCTGTTTGTTCAGGATTATCCTTTGATCTGCAAATGGTGAGAGTAGACCAATTGCCTCTACATAATAAGCTTACCATTTTGGGGATAAGACCGGATGAATAGCTGGGAACATAGGGTGCAAGAGGGAATTCACTCCTAATCGATTAGGGTTAGTAGAGAGGTTGTTCCCTTCAAGTGCTGATTCTGGGTCTTGAACAAGAGGTCTCACCCTCTCATTGGCTTGAGAGGGATTCGATTTGTTGATTGGATCACAAATCAATTGTTCATTAGGGGATCAGTGGAACTTAAGGAACAAGAGGTAATTTCGGAAGTAAAACAGATTTTCGACCCAGCCGTTATTACGAGCAACCTGTGAAGGGTTAACTTACTAATCATAGTTGTATCTAGTGGACATAATATATCTACAGTGAGGGGAGTTCAACTATGAGCATTCGTGGAATCACCCATTAGTTAACGAATGGGGGTTAGATCGGTCTAATAAGTTTAGCCGATTAATCTCGGATCGTTGGAGTCTATGATCTGTAGATCCGCGAAGTCCCCTACTAGCTCGTAAATGGGTACGCTTTAGGGTAGATTGAGAAATTAATTTGAAACGTTCAAATGAAATGGAACAAGAGAAAAAATATTTAAATATGATTTAAATATATAAAGATTATTGTTGTACAAAAATTAATTTAATATTTGATATTAAATTAATTATTTTTTAAATTAAGTTATGAAATTAATTTAAGAAAATCCATTTTTAAATTAAAATTATTTAAAAGTCATTTTGTATTTTAAAAATAAAATAGAAAAATCGTTTTTGCATGGCACATAATGGAAAAAGAGTATTTTCCATTATCATCATCTTTTATGCTCACACACAAACCATGAACTTTTCTACTTGATTCTCAAAGCATGAGCTGCAAGCCATGCACTCCATCTCTTTGCATGTTCATCTTGATATATATAAAGAAGATTGGAGTTGTTGAAGAAGGAGATGAATAGAGGAATACAGAATTTTGAGAGAAAAATCGTGGTGAAGAAGAAGCTGTCTTCTTCAACTTGCTGCTGTGAGCTTCCCTTGTTTCTCCACATCTACAAGTTGTTCTTGAGTCCCACAACTCTGCCTAAAGCTCTAAGAGCATAGTAGGGAAGGCTTTGAGGCGTTGATATCAAGTGAAGACAGCAGCTGTACAGACGATGTTCTTGAAGAGTTCTTCAAAGGTATGTTCTGAAAACCCATTTTTATGAACATCATGCTTTAGTTTTTGCCAAAATTAATGAATTAGAATGCTTATGGATCCTTGATACTTCCACTGCATTTTGTTTAACTCTAACACATGTAGCTACTGACTATGTGATAAGCATGATATTCTACACGATCGTTTAGCATGCAAGCCTTGCGTCGAGTATCATATATCGCGCGATCATCTACCCATCAATTGCCTATGCAATCATGTAGCCAACGCAACACTATCGTGTAGCAAACTCTACATAATCACGTAGCATTAGCTATGCGATCATTTAGCAAATGCTACACGATCATGTAGAAAATTCTACACAAACGCATAGCAAAATCTAAACGATTGTTTAGCTCTAACTACACGATGCACCAATGTTTCGTCTTTTCCATCAAAACGCAAAGCAACCTTTCTTCTGAAGCTTCACAAATGATTCAAAACCAAATGAATATTGACTCGATTGCATGTTTAATGCCAAAAAAACGTAGGGCTCTTACAAATTAACATTTGTAATTTAAATAGAAAGCCATAAATAGAGATTGCTACCCCAAAAATATCCATCAACAACCATCCACATACATTCAAAATTTAAATGCAACGCATGTCTTAAAACCCACCAAAATTGTAAATGATTTCAATACAAAAATTGATTTGAATTAGAACTAGAACCTGGCTCTTATACCAATTGAAGGAACTCGATTAAAAAGAGATCCTTAAGTGGAAGCAGATCGTCCAAATTTCATTTATATTGAGAACACAAATTTACAGTAAATAAACAGATTATGCATTCTAAGTAAAATTACAGCATGCTTTTTAAACAAGAAAAAGGGTTCAAGAGATTATACCTTTGAAGAAAATTTCTTCGGATAAACCCGTCGAACTATCACGAAATCGAACACAACAGCAAACTTAAGACTTTCTTCAAGAAATTCACGAACCAAAATGAGACATAACCACTTTAAACCTAAGGTATACTCGGAGTGAGAACCCAGGATTTGTGGGCTCTAACTATTTTGGTGAGGGGGGCTTTTGAGTTTTTAGGAGGAAAAAGATTGAAGAAACTCTTTATCGTATAGTGAGGCTTCTCAACCGTGTAGTCTCTCAGCCTATCATATAGATTTTGTAATTTTTGTGTAGATCACTCACACATCTGTTTTTTTTTTTTTTTTTTGGAAGAAAAGAATAATAAAATCTTTTATTCCATTTTGCCATTAAAAAAACCAATTAACCACCCATTAAGGTGGTTGGAGAGAAAAAAAATGATTATTATTCAAAATAATAAATAATATAAATAAATATGATAATCAACTTATCACATTATATTTATAACCTATAGTTTTAATATTGAATCATATATAATATAAACTATAGTTATTTTTCTCTATTTTATGCATTAAATATAAATCACATTTAATTAAAATTAACAACTATTTGAATCTCATTCAAATATTTATTTCCTCCAATTAAACTATAATGTATCAAATACATTATAACAATTATATCATATATAATTGAATCAATTTAATTAGATCACATATAATTAAATTCCCTCTTATTAATTTGAACAATTCAAATTAACCCAAAAACTAATTCTCAACTAAATCCTTTTGAGCAACGTGGTCCTTATGGACCTGTAGCTTGAAGCTCTAACGGTCCATGAATAATTAATTAAACTCTTTAATTATATTATCCACCATCCATTAACTGTCAGGCACTCCACTAAAGACCAACAACTACACTCTTCGCACTACAGATATATTTATGTATCCATTGGATATAACCAATCAACTGTACAGTGAACCTTCGCAAATTTCTTGTAAGTACAGCTGGACGAAATTACCGTTTTGCCCATGTAGGTACATCTAACTTCTTAAGTACCACTGATTCCTCTAATGAAGAATAAATCATAGTTCTACTATGACTAAATCTCTCTTGGGCCAGGAGAGGGTGTAGTGTCACAATGTTCAAGACTCGAAATTATCCCCTAAGGGAGCAATTTATCTACTTACCCCTGCTTTGGGGAAGGAGTGAATTCCATCTTGTATAGTTGTGTTCCTAGCTTCCTAATCAGACGAATCCCCAAAATGGTATGTTGATTCGGAGATCTAGCCACTCTCATCCATACAAATCAAAGGATTGTCCTCATAGGTAGGACTTCACAACTCACTCAGGATTATGGTCATCTTGGTAAAATGAAAGTCTCTATTATGAACGGTGTTATATAAAGAGACTAAGCATTTCGTGGTCCGGTCTTATACAAACTCCTTTGTGTAGAATATCCCTGCTTGCATGTCTAATATATGAATGATCAGGATCAGATCATTTGTAACATCTACAAAGCGAGTCATACTCGTAGTGTTACCAGAATAAGGTATCCAGCCTTATCCATATATTATAGACCATTTAGGTTATCACTTAAACATGATCCACATATATGTCTCCACATACATGTTTAAGTTACAACGATAACCTTGGATGTTAGTTTATTGGTTTAGGGTTAATGCAACTAAAATATCACATATTTCATAGACAAAGTGAATAAAATAAAATATTACTAATAATATACAGGTTTGTTCATACAAGGGTTAGAAACTATAGGACCTACGAGATTTAGGCATCAACCCCAACAATCTCCCACTTGTCCTAAAGCTAGTGGCGTGTACAAGATAATAAAATACAAGTACACAAAACAATAAACTAGGGAAAAACACGACCAGTACAAAACCTCCCACTTGCCCTAGTCCAGCCATGGTTTGTCCCATAGACCCATACTTTGTAGATGACCCTCAAACACTGTAGTCGTGATGCCCTTCGTAAACGGATCAGCAACGTTATGCTCCGAAGCTATCTTCGTGACAATCACGTCCCCTCGATGCACAATCTCTCAGATGAGATGATACTTCCACTCTATGTGCTTATCGCGCTTATGACTTCTAGGCTCACGGGAATTACCCAGAACACCACTATTATCACAATAAAATGTGATGGGCTTTGACATGTCTGGAACAATTTCTAAATCAATCAAGAATTTTCTAAGCCAAACGGCCTCCTTAGGACTTCACAAGCCGCAACATACTCGATCTCCATGGTGGAGTCCGCGATGCACCCCTGCTTGGTACTTCGCCATACTACTGCCCCTCCATTAAGAGTGAACACTAATCTTGAAGTGGATTTTCAAGTATCCCTATCAGTCTGAAAATCAGTCCCTCGTTCTCCATAAATATTTGAGGATGTTCTTAATGGTTGTTCACTGATCATATCCTAGATTAAATTGATATCTATTGACTATTCCCACTTCATAGAATATGTCAGGTCTAGTATATAACATCGCATACATCAAACTGCCCACAATAGAGGCATAGAGGACCTGTCTCTTATCCTCAACCACTTGAGGTGTCCTAGGACATTGTTCTGTAGACAATGTAACTCTGTGCCTAAAAGGAAATAAGCTTCTTTTGCAGTTCAACATCGAATACTTAATCAACATCTTGTCAATATACAATGCCTAAGACTGTGCTAGATTTTTGTTCTTAACGATCTCGAAAAATCTAAATACCAAGAACAAACTGAGCCGCACCCAAATCTTTCATTTGGAATTGGGTAACTAGCCAGTTCTCAACTATAGTCAGTAAACCTACATCATTCCCAATAGGTAGGATATCATCTACATACAATACTAGGAAAATGATCTTCTTGTAGACATAAGACTCATGAACGTTTTGGTCAAAGTAATAAGATTTGGTCGCAATATCAAACCTTATATTCTAAGATTGAGATGTCTATTTCAGTCCATAAATGGACCAATTAAGCTTGCAAACCATTTGCTCTTGATCTTAGACTGTGAATCCCTCGGGTTGTACCATATAAATGGTCTCCTCAAGATTGTCATTCAGAAAAGTAGTCTTGACATCCATTTACCATGTCTCATAGTCATAATATGAGGAAATAGATAGGAGGATTCGGATAGACTTCAGTATGGCAACAGGCGAGAAAGTCTCATAGTCGACTCCCTCTACCTGGGTATAACCCTTTGCCACCAATCTAGTCTTGATGGTTTTCACCTTCCCATTAACACCATGTTTCCTCTTGTAGATCCATTTACAAGCTATAGGTTTAACCGCTTCAAGTTGATCTACAAGATCCCAAATTGAATTGAAGTGCATAGACTCCATTTCGAGATCCATGGCTTTGATCCATTCATCTTTGTCAACATCCTCCATTGCCTTCTTGTAAAATAATGGATCCTTAACTGTGTCATCAACTACCATAGCTAGGGTTTCAGTTAAACACATACAGTGAATAGGTGGGTTCACAACCCTCCCACTACGTCGAGGTTCCCTCAACACTTGAGATGGATTTGACCTACTAGATGAACCTACTTCAACAACTCTTGTTGAGGTAATAGGCTCTTCAACAAATCTTGATGAAGATTTAGTAGTTTATTTGGAATTTAACATGATTTTGCTTTTAGGTTTGTGCTCTCTTATGTGGTCCTCCTCAAGAAAAGTTGCATTTGTCGATACAAATATTTTGTTTTATTTAGAATCATAGCAATAACGACCTCCCATTTCCTTGGGGTAGCCTACAAATAAGCATAAACTTGAATGTGATTCCAATTTCTTAGGATTAGCCTCAAGCACATGTGTTGGGCAATCCCAGATTCTGAAAAGACGTAAATTAGCTTTATGACCATTCCATAACTCCAAAGGTGTTCTGGCAACACTCTTGGAGGGAATACAGTTCGGGATATAAGCTGCAGTATCCACTGTATAGCCCCAAAATGAGTCAGGTAAGGAAGCGTAACTCATCATGGACCGAACCATGTCCAACAGGGTTCAATTTCTCCTTTCTGATACACCATTCTACTGAGTTGTTTTACTAAGTGCTGAAAGTTGTTAAACTATTCCACGTTCTATCAAATAGTTCTAGAAAGATGAATCCAAAAACTCTCCACCTCAATCAAATCGAAGTGTTTTAATCGTTCTATTTAATGTTCTTTGAACCTTTCAAAAGACTCAGACTTCTATTGCATTAAATAAACGTACCCATATCTAGAATAATCACTAGTGAAAGTGACGAAATAATAATAACCTCCCCTGGCTCTTATATTCATCGGACCACAAAGATCTGAATGCACTAGCTCTAGAGGTTCTTTGGCCTTATGATCTTTTCCAGTAAAAGATCTTTTAGTTATTTTGCCTTCAAAGCATGACACGCATACAGGTAAATAATTTTCTTCTAACTCACTTAGAAGTTCATTCTTCACCAACCTCTCAATCCTATTGAGATTAATGTGTCCTAATCTTAGGTGCCAAAGATGGGCATTTTCTTTGGAGTAATTTTAAGTTCTTTATTTTGAGTTACAAAAATTTAAACATCTCTAAGTTGTGGAGGGCATTTGTTACTAACGGCCTTAGTACATACAAATTACTTTCTAGTTGAGTAGAACATATATCAACTCCATTTTAGTAATAAACACTTTATTATAAGAAACATTCAGTTGAGAATTACATTCTATCAGACACTTTACAACACTAAGATCCTGTTTAAATCAGGAACAACAAATACATCATTCAAAATGAGAAATTGGTTCTATAAAGTTAACTGGAGACCTCCCACTGCCACAGCTGAGACGACGTGCCCATTCCAACTCGCATCATCATCTAACCAGCATCAAGCTACTTCTAGGAACTAATTGCTTGAAATAAAGAATAATCATGGTTAGTGGCCCCAAAGTCAATAATCCAGGTAGAATCATCATTCTGCACTAAACAAATTTCCAAGACAAGCAAATCACATTTACCTTGTTTGGCCTTCTTCTTCTCTACCAAATATTTGGGGTAGTTCCTCTTCCAATGCCTGTCCTGGTTGCAAATGGAAACATTTTCCCTTGTCAACCCTCACTGGTTGTCCACTCCTTGGGGCAATAACTTGTGGGTTAGCAGGAGCCACCCTTACCACACTTATTCTTCTTCCACTTTCTGGTGTCGAAGGAAGAAGGTGCATACTTAGTTCCAGAGGTTGAACCTTTGTGGAACTTTTTAGATGATGAAGCAACATTTGCTTCACCCTTCTTATTCTTGATTTTCAATAGGGATTGGAAAGTTTGCAACTCGCTGAGCAGAGTAGTAAGGTTGTAGTCAATTTTGTCCAGAACAGCATTGCTACCAGAATGAAGGAAGCTATTTGGTAAATATTTCATAATTATGCTAACTTGGCTGGCCTCATGAATTCTCGACCCATTCATCTCAGTCACGTTGAAATGGATCATCATATTAAGAACATGTTCCCGAACAGATGCCCCTCTTGCATCCGTGAGTTGAAGATATATTTGAGAGCATCGTACCTGAGCTTTGCGAACAATTGTCTGAACATTCCCAGCAGGTACTCCATGATCTCGCATGCAGTGATCATAGGCTCATGTTTCTTGGACAAAACTTCATTAAGGTTAGCCAAGATGTATGCTCGGGCCTTCTCGTTTGCCCTTATCCATCGTTCATATGCTTCCCGAACATTTGGAGGAGCAGTAGAAGCTGGAATCGAGGACACTCCTCCGTTAGGACGAATCGAAGATCATCGATGATTAAAATTGTGTTTATTGTATTTTCCAACTAGCGTAGTTATTGGAAATTAGTTTGTCGGTGGCAAGTAAGCTAAGAGCCACAATAGCCATAATATTATTGCTGAAATAGAACAAACCTAATTAAGTCTACTTGTATTAAACCAGTTTTATAAAACCAATCAAGTTCTAGCAAAATAGTCTAGTGTAACCTAAGTTATATCTATTTTGCAATGATGCTTTAGTGAAACAGGACAAAAGTCATCGTATGGTGATTAAGTGCCCCTTCACTGAAATGAGACATTCTCAACCAGTATACAGAAACAACTCCTTGTAACTGAATCTAATAGTCAAAATTGTTCGGTCCAGAATTTGTTAACATCCTTAAAAATTCTGTATAAGTGTAACCTCTCATTTTAGGTCCTAAATTCCAGCCTTAATGAGCCAACCTTTGGGAAAAGTTGATTAGAACAAGAGACTAAAGCAACCTTATCCATTTTTGGAGATCAAATAAAGAGTTAATGAGAGAGACCAATGGATACCATCCTTTGGAGGGACACCCACGATGCCACAAGGGGATGCACAAAATTTTATCCAACTTAATGGGAGAGACTAAGGGATATGTTGTTACACGTCCCGCCTTACTTACTTTGAACATTCTCTCCATTCACCTTGGTATTGACCTACCCAAATGCTACTCGCAGGGGAACATCCATGGTGCCTCGAGGCCAAGGATAGATCTCACGATGTGAACGTTTAGGGAGAAACGTGTAAAGGTTAACTTAGATACTCCATTTTCCTCCCACTGAATGTTCTACCTAGGGCTCATTAACTTAGAAAATCTAACTACTGATTTTATTTAAGTGATTTTTTTAATTTGGTAAAAAAACAACACTTGCTTAAACAACTTTGATTCAAGTCTTATTAAACTCTTTAACAAACTTTCATCAAATTTGTATGCATGCCACAAATCTATCTAATTCATCTTTCCATGTAAGTTCCCAGGTAGGGGCGTGACGTTTTCATCGACTTAAATACCCAATCCTAGCCAGAACCAGCCTCAGACAGAAAGTTTTTTATAGATACATTTGTTACATATTTGTTCTTTTATTAGGAAGTAATTTAATCCTATTAAACCGATTTAAAAGATTAAACTTAGATTTCTAATATTATTAGAAACGACTCAAAACCAAATGAATACAGATTCGATTGCAATTTAATACTAAAAAACGCATGGGCCCTTACAAATTAACATTTGTAATTTAAACAGAAAGCCATAAACAGAGATTGCTACCCCAAAAACATCCATCAACAACCATCCACATACATTCAACATTTAAACACAATGCAGGACTTAAATCCCACCAAAACTGTAAACAATTTCAATATAGAAATGGATTTTGGAATCAAAACTACAACCTAGCTCTGATACCAATTGAAGGAACTCGAATAGATCTTTAAGTATAAACAGATTGCCCAAATTCCATTTAGATTGAAAACACGAATTTACAATAAAAAAAAATAGATTATGCATTCTAAGTAAAATTACAGCAAGAGATTATACCTTTGAAGAACGTTTCTTCGCGTAAACCCCTCAAACTATCACGAACACGAGCAAAGCAGCAAACTTGAAGACTTTCTTCAAGAAATTTATGAACCAAAACGAGACACAACCACTTGGAACCTTAAGTATACCCGGGGTAAGAACCCAGGAGTTGTGGGCTCTGACTATTTTGGTGAGGAGAGATTTTAAGTTTTTATGAGGAAGAAGATTGAAGAAACTCTATATCGTATAAAGAGGCTTCTCAATCATGTAGTCACTCAGCCTATTGTATAGACTCTGTAATTTTCATGTAGTTCACTCACACGTTTGTTTTTTTTTTTTTTGGAAGAAAAGAATAACAAAATCTTTTATTCCATTTTGCCATAAAAACCCAATTAACCACCCACTAAGGTGGTTGGAGAGAAAGAAATGAATTATTATTCAAAATAATAAATAATACAAATAAATATGATAACCAACTTATCATAATATATTTATAATCTATATTTTTAATATTGCATCATATACAATATAAACTATAGTTCTTTTTCTCTATTTTATGGCATCAAATCTATATTAAAATTAACAACTATTTGAATCTCATTCAAATATTTATTTCCTCCAATTATACTATAATGCATCAAATACATTATAACAATTATATCATATATAATTGAATCAATTTAATTATATTATTATATTATATATAATTAAATTCCCTCTTACAAAGTTAAACAATTCAAATTAACCCAAAAACTGATTCTCATATAAATCCTTTTGAGCTACCAAGGGGACCTTATGGACCTTTGAAGCTCAACCGGTCTATGAATAATTAATTAAACTCTTTAATTACATTATCCACCATCCATTAACTATCGGGTACTCCACTAAAGACTGACACTGTACTCTTTGCACTACAGATATATTTCTGTGTCCATTGAATATCACCAATCAACAATACAATGACTCTTCACAAATTGCTCGTAAGTGCAGTTGGGCCAAATTACCGTTTTACCCCTATAGTTACATCTAACTCCTTAAGTACCACTGATTCCTTTAATGAACAATAGATCATAGTCCTACTATGACTAAACCCCTCTCAAGCCAGGAGAGGGTGTCGCGCCACATTGTTCAAGACTCAAAATCAGCCTTAAAGGAATAATTTATCTACTTACTCCTGCTTCGGGAAAGGTGTGAATTCCATCTTGTGTAGCTATGTTTCTAGTGTCCCAATCAGAAGAATCCCCAAAATGGTAGGCTTGTTGAGTCAGCGATCTGGTCACTCTCACCCATACAAATCAAAGGATCGTCATCATAGGCAGGAGTTCATAACTCACTCAGGATTAAGGTCATGTTACCTATGGTAATCCTGGTGAAATGAAAGTCTCTATTATGAATGGTGTTATATATGAGACTAAGCATTTCGTGGTCTAGTCTTATACAAACTCCTTTGTATAAAATATCCGCGCTCGCATGTCTAACACGTGAATGATCAGGATCAGATCATTTGTAGCACTTTACAACATTTGAAACATCTACAAAGTGGGCCATACTTGTAGTGTTATTAGGATAAGGTATTCAACCTTATCCATATACTAGAGACCATTTAGGTTATCACTTAAACATGATTTACATGTATGTCTCTACATACATATTTAAGTTACAACAATACCCTTGGATGTTAGTTTATTGGTTTGGGGTTAACGCAACTAAAGTATCACATATTTCATAGAGACATACACATACACACACACACACACACATACATAACATATAGGCACGACTAGTAGTTTCATTGATTCAGCTTAAAGGATGTTGAAATCCAACTTTGATATGAAAGACCTTGGTCTGATGTTATCCTTGCAATTCGAATAATAAGTTTCTCCATTCAGGGTTATAAGTATTAGAAAGAGGATTATTCTTGTTGAAATATACTGACTGAGGGTTTTGAGGACACTCAGCATATGAGTGAAAATCTCCACATCCCACACAGGTTACCATGGGTTGCTCAAACACCTCCACTTGATTCACCTTCTACTGGTTTGGTGCGTTACCTAGCTTATGTTCTGTAGAAGGCTAGTCATGGTAGCCACTTGAGCAGAAAGCGTGGCTTTCGTGTTGGCATCAATAGAATTAATGTTCTGAGATCTTCTTCTCCTGTCATTTCTTCCATTATATGTGTCATCTATCCACTCCATGTTATGTTTAGCAATGCAGTCTAATATTTCTTTAGCTTCAGTATAGGATTTGTCCATCAGTCCTCCGACTACTACTACGTCTGCTGTCATCTGTGACGCCCTGTTTAGTCCGCCATAAAACGTCTCCATCTGAATAGTCAAAGGTAGTTCATGGTTCGAGCAGTTCTTGACCAAGCCCTTGAAATGCTCCCATGCAGCACTTTCTTAGTGTCTTCTTGTTCAAAGTTCATAATTTTCTGACGCCTTCTCACGTTGGTGGTAGGTGGGAAGTATTTCTGCATAAACTTTTCCACCAACTTTTCCCATATGGTGATTTCCCCAGGCTCTAATGAATTCACCCATTGCTTTGCATCGTCTCGCAAAGAATAGGGAAACAAGGAGAGCCTGATTGTCTCTAGTGTGATTCCAAGAATCACAAAGGAATTGCACGTTTCCAGGAAACGCTTCATATGGGCATGAGGATCTTCGCCACGGCTACCCCTAAATTGCCCAGTAGTCTGGAGCATTTGGAGCATAACAGATTTCATTTCAAACTTGGTTCCATCAAGCGTCGGATATATGATTCCTGGAGAGAAATCATATAGCACAGGGGATGTATATTCTCTCATAGGACGCGTGTTGTTGTTTACCATCAGGATTGGGTTCTGTACAGCGTGAGCAGTTGCTAAGCTAGTTGCTGATTTTGTTGTTCTTCCACCACTGCTCTTTCCCTTTCTTGCCGTCTGAGTAACTGTTGCCTCAACCTTCGACGACGGTTGAATCGATTCCTACGCCGGAAAGTCTGTTCAATCTCGGGTCGTATCTGAACTCAGGAGTGTTCTCCCTGTTCATACACGTTCACAAGCCTAGGTGTAGCTTGTAATACTTCCCTTAATTGAAGTGTCCCTACAACAAATACAAACGGAATTTCTGGTTAGTTCTTGTTGCTGAATCCCCGGAAACGGTGCCAAAAACTTGTTCGCTTGCTATCATGAGATGTTTTAGGAGTGTATAAAGTAAAACAGATTGGAAGAATAAAGTCTAAGTATTGTATTCTGCCTTGATGCATTTAAATGAATGCAACGCGTTGGGGCGTTAGTATTATGCACAAAAGGCACATAACTCCTTATAATAACGTTCAAGTTTTCCTAGATTAAACCCAAGTATTAATCTAATCTAGGTTCCTGGCAAGTCCAGGGTCGATCACAGGGATTCAGTTTCACTAACACAGATTATGCGTTGTACTTGCAGTAGGAGGTTTTTCCTAAATAAATGTGAAAGATGTATTATTTACACTAACATGCTACGCCTGTGCAAGACAATACAAAAGAGTTGAGTGGAAAATGAAGGATCGTGTGAAAATGGAATTTAACTAGGTGGACACGCCGGTTAAAGATAATTGCACGCAACTGATGTAATGTGGATGAAATGGGATGGGTTGCTTATCTTACTGTTTATGCGTTAGACATCATTCAACACTTCTCCATGCGAATAACATACAAGTCTATCTCTAGGGTACATACGTCTAACTTAGAATGAAGAAACACCAGTAAGTCTATCTCTAGCTGTACTAGGCGTTCTACTTAATGTAGCTTAGCTATTCTTTCGAACAACTAAGTAAAGAAGCTTTCACCAAGTTGTCAAGTTGGTTTAGGCGTTGGAACAGAATTATGCATGAAGTACTAATGCTTTCAACATAAACAGAAGATAAACAATAGCAAAAGTGATGATCAAATATATGAATTTTATAAAGGATCAACGAGTCTTTACAAATAACTATATTCAATCAAAATGAAATGAAAATTATATTAAGATAGAAACCGAGTCAAGCCAAAGAATACAATATCTCTTAGTTCTTTGGCTCACTTTTATTATGTATAATCACTTTAAAGAGCCAAGGACAGAATATCTTTCTCAAGAATAACTTTCTCCACTCCTTGGCCGGCGGTGGTGGTAGTTCTCGGCTCCTTCGATCGTCTTACACCTCGGCACAGCTTGTACAAACTAAAACTAAGTCTACAAATTTATAGAGTATGGAGCTTCTAATTGTCTGCTTTTTTAATTCTGGAGGGTCTTCAAGTATTTATAGGCATTGGTCTCGTCCACTTGGAGGATGGGGTGCATATAAGTCTCTGCCCTGGTCAGCATTAAACTCCATGTTCTGGTTGGCTGCCTGACCTCTAGAAGCTTTTCAGATGCCGCCTACTGCTGGAAGCTTTTCAGACGCCGCCTGTTGCAGGTGCCCATGCTTACAAGTGGTGATGTGACACAATCAGCCCGGAGCAATGAATCTTCTATGCGTTGAATTCCCTTCGACGCATGGCTCATGTGTTAGCGCGTTTCCTACGGCATTTGTCTAATGCGTTATTGTTAGTTCTTGCGTTGAAATCATGCAAAGTAGTGCGTTAGCACTGCGATTTTTATTGATAAACTTCTTTTGCATGAAATTGCTATTGTGTAAGTAAATCCATGTGTTTCTATTAAAAATGAGGAGAGTTTATCATTAAAAACCTTAATTGTTCTAACTTAAGAGCAAAGATAACTTGTATTTTTACAAGTTATCGACACACTTCAAACCGATTTATTTAGACTCTCCTTAATTAAATATGAGATCTCCTTAACACAAACAAATTTAGGCTCCTCTGAGCATGTATCAATTTTGTACTCCCTTACTGAAGTAAACAACGCGAATAAACTCTTTAGTCAAATCTTCAAGACACTCAACAACATTCTCAGAGAGAAGATTGCACAATAATGTTAATAGAGCTTTCACCCTACGTACGCTCACATGCACCAAAAGAGGCTAACCCTAAATGAAAGCAAGCATCCAAATATATGAGTCCCTATGAGGATAACTTCTGAAAATGAGAAATCTTCGTCGATAAATAAATATGAAAAGTTGCGCCTGCGGTTTTGAAATAAATAGGGAAAACAATATTTTTAGACAGAAACTGCTCCGGCTAAACCAATGCTCTTGACAAACCACGAAATAAATTGCATGCTATTTTGCCGATAAAAAAATCCAGCCAACTCATGTGCAGTAACAGATATAAATAAATAAATGATGCACTAAACATATTGGAGAAAAGTTTGTTGTGAATTATGATGTTAGTATCCTTGGATCTTAATTCAACCGATTTTTTTTCTTTTCTTTTCAAGGAAAAGGAATTAAAAATGGTTATTTATTGCCCATCTTAAAAATGACATCATGTGTATCAGATATATCATGATTTTATGGTTGAAAGTAATCTATTGTGCCATGATTTGGGAGGGGCAAAATTGGTATTGAAATGAGTATAATGAGCCACATAGTGTAGAAAAAAAATGACACATTAATATCTAAAAATTAGCATAATGCTCATATTATCAACCTCAGAGTCAGAGGTTCAATTCCTCTATCTCACGTATGGTAAAAAAATAAATAAATAAAAAAGAAGATGATTTTGAGAAGTTTTGACTAAAATCATACCGATCAAATTGATCTTTTTAAAATTAAATTATTTGGCAACCGAAACTAAGTTATAAAAAAAATAAAGAGAAAATGAGTTTATTTTAACCGTAGTTGACATGTTGTAACCCAACTCTATATGTTGTACTCAAATTAGAAACAAACCATAAAAAAGGAAGCTTTCAAATTAAGTCGGATAATTTAACATAAAAATAAGTGGTAACATTTAGTTATGATAGTGAAATTCTGGTTGAGAAACCACCCCAATATATGATAAAAAGAAGAGATATCATTGTAAAGACACTCATATTTATATAGAAAATATTAAAAAGATAAAGAGAATGAAGAATTCACAATAATCAAATTGAAAAAATAATTAATATAAAGCAACAATAACAAATTTAAACCGTGATATATCGAAACGTGTAAAGAAATGGATCCTTTGATGTAGTAAAAAAACGAATTTAGACGTTTACCTCATATATAATGTTTGAACAAATGGGGAAATAAGTGGTGTAGGGTATGATGTTGTTGGAAGGTATAGACATTGCAAATGCAAGAATATGCAATATGAACATATATGATATGAAACGTATAATTAAAGAAGAAAAGAAAGAAACGCACATGATTGAGAAGTGAAGAGACTCCAAAATCTTACCTAAAAAAATCCAAATCCAAATCTATATTGGTTTCACACTTTGGTGGAAAAGAAAGGAATGAGTTGAAGATGTGAATGCAAATTAAATAGGGCACTTAGCCAAAGTATTTGATGGCCTTATCTCTTATGAAACCCACACCACAAGAGGTTGCTTCCCTATTTTTAATGTCATTTTCTATTCTTCACACATTGCAACATTTCCTTCACCATCTTCAAACATCATTGTCATATATGGCTACATTTTCCCTTTTCATTTAATATATTCTCATATCATTTTGTCTTTGAATTTAAACGACAAAATAATAACATGACACTTCCTTACTCAATTACCGTCTTTAAAAATCTGAATAATGAAATAATAACATGACACTTGAAGTATATATTTGATATTCTTGTTATTATTTAGGTAGATTTTGTTAGAGAAAAGTTGAATTTTTACTCTTGTATAATTAGGTTTAGTGGGTCAATTTTAGTTTTAAATTTCAATTTCATCTCTTCAAACTCTATACTGGATTAAGTCATGCAATTAATACATTTAATTAATTGATTTTCATATATATTTTTTTAAAGATTTATAACTAAGTGTTCTTGTTGTCCTAGATGACTATGATCTTCACGTTCATAATCACAAAACACTCAGATTTAATGGTCAACAAATCAAGAATCAAGGGAGGTTGTCACACCCCACTCCAGATTACCCTCTTAACCTGGATGGAATGGTGACTGCAGTAGTTACTAACCCTTTTACTGGCACTTACTGCCTAATTAACCTGTTAACTTTTACTCAAACTCTGACTACATACACATCATCAATATACCAACATATTAACTCGGAACTTAACACATTTACATTACAGGGTTTCACAGCATTGTTCATACATGAATATTACAACTTAGTGAGCCCCATCTAGTATACTAGTCATTAGACAGACACATGTGTACTAACTAATATAGGTTTTCAATTACACTTCCTTCAACTTGTTTCTTTGCGTGGCAGAGCAGCAGCGGAAAAGTCTTTAGGGAACTGACTACTACCTGAAAAGGAAAACATTTGAAAACGTGAACTAGAAGCCTAATGATTGACTTAATAAAAACATAAATCTCATGCTCAAACTGAAAGCTCGAAAACATAATATTTGAACTAAAATGTACCAAGAAAACGTGTACACAAACCTTTAAAACCACCATTAAACATCATTATTCCTTAGTTGAGAACGAGCATACATCGCTCTAGCTCCCAACGTCTGTTACCGACCAAGAGACCCATACTTTGGCCTCCCTTTGCTGGTATATAGCCTAGGAGACCCATACTTCGACCTTCCTTTATCCTTAGTTGAGAGTGAACTACTAGATCTAACCCTCAACATCAACTTTAGTCGGGGAGAACTCTTTTGTTCAATCCCTCAATGTCAACCTTAGTCGGGGAGAACCCTTTTTGCTTAATTCCTCAACGTCAACCTTAGTCGGGGAGAACCCTTTTGCTCAATCCCTCGACATCGTATTACCAACGTGCACGTGGTGTTTTCTATGTACTGTCAACACTTTCAGTACATTTATTCAGATACCTTTCTTACCTTCAGTATCCGGCTCACTTAAGCTATCAAGTTCTCGAAGAGCATTAAAAGAATAATTTTCAAATATAGCATAGAAAACTTAGGATACCTTCTTTACCTTCAGTATCCTTTTTTATTTTGTTTAGGAATACCAACGCATGTACTTTGACAACCTTAGGTATTTAAAACATAGTACATCAAACTTCATTCAACCTTAGCTTTAACCTTAACGCATGCTTCATACTTTGTGAAATAAGTTGGCTTAAAATATACTAACTAGCTTGTAAAAACTACTAGCATGCGTTAGACATGGAAAACATACTTGGAAAACCCATACACTAGTAAAATCATGAAAATGGAGTTACTAAAACATGCTGAAAGTATTTGGACAAGATAACATATTTAAATCATGTCGATTTCCATGGAAAGCATGCTTTACATAGCATGAGAAATAGCTTCAAACATATGTTGCTTGGCACTTCATTTGAACACTTAGCATGAGAAATATCTTCTAAAAAATCATAGTTTCTAAATCATTAAAACATTAAATCATCATATAGTCACTCACAGCTCGTTAGCCTCTTAACGAGTTATACGCCTCTCCTAGCTCTTCTTGGCCTGAAAGGACATAATTCTCGGTTAACTACTTATAATTCTTAGCAAAATACCTCAAATAGTTCATTTACTAATGGAACTTCCATCATCAAAGACAGCTTTACTAGCGAGACACTCATCATGAGCGAGATCCTCATGAACGAGATCCTTCATCCTAGCGATACTCACCTTTCCAGCGAGATTCAGCCCAATGTCTGCGAGATTTCCTTCATTAGCAAGATCTTCAGCACAAAATTAGCGAGATTTCCTTCATAAGCGAGATTCTCATTCTCCATATGAGCTATTTGCTTGTTCTTCCCAAGCAGCTGTCTGCTTATGCATAGTTTCTCTATTACAAATTCAAAAATTCATAACTCAAAATCCAGACCTCTTTTGAAGGAACTTCCTTCTACAAACTTGTTTAGAATAAAGTTAAATTTCTTATCTTAAAATTTAAGTCAAAAATTCCTTATAATTTTTTCTAGAGCTTCCAATTTTCACCTCGGGCCCTGATTAATCCGAGATTCTGCCTCTGTTCTTCTCCTCTTGCAATTGTTCTCCGGCAAGACATCTCGAAAACTAGATTCTCCCAACTTTCAAATGGCACCGCTTTCACTAAATTTTCTCTTGTCAATTGTCGAAACCATGCTTTTGAAGTTCCTTTTCCCTTTTAATCCTCTTGCCGCCTCCCGAATTCAAGGATTAACCGCCACGTGCCAAACCAATAAGTGAGTTTCCTTATTTAACATGTTTTTCCTTTCCTTTCTCAACAACTCTTATAATTAACATTTATTTTCACTTATTAGATATTTAATATATCATTCCTTTGGCTAAACATTCTTGTTTAGGAAACTTAGAATTCAGGATTTACACTTAGCTACACAAGAACTTATTTCTTTTTACTTCCATCCTCTATCCCTACTAAACCATGGCTTCATTTAACTCATTAGAAGACATCACATTACTTACTCTTACTTAAAGTAATTAGGGTTCGGATTTTACAGAGGTAGTATATTGAGGCTTGAAAATCTTCTGTCGTTTACCAAGTGGTAGCTCAATCGTGTAGATGAAGCTCCAAGAACTAAACGATAGATCAATTATGTAAACGATAGGATGAAGTGTTAGACGATCGTGTAGACAATAGTTGACTGAGCTAGACGATTGTGTAGACAATAGCTGAGAAGCTAAATAATCGTATAGATGATTAGATGCTAAACAATCGAGTATACAATGTGATAGGAACTACACGATCGTGTAAACGATACTTTAGTAAATTATAAACGATCGTAGAGTTAGAAAGAAAAGACACAGGAGTTTAAGTGGTTCGGCCAAAGGCTTATGTCCACTATGTAAATTGGGAGGTTCTCTTTTATTACTTCTTCAAAGTATTACAGAATGAATACCTTATACTCTCGTTTCTTTATTCACTTTTATTCTTCTTGTTACATTAATCTCATATTCATTTTCCTTTTATATGTAGGCGATATAGTTAACGATGAAGGTTTGGTGGTTACAACATATAACAGAAAGATGTCGATAACAATTCAACAGTCAGCTGCGATGTTCTTCTTGATTTTGTGTCTTTCTATAACAATCTCCACCTTTGTAAGCATCTAGAGTACCTTCCCTCTTTACTTTATTGAGCTGACTTGAGCTAACCTTTTTCAGTTAACTCAAACCCAAGAAGGTCCAAGCATTTGCCAAGCTTGTTTAATGGAACAGTTTTGGTTAGCATATCAGCTGCATTATCTAAGATTTGAATCTTTACTACCTTGACTACCCCTTTCTCAATCTATTGTCTGATGAAATGATATTTAATATCAATGTGCTTGGTTCTACTATGAAACTGTTGGTTCTTAAATAGGTATATTGTGCTCTGGTTATCACAATAGATTCTAACCTTTGTTTTTGTTATGCTAAGATCGTTTAGTAAACCTTTCAGCTATAAACCTTCCTTCACAGCCTCAGACAACGAGATGAACTCAGCCTCTATTATGGAAAGGTCCACAACAGGCTGCAAAGTAGCTTTCCAGCTGATCAAATTGTTCACCTATAGGAAAACATAGCCTGAAAGAGAACGTCTTTTGTCCAAATCCCTTACATAGTCTGCATCTGCATAACCATATACTTCATCATTGGATGGCTCATTCTTGAAGGAACTCTTATCAAAGAGTACCTCTAAGCGGAAGCAAGATCGTTCCAAACTCATTGTGACAGAATAAACACATTCACAATCAAACAAGCTAGTTATGCATTTAACAACTAATTACAGGCATGCTCTGAAACTTTAATAACAACAAGAGAATGAAATACATACCAGTTGAAGAACCCTTCATCACAAAAATCTCGCTTTTGTCCAGTGGACTACACCTCTCTCTCTCGCTGAGATCGTCTAAGCAATCGTACACCAAATCGTCTACCCACGAACATGGTAGCAGGGAAGACACTACCACTTGGAACCCTCAGTATTCTCGGAGTGAGAATCTAGGAGATGTGGGTTCTGTTGAATTTGGTAGAGGGAAGGAGGAAAGCACAATCGTTTACCACGACCAAGCAAGTGGGAGATATCGGGTGTCTATCGTATAGAAGATGCTTGATCGTTTAGGTAGAGATACACGATTGTGTAGTAAAAGGAGTGCGATCGTATAGATGATCGTTTAGTAAACGCTCGGACACGTGATCGCGTAGGAAAAAGCTAGACAATCGTTTAGTAAAACCTATGTGATTGTTTAGTAAATCGTGCGCGTGTATACGATCATTTAGAAATGTTGAGCTATCATGTAGGCTCTTGGTTTGCTATGCAATAGGCAGTATACACTATTCTATGAGTGAATGTCTGATCTCTTGCAAAATGAAAACAATTTTTCATTTTATCTTTCAGTTATGAAAAACTTAATGCAACCTCCCACTAACTCATATGGTTACGGAGAAAAAGCCGCCACAATTATCCCATAATTGTTAAATTAAAAAAGAAATATAATCTTATTATATTGATAATCTATGGTTTAATATCACATCATATGCAATACATTAACCATAGTCATTTTCTCCTCTACTAGATATAAATCATATTTATATCATTTTCCTCCAAATAATGTATCTCAGACATAATGTCAATCATATCATATATAATTAACCAGTTCAATCATATCATATATAATCGAACTCTCTCTTGTCAATTTGAACACTTCAAACTAACCCAAAAACTGATTCTCAACTTGAATCCATTGTACTACCAAGGGGACCTTATGGACCTATGGCTCGAAGCTCCAACAGTACGTGAATAGCTGACTAAACTCTTTAGTCATGAGATCCACCATCCGTTAACTTCCAGGAATTCCACTAAAGATCGATAGCTACACTCTTCTCACCACAGATATATTTCTGTGTCCATCGAACATAACCAATCAACAGTACAATAACCTTTCACAAATGCTTGTAAGTACAGCTCGGCCAATTTATCGTTTTTCCTCTACAGTTACATCTAACTCCTTAAATACCACCGGTCCCTCTAATGAACAATACAACATAGTCCTAATATGTGTGGACACCTCTCGAGCCATGAAAAGGTGTGTGGCGTCACATCGTTCAAGCCTCAGAATCAACCTTTAGGGGAGCAATCTATTTACTTACCCCTGCTTCAGAGAAGGAGTGAATTTCATCTTGTGTAACTAAGTTCCCAGCTCCCAAATCAGATGAATCCTTAAATTGGGAGGTTTGAATCGGCAATCTGGCCACTCGTACTCATGCAAATCAAAGGACCACCCTCAAAGGTAGGAGTTCCCAACTCACTTAGGATTGAGGTCATGTTACCTATGGTCATTCTAGTGAAAGGAAGTCTTTGTCATGAACGGCGTTATATAATGAGATTATTACACTTCTTGATCTAGTCTTATACAAACTCCTTTGTATAAGACGCCCCTGCTTACATGTCTCCACATGAATGATTAGGATCAGACCAAAGGATTTTAGTTTATTGGTTTGTGGTAAAGCAATTAAAATATCCAATGTTTCATAGACAAAAATGAAGAAAATATCATATATTATTACATCACAAGCGTTTGTTCAAAACTGTGTTTACAAACTACAGAACCCAAAGAGATTTTAGGGCATCATCCTCAACAATTATGTCTATATAAGACTCTTGCATCCTTGGATGAACATCTACCTTAGTATCCACTTGACTGCCTCCCAATGTCTTTTACCAGGCTTTGCCATGTACCTACTGACCATACTTCTTGCATCGGACAGGTCTGGTCTTGTAGAAGTCACAAGGTACATCAGTGATCCTATTGCTTGGGAATAGGGGGCAGCCTTCATATGGTTTTAATGCTCTTCATCTGTGCTCTTGGACTATTTGCTGCTGAAAGTTTGAAGTGAGGTGCAAGATGAGTGTCAACTAGTTTAGCACTCTCCATTTTGAACCTTTGCAGTATCTTAGAACAATATTTAGATTGACTAATAAGCAATCTGCCCTGTTTTCTATCTCTTTCAATCTCAATGCCTAGGATCCTCCTTGACTCCCCTAGGTTTTTCATATCAAACTCTCTCTTAAGAAGCATTTTCACTTGCCTCAATTCTTCTTTGGAACTCCCGGCCAGCAACATGTCATCTACATAAAGAAGTAGATAGACCGGTTTGTTGAAGCTACTAGAGTTTGTGTAGACACACCAATCATATGAGCTCCTCTTGAAACCCATCTTGGAGATCACTTCATCAAACCTCTCATACCAACATCTCGGTATCTGTTTGAGGCCATATATGGACTTGTTCAACAAACACACTAAGTCTTCTTCTCCCCTTTTCACATAACCTTGAGGTTGCTCATGTAAATTGTCTCATTCAACAGCCCATGTAGAAAGGTTGTCTTAACATCCAATTGGTCTAGCTCAAAATCATTTTGCACAACTAAGGAAAGAAGCAACCTTATGGAAGTATGCTTCACTACTGAAGAAAAGACCTCATTGTAGTCAATACCTTTTTTTTGAGTGGAGCCCTTAGCAACCAACCTAGCCTTGAACCTAGACTTCTGCATACCTGAAATCTTCTTTTAAATTTATAAATCCAATTACATGAGATAGATTTATACCCTTTAGACAAAGGTACTAGTCTCCAAGTGTCATTTTGGTTGAGGGACTTCATTTCATCGTTCATTGTTTCAATCTATTATCTAGCATCCAGGCTGCTTGTTGCTTTTTCAAAGTTGGTAGGTTCATTATTACTCAAAGAAATGGCAGCAGTCAATAATACACTAGCAAAATCAGACTCTTGGTATCTTGTCCGTGGCACAATAATTCTTCTAGGTCTGTCTCTTGCTAATAAATAGTTGTGTAAGTCTCCATGTATTTCAACTTGATCAATTGACACATGCTCACTGGTTTTAGCAGCCTCATCACCTTCTAACTCTAGATTTTAAGAGGAAGTAGAAGCTTCAGGATCATTTTAAAGCTTCACCTCAAATCTTGTGCTACTAGTCTTTGTCACTGTAGAAGATGGTTGTTCTAATATCATGAACATCTCATTTTCTCTGAAAACCAAATCGCTACTATTCATACACCTCTTTTCAACTGAATGCCACAACCTATAGCCCTTTACTCCCAGTGTAAAGCCTAAGAACATGCACTTTGCAACCTTTGGTTTAACTTCCTTTGGCTTTGATGCACGTAGCCTACATAACCAAACACTTTCAAGTGTTCCAGCTTAGGTGGCTGCCCTATCCACCTCTCTTCAGGAGTCTTCAACTCTATGGATTGATGTGGGCATCTATTAAGAGTGTATATTGTGTAAGAGACATCTTCAACCCAATACTTTTCAAGCAATAAGGCATTGGACAACTGACATCTTACTCTTTCCAGCATTGTTCTATTCAATCTTTCAGCTACTCCATTTTACTGAGGTGTGACCTCACGGTTCTATGCTTTACTATTCCATGCTCCCTGCAAAACAAGTTGAACTCTTCTCCACAAAACTCTAAACCGTTATCAGTTCTCAAATGTTTAATTTGTTTAGAGGTATGCTTCTCAATCAAGGTCTTCCATTCTTTAAATCTACTAAAATACTTCATCTTTTGATTTTAAAAAGTAAACTCAACTCTTCCTTGAGTAATCATCTACAAATGAAAGAAAGTACCTTGCTCCACTTAGAGATGGAGAGTGAGCTAGCCCCCACAAGTCTGAATGCACATATTCTAGGATTTTCTTTGAACTGTGTTGTCCTTTGGGGAACTATTGTCTTGTTTCTTTGCCTAATATGCAATGTTCACATAATTTAAGGTTGTCTCCAATACCCCTTGGAAGAATCCCCTGTTTAGAGAGTATTTGCAATCCCTTTACACTGATATGAGAAAACCTTTTGTGCCACAACTCATCTTCTGTGGGTTCTTTATCGGATGCCAATAAGGTCGAGTGTGCCATTTGCACATCTTTGATAACATATAAACCATTCACCTTGGTTGTCACCAAAACTACTTTAGAATCCTTAATTATTTCAAAGCTGCCTCCCACATCCCTATACTCACAGCCTACATCATCGAACATCCCCAAAGATAGGAGATTTCTCTTCTAAGTAGGAACATGCCTCACGTTCCTTATTAATTTCACTGAACCATCTTGCATTTTCAAGGACACAGACCCTATTCTAACAGCTCTACACGTGTTGTTGTTTCCCATATAGATAAGCACACCATCTCACTTCTTGTAGGTGCAAAACCATCCCTTGGATGGTGTCATGTGGACTAAGCAGCCAGAATCTAACACCCATCCTGAGTCTCTATAGTATTCTGGTCTCCACCTTCTACAATAGCAACCAGTGCATCTGAATAGATAAGGGAATTCTCCCTTACAGCAGCCTCGGTCTGTTACCCCCTTTGTTCTGTTGATTCAATTTTCTCTTCAAGGCATAACAATCATTTTTCATATGCCACATTTTGTGACAAAAATAGCATTTTATATTAGACTTATCACCATTGTTCTGTTTCCTCTTCCCGTTGTTTTTGTTTTTCCCCTTTGAGAACAAGCCTTCACCTCCTTGTTGATCCTTCTTACTCATTTACAACTCAAGTTCTTTAACTCTCATAGCTGATATGATTGCTTCTGTGTTTATTCTTTCTCTACCGTACTTCATGGCAGTCTTGACATTTTTGAAAGATTTTGGTAGAGAATTTAGTAATATGAACGCCTCATTCTCTTCCTCAATATTATCTCCTATTGATTTGGATTCAGAAGAGAGTGTTTTGAACTCATTCAGATTATCCGTGAGGGACTTTGCTGCATCCATCTTGTAGGTGAAGAATCTTTCACTCAAGAAAGCTTTGTTGGGTAGGTCTTTATTGAGATATATCTCATTCAGTTTATTCCACAAGGCATAGGCAGTAGGCTGGTCTACAATCTGCCTAAAAAAATTGCCTGTGACATTTAGGACAATGATTCTATACGCGTTTACCTCAATTGTATCTTTATCTGCCTCAGTGAGTATTTCAGGGTACTTTGCATGGTTCGTAATGGCCAAGAGAGCCTTTTGCATGAAATTGTCATTCTTTTAGTTGAGGAAGTATTAATTTTTTTTTGTGTGGAAACTCGCACCCGTTTATCGTTGTTGTAGGTCTCTTGTGGATTTGTCTATTGGCTCGCTTCTCCTAGTTTGATCTCACTTTCCGAGCTGACTTGCATGAAAGTTTCTCGCACCAATGTGATGTCAAGCTTAAATTAGTAAAGAGAGTATACTTCAGCTAAGCACATAAAAATAAAGTTGGGGCTATCCCTGGGAGAGTACTTACTCTTCCTTTTTGGGATAGTCGAATGAGGTTATTCATAATGCCCTTCCATTGGCACTCACCTGTGGTTACATGTAATTTTGGCGATGTCAGGGTCGTTTGTGGTGCTTGAAGTTGTAGAGCGCTAAACTGAACACGACTAGGTTATTTCCTGTATTGGTACATATTCACCAGTTCGACTGGTCAACTTGAATCACGAAGCTTAGACTTTTTCTTTTTAGAACGTATGTTTCACCCATGCTGCCTCCCGATTTCCTTGGGCTTGGACCCACCCATGAGCTTTGGCCTTCCCTAGGGCAACCTTTAATGATTTTAATACTTTATGATATAAAATGTTGAGATATCAAATTACTATTTATATTTTATTTAATAATTTTGATATAATTTTAGTTTTCAACTTTATTTTTTTTTCAATTAAGTTGGAGTATTTTTGTCATTTTGTTATGATTTATAATGCGCATTATTTTTGTCATTTTGTTATGATTTATGATGTGCCTTTAAGGCTTTCATTTGGAGGCTATCTAAAAGCCTTGTTACTAGTTTATATATGTATACAATATATATATATATATACATACACGATGAATGGAGTTTTGATCTTTGTGCTTCTTTCAAGTTTAGTCAAGAGGGCTTCTTCAATTTTTGTAATTCATTTGTTCAGTTGCATACCAAGATATTGATAAAGTAGGATTGATCATTATTGTCGTGTGTTTGAATCATGGGGATAAGAAACTTGTTCTTTGTCTAAAGAGCTTTAATTTTAAGACAGCCCTAGATTTAGTTCATTAAGATTTCCATATCATTTGTTCAAAAAAAAAGTCTTTTAGGGTTAAAACTAAGACTCATTACTTAGTAATAGTTGGATCTGAACATTTTTCTTTTTCTTTTCATTTGTTTGAGATGTAAATGTAAAAAAAAAAAAAAAAGTTTCATTTGATAATACTTGATTTGGGAGAATTTTTGGGGAATTCGTATGGATAGTCCAAAATGAAATGATCTTTTTTTATTTTTTTTGAAAAAGTTGACAAATAACTTTCTACTGACATCACATTCGAGCAAAATTACCAAAATAAACTCGCACGCGCAGAAAAGCCATCTTGTTCTCGCTCTCTTTCTCTCTCTTTGTTTCCTCGCTCACAAATCACTTTCATCTCCTCTCACTCTCTCACTCTCTCTTTCTTTCTTTCACTCATGAATTACCTCTCTCTCTTGCTCTCACTCTCTCTCTTTTTTTCTCACTCACAAAACACTCTCCTTTCTCACAACTGGAGCTGGTGTGTGGTTTTCATCGAAGTTGGTCAAACCGAAAATGAAGAAGACGAAAAAAGAAAAAGCAAGAACAGTTTCACCAAAGTTGCTCACAAGAGAAGAAGAAGAAAAGAAGAAGAGAGAGAGAGAAAAAAAAAAAGAAGTCGCTCGTTGGAGAAGAAGAGGGAGAATAGCAGAAGAAAAGAAGAAGAAAAAATCAATCGTCGGAGAAGAAGAAATGAAAAGAATTTGAAGGAAGGGCAAATTGATAATTTCACACGTGCAGATGTCAGCAAAAGGTCAATTAACATGATTTTACAAAATGGGATATTTATCATTTTGGGCCTCCCAAATGGGTTAACGATGCAATTTTCTCATAATTTTTTATTGAAAAAAATTAAGATCCTAGGAATGAAATCAATTGAAATTATATAAACAAAATTTAATAATAAAATTGATTACTTCAAATATAATATTTTTTTAATCCAACTATGTGGAGTATGAAAATCGGAGAAAACAAAGGCTTGTTTGATATCATTCTCATTTTTTGTTTCGTGTTTTTGTTTCTCATTTTTTAAGAAACTAATTTATGGTTTTATTTTTTTTGTTTCTAAAATTTGAGAAATATTTTTAAAAATGGGTCAAATTTGAGAAATTATAAAAAAAAAAGTAATTTTTCCTTATTTCATTTCTATTTTTAATCATTCCATTCCCATTCACAAATGATATTGTTGATTGGGTTAATTGTTAATAATGCACACCGGAAACATTTTTTGAGCTTCATGGTGTACTGGGTTCGGATCCCATGTAGAATTTTATTTTATTTTTATTTTTATTTCTTTCTGTTCTATATTATCTTTTTTATATTTCTTTTATATTTCTTTTTTTTATTTATTATTTTTTTATATTTATATGTTAATTTACTTTTTAATTTTAAAATTTCCAATATTTAGACTTATATATTATTTTGATTTTCAAATTTGAAATTTTCAGTTTTGTATATTTAAATACTTTTTGAATTTTGAATTTTGAATTTTGAATTTTGCAATATGTATGTTTATACATTATTTTAAATTTCTATTTTTATTTTTAATACATAAGAAATCGGTTAGAATTTTACCATGTATAAATTTTGTTTACTAAGATTATTTAGGTTTACTTTAATATTTTTAAAACCACGACATTTACATAATAATATAATTGAATTAAATTTGAGTTGATATCATTGAAGATATATGACTTGAGTGAGAAATAATATTACAAATCAAATTTCAAATTTTAGCAACATATGAATGATAGAAACAATTGTATTCTTGTAATTAATTTTACATCAGAATTTATGTGTATTTGATAACGTAAATAATAATTATATTTTATATTTTAATGTATGCTATATATTTTGTATTTTTTACAATTGAATTATATTAAAACTATAAAATATGATAAAATGTAAGAAAAAATACAAAAACAAAAAACAAAAAATGATTATCATACAAATTTCTATTTCCACTTCTTTTTTTCAAGAAATATGAAACAAAAATAGTTACTAAACTCATTCCTATTTCTAGTTATTAAAATATAAGAAATAAGAAATTGAAAATGCAAAAGAGAAACGTTATCAAATGATACCTTAACTTTTAAGAAAAATTTATATAGAAAGAATATTGGCTACACTTTAAAGATCAAATGTGTACTTCAAGTTGAGTTAGTTCAAATTTGTTACATTTCAAAAATTTTATATTATTATAATTATTATTGTTGAAAGATATTATATATTAGAGATATAATTCCAAATTATTTGATTTTTCTGTGTGCGTATTTATTATTCCAAGCTAAGAAAAACAAAACTATGGTCTTAGACTCTTAAACATATAGTAATAATTAGTCTCCACGCCAATAACCAATAAACAGAAAACAATGCCTCTTGATTGGTCCATGTGATTTGGTGCTCCAATATTGTTGTTGACTAATGAAGTCAACGGTCAAATACTCAAAGCCAAGGCGTTCTTATTTTATTTCTACCAAAAGAAGGGGAAAGGAAGCAACAACTAAAGTATTGTCTTTTAGGGTTCTAGATTTCTAACTTTTGATTATTCCTTTGAAAATATCACACGTCTTTTTTTACTTTTAATATTGTAGGTTGAAATTAGGTTGGAGGAAATTTAGTTTTTGTCACTTTCAAGTGTAATGACTCTTATTGCTATTTTGACTCTAGCTAAAGTTTAAAAAGATACAATATTTTAATTTGTAAAGATCTATTTTTATCATCCTCTGGTATAAAAACTTGAGTTAGGAATTAGTAACAAAAAATAACAAATTTCTTTTTGTGGGATGATAAAATATTATTCTAGTATATTTAGTCTTATGACAATAATTCGAGCAGTATATGAAAAAAATTTTAAAAAAAAAAAACAAAACAAAACAAAATTTATTCTCTTGATTGATATTCTTATTATTGGTGATTTTGAATCAAATGATATAATTTATGTTCAGAAACAATAAAGTCAAGAAAAAGCAAGGTACGAGTCGTCAATTAAAGACTACAATGAACTTAGGAAAAAGGGGTTGGCTTGGGTCTGGCCTAAGCTAGTGACCTTGCCCACGGCCAAGGTCGAAGTCGACCATTTTCAAATGCCCAACGGGACATGTTTTACGCATGCCCCAACTCAAGGTGACATATTAGGCCCAAGATATAGCCTAAGGAATGCGTTCGACCTCAGACATTAGGTTGAGACTGACCCAAGTCAAACACGAAATCGGGCGCACTCCTTGGCCCGATCGATTATCTTATTATCCTAAGGCAGCTAAAAAAAACTTAGAGGACACCCGATGTCAACTTTTTCTATAAATATATCATTATAACTTCATATGAGGTAGCTTGAGTCATACTCTCAAACTCTCTACCTTCCACATTCTTTTATTCTCTGACTTAAGCATCGGAATATGTGTGGCAAACACCACATCAGTGTGTAGGTTTTCTCTTTTGTAGGCCACGTTCTTCTTCCCTACAAAAAAAATTCAACTATTGGTATCACATGAGGGTCAGGTGCGTTCCTCCCATCCCAAATTTTGCATCAACGACTCTCAACGAGAAATTTATTGAATCAATAATTTTTTAACTATCCCTTGACACTTGTGTGTGGCTTGAAAGAAATGATATCGATCAACTATTAATTCACTGATAACCAAAAAGATCAAAATTAGTCATTCTTGGACATATATTATGATGAGAGTGTTAAGAATGTATCAACCTAAATGAAATATTCCGGTACACCTATTGATTCACAATGTAGCCTCCTCATGTATTGCTCTAGCTATACATTGGACACGTGTGTGTGGCTTCAGCTACAAAAGTAAAAACTAACCATCCTTGGACGTCAATTATTATTTGTGCCTCAGCTTGGTATTCCAAATTTAAGCTCTTTGCTAACTAATCCCCTCATGCATTGCTCTAAATTGAAATGCATTATTGCCTTTTTATGTAACTTTTCTTTCCATATGTTAATCGCATATATCTATTGAGTAAAATTGTTTCTTCTTCTTCTTTTTATTTTCTTTAAAAGAGGTTATTGGGATATGCTTTATTTTTCCACATTTATGTTCTATGAGGTTGGAATCCCTTCTTCTTCACTCTACCCCTAAATGATGGAATGACCACATATATATGTATCTCAAATGGGATTTATAAACATAGAGTCAAATCATTTCAAGATAGGGGGAAAATGAAGTTAATAGATTAAATGGAAACATAATCCACTAGAAAATTTTAGCACTTCCTGACTGTAAAGGTAATTAGATAATAAGAAAATGAGTTATTGTCTCGTTTTTTCTTTATAATAATAACATTGATTGAATTTGGAATTTACTAAAATTTGAGGGCCTAAAATTGAACCATTGCCAAATTCCTTGTATGATTAAGGTTAATTTTAAATTTTAAGAACACTTCAAAAACCTCAATAAAAATTCAAATATGGTTTTTAAATAATATTTTAAGGATTTTAAATTTGTTTCCATTGAAGCACTGTACTAATCAAACTTAGGAGTGTTTGGCTCACCAATTTGAATTGAATTAAGTTGATTAAGAAAACCAATTCACTATTTGGTCTACCAACTTCATAACTTGAATAGTGTTCATTATTGAAATAAGCAAATACATCTTTTTTCTCTATCACCCTCTCTCAAATGTTTCTAATGACTCGACTCATCTGATCACGTCGCTATCAACTAATTTTGACAACAACCATCATGCGGGATCATCTTCGCCTTACTTCGGCAAAAATCATTGTTGAGGACATGGTCTAATGACCACCTCCAACTACAACTACTTCCAATGAAGACCACATATGGTGACCACCTCTAATTCCAAACTTCGACGACTACTTCCAACGGTCAATTTTGATAATCATCATCAACACCAAATCCGGCAACAATCATCATTGACGGTGACTACCATCTCACTTCAACAACTAATGACATGATTCGACAACCACCTCTCTGACGAAGACTACATTCGGCAATCAATTTCAATGACCACCTCGAACGCCAAACTCTATCGACTACCTCTGACGATCAATTTCCATAGTCATCTCTAACGACCAACTTCGTTAATCATCTTCAACAATTAAAAATGAAAATTTGAAATTATTAGTTTGTAGTATTTAACTGTTATCTTTTATAGTAATTAATATGGTATTAATAGAAATACTTTGAGTATATATAGCAAATCAAATAAATTTGTGTATAAAATTATTTTTTGGAAAAATTTATCAAACTAATTTAATTTTTTTTTAATAAAACGTATTTAAAAGAAAATGACTTCTTAAAAAAAAAAAAAAATTTCCTAGACAATTCAAATAGGCCATGATTCAGAGTTTTTTTTTTAATTAATTTATTTTTTTATTTACCCCACTATACATAAAAAGAAGAAGAAGTGATGCATTTTTAAAACATGCCTACTTAATTTCTCACCTAATGAGTTGATAAAATTTTCTGTCATATTTTTTTTTAATAGTGACACATACAAATGCTCTACATCAACAAACGGACATGTCTAATAAATTCTAACCTACAATTTAATATAAAATGACATAAAAATCTTTAAATTCCTGGCTTACTTTTGTATGTGTGTATGTGTGCATATGTCATTCATACATTCCACGACTGTAAAAATATATTGGAATTTTGTTGTTCATATGAATTAAGAACATTTTGTCTACCTCGAGTACAATAACTATATGTATGTAGAAAATTGTAAAATATATGTGAAGATTTCAAGTTGACATATTACTGATTATTAAAAATTTGGGAAAATATGTGTGTAATTGAATGATTGGAAAAAAGGTTAAACAAACAAAAATAGCCAACAAAAAACCATACGTTTTTAGGATACAAAGAGCCATAAGAAACCCCTCGCTTTGATAACTCAAATCTACACTTCAAACTCTGCACTCCAAGTATAGACTTTTTAATTCAAACTTAACAACTTTGTATTTTAAACACAAACTTCCTATAAACTGCACAAACATATTAGCTCCAAACTTTATAACTCAACTCATCACTCACCGAACCCCTAAATATATATATATATATATATATATATATATATATTTTGAAATGAAACTAAAAGAGAAAAAGAAGGCATGGATGACATTATGCTGTTGGGACCAAAATTTAAAAAAGAAAATGCAGGTAAATGGTCGTCTTCTTTGATATAATTATGTATACATAAACGTATAAACAAACTATATATTATAAAGTAGTGGTATATAGGGTAGGTCTTTTGTTGTAGCGTATATCCTACGTGTGTTTTCATGTTTGCCAAATCTTTACTCCATATTTCTCTTTTTTAGGTATACATATATACACCCACAACACCTTTTGGTCCGCAAAGATTTTCCCAATACCATCACTCTCATCACAATATACTAATATCTTTTCCCAATTCCATATCTATATTCAAATCCATAGGTTTCATTATTACTTCTATTATTAGGTTAAATTACAAAGTTGAACATTAACAACATTAATATTGCTCACTAGTAAATTAACCGAAGGTTCAACTTTCCATATTCCACATTTGTTGTATTAAAACAAATGTAAGTTTAGTCTTTCAATAAACTTTCCACTCTTGTGTATGTTTGATATTTGAACTTTAAAAACTGTTTAATAAATATTTAACATACGTAATATCTTTTAAAATTCATGAATATATTAGAGTCACATTGTCAAATTTTAGTTTTATATATCCATTTAGATTAATTAATTTTAAGAATTTTGAATATGTTAGGTAGGGATCTAATGGACATGACTCTTAGAATATTTTAAAGTTTAGAGATTTATCCATTTTAAAATTTAGAGACCAAATAGTAACGAATTACAAAAGTTTTGGACTAAACTTATAATTTTGAAATTAAGGACGTGTTGCTCATTTGGGCTAAGGCTACACAAGGGAGAGTAATTGAAAGTGTGATAACACTTTCCCAAAGACCAACTCCAGTCCATTCTAGTAGCTGCTAATTGATATATATAGCAGTATCCCTCTTACCCTTTAGTTTCTTATTTTAAAAAAATTAAGCCCTAAAAACTAATGTGAGAAAATGGTAATGGTGGATTTGATATTAATGCATGGGTAGTAAAATAACCCCAATAATGTATGAAGGTAGTACAAAGCAAGAGTTGGCCAGAGGGCAGTGCAGGAATGGATGGCTAAACATAACATATTATCCACACAAGTTTCATCCTAATATTCTTATTAATAAAGCCAACCTCATTTGTGAGAGATTCTATCTAGTTTATAAAACAACATGATAAAATGCAGATATAAAATAGTGATGTCTCCAATGATCTTTACAACCAAATTATTTAGTGAATTGAAAATTGATATGTTATAGATTGTCCTTAAAATACTTTTCTATATATGATTATCATTGTGATAGTCCACCATGTATAAGAGTGTTTTTGGCTTTTGTGAAACACAAGTTTGCAATCATACAATGGAGAAAATTTAGGAAAAACACTTGATTGCAGTTCCGGGTGCACTCATATTTTTTCAGTTTATTATCACTGGTATAATTGAAGGGTTTCATCTCAAAAATAAAATAAATAGTTCATGCATCTTGTGAGGGTCTCCCTCTCTTTCTGATGTGGGATGTACACTTCAAAATCACGTGCTTGACCTTTTGGGTTTACTATTCTTGGAAAGAATTCCAATTTATTTTTACTGGATACTCGTTTAGGCATCATAGACTTTGATACCATATTTTAAAGTTTTTTCTATAATACGGCTGAAGTGAACCATAAATAGATAGATACAACCTAAATATTGTACTCGGTTAGGATGGAACCACGTTTTAGGATTCAAAAGGTAAAAGAAGTTGGATCTAAAAGAGTAAGGAGAGAGAGAGAGATCAGAGTTGAAAGTGAATTAATCTTATGATAGAAGCCTCTGGCTCTCATATTGGGATTGAAAATAGGAGCTGAGAAGGGAAAATATCTAAGAAGAACCCCTTTTTAGAAGTTTTATATGTTGGCCATAACCATATGTACAATATATATATTTCTGTTGAACGTGGGGAACCAAGACAATAATGACTTTATATCAATAATCATCAACATTTTCAACCCCACCATTTCTTACCCCCTCATCTTCCACTTCTATATTTCTCATCAGCCCTTTTTTCTCTATTTATTTCCTTGGCCTCCATCCCGTATGGAATCTATATTCACATGTTCATTTGTTCTCAATAGATTCAAAATACGCGTGAATGATTATTAAATTTGAATCTCTAATCTCTTTGTCATATAAATTCAAATTTATGAACTATATATAGAGCTTGAATTATAATATTATGCTGACATCGCTATTTTTTAGAGAAAGATACAAAAAGATGGTGAGGATTAAGTAGATCCATCCGAATATCTCAATTAGATCGATACATTCATAGCATGCTCATCATACCTCAATCTTTAAGAATTCATTTCATATAAAGCATCAGTATAAAGTGGGGCTGGAGAAGAGCTCAAAAGAAAGATAAAAGATGGACTAGAGGAAAGCCTCCGAGAGAAAAAGTAAATAGTAAAAAAAACAAAAAGAAGAAGAAGAAGACAAAATTACATAAAAATTGCTGACTTAAGGGATATAGTAGTTGGACTGTATCTTGAAAAGAGCTTATATCGATGAGACGAAAAAGTAGCCAGATTATGAGCATTTTTCCAAATTTGCATGCTATTTCTTTGTATTGTTTTTTAAAGTGCGATTATTTGTTTCAAGCTAGAAAGACTTAGCAAACAACAACGGAGGATTAAAAAAAAAAATTAGGGTTAACTTATTAACATCATCAAAATCCGAACTCTCTTTAAAATGTATTTATTAGTGGATTAAAAAAAGGCGATTTAAAGAAAAATATATCCTATAACTAGAATGATTTTTAGTTGGATGATGGATCACAAAAGACAAATTGTTTATCTTTTCTTTAATCAAAAGAGATATTAGAATGATTAGGGTGGTTAAACCAACATAGTTTTTTATTAGTAAAATTAAATACATTTATTTGTAGATCGTTGTTAGATTAACATAATTTAGTCTACTAATCCTATCTTTGAAACTTGGAGGCTTAGATTCTTCATATCCAACACAGTTTGTTGAACTCAATAAAGAAATGAATAGTTACTATTGAGTTTATATAGATAATGTTATGGCCTTGTTTTGGTGTTTAATTTGAGGTAAATCAATGAGCGTTTTAAAAAAAGATAAGAGTGATATATCTAACCTACTGCAATTAGTGTAATCTATCTTGTACTTCCCCTTAAAGCACATATATCTTAATGGGACAAAATTGGTTTACCCTTACACATGTGCCATCAAGTCCATGTTTTAATTTGGGTTAAAATATTATTAAAAAAAAAAAAGAAAAGAACCTTATATGTTCTATTCTCATGGCAGTATTATTATTTATTCGAATATTTGTACATCAAAATTGTTGATGCTTCCACAATAAATTTTTTGATTTGAGAAAGAGGTGACCTAAAAAATTTAGGTCGATATGATGCTTCTCACACATACTTCGATGCTTAAGCTAAACATACGAAAAATATTAGTATAATAAACTTTAAGATTTTGAGAATGAAGAAGAGATCAAAATAACATATTTATATAAGGTTGAGAGATGCTTTTGAATATTCAAACCTAGGGAATACGAGACACATGCTTCTTTTAGGTGAAAGAGTCGCCTCGGCCTCGATCACCCTACTCAACCGATCAATTTTCTTCTTTCCCAGACCTGATTGGGTCTTGAGAGTTATGTTTGGAGGGGGTAGACGTTTTGCCTTAGTTTCGTCCTTAGTTTTCCTTTTTGATTTTGAGTTTGTTTCTTAGGTACAAAATTACTACATAACAAAGATACACAATTATTTGCAAGTAAAAATAATATTCTCAATTTGATATATATATATATATACTACTTCTATGGTATTTCTTTTGTTTTTTCTTTTTTTTTTTTAATTGAGATAAAATGTTTCTTTTTAGTGTTATAGTTACGAAGATGGGATCAAATTTCTAACCTCAAAAGATGGAGTGTATGCTATGAGAGTTATGTTTTATTATATAGAATACACTGCGATTTATTTAATTTTGTGGGCAAATTAGAGAAATAAGGTTATCTACCCTTGTAGCTAAACAAAAATGAGTTAATATTTATAAATTCCAAAAAGAAAAAAAAGTAACTACAATTCACGAAAAATAGGCTATTTTTGCAAACGTCTATTATATAGTAGTGTAAAATGTTTCAAAAATAGAGAACTAAACATAACTCAACATAACAATTAATAAGTCATTTTTTAATAACATATAGAAAGATAAAGGAATTGGTAGGTGCACCCAAATATCTCAACTAGATTGATATATTCATAACATTTTTATTATACCCCGAATCGAAACTAGATCTATTATCATAAAATAATAATTACAAAGGGACTATAGAAGAGCTCAATGTCTAAGCAAATACAGATAAAAGCGAGGTTCGAGAAAAACCTTCTAGTAAAGTCCAATTAATACGTCATATTAGTTATTTGAGAATCTAAAATCACAATTGTAATGTTGTTATACTTAATAGGTTTAAGGGGGAGGAATCTTCTGGTAATTAGAAAAAGATTTAATTAGATCCATATAAAATACTCCTGTACTATAAGATTTGTTCAATTATATCCAAACTATAAAAATTTCTTTTAATTCTTGAAGTTTGAAATTCATTTCCAAACAACCCATGTAGTCTTTGCCACTAAATTCATAATTATTAATATTTGTATCAATTTATGTGAACAAATCCTATTTGTATAAATTTATGTGAACAAATCCAAATACATAAAATCAAAATAAAGACAAGTGGTGCATCTTTGAACCAAACATGTTGTCATCTTCCTCCTTTAATTTCTCACAATCCCAATTCTCCATTCTTTCATTTGTGATTTTTTCATTAACTCTAACTTTCAAGTTTATTTCTTGTATGTGTTTAAATTTGTTTACTTAGTAACATACAATTAGATGCAAATATTTTCTTTCTAAACTTTAACGATGAAAGCCTTTCAAAAAAATTTAAAGGGTTAAAATAAAAATTTTCAAAATTTAGAGTTATAAATAAAACCAATCCATTATTTTAATAATTTACCCTAAATAAAGTAATATGGTAAAAAAATTCCAACATTTTTCGAACATATATGATCTAGAGTAATGATGAACAACAAATAAACATTGTCAATTGTTTAAAATTTTCACATTAATTATGTGAAACACTCGATAAATAATAAAAACAAACTCTTAATACTTTGAAAGAGAGACGAACAAAATTAGTTATGGGAGTCATAATTTGTGTAGAAATTACTAGTTGACTACCAAAATGGTGTTTGGTAAATCTCTAATCAATTACAACTTTAAATCATTATTATTGTTTTTGTTTAAATAAAATCATTATTATTGTTAATAATTGGCCTTTTCTCCTCTTTTTTAGGATTATTATTTATTTCCTCAAAATAAGAAGAAAAAGAAAAAGGTCGATGCCACGCAAGCAGGATGTGGGGCCAGAAATGACACTTGGCTCACGTGTGAGACTTTTGCTTCACTTCTGTACTTGCTATGCTAAGGAACGGAGCGCAAGAAAAGAAAACCCTAAAAAATTGATTATATTTTAAGGGAAAAAAAAAAGGTTTATTAATCAATTGTTTATCTTATGTCGTAAATTTCCATGATTCTGTTTTTCCATTAAAAATTTAAAAATACAATTAAATTCTTAAAATTCCGTTTTTTTTTTTTTTAAATATTCAGCCACATTTAAATGTGAGATTTGACATAGTCGATAATATAATATCATCAAAAGGTTGAGCAACATTTAATTCGTTGGCTCAATTTTTTTTTTTTAGATATACGATAGGTGGGATCTTAACTTTCAATTTGGTCTATAATAATATTATTATTTAAATAATATATATACCTTATATAATATGATTGGATTTGAATGAGTGAATAATAATTTGACACGATAGAGAACAAACTAATAAATCAAAAGAAATTATAGTTTTGTTCCTTGAAATTTTAAAATTGTCTAATAAACTTCTAAACTTTAAAAAAAATAGTCTAATAAATTTTAAAATTTTCAATATTTTTGTTTAATAGAGGTTTGGAACTTGAACATTTTAAAGTCCATAAATTTTTAATAAATATTTCATAAAACAATAGCTTATTGATATAAATTTGGAAGATTAAAAACTTAAAGTAATTGTACTTTAAAAAAATAAAACCTATCAGTATTAATTACAAAATTAAAAAATTAGAAATTAATTCGTTATCATATAAAAATCAAACAAATTTGTTACATTTGAAAATTTATTAATTTTTTAGTACTATGAGAATAGAAGATTCAAACTACTAACTTATTCATTGTGAGCACATATTTATATCGCTTAAGCTCAAATAATTTAGTGACGAAAATGATCATTTAACATATAAAAAAAAAAGTAGAATAGATAGAAAAATTGGATATAAAGTGTGAGTAAAAGTATATCCATTTTTGTGTATTTTGCTCTAATCATACATAAAAAAAATTCAAAAATATATTTTTAAAAAGAATTTGATACGTGACGAATTATTATAAATATAGTCTAAGATATATATAAATACTTTTTATTAATATCGTATTTGAGAAACTGAATTTATAATGTAGGTAAATAATATTGATATTTAAATTAGTGGCCCCCCTTAGGTGTAGGCGCGTAACCGGCCCGATTATACGGAAAAAAAAACAAATAAAGAAAAAGAAAAACCAAACAGAAAATCAGAAAGTGGTGACTTGACTTGACTTATCGGCATTCTCGATTCACCAAACAGCGTGGGACACGTGTCATGTCAGCTTCTGTGGCAAAAAAGCGACAGGTGGGCCCCATGTATAGGATAACGGATGGACCCCACATTTTATCTTTTTTATTATTTTTTAATATTTTAATTTTCATATATTTTTAAAACCCGGCATGCACCCCCCACCCGCGAGTATTGTGAGCTTAATGATCGTGGGCTAGCCCACGCCGGACCATTAGCCGCCACGTACTCACTCCCGAGAACAAGACATCATTCTGTTCAGCTGAGCGGGCCCCACTCTCCACCATAAGTCCCCCAGCACGGAATTTCACGCATACAAAATTACACTAAACTAACCGCCACCTGCTCTCTCACGGCTTAGCCGATCTAAGCCGACTCGAGCCGCCTCTCTCCACACATTAAAATAATTCACTTTTGTATTTGGAGAGCCGTCCCCATCGTATTCTCTAGTGGTCGGTTCCCTCTTGGCCCCACTGAATATTACAATAACAGATTAAATATTAACAAATAAAATTGAGGATAATTGTCTTAAATAAAAAAAACAGTAAAAAAATATTTATAAATATAATAAAATGTTACTTTCTATGAATGATATATATAAATAGATATCTATTAGTTTGATAGATATTAATAGATATGTATACATGTCTATCACAACAATAATATTGCTATATTTGTAAATAAGCTGGTTCATTTTCCCAGATGTGAACAAACATAAAATTATAAGTTTAATTATAAATTTAGTACTTCAACTTTAATGTTGTATTTTTAGTTGATTTTTTCAACTTTAAAAAATCTTTAATAGATTTCATATTCTTTTGTTTAATATGTCATTGAACTTTTGATTATATACCTGAAAGGTCTTTGATTAATTCAATTTATTTTATAAAAAAATTAATTAATATATTCAACATAAATTTAATTTTTATGTTTAATGAACCTTATACTTTTATTCTTTGATTGAAATATCATTTTCATCCCTATATTTTAAAACTTGAATTTTAATATATATACGTACACATTTAATTTTAGTGATTATACTTTTAATCAATCTTAAATTTAGTCTCTACTACAAATTTATTATTGATATTCTTTTAAAGTTATTATCTATTCATATTTTGACTGCATTTTGAAAATATATTCAATATTGTATTTCATTGTATAAAAATTATTATTATTTAACCAATTTGGATAAAAATTAACTTAAATCGACTAAATTTAATAATTCTTGAAAATATATGGACTAAAATTGAACATTTAAGAATACTAAATATAGAGTCGAACAAACTTCAAAATATAATTATCAAAATAATATTTTAAACCTTTATAGTTTGTGTCTAGTAGATATGTGGATTTATTAAAATTTGAAGGCTTAAATATTAAATTTGTAATTTTGAAAATTTAATGAGGAAGTAGACACAATTATCAAAATTGTGAAGATACATAGACACAAAGTTATAATTTAACTAAATTAAAATGCGGACCGACCAACCAGAGGCCGCGTGCAATAGTGAGTTACTCGAATATATATATAAATTTGTGTAGCTTCCTGAAACCTCAAAAGAAAAAGTTTATAATTTTTTTGTAAGTTATGTTTGGTTATTAAAATATTTGCACTTTTTTCTTGGGTCTAAAATAATATATAATTTTATATTTGCACTTTTTTTCCTCAATATTCTATGGCTGGCTTTCTATGTAATTGTATGTGTTGGTGGGGGTACATTAAATTTTGGTCCTTTTTTAAGACCGAAATGGTACGTGCGAAGAACCCCACAAGGCCACATGGATATAGAATGATTTTCTAGGATTCAATTGCTTATATATATATATATAAAGATATTTTTTGCTTACTTTTTAAGATATTTTTTTCCGACTTATTGTATTTGGATGTTCAATAGCTTTATTTATTTATTAATTAATTTTGTCATCATATTTTTGTTTTAATAAGATGATAAAATGATATGTTTTCTAATGGGTCGGTAAATTTTGGATATTGTGTGGTTATTTAATATATGATTGACAAATAGTTGTTAATTGTACATATTTTTTTAGTTTAACTATTATGTATGTGAGATTTAGACTTCTAACTTCTTTATTTTTCAAAATGTCATAAATATTGTGTATTATTAATAGCTACTTGTCTAATTCTCTATTTTGCTTTGAGAGATTCAAAATTTTATAAATTTGTTTCTTATTTTAAATGTCGTATAAAATATGCCGTTCATTTTATCTCAACTTCTTTGGATATTAAACTACAATGTTGAGACTTTATAATCCTAATCGAAGTTAACTATCATCATTGAAAAGAAGGAATTTATCATGAAAGGGAGAAGTTGAAAGAGGTATTAATTTAATTAAATTTAGAATTTGTTTGAATTGACTTTCTAAGTGTTTAATAACGATGCTTAGGAGATGTCAACTTAGTTGAGATATTTCGATGCATCTCTAGATCTCACTTTCTCTAGTACTTGTATTAACTTCACAAATTACCACTGTACAAAATCGATGAAAATTTGTGTTATTCCATCTCTATGGGAAGCTTCTTCAATGTGAATTTATAATTTTTAATTGCATTACTATAGCAAATTTATACGGTAATAACGCAAAACACATAATTCAAGATATTTTTTTTTATTATTATTAAGAAGATAGATGTTTCTAATGTCTCACCTCCCAGATGTTGCATTAATTGAAGCAAAAGAGAAAACAAAACACATTTTTGCCAATGACATATATTCCAAACATTAAAAGACAGATTTTCATAGACAACAAAAAAACAAAACAACATTAAAAAAAAAAAAAAAAAAAAAAAAAAAAAAAAAAAAAAAAAAAAAAAAAAAAAAAAAAAAACTTGAAAGAGAAAATGGAAAAGGAAATGATGATCCATCTAGAAGGAGAGAAATTCTTATTAAGGACAAAAAAAAAAAAAAAAAAGAAAAGAAAAGAAAGAAACAATGAGTTTTATTGATTAGATATTAATAATGATCATAAGTTTAATAATGATGTGAATTAAATTGTGTGTAATATTCACTTTTTGTCCTTTCGAGTCATTTGAGAGCCTTCCAACTAATCCTCACCATTGGATCTCCATCTCTATCATCCCTTGAAAAATAAAAATAAAAAATAAAAAAGAACATAATTGTCTTTATGGTCTACATCAGTTGCTGGTGGGTGTGTTGTAAGAGGTTGCTGCTTGTGTGTGATGAGCCATTTTAGCGCCACCCTTTTTTTTCCTTTTTTATTGCTTTCGAAGCTTTTGTAGCAATCAACTCCCACATTTAAAAAGATAAGACAGACATAAAGAGAAATAAAATAATAAAAGACATGAGAGAGAACAGGAAGAAGAAGAAGGATAATAGATCATACAGATTGTTGGGCCATATATTTTTGTGTTTGTTTGTTATTTAACCCTACCTCCTCTCGGTTTTCCCATTCCCTCGAAGTCCTTTACTTTTTTCGTCTTCCTCTTTTCGTCCATTTCTCGGGATCTGATCTCTCTCTGTGAGAGAGAGAAAAGAGAAGGCGGAGAAGAAGAAGAAGGAGAAGGAGAGTTTTTTTCTTTCTTTTGGCAACTTTGTTTGATTCTTTGTCCCTCAGTTTCATAAAGTTTTTGCTAAAAGAGGTGTTGCCCCTAAAAGCTATCAGATCTCTGGACAAAGCTCTATAGAGCTTTGGATAAGCCTTTCTCAACTCTCAAAACTCCCCCAGGTTCAGCTTTTCATTTTAATTCTCTCATTATCATTATTCTTCATCTTCATCTTCTTTATCATCTTCTTCACCTACTTCATATCATTTTATGAGTTGTTATATGCACTTTTTTTTTTTTTTTTGACAATCTATGAGGTGTGGGAATCGAACTCCTCTTACTTCATCCTTGAATAGTAAAACGCTTTTGTTGTTTCTATTTAGTTAATGGAATAGATAATATATGATAATTAATAGATAAATTTAGTTATAATATATAGTATTTTCTTTGTCAAAATGTCACCTTTATTATCCCTTTTCATCCACGTTAACCTTAAATACCACATTTTGCATATTTAGGGCATAATTAAGTAGCTTGAATTATGGCCTAATATATGCTTTCATTATTTTTGTTTTTCTAATTAGATCTTTTATAAGGAAAGATGGTGTGTTTAGATGTGGCAATATGATTTTGCCTTAAATATAATAGGTTTTTTAAATTTATTGCTCATAATTATTGTTTTTACGTTGCTAATTTAACCTAACAAAGCGAAAACATTAAGTTATGTCTTCAATATTTGTGTCTGATTTGATTTTTAGCCTCATTTTAGCTTAATTTGGGTTGCTACTTGATTGCTTCTAACTTTTGGTAGGGTTTGGTTTACTATTAAAAGCTATGATTACTTCTTAAAAACCTTGATTATTGTCCTAAGAGAATTAAAGCTTAAGCTTTGATACATATTGTTGCCATTTGGAAATTAATGGTTAGTAGTGAAAGAAATTACAAGTGTTTCTTTCTTCATAAATATATCATGCAATATTAACTTATATCTTAGATTTGAGAAGGATTGTTAGAATTATTCTTTAATGTACTTTATATACAGATCAGAAAGCTAGGCTATGATATTTATGTTGCTTAGTCTATGTAAAAATCAGTAAACCTACTATTTATCTTCGACAACAATACGTGAGGGCAGGAAGATTGAATCTCTGACCTCGAAATTGATAATACATACTTGATGTCAGTTAATTATGCTTATTTTAGCAAACCCTGCTATATATAATTTTTACCAACGTAAACCTTTAATGCAAAAAATTGAACCTTCTGATTTAGTACAAAAATATGAGCGGTATAAATTTGAACCTCTGAAGGGGTTGATGTCTTTAAACATCAAGTGATGCTCATATTAATAGAAGTTTGAATCATTAATCAAATGTTTTCCTTTTCTTTTTTACCATAGGATGAGAGAATAAAATTTTATAATTATAAAATTGATAGTACAAACTTTGTCAGTTGAGTTAGACTCATTTTGAAGTCAAATGTCTTCCAATTGAAAGACAAACGGATTGAAACAAAATTGAAAATTAGGTGACTTTAGAAACAAAATTGAAAACTCAAGGCCTAGATGACCATCTGGTTCTTGTATTTTTGTTTTGAAATTAATTAAGCTTATAATTAAATATTAATTGTACCAATTAAGTTACTATATTTTGTTATCCACTTCTACTAATGTTTTAAAAAACTAAAGCCTGTACCACTCTCACCCTTTGGGAGACTAATAACCTTGATGTAGCTACTTGGTACTCTAAATCCAAGTTCTTTTGTACCTATGGTACATTTTCTATTTCCTTAAATTGGAAAACTTTTCTCTAGCTACTTTCTTGTACTTTTTTTTGTTTCACTAAAATAGCTCTTTTTCTTTCTTTCTTTTTTCTTTTTTAACAAAATACATCAATTAATATATGAGGATATCTCAACTAGCTAAATAAGTCAAGTTGTGAACCCTAAAAAAATGGTTTCCAAGAACTTGTCATGCTTTTAGAATTTAGCTAGCTAAGTTCGTGTCAATCTAGTTGTTCCAGTGTGGCTCCTGACCTTGTTTTCCCAATAGTCTTTTCAAAAAACAATTTAGTTAGGAGTTCAAGTGTTTCTTTAAGATCACTTGTGAAAACCGTAATTGAAAATTAAGAGAAAATAAAAATAAATTTCAAAAACAAAAAATTAAAAGTGAAGGTCTTGTTTATTAACCATTTGGTTTTTAGTTTTTTAAAATTAAGTCTATAAACACTCCTTCCACATTTAGGAGATGTTTGTTGGACTGTAATAGAATTGGAATGTAATGTAATATAATCCAAAATCCAGGTTTGGATTGAGCGTTTTGAGCTCGAATTGTAATACCAAACTCATTCTATTCCCACAATGTTCAATCCAACCCTCTTTTCAACTGTTTTCACATTTCACAGTCCCATTTTTGTTCCATTCTCGATTTCGCTCGCATTCCAACACCTCTCAGATTCTCAGTATTTCTGATTATATTCGATCCCCCCAAACAACCTCTTAAATTTCTTGCTTTGTTATTATTCTATTGATATATTGTCAATGAAAAGAAGTGGGATATGATGAGAATGTTAAGATTGTGTCAATCTAGTTGGAAAAATTTGGTGCATCTACTAACTTATACCCCGTATCTTTTTTCCAAAAAAAAAAAAAAAATCAAACCAAGTTATGAAAACTAAAGAAAGTAATTGTTAAAAAATTGTTTTTGTTTTTAGAAATTGGATAAGAATTCAACTCCGTAGGTTTTTTTTCTTTTTTCGAAAACCTATTGAGAAAACATTACCCCAATAGATATATTACTAATGGAAGAAAATAGGAATTGAACTCCTTTAATATTTAAGAAAGATGAAAATCATAGTAAAAAAAAAAAAAAAAGAAACAGACTTATTCTTTTTCTTTAAAAAAAATTCAAAAGATTACCAAAATATGTCTAAATGGTTATCAAATGCAACTTAACAAAACCCCTTAAGTATTTGTTAAAGCTTTAAAAACCACAAATAGACTCAGGCAGCTGCCTAAAAGTTGTGAGGGTTTTAATTCGTACATATTTAAGATATATATATTCCATTTGATTAGAGATGATACGAATAATGAGTTTCTAATTTGGGGTTGTTATTGTGTAATTAGGTGGTGGATCAATATGAACTGTATTCCACATGTTCCCCCAGGGTTTAGGTTTCACCCAACAGATGAAGAATTGGTTGATTATTACCTCAGAAAGAAGGTTGGTTCTAAGAGAATTGATTTAGATATCATCAAAGATGTTGACCTTTACAGAATCGAGCCATGGGATCTTCAAGGTATACTTAAAATTACTACTAATACTACTAATTAAGGTTATGGGGTTTTGATCATGATGATATTATTATTATTATTGAAGTTAATTATATATATATATATATATATATAGAACTATGTAAAGTGGCTGGAAGTGAAGATCAAAATGAATGGTATTTTTTTAGCCACAAAGACAAGAAGTATCCAACAGGGACTCGAACAAATCGAGCAACAAAAGCAGGGTTTTGGAAAGCAACAGGAAGAGACAAAGCTATTTATGCTCGTCATTCTTTAGTTGGTATGAGAAAAACCCTTGTTTTCTATAAAGGAAGAGCTCCCAATGGCCAGAAATCTGATTGGATTATGCATGAATATCGACTTGAAACTAATGAAAATGCTACTCCTCAGGTAAACTCCTTAAACTCACAGCTCTTCTCTTTTATTACACACAACATTTGTTTCTCACATTACATATATAGTGTCTGTGACGCTTGTGATTTGTTTTGGAAACATCCTCCCCTGTAGATAATAAGAAAAAATAAAAATAAATCATTTTTTTTAAAAAAAATAAATTGTCATATAACAAAATTTTATTGAATAATTATTTGACAGCACAAAGAAAGATGCAATCTAGACTACACCCAAATTTTTTTATTTGTTTGACAAATGTTGGCTATTTGTAGATGTTTAAACAATAGTTACAATTGCTTGCTTCCATTTCTAAATGCGTATGAAATAAATATTGATATTAATATAAAACAAAAATTATAAACTACTTCAAATTTAATTTGCTCTTCTACCCTAGTATATAAAGTTTGTTGGCTTCCGCTTTTTTATAGTATAAATAATACTTACTATGTTCATGTCTTAATTTTTGTTAAAAAATAGTGTTTCAATTGGTATTAGATTCGTATCCGTGTTTCTTTAATTTTCATAAACGTATAATCAAGGATTGATGATAATGAGAGAAGTTATATGGATACCCCACTTTGAATAATTCAATATGAATCTGTTTGAAAATATGACAAATCATACATTAAAAATCAAACAAATTCAATTATTCTAACACAAGTTCATCAAAATTGTCAATGTATATACCAGGAGGAAGGATGGGTTGTTTGCAGGGTTTTCAAGAAGAGAATGCCGACAGTGAGAAAAGCTGGCGACTATGGCTCGCCGTGCTGGTACGACGACCAAGTCTCCTTCATGCCGGAGCTTGATTCTCCGACCACCCAAATCTTTCACCACCCACCTTATCCTTGCAAACAAGAGCTCGAATTACACTTCCACGCGCCACTGCACGACCCGGCTTTCCTCCAGCTCCCTCACCTAGAAAGTCCAAAAATCCCCACATCTTCCGCTGCCAACTCTCTGCTCCCTTATACCTACGACCGAGACACCGGCATCACTCCGCTTTACGGCGTCGAGCATGCGGTGGATCACGTGACAGATTGGAGAGTAATGGAAAAATTTGTAGCTTCTCAACTCAGCAATGATCAAGATTTGAAGCAATCAAACTATTCTCATGGAGCTATTTTTCAAGTGCCACCCAGCTCCGGTAGCACCGCCACCATGTCGGAGTATGAACGTAAAGATATGGCACCGGAGTTTGCGCTGGCGTCCCCATCAAGTTGCCAAGTGGATATGTGGAAGTGATCATCAAAAAGGGAAATTTCAAAAAAAAAAAAAATTATTTTCTACATGGTGTGTGTTCAAAAGAAGTTTAGAAAATATACAAAATACTAATTATAGGAAGGTACAGTTGAAAGGAGAAGTCAAATATTAATGATATTATGAGGTTGCTGTACATAATAAAGAAGCAAAATGGATGGTATGCCTTTTTAATTAACTACTGCTGAGCTTTTAATGATGCAAAAAATATTGATTAATATATTAAATACGAAGATATATATAAATAGGGGAATTGTTAGAAAAGAAAATATATATTATTAAATAGTTATATGAATAAATTTGACGAGGTTTCTTGTCTCATGATATTGATCCCAAGTGTTTATTGGAAACCAACTCGGTGAGAGTGAATGGTTTGAATGTATTTTTAGCTTATATTCAAATATTGCATGCCAAAGGACCAACTCGGCCTTCCCATGTAATTACATATTGGAATTTTATTCATTTCCTTTACAGTATCTCTCTTTATTCACCTCTCTATAATCAAGGCTTTGTTTATATTCTTTAAGAAGAAATGAAGTATGATATTTGAGGACAAAGAACCTTCTAAAATCAAACAATATAAGCTAAGAAATGTGAGAATTCTACTAATGTGTAATTTATGTATGAGGGAATTCTAGTGAATAATTTGTGCAGAGAGCTTCTTCTTTTAATTCTATTGACAAAAAATTTCCAAGTCTTTTAAAAATAACAATAATAATACTAATATTAAAAATGATACATTCTCGAGGGATGTATGTGAAAAATATACTAGAAGAAGAGAGACGATCAATCAAAAGAAGTTATATGGAAAATATGTCAATTTAGGAAAATTATGTAGTAGCATTATCGTATAAGCATGAAAAAGATAAGATTTAGTCGCTAGATCAAATAGCAGCCACAACTAGTGACTCTTCTCAAATATATTTATGGGTCCTAGACTGTTTATTAAAAGTCCTTTTATGCTCCAATCAAATATTCCAACAAATAGCTTATTTGTGCATAATATTGTACTTTTTGTGTTAATTAGTTCAAACACACACTAATGCACTAGACCCCATTAGAACTTCGAAGTTAAGTGTGCTTAGGATAAGAGTAGCACTAAGTTGAGTTACTACTTTAAAAGTTCTCTTATTGCACGACTTTAAAATATTATTTCTAACACAACTCTTATTCATATTATTTATTACTTAGATCGAGAATTCCAAATGAGATCATACAATAATCCAACTACTATTTAAAATAAATGCCAATTAAATACCTTTCTTTTTATAAAATACAGGAGTTACTAATTCTATCATTATCAGTTAAACAAATGAAAATCTGTTTATGAGCCCATGATTTCGTGATTGATTTATGACTTTTGGTTTTCAAGGTATTGAATTGTAATAGATAAACAATTAATAAATATTACTTAATTTTATATTATCTTTTGCACTCATCTTGTAATTAACAACCTCCTACACTATTTCAAAAGTCGATATCATGTCATCGTTGAATTCAACAAAAAAGAAAAAAAGGAAAAAAAAGCCAATATGCTACACTGCATATTGAATTTGATAATTAATAATACAATGAAAGAATAATAAAACTAATACAATGAAAGACTAATAATAAGTTATGATTAAGAGATCAAAATGGCAATATATATAGTCATGGTATTGGTATTGACGTATTGTAACTTGTAAGGGCTTGAAAATGTTCAAATTTGGAATTATTATGACCATGCAAATTTCAGCATTAACTAATGCATTTTGTTTAATAAATTAGTTTAATGCATTTTCCAATCAAGAGACGGCTAAGAAAAGGTTATTTATTTATTTTTTCTTTATAGTACATATGTATACCCCTTTTCCTTTTGCCACATTTGAAATAATAGATAGAAGTGAGAATAGGCTAGAAATTAAAGGACGGTAGCTCTGAGAGTTTGGCCTTTTGAACATACCTGCGTATGAAAACCGCTGCAGCGGTGGCCATGGGAGGTCGGAGAAACCACAATGTGGCAGATGAGACGGTGGAGGGCGGGGAGGAAAGCGGTGGCCGACAGAGAATCAATAAAATGAATGGTGGTTGGTTTGGTTTTGTGAAGGGAAAGTATATATGAGGAGAAATGGGAGTAATATTTGAGAATGTTTGTTAAGTAGTAGTAGTAGTATTGACATTGTGGCTGTCCAAATATCTTTGATTACTTGAGTTGAAGGTGAAGCATGAAAGCTTTATAAGTCCCTTTTAAGCAATGAGAATCTTGCTCTACCAGACACAATAATTGGGCGTGCTCTCATGGATCTTCCAAATGCATCATCCTCTCACTTTCACACTAAGAGATAAAAAGAAGACAGACAAGTTTCATTAAAATAATAATAATAATAATTCAAGTATTGCTATAATTAAATTTACCTTAATCGAGATCAATTAAGCTATTGGATTCAAATGTGATTTAACTAACATGGTACCAGAGAGTAATACAAAGTTGTTCTAATTTGAACTCTAGTAATGTCACTTTTCTTTCTAATTAATTTATATTGATTTTCACTTGTTGATATTTTTACAAACTTTTAAGCCTATAAATAAAGAAAAGTGTTAAAGTATATTTATATAATTAAATCTACCTTCTATAACTCATTAGTTTAAGCTTTTGAATTAAAATATATATATATATATTTATTTATTATCCACTTTATACGTATATTAGAAGACTTTCTCTATTTACAACAATCTAATTTTCAACACAAATATAGGCGAGAAATATTCACATCTGGGGAGAATATTATATAGTCTTCGCCCATCCTTAAGGTCTATAAATTAAAGTTCTTTCTTGATTATATTATTCATGTGTTACTTTAAAGTTGACAACTTATTGTTGCCTTTTGTATATTTCTCACATACGTTCCAAAACATGATGGCTCAAAATTTTAAATTATATATATAATTGATCTTTTTAAACATATTTTCATAGTTTTACCAACTTGTGAGCTTGAAAATAATATAAAAATAAAAAAAAGTGGCAACTATATTAAAAGAGAAAATATATTCTAACCTAAGATGTTTCAAAACATAAAGTTTATAAGTTATATTATATTCAATTTTCTATAATTTGTTTAAAGATAAAACTATTTTTTAACCATATACTTCTAAGTTGTAATCATAATGGCTAGATAGTATAATTAAATTTAACTTCACCTATCAACTTAAGCTTTTGGGTCAATGGTGATTTAAGGTGGTATCAAAGTTGTGGGTCGGAGAGATCCTGTGTTCAAGCTCATGCATTGTAGTTTTCTCCTGAATTAATATTCATTTCCACTTGTTGGGGAGTGTTATTAAATTTACCTCCACTTATTAGTTTAAACTTTTAGGTCAATTGGTGATTTAAGAATAATAATAAAAAAAATTTAGTTCAACATGGGAGTAGAGAAATTTGAATTGAAACTTCTTGATCAAGAACAGATAATTTGTGTGAGAATTTGAGAGTTAATTTGTGTGGTGGAGACTTGAGAATGAAATTAGGGTTTTTTTTTTCCTTTTTTGGTAATTAAGAATATAATAATTTGGTTTGAAGAATAAGATAACATAATTGACAATGTGAGGTCGCAATTATTTGTGCACTTTATTCATATCTCCACAGTTCCGGGAGTCCAAATCCACCAAGTTTCTCATATTAATAAACAATGTTAGAATTCCTCAAATGTTTTTTTTTTTCTTTAAAAATTTTGGAAAGATGTCGTTTCCAAAGCATTAAGTTTTAGTTTTTTTAATTGGGCTAAAATTATCCATGTCTTAAAAAGTAAAAAAAGAAGTTAAAAACGAAACGAAAATCAAAAGGTGATAAAAAGAAAGTTTTTGTCTTCAAAATTAGTTAAAAAAATTTCACTTAAATTTAAACAGAAATCAAGGTTAATAACTTTAATTTGCTTGTGTGTGAATTGAACAGACAATATCAATGGTTTTGGAAACCTATAATTAGAGGTAATAACTTTGTGCGTATCTAGGAACAACAACAGACATAAACACTTTTCAGAAAAAAGAAAAAAGCTAGATTTTTGCATAGGGGTAATTGAGACAAGTAGATAGATTTTGTTAAAATTTAAATTTTTTACGGTAGAATTTGAATATTAAATATATATATATATATATATATATCATTTAGCTTAAATAAAAAATATTCGACATAAATTTAGTAATGAAAAAAATAGTTCTAAAACTATACGTATTTTGTTTTAGGTTAATTTACCATGAAAATAAAAAAAAAAATGGATATGGTTGAATATTTTTGAAATATAAATTTTTATGGTGAAATATTAATGGTGAATAAATGTAATTTTAATTAAGTGAAAATGATAACTATACTTGACCTTCAATTTTAAAATAATGGAAGAGAGAAATGAAAAAAAAATTGATGGATAGAATTAAAATATATACGAGGTGTTTGAAATAAAAGTTAGATATTATAATTTATAAAAGAGCAGCATAATAAAGTATTGAAAAATTATATTATATGCTCTTAAAATTGAAAAAACTAAAGAAACAAAAGAGAATGGTTTAGATACAAATAAATAAATAAACATTCATAAAATCAAGAGGAAGAACTTCAAATAGTTTTTGAGTTATATTTACATGCATTTTAAAATAGATTATTGATAAATGATTATATCTTCTTAACACAAAATGTAGAATTGTTTAGATACATATAAACTTGTTATCAAAATTTGAATATCCATAAAATGTAAGAATAATGAATATATTGTAGGTAAAATTTAATACAAAAATGAAATTCTTAATTTTGAGTCGTTTGGGCAAAAATAAAAAGGAATAGAAAAAGAATATTACTATCCATTACTTATTTGTTTTTAGAATATTTTCTCTAGAGGAAACATTCCCAAAAAGTAATAAACAAACCAATTGAACTTACCACCTGAAATAAAAAAAAAAAATGTAGGAATAAAATAGTTTTTTATATAAACAGAAAAACGAAAAATGTGACAAACCAGAAGATTTTCTTATCTAATATTGAAAAAAAAAACATATTGATTAAAGAAATGTATATAAAAATAGAATGAATTTCTTAAAAATAAAAAAATTATTCAAATATTAAATCTTGTTTTCAAAATTTGAACCTTAAAAATATAGAAAATATACATATTCAATTAAACTTGTTTGGAAACATAAACTTGTTTACAAGATTTGAACATTCATAAAATAAAAGTGAAAATCCAATTGGAAAAATAAAAGTCTGGTAATTTTTTTGAAAAAAAAGATATTGCGACCAATCAATTGTTTGTTAGAATATTTATAGAAAAGTTATCCTATAGGAAACATTCCCATAAATTAATAGAAATTAATAAACAAATCATTAAACTTATCATTTAAACTAAAAAGTGGTTAATATTTTGATGGAAAAAAATTTGTTTACGGAAATCAACAACCTTCTTTTGATGATTTTTTTATTATTATCAAATCTGGAAGAAAAAGGCACATTGATTAAAAATATATATATAAAAATAAAATAAATTTCTTAAAAGAAAAATTCTGTTTAGTTATAGAATCTTATTTTCAAGATTTAATAATAAACATATTCAATTAAATCTATTCGAATTTGGCACATGTGGTTGTTCTAAGTTTTAACACAAAGCAAATTTGTAATACACTTAGGATGATAACCACATAGAGAAAAATAAATAGATGAAATATCTTATACAATAATATGTTTGTCACTGTCGAATCTTTAAAAAAAAACTTTAAAATTAAAAAAAGATACACAGAATATATATATATATATATATAAAAACAAATTTAGTGTGCATTCCAAAATGTATAGATAATAAAACTAAATTTGTAACTTGTTTATTGCATATTTTAAAATGTCCCATAAAAATCTAAATACATCATGATATTTAAAGAGATGACATACAATGTTAAAAAGATAAAAAAAAAAAAATAATAAAATAAAATAGAAATGTCTTATTTGATGATATCACTGTCAAATCTCTTGAAAAAAATCATAATAATTAAAGAGAGACGCACATAATAATATACAAGAAATACAAACTTATTAGGCATTCCAAAATGTATATGAAAATAAATAAAATAAAATTGTTGATTGTATTTTGAAATTACATCACAAAAAACAAAAATCTAGATGCATAATAATATTTAAAGAGATGACAAGCAATACTTAAAAAGGGGGAAAAATGAAATACCTTATGATACTTTGTCACTGTCAAATCTCTTAAAATAAAAATCCTAGTGATTAAAGAGACACACAAAACAAATCTAAAAAAGAGAAAAATAGTAGATGAAATACATTGTTTGATGATATCGTTGTCAAATCACTTGGAAAAAATCCTCGTAATTAAAGAGAGACACACAAAATAATACACAAAAAATACAAACTTATTGGACGTTTCAAAATTTATATGAATTGTTGATTGTATTTTGAAATTATGTCTCAAGAAACAAAATTCTAGACGCATCAAAATATTTAAAAAGATGACCTACAATATTTAAAAAAAGATAAAATATCTTATTTGATTATACGTTTTGTCAAATCTCCTAATATAAAAATCATAGTGATTAAAGAAAGAAATACTGAACAGAGAAAAATCATAAATGACACACGTTATTTGATGATTGTATGTTTCCTCTATCGTGGAAATACACGGGATGGGTAGTTATTTTATAGAAGTGATACTTGATTGAGAAGTTGTGTTTGTTGGAGAAAAAAATATGAAAAGTTATTTATTATTTTTATTTTTTTTTTGGAGGAAAAGATACATACATTGCTGAGGGTAAAATGAGAGGCAAAATAAGGAGAAAAGATTATTTCTCAATGTCTCTTTTAATATAATATAGATTAAATTCCATTATATTTTAATTGTAAATATTGTTACATTCAAAGAATCCTTATTAAATAATCAACCCAATCTATGAGGTATTTGGATTAATTTGGTTTGATTATTTTAGTCATTTAATCAATTTAAAAGGAAAATAAAATATATTAATATGTAAAATACATTATTAGTTGGATTGTTTTCGAATAAAGAAAAATCAATCAATTTATTTACAAATATAGTAAACTATTACTATTAGTGATAGATCACGATAGACTGCGATAAACATCTATAATGTCTAATAGATATCTATCATGGTAGATGTCTATTGTGGTCTATCACGGATAGACAGTGACATTTTGTTATATTTGAAAATATTTTTAACAATTTTATCACGTAAAATAATTACCTTTTTAAATTAGTTTTAAATATTAAATTAAGATTTGAATCTCAAATTTAATATATATTTTGAAAAATTACATTTAAGAACTTAAATTTTTAAATTTTAAGAATTCTTATTGAAGAATAAATAATCAAAAAATTATCATAATATTAATTAATATTTAAATAAATATTGGTATATATATAATCGTATCCTAAGGGGAAAAAAATATTTTTGAAATTTAACAATAAATTCATGGATTATTTCGATTCAATCCAAACTAATTTTAGCTGAACCCATGAACCAATGTCATACAATCCATAAATTGATAATCAAATACAAAACCCTATTTCGAAGAGTTAGATTGGATTGATTGAGTTTTTTGAATTATCGATTTTTTTAACACCCCTAATTTTATATTCTAAAATCAAATACTTTGGCATGCTTGAAATTCTTTGGAGGGAAGACAAAGTAATTGATTAAACTTTACAAATGAGAGAAAAGAACAAAAGGTCCAACAATTATACTAAATATAAAATATGTATGGAGAGTTTAACTAAAATACTACTATAAAAAATGAACAAACATGTGCAACTTGAAAATGATTCAAATATTTGTACGTACGATATACCAAAACGTATAAGAGGATAAAAATATTTTCTTTTTTCTTTTTTCTTATATGTAAATAATGTTCCTGGTACTCATCATCATATTTGTTAAATGATTGTGCAACCATTTTTTATTCTCTCTGAGAAACTTTTTAAGAGTTATGAGCTCTTCCCTCTCAAATGTTATTCATATTTTTACAAAAACAACTGGTCTTTCTTAGAATATCTTGATAATAGTGAGATATTGTCAACTAATTTAAACACGTAGAATCTCATAATTTTGTTTTATGTTTCACAAAAACTATTTTATAACGAATGAAAATATTCTCTCTCATTTATATACTTAGATTTCCTTTTCTAGCACTATCCAATTGGGATTTTTGGTCACGGTCATAATTGACAATCCTTCGTCATACAAAGAACTACATAACCTCTTATCATATAGTCATCCATTTGTTTTATAGCTTCAATGAGATTTTGCTCTCATCCACGCTAGCTTTTTCTTCTCTAGGCACACCACTTGTTTGATAGAGCATGACTATGGATCACTACAACTATTGTTCGTCACTCGGGATTATTGCATAAAGACATGACTAAGCCTAGAAGTCTGATGGCTATGGTATCAATTGTTAAAGGACAAATAAATTCTCCATATATCTCTTGGGCACACATGTTAGCATAACTTTGTTTTGACTTCACTCAAAATGTCTCATTCCAATCGAGTTATGGTCTCTAAGTTTATACATCCATGATACTCTCTTAATCTAAGTCATTATATATGAGATTGTTGGAATGTCTGGAATCTAGTATATGTCGCACTTCAAACGACCAAGTACAACATCTTACATTACCTAAGTTATTTACGTATTTGTCATCTTTACGCTATTTACTTTGATGACACTAGAGTTCAGAAAAATTCATTTTAAAAACTCTTTAATCCTAGAGGCACCTCAATTCTATAATTTATACTATTCTCTTGGATAAAACTTTTTCACCTTTTATGTCATGTCCGTAGCTAATATACTGTTAGTGAACCACGTAAATTCTATATTGATCTCTCTTGTTTTATTTTTTCTATTTATCTTTGATTGTCGATTCTTAATAGAGTTGGTCATGTTTCTAACCATTATTTTTCTCCATACATTTTGAGTTAAAAAGAGAACTTTTCTTGCTATATTATATTATTGTCCATTTTTAAGTTTTCACGTTTTTTAACATTTCAACTCTCTCAAGAAAATACAAGACAGGAATCATATGCTAATTTGGTAAATTTAGGAATGAGACTTGGCATAGCAGTAGATATATATCCCGCAGTAATGTATCGTTTACTCTTGTTTAATCAATTCCCTTTCTCCAAGGTAATATGAATAGTGAAAGACACATGAAAGTAATTATATATTAAACAAAGTCGAAAGATGTAATGATTGTAGATAGGCATGGACATGACAAGATGTAGACCACGACAACGCATTCCTCCATTTCTTGTAATGTTTCCTTTCCCAGGGAACCACATTCAGACAAATGTCATTTCCTTGTTTCCTTTAGTTTCTTTTGTTGGCTTGCCTCTCTCTCTCTCTCTCTCTCGTTTGGATGAGACAGTGTTAGACATGTTTTGGTTTGGTTCGTCTTTTTGTAGAAGGCACTAACAGTAAAAACACAAAACAGTGTTGCACATAATTAAGAATAAAGAAATTATCCCATGATGATGTATATATGTATACCTTTTCAAACAAAAAATGTATATGTATACTATGTCTTTCAATGCAAGTAGAGTTTTTTATTATACAAATAATGGTGGTTTTTTAGGAGACATTTGAATGAATGTATGTGGGTTTAAATTAAATGAAGGAAAATATAAAAAGAGAATAATTCTTTTGGTGGGGATTTTGGTGGAACACGATTTGATGTCTTTCTTTTAAACTATCTATTAACGTATTAATTCATTGATTGATCTAAAAAAAACTTAAATTCATAAATTATTATGATGAATTTTATATTATATCATCTAAACTAAATCAATATCATTTCCATTTTTCTGCACTAGGATAAAATCTCTTTCAAAGACTTTTTGAAATGACATCACACAGGCATTTTGGTCAATCAACTAGTTTTCTCTAGCCTTTGACTTGTGTCTTAGGTCCAAAAAAATCACCCATTAACATTAGGCTTTACTCCCTATTAAAGATATGTGGTTTATTGGTCAACCTATCTTGTCTCGATCATCTGACTATTTGGACTCTTTTGGTTGGAAAAATATGTATAAGTTAACTTACAAGACAACTTGCATCAATGTGGTGCTGAGCCCAACATACTCTAATGTCTAAGTTAATATATGAAATGTACAATACAACTAAATATTTAAAACGTTGTTTACTTCTTGAGGTGGAGAAATAAGATATTTATAGAGTCCATTGTTTGACATTCACATGCAACATATGTAACATCGACAGTGTCACTGTAGGTTTAGTCCTCGAGGTTATACGAATCTGACGAGTGAGCTCAGCTCATTTGTTACTTCTTTGGTGATACGAAGGGAGCAGAATTTGATAGTCTTAAGGCCCGAGGCTACAAATCATATATTTATATATTTTTTTCTTAAAAAAAAAAATGATTTTTGATTTGGCTAGTTTAAATATAGATACATGGATATAACAAGGGTATAAATGAAAAGAAAATCATTCTCTCTCTTTGTAACAACCCGACTCCCTAGGACTTAACTAGGTCATTATTATAACATGCATGCATACAATTTAAATTGACATATTTTCATGACTTAATAACACCAAATAAATAGCAAAAAATAATTAACTTTATTAAAACTAAATAACTGAAATTCATTTAGCATGGTACCCTTAAAACCATAAAACAAAACTAGAAAATTCTTTGAAAAAGTCTACAGTACAAATACCAAAACTTCGAGTTCAAACAATAAAACTAGAAATTTTAAAACATAAAATCCTGAAAAACATGCACTAATACAAAAACAGTGTTTTTTGACGTTTTTTAAATGTCAAGAATCACTTTTCTTGATGTTTTAAAAAACGTCAAGGAAGCCAATGTCAAGAATGTCAATTTTGACGTTTTAAAAAGGTCAAGAAAAGTGACACTTAATATCTAAAAAAACGTAAAAAAAAAAGTGATCCTTGATATCTAAAAAACGTCAAGAAACATTGACACTTGATGTTAGAAATGTCAAGAATATGAGAGTTCTTGACATGTTAAACATGTCAAGAATATTTATAATCTTGACAAGGAAAAAAGTCAAGAAGTTTGCTGGTGATTTTTTTAGCAAAATCTGTAATGTTGACATTTTTGCCTATAAGCTCATGTATTTTGATCTAACAACCACATTTGGTATATATCTGACATACATTCACCAATCAAATAAACAATACACGCATTTTTCAATATTATATATCAATCAAATTTCCACCAATATCTCTTTATAAAAACTTTACTTCTTTAACATTGTCAATATTACAACCTCATAAAGTATTTCTAAGTTAAAAGAATATGGAAAACCCCATATGAATAATTCCAACATTATAGTCAACCCCATATGAGCAATTTCAAAAGTATAACAACTATCAACCCCCATATGAACACATTTCCTATTGTACAATCAACAACCTCATCCCCTCTAAGAACAATTAAAAAAAAAATGTATATATCAATCTCGTATGAAGTAATCCTAGCCAAATCTCGCTCACTATGCTCCTGCCTCCATAAGAATAACGTAGCCCACCTTGAACTCGTCACTTTGAGCACCTACATCAATGAAATAATATACCAAAACTACAACATATAGATTGAAACAACTTAAAATTACTAAACTGAAGCAATACAACCTACAAAGTCCTATAAAACTTTACAACTCCATGACGGACTTTGTAAGTGAATTAGAAGAATATGGACAGACTCATATAGGCACTTCCAAAACAATATAAGAAACATAATTCTTACAGTCAACCAAATATGAATAGTTTCAAAAAATACATTTCCAAAACTTCTACCAAAACTATCTATCTGCCCACATAACAACTATCACATATAGAAATCCAAAACTATCTTTGACATTGTATTATGGTACCTAACTATGAAACTTGTCGAATGTATATAACTCAGGACAAGAGAGCTGCATAATAGTTTTAGATCATACCTCTTGAAGGAAAAACAACTAGACATAATATAATAAAGTCCAACAGCACAAACGTCCACAAATTACTTTTTACGAAGCTAGAACTTTTCTCATAGCAACACCTTGACGTCAATAAAGAACTCCCATAAAGTATCCTATAAATGATACAAACACAAAGTTTCAAACAAATATTCTCAACTTTGCTCAACACATCAAGATTAATGTAAAATATCCTACAAATCTTGTAGACACGGAGCTTATTCAAACAAATATATCCAACATAAATGTAACTACGTAACAAGTTACTACAAAAAGAATGACTTTCGGCATAGGAAGAAGTTTATTTCTATAAAAAAGAAAAAAAGAAAAAAAAAACTACACTTGCAAGTTGCTGCCACTCAACTACAATACAAAAGAAAAAGTGAAGTCAGAAAAAGTGCAAATGACTTCAAATAAAGCAAGAAATATCAAAATAATAGTTTTAAAATATGCAAGCAAAAATCTCCATTTTACCTTTTTTTTATTCCTTTTTCCTTTGTTCCCTTTAATTTTAGAGAGGTCCTTAGCCAAGTTGCATTTAAACCAAGGAGGTAATCAACTTTGAAATGGTAATCAAGTCATATTTAAATGTGTGACTTTCTAAACAAAATGTATGACTAGAAGTAATGAAAAATGGAAGAAATGCAACATACCAATAGCACATAGTGTCTTTAAATCAAAATTTTCAGCTAAATCATCATGTCCTGCCACATGCACCATAATACATTGTTAATAACTTTGAAAGTTATAATATCACATGTAGATTCAAGAATATACATGATAGATTAAGCCCTAACTTTGAAAGTTCAAGCCCAAACCAAGAAAATCAAACCTTAACTTTGAAAGTTCATGCCTCAAACCAAGAAAATCAAGAATTAAACCTAATTTGAACTAAATTTACTTACCTCAATGAGGAATCTCTTCAAGATTGATGGAATAAAATCAAGCCCTAACTTTGAAAGTGAAAGAATTCTTATACAAGAGTACCTCTGAGTGGAAGCAGATCGTTCCAAATACATTGTGATAGAATTACCACATTTACATTCAAACAGACAAGATATGCATCATACTACAAATTACCGGCATGCTTAGAACAATAAATAGCAAGATAACAAGAAAGCATACCAGTTGAAGAAACTTCTTCACCAAAAACTCGTTCTCTCCAAAGGCACTGCTCCTCTCGCTCTCGTTGGAACGTCCACGCAATCGTTCACCAAGACTCCGGTCGTCTACTCACAAACGGCCTCCACACGAACAGAAGAACAATAGGGATAACACCACCACTTAAAACCCTCGGTATTCTCAGTGTGAGAATCCAAAGAGTAGGCTCTGTTGGAATTTGGTAGAGGGGAGGAGGATATGAAGATAGTATACAACGACCAAGCAAGTGGGAGAAATGCAGGGTCTATCGTATAGACAATGCTTGATCGTTTAGAAAAATTACACGATCGTGTAGTAAATAGGTTGCAATCGTATAGACGATCGTTTAGTAAACACTCGGCGCTAGACGGTCATTTAGAAAAACTTAAGCGATCGTTTAGAAAGATGCGCGCGTGTATACAATCGTGTAGTAACTTTGAGCTATCGTATAGTCTCTCAGTTTGCTATGCGATGGCCAGTATACACTTCACTTGAGCGAATTACGTGATCTTTTGCAAAATGAAAACGATGTCCATTTTATTCTTCACTTACGAAAACTGATTGAAACTTCCCACTATCACACGGTTACAAAGAAAACGGCGGGCACAATTATCCTATAATTATCCAATTAAAATAATAAATATAATCATATTATATTCATTAACCTATAGTTTAATATCACATATAAAACATAGTGTTTTCTCCTCCACTAGATATAAATCATATTTATATCCATTTTCCTCAAATTAATGTATTTCATACATAAAGTCAATCATATCAAATACAATTAACCAGTTCGATCATATCATATATAATCGAACTCCCTCTTGTCAATTTGAACATTTCAAACTAACCCAAAAGCTGATTCTCAACTTGAATCCATTGAGCTACCGAGGGGACCTTATGAACCTATGGCTCGAAGCTCCAACGGTACGTGAATAGCTGACTAAACTCTTTAGCCATGAGATTCACCATTCGTTAACTGCCAGGCATTCCACTAAAGATCGATAGCTGAACTCTTCTTAGCACAGATATATTTCTGTGTCCATTGGATGTAACCAATCAATAGTACGATAACTCTTCACAGATACTCATAAGTACAGTTGGGCCAATTTATCGATTTGCACTTGTAGTTACATCTAGCTCCTTAAGTATCATTGATCCCTCTAATGAACAATACAATATAGTCCTACTATGTGTGGACATCTCTCGGACCATAAAAAGGTATGTGGTGCCACATCGTTCAAGCCCTAGGATCAGTTCTTAAGGGAGCAATCTATCTACTTACCCCTGTTTCGGGGAAGAAGTGAATTCCATCTTGTGTAACTGAGTTCCCAGCTCCCAATCAAACGAATCCCCAAAGTGGTAGGTTTGAGTTAGCGACCTGGCCACTTGCACCCATGCAAATCAAAGCACCGCCCTCAAAGGCAAGAGTTCCCAACTCACTTAGAATTAAGGTCATGTTACCTATGGTCATCTTAGTGAAGTGAAGTCTCTGTCATGAACGGTGTTATATAACGAGACGTTAACACTTCGTGGTCAGGTCTTATATAAACTCTTTGCATAGGACGCCCTCACTTGCATGTCCTCACATGAATGATCAGGATCAGACCATCTGTAGTAAGTCACAACACTTGTAACTATTCTACAATGCGGGCCGCATACATAGCATTACCAGGATAAAGTTTCCTTTCTATATCTATATACTATGGACCCTTTTGGTTATCACATAATACATGATTCATTTGTATGCCTCCACATACATGCTTAAGTTACATAATGACAACCAGAGATTTTAGTTTATTGATTTGTGGTAAAGCAAATAAAGCATCCATGTTCAAAGAAAAGAAGTGAAAAAAAAATCATATATCATACATCATAAGAGTTTGTTCAATACCGTGTTTACAGACTACAGGACACGAGAGTTTAGGGTATCATCCCCAACAAGGCATGAACAAATATGAAAGAAGAATTTATTATGAGATTCAAGAATATATATGAGAGATTATTCAAGAATATACATGAGAGATTAAGCCCTATCTTTGAAAGTTCAAGCCTTAAACCAAAAAAATCAAGCCCTAACTTTGAAAGGTCATACCAAACCATGAAAATCAAGAATTAAACCTAATTTAAACTAAATCTACTTACCTCAATGAAGAATCTCTTCAAGATTGATGGAATAACAAAGATTCTGAAGGATCTCAATATGAGAATTCCATGAGCGGACTTAGATCGCTCCGATTCCACAGTGACCGAAACATAAACGATACATTTTATACTAACAATTATGCATAATAAACTTATCCATAGCATGCTCAGAGTACGATAAAATACAGAGAAAGGGGTTCATACTAGAGGAAGACGGTCTTCTTTTGTGTGAACCCACAGCAGCGGAAAATTCTACCGATCTACCAGCACCCGACGAGTCTCTCGACTGTTACTGCACGATCCGAACGTACACGAACAAGGATTCTGGGGCAACACCATCACCAGGGAAACCCAGGTATCCTCGGTGTCAAAAACCCAAAGTGTAGGCTCTGGTGAGTTTGGTAGAGGACGTAGGAAAAGGTATCATACAGACGATAAGTGCGTACGAGAATAACTCTGTTATCGTATAGCGGGGACGCTTATCAAATAGAAGAGCTACACAATCGTGTAGGATTTGCTGAACGATGGTTTAAGAAAAGGTATACGATCGTTTAGCTAAATCAGCACACTATACGATCGTTTAGAGAAGCTATCCGATCGTCTAGGCAACAGTGTGCGATCGTTTAGGCGCGAGGTATACGATCGTTTAGATGGAGAACACTATCGCATAGGCTCTCAAGCGATCGTTTTGAATTACCAACATGCGGTTCACTAATTCTCTTAGGCGATTGAACGACTATGCAAAAATGAAAACGTTTTCCATTTTAACCTGTCGGTTACCATAACCAACGCTGCCCACTTCCTACGTCCGAACGTGGATAAATTCGTTAATTATCATATAATTAATGAATTAATTTAATTAATAAATATAATCATATTATATTTATATCCTATAGTTTGATATCATATATCTACTATAGTATTTTTCCTCTACTTGATATAAATCATATTTACATCTAATTTCCTCCAAAATAATGTATCTCATATATTTAGCCAATTATATCATATATAATTAACCGTTCCAATTATATCATATATAATTATACTTCCTCTTGTCAATTTGAACATTTCAAATTAACCCAAATACTGGTTCTCGACTTTATCCAAGCTACCCAGGTGACCTAATGGACCTATGGCTCGAAGCTCTAACGGTACGTGAATAGCTGACTGAACTCTTTAGCCATGAGATTCACCATCCGTTAACTGTCAGTGATTCCACTAAAGACCAACAATCTAACTCTTTTCACCACAGATATATTGCCTTACTGAAAATGTTGCCTTGTCCAAAATTAGTTTCAAAATTCAATTCAATTGATGAACCTAAACATAAATTAAATTTCAAATTTAATACTTAATCTTCCACAACTACCCTTAATCCAAATGGCCCAAAACACTAAAATTCAACCAAATTTACCAAATCCAATCTTTTGTAACGCCGGATAGCACACTTTCAATCTTAAAATTCCTCCAAAGCTCGAATCTACAGCCCAAACATAACGGGTATTAACAAATTAACCCAAAACTACGTGGGCATTCAAGAACGCCCGAATCACCCCCTCCCCAATATTTTAGATTAAAAAAAAAAAAAAAAAAAAACTTACCCAACACCCAGAGAATTTCGATGGCTAAAATAGAGGCAAGACGGACAAAAACTAGTAGCAACACAACTGAACGGTGCAGCGACAAGCGGCTGGAAGCAAGGCGGCGAAGGTGAGCTTCGGCAATGCGAACGAACGACTAAGATGGGAGACAGCACAACTTCAGATCTGGCAACAGCAGATTCGGCTCATCGGAAGGTTGGCTGACACGCAAACGAACAACGAAGCGCAACTAAAGAAGTCAGCGGCTCAGCGACAAACTCCGATCGGCGGCGAGGGACATTGGCAGCATGGCTATGGCTTTAGTGGCTGGTGTGCGATGCGAGAATTTAAATTACTCTCAAATATTTTAAGATAAATAAATTTAATTACCTAAAAAAAAAAAATGGGAAGTCACGCTCTCTCCTAAAAATCGATTAGGTATTTTTGCAAAGGCATTCCAAACTTGGGTAATTGTCATTATCATGTAATTTTTGCAGTAATTTCTCATAATTTTCCTAAATATAATGGATAGTTTTGGACTTTCTATGGTTTAAGGGCTATGTTCATTCTTTTTCTAGCTCAGGGTTCACTTTAGTTTCCGTGTTTGCATTTCTCCCATGTCTTTACAGGAAGAATTTCCCCTTTGGCACTATCATGAATAAGTTCTACTTCATTTTAATTTTTCAATTCACTGGTCACACGAAGACATGCTAGATATTCGTTCGACAACATTAATGCCACATTAAACATCCATTAATTTGTAGGAGTGTCAGGGTAAAAACGCTAAACTGTAAATTTTAGGACCTGGCCTAGGTAAATACTAAACCGTAAGATGTTAAACATTTTTAAAGTATATAGTATATTTCATATTAATGTATTTTTGTTACGAAATCGACAATTAAATAATACAAAAGAACGTAAAAAGAAATAGAGAAGATCGACACACTGATTTACGTGGTTCACTAATAATGTGTTAGCTACGTCCACGGGACAGAGGGAGAACAATATTATTAGAGAGAATATTATAGAAATATAGAATCTGCCAATGCCTATAGGGTTAGAGAGCTTATATAGTGCACTTCTCTAAAGCCTAAGTGAAGAAGGAAAAGATTTAAATAATTAAATATATCAAGTATCAATTCTAATTAGGTATAGGATTCAAGGCATTCCAACAAATCTCCATCTTGACTTGAAATCTTCTAAACCAATTATGATTAGGATTCGAGGCATTCCAATAAATCTTCATCTTGACTTGAAATCTCCTAAATCATTTCGGATTAGAATTCAAAGCATTCCAACAAATCTCCACCTTCACTTGAAATCTTTAAAAAATAACAGATGTATCAAATGCAACATAAAACACATTGCCAGATGTACTCAAACTTCTCCCTCATGTCTCGAAATAGAAAATCTACAGATGTACCAAATACAACACAAATATATTGCCAAACGTACTCAGACTTCTCCCTCAAACTCGAGGTGGTAGAATGACGAACAACTTAAATTTACAAAGAAAACCTTCCAAATCAAATAAGCAGATCTTGACTGAAAACAGAAAATCACAAATGTATCAAATGCAACATAAATATATTGCCAAACTTACTCAGAATTCTCCCTCAAACTCAATGTGATATAATGACGAACGACTTGAGTTTGCGAAGAAAAACTTTTGAATCAAATAAGTAGATCTAAACTGGAAACAAAAAACCATAGATGTACCAAATGCAACATACATATTTAATTTAACAAAAAAAACATATATGTCATCTTAAATTTTGCATAATATATATTTACAATCCGATTGGCACATTCTCGAGTAAATTCATCAAAGTATTCATTATTCTTTCCTTTTCTTACTTCTTTCCATAAAGTTGTCCGATAAGAAGGGTCATTCGATAGGTTCTACATGAACATACATATTTAATTAGTATAAACATATTAGAATAAAATATTTAATTTAAGTCGAATAACTCACTAATTCTTGGGCAAGATTCGCATAGTCTTTCTGAGAAATGTGGTGATTATATACACATTTTTCATGTCTTTCTTTTTTAACACTACTGATTTTCTGTACAACAAATCTAGTTGAAGTTACTTATCAAAACAATGATAATGTTGACATGTAATTTATTGTGAATGACTTACCTCACATTCTTCACTCAATCGTTCATTGAAAAATGATGTCCAATGATCTTGCTCTATATGAGAATATTGTTGCGGTGGAAATTGCAAGACCGAGGGTTCATCCTTAAATGGAAGAATGAACTTTTGAGTCAGCGTTGTCTTGAAAGTCCGAAACTTCCTAGATGCAGACATTAGTATACAATGTTTGGACTTAGAGTCCACATTGAACGACATCTGCACAATGAAAAAAGTAGTTAAACAATAAACTAATAAACTAATATGCACATGAATTAAAAGTTTAGAAAACATAACGCTACACAATCAAAAAGTTTGTCTTTTAAATAGTTTGGAACTTTTTTCCAAGAATCATACGTTATAGAAATTTGTTGTCGAACACAAGCTCCTATATAACTCTGCATCTTCTTTGCCCCAGATCCAACCAGTTGTCCATGTTCATTATAATCGATGGTCAACCGTTGCCCGGATGTTTTGTGCCAACTCAGACATTATAATTGGGCCACGTGGTATACTTATTCTGCTATGTTTTTGTGGGATCATATTTCTATCATCATCGCTGCTACTTGTTGAAGTTTCCATGTCAATCTGAAAAAAAAAAAAAAAATACATTACTCACACAAAAAACATATCATCTTAATATTTAAATACATATAACCATAGTAAATGACATACCACATTTAATACATTATTTATCAACCCATCGACCCTCACAATCATGTCTAATGTATGTGGATGTTGTATCATCAATCTCAGTAAATGTATCAACATTGGGCATTCTTTGCATACCTCCATAACCACACTCTTGTAACATATCTCCTATTTCATCTTCATAAAAATCATCCTCAATTGTTCGTTGTGGAGATGTTAAAACAATTGACCAACCCGAATTTGCAGGTCTTTTACATAGAACACTTGTTTTACTTAAGAGGCTAAAATAAATGGGTCTGATTTATGTCCAATACGATTGAGGTTCAGAATAGTAAACCCAAACTCGTCTGTTTTGACTCTAGTTCTATTCTCAACCCAATTACATTTGAATAAAATAAATGATAATCCATGATAGTCAAGCTCCCATATTTCTTGTATTACACCATAAAAGGTCATATCTGACATGACGGGCCTTTTATCCTTAGCACTAGAGACTTGCATTGTGGTAGTCGTTATACTAACTCCACTATTTTGAACACTCCTAACATCATCGTGATTCTTTGTGTGATAGTAGTAACCATTGACCACATAACTAGAATATTTTGCCACAGTTGAACAAGGTCCATTAGCTATCCATCTCAAAGAAGGCAATATGGAATTTTTGGGAACTTCGAGAGCTAGTGCAACCTACAATATATTTCATAATATTTTAGTAGTTAACATTTAATTATACATCAAATAGTAGGTCTCTAGAGATTACCCGTGTAGACAGCCACCGACTGAATGTACGATTATGCTCTTCTTGAAGCCACTTTCTACTTTTATTTTTACCAGAATTGAGCTTAGACAAAATATCCATATGTTGCCTATTATAAATGACAAAGTTAGTATATTATTGAATAATCAAGTAACCTAAAACAAGAATAAGATGAAGATCTACATACTCGACGTAAGGAAGTACATCATTTACATTTTGAATGACATAAAGATGAGCTTGATCCAACTCATCCTTACTCGATCTGATAAAAGAAGCAGCTAACAATGCTCTATCAATGTTTGAATTCGCTTTCTTTGTTGACGAGTTTAGCCCAATAGAATTAACACTATATACGAATTCAGAACAAAACTCTATAGTCTCTTCAACAATATAATTTTCTCCAACACATCATTCTGGTCAATTTCTATTTTGTACATAAGTTTTCAGTACTTTTATGTATCATTCAAAAGGATACATCCACCTCAAATAAACAGGTCCACAAAACTCAACTTCTCTTACGAGATACACTACAAGGTGTACCATTATTATGAAGAATGATAGAGGAAAATACTTCTCTAAGAGGCATAGGGTGACAACGATATCCTCTTGCATACCTTTTAACTGAGATGAATCGATCGCCTTGCAACATATAGCATTAAAGAAGAAGCATAGGTGAGTAATTGCAAGTCTTACATGTTTGGGTAAAATATCACGATGGCTACCGGTAATAATTGTTTCATAAGAACGTGATGGTCATGCGACTTAAGTCCGTAAAGTTTCAAATCTGTGAGCGACACTAAACTTTGAATGTTCGATGAATAGCCTTCATGTACTTTAATTTCTTATAGTACCTTACAAAAGCTCAATTTCTCAGCTCGTGTTAATGTATAACATGGGGAGGTAAAAAGACTTTTTTCTCTCCTACTTGAGAGGCTAACTCTGATCTAATGTTCAGTTTCACCAAATCTAATCGAGTCTTTATTCCATCTTTTGTTTTACCAGAAATATCAAGCAATGTGCCAATTAGATTTGCACATACATTCTTTTCAATGTGCATCACATCTAAACAATGTCGCACGTCAAGATACTTCCAGTATTCTAACTCGAAAAGAATAGATTTTTTCTTCCAATAAGTTGAAGTGCTATCTCCACTGTTCTTTTCTTTGATACTTTTCTAACCAAATGAATATTGATACTTACTTGTTTCTGCAAGAATTTCTTCCCAACTCAATGGTTCTAGACCAAATTCTAATTCTTGTGCGCCATTAAAAGCTTTCTTTTGTTTCCTATATGGATGGTGGTGGGGTAGAAACTTGCGATGCCTGAGATATGCCATCCTCTTCCCTTTTGGTAAATAAGTGGATGAAGTATTCTCTCCGCAAATTGGACATGCATGATATCCTTTAACTGTACAACCCACACAAGTTACCATATGCAGGAAAATCATTAATGGTCCATAATAAAATGGCTTTAAGCATGAAACGTTGTTCTTCGTATGCATCGTAACATTCTATCCCATCTTTCCAAAGTTTTTTCAAGTCATCTACTAACAGAGCTAAATAAACATCTATGTCATTTCCCGGTTGTTTAAGACTAGATATTAATGTAGTCAACATAAAAAAATTTCGCTTCATACACAACCATGAAGGTAGATTGTACGTCACTAACATCACTGGCCAACAACTATATCTACTACTAAGATCTTTATGTGGATTTACCCCATCTGTCGAAAGAGCAAGATGAAGATTTCTAGTTCTAACCCAAACTCTGGCCACAAATTGTCTATTTTTGTCTCTGATACAGCATCTTTGGGATGTTTTAATAAACCGTCTGTTTCTTTTTAACTTTTTGTTTCTTTACTTCGAAACATTCTTCCAAATCTTGGAATTGGGGGGAAATACTACATGACTTTTGTTGGGATATTCTTAACCCTTTTGTTTAATTTTTTTTTAAGCTTCCATCTTGACATACCACAAATGGGGCATACATTTGCATTAGAAAGTTCTTTTCTAAACAAGCAACAATCATTTCTACATGCATGAATCTTCTCGTATTTCATTCCAAGAGTACCCAACATCTTTTTTGCTTCATAAGTAGAAGTTGGAATTTTATTAGAACTAGGTAATATGTCATGAATTAATTCCAACAACTCAGTGAAACTCTTACCGCACCATCCAAATTTAGCTTTTAAATTATATAACTTTACCAATGTAGATATTTTGGAAAAAGTTTTACAATTTGGGTATAACGGTTTCTTCGCATCATCTAATAATTCTTCAAAATTATCGGATTTTCCACTAAAATAGATATTGTATGCAACCTTAAACATTCCAATTGTGTCATCAACATCAACATCATCCTCATCAACTTCGTCTCTTTCACTAGTAGACATATTTTCATTGTTTCTCTTAATCGGTAATGGTTCACCATGAAAAATCCATGTCTGATAACTTTGATCTATACCATTAAAAAATAAGTATTCTCTTATTTTGTTCATATCTAGAGTCTTTGCATTAACACACTTCAAACATGGACAACTCATGACATTCGGTATATTTGAATGTTGTAGACCATTTTTAATAAACACCTCGACCCCTAAACCATACTCAGCTGACATTCTATTCACCTTCATCCATGACTTATCCATGATTGTAAAATATGCAACTTAATCTAAAAAAAAGAAACAATAACAAGGAAAAATTTAAAAGCATAAAATTATGATTGTAAAATATGCAACATCAACAAATTTAGAACAACTAGACTTTTAAGATAAGCATCTTATAATATTATCTTGTCTTTGTTATTAATGTTGTTATGAAGTCCTTTTTGTTGTTATGAAGTCCTTTTTGTGTCGGGTGCACTTTCTCTACTTGTCAACCTTCTTAAAACACGTCCAATGCAATCTTCCTATCTTCCTTACAAATCCCCAAGAATCAAAATTTAGCCTTACACGTCAAACTTGAACCTAACAAATGAAAAACTTCACTCAAAATCAAGTATTGAATCAAAACAAATATCAATCCAAACAAATATCACAATAAACCGTGTCCTTAGATTTTGTATGAGTCAATATTAAGGACTCAGTTCCTATCGATGAAAAGAAAAGCCAAAAAAAAAAAAAAAATCCAGGGTTATTCTGATCGATAGCGTTGCAACATTACATTCTATCTTACAACATTGGTCGAGCGTCAGGCAAAACCAAATAGGAAAATAAACACATAAAATCCAATAACGGGCCCGAATTAAGCTAGGAATAATAGCTCTTTTTTAGAGCTATCACATAATTAAGCTATAATCTCAAACCATTAAACTAGAATCTCGAAACTAACATACCTTAGCAAAGATTATAACATATGGTGGATAAATTACAAAAAGGAATATGCGACTGAGTTAGTAGTTACTCCATATTTTTTGACCCAAAGTTAGTAGTTACAAAGGATCCAACTTCATTAACAATAGGAAAAATATTACATACTACATATCAAAACAATTACTCCATAGTTCTTGACCCATAGGTTAGTAGTTACATAAGTTGGTAGTTACATTCTACTTGCACTATTGAAGCCATAGTAGACTTAACAAAGAGTGTAAAGAAAAGAAGTATATTGGTGGGTTAAAATACTATTTTAAATGTATTATACCAAAATAATTTAATTAAGTTTAGCAAAAGTACTTATGTCTTTTCATGCTCGTAACTTTTTCTTCTGTTATGTCATGTTCTAAAACTTGAAAAACTGAAAGAATGTTCAAACCAAAAATCCAAACTCCACAACATGAGTTAACAGAAGTAATCAATCATGTTTTGTTTCAATAGAGCTCACATAACCTTCTATTCAAATTTGTCAATTGAATGCCGTATTGGAAACAACAAAATTAAAAATTTTCTAATCCATCAATCAATATTCATGTAGTTCCTTCAGTTAAGAGAAACATAGATTGCAAATTCCTTGCAGTAAAAATCAACTTCAACTAAAAACGTAGATTGCAAATTAAATCAATGGGAGTAAGGTTACATAACATGTTTTTTCTTGTAAACAAATTAATGATTTAGCAACACAAAAGAATAGGTAAATCACTCTAATAACTTCCTCTCCCCTCTCTCCTCCCTAATTTCATAGGAGATGATGATTTCAAGTCATCTAATAACTTCCTCTCCCCTCTCTCCTCCCTAATTTCATAGGAGCTGATGATTTCAAGTCATACCTCTAAAACAATAAGAAAGCTGAAGAATGATCGGTGGCGAGCGAAGAAAGCTGATAACGAGTGACGGCGCGACAGAAAAGGGTTTGGGCGTAAAGAAATCGAGAAGGAGCGCACGATTTAGGGATATATTATTTAATAAAATAAGAAAAAAATATTACACCTTTAATGTCGGTTTTAAACCGACATTAAAGCCCATCTTCAATGGCGGTTTAAAACCGACATTAAAGATCCGTTTTTTTTAAACCGACATTATACATCCGATTTCACTTTTTTCAACCGACATTAAAACCCAAATTTCTTCTAGTGTTCAAGAGTATTCCAAATTTCTTAAGTGGAAGAACACAAAGATATTCTATGAAATCCATCTTTGCTCAGAGCACAATACAAACAACTTGGTAGCCTTAGTATTAAAAGAATATTTTTTTTCATTTTCATCTTCATTACACTCTTCTTCTAATTTAGGCTTATCAACATTATTAATCTTTTTCATGGGTACATATGGACCTTTAGCAACAATTACCACAAACTGTAGTCAATAGATTGCAAATAAATTTTCATTTTAGCTTTCTAATATGCATAATTTGAACCATCAAAATAAGGAAGTCTAGAGGTAGATTGGTCTTCTACAATTCCATTTGCAACTAGGTTTGCCATAATGCTCAAATAATAAAGTTTATCAAGAAAATTAAATTTTAAAAGGAGCAACCTCGCTCTGATACCAATTGTTGGACCGATATGACAACCCTAGGGTAAATGTGGTTTAATTAAAAAATTTTCAAAATATATTCAATTTAATCTAATTAGATATTTTTAAATAAAATTAAATAAAAACCCTAATTGATGCCAAATAGCAAGATTGATAAAAAAATGATGTGACAATATACTTAATCAATCTCAACCAACAAAAGCATGTAATTAAAATTAAATGAAAAATAATTATGAAAGAGTTAGAAAAGAAGACACCGTAATTTTTATAATGATTCGATCAAACTTAACCTACATCTACTTTCCCAAGCGCTTCTTGGGATTTTGATTTTAAAAAATCTCCTTTAACTCTTTCTATTGATGAGAATCAAACTGCTACCTTGCTCATTTTTCAAGTTCAAAAGCAAACTCAATCATTTCCACGGGTAGGAACATTACAATATTTTGAAGCTTTAAAAAAATCAATAAAATTCTCTAAAAAGAGTGAGTATACAAATTTGAGCTCACAATATTAAATCTTCACAATGAAATAAAAACTCTTTTAAAAACAAGATGAAAAGAAAGAAATTTGAGAGTTTTAAGAAAATCAATAAAACTCTACAAATTTGAGAGTTTGGAGCACAAAAACAAAGCTCTTCTCCAACTACTATGCATCTAGCATATCCCTCAATTGTACAACTTCTATATAGCCTCTTGTTGTTTTTCTTGTCTTTTTTGTATGTCCCCGTTGGGACCCCACTTGATTTATCCCTTGTTCTCACGGTCGGCTTGTATACAACTATCTATCTATGCTCAATGCTTTATCATTTTTTGTAATAGATTTCTATTGGGAAGGGTATGATGAGGGCGCAAAGTTTGTACCAACTTTGTTGGGATGTTGCAGTACATCTATTGATCTTGTTCTCTCAATAGCTTTTCAAATATATATATATATATACACATACACGATATCAAATTTTCTTTTAAGGGGTGTTTTTTTTCCCTTTTGAAAATCTAGATCATACATATTTTCAAAAGATTGAAATCTATACATAGATATAGGATATTTTTAGATATTCATGTTTGTTCCAAAAATACCTTTGATTAATTTTTTTTGTTTGAAAAAATAACCCTTAACACATTTATATGTGACTTAGACGACATCTAAGATACATGTCAGTGGCAGCTAGTATGCTTTTGAATTCTTAATGATCCATGTCATTTTCTATTTATTATAAAACGATAAGGTAGTTCTAAACAATTTTTTTAACTTTATGGATATTTTGAAAATTTTCCAAAGTTCAAGGATACTTTTGATGCAAAATCTAAAGTTTAAGAGCAATTTTTATAATTTAGTCTAGTATATTGTTATTTATGATGAGCAATGATTAGGTGTAATTCACAGTCTGTTTTTATATAGTAGAAAAAATGAAAATAATAATTAAAAAAAACTGCTATATGACAGATTTTTATTGAGTGCAATTTGGAGTACATAATATATCGGTGTAGCCTAAATTGCACCTAAATTTTTTCCATTTATGATAACTTTATTTGCCCTTTCACTCTTTTGTGGCTTTCAAGGTGGTTGTTGATCTCGTGCCATCATCTAACAAATTTCTATTGAAGATGTATAGCTGGAACCGTGCAATTTGCTGTATAAATAATGCATCTTTCACCATCGCTAATAAATTGTAAACAGTAACTAAGAGAGGGAGAGGCATTATTGAGGAAATTGCATTCATTTGAGTTTTCGAGCCTGTTTGTTCATCTTCTCTGTATTGTTCTTCACAAAAGAAAGTGTTGGGCAGCTGTGTTAAGAATTAGCTAAAGTTCTTTCTGTCAACAAAGAAGAAGTCTAGCATTCAAGGTATTTGAAGTGTTGTAACTTATATTCTCATATGGTTTCTCTATTCTGTGAACTGTACGAACTAACTGCTACTCAATAAAACTGACTTAGAGTGGATGGATGTAGACTGTTTTCCAATAAATTCGGTATTCTTCCTCTATCTTTTCCTTATTTTCTGCATCTCTATTGTTTGTGCTCTGTTATCTTGAAGTTTATAGTTTAGGTTATTTTTAAATATAGGAAAATGAGCCAAAATAATTATAATTAATAGCAAAATATCAAAGTTTATCTATGATAGACAATGATAAACTTCACAAGATATTCATCTTTAAGAGACATATTTATTTTTTTTTATAATGGTGTAAGTTTGTCTTATGAAGTTACTTCACGGGACAATCTATTCATCTTCACGAGACGTATTTATTTCTTCATAATATTGTAAGTTTGTCTTGTGAAGTTACTTCACAAAACAATCTATTCATCTTCTCAAGATGTATTTATTTTTTCATAATGTTGTAAGTTTGTCTCGTAAAGTAACTTCACAGGACAAAAGACAGAAATGAAGGAAAAACTGCAAAAACCACTACTGAACTATGAAATTGGTTATAATTACCCTCTTATAGTCAACTAGTCAATAGTCAAAGTTGAAAGTCCTTTAGGTGATGACTTCATCATCGGCGTCAAGACACCACCGTGTGAAGCTCAAGACAAGGGACGAGGCAAAAATGCCAAACAACTCACTTGGGTTCTATTTGTTTATTAAGGTTTTCCTTTGATTGTCGATGCTTCTGTTAGGATTTGAGGTGATAGGCATATTACAAAGGTTGACATTTTAATGAAAAAGTAAAAGAGAGAGGAAGAAGGGGAGAGAGGAAGAAGAGAGGTTAGCCACATCAACCATCTAGTAAATTCATTCGTCCACGAGTTTGGTCTCATTGACCAAGTCATACAAGGCCACAACTTGGTTTAATAATAATCGTGTATCAGTACATAATTTTGCCATCATATTTTTGTCAATACTTTTCTCTTCCACCTTATTTTTTAATTTCTTTCTTATTATCTTATTTTTGTCATTACTTAAAAAAAAAAAAGAAAAAACACATTATTTTTTAACTTAACCCTAAAACATCTGCATTTCAATTTTTTTTAAAAAAATATCAAAATTCAAGATCTGATTTACACACGTGTTTGAAATAAAAACTTAAAAACCTAAAAAAAAATAATAATAAAGAACAGTAATTAATTAAGCTGGGTGTATTTGCCGTCTAAAAGAGTATATACAAACAAATCCACACTTTTCCAAGAAAGTCCTCCAAGTTCCATTTTAATGCAAGTTGAACTGAATATATAATATATGTACACATCTATCTATTTAGTGGCCTCGCAAAGGCCAGTGCCTTGGTCGCAGAAACCGTCACGGTCAAGCAGCTGCTGCGGCGGTGCGCTGAGCAGAGGAGACGACGGCGTTCCGTACGCATTTCTGCGGCTGTTTCCGCACCCTAAGCTCGCCCTCGTGCTCACCCCCGTTACTGGGTTCGTCCCACTCGCATACTTGCATAGTGCCTGAAAATTATTAATCATATCATATACCTTTTGCAATTTTAAATATAAGGCACAGTCTTAACCAATTGAATTAAGTTTAAAAAACTAACCTGCTTTTGAGGTAAGTCAATGACGGCATCACTAAAGTCAGCACCTACAATTATAGCACCGCCTAAATCGCTTCGTGTCAGCACTGATCGAACTAGCACTGCATTTGTAAAATTTGCTTCATTTAGTACCTGAATGATCCCAAATTAAAGTTAATCCTCTTTATCATTGTTAACAAAAATCTATCAGCGTTAATCCAAACATTATTTAGAGAACAAGTCATCAACTATATCACAAAATTTTAATTTTCAATCTTTCATCTCACAATTGTTAAAACTTTTATTTATATAAATATGAAACATTATATTTTAATATAAATTTACATCTTAATAGAAGTAAAGTAAATAAATAACTTACCATACGATCCATCAATGTATCACTCAAATCTGCACCTACAATAATAGTAAAAATTGAGATGATATGAATATAATTAGCACATTTTTTTGCATTTCAGCCAGAAGATGTAGACGAAAATGTCGAGATCTAAATTTTATATATAAAAAAAATATCAATAAAAATATTGAAAAAAATGTCAAAAGTCAATGGATATTACTAAAGATATTATAAAAAAAAAAAATAAATATGTTGCATTCAAACAAGTTAACTATGTATTATTTATCATATGTTTTATGTTTAATGACTTTTTTACTATATTATGAAAATAATTTCGAAATCATAGAACTATAGAAATCAAATTACAAGCAGAAATTTAAAATTAATTCCATTGTTAAAAAATAATAAATAAATGAGTTCTTTTTTTTCTTTGTTTTTTCGGCGTAAAGCCACGTCGTACGGACGAGTAAGTATAAGCAAGTCCGTTGTCGCGGGAAATTTTCAACGGAGCTCTAAAGTCTAAAGAAAGGAACGGGAAAGGAAAGAGCGGTTCAGCAAACCCTAGAATCTGAGAGACCACATTGATACTGATGAAAAGATAAACATCACTTTTCTGGATTCAAAGGTTCGATTTTACTCTGTTCATGTATTATTCTATTTCAGAGATCACTTTTCTGTAAATCGTCTCTAAAAACCATTATTGTTCATCTGTTTTTGCGGTTCTGATTTGTCTATTTTTGTTAAGTCTTGTTTTCATCCGAATCTTCGTAATCTATTCAATCTGTCTGTCAAGAAATAAGTGGTCACTTGTTGGTTCCTTCTATGTAATGTCTGTATATAAGTCAGATTATTTTGTTTAATTTGTTTTGTTATATGGATAGGCTTTGATTTAGCAATTCTCAATGGAGTCATCAACTCCGGAGGTTTCAATGGAGGTCCAGCAACAAAATATTTTTGCTCTTCTTCATTTTTTGATGGAGTGCAATAGGAATCATAGATTAACTTCTAGGGTGTTGGAACCGGAGAACTACTTTGTTTCAATGATGAAAGATGCAGTACTTGATTCTGCAATGATAGTTGACTCACTTACTGTTTTAAGTCTTTCTGAAGATGAGAATGAGATTGTCAATGTTCCAAAAGAACATGTTGAGGATAACTTGCCTAAGTTTCATCCACCTCGGAAGGGTCTTTCAGCGATTAGAAGCTTTCCTCCTGGGTGTGGAAGAGGTGCTCCTCCGGTTGGAATTCGACATGGCTCAAAATGCTTGCAGAAGAATGATTCAAGAGCTAAGAAAAGAAATGGGGATGATGAAGCATTAACTAAAGTTGCAAGGAAATCAAGTGGTGAGAGTTTCTCTCGAGCTAGTCCAATCACTGGCAGAATAGGGTCTGTAGACTATAACATTTTGGAGGATCCACTGAGGAAGACATCTAGGAATGAGGACAGAAGTACAGGGAGAAAGTTTTCGAGAGGATTTGATAATGTGAAATCCAAGCAAGGAGAAATTGCAACTTGCCCTGAACCTTTGGCAAAAAGGGTTGTGGTGCAGGGTTTGACGGCATCACCAAATTGCCCATGGAGGCAAGGCAAGAAGACGTTTAAATCAATACAAACCAACATAAATCTTGAAGGCAAAGGGATTTGAGACCGATGATTTGATCAAGTTTCTCTGTGATACTATGTATAAACCCACGGAATAAGTCATTCCATACAAAGTTCTGTCAGCTCATGTTCAATGGTTTCATTGTCATTCATGATCCTCATCCTATGATAATTAGTATCTAGTTTACCTGAGAAATTTGTCTTGTATGCAACAGCTTTTTCAAGATATGCGCCATTAAAGGTACAGCCACTGAAATCTGATTCCCTCATATCAGCAGATGTGAAATTGGCTCTCCTGTATCAGTCATTAGTTTCAATGGTAACCAGTGAGCACCAAGTATAATATTGCTCCGGAAGTTATAATTTCAAGACTTCACTTCATTTATATATCTAATGTTGTTAATTGGGGAGGGGGGATTGGGGTTACTATAAGACTCCATTTTACTTGTAGTATTCCTTTGGCCCTGAATTCGAACTGTAGTTTCTTTCCAATTCTTCCATTGTGATTAGCTTCGTAACAGGGATTTTAAGAATCAAAGCAGCATGACACAAAGGAATGATGAAATGAAACAGGTTGAAAATTACCTGAAATTTTCGTTAACATGCACTGCCTTCCTGTTCATAGAAGAAGTTTATTAATTATCAGTATAAGCAAGTATTGTTCAATCATTTTGGCAATAAAGGAACTGAGTACTATCTTGAAAGCCTAAAGACCTGAGATCTGCAGAACCAAATTGAGCGGCAGATCCAATTCCGAATTCACCACGGGTTTCAGCCTCATACTTGTTGAGTTCGGCAATTGATGGCATGCCCGAACTAAAACTAATGACTGCAGCGGCTGCCAAAGCAGTTGAAACCAACTTTTGCCATCTCTTGGGCTCTGTACTCTTACCAATGTGCTTCCTCTCCGAACAATCTTCCTTTTCAAGGAAATTCAAGTTAGTTCAACAAGCATGGAAGGCAGAAGCCGCCATCAGAACTAGAGAAATAAGGAAGAAAAGAATAGCATGATTCACCTTGAGTTTGATCCTTTTGTGGGTTTATTTGAGAGACCAGGGAAATTGGTTTTCTGGGTTGTAGACAACTCGGAAGCTTTGATTTAGAAGAAGATAAGGGTAGACATTTTACTGATAGTGAGGAAATGGAAGAAAGTGCCATGAGTTGGAATTGGGGGATCTTTCTGCGCAGGAAAATTAAATATTTTGCTGGAAGAGCAGAGAAGAGGGGAAAGAAAACGACTGGACAGGAAGAGGTTTAGTGTTATAGGTTATTTTATCAGTTTCTTTGTGTAGGTAGACAACTTCTGGTTAAGGATCTGCATACGTGTTCGCTAGTTGTTTGGTTTGCCTTTCTCGCTATTTTATGCACTAGTCATGTTTGGGCTGCTTCTGCTTGTGAAGTCCTTCGACTTCATTCTCTTCATCTGTGTTGTTCTCTCGGGCCATTGGGCTTTATTGGGTTTGGCATCGGCCTTGTTTTCAGGCTCAGTGGGCCGGACATCAATTTTTTTGGAAGCTGCTTTGAACTCGGCTGACATCGTGTTCATTTTTCAAGTTTCAAATTGTTAAAACTCAAAATCTAACAAATTTTTTTCTACAATAAAGTGGGGTAGGGGGGATACAAACTTCCGACCTTATGAGGAGTATGACCTTGTGGTGTTTATGAATACTGTTTTCAACTTATTAGAGTTGATTTCTTTATTAGAATACTAAATCAGATTCACCTACTAACTCTTGGAAGAAGTAAAAATGTCTTAATTAAGCAACTAAAGTTCATATAGCATAATAAGCCCATCTTTCTGGAAAAAAAGATTGTTAACTTACAAACGAAATTTAATTGTCAATACTTGTCGTGTAACTCAGTAGTATGGGGTTAGGTTCACGTTTCAAATGGTAATATTGTTTGTTTAATAGAGTAGAAAAACTTGTAGAAATATCAAGGTAGATTTCATAATTGTAGAGTTCCATCTTTTGGTAACAAACATGATCAAGTGACATATTCATTAGACATCAAGTAAAACCAAACATTTATCCCGTTGTTTCTTACATTTACTTTTCCTTCCCAAAGAAAGACACCCACCCACCCGAACCCCAATTTCCCCCCTAATTTGAGATGGACTACTTTCCGACCATCACTGAAAGCTTAATAAAAACTTGTAATGTGTACCGAATCCTTTTCACTTTAATTCATATCTTCTTCAACCTTGAGAAAGTGAACCAACACAACTCTTGGGTAAAAGTTTCTTCCTTTCAGACCCACAATGCCTTCTCTCTCTCTCTCTCTCTCTCTCAAATAATCATGAAAATTACTATACCACTTCCTTCTTCTTCATCTTCTTTTTCCTTATATTTTAAATCTCAGCAGTGTGAAAAAAAAAAAAAAAAAAAATCCTTTTCCTTTTTTTTTTTCAGTCAGAATTTCTGGGTATGCATTTCTTTTTGACCTGGTGGTAATTGACAATTTTACTATGCATTAAGTCACTGTCTCTTCTTTTGATAAGTAAAAATGCTTTAACCGAAAGCTGAAATGTGGAACTGCTGGAAGCATGCATGCTAGCATGTAGTTGAAGTTGAAGATTTCATTTTGTTCTTCCATTGAAAAATATAATTTTTTTTTTAAAGAGATAGACTGAATATGGAGGGACAAGCATCAGAATTGTTACCTTTTTCATCAGCGGACACAGACGTTGTGGTGTCTGAAGCTCTTTTTATTTAATTTTTATTTTCCACCAAAGGCCTTTTATTCAATAATTGCTTTTGGCTTTTACAAGTCACGCTTATCTGCCATAAAAGATTCATGTCAAAGAGGAGGACGAATATTGAATCCTTCATGAGTTAGCTCTCTACTCGATCTCCATTGTTTTTTACCCTTTTTTTTGTTGGTGTTTTTTCCTCCATTGCCTGCCCTCTGTTTGCCTAAAAAGATCCTAACTTTCTTGTCTTGGAGAAAGGAAGCATCTTTTGTTGGAAGTACTTTGGGATATATTTTCTTCCATATTTGAAACAACTCCCCACTGCATCATTTTCTTTCACTCTTCTTGAAATTTAGTGGGTTTTAGTGGGTATCAGTGCTTCATCAGATTTCAGATGGCCATTCCTAAAAGCTATGCCCCATTAATAGAAACCAAAGGGATAACTTCAATCTCATATTGTTATGAATTTCCTTAAAGTGTCCATCTTTTTGACGCCATTGGGAGTTTCCTCGTTTATACCTAGAGTCATATCTTTACGTATAATATTAAATATGCTTTCTTTTTTTCTTTTTTTTTTTCTTCTTGTTATCTTATGTTGCAATATTTATGGTTATTTAGTCAGGAAAGAAATAAGTTTGAAAAGTCAAGTGTTTGGTATAACTAGAGAGAGCAATGACTAAAACTTAGGTTAAAAAAACTACACATTTAATCCCTTTTGTTCGGAGAAATCTCACAAGTCACATAAAATGTTGTAACACGATGAATAACAATTTACTGAATACATAATAAACTAAAGTAAAGAGACAAGGAGATGGTAATTCAGTTTAGTACAATTATCACCTACGTGTAGGGAGGTTGTATGTCCAAAGTGAAGAGACTTCATTAATATAAAGTTTAGCAATTACAATGTAGTACTTAATTGAAAGAAGACATTCAATTCGATTCGTGAAGGCAATATATTTATTTTGTCACATTCCTTATTAAAATTGAGGTACAATGATACATAATTGAAAGAAATATTGATATAATACTATATAATATATAAATTTGAATAGTGGTACGTCGGAGATATGTTGTAAAGTAAAAAAAAAAAGTACAGTGGCAGGTTTTAAATACAACAACTATTATGTCAGCACTGATTAATCAAAAAAGTGAGAACTCTTCATCGTTATGTGTGTTGGAAAATAAAATCACTACTAAATTAACTATCATTCAACATCATTCTGATCTAAATTCTCGTCTCAAAACGCCAACCAAATTCACCTCTAGTTTCTACAAATACTGAGGTTTGATTTAGGATTTTAATATGAATAAATCTACAAGGTCTCGTTTCATAATCCATTTAATTTTTAATTTTGAAGATTATGCCTATAAATACTACTCACTATTTTTTCGTCTAAATTTTAACGTGTTTTCAATATCAGGCCAACGTTTTAAAAACTAAAAAGTAATCTTTAAAATTTTGTTTTTAATTTTAGAATTCGATAGATATTCAAATGTGAGAAAATGAGAATGATTTTCAAAAATTAAATAGATAAAAAGATAATAATTGTCAAAGGGAGGGCAATAGAGTTTTTAAAATTTGGTAATTTTTGGTTATGAATGTACGGAGAAGTAAGTAAGAAAAATCACACAGGTTTGGTCTGGCGGCATTCAACATGTGAAAGAAAAGAAAAAAAAAATAAAGGATAAAACCGATGTAAAATATATCTTGTAGGTTCACATGATTCCTAAAGTTAGTACAATAATTTTCATAAGTCTTATGCAGAAATGGGTTTATGAAATATCCTACATTAACAAATTCATGGTCTAGGGATGAGCAAACTTAAATACCAAAAAAATAATTAAAAAAGATATGAATCTCAACCATATAGGAGTAAATATCTTAACCCATGAACTTCATGACGTCATTTTCTTTTCTCTCTTTTTTTTATTTATTTTTTATTTTTTTAGAATTTAAAAGGGCTTCAAGTGTTTTTATAATAAAATAAAATTATCATTGAAAAATTAGAAGTGAGCAATAATAAATTTTAAAAACAAAAAACAAAAAATGTGATCATTATCAAATAGAGCTTAAGTTCTATTGAAAGTATTTACCCGTGAAAATTCTCTTTTTCTCATCAAACTTACAATGTAATATCACTTTTTCTTAAAAATCATTTACCCAATTTATTTTCATTATGTCGATTTACAAGAATTATATTATAAATTAATTATGTCATGTATGCCTTTTAGATTTTTTTATAGTCACCTCATCATGTTAATTTGTATCTTGTTATAAAAAAAAACTCTCCATGAGTATTTTCTAGAACAAATTTCAATGTTAAAGGGTGTTGAATCTTACCCCAAAGTTTATGGGGTATTTTTTTCGTTGCACAACTTAGGCTATAATGAAATAATAGAATTCCCAAAAAAAAATATATATATATATCAAAATATAATAATATTCATTTCACAAGATCAAATATAATTTCCATAAATATTCACTCACGCAACACCCAATGCCACCCACACAGATATATCTTACATATTTTCAACCAAGTAATAAGCTAATTTTGAACGAGTTAGTTCACATCTCTAACAATTAAATCATCAATAAACTAAAAAAAACACTTCCAAAACCTTCATATATAAAAATCAAGGAAAATAGTGATTAACTTGCACAATAGTTTAAATCTTTGAGAAAAGGCATTCAAAAAGGGAAGAAAAATGATAATTAGTAGAGTAGTCATGACAACACACTAATTAAGATGCATTGATCAAGTAGTAGTGGTAGTGAGCCAAATATATAGTAGCTAGTTCATAATCAACATAACATTAAAAGGGAAATTACATGGTAGCTAACTTAGGAGTAGAGAGTATTTAAGATATAATTAATATATCAACACATGAGCACTAGTAGTAGTAGTAGATGGGATTAAAAAGTAAGTAATAATGATGATAGGAATTTTGGTGGTAGTTGAGAGAGAAAAACAGATATCCATATGATATAATAACCCCACCAATGACTCAGAAGTGGGAGACACCAACATTGGCTGAAGCATAGAATCCATTATCTTTCATCAGAACATTCTGAGTATCTCCTTCCTACATTCACAATTATATAAACAAACAGTCACAAATTAAAAGGACAACCACAATTTTTTGTGCTATAGTCTTTCTCTTTTACTGTTAAACAATAATAATAATAATATATGCAACAAAATAGGGTTCTATTCTATACATCTTATTGTTCATTCTCTTCCAAAATACAAGGAGAATTAGAATACACCAATTATTCAAATATGTTTTTTTTTTTTTTTTTTGGTTTACCTGCTGGCGGATATTTGTCTTCTTCACTGTCTGGTCGGGCATGAGACCAAAGTGAATGTGTGGAAAGTGGGCCCACTGCCATTATAAAATTAAAATTAAAATTAATGAAGGAAAAAAATTAAACAAACCCTAGATTATTTGAGAAGAAATAGGGAGAAAGGTGATAAAGAAAATATCATTTCGGTCCTTCTCCATGGTTCTTTCTAATATTTATTGTTGATTTTTTCGAAATGTTTTATTATTTATTTAAAATTGTCACTATAATTTTGAAAAACACTCACAGAGTGTTTTTTTTTTGTTCATAAAAGTAATAATAAGAATAAATTAATCTATTTTTCAAGTACAAAAGACTAAAACTGAAATATATTAAATTAAAAATTAGAAAAAAAATCAATCGTAAATTATTTGAAAAGACATAGAAAGAAATAGTAATAAAGAAACTATCATTTTAGTCCCTAATCACTATTACAAATTTAATGTTAAATTTCTTTATTAAAAACTTATTATTTATTAACATTATCATTATAAATTTTGAAAGCACGTTTACATAGCATATGTTTTTGCATGAAAATAATAATAATAATAATTTATTTAATTAAAAATTCATCTTAAAAGATTAAATTGAAGATTTATTGAAATTATAATGAATAAATTTAAAATAGAGGGATGAAAATTAAATTTGAATGAAAAATGTTTATATTTGAATTAAAAATAAAGGGTTTTACATTCTTAGCAGCGGCACTGAAGGCTTCCCTATGGGATATATCGGGATTCACAGACTTGATTCGTTGGATCTCGTCCCTGCATGCAAAATTTTGATCCAACCACTCAATTTTTTTCATTTTTCTTTTTTTTTTTTCCTATAACTAATGGAAAAAAAATAACATAATTAAAAAAAATGAATAAGAAAGAGAAAAAGATAAAGAGAAATAAATGTGTTTCTTCAAATCATTACTCACTTGATGAAACGGTTGTATGCAGAAGGCACTCTCTGTCTCTTCTCCGGAGCTGAAGATTTTGATGTATTCAAATAACATAATATACCAAAAAAAAAAAAAAAACAAATATTAATTAATCAATTAATAATGATCTTATCTTTGTATAATATATGCTTTTTTTATATGTATATTTTGATATGTGTTCTCATTTCTCTGCACAAGAAAAACCTAGCTTCCTACTCTAGCTGGCAGACCTGAACAACAAAATTTATCTTCCTTTTGCTAAAATTATCATTATCTGCAGGCTTCATATGTACCCTACATTATTCTATAATATCTAGTCGAGATTTAGAGATTGACATTTTAAGTTTTAAAAAATACCCTTTTTCTTTTTTTACATAGAAATATTTCTTGTAAGCAGCTTAGAAACTTATAAGTACTACATGAACAAAATTTAGCCAAGATTTATGTATTGAAAATAACATGCTTGACAAAATTTGAAGCTTTTTCAACTATCTTAAAAGTTTTCACTTTTTTTCTTTGTTATTAATTGATTTAAATCTTGTTTAGGGAAAAAAAATATATATGATATGGGGAGAAGTTGAATTAATTAATGAAATAAGTCTCACGTCTATTGATAACGGGTGGCCTAGGGAGCTCGTCAGTAACTCCTCGAGATGGCATTCCAAAATTGTTAGTAGTAGCTCCAAACTGGTTGATGAGATAATTGGAATTTGGTGTAGCCATATTTTCCTACAAACAATTATTAATAATAATGCAATTCAAAATAAGAGTTTAGCTCAAAGCAAGAAATGAATACATAATTATAAATCAAATAAATACTTTTTTAAAAAAGAAAAGGGAAAAATTACGAGAATGTTATGAGAAGGAGAAAAGAAAGAGTGGCCAAGCTGATGAAATTGATTAGGTGAAGGCAGAAGAAGGCCACGCATGTTGACAGGCAACAGATTAGTGCAGTGTCCACATCGCACTGTCACAGTTTTAAACAAACTACAACAAGGAACACTAACCTGAGGAAGAAAAATAACAACAAATTTACACAAAATCAACAAACCCCAGATGAAAAAAAAACCACAAAAGATCAAAACTTTAGAGGAAAGAAATATGAAAGGAAGAAACTTTACTATAAAAGAGAGAGAAATACCGCAAGGACAGTGTCGCAAATATTACAATGGACATAACAGAGTTGCTCAGGAGAAGGAAGGTGGTGGTCCAGCTGCTGTTGCTGCTGCTGCTGCTGCAGATGTTGTTGAGATAACGTAGTCGTAGTAGTAGAAGTAGGTGAAGAAGAAGAAGATGAAGAAGATGACATATCCAAAAAAATTATTGTAATTCTTCACTTTTATGAAAAAAAAAATTTTGATTGATGATTGGTCGGAGTCGATCTAGATTGGGGTTTGACTGATTGATGGGATTGACAGATTAACCACCTTCCTTGGATCTGCCTTTTTCTTTTCTTTTCCTTTCTCTTTGATGATAATGAGTTTTGAAACAAAGTTATTTTCACAATACCAAAAAAAAAAAAAACAAAAAAAAGATCTTGAGATCATCTATTGGATCTGATAGATATATAAGAGAATCCTAGCTTCCCCATCTCTTCCTTTATACATGTATGTATGTATGTATGTATGGTATGATATGATATGAGAATAAAAAAAATTGGGATTTTCGAGAAAAAAAAGATAAAATGAAATTGAAATTAGGGCGGCAGATGTGGGGGGAAGGAGCTAGAAAGGGACGTGTGCATGGGAGTGAGATAGCTTTCATACACGCACCTGTTGTTTTCACAAGTTAAAGAGAGTGTTGTCTTCTGGTTTTGTGTGGTCTTAAATTAAAATCCACACCCCTTTTCTTTTTTAACTTTCCTCAATTTCCGAACCCCATCTTCAACAAAATTCAAATAATAATAATAATAATATACAATTATATTGTTATTATTATTACATTATCTTGAATATTATTATCTTGTAATACCTCTTGGACAATAAGGTCATACTCTTAGCTTCTTGGCTCTAGATGGTCACCTTCCTTAGGAGTTAGGGCTCTTTCAATTCTTTCTTCAACTTCACTTCACTTCCCTCATCATAACTCAATTATAGCCCCATCATCACTTTTTTTTGTTATTTTTTCCTTCCATCTTATAATCTCTCTCTCTCTCCTCATAAAAAAGGACCCCATTTTGTATATATCATGTCATACAAATTTATCATTTTTGAGTTGAGTACGACCCATCAAGTATAAAGTTGTGAAAATTGTGATACTGATAGTTTTAGAACGTTAGACGTATGTATGACCACAGAGAAAAATTATAAGATTTTTTTTGCCAATTATTATTAAGAGATGGGTAAATTTTTTACTCTTTATTGTTCCATGGTTACTAGGAATCAACCGCATTCAAATAGTTTTATTCAATTTTTTTTAGAAATGTGTATAAGAGAGAGTCACATTTTTTTTTATCGAATAGTCATGATTCAAAGATCAATAAGTGCAATAAAATATCTATAGATACATATGTAATATTTTTATCCTAGTTCATCCAAAAGAAATTTTATTAACTTAAAAAATGTACAAAGAATGTCACAAGCCACGTTTAATTTGAAACAAAATATAATAAAAAATTAATTTCTACCACTATTTCATCTGGAATAATAATAATGTAATATTTTTGTTATAGTACATCTTTTATATATATATCTTTGCATTGTACAGACATAAATTCCATGGAATGGTTCATTTTCTAAAAAAAACAAATGAATTGAATTGATTTGATTTATTATTAATATATGGTTACTACAAAACATGTTGAAAAGACATTGCAGACATGACACAACACATCCATGATAAAATTTAAAAATATATATTGTATTTATTTATGTCATCATGGTGATGAACTCTTGTGAATCTTTGGACAATAATATATTAATATTGTTTTGATTAAGAAGTTGGAGGGTTTAATGTTCCTTTGTCGTTGTTCTTCTTCTCTTCCCACCAAAAATATAGAAAAAAATAAATAATATTATGAAAATTGAATTGAAGGGTTAAATTATTTAATTAAAATAAGAAATTTTAGGGCTTTTTTTTAAGGGGTGATTTGACTACTCATTCTCTTTCTTCTTACACATACACAGAAACGTATTTAAATCAGTAAAAACCAAATCAGAAGGCAGAAGTGCCCTTTATAATACCACCTTTGTCCTTTCCTACAAATACCCATTTCGTTTGGGCTTATGTTAACTAATTTGGTTACTTTCTTTTTTACTCTTTCCGATTTTCTCTCTTTCATTCTAAACTTTTTTCCTTTCATTATTTTCCCATATTCCCAAATACAATTACATATATAATAATAATACTAATATTATTTTTTTTCTCTCTCTCTATTTTTTTTATGAAAGAGATGGTTCCTTCTGAATTCCATAAGTTTTAAATTTCGATATCTCAAAACCCCTTTTATTATTATTTTGTTTTTTCTGTTTTGGGGAATTCAGAAACCATCACCATCGACACACTCGGAAAAGTCTTTGGGTTTGTGGCCTCTGAAGGTTAGCAGCAACTATAGCAGAGCCCTTTTCCCTAGAAAATTTAAAATTAAAAAATTTTAAGGAAAAAAAAACTTTTCTCTATCTGAAAACCTTAAGGCGTGAAGAAGGGAGTCCTTTGCTGCTACTTTGCTTTGTTTGTGGACAATTCTTGAATGTATTTGAAAGCAATTTGGCTTGCCTTTTTGCAGACCATTGAGTGCCCAATTCAAATTTTGAACCTATAAAATAATAACAAAACAAAACCCATTTGAAGAAACTAAAAAAGTTAAAATTTTAAAAGTTATTGCAATTCTTATTTATGTATTTATTTATTTTTGGTGGGGGTGAGTCACTTCTTGCATGAATGTTATGTGTCTTTTACAACTCAAGATTGAAAGAGGTGATGGAGAAAAAAGGGTTATTAATTTGATGGCCGCAATCACATTTGATTTAAGGATATTTAAAATGTATAGTAGAACAAGAGAAAAAATCTAAAAATATATTATATTTTAAAAATATTTGTAAATATTGATGAATTAACTAGTCAATCTTTGAATTTTTTTTTTTTAATTTTTAATTTCACCCTCCTTTGTCTTATTTTATTGTACAACTTTTTTTTAGTCTTTTTATTTTATTTCTCTTTTTTGATTTTTGCTTCTTCCCTCCCTATTTTCATTTTTTTTCATTTTATTTTTTTTCTTAGTTTTTGTTTCTTCTCTTTTTTCTCTTTTTTATTTTATTCTTTCATTTTTCTTCTTTCCTTTATTTTTTTTATTTTCTTTCATTTCCTTATTTTTTCCTTTCTTTTTTTTCTTTTCTTAATTTTCTTTTCTTTCTTCAGTTTTTTATTATTCCTTTTATTTTTATTTTCTTTCTTCAACTCTTACTTATTCTTTTTTTTTAATTTTTATTTTCTTCCATTTCTCTGTTTTTTGCTTCTTCCCTTATCTTTTTTTTTATTATTTTATTTTCTTGTCTTTCTCTGATTTTTTGCTTCTTCTCTTTCTCTTTCTCTTTCTTTTTTAGTTTTCTTTCATTTTTCCAGTTTTTGCTTCCTTTTTTCTATTTAATTTTCTTTCTTTTTCTTCTATTTTTGCTTCTTCTCTCTCTTATTTTTAAAATTTTTCTTTCATTTATTTGAATTTTTTCTTCTTCCCCTTTTTTTCACAAGAATTATGAGGATGAGTTCCATACGCATGACTTGAAAGTATTCAATTCATAAGTGACTTAACACCAACAAGCCAATCATCAAGTTTGATTATTATAATAAATAATAAATATAAATAGCAAATGAAAGTCTACCAGTGATAGCCACTAATATTTTCTATCATTGATAGCTTAATCTTTGATTATATTTTCGTAGTTAATAGCCACTTGTAGAAATCTATTATTGATAGCCAACTTAGTGAATTTAATTAATAAAGTTGAATCTCGAACTAAAATGTAAGTGGAATGCCTAGAAGTTATCACTAATAGAATGTTTATCAGTGATAGAAGCTATCATAAAAAAGAAAAGAGACTTATAAATATTTGGGAAGGACAAGAAAGAGCTAAAATGGTGTTCAGTGGTTATGATTGATAGAAGCTACTACTAATAGCATGTTACCAATGATAGGAGCTAATACTAATAGCATGTTATCGATAATAGAAGTTATTCGATAACACGTTATCGGTGATAGAAGCTACCACTGATAGTACATTATAAGTGATAGAGAACTATCACTAATAACATGATATCAGTGAGATTGTTCATAGCATCTTATTAGTGATGTTATCAGTGAAAGAAGCTATCACTGATAACCACAATATGATTGATGTTAGTGATATTAGTGATAAAACTTAAATGATATCTATATATCAAGTTTCTTTCAAATGTGATAACCAGTTATAGAAATCTATCATTAATAGCCTTAAGTGTTAATATTTCAAGGTTGATTCTAATTGATCAAAGTCTATAAGTGATAATGACTGACAGCTACTATCAATGATAGCCATGATAAAAGATTATTAGTGATAACTACTATGGTAATAAAAGTTGTTGGTCTTCTTTCAAAGTTGATCACTATTTATAAATCTATCATTGATAGCCACTGATAGCCTTAAGTAGTAATATTTCAACGTTGATTCCAATTGATGAAAGTGAATCAATGATAGCTAATAATAATTGATAGCAAATTAAAAGTTAATATTTCAAGATTGTATTAATTTTTCTAAAATTGAAAGCTATCGCTGATAGCAACTATCATCAATAGCAATTGTTAGAAGCTATCAACGATAGCAGCTGATAGAACCTATCAGTGGTCATCACCGATAGCTGCTATTAGTGATAGCAGCTGATAGCAGCTATCAATGGTTATCCTTGATATCAATGAATATCTAAAATGTTTTAAATATTCATTTATATATACATTTGTTGCCTGATTATGCATCAGTCTGCCAAATATTTTTCGGTATATGAGCAACATATTTGCTGACTGTTCAGAGGCAGCTAATACACCACTCCATCTAAAATTATAAAAAATACAATTACTTTATATTCTTACATAAAATTGTAACGAAATAAATATATAAATAAAATAATACCTGGCACTAAGTGGACGATGATCTGGGGCCTGTAACTGGATTTGTGGTGCTGTATTTGGAAATCTGTCATAAGCTCATACTTGTAGTAGTATCAGTGGCCCCGCTATTTCCAACGCTTGTGCATTGGTAGCCCGATAAAGTTCTCTATACAACTATGCAAGACATGCACCACCCCACGAGTACGTACCAGCGTGCTCGAAATCAGACAGTAGCAGGAGGAACATGAGATGCACTAGAGTATTTGACTTGTCAGCAAACAAAAATTCTCCAATAAGCTGCATGATGTCTGCTCATGCGTACCTACGTATGTTGATGTCTTCGGCATCGGGAGGTAATTCTGAAAACTGGGACGCCAACCAAGGGATACTCAATCTTGATCCTTTCAGATCATCTGGTAGAACGCCCAAGAGCACTTCACAAACGTTCTTCCAGCCATACTGTAGTGAACCTGTCAATGGTTGGCCATCCACTCGTAACCCAAACTATATGACAACATCCTGCAATGTGATAGCTTCTAATTTGAGAAAACCGGGAAGAAGCGAAAAAAATGGTGGTTAGGCATGTGTTTTTTAGTCTTTTACCATTTTTTGATCTATATATGCAATTATTTTATACTTGTACTACATATTCTATTATTTTGGGCTTAAATTCAATTTATGCAACTAGTCCATCATACTTGATTTAATGAACATAGGTAAAAGGGAAATAAAACAATTAAATATTATTCTTAATGTACGTAGATTTTTTCTATTAGTTCATATTAAATATTCAACGATATTTAGATGTTCTATAGTATCGACATCGACATAAAAGATGAAATAATATTTTTATATAAAAATAAAACACAAAATATACGCCACAAAAATGTTATCCAACAATAAAAATTTTAGGTTGGGATTGTTTTATTTATTAGTTTAAATGTACTTTTAAATTTTTGTTTTTATAATTTTTAAATATTATCATTTTATCATATTTTTGTTGACATTTTCTTATATCCACATTTTAAACCTTATTGATGAGGTGATGTTTTCTTTTTTCTTGTTTCATTTTTTTTTTAACCTTTTCCCCTTGGTTTTGCTCTCTTTTTCTTTTTTCTATCCCTGGTTGCTTTTCTAGTTTAACATCTAGAGATTTGTGCATCCAATCCAACATTAGGGTTTAGAAACTGGAAATACATTATTGTTGTTGTTATTATCACCCATATTGAATTCTCCTTTTATTCAATTATGTGTTTACAGTTAAAAATTCTTTTAACTTTTACTTTTGTAGGTGAAGTCTTTGGAAGTTCATATTGTTATAGTCTAAAGAATTATCAATTTTAAGGGACTCACTTTTGTTTTGTTCTTAAGAATAATATTATGTATCTAATAATTTGGATAATAAATTCCTTTTATATGGACTCCTAGTATATGTGAAATCTCTTCTTAAGAATATTTAGATACTCATGCTTGTTTGCTATAGAGTACCTTTTAAGATATTCGTAAATTTAAGAATCTAGATATCCAATAAAATTGTAGGCCTTTGAGAGCCTTTGGGATTCTCATGAAATCTAATAATAGCATTGTCAATAAGTAAAATATTTAATTAATTTAATATTTTCCAACCATGTTCATAATCTTGAAAAAGGAAATATATAAATTTTAAAATATATTCTTAGAGTTTAAAATATTTTTCTTTAAAATATTTTTTAGGTAAAATAAATACTGTTGTTACCCAAACATGTCTGCACATTCAATTTTAACATTCAAATTTTCTAAATACAAAAAACCATGTAAAAAAAAAGGACTAATTCTCACATTTATTAGGAAATGATATTAAAGGGTCCTGTTGATCTGATTTGGAGGGCAGAAATTAAGAATCAAAATAATATTCACTTTTTTTTTTGAGCAAATAGCAATTATATTAATAGTGGAAAAAAAAATATACATACATATTCATCTTTCTTAGTGTTCGGATCCCGTAAATGTTCATTGTCGTGGGTCTCTTATGGACTTCACCTCCAACCCACTTCTTTTGTTATAGTCTTGCTTTCAGAGCCGATCTGTGTACAAGATTCTCGCATCCACGTAATGTCAAGCTACCATACTCTGATGCCTAAGTTAATATAGGGAGTGTACAGTCCAGCTAAACAAAAAAAAAAAAAAAAAATTAGGCCCTCGTTTGGAGATTACTTATTCTCTCCTTGGGGTCGATGAATGGAACTATTTATAATGCGCTCCTTACAATCGCTTGTAGTTATGTATGACTCCAATGATGTCAAGGTGATTCACAACATTCGAGGTTGTAATGCACCAATTGAGTGCAACTTGATTATTTCCCGTTTGTAATATATTTATTGCTCAGCTAGTTGGCTTGAAACCTGAGGCTTCGACTTTTTCCTTTTGGAACGCGTATTTTCCCGTCCCACCTCCTAAATTTCCTTTGGTCCAGTTTCGTGGGCTTTAGGCCTTGCCTGAACCCTCATCACTCTATTTTTTTTCTCACTTATAGTTCATGAGTTAGATGAATTGTGAAGCGTAGTATATTTCTTTTTGCCAATATATATGTGTAAACAATATTACATCAACATAACTATGAAAATCTATCAATAATAAACTAGAGATCAAGAGTTTGGATATCTCAAAGTTCTAAAAAATATATATATTAATGAAAACTCACATTTCAATTAAACTCTATCTACCAACTTTTTTATGTGTCATAGAAAAAACGTGAACACCAATATATTTGTCCTATACAGCCCAATTACATATTACACAAACTTAAACATGCTAATCCCTAGACTTCATTGATTACAAATCTAAGAGTCAAAACATCCCTATTTCTATGTCCACATCCCTATGTTCCCTATCTCCATCCCCTAGCGTGTATGTTTGAATGACCAATTGATGTCATGTTAAGTCAATTTGTATATAAAAGTCAGCACCCTAGCTAATAGAGAGGTATATATATATATATATATATATATGCTTCTGTGGATGAGAATTGACAATGTATATGGGAGCTAGGGGGGATTTGATCCAAAGCATATTGGAAGGAGGAATTGAAGGCTAAAATAGGGGAGAAAGTATAGAGGACATCAAAGAGAAAGAGAAGAAAGGGAGTTGGGTTAGGTGAGATTAGGGCAGGCAAAGGAATCTGATCCAAAGTCCTTCCTTCTGCTCCCCATTGTCTCTCTCCCTGCAAACAGCACAAGGCTCGAGCTCTCAGTACCGTACTTGCAAACCAAAAATTAATAATAACAATAATAATAATAATAAAGGCTTTAACCCCATACACATTAACCTTATACTAAAACCCTCGTGTAGGATGACACCCCACTCTCGATTGAAGATTTTCACATCAAAATGATCAAGAGAACTCACGATCACTATTGGGAAAAATCTCCCACTAAGGTATACATAAAAAAAAACTAACATAAAAATTAAAATCAAACAATAAAACGGAGAACACAATAATTAACACGAAAAGTTCCAGAAAAAACCGACTTGAAAGAAATTATTACAATTATAAAAATCTCTACTCAACCCCTATTATATATAAAACACTTTCTCAAAGGCATTATATCATTCACACAACTTAGTTAAAAAACTTAAAGTGCTTCAAATTGGAATAACTACTCTTCTAATATTTTGTTCCAAACGTAACAATCAGTACATCTGTTACTCCTATCCTAACTAATTGGTTTTAAGATGAAATTGCCTTATGTTTATCTAATATGGTATCATAACTCATGAAATTTAAACAAGTGTTCTATTAAGAACCTAGTCTTACTAAAACATACTTCATCTCGAAGAGGCATGTTGAGGATCTCGAATTGTAGAGATAAGGAGACCTACAAACTTTAAATTATACATAGACTACTTTTCACATTGTTAAATAGTTTTGAGATGAAATCCCTGTTTATCTAATACCTTCTACATATCTCCACAATATATTGATATTGTATAGTTTTTGTATAAATCCTCATGACTTTGTGTTTCATTTTACCCCGACTGTACATAATCTATAGGTTGATTTCCAACCAACCCTATTTGAAGAAGAACAATATAAGAAAAGATACTTACAAAATATACTTTAGTGAAAAAAGAAAAGAAAAGGGTGAATAGGGGAGCTATTTGGGTGCTGTAGGGTTGTGGATATGAGGATCTTTCAGCTTCCTTTCAATCACTCTATGTTTGTCTCTCATGAGGTGTCATTGGATGTTTTTGTTGGTAGAGAGAATCGATAAAGTTTTAGTTAAAGGCATTTTCAAATCAATTTGTTTTGCTTTGCTTTTTCTTCTTCTTCTTTTTTTTTTTGTTTCTTTTGTGTCTTTTTTTTTTCTTCTTTTCTTTAGGTTTTAACTGATGAGTGATGACTAGTGGATTTACTCTTTTGCCTTTGGCTTTCTCCTTTGAGTTACAATTACAAATTGTTGAGAGAATTGACTCCAAAAGGCAGGGGGGGAAATGGTACCACCCTTCTTCCCCCTCCCTTTACCTTTTTAACCCTTGTAATTTACCGTCTATACATCTAATAAACTCTCTGCCAAGTCCTTTTATTAATAATGAGTTTTTGTTTATTCTTTCTTCCCTTTGCTTAAAAAGTTGTGTTCATATGGTAAATGATAATATAAGATGGTTAAATTACAACTTTGATTAGTTAGTAGATCTTTAAACTTTTATTCTTGGGTCTAATAGAATTTTTAAGAAAATCTTCAACTTTGTGTATAATATATAATACATCATTGACCTATCCCATAATTTTTAAAATTCACAAATCTACGAGATACAAAATTGAAATATTAGACTTTCATATATTTGACGTAAAATTCAAATTAATATCTAATAGATTAATTACTTTTAAAAAATCTATAATATATATGGTAAGAACATAACAGATACAAACTTGGAAACTCAAATATCTACTTGACATTTTTAATGTTCAATGACCTATTAGGCATAAAGTTGAAGAGTTCATAATTTTTTTCGATAGTTTTGAAAGTTTAGGAATCAAATAATCCTAAATGGAAAGTTAAAGAATTAAACTAGTAATTTGATCCTAAATTAAGATTAGGGGTGCGTTATGAATACTTTTTCCAGTGTTCAATTTAACAAAAAAAAAAAAAAAAAAAAAAAAAAGTAATTTTGAAAAAAAAAATCAAGTATTTGACAACTACTCAAATAGTTTTTAAAAACACATCAAAATTCATCTACCTCATTTTCACTATAGTGTAGATACCACTGCTCTCCCTGGCCACCACCCTGAGATTACTTGGAACTTAATCAGGTGGTAAGTGTTACTATAAATACACTAAAAATAAGGGGAAAACTTTAGACATTATTAGGAAATTAGAATATTGTTTTTGAGTATTGTAATTTCAAACCTGAAAATGGAAACTTGAACCCACCATTTCAAATAAAGTTACCAATATTTTACTGTATAAAGAGTTGAGTTTGACAAGTATATATTTTACAAGATTGATGATTAAGCAATGATGGGATTGGGAAATTTGGAATTGATAGTAAATGAAGAAGTTGGTAGGCTGAATCACATGGTGAAGCAATGGGAGAGATGGCCCACCCAAAAAAAAAAAAAAAAAAGTTGGTTTGCAGGGCTATGGTATATTATCCATGGATATACTTAGCCTTAAATCTAAATCAATCAAACCACACAACTTCCATAGGCCCTTTCTCTCTATTTTAACCTATTCCATTCCTCTCCCATCAATCCCTTTGTCTTTCCTTTGACATGATATTTCATTCCATAACTTTCCCCCATTTTTTCTTTCAATATTTTATTCTTTACACTTTCTTTTTTTAATGTTCTATTTTTTAACCTTTTCATTTCCTTCCATTATTCTTGTGAATTTTTCATTCACTACTAATCCTTACCTAATATGTGTGACTTCATCAAGGTATTTTGGTCATGTTTTTGTAATCATTTAGTTTTTGAAAATTAAATCTATTAGTTCGATGTATATCAATTTCATACAAACCGAACCCTTCTGAGCATGGATCAATTTCATGCATGGATAACATGAATATTACATACGCACATATAATCTAAACACATCAATTTCATGTAACTTATAGTTGTTGGACTCGGGTGTAAAAATTTAATTCTAGTTAAACTTTTTTTAGTACAACAATTGGGGGAAGAGAGATTCGAATCACAGATCTCATGGTTACTAGTATACTAGAATGTCAATTGAGTTATGCTTGCTTTGGTTAATTCGGATTAAATTACAAGTTTTAGTCCATAAAATTTCAAGTTTATGTATATTTGATTCCTAACTTTGAAAATGTCTAATAGGTCTTGAGCTTACCATTGTGTCTATATAAGTTTTAAACTTTAAATTTGTGCCTAATAGGTTTCAAAACTTTTTGTTTGCATCTAATAGGTCTTTGATATATACAATTTTTTTAAAAAGAAAATTAAATGATATTTTATTTTAGATATATTATTGAAATTTATATCTAATTAAACCAGAAGTTAGATTTTATATTTAGTAGATATGTGAATTTAAACAAATAGTTCCTACAAAATTTGAAAAATTAGAAATCTAATAGATACAAAATTAAAATTTCAAGGATCTATTAGACAGCTTATATAAAAAAAAATTTCTCTTTAAAATAAAGTTCAGGAACTCGATGATCATAAATTGAAGGGGTCAAATGGGCACATTTTTTTCTTTAAAATGGAATTCAGAAAGATAAAAACTAAAATACAGAACAATCAACATTATCAAGGTTAAGCATAAAATAAAAGGGAAAAATAACTTTGAAGAACTCTTCTTTCCAACAATTTGCAGTAGTCTCCTCTCTGAATCTCCTCCATAAAATCGAATATTCTCCAAAGCCTTTTGTGTTATGTCTCTTGGCAAGGTACAAACTAGTGGAGTTCTAGAAAGAGAAGAAAATTTTAATGGAAGATGAAGAAGAAGCAGTGCAGAGAACTTTCGAGAGAGCATATGAATACCTAACTCTCAGAAAGAAAAATCATTCTCTTTTGAATACTAGTGGTTGGTTACCCCTACCTCACCTTCTTAGAATTTTGGGCTTTAATATCAGTAGAATAAAGTAAAAATAGATGTATAATGTCGGTTTTAAACCGACATTAAAGATAGGCTACAACATCGGTTTAAAACCGACATTATAGATAGTCATTTATTTTTTTTCCGTTTAGTAAAAAAATATCCTCTCTTCCATTTTACTATCTTTCTTCTCTCTCATTTCTCACTTCTTTCCTCCAACCCCTCTCTTCTCACACAACTCCCACGCCATCTCCCTCAACCTTCACAATCTCCGTTTTGCAACCCATCATCTTTGTCTTCTCCAACGTCGGCCACGCCGTCGTTGACATCCGTTCAGCGTCGTCCATGCCACATGAGCTTCATACCAGATTTATTCACGCGCGAGCTTCGTTTCGTCCAGATCTGTGATGTCAACTCCTCCCAACGCGAGCTTCGTATCAGCTTCGTCAACATCTGAGAGTTCGACTCCTTCCAGCGTGATTGATCTTCATTTTAGATTTGTTCCAGATTTGAAAGTTGTTCTCTTCACATGTTTTTCATTTCTCTCTCTGATAAAAAATTTGGAAGTTGTTTCCTTCACACGTTCGTTCTAGATCTATTAATGTTTTACTTGTTTTTTTTTTTTTAAAAAAAAAAAATCTCTGTTTGATTATGAGAAAATTTTGTTATTTTCAAAAAAGGAAAAAAAAAAGAAAAAGGGAAAAACAGGGATTAACTTCGAGTAGCTGATAAGGTGAATCTAGTTAGTGAAGAAGGAAAAGCAATGGATTTGAAGAAGCCATTTAAAGCTCGCGAGAAGAATTATCATCGATGTATGTGCTCATTAACCGATAATGCTTCTGGGTTTTTTTTTTCCTTCTACGAGTAATGTTTCTGGATGTTTTATTTCACAAAGCATATAGTTTACTTCCAAAAGAAATTTTAATGATCCCCTGATGCTTCTATTTGGGTGTCGGTTTATTTCACACAACATATAGTTTACTTTCAAAGATATTTTTTACTACGTTTAGTTTTCTTTTTGTATTCTTCCATTTATCTCAATGTAAGCTTGATTTTAATCAACTGTGGTTTGTCTTTGGTCATTCGAGTTGGTGAATAAGTAATGAACTTTGAGGAATTTGGTTGTCTCATTAGAATAGTCGAGGTGTAGATAAGCTCGTTTAGAGACTTGGATGTAAATAAAAAAATAGTTTGGTTTTCCATCTATATATTCTATTGATAGGTGCATTTTCTTGGAATGAAAAGTTTTTAATTTCTATTTTGACTAAGATAAGAAGTAGGGGTATTCAAAAAACCCGGTAACCAAACTAATCTAAACTATCCAACCCAAACCGCAAGGATTGGGTTGGGTAAGATTTTATTTTTGATTGGGTTGGATTAAAAATTTTCAAAAATATTAAATCAAGGTCGGGTCTCGGATTACTCCATTTCAAGGTCCCGACCCGAACCGATTGGAATATATATATATATATATATATGATGAGACTTCATCAGATGATTGCATATTAATGAACTCAATAATTGAAATTGCTCAGGATACCCTTTCTTTAGTTTAGCTTCTAGAATCTATTTCTTAGTTCAAGATCCCTCTTACTAACTGGAATCAAAGAATTAGTAGATCTGTTCTTCCCAAAATGGGAATGGGCTAGGATTATATATATATATAACAAGGAGAGAGCCGCGAGCACCGCACGCGGCCACATGGTGACTGGTGAGAGTGAGAGAGAGTGAGTCATGAGAGATAATTTTAATATATATATATATATATATATATATATATATATATATATATATATTAAAAAAACAAAACAGAATTTGTTTTGAAGTGCGACGAAGTTCGAACTCGAAGTTGAAAGTCGAAGAAACAAATGAAACCCTCGCCTCGGTCCCTCACAGTCGCCGATCCCCTCGCCGCTTCCGATCAAAACGATCGAATCGTCGTTCCCCTTGCTACTTCCGATCAAAACGATTGAAACCTCGGTCCCTCGTCAGTCAGTCGCCAGCTTTTGATTAAAAAAAAAAAAAAAAAAGGAACTGATGACCCAACCCGAACCAACCTGGAAATTTTGAGTTGGGTTAGGTTGACCCTTAAAAATGTACTGATAGGGTTCATTATTAGCCAACCCAATTTTTTGGGTTGGTCCACAACATTCTTCCAACTCAGCCCAACCCAGACCATGTACACCCCTAATAAGAAGAGATTACCATGTTGATGCTCTTACATATAATATACCAGAAAAGCCTGTTACATTTGTAGAGGGAGCTTCCTACCGTTTTATCTAAAGGGATCGAATCCCAAGCAAAAGCGTGATGATGCCTGGCATTCAATTTTTCCATTTTAAAAGAAACAAAAACAGTAAGCTCAAACAGAGAATAAAAGAATAAACAACATACTTAGCATACTTTATAAAGTTAGAAACAGAGAGAAGAACGATTCTTACCTTCGTAGACTCCCAAGCTTTTTGAAATTCTTTTTGATCTTCACATGAACGCCTTCTCAATGATCACCGACATTACCACAAGAATAACCTTGTTATTCTCAAGGATTCCAATAGTTGGATGAGTGGTCTCCAACCCTTGGAAGAGGAAGAGGTAGAGAGATTGTAGAGAGAGCGTTGAGAAAGTGTAGAGAGGAATTAATTTATGAAGGCTAGGGTATGATTTTTACTAAAATCAATTCTTGCCTTAAATGGGCTAAGAAGATAAATTTATATGGAGAAGAGTTTACCCCTTCTCCAAGTAATTCCTTTTTACCCCTTCTCTAAGTAATTCTCTTTTTACCCTTGATGCCAATTAATTAAATAACCTCTCGTTTAATTAATTGACACATTGATTAAATAACCATATATTAAACCTAATTTAATATAATTATATATATAAACATCACATGTTTATATTCTTCCACCTCTCTATCATTTCTTAATCGATTAATTAACCATTAATTAATTAGTTAAGTAACTATATTAAATCATATTTAATATAGAGTTAATTATTATATAAATATCACATATTTATATGTGGACATTTCTTTAGGAATTTAATTCATATAAATCTAACAAATGAATCTCATTCAAATATATCTCTCTTACACAATTTGAATTATAGATCATATCTATAATCAATTATATATTAATCACATTAATATACAATTTCCTCAATTGATTTGAACAATTCAAATAATTCCTCATTAGTATCCTTTAGTGAGCTAACAAGGGGACCTGATGGATCTACAAATTAGAAGCTTCAACGATGTGAGATTAATTGGCTAAAGTCATTAACTAAATTAATCAATATTCGTTAACTGTGGGTACACTCCACTAAAAAACCACAATTACATTTTTGTCACTATATATATATTTTTGTTTCCATGGATATAGACTAATGACAGCAAGTTAGTCCTTTATGAGTGTTTGTAACACCAATTGGGTCAAATTACCGTTTTACCCTTGGGTTACATTTGTATCTTTAAATACCAATGCTCCTCTAATAAACAACTTGTCTATGGTATAACCATTAAACATAAATCTCTCTCAAACTAGTGAGAGGGTAGGGTTCTTTGTTCAAGTTTCAGAGATATCATTAAGGGAACACTCATCTACTTACTCTAAAGTCAGGAAGAAGTGAATTCCATCTTGTATTATTATGTTCCTAGCTCCTCAATTGGTCTTGTCCCAAAAATAGTAAGCTTATTGAGTCAACAAACTGGCCACTCTCATCCATACAATTGAAAAGATAATCCCTCATGAACAGGAGTTCATAGTACAATCAAGATCAAGACTAAGTTGCCTAGGTCATCCTATTAAAATAGAAACCTAACTAGTTAACAGTGTTACATCTAGTGATTACTATTTTTGTGGTCCAGTCTTATACAAACTTATTTCATAGATACCTCCACTCGACCTATACGAACGCATTAAATCATTGCATCTGTATCAAATACAAAGTGGGTCGTATACATAGTGTCACTAGGATAAGGTACCCAACATTATCCCTATAAGATACCCAACATTATCCCTATACTATCGACCCTTTAGTATGTATCTTAAACATTGATCCACGTATGTCTCTACATAAAAATTCATATATTTATTTGACAAAAATTCATAAGACAGCCTTGGATGTTAGTTTATTAGATTTAGAGTTATTAAAATAAAATAGAATAAGATATAATCAATACCATTTATTGTAATAACATCGATAACTCTTTATTGATGACAGTCAATTAATTACATTTACTATCTACGAGTTTGAGGCCATAAAGCCCAACAAACTCCCACTTAAACTAAAATTCTAATAAGTGGGATGTACATAATATCACTATCAAAAGTAACAGGAATGGTGAATAATTACAATATACTAGGGTATCCATATACCCAATACACATCTTCCACTTGCCCTAGATTATACAATGTACATGTCTCGCAAACCTAGATTCTCTAGATGACTCTCGAACACTTTACCCGAGAGAGCCTTTGTAAATGGATTAGCAATGTTGTGCTCTGAAGCAATCTTTGAGAAGATGACATCTCCTCATTGCATAATTGTATCAGATGATACTTCCTTTCAATATGTTTTCCTCATTTGTGGTTGGGAGGTTCTTTAGAGTTGGCTACTATCCCACTGTTGTCACAATATAAGGTGATAAACAAGTCCATATTTGGAACCACTTCAAAATCACTTAGGAACTTCCTGAGCCAAACTACTTCCTTTGTTGCTTCACAAGCAAATACATATTTCGCCTCCATAGTGGAGTCTACAATGCATCCTTGTTTGATGTTACCCCATACTATAGTTCCCCCGTTTAGGGTAAACACTAATACTGACATGGATTTCCTAAAATCCTTGTTAGTTTGAAAATCAAAGTCGATGTATACCGTAAGGATCAAATCCTTATACCCATACGCCAAATTGTCGTCCCTTATTCTCCTAAGATACTTGAGAATTTTTTTAACCACTATCCAGTGGTCTAACCCTGGATTGGACTGTTACCTATTGACTATTCCCATTGCATGGCCTAGTGCAGAGAAGAGCATACATTAAGCTACCCACTGATGAGCATAGGGAATACATCTCATATCCTCAACTTCTTGAGGTGTTTTATGAAATTGTTCCTTAGAAAAGTGAACCCCGTGGCTGAAAGGTAATAAATCATTCTTAGAGTTCTACATCGAATATCGAGTCAACATTTTATTGATATAAATTGCTTGAGACACAGCCAGCGTTCAGTTCTTGCGATCCCAAATAATTTAGATCCCAAGTACAAACTGTGTCTCTCTTAAATCTTTCATTTTGAATTAGGCTGCCAGGAAATTCTTAATACCAGTAAGGTACCCTACATCATTCCTCATGAGTAGAATATCGTCCACATAAAGTACTAAGAAAGCTACTTTATCGTTGATGATTTTCTTGTAGACAAAAGGTTCATCAATGTTTTGATCAAAACTAGAAGATTTGATCGCAATATCAAATCTAATTTTCCAAGACCTAGACGCTTGTTTCAACCCATAAATGGATCGATTCAGCATGCAAACTTTTTGCTCTTGACCTTTTACTATGAATCCCTCAGGTTAAGACATAAATATGTTCTCTTCAAGATTTCCATTCAGAAAAGCAATCTTGACATCCATTTTGAAAGAATCGAATTCCTATGGAAGCATGTGAATGCCTTGCATTTAGACATTCGTTTTTATGAAAACAAAAAATAGTAAAATAAAACATGTTGCAGGATAAACATTCAACTAAAACTATAAGCATGCTAGAGAGGTCCTATAAGAGAAGAAATCAAAACTCACCTTTGTTGATTCTTCTAGTTTTACTCTTCCACCATCATCAACGATCTCAAACTTCTCAATTGAAGAAGGACATCACCAACAAAGTTACCTTGCTATTCTCTAGGATTCCAAAGAACTTTGAAGAGTGGTCCCAAGAACTTTTGAGGAGGAAGAGGGTAGAGAATTTTTTAGAGAGAAGTTAGAGAGAAGGTAGATGTTTGAAGCTATAAAAAAAACCCTTGCCCTAAATGGGTTATAAGGATATATATTTATATGGAGAAAGGTTAACACCTTCTCAAAGTAGTTTCTTTTATACCCATTTAATTAATGACATTAATTAAATAACCATATATTAAGTCCTATTTAATATACATTTAATTAATTATAACAAATGTCATATATTTATACTAACCTCCAATCTCCATTATTTCTTAATCAATTAATTGACTAACTATATTAAATTATATTTAATATGGAGTTAATTAACAAATAAATATTACGTATTTATATGTATACATCTCTTCATGAATCTAATTCATATGTATCTAATATTTCAATCTTATTCAAATATATCTTTCTTAAATAATTTGGATTATAGATTACATCTATAATTAACCATTATATATTAATCTCATTAATATAAAATTCCCTCATTTGATTTGAAGTATTTCATTCCTCATTACTATCCTTTAGTGAGCTAACAAGGGGACCTTATGGGCCTACAGATTAGAAGCTTTAATGATATGAGATTAATTGATTAAACTTCTTTAATAAAATTAATCAATATTCATTAATTACCGATCACTCCACTAAAGATCGATAATTGCACTCTTTGCACTGTTGATATATTTCTGTGTCCATAGATATAACTAATCAACAGTGAGTTGATCCTTTACAAATCGCTCATAACTACAGCTGAGTCAAATTATTGTTTTACCCCTATAGTTATATCTAACTCCTTAAGTACCACTGATTTCTCTAATGAACAGACACCAACTATAAACTGACATCTCTCTGGCTAGTGAGAGGTTAAAGCCTCATTGTTCAAGACCCGGAATCAGCTGTTAAGTGAGCAATTTATCTACTTTCCCAAGGAATGGGAAGGAGTGAATTCTATCTTGTGTAGTTGTCTTCCCAGCTCCCTAATCAGACACAATCTTCTTGGAATTTTGCGTCGAATATCTAACAAGCACTTTGTCAATATAGGATGCCTGAGACAAGACTAGTGATTTGTTCTTTCGATCTCATAAAATTTGGATCCCTAGAACAAATTGTGCTTCACCCAAATCTTTCATTTGGAATTGAAGAACTAGCTATTCTTTAATGATAGTCAGATAACCTATATCGTTCCCAATGAGTAGGATAACATCCACATGTAATACAAGAAAAGCTACTGAACTATTGATGGTCTTTTTATAAACATAAGACTCGTCAATATTTTGATCAAAGCCATAAGATTTGACTGCAGTATCAAACCTTATATTCCAAGATGGAGATGTTTGTTTCAATCCATAAATAGACTGATTAAGCTTGAAAACTTTTTTCTCTTGACCTTGTTTGATGAATCCCTCTGGTTGGGTCATGTACATAGTTTTGTCAAGATTACCATTCAAAAAGGCAGTCTTGACATCCATTTTCCATATCTTATAGTCATAATATGCAGTAATGGATAAGAGAATCCAAATAGACTTAATCATAGCAACAGGTGAGAAAGTTTCTTCCACTCCCTCAACCTGGGTATAACCTTTTGCTACTAGTCTAATCTTAAAGCTTTGCACCTTTCTATCTACACTCAGCTTTCTCTTGTAGATCCATTTGCAACCTATGAGTTTTACTCTATCAAGTTAATCTGCAAGTTCCCAGATAGATTTGGAGTTCATAGACTTCATTTCTTGATCATGACTTTGATACATTCATCTTTGTCAACATCAATCGTTGAGTTTATGTTAAACCCAAATAGCGAGTAGGTTAAGTTACAATCCTCCCACTACATCGAGGCTCTCTCAACACTTGATAATGATGTGTTTGACAAGATGAAGCAACATCAACAACTCTTGTTGAAGTGTTCACCTCTTCAACAACCTTTGTTGAAGTTTCAGTAGTTTCTTTGGAAATTTCATTTAATACGATTTGGCTCATTGGCCTATATTCTCTAATGTGGTTTTCTTCTAGGAAAATAACATTTATCAATACAAATACTTTGTTTTCTTTTGGATCGAAGAACAAACTAGCTCTCGTTTCTTTGCAATAACCTAAAAATAGACATAATCTTGAACGCGATTCTAATTTCTTTGGATTTGCCACAAACATATGTTTTGGTCATCCTCAAATCCTGAGATGTTGTAAACTACTTTTATGACTTCTCCAGAATTCAAAAGGTATTCCGGTAACACTTTTTTAAGGAACCTAATTTAAGAGGTAAGTTGCAGCCTCCACTACATAACCTCGAAACAAGATAGGTAGAGAAGTATAGCTCATCATAGAGTGAACCAAGTCGAACAGGGTTCTATTTCTCCTTTCTAATACACCGTTTTGTTGAGGTGTACCAAGTGTTGAAAGTTGAGATGTGATTCCATATTTTATCAAATAGTTCTGGAATTCAATATCCATGTACTCTCCACCTCTATTTGATCTAAGCGTTTTAATTTTAACCTAATAAATTTTCAACTTCGGCCTTATACTCCTTAAACTTTTCAAGTGTGTTAGACTTATGTTGCATCGGGTGGACATGCCTATATCTTGAATAATCGCCCGTAAAAGTGACAAAATATTCAAATCCTCTATGGCTTTTACATTCATAGGAAAATAACAAAGGTCTGCGTATATAAGTTCCAAGGGTTCTTTGGTTGTATAACTTTTTCCAATAAAAGGTCGTTTGTCATTTTTTCTTCTAGACGAGATTCACATACAGGTAAATAATTTTCTTCTAACTCGTTTAGAAGTCTATTCTTAACCAACCTCTCAAACCTAATGAGGTTAATGTGACCTAGCCTAAGATGTCAAAGATGAACATTTTTTTTAGGAGAAAATTTTCTTTTCTTAGTTTTAGCTATTGCAATGGTCAACATTTCAATATTGTGAAGCATTTTTTATAATAGTAGTCTTAATACATATAAGTTGCTTTTGTTTGTTGCAGAAAAAAGAATCAATATCATTTTTTGAAATAAACTCTTTATCCCGAATAAAAGATACATTAAAAGATTGTTCCAACAAAGATGAAACTGATATCAAGTTCTTTTTTAAATTAGGAACATAGTAAACATTGTCTAAAAACATAAATTTGATTCAAAAAACAACTTCAAATTCCCAACTGCAACTGTTGAGACAACCTCTCCTGTTCCAACCCATAGAGTCATCACTCCCGCTGCCAGCTGTCTCCAAGAACTAATGTCCTGCAAAGAAGTACAAATGTGATTAGTGGTTCCTGAATCAAATATCCAGGCATGGTTATCATTTTTCACTAAACACGTTTCTAAAACCAGTAAATCATATTTACCTTTTTTTTTTCTTTTTTTTCTCGTTCAAATATTTTGGACAATTCCTTTTCTAATGCCCATCTTGGTTTCAGTGAAAACATGTTCTTTTTGCAACATTGACCTTCTCGCCCTTTTGGGCAACAACAGCAGTGGTAGCTTTATTCCCTTTTCCACCTTTCTTCTTTTTCTATTTCTTCACACCAAATAAAGATGGAGGCACAAATTTAGTTCCAGTGGTCAAACCTCTGTTGAACCTGTTGGGGTTGATACCCTAAATCTCGTAGGATTTTGTAGTTTGTAAACACTTATATGAATAAACATTTTGTGATTTATAATATATGATATTTTATTCACTTCAATCTATGAAATATTTGATATTTTAGTTGCATAAACCACAAACCAATAAATTAAGATCCATGGTTATTGTTGTAACTTAAACATGTATGTGGAGACATACAAGTGGATTGTGTTAGTGATAACCTAAATGGTCTGTAGTATATGGATAAGAAATGATACCTTATCATAGTGACATTACAAGTATAACCCACTTTGTAGATGTTACAAATGTTGTAAAGTGCTACAAATGATCTGATCATGATCATTCATATATTAGACATGCGAATGGGGATAGTCTATACACAGAAGTTTGTATAAGACCGGACCACGAAATGTTTAGTCTTGTTATATGACGCCGTTCATAATTGAGACTTTCATTTCACTAGGTTGACCATAGGTAACTGATAAGGGGCAGAAATGTACGTTATCATAGTGCTAAGTTCTTAAACAATGTTGGATTGTGTTGATGAAATATGTTAAATTGCGTCCATTAGGCATAAATTCTATAATATTGTAGACGCATGTGTTCAGTGCATTAGAACTATTTATTTTTTTTCTTTTTGTGCAGAATAAGTGTTAATGCAATGCACGATTGTGATCGTAGAAAATTATTGGTCGAGCGCAACTTCACTGCAAGACTTTGCGTTTATTGTGCTCACAAACATTCGCCTGAGAAGGATCGCAGCAAATTGGTCAGCGCAACATGGTGGGTGCATCTGGGTGAAAGGCTAATTAAGAGTGATGGGACAGAAAACTGATGACAATCGAATCCAAATTAAGTTGACAGCTGATAACGGTCACAAAGTACATTCAGCTTTATCAGCAACAATCATTTGGCGCGTCAATTAGGTGTTAAAGTTGTCCCATCTGTACAATTGGGAGAGAGAAGCCGCCTTTCACCATTGATGCCCTATAAATACCAAGTGTATTCTTCAGAAAAGAGGTTGATCGGTTGACAAATTCACGATATAACCAGCTCACCATCTTCTGTTCATAGTTTCTTTCATTTTTAAAACGGAGCACGAGAAGAGTAGTGGCGCCGGAGATTGCCCAGAGCAACTCGAGAGAGAACCTTGGGGCGTAAGGGCAGAGAGCAGGCTAACTCTCGCGAGAGCGAGAATATCTTTAGAGCACGAGTAGAAATAGTGTAAACGCCTGGCAACAAGAAATTGCTACCAGGCCCTTTATTATACTTGCATTGTTATTTATACTTCATCTTCATATCTATTGAATGGAAGTCCTATTTCTATATCTGTCCACTCTCTTAATACGCATGAGTAGCTAAACTAGTTGAATGGGTTGAGAAGAACTAAGCTAACATGACCTAGGAAGTTCATTACTTACGATTGTCTTGTTTTATGCTATGCAAATCACCCTTTAGAGTTACTCGAGAGAGAGTCTAAAGAAAGAAACTAATGTCTCGAGAGAGTTAGGTTAGAATCTGGACTCAAAAAAGCAAGATTACGCTTGCATAAACAAGAGATAGGAACTTAAAGATAAGCTCTGTTTCTCAACTTGCATCGCATGCATCCCAGGAATGGGAATGATATTATGTGGTCGCATATTTGTGTGAATGTCATGTTGTCATCGCATAAATAGAGATAGAGGTTTATGTGTAAACCCTATAGACTTATCGCATAATTATCGCATGCATTCTAGCCTTAGAAGCCGTGGTATTTGCACCGAGAGGTGGTTTACTGTTGTATGCATGTTACATGATCACAAAGCATGAACGCATTCTAGGGAGTGTTAGCCGAAATCTTTTTCAATCCGTTCACCGCAATTTTCGTTTACCAACTCTTTTCAAACTCTGCCACATTTGTTATTTCTTTTTAATCAACGTAACCAACAACTAAGCACTTTATTTATTTTCCCCGTTACCGCAAAGTTTTCATTAAAAAAAAAATTATCAACGTAATCCATTTTCGCAAGTCCCTATGTTTGACCTTAGTCTTACCAAGAAACTCAGAGGAATTTACAGTTAAATTCCACTGGGGAAACTTGAGTTCACAACGCAATCCATGAACGATTATCATCCACATTTCCACCTAATAAAATAACGCATCAAGTTTTTATGTAAAGACACAAAACTTAACAAACATTTAGTTGCCAAGTCCCAGTCAATGGTGCAAAAAACTTAATGTGCGAAAATTGGAAGTCAATTTTTACTCGACAACCCAATCCTGTGGACGCATTATGCGATGCATGTTCCTAAAATATGCGTTGATAGTCATGCGTTTATGGTCATGGGTTGGAATGAAAATACGTCAATATGCGATGACCATGCGTCTGCCACAAGTTTTCTTGTGTTCATGCCAAGTATAACATGTACTTGTAACTATATGTTTGTGGTGATTGTGCATGCGGCGGTATAAATAAAAGAATGGAGGGGATATTTCTACGTTAATCCTACTCCTATCTATCAGACAACACAATGAGAATATGCATGAAAGGTAGAGATGCGGCAAACCCTGACATGAAATAAATAAATGGGAAAATGGATAAAATGCGAAGATGTTTTCATTGTAACCCTTAAGAGTGACCACAAGGGAACCTTAGTCAGCGTCAGACTATGCTATGCGATCATGTTACAACAACACACGACAAGTCATTTTCCAATGGAAATGCGATGGTCCTAATTCTAGGACGCATGTGTTAAACACAAAGTGTCTATAGAGCTTATTCCTAAGTCTCTACTCTTGTCCTATGTGATGATGCAAAATACATGAAAGCAAGGTGACCACATTCAATCCTATCCTATCTTTAGGATGCATGCGATGCGTTAATAACAAATAGTGCTCATTCCTAAGCGCCTATCTCTGGTATTATGTGTTCTAATTTGGCTCTCCCAAGCCTAGATTCTGACCTGACCTTCCCAAACCTAGATTCTGTCCTTAGACTACCCTCCCAAGTACCCCTAATGGACGAATGAAGCATACATAATACAAGACAGTCGCGTCTACTTTGCTAACCTATGGTTGTTACTATCCCTAGTGAACAACGCATATCTTGCTTAATACGTCCAACCACTTACCCTTTCGAGTAGTTGATTGTTGCTGACTTCACTCATAGACAAGCAATGCATTAGCCTATAGACAGACATTGCAGCAGCTTCACACTAATCAAAATAGGTTACTCACATACTCGCGCAACGCATGTCTCTCGGTAGTGTGCTACATGCTTCATATCCCTATTCCACATGACTAAGTATGCAATACCCAAAAAATCCCACTAAGTGTTGCAATGAAAGTAAATATGCTAAGCAAGAATATGGAGATGAAGTCGAAGGAAAAGATAAATGCATTGAAAACACATTGTATTAATTTCTTAATTCCAAAATGTTATACAATACAATGTGAGAAAAGAAAGGAAAAGAAATGACCGATTGGAAGCAAAGATTTGCTTCCAGCGGATGTGCGTCAAGGCTACTGATGGTGCCATGGATAGGTGGAGGAGCTGACTCTCTCGAGATGTAGCTTCGGTTGAAGGCTCCAATCATCACTCAGAATGGATGAAGGAGGTGAAGAACTTTCAACGTCTTCTCACACAGTTTGTCTGCATCACAAGGATCCACCATAGACAAACCTCAGGCGAAAACCTTGGATTCATCCTTGGGTGAAAACCCTGGATTAAATGAATTTGAGCTCATCGGCTTCTATTTATAGAGCTTGGCCACCGACAGCATTAATTAGACTGCTCTGAGTCTGCCATTCGGCACGTTCGTCCTTTCTGAACCTCTACCACTAATGGCGTGGTAGGTGAAATGTCAGCATCAGCTTTAGATTTTCTCAAGGTAGATGCATTGATGCATTCATTCCACCAACTTTGCGTTAATCCCATTAGAATGCATTGTCGCGTAGCCGCAGTCATTTAATGGCCGCATTCACTTAACATTGCAACTCTACATGATGACCGCAATCGCTTGACAAGCGCAACTTCTATGCGATGGACGTATATGGCTAATTACCGCAACATCCATGCATTGATCTATGCATTTTCCTTACGATGGAGTGTTTCTCCGCACTATGCGATAGTCTGGTTTCCGCGTTTGCGTTCATTTTCTGCATTAGCTACAAAAATAGAACATTGAACGCATAATTAACGCAAAATAATGGGTTAGCTGAGATTCGATATGTTGATCGACACAAACTCTTTTTCTCATGAATTCCAAGCATGATCGACGCATATTCTGCCTAACAACCTTCATAACTCTAAGTAAAAGGCCTAAGATGACATGACTATCTGCATGTCATCTGTAACATGACCTAATCCTGTGTGAGTTGTGAACTCTTGCCTATGAGGACGGTTCTTTGATTTGCATGGGTGAGAGTGGCCAGATCGTCGACTTAACAAGCCTACAATTTTGGGGATTCGTCTAATTGAGGAGCTGGAACTCAGCTACACAAGATGGAATTTACTTCTTTCCTGAAGAAGGGGTAAATAGATAAATTGCTCCTTTAAGGGCTGATTCTAGGGCTTGAACAATATGGCGCCACACCCTCTCTTGGCTGAGAGGGGTTTAGTCATGGTGGGACTATGACCTATTGTTCATTAAAGGAATCAATAGTACTTTAAGAAGTTAGATGTAAGTATAGGGGAAAAACGATAATTTACCCCAGCTGTAGTTACGAGCGATTTGTGAAGGGTCATCGTACTATTGATTAGTTATATCCAATGGACACAAAAATATATCTATAGTGCGAAGAGTGCAACTTTCGGTCTTTAATGAAGTGCCCGACAGTTAACGGATGGTGGATAATATGATTAAAGAGTTTACTAAGTTATTCACGTACCGTTGGAGCTTCAAGCTACAGGTCCATAAGGTTCCCTGATAGCTCAATAGATCAAGTTGAGAATAAGTTTTTGGGTTAATTTGAAATGTTCAAATTAATAAGAGGGAATTCGATTATATATAAGATAATTAAATTAATTCTTATATATGTGACATAATTGACATGATGTATTTTATACATTATTGTATGATTGGAGGAACTAATATTTGAATATGATTCAAATATGATTTCTTTGAATAAGATTCATAGTTACTAAATTTAATATAAATATGATTATATTAAATGTCATAAAATAGAAAAAGAACTATGGTTTATATATTGTATATGATGCAATATTAAATCTATAGGTTATAAATATAATATTATGAGTTAGTTATCATATTTATTTATAATTTATTAATTATTTGATAATTAAATTTCTTTTTCTTAATAACCAACCTTAGTGGGTGATTACATGGTTTTATGGCAATTGAGGGATAAAATGAAAACAGTTTTCTAATATTCCAAGGAGTTATCAGATTAACTATCGAGTGACTATACGATAGCATCGAGTTTACTAGACAATAGCTTGAGAGTCTAATCGATCGAGTATTCAGTCTATCCGATAGACTTTCATCTTCTACACGATAGTTCACTCGCTTACTCGATCGTCTCCTCCTCCACTCCAAATCTTCCCTCCAACCAAAATAAGCCAGAGCCCACAACTCTTGGATTCTCACATCGAGAATACCAAGCCAATCTTATGGTAATGTCCAGACCTATTCGAGGATCGAGTTGTACTCGTTGCTATTCAACAGAGTTCAGGTTGCTCGTTGCGTTCGAGTTTGATCGAGGGATACATTTGAAGAAAGGTTCTTCAAAGTTATTGTTTCTTGATCCTTTGTATTTTATTCAAAGCATATTGTAATTTATGATTTAATGCATAATCTAGTTAGTATGACTATGAATGTATGAGTTCTTTCACAATGGAGTTTGGACGATCCACTTCCGCTCATAGGTCCTCTATATTTAGAGTTCCTTCAGAACCAACATTTGTCTCCTCATTATTTCTTTTGGCTTTCATCAAAGACTCAAAAGTCTATAGCTCATTTTAAGGAGGGTGGTGAGGTTGTAATCAATTTTGTTCATAACAAATTGCTACAGAATTGTACAAAGTTGTCCAGCAGCGATTGCATGATAAAGCTCACCTGACTTGGCTTATTTATGAGACTTCCATTCATCTCAGCGATGTTGAAATGGTCCATCATGTTAAGGACATGTTCTCTAATAGACGATCCTTCAGTCATCTGTGCAGTGAAGATGAACGTAAGAGCATCAGGCATGGGTTGAGAGGAAGGTTTTTCAAACATGTCACGAAATGAGTCCATAATCTAGTATACAGTGATCATGGTCTCATGCTTTTTGCCAGGACTTCAGATAAGCCTGCCAATATATAGACTTTTGCCTTGTCATTAACCTTGGTCCATCTTTCATAAGCATCACAAACACTTGGTGATGTCTTGGGTCCAGGAACCGGGGGCATTCCTCTATGAGAACGAATTTGAGGTCATCCACTACCAAAATCATATTCATCGTATTTTTCCATGTTGTGTATTTTCTTTAGTTAATTTTTCGATGCCATTGAGCTAAACATGCTAATAGTACAACACAAAGTATTTATATTAGACATTTGTGCAAAAAATTCAATTTTCATTTTAATCCAATCAATTTAGAAAAAAAAACTAATAATGAACCCAATATTATTTATTTTGCAATGATACATTCATTGATTTGGATCAAATGCCATCTCAAGGTGTACAGTTATTCCTATCATTGAAGTGAGGCACTCTCAATCAAATATTATCCCAGAATAACTCCTTATTTCATAATATTTAATTACCATTTATTTGGACGATAAAGCAAAAACTGCCTTAATGCTTTATCGTAAGTGTAACCCTTCATTTTCAACCCTATAACCCTGCCCCAACCAGTCTGCCTTAGGGAAGAACATGATTGGAACAATTGATTATAGCAATCGTATCCATTTCTGGAGTTTGTAATGCCCTTCCTTCATTCAAATACCCTTCGTAAGGGAGGGTGCGCCCAGGACACCACGAGGCCGAGCATGAAAGAAATATTACAAAGTAACAAAAGAGACTGCATGATATGTTGTCACACGTCCTTCTCCCACTTACTATGAACACTTTTTCCATTCACCTTGATGTTGAACCATGAAAATACCTTTCTAAAGGAGGGTGCCCCTAGGGCACCACAAGGCCGAGCATGAATCTCACCCTGTGAACTTTTAGGGAGGGCGTGGGTAGAAAAAATACATATCATATATATCTTTTTCCTCCCACTAAGTATTCTATCTTTTGGGTTTATTAACTTAGTAAAATCCGGCTAATCAATTTTCAGCTAAGTTCTTTGTTAGTTTGCTCAATATAATGCTTTATTGAATATTTAACAATATCTGATCTCATTCATTAAACACTTTAACAAACTTGATCACTTATTGCATGCTTACAAAATATTTGTCCAATTCACCTTCCAGGTTCGTTTCCAAGTAGAGTCATTCCGTTTTCATCAGTTTAAATACCTCAGCCTAGACAGAACGTTCCTTAGACAAAGATCCATTATGGGCAATTATTTTAGAAATTTAATCTTTTAATAAAGTTCATTTTAATCCTATTAAAACGAATGAAAAAAATGTCATACTTCTAATTTCATTAGAAACCTGTTTAACATAAGTCTAGGTGAATTAATTTTAAACCGTTTAAAATTAATTATGACCTATGTTTGCATGCAATTCTTGATTATCAATTTTAATTCTATTTCATTGAACTTATAACCTTTATAAAACAAGGAATTTGTTGAAATCTTTTCCATTTGCATTAAGTCGACTTTGATTAAACATAACGTTTATATTAATCTAAGTAATGTCCTGCTCAATGCAAAGTTCATTTTTTCATCTAATTATAACGCTTATAATTATCATTCATGAAAAATAAACATGCATATTTATCATACATTATAACATTTATGATGCATGAATATGCTTACTCAAAATATTCATTCAAATAATATAACAATTATATTATAATGCATGAACATTCTTATATTAATCATACATATAGAAATATAACATTTATATTTAGATATGATGCATGAATATGTTTATCCTAAGGTGAGATTTTAAATCTATATGGCATACAATATACAACATATAAATCATACAATTTAAACATACATCTCATGCATATTCAATTATATAAAAGACATTAAAGACCAATATTTGGCACCATAATAAAATAATTAAATTATTGTAATCAAATTATACTAAAAGAAAACCTAAAACCTTAGATTTTAGAAAATTCTAAAAGAAAACATAGAAAAAAAAACTACTTATGTTTGGCGACGGCGATGGATAAACCAGAGCTCAAAACGACGATTTAACCATTCAAAAAAAAACCATAGGTGTCCGAAAAATATTGGCCAAATTTTAGCTTGATCCAATAGTTACAACTCTGGCAATCGACAAATTAGTGAATGTTGTTCCTGATATCAATAATTTATGTTAAAAAAACTACAAATCATAACTCATAGTCATAATATGTGGCTCTGGATAAGAGAATTCTTATAGACTTAAGCATAGCATCAGGGAAAAAGTTTTCTCATAATCAACCTCTTCTCTCTACCGGTCCCTTACTTTTCGTAAGAGATTAACGAGTCTGTAACTCATTCAGGAGAATAGTTATGGTGTACTCTATTTTATTCATAACTGCATTATTGCAGAATTGAAGGACACTCTTTGGAAGAGATTTCAAAATAAAGGACACCTGAATTTTCCCGTTGATGACCGCACCATTCGTCTCGATGACATTGAAGTAAACCATCAAATCCAGAACATGTTTCCTAACTGATTGGCCTTCCATCATGCGTGCATTATAAACATACTTGAGGGTCTTGTGCTGGATCTGAGAGGATGGTTACCCAAACATCTCCTGAAGGGACTCCATGATCTGACGTTCAGCGACCATGGCCTCATGTTTCTTAGTAAGAACGTCAGATAGACTTGCTAAGATATAGATCAAGCTTTGTCATTAGCCTTCGTCTAGCAGTCATAAGCATCATTTAATGCTTGGGATGCATTACGAGCGGGGATTAGAGGACATTCCTCTATTAAAACGAACCATAGATCATCTATAACTAGAATCGTATTTAAGTCGAATTTCTACATCGTATAATTTTCTCCGATAAGTTTTTCATCCTTAAGCAAGGAAATGATTATGGAAAACATGCTAAAACAAATAATGAACAATTGACAGTATTAATTATATTTCTGTTAACCCATTAAAAAACAAGTATTCAGTCAATTTAGTAAAACAAGTAATCAAAGAACCCTAATTAAACTACCGATTTAGTTTTTGTAACGATACTTCAGATATTTAGAGCAACAAGTACCAAAGAGTGATCAGCTACCCTTCCCCTGAATTGAGACAATCTCAGTTAATTACTAAAACCAAGATAACTCTTATTTCTATAGTTTTTAGCTACCGTTGTTCGGTCAAGGATTCTTTAACTAGCTTAATTCATCCTATAAGTGTGACTCTACTATTTTCAGATCCCAAAGGTATGTTTCAATAAGCTACTGTAAGGAGAGACAACTGTTGAAGATTAACTTAAGAAAGCCTCCATTTTTAAAGTTTGCATTATTCTGAATCCTATGATCAGACCCTCCGAAGGGATGGTCGCTCTAGGACGACATGCATGCAAACCATAAGACTATTACTGTGCAACCTAATGGAGGAGACCATAGGATACATTGACATGCATCCATCTCTCACTTACTATGAACATTTTCCCTATTCACATTAGATGCATGGAAACACTTTCTGAAGGGAGGTCATGCCCAGGGCGACAAGAAGCTGAGCATGGATCTCATGGTGTAAACTCTTAGAGACGTGAGAGCTAAAATTTGATGTAGTCATATACCAATTTTCTCCCACTAAAGTATTCTATTATTTTAGGGTTTCGATAACGGGCAAAAATACACGTTATAATAGTGCTAAGTTCTTAAACAATGTTGAATTGCGTTGATAAAACATGTTAAATTGCGTCCATCAAGCATCAATTTTATAATATTGCAATCGCATGCGTTCATCACATTAGAACAGTTGATTTTTGTATTTTTTGTGCAGAATATGCGTTAACGCAAGGCAAGGATTGCGATCATAGGAAATCATTGGTCGAGCGCAACTTCACCGCAAGGCTTTGCGATGATTGTGCTCGCAAACATTTGTCCGAGAGGGATTGTCGTAACTTGGTCAGCACAATATGGTGGACGCATCTGGGTGAAAGGCTAATTAATCACAATGGGATAGAAAGCTGATGACAGTTGAATCCGAATTAAGTTGACAGCCGATAATGATCACAAGTACATTCAGCTTGTCGGTGATAAATATTCGGTGCATCAGTCAGGAATTAAAGCCGTTCCATATGTACAATCATGAGAGAGAAGCCGTCGTTCAACTTGGATATTCTATAAATACCAGAGGCATCCTTCGGAAAAGGGGTTCACGAGTTCATCAGTTAGAGATTTCATGCTTCAGTTCGCACGTCTTTGTTCATAGTTTTCTTTCATTTTAAGCCAGACGCAAGAAAGAAGGTTGTGCCGATAGATCGTTCCGGTAAGCTTGGGAGAGCGCCGAAAGCTTCAAGGACAGAGAGAGGACCGATGTCTGAAGCGGGAACATCTTTAGAACCGAATAGAGATTACAGTGTAAAACCCTCGGTCAGCAAGGAATTGTTACCAGGCTCTCTATCTTTAACTTCCATTGTTATTTTATACTCCACTCATTTACCGAAATGGAATCTATTTCTCTATATCTGTTCACTCTTTGTTATTTACGCATGAGTAGCTAAATTAGTTGAATGGGTTTAGAAGCATTTAGTTAGCACAACTAGGGAATCTTCATTCTAAGCGATTATCTTGTATTATGTATGTTTCATGTGTCCATTAGAGATACTTGGGAGGGTAATCTAAGGACAAGATCTAGGCTTGGGAAGGTCAAGTTAGAATCTAGGCTCAGGAGAGTCAGATTAGAACGCATAAACAAGAGATAGGAGCTTAGGAATGAGCACTATTTGTTATCAACGCATCGCATGCATCTTAGAGATAGGATATGATTGTATGCGGTCACCTTGCTTTTATGCATTTTGCATCATCGCATAGGACAAGAGTAGAGACTTAGGGATAAGCTCTATGGACACTTTTGCATTCAACACATGCATCCCAGACTTAGGAGCATCGCATTTACATTGGAAAATGACTTGTTGTGCATGGTGGTAGCATGATCGCATAGTCTGACACATTCCCAAGTAACGCTAGCTAAAGATTTTCTCAACCCGTTCATTGCATACTCAATGCATCTATCACACAACTGACTTTTCTCAAATCCGTCGCATTTTGTTTATTTTCTCATTAATGCAATCAACAACAAATCAACAATTTATTTATTTGGTTACCGCAAAGTTTTCCTAAAAATTACCAATGCAACCTGTTTTCACAAGTCCCTGTGTTCGACCCTGGACTTACTAGAAAACTCAGTAGAATTTACACTTGGATTCTGTTGAGAAAACTTGAGTGCACAACGCAATTTCATCAACACATACCATCCACATTTCCACTTCATAAAAATTAAGCATAAGGTTTTATTATACTTAATTAAACTCCGGCTAATGAATCAATCTAAATCCTTCTTAATTTTCTCAATATAATATTTATATTGAATGTTTTAACAATACTTTATTTCATTTATTAAACTCTTTAATAAAATCAATCACCTATTACACGCTTATAAAATATTTGTCCAATTCACCTTCCAAGTCAGTTTCCAAGTGGAGATATTTCATTTTCGTCAACTTAAATATCCCCGCCTAAACAGAACATTCCTTAGACAAAGATCCCTTATGGGCAATTATATTTTAAATTTCAACTTTTAATGGAATTTATTTTAATCATATTAAAACAAATTAAAAGATCAACCTATTTCTAATCTCATTAGAAATACTTCCAACATAAGTCTAGATGAATTAATTTACCATTTAAAAATAATTTGGAACTATGTTTGCATGCAATTCTTGATTATAGGATTTAATCTATCCCATTAAGCATATAACGCTTATATTTTAATGTCATATTAAAATCTATCATTTACATCTAATGGCGTTGGTCAAATATAACAATTATATTTATTTAAGTAGTGTCATGCTCAATACAAGGTTCATTTTCATAGAAAAAAATATTGCATTTATATTTGTCATCCATGAAAAATAAACATAGATGTTCATATTCCACCATACATTATAACATTTATAACTTTATATGATGCATGAACATGCTTAATTAATCATCCATCAAAATAAGACAACAGTTATATTATGATGCACGGGCATACTAGTAAAAACATGCATCCATAAAATATAACACTTATATTTAATCATGAAGTATGAATATATTTATCCTAAGGTGGGATTTTGAATATGACATACATTATGCAATATAAATTCAAACATTGATTTAAACATACATCCAATGCATAATAAATTAAAATAAATAGCAAAAATTGGACCAAATTTTGCACCCTAAATAAATAATTAAATTAATATCACTAATTTATATTAACTTAGTTAATTAAAATAAATTACACAAAACAAAAAAAATGCTACAAACACGGAATGAAGGCTCGAACCCACAGCCGCTAGACTCCTCATGCTCGCCAGTGAAGTCGGAGCATTGCAACGCTGAGGGGCAGTGTTGCTATTGGGTTTTATGTCCTACAACTCGTGGTTTGTAAATATTAAACATATTCTATTTTGCAATAAAGATGTTGTTGAGGTTTATTTGATAAAAGATGTTATTGAATATGTGAATTATACCTTTTAATCCTAAATCCAATAAATTAAAGAACCTCTGGCTATATCATCAATACTTGAACTTTATGTGGAGACATAAAAGTAGATCAAATTTGAGTAATAGCTAAAATGGACTTTAGTAAAGGGATTGTTGGGGATGATGCCCTAAAGTCTCATGTCCTGTAATTTGTAAATAGTTTGTATGAACGCTTGTAATGTATAATATATGATATTTACTTAACTTCTTGACTTTGCACATTTGAATGTTTTATTTGCTTTACCACAAACCAATAAACTAAAATCTCTGGTTATCTTTATGTAACTTAAGCATGTATGTGGTGACATACAAGTGGATCATGTCTTAAGTGATAACCAAAATGGTCTGTAGTATATGGATATAAAAGGGAAACCTTATCCTGGTAACGCTATGGATGTGGCCCGTTTTGTGGAATAGTTACAAGTGTTGTGACTTGTCACAGATGGTCTGATCCTGTTCATTCATGTAGGGGATATGCGAGCGGGGGCATCCTATACAAAGAGTTTGTATAATATCGGACCACAAAGTGTTAACGTCACGTTATATAACACCGTTCATGACAGAGACTTCACTTCACTAGGATGACCATAAGTAACATGACCTCAATCCTGAGTGAGTTGGGAACTCCTGCCATTAAGGGTGGTCCTTTGATTTGTATGGGTGCGAGTGGCCAGGCCGCCGACTCAAACCTACCACTTTGGGGATTCATCTGATTTGGGTGCGAGGAACTCAACTACACAAGATGGAATTCATTCCTTCTCTAAAGCATAGTAAGTAGATAGATAACTCCCTTAATGGCTGATCCCAAGACTTGAACAATGTGGCACCACACATATTCTCATGGCCCGAGAGGTGTTCTCACATAGTAGGACTCTGTTGTATTTTTCATTAGAAGGATCAGTGGTACTTAAGGAGTGAGATGTAACTACAGGGACAAAACGGTAAATTGACCCAACTGTACTTATGAGCATCTGTGAATGGTTATCGTACTCATGATTGGTTATATCTGATGGACATAAATATATCTGTAGTAAGAAGGGTTTAGCTATTGGTCTTTAGCGGAATGTCTGGCAGTTAACAGATGGTGGATTTTGTGGCTGAAGAGTTTAGTCAACTATTCATATACCGTTTGAGCTTCAAGCCATAGGTCCATAAGGTCCCCTTGGTAGCTTGGATACAAGTTGAGAATAAGTTTTTGGGTCAGTTTGAAATGTTCAAATTGATAAGAGGAAGTTTGATTATATATGATATAATTGAACTAGTTAATTATATATGATATGATGACTAAATGTATGAGATACATTAAATTGGAGAAAATTGGATATAAATATGATTTATATCAAGTAGAGGAGAAAACATTATGGTTGATATATGATATCAAACTATAGGTTATGAATATAATATGATTACATTTATTATTTTATTAATTTGATAGTTATTAGATAATTGCCCGACGTTTTCTCCAAAACCATGTGTTAGTAGAAAGTTCAATTCAGTTTTCTTAACCAAAGAATAAAATGAAAATGGTTTTCATTTTGCAAAAAAAAAATGCATAATTGTTCATGGTGTGATTCGCATTCGATCGCATAGTACTTGAGAGCCTATACAATAGTGCATCACGTTTACTAAACGACCGTACACCCGCGCACGCATTTCCTGAACGATCGCTTACCATTTACTAGACGTTCGCTTAGTGCCTGAGCTTAACTAGACGATCACCTAGCTTTCCTTACACGATCGTGTACCTCGCCTAAATGACTAAGCACCCCGATTATACGATAGTCTTTCCCTTCTCCCACTTGCTTGATCTTTGTACACGATAGCCTTTCCTCCTCACCTCTACCAAATCCGAACAAAGCCCACATTTTGGATTCTCACGCCAAGAATACAGAGGACTTCGAGTGGTGGTGTCGTCCCCATTTCCTGGTGTTCGTGTGAAGCTGTTCGTAGTAGACGACTTGCTGAACGACTGCCTGATGTTTTAGCGAGAGCACAAGGAGTCTGTTCGTGTGAGTGCGAGTTTTGTTCTAAAGAAAGTCTTCAACTGATAATTCCCCGTTCTCTTGTATTTTATCCTTTAAGCATGCCAGGAATTTAGTGTTGTCGATGCATATCTGTATGTGTAAATGTATATGTGAAAATCCTGTCATAATGAATTGGAAAGATCCGCTTCACCTCAAAGGTACTTTTATTTAAGAGTTCCTTCAGGGATAAGGCTGGGTACCTTAACCTGGGGACACAATGGATGTGGCCCATTTTGTATTGGATACAAATGATGTGATCTTGAATCGTTCATGTGGAGACATGCGAATGGGGGCATCCTATGCAATGAGTTTACATAAGACCGGACCACTAAATTGTCACTTTTATTTTATAACATTGTTTCTGATAAGACTGACTATTTCAATTCGATGACCTAGGTAACTCGATCTTAATCCTGAATTAACTATGAACTCATATTTATTCGGTATTATCCTTTCATCTGCATGGGTGAGAGTGGCTCAACATCGTCGATTAAATAAGCTTACCATTTCAAGGGTAAGATCGGGTAGATAGCTAGAGACATAGTCTTAGAAGATAAAATTCACTCCTACCCAATTATAGGGATAGTAGATAGGTTGTTCTCTTAAGTGCTGACTCCGAGTTTTGAACAAGGGGCTCCACCCTCTTAGGCTTGAGAGGGACTCGGTTTAGTGGTTAGACCATAAACCAATTGTTCATTAGAGGATCAGTGGGACTTAAAAAGCAAGATATAATTACAGGGGTAAAATAGTAATTTGAACCCAGCTGTAATTACAAATGACCTGTGAAGAATCAACATACTAATCATAGTTAAATCAAGGGGACATAAACATATATACAGTGAGGAGAGTGCAACTACTGGGCTTTAGTGAAGTTTCCCGATAGTTAACAATTGTTGGTTAATTAGGTTAGAAAGTTTAGCCAGTTAATCTCTGATTCTTGGAACTCATGATCTATAGGTCTATTAGGTCCTCCTACTAGCTCAAATCAGACTAAACCTTAGGATAGTGTGATGAGAGATTTTGAAACATTCAAATTTCGCTTAGGGAATTATAGTTAATTATATGTGAGGTAATTAATGCAATTATATAGTTTAATTATCGAATTAAACAAATTAAAGAGTTGGAAATATTTAAATAGGATTTAAATATTGTATACATGAAGAGAGGGATTCATAATTGGGATTGGTGTTTTAATTAATTTAATATTTGATATTAAATTATATTAATTAATTAAATTGTTTAATTAATTATTTAAAATTAATTTTATTTAAAATCAGTTATTAGAATTAATTTTGTTTAAAATTGATTTTAAAGAAATTTTTTTTAAAATTAAAATTCTTTTTAGTTTTGATTTTTGGAAAAATCAAATTTTAAAAGAAATTTTGATTAGTGGGTTTATCCCACAGATTCAACTAACCATTACACCTGATTCATCCTGCTTGATGCATGCTTAATTTGGTATCTTCTTGATGTTAGTTTTTCTTCATTAAATAGAAGAAAAAAATAGCAAAGGAAGTGTTCCTTTGGGCTGTCATTTTTTGAGAAAAATCATTTTAATCACATAATTGGATCCCACGATCCATTCTAATATTGGAGAATAGCGGAAAAGACTCTGATGATGGTCCACAACGAATTCGTGATCATATTCAAGCAAGAGTTTGTTGAAATTTGGAGGTTCTTCAAAGGTTGTCTCTTAAAACCTATGTCTCGAATTTATGAACATGCATACTTTAATCCTAAAATTAATGTAGTTAGAATACGAAGAATCTTGATTGCTTGCCCATGTGCGTTGTTAACTAAAATTGCAACGCTATAGATGTTGTCCGTCTCCCCTGACCCCCTAATGCCGCAACACTTCGATAGCAATGTTGTGATGTTGCAATCCAGAATGCACCCTTTTGCATCGTTTTGCTTCAAACTTGGACCGAAAACCCCTGTTTTCTCCACAATCTCTTGAGTAACTCTTGCTCCTCGATCGACACGAGCTTACAGACTCGATACCAAAACATAAATGTCCAAAAAACAATGGAACCCTACAATCGGATCAAAACATAAATCTAAGTGTCAAAAAATGTAAGCATCCAATATTTCAAACCTCACATTCAAAATGCATATTAATACTCACCTTTCTACACTGATTTTTGTTTCTAAAATGTGAAAAATAAAATGCAAGAAATTGGCTCTGATACCAATTGAAAGGATCGAATCCCGAGTGAAAGCGTGAGGACGTCATGCATTTGATTTTTCCATTTCAAAAGAAACAAAAATAACAAGCTAAAATAGAGAATAAAATGATAAACAACATACTTAGCATGCTTTATAAAAGAAGAAACAAAGGGAATAACGATTCTTACCTTCATAGACTCCTAAGCTTCTCAAAATTACTCTTGATCTTCACACGAACCTCTTCTCAACGATCACCGACACTACCACAAGAATAACCTTGTTATTATATAGGATTTCAAGATTTGGATGAGTGGTCTCAAACCCTTAGAAAAGGAAGAGGTAGAGAGATTGTAGAGAGATTGGAGGCTAGGATATGATTTTCACCAAAATCAATTCCTGCGCTAAATAGGCTGATAAGATAAATTTATATCGAGAAGGGTTTACCCCTTCTCCAAGTAATTCTCTTTTTACCTTTGATATCAATTAATTAAATAACCCCTTATTTAATTAATTGACACATTAATTAAATAACCATATATTAAATGTAATTTAATATATATAAACATCATATGTTTATAATCTTCCACCTCTCTATCATTTCTTAATCAACTAGTTAGCCATTAATTAATCAATTAAGTAAATATATTTAATCATATTTAATATAGAGTTAATTAGCATATAAATATCGCATATTTATATGTGTACATTTATTTAGGAATCAAATTTATATAAATCTAACAATTGAATCTCATTCAAATACATCTTTCTTACATAATCTGAATTATAGATCACATTTGTAATTAATTATATATTAATCACATTAATATACAATTTCCTCAATTGATTTGAACAATTTAAATCATTCTCTATTAATATTCTTTAGTGAGCTAACAAGTGAACCTGATGGATCTACAAATCAGAAGCTCCAACGATGTGAGATTAATTGACTCAACTCATTAATCAAATTAATCAATATTCGTTAACTGTACATTCTACTAAAGACCCACAACTGCACTCTTGTCATTATAGATATATTTCTATGTCCACGGATATAGATCAATAACATCAAGTTAGTCCTTCATGAGTGTTCGTAACACCAACTGGGTCAAATTACCTTTTCACCCTTGGGTTACCTTTGTATCCTTAAGCACTAGTGCTCCTCTAATGAACAATCTGTTCATGGTCCAACCATTAAACAAAAATCCCTCTCGAGTCAGTGAAAATGTAAAGGAACAAAGAAAACAAATGGATTTTTGTTGCTTTCTTTTCGAATTTTTCGATTCTCACACATTGTGGCGTTTTAATCATTGTTTTCAATCCAAATTGCTTAAGCCAAGAAATTGAATTAAATTAATGTTGTGTTTGGGTCACTAGTTTTTCTAATAATCTTCACTAAGGGTAATATTATGTTTCGTTTTTTTACTTTTTTTTTCAAATTGTTGTTATATCTACTTTGTAGGTAGAAGAATAGTTCCTAGGTTCCAAGAGTTGACATCAGAGAAATTTAGGAAGGCATCATTGAACACTCCTCGTTTATCTTCGGTTTATTTTTAGTCATTTTAATCATTTTGTTTATTTCAAATTCTATTCTTGTGTGCAACTTAGCATGTATATTGTATTTGTTCAAAGTAGAATATATATGTATACTTCATGGTTGATATGTGGGGATTTGTTGTCTAAACCTATGGAGTTGATTTGGATGAAAAATATAGTTTATCTTGATTTTGGAGTTAAATTATTATCCAATTCCTCTTTTGTGACTTATTATGAATTTGTGAAAGCAATTAAGATTTTATTTTGTGCATGTACAAGTAAAAGATAAGTATTATTGATTTGCACGTCCATAAGTGATATATATATTTTAATAACAAAACGATGACAAACATTTAATATCAGATAATTACTGAGAAAAAGCAAGTGAAAAACCAACATTAAAGATGATGTTCAATGTCGGTTGAAACCGACATTGAATATAACTGGCATTGAAATCTTGATCATCTATAATGCTGATTAGACAACCGACAATGAAGATCTTTTATAGCATGATCTTCAATATTAGTTTTCAACCAACATTTTACCCCTATAATGTCAATTTTAAACCTGCATTAAAACCCAGTTTTGTAGTAGTGGTGATTAACTAAACTAAAAAAAATAATTAAAAGAATAATTAATAATTAATAACTTTAATTAAATATCATATATTTAATTAAGAATATTAAATCATATTCAAATGTAACTTTCTTTCTTAACCTATAGTTTTAATATGAATGTCGTTCATATTAATTTATTAACCTATAGTTCTAATAAGAATCTTATTCATAATAATTTATTATGTGAATCATATTCAAATACATTACTCCCATATTATATAGTTTAAATATGAATCATAATGATAATTAACTAATGTACGTACATGTAGGGATGAAAGTCTTAACATAGCGGAATTCACAGAACCTAGATTGTTATTAATTTGAGATTTCTGAAATACCCATATAATAGGCAATTTAGAAATAATACAGACCAATAAATAACTTATCTACTGTAAAATTGTCCTAGGTTAAGCACACATAAATAAATCTATAATTCTACAGAGAAATGGAGAGGAAACCTTTACCTTTGAAGAATCCAACACAAACTATTTCCTCAATTTGATTTCACAAAATCGTCACCACCACAAGTGTTATCTCCCAATCCTCTAAGAATTCTTTAAAGGCTTTGGTTTGTGGAATCAATTATCAAAATTGGAAAAAATTGGAAAGTTTTTTAGAGAGGCAAAAGAGAATATAGTATTCTTCTATGTTCTCATAATCAAATCTCAATACAACCAACACTCCTGTAAAATGATTTACAGGAGTTTTATTTGAGAAGAAGAGAGATGATCAAACTTGGGATTCATCCCACGTTCTTGTTAATTCCCTACGTAGGAGTTACCTGTTAATTAAAAAATTAATTAATTAATTAATTAAATTTCATTTAATTTAATTAATAACTTCATTTAAATCATATTTAAATGAAACATCTCTCACATAACCTATAGTTTTAATTCAAATAATTTAATTAAATCAAATTAAATTATATTGAATTAAATTAATACTTAATTAATTATCAAATTAAATATCAAATATTTAATTTAGTCCATACTTGAATCATATTCAATTGTATTTCTCTCATAACCTATAGTTTTAATGTGCATCAAATACACATTAATTTTTAACCTATAGTTTTAATATGAATCCAATTCACATTTAATTAATATTTGAATTTCTTCAAATAGTTAATTCTACCATAAATTATTTTTGAATTATATCTAAAATTAAATTTATATTATAAAATTTAAAGAAAATTTAAACTTTATATTATAATGTATCATTACACATTATATTATTTCACTAAGTGAATTTGAACATTTCAAACTCAATTCAAGACATAGTTACCTCAATTCCCTTTGCGAGCTAGGAATAGTACCTTATGAACCTATACATCAGAAGCTCCAACAATATGAGATTAATTGGCTAAACTCATTAACCAAATTAATCAATATTTGTTAACTGTGGGTACACTCCACTAAAGACCCACAACTACATTCTTCTCAATGTAGTTATATTTCTGTGTCCACAGATATAGACTAATAACAGCAAGTTAGTCCTTCACGAATGCTCGTAACACAGCTAGGTCAAATTATAGTTCAACCCTTAGGTTACCTCTGTGTCCTTAAGTCAAGTACTCCTCTAACAAACAACCTATTTATGGTCCAACCATTAAATAAAAGCCTCTTTTGAGCCATCTAGAGGGTAAGGCCTTTTGTTCAAGTCCCGAAGACACCACTTAATGGAACGCTCATCTACATACTCTAAAGTTGGGAATGAGTGAAATCATTATGTATTATTATGTTCCCGAATCCTCACTCGGTCTTGTCCCTAAAATGTATTATTATGTTCCCAGCGAATTGGCCACTCTCACCTATACAAACTAAAGGACAATCCCTCGTGAACAGGTGTTCATAATACACTCAATATTAAGACTAAGTTACTCAAGTCATCTTATTGAAATAGAAACTTAACTAGTCAATGATGTTACATTTAGTGGTTACTATTTCGCGATCTGGTCTTATACAAACTCATTGCATAGGATACTCTCACTTGTATGTCACCTACACAAACACATTGGATCAATGTATTTGTATCAAATACAAAGTGGGTTGTATCCATAGTGTCACCAAGATAAGGTACCTAGTCTTATCCCTATACTATAGACCCTTTAGATTTTATCATGAACATTGATCCTTGTATATCTTTGAAGGATCTCATACCGAGAGTTCCATGAGTGCGTTCTGATCGCTCCGATCTCATCGTGACCAAAGTATAACATTATGCAGTCAAAACATACAGTTATGCAAATAATCTCTACTTAACGGCATGCTATGAACAAAAAAATAACAAAGGGACAGAGTTCCATACTAGTTGAAGACTCTCTTCACACTTTTGAACCCAATGCAGTGGAAACCCTACAACAGATCTACCGTCACCCAACGGATATGTCGACTACAACAGCACGATCAGAACGAACACAAACACTGCAGCGGAGACGGCACCACCATTAGTGAAACCCGGGTATCCTTAGAGTGAAAACCCAAAGAGTGGGCTTTGGTGAGTTTGGTAGAGGACGGAGGACAATGCGTCATGTAGACGATAAGCAAGTGGGAAATGAGGTAGTGCTATCGTATAGCAGAAGTGCTTATCGTATAGAAGAGCTACACGATCGTGTATAAAAGGTTGAATGATCGTTTAGGAAAAACATATATGATCGTTTAGAGAAATCGTGAGGTGGATGATCGTTTAGAAGATAGAGCTTCTATCGTATAGGCTCTCGCGATCGCTTTCACGAATTCTTTTGTGGGCGGACGAAATTACTGAATGCACAATTGTGAAAAATGAAAATGATTTTCATTTTTAACCCGCCGGTTACCATAACCAACACAGCCCACTACCCATGTCCAAATGTGGAAAAATGATTAATTATCATATAATTAATTAATATAATCATTTTATATTTATATCCTATAGTTTGATATCACATATCTATTATAGTATTTTCTCCTCTACTTGATATAAATCATATTTATATCTAATTTCCTCTAAAATAATGTATCTCATACATTTGTTAATTATATCATATATAATTAACCAGTCCAATTATATCATATATAATCAAACTTCCTCTTGTCAATTTGAACATTTCAAATTAACCCAAATATTGGTTCACCATCCGTTAACTGTTAGTGATTCCACTAAAGACCAATAGTTGAACTCTTCTTACCACAGATATATTTTTGTGTCCATCGAATATAACCAATCATGAGTACGATGACCCTTCACATATGCTCGTAAGTACAGCTAGGCCAATTTATCGTTTTAGCCCTCTAGTTACATCTCACTTCTTAAGTACCACTGATTCCTCTAATGAACAATACAATATAATCCAACTATGTGTGAACACCTCTCGGGCCAAGAGAAGGTGTGTGGCGCCACATCGTTCAAGCCCCGAAATCAGCCCTTAAGGGAGCCATCTATCTACTTATTCCTGCTTCGAGGAAGGAGTGAATTCCACCCTATGTAGCTGACCAGCTCCCAAATTAGACGAATCCCCAAAATGGTAGGTTTGAATCGACAACCTGGCCACTCGCACCCATACAAATCAAAGAACCGCCCTCAATGGCAGGAGTTCCCGACTCACTCGGGATTGAGGTCATGTTACCTATGGTCATCCTAATGGAGTGAAGTCTCTGTCATGAACGGTGTTATATAACGAGACATTAACATTTCGTTGTCAAGTTTTATACAAACTCTTTGTATAGGACGCCCTGTTCGCATGTCCCCAACACGAATGATCGGGATCAAACCATCTATGACAAGTCACAACACTTGTGACCATTCCAAAAAGCGGGCAGCATCCGTAACGTTACCAGGATAAGGTTTTCCTCCTATATCCATATACTATAGATCATTTTGGTTATCACTCAAAATATAATCCACTTGTATGTCACCACATACATGCTTGAGTCATATACAGATAACCAGGGATTTTATGTTTATTGGTTTATGGTAAAGCAAATAAAACAAGTAACTGAGCAAAAATTCAAGATGTAAAATAAATATCATATATAATAACACAAGTGTTCGTACATAGTGTTTACAAACTACAGGACACGAGACTTTACGGCATCAACCCCAACAATCTTCACATACAGTTCAAAACTCATCAGACAATCTGAAATATTAGTTTATTAGATTTAGGATTATTAAGACAAAATAAAATACAACACAATCAATAACACTTATTGAAATAACATCGACAACACTTTATTGATAATGGTCAATTATTTACATTTACTATCTACGAGTTTTAGGGCATAAAACCCAACAAACTCCCGCTTCAACTAAAACTCTAGTCAGTGGGATATACATAATATCACTGTCCAAAACAGCAAAAATGGAAATAAAATACAATAAACTAGGATATCCATATATCTATTACACATCTCCCACTTCCCCTATGATGTACATGTCTCGTAGACCTAGATTTTGTAGATGAATCTCAAACACTTTAGTCGAAGATCCTTCGTAAATGGATCAACAACCTTATGCTCCGGAAGCAATCTCTGTTATGGTCACATCTCCTTGTTGCGCAATCTCCCGTATCAGGTGATACTTCCTCTCAATATGTTCTCCTCATTTGTGGTTGCAAAGCTCTTTAGAGTTGGCTAATGCCCCACTATTATCATAATATAAGGTGATAAGCAAGTCCATATTTCGAACCACTTCCAAATCACTCAGGAACTTCCTACGCCAAACTGCTTTCTTTGCTGCTTCATAAGCAGCTACATATTCAGCCTTCATAGTGAAGTCTTCAATTCATCTTTGCTTGATGCTACGCCATACTATAGCTTCCCCAAGGGACAACACAGATCCTTGCATGGATTTCCTTGCATCCTTGTTAGTTTGGAAATCAAAGTCAGTGTTTATGGTGTTGACATTCAACAAGCAGAAGCAATTTGGGATCTTAAGCACTCTAACTACATTAATTTAAGTAAACAAGCATGCAAGGTTAAAGCAAAATAATAGAGTTTCTGAAATTACCTTTGAAGAACTCTTCAATTCAGCAACTTCTTTGCTTGAATCTCCTCTCCTTTAGCTTAAAGACCACCACAAGATCTTTCGTACTATTCTCTTAGCCATTAGAGTTGGATTGTGGGATCCAATGAGATTGTATTTTGAGAATTCTTTAAAGATTTTCAGTTCTCTATGTTTTCGAGGTGAAGAATCCCTTCTTTATCCAAGTACCCAATTGCATGAACTACATTTCTCAGCAAAATCAATCCTTAACAATTCAACAATCAATATTTAAATAAAATTAATTTTAAACAAAATTCATTCTAACAATTAATCTTAAACAAAATTAGTTCTAACAATTAATCTTAAACAAAATTAGTTCTAACAATCAATTTTAAATAAAATTAGTTCTAAATAATTAATTAAACGGTTTTAATTAATTAAATTAATTTAATACCAAATATTAAATTAAACACTAATTCTTAACATGAATAACTATTTATGTTTGTAAAACCACATTTAAATATTCTCCAACTCTCCAATCTCACTAAATTTGATAATTAAATATTTAATTATATCGTATATAATTAATAATTTCCTCAATTTGAATTTGAACGTTCCAAATTTTCTCATCACACTATTCTAAGATTTAGTTCGTTTATGAGCTAGTAGGGGGACCTAATAGGCCTATAGATCAGCTTTAACGATCCCTAGAATAACTGAAATCTTGGTACCTTATCATACCTTCAGTACCAATATTGGAGTAGGGTTTATACAAGGAATAAAACATTTATGCACATGGCAGAATATATATTCATTTAAAAAATTCCTCATAGTTTCATTATCATCGCATGGTGCCACTTAATCTTTCCTAAGGCTGCCACTTAACCCATTAACAAATTATTAAAACTGAAATCCTTAACTTATTTTCATCGCATAAGGCTTGCAATCATTTGGGCCTCTTCATTGTTTATTGCATAATCGGGCCATCGTCGCATTGTCTGTCCTGGAACATTCTTGGCAAGCCTTTCGTAAACAATCGGCCCTCATCCATTTCCGTAACCTACTTCGTACTTGGCTATTATTTTTGTTGCATGGTAATTAGGAACTAATCGCATACCACTCTATCTAGCTCCAGCCTGTTGGATTGTATGTCCTAAAACTCATAAATTGTAAACAGTAAACATATATGAAGTTTATTCAAATAAATATTGTTAAATGAAAATGAATTGCTTGTTTAATAACTCTACATCCAATAAACTATGAACCATTGGCTATTGTCATGAATCCTTGGACTTTATGTGGAGACATAAACTGGATCAAGTTCGAGTAAAATAGCTTAAACAGTCTATAGTACTTGGATAAGATTCGGTACCTATTTCTAGAGATACTATTGAATATGACTCGATTTATGATTGTTATAAATGTTGTAAAGTGTCATAAACGATGTGATCGGTTCATTTGTATAGAGACATATGAGCGGAGGTGTTCTACACAATGAGATTGTGTAAGACTTATTGAGGTTACTGCCCTAAATCTCATAGGGTTCTGTAGTTTGTAAACACATATATGAACAAATATTTGTGATGTAATAATATGAGATATTTTATTCACTACAGTCTATGAAATATGAGGTATTTTTGTTGCATTAATCACAAACCAATAAACTAAGATCCCTGGTTGTCGTTATAACTTATGGATGTATGTAGAGACATACAAGTGGATCATAGTATATAGATAAAGGAGGGAAACTTTATCCTGGTGACACTACGAGTGTAACCCGCTTTGTAGGTGCTACAAGTGTTGTAAAGTACTACAAATGGTTTGGTCCTGACCATTCGTATATTAGACATGCAATCAGGGAAGCTCTATATAAAGGAGTTCGTATAAGACTAAATCACGAAATGTTTAGTCTCGTTATACAACGCCGTTCGTGACAAAGACTTTCATTTCACTAGGATGACCATAGGTAACATGACCTTAATCCTAAGTGAGTTGTGAACCCCTGCCTATGAGGGCAGTCCTTTGATTTGCATGAGTACGAGTGGCCAAATCACTGACTCAAACCTACCACTTTGGAGATTCGTCTGATTGGGGAGCTGGGAACTCAGCTACACAAGACGAGATTCACTCCTTCCCCGAAGCAGGGGTAAGTAGCTAAATTGCTCCCTTAAGAACTGATTCCAGGACTTAACAATGTGACGCCACACTTTCTCTTGGCCCGAGAAGTGTTTACTCATAGTTCATTAAAGAAATCAATGGTACTTAAGAAGTTAGATGTAACTACAGGGGAAAAACCATAAATTGGCCCAGCTATACTTACGAGTGATTTGTGAAGAGCCATCATACTGTTGAATAGTTATATCCAATGGACACAAAAATATATTTGTAGTGTAAACAGTAAATTGGCCTAACTGTACTTACAAGTGGTACTTAAGAAGTTAATGGATGATGGATATCGTGATTAAAGAGTTTAGTCAGTTATTCACATACCGTTGGAGCTTCAAGCTACAGGTCCATAAAGTTCCCTTGGTAGCTCAATGGATTCATGTTGAGAATCAGTTTTTGGGTTAGTTTGGAATTTGATTATATATGATATAATTAAATTGGTTCAATTATATATGATATAATTGATTTGATGTATTTGATATATTAATTGATTGGAGGAATTAAAATAAATACGAATTATATTAAATGCCATAAAGGAGAAAAAAAACTAAAAAGAACTATGGTTTAAATATTACATATAATGTATATTAAAACTATAGGTTATAAATATATGATGATAAATTAGCTATTATATTTATTTATAACAAAACAATTATGAGATCATTGTTGTTGGTTATTTTTCCTCTATTAACTGAATAAGTGGGAAGTTTTATTCAGTTTTGATAACTATTGAATAAAATGAAAATCATTTTCATTTTTTTTAAAGTCCAATGAATTCCAATTGCGTAAAGAGAAAAAGCTATACGATAGCGTTGAGAGAGAAAAGGATCAAGCATCGAGTTTGTTAGACGATAGCTCCTCACTACTCAACGATCAAGTATCCAAGTCTATACAATAGACTTTCTCATCTTCCCACTTACTCAGACATTTACTCGATCATATAGTTACTCCTTCCATCTACCAAATCTATACAGAGCACACACCTTCTAGATTCTCACACCAAGAATACCAATGTAGCCTCTTGGTAGTGTCAAGTTTGCTGTTTGTGGATCAAAGATCAAGTTTTACTCAATTTTGTTCGAGGATCTACTAATTCAAGTTTGTTGGGTTTGTTTGTTGCATTCGTGCACTTGATCGAGTTTGCTTGAACGCTTGGCTGATTGATCAAGGGTATACCAGAAGAAAAGTTCTTCAAAGGTTTTTCTTACTCGATCCTTTTGTATTTAACTTAAAAGCATGTTTTAATTTACTCGTTGATGCATAACTGTTATTTTTTAATTGTAAATGTTCTTGTTCTTTCATAATGGGATTTGGAACGATCTGTTTCCACTCAATGGTTCTCTTATTTAAGAGTTTCTTCAATTGGTATCAGAGCCAAGTTGAAAAGGGGAAATGTTTCCATTGCAACCAGAATAGGCACTGGAAGTGGAACTACCCACGTTGGTTGAAGAAGAAGAAGAAGACCAAGGTCAATCAAGATAAATGTGATTTACTGGTTTTGGAGACTTGTTTAGTGTTTACCTAAATGTGAAGACTTAGTTAAAACAAGAGAACCATGAGTAAATGGTGTTATGAAATAATCACTAAGGTAAACAAGAGGACAGTAAATGGTGTTAATAACCAAGAGGACCGTTCTACAACCCTAAACAAGAGGACCACGAAATAAGCACTGTTATGTATTAACGCCATTTACTGTTAACACTGATTAATTTCACTTCTTGATGACCTGGATAATTTGATCTGAATCTTGAGTTGTCTATGGACTCATGTTTATTCGGGATTGTCCCTTGATCTACATAGGTGAGGGTAAGCTCAGCAGCACTACTCATATGCTTTCCATTTCAGGGATAAGACCGGGTGGATAACTGGGGACATAGAATTTGTGAGATGGAATTCACTCCTACCCATTTTAGGGATAGTAGAAATGTTGTTCCCTTAAAGAATGATCTCGGATCTTGAATAAGGGGCCCCATCCTCTCACTGGCCTAAGAGGGAATGGATTTAGTAATTAAGATCCTAAACCAATTGTTCATTAGAGAGAAAGTGGTACTTAAGGAGAAAAGATGTAAGTTAGAGATAAAACGGTATTTGATCTAGCTAAGGTTACGAACAACCTATGAAGGATCAATTTATATCAAATTGACACTGTTAGTCTCGAATAGTTGGAGTCCATGATCTGTATATCCATTGAGTCTCCTTGTTAGCTCACTACAGATAAAATTCAAGAATTAGGTGAAGTGAGAATTTGAACTGTTCAAATTCGACCTTTAGGAAAAAATGTATTTTATATAAGATATAATTTATGATTAAATAATAAATTAATTATTTTTTGGAGAGTATATTTTATAAGATATTAAATAAAATATTAGCATGAAAGTGTTTTAAATTGATTAATGTGATTAATCAAAATTAGATGTTAAAGACAATATAATATGTGACATTAAATTATTTATTTTATTTAATTAAAATTATTTTAATTAAATAATTTCTAAAATATGAAAAATGTATTTTATATTTTGCCAAAAAAATTGATTTATTATCAATTTGTTTTAATAAAAAATTAGTTAGTGGAAAAATCTAATTGTACTGAACCCTAGCCCGTTTTCAAATTTTTGCCCAGTGGAAAGTTCGCACACAAAAATAGGTCTCCAGGGCACCCCCGCTGGGCCCGCGAGCCGTTTGGGGCGCTAAATTAGCTTCGTTCCTAAAACCGTCTGGCGCACGACTTTTTGCCATCGTTCTAAACCACTGGGTTCATTTTGAAATTTTCGCCCAGTGGAAAGTTCACACACAAAAGTTGGCCTCGGGGCACCCTCACCAGGCCCGATAGCCATTTGGGGCACAAAATAAGCTCCATTGCCAAAATTGTCTACGCACGGCTTTTTCTCATCATTCTGAACCCCTTGGTTCATTTTCAAATTTTCGCCCAATAGAATGTTTGTGCATAAAAATTAGCCACGGGGCACCCCCACTGAGCATGGGAGTTGTTTGGGGCACCAAACTACCTCCATTCCCAAAACCGTCTTACGCATGAGTTTTTCTCATCATTCTGAACCCCTGGGTCCATTTTCAAACTTTCGCTCCGTGGAAAGTTTGCGCACAAAAATTGGGACCCAGGCACCCGCGCCGAGCCCATAGCCATTTGAGGCACCAAATTAGCTTCGTTCCCAAAACATCTTAGCGCATGGATTTTTCTCATCGTTATTTACCCCGGTTCATTTTCAAATTTTCGCTCGACGGAAGATTCGATAAAAAAATTGGGCCTGGGGCACCCCTGTCGTACCCAATAGCCGTTTGGGGCAAGAAATGAGCTCAGTTCCAAAAATCGTCTGGCGCACGGCTTTTTCTCCTCGTTAGAACACCTAGGACCGTTTTCAAATTTTCACCAGGGGAAAGTTTGCGTACAGAAATTGGGCCCAGGGCAGCCCCGGGGGGCCCAATAGTCGTTTGGCGCACCAAATGAGCTTCGTTCTCAAAACCGTCTGGTGCACGGCTTTTCCTCATCGTTCTGAACCTTTTGGTCTATTTTCATATTGTCGCCTGGTGAAAAATTCGCGCACAAGAATTGAGCCCCAAGGAACCCCACCGGGCCCGATAGCCGTTTGGGGCACCAAATGAGCCTCATCCTAAAATCGTCTGGTGCACTCCTTTTTCTCATCATTATAAATCCCAAGTCCGTTTTTAAATTTTCGCCCGACGAAAAGTTTGCGTAAGAAAATTGGGCCCCGGGACACCCCCGCCAGGCCCAGGAGCCGTTTAGGGGGGGGGGGGGGGGGAATCAAATGAGCTACTTCCCAAAACCGTTTGGCTCACGACTTTTTCTCATCGTTCTGAACCGCTGGGTTCGTTTTGAAATTTTCACCCAGCAGAAAGTTCGCACACAAAAATTGTACCCCAAGGCATCCTCGTCGGCCCTAGTAGCCATTTGAGGCCCCAAATGAGCTTTGTTCCCAAAATCGTCTGGGGCACGGCTTTTTTTCATCGTTCTAAACCATTGAATCCGTTTTCAAATTTTTGCTTACGCAAAGTTCGCGCACAAAAATGGGGCCTTGAAACACCCTTGGCGGGCCTGGGAGTCGTTTGGGGCACCAAATGAGCACTGTTCTCAAAACCGTCTGGCGCACAATCTTTTCTCAACGTTTAGAACCCCTAGACCTATTTTCAAATGTTCACCCAGCCGAGTATCGACGAAAATGTAAGTGCATGTTGAGGAATATAATGCGAAAATATAACAAAGAGAATAATGTTACCTAATGCAGAGAGCAGAGGTGTACATAAAAGCACCAAAAATCGATCATGTCGGGTTGTATCTCCAGAAACTCGCAGTTTGTAAAGTTAAACATATTTTATTATCAATAAAGATATTTTTCGACATTACTTCAATAAAGTTGTTATTGAATCTATAAATTGCACTTATAAAATCTAAATCCAATAAACTATGATTCATGGCTATTATATGAATACTTGAACTTTATATGGATATATAAAAGTGGATCAGGTTCAAGTAAATAGTCAAAATGATCTATAGTATTTAAGGTTGGGTGTCTTATTATGGTAACACTATCAGATGTGGCCCACTCTGTAGTTGTTACAAGTTGTTGTAAACGTGCTACAAACGAAGTGACCCTGATTCATTCATATATTGACATGAGGAGTGGGGGCATCCTATGCAATGAGTTTGCATAAGACCAAACTAAGAAATAAGCCACTCTTACTTTATAACGTTGTTTACTGTTTAAGACTGACTATTTCGCTTAGATGACATACGTAACTCAATCTTAATTCTGAGATAACTATGAACTCTTGTTTATTCGGGATTATCCTTAGATTTGCATAGGTGAGGGAAGGCTCAACAGCGCCGACTCAATAAGCCTCTCATTTTAGGGGTAAGGCCGAGTAGATAGTTGGGGACATAAGATAGAATAAGGAATTCACTCCTACCCGATTTAGGGATAGAAGAAAGGTTGTTCTCTTAAGTATTTAATCCAGGTGTTGAACAAGCGCCCCAACCTCTATAGGCCTGATAGGGATCCGGTTTAGTCATTGGATCACAAACCAATTGTTCATAGTGTAGGATTGTATTAGCAACAGCAGAAGCACAAGGATCATCTAAGCACTAAAATTCACTAATTTTGGCAAAATATAAAGCATGCTCTTGCAGAAAACAAGTGAGTTTCAAGACATACCTCTTATAGAACTTCTTCAAAGCTCCTTCTCTTACTGCTATCTTCTCTGAATCTTGTTGCAGACCACCTCAATATCTTCCCACTATTCTCTTGGTGCTCTAGATTGAGTTGTGGGACATAAAATAAGCTTGAATCAAGGGATGAAGGAGAAATGCTCACTGCAGTAATCTTGTTGAAAAACCCTTTCTTTAACCCGAATTTTCTCTAAAAAATCTCTATAGATTGCATGCCCGGTTTTCACTCTAATCTCTTCATTATATTGTAGATCAACATGCAAAGAAGAGAGTTGCATGAGTTGCAACTCATGCTTGGAGAAGACAAGACAAACAGAAAAGCTTTTGTGTGAGCAACTTAGGAGATGGATAATGGAAAACAAGCTTTTTCCATTTTTGTGTTTTTGTTTTCTAATTTTCCAATTTTATCATAAACTCAAATTTTGATTTTAAAATTCATTTTATTTTAAAACTGAAAAAATTAAATTAAATTCATAAATTAATTTTAAATAAAACTTAATTAATTTAATATAAAATATTAAATTAATCTTAACACATATCCATCTATATATATTTAAATCATATTTAAATATATAAATTCTTCTATTCCATTTAATTCTCGAATTAAACATGTAATTATATCTCATATAATTACTAATTTTCTTAATTCTAATCTGAACAATTCAAATTAACTTATCACACTATTCTAGAGCTAATCTATTACGAGCTAGTAGTGAGACCTCGCAGACCTATAGATCATAGGCTTCAACGATCCGAGATTAATTGACTAAACTCATTAGATCAGATTAATCCTCATTCGTTAACCAATGTGCCACTCCACTAAAGTCCATTGTTGCACTCCCCTCACTGTAGATATATTATGTCCACATGATTTAACCATAATCAGTAAGTCGACCTTCATAGGTTGTTCGTAATAACGGCTGGGTCAAATATCTGTTTTACCCTCGAGATTACATCTTATTTCTCAAGTCCCTACTGATACTCTAATGAACAACTGGTTTGTGATCCAATCACTAAACCAAACTCTCTCAGGCCAGTAAGAGGGTGGGGCCCCTTGTTCAAAACCTGGATTTAGTACTTGAGAGAACAACCTTTCTTCTATCCCTAAATCGGGTAGGCGTGAACTCCGTCTTGCACCCTATGTCCCCAGCGATCTATCCGGCCTTACCCCTGAAATGGGAGACTTATTGAGCCAGTGCTGTTGAGTCAACCCTCACCTATGCAAATCTAAAGACAATTCTAAATAAACAGGAGTTCATAATTAACTCAGGATTAAGATCGAGTTACCTAGGTCATCTAGGTGAAATAGTCAGTCTTAAACAGTAAACAACGTTATAAAGTAAGAATGACTTATCTCTTGGTACGAATCTTATGCAAACTCATTGCATAGGACGCTCTCACTCCTCATATCATAACATGTACGAATTAGGATCATATCGTATGTAGCACTTTACAACTTTTTGTAACAACTACAGAGTAGGTCGCACCCAATGGTATTGCCAAAGAATAAGGTACCCAACCTTATTCATGTACCATAGATCATTTTGATTACTTGAACCTGATCCACTCTTATGTTTCCACATAAAGTCCAAGTACTCATACAATAGTCATGGGTCTTAGTTTATTGGACTTAGACTTTCATAAAATTTATGAAATCAATAATAAGTATATTGATTATAGAAAATGTTTATCATTCTACATACTGCGAGTTTTAGGACATAAAACCCAACACATAGAGGATCAGTGGAACTTAATGAGCAAGATGTAATATTGGGGTAAAACAGCATATTGACCCAGTCGTTATTACAATCAACCTGTCAAGGGTCGACTTATTGATTATGGTTATATCAAATGGACACAAATATATCTACAATGAGGAGAGTGCAACTATCGAACTATAGTGGTGTGACTTGATAGTTAACGAATACTGATTAATTTAGTCTAAAAAGTTTTGGCCAATTAATCTTAAATCGTTGAAGCTCATGATCTATAAGTCCATAAGGTCCCTCTACTAGCTCGTAAAACATGAACATCTTGAATTAATAAATTTAGTAAATTTGGAATCATATCAATTTAAAAATGTTCAAACTGAAATTAGGTTTGAATTTGAATAGTTCAAAATTTAAATTAGGGTTTGTATAATTATATTTGATATAATTAATTAATATTTAATTTATTAAAATTAAACGAAATTTGAGAGTTTATAATATTTAAATATTAATTACATGAATAAGATTCATGTTTAAAATTAGGTGTGTGATTAATTCAATATTTGATATTAAATTATGATATAATTAATTAAAATAATTTCTCATTTGAAATTGTGATTTTGATTTTGATTATTTTCTGAATTAATTGAATTTTAAAACTGAGAAAGTGGAAACGCCCCACTTTTGACAAAAGAAGGTATTTCCTCCTTGAATCACCACCTAGCCCATTATCTTCATCATCTTAGTGCTAACATTCAAATAGTCAAGAAATGTTTGCATGAAAGAGTTGAATAAAAACTCTTTGCTTGGTTAGAAGGGGTAAGGTTTTTGGCTGCTGAAATTAGTTTCTGCAGAAAAGTTTATTCATCACCTTCAAATCCTTTTTTCCTTTCAAAAATTCACTCCATTTGGAGTTCCACCACTCAAATTCAAGGTTAAGAATAGTAGAGAAGATCTCTTAGTGGATCACTATTGAATTGGAGCTGGAATCACATGAAGAGCAGCTTGGAATTAGAAGAATTCATCAAAGGTATGTAGTTTAGAAACCCTCTTCTGAAATTTATGTTTAAGCATACTTTTGGAACTCAAATTAAATGCAATTAGAGTGCTTATTGATTATGTTTTATTCTTTGCATGCTAGTATATCCTATCAATTGGTATTAGATCGTGATTTAAGCACTATATTAGTGTTAACTTGAGGTTTGGTGGGTGTTTTTCATAAGTTGTATGAAAATGATTAACTGATATGATTTTTCTGAGTTTTGGCATTCTTTTCTCTTCAATTATGTTGTAATTCTTATAATTGGATCTTGTTTGATGGGCCTTAATGCGTGTTTAAGTGTCTGTAATTCGATTGGAGTCATTAAAGCTGTAATTATGATGTAATTGAAGAAATAAGTGAAGAAGGTCGAGCAGTAGGAACTAGATTTTGTAACTACTACCATATACTCGATGCTCAATGGAATACTCGATGGCTTACTCTATGATATTTCATGAAATAACTCAATGCACGACGTCATACTTGATCATACTCTATGCCCATACTTGGTATTTTATGAAATACTCGATGCACAATACCATACTCGATGGTACTCAATGCAACTCGATAGTATTTTGTGAAATACTCGATGCTTAAGGGTATACTTGATGCTTAATGGCATACTCGATGCTTAATGGTACTCAATGGTTTTTTTTCCTAGTTCAGCCCATTTTCTAGCATTGGAGGTCAAGTTCGAGAGGTTTGGGTCTGGTTTAAGGCAGTTCAAGCAATCCATAAGCATTTTGGAGCCGATTTTTTCTGAATTTTATAATAATTGGACTTTTGTTTGCTTGATAATGTCAAAACTAAAACCATATTAGTCTATGTCTAATTATTTATGCATGTGATGTATGTTATAATTAAATAAATCTTGTATGTGCATAAAGTATGTCATGTAGATTTAAAATCCCACCATAGAAAATATGTTACATGCATTAAGAGTATGTTATAAAGTGTTATAATATATAATATGCATGTATAGGGTTTCAAATGTTTTAATATAAATGTTATATTAAATATTGAATTCCTTCGATGTATGTTGTGGATGCTTAGCATGTCTAAGATTTTGTAAGTTGTGATAAAATTGGCTTAGACATTTAAAATCCATAACAAAGATAAGTTACATGGTCACGTAGGTTAACCACTTGTTTTAATAGTTAAAATAGGTCGACATCTTGTAAAAATGGTTACAAACTCAACCGATATATAATCTTGTCTAAGGTCGGCGGTACTTAAGTTGACGATCTATGGAACACCTCCTATCTGGGGATTATGGTCGAATAATTGAGCGTTGTTAACCAGTTTTATGAGCAAAACGTAAGCGGTGTGAGGTTTTAAAACTGGTTTATCACCTAGACATCGTAGGTTAAATCCAAATATAAACTTTATACTTGGATAAACACCTAGATTTAGGTTGTTTAGTTAGTTGAAACAAATCTGAGTAAAAATATACCCAAACAAATAATAAGATACTATAATGGAAGTTTAATAGCATATATGATATGTTATTAGAACACTTTAGTGGGAGGTTATTAGAATGCTTCAGTGAGAAATTAATAACGTATACAATATGTTATCTTTGGCTCTCGCGTCCCTAAGAGTTCACATCAAGATTCATGCTTCACTTCATGTCGATTATGAACCTCGACTGCTCCATTCAAAAAGTGTTGGCATGAATCAAGATCAGGTGAATAAGGAAAGTTGTTCACAGTAAAATCAAAAGTGATGTTTTTATTTTAAATCTCAGGTGAATAACCCATGTTACAACCATTCGATTGGAGTTCACATCGAGATTTTTGTTTAACTTCGTGTCGATTATGAACCTCGACTACTCCATTCGAAAAGTGTTGGCATGAATCAAGATCAGGTGAATGAAGGGAAGTTGTTCAATGTAAAATTAAATATACGATATATAAATTTAACTCTCACGTCCCTAGAAAGCTCATACCGTAAGATCCACGCAATGCCACGTGTCATTTATGAACCTCGACTGCTCCATTTGGAAAGTGTTTGTATGCGATCAAGATCAAGGTGAATGGGGAAGTAGTTCATAGTAAGTGGGTGAAGGATATGTGTCAACATGTCCTACAATCTCTTCCGTTTGTTTGGACCGTGAGATTCCTATGTTCCGCCTACTTGTCATCTTTAAGTCGGTTTTGTTAGTCGTTTAACAATGGCTATCCCCTCAGATGGTTGTAACATGGGTTTCGGAATATTCAAACTCTAGAAATGGATGGGATTTCTTAGGTCGTTTTCCAACCTTGATTTTGCAATTTGGTAGCATCGTAGGGGTCGACCTCTAAAGTCTGAAAAATGGAGGGTTACACTTATAGAATTACTAAAGTATTAGTAAATTCGGACAAAAAACGGTAGCTAAATGACTATCGGAATATGAGTTATTCTGGAGATAGTATTTAGTCAAGATTGTCTTGCTTTAGTGAAGGAGTATTTGACTACCCCTTGATAGCGCTTATTCTGACTCACTATAATATCGTTGCAAATAAAAAATGATTGTGGGTATATTATTACTTTTTGCTAAAACTTGATTTGGATTGAGTTGCAATTTATTAATAAGAATATGTTTAATTTTCAGCATGTCGAATTCTTCTAAAATTCGCTTCCGCTTTAGTTAATGGGAATAACAATTCAATATGCAAATTACTAGCAAATGATGATTCAAAACAAGTTTTAACAAAAGATTATCCTATATCTTCCCACTCATCTAAAGTTTTGAACAATATAAATGAGTATGAAAAATTCAAACAACAAAAAGATGCTTAATGGAAAATGACAAAAAGACCTGGATAATAGATTCATGTGACGCTAATCATATCTATATTTTCTCTCAGAAAACTAGTTCCTAGAGACAACTTACAAAAGGCGAAGCAACCTTTAAGGTAGGGACCGGAGAGGTTGTTTCAGCTAAAGTAGTGGGAGATGTGAAGTTATTTATAGGAAATAGGTGCATTTTATTTGAAAATGTTTATTATATTCCTTCTATGAAAAATAACTCGCACATGTTAAAACCGACTAAGGTAAAAGCCATTTTGAACATAGAGATGTTTAGAACAGCTGAGACTCATAAGAAAATGAAAGTTTCTCCAAATGTCTATCTTTGACACTTGAGACTTGGTCACATAATTCTCAACAGGGTTGGGAGATTGGTGAAGAACGGTTATCTAAATCAGTTTGAAGACAATTCATTATTGTCGTGTGAATCATGTCTTAAGGGTAAAATGACTAAAAGTTCTTTTTCTGGAAAATGTTTTAGAGCCAAAGAACCCTTAAAGCTGGTACATTCGGACCTATGTGATCCTATGAATGTAAGAGCTAGAGGAGAGCATGAATATTTCATCAACTTTATTGATGACTATTCAAGGTATGGACATATTTACCTAATGCATCATAAATCTGAAACATATGAAAAGTTCAAAGAATATAAAGGTGAGGTTGAGATCCAATTAGGTAAAAAAACTTAAAACACTTCGATCAGATCGAGGTGGTGAGTATATGGACTTAGAATTCCTGGACTATTTGATAGAGCATGGAATCCAGTCCCAACTCACAGCCCCTAACACACCTCAAAAAAATGGTGTGGCAAAAAGGAGAAACATAACCTTCTTGGACATGGTTCGTTCCACGATGAATTATGCTCAGTTACCAAGTTCCTTTTGGGGTTATGAAATTCAGACTACGGTGTATATTTTGAACATGGTTCCCTCAAAAAGTGTTTCTGAAACACCTTACGAGCTTTGGAGAGGACATAAAGATAGTTTATATCACTTTAGGATATGAGGATGCCCAACACACGTGTTGGTGCAAAATCCTAAAAAAGCTGGAACATCGTTCAAACGTATGCGTATTTATAGACTACCCTAAAGAGACATAAGATCATCATTTTTATGATTCTCGGGAAGATAAAGTATTTGTATCTACAAATGCAACTTTCCTTGAGGAAGACCACATCAAGAATCACCAACCTCGCAGTAGGCTAGTAATAGATGAAATGACCAAAGAAATGACAAATACATCAACAAAAGTTGTAGATCACGCAAGTCCATCAACAAGTTATTAATGAAACTGATATTCCACATCTTTCTCAAGAGTTGAGAGTGCCTCGATATAGTGGGAGTGTTGTACAACAGTTTGACCTATACATGGGTTTAACTGAAACTCAAGTCATCATACCTGATGATGGCTTAGACGATTCATTAATTTTCAAACAAGCAATGGATGTTGTGGACAAAGAACAGTGGGTTAAAGCCATGGATCTTGAAATGGAGTCAATATACTTCAATTTAATCTAATACCTTGTAAATCAACCAGAAGGGATAAAACTCATCGATTATAAGTGGATCTACAAGAGAAAATGAAACCAAGCTGGAAAGGTACAGACCTACAAAGCTAGGCTTGTGGTAAAAAGTTTACCCAAAGAGGGGGGTGGACTATGAAGAAACCTTCTTTCCGGTGCCATGATAAAGTTATTAGAATACTCTTTTCCATTGCCACATTTTATAATTATGAAATCTAGCAAATGGATGTCAAGACAGTATTCCTAAATGGCTATCTTAAGAAGAGTATCTACATGTCTCAACCAGAAGAATTTATTAAACGAGGTCAAAAGGAAAAGGTTGGCAAGCTTAATCGACCCATTTATGGATTGAAACAAGCATATCAATCTCGAAATATAAGATTTGACACTGAGATCAAATCTTATGGCTTTGACCAAAATGTTGACGAACCTTGTGTTTACAAGAAAATCATTAACAAAACTGTTACTTTTCTAGTATTGTATGTTGATGATATTCTACTAATAGGAAATGAAGTAGAATTTCTGGCTGACGTCAAGAGATAGCTTGCTACGCAATCCCAAATGAAAGATTTAGGTGAAGCGCAGTATGTTCTTGGGATCCAAATAGTTCAGAACCGAAAGAACATAACTTTATCATTATCTCAAGCATCTTACATAGACAAGATGTTGTCTAGATATCAAATGCGAAATTCCAAGAAAGGAAGGTTTCCTTTCAAACATGGAATTCATCTGTCTAAAGAACAAAGTCCTAAGACACCTCAAGATGTTGAGGTTATGGATCGAATTCCATATGCATCAGAAGTAGAGAGCTTATTGTATGTCATGTTGTGTACTCGTCCCGGCATATGCTATGTAGTCGGAATAGTCAGCAGATTCCAGTCCAATCCAAGATTTGATCACTGAACCGGCGTTAAGAACATTCTCAAGTATCTTTAGAGTACGAGAAACTATATGCTCGTGTATGGTGCTAAGGATCTGATCTTTACTGAATACACTTATTTTGACTTCCAGACCAATATTGATTCAAGGAAATCAACTTCGAGGTTAGTATTCACTCTGAATGGAGAAGCAGTAGTGTGGAAGAGTATCAAGCAAAGTTGTATTGTTGACTCCTATGGAAGCTGAGTATGTAGTTGCAAGTGAAGCAGAAAAAGAAGCAGTAAAGGAAGCAGTATGGATTAGAAAGTTCCTAACTGATTTGGAAATGGTTCCAAATATGCACCTATCAGTCATCCTTTTTTTGTGATAACAGTGAAACAGTTGCAAACTCAAAGGAACCTCGAAGCCATAAACATCGAAAGCACATCGAGTGCAATTACCATCTTATTAGAGAGATTGTGCATAGAGAAGACATGATCGTCATGCAGATAGCCTCACAAGACAACTTAGCTGATCCATTTATGAAGGGCCTCTCGGCTAAAGTGTTCGAGGGTCACCTAGTAGGACTAGGTTTACAAGATACTTATAACTAGGGAAAGTGGGAGAATTTATGGATATCTAATGTTCTAGTTTATTGTATTTATATTTTTTCATTCTTTTATTGTACTCAACATTATTTGTATATATTTATCCACTAGAGTTTTAATCCAAATGGGAGTATTGTTCGGTTGTATGTCCTAAAACTCGCAGTTTGTAAAGTTAAACATATTCTATTATCAATAAAGATATTATTCGACATTATTTCAATGAAGTTGTTATTGAATCTATAAATTGCACTTATAATGTATAAATCTAATAAATTAAGATCCATGGCTATTATATGAATACTAGAGAAGATCTCTTGGTGGTTCACTGTTGAATTGGAGCTGGAATCACGTAAAGGGCAGCTTGGAATTGGGAGAATTCATCAAAGGTGTGTAGTTTAGAAACCCTCTTCTGAAGTTTCTGTTTAAGCATGCTTTTAGAACTTAAATTAAATGTAATTAGAGTGCTTATTAATTCTGTTTTCTTCTATTGCATGCTAGTATATCCTAAAAAATCCGACCTATCAAAATCGACTGAATTAAGGTCGGTCAGTTGGGGCTAGGGTTCGGTCGGTTGGTTGTCGGTTTACTTATAAAAAATTTGGAAAATTGACTGCCCGAACGACATATATATATACAATTATTATTTTTTTTTTTTTAAATAAGTATAAAAGCATGCCCACTACCACCAACCCAAGCCTAAGCCTACTATTTTAGTATTGATTTTTTTTTTGTGTGTGTTGCCTAATTTTCAAAACCTATTACATGATTGATTTGATTTTTTTTATAAAAAAAATGAATTATTTAAACTTTTAAAAGTTGAAAATTATATTAACCTAACAATAACACTTCATCAATTTATCTTTCCTTTTCATTCACCTTTGCCTTTGTAAAATAAATAAATAAAAATAATAAAAATAAAAATAAAAAGACCAGACCAACCGACAGTTGACCAAATTTCACACCTTTTTTTGGTCGATTTTCGATGCAGGTTTTCTCCCAAAACCGACACCAACCGACCGGTGTTTACCCCTAGCAGGGAGAATCGAGAGAGTTTCGAGTGTAGAGGTGCAGTCGTCGAGAGATGTAAAATCGAAAGATGAGACAGAATAGTCTGAAAAACGAGTTGAAGTGGTGAAATAATGGACTTCAAATGGGTTGAGAATTCAAAAAGTTCAAAATGATCGAGTATACGTTAATCGAGTATCGAATAAGACGTGGCTATGATCGAGTTTACACGTATCGATTGCAGTCGTATCAAGTGACCATGCATCTGGGTATCGGGTAACTGTGGTCGAGGATCGTGTCACGAGAAAACGAGAATCGAGTGACAAGTCATCGAGGATTGAGTTGTCAGGCGCATGGGATGCATCTCAGGTGTGAAATGGCACAATTACACGTGGATGACGTCAGCAAAAGGTCACTTTCTATTATTTTTCTACAGACGACCATTTTTCACTTGGACCTCTCAAATGAGGTCATCCTACCAAAAAAAAAAATTGAATTCGCCTCCATAAGAACTCATCAGGGAAAAAGATATACTGTACCAGCTGATTATTTACTGATGACCATTGAGAGAGAAAAAACAAACCCATGCTTGTTATTTTCATTAATCAATTCTATATATTTTAATTATCATTTTTTTTTTTTTTTTTGGTTTAATCATCTCTTGATTTTGGATTGTTTGGTTTGGATTTTAGATGTTTTCTTTTTTACTTCTCTAGTTGTAGGCATGGTTAAAAATTTCAAATTTTCGCCGGGGGAAATTTTGAGCAAATTTTGAGATTTCTCTGAGATTTCTCAAAATTTCGAAATATCAAAAATATTTCAGGAATATTCCAATTCCTCACATTTCGACGGAATTTTAATATTTCGAAAAATTTTAACTTTTTTAATTAACAGCATTACCTCACCTCAAGCTTTTTCAATCTCGTAATTTTATTTTCAAAATAAAGGATTAAGTCATTTTTATTTGTTACTTTTTCTAATTTCCAATTTTTCTGGATTCTTATTTTCAAAGAAATTTAATTTGAAAAACTATAAAAAAAAAAAAAAATGTATATTTTTTTAAACCTCATTCAAATTTTTTCATTAAATTTTCACGGTATTCCACCTCAAAATTGAATTTATGTGAGTTTTTTTTTTTAATCATCCAAAACTTTCATAATTTTCATATCATTTCACCTCAAAATATTCTTAAGCTTTATATTATTTTATAATTATTTTTTATTTCTTTTTTAAAATTTCTGCTCTTACATCAACATTGACACAAACATTTATAATAGACGTTTAAATGTTGTCTTGCTTCATAGAAATTGTGATTAAAAGTGATCAATCATATCCTAATTAAGCCACAATCAAATATTCATTAACTAATTATAACAATTTTCATCTATTATCATCAATTTTCATCGATATTTTCATAACATCAGGACCTCAATATTTCCATCAACATCGATATTTCGAACCTTAATTGTAGGTTTTTGGTCCCTTATTTTGTCAGATTTTGAAATCATTGACTAAAGCCAAAGATCGTACTCGAATGAGCAATCGAAAATATTCTGGAGTATCCTCAGGTTTAGGTATTGTTCCTCCGATGATTGTAATACCAAGTACTTCTTGCTGAGTTTTGAATGTATCCTAATTTTTTGCCTAATTCTTCTTCTGACGATCGATTCAACCTCTGATCAAAAAGATATACCTTGGTTATATTTCATCTCTTCAACAAGTTTAGCAATGAGCATAACGGCCCTATTGTTCCGATGGAGGGAAGAACCTATGATTCTTTTTAGTTATTGGGAGAACCCAAGTACTCTCTTTCGGATCCAGGAAACCGCTCTCAAAGATCTTTTTTCCTTTTGGAAGATACAAGAGCGAAACAATCAACCTATTGATATTAAAATAGCCAAAAGATTCTTCCAATGTATCATTTTTGTGTCCAATGAAATTCATAGGTATAGGAAAATTCCTAATTAATAATTAAATAAATATTTTAGAAAAGATTAGGTCATATTTCAAAATGCAGATTTAAATTTGACATATCTAATTTCTGACATGCCTCAATCTGATTGGTTAAACTCAAATGTTAATAAGACATTATTTGATTTTGAAATTTAGTGGTATTTTGTATCCTTGGGTGAAATGTGTTAATTCGTAATCTTTTAGATTAAATAATTATCTTTTATTGTCAAAATGAACTTAACATTCTGTTAACAATCTCAAAGTTAAAATTTGACTTTTATCCTTCGACCTACCTGTGTCACTATATTCTTTTTCTGGGTTTATTATTAATTAATAAAGCTATGATGTGCTTACACTTTATCAAATGAAAATTTGAACCAATTTTGTAGCTTCAAATAGAATTTGAGTTCTGTAAAGTGTGATTATAGAGCATGATATATTGCTGCTATGTTATCTTGTCATTTGAAAACGGTTCATAAAAGGTAAAGGTACATTTTTTTCTCACTATAAAATTTCTGCTAAAAGTATAACTAATTAACTCAAAAGCATTCTTCTAATATTGAAAAATATTTTGATTGAAATGCCTTTCCTCTCTAAGTTAAATTCATATGTACATTATTTAATTATTTATGATTATTTACGTTTATGATCCTACGGGTTAGAGTATACACTCTCTTACTATGCCATTATTTTCTCTCTGTGTCCCGTAGAGATAACTAACAGTCGAACCAAGTAAATCTATTGTCGATTTCATAATAATTTCCAAACGTGAATTCAATCATCAGTTTCACAACAAGAACAGACTTGTTGAGCCACCAAAATAGAACCAGAGGTTTCAAATCAATTGTCGTTTTCACCAAAGAAATAAAAAAACTCCTCTTGGCCCCCTACCTAAGCAAAGCCAGCCAACGTTGTCTAGTGATGCAGCTCAACAAAGAAAACTGGAAAGTATTATTACTGTATTATGATGATAAACGACACGTGAGAAAGTAGCAGAATTGAACATCGAAGAATTGTTAAGGGTACAGTTTGCGTATCATGACTCGAGAATTAAAAGAATGATTAATCCAAATCTAATGAACAAGGAAAACCAAAGATACATCTTCTACAGCTTCCAGCATGTGGGGAAAAAAATGCTATGCAAAAATCATGAAGAATTGGGTATCCACAAGACTTACAGACCTACACACTCAACCACAAACCTTACCGACACGCCCGACATTTTTGATAACTTACATAAACACGAGCAGCCATATAGCGGTGCTTAGCACAAAGCAGAGATTACACTGGAGATGATCATCAGCAGAGTGAATAACATCTTCAATCTATCGCCAGTGATTGAAGTTGCAGAAGAGATATCTTGTGGCCTGAGTATAGGAAAAAAGTAATTGAGTTCAGAATCATTCAAATTTTCAGTTTCCAAAAGATAAGTGGAAAAATAGTTGAAAAGGGCATTTGTTCCATACTTCTGTAATTTACTAAGCTGACCACAAAAGAGAGCATTGTCTGGCATAGGCAGTTCGGTTTTGTTAGTAGCCTCAGGATTGACAACCCGAATATATGTCTCTTGCCCAAGATACCACGAGTCGAGATTTTCTGTCCTGATGTTCCAAACTCCCACGTTGTCGAGAGATATCAGGATGGCAGTCCATGCTCCAGGATAAACCTAGACCAAGAGATGAAGAAGTCAGGGGCACAATGGAATATGGTATTTGTCGGCGTCAGTATGCAACGTATAATATCAGATAACCAACGAGATTATCAAATTATTGGATTTCTATTTTTCACATCAACAAAGTTAAAAGATTACTAGCAAGAATTGTACTAGTAATAGAAAAAGGTAGAAATCACATCTGGGCAGGGCAGAGAGGTGGCATAATACAACCCCCCTCCCCCCATCTAAACATACCTGAATTGTTGAGCGAGCTATTCCATCCCATTTATTGTATGTGCCCCTGCTATTCTCGGTCCACTCGCCATAGTCCATCCTACATCCATTAATCATTGAGTGAATACCAAAGTAACTGTGGCACACATTACTAGTAACCATGAAGATAAATGATAAAACATACCCCACGACAAAGAAGGCATATCCATTCATGTGATAGCTCTGCATCTTGGTCTCGTTATTCTGCAGTATAACCTCCATAAACCCTCTATATGTTCCATTAATTACTGATGTCTCTGTCTTTGGAGGTCCTGTAAGTGGCCTTGTGGGGAAGTCGAGCTTATAAACACCCTTTAACTTGAATTGGTCAGCCAATCTGATTGGTGTGGATGGATTGACAAACGATATTCCACTTAGCGTTGTTCGCATTTTACCATTGATCGACACAGGAGGCTTATTTTTCAAGACGTAAACATCAGTTACATTAATTGAACCATATCTGAATGATCCTTGAGGATTGGGACGAGCACCACTAGCAGATACATTCCATCTGCACAATTTGTTGGCCAATTTCTTAGATAGCACATAAGACTAAGAATGTCAAATTCTCAGAACTTACAAGTTTGCTTTTGTGACTAAACGTGAAATTTTTATTAGACACTAAGAAACAAATTCTTGTAATACGCCACTATAAGAAAAACTAAATGTTCATAATCTTCTTGAAACTTAAGATTTTTGGACAAACCTGATTGATCTTGCCTGGTTCATTGAGAAAGTTTTATCAAACTCATCATTTGGTGCTTCTGGAAGGGGACCAGCTGCCTTTCCTTTGGAATTAGAGTAATGCAAAATAGCAACACCTGTAACTCTTTTCCAAAGAGATTCGTTGACAAATCGAGCACTAGCTACAATGTAATAATCAGTGCTTGCATTTTGATCCATGGTTACCAAAAATGAATACGACTGTCCTACATGTATATCTAAGCTAGTATAATTCTGTTGCACCGTATACGACCCCTCTGTTTCTGCTAAAAGAAGATTGTGGTTTTGGATCCTGAAATTCAGACTAGTAGATATTCCAACATTGTGTACACGAATCCGATACGTTTTTCCTGTTCAACAAAACCAGAAAAACCATCAATCTTTAAACATCTTCACCACAACCTAGGGCTTGCTAACAACATTAAGGATTATAACAGAAGTCTAAGCCAAAAACGTAGTAGTATCAATATATATTTAAGTAGCAAGTAACTAACTATGCATAGTTACACAACTGACAACTAAATATGTTACTGATTCTGGGATCAGTTTCTAAACACATGAAGATTCATAAATATTGGATAACTAGGCGACCACCTTCAGTGCCTAAACGTGAAATCAAGAATGTATTGCATTCATTTGTACAGTAGCCACAGCAACCAACTTGAAAAAAAAATTATATGCCTTCCAACTAGTCTTATACTCTAGTTATCAAGTCGGTCAAATGAAAATGGAAGTTTGAAGGAAGGATTGGTTAGCTGACATGCACATAATTGACATAATGACGAGCTTTTTCAAAAGTCATTGAAGATGTTTTTCCCACTTACTAAATGCACCCAGTTGAATTTGTGAGGAGATACCTCTATCAAAAGAGATTACAGTGTGTGGAGCCTACATTCTATGGGCTTAGGGAAAGTTGGCTTATCTGTCCCACATTAGTTGAAACCAGAGCTAATAGTCTCATGTTCAAAGCCCCTTAAATGCGTGTGAGGAGGATTTTCCTTGGGAGAAAACTAGGAAAATAACGCAAGACTATGTTTGAACATGAGGGCATCCCCACTAGGTGTCAAAACCCTGCTCTTTGAGTTTTCCAATCAGGTTCATCACCCACACGGATGGACCCAAACAAAATAGGCTAAGGGATTCTCGGGCTAGAATCTAGATGATGCTCAGTCGTAGATTGGGCTCTGTCCACAATCAGGAGCATGCCACTTGTGCTCAATTGTATATATTGTAGTTTAAGCAAATACACAAATTAAACTTGGGACATCAAGCATCTAAACATTAAGGTCGAATTTCTGAGGCAATTCAAGTTAAAGAATGATATCAGAACTTGTTAATGCAAGTTGGTAAAGAAGGCACATTTTAAAACAAACACAGAGTAAGCAAAATATCTTTTTCTCTTAACCAGCTTTGTTGAGGTATTAGTGTTACCTGGATGAACTTCAATTGTTTCGTGGTCAATACCATCAGGGACTAGCGTGTCATTATATCTGTAGGGGCCTTTGCCATTAATAAGAACACCATGTGGCATTCCAAGATCCTTCCCATCATCAAGGGATTTTCTCAGAGCCTACATACCAATCCAAAAAGTATCAATATCATGCTCCATTACATACATTTACAACGCTGCAATTAGCTAGACCATATATTATGTTCCTTCAGCAAACACTAACCGTGTGATTCCGGGTGTACCAATCACCAATCAAAATTATAATGTCCCCATCTGGGTTTGCAAAAGGAATTGGGATTACAGGCCTATTGTTAATAATAATGCCACCAAATCCACCCGACGCTCTCTGGAAATGGAGTGATGGAAAGTAAAAGAAGCTCCCTATCTGATCCTTGACTTGAAACTGGTAAGTCCAGTTCCACTTGGGAGGAATTGGACAATTTGTTCCGAGGACTCCATCTTGCCATGAACTTCGCCTCTGTTGAACTCCAGACCTATACCCAACAAATCAAACTTTCTATTCTCAAACCAGCACTACAATCATAAATCAACATAAACTGCCACAGAATCATAACTTGAAGTTGAAATCAAACAATACCAATGCATGAGCATGCTCTCATCCAACTTGTTCCGGACATTGATAACAACATTGTTGTTAGTAGTCACATTGATAGTAGGACCAGGAAACTTCCCATTAATAGCAATAACCTGCAAAACCCAAGGCAAAAATCACAACAACTATTTAGATATGGTCTTCCTTTAGTTCCTCTCAGCTCAATTCCAACAATGTGCTCTGTTTCTCAAAAACATAGCAACATAGAAAGAAGATCTAGAGCTAAAAAAAAATCCAATACTAACCCATCTGAAAATGCAACTAAAGAGAGCCCCCAGAAGTGGAAAAAAAGAAAAATGGAAGGGGAAACGAGATCCAAAGGAAACAGACCTGTTGAGGGACTCCCAGAGGAGAAGCAGTGATGTAGGAGACTTCAAAATCAAAGAAAGCGAACGGATCTGCGGCCCAGGAGAGGGTCACAAACAGGCAAATTGGAAGGAGGAAGACCGATAAGTAAGCAAACGGAGCCATTCCACTGAATCGTTGATGAGTAAAACTCGAATTAAGAGCTGAAAAACTTAAATGGGTACACCCACCTCTGCTTTACATTATCAGGGGAGAGTGCGATGAGAAATGGAAGAGAGTGAAGAGAGAGAGAAAAGGAGAGAACGAAAACGGCTATATTTCACTGCTTTTGATAATGGAAGGTTGCAGAGGTTTGCAGTGGTGTTTGAGCTGGTGGGGCGTAGTGTAGTGTAGCTAAGAAGAGGAGTGCGTGAAAGACAGAGCAATTGCGTTGGCTATTGGTTTTTTTGACAATGGGGTACTTGGTTCTGTCGGTCACCGGTCATCCCTTAAATCACGTTCAAGCCAACAGAGAGGAGAGAGACAGAGAGAGAAACTCCAGTAGTCGGTAAATATTATTATATCACTCTTTTTTTATATGAACCTAGCAACTGTGTCTTCTTTATTCTTTAACCAACGCGTTTATTATTTATTTATAAAATAAAATTATTTTTAAAAAAACACTTATTTCTCACCTAACTTCCTATGTTTTTTTTTCCTCTCCTAATTTCCTATATTTATTGAGTTGAATCATGTGATTAACAATTTTGTAACGTTGGAGGTGGGAAGAAAAATGGATAAGCGATAGTTTGTTCGTTTCTCATACAAGGGTCATTTGGATTATCTGGTTTGTTCTACCATAATATAATATGTCTTGCCATTTAGATATTTTCGTATTTACGAAAACATCTCGATAGTTTTAAATGTCATCTGAAACATGAGTTTTTTTGGATTCTCGTGATCAAGGAATCTCTTTTATACTTTTTTTACTCTTCTTTTTTTATTTTATATATATGTGTATATATCACTCTTATTTATTTACATTTTATAATCAAAATAAATACTTTCAACAACTCTTTTTCGCTCTATCGTGGGATTCATCCTAAATACCTTTTTCGTTACATCAATATATATCACTCTTTTTTCTTATATCGTAGTTTTTTTTTTTAAGAAGTTATTCAAATTTAAATTTAAAATAATGTTTATTTTATAAAAAAAAATAATAAATTAATATATATTATTTTCTTGATAAAAAATAACATATACAAATAATACAAACTATATTCATTTTAAAATAAACTCAAATTAATAAAAATAGATTGTTATATAAGTTCAAATTATATTAAATTAATTATAAATTAATGTGTCATAAGGATGTTCTTAAAATATTATATAAATTTAATACAATTCCAAGTAGAAATACCACAAAATAAACATAGTTCTCCAATTATTTATAGATTTCAAAATATTGTTACAAAACAAACATAGTTATCTACAAATGTTACTGTAATTCCGAAAATCTAAAATTTCGAATATCTAAAATTCTGATTATCTAGATTTCCAAAAAATAAATGACCCTTTAGATTTTTTTTTTTTTCTCCTTGTACTTTTTTAACTTTTGAAATGGTATCATTGCATTTTGAAACATAAGTTTTTAGTCACTTTATTTTGTTTTGTTTTTAATAAATTAATAAAGTTTCTAACATGTTAATCAGAGCATTTCAAGCCACATGGATTAGATATGAGCATTAAGGTAATAAAAATGAAATGGAAAAATAATGTAACAAAATACCAAAATAGTTTTTGAAAAGTCTAAGGACAAAAATGGAATTTTAAACATATTTATCCGGTTTGTTTTAAAATATATATATTACTCAATAATTATGTATACCGTTCGACACAATTTCTTGGACAATTTTACCTATTATCATTTCAAAGGTCTCCACACATAATTACCTATATGGGAAAAATAGTTGTAGAGTATAAAACTAAAAGTGAATGTAGTTTAACACAAAATAATTACCTATATGGGAAAAATAGTTGTAGAGTATAAAACTAAAAGTGAATGTAGTTTAACACAAAATAATTACCTATATGGGAAAAATGGTTGTAGATTATATAATTAGAAGTGAATGTAGTTTAACACAAAATAATGTATCATGAAACAAAAAGTTAATCTCTATTAAAAAAAAAAAAGAAAAAGAAAAAATAACGATAATAAAATAAATTTTTAGCCAAAATTTAAAAATTAAAACAAAAAACCACCACGCAACCTCACAAATGTGGGAAAAAAAACAATTTATCTTTTTCAAACAAAGCTAAAAATCCAATAACTTGAGTGAAATTTTTTAAAGAACAGAAATCAAATAAAATGGTACAAATGAACACTTTGGTAGCGTTTGGAGCACGATGAGTGTAGAGAGTTGAATTGAGTTGGTAATTATTATCTAGAGAATTACATTATTTGTGTTTGGTGTATAAAGTTGAGTTGGCAATTATTGTTTATGTTTGAGGACAGGGTTGAATTGGGTACCTAGTGTTGTTTCTGTAAATGAAATTGTTTTCTTTTTTTTTTTTTCCTATTATTGATTTTAATTTTTAACTATACACATATTTTCCCTTTCCTTTCTAAGATAAAAACAAAAAAAACTTCGAACTTTTTTCCATTATCAAAACATAACAAATTCTCTACGAAGTATTCATATACAGAACACGAAATTTTAAATACAATTTTTTAAACACTCAAATAGAAGTTATTCCATTCAAAAACTCAACTTAATCATTAATTACCATAAATGTTAAAAAGAATTGAAAGGATTAGTGTCATCAAATGAAATTATTGGCATTGTTTTAGATAGAAGGGGTAACACTTAAATGTTAATCTTAAAAGAACCAAAGTCTTACCATTTAAATCATAAAACCAACTATCAAATAGTCTTTTTATCAATTTGTGGAATATAGATTTACCTTTTTCTAAAATCAGTGAAATGATTTTAAAAATATTTATGTCTATTTTTTCTATTATTATATTGCATCCATGTACAAACTATCTTAAAAAAAAATAAAAAAAAATCCTTGAGCCATAATTTTAAATTCCACTATCTCATCAGAATTATGTAATATTTGAAAACATCAAGGGAAGGATTGTTTAAAACATACCATTGAACTTTGTTTAGTGAAACAATAATGGGACGTCGTATGTAATATATTTTAGATATAAGAAATAATGAAATAGAAGAAGATTAACTAGATCTAAAAGAATAGCTATAGAAAGAGAAAGAAGAGAGAGAGAAATGAGTTGAGAAAGAAAAGGGAAAATAAAACTCGTACAAGTCAGATAGAGAAAGAAGAGAGAAAATGAGAAAGACAAAATAGAAGGTGAAAGAAGAAGAAGATGGGAGAAAGTGAATAAATGTGAATAGACGCACAAGAAAGAGAGAAATGACAAAGTAATTGAAGGAGTTGGGAGAGTAATAAAAATACGTGGGAAAATGGGTGAGAGTGATAAATAGTGGATAATTAAACTCACCGTTTTATTTTTATTAGTGGTCATCGAAGTTGGACACACAAAGATGGTAGTCGGAGTATGACGCTGAAGTTGTTTGTACGAAGGTAGTCGTTGGAGTTAGTTGCTAGAGTTATCGTCGAAGGTGGTTAGTGGAGCCCAGAGTTCTTTGTCGAAGTTGGTCGTGTGAATGTGGAAGTTGGAGTTGTTTGTACCAAGATGGTTGTCGGAGTGTCATCGAAGGTGGTTGCCGGAGTCCAGAGATGGTCGTCAGAGTTGGCCATCCGAAGATAGTTATCGGAGTATGTCGTCGGAGTATGGTAACGGTAATCACCAACAAAGACCGATGGTTGGAACCATTAAAAACATTAGATGGGGAGAGAATTAGAGAAAGTTAGGATGAGTTGGTAAAATAACCAGCTCAAACCCACCAACATTTAAAGTTGGTTGTCAAACATTAAGTTCGTAAAAAATACCAACTCTTCTTGGGTTGTCAAACATCTTCTTATTAATAATTGACATGCATTATCTCACCTAAGTCTAGAGATTCAAATCCTCGTATCTCATTTATTATGCTAAAAAAAATAGAACTTAATAGACTTTTTTATCTTTTAATATTTAAATTCAATAACTACTAAAAGTGGAATATTCAACCATCGATCTTAAAAAAATATATGAGTACAAATTAATTACGGTTAGCTATATAAGGTTGGTTAAATTAATTGAGGTAAGCTATGTAAGGTTGGTTTTACAAGGAAAGGCTAGCATCGGATGAATTCCTAAATAATAGGGATGATCACAAAAATGAATTCAACTTTTATTTATGTGAAGTGATCAACCCAATGATCTTATATAGATGGCTCAATAAAAGAAGAAACAAACTTAGCAACTGATTGACTAATTTCTCAAACTAATTAATTAATTGAAAACAGTGTAAAATATATAGGGAGTACATTCTAATAGAGGAGCTTTAGTGAGCTCTCTTAATACCTCTCCCCCCTCAATCCCATATGTTGTGAAGAACATACATTGGGCTTGTTTTTTAATGGAAGAAATGATGTGGTTGATAGAGGCTTTGTGAATACATTTGCAATCAAAGCACTAGCTGAAAAGTGGTGTATTCTGATTTTCTTTTGTTGAACAAGATCTCGAACAAAATAAATGTCAATTTCAACAAGTTTTGTGGGAGAATGTAAAACTGGATTTGCACTTAAGTGTACCGCACTAAGGTTATCACACCATAGAGTTGGATGCTGCCATAATCAAATATATAAATTTGTGAATAGTGAATATAACCATATTAATTTTAGGGAAGCAAGAGCTATACTTCTATATTCTACTTTTGTACTAGATTTGGAGATAACTGTTTGTTTCTTTGATGCAAATTGATTAAGTTTCTTCCAAAATAGACACAAGTTCCAGATATTGACCTCATATCATCTAGGTCTGAAGTCCAATCAGCATCTGCAAAAGCTTGAATCATCAAATCTTTTGGCTTCTTAAATAGGAACCCATGATCAATAGTACCTGTCAGGTATCTGAGAATACACTTCACTGCTTGCCAATGAAATTGATTTGGAGAGTGCATGAACTAACAAACTTTGTTTACACTTTAGGAAATCTTTGATCTTGTTAATGTTACATACTGTAGAGCTCCAACTATGCTTTTGTATAGCTTTACATCTTGAAATATTTCACCATGAAAAGCTGATAAAACAAAACCACTTATCATAGGAGTAGGCTTGTGTTGGGGTTGATACTCTAAAGTCTCGTGTCCCGTAGTTTATAAACAGTATGTACGAACATTTGTGTTGTTAATATATGATATTTACTTCACATTTTGTATTTTGTTCATTTACTGGTTTTATTTACTTTACCATAAACTAATAAACATAAAATCTCTAGTTATCTGTATATGACTCAAGCATGTATGTGGTGACATACAAGTGGATCATGTCTTGAGTGATAACTAAAATGGTCTATAGCATATGGATATAGAAGGAAAACCTTATCCTGGTAACGCTACGGACGAGGCTCGCTTTATGGAATGGTCACAAGTGTTGTGACTTATCACAGATGGTCTGATCCTGATCATTCGTGTTGAGGACATGCGAGCGGGGGTATCCTATACAAAGAGTTTGTATAAGACCTGATCATGAAGTGTTAACATCTCATTATATAACACCGTTCATGACAGAGACTTCACTTCACGAGGATGACTATAGGTAACATGACCTCAATTCTGAATGAGTTAGGAACTTCTGCCATTGAGGGAGGTCCTTTGATTTGTATGGGTGCGAGTGGCCAGGTCGCCGATTCAAACCTACCATTTTGAGGATTCGTCTGATTTGGGAACTGGGAATTCAACTACACAAGATGGAATTCACTTCTTCCCCGAGGCAGGGGTAAATAGATAGATGACTCCCTTAAGGGCTGATTTCGGGGCTTGAACGATGTGGCGCCACACACCTTCTCCTAGCCCGAGAAGTGTTCACACATAGTTGGACTATGTTGTTTTATTCATTAGAGGAATCAGTGATACTTAAGGAGTGAGATATAACTACAGGGGAAAAACAGTAAATTGGCCCAGCTGTACTTACAAGCATCTGTGAAGGGTCATCGAACTCATAATTGGTTATATCTGATGGACACAGAAATATATCTGTGGTAAAAAGAGTTTAGTTGTTGGTCTTTAGTGGAATCACTGACAGTTAACGGATGGTGAATCTCATGGCTAAAGAGTTTAGTCAGCTATTCATGTACCGTTGGAGCTTCGAGTCACATATCTATTAGGTCACCTGGGTAGCTTGGATAAAGTCGAGAACCAGTGTTTGGGTTAATTTGAAATGTTCAAATTGACAAGAGGAAGTTCAATTATATATGATATAATTGGACTAGTTAATTATATATGATATAATTGGCTAAATGTATGAGATACATTAATTTGGAGGAAATTAGATATAAATATGATTTATATCAAGTAGAGGAGAAAATACTATAGTAGATATGTGATATCAAACTATAGGATATAAATATAATATGATTATATCTATTAATTGATTGATTGATTGATTATATGATAATTAACCAATTTTTCACGTTCAGATGTGGGTAGTAGGCTATGTTGATTATGGTAACCGGTGGGTTAAAAATGAAAATTATTTTCATTTTTTCAGATCGTGCATTCATTTTTTTCGTCCGCCCAAAAGAATTCGTGAAAACTATCGCGAAAGCCTATACGATAGAAGCTCTTCCGTTTAAACAATCGTCTACCTCTACCTCACGATTACTCAAAACAATCGTATACATTTTTCCTAAACGATCATTCAGTCTTTTCTACATGATCGTGTAGCTATTCTATACGATAAGCACTTTCGATATACGATAGCACTGTTATATCTCCCACTTGCTTATCATTTACATGAATCATTGTCCTTCGTCCTCTACCAAACTCACCAAAGCCCACTCTTTGGGTTTTTACTCCAAGGATACCCAGATTTCACTAGTGGTGGTGTCGTCCCCACTGCAGTGTCCGTGTTCATAATGTTCAAGTTGTTGCAGTCGACATATCCGCCAGGGGTTGGTAGGTCTGATGGAGGGTTTCCGTTGCATTGGGTTTAGAAGTGCGAAGAGAGTCTTCAACTGGTATGAACCCTTTCCCTGTTATTTATTGTGTTCTGAGCATGTCGATAATTAGGTTTATATACATAACTGTTAATGTTAAATGTATATCGTTTGTATTTCAGTCACTATGAAATTGGAGCGATCTAAACACACTTATGGAACTCACGGTATGAGATACTTCAGCATGGGTTTGACATCTTGCATTTTTTTTCCTTGTACAAAAGATCTGATATAAATTTCTTTTGTGACAGAAAAAGGCCTCCAGACTCAGGATATGATACCTCAACTTCTAGAAAATAATTCAATAAACTCAAATATTTGAGAGAAAATTTATTATTCAACTCATATATCAGTTTATCATTCATATATGTTGAGTTTACTGTAATGACAATATCATATACATAGATGAGTACATAGCAAAATACTCCATTTTTATGATATATTATAATAGAATAATCAGCTTTAGAGTTTGTAAAGCCTGTCAGAGGAAAGAAAGAAGTTAGCCTCTCAAACCAACCACGAGGGGCTTGTTTTAATCCATACAATGCTTTTCTTAGTTTGCATACTATTGTTGAGGTTGGATTGGACTGGTCATTAATGACCGGACATAAAGTGGATGACTTTGGACCAGTAGTAGTCGACTGATAGGGCTGTAAAATAGGCAGATAGGTAGATATGGAAGATTTATTTGACAATGACTGATTTGATTTAACAAAAGATGAGGTAGGAAATTTGGATTCATCAAATAGTACATGTCTCGAGATATACACTCTGCCATATTGGGATAAATATTTATATCCTTTATGGGCAGAACTATATCCCAAAAATATACATGGAGTAGATCGAGGATCAAGTTCGTGTTTGTTGTAGAATATTAATGATAGATAGCATAAACAAACCAATGTTTTTAGGAATTAATAGTTTGGTTTGATGCCAAAAATCTTTTTTAAAAGAGATATTTGGTCATGAACTAAGGTAGGAAGTCTATTAATCAAGTAAATTCTGGTGGAAAAAGCATCATCCCAGAAATCAAGACTTAGAAAAGAATGAGATAATAAGGTTAGGCTTGTTTCTACAATATGCCTATGTTTTCTTCTACCGTACCATTTTGTTGAGAAGTATGGAGACATGTCATTTTATGTTGAATACCTTGTGATTGTAAATAAGGGATGAAGGAACGAAATTCACCCCTCCATCAGTTTTTCGACTGTTTGTTTAAAGGATAAGAAGGCACTAAATGCTTCATTTTTAGTTCTAAGAAAATAGATCCGTGTATATCTTGAGAAAGCATTAACAAAGCTAATATAGTATTTAAATCCATTCCTAGAGGTTTGATACGATGGTCCCCAAATATCAGTCATGACTAATTGAAAAGGATTTAGAGTAAACAGTTTGAGAATTGGTAAATGGAAGATTATGACTCTTAGCAATAGCACAGTCATGACTAATAAAGAAGTTATTTTTATTTGAATAGGAAATGTTACAAGTGGTAAGGATATGTTTGACAGTATTCAAACGTGGTGTCCTAGCTTATTATGCCAAATATCAAGTATGGAAAGAATAGAAGGTTGGTTTGTATTACAATTTGTGATGGATGTATGAAGGATTTGAGAGTTGTCTCTTAGTGTTGAGCTATGGGTAGAGAGTGGTCCTTGGGATTTAGCTTTCTCCAACGTGAAGCAATATAGTCCATCAACAAGATTGCCTTTGAGAAGAGTTTGTCCATTGAGATCCTTCACAAAGTAAACATTCGAGTGAAATTCAAAATAGACATGATTGTCTTTAGCAAATTGGCTGACAGTTATAATATTTTTTGTTATTTTAGGCACCTTAAGCAGATTTTTAGGTTGAAAGATAGTATTTGAATGGTTATTGTTAGGAAAAGAGGATTTCATAAAGGAAGATCCAATATGAGAGATAATTAAACCTGCACCTATAACCACCTTGTTGTCGTCGAGATATTCTTATCCAAAGGTCAGATTTGATGCATCATTCATGACATGATTGGTGGATTCTATGTTTGGAAACCACTGATTTTCCTTGTTGAGTTCATTTTGGATTGAGGTTGATAGATAAAGAACTTGAAGGAAAACTCAACATGAGGAGTTCCTTGAGCGGAAGCGGATCGTCCAAATTCCATTGTGATTGAACGCATATATTTACAGTCATACATAAGGGATTATGCATCAGAAACTAAATTACAGCATGCTTCTGAAATAAAACAAAGGTTGAGAGATTATACCTTTGAAAAATCGTTCTTCATGTAATCCCCCAATCCAACTTGTTCACGAATGCTTCGAATAAGTCATGAACACTCCTCTCGAACAAGCAGCGAACAGCAACTCGATCCTTGAACCAACAGGGACACTACCACTCGGATTCTTCAGTATGCTCAGGGTGAGAACCTAGGAGTGGTGGACTCTAACTATTTTGGTTAAGAGGATATTTATGAGTTTGGAGGAGGAAGACGATCGAAGAAGCACTATCGCATAGGAACTTCTCGATCATTCAGGCTATCGCATAGAAAAACTTCTATCGCATAAACAAAGAGAGCCTATCGTATATGCTCTGAGTTTGTCGTGTAGACTATCGCATAGTCTCTCCTTTTCGATCTTTAATTCTCTTTGGTGTATTTTTTTCTTAGAAGTAAAAAATGAAAAACTCTTTTTTATTTTATTCCAACTGTCATAAAGTTGCATAACCACTCATTAAGGTAGTCATCGAGAAAAAGGATTATTATTCAAAATAATAAATAATATAAATAAATATGATAACTAACTTGTCATATTATATTTATAACCTATAGTTTTAATATAAACTATAGTTCTTTTTCTCTATTTTATGGCATTTAATATAAATCATATTTATATTAAATTAACAACTATTTGAATCTAATTGAAATATTTATTCCTCCAAATAATGTATCAAACACATTATATCAATTATATCATATATAATTGAATTAATTGAATTATATCATATATAATTAAATTCTCTCTTATTAATTTGAACAATTCAAATTAACCTAAAAACTGATTCTCAACATAATCCTTTTGAGCTACAAAGGGGACCTTATGGATCTGTAGCTTGAAGCTCCAATGGAATGTGAATAATTAATTAAACTCTTTAATTACATTATCTACCATCTATTAACTGTCGGGCACTCCACTAAAGACCGACTGTTGCACTCTTCGTACTACAGATATATTTATGTATCAATTGGATATAACCAATCAACAGGGCGATAACTCGTCACAAATTGCTCATAAGTACAATTGAGCCAAATTACCGTTTTACCCCTGTAGTTACATCTAACTCCTTAAATACCACTGATTTCTCTAATGAACAATAAGTCATATTCCCACTCTGACCGAGTTCTCTCTGGCCAAGAGAGGGTATGGCCATTATGTTCAAGACCTAGAATCAGCCCTTAAGGGAGCAATTTATCTACTTGCCCCTACATCGGGGAAGGAGTGAATTCCCTCTTGTGAAGCTAAGTTCCAAGCTCCTTAATCAGATGAATCCCCAAAATGGTAAGCTTGTTGAGTTGGAAATTTGGCCACTCTCACCCATACAAATCAAAGGACCGCCTTCATAAGCAAGAGTTCACAACTCACTCAGGATTCAAGTCATGTCACCTATGGTCATCCTAGTGAAATGTAAGTATCTATTGTTAACGGTGTTATATAAAGAGACTAATTATTTCGTGGTCTGAACTTATACAAACTCTTGTATAGGATACCCCTGCTCGTATGTCTCTACACGAATGATCAGGATCAGATCATTTGTAGGACTTTACAACATTTGTAACTCCTACAAACCGGGTCGTATCTATAGTATTATCAGGATAAGGTATCCAACTTTATCCATCTACTACAGACCATTTAGGTTATTATTTAAACAAGATCCACATGTATGTCTCTACATACTTGTTTAAATTTACATAAAAAAGAACCTCGGATCTTAGTTTATTGGATTGAATATATGCTTATAAAATAACACTTATTTTATTAATAACAATATGTTTATACATATTTTACAAATTACGAGATTACAAGGAGATTTAGGACACAAATCCCAACAATCTACCACCTGTCCTAAAGCCTAGGGAGACTAATGTACAATATAAATAAAATACAACATACAATAAACTAGGACATACATTATACACTATACCGCAGTTGTTGGGGTTGATGCCCTAAAGTCTCGTGTCCTGTAGTTTGTAAACAGTTTGTACGAACGCTTGTGTTGTTAATATATGATATTTACTTCACATATTGTATTTTTGCCCAGTTGCTTGTTTTATTTGTTTTACCACAAACCAATAAACATAAAATTTCTAGTTATCTGTATGTGACTCAAGCATGTATGTGGTAACATACAAGTGGACATGTCTTGAGTGATAACCAAAATGGTCTGTAGTATATGGATATATGAGAGAAACCTTATCCTGGTAACACTACGGATGCGGCTCGTTTTGTGGAATGGTCACAAGTGTTATGACTTGTCACAGACGATCTGGTCCTAATCATTTGTGTTGGAGACATGCGAGTGGGGGCGTTCTTTACAAAGAGTTTGTATAAGATCTGACCACGAAATGTTAACGTCTCGTTATATAACACCATCATAACAGAGACTTCACTTCACTGGGATGACCATAAGTAACATGACCTCAATCCTAAGTGAGTTGGGAACTCCTGCCATTGAGGGCGGTTCTTTGATTTGTATGGGTACGAGTGGCCAGGTCGCCGATTCAAACCTACCATTTTGGAGATTCGTCTGATTTGGGAGCTGGGAACTCAGCTACACAAGATGGAATTCATTCCTTCCTCGAGGTAGGGGTAGGTAGATAGATATCTCCTTTAAGGGCTGATTCTAAGGTTTGAATGATGTGGCGCCACACACATTCTCTTAGCCCGAGAGGTGTTCACACATAGTTGGACTATGTTGTATTGTTCATTAGAGAAATCAGTGGTACTTAAGGAGTGAGATGTGACTACAGGGGTAAAACGGTAATTTGGCCCAACTGCACTTACGAGCATATGGGAAGGGTCATCGTACTTATGATTGGTTATATCCGATGGACACAGAAATATATCTATGGTAAGAAGAGTTCAACTGTTGGTCTTTAGGGGAATGTCTGACAGTTAACGAATAGTGGATCTCATAGCTAAAGAGTTTAGTCAGAGACCGTTGGAGCTTCGAGTCACAAGTTCATTAGGTCCCCTGGGTAGCTTGGATAAAGTCGAAAACCAGTGTTTGGGTTAATTTGAAATGTTCAAATTAACAAGAGGAAGTTCGATTATATATGATATAATTGGTCTGGTTAATTATATATGATATAATTGGCTAATTGTATGAGATACATTATTTTGGAGAAAATTAGATATAAATATGATTTATACCAAGTAGAGGAGAAAATACAATAGTAGATATGTGATATCAAACTATAGTTTAAACATATAATATGATTATATTAATTAATTAATTAATTAATTGGTTAATTATATGATAATTAAGCCAAAAATCACATTTGGACGTGGGTTAATGGGGCAGCGTTGGTTATTGTAACCGATGAAATAAAAATGAAATTGTTTTCATTTTGAATCATGAGTTCAATCTCCCGTCCAGAAGAGATAGAGAGAGTGCGTTGGTGTTTCCTAAACGATCGCTTAAGTAAATCGAGAGCCTATATGATAGTTCTTCTCCGCCTAAACGATCGTCCACCCCACGCCTAAACGGTCACACACTATTTTCTACACGATCACATAGCTTCTCTAAACGATCGTATAATATGTCGATTTTGTTAAACGATCGCATACCATTTCCTAAACGATCGTTCAGTAAATCCTAAATGATCATTCAGTAAAACCTACACGAACGTGTAGCTTCTCCTAAACGATAAGCATTTTGTTATGCGATAGCGTCTTTTTTCCTCCCACTTGCTTATCGCCTACACGATCCGTGCTTCCTTGTTTCTCTACCAAATTCATCAAAGACCACGCATTGGGTTCTCACTCAAAGAATACCCAACGCTATTTTCTGGTGGTGTTGTCCTCGCGACATTCGTGTTCGTGTGGTTGTTCATGCTGTTGTAGTCGATGCTGCTACTAGGCGTTGGTAGATCATGTGGAAGGTTCCGCTACGTTGAGTTCCGAAGATTGAAGAATGTCTTCAACTGGTATATCTTATTTATAGCATGTCGATAATTACTGTGTGTTTGCATAACTGTATGTTCGAATGTATATTGTTGTATTTTAGTCATGGTGAGATTGGAGCGATCCGAACGCGTTCATGGGACTCTTCGGTAAGAGATCCTTTAGCAGTAACATATCAAGTATGGAAAGAATAGAAGACAGATTTGTATTACAATTTGTGATTGATATGTGAAGGACTTGAGAGTTGTCTCTTGGTGTTGAGCTACAGGTAGAGAGTGATCCTTGGGATTTAGCTTTTTCCAATGCGAAGCAATATAGTCTTCAACAAGATTGCCTTTGAAAAGAGTTTGGCCATTGAAATCCTTTACGAAGCAAACATTCAAGTGAAATTCAAAATAGACATGATTGTCTTTAGTAAATTGGCTGACATTTATAAGATTTTTTTTTTTTTTTTTTTTTGTTATTTTAGGCACATTAAGCATATTTTTAAGTTGAAAGATAGTATTAGAATGGTTATTGTTAGGAAAAGAGGATTTCATAAAGGAAGATCCAATATGAAAGACATTCAAAACCTGCACTATTGCCTACAACGACCTTGTTATTGTGAAGATATTATGATCCAAAGGTTAGATTTGATGCATCATTCGTGACATGATTTGTGGCTTCTGAGTTTAGAAACCACTGATTTTCCCTGTTGAATTCATTTTGGAATGAGGTTGATAGAAGAAGAACTTATATTCTATCATTGGTGATTTGAATGTGTATTCTATCCATTTTGATTTAAGCTTGGTCCATGAAACCATTTTTCAAGAAGAAGAGAACATTTCAAGGTTGTGTGCCTGAATTTACTACATATTTGACACTAAGGTTTGCCATTATTATTCCATAAACGTTTTTTTTTGCTTGCCATTCCGATTCTTGTCACGTCTGTTGTTATCATTGTTGTTCAATGGATAAGTCGAAGGATGTGTCTGTTTGGTTTGATTTTGCATGGTCAAGTTGATTGAAGTTACAGATCCATCTATATTTATCAAATTTTGTTTTTCAATTCGGTTTTCTTGAGCCAGCAACTAAGAATAGATTCTATTTAGAGAAGGGTACTCGTATTTATCAGTGATTACAGACATTGTGGAGTCATATTCGAGACCTTATCCAGTCAAAATGTGCATAACATGATCTTCGTGGGATATTCTTCTTCCAGCTGTTTTTAAAGAATCGACTAGGGTTTTGATTTTCTGGAAGTATTCTTCCAATTTCATATTCTCCTTTTTCATCACTTCTAATTTCCCTTTAAGTCAAGAACACGAGTCATATTGTGAGAAGAAAATCTTGCATTTAATACATTTCAAACTTCTAGAGATGTTGAACAATCTAGCATTTCAGATAAAATATATTTTTTCATAACCCCAAGAAGCCAAGAAATAATGAGAATATATTGTCTTACCCAGAAAACATACTCAGGATTTGGTGTTCTTGTGGAGGAAGATGCCAATTCAGTCGTAATGCACTTCGATGGAGCAGAACTTTCGCTATTGATAAACTTTTCGAGTCCATAACCTCTCAAAGTTATGGTAATTTGAAGTTTCCAGGAGAGGAAATTGCTTTCATCAAGCTTCATAGTAGTGATTTTACTTCTTGGATTGATTACTTTGAGTGGAATTGAAGAATAAATTGTTTCATCGAAAGAGTGATCTCTGGATGGGGAATCCATTGTCGAAATTTCTTTTTCCTAGAATTCTTTTCATTAGACTTCAAGCTCTAATATCATGATGAATTTCAAACAACAGGGATCACAAAAATGAATTCAACTTTTATTGATGTGAAGTGATCAACATAGTGGCCTTATATAGATGGCTCACTGTGAAAAGAATAAACAAACCTAGCTACTGACTAATAGACTTCTCGAACTAATTAATCAATTGATAACGGTATAAAATATATAGTGAGTGCATTCTAATAGATGAGTTTTAGTGAACTCTCTTAATAGCACCAAACATATTAATGAATGCATTGATATAAAATACATTATATAAAAGTTGGGCAATGTGTAATACTTAATAGGATGGGCAAATAAAAATTAATAATTCAAACCCATTGAAAGGGAAAGAAATACAAAAATAGCGGAAACGGGAAAACGTATACAAAAATTGGGAATAACGTTTAAATCTGTCTGAGACAGGCACGTGATTGCCAGCCGTTGAGCATTTGACGTTAAGAAAAAGTGGGCCCCTACCATAAATGTAGGAGGCCTTAACTTTTTTGTTTGGCTCGTTTGCTGGAACAAACATAGGCATACATACATTAATAATATTAATGATAAATAAGAGAAATATATGATTAAAATTTAAAACTTCTACACACACCCATTCATTTAATGCCCCTTGCCCTTTGTAATACAAGATTCCTACTCCTTTTCTTGTTTATTTTAATATAGTTAGTCAAGAAAAATCTCACATGATATTTACGAATTTCAATGGTAAATGAAGAATAAGTAAGACATTCAAATTTCTATTCAAATGGAGTTACAATCATGTAATTACAGTCCGAACGAGTCAAAGTTTACCTTTTTATTTTATGATGAGATAAATTAAACTTTTTCTTAATTAAGATTAGATTTGATTGATTTAATGATTACTCGACCTCTTCCTTATTTAAGTCTAAATCGACTTTTATATTTGATCTATTTAATTGGTTTTTGGCCTATTTTTATTAGGTCTAATTTCGTCTATGACTATTACTATTTGCAATTACACTATCTTTAAAGTCTTAAAATTTTTTAATCTCATATACTAAAAGGCTTCTCAACTTTTAATTTTATTGTTAACGAATTTTTAAATTTTTTAAACCATTTAATAGATTTTTAGTTTTTGTGTTAAATAAGTCTTGAATATAAGTGATCTATTAAATATAAATTTGATTTTTATGTCTCATAAAACTCTAACTTTTTAATTGTGTGTTTAGTAAATTCATTAAATTTTAAAAGCATTGGATAAGTCATGGCCTAATAGATACAAATTTAAACATTGAAGGTCGTTTGTTACATGGGAATCCAAAATTCTCATGGAATTGACATTTGGATTACCATGTTTTTTTAGAATAATGTAAGATGCCAATACATCCTAGGATGCCTTTATAGGACTTTTTAAGAGTTTTTTATGCCATCTTCGGTTTTAGGATTCTTATGCTGAGGGCATCCTCTTTTTCCTTTATCAACATTTTGATTTTTTTCTTTTATATATATACATCACTCTTTTTTTATATATATATTATAATTAAAATAAATATTATCAATCGTATATATCACCCTTCTTTTATTTTAGTCCATAAAATTTAAAATAGTAATTATTTTGACTCTCTACTTGGTCAAATGCTTGGCTGTAAATCTACAGGATTTAAAATCATGTACATATTAATATTTATAAATACACATATTTCAATTTATTTGTTTAAACAGTTAAAAATAAACTGAAGACAAATGTGAACCGAAATGATTATTTTATAAAGTTAAAAAAAGATATTAAGAAGGAGCTAAAGAAAAAGAAAAAAAAAAAAAACTGAAAGGTGTACGAAAGTGAAACCGTGCAATTTAATATGAAAGCGAGGACATAAATAAAGTTTTTTTTCGTAAAAAACAAGAAAAGAGCAAAGGAAAATAATGGGTACATTTAGGGCATTATGAGGTGGTAGCATAATTATCAATTAAAATAGGTAAGAATTGAAATAATTGAAAAAAATAAATTAAAAATTATTGAGATTTTGATATTTAAAATAAATTAAAATGGCCATATATAAGAAATAGGATTAAGGGTGAGGGCAGGCTGTCATTCAGAGTAAAAGTGCGAAACATCAATATCTATTGTACAAATTTGATAGGCCCAGTTTAGATAATTGGTACCCTTACTTTTTCGAATTTCACCACTCTATCTAATATTTGTACCAACCTATAAATTTATATTCATTTCATACAAACTTTATATTAGCTTCAAATTTAGAAACTTAAAAAACTCGTTAATCCATTTACACAATTCAAGTAAACTACTTCCAAAATTTCATGTTAGGTAAATTTAAACATTTTGAGGGTCCATTACAAATTTAATCTCTAACATTCCTTTTGATAATTATTTAGGCCTCGTTTATTTTATTTTTTTAAGAATCAAATGTATTTCTTTTAATTTTCTTATAATGGTTTGCATCATTCTTAAATACAAGAGTTGAATTCTTTACCAAATTCTAAAAACAAAACAAGTTTTTAAAAACTTTTTTAGACCGTGGTAGCCATTTAATTTTTAATTTTTAGTTTTTAGAAATTAAGCCTACAACCACTCATTTCACTTATAAATTTCTTACTTTGTTATCTTTTTACCGATATTTTCAATAACCAAATCAAATTTTGGAAGCTAAAATAGCAGTTTTAAAAATTTTATTTTTGTTTTTTAAAATTTTGCTAAAAATTCAATTATTTTGCTTAAGAAAGATGAAGACAACGGTAAGAAATTGGCTTAATTCTCAAAAACAATAAAATAAAAAACAAAAAACAAAATGGTTACAAAAAAAAAATATGAAAAGGAAGATTTTCAAAAATAGAAAAATAAGGGAAACTATTTACACAAAATAGCAAAATTTTAATCTTTGTTTATAGAAATTGATAGAGGTTGATAGAAGTTTATCATTGATAAATCTATCGGTGTCTATCATTGTTTTATTTTTTTTAATATTTATGTGAATAATTGAACATTTTTCTAATAGCAAAATTTTAATCTTTTTTTATAGAAGTTGATAGAGGTTGATAGAAGTTTATCATTGATAAATCTATCGGTGTCTATCATTGTTTTGTTTTTTTTAATATTTATGTGAATAATTGAACATTTTTCTATCTGTGAATTTTTTGAAAAAAATTTGGTTTGGTTTTTTAAAACATTGACATAAAATAGACAAACAAGAAATTTATAAGTAAAAATAGTGTTTTTAGACGTAATTTTTAAAAACTAAAACTAAAAGTTTATTTTTACCAAAGTAGGCCTTAGTATTTTTTCTCTTTTTTAATTTTTGAAAATTAAACCTATAAACATTCTTTCCACATCTAAATTTCTTACTTTATTATCTACTTTTTATCGATGTTTTAAAAAATTATCTCAAATCTTGAAAACTAAAAAAATAATAAATTTAAAACTTGATTTTATTTTTAAAATTTGGCTAAAAATTCAACTCTTGTACTTAAATATACAAATCATTGTAAAAAAATGAGAGACAATAGGCTTAATCTTTAAAATCCCTCTCCCACCAAAAAAAAAAAAGAAAAAAGAAAAAAGAAATGGATAAAAAAAAACTAAATTTCTTAAATGGTCTCTAATAATTTCTTAATTAAAAAGTTTCCTATAGTTCTCTCAACTTTCGTTTTTGTGTCTACTATTTATTTTTTTATTTTATGTAAAATCAATTGTGAATCCATCATATCTTTAATTTATTAGATATTTTTTTGTTAATAAATTCGTGTATCTATTAGACACAAAATTACTTTATCTCAAATAGAAATACCACCATTCAATTTTACTAATATATCATTATTTTTCTTTTAAAATGTGTAGTCCGCTAAAAATTTATTAGACACAAAATTTAAAGTTAAGAAATTATAAATCTTCTATTTTTTTTTTAAAGAAAGCCATTAAATATAATATAATAATATTAAACGTTGAGTGTTTAGAAGTTGATTAATTTCGAAAATTGAAGAGTGAACTTATAATTTATGTACCTTTTCTTAAGTAAAATTTTCTATTTCGGATTTTTTATACGTAAATCATGGTCATTTAAAATTTATACTAATACTTTCGCGTGTGCATGAATTCAACATTAACATAAAGAATGAATTGGCATTTTTATTATATGATAAAAGGATTAATGAAAAATAAATAAATAAATATCACTAATGTAAATATAATATAAATAATAAATATTTTAATTTATAATAAAATTTAAAACATTTAATGTTTTGGAAAATATATATGAACGTTAATATTTTACCAATATTTTATTGTAAAATTGGGATATGACTTTTGAAACCTTACAACATAAGTTTCAACGCCTTTCTCTCTCTACGCTCCTTTGTAAAAAAGTGCAATCCATTTGCATTTGAAAGGGAGGGAGAAAAGGGACGTATCCCAAGAAAAGCAATATTAAAAAAGAGATAATATGTTTTTCTTTTTCTTTTTCTTTTTAATTGCAAAAAGTGTTATTCATTTATTGGGTGTGTGTAATAAAACCTATAAAATAAAAGTTATATTATACCAAATATTTCACAAATTTTGAGTTTTTTTTTATTTTATTTTATTATGCCATTAAACTTTAAAAAATAAAATTTGGGTTACTATACTAATTTATAATTAAATTTGATGTAATTACAATGAGACTTTATTGATTGATAAATTGTAATAGGTCTCAATCACAAATCTAATGGGATAGATTTCGATCATGTTTACTTAGGTATTTTGTAAATGTAATCTAATTATAATTGAAGTTGTTTATTTTGCATTATGTTCTTACCATTACCTTTACCTTTACCATTTAAGGTAAATTGATAAATATAAAGGTAAAAGTATTAACAACAATGACAATTTCATAGTTCTCATAATGTAACAGTAATGATAAAAAGTAGTGGCTATCACGTAGTTTTCAAACACAATTAGGTTGAGCAATTTTCACTCCTCAATTAGATTGCACGTTTGGGAACTGACTTGGAAGTGGGTCTCACAATGAACACATGTAAACAACAATAAATATAATCAAATAGGGTCCCCTGTTTTAAATTATCATTAATGGATTACATTTCACCTAGAATAAATGTGACCTTAGTTTAAAAAATATATATTATATAAGTTTTTTTTAATTAAAAAAATAAAAAAATGACCTAAAAACATATATGACATCATTTATAACTCCATTAGTAGATGATGAATGTTAAAATATTGAATATGCTAGTCATATTAATGATATATTTTGGGTTGAAATAAGGAGTAACAACAACCTTGATCTTTATTAAAGTTGTAAACACTATCATGTACACATATTAACTCGATTCATATATTTGGAAAAAAAAAAACAAAGTTTAATAATAAATTTTAGGGAAAATTAAAAGTTGAAAAAAAAAAGGGGGATGAAAAATGTATGGAGAGAGAGAATGGGTTGGCATTAGAATATAGAGTGCGGAGAGATGGGTGTAAAGTTGTGTGTGGATGATTATTCATCACCCATTCACATGTAAACGTGAAAGTTTTGATATGCCAACTCATTATTATGCCCACCACACACGACCCCACCAAATCTTTACATTATATTATTACATATACCTACTATGATATATATCTTATCTTATCATTTTTTTTTAGAAAAATCAATTTACACTTCAAGTCAAGTTAAGTGTATTAAATTCAAACTTAGTTAAAAATGTATTATGTGAAACATATAATTCTTTCATTAAAACTTTTAAATTATTATGGTTGGTGTGTGACCAATATTCCACATTGATTAGATAATAGAAAGATCTATGATACACAAGTGAGGACAATTATCTCAATAGTATGTGACTTTTTGGGTGAAAATTATGAGGTTTTATGTTCAAAGTTGATAATATCATACTATGTGGAGATATGTTTGAAGGTTCGGTGTTCTCAATAAATGGTATTGGAGTTATGCTCATTGCACATAGTTGTGTAATAAACATGAATGGATGTCCATACATTCAGTTCTTACACATGTGTAGATTTCTTCAAATGTCATATTAATAAAATTAATTGAGGATCTAAATTGATTCGTTTGTGAATATTTAGGTGTTTAATTGATAAAATTATAGTCTCATACAATGTTTATTCGAATAAAATATGATGGACGATGTAAATTAATATAATTATTAGTTTAAAGTTTAGATCAATACAACTCCCAAATTTTAAAGATGTAATTTTAGTTCTTGAATTTGGTATCGTCTTTGTCCACTCAGTTTTAACAAACTTATGTTATTAATCCATTACTTAAATATTGATATGATTGTATTCTTTTTCTTAATTAGATTGACGAGTCATTATGTCAAGAAAAAGTATACTAATTAGATGAAATAAGAGTATATATCAGAGAAACAAACTAAGTTGATAGTACAAGGTGTGGGCTAGAAAATGCTCTCTAAATTGAAAAAGAAGTACGAAACTAATGCAATGAATGGTAGTGGGTTTGGTCGTTCCGGGGACAACTTTCTAGTACGGATATTGGCCATACTCTGATCATACGAATGACTTTGATTTGTATCTTAAATATCTCATCCCACTTCCCCTACAAATAACAAGCATCAGTTAACATGTCTATCACTAATAGTCGATGGTAAGATGATTATCCCTTAATATACTTTTTTTAATAAGCATATTACTTTTTCTTTTAAAATTTAAATTATCATATTTACAAAATCTTATAATGCTATATATAGAGAGAGAGAGCAAGCATATATTTGTAAATATTGTAATGGTAATTATCATCAATTAAAATTTCTCCAAAATTTAATCAATTCTGTTATAATAGAGATAAAAGTTAGTTTACAATCTGGTTATACTGTTAAGAGTTGAATTAATAGTTAGTCATTTCCTCATGTTTTTACCTAAAACTCTAGTCAATATCAAGAGGGATTTCGACCATTTATTTCAAAGCTCAAGTTATGCCAGTATTAAGTATGGGATCATACAAAATTTATAAAAATATACATTAACAATTTAGTCATTGGCCGACAGCTATTACTCAACATAATATTTTATAATAACAAAATGAAATGTTAATTGCCAATATAACTTTTTTTAGGCTCGCCTTCTACAATTTTTACAAATCTAATTTGTGATCATCCGTCCTGGTGAATTTTGTTTTACTTTTTGATTTGTATAGTTTTTAAGTTCTCTTGTATCTTTTTCACAGTTGTATTTAAAACAATAATATGAAAATGTTTAAGTGAAGTTTAGCGATAATTGACATACACTTCTTATATTGACATGGAGATTCATTTTTTTTATTGTACTAAAAAGAAAAGAAAAAAAATGAAAAAGAAATATTGTTTCAAACTTTCAACTACCGGCCTGGCTTTTGATGTGTGTGAATAGGAAAAGGCTATATCTTGAAATTATTGACCCATCCAAAAGGGCAAAAGCTGTCAAATGCGTGCACGAAAATGGGCAACCATAATTATAATTTTTTGGCTCCAATGTTCTCAGTATCTTTTGAATCCATATAGTAAAAGTTTTTTTTTTTTCTCAAATTATGCATCTTTTACCTTTTTAATATATGTGCCGTTGGAATAATACGGTTTCCACACCAAAATTATGTGCTATTAATCAATTTTGTTTCATCACAAGTGTGTACTTATCACATGATTAAATATCTTTTTTGCCCTTTACTTTAAATAAGGGCAATTCATGCCTTTATTTTTTTTCAAAAAAATTGTTAATGTTCTTATTCTTATACTTGTCTTCAAAAGACATGAAAAAAAAAAAAAAAAGAGAAGACAAATTAAAAACATCAATTATCTATTTTGATCCATCAAATAATATGAGTTAATCGATTCAATTTATGTTATGTGACGATTGGAGTTGAAATTAATCTAGTGTGAACTCACTGAAAATTGATTGGGCTAAACTTATTGAAAAGGTTTGGGTTAGACTCAAACAAACCCAAGCATAAAAGTTGTTGGGCTCAAAGTAATCCATATCTGTATAAAATCCAACCAAATTCTATAAATACGAAAAAATGATTTCTACACATATATAGTCTAAATAAATAAAATACTTACTTACACAATTGTATAAACTTTTCTATTTTTTACTTGAATACCGTAAAAAAATATTATTTTATATAAAAATCTGACTGTATTTACTTTTTTAACTTTTTTTACCATTCGGTGCTTATATATAAAAGATGCATATAAAGAAAGTTTCTCGTGGTTATAAATTTCCAAAGGTGGTCTCTTTTTCAGAATCTATACGAGTAATGAAAGTTTATTCTAAAATCCCAAAAATGTTCCCATCATAAACGAAAGCAAGATTCAACAGAAAACTTCAAAGGAGAAAATAAGGTAAATATATTGGATATATATTTTAAATTTTCGATAAATAAACTATGGCATATTTGATAAGTGCATGAACAAGACAACTTGTACAATATATTGTTTTATATACCAAATAATATATACTATATATATTTATCTTATCTAGTAAATTTGTAATCACACTAAAAAAATAAACTATGATATATATGATGTATATTTACATTTTTCAATATGTTACTAGTATATTCGACATATGCTTGTGATCGATTTTCAACTAGGATTAGAAAAAAAAAAAATAAACAAAATCTCCTAAAGGTAACATAAAATGAAGGTAAAATTAATTTCAAATATGGTGCATTAAATGAAGATAAACCAAAATTAATAAATAAAAAAAAACAAAGTCAAAATTCATATAAATGATGCTAGTAAAATTTTTATTAAATATTTAAAAATATTGAAATAATGATGAAAGTTACCTTGGTCTAAAATTAAAGCTAAAAATTATTAACAAAATAATTCAAAGTCTTGGAAATCAGAGACAAATGTTCGGATCACCATGACTTGTCCTATCGCTTCGGAGATTTTGATCTCATACCTATGCTACTACCAAGCTCACCGCTGCCAAGCAAGGGACGACATTGTTTGTGCGCCCTTTACCGTTCTCGCTCAGTGTTTGCAACGACTGGGAGGCACGGGAAAGCTTTGAAAGAGCCTCCCCCTCAACCTGCATGAGACAAAGGAAGCCAATTTTCTTACTCGGCGGGAAGGAGCAGAAGAAGTTCTTTGGGAAGTTTGATCAATAGGCCCGAAGAGGTCAAGTCAAATATGCTCACTTCAAGGCTTACTTTCAAGATTACCCATTAAAGATTCAAGGCTTACTTTCAAGATTACCAAAGAAGATTACCCTTTTTGTTTCTTTTTTTCTTTTCAAATATAGCCACAACACAACAATACAGAATATGATGCACAATAACATAGCATAGAACAAGTATAAAAAACTCACCTCCCCAAAAATTGAAATATGAAATGTGTCAGTGTCCCCATAATTAACTTCTTATGGACAAAAAGGGTAAGAAGAGAGGCTTTTTTTTTTTATTTTTTTTATTTTTATTTTTATTTAAGCATTTCTCAAGTATTTCTAATGGGATTACATTATTGATTGAGACAGATTTTTTTGAATTATCGTATTGATGAGAACCCTGCTAAGATATTTATGAAATATATAGTGTAGAAAAGATTTTTCGTGTAAAACTTTTTAAAAAGTCAAGGCAATCAGTCAAAATTCAAGAGAAGTCAGAAAAGTTAAGGGGTCGTAGCAGATTTAGGAAGATCAACAAGAACAAAAACTAATAATAAGACGATCTAAGAAGACTACCGATCCAAAAAATATATATACAAATTGATGGTCAAAGTTGACATACTTAAGGGAATTAATATTTAAAAGGGTAACACTTACACTGAAATCAAACATAATTCAAGTTGATTAGCACAAAACTAAATTTTCGTGTGAATAAACTCTTCTTTGAACTTCTGAAATAATTTTTGATCCATGTCTGATGTGGTCAATAATCAATTTCTTTTACTAACGTTAAATTACCAATTCAGCCCCTGTTAAAGTCTACATTCAGTTTAATTTCTGGTTTCAAAATTCCAGTTTAGTCTTTTATGTTAATTTAGTTTCAATTTAATTCTAAATATCTTTACAAGTTTTAATTAAATTATTTTAATGTGATGAAGCCATGCCTCCATAACATTTTCCCCCATTTTTTAAAAAATCAAACCTAAAATCTCAACATAGTTGGCTAGCTAAATACAACACATCTCATTGCACAAAACTCAATTATTCAATATAATAACAAATTGAAAAAAAAATCGATAATTTGCATATTAGAAAAAAAAAAAATCATAAGTAACAATTTGTAACTTCCAAAAAACAAAGATCAAACTATAAAGACTAGAGATTGGAACTTCTAAAATTGAAACTAAGAGTAAATTTTAAGGAACAAATTATTAATTCTCCGGAAATATAAATGAATAAATTATCAACTATGAGAAATACAGCATTAATTATGAAGGATAAGGTTATAATAAATACAACAGCTGAACAATTTCCATATTCACTTCTCCCCATGTTGTTCTCCAAAGTCAACGTATTGAACTTTAAAATTGAGAGAGAAAAAAAAGAAAGAAATTGCAGTTAGAGATGCCCAATCTCTCGCGGGCCGATTAGGCGAGAAATGTGAGAGAGAATGGGAAAACAATGTTCTTGTGAGCTAAAAGAGTACGGGGCTATATTCTCCATCCCACTTTGGTTAACCTCTATTTATTTATTTAGTATAATATTTAATATTATATTATTATTATTATTATATAAACATTACACTTAAATTTCAAGTTTGTTGTTTATTGGTCAAGATAATGAATATATTTAAATTGAATATTTATATTTAGATTATATATATGAATAATTTAATTTATATTTATTTTCTTCGATAAAAAAGTTGAATATTTATATTTATATTATATATGTAAATAATTTTATTTATATTTATTTCCTTATGTAAAAAAAATTGATTAGTTTTTTTAGGTCAAAATTTGAATAATTTATCTTTAAATTCAATTGCAGGTAAAACTAACCCTAATAAACAATGTGGTGATAGAGGTAATTACTTATTTAAAATTTGCCCACATTAGTAATTTCAATTAATTTATTTTTTAAAAAAATAATGGAAAAAATTTCCAGTAGGGAATCCCCGCCCTACCCCATGAACATCTCTAATTGTAGTGAGTCACAATATGATTAAGTTATTGTAGATGTATCATCTATATTTGATGTTTTGCAAATATAGCAAAAACACATCAAATATGAATGTCTAATTATTTTCAATTATATATTTGCCCTAAATAATTAGTTGATAGAGAGAGAAAAATGGGACCAAACATGCGATGGTCAACAGAGGTAAGATAGGGTGGTCGGCGACAAATGGTGGGGGGTTGGTGGAAGAGAGATGCTGGGGGAGAGAAAGAGAAAGACAGCAATTGACAACCGACAATCGGTGACCGAACGTACGGTGGTCGACGAAGATAAGTGGTGAGGAGGTGGAGCAGTGGCCAGCGACAAATGGTGTGGAGCAATGCTGGTTTTTTTAAGAGAGAGGTTGGGAGGGGGTCTATTGCTTCCAAAGAAGAAGTTCAAGGGGTTTTTTTTCAAAAAAAGTAAATTTTTAAGTGTATCATTTTAATTCAAGTGTATTAAAGGATATCAAGTGTATCATTTTAATTTAAGTGTGTCAAGAGATATCAAGTGTATCGGATGTGCATCAATAGTGTATTAAGAGATATCAAATGTATCATATATATAAAGTGTATCGAGTGTGTATCGAGTGTATTAGGTGTACTAAAAGTTTGGACTATGAGCCTAATATTAAAGACTTGTTTTGCCCATTTTACAACTAACCAAAAAAATGTTTGCGATCCAATAAATAATGGGCCTTAAATTCTGGAGTTCAACCACACCAAGGGAAGCCCAAAGAGTACAGCCTGAGGCCCATAACGACAGGCCATTCTTCTCCAACAGAACAAGAAAGGGAAATTGTGCTAGATGGCCAAAATGTGGGTGTTGTTTTGAAAGATGTTCAATTTTTTAATATATTGAAATATGGTCATCCGTATTTGAGGAGAGACCTGCCACTGGTTAGTTTGTTCTATATTTGCCTCTATAAATATTGATTATACACTTCCTTAGCTAGTTTTGAAAAGATATTTACAAATAGTGCTAGTTGTAGATTTGATTTAGGTTTGAAACTTAAAATTATAACTTTTTAATTGATTAAAAGATTTTTTGAGATTTAATTCATCTTTATTTTGACGTCTCCAACAAAAATATTATATGTATCTCTAGATTTTTTTTAGTAAATCTCTATCTCTATATTATGTTTATTATTAATGTTCCCACCCAATGAAAATTTCCAATCTTTCTAGCATTATCGACTTCATCTTCCTCAATAAAAAACTGTGGCCAAACAACAATAGTTTCAAAATATTGCTCATACAACACTCACACCTCCCCAAAACCACGACAACATTTTGACACAAGTTTTCAACTCCATTACCGAAAGCCTTGGCGAGGAGGCAGCAGCCGTAATCCATGTCCTGTAGGTATGTAATGTGTTTTTATAATAAAGGTTTCAAAGTGTTTTGCATATTAATTTGTGAGATTTTTAAATGGTGGTGATTAGAATGAAAAATGAATTAGGCATTTGAAAAATTTGTATATCTATGGAAAAGTTGTTGCAGGCATCAAAGACTTTAGATTTTAGAATAGAGAGTATTTGTGTGGTTTAGTTGACAATCTTTTAGTTCATAATATTTTTATTTACATGACTTTATGAAGTTTTTAGCTTTTACACTGTTGTGTGTGTGAGATTTAAATTATTTTTAGAACAAACTATGACTAAAATCCCAAAATTCTAGCTAAATACAAGGTATTTGCATGATTCATTCTAATGAAGATTGAAAATACTTATGATAACATATTTCAAAATTTTAATTGTGTATGAATAGAGGATATTTATTGGACTTATAAGAAGTTGATTAATACAAAGTATTTACTTATTCTTTACCTAAACCTAAATTCTGGATTAAATTATAATTAACTATATTTTATGATTAACGTTAATTTTGGTTCATAAAATGTATATCTTTTCTATTTTCAACCAATATTTTATAATCATCATTCTTAGATTTTGTACCTCTAGTTCTTTCCAATGATATTATTTTAGATATTGTTTTTTAAGAAGTTAAGTTACTTTTGATATATTTTATTTTTTATGTACTTCATGATACTTATATTCAAAATTTAGATTTACGAGAGATTGAGGTGGCTTAGTTTGTTAGAAATTTTGTTTAGTCATTTTTCTAAAACGCCTGTTTTGGCCATTTGTTCAATGAGAAACTGACATAAAAAAGAAAAAGAAAAAAAAAATGGTTCAAATACTATTTTAGCTATTGAACTTTGAATATTGTTCATTTTGGTCTCTAAACTTTTAAAAATGTCTATTTTAGTCTCTAAATTTTTTAAAAGTGTTTATTTTGGTCCTTAAGATTCGATTAATTTTTAAGGATGAAATTGCATCTAACATCAGTTAAACAAGATGAAGGTGAAGTAAATGTCAATAACGAATTCGCCCAAAGAGTGAATGACCAAAATCTTAAACTCAAGATAATTAAAAAATAATTTGACCACCTAATTCATGAAACCCTAGATTTTTAGGGTAGTAAACTTATTTGGTAACATAGTCATAAAAAATACAATTTATTTCACTATTTTGTTTAAGAGTTAATATAGTTTTAATAGCAAAGACCAAAATAAATAATTTTTAAAAATATAGGAAATGTTTTTTTAATATTTATGAACCAAAATAGAACAAAATTTCAAGTGGAAGAACCAAAAATGTACTTACATATTTGTCTTGTTCCGGAAATAATTACGGAAAATGGGAAATGAACCGAGTATAATCATTTTATTCCTAAAACATTCATGCCTTAAACATATCAATGAATATGACATTTAACATCTACATATAAAAAAACACTATTCGCTTCATCACCTTTCAAATGATCATTTCACTGCATAGACAGAGTCGTCAAACATGTATAATACACTTCTTCCCTGCAGAATTTCATCAGGCTCGATTCCATGATATGCGCTTCTACCTCTCACCCTAGGACATCCCATATGATCAGATGCAACAATGAAACAAATAGGAACATGTATAAAGGTAACAAAACCACAGAACTTCTTGATGAGTCGTTGTCTTCGCTGGGGCGGTATGGGCGTATAAATGCAGGATTCATCTGCCATATTGTGAAGGAGGCTGTAACGTTGGTGTCCTTAGCATTGTTGAATACGAATAGCCGAGCAGCACCGTAGATCGCTTTTGTCGGATAAATTCTTGATGAGATGCAAGTTCTCCCACCTTGAGCAAAACTTTCCACCACCGAATGATCAACCTGGATGGCCACACATGATTCAGTGTCAACTCTCAACTCTCTTCAACTAACTGATTTGTTTATATGTGAATGAATGAAAGAAAAGACTCTTGGAACTTACAAGTATTCTTAAAGATAACTTTTCACCCTCTAGTACTGGAACAGAACTTCCATAAATTGGCTTGATAACGTCGTTTGCCTCCGAGGATCTGAAGCTCCGAAAGTTTAGACTTTAGAGTTCATTCATTATATCAAAACTGAATTGGAACTGAACTAATTCCAGACCTTGATTCATCAGTGCAAAAGAAAGTCTTGAGAGTACCATTCTGGCCTTTTGCAACATAAAAGTATACTGGAGTATGCTCGCTGAGGCTCTCGTCTGCAAGTACCGAAAGACCGAACGGCCCCAATGCGCCACGGTCAGCTGCTCCGCCCCTTGATTGGCAGCTGAATTCTTCATTGCTTTCGATTGCCTTTGCCACAGCCTCCTCATCCAACTCGAACTCGGCAAATATATCTAGCTGTGGGAGTTTCACACTGATAGTTAGCAAGAAAATACATCTCTCATATTGGAAATTATTGATGTGTTGAAAAAAAAAACCTGAGTTGATGTGCCAACATCAAGGGGCACCACTGATCCTGGCTGCACCACCAAATTGTTGAAGGCAAGGCTTCTTTGTCTCAAACTTTCTACCTCCTCCACTGGCCATTGGAGTAAATTGGTCCCAGTTTTCTTATCAAACAAAATAGTTCTTGGAATTGACTGCCAAAAAATCATTGTATTACAATGCTACAAAAAATGAATTCATCAGATAACTTGGGAACTAATAACAAAATCAGCTTACTTGCACTGATGCCCATCCCTTCTGAACATCAGCAAATTCACTGTCAGACTCTCCAATCCAGCCCCACAAAACTCTTCTACCTTTCTTATGGTCGTAGAAAGACTTGGACGCATAGAATATCCCATAGTCATATCTCAAACCAATCCCAACATTAATCTTGGGATCATCAGGAACCCAAGTACAAGTCTTCTCATCATATGTTCCAAGTGAATAGTAATCGTGTCGGTCGTCGTCAAGGCTTGTCTTTACAACATGCTTCACCTCAGGTCCATTAACTGAAGTATCCAAGCCAATTTTCCCAGCTTTGGACACAGGAAAGAAGTCTAGACATTCCCACATTCCAGTACCAGCAACAGCACAAAGCAGATTGTCCAACAGCTGAAAACTTTTGAAGTCCTCTGTTTCATACAGCAAAGAGATCCCAGTTCGATTGACCTTCGATCCAATCGCCAGGCGCCATTTCCCTTTGGACGTGAGCCATGCCGTCGTGGGGTCACGGAAGTCTCTGAAATGGATGCCAGGTGGGGGGAAAAGAACTGGATTACCAGGGAATTTGACCCAATCGATGAGCAAAGGATCAGACAAGTTGGCTGGATATGCCAGGTTTTGAACTTGGACATGCTCTTTTGTGGAGCCAGTGTAGAGCATCATGATTTGGCCATCAGGAAGAATAGTGGCAGAACCGGTCCAAACTCCATTAATATCATACCATTGATCTGGAACCAAGGCCAAAGGAAGGTGAAGCCAATGAATCAGATCTCTGGACACTGCATGCCCCCACACAATGTTTCCCCACACCGCAGCATGTGGATTGTGCTGGTAGAAGAAATGGTACCATCCCTTGTAATACAATGGACCTATTACATTTTCAATTCTCATCAATACCCAAAAGGAGAGGCAGACATGAACAACATCTCAATGAGGCAAAATAAACATGGCTTACCATTAGGATCTGAGCCAGAAACAAGTAGATTCCCCCAGAAGCACAATCAGATGTTGCAAAGAAGAACCACAAAACAAAACAAAAAACAATCAGAAGTTGCAAAAAAGAACCACAAAACAAAACAAAAAACAATCAGAAGTTGCAAAAAAGAACCACAAAACAAAACAGAAAACACACATCACATTTCAATCAATCTCATTAAAGAACATGTAACTTGTGTATTGGATAAACATTTCTTTCCTTTTTTTTTTTTTTTTTTTGGTTTGAAAAGTCAAAAAGGGCATCGAATCACTTTCCAGTTCCCATTGCACTTTTTGTTTTTTTTCTTTCAATTGAAGATTCACAATCGTTCCACCAAATCAAACCCACATAAAAATAACATTATAAACAAGAAAGGATTCAATTCCTCCAAGAAAGAGGGAACGAAGAAGAAGAAAAATACCATTCATCCAATTCCCCTCTGGTTGGAAGTGGAATGCCGTTCTCTGCCAGGACAACATGCTGTTATTCCATGGAAAAGGAGCGACATTCTGGCCAAGAAATTGCCGGTTAGCCTTTTCCGACACACCGGCCGACACCCCACGTGACGCCGTACGGAATATCTCCGGCGACTTCGACTTTAAGAACGAAAGTCCTCGCAATGTGGCAAGATAACCCACACCATTCTGACCAATAATGGCGACCAATAAGCAAACCAAGAGCAACCCAGATGAAATCAAGACGGCCAGCTTAATGGGTCGCCGGTGAGTGGCGGGAGATTCGACGGGTTCATCAGGAAGAGGATTGTAAACAGGCAGATTTTCCGGTCGATCTCCGGAGCGAAAGAAAGCAGAAAATGGATTAAAGTTCACCATGAGTATGCTTTGAGATTAATCTCAATCAATCATCTGTTGATATCACTCACACAGACAAAAGAAAACAAAAAAGGGAAGAAATAAAGAAAGAAGGAAAGAAAAGAGGAAGAATAGGGGGTGAAAGTTGAAACCCACAAAGAAAAGCTAAAAATGGATGGGATCGATTTCAATGGCGAATGGAGGGAGAGGGGTGTTTTTATTGTTGGCAATATGCATAGCTTTCGCTTGTTTGGGTATGGAGAAGGAGATAAATTAGGCAAAGAAAGGAAATGTGAGGCTTATACCAAAATGGAAGGAAGATTTATATAGAAATGTATAAAGATGAAATCATGAAAGAGTAGAGTGAGGAGTGGAGTTATGGTCATTTGGACATCAAAAAAGTGTCCTCTTTCCTCATTCTTGGCTGTCCCAACTTCTTTTTATTTTTTCCTTTTTATTTTAATGACCCTTTGATGGATCATTTCCATGTGAATTTTCTGTTTGTTTGTTTCTACTTACTCTGTAATTATAAAAACAATTTCATTATTATTCCACAAATTACGATATTGTCTTTTAACCTTTTATAATCATTTCAAAACTATACAATCAAATTATGATCCAAAAATTCTAATAGTGTGAGAATCTAAATTGTCACATCATTATAAATTCTAATTTAAGTTCAAAATTTTGATTTTTTTAAAATTATTTCAAGTATAATTTTGTGAGTTTTAATTAAAATTAGATGTCAATTTTTAATACCTTATGATGCAAACTTTGTATTTTATAAAAAATATTAAGTCTCTAATTAGTTTAACGATTTATTTATATATAAAATCTCATTAAATCTTAACATTAATTTTTACAATAGAGATTGAATCGTTATAAATTTAAAGTTTAAGAACTAAATTGTTACATAGTAAAATTCATGGATTAAATTGTTACAAAACTGAAAGTATAGGGATTAAATTATTACAAACCAAAGTTTAGAGACTAAACTGTTACTTTCATGAAAGTTCAGGGACGAAAAGTATTTTTTAACTTGTGAAACATCAATCGTAATAGTGCAACTTTTAAAAGGATAGATGTACTTTTTAACGAATGAAAAAGTTGATAATATTTTTTATAATAGAAAAATATGGTTCATAGGTTTTAGTTTAATTTTCATTTCAAAACCTTTTCATTTCGTCCCTAGGTTTTTTTTTTAATCTTGAGTTTTGATGTGGTTCTTTTTGTCCCTAAGTTTCGATATAATGCATGTTTACCCTTATATATATATATATATATTTATTTATTTAACTAATGTTCACTATTATGATGTAAATTTTTTAATTAATTTTAATATTGATATAAAATTAGTAAAAAGTAATTTAATTATAATTAATTTAATTTTTTAAAATCAATTAATAGACGTTAATATTGTGAATTGAAAGTGAATATTTATTAAAAAAAAATCAAATTTTAACCTGTAGAATGTTGAAACCGTAGGAATCAAATTAATATAAAATTCAAAACTTAACCGTAAAAATATAACATCTTAAAATTTAGGAAACAAATATAAATTAAACTCAAAACTCATAAAAGTATAATATTTTCAAATCTCTGTTTTTTTTCCTTTTATAATTTAACCTTAAATCAATCGGAAATGTTTGGTTTATAATTTTGTCTTAAATTTCCAAAGCGAAAGATAATGTGATGATGAAATGAGAGGAAAGAGGCACGTGTGATATGTTGGACACACATGAAAGACGCACCATTTGTGGCAGCTGATTGACCTCTGCTAGATCTGTGTCCTAATTTGTTCAACATATAAAACATTTTATTTGTTTTATTCATTTTTTAGGATATTATATTATATACTAAATTATATTTTTTAAAAAAAAAACTAGTTTTTTATAATTTCTTTCTTTTTTTACTAAAGAAGTGGGAATCACATGAATTAATACAGTCTAAATTGCACCTAATCATTGCTCTTTGTTTTATCATAGATGATGTTATTAAAATGATTTACATAATCAATCATTGTACATCAGGTAGCGTACCATGTTAATTTAGGTTAATTTGTACTATATTAAAAGGAGCAACAAAGGGAGAATTTTTCACATTCCTTTTTGTTCTTACAAATTTTTACAATTTTCATTCTATCCCTAATATATCCCTTTGTTGAAATCTACACACCTCATGAATTGAACCATTTCATCAAAGCACTCATCTACAAAGAGACTCCACATTTTATCAAAGTACTTATCTGCAAAGAAATTTCATCCCTTCAGCGATAACCACCATAGCTTTTTTGTATTTATTTACTTAAGTCTTTGCAAAATTTTGTTTATAAAGTATCCGAGATCGAAATTGAATTGGAATGTATAGAAACTATAAAAATCTAAGCCATTATTGATATAGTTAAGTGTCAATTGAAAACTTTAACATTGAATTCTAAAGTGTAATTTCAGGTTCTTTTTTTATCTCTTTTATTTTTGTTCAAATTATTTTTTGGAGAAACCATTAATGGTAATGGATTTAACAAAATAAATAAATAATAATAATAATAAAATAAAGTTGAATTCCAAAACGACAATTCTATGTTTTTCTTTCTTTATTTTAATTACTTTTTGAAGAATATGTTAATGGTAGTGGAATTTTTGCTTTGATTAATTGAGTGATTTTTGTGACTTAAGTTTTGCATATGTTAAGAGGTGACAAATATAAAGTAAACTGTTGAAGTATTGTTATCTTCTTTTAGCAAATTTCTTCCTTTTTAGAAAGATGAAGATCAATATAGTTAGATATGATTTTATTGATATTTGCAAGAAACTATAATTATCAGGTATCTACATTGATTTGTTAAGATTCGTATTTTGATATTTTTAATTTTTTTAAAATTGTTGGACAGAGATATAGATTTGTCAATATATACAAATCGTTACTAAACCTGTGTTTTTATAATTATAATAATTAATTATTTATTTTTTAAATTGTTGTGCAAGAAAATGTGTTGAATTTCATAACAATAATTCTAAGTTATTTCTTTAACTATTTGGGTTGGAATTACTTTTCCGAGAAAATTTTGGATAGGTAAATAATATTTGCAAATAAGTGATTTATGGCTTTTCCATATCAGTTATTGAGTTCTTCCAAATCTAATTAACTTTTTTTTTGTGTGTGATATTTTCTTTTTCAGAAAATAAAAAGTAATTTAGAATAGTAATTCTAAAGAAGTATTTAGAAAACAAAATTACATTTAGATTATGCTCATTACAAAATGAAATGTTATTTTTTAAAGTAGTTTACAAAAATTTAAACTAATAATCTAAAACATATTTGAAAAACGTTAACAGAGTTGAGAATCTACAAATTATTTTAAAAAACAACCAACCATTCCAATATTACGGATATTAAGAATGCCAACACATAAAGTCTTGCCTATCTACTAAAAGAATAGGACTTACCAAAGATATGTTGGTTACCACCAAATCTCCAACCATTTGTATTTGTTGAGTTATTTTTGCATTCCCAAATTAGGGATTCCATATCGTATAAATACCTCACCTATGTACATTTCACATACAAGAAATCATAAAGGAAAACTTGGCTTGTCACTGTCGTTTTCTACCTATCGTCTACTTGATTGAGCTATCATTTATCTTGTCTAAGTGTTATCGTCTGCAACATGAGTCAAGCCATATCCTTCAATCTTTCCTTTCTAACTTTGTATCAGAGCACATAATGACCAACGTCAATCAAGGAAACCTGGGAGCCACCCTCGACACAACCAACTTCAGTGGCCCATCCTTGAATCAACTCCTCAATCAGATAACCTCCGTTAAACTTGATCGCAACAATTTCCTCCTATGGAAAAACCTAGCGCTTCCAATCCTTCGAAGTTATCGACAAGAAGGACACATGACCGGACAAAAAGTTTGTCCCCCAATGTTTCTGCAACCTGCAGTTGGTGAAATCATACCGACTGGAGCAGGAGCTGCTCCGCGCAGCACAGAAGGAAGTTCCGACAGTGGTGCTTCCAGCTCGTCGACAGCACTTGAGATAAATCCTCAATATAAAGCGCAGATGGCTGTAGATCAACTTCTCCTCGGCTGGCTGTATAACTCCATGACACTAGAGGTTGCCATTCAAGTAATGAGATGTGAATGTGCAAAGGATCTGTGGACCAGCATTCAACAACTCTTTGGTGTTCAGTTTAGGACTGAAGAAGATTATCTGAGACATGTGTTTCAAACAACCAGAAAAGGTAATTTGAAAATGGAGGAGTACCTTCGAACTATGAAAATGAATGCTGACAATCTTGAGCAAGCTGGTAGTCCTGTGCCACCAAGAGCTCTTGTTTCACAGGTACTACTAGGACTTGATGAAGAATATAATGCCATCGTGGCCACGATCCAAGGGAGAGCGGACATGTCATGGTTGATATGCAGTCAGAACTTCACATGTATGAAGGGAGATTGTAACATCAGTCAAAACAAAAGACAACGACAGGCTTCAATCAAGTCAGTAATGCATCAATGAATATGACAAACACTAGACATGTCAACCAAAATAAGTCCAATAGCAGTAATCAGTCTACTGGGGGAGGACAACGAGGTGGTGGTGGCCATGGCAAAGGTCGAGGCAGAGGAAGAAACAACAACAAACCTGTGTGTCAAGTCTATGGGAAGATGGGACACATAGCGTTCTACTGCTTCAACAGGTATAACAGAGATTTTATTCCTAATTCTCCTCAAAACAAGGGACAACCCTTCCCCAACAATCAAACCAAAAACACACAACCTCACCCAACAACCCTAGCCACTGCTTATGAGAGTAACCCCTTTTTGACAAGACAAGAAAACATGACTGGTGTAAATTAGTATGCTGATAGTGGTGCCTCCAATCATGTTACCTCAGACTTCAACAATCTTGGCAATCCGACTGAATACTCAGGTACTGAAGTAGTCACTGTAGCTAATGGTAATACTCTAGAAATTTCTCATGTTGGAATTGCATGTCTGTATAGTGATGCCTGCAATTTGAAACTGAATGATATGTTATGTGTTCCTGCCATAGCAAAAAATTTGGTCAGTATATCTAAGCTAACAAAAGACAATAACGTGTTCATTGAATTTTACACGGATTACTGTCTTGTTAAGAACAAGGGTACATGACAAACGGTAATGAAGGGAATGTTTAAAGATGGATTGTATCAGTTAGAGGGTGCAGAAATCAACTCAAAGTCAGTAGGAAATGGAGTACCATCACAACCAGTGCACAAGAATAAAGATCTGTCTACTCTTAGCATATCTTCGAAGCATATGGTGTCTAAGATTACATGGCATAAAAGGTTTGGCCATCCTTCGTTAAAAACACTAGAGTTTATTATCAAAAGCTGCAATCTCCCTATGTTATCTAATGAAGAGCTTAACTTTTGTGATTCTTGTGGGGTCCAGCTCCTTTCTTGTCAACAGATGGGTACAAATATTAGGCTATCTTTGTTGATGATCACAGCAGGTACACATGAATCTATCCTCTGAGGTTAAAAAGTAACACACTGACAGCTTTTCAACACTTTCTCACCATGGTACAAACTCAGTTCAATACACTGATCAAGTCCCTACAGTCGGATAATGCGGAGAATTTTTTAAGATACACAAAGTCTGTCATCAATTTGGCATTGCTTCCAGATACACCTCTATATACATCAGCACAAAATGGAAGGGCTGAGAGGAAGCACAGACACATAGTTGAGACAGGGCTAACCCTACTCGCCTAAGCACATCTTCCCTTACATCATTGGTGGGATGCATTCTTATACTCAACTCTGCTGATTAATGGCCTTCCTACCCCTATCCTAAATGGACAGTCTCCAATGGAAGTGATGTTAAAAAAGAAGCTTAGGTTCGAGGAGCTTCGAATATTTGGGTGTGTATGTTTCCCCTGCTTGAGACCATACAATTCACATAAGTTGAGCTATCGCACAGATAAGTGCATCTATCTTGGTTCGACTGTGAATCACAAAGGCTACAAATGCCTCAACCCCAGTGGCAGGCTATTCATCTCTCGGCATGTTGTATTTGATGAAACATGGCAGGCTATTCATCTCTCGGCATGTTGTATTTGATGAAACAGACTTTTCTTGTCAGGTGTCTCCTTCAGCTTGCGAACCAGCCAAGCAAGCAGTTGTCGTCCACCCGATTTCCTAGCTGCCCTTCAGTCAGGTCATACCACACAGTGGCTCCATACCCTTTACATCCACAACCTCACTCTCACCAACTGTCAGAACAACCCACACCCAATCACCAGCTAATACCTCTACAGACAGCCCAACCTTCCCACCTCCTTCCTCTGATATTCTACCCACCGATTGTGTACCTGACGATCATTTACCCTTATCGCCTAGTGACTAGCCCATTGATCGTCTACCCACCAGTTGCTTACCCAGCAATCGCTCACCTAACGATCGTTCACCTACTGATAATTCACCCAGCGATTGTTTACCCACCACTCACTTACCCACCAATCGTATACCCATCGATCGTGTACCCTCCGATTTTTTATCATCTGACTCACCATCACCTACCGCCCAACCCACCGATAGTTCACCTTCATCGTCCACTACCCAGCCTTCACCCGATACTGTCCCAAATCCTGTGCCCGTGTCTACTCATCCCATGATTATCCGAGGAAAGGCAGACATCTTCAAACCCAGAATACTGTCCTCTCAAACCCAAAAAGACTGGTCTATAACTGAACCTACCCGAGTCAGTGATGCGCTCAAAACCACACAGTGGAACAAAGCAATGAGTGATGAATTTCAAGCACTAATGAACAATTAGACTTGGACTTTGGTTCCTCCGTCACCGTCAATGAACATTGTTAACAATAAATAGGTATTCATAATTAAACGGAGTCCTAATGGCTCCATTCTACGCTACAAGGCATGCCTCGTAGCAAAAGGCTTCCATTAAAACCCGGGCATCGATTTCTTCAAGACGTTTAGTCCAGTGGTCAAAGCATCCACCATCCGAATCGTCATTAGCCTGGCGGTACCCAAAGGGTGGCAATTGAGACAGTTAGATTTCAATAACGTCTTCCTTAATGGCGTCCTCGATGAAGAAGTTTACATGCGTCAACCGTAGGGATTTATTGATCCTCGACTACCAAATCATGTATGTCGCTTACTTGGCCATATATGGCCTCAAACAAGCACCAAGGGCCTGGAATAACACACTGAAAATAACACTATGTAGTTGGGGCTTTCAGAATGCTAAGTCTGATAAATCTCTCTTCATATATCGGAGCACTTCTACCTTGATACTCTTACTAGTATATGTTGATGATGTAATTATCACCGACACTGATCAACAGGAAATCAACAAGCTTGTAACAGCTTTGGACTCCAAGTTTGCTCTAAAAGATTTTGGCCACCTCTATTACTTCCTTGGAGTCCAACTGCACAATGTCCTCAATGGAGTTCTACTGAATCAGGAAAAGTATGTCAAGGACCTACCTCACCGCATTGACCTTAGAGATCTAAAACCGACACCCTCTCCAAGTGTTCTAAACAAGTAACTCTCTATCTCCGATGACACTCCTCTTGACAATCCCTATATCTATCGGAGCACGATTGGTGCCCTATAGTACTTAACCACCACAAGACCTGACATTACATATGCGGTTAATCATCTAAGCCAGTACTTAAAGCAACCTACGGACATTCATTGGCAAGCGATGAAGAGAGTTCTAAGATATGTCAGTAGCACTCGACACTTTGGCCTTTATATTCAACATGGGTCTGACCTCTCTATTTTGACCTTCTCTAATGCCGATTGGGCAGCCAACATAGACGATCGAAAATCAGTTGTTGCTTATTGCATCTTTCTTGGAGGTAATCTTGTCTCCTGGTCCTCCAAGAAACAATTCGTTGCCTCTGTAGAAATTATTTGGGTGCAACAACTACTGTCTGAGATTGGTGTCAAACATAAGTCGATTCTAGTCCTGTGGTGTGACAACCTCAGCACCGGTGCTCTAGCCGTCAATCCGATGTTTCATGCGCGGACTAAGTACATTGAGATCGACATTCACTTCGTTCATGATCAAGTCCTCCATGGTCAGCTTGATGTTCGTTATGTCCCATCCTCCGACCAAATCGCTGACTGCCTCACCAAGCCCTTAACACACTCACAATTCTTCCACCTTCGATCCAAACTCGGTGTAGTAAAACTACCCTCTCGTTTGAGGGGGGATGTTAAAGGTATTAAGGATGCCAACACATAAAGTATTGTCTATCTACCAAAAGAATAGGACTTACCAAAGGAATAGGTTGGTTACCACCAAATCTCCAACCATTTGTATTTGTTGAGTTATTTTTGCATTCCCAAATTAGGGATTCCATATTGTATAAATACCTCACCTATGTACATTTCACATACAAGAAATCATAAAGGAAAACTTGGCTTGTGACTGTCGTTTGCTACCTATTGTCTACTTAATTGAGCTATCATTTACCTTGTCTAAGTGCTCAACGTGAGTCAAGCCATATCCTTCAACCTCTCTTTTCTAACTTCCAATAATCCTTAATTTAATAATTATATTCTATTAATAAATATTTCTTGAATTCCGACTAATTGTATATGATTGGATTGCTAAATTATTTTTTCTTTTTCTTTTCCTTTTTTGTGCTTAAGAAAATCTTATATAATATCCACATAGTTCTTTAGTTGCTACATATTTTTTACTTCATAATTTCATATATATTCTCTATAATAATAATTTTATTTTTGAAAGAAATAAATAATGACAGATTTTTTAAAAAAAAAATTAGGAATCCATAAAGGAATAGTTAATTTTTTTTTTTTGCTTTTTTTACTGCAAAAATTATATATATAATATTTATTTTACTACTTTAAATTATATAATAACATCCTTTTACGAATAATATTCCAATTTTTTTTAAAGGAAAATAATGGTAAGAATATCTAAGTTATTTTAGAAAATAAATAAATAAAAATTTATCTAATTTAAAACAAAGAATCCAAAAAATATTTGAAAAAAAAGTTAACTTCTTTCACTATTTTCACATCTAAGAAATTAATAATTATGCTTAACTTCTAAGATGGTATTGTCCTTTTAGAAACTATTTAGGAAAATATTTTTGTTTTCAAATTATTTGTAAAAATATTGTTGTTTTTTTTAAATAGGTCGAATTTTGAACGCTCCACCTTTCCCTTTCGTTATTTTTGTACGTCGAACTTTGAACCCTCGACCTTGCCCTAACTTTATTATTGAATCTATTTAATTATTGTTGTTATTTTTTTTAAATAGGTCGAATTTTGAACGCTCGACATTCTCCTTGATGTGTTAAAAATAATTTTGTATTGGGAGAGAACGAAAGAGGGAAGAGTAAGAGAGAGAGCGAGATACGAGAGAGCGGAGAGAACGAGATATTGAGAGAGAACAGGATCGGAGAGAGCGAGAAATTGAGAGAGAGCGAGAGCGGAGAGAGCAAGAATTTGAGAGAGAGCGAGATTTTCCAGTTTTTTTCTTTTCAACTTGGGAGTTTCCAGCTTGATATGTGATTCTTTATAACCCATCTGGAAACACACTCATTTGGATAAATCTTTTAGAATTTAATTGCTATTGCTCGTAGATGGAGCAATTTCATCTTTTTGGTTCATCATATTCTTATGTTTTTTTATTGTTGCTTGACATCATAAAGATTTTATTATTATTTATAATTAAAAAAAAAAACTCCATCAAAATCTTGACCTCACTACTATGATTAAAATTTTTGTTCTTTATATCAATAATATAGTCTTATTTATAGACTTGCATGTGAAGGATTTGAGTGTTGATTTGATTTATTATGTCCCCAAATTATTATCTAAAATATGTAAATTTGAATATTGAAGTTTTTTTTACCTAATTTTTTAGATTTAGACTATCTGATATTACTATTTGTGTCAGTAACATTTAAAAGCTTCTATATCAAAATAATTACTATTCATAATATATAAAAATAATAAATTAAAAAAATAATATCTCATAAAAATAAAAAAAAATTAAAATCAAATATCTCGTTTATATAAAAATAATGACAAAAATCAATGTGTCCCACAAGTTAATTAAAAGAAAAATGTACAACTTTATAATAAAAAAATTTGAATATACAATAAATTTATTTACTTTCCATAGATAGAGCGAGAATGTAATCATTACTTTCCATATATACATGACCAATGAGAAAAAAAAAACTAGTAATCATTAGTGGAAAAATAACAACAATAATAGAGAGAGCGAGATCTTAGGAGAGAGCGATACTAAGAGAGTCTTCACTTTATTTGAACTTTCCATAGAAATATATAAAAAAAAAAAGAGAAAAAAAAGTTAATAATCATACTATAATTGAATAATCATTAGACAATAAATTGAATATATTAGATTATTATACTATAAATTGAATATATTAGATTATTATAATGTAAAACTTTATTGATTACAAAAAAAAATAAATATACAATAGATAAGGGAAAATTAAAAGGATATTGTTCTTTTAGAAACTATTTAGGAAAATGTTTTCAAACTATTTGTAAAAATATTGTTTTTTTTAAATAGGTCGAATTTTGAACGCTCGACCTTTCCCTCTCGTTATTTTTGTACGTCGAACTTTGAACCATCGACCTTGCCCTAACTTTATTATTGAATCTGTTTAATTATTGTTATTTTTTTTAAAAAAAAATAGGTTGAATTTTGAACGCTCGACATTCTCCTTGATGTGTTAAAAATAATTTTGTATTGGGAGAGAACGAAAAAGGAAAGAGTAAGAGAGAGAGCGAGATATTGAGAGAGAGAAAAATCTAAGAGAGCGAGATATTGAGAGAGAGCGAGATTTTCCATTTTTTCTTTTTAACTTGGGAGTTTCTAGCTTGATATGTTATTCTTTCTAACCCATTTGGAAACACACTCATTTGAATAAATCTTTTAGAATTTAACTGCTATTGCTCGTAGATGGGACCATTTCATCTTTTTGGTTCATCATATTCTTATGCTTTTTTATTGTTGCTTGACATCATAAAGATTTTATTATTATTTATAATTAAAAAAAAAACTCCATCAAAATCTTGACCGTCTTATTTATAGACTTGCATGTGAAGGTTTTGAGTGTTGATTTGATTTATTATGTCTCCAAATTATTATCTAAAATATGTAAATTTGAATACTGAATTTTTTTACCTAACTTTTTAGATTTAGACTATCTAATGTTACTATTTGTGTCAGTGACATTTAAAAGCTTCTATATCAAAATAATTACTATTCATAATATATAAAAAGAATAAATTAAAAAAAATAATATCTCATAAAAATAAAAAATATTAAAATTAAATATCTCATTTATATTAGAATATATTAGATTATTATACTATAAATTGAATATATTAGATGTTATAATGTAAAACTTTATTGATTAAAAAAAAAAAAATTGAATATACAATAGATTATTATAAAAAAAAATTGAATATACAATAAATTATAATAAAAAAATTGAATATACAATAAAATGAATATATAATAAAAAATTATTTATTATTCAATCCTTAACCATCTGGAGCTCGTCTTAGTAACGAAGGACACTTCCTTCGATTATGTCCTAACTGGTTAAAAACTCCACATCGTTGTTGAGTGGCTGGTTCTGTCCAATCCATCTCGTTGTGATAACGTGAATTTTTCCCTCTACCAGGTCTTCTCAACAATGATGGATCAAGATGTAAGACGGGCATATTATGGTGTGTGATCTAGTAATCTTCATGCGGTACAGGTTGAAATTGAGGAGAATAACATTCAGCATACGTTGACAATTTGTAGTAGTCCTCAATAAAATCTCCGTAGTTCATGTTGAAATATGAGCAAACGGCCATAAAATGCGAGCATGAAATGTCGAATGTTTGCCACTTGTTACATGAACAGTACCGCTCGGACCTATTTAGCCTCAATATTTGAACGTTTCCTCCTTTGGCATTGAGACTTGACGTCCGATCTTCACATGAAACACACCTTCATACCGATCGTATGATTGTACTTCATGTTTACTAGATCGTGCAGCCCATTTATTTATTTTGTTGTATGCGTACCTGAATTTTTACTCCACTTAGTATTATAAAATATGTTTGAAATAAACTATTAATAAATTATATATAAAAAAATAATATTTACCGGGTGTATTTATCTTGACGCTCCAATGCATCCCTTATTTCTGCTCTTCTTTTCTCGAAATAGTTCACGCATTTGAAGAATGTTATCTGAGCAAGAGCATTTACATACAACATTCGAGCTCCTTTGAGGACTCCATTTATGCACTCTGATAGATTTATCGTCATCCACCCATATCTGAATCCTCCATCATGTGCTTGAGTCAATTGCTCTAAACTAATGTTGTCAAAAAAACTTAGACAGCTCCGAATTGATCTTTTGAATTTGAAACTGACACCCGACACGACAAACATAATTTTTCAATGAATTAAATTTATACTTTTTATTGAAGTTGCTGACGATATGTCGTAAGCAGAAATGATGGTGACATTTCGGTCTCGTCCAACCATTTGCTGGGTTGTTCATTACTGTAATTATACCAGCATGTCGATATGAAATTAAACACACCTCTTCGTGTGTTACAATTGCTCTCAGGTGTTTCATACTTAGTGATCTCGAACAAGACATCAATTCATGTAACAAGTAGCAAGCATTCGACATTTCATGCTCGCATTTTATGGCCGTTTGCTCACATTTTAACATGAATTACGAAGATTTTATTGAGGACTACTACAAATTGTCAACGTATGCCGAATGTTACTCTCCTCAATTTCAACCTGTACCGCATGAAGATTACTGGATCATGCACCCTAATATGCCCGTCTTACATCCTGATCCATCATTGTTGAGAAGACCTGGTAGACCGAAAAGTTCACGTTATCACAATGAGATGGATTGGACAGAACCAGACACTCGACAACGATGTAGATTTTGTAACCAGTTAGGACATAATCGAAGGAAGTATCCTTCGTTACTAAGACGGGCTCCAGATAGTTAGGGATTGAATAATAAATAATTTTTTTAATTATATATTCATTTTATTGTATATTTTTTATTATAATTTATTGTATATTCAATTTTTTTTTTTTATAATAATCTACTATATATTAATTTTTTTTTTTGTAATCAATAAAGTTTTTACATTATAATAATCTAATATATTCAATTTTTTGTCTAATGATTATTCAATTATAGTATAATAATCTAGTATATTCAATTTGTTGTCTAATGATTATTCAATTATAGTATAATAATCTAATATATTCAATTATAGTCAAATGATTATTCAATTATAGTATGATTATTAGCTCTTTTTTCTCTTTTTTTATATATATTTCTATAGAAAGTTCAAATAAAGTGAAGACTCTCGCTCTCGCTCTCCCTGTTATTGTCGTTATTTTTCCATTAATGATTACTAGCTTTCATTTCTTCTGGAACAATCACAAACACTTTTTTGATTATGGTTCTACTATCAGAAACTCAATGCGTAGCATTCAATGTGTATTCCTGAATCTCATTTTTCAATTATTCAACCATTTCATTTTACCAAGTTCAATGTTAGTCAGATTAGTCAATATAAACTAAATTTCGCTCTCTCCAACATTTTCTCTTTGAATTTCGCTCTCTCTTAGTCAATATTCATGATAATGGGAGAGAGCGAGATTGGAGAGAGTAGTTTGAGCGAGAGTGGAGAGAGCGAGAAAGTGAGAGAGAGCGAGATTATGAGCGAGAAAGTGGGAGAGAGCGACACCACTAAGAGCGGAGAGAGCGAGAGCAACTTGAACGCCTCATTAGAACGTCACGCCCATGCGATTGAAAAACTCGTCTGTGTATCTAACGGCCGGGCAAGTATTTATGCGTTGAATTTGGCCACATTCTTATAGAGGAGATCTCCCAATCTACTCGTGCGTTTGATGTGATTTCAAAGCCATCTGAAAGATAAAAGAGTCTAGAGTGGAATCGTTTGCAAGCCCAAATGATGATTTTTAAAACACGGCGAAACCATTTGGAGCTTATGAGCGATATGAAGCCGTTACGCTTGGAAATTTGAAGAGTTTTTAGTTTTGGTTGGTTTTCAGTAAAAGGGTAAGAAGAAGAGGCGAGAGCAATTTACGTAATTTGGTATGGCGATGATGTCAGTACAGTTAATTGACATTATTTTTTAAAAAATTAAGTCATTTGACATTTTGGAAGGTTGACAAAAAACTCGATGGGGCAGGTCCCCGGTTCGGGGTGGGGATTCCCCTGTTTGATCGGGGATGGAGTCAAACCGGAGAATTTATTCGGGGCTCCATTCGGGGACAGTATCCCCGCTCTGACCCTGACCCGACCCCGACCCTGATTAATCCCCGACCCCGAATTTATATTAAATATTTTTATCCCCTCCCCAGTTCCTTCTTGCTCTCTGCAATCTGCAATAAAACATCCCTCCCCTCTCGCTCTCGCTTGCGCCCTCGCTCTCGCTTTCGCTCGCCCTCGCCCTCGCCCGCACTCTCGCCCTCGCCCGCGCTCTCGCACTCTCGCTCTCGCTCATCCCTCCCCTCCGTTGAAGTCTGCCACAAATGGGACTCCGCGGGGACCCCATTTCCCCGACGGGGAATCCCCGCCCCCGTCCCCACCATTTGAAGGCGGGGATGGGGGACAATTTCCTCTACGGGGCCGGGGACGGGGGACGACCCCCGGCCCCATTGTCAACCCTATTTTGGACCCAAAAAATGGGTCATCCGTACAAATTTCCCGAATATATTTCTAAAATTAGACTAAAATGGGAGAATATACAATAACCAAAATGGTACTATATACAAACCGGTTCATGTGGACCGTTTTCAGTTCTATCCGGTTCGAAAATTGAACTTCTTCTTAAAGATCTTGTCGGTGACGACGATCAATCTAAGGCCGAAAGAGCGAAGAAAAACGTCCTTTCCTTGTGATTCGATTCTTTCAAATACGAAATCTCCGACCAGATCCGTTCTTGTGGACGGTGAGGAAGAAGGCTTTGCTGCATCTGAAATGTTTTATGTATCAGTGAAGCCATTTTTTAGCGTTCTTCTTGTCACTCTTTCTTTGTCCTTGGCGGTGCTTCTCTTGTCGCCGCCCTCTTCGCTTTTCTCCGGCACTTCGTTCTCATTTACTAATGAACGGTACACTTTACTTACCTTAATCCATTATTTTCTGTTCTGGCTTCTGAGTAAACGATTCGATGTTCATGAATTCAAATAATGAAATTAAGATGCATAATGGCAATGATTTTGGCCTTTCGTTTCCGAAGAAATAGCAAATAGTGGAACTACCGATTGAACTTGCAACATTTGAGAATATATTTCCATTTTTTTCTTTGTTGATTACTTTGTACTATGTGACTGCATTGATAGTAGAGAAATCGATAGGAAATTGGAACCTGATGGTTTTGTTTTGCCTCGGATCTAATAGTAGGAGATCTGTGGCCTGTCGCTCCCCTTGCCTATCATTCCTCCACAGGAGTGGTCTATTTTACTTCCTTTTATGAAATTGAAAAATATACCTACAGTTCCAGCTGAAGACTTTGGAATAGTTTCGTATAAATGACGGAAGATTAAATTGACTCAATGTTAATTGCAGAGGCTACACGGATATATGGAGTGTTCGAAGGATAGTAGAGTGGAGGCCTTGCAAGTGGTGGCTTCAAGGCCACCTACCTGGTAAACTGATTTGATTTGTAGTGACATCTTCTCGTTTATTCTCATATTCTTTTCTGTTTTCAACTCTCTGCTGATAATGTAATAGCAAGATTCGTAAATTGGTAAACTACTGCCTGATTTGGGTACTTGGGAATCCTTGAGTAGGAATTCACGGCACACAAAATTGCATAGAATGTACAAGTGTTGGGAAGGGTTTCTGATGAGTTTTGATTGTCTGAGTCAGTTTTAATTGGCTTTCATTGCAGACTTTTTGTTGAAATGCTGCAGCTCTGCCCGCTGATAGCAATGGATATATACGCGTGGATTGCTATGGTGGGCTCAATCAGATGAGAAGAGATGTAATATTCAACGAGTTTCTCATATATTTAATTTAACTTTACTTATTACTTGGATAAAATTTTCTAGCTAAAAGCTGTGCCCTTCGTTATGTGTGCAGTTGTGTGATGGAGTTGGCATCGCACGGCTGTTGAATGCAACCCTGGTTCTACCGAAGTTTGAAGTGGCTGCATATTGGAATGAATCGAGGTAATTTGTGATAGTTTCTTTTTCCACTCTCTTTGAATTTTTATGCATTGATCTACCTGCAACTTTTTATCCAAAAGTCCTTGGTAATTGCACTTAATCTGGCATTTGCCTATTGATTTTGTCTGACGAGTTCATTTACCAACTTCTCCGCGTCCTCTAATATACTCAAATACATTTTCCATGCACCAAAAAAAAATATAAATAAGAATAAGATGCTGGCATGCTTAAACCTTGCCTGTTTTTCCAGTGGTTTTGCAGATGTATTCGATGTTGACCATTTCATTAGTCAGATGAATGGTTATGTTAAAGTTGTTAAAAAGTTACCCCCAGAATTTGCGTCCAAAGAGCCGTATCATGTGGATTGTAGTAAACGCAAAGGACAATTTGATTATGTTGAAAGTGTCCTTCCGTCCCTATTGGAACATCATTATATCTCAATAACTCCAGCAATGAGCCAGAGAAGGGACAGGTACTTCAGAACCGAAATATTCTTTCTTGACCCCACGAGCTCCATTTAAAGCATTGCATGTGCTATTCAGGACTTTTGCTTAGGAGTTTTCAGCAGCTTCCCTTGAATTTTTAAACTACCTTCCTCCAAAACATTTTACAGGTATCCCCAGTATGCAAAAGCTGCCCTTTGTCAAGCTTGTTACAATGCTTTGCGCCTTGCTAAATCGGTGGAGGAAAAAGCCAAGGAGCTTCTAGAAGCCATACCAAAACCTTTTCTCTCTCTTCACCTTCGTTTCGAGCCAGATATGGTGGCTTACAGCCAGTGTGAATATAAAGGGCTTTCTCCCGCTTCTCTGGAAGCAATCGAAGCGACTCGGGGAGATAGAAAACCATGGACTGGAGAGTTGGCTGGAATATGGAGAAAGAGGGGGAAATGTCCTCTCACACCCCATGAGACAGCCCTCATACTTCAGGCGCTCCATATTCCAACTAACACAAACATTTACTTGGCTGCTGGTGATGGTTTGATGGAACTAGAAGGCTTTACATCAATTTATACCAATGTAGTAACTAAGTCTAGTTTCCTCACCAGCGACGATTTCTCAAGCATGCATGGGAACACAAAAGCCGCACTGGACTATTATGTGTCTATTAATAGTGATTCTTATGTAGCGACATTCTTTGGAAATATGGACAAGATGGTTGCAGCAATGCGAGCTTTCAACGGAAAGCAGAAGACATTGTTTTTAAGTAGACGAGCGTTTGCAGAGTTTACTTATAAGGGCTTGAAGGGGAAGGAGCTGCACCAAGCCTTGTGGAAGACTCATAGAGATGATTTTGCCATGGGTCGGGGATCTGCATTATCCGACTGTTTTTGTGAGTTCAAACTATGATTTCAAGCAACTTAGATTTGTCATGACATTTCACGGCCTTACTTGAACAGGTCCTTGAGCTCTAAAGAATTTCATAATTGTCATTTTTGTATGTAACCATTTTCCCGTTCATGTGCTTTATTAAATCTACAATCTTCAAATATTGAGAAAGGATTCTTGCTTACCAATTAAAATTGGAACCCATCTTTTGATATAAAGTAGATCAGGGTCGTTTTGATTACAAACATTGAACGAACGAGCATATGTTATTGCATACCAAATTTAGAGTTTCTATGTTATTTGTAAACATTATTTTCCCTTTTCAAGGTTAGCTATGGCTAACTTTTTTGTTCTTTGTGATTTCATTCAATTAGTTATCTTAAATGTTGGAAACCATAGATCATCAGAAGCCTTTTATTAAGACGATTTTAACTCTGTAAGTGTGGAAGAAAAATAGAAATAAAATCTGATTCGAGTTATTATTGTATGGAATTTGGCCGTTCTTCCTACGAGAGAATGTGAAAATCAAGATAATAAGCTAGTTTGCTGGTACTAATTGATTCTCATCAACTCCTGTGTGGTTATTGCCAATACTTGTCGATTTGATTCAGTCTCAATCATTGGAAGTTAAAACAAGCAATCCCAATGCACCGACGAGAATATACTGCAAGCAACACTTATAAACTTGAGCACAAAACTTCAAGATATATCTTACACTTTACACTTGAAAAAAAGATAAGACAATTAGAAATTCAACTTTCCAAACGAACTCCTGAATGGGGAATGTAAAAATGAAATGCAAACCTTGATAATTGGCCTCTCAGTCATGATTATGGTCACCCATCCGACGTATGGTAAGAACCTGAGGATCAAAGTCATGAGGAGATTTGTTTTCTTAGTCAATCAGCACACATTTTTTTTGGACAAAACCATCATGGAGGGAGAAAAAAAAGAATTTATGTACGTAGCCACATGAATAAGAATAAGAACATAGAAATTAACACATCCCACATGCCACTTCAATAGCTTATCATACACTTTTTGAGTTAAAAAAAACACCCGTGTATAGATTAATCGTCACTTCTTCCTCACAAAATTGTAATTAGAAGTACTTATAAGATTAGTTTATAATAATTTTTTAAGTATTTTAATATACATTTTTAGTGCATGATTCAAGTGCGAGTTGGAAGAAGTTGACTCCAATCCTTGTTTGGCCTAAGGAGTTCATGAGTCACACTAAAAAAAATCAATTTCATGACATATTAACTCCTTAAATTGTGAGCTCCAAATCTAAACAACTTTCTAGACCTAACAACTTCATTTCTTGCCCCAAACGTCCCCTCTTAAGCACTAGCAGAAAATAAAAGTTGCGAAAATTTTTACCCGACAGCTCTGCCCATGATGTGGTGCCGTTGAAGCCATTGCTGACCTTGTGCATACAAGAGTCTGTCATCACCATAGTTGTTATCTCCTGATGAAGTAACACAAAGGCAAGTATTATGGGGAGCAGCAGAAGAAAGAGAATATAAAGAAATGGACACAATTACAAAGAAAAATCAATTAAAGACTTTCTAATCACAAAGATTTCTGAGAATAACTACTCAAATTCACAACAATTTATTCTATATTGTCCTACAAAATGGCACCTTTAGTGAGTACATCAACTTCTCCACTATCTTGATGTTCGTGAACCTGCAAGAATGAAAACTCTGATTAATCTGGTTGTCCCTTATGAGATTCTTGCATCAGACCAACAACATGACTTTGATAACATTCCCATTTAAAGAAACATCATAACTAAGTAGTCTCTCCTAAAAGAGCAGGGAGCAGACAATAAGGACGGAACTACAATCTGTCTTCAAGAACTAAAGTGCATAATTGCTTTCATTAAGAAAAACATAAAAGATTACAGGGGCATTAAAAAACCAAGCCCACAAAAGAAAGGAACTTCAGTAGAGAAAGAGCTCCAGCTATACAAAATAGTTCCTACAAAGTAGTGAGAAAAGGTCATCGGAATTGAAGCCTCCCGAATTCTGGAGAGTGTGGCATGTGGTGGAATAGATTATTCATTCTTGAATGAAATCGTATCACGAGTTTCAAAGGGGATTAAGATTTGAGGAAATGGTCAGTATATTGGATTCACCTTAATTACACGATGGACAATCGGAATTTCACGGCCCTGGGATTAAGATAGACAACAAAAGAAGACGTCAGTTCAAAATAACTTTTTATGCCTTCTGATTGCATAAAAAACGAAAAATCCAACATTGGAAAGCCTAGTATGAAAACTAAAATTAATGAATTTTGTGGTCGATAGCCACTAAAGTGGTCACTGTGCGATGCACATAAATACTTTCTGTATTAATAAACTAAAAGAAATAAACTTTAACAAATACTTACATCAATATTAAAAACAACAATCTCCCCTGTACGAATAGGATCCTTGCTCATGTGCAAGAACAAAATGTCACCCTGAACACAGTACAATTGATGTAATTAGATGAGAGTGATGAGTAAGGAGAAAGTTAAAGAGAACATGTATGGTAACTAGTAAGTAATAAGTATCTTCCCACACAAGATAGTCCCCACACAAAGGCGGTACAAAATACTTTAGAAGTAATGGAAGTCAAAAACAAATCTATATCATGCAGTTGGAAATCCCCAATCCATCAATAGACGATAATAAATCCTCTCATTTCTCTCCGAGAAATCTCTTCGAGAAAAATCCCTGATTGCCAAAGAATCCTCGACGTCCTAAATAATTAGAATTTACCAAACAGCTTTTTTAAAAAAAGAAAAGAAATTGTTGATCCAAGCATAGCTCAATGAATAATGCATCAATAATCATCTCAAAGATCGACAGTTTGATTCTCCACCCAAAAATTATTGAACTCAAAAAATGGAGGGGAGGAAGGATTCCTCACTCCAATGGTTGACCTAAAAACTCATCCGATGACCATAAAAACTTGCTCTAAATACTGTGACCTTTTCCCTAATTCCACTCCCTCTTTCTACAAAAATTCATTTTCCTCCGTTTTCTTTTGAGAGAGAGACAGACAGACCTCTGCCCAATCCCTCCTCCACTTTCTATATAATGAACCTTGATTAGATAGAGTAATTTTCCTTACAGTTGAACTACTAAATATATATATACATATATATATGCACATGAAAAGAAACATCATACATTATCAAAAGTTATAAGATAACTCACCCTCTTGAAGCCAGGTTCCATGCTTCCAGACAAGACAACAACAACAGGGGACTCACTGCCAGTAATGCACATCAATGCCTTCCGGATTATAAGAGCAGATGTAACAATCAAACCTGAAAGATGAATAGTTATACTAAATGGGTTTGTACCCAGCATTCAGATCAAGGAAAAAAAGGGGGATTGCTAGCACGGAATTGCAAAAACATTTCAACTTGACATAAGGCAGAAGAAAACAATTCTCAGTGATAGGACACAGATCAAGAACGCACAAGTTAATTAAAAGAAAAATGTACAACTTTATAATAAAAGAAAATTGAATATACAATAAATTTATTTACTTTCTATAGAACGAGATTGTAATCATTACTTTCCATATATACATGACCAATAAGAAAAAAAGCTAGTAATCATTAGTGAAAAAATAACAAAAATACCAGAGAGAGCGAGATATTGAGAGAGAGCGATACTGAGAGAGTCTTCACTTTATTTGAACTTTCCATAGAAATATATATAAAAAAAGAGAAAAAAGAGCTAATAATCATACTATAATTGAATAATCATTAGACTGTATTGAATAATCATTAGACAATAAATTGAATAAATTGAATATATTAGATTATTATAATGTAAAACTTTATTGATTACAAAAAAAAAAAATTGAATATACAATAGATTAGGAAAAATTAAAAGGATATTGTCCTTTTAGAAACTATTTAGGAAAATGTTTTCAAACTATTTGTAAAAATATTGTTTTTTTTAAATAGGTAGAATTTTGAACGCTCGACCTTTCCCTTTCGTTATTTTTGTACGTCGAACTTTGAACGCTCGACCTTGCCCTAACTTTATTATTGAATCTATTTAATTATTGTTGTTGTTTTTTTTAAATAGGTCGAATTTTGAACGTTCGACATTCTCCTTGATGTGTTAAAAATAATTTTGTATTGGGAGAGGACGAAAGAGGGAAGAGTAAGAGAGAGAGCGAGATCGGAGAGAGCGAGATATTGAGAGAGAGTGAAATCTGAGAGAGCGAGATATTGAGAGAGAGTGAGAGTGGAGAGAGCGAGAATTTGAGAGAGAGCGAGATTTTTCATTTTTTTTCTTTTTAACTTGGGAGTTTCTAGCTTGATATGTTGTTCTTTCTAACCAAACACACTCATTTGGATAAATCTTTTAGAATTTAACTGTTATTGCTCGTAGATGGGGCCATTTCATCTTTTTGGTTCATCATATTCTTATGCTTTTTGATTGTTGCTTGACATCATAAAAATTTTATTATTATTTATAATTAAAAAAAAACTCTATCAAAATCTTGACCTCACTATTGTGATTAAAATTTCTGTTCTTTATATCAATAATACAGTCTTATTTATAGACTTGCATGTGAAGATTTTGAGTGTTGATTTGATTTATTATGTCCCCAAATTATTATCTAAAATATGTAAATTTGAATATTGAATTTTTTTACCTAACTTTTTAGATTTAGACTATCTGATGTTACTATTTGTGTCAGTGACATTTAAAAGCTTCTATATCAAAATAATTACTATTCATAATATATAAAAAGAATAAAAAAAAAATAATATCTCGTAAAAATAAAAAAAATTAAAATTAAATATCTCATTTATATAAAAATAATAACAAAAATCAATGTGTCCCACAAGTTAATTAAAAGAAAAATGTAAAACTTTATAATAAAAAAATTGAATATACAATAAATTTATTTACTTTCCATAGATAGAGCGAGATTGTAATCATTACTTTCCATATATACATGACCAATGAGAAAAAAAGATGTAATCATTAGTGGAAAAATAACAACAATAACAGAGCGAGCGAGATATTGAGAGAGAGCGAGAGTGAGAAAGCGAGATCTTAGGAGAGAGCGATACTGAGGGAGTCTTCACTTTATTTGAACATTCCATAGAAATATTTATAAAAAAAAGAGAAAAAAGAGCTAATAATCATATTATAATTGAATAATCATTAGACTATAATTGAATATATTAGATTATTATACTATAATTGAATAATCATTAGACAATAAATTGAATAAATTAAATATATTAGATTATTATAATGTAAAACTTTATTGATTATTATAAAAAAATTGAATATACAATAAAATGAATATATAATAAAAAATTATTTATTATTCAATCCCTAACTATCTGGAGCCCGTCTTAGTAATGAAGGACACTTCCTTCGATTATGTCCTAACTGGTTACAAAATCCACATCGTTGTCGAGTGGCTGGTTCTGTCCAATCCATCTCGTTGTGATAACGTGAACTTTTCGGTCTACCAGGTCTTCTCAACAACGATGGATCAAGATGTAAGACGGGCATATTAGGGTGTGTGATTCAGTAATCTTCATGCGGTACAGGTTGGAACTGAGGAGAGTAACATTCAATATACGTTGACAATTTGTAGTAGTCCTCAATAAAATCTTCGTAGTTCATGTTGAAATATGAGCAAACGGCCATAAAATGCGAGCATGGAATGCCGAATGCTTGCCACTTGTTACATGAACAGTACCGCTCGAACCTGTTTAGCCTTAATATTTGAACGTTTCCTCCTTTGGCATTGAGACTATGATGGTCGATCTTCACATGAAACACACCTTCATATCGATCGTATGACTGTACTTCATGTTTATTAAATCGTGCAGCCCATTTATTTATTTTGTCGTGTGCGTACCTGGATTTTTACTCCACTTAGTATTATAAAATATGTTTGAAATAAACTATTAATAAATTATATATATATAAAAAAATAATATTTACCAGGTGTATTTATCTTGACGCTCCAATGCATCCCTTATTTATGCTCTTCTTTTCTCGACATAGTTCACGCATTTGAAGAATGTTATCTGAGCAAAAGCAGTTATAGGCAACATTCGAGCTCCTTTGAGGACTCCATTTATGCACTCTAATAGATTTATCGTCATCCACCCATATTTGAATTCTCCGTCATGTGCTTGAGTCCATTACTCTAAACTAATGTTGTAAAAAAAAACTTAGACAGCTCCGATTTATTCCTTTGATATCTTCAATTGCTTTGTTGAACTTTTGAATTTGAAACTGACACCTGACACGATAAATATAATTTTTCAATGAATTAAATTTATACTTTTTATTGAAGTTGCTGACGATATGTCGTAAACAGAAATGATAGTGACATTTCGGTCCCATCCAACTATTTGCTGGGTTGTTCACTGCTGCAATTATACCAGCATGTCGATCTGAAATTAAACACACCTATTCATGTGTTACAATTTCTCTCAGGTGCTTCATACTTAGTGATCTCGAGTGAGGGGGCAGTGAGCTATGAAGGGGTAGTGAGCAAATCAAGGGCAGAGAAGTGAGCAAAATCAAGGGCAGTGAGTCTTTAAAAATTATCGAGGGAGTGATTGAGGAAAAATGAAGAGGATGGTGGTTTAAAAGGATGTAGGTCTAGTGTTGAACACTCGACCCATGGGTTTAGGGTGGTTGAAAAGGCATTAATGCTATGACAGAGAGGCATGAATGCGTCAATGAATGCATGGAATGGGAGTAGGGGAATCGGATAACGTCAATGCATGCAGGGAATCGTGCAGGGGAATCAGAGCAGGAACAACATGGTGATATATATGCACTTTTTCAGACTTATGGAAAGTAAATAAAGTGAAGACAATTTCTATGTGGCAGACCACGTCAGCTGACTGGTTGACCGTTTAATCCATGTGGCAGACTCAATCTCGCTCTCGCTCACAATTTCGCTCTCTCCTACAATCTTGCTTTCAATCTCACTCTCTCCTACAATCTCGCTTTCAATCTCGCTCTCTCCTACAATCTCGCTTTCAATCTCGCTCTCTCTTACAATCTCGCTCTCTTCTACAAAATTAGCGAGCTTCCCTTCTAGAGCGAGATCCTCATCACAAAACTAGCGAGATTTCCTTTTCCTTGTCGAGGGTTGAAGTTTCGACTTATGTATGTCGAAACTTCAACCCTCGACAATCCTAATTTACGTATGTTTCCAAGTTTTTGTTCTTCCTCTCCTCCCATTTCCATTTCCATTTCTCTTCTTGTATTTCGTTTAATACAAATTATTCTCACACAACTATACTAGTTCGTTACTCTACTAAATTATTGTGATATTGTGATAGTTAACAAGTTTAGTATAGTTTCAAAAGTTTAATATAGTTTGAAAATTTTAGTTTATTCATACAAAAATTATTGTTGTTATGTTTATTGTGATAAGTTGATATTTTCTAGTATTAACTTTGAAAATATAGTTTAAAATAGTTTGAAAAAGTTTAATTTAATTTAATTTTTTATTTTGTATTAAATTTGAAAAAATAGTTTAAAAAAGTTTACCTCATTTTAATTTGAAAAGTTTAATTTGTTGTTATTTTTAAAAATAGTTATAAAAAGTTTAATTTATTGCTATGTTTAAAAATATTTATAAAAAGTTTAATTTATTGTTATATTTAAAAAGTTGATGTTCATACCTAGGACCTGTTGATCCCGATGTTTTGTACGACCAGTCCATTCATCGATCATATGTTGTATGGCGAGATTGTACTACTGGAGAAATATCTTGCAGACGTCGAGAGATAGTTCTCCAACGCACTATCCCGCTCCACCTTCGAAGACTATCGCTACTGCACACTTCTGGATTCTATGGAGTTGCCAGATTAGGATTTATTCAGTTGGACTGGCATTTGATCACAGCTTTGATCGAGAGATGGAGGCCCGAGACGTAACATTCCATATGTCTATTGGAGAGTGCACTATCACTCTACAAGCATAGAAGTGTTGTTGGGGTTACCTGTTGACGGTGAGCCGGTCACCAGAGTGATGTACGATGACTGGTTAGAAGTTTGTCAATTGTACCTCAGTGCGTCCCCACTTGCCGACAAGATTAAAGGATCAAGGTTAAGCTTAATATGGTTAAGAACACAATTTCGTGAGCTCACAGGTGATGCAGACGAGGAAACCGTCATAAGAAATGCATGAGCATATATACTACAAATGATAGGTGGAAGTCTGTTTTCAGATAAATCAAGTCATTTTGTTCACTTGATGTTCCTGCCATTGTTAGCTAACCTCCATGATGTGGGGCGGTATTCGTGGGGTGGAGCATGCTTGGCATGGTTGTATAGACAACTATGCAAAGCAACAAGACCTGAGGTTCGAGAGATAGCTGGGCCTCTTATACTTTTGCAACTATGGGCTTGGGAGCGATTTCCAACAATGGCTCCACAACTACATCATGTTAATGACGCTCAGTTAGTTGGACAAGCCTACGGTTCTCGGTATGTTGTTTTAATTCAATTTAATTTTTATATCACTGATCTAGTTAATTTAAATTCTAAATTATCAATTTAAAAATTTAGGTGGAGAGACAAATTTTGTGTGACTAGGACATCCACACATGTAGTCAACCAGTATAGATACATGTTTGATCTGCTTCAACCTGAACAGGTACATTACACTAAACCTAATTGATTATTTTATTCACATTTTTATTGTATTTGTCTTTAATATTCTTTAATATAATATTTTATGTTTCAGGTTATTTGAGAGCCGTACAAAATTATTATACATACTTTGCCTAATTTTTGTACGAATGGTCAAAACATATGGCGGACGATGAGTCCTCTCATATGTTTTCACATTGGTGAGTGGTATCTTCCTGATAGGGTGACAAGGCAATTCGGTTTTCAGCAGGATGTCCCATCACCTTGTAATACTGAACCCGTACTGCATGATATTGACCTAAGGACTGGAGATTGGTTCGAAAAAGTTACACATTTGGTAGTGTGATGGCACTATCGTGTAAGGTTTATTGCAGTGGGGGTTTCTCTTGAACAGTTTGACACAGATGTCACTCCAGAATATATTCATTGGTATAATAATATCACAAGGCGCTACGTCACTCGTCCGAGAGCAACTGTGGGTCATCTGGTAAATGAATGAATATTATCTAATTGTTTTTAATTTAAATTTATTTTAAATATTGTCTAATTGTTTTATAATTCACAAAGATCGAACAACAGTAGACTCCGTGAGGTTGCGTGTAACGACCGGATCCTTTCACATTATGATCCGACCGCTACGACATGCATACTTAGACTTTTCTATCATGAGATGAGTTTGGTGAAAATTTCAAAGAACATATCTAAATTTTATTAATTAGATAGAAAACTATATAAAAAAGTTTATTTATCAAAACACCAGGATCCATAAAACATTAGCGTGGTGGTACAAAATACATATGCCTATAATAGTGAGTTTGATGGTTGGCCATTTGAGCGACGTCCAATTCTGCCATCTACGCTGTGTCCTTACCTACAAAGTCTATAAAAATATAGGATGAGTATATAATATACCCAGTAAGTAGTTCTCACGTAGGGTAGTGACCAAATGCACAATCACAAGCAACATGTCATGAAAACATATGATCCGGACCGAAAACGTATAATAACATGTGGTGGTCGGTTATGCTTCCAACATAAATCTCTCCGCCCTGATAGGAAGATGAGGACCTAAGAGAAAACTAACCCATCTGATGATTAGCGGGTCATGCAATCAGTAGAGCTAGAGTCGCATCCAACATCAACCATTAGCATTAAAGTAGTATTGAACTAAAGGGGTACAACCATACATACCCTGCTAGTCCCTAGCATAAACATATCGTAAGATTAGGCCTGGAGGGGTGCAATCATACATGCCCTGCCAGCCCTGGAGGCATAAATTTCTCCGCCCTGATAGGAAGATGAGGACTTAAGCGGAAACTAACCCATCCGATGATTAGCGGGTCATGCAGTCAGTAGGGCCAGAGTCTCATCCAACATCAACCATTAACATAAACGTAAGATTAGACTGGAAGCATAACTTACACCTAATTAAAACTTGATTTTAAGTAATCGTGAACAAACATAATGCATGGGGTCCCTTGTAGAGAAACGTGTTCTAAACATGTAATGCAATATAACAATTAACATAACCATGCAACATAATAAAGGTACACTACCATAGAACATTTAAAGAGAGGGTGAGATAAACTACTTACCTTGACTGTGATCTAATTATTCCTTATTATTCTTTATGATTTGATCAGTAGAGCTTTCCCTTTTTAAACTAGAAGGAAACCTTGACTGTGATCTAATTATTCCTTATTATTCTTTATGATTTGATCAGTAGAGCTTTCCCTTTTTAAACTAGAAGGAAATTTGGGCAGCACCTTACCCGAGTTTTTCTTTTTTAGCCTCACAGAACTTCCTCACTCACACTTACTTTTTCACACGATTCTTTGTTACTGAGATTTGTTTGAGAATGGGTTAAATCTTCGGCAAAGGGTCCTATTTATAGTAGTTTTCAGCTCTTCTCAATGTGACAAATCATCCTACAGGTGGCTTCTTTAAAATTACTTAGGGTTTAAGGATTCCTCTCAATAAGACACCTGATTCTTGGCTAACGTTTGCCCTTATGTCATCATTCTTTGTTTGTATTCAATTTTAGGGTTTTTCTATGTATAATCTATAAGATCGTGGCCAAATTCAACGCATAATCCACGCTTCTGTCCAAATCTCACTCTCTTTGTTCTCAGAATCTCACTCTCTCCAGCTTTCTCGTTGGTTTGGCTCTCGCGACTTCCGCTCTCGCTCTCGTTGTCGCTGGTCGCTCTCTCGCTCTCGCTGGTCTCGGTCGCGCTCTCGCTCTCGCCCGTTCTCGCTCCCGCTCTTGCTCTCGCTTTTGCTCTCGCTCCCGCTCCTGCTCCCGCTCTTTCCTACTGTCTCGCTAAGAATCTCGCTCTCTTTACTCTCGCTCTCTCCAATATTCTATACAATCTCGCTAGTTTTCACACGTGGTTGCCTTCACTGCTTGTGGATTCCACTTCCTCTTTTTAACTCTTTCAAATTTTAAGAGTATATGGGCAATTAATTCACCTCCAATTCTTCCAATGAGTAGTGTCCAAACAAAAGTTATCTACTGCCCGTTGTCTCCTGAATTAGCTAGCGTCAAACTTCCAATTAATTCTCCCTTATTCTGCTCCCTTATTCATTATTTTTGGATAATGAATAAATTTCCAATTAATCCAATAAATTTCCAATTTCCAATTATTCATTTTTTTTTCTTCTCCTAAATTTCCACCCCTTTAAATAAAATTTCGTCCGGCTTATTATTTGACATTTAATTTCCTGTATGCGTTCAAATCTGGGTCGTTACATTGCGAATGATCCGAACTAGGTTCTTACTATATGTAGTGACAACCAAAGCTATATGGAAGAAATTCATTATATGTACGATATACCTATTGTTCCTCCACCAGCTCCTAAACGTAGAGGACCTGTTCGGGAAGAGGATGAGTTTGATGAGGTTGCACATAATGTGGAAGAGTTTCCCCCTATGATGCAGACGCAGAGTCAAACTGATCATGTTAGTCCGATGATGATGATGCCAGCATTTGGTTCAAGACATTATGACTTAGAGACTAGTCCTTCGTCTTTATACGTGCATGGACGTGGTCGGGGTCGTGGAGAGCATAATGAATATTTATATTATGAAGCGCCTGCAGAGGTACCAGAGCAACATCAAGAAGAACCCGAGCAACCTTAAGTTCGAAGTCGACGACGACAACCAGCTCGAAATCGACGACGTCCGCCTTGTGGGACACATTGATTTTTGTAATTATTTTTATATAAATGAGATATTTAATTTATATATATATTTTTTATTTTTATGAGTTATTATTTTTTTTAATTTATTCTTTTTAGAGTTTAAATAAAATAATAAAATGTTTTTAGAAATTATTTTTATAAAATGGAAAATTAAAAAAAAAAAAGAAAGGAAGGAAGAAAGAAGAAGGTGGAATGTGTAATAATTAAAAAAGGAAAAAAGGGGAAATTTGTACGGTATTCTCGCTCTCTATCAAAATCTCGCTATTTCGCTCTCGCTCTCGTGCTCAAAATCTCGCTCTCTCTCATAATCTCGCTCTCGAATTTGATTGGGAAGTTCAGTGGCAGAAGAAGATTCATTAGCTCGTTATTTAGTCAGACTTGTTGAGATGACAGAATCCGTAAAAATTATTCAACAAGCTTTGGAAGGAATTCCAGGGGGACCTTATGAAAATTTAGAAATACGATCTTTTGATAGAGGAAGGTGTCCGGAATGATAATTAAACAGACTCAATAATAATGTTAGGAAGGGCAAGGTCGATGGTTCAAAGTTCGACGTACAAATGAAAGGAAGGTCAAGGGTTCAAAATTCGACCTAGAAAATTCGACCTATCTAGGTCGAATTTTCAACCCTCAACTTATTTTTTTTTTTAAAAAAGAACAATATTTTTACAAATAGTTTGAAAACAACAATATTTCCTAAATAGTTTCTAAAAAGACAATATCCTTTTAATTTTTCCCTTTTTTATTAACTTATGGAAATGCTCTTATATAATATATCCACATTTTTAAAAAAAAATATTTTTCCCTATAGAGATAATTTATATTGCTTTTGTCAAATTTATATTAACTCATTTAATTAGTTATGTTGATATATATATATATATGGGACCTTTTTAAATATAAAAAATATTTAAAAATATTTATACTTTATAGCAAAAAATTCAAAAGTATAAAGGAAAATTTTGATTTATCCCATGCAAATTTTTTAAATCAATTTATAAGAATTTCTCTATATAATATTAATCAAAGATTTCTTCTTTACCAAAATTTTGATTTATTCAATGCAAATTTTTAAAATCAATTTTAGTTTAAATTCTTTTTTGAGAAGAATTTTAGTTTAAAATTTTTAATTAAATTAAAGTATACATTATAAAATGTTTTATCATATATATTCAATTTTGTCAACATGTCCTCTCACTTTTAAAAATTTAATAGTAACTAAAAGAAAACTATATAATATTATATTTATTACATCCTAAAAATTACTGCATTTTAATTTTTTAAACTAAACTATACGATTTTACGTGCACATGCATGTGTTTATTTACTAGTGCTAGAAAATTAAGCCTAACACAGTCGTGACTGAACAAACTCAAAGATAATGATTAAGCAAGAAGAAAGATTAGATGAATCTGACGCTGTAGGAATTTTTCTTCCATGCTGCAGCTACGATTCTTTAAATAGAATTTCTTCTTCCTAATGAGTTTCTAATCATTAGAGTCAAACCCTTCTAAAGGATTTATGGCTAACAAATCCCATACGCTTTGGGAAAGAAAGAACTTGTCGAGGGTTCTTACAATCAAATAAAATTTATAATAATTACGAACTAAATAACCTCTATGATTGAGAAGTATTAATAGTAAGACCTGATTGATCTGTAAGTGAATCACGATGATAGTTTCAAACCAATTAAGTTTCTAGCTACAGTGGTAAGTGGGGGAAAGGGGATTGTGAGGATTGAGAATGAAAAGAATGGAAAAATTAAATACAAAAAAAGTAAAGTGTGTACAAAAATGAAAACGGCTTAACCTAGGAATTTGGATCCACTCAATTGTTTGAATTCATCATAAGACTAATAAGGATAATTTTTTATTCATGGATGTGCTTAGCCTACTTCCTGCAAATACTGTCAAAAGCGCTTGAATACATTAACTAACAGGTTAATAAAATTAAATACTCAATTGATTGATGCGTGCATAAAAAAACAACATCCACTTTAAGTCTAAGGGATCACTAAGATGATTAGACCTAAATAGGCTAATTTATTGATCGATTTCGTTCTTGAATTAAATCAATGATACACACTACAAGAGAGTTAACCTATTTCGACCATCTTTTATCAGAGGTTATAAAAAACCTTCGAAAAAGATATACATTTATCGAAAGTTTTGAAAAAACCTTTGAGAAATCGTAATTTTTTTGGTTCATCAACAAATCATAATGAAAGGTTATTTATTTATTTTAATATAAATATATATCAACAAGCTTCTCACATGCAATGCATGCTTTTTTTTTTTTTTTTTTAATTTCTAGTGATTATAAATGATGTCGTATATTTCTTTTTCAGGAACATATATTTCTTTTAATTTTCACATAAGTTGTCGCATCAAAATCATAAATTATAGTTTCACATAATTTATGGTTTTGTGTAAGTAAAAGATTGTGGTTTTACAATAAATTGTGCCTACTTTTGTATAAGATTACAAATTTAGTATTTCATCATGGTATCTATTTAATTCTTAAAATTAAAAAAATTCTCATTACTAAAAAAATATAATTAATTCATTTTCATTTTTACTAAATTACTCGTTATTAACACAACATTTAAATATTGACAAGACATCATGATTAGATTAATAAAAAAATAAACTAAATAGGAACACAATAAACTCAATCATATTGCAAAATAAACATAACTCAACTAACATTACATATGTATTATAATCAAGTAGTCAAAGTTTCAATCCTCCAATCACACATATTATTAAAAAAAAAAATTCAATCACATTGATTGAACCCAACAAATATGTTTAAATAACCAACTTTCATAAGTTAATCTGAAATTTTGTCCCTTAACTTATTTTTTCTCCCTAAATTTTTGTACATATCTTCTAATCTTATTTCTCTATCTTTGAACTTTCATTCTCACGGTTAAAAATTTCCCTATTTAAATATTCTCCAAAATTTTCCTATCTAAACTTTGATTTAGCTCTCTACTTTTTTCACTAAATTTTTTATTTCCCAGATATTTTTTAATTTATCTTTCTATAACTTCTGTTCCCTGTCTATTTTTTCCCCTCTAAAATGTTATCTCCTTGACGATTCTTTTTTTAAAAAGAAAAAAAAATCAAACATTAATCATAAAAGGTAAAAATCCTTAATTTAAATCAAAATTCCTATAAAAGTGTGGAATCAAATATTAAAATAATTTAACACTTTTACACAAATAGTTATAACTAAAGTCAATCCTAAATCTGTTGGAATAAATAATAATGACCATTCGTGTAGAGTTATATAATTTCATAAATAAACATGTCTTTTCATAATTAACCAACTTGAAGAAGAGACATGACTATTCAAATTATCACAAATAGTCTATAAATATGTATCTTCTTCAAATTACATTTGTGTACTTTTTCATAACCATTTTTCCCTTATAATTTTTTTTTTCTTTTTATAAATTTGCAAGTTCAATTTATTTCTACAAAGTGTAGCTTGTTGAATCTTGTAGATGGGGTGCCTACTTTCATAAGAAAGTTAATCTGTTCTATCATGAGTAACAATTACTCATGAAACTTAGGCACTAGAGTGAGTAAAATAGTTTTAAGGAGATAATGTGAAGTCGTAGAGCTCCAATTCTGTTCGATACAAGGTTATGTAATTTCTGATTTTTGATGAATTATTCATACAACACAAATTTATTTTGCACGTTTTCTGCTGGTTCCCTCTTGTTTTGTATTGATTCTGCCTCTCACACCACATCATAAAGTTATCTCACTTTGATTCTACTTTAGAAATATATATTTTGTTTCTAATGCAAGCACTAATTTGATTTTACAGGAATATTGTATGACTAGTGATTTTTCTCTGAGTATTACACTATTTTGCCTTTTCTTTTTTTATGTTGCCTTATTTTAATATGCTTTTATTATTATGCATATAATGGATTATCAAGCCTAATCTTCTTGTATTGTTTTATGTTTCAAGCATAATAGATAATGTCTCACATTTATTTGTTGCCTTATCTGATTTTATTTTGTGATAACTTGTTTGGTTAGGTTATTTACTTTGTTTCATAAATATTTGGTGATCTATTTCACATAAATGTCATCAACATATCAAATTGTTCATCACATATTGGTGGAACTCATAGAGAAATTTTATGAGAAATTTAAGTGCATATTCAAATGATGGCAAGAATAAATTCTATTTTGCCTCGCAACTTTCAATATCTAGCAAGATTTGTAAAAGAAGATGTTTTTGTAATGTTTGAAGGAGAAGCCGACAAATGAAAACTGCTTCCATGTACTAGGCATAGGAACATGCAAAATAGTTATACATGAACTACATTTTGAACGGATTAGATAACACAATATATAATGTTTATAGTGGTGGATTTCGTGAAAATCAATGGCAATTATTAGAGGAAAATAATATATGTAATACAGAAAATACCATAACAATGATATTTACGGTTGAAAATTTTCTTATCTATATAATGATTGATTCCAAAACTATGATAAGACTTATCCGATGAATATGTCTCACAGTTTGAAGGTAAATTATGTTTTGTATAGAATTTTATATACAAAAACGTAGAAAATTTGAAAACCTTTTGAAAGTTTTATTTTATTGTGGGGGATATTAGGGAAAAGTGACTATTCCCAACTGATAATCCAAGTTTTAGAATATTGGATAATAATTTAAAAAGAGGTTAGGACATGTTCGAATTGGCTACAAAATGTTTATATAGTATTCCTAAAGTGAATACAACCTATACCTTTTTAGTGAATAATAATATGTCTCGACATATATGACGAAGACATAATACAATTAGAGAACTACTTTCTAGTGGAATTATCACAATTGACTTTTGTAAGATCAAAAGATAATATTGCAGGTCCACTTGTAAAAGGTCTAACTAGAGAGTTGATTGAAAGTTCATCGAGGGAATGTGATTAAAGCCTTTAATTTTAAAAAGTTAATCATAGAGGCAACCCGACTTAGTTGACTGGAGATCCCAAGATCTAGGTTTAACGGGCAAACCGACATCTGGATAACTTAGTAAGCACTGCGTTGAATTTTTTTCTTCTTATGCATTCTAAAGATGATGAAACAGTGCAAGTGTAGTTTAAGGATAAGCATTGTGTTTCTAATGATTTTTATAAGTTGTTGAATAATTATTTATAAAAAGAGCATATACAATTTTTTTTTTTTTTTTTTTTTTTTTTTTAGGAATCACCTATATGAGTGTGAAGGGGTCGCTTCTATGAGAATTTTAAGATGAATTCTCTAAAACACTCATGAGACCAAGTGGTGTTCAAGGAAAAAAATGAATACAGATATGAGAACAAATTTTATTATAATGAGAAACTGTATGATTTCAATTGCCTTAGTAAACTCAATTGATGTTCAAGTGGTGTTCAAGTGGTGTAGATTCTTTGTTGGAAATACCAAACGTTTTCTTTTTCTTTGATCTTAAATTGTCAACTTACCATTTATGGGGTGGATTGTTGGAATAAATGGTAGTGACCATTCGTGTAGAGTTGAATCATTTCATAAATAAACATGTCTTTTCATAATTAACCAACTCGAAAAAGAGACATGACTATTCAAATGACCACGAATAGTCTATAAATATGCATCTTCTTCAAATTGCATTTGTGTACTTTTCCATAATCATTTCTATTTCATAAAACTTTTATTCCTTTCTATAAAATTGCAAGTTCGATTTATTTCCACAAAATATAGTTTGTTGGATCTTGTGGATGAGATGCTACTTTTATAAGAAAGTTAATCTATTTTATCATGAGAGAATTATTCATGAAACTCAGACACTAGAGTGAGTAAAATTGTTTTAAGGAGAAAAATGAAGTCGTTGGGCTGAAATTCTTTCTGGTACAAGATTTTGTAATTTCTGATTTTTGGTGAATTATTCATACAACAAAACCACTCTCATTAATTCAAATCACACTTTCAAGTGTGGAACCAAACAATAAAAAATGATTATGTAAAAATCAATTTGAATAAATCACTAATGAACAAAACAATTTTATTTTTTGTAATTAGTATTTTTATCAAAATCACTCTCAAAGTGATCCTACTTATATGCCTTAACATCTTTTTTTTTATCTATGTCAAATAAACTGAGTGATCAAGAAATGTGTGATTGGAATTTCTACACCAAGTATAAAAATCTTCTGTGTCTACTAAGTGGCGGTGGACACTTATTTGCATCCCCAATAACAAAATCCAAACACAAACAAAGAAGAGAAATGTAAAATATCATATGGGAAATTGGTCTTTGGTTATGGAATGAAAAAGGTATGAATAATTGGAATATGAATCACTTTGGTGGCTGCAGAGTTAGAATCTTAATCCAATTAGAATTGAAGCTGTTTCCAATTTCCAATGCCAATCACTCAATTGGGTTCTGTAGTATAATGAATATGTAACAAATTTGATTCCTCATCAATTCCTTCCCATGGTTTGGCTCAATATCATTTGCAACTATACAAATTTGTACCAAATTTTTTACTTCTTTCGTCTCTTAACACAAAACAAAACGTTTACATTGGTTAAAGAAAGGAATATATTCATAATATATAAGTCAAAACAATTGTCAAATATTTTTGGTAGTTTCAAAACAAAGTCATAATATTTATATTCAAAATCAACAATATCGTACTTTTAGAAATTATGGAATATGTTGAAGGTATGTTATTCTTCCTATCGTAATTAGCATACTAAGATGGAATTAATAACTTTTTTTTTTTTCAAAATTGTACTTGTTTCTTCACAATTTATTTATTATTTTTTATGGTTTTCACCTCTCATAATAAAATGTTTGGATTTTTAGCCAAATTAAGAAAATAAAAAAGAATATTTTTTAAGACCTTATTTGGTAACTATTTGATTTTCGTTTTTTTGTTTTTGAAAATTAAGCTTATAGACATTACTTTCACCTTCAAATTTCTTTATTTGTTATCTACTTTTTACCAATGTTTTCTTTGTTATCAACTTTTTACCAATGGTTTAAAAAGTCAAGCCAAATTTTGAAAACTAAAAAAGTTGTTTTTATTTTTTAAATTTGACTAAGAATTCAACCATTGTACCTAAGGAAGATGCAAATCATTGTAAGAAATTGAGAATAAATAGACTTAATTTTTAAAAACAAAAAACCAAAAACGAAATAGTTACCAAATAACCTTAATTTTCTTGTGGTTGAAAATTAAACTTATAAATACCACTTTTACCTATAAGTTTTTTTTTTTTTTTTTTTATTATTATTATTTACTTTTCACTTATGATTTTATAAAACGAAGCTAAATTTTAGAAACTAAAAACGTAGTTTTTTTAAAAAATAAATTAGCCGAAAATTCAAGTAGTTTTTTAAGAAATTTGAAAACTATAATATAGAATTTAGGAGAAAATAAACACAAATTTCAATAATAGAAAACTAAAAATAAGATTGTTATTGAATGAGACTTAACAACACTATTTGATAATTATTTAGTGTTAGTTTTTTTTAGACAAACTCCAAATTATAAACAATATTTTTATGTATTTGTTTCATGGTTTTGTTACCAAAAATTTAAACTGAGTTTTAAAAATTAAAAAAAGACAAAGAAATAGCTTTTGGAGTTTGAAATTTGGTTATAAATTTAAATGTTTCCTTATCAAATATGTAAACTACTGTAAAAATAAATAAATAAATAAATAAACAAACATAATTTTCAAAATATTTTGGGTTAAAATTCAAAGGATTAATAAATAGGCCACATATTTAATTTTCAATTTTTTGCTTAGATTTTCCAAAAAAAAAAAAAAAATAAAATTGTGGACATTCAAATTCACATAGGCCTCTCTTATAATGACGTTATTAAATATAAAATGTATGCAGTTACATTTTAAAAATATTTATATTTATTTTCATTAAAAACATTAAATTTAACTTGGCAAGTTTTTTGTGCCAAAACCAATAAAGCAAACAGCCCAAGGTTTGCATCTTGGTCTAAGCGGTTCTTTCTTTCTTTCTTTTAAGTTGAAAAACTTGCATCTTTAAGAAGTGTTTAACTTTAAAAGTTTAGAGAGTCTTCTTTGATTGTCATAAGAATTCTTTTCAAATTTTCTAGAGCCTTAAATTTTTGAATCGCTCGAATAAAACGTTTCTCAACTAATAAAGGATATTTGTAACAGATTATAAAATAAGAACAAAAATCTAAAATATATAATCTCTTTAAAATTTGAAAGTATTAACTAGTCAACTTTTGAATTGTTTTCTAATTTTCAATTTCGTTCTCACTTATCTTATCTTGTTGTACACATTCTTCTTCCATTTTTTTTTTTAATTCTCTTCGATTTTTTCTTTCCCTTTTTTTAAATCTTTCCATTATCCATTTTTTTGCTTCTTCTATCTCTTTTTTTCTTTTTCTTTTTTTTTTTAAAAAAAATTTCTTTCCTTTATCCATTTTTTTCATCTTCCCTGGATTGTACCCAAGACTTTAAAGTACCCAATTCATAAATGACATCAATGAGCTACATCCCGTCTAATTATTATAACGAAACATTAAATATAAATAGCAAATAAAAAAGAATTTGAAAGAAACTGTTTTTTTAGTCCACAAATTTGCACCATTTTTATAAACATTTTTTAAGAGTTTGAAATAAGAAACGGGAATAGTTACTAAACAAGTTTATTTCTGAAAAAAATGAGAAATGCGAACGATATCAGACAAACCAATATATTTTTTTTTCTTTTTATAGGACTTCAAGAGTATGATGTCTATTTGAAAAAAATGGTATAAATGGCCCAAAATGAAGGGCACAAATTAAAATATTTGTGTACTGTAATATTTGTTTACAAAATCAAACCTGAAGAACAGTTAGGTTTGGCTGTTCGCTATTTTTACAAAAGTGCCCTTGAATAATTATGAGTGATAGTAATTGATAGCAACTATAAACAATAACAACTAATAGCAGCTATCAATGACTATCAATGATAACTATGATATTAGTATAGCTTTCAATTTCTGCAAAATGGTGACTAAGTGTGGGCTTTTTAGTCTTTTACCATTTTGTTCTATATATGTAATTATTTTATCTTTGTACTATAAGTTCTATTATTTTGGGCTTGAATTCCATTTATGCAACTAGCCCATTTATAAAATTCTCATATGAGTTTGGTGGGCTTGTGCCCCAATTAATTGGATCTTGGGTTTGGTTAGTCTTTGGACCAAATTAAACTTTTTTTTTTTTGCTCAATTGACTTGACCCCAAATATTAATAACAACTTGGATCAAATTATTTTATTGTATCATACGGTCACAATGAAAACACGTGGCATTATCTATATGTCAACTTATATCTTCAATTTCAATTTGGGACTTGCATCAACTTTTAATTAGTCTAAAATTTGATCATTTGTAGTCTTGTTATTAATTTGAAAAATGATATGACATTTATGATTGGTCCAAAATTTCTTATTTAGCAGCTTCATCTAGATATCATATGTCAATGCATTTAAAACTATATTTATATGAAGGTTAACATACAAGTTTAATCAATTTTAAAAATTGTGATGGATAAAATCTTAAATTCTAAAAGTTGACTCTAACATGCCCCTTAAAAATGTCTAATAGATCTATAAAGTTTAAATTTTATCTAAAAGATATAAAAATATTTAAAAATTAAATGTCTTTTAAGACAAAGAAAAAAAAATCTTAATTTTGTGTTTAATTAAACCTTAAATTTTTAATTTTGTAGTTAATAAATACAACAATTTAAAAAAGATATCCAATCATATTTATTAAGCGCAAAGTTAAATTTAACGTCTTATATAATATTTGATTTTTTAACATTCTTTAATATGTAAGAGATCTAAATGTAAAATTGATATTTTAGGGAAATTGGATAAAAAGATGGCCTATTAGTCATTTTTTAAGTTACTAGATCTAAATAAACTTACATTTGTTGTACTGGTTTGTTTGGTTGTAAGATATCACACCACAGTGACAAAATTAATGGGCATTTTGTAATTTGAATAGTTTAACAAAAAGGGAAAAAAAATTATGAATATTATAATAATAAATAGATTCTCATTGCTTAGTGCTCCAAAAGTAATGTGTCACTCTTTATATTGTCTATGTATCTTGTAGTTATTCATGCTTGGTGTCCTCCACATTTTATTTGCCACTTTGTCTATAAATAGCGACATTTGGTGGATTTTTAGATCATACACTCATTAGTAAGAAATCCACTTTAAATTCCACTAAATTTTTTATTATCCAATTTTATAATTTTAGTTATTTTATAATTTTAATTTTTTTTATATTTTTTTATATGTTTTTATTTATTATATTATATTATATTATATTTTCTCCATATTTATATTCCTGTTGTGCTCTCCAATTTCACAAAATGTTATTACCACGAGCTTCTGTCGTTTTCTCCGTTAAAGGTAGGTCCTACAGGTATGTCGATTTTTCCCTCTTTGTTATAATTAATAAATTTAATGTTATTTTGCATATTCAATATCTATTAAATTTCTAATATAAATACAATATTTTGTGATAGTGTTGTCATAACAAATCTTACAAAATTAGAATTTGCAGCACTTGACATTAATGACAATAATTATTTGTCATGGGTGCTCGATGCCGAAATTCACCTGGATGCTATGAACTTGGAAGAAATAATTAAAGAAGGAAATACAATATCCAGTAAGGACAAAGCAAAAGCTATGATTTTCCTTCGTCATCATCTCTACGAGGGATTAAAGATCGAGTATCTTACAATAAAAGATCCTTGTATCTTGTGAAAAAATTTGAAAGAAAGGTATGATCATCAAAATCCCTGTATCTTGTGGAAAAAATATTCCTAAAGCTCGTTATGGGTGGATGCATTTGAGGCTACAAGATTTAAAATCAGTAAGTGATTACAATTTCGCATTATTTAAAATCAGTTCAAAATTGTTGTTATGCAGAGAAAAATTAATGATGTTGATATGTTAGAGAAGACATTTTCTACATTTCATGTCTCGAATATGCTCCTGTAGCAGCAACATCGAGAGAAATGTTATCATATTGAGACTGATAGTAAGAATAATGTGAAATATCTATATATCATATCCACTGTCTCAAATGAAAAATGTATATTGGAAGAGTTGCCTGCTTTATCTTTTGGATTGTATTATTGTATTATACTCATATATGAGTAACTGAAACATATGCAACAATGAACCTGAAGTTCATGAATTCAAATATATTTACAATTTGGCATGACCGATTGGGTCATCTAGGATCTATAATGATGAGGAGAAGTATTGAAAATTCAAATGAACACCCATTGAAGAACCAGAAAATTCTTCAATATAATGAATTATCATGTGATGCTTGCTTTCAAGGAAAATTGATAATTAGACCATCACCAACTAAAATGTGGACTGAATCACCTACATTTTTAGAACGAATTCATGGTGATATATGTGGATCTGTTAACCCACCAAGTGGATCATTTAGATATTTTATGGTATTAATAGATGCATCTAGTAGATGGTTACATATGTGTTTATTATCAAGTCGAAATCTTGCATTTGCAAGATTACTTGCTCAAATAATTAAGTTAAGAGCATAATTTTCTGATTATACAATTAAGATAATTCGTTTTGATAATGCTGGTGAATTTACATCCTTAGCTTTTGACAATTATTGAATGTCAAATGGGATAAGTGTTGATCATTTGTAGCTCATGTTTATACACAAAAATGGTTTAGCAGAATCATTTATAAAACGTTTTCAATTAATTGCAAGACCATTACTTATGAGAGGTAAACTTCTTTCATTTGTATGGGGACATGCTATTTTGCATGCAGCATCACTTGTATGCATTAGGTTAGTAGCTTATTATAAGTATTTGCCATTAAAATTAGCTTGTGGTCATGAGCCAAATATTTCCCATATGAGAATTTTTGGGTGTGCAGTATATGTTCCAATTGGTCCACCACAACGCACTAAGATGGGTCCTCAAAGAAGGTTAGGAATATATGTTGGATATGATTCCCCATCAATTGTTAAATATCTTAAACCCCTAACGAGTGATATATTTACTGCATGATTTGCTGATTGTCATTTTAATGAGACAAATTTTCCAACATTCAGGGGAGGTATTAAGAAATTGAAAAAAAAATTACATGGAATGCATCGTTATTGTTTCATTTAGATCCACATACAGATCAATGTAAACTTGAAAAATAATTCATTTATAAAATATAGCAAATCAACTATCAGATGAATTTATAGATGCAAAGAAAATAACTAAGTTACATATACCAACTGCAAATGTTCCATAAAAAATTGATATCCTAACACAACAAGTTGTCACTAATGAGTTTGGATCACGCCAGAAGCGTGGTAAACCAGTGGATTCTAAAGATAAAAATCCTCGAAAACAAAAAATAATTAATAATGAAAAAGACTTGGTTAAGGATGTAAATACCCATAAAGAAATCTTCGACATGACTAGTGAGGAAGGTGATATACCGAAAGATAATAAAGAGATTTCAATAAACTATGTCATGGTAGGAAAAAGGTGGAATCGAACTAATGTAATTATTGACACTATTTTTGCGTATAATGTTGCTCTTGATATTATATCTGAAAATGAGGATCCTGAACCAAAATTTGTTGAAGAATGTCGACATAGAAAATATTGGCTTCAATGGAAAGAAGCAATTGAGGCAGAATTAAACCTACTTTGAAAACGTCAGGTTTTTAGACCAATAGACTAAACATCAGAAGGTATTAAACTTGTGGGATATAAATGGGTATTTGTGAGGAAAAGAAATGAAAATAATGAGGTCACAAGATAAGTAAGACTAGTTGCACAAGGTTTTTCAGAAATCTTTGGTATTGATTTTGAGGAGACGTATTCTCCGGGATGGATGCAATTACATTAAGATATTTAGTTGACTTGATTGTGTATAAAAGTCTAGATATGCATTTTATGGATATAGTCACAACAAATTTATATGAATCTCTTGATAATGATATTTATATGAGAATCCCAAAAAGATTTAAGGTATCTGAAACATATACATCAAATTCTCGGGAATGACATTCAATAAAGTTACAGAGATCACTATATGGATTAAAACAATCAAGACGGATGTGGTACAATTTTCTGAATGGATATTTATTGAAAGAAGGAAATCAAAATAATCCAATATGTCGGTATGTCTTTATAAAGAAATCACAATCAGAATTTGCTATTATAACGACATATGTTGATGACTTTAATACAACTGGAACTCTTGAAGAGCTTTTAAAGGTAATAGAATATCTTAAGAAAGAATTTGAGATGAAGGACATCAGAAAAACAAAATTTTTCCTTCGTTTGCAAATTGAGCATTTAGCAGATGAAATATTTATTCATCAATCAACTTATACGGGAAAATTTTTGAAAAGATTTTATATGGACAAAGCACATCCATTAAATATTCCAATGGAAATCTGTTAATTGGATATAAAGAAAGATATATTTCGACCTTGAGAAGATAATGAAGAACTTCTTGGTCCTGAAGTATTATATCTTAGTGCAATTGGTGCACTTATGTATCTTGCTAATAATACATGACCAGATATTGTATTTTCAGTAAATTTATTAGCAATATATAGTTCTTTTCCTACAAAAAGACATTGAAACGAAATTAAATATATACTCCATTATCTTCGAGAAACAATCGATATGAGTTTGTTTTATTCAAATAAATCAAATTTTGATCTAGTTGGTTATGTAAAGTATGGATACTTATCTGATCCATACAAAGCTAGATCTCAAACAGGTTATCTATTCACATGTGAAGGAACTGCTATATCATGACGATCGATGAAATAGATCATAACAGTCACTTCCACAAATCATACTGAAATTCTTGCAATTCATGAGGATAGTTGAGAATGTGTATGGCTAAGATCAATGACTCAGCACATTCGTGAAACATGTGGCTTGTCTTCTAATAAACACTCCAAAAAATATTATACGAAGACAACACAACTTGCATAGTGTTTGGTGCATAGTATTTATCTTATCTTTTATCATACAACGCATAGATGCATATAATACCAGTTGGTATGTATATGTCATAAACTTGTTGCATGTGAAGTGTTATGTGAAATTTTATGCTCATGCAATGCGATGCTACTACTGATTATGCGAGGTTTATTAAGATTAGGTAGTATGCCCTGCTGTGTCACAAGTTTCCTTACGATGAAACCAAGTATAATTTCATCGCAAGTTTCTCGGTGTGATCCGAGGTCGAACACAGGAAAAATACGGTACCGGTTAATGCGATAATTTCATGGTGTTATGCGACCGATTTTTCAATACTTTGATAAAGATATTGTACAAAAGTAATTACATAAAATAAAAGGAAAGTAAATGCGATAAAAATGCTGGAAACCTAAACTAGATGTACATGATACAGGTTCTATGTACAAGATGCTAAGAGTAGGGCTAACTGTGAAGGCTGTGCAAGGACATTGGATTGCGTCGGCAAGTCTTGTGGTGAGAAAAGAAAAAGAAAGATAAGTATATAAATCAATGCAAGTTCTTAATGAAAGTAAAGATACAAATATTGTTCCGTTATTCTCATGGCATACACCTTTCAGCGATCAGCCGCGTCTCCCGTATGTCTACGTAGAAACTAAAGTCTAACGTAATGAACGCAAGGTTGCATCCATGTCTGGAAGTACTACTTGCTTTAGTTAACGCATTCTCTTGACCTTCTCTCGATAGATCATAATGACATCTTCACTTCTGCTTTCATAGGTGAAGATACCGTCCAGCATGCTTTAGCTAAACTTATTACATAACGTTAATTTACATAAAGTTCTTAGACATTTATAGTACTTATCAAAGGATTAAGAAAACATAGTGCAGAAAGTGAATAATGGGTGAACGATGAAAGACAGAGTATGAATAATGAATATGATCAAAACAACTAATATTTCTATTAAATATTTGATACATGATGAATGAACAGAAACATGAAAGAAACATGAAATACGCAGAAAAGGATAGAATAGAGACAATCAGGCGCCAATGTCTTGGTCACCGATCGGTGGAGATCTGCTTGCTGGTTGTGGTTGGGATGATGCTAGGGAGAGTTTCCCTCTCAGGCTGGCTCCTCCGGTAGCAGGGTCCTTGAACAGAGCTTCGCTCGGGGATGTTAACAAGATGGATATGAGATTACACCTTTCGGCCTTATCTCTTCTTCTTCCCGCATCTTACTTTGTAGCACTCAGCTAAGCCCTCTTCTCTTTTTTATCTTGCAGCACTTCGCCCAGTATCAAATAGCATAATTCTTCATTGAATCCCCTGGGTATTTATAGGCAAAATTACTTTGACTCCGGCCAAGTGGTCCCCACTTTTTGTTATAGAAATTCTGAAGATGGAGGGATTTTATTCCTTCTGTTATACAATCAGACCGTCAATTTTGCACAACCGTTCGTTGTACACGTGTCTTGATCTCCCACTCTTGCGTTGCTCATTTGCATGACTCGATCATAGGTTCGTATGCGGTGTTTGTTTTTATTATCACATGTGGTTGTCATGTAGATCAGGATCTACTATCGAATTGCGTCGTTTCTTCAATGATAATCTGTGCGATGACGTTCGATGGGCACAATAGTGATAGAGATGCATGGATGAAGTTCTCACGAGCCTTGGGCGCAAGTGGTGGCTTTGGTCTTCCTGCAAAAAAGAGTAAATTTTCGCCGTATTCTCCATCGTTTGGCGTTAGTGGATTTTAGTGCAAGCATTTGAAATTATTATCAAACTAAGTTAATTTTCATACAATTAGCGCATAATTCCTCATTTTTTGCCACAATATCTAGATAAGATGGCATAAATAACTTGTATTTCTACAAGTTATCACATAGCCCAAATCAAAAGAAGATATATTAAAGAAGATAGAACAAAGTATATTTCACCGAAACTTTTCTACACTCATGATCATGAAGAAAATGACATCACTGTACAACAAATTTGTTTGAATGATAACCTGACAGACTTATTTACAAAAGCATTACCAACCGTAACTTTTGAAAAATTGGTGCACAACATTGGAATGCGGCGACTCAGAGATCTTAAGTGATGTTTTCATGAGGGAGAGTAAATATATTGTATTATTTTAGGAGTAAATATGATGTGAAATATGTACTCTTTTTCTTCACTAGGGTTTTTTCCTATTGGGTCTTTCCTAGTAAGATTTTAACGAGACATATTATATATATATGAGCATCTAAAGGGGAGTATTATGAATATTATAATAACAAATAGATGTCCATTGTTTAGTGTCCCAAAAGCCATATGTCACCCTCTATATTGTTCATGTGCCTTGTAGTCATTCATCTTTGGTGTCTATGTAAATCATTGTAATCATTCATGCTTGGTGTCCATGTAATCCACATCCTACTTGCCACTTTGCCTATAAATAGTGGCATTTAGTGGATCTTAAAATCACACACCCATTGGTAAGAAATTCACTTCAAATTCCACTAAATTTTCTATTATCCAATTTTTTAATTTTAATTATTTTATGATTTTAGTTTTTTATATTTTATGTTATATTATATTTATTTATTATTATTATATTGTATCTTCTCCATATCCATATTCCAGTTGTGCTCCTCAATTTCACACCAAAAAAGAAAATATCCACTGTTCATTTGCAAAAGATCTTATGTTATAAATATTAAAATCATTTTTTAATTAAAAAGTATATTTCATGATTTTTTTTTTCTTGTTCAAACATGTGCAATTCAGCAAACTTGAAAAATGCAACCAAATGAGGTAGAACTTGGAGAAATATTAATACAACATGAGGTCTATATTCAAACGCCTATAAATAAATTTTGAATTTTATAAGTGAGTATTGATATTTACTGTAACTAAGTTTAAAATTTTTAGATCCCATTTGGTAACCATTTCATTTTTTGTTTTTGTTTTTTTGAAAATTAGACCTATTTCCTCCTTATTTTTTACAATGATTTGCATGTTTAAGTATGATAGTTGAATTCTTAATCAAATTCTAAAAACAAAAATAAGTTTTTAAAAGTTTTTTTTTAGTTTTCAAAATTTGACTTGATTTTAATCCTTTCTAAAAAGGAAGAAATTTAAAGGTGAAAGTAGTGTTTACAACTTAATTTTCAAAAACAAAAACAAAAAACTAAATGGTTACCAAACGATTTTTCAAAAACAAAAATAATGGATGATTAAAGAAACACATCTGATTCTCTATCAGTAAGTGGGAGCAGAAAAGGAGTTGCAGAACATAATTTATTAGAGGATTCATACATAAACCTTTTGTTCACCGGCTCTTATTCACGAAAACAACATTCTCCAAATATCAAAGCCCAAGCGCGCTTCATACATTTGGGGGTGGCCAAATCTTCCCAAAAAGTTCCTCAACTCGCTGTGTTTGCTCAGCATAACCTTCCAATCCATTAGCAAGCAGCTGCAAAGCTGCAGGCCCCATTCCCGATGCAAGGCTTAATTGGTCCCATTTTTTTACCTGAACACATTTTTTTTCCAATTACTCCCATTTGATGAATATAGTAAGAGTGTGCAAACATGAAAATTAGCTACTGATACCTTCACACAAACACTCTTCTACCTCTTCCATAGGATATGACACTTCTCGACACAAGTAACTCAAGTTGAATAAGGCAATTTCTTGACATTCATATTATAAAAGACTAATGTGCGAGTATAATAGAAGTTCAAGGAAAGAAAACGGACCTCATCTTCACTGAAAATGTAATTAGCTGCGGACTGTGGAGAGAGTTTCCTAATAAAAGAGTATTTATCATCCGGATTGGTAACTGATTCTTTGAGGGACTGCAATACCTTCAATGGAGCAATGATGTAATCGACGCTGAAGGAAGAAGAAAATGGTGATGTTAGCAGAAAATGTATTTGGAGAAGTATGATGATTTCAGGAAATTTTCGGTCGAAGATAGATGAGATCATATGATTTACCCCAGAAGACTGAACAAATCTTGCTTATTCCTAACAGCTGCTGCCATCAACTTTGATTTGTATCCATATTTGTGTATGTAGTTGTAAGCCTTAGTCACCTACAATAATGGAAGTACCATTATATTAGTATTCTTTGTAAAGTTGTGTTCGATTCCTTGACACAGCAAAACATGTTGAATAGATTTGAGATATCTCAAGATAGCTTTGGGATAGAAAACTCCAATTACCACCTTAATGTCACAAAACCATGACCTTAATGTCAAAAAACAATGATAAATGGAATTGTAGATATTTTGTGCTCAACAATTTATCTGCTTGACATTCTAGAATGATGTGACGCTTGGGGTTAGAGAAAATAATTGGACAAAATGGACATTATTTTTCAACTGACATCGTTATCCAAAATCAACTAACCAAAGCCAGCCCAGGATCCTCTCCTCTTTTAAGAGCAGCTTCTATTTCAGGGTCACCCGAGTGATTGCGAGCCCAATCCTGAAACATAGTCATGAGTATCAGCAAGGTCAAAGAAAATGTTTTGTTTTTAAGTAACATCATGCAATCAACAAGATAAAACTAAATGCTTCAGATTAGTATTAGAAAGAGGTAAGAAACTTACACGTAGACGACCAACAAAAATCTGAATAACAGAGGCACCAGCTTGAGCTGCAGCTGCTGCTTGGGCAAAGCTATACAAACATGGAGAGACCGTCAATAAAATATGAGGGTTAAAAAGGGAATACAGTAAGAAAATTGTTCGACATCTGTGTTTTTTTTCAGGTGTGATAGGCACTGGCAAGCCGATGGCTGATGCAATAGACCAAAATATTCTAACTGAATTCATATGCTAAAAATCTTCTTGTTTTTCTTTCATCTAATTATATTGCAAAACATTGGTGTGCCTAAAAGGTCTCTGAGATTAAAAAATGTCTAATAAATCTCTAAACTAACAATTTTGTATCTAATAGACCCTTGACATATTCAAAATTTTTAAAAAGTTAAATGATATATTAAATAGAAAATTGAATTGTATGTGTAATAGGACCCTAAATTTCCAATTTAGTGTCTGGTAGTTCCATGAATTTTAAGAAGTCAAACAGGTCAATGACCTATTAATGCAAAATTAAAATTTCAATGACCTCTTGGACACAAAATGAAAGTTTAAGAACCTGTTGGACACTTTTTGCAGTTCAGAGACGGATCAAACTTGTAATTTAACCTATTTTCAAAGCACAAAATATGTTCTTAAGCAAGGAGATTAGCATACCTGTATACAAAAGTTAAATGTGTTTGTATTCCCTCAGATTCCAACAATCTTGAGGCCTCAATTCCCTATAACATCGTAATTTTTGTTTTGCAGATCAGTAACTTGGCATCAACAGATTTTCACAATCAACAATACAGACTGTTTTGCCCATAATTCGGAATTCACCTGCCATGTTGATGGAATTTTGAACAGCAATCGCTCAGGAGGAACATTGATTTCATTGTACAATTTCAACAGGTCATGCACCTTTGATCCACAAACAAAAGAACTATAAGATTTCTAGGCACACAAGTCAAACATCCAACATCTGCATATGATCTACACATCCATGTAGACTAGGCACACATGCATACCATTCGTGATAAATGGGTATGATCATGCAACATGCATTCTGAAGAATTGAAGAATGTCTAGTTAGAATGGTAAAATCAATATCAAATTATTTAGAATATCCAAAAGGAAATCTTTACAGAAACAGAACAAATATAAAAGATTGATAAAACTAGAGGTCTCCCCACATGAAAAAAGAAATAGTTCCAAAAGATCACACGAACTGGAACTAGGAAAATAAGGCCAGAACTAACATGATTAAAGTTATCGAATGGTTTATAAGGATGAGACTTAAAGAAGGCTGAACCTTTCTGATAATCCCATGTGTGTCATATGCAACACGTGCATCCACTTCAGTTGAAACACGTCCAGGAACTAGTTTTGCCAAATCGCCACCAACATTTACTAGAGCCTGCAAATCGAGACCCAACTTACCATTTTATTGATCTCAAAATAGTAAATGTTTTCCAACAAGTAAGGTAAAAGGAAACAAGCAACCTTGTTAAAAATGCAGGAATATTTCAATTCGGCATTCTCTATCCCAAAACATTCAGAATCAGCCAATGCCATATCAACCGCATTCTGTAGAATGTCAGAAAATTTGAATTTGAATTGCAACACCACACAAAAGATAGACAAGCTTTCCTTTTCATTTTGTAACTATTATCTAAGACAAAGAAAAAGAATGGTGAATGCCTACTCTAAATATGGTATCAGGAAGGCCACATATGCCTAGAAGGAGAGAAGAGCTGACGGTAGCAGCAGTAGGAGGAAACCTGCAGTTCCAAATAGAAATATAATCTAACTACTCCAACCAAGCAACACAAAATCAAAGAAAATTGAAAAATTCGTGAGCCATACAACTAGATTAAGATTGATTAAGAACAAGATTATACCTCTCGAAATCGTCAAAAACGACGGTGTCAGGAACGATCTGACTGAAGCTAGAAACAGCGTCTAACTCAGATGTCAAACCTGAAAACAAGACAATGGGGGGGAAGGTAACATAAAAACAAAGCGTTGTTGAAGTCGTCAAAATGAGAAGAAAAAGGGGGGTAAAGCTAGAGAGAACCGAACCAGTGTCGAGGGAAGAGGAGAAGCCGGAGGAAGCAGAAATTAAGGGAAGAGATCTACGAGAATGGGAAATTAGAATGGAGGGTGTGAATAATCCAGGTGAGAACCCCAATTTTTTCTGAGGAGGAAAGATTTGAAGCATTGAATCAGAGTCCCCAACATAATCATGAAGACTGTAAATGCTAAAAGGAAGGATAAGAGAAAGTGAGAAGAGAAGAGGGAATACCTGTCCCTGAAGAAAGGAAGAAGACGACGGCGACGGCGGAATGGTTGCAGATGCAGACGGCGGAGATTGCAAAGAGAGTGACATTTTGGATTTGCGACTCAGTGAGTGAAAAACCGTTAATTGAATTGAGATGAAAGAGCAGTGCACTACTAATATAGTAATATTATCTCTATCTTCACAACACTAAAACTAAAAGAACTGCCGACTTTGTTCCTTGTTCTTACGAGTTGCCAAAAAAAAAACATTATTTTTTCTCTCATTAATGTTAAGATAAAAGAGTTTCTTAAATAGAAAAAATATCCAATTATAAATGAGGAAAGAATAAAATAATTACAAATGAGAAAAGAATAAAATATAGCAAATATAAAACAATAAGTACAATATAAAATTTCACAATAAAGGAAATAATCAACACTCCCCCTCAAGCTGATTTGAAGATATCATTCATAGCTAGTTTGTCAATCAACTTGTTAAATTACCACTTTGGAAGGCCTTTGGTTAACACATTTGCAATTTGCTCTGCTGTCAGGAGAAAGGGAGGGCATATTATTCCTACATCAATCTTTTCCTTTATGAAGTGTTTACCAACTTCTATATGTTTGGTTCTATCATGAAGGACTGGATTGTGGACAATGAAAATTGTTGACTTTTTATCACAATAGATGCGTATGGTATTATCTGAGAGAAATTCAATTCTTCCAATAGTCTTCTTATCCATAGCTCTCACAAATACCGTGGGCTAACGCCCTAAATTCTGCTTCAGCACTACTTCTTGCAACCACATTTTGTTTTTTACTTCGCCAAGTAACCAAATTTCCTCCAACAAAAGAGCAATACCCCGAAGTAGATCTTCTATCAGTCGTGCTTCCTGCCCAATCAGCATTGGTGTAAACCTCAATATTTAGGTGGTCATGCTTTGTGAATAATATACCATTTCTTGGAGTACCTTTCAAGTATCTCAAAATTCTATAAACTGCTTCAAGTGAACTGATCCGGGAGCATGCATGAACTAACTTACTACACTAACTGCGAAAGAAATGTCAGGACATGTGTGAGAGGTATATGAGTCTCCCTACAAGCCTCTGGTACTTTTCCTTTTCTTTTACTTCTTTTTCAGTTGCAGAAACCAATTTTAAATTTTGTTCAATGGGAGTTTCTGCTATCTTGCAACCAAGTAAACCTATTTCATTTAGTAGGTCAAGATATACTTCCTTTAGTTGACAAGAATGCCCTTTTTAGATCTGGCAAACTCCATTCCTAGGAAATACTTTAAGGTTCCCAGGTCCTTGATTTGAAAATCATTAGCAAGGTTTTTCTTCAAGATATTCAGTCATGTCTCATCATTACCTGTAAGAATGATATCATCAACATACACTATCAAAACGATCAACTTACAACTTCCAGTATGTTTATAGAACATAGTATGATTAGTTTGACTTTGACCGAATCCATAGCTTGTGACTGCCTTTCCAAACCGTTCAAACCATGCTCTAGGAGATTGTTTAAGCCCATATAATGATTTCTTTAACTTGCACACTTTGTTAATCCCGAGATCCACCTCAAAATCAGGTGGCAAGTCCATAAAAAACCTTTTCTTCAAGATTCCCATTGAGAAAGGCATTCTTCACATCAAGTTGATAAAGAGGTCAATCAAAATTAACTGCCACAGACAACAAGATTCTAATAGAATTAATTTTAGCTACTGGAGCAAATGTTTCTTGATAATCAATACCATAGGTCTGAGTGAATCCCTTGGCAACCAATCTGGTCTTGTACCTTTCAATACTACCATCAGCTTTACATTTTACAGTGAACACCCATTTGTATCCCACCGCCTTCTTATCTTTTGTTAGTTCAACTATGTCTCGTGTGCAATTTTGTTTCAGTGCATTGAACTCTTCCATCACTGCTAATTTCCAATTCAAATATTCCTGTATATTTCTTGGAACAAATAGGTTGGTTATTTTGGATGTGAAGACTTTTGACAGTCGGACAATCTATGATGAGAAAGATAGTTTTCAATGGGATATTTGGTGCATTTATGAGTACCTTTCCTATGGGCAATTGGAATATCAAGATCAGAGACATCAAGTAAAGGATTAGAAGAAGATGAAGAACTAGGAGAAATAGAGGTAGAGTGTCTAATACCTGGATCTTTAGGATCATTCATCGGAGTATTTGATTGGTCCTGTGATAAGTCAATTGTTTGATCTTGGACCCTTTAAGTCAAGTTTCTTCTAATATAAACCTGAAGTTCAGGATTTCGACTTTGTAGAGTCATTTTGTAGTATTTCTCCCCCTGAAGAAGAATTCTTCATACTTGGTATCGAAGGACTAGAGCTCATAATTGTAGGACCACTGATGTTTGGGAGAGATAAAGTATCCCAAAAATTATCTTCAATGTTAGATATCTCACCTTGAAGAAAATTTGGACAAAAAAAGAGGTTGATTTTCCAAAAAAGACACATCCATACTCTCAAAATACTTGTGGGTCAAAGGATCAAAACATTTGTAAGCTTTCTTATGAGAAACATAGTCTACAAAAATGCATTTAGTGGCTCAAGGATTAAGCTTAGTTTGAGAAAGAGGAGAAGTATGGACATAAGCAGTACACCTAAATAATTTAATTGGTAAATTAGAATACAGCCGATTATTAGGAAAAAACTCATTGAAGTGATTAAGAGGATTTTTAAAATTCAAAACCTTAGACGACATTCGATTGATCAGATATGCAGCTGTAAGAACGACATCACCCAACAAATATTTTGGAACATTCATAGAGAACATAAGGGCACGAGCAACTTCAAGTAAGTGTCTATTCTTTCGCTCAGCAATGCCATTCAGCTGAAGCGTGCCACGACACGTAACTTGATGGAAAATGCCTTTTTCTTGCAAAAAAAAAAAAAATGGTTAATTGTTCATTGAAATATTTAGTGCCGTTATCAGAGTGAAGAATTTGAATTTTAGTTTGAAATTGAGTCTCTATCATATTGTAAAATCGAACAAAAACCTCTTTTACCTCTAACTTTTTTGTTAACAAATAAAGCCAAGCTAAACGAGTGTGGTCATCTATAAAGGTAACAAACCAACGCTTACCACAATGAGTTAAGACTTTAGACGGATCCCAAACATCAGTATGAATTAAGGAAAAAGGTGATGAAGCCTTATACGGTTTAGGAAAATAGGTGGATCGATGATGTTTGGCAAAAATGCAAGCTTCACATTGAAAAACTGAACAATCAAATCCTTTAAATAAATCGGGAAATAGATACTTTAAATAAAAGAAATTTGGATGTCCTAATCTACGATGCCAAAGCATGATAGTTTCTTTAACAGAAGGAGAACAAACACTACTCAAGCCCTGAACTTTTTTATGACTAGCAAAAACTTCATCAAAGTAATAGGGACTCAATCATCCTAGCACGTCCAATCATCCCATCCCCCCCACCCCCAATTTCTGATCCTGAAAGATACAATAAGTTTCACAAAAGATAACACGATAGTTAGCATCATTAGAGAGTTTACCAACAGACAACAAGTTACAAGCTAATTTTGGAACATGAAGCATAGAATGTAATATAAGTTTTGTAGTCAAAGGAATAGTTCCTTTTCCTGCAATAGAGGTGAAGCTGCTATCGACAATGCGAATTTTTTCATTGCAATACACAGGAGAATATGATTTAAATAAACAAGAGGAACTGATCATATGATCAGCAGCTCCAGTGTCTATAATCCATGGAGATGAATTAAGGCAAGAGAGAACTTGAGGAAAAGTACCTGATTATGCCACGGAAACACTAGGATTACCAAATGATGAATTGGTCTGTAGCAGCTTAAGAATTTGATCAATTTGCTCTTTATTAAGCAGGCTGGAGTCAACAACATTAGCATTAGAGGCATGTTGCTTAGAACTTTTCCAATTTGCAGGTTTTCCATGAAGTTTCCAACAAGTTTCACGTGTATGTCGAGGTTTATTGCAATGGTTGCACTAAACACAAGGATTTTCATGTGGTGGATTAATTAGAAGCCTTCATTGCAGTATTTTCAGTCACCAACTCAGAGCATTCAACTGAGTCAATAGGTTTTTTGCAAATCATAACATTCATGCGGCTTTCTTCCTTGCGAACTTTAGAAAAAACATCATTAATAGTTGGAAGAGTAGTTTTTCCAAGTATTCTACATCTAACTTCATCAAACTCAACATTAGGAATTTGTAAATACAACCATCTTCATCAATTTTCCTATAGTGCTTTTGGTCCTCTGTAGACTTCCACTCATACGTATCAAAGAGGTCAAGGTCTTGTCAAATCCTTTTTAATGAGTGAAAGTATTGTGTAACAGAGCTAGTTCCTTGTCGTATATCACCCAATTTAAAGTTCAACTCAAATACTTCTGACTGGTTGCCCAAATCAGAATACATTTGAGTTACACTATCCTATAATTCCTTGGCAATAGAGTAACACATGTAGTTACAACCAATGTCTTCGACCATGGAATTGACAAGCCAAGTCATAACCATGGAGTTTTCAGCGTCCCATCCAGCAAATGAAGGGTCATCTGGACTAGGAATGGTTTTTTCTCCTATGATGTAACCAATCTTCCCTTGTTCACGAATATACATCTGAACACTTTGGGACCAATGAAGAAAATTATACCCATTGAGTCAAATGTAGTTATTTGGACAGTGGGACTAGTTGAATGCCACGATTGTCACAAACTCGAGTGATGGGTACCTTAGTGTCTGACATATCGTTGAAAAAAAGAAACCCAAAATACAAAATCAGTAGATCTGAAAAAAAAAAAAAAACACAGAGGCTTAAACGAACCATCAACTAGGAAAATTATAGCTAACGGACAGCGGCAACCGGTCAGTGACACAGACACGGTCGGACGACAGACTGCGAAATCGCAACGACAAAAGGCTGAGTTTTTTTTTAGGGTTTTAAAAAGGAAAAAAATAGGGTTTTTTGTTTTTTGTTTTTAAGGTTTCAAAAATTTTGTTGCTCTGATACCATGCTAAAAAAATATTATTTTTTCCTCTCATTAATCTTAGGAGGAAAGAGTTTTTTAAGTAGAAGAAATACCCAATTATAAATAAGGAAAGAATAAAATATAGCAAATATAATACAATAAGTACAATATAAAATTTAAAGGAAATAATCAACATGAGCATTATCGAGCATTATCGAGAACAATGACGGGAATAAGTGGGGAGAATGCATTGATCCCGAAATAGTGTCATCGAAGACAATGACAATGTTAAGTAGAGGAGAGTGTCTCAACCCTACTATGACTGAGTGAGTTGAGACTCCCAAGAAGTGACAAGACAAGAAGTATGCATGATGACATCCCAAAAAGTGTCATTCATTAGGCCAAAGAAAGGGCAAGAGAAGTGAAGTGCCATGATGCAATTGAGGAAGACGATGCATCATCCACACACACAAAGAAGAGTGAGTAAACATGTCAGGTTAAACATCAAATAAGAAGACAAGCACCAGTGTCATTGGTGGTATTAGTGATAAGCTTAGTAAGGGCCGAATGAGTCCCAATCTATGACCTTAAAAGTTTGAGTCTCGTTGCGCATTTGGACAAGCAACTCTGGAGTTAGATGCATATTAAGGAAATATGCAAGCACGTCGAATCTCATGCCAGATGGAGTTCAGACAAAAGCTCTATGATGGTCAGTGACCATTCGCCATAATCCATATGCATGGATAGTAAATTAAGAAATATTCAGAAAGCACTATAAGGGGAGACATGGCGTTGGCTCTCCACCACCCCTGGGCCTTGGTTCCTAAGTGAGCTACCTTTGTGTGATGGTGTGGGCGAGTGTTGCGGGATGAGTGTCTCGAACAACTTTCTATGAGGAGTAACTCAAAGACAATGTCAGGTGGCACGGGTGTGCCGACATTATGCCTTCTTGGGAAGAGTGGAGGTTGGTACATATGCTCGGGTAGCGGCAAGTATCCTCAAACGACACTATATGGTCGCAAGTGTCATCATACCACGATGATGTTTGTATTGATGATTGTCGCATTGGTCCCGATAAATGTGAATGACCTGAGAGTCAGTTCTTGATAATTGTGTTCCAATGTGAAATGAAGTTGTATGTCATCCTAAGGTTCGGTGGCATCCTTGAATACTGGTGGACACTCGGTAAACGTCGGAAAGCTATTCTTGTCTCAGTTAGAAGTAAGACTTATCCCAGTTGACAAGTTTAGCTAGTTCCTGATTCAAGATGATGCAGAAAGCTTATAGTGAGTTCGATAAAATAAGACTAACCCAGTGATAGGTCAAGACTCATGTCGGTAAGGTTCCGACTCGATATGAGGTATGAGATGACTGAGTGATCGAGAACTAAGGTGAAAGAGAGATGGTGGAATGTACAAAGGGGCGACGTACATTGCCGAGATAAGCTAAGTTGTAAGCGTCAAGTTGAGAACACACGGTTAAGACAATGTCACAAGTGAGTGAAAGAATGTTCCCGGTATGAATAGTTGAACGAATTTCAATGCGAGTCGTGAGACAAAGGATTATATAAGTGTTGAGGTTGATGTCTTAAATCTCATAAGGTCTTATAGTTTGTAAATGTATTGAACAAACTCATTGTCTATTTAATAAAATATATGATATTTTATTCCATATTTTTGTCGCATTAACCACAAACCAATAAACTAACATCCAAGGTTATCTTTAACTTAAACATGTATGTAGAGATATACAAGTAGATCATATTTAAGTGATAACTTAAATAGTCTGTAGTAGATGGATAAGGTTGGGTACCTTATCCTTATGACACTACGAATATGGCCTGCTTTGTAGGTGTTACAATTGTTGTAAAGTGCTACAAATGATATGATCCTGATCATTCATGTATAGACATGTGAGTAGGGATATTCTATAAAAAGGAGTTTGTATAAGACCAGACCACGAAATGTTTAGTCTCATTAAATAACATCGTTCATAATAGAGACTTACATTTTACTAGGATGACCATAGGTAATATGACCTGAATCCTGAGTGAGTTGTGAACTCCTGCTTATAAGGGTGCTCCTTTGATTTATATGGGTGAGAGTGGCCAGATCGCTGACACAACAAGCCTGCCATTTTGGGGATTCGTCTGATTAGGGAGCTGAGAACACAACTACACAAGAAGGAATTTACCCCTTCCCCGAGGTCAAGGTAAGTAGATAAATCGCTCTTTTAAGGGTTGATTCCGGGGCTTGGACAATGTGGTGCCACACCCTTTCTTGGCTTGAGAGGGGTTTAGTCATAGTTGGACTATGATCTATTGTTCATTAGAGGAATCAGTGGTATTTAAGAAGTTAGATGTAACTACAGGGGCAAAACGATAATTTTGACCTAATTGTACTTACGAGCAATTTGTGAAGGGATATCGTACTGTTGATTGGTTATATCCAATGGACACAGAAATATATTTGTAGTGCGAAGAGTGCAGCTGTCGGTCTTTAGTGGAGTGCCCAACAGTTAATGGATGATTAATAATAATTAAAGAGTTTGATTAATTATTCATGTACCGTTGAAGTTTCAAGCTATAGGTCCATAGGGTCCCCTTGATAGCTCAATAGGATTAAATGAGAATAAGTTTTTGGATTAATTTGAATTGTTTAAATTAATAGAGGAATTTAATTATATATGATATAAATAAGTTATTTTTAATTATATGTGATATAATTATTATAATGTATTTGATACATTATAAGCTTCATTGAGATGAAATAAATATTTGAATAAGATTCAAATATTATTAATATGAATTGGATTTATAATTGTTAAATTTAATATAAATGTGATTTAAATTAAATGTTATATAAGAGAGAAGAAATTATAGGTTATATTATATGTGATACAATATTAAATCTATAGGTTATATATTATATTTGATAAGTTAATTATCATATTTATATTTATATATATTAAATATCATTTTTATTTTATTTTTAAATAAAAATGAGGGAGGGAGACTCCCTCCCCTTCTTTTCTCTCCACCCATGAAGTGGGTGGTTGTGATATTTGATTTTTTAAAAGACAGACGAAAGTCTCATTCTTCCACAATCTGTTCTTCGATTTTGACAGTGAGAGAAAGACATAATCGTTCTGTGAGTTTTGAATTGTTGGTGAACAATCTTAATTCTTCCTTCTCTCTCTCAAAAATTGATTCCCTCTTTCCAAAATAGTTAGAGCCCATCACTCCGAGGTTCTTCACATGAGAATACCGAGGAAGCCTTTGTGGTAGTGTTCGTGTACTTGATCGAGGTTTTCTTGAAGAAAGTCTTCAAGACGTTCATATACTGTTCGAGGGATTCTTGAAGAAAAGTCTTCAAAGGTAAGGTTTCTAAAACCTAATTATATATAACATGCTGTAATTTATGTTAATGCATATCTTATTCTTGATTTACTGTAAAATTTACATTCAATGAAAAATGGGATTTGGGACGATCTTTCTTCCGCTTATGATTCCCTTCAATTTGGGATCCTTCAATAAGCTCGATTGAGAATGAAAGAACTTCGCCTGAGGTCTGACAGAGTAAGATGACAGAGAAAAGAATTTATTGGCTAGGATTAGCTTCTAGGCTGACCATGTTTAAGGAAAATATCATGGCACCACACGGTTGAAAAAGTATGACTGTGACATTTGGTATCAGAGCTACACTTTGAGTGTTGAGTCGAACCTCAAAGACAACCCCGTTCAGAGTGACTTCACAAGTGTGTCAAGAGTGTCAGTTCGGCAGGACAGTTGTGTTAGTCCATATCAGAGACAGAAAAGGGTTAAAGCTTGACTCTTTGAATCTCAACGAGTGCTAAAAGTAAGTTACTTAGTTGAGAGGAACCCTTCAGAAAGCAAGAACCAAGCTCTATTTCCTAGGAGTTTGGTGGTTCCGTGTTTGGTCCTAGAAAATAGAAAATAAAAATAAATAATCATACAAATCAAATTCAAATTAGGAAAAAATGGCCAATGCCCTGAAAAGAGAAGTTGCATGTTAGTGGGTCGTTGAGGTGAAGTGGTCAAAGACTAAGTGCTAGTAGATAGGTGTAAGAGGAAGAAACATGACAAGATCTCGTGGAACGTCAGATTGGGGATAACAAGAAGAGAAAGAGAATTTGTCTATGTCTGTTCACCCTGAGTACACACGAGCCAGAAAGTGCTCGTAAGACAGTGGCAAAAGCAAAGTTCGAAAGAGGAGTTGGGAAAGTGACATTCACTTGCCTCAGTTTCTTCATAAGCCAAGAAGTTGTGCGTTCAAGTATGTCTGTTGTTGTTAGCGGTAGAAGCGAAGCTAAAAGGGAGATGGGTTGGGTGAGGCCTAGACCATAATCCCCTTCAAGACAAGTCAGATGGTCACATTCAAGGTATATGAGGGCTTGGGTGATGTTTGTGCTAGTCAAAAGGAAGCAGCATTACAACCGTTGGGTTAGCGTTGGCAGTGTCTGCGTTGACTCTTTTAGGAATCTGTAAGCAAAAGAAGAGATAATCAAGGAAAAAGTATGAATTAGCAAGATGGCCTCCAGGCTGACGAAGAGAAAAGAACAAGGGGGTACAACATAGCCAGAAAAGTGCTATAGGGTACAAGAAAAGGAAAGAAAGGAAAAAAATAGAAGGTGAGTCAAGGATGGTGCCTTTGAAAGAACCATTGCAGTCCAGAGGGACGAAGTCCGTGGTTGCAAGCAGATAAGCCAAGAGTCGAGAGACGTCATTGGAAAAAGTGTAAAAGCAAGAAGGAAAAAGAAAAGAAACGTCCTGAAAAGGGACATTGCAGTTACGAAAAAGCCGTCAAAGAGGGAAGTAACTCGTGAACATGGGTTGCTTACCCCATAAGTGTGCTCTGAAAAGCGTGAACACGTATGTCCTGTAAGCCAATCCATGAGAGTTAGATGGTTGGCTTTACAAGAGGAAGGTAAAGTAACCAGGATAGCTCATGAGAAGGAGTGTCAACCTGGCAAACTAAGTGTGCAAAGAAGAGAAAATATGCATGTGTTGTTGGGATTGGTATCATAATTCTCCTGGAGTCTCGTTGTTTGTAATTTTACACATTGTATTATGAATAAAATAACTATTATTTCATTTTGGCATTTACTCATATCCAATAAACAAAGCTCCATGGTTATCTTACGTAAACTTAAGCATGTATATGTGATATACAAGTGGATCATGCCTTAAGTGATAACCTAAATAGGTTTGTAGTATAAGAATTAGGTGGGATACCTGATCTTGGTGACACTATAGATACAACCCGCTTTGTAAAGGTTTGCAAGTGTTGTAAACTACTGCAAATGGTAGATCTTGACCATTCATGTGGAAACATGCGAGTGGGGGTGTCCTATACAAAGAGTTTATATAAGAATGGACCACGAGATGACTAGACTCTGTATATAACGTCGTTGATACTAGAGACTTACATCTCACCTAAACGACCATAGGTGACACGGCCTCAATCCTGAGTGTTTTGGGAACTTCTGCTTTTGAAGGCGGTCCTTTGATTAGTATGGGTGAGAGTGACCAGATTTTTAACTCAACATGCCTACTTTTTTGGGGACTTGTCTGATCTGGGAGCTGGGAACTCACTTACACAAGATGGAATTCACTCATTCTCCGAAGTAGGGATATGTAGAGAGATTGCTCCCTTAAGAACTGATTCTGGGGCTCGAATATAGTGGCCACTACTTCTCTGGAAAAGAGGACTCAGTCATAGTAGGATTATGACTTATGTTCATTAGAGGATTCAATGGTACTTAAGGAGTTAGATGTAACTACAGGGGCATAACGGTTATTGGTCGAGCTGTACTTACGAGCTATCTGTGAAGGGTTGTCGCACTGTTGATTGGTTAAGATGGACACATAATATATCTGTGGTAAGGAGAGTTCAGCTGTTGGTCTTTAGTAGAGTGCCGAGCAGTTAACGGATGGTGGATTTCGTGACTAAAGAGTTTAGTCAGTTATTCACGTACCGTAGGAGTTTTGAGCTAAGGTCCCTTTGGTAGCTCAATGGATTCAAGTTGAGGATCAGTTCTTGGTGTTGATTTAAAATGTTCAAATTAACAAGAGGTAATTCGATTATATATGATATGATCAGTATGGTATATGAAATACATCAAGTGAAGTATTAATGTAAATGAGATTAACATTAAGTGTCATGGAATAGAAAAAGAGCTATGGTTTATATGTTTCATGAGATGAAATATTAAAACTACAGGTTATAAATATATTATGGTAAGTTAGCTATCATTTATATTTATAGCTATCATTTATATTTATAATAATATTAATTATTGGATAATTATCTCTTTTTCTCCAATAACCAATTGAGTGGGAGGTTATTGGTGATCTCATGGTAACTATGAGATAAAAGGAAAAATTTTTTCCTATTTTTGGTAAGAAGTTAATTTGAGATTTCTAATCTCGGAAATATTCTCACGGATAGTTGTCAAGTAAATAAGATTTACTAAGCGACAGATTGGTTTTAGCTAAACGATCGTGGAATGTTCTTAGGCGATAGACACTTAGCTAAGCGATGAGCTAAGCAATCACATAGCTTTTGCTAGACGATCGTCTAGCCTTTTCTAAACGATTGGACATCGACCTATACGATAGATTGTTCCATCTCCCACTTGCTCAATCGTTTACACGATTGTGGTTTCTTCAGTTTTCTGCCTCAAACCAAGTCCACATAGAGCCCACCCTTTGGATTCTTACACCGAGAATACCAAGGTAACCTTTTTGGTGGTGTCATACGCAACTCGAGACTATCGAGGTTCTATGGAGGTCGTTCATGGTGTTTGGGGTGTTCGTGACCTTGGCGATTGCTTAGTTTAAGTGCGCGGTGTTCGTGCAGTGTAACGGTCGTGTTGGACGAGCGTTCGTGTGTTGCTGTGTTGCTGTGATCGAGCGTTCATAATCAGAAAACATGAAGATAAGTCTACAAAAGTGTGTTGCTCTTGTCCTTGATCTTTGTATAACATGTTGTAATTTCAGTATTTCGCATAACCATATGTTTTCGTTTGTGATTGTAATTGTAATGTTCATATACGATTGAAATTTGGAAAGATCATTCTGCTGCTTATGGAAATCCTCGTGTCCGATTTCCTTCATGTGTACAGTTGAAGCGACCTTGTAGCTTATTTTTCCACAACTAATGGCTCAGTATGTAAAACCGGCTCGAAGGGGAGGAGTCTTTGTTGGGAAGAACCAGGAGAGAATAGTTGGCTGTCTTAGCATAAAATTACGTTGTTAGTGGTTCAGGAAACAGGAAAGTTGAAGCCAAATGGGCTTCAAGCAAGGGCAAGGGTGCCCGAGTGTAGTTCAATGTCTTGATGAGATGTTTCGGGCAAAGTCCTCGAGTAGACCGTAAGTAGGTCCACAAAAGGGAGTAGTCTCATAAGCATTGTACCAAGTTAATGTTATCTGAAGCACAACAAAAGGGAAGAGCATAGTCAGTTAACCTATCTGGAGAAAGAATATGTCACCGAGGATGATGACGAGAATAAGTGGGAGAGAATGTCTTAGCTCAATTATAAGAAAGAGCATCATCGAGGACAATGACGAGATTAAGCAGGGGAGGATGTCTCAACTTTACTACAAGGGTGAGCATTATCGAGAATGATAATGGGAATAAGTGGGGAGAATGCATTGACCCGAAAATAGTGTCATCGAGGACGATGACAATGTTAAGTGGGGAAGAGTGTCTCAACCCTACTATGACTGGGTGGGTTTAGACTCCCACGAAGTGGACAAAACAAGAAGCATGCATGATGACATCCAAAAAGATGTCATCCATTAGGCCAAAGAAAAAGAAAGAGAAGTGAAGTGCCATGATGCGATCGAGGAGGATGATGCAACTAAAACACACAAAGAAGAATGAGCAAACATGTCAGGTTGAACATCAAATAAGAAGACAAGCACCAGTATCATTGGTGGTGTTAGTGACAAGCTTAGTGGAGGCCAGATGGGTCATAGGCCATGACCTTGGAAATCTGGGTCTCATTTCAAGTTTGGACGAGCGGCTCTAAAGTTAGATGCATATTAAGGAAATATGCAAGCATGTCGAATCTCATGTCAATTGGAGTTCAGACAAAAGCTCTATATTGATGAATGATCGTTCACCATAATCGATATGCATGGATGGTAGAATAAGAAAGTGTGTCATGGTGTTGGTTTTCCACCACCCTTGGGCCTCGGTGCCTAAGTGAACTACCACATGTCATACAAAGTGTGTTATGGTGTGGGCAAGTGCTGCGAGATGAGTGTCTCGAACAACTTCCTATGAGGAGGAGTAACTCAATGACAGTGTCAGGTGGCACAACTGTGTCGATATTGCGCCTTCTCGAAAAGAGTGGAGGTTGGTACATATGCTCGAGTAGTGGCACGATATCCTTAAACGACACAGTATGGTCGCAAATGTCGTCATACCACAATGATGTTCGTATTGATGATTATCGTGTTGGTCTCGGTGAATGTGAATGACCCAAGAGTTGGTTCTCGATAGTTGTGTCCAAATATGAAATGAAACTGTATGTCATCCTAACGTTCAGGGTGAAGGAAATCTAAACATAGATCTCCATGAGCGGAAGCAAGATCTTTCCAAGCCCATTGTGCAAGAAGAAATGCATTCATAAACATACAAGAATAGTTATGCATTATAAAGAAAATTACAGCATGCTATCTTAACTAAATACAACAGGAATTGAGAGACATACCTTGAAGAACTTTTCTTCTGGAAATCTCTTGCTCTCATGAGCAACCACACAGCAATATCTTGCTCTCGTGAGCAATCGTTTAGCCAATCTCTCGCTGTTGTTACAATCACGAACAGTCTGCTCCTTAAACAGCAACCCTTCGACACCACCACTCAGAAACCTTGGTATTCTCGGAGTGAGAATTCATAAGGTGTGGGCTCTATGTGAATTTGGTAGAGGGAAGGAGGAAGAAAATGATCCAACTACACGATCAAGTAAGTGGGAGAAAGGATTTGTTTATCATATAGACTGAGAGTACTTGATCGTTTAGTAATCTCTCGCTCTCATGAGAATCGTCTAGTCGATCGTTTAGTCTCTCGCTCGACCATTTACATGATCGTTTAGTCTCTCGCTAGATTATTTACACGATCGTCTAGCAAATCTCGCTTAATCGTTTACACGATCATCTAGCAAATCTTGCTTAATTGTTTACATGATCGTTTAGTCTCTCGTTGAGGGCTATCGTGTAGTCTCTCGTGAGTAAACAATTAGTGAAACAATTTAATGAAGTGACCGTTTATAAAAATGAAAAACTCTTTTCATTTTATCCTTCAGTTATTCAAAACTGGAATTAACCTCCCACTTGCACGGTTAATGGAGAAAATAACCAACTAAACAATTATTTCATAATTGTTTTTATTATAAATAAATATAATAACTAACTTATCATATTATATTTATAACCTATAGTTTTAATACCACATTATATGTAATATTTAAACCATAGTTATTTGCTCCTTACTTAATATAAATCCTATTTATATCAATTCCTCCAATTAATGTATCTAATACACCAAATCAATTATATCACATATAATTGAACCAATTTAATTATATCATATATAATCAAATTCCCTCTTGTTAATTTGAACACTTCAAACTAACCAAAAAACTGATTCTCAACTTGAATCCATTGAACTACCAAGGGGACCTTATGAACTTGTAGCTTGAAGCTCCAACGTTACGTGAATAACTGACTAAACTCTTTAGTCATGGGATCCACCATCCGTTAATGTTGGTCACTCCACTAAAGACTGACAGCTACACTCTTCGCACAATATATATATTTCTATGTCCATATAACCAATCAACAATGCGTGACCCTTAACAAATCGCTCGTAAGTATAGCTGGACCAATTATCATTTTGTTCCTGTAGTTACATTTAACTCCTTAAGTACCATTGATTCCTATAGTGAACAATAAGTCATAGGCCTACTATGATTGAGTCCTCTCTTCCAAAAAGAGGGTGTGACCACTATATTCAAGACCTGAAATCAATCCCTAAAGGGAACAATTTATCTACTTACCCCTACTTCGGGGAAGAAGTGAATTCCGTCTTGTGTAGCTGAGTTCCCAGCTCCCCAATCAGACGAATCCCCAAAAAGGTAGGCTTGTTAAGTTAGCAATGTGGCCACTCTCACCCGTAACTAATCAAAGGACCGCCTTCATAGGCAGGAGTTCCCAACTCACTCAGAATTAAGGTCATGTCACCTATGGTCATTTTAGTGAGATGTACATCTCAATTATCAACGACGTTATATAAAGAGACTAATCATCTCATGGTCCGATCTTATACAAACTCTTTATATAGGATAACCCCGCTCGCATGTCTCCACATGAATGGTCAAGATCAGACCATTTGTAGCAATTTACAACACTTGTAATATCTACAAAGCGGGCCGTATCCGTAGTTTCACCAAGATAAGGTATTCCTCCTTTATCCTTATACTACAGACCATTTAGGTTATTACTTAAGGCATGATCCACTTGTATGTCTCACATACATGCTTAAGTTACATGAAATGATCAAGAATCTTAGTTTATTGGATTTGAATAAATGCATATAAAATAACATTTCTTTTATTAATAACAATGTGTGTACAAAATGTTTACAAACTATAAGATTACCAGGAGAATTGGGACACCAATCCCAACAATCTCCAACTTGTTCTAATGCCTCGGGAAACTAATGTACAATACATAAAAAACAGTACAATATACAATAAACTAGGGCATATTCTATACCCCAGTATCATCTCCCACTTTCCCTAGACAAGGTGCCACATGTCTCGTAGACCTAGACTCTCCAAATGACCCTCGAACACTTTAGCCATGAGAGTCTTTGTAAACGGATCAGCAACGTTGTGCTCCGATGCGATCTTCGTGACTATCACATCACCGCGATGCACAATCTCCCTGGTAAAATGATACTTCCAGTCAATATGATTTCCTCTTCAGTGACTTCGAGGTTCCTTAGAATTTGCCACATCCTCATTATTGTCACAATAGAGAGTGATCGGAAAAGACATATTTGGAACAACTTCCAAATCTGTAAAGAACTTCCTAAGCCAAACAACCTCTTTAGCAGCTTCACAAGCGACTACGTATTCGACTTCCATAGTGGAGTCTGTGATGCATCTTTGCTTGATGCTTCGCCAAACTACAACCCCTCCATTCAGAGTGAACACTGACTCTGATATCGATTTCTGAGAATCTCTATCAGTCTAAAAGTCAAAGTCTGTGTATCCTATAAGGATTAAATCCTTATCTCCATACACATACATATAGTCCCTCGTTCTCTGAAGATACTTAAAGATTGTTTTGACCGTCGTCCAGTGATTTAACCTTGGATTGGATAGATATCGACTGACAATCCCTACTGCATAGCAAATGTCAGGTCTAGTATATAACATTGCATACATAAGGCTTCCAACAGCCGAAGCATAGGAAATCCGTCTCATTTCCTCAACCTATTGAGGTGTCTTAGGACATTGCTCCTTAGACAAAGTAATTCAATGCCTGAAGGGTAATAAACCCCTCTTGGAATTCTGCATCAAGTACCTTATCAACATCTTGTCAATGTACAATACCTGAGACAAGGCCAACCTGTTACACCCCGCCCCAGACCACTTTCTTAACCTAGAGAAAGGCGTGACTGCAACAGTTACCAACCATTGGGCTGACACTTACTGCCTAATAACTCTTGCGGAATAACTCTGATACCAATTATAATTTATATGCAACAGGACGTCTTTAGGCCCATAATTTATTAACTTAGAAACATAATATGTTTGGAGTCATTACAACACTAGATTTACAAGTCCCAAAACCCACAAACCCTAGTCCCTATATGAACAATAGTAACATGTGTACAATATTAACAGTAACCACCTAGCAAATGGTTACAAGTCTTTTGGTCCTTTAGTGGCAGAGCAGACGCAGAGCTATCTTCAGAGGATTTGACCGCTACCTGTGGGAGAAAACAAAACATTTGAAAACAGGGTGAGCTTACGCCCAGTGAGTGACCGAGAAAACATAGTAAATTCTCATGCATGATTTCAGTAATGAGTTTTTAATTGAAACATAAACTTTTACAGTACTTGTACAGCAGCATAAACATTTTCCAAGCATAAAACATATAAAGTTGTTTTAATCATAAAACAGTAAAATCATTTCTCAATCCAACGTACCCTACTGTGGGTAAAACAATCCCAACACCAACTACTTGTCCAGAGAGAACCCTTTTGCTCAATCTCTAACTCTATTCACCTGTGGCCACACTAAGTACCCTCACACATTAGGTACTTCTGCTCAGATACCTTCTCAATGTCCTTCAGTATCAAACTATTAGGATATCTTCTCAAACGTCCTTCAGTATCCCGTTGGCTTGGTACCTTCTCAAACGTCCTTTAGTACCAATAGATACCTTCTCAAATGTTCTTCAGTATCTAGTTGGGTGGATACCTTCTCAAATGTCCTTCGGTATCGCATTTAGTAAAACTAGTCATAAACGACTTTTCTCTTTAAAGCATGTAAAGTATAACACATATAAAACATGACTTTAAAGATGTTAACGCATGCTGGATCAAATCAACACATATAAATAGTTTTTCAACAATTTCTCACACATGCATGCGTTCAAAACATAATTCACAACTTGCTTGGAAATCACTTCATAAAACTAGTAGGCATGAGAATATTCTTGAAAACATGCTTTCTATAACACGTTGTAATCAAACAGTTTAAGCAAAATGTTTTAGTCAAAATATTTTAGCCACTCACCTTGATTTCTTAGGAGCTTTTCACTCTAATGGCTCCTCGGGCTCCTTTTCACCTCTAGAATCCATATTCAATTTACAGCTTAGATTACTCATAGTTCTGAACCTTATTTTGAATACTTACTTCTACAACTTATTCTAAAATGTCTCAGGAAGCTTACCCTAAAATTTCAGTTTAGAAATCCTCGTGGTTTGGTTGGAATCACAGAATCTTCAAGACTAGCCCAGACTGATCCGACAATCTAACCCTTCTGCCTTCTTTTCAATCTCTAGCCTGGTTCCTTTGCGTTTTTCCCTTCGATAGCCCCACTCTGAAAACTAGACTTCCAGAGATTTCAGATGGATTTGGAATCACTCCTAACGCACGAGTAGATTGGTAGATCTCCTCGTCTCAAATTGATGCGTTCTCCTCAACCCTCACTATCCAATGTGCTCTACTCTCCCTCTCTTTTTACGTAGATTTTGTGATTTGAGAATGAAGTCCCAAATGCTCTATTTATAGGCATCCAAACTTCCCCTAGTGTTGACACCACCTACTTGGCTACATGGCCAAGTGTTTACCTCTCCCCTTATCAAAGCAAGCTTGCATCATTTGGCCCAAAGTGTCTTCTTCATATGCGTCCACCATAATTCCTTAGCCCTTAAGAATTTCTCCCAAGATGACACATGATTTGGCTGATGTTTGCTCTTGTGACCTCACCCTTCATATGTGTTCAGCTTAGGGTTTTCAACACATAATCCACAATAACGCAGCCAAATTCAACTCATAGGTGCTTGCCTGATCGTTCGATGCATAAGCGAGGCCCTTCGACGTTTGCGTGGGCGAGGCGTTCGAAAATAGCACCGAACGAGGCATTGCTGCACGCACAGGCTGCTCTCGCTCTCTCACTTTCTCGCTCAAACTCTCGCTCTCATCACTCTCGCTTTCTCTAACTTTCTAGCTCAAAATCTCACTTTCTCCTACTTTCTTGCTGGTCTTGCTCTCTCCAATCTCGCTCTCTCTCACTTTCTCGCTCAAAATCTCTCTCAATGATCTCGCTCTCAACAATCTCACTGATCTCACTCTCAACGATCTCTCTCTTAGCTACTACGAACATTGTTTGTCTCCGTACAATTTCTACACGATTGTGCCACTAGTCAATTGTCTTCCAGTGCTTTGTGCACAACACGCATTTCACATAAATTTTCCATACTTAGCCAATTTTTTCCAAATTTCCCAAACTCAATTTCCATATTTTTCTTTTCAAATCCTCATTCCTTCTTCACTATTCCACACTAACTTTCTCATCAACCTACTTATTATACAAATTTCATTGCAATTTTACTAATTAAAGCTCAACTTAAATTATTCAAGGAAAATCTACTTAACAGTTAGAAATTTCCTTCCCATTTAACATAGGATTTGACTTTCACTTAGTTAATTCCTTTTATCACTTGCTTAAGTAAGAAAAATAGAAATCCGTGTTTCACATAACCTCTTGTTCTTACGATCCCAAATGATCTGGATCTCTAGAACATATTGTGCCTCTCCCAAATATTTCATTTGGAATTGGGCGGCTAGCCACATTTTAATGTCAGTTAGAAAACCTACATCATTCCCAATGAGTAGGATATCATCCACATACAGTACCATGAAAGCTACTGAGTTGTTGACGTTTTTTTGTAAACACAAGGCTCATCAACATTCTAATCAAAGCCAAATGATTTGATCGCACTATCAAATCTAATGTTCCATGATCTAGATGCTTGTTTCAGCCCATAAATGGATCTATTAAGCTTGCAAACTTTTTGCTCTTGATCTAGAACAATGAATCCCCCCTGGTTGAGCCATGTAAATAGTCTCATCAAGATTACCATTCAAAAAGGCAGTCTTGACGACTATTTTTCATATCTCATAATCATAAAATGTGGCTATAGATAGAAGAATCCTGATAGACTTCAACATGACAACAGGTGAGAAAGTTTACTCATAGTCCACTCCCTCAACCTGGGTATAATCCTTTTCCACGAGTCTAGCCCCTTTCCACGAGTCTAGCTTTAAAGGTTTGCATCTTTCCATCTACACCTCGTTTTCTCTTGTAGATCCACTTACACCCTATAGGTTTTACCCCATTAGGTTGATCCACAAGTTTCCAGACAAAATTGAAGTACATAGACTCAATTTCCTTATTCATGGCTTTAATTTACTCATCTTTGTCAACATCCTACATTGCTTGCTTATAAGACAATGGATCCTTAACTCCATAATCAAACATGATGTTTTGGGTTTCGGTCAAATCCATGTAGCATTTCGATGGGTTTGCAACCCTCCCACTATGCCGAGACTGTCTCAACTCTTGAAATGGTTGACTAGATGAACCGACATCAACAACTCTTGTTGATCTATCAGTCTGTTCAACAACTCTTGTTGAACTCTTAGTAGTCTCACCAGAAATCTCATTTAAAACGAGCTTACTTCGTGGTTTATGATCCCTGATGTGGTCTCCTTCCAAGAAGATAGCATTTATCGACACAAATGCCTTATTCTCACTTAGATCATAGAAGTATCCACCCCTCATTTCCTTGGGGTAGCCTACAAAAAGGCAAACTTTCGAACGCAGTTCCAACTTTTTAGAGTTAGCCACAAGCACGTGAGACGAACATTCCCAAATCCTGAAGTGGTGTAAACTACCTTTACGGTCTCTCCATAGCTCAAAAGGTGTTTTAAAAACACTCTTTGAGGGAACATTGTTCAAAATATAACGTACAGTTGTTGACATATTTTTAGTGAAGATTTCTTTCTTAGGCATACGCATTGCGATATAAACATGTTGTGTTGCCACATTAACGCATATTTATTGATGTATTGTTGATTGATAGAAATGATATGCGATGCATGCAATGCGATACTACTAGGGTTATGCGATATTTACTAAGATTCGGCAGTATGCCCTATTGTGCCACAAATTTCCTTACGATGAAACCAAGTGTAATTCCATCGCAAGTTTCTCGGTGTGATCCGAGGTCGAACACGGGGAAATAAGGTACCGGTTTAATGCGTTGTTCTCATGATGTTATGCGACCGGTTTATCAATTCTTATAGTTGTGTGTGTAATATACAAAAACGATAAAATAACATTAAAGTAAAGTAAAGTAGTAAAAATACAATAAACCTAAGCTAGATGTATTCGACACAGGTTACATGTATAAGATGCTAAGATGAAGGCTAGCTGTGAAGACTGTGCAAGGACTGTGATGCGGCGACAAGTCTTAGGAGGAGAAAAGAAAAGAAAGATAAGTGTACAAATCATGGCAAGGTCTCAACGAAAGTAGAGTTACAAATACTGTTCCATTTTTCTCCGGTGTACACCTTTCAGTGATCGGCTGCGTTTCCTGCATGTCTGCGTGAAAACTAGAGTCCGACGTAATGAATGCAAGGTTGCTTCCATGTCTGAAAGTACTATTCGCTTTAGTTAACGCACTCCCCTGACCTTCTCTCGATAGATCAAAATGGCATCTTCACTTCTGCTCTTACAGGTGAAGATGTCGTCCAGCATGCTTTAGCTAAACGCATTTTATAACTTTAATCTACATCAAGCCTTTAGACATTCATAATACTTATCGAAAGATCAGAAACACATAATGAAGAAAGTGAATGACGGGTGCACGATGATAGATAGAAGATGAATAATGGATTATATCGAAACTACTCATATTTCTATTTTGTCTAATACATGATGAATGAAATAGAAGATATAAAGAACATGAAATACGTAGAAGGATAGAAAGAGGACAATCAGGCACCAATGTCTTGGTCACTGATTGATGAAGGTCTGCTTGCCCATTATGGATGAAGGGATGGTGGGATGAGCTTCCCTCTCAGGCTGGCTCCTCCGGTAGCAGTGTCCTTGAACAGAGCTTCGCTAAGGGATAATGATTGATCGAACGAAGATTACACCTTTCGGCCTTATCTCTTCTTCTTCCTGGATCTAACTTTACAGCACTCAACTAAGCTCTTTTCTCTTTTTAATCTTGCAGCACTTTGCCCAGATCAAATAGCATAATTTTCTCTGAATTCACTGGGGTATTTATATGCAGAAAGTTTGACTCCGGCCAAGTGGTCCCCACTACTGGTTATAGAAATTCCGAAGATGGAGGGATTTTATTCCTTCTGTTATACAATCAGACCATCAATTGTGCACAGCCGTTAGCTGCACACGTGTCGTAATCTCCTACACTTGCACTGCTCATTCGCATCACTCGATCGTTAGTCCGCATGTGGTGTTCATTTTTAGTACCGCATGCGGTCGTCATGAGAATCAGGATCGAATATCAACTTGCGCCGTTTCTTCAGTGATTGCTTTTGTGCGTTGATGTTCGATAGGCACAATGGTCATAAGGATGCATTGATGAATTTCTCACGAGCCTTGAGCGCAAGCAGTGACCTTAATCTTCCTGCAAAACAGAATCAATTTTCGCCATATTCTCCATCTTTTGGCGTTAGTGGCATTTATTGCAAGCATTTGAAATTATTAACAAACTAAGTTAATTTCCATACAATTAGCGCATATTCCTTCACTTTTGGTCACAATATCTAGATAAGGTGGCATAAATAACTTGTATTTCTACAAGTTATCAGCAGTCACCACTACAAATTCCCAAAACGAGTCTGGAAGATGAGCATAACTCATTATAGACCAAACCATGTCCAACAACAGGGTTCTATTTCTCCTTTCTGATACATCATTCTGTTGACGTGTACCTAAGGTCGAAAGTTAGGATATGATTCTATGTTCTATCATAGTTCTGAAATTCTAAGTCTATATACTCTCGACCACGATCAGATTGTAGTGTTTTTATCTTCTTACCTAACAAGTTTTCAACTTCAGCCTTATACTCCTTGAACTTTTTAAGAGCGTTAGACTTATGTTACATTAGGTATAGATACCCAGATCTGAAATAATCATCTATGAAAGAGATGAAATATTCATACCCAGCTCGAGCTCTTACACTCATCGGACCATAGAGGTTGGAATGTATAAGCTCCAAGGTCTCCTTGGCTCTATAACTTTTTCCACTAAAAGGCCATTTGGTCATTTTACCTTCAAGGCATGATTCACATACTGACAATGAGTTTTCTTCTAAACCATTTAGAAGTCCACATTTCATTAACTTCTCAATCCTATTGAGATTGATGTGTCCTTACCTTAGATGCTAGAGATAGACATTTTCCTTAGGAGAAACCTTTGGTTTTTTTTGCAGTAGTCACTGGTTTGAACATTTTAGTATGAATCAAGGCTTTTATGACTAACGACCTTAGTACATATAAGTTATTTTCCATTGAATCAAATTAAATATCCATACCATTCTTGAAAATAAACACTTTATTCTCAGAAAAGGAGACGGTATAACCTTGTTCAATCAAACAAGAAACTGAGATTAAGTTCCTCTTGATATGAGAAACTACATAAATATTATCCAGTAACAGATAACGTTTCTTGTCCAAAAATAACTTCAGCCTGCCTATAGCAACAGCTGAAACAATCTCACCAGTACTGACTAGAAGAGTCAACTCTCCATCTTCCAACTTTTTCCAGGAATTAAATCCTTGGCAGGAAGAACTTACGTGATTAGTAGCACCTGAATCAAGTATCTAGGCAGAATCATCATTCTCTACCAAACACGTCCTAAGATAAATAAATCACATTTACTGTCTTTAGACTTCTTTCTCTTAAAGAGAGTAGTGGGATCAGTATGAGAACCCAAATAAGCTCCAAGTTCCATTCCAGAGAACAATTCTCATCGATGAACTTTTTCAGAGTCAGCAACAATTGCTTTCTCTTTTAGTCCCTTAACATTCAAGAAAGACTGGAAATTATCTTTGGAACTGACACTACTGGTTTCTTTGTCATCCATCCTTTTTTGCTCAAAAAGTGAGAATTAATGTTCAAATAATTCTTGCAATAAGTCCATGATCTGATGTGCAATGACCACATTCTTAACCCTTTTGGCCAATGCATCAAGTATGCTAGCCAAAATGTGAAGTCAAGCCATCGAATTAGCCTTCATCCACACCTCATATGCATTACGAACATTTCGCAGTGCATCGAGGGTCGGGACTTGAGGACACTCCTCAACCATGACAAACTCGAGGTCGTTTACCACGAAATATGTTTTAAGAGACTCTTTCCAATGTATGTAATCGATCAAATTAAAAGAGGCAACTAACAAAAAATCATACATGTTGCTGAAAAAACAAACACATTGATCTACATTAGATTTTAACAAATACTCTTGAAAAACAAAATCCAATTTGGTTTAGCAAAATCTAAATGAACCCCGTGTGACATCTAGTTTTGCGATGACGCTTCAGTGGTTTAGAAAAAAAGCCATGGAAGGGTAGTCAATTTATCCCTCCTCTAAATTGAGATACTCTCAACTAGTCATTAATACCAGAACAACTCTTGTTTCTATAACGATTAGCCATCATTGATTTGGTCAAGAAATCATTAACTTGCTTAACAATTTTTTGTAAGTGTGACCCTTCATTTTAGATCCTAGAGTTTCGCCCCAAACAGCCAATCCAAAGGAAAAAAATCCGATTGGAGCAAAAACTAAAGCGACCCTATCCATTTCTGGAGTTCACCTTGATATTGACCAACCGCACAAACCATCCAAAGAGGAACACTCCCAGGGTGCCACGAGGCCGTGCAAGAAAATCTCACGGTGCAAACCAATGAAGGAGACCGCAAGACATGTTGACACATATCCTTCACCCACTTACTATAAATATTCTCTCTATCTACCTTGATATTGACTTATGCAAACACCGTCTGAAGGGGGATGCTCCCAGGGCACCACAAGGCCAAGCATGAATCTCACGGCGTGAACATTTAATACAAAAGGTCCCTTATAGATAGATTTAATATAATTTAATATTTTATGGAAATCAATTTAATCCTATTAAACCGATTCAAAAGATTAAAATTAAGTATCTAATCTCATACAATATAGAGATGATGCATGGTCAATGCATAACCTATGGTGGGATTTAAAACTATATGGCATACAATATGACATATAATTTAAACATACATCTCATATACATTCACCAAAATTAATGGATCGGGATGACTAGCCTAAAAAATCGAAAATAAATCTATCTATTACATTAAACCATCGAGTAAACCGGTTCAACAAGCGAATCGGGTCTTGAACGCCCGAGTGAAGCCTTCTTTATGATCTTCTAGCAAAGTTGGTCAAGTAACCACGATCGTATAGCAATGATCGAGTGCATTTGACTATGCAATGAAGCATGAAGGCCACTTGATCGTGCAACGCACCAAGTTTAACCGCAAGTCTAAACGATCATGTAAATGACTTCTATACTATGAAGCATGATCTTCTAGACGATCGAAGAGCAAGCACCATGTAACATTTATCGAGTGATCATGCAGCCAGTGACAATGTAATGAAGCATGCTGGCCTACATGATAGTTTAGTGTGCACGTCTTACCATGCAACAAGTATACCATACTCAACGATCGTTTACCCCTATCATTTACACGATCTGAACAACTCTTGATCTTCTTCTTCCTCGAAGTAAATTGCATCTTCATGCCTTGAAACTTCATCACAAGAGACTCGAACAAACTTAAACTCTTTGAATTACAGACTCGATACCAAGTTAATATGCCAAAAAACACAGGGGCCCTTACAATTAACTTTGAAATGTAAAATAAATTATTAACCAGAGGCAATCATCCCAGAAACTCCATTAATCCACATCCACAAATACATTTAACATTTAAACATAATGTAGACATGCTTAACACCCATCAAGAATGTAAATACAATTCAATACAACAATGGATTTGGAATATCATAACCTATATCTGATACCAATTGAAGGAAATCTAAACATAGATCTCCATGAGCGGAAGCAAGATCTTTCCAAGCCCATTGTGCAAGATTAAATGCATTCGCAAACATACAAGAATAATTATGCATTAAAAAGAAAATTATAGCATGCTATCTTAACTAAATTCAACAGGAATTAAGAGACATATCTTGAAGAACTCTTCTTCCGGAAATATCTCACTCTCGTGAGTAATTGTCTAGCCAATCTCTCGTTGTTGTTACAATCACGAACAGTCTGCTCCTTGAATAGCAACTCTTCAACACTACTACTCGGCAACCTTGGTATTCTTGAAGTGAGAATCCAGGAGGTGTAGGCTCTATATGAATTTGGTAGAAGGAAAGAGGAAGAAAATGATCCAACAACACGATCAAGTAAGTGGGAGAAAGGATTTGTCTATCGCATAGAGTGAGACTACTTGTGAAGGAAATTAAACATGAGGGTTTTCATGAGCAGCGGAATAATCGTTCCAAATTCCATTCATATTGAACACAAAACAATTACAATCTAAACGGAAACTAACAAGTCATGCAAACATAGAAATTACAGAATGTTAAATGATGATACAAGGGATAGAGGATGCATACCTTTGAAGAACCATTCTTCAAGAATCCCTCGATCAATCCACAAGCATCCAGTAACAACACACGCGAACGCAAAGACCGATACAGCTAACGAACGACCAATAGCTCCTCGAACCCAATCGAGTCTAAGTCGATCCATGAACTGAATGAGAACACCATCACAATGGTTACCTTGGTATTCTCGGTGTGAGAATCTAGGAGTTATGGGCTCTGTTTGATCTTGGCTTGAGGAAGAGACTGGAGGTCTATGATCGAGTAGACGATCGAGCAAGTGGGAGATAATACGCTGTCTATCGTATAGACGATGTGCTCGATCATTTAGTAAACGATAGCTTATCATATAGACTTAGCTACTTGATCGTATAGCAACGATCTACTGATTAATTATCGTATAGTCAAAGGTAAGCGATCGCTTAGTAGATCGTATAGTCTCTCAACACTATCGCTTAGTAAAACTCTTTCACTTGATAGCTTGTTTCCGTGAATTCTTTCCGAATAAGATAACTTCTAATTTTAGGAAAACAATTTTCCTTTTTATCTCACGGTTACCATAAAACTTACAATAACCTCCCACTCAATCAGTTATCAGAGGAAAAAAAATTAATTATCATATAATTAATATATTATAAATAAATATGATAACCAACTTATCATATTATATTGATAATCTATAGTTTTAATATTTCATTATATGAAACATACACACCATAGTTTTTTTTTTCTATTTTATGGTACTTAATATAAATCATACATCACACTAATTATACCATATATAATTGAATTTCCTCTTGCTAATTTGAATACTTCAAATTAACCCCAAAATCTGATTCTCAACTTAAATCCATTAAGCTACTAAGGGAACCTTATGAACCTGTAGCTTGAAGCACCAACGGTACGTGAATAACTAACTAAACTCTTTAGTCACGAGATCCACCATCTGTTAACTGCCAGACACTCCACTAAAGACCGACAGCTGCACTCTTCTCACTGTAGATATATTTTTGTATCCATATTAACCAATCAACAGTGTGATAACCCTTCATAGATCGCTTGTAAGTACAGTTGGTGCCAATTTACCATTTTTCCCTTATAATTACATTTAACTCCTTAAGTACCATTGATTCCTCTAATGAATAATAAGTCATAGTCCTATTATAACTGGGTCCTCTCTTCCAAAGAGAGGATGTGGCCAATATGTTCAAGGCTCAGAATCAGCTCTTAAGGGAGCAATCTATCTACTTACCCCTGCTTCGAGGAATGAGTAAATTCTGTCTTGTGTAACTAAATTTTTAGCTCCCTAATCTGACAAATCCCTAAAAAGGTAGACTTGTTGAGTTGGCAATCTGGCCACTCTCAACCATACTAATCAAAGGATCGCCCTCATAGGCATGAGTTCCCAAAATACTCAAGATTAAGGTCATATCACCTATGGTCATTAAGTGAGATGTAAGTCTCAATTATCAACGACGTTATATAAAGAGACTAATCATCTCGCGGTTCAGTCTTATATAAACTCTTTGTATAGGATACCCCCGCTCGCATGTCTCTACATTAATGGTCAAGATCAGACCATCTGTAGTAGTTCACAACACTTGTAAACCTCTACAAAGCGGGTCGTATCCGTAGTGTCACCAAGATATGGTATCCCTCCTTTATCCTTATACTACAGACCTTTTAGGTTATTACTTAAGGTACGATCCACTTGTATATCTCATATATATGCTTAAGTTTAATACAATAACCACAGATTTTTGTTTATTGGATATGAGTAAATGCAAATAAAATAACACTTAGTTTATTATAACAATGTGTACAAAGTTTACAAACTACAAGACTCTGGGAGAATAAGGACACCAATCCCAATAATTTGATCGTTTAGTAATCTCTCGCTCTTGTGAGAATCGTCTAGTCGATCGTTTAGTCTCTTGCTCAATCGTTTACATGATCTTCTAGTAAATCTTGCTTAAGCAAATCTCGTATAAGCAAATCTCGCATAATCGTTTACATGATCATCTATCAAATCTCCCTTAAGGATTTACACAATCGTCTAACAAATCTCGATTAATTGTTTACACGATCGTTTAGTCTCTCGTTGAGGGCTATCGTGTAGTCTCTCGTGAGTAAACGATTAGTGAAACAATTTAATGAAGCGACCGTTTATAAAAATGAAAACTCTTTTCATTTTATCCTTCAGTTATTCAAAACTGAAATTAACCTCCCACTTGCACGGTTAATGGAGAAAATAACCAACTAAACAATTATCTCATAATTGTTTTTATTATAAATAAATGTAATAACTAACTTATCATATTATATTTATAACATATAGTTTTAATATCACATCATATGTAATATTTAAACCATATTTCTTTTCTCCTTACTTAATATAACTCATATTTATATCAATTCCTCCAATTAATGTATCTAATACATCAAATCAATTATATTACATATAATTGAACCAATTTAATTATATTATATATAATCAAATTCCCTCTTGTTAATTTGAACACTTCAAACTAACCAAAAAACTGATTCTCAACTTGAATCCATTGAACTACCGAGGGGACCTTATGGACCTGTAGCTTGAAGCTCCAACGTTACGTGAATAACTGACTAAACTCTTTAGTCATGGGATCTACCATTCGTTAATGTCGGTCACTCCACTAAAAACTGACAGCTGCACTCTTTGCACTACATATATATTTCTATGTCCATATAACTAATCAATATCGCAATAACTCTTCACAAATCGCTCGTAAGTACAGGTGGGCCAATTTAACATTTTTCCCCTGTAGTTACATTTAACTTCTTAAGTACCACTGATTCCTTTAATAAACAATAAGTCATAGTCCTACTATGACTGAGTCCTCTCTTCCAAAGAGAGAGTGTGGCTACTATGTTCAAGACTCGGAATCAGCCCTTAAGGGAGCAATTTATCTACTTACCCCTGCTTCGGGAAATGAGTGAATTATGTCTTGTGTAGTTGAGTTCCCAACTCCTTAATCAAACGAATCCCCAAAAAGGTAGGCTTATTGAGTTGACAATCTGGCCACTCTCACCCATACTAATCAAAGGACCGCCCTCATGGGCAGGAATTCCCAACTCACTCAGGATTAAGGTCATGTCACATATGGTCATTTTAGTGAGATGTAAGTCTCGATTATCAACGGCGTTATATAAAGAGACTAATGATCTCGTGGTTTGGTCTTATACAAACTCTTTGTATAGGATACCCTCGCTCGCATGTCTCTACATGAGTGGTCAAGATCAAACTATTTGTAGTATTTTACAACACTTGTAACATCTACAAAGCAGGTCGTATCCGTAGTGTCACAAGGATAAGATATCCCTCCTTCATCCTTATACTACAGACCATTTAGGTTATTACTTAAGGCATGATCCACTTGTATGTCTCACATACATACTTAAGTTACTTGAAATAACCACGTGGTGAGCGTTAGAAAGCTAGTCTTGTTTCAGTTAGAAGCAAGACTTATCTCAGTTGGTGAGTTTAGTTAGTTCCTGATTCAAGATGAAGCAGAAAGCTTACAGTGAGTTCGAGAAAGTAGCATTGACCCCGTGATAGGTCAGAACTCATGTCGGTAAGGTCCCAACTCGATATGAGGTATGGGATGATCGAGTGGTCGAGAATTAAGGTGAAAGAGAGATGGTGGAATGTACGAAGGGACGACGTACATTGTCGAGATAAGCTAAGTTGTAAGCATCAAGTTGAGAACACACGGTTAAGGCAATGTCATGGGTGAGCGAAAGAATGCTCCCGGTACGAATAGTCGAGTGGATGTTCGATGCGATTTGTGAGACAAAAGATTACGTAAGCTCGGTTGAGAATGAAAGAACCTCGTCTGATGGTCTGAAAGAGTAAGATGAGTCGAGAAAAGAATGTATTGGCTAGGACTAGCCTCTAGGCTGGCCATGTTTGAGGAAAAGATCATGGCATTGCACGGTTGAAGAAGTATGACCGTGACACAGTGCACTACTAATATAGTAATATTATCTCTATCTTCACAACACTAGAACTAAAAGAACTTCGAATTTGTTCCTTGTTCTTTTTTTTTTCTTACTTAGATGACCATTTAGTTTTTTTTTTTTATTTTTGAAATTTAAGTTTATAAACACTCATTTCACCTCTAAAGTTGTTCCTTTGTTATTTACATTTTATCAATAATTTAAAAATCTATGTCAAATTTTGAAACTAAAAAAAGTAGCTTTTGAGAAAACTTATCTTTATTTTTGGAATTTGGCTAAAAATTCAAGAATTGTACTTAAGAAAGATACAAATCATTCTAAGAAAGGAGGAGAAAATAGACTTGATTTTTAAAAACGAAAAACAAAATAGTTTCCAAACAGGGCCTTAATTTTGGATCAATTGATGATTTAAGACTTATCTATGATAATTTTTATAGTATTTTTTTCTACCTTTTGCTTACATCATATTAATAAATTATGAAAATATAAAGTTGTGTCAACTATACAATTATCTCATTTCTTTTCTTTTTTCAGTTAAAATATTATTTTGGTCAGGTATTCTGGGATTGATTCGATCTTTTGTTTTAAAAGGATTTTTTTCAATTTTAGTATGTACTTTCAATTGTTCAATTTTAGTTCTTAGAATTTCAAACAAATAGTTTTGTTGTTGCTTTTTCATAAGAATTTTAGCTTTTTCACCATAAATTTTGCAGATATTAACATGGTGAAATTCTTTTGTTTGCATGAAAATTAAATTTATTATTATTATTATTATTATTTAATCAATTTTAATAAAAAAAATAATTGTGAAGAATTATTGAATGTACAATAACTAAAATTGAAAAATTTACAAAATGAGCTACTAAAATAGTATTTAATTTCTTTTCCCTTTTTCCCTTTTTCTTTTTCTAGAAAAAGAAAAATTAGAAATATTGCATTCAAAAATTAATGTGGAGTGAAATTTAAATTTTATAAATTACCATGAATAAATAGTTCAGACTCACATTTAGTATCTATGCTTTTTATAAATCTAACAATTTGGTTCTTACCATTCAAAAGTGATCTAGTTCCTATTACTGCAATACAAAGACTAAATCTTGTATTTTTAGAAATTGGTAGACCAAATAGTTTTGAAATTATAGAAATTAATGGTGTGTTTGAAATATCATTCCAAGTGATTAAATTAAAGAATAAGTTATTTTAAAAATACTTCTGAAAAATAGTTGTCAAACACACGTATACTTTTATTTTCAAGAGTTTTTATCAAAGGTGTTTAAATAGAAATACATTTTTGAAAAAAAAAAATCATAAATCATTCTAAACCGGTTCTAAATTTGAATTTTATGAATGATAAAGAGTATTAATGTTTTGGATAGTTTGAGAGGTAATAATATGGACATTGTCAAATCAAAATATAGAAATTCAAATTACTGGAAATGACAACTACAAAATACTATGAACTAATAATTTAAAATAATCACTGTCAGAGTTGATCGATGGTGGAGGTGGTTGCTGGAGTTGTCGGCAGTGGTTGCGGCTGACGGATGGTGGGGTAACCACAACAGAGTAGAAATGAGGTAGATGATTTTTGGGACATTTAGTACTTTTAAGAATTATACAAATTAGAAAGAGATTAACCATTAAATATTTAAAAATAATTTTTCTAAAAGTTGATTTTAAAAGTTTATCCTAAACCAACTTATTTTATAAATTCATATTTTCAAAATCTATTTAAATTTTTTATAAAATGATTTACTTTTTAAATTAAACAGTATTTCAAACCTGAATATATTTACTAAAACCCCATTTTCTAAAGTGTAATATTAATTCACGGATACGGACTACACCACTAACGTACAGCATGCTTTAACTTAATACCAAACATATTCTTTAATGTGTATCCATCACTATTACTATTATTATTTTTGGTATTGTTATCATTATTACTATAATAAGAAAAGCAAGTTATAAGAATTTGATTAAACCACAAGTTTAGTCTTTAAACTTTGAAAAATATCTCATAGTTTCGGATTTTTAATAATTTTTTGATATATTCAAAATTTTCAAAAGTTAACTAATTTATAAATATTAAATTATATTTTATTTATAATGGAACCTCATACTTCTAATTTTGCATCTAGTAGGTTTCCTATAAAAAAAGGTTCATAATTTTTTTTTTAAATGTTGAATATGTCAAAAACTTATTAGGCACAAACTTAAAAGTTTAAAGCAAGTATAAAAATATCTGTCAACATGTCGATATCCGTAAATTAAAGAGTTCAATATCAATACTAAATATCCATGGATATTTCCAACATATGTCATTAATGCTTGCAAAACCTAAAAAAATGTCATCTATTTTAGTCTAATATAAATAGGCATACTAATAACAATATCTCTAACTTAGTTTGGGAGTAAAACCGACTTAATTATTAATTTCAATAAAATTTATAAATTTTGTGATTTACAAAAACATCATTTTATCAAAATATTCATAATTAAAAACTCGATATCACTACATCGATAGACGATTTACTACACACTAATTTGAAAGTGCCAGGGCCAAATAGACCTAACTCTAAAAGGTTAGGAACTAATAATTAAACTTGAAAGGTTCTTTAGAATTCCAACTCAAAAGAGGATAATTTTGACCACTTGAACAGAGCCAATAGTCTATAATTTTGATTAAAAAGATTTAAAATAGCTTGAATTTTACTAGTTATTCAAAATGACAAGTTATAATAATTTCATTCATAAAGATAAAAAGATTTATTCCTAATCAAGATAGATTTGAAGATCAGAGAGACTGGCCTCAAAGCAGAGTAGCTTGGGAAAAGTGGAAAAAAAGAGAAGGGGGTTACATCAATTAAGAAGCACTCAATTATTTGAGAGTCAGAAAGAAAGAATGAAAGTTCAGTTCTAGTGTTCCAAATCTCTAAAAAGAAGAAAACCAAACAAACAAGTAGAAGCCAAGGGGGATAGGATTGTCAAGCTAGTGTCACTGTCATTGCAGCATCCCAAAATCTGCAATAACATATACATTTTCTCTTCTTCCTTCTAGTAGAAGGTGAAATGTGGAGTTAGTTTGAAGTTTCAACCCCATCTAAGAATTGCAGACCCCCAGGTTAGACCTGCCCCAAAACCTGAAGTTGCAATTGTATGCCCCGCCTTCACCTTCCCGCTTCGAACTGCTTCGTCCAATGCCAATGGAATGGAAGCAGCACTTGTGTTACCGTAGTTTGCCAGATTTGATATCACACGCTCAGATGGAACCTCTAAGCGAGCAGCTACTGCATCGATGATCCTTTGGTTTGCCTGCATATTTTATCAATGAACATGTTAAGTAAATACTTAGTTACTAAATCCCTACATAGAACTTTTTAAGTCACAATGGGAATTAGAATTCGGAAGATTGATACATTCTGGTAATTTTCCTGTTTCATCAGACTGTTCAAACTTCAAACTAAAGGTGATATGAAGTCTATTTTGCAGTGACAGATACCTGATGTAACAACAACCAATCGATGTTAGATGCATTTAAACCAGCTTTTTGAAGGGCAGCCTCAATTGACTGTGGCACACAGCGAACGGCAAATCGAAAGACCTCCTTGCCATTCATATGAATACAGGAATACGTGACATTTTTCGGAGGAAAACCAGCCACAGAGCCATTAGAACCCAATTTTTGATCAGATTCTTTTTCCTTGATTCCAGCATTCAAATGCCTGTTCCATTCCAGACTTACGTTTCTAATCATAATACCTCACTAAATCATAAATGGAACAAGGAAGAATATCAGAAAAGCACACCTTTGGCCATCCCCATCACTGTGCAAGTCAAAACCAAATAAACCATCATCCTCAGTATCACATGCCTGAAACCAAATAAATTGTTGAAAGGAATTCTTAGGTAACAACACTTGTTTCACAGGAAATAAAAGTCAGCAATAAGATGTGACATATTGTATATATCAGAATCTTAATAGCAAACAGTTGCTGTTATCCTCACTATAGAATTTATACCTGCAGTAGTACAGCACCAGCAGCATCTCCGAAAAGAATGCAGGATGCTCTATCAGACCAGTCGACATACCGAGAAAGAGCATCAGCACCAATGACAAGAACATTAGAAAATCCACCTCCTGCAGTTATAGGTAAAGTAGTTTATTGCTTTAAAACCCAAGGGGAAAAATGATATAGGCAACAAGACAAAACCAAGACTCTTTACCCCTTATGTGACAAGCAGCTGATACTAAACCCAGTAGAAATCCACTACATGCAGCTGTTATATCATAAGACAGGGGATTTTTTTTACAACCAAGAGCTTTTTGGACCTGGATGCAGTGGAGGATAATTAGAAAAGAATGTAGTTTGGATAAATTCAGTAATATCCAAAAGAAAATCAATTGCAGGTGAAGTTCGCTAAAATAGAATAATTTAACCCAAAATACTCGTCTTTGGTAAACTACAAACATGATTGATCTCCTTTTAATATTTACAACTTTAAGAATATATTATACTATTCAGTATTCTCTAACCAGAGATTGAAGCAATGGCCATACAAGCAATCTGTCAAATCACCACTAGTCTCAAAGACTTGATATTGTGTTTTTAACCATTGACCCAAAAGCTTGAATTGATAGATTAGAATATTGATCTTTAATACATATTCTTAATACAATCCACCAAAGTATGACCGCTCGAAATGATGGTGCTTTTTTGGCAACCTATGTGCCCCAAAAAAGTCGAGGTGTTTTTGCAGATCTTCACTTTTGAGAGGTTGAATACATGTTGCAAAATCCAAAGAACTCTTTGAAACTATGTCTTTCTCCCAATTTGGTATGTTCTTAGTAAAATAGTGGGGAATAGTTAATGCATATCTTCTTTTTTTTGCCTCTTTGTTGCTTCCTGTTGGGATGGGCTGTTTAGCTTGTTAGGCGTTGCCTAATAAAGCTTTGGATACCCTCTACCTTAAAGCACTGGCAAAAACTCTTTGGTTCAACAGTGTCTATGCCCTCCTCTAAAGACTTTGGTTTAAAAGGAACTCCCTAATCTTCGTGATCAAGAGACAAACAAGGATTTTTCTGGGACTTGGTTACTCTTTTTTATTCTACTTGGTCTTCTATTTCTATTTTTTTTTTAAAAAAAACAAAATTATAATTATAGACCGACACAGATTTACACTAGTTGGGTCTCTTTTTTGAACCCGTCGGTGAGTGGGATATCTCGTCCCCCCTCCTTTTGTATTTCTCTCTTTTGATAATGAATGTCTTGTTTCTTATTAAAATAAATTAAATTTAAAAATAAAAAATGAGAGAGAGAGAAAAAATGATTTCACCATTTACATAAACTAAGTTGAATGGAGGTACTCGACCTAAATCCAGCCAGAAGTTCAATTTTAAACCAAGTATTTTATTCTTACAACTTGAGAAACAATGATATAAGCAAAGCATGAGAGAAGTCTGTGAAATTCATAACAAAATTCACCATCCAAATTAGTTGAGTGAACATTGGTAGGGACAGAACACCTAAAACAAGTTTCGGGACAAAGACACTATACAAGGATCATGCAATATTAAAATCTTCTTCAATAGTTCCTTAATATAGCTATGCAAACAAGAACTAGGGACAAAACCTTCAAACTTGAAAAGAATTAAAGGATTTAGTTTTCTTATATGTCCATGGGTGTCCAGGCTAGCTTGTGCGCCTCGACCAATCTCATGGGACAACCAATGGACTCTCCTACATTTTGTTGATAAAAGAAACTTGATTTTAAATCCTTAGTTAGTGGCTACCATAGTTTGAAACTATTCCCTCCAAGCTCATTTTTTCATTGCCCCAATTACCCCCAAGTCAACCTGTGGTGGTTAGAAGAAGCAACGGATTTTTATGCATGGAAACAGCTATATAACTGCCCTAACTAGGTGGAATAGTAGAATGGGGGAGAAAAGAATGATTCTCATTCCCCATATCCCCACAAAAATATTAATGGAACTTTCCTGAATCAAGAGAACCAAGCACCCTTTGTAGTTCAGTTATGCAAATGTTCTATCTCTTCTACTTCATATCAATTATTAGTTAAATACTGGAATAAATGATCTACAGAACATATACCTGTGGAGCATTGCCAAAAAGATCCTCTGGTGTCGAAGTGCACATTAATACCAAGTCTACATCATCCGGTTCAACCTGAGCCATTTGAAGAGCTCCTCTTGCTGCCTCTGCTGCCAAAGCTGTCAGGCTACTATCCTTGCCTGTAAATTGGAAGAAGAAAGCTTTAAATCTTAAAACCACCATCCCATGAGCATAAAAAGCTACGAACCTTGAAATTAGAAAGCCACAAAGTTGTCGACTTGACATTCTGTTATTCAAAAGAACTTATGAAAGGCTACTTAGTAAATTAGGATCATCATGAACGATATATTGCACAAGGAAATCAAAAAAAGAAGTGAAACAATTGGCTAGGAAAATCCATATAGCAGGTTTGAGAGTAACTATGCTAATGGTTTTTACCAAAGATCATGCCCAAGATTCAAGGATGATAGCTAGTCCCTAAACAGCAAGTGAACAAAGTCATTCATTTGGTTGTAGAGACTCCTACTGTTTGAATCATGAGATAGCACCTACCTGCAATCACCCTTCGATTGCGAATCCCAGTGCGAACAGATATCCATTCATCATTTGTATCAACCAATTTTGCAAGATCATCATTTGAAATCTTAAGACTTGGTACAGCTGAACCACAGCCAACTAGCTTGCAGCCTCTGTTGACGATCCTGTAAAAGTATATATTTTTTTTTCCTTTTTAGCACGATTGTCTGAATCAGCATAAGATCACAAAGAGGGTTATCTTCTAACTGAAAACCATTCTAGTTAAGTACACAGCATATCAAATGAAGCCATTTATAACCTTTTACTGATGTTGTAAACGTTTTTATTGTAAGGACTGAGCCTATCCTATTTAACCCCAAGTTAAAGGCCAGTTGCAAAAGGACCTAATGGAGAAAAAAATGAAGACATCAAACTAGTTAAATGTCAAATTGTTCTTTCAGATTTTTTTTTTTTTTTCCATATCCAGACCAGCTTCCATACACTTGAACCATTCTCAAAACCCCACTGCAGTCAGTTGCCATGAAAATGTTCTTCCAGAAAATCAAAACACAAATGTGGACCGTCCTTTCACAAATCTAGATAAACAATATAAAGTCTGCTGCGAGCTATCCTCATGACTATTCTAAGTATTCATACTATTCTAAGTTCGATCTCCAAAGTATTCAGGTACTGTAAAAGGTCCAAATGGCTATTACACTCTCTTTAATCACAAAACCAAATCCAATATACCACAACTAGGTCACAGTTCTACTAGCCGAGAAGGTGCAAATAAATTATCAGCTCAAGAATTTCTGCTAAATGCTAGGTAAATAATGATTCAATAATAGCTTTTCTTGCACCAATCCACGCAATTTATTCATTCATTCAAATTAAGTTCTTCCACTAACAACTCCTACACAATGCAAGCAATCTCAACCCCCTCAAAAGGAACAGGAAACTATGCCGCTCTCTAGCACCATTTCAAACCAGAACAAAACAATCAAACAATCAAACCACATAAAAAATGAAGATGAAAAAGAAGGTACAGTAATTTACCTGGGCACCCGAGATTCAGAAGGAGAAGCTCCAGAAGAAACCTTCTCTGCCCCAAGAGAACTAGAACAGAAAATTGCTTTAGATATTCCATCAGATGATCTAAACCCAGATCGAAAACTGCCTCCCAATGGCAAATTCCTCGTCCTTAAACTCGGGACTGATGTTGCAAAGAACCCAGATGTATTGGCCATTTCACTAAACACTTAGAACCCACAAGACAGAAAACAGAGAGAAACTTGGGAAAGCTACAACAACTCAAAAAAAGTGAAAAATGGGATGAAAACAGCATCCACACCCAGAACCCATAAGAGGGAAAAGATCGAAATGTCGATTTTCAATGCTTATTCTGCAAAATCCTAGAAAAGTCCGAGAAAGAAAAAGAGAGACAGACAGAGCGAAAGGGGAAAAGAGAAAATGGGGGCGATTACTCCAAAACCCAAATAGCGGAAACTCCAATGCTTAGCAATTTCAGCTCATACAGAAGGATCAGACATGCATTGCCTTGCCCTTCCCCTACCAAGATTTGATTTTTCATTTATAAGTCTCTTGTAGTTGGGAGAAAAAAGAGAAACGTATAAATCTTGAACTTTTAACGCATAAAATAATTTCACCAGTTTCCCAAATCTAAATGACCATTAAGACCCTATTATTCATGATGTAATTCCCGTTTTCCTTATGGGATTTGGAGGGTATAATATGTAATTTTACAATGTAAGGTTGAAGGTTGTTTAGCTACTTCTGTTTTTCAAATTAGCTGCTCCATTTTTTTCCTATTCAAATTTGTTCTCTTTCTTTTATGCTTGAAGAATGAGGTGAAATTGAAGGTTACAAAATATGTAAAAAGATGTACAATCAAAGTATTCTAAGATAACTATGTATAATTGAAATAAAACCTATTGAAAATTCAATAATTTAACCAAAAACATCAAATTTTGAGTGTTCAATTACTATTTTACTTTTCTTGACAATAATCGATACATTAATACGTTTCAATTTTTTATTGAATTGTTTTTAAATATAAAAAAATAATAAAAATATTTACAAATACAATAAAATTTCACTATTTATATGTGATAGATCGTGATAGATTACTATTTGTGTCTATATGTGTCATGATACACCTATAGTAATCTATCGTGGTCTATTACAATCTGTTACAGATAGATTGTGATATTTTGCTATTATTTATAAACATTTTCAGCAATTCTATCCTTTAAAATAATTTGCCCTTTCTATTCAACACATTTTAGAATTTTTATTTAACATAAAATGTTTAGAGTTTGTTTATTAGTGGTATAATGGCGTAGGTTTATAAATAGGCTTTCTTTATTGATATTTTGTAAATGACTTATACCATATAGGGAATGAAATAAGGAAGTAGTTATTAAAAAAGAAATACTATTATATGTCTATCTTTCTACTCAATCCATCAAAGCTATTATAATTATAAAATAAAATATAAAGATTAGTTGTCTAAAGTCAATAGATTAATTTGATTCAAGTTATGATCAAGTCCATGTAAACCTAATACCTTATCTCAATTGAGCTTAGTGTTTTTTTTTTTTTTTTTACTTGAAACTTCAACTTTTAAAGTAAAACTGAAATGAATATACATATTATTTGCTTTAGTTGGTAAATCTAATATTAAATCCTAATGTTTTACATTTGACTTTAATCAAGTTTGGAAATTTTCGAAGATTTCTTGGAAACGAATTTTAAACATGTCTACTTCAAATACAACAATAAGTACGAACTCATTAAAGAGAAAGATCATGTCAACTATCATCGAACTAATCTCATTTTAGATAGTTTTAATCATTTAAGTGAATTTATATGGTATGTGATTTATGTAATATTGAAAATTGCGAGCAACAATCTCATGGCTTAGTTGCAATTGTGAGATGTTATTGGCATAATTATTTTGAAAAAATTAGTCCAATATTCTGAGGTTTAAAGTTGTAAAGAATAATTGTTTAGATTGTGTAAACAAAATAGAACGTATAAATTTAGTTCATACTTGATTTGTTAATTTAAAGTTGTAAAAATCAATAACATTCAACATAAAAAGTAGGTTTCATAAATACTATAGGTTTATGTATCATAAGGATTTAATAGCATGGGGATAACGAACTCCTAATCTAATGATACAAATTTAATTTGTGAGCTAAATAACCTGAAAGAGTTGAAGTTGCTAGAAAAATTTTAGTACAAAAAAGTTCATCAAATAGAATGGTTGATGTAGATGTATATCTGACCTAAAATGTATATATATAATTGAAGAAATACCAACGCCAAAGTTTTAATTAAACTGATGGTGGTTAAATTTAAAGCCAATATAAATATAATTTAAATAACATAAAAAAAATTGATTGGAGAGATTAGGAGTTTTGATTTCCCCACCTTAAATTGTTTTAATCAAATTGGTACATGAGTTAATGACCTTTATTCTAACTTCCAAGCCAACTCTTAAATAGAGGAAGTTATTCTAAAAATGGTTTGATGTAAATTTATATATTAAATATGGACCTAACTCTAACTTTAGAATTATAATTACTGAAAAAACGTCTTATTTTAACATTATAGGCATTAAATTATAAGCCAAGAGATGGTGCAATTAAAGCTGAATGCAAATTCTTCTTTGAAAAAAAAAAAGGAAAAAAAAGTCAAGAAAGCTAAATGCAGATAAATGAAGGCTGACATTAGCAATGCCAAATTTTGAATTTTATGGCAAACTATTATGTTACTTCATGTATATATAGATTTTTGTTTTTAGTAAATACATATGTGTGTATATGCAAGTATATTATAAATATTAGTATTTCAAAGAAAAAAAAGTCAAAGATTAGTAGGTTTTGTTTTGTATGAAGATACTTTTATAATATAATTTGTGAGTATGTTTTGATTTGTTAGATGAGATTATAGATCGATCAAGTCAATTTTTTTTAGAGTGAATATTTCTTTTTTAAAAAAATCAACTGAATTATAAGAAATAAATACAAATTAATAGTTTTTATTAAATTAGTTAGTTTACAATTAAAAGTTAATTCAATGGTAATCAGTATACATTTTTTTTAAGTCAAAGTCTTTTGAAGATTCAATCTCTCATTTTTCGTAATTGTGGTACTTAAAAATAGTTTAGAATTAAAATTAATTATAATTGGCTTTTAAAATTGAAAACCAAAGTTAAAAAGAAAATAATAATACTAAAGATAGATTAAAGAAGCCTTTTCAAAATATTTCATAAATAAATTTATGATAAGATAATTAAATGATACGCTAAAAAAAAGAATTGAAATTAAAAAATAAAACTAAAAATCTAAGTCTAAAAAAACAAAATAAAATTAATGCAATCAACCACTAAAAAGAAATACAATATAATTTACATGTCAAAAATCAATTGTTTGGGTAGAAGAAGATAAACTTTTAACTATAAATGTGATGTATGAAGAACTCTTTTAGACTAATCCACAATAAAAGAAAATACAGAGTAATTTTCATGTCGATGAGAAACTTAACTATAAATGTGACCATATGAATAGCTTTTAAGAAAGTAACTTTTTTTTTTTTTAAGTCAAATAAAAAATAAAATGAAAACTAGTTAAGCGTGTATTAAAAAAAAAATTGTGTAAACCTAAAAAGGAAATTATTTCATTTTTTTTACTACAACAATTACAAAAATGAGGATCGAATTTTTGATCTCAAAAGAGGGGTGCATTCAAATTACCATTGTGAACTAAGCTTATTTTGATATCTAATTATTTTAATTAAGTAAAAATCATACATTATAATAAGAAAATTGTTTTCTTGCTTTCTTAACATAAATATGAAAAAAAATATATCAAATAAACCTAAATTATAACCCAAACTAAATAAAGATTAAATATATAAAGGAAATAAAGGAAAATATATACAAAATCAACGTGAAAATATTTCTCTAATGTAAATAACAGTCAATAAAAAAAATAGACTTCTTCATTGATTGATGGTTAATTTTGAGCCATAAAAGATAGTACTATCAGTTAATTGATGATAATGAATTAAAAAAAAATGTTAGACTTCATTGATTGATGGTTAACTTGAAGTCATAAAAGATAGTACTATCACTTAGTTGATGATAATGAATTTATAAATGTTAGGGTGTTCAAGTAATCTGATAACTCAAATAATCCGGATTATCCAACCTAAACCTTAATGAAAGATTGGATTGGGTTAGTTTTGTTCTTGGGTTAGGTTAGGTTAAAATTTTGAGAAATGGGAGGAAATGACTGATGAAGTTAGCATCCAATTAGCATAAGAAATTAGGATTATTAAGCACTCTAATTCATCAATTTTAGCAATTAAGACAATATACTTATAGAATGATAAAGAGGGCCTTTGTAGAACTATTCAATCGCAAATCCACCTAAAATCTTCTCAACAAATTGTAACAACTCAAGTATGTATATAAATATTACGGAAAATTATAAGTTGAATTTTAATTTTAAATTAATTTTAAGATTAGTTGGATAAGACCAATTTTAAATTCCATACATTAAGATTAAAAGTGGTACATAAATAATAAGGAAAACATACCAGACATTAGTTTCGTAATTAAACAAATAACAAAGTAATAAAATTTCTAAGAAATAAAATAACAATAGTATGAGATGATTTTTAAGTAGAAAAATCTAGTAAGTTTAAGAACAAAATAAATAGATAAAATAACTAAGAACATTTGAGAAATATCTAGATAAGTTAAACTAATGATAACAATAATAATAAATAATAAAAGTTGAATTGAGTTGAAAAGAGATAACAAGAAAATAATAAAAATAAACATAATGACAATATAATAACACTTAAAAAAAGAGAGAGATTACAGGAAATGATTTTAGTAATAATAAAAACTATTAAAATATGAAGAAAATTTAAAATAGTAATAATGAAAAAAAAAAAACAAGTAATAAAGTCGTTAATAGGTGAGAGAGGAAAAAAATAAAGAAGAAAGAAGAAAGATATGTATATCAAATATAAGTCGGTTAAAAAATAATAAATGAATAAATAATAACAATAATAATAAAAATGAAAGGCGGTGGAGAGATGGGTATAAATAGACTTGGTGTGTTGTTTTGCAACAAGAAAATGGGAGGATCAAAATCCTTTTGAAGCATTTCTTAAAATTTGGGATTCATACAAGTAAGCTTCCTTACTTTTGAGGTTTTGTTTCTTTCTTTTCAGATCTTTTAGGCACTTAATTGAATATCAAGTTTAAACTCAACATAATTTAAAACTACAATCAACATATGAAAGTGACCTTAGTAATTGAAAGGTTGATATTAAACTTTCATATTCTTTACCCAGTAAAATTTGAAGTTTCACTAAAACTACTATTATTATTAAAATTCTTATTATTGGTATTACTATTGTTATTAACGATATTAATTTAATGATAGTATTATTGATTTCTAATTTTTTAATATTATTGTCATTATCATTATTATTACATAGTATTACTACTACTAATAATATTATTACTAATACAACGCTAAATATTAACTTTTCATTCTCCATCTCTCTTCTTCTTCCTCTTAATATTATTATTATTATTATTATTATTATTATTATTATTATTACTACTACTACCATTACTATTATTATTATTATCATTATACTATTACTATTACTACTACTATCATTGTTATGATTATTGTCATTATCACTATTCTTATTGTTGTTGTTATTATTATTATCCTTCTACTACTACTATCATTGTTGTTGTTTTTATTATTACCCTAGTATTACTACTACTACTATTATTATTATTATTATACTATTATAATTCTTATTATATTAATAATATTATTATTATTTTTATCATCATTATCATCATCATCATCATCATTATCATTAAATAATTCAACATAAATACACCAATACTCTCAATATTTAACAATCATAATTTTGTAAATAAATAAGTTATGTTCATCAAATTCCTTAATCAAATAGTCTTAAAACTAGATTTAATCATAAGTATTCTTTATAAAATCTATAGGACCAAATCAGAAGAAATAATTAGGATCATAGTCGAGATAAGTAGTTTATCTCACTCTCTCTTTAAGTGTTTCATGGTAGTGTAACTTTATTATGTTGCATAATTATGTTATTGTTATGTTGCATTACATGTTTAAAATACGTTTCTCGACCAGGGACCTCATGCATTATGTTTGTTCACGACGATGAAATAAGATTAAATTTTAATTAGATAAAGGTTATGCTTCTAGAGCTAGCAGGGCATGTATGGTTGCACCCCTCTAGACCCAATTCTATGTCAAGTTTATATCAGAGACTAGCAGGGTATGTATGGTTGCACCCCTCTAGTCCAATCTTACGTTTATGCTAATGGTGAATGTTAGATGCGACTCTGGCCCTACTGACTGCATGACTCGCTAATCATCAGATGGGTTAGTTTTCGCTTAAGTCCTCATCTTCCTACCAGGGCGGAGGAATTTACGTTGGAAGCGTAACCGACCACCTCATGTTATTATATGTTTTTGGTCCCAATCATATGTTTTCATGACATGTTGTATGCGATTGTGCATTTGGTCACTACCTTAAGTGAAAACTACTTACTGGGTATATTATATACTCATCCTATTTTATAGTGTAGGTAAGGACACAATGTAGGTGGCAGGACTGGACGTCGCTCAAAGGGCCAACCATCAAACTCACTATTATGCCATATATGCATTTTGTATCACTACGCTAATATTTTATGGATCCTGATGTTTTGTAAAATAAACTTTTTATACAGTTTTCTACCTAATTAATAAAATTGTAGATACGTTCTTTTGAAATTTTTACCAAAACTCACCTAATGATAGAAAAGTCTAAGTATGCATGTCGTAGCGATTGAACCTTCATATGTAAGGATCTGGTCGTTATACAAATCCTTGTAGACCACCACTTGATCTTCCCTACTATTCTCTTGGACCTTAGATTGATTTGTGGGAATCGAAATGAGTTCTAATTTGAGGAAAACTTGGAGGAAAAATGATTGGTTTTTCAACTTCAATAGTTGAAGAAGCCCCCTTCAAAGTAAAACAAGAAAAATTTATTTGTATGTCCTATTTCTCAGCCAACAACACTTAGTTTTGTTTCATCTCTTCATTCAATCACGCTGTGTAATTTGAAGACAGCACCACCTTATGTAAATTAGTGGAATAATAAGTAATTTGAAAGCCAAAAATGGGAAAAACTCACTAAAGCTCATATTTCTAGTTTTTTTTTTAAAAAAAAAAATTGTTTAATTAAAAATCAATTCTTAAAATTGAAGTTTTCAATTTCAATTTCAATTGATTTTTAATCAATAAATTAATATGAAATCAAATTTCAATTTTGGAAAAATTTGTAAAATTAATTTTAACCAAAATTAATTCTAATAATTAATTTTAATAAAATTAATTCTAAATAAGTAATTAATTAACTATTTAATAAATTAAATTAATTCAATATCTTATATCAAATTAATTAAACACTAATTCCATGGACATGAATCTCTATTCATGTAGTCAATATTTAAATCAAATTTAAATATTGTTCACTTTTCCAATTTCGTTTAATTCAATAATTAAACATGTAATTATATTGTATATAATTACTAATTCCCTTAATTCAAATTTGAACATTTCAAATTAAATCATCACTCTATTCTAAGGTTTAATCCATTTGTGGGTTAGTAGGGGACCTAATGAGCTTACAGATCATGGGCTTCAACAGTCCAAAATTAATTGGCTAAACTCTTTAAACCAAATTAATCAACTTTTGTTAACTATTTGGTCACTCCACTAAAGCCCAATAGTTGTATTCCTTTCAGATAAGTCCCATAAAGGTAGGCATGTTGAGTTGGCAATTTGGCCACTCTCACCCATACTAATCAAAGGATCGCTCTCAAAGGCAGGAGTTCCCAAAACACTCAGGATTGAGGTCATATCACCTATGGTCGTTTAGGTGAGATACAAGTTTGTAGCATCAACGGCGTTATATACAGAGTCTAATCATCTCGTGACCCAGGTCTTATATAAACTCTTTGTATAGGACACCCCCGCTCGCACGTCTCCACATAAATTATTAGGATCTACCATCTGTAGTAGTTTACAACACTTGCAAACCTCTATAAAGCGGGCCATATCCGTAGTGTCACCAGGATCAGGTATCCCACCTTAATCCTTATACTACATATCTATTTAGGTTATTACTTAAGGCATGATCCACTTGTATATCACAGATACATGCTTAAGTTCACATAAGATAACCAATGAGCTTTGTTTATTAGATATGAGTAAATGCCAAAATTAAATGAAAATTGTTCTATTTATCAAACAATGTGTATCTTTACAAAACAACGAAACTTCGGGAGAATTAAGACATCAATCCCAACATAAGGTCCCCTTGGTAGCTTGGATACAAGTTGATAATCAGTTTTTGGGTCAGCTTGAAATGTTCAAATTGACAAGAGGGAGTTCGATTATATATGATATGATTGAACTAGTTAATTATATATGAAATAATTGACTTTATGTATGAGATACATTAATTTGGAGGAAATTGGATATAAATATGATTTATATCTAGTGGAAGAGAAAATATTATGGTTGATATGTGATATCAAACTATAGATTATGAATATAATATGATTATATTTATTATTTTATTAATTGGACAGTTATAGAATAATGGCCCGACATTTTCTCCGTAACCATGCGATAGTGAGAAGTTCAATTCGGTTTTCGTAACTGAAGAATAAAATGAAAATTGTTTTCATTTTGCAAAGATATAAAAAAGACACATTGAATTGCTCACAGAGTGTTTTGCATTCGATCGCTTGGTATTTCAAAGTCTATACAATAGTGTTAGTTTACTAGACGATCGCTTACACCCGCACACACATATTCTAAACGACACCCATCTTTTCCTAAACGATCGCTTAGCACCTGAGATTTACTAAACGATCGTATAGACGATCGCCTAGCTTTTCCTACACGTGTACCTTGCCTAAACGATCGAGCATTTTGACTATACGATAGTCGTTGCCTTCTCCCACTTGCTTGATCGTTGTATATGATCTGTTTTACTCTTCCCCTTTACCAAATCCAAATAAAGTCCATTCTTTGGATTCTCACTCCGAGAAACTAAGGGCTCCAAGTGGTGGTGTCGTCCCTATCTTCCTATTGTTCAAGTGAAGTCGTTCGTGGTAGACAACCGGAGTGGTGCTGAACGATAGCCTGCTATTCTAGCGAGAGCGCAAGAAGGCTGTTCGTGGAGAGAGCAAGATTTTCTATGAAGAGTGTCTTCAACTGGTAAGTTCCTCGTTCTCTTGTTTATTTATCTCTAAGCATGCTGGTAATTTAGTTGTTTAATGCATATCTTTATGTGTGAATGTAAATGTGAAAATGTTGTCACAATGAATTGGAAAGATCCGCTTCCGCTCAGAAGTACTCTTGTATAAGAGTTCCTTCAATTGGTATCAGAGCTAGGTTTCTGATATTCCAAATTCATTGCTATAAAGAATTGCATTTACGTTCTCGGTGGGTAAAATCATATCTACTCTCTGTTTTAAGCGTTAATTCGTTTGTGGATGTGTGGATTAATGGAGTTTCTGGGATGAAACCTCGGTTTGTTGAATTCTTTTGAATTCTTTTACATTTCATGTTAATTGTAAAGGACCCTGCATTTTTTGGCATTATTAATTGCTATTGAGTTTGTATTCAAAAGTAGTTTGAGTCTTTGAGTCGTTCGTGAAGAAGCTTTGAAACAAGGATTGTTGTTCTTCGAGGAAGAAGACGATCAAACGTAAGTTGGGTCATGTAGATGATGGGGTAAATGATCGTTGAGTATCAGATATTAGGGAGCTGTTTTAAGCGCGCGCACTAGACGATCGTATAGCTCAGCAATCCTCATCGCTTAGTTACTGACTATTCGACCGCGGAGTAAATCGCGCAGTAAATCATTTATCTTTTTCATGTTAAGCGATCGTCTAGACGATCGGGATTCGCAGCTTCGTTGTCGTCTAAGCGATCGTTTAACATCCACGCACTATTGTCCAATGTGCTAAGTGATCATTTACTTAAAGGCATTTACTAAATGATAGGAGCTTCACCCGACGGTTTAAGATCGGTTCTCCTATGAACGGTTTGCTTGGTGGAAAAATGTAATAGATAGAATTTTTCATTCTGACTTTTTGAAGTGGTTCATCCCGGTCCATTAATATGTGTTTTTATACATGAGATGTATAGTTTATTTTATATGTCATTTGGTATATACATATAGGAAATCCCACCTTATGTTATACATTGGTCATGCATCATCTCTTTGTTATAAGTGTTATGATTTAGAGAAACATGATTTAAATTACGTAAGAGCATGCTCATGCATCATATAATATAAGAGTTATATTTATGCATGCATAAAGCATTGACATGCATCATCTTTATTATAAATGTTATAGTATAACGATGTATGGAAAGCATGTGTGCTTGGTTGTTGCTTGTATATAAAAGTTATGTATAATAATGACCGGACATTGCATGAAGCATGACACGTAGGTTAAATTTATAAGCATTATAAATACCTAGTTGTGTAGCAATGTATGTTTTTAGTTATTTCTTTTATAAAAGTAATAAAAAGAAATTAGAACTAAAATCAATAAGAAAGATATGCATCCTCACTTAGGTTTAATTCATGGTTTTAAAATGTTTAAAACTTGGATGAAATAGACCAAGATCACGGTTCTAATATGATTAGCAACCTTAGGCTTTAATCTTTTAATCATTTTAATAGGATTAAATTGACTAATAAAAGGTTAAAGTGTAGCAAATCTATCTATAAGGGACCTTTTGTCTAAGATGGGTTTTATCTAGGCTGGGGTATTTAAGGTGACAGAAACATAACACCCCTACCTGGGAACCTACCTGGAAAGGTGAATTAGATAGATTTGATGCATGCATGCAAGTTAAGGATAGTCCATTAAAGAGTTTAAATGTGACTATGTGAACTTGTTCTATTTCAAAGACAAAAGTTGTTTTTGAGCGGACCTAAAAGATGACTTAGACTAAAATAAGTAGTCGGATTGTCTAGGTTAATGAACCCCTAGATAGAACATTCAGTGGGAGGTACTTGGGGGCATTTGATGCTTTATTTAAACATTTCACGTTTCTCTCTTATAGTCCACACCGTGAAATCTACCCATGACCTGTAGCACCCTGGGAGTGTCCCCCTAAAGGATGGTATTTGGGTAGGTCAATATCGAGGTGGATGGAGAGAATGTTCATAGTAAGTGGGAGTAGAAAGTGCGACAACATATCCCACAGCCTCTCTCGTTAGGTTGAATAAAGTTTCATCGCCTCGAGGCACCCTATGAGTGTCCTCCTATAGTATGGTAGTTTTGCGCGTTTCTTTATTTGATCTCCTGTAAAAGGATAAGGTTACTTAGTCTCTTATCCTAATCTACTTCTTCCCTACGATAGGTTCATTAGGGCAGGACTCTAGCGTCGAAAACGAGGGGTCATACTTACGTGGAATTGTTAAAGGATAATAGTTTTGGACCAAATAAATGATGGTAGTTAAGTTCAGTTCCAAGAGTTGGTTCTGTCTAATGGTTGAGAATGTCTTATCCCAGTGAAGAGGCATCTGATCACCCCACCGGTGACGTTTGTCCTGCCTCGCCGGGGCACCATTGCAAAATCGAAGTCTTTTAACCTAGGGTACTTGGAAACTATTTTGCTAAAACTAATTAGTTAAAATGTGGTTTAGCAAAGTCTTATAAAAGTTTGTTCGTTTTTCAACAATGGTTTTTTGAAATGGCTACGAAAACCATCGCATTGCACCGAAAAACTTACTGACAACAACTATTCGAGTTGGAAACATATGATCACGACGATACTATATCATATATAATTGAACCAGTTTAATCATATCATATATAATCAAACTCCCTCTGGTCAATTTGAACACTTCAAACTGACCCAAATACTGATTCTCAACTTGAATCTATTGAGCTACCAAGGGGACCTTATGGACCTGTAGCTTGAAGCTCCAACAGTATGTGAATAACTGACTAAACTCTTTAGTCACGAGATCCACCATCCGTTAACTGCTGGGCACTCTACTGAAGATCGACAGCTGCATTTTTCTCACTACAGATATATTTCTATAGTTTGTAAACAACTTTGTATGAACACTTGTGATGTATAATATAAATGATATTTACTTCACTACTTGACTTGCATATTTAGATTTTACCACAAACCAGTAAACTTAATATCCCTGGTTATTTGTATTTAACTTAAGCATGTATGTGGTGACATACAAGTGGATCATGTCTTGAGTGATAACCAAAATGGTCTGTAGTATAAGGATATAGGAGGGAAACCTTATCCTGGTAACACTACGGATGCAGCCCGTTTTGTGGAATGGTCACAAGTGTTGTGACTTGTCACAGATGGTCTAATCCTGATCATTCGTATATAGGACATGCGAGCGGGGGCATCCTATATAAAGAGTTTGTATAAGACCTGACCACGAAGTGTTAACGTCTCATTATATAACACCGTTCATAACTAAGACTTCCTTCACTAGGATGACCATAAGTAACATGACTTCAATCCTGAGTGAGTTAGGAACTCCTTCCATTAAGGGTGTTCCTTTGATTTGCATGGGTGCAAGTGGCCATAACGCTGACTCAAACCTACCATTTTGGGGATTCGTCTGATTTGGGAGTTGGAAACTCAGCTTCACAAGATGGAATTCACTCTTTCTCTGGGGTAGGGTTAAGTAAATAGATAACTCCCTTAAGGGCTGATTCTAGGGCTTGAACGATGTGGCGCCACGCACCTTCTCATGGCTCGAGAAGTGTTCACATATAGTAGGATTATATTGTATTGTTCATTAGAGGGATCAGTGATACTTAAGGAGGAAGATGTAATTACAGGGTAAAACGGTAAATTGACCTATTGTAATTACGAGCATCTGTGAAGGATCATCGTACTGATGATTGGTTATATCCAATGGACACAGAAATATATATAGGGCAAGAAGAGTTCAACTATCGGTCTTTAGTGGAATGCCTGACAATTAATAGATGGTGGATATCGTGACTAAAGAGTTTAGTCAACTATTCACGTACCATTGAAGCTTCGAGCCATAGGTTCATAAGGTCCCCTTGGTAGCTTGGATACAAGTTGAGAGTCAGTTTTTGGGTCAATTTGAAATGTTCAAATTGACAAGAGGGAGTTTGATTATATGTGATATAATTGAACTAGTTAATTAAATATGATATAATTAACTTTATGTATGGGATACATTAATTTGGAGGAAATTGGATATAAATATGATTTATATCTAGTAGAGGAAAAAATATTATAATTAATATTTTATATTAATTTATAAGTTATGAATGTGATAAGATGACATTCATTGGCCGATTATAAAGGAAATGAGAAGGCGCCTCTTCGTTCTAAATAACGGAAGAATGCATTATAAATAGTAGACAGTGTGTTGATCTCGGTGTGCACGAGTATTGTGAAAAAGATAGTGTCATCGTTTAGAATATCAGTGCCAATACGATAGAGACTGCACGATCGCTTACATATACGATATTGTTATTCGATCGCATACCAATTACACCATCGTGCACTATTATCTAAATGATCCTTTACCTTTTTACTAAGCGATCGTTTAGCTCCCGATATTTACTAAACGATCGTATAGACGATCGCCTAGTTTTTCCTATGCGATCATTTTGGACGATCACTCATCCTTTTCCTACACGATCGTATAGACGATCGTTTACATTTTCTTACACGATCGTTTAGATGATCACTTACTTTTAATAAACGATCGCACACTTTACCTAAACGATCAAGCATATTGTCTATGCGATAGACGACCGTATCTTCCACTTGCTTGATCGTTGTGTATGGTCGCTCTTCCTCCTTCCCTCTACCAAATCCGAACAAAGCCCACACTTTGGATTCTCACTCCAAGAATACTGAGGGCTTGTAGTCGTGTTGTCTTCTATGTTTCCTTCTGTTCGAGTGGTGACTGTTCGAGATAGACGGTTGGGTTTTAGACTCACTGTGAAGAACAAATCTTCATCTGGTATGATTTCTTGATCCCTTTTGCATCATGAAAGTATGTTTGAATGTATATGCGGTAATTCTATCACAATGAATTGGAAAGATCTTCTTCCGCTCATAGGTACTCTTGAATAAGAGTTCCTTCAATTTTTGTGTCCATCGGATATAATCAGTCAACAGTACGATAACCCTTCACAGATGCTCGTAAGTACAACTGAGCCAATTTACCATTTTTCCCCTATAGTTACATCTAACTTCTTAAGTACCAATAATCCCTCTAATAAACAATACATCATAGCCCTACTATGAGTGGACACCTCTCAAGCCATGAGAAGGTGTGTGATGCCACATCGTTTAAGCCCCGAAATTAATCCTTAAGGGAGCAATCTATCTACTTACCCCTACTTCGGGGAAAGAGTTAATTCCATCTTGTATAGTTGAGTTCCTAGCTCCCCACTCAAACGAATTCCCAACTCATTCAGAATTAAGATCATGTTACCTATGGTCATTCTAGTGAAGTGAAATCTTTATCATGAACGACATTATATAACGAGACTATACACATCGTGGTCCAGTCTTATACAAACTTCTTTGTATAGGACACCCCCGCTCGCATGTGTCCACATGAATGATCAGAATCAGACCATCTGTAGCACGTCACAATACTTGTAACTATCTACAAAACGGGCTGCATCCATAGTGTCATCAGGATAAGGTTTCCCTCCTATATCCATATACTACAGACCATTTTGGTTATCACTTTAGGCATGATCCATTTATATGTCTCCACATACAAGCTTAAGTTACAACGACAACCAGGGATCTTAGTTTATTGGTATGTGGTAAATGCAAATAAAACATCTCATGTTTCATAGACAACAATGAAGAAAATATCTCATATTATTACATCACAAGTGTTAGATCAATACAGGTGTTTACAAACTACAAAACTCAATGAGAGTTTAGGGCATCAACCCCAACAATCTCCCATTTGTCCTAAAGCAAGTGGGTGTACATAATAACAAGTACAAGTCAATAACCTCGAGCATTAAGACCCAGTACAAAAATCTCCCACTTGCTCTAGTTCAGCCATAGGCAGTCCCGTAGACCCATGCTCTAAACGTGACCTTAAAAAACTATAGTCGTGAGAGCCTTCGTAAATGGGTCAGCAACATTGTGCTCCGAAGCGATCTCTGTGACGATCACATCTCCTCGATGCACTATCTCACAGATGAGATGATACTTTCGTTCTATATGTTTTTCGTGATTGTGACTTCTAGGCTCCCTGAAGTTTGTCACAGCACCATTATTATCAAAATAGAGGGTGATGGGCATAGACATGTCTGGAACAACTTCCAAATCAATCAGAAACTTTCTGAGCCAAACGTCTTTCTTAGCAGCTTCACAAGTCACTACATACTCGGCCTCCATCGTGGAGTCCGCGATGCACCCTTGCTTAGTGCTTCGCCACACTATAACTCCTCCATTAAGAGTGAACACTAAGCCAGAAGTAGATTTCCGAGAAATCCTTATCAGTCTGAAAGTCAGAGTCCGTGTATTCAGTAAGGATGAAATCTTTAGATCCATACACGAGCATGTAGTCCTTCATTCTCCGAAGATACTTGAGGATTTTTTACTACGGTTCAGTGACCCCGTCCTAGATTAGACTGATATCTACTAACAATTTCCATAGCGTAGCAAATGTCTGGTCTATCACACAGCATCACATACATTAAACTGGCAACGATAGATGTATAGGGGACTTGTCTCACCTCTTCAACCTCTTGAGGTGTCTCAGGACATATTTTTTTAGACAATGTAACTCAATGCCTAAAAGGCAATAGGCCCCTTTTGGAGTTCTGCATCGAGTACTTGAGCAACATCTTGTCAATGTACGATGCTCGAGACAGTGCTCGCATTTTGTTCTTTCAATCCCGAAATATCTAAATACCAAGAACAAACTGAGCCTCTCCCAAATCTTTCATTTGGAATTGGGTTGCTAGCCAGTTTTTAACTAATGTCAATAGACCTACATCATTCCCAATGAGTAGGATATCTTCTATATACAACATTAGGAAAACTACTGAACTGTTGACGATTGTCTTATAGACATAAGGGTCATCAACGTTTTGGTCAAAGCCATACGATTTGATTGTTGTATCAAACAGAATGGTCCAAGATCGAGATGCCTGTTTCAGCCCATAAATGGACCGATTCAGTTTGAAAACTTTTTGCTCTTGACCTTGGGCTATGAATCCCTCGGGCTGCACCATATAAATGGTCTCCTCAAGATTACCATTCAGACAGGCAGTCTTTACATCTATTTGCCATATTTGATAGTCGTAATATGAGGCAATGGATAGGAGGATGTGGATAAACTTTAACATGGCAATAGGTGAAAAAGTCTTCTCATAATCGACTCCCTCCACCTGGGTATAACCCTTTGCCACAAGTCTAGCCTTGAAGGTTTGCACCTTCCCATCAGCATCCCGTTTCCTCTTGTAGATCCATTTGCAACCTATAGGTTTTACCCCATCAGGTTGATCTACAAGATCCTATACTGAGTTGAAGTACATCGACTCCATCTTAAGATGCATGGCTTTGACCCAATCATCCCGATCAACATCCTCCATTACCTTCTAATAAGACAATGGATCCTCAACATCGCCTTAACTACCATAGCCAAGATTTTCGTGAAACCCATATAGCGAACAGGTGGGTTCGAAACCCTTCCACTACGTCGAGGTTCCCTCAACTCTTGAGGTGGAACTGAACTACCAGATGAACTTCCATCAAGAACTCTTGTTGATGGAGCAGACCCTTCAACAACTCTTGTTGAAGTTTCAGTAGTTTCGTTGGAAAGTTCACCCAACACGATCTTACTATGTGGATTGTGCTCCCTCATATGATCCTCCTCAAGGAAGATAGCGTTCGTTGACACAAACACTCTGTTTTCCTTAAGATCATAAAAGTAACCCCCTCGTGTACCATTGAGGTAGCCTAAAAAGAGGAACAACCTCGAACGTGATTCCAGTTTCTTTGGATTAGCCTCAAGCACATGTGTTGGACAACCTCATATGCGGAAGTGGCACAAACTAGCTTTACGCCCGTTCCACAACTCCAAATGTGTTGTCGCAACACTCTTGGAAGAAACATAGTCGAGGATATGAGCTGCAGTCTCCACTACAAAACCAAAAAATGAGTCCGGTAAGGAAGCGTGACTCATCATCGACCAAACCATGTCCAACAAGGTTCTATTTCTCCTCTCCGCTATGTTGAGGTTGATGCCTTAAAGTCTCGTGTCCTATAGTTTATAAACAGTATATTTGAACACTTGTGATGTTAATATGTGATATTTACTTCACATCTTGTTTTTTGCTCGGTTATTTGTTTTATTTGCTTTACCATAAACAAATAAACATAAAATCCCTGGTTATCTATATGTGACTCAAGCATGTATGTGGTGACATAAAAGTGGATCATCTCTTGAGTGATAACCAAAATGGTCTGTAGTAAATGGATAAAGGAGGGAAACCTTATCTGGTAACACTACGAATGCGACCCGCTTTGTGGAATGGTGAAAAGTGTTGTGGCTTGTCACAGATTGTCTGATCCTGATCATTCGTATTGGGGATATGCGAGCAGGAGCATCCTATACAAAGAGTTTGTATAAGACCTGACCACGAAGTGTTAATGTCTCGTTATATAACACCATTCATGACAGAGACTTCACTTCACTAGAATGACCATAGGTAACATGACCTCAATCCTGAGTGAGTTGGAAACTCCTACCATTGAGAGTAGTCCTTTGATTTGTATGGATGCAATGGCCAGGTCGCCGATTCAAACCTACCATTTTGGGGATTCTTCTGATTTGGGAGCTGGGAACTCAACTACACAAGATGGAATTCACTCCTTCCCCAAGGCAGGGGTAAGTAGATAGATGGCTCCCTTAAGGGCTGATTCTGTGGCTTGAACGATGTGGCGCCACACCTTCTCTTAGCCGAGAGGTGTTCACACATAGTTGAACTAATTAGAGGAATCAGTGGTACTTAAGGAGTGAGATGTAACTACAGGGCAAAAGGGTAAATTGGCCCAGCTGTACTTACGAGCATTTGTGAAGGGTCATCGTACTCACGATTGGCTATATCCGATGGACACAGAAATATATCTGTGGTAAGAAGAGTTCGACTGTTGGTGTTTAGTGGAATCACTGACAGTTAACGGATGGTGGATCTCGTGGCTAAAGAGTTTAGTCAGCTATTCACGTACCGTTGGAGTTTCGAGCCATAGGTTCATTAGGTCACCTAGGTAGCTTGGATAAAATCAAGAACCAGTGTTTGGGTTAATTTAAAATGTTCAAATTGACAAGAGAAAGTTCAATTATATATGATATAATTGGACTGGTTAATTATATATGATATAATTGGCTAAATGTATGAGATACATTATTTTGGAGAAAATTAGATATAAATATGATTTATATCAAGTAGAGAAGAAGATAATATAATAGATATATGATATCAAACTATAGGATATAAATATAATATGATTATATTTATTATTTAAATTAATTTTTCCACATTCGGACGTGGGATGCGAGCTGCGTAGGTTATGGTAACTAGCGGATTAAAAATGAAAATCGTTTTCATTTTTCACAATCATGCATTCATATTTTCGTCCGCACCCAAATGAATTCGGGAAAGCGATCGCGAGAGCCTATACGATAGAAGCTTGTCCGTCTAAACGATCATCGACCTCACGTTTTCTCAAAATGATCGTATATGATTTTCCAAAATAATTGTTCAGCCTTTCATACATGATCATGTAGCTCTTCTATATGATAAGCATTTCCGCTATACGATAGCACAGTTTCATCTCCCACTTGCTTATCGTCTACACGACGCGTTGTCCTCCGTCCTCTACCAAACTCACCAAAGCCCACTCTTTGGGTTTTCATGTCGAGGATACCTAGGTTTCACTTGTGGTGGTGTCGTCCCCGCTGCAGTGTTCGTGTTGTACTGATCGTGCTGTTACAGTCAACATATTAGCCAGGTGTTGGCAGATCCGTTGGAGGGTTTCTACTACTTAAGATTCAGAAGTGCGAAGAGAGTCTTCATCTGGTATGAACCCTTTCCTTGTTATTGATTGTGTTCTAAGCATGCCGATAATTAGGTTTATATGCATAACTATTAATGTTGAATATATATCTTTTATGTTTCGGTCACTGTGAAATCAAAGTGGTCTGAACCCGCTCATGGAACTCTCGGTATGAGATCCTTCACACTACACCATTTTGCTGAGTGTATCCGGTGCTGAGAGTTTGGAAACGATTCCATGTTCTATCATATAGTTCTGGAACTCCGAATCCAAAAACTCTCCACCTCGTCCAATCGAAGTGTTTTAATCTGTCTATCCAATGTTTAAACTCTAGCCTTGAACTCTCTGAACTTTTCAAAGGATTCAGACTTCCATTGCATCAAATAAACATACCTATACCGAGAGTTATCATTAGTAAAAGTGATGAAATACTCATAACCTCCCCTGGCTAACATACTCATTGGACCACAAAGGTCTGAATGCACTAACTCTAAAGGCTCTTTGGCTCGATAACCTTTTCCAATAAAAAGTCTTTTAGTCATCTTTCCTTCAAGGTATGATTCACACATCAGTAAAGAATTTTCCTCTAACTCGCTTAGAAGTCTATTCTTCACCAACCTCTCAATCCTATTAAGATTGATGAGGTGCCAAAGATGGGCAATTTCCTTTGGAGAAATCTTTTGTCGTTTATTTTGGGTTACGACAGTTTAAAACTTCTCTATGTTATGGAGGGCATTTGTTGCTAACGACCTTAGCACATACAAATTATTTTCCAGTTTTACTGAACATTTTCTAACCATCTTTATGAATAAACACTTTATTCAAATCAAAATGAAGAGTATATTTACATTCTATCAGACATTTTACATAAATTAAGTTCCGCTTTAACTTGGGAACTACGTACACATCATTCAAATGATAAATTTCTTCTGTAAAGTCAACTGGAGCCCTCCCACTGCAACAGCTGAGACCTCATTGGTGCGTGACCCATTCATCTCCACCATATTGATGTGGACCATCATGTTCAGAACATGTTCACGAACAGATGTGCCTTCCTCCATTTTGGAGCTGAAGATGCATTTCAGAGCTTCATGCTTGAGCTGTCCAGACAGTTGTCCGAACATTCCCCGCAGGGACTCCATGATCTCACGTGCTGAGATCATAGGCTCATGCTTCTTAGACAAAACATCGTTAAGACTAGCCAAGATATAAGCTCGAGCCTTCTCGTTCGCCTGTGTTCATCGCTCATAAGCCTCCCGAACATTTCGAGTGGCGTTCTAAGTCAGAATAGGAGGACACTCCTTCATAAAGACAAACCTTAAGTCATCGATGATAAAAATTGTAGTTATCGTGTACTTCCAGCTAGTGTAATTCTTGCCAGTCAATTTATCGACGCTTAATAAAGCTAATGTGGCTATAGCCATTCTAACATTGCTGAAAAATGAACAAACTTAATGAGTCTATGCATTCCATTTTTAACACCAAGTTTAGTTTTAGCAAAATACTTTCCATGTACCTTAAGTGAAAAAGCATCTATTTCACAATGATGCCCCAGTGAGGCAAGAAGAAAGTCATTGGTGGGGTGATCAGATGTCCTTTCACTAGGATGAGACACTATCAACCATTAGGCAGAAACAACTCTTGTAATAGACACTAACAGTCACCATTTTTCAGTCCAGAACTGTTAACCCTTAATAATTCCACGTAACTTTAACCCCTCATTTTCGGCCCTAGAGTCCCGCCTTAATGCGCCTACCATAGGTAAAAAGTAGATTAAGACAAGAGACTAAAGCGACCTTATCCTATACAGGAGATCAGATAAAGAGTCGTGCAAAACTGCCATCCTATAGGGGGACACTCCCAGGATGCCGCGAGGTGATGCACAGAACGTTATCCAACCTAGTGAGAGAGACCGTGGGATATATTGTCACATGTCCATTCCAACTTACTATGACATTCTCTCTATTCACCTTGGTATTGATGTACCCAAACACAATCTCTTAGAGGGACACTCCCAGGGTACCACGAGGCCGATGATAAATCTCACGGTGTGAACATAAAGGGAGAAACGTGAAAAGGTTTAAGTGAAGTATCGTATACCCCAAGTACCTCCCACTGAATGTTCTACCTAGGGGTTCATTATCTTAGACCATTCAGCTACTGATTTTATCTAAGTCATTTTAATTTGCCAAAAAACAACTTTTGTCTTTGAAATTAAACAAGTTCAAGTCAAATCCCATTAAACTCTTTAACGAGTTATCCTCAAATTTGTATGCATGCATCAAATCTATCTAATTCACCTTTTCAAGTAGGTTCCCAGGTAGGGGTGTTCATTCCGTTAGCTTAAGTACCCCAATCTAGACAGAACCCCCCTTAGACAAAAGGTCCCTTATAGATAGATTTGCTACAAATTTAATCTTTTATTAGTCAATTTAATCTTATTAAACTGATTAAAAGATTAAACCTTAGGTTGCTAATCTCATTAGAACTTTGATCTTAGGTCTATCTTCACCAAGTTTTAAAACTCTTTTAAAACCATGATTCAAGCCTAAGTTCGCATGCATGTCTTTCTTATTGATTTTAGTTCTAATTTCTCTTATAACACTTATAAAAGAAATAACCAAAACTATTCCACATTGCTATGCATAACTAGGTATTTATAACACTTATAAATTTAACCTATGTGTCATGCTTCATGCAATGTCTATTCATTACTATATATAACTTTTATATACTTGGTAATGAACTAAGCAAACATGCTTCTATACACCCTTATACTATAACACTATAATATAAAGATATTGCATGTCTATGCTTAATGCACGCATAAATATAACTCATATATTATATGATGCATGCGCATGCTCTTATGTAATTTAAATCATACAAACTACTATATCATAACACTTATAATATAGAGATGATGCATAACCAATGCATAACCTAAGGTGGGATTTCAATTATATGGCATACTATATGACATATAATAAAATATACATCTCATGTATATTCATCACAATTAATGGACCGGGATGATTAGCCTAAAAAATCAGAAATTAAATTCTATCTATTACATAAATCCATCGAGCAAACTGGTTCATAAGAGAACCGGGTCTTGAACCATCCGGGCGAAGTCTTCCCTGATCGTTTAGTAAATTGGGCGAGTATCTACGATCGCTTAGCTACGATCGAGTACCATTTACAATGCAATGAAGCATAAGGCCACTCAATCGTTTAGTGCATTAATTAAAACATGCAAGTCTAAACGATCGTTTAGACGACTACGTTGTTGTGAAGCACGATCATCTAGACGATTATAGAAAAAATGCTAAGTAACTTTTACTACGCAATCATGTAGTCAGTGACTAAGGGATGAAGCTTGCTAAGCTACACGATCGTTTAGTGTGCACGCATTCACCTTGCTACCAAGTATCCCATACTTAACGATTGCTTACCCCCATCATTTACACGATCTGACCAACGTTTGGTCTTCTTCTTCCTCAAAGCAATGTGCAACTTCTTGATATGAAGCTTCATCACGAGCGACTCACACTGACTCAAACACTTTGAATTATAAACTCGATAGCAAGTTAATATGCCCAAAAACACAAGGGCTCTTACAATTAATTTTAAATGTAAAAGAACTCAATAACCAGAGGCAACCATCCCAGAAAACTCCATTAATCCACATCTGCAAACCTATTTAACATTTAAACAGAATGCAGACATGCTTATGCCCACCAAGAATGTAAATGCTATTCTATACAACAATGCATTTGGAATATCAGAACCTGGCTCTGATACTAATTGAATGAACTCTTATCGAAGAGAACCTATGAGCGGAAGCAAGATTGTTCCAAATTCATTGTGACAGAATTACAGGCATTCACAAACATACAAACTAATTATGCATATTTAACAAAATTACATCATCCTTTAGAAACTAAATACAAAGGGAACGAAAGACTTACTTTTGAAGAACTTTTCTTCTGACTTTCTCTCGCTCTCGTGGAGTCTAGAACAACAACCTTTCGTTGTCTCTACGATTGTCTGGTCATGAACAAGTAACCTCTCGAACACCACCACTCAGTAACCTTGGTATTCTCGGAGTGAGAATCCAGGAGGTGTGGGCTCTGTTAGATTTGGTAGAGGGAAGAAGGAAACTACAATCGAACTCAACGACCAAGCAAGTGGGAGGGTATAGTATCTATTGTATAGAATTTGGTGCTTGATCGTTTAGTAAAAGTGCATGATCGTTTAGGAAATCAGGTGTGACCGTTTACACGATCGTTTAGTGAAGCTCGCTTGCCACGTGATCGCTTAGTAAAATGCTACATGATCGTTTAGATAATGGCGCGTGTACACGATCATTTAGACAAATACTTGAAGCTGTTGTGTAGTCTCTCGTGAGCTAAACGATAGGCAACGTACTCAAATGAAGCGATTCTATAATTCTCTTCCAAAATGAAAACATTTTTCATTTTATTCTTCAGTTATGAAAACTGAATAAAACCTCCCATTCACGCACGGTTAAAGGAGAAATCGCCCACACTTCTCTCATAATTGTTTCAATTATAAATAAATATAATAACTAGCTTATCATATTATATTTATAACCTATAGTTTAATATCACATCATATGTAACATTTAAACCATAGTTCTTTTCTCCTTCACTTGATATAAATCATATTTATATCAGTTTCCTCTAATTAATGTATCTCATACATCATGTCAACTATATCATAAATAATTGAACCAGTTTAATCATATTATATACAATCAAACTCCCTTTTGTCAATTTGAACACTTCAAACTGACCCAAAAACTGATTCTCAATTTGAATCCATTGAACTACCAAGGGGACCTTATGAACCTATAGCTTGAAGCTCCAATAATACGTGAATAGCTGACTGAACTCTTTAGTCACGAGATCCACCATCCGTTAACTATCGGGCAATCCACTAAAGACTGACAGCTGCACTATTCTTATTACAAATAAATTTTTGTGTCCATCGGATATAACCAGTCAACAGTACGATAACCCTTCACAGATGCTCGTAAATACAGCTGAGCCAATTTATCGTTTTGCCCCTATAGTTACATCTAACTCCTTAAGTACCACTGATCTCTCTAATGAACAATACATCATAGTCCTACTATGAGTGGACACCTCTTGGGTCATGAGAAGATGTGTGGCACCACATCGTTCAAGCCCCAAAATTAGCCCTTAAGGGAGCAATCTATCTACCTACCCCTGCTTCGAAAAGTGTGAATTCCATCTTGTGTAGCTAAGTTCCTAGCTCCCCAATCAGATGAATCCCCAAAGTGGTAGGTTTGAGTCGGCAATCTGGCCACTCGCATCCATACAAATCAAAGAACCTCCCTCAAAGGCAGGAGTTCCCAACTCACTCAAGATTAAGGTCATGTTACCTATGGTCATCCTAGTGAAGTGAAGTTTCTGTCATGAACGACGTTATATAACGAGACTATACACTTCGTGGTCCGGTCTTATACGAACTCCTTTATATAGGATACCCTCGCTCGCATGTCTCCACATGAACGGCGTTATATAACGAGATTATACACTTCGTGGTCCGGTCTTATACAAACTCCTTTATATAGGACACCCCCGCTCGCATATCTCCACATGAATAATCAGGATCAGACCATCTGTAGTACATCACTACACTTGTAACTATCTACAAAGCGAGCCACATCTATAGTGTCACCAGGATAAGGATTCTCTCTTATATTCATATCCTACATACCATTTTGGTTATCACTTAAGGCATGATCCACTTGTATGTCTCCACATACATGTTTAAGTTACAACGACAACCAAGGATCTTAGTTTATTGGTTTGTAGTAAATGAAAATAAAACATCTCATATTTCATGACAAATAGTGAAGAAAATATCTTATATTATTACATCATAAGCGTTTGTTCAATCCAGGTGTTTACAAATTACAGGACCCAATGAGAGTTTAGGGAATCAACCCCAATAGCCCCCCCTCCTTATGTCAATACATGAACGAATCAGGATCACTTTGTTTGTAGCACTTTACAACAAATTGTAACAACTACAGAGTGGGTTGCATCCAATAATATTATCAGAATAAGGTACCCAGCCTTTCTCGTATACTATAGACCATTTTGGCTATTTACTGAACTTGATCCACTCTATGTCTCCACATAAAGTTCATGTATTTATATAATAGTAATGGATCTTTAGTTTATTGGATTTAGACTTTACAAGTGCAATACATATATTCAATAACAGTTTTATTGAATAAACGTCAATAACATCTTTATTAACAATAGAATATATTTAACATTACAAACTATGAGTTTTAAGATATACAACCTAACAATATATTTATTTATTTATTTCTCTCTCCTCCATGCATACTCTCTCTCTCCCATGCATACTCTCTTTCTCATGCATATTCTCTCTTCCCAATAATATATTTCATATATTCTCTCCTCCATAATCCGCACTCATTTTTTTCTTTTCCCTCTCTTTTCTCCTTCCAGCTATAGATGATAATATGAGATGAATTAATGGCTCGGCATAAGATGACACGAACGACTTGAGACGAATCAATGGCGTGGATGGCATGGGGTGAATCGACGGTGACGGGTTGAGCAGATTCGATTGACGGCACGACGAGGCGAGCAAATCTGGTCGACAACAACGGGAGAGAGATCCGTGGCGGCCATGGCTGAAGAAGAAGAAGAGATGAAGATGGAGGATTATGTATTATAAACCCTCGTATGAAAATTAACTTTATTGTTTCCTATTTTCTATATATACTGTGATATATATTTACTTTCTTTTTAGCTTTTGTAGGAAATTTGATATATACTGTGATTTATGTATTCACTTATTTGATATAAACGAGTGTTTTTTTTTTAAATGACATTGTATATCTATACTGTGGTGTAACTAGAATTTATGAAGATTTATATACTGTGGTATATTTTATATATTGGTTTATATTGTAATTTATGTCGAGTATTGAGTCAATCTCTAATTTATAAACTGTAGTATATTTCATATATTGGTTAGAATATTTTCAAATACCTAACAAAATGTTTAAGGTATATTTAAAATAATCATGAATCCGTCAAAATGTTCTAAAGTATATTTAAAATAACCATTAATCCATAAAAAAAAAATCAATAAATTGATATATGAAAAACAATATAAATAGAAAATAAAATTTCATTAAATGAATTTTTTCCAAATTAGAAAAATGAAAAAAAATTAAAATAAATGCATTTTCTCTCTCCAATAGATAAATGAGAAAAACTATATTAAATATTTTTTCTCTCTTTATAATAAATGTATTTTCCTTCTCCATCATTAAAGTAGCTTCGAAAATGAGAAAAAATATATATAATGAATATAAATAAATATAAAAAAGGGTAAAACTGTAAAAAAAAAAAATTAAAAAACCTTTTTGAAAAAAAAATCAAATTTATAGGCATTTTTGAAAATATATGGCCAAAAATAGGTTTCTTATGTAAAAATCCATAACAACAACCTAACAATCCAATTAAACCCAACTCGAATTTTATGGATTAGGTTGGAGACCCTATTTGAGTCTTTCCGATAGCCAACCCGATTAATCCGAATTTTCGAATTGGTAAAACAAAAAAATCCTCCAACCTAACTCAATCCAACCTATGTACACTCTAAATACTTAAAATTGTGAATTCCTAATATTTTTTTTAGTACGTATTTCATTCCTAATATTAATTGAATAACTTACATTATCATCTCATTTTCTAGACAAATAGCGATATGATTTTGACATATGGGTCATTGTATACATAACCCTACAATTCTTCGGAGAAATCAACCAAATTCCGATTGGTCCAGTGGCCGAATGGGCCTATGTTAGGCCCAAAAATATTGATATATGATCCAGCATGTTTTTTTATTTTATTTTTAGAAAAAGATGATCCATATATATATATATATATATTTTAATATAATTGGGGTAGGGAAATTCGAATCACAAACATGATAATTATTAACACATTTATATGTCAATTGAACTATGGTCGGTTTGTCAAAAATGATCCATACATATTAATGCACCTTTGAGAGTTATTTGAAAATCGTCAAAATCATTTTTTGTCATTTTTAAAATTACTCTAATTCACGTTTTTAATCACTTAAAATTAATTCAATATTAAATTTTATATTTTTAAATATAATTTATTTTTGAAAGAATAAAAATGATTTTAATAATTTTAAAATAACTTTCTAAGCATGCCCCTTACTAATAGGTACTATATGATCTTTTAGGACGAAAAGACATTTTATTAAAATGATTTTGGTACTAATTAAAACATTTCATAATCTTTCTAACGGGGGAATTCACATTGTGATGTAAATATAAAATTGTTGTTTTTATTTATTATATATCTAATTGACTTGAATATTATTTTACATACACCTCGATAAATTAATACTCGATAATTATATAAGCCCTCTAAAATAATAAAATTTCTCGGTTTTGACTTGGGTCCATGGTCTAGATTAATAATTTTGATAAATTAATAAGATAATATTTTTTTTGGAAAGCCCGTACATAAATTTTTTGCCCTTCAATATTAGAAATTAATGATTCAATAAAATTTAAAACATAAATAGGACAAGTTAGTGAAATAAGTCCATCTGGAATGTTTGATGTAGTTTATATAGTACATACGGTGATTAATTTCTTAATCAAATTGCATTAAGTTTTAAATAACGTACAACAATGAACTTTATATATATTTTTTAGGATGTATCATGTTTAGTCTTTCACATCTAAACTACACAATAAAATATATATGTTTTATGGTGCGTTTAGTTAAAATTTTCAAATGTTTAATTTTAAAAATAAGTCATTTTGAAAAAAGTTGAAATGTTTACCATGACTCAAAAATAGCTTTTTGAGAGTGCATTTTAAACAATTTAATCAAAATAGTTTAAATAAAAATATTTTTTTAAAAATATTTTTTCTCCGGTCAATCAAACATGCATGCCCCTATTCATGAACAATAATGTAGGTTCGTTGAATAGAAAAAAGATGTCTTTAAATTAATGAACTATGAATTTATCAATTAATTAATACTTCTTTGAATTTAACAAAATTATGTGATCCTATATTATTAATTTGTAGAAGTTTAGAAATGTTTTACATTAGTTATTTTATTAAGTTATGTTTATGATTATTTGAATTTTTTTTTTTAATCATTCGAATATAACTTTGATGATCATATTAGAATTTTATTTTTCATGTGTCATTCAACTAAATAAATTTAAAAAAAATAAACAAAAATGAAAAAAAGAAGAAGAATAAAAGAGTTCATTATGTAGCCCATCATTTTAATGCAATGCTTCAATTACAATCAATTTTGGGAAGAAAAAGTAAATGAATCTTTATATCTAAAGAGAAATTATGTGAACTTATGTCCGTACCATTAAATAATTTATTGAAATATTTATAGAAATAATTGAAACGAAGACGGCAAACATTATGAGGAAGGATGAACGGTTAGGATGGGAGAGAGCACGAAGATAGCGTATGGCCGAGTGTAGAGGATTGAAACACAAAGTCGGCTATTTAAATGGAAATGCTAGACTGTAGGCGACCGTACTGTATGGGTCATGGGTACTCTCCCTAATTTCACTCTCATTTTGTGAGAACATTAATTCCATTTTGCTTTTATAGGATGGGCCATCCATTCCATGTGATGTGAATATCTTTTCAAATGTGATATCTTTTTTTTAGGGTATGATAATGTGTGTCATTTTTCCAAACATGCCTTTTTAACATCAGCCACGTTCTATCAAGCTGTTATGAAAATAAGTATAATGGTAATAAATTTATTGATAGATTAATCGAGTCGCAATTATAAAAATAATTGAATTGTTTTTTTTTTTTATTATATTTACTCAGAATTGTCAATCTGTAACATTTACTATTACTAGTTTTGTTTAGGGTCAAACAGTAATGACAACCATAACAATAATTGTAACAACTTCACAATTCTCATGATGTAACCGTAACAAAAACGATAGCTGCAATGTAGCGATATCGACATCATTTCTTAATGAAATTGGATTGAGCACTCTCCACTTTTCAATCAGTTTGTGTTTTTTATTACAGCATTGGAAGTGGGTCCTAAATGTCATTATAAATACGAAATACAAGTAAACAACATCAAATGTAATCAAATGAGACCGACTCTTCATATTATCATTGATTTATTACATTTTTCCTAGATAAATATGGTATTCATTTTTAAAAAATCCTTTTAATTATTACAATAAATACACAAACTCATAAAATTTAGGAAAAATTTACAAAAACCACTTTTAAACTATGAGGTTGGTAACAATTACACCTATAAATACTTTCGATTTGATCCATTATTCCCTTGTAATTTGCTGCTGCAATCTGTCTCTTTTATTAAATTAATTTTTATTTTGGGGATATTTGTGGTTTTTCTCTCCTCTCGTTTTCTCTCCCTCCTCTTCATCCTCAGTCTTTATCTCTGATTGTCTCTCGTTCAACCATGGAAATTTATGCTTAGAATGTCTCATCTCTCTGTCAGGAGAAATAAGAAAACTTTGGACCAAAAAATCCATAATTTCGATCGGAAAATTTTGCCCAATTTAAGTTTTTCTTTACCATTTAGGCATCAAAATAGAATTTGGTGAACCCACGAATCAATTTCGTACACAAACTCAACACAAGAAGATCGCCAAAATTCTAAAAATTGATTGCAATGCAACGAATGAAACCGAAGAAAATGTAAAATGAAACATGCCAATAATCCTAATTTAAAAAGATTTCAGCTTTCTTCAATCAGCAAAAGGGTTAAGACTATAGTTGCTTCACCTTCTCTATACACTGAGGTCAAGAGGAATAAAGAATTCCCACCCAATATTCTCTTATAATTTTCATCCATTAAATTAAACCCTTTTTTATTCCGAGTTGAACCACCCAGTTTTTCAGAGAACTTATCCGTTTTAACGTAGAAGTAGCTTCCAATTGGCAACGACATCAAATGTGGGTGTGAACGGAGAGAAGAGGGCTAAGATATATCCCCTAATTTCCTGGAGAACAAGGAGTCCATGAAACTAAGGCTCTACTTTCAAAGATGGGAATTGAAAAACATTACGTTAGGTTTCAATCAAAACATATTTTTATAAAAGATGATAATAAATTACAAAGGATTGTTCCATATAAAACACCAATGAGAAATCTAAAGAAGTAAAGAATAAATTGTTATCCTAAAGATAAGAAAAGAAAAAATGAGGCATAACAAGGCTTAATCATAATGGAAAAACTAACTATAAACAAAACAATCAAATAAGAAAAATAAATGGAATAAATAAATTTTAGCTTTGAAGCTTGGACAAGCTCAATTGCTTTGCTTGGTAAATAGGTCTCCAAGTTGGTGTGAGGAAGTGACAAAAGGGCTAGAGATGATTGCTCCAAACTAAACACGCTTAACTTTGGAGTTCCAATGATTAGCCATCGAAAAGGAAGGTATATCTTGTTGGTATAGGTAGTTACTTTTAATTCTTTTAGCTTTTCTTAACTATACTTTCATGTCCTCCGGATCTCTCTTATTTGGATGTGATATCAATTCATTCATATCCCCCTTCTAAACTCGAGTCATTGCATGTTTTGCAAAAAGGCAATTGTCATTGAGACTCTAAGAGAATCCATAGGATGTCAATACATAAGCCAGTTCATTATTCAATTGTTAAGAAGTCTGTTTCAATCCGAGATCTCTTGAGTTTGTAAACTTGATTGGGAGTTGCATCGGTGTAGCCAGGCATGTCTTCATGTAAAGTCCATGCCCATGTAGGAAGACATTGTTAATATCTAGTTGAAAGATAGGTCATTGTTAAACGGTTCAATTACAATTAAAATTCTCAGTGACAAGCTTCACAACTAGAGAAAAACTCATATGTAATATTCTATTTCTTTCTGGTTGTAGTCTTTATCTACGAACCTAACTTTGTACCTCTCAACTTCACCTACAACATTTCTTTTAATTTTAAAGACCCACTTGGAGTCTATAGCCTTTTTACCTTTGGACAGTGAGGTTAACTCCTAGGTTTGGTATTTTGGTTTTTTTCAAGGGCTTTAGTCTGTTGATTCATTGCTGCTATCCATTTGGGATCATTTTGAGCCTTGTGGAAGGAAGCAGGTTCAACATCGGTGTCAACTTTGTCCATAAAGACATGCTATGAGTGATTAACTTCAAGACTGAGGGTAAAAAGAGATGTGTTTTTGGTCTGGTTAGTACTTTAGATGAAAGAACAAAGTAATTAAGGTGAGATGGAAGTTAAGTTTGTCTTTTAAGGAATCTGCTTGAGGGTGCATGGTTAGTACATACATGATCAATTCCACGATTGTCAAAATCAATATTTGCGTCAAAGTCAAAAGGTAAAACTGCTTTCAATCTAGGCAGGTCAAAGACTGACTCATGATTAGTGTCAGAATGCTCAAATGCTAAGGTATCTGTCATATTAACAGGCAAATAATTCGAAAATTTCTCTCTTTCATCATCCTTTAAAGCAAATGGAAAAATATTTTCATGAAACACATCTTTATTGATCAACATGACTCTTTTGTCAAGACCATACAATTTGATTTGTATCCCTTTTGTCTGACTGGATATCCTAGAAAAACACACATGTGTGCCTTAGGGTCAAATGTTGTTCTCCTCCATCGTAGGTTGGCTACATAGCTCAAGCACCCAAAAACTTGAAACTGTAAGGAGGTTATGTATTAAAAAGTTTGGTATAGGGAACTTCTCAATTTAGGACTCTAGAGGGTATGAAGTTGATTAGATAAGTAGCTATTAGGATACATTCACCCCATAATCAAATAAGAAGAGAGGCATGTGCTCTTAAAGCTTTTGTTAAGTCCAGTAGATACCTGTGTCTTCTCTCAGCAATTTCATTTTGTTGTGGAGTATGTGGATTACTCATTTGATGAATTATTCCATCATTTCTTGAGAGAAAATTCATTTCATGGTTCACGAACTCAATTCTATTATCACTTTTAGGTACTTTTATCTGTCTGTGAAACTGAGTATTGACGAGAGTAAATAATTCTTTGAGAATTTTGTGAACATGAGTTTTGTCAGGGAGCAAATAAGACCATGTACACCTAGTGAATGAGGAAATAATGAGCTATTGAGTAGGATTTGATTTTGTGAGAACCCCATAAATCAATGTGTATCAGATTAAAACTTTCTTAACTTTTGTAATTTTTTGTGGAAAAGTTAATGTACACTGCTTAGACATAGAACAAACATTACAAGCATAATTCTTAGGATTTTTATTGTTTAATTCCTTAATATGAGCAAGATGATTAAAAGAACATTGTGTCATTCAAGCATGTCATAACAAAGCATCACTTTCATTACATTCAAAGTTTCTAACATTTTCAGAAAACATAGTTTAAAACTGTCTATCCATAATCATGTTATTCCTAGGAAGTTGCTGTATTTTTTCCTTAGTAACTCCAAAACTATTTCCACCAATCTTGTACGAGCCCGGATCAAGTCTCTCAATGACTATGAACCTATTTTCTTGGTCCTAAATAGACATTGTAAAAGATTACTCTCATACTAATATCCTTATTCATCTTACTACTGATAGCAAGTTGTACCTAAACTAGATATGAACAACACTTTATTAAAAAAAAAAAAAAATGATCATGCAATTATGCTGACATGTGTGTAACATAGACAGAGGCATTGTTGAGTAGGTAAACAAAACTTGGTTTTTCAAGAGTGGTAAACAAAACTTGGATTTCAAAAGTTTGAGGTTTCATCAGGGTTGCAAAGCAGGGAGTCGTATGGTTGCTTGCTCCAGTATCGACAATCCATTCACTATTAGGGAAAGAATTAGTACCTAAAAAATTTGTATATGTAGTGAAGCAAAGTTGGTATCCATGCTCCCTTTTCCTCTCATCAACTATTGCATTTATTGTTGCATGGAGTTCATCATCCTTCCAAGGCTTTCAATTTTTGCAATTTTAGCCATGATGGGGTTAAAAGTGTTTAGAGAGAATGGAAAAGAACGATTTTAGAGCATGATCCCTCTCATACCATGAAAAACATTAGGTTAGGGTTTCAATCAAAATAGATTTTCACGATAGATTATAATAAATTACAAAGGATGGTTCCTTATAAAACAACAATTAGAAACCTAAAGAAGGAAAAACATAAATTTCTATCCTAAAAATAAGAAAAGAATAAAATAGGCCTAACTAGGCCTAACCATAATGAAAAACTAATTATAAACAAAATAATCAAATAAGAAAAATAAATTGAATGAATAAATCTTCATAAATCGTCCTGTTGTGGAGTTTCTCATAAGAATGACAAAGGATGAGGAGGGAGGAGAGAGAAATCACAAATATCCACAAATAAAAATGAATTTAATAGAAGAGGCTTATTGCAACCATTAAGAAACCACAAAAGATAATTGATCAAATTCAAAGTTCATGTGTGTGATTGTAGCCAACTCCATAGTTCATGGGTGGTTTTTGCAATTTTCCCTAAAATTTAAAAATCAATATGTATATACACACCTTACTTATATTGAATTATATTAGGAAAAATTTCACAAATAGAAAAAAATGTCAAACTAGTTACAGAAATAACAAAAAAAAAAAAAAAAAAAAAAACTGGTAGACATGGATAGACTTCTATAAGTTTTTATTACTCATAGACATTGATAGACTTCTATCCGTCTCTATCAATCTCTATAAAAAAAACAAAAGATTAAATTTTGTTATTTTGTATACATAGTTTTCTTTATTTTTCTATTTTTTTAAATTTCTCAGTATAGTATTATAAACAATCTGATATGCTAATCAAATTAATCAAAATTAGCATAATGATCATGTGAATATTGTGCTTTTAAATAAAATTTATCCATCATTAATATTTTTCATTTCTAGAATATACCAACATCATTATAGATTGTTGACTCCTTAGATAAGTAGTTACATCCATCATTGACTTTAATAATAATAGCTATTGATCAACTTATTAATTTACTATATTTATGGCCATTTATTTATTTTGTGTTATATCTTTAATATAATTTTCATGGTAGACAAATATTGAAATGAACGGTTTCTTAAATTAATAAAAACAAGTCAAAATTATGCAAAAATACAATCTAATGGATTAATTAAATCATACGTAATTAATATGCGGGCAGTATGGTCCCTAGTTGTTTGTTGGTTTGAGGTTTTAAAGGAGTTTGCATCCAATTGAATTGGTAGTTAATGGTTGGGTGGGGAAATGGGATAACATTTCCAAATCTCCCATTCTTTTGGATTTTCTTTTCCACAAAAATAAAAATAAATAAATGGACTATTTGTTACATGTGGAGTTAACTTGCCTTAATATCAATTTTGAACTCTTAGGTCCGATACCTACCAATATATTATCAAAAAAAAAAAAAAAAAAAAAAAAAAACTAGGATTATTTTTCATACAAAAAAGGAAAGTGTATCATGATGAGCATATAGTTTAAATGAAGTACATCTTTTTGTAAATACTTTTTTGTTTATTATTAAATAATTATAGGGAGGAGATGAAAGCTATATTGACTTTTTGGAATAGTAAATGATATCTTGTTTTATTAAGTTACCGTTTGATTGACCTTTTTTTTAGATTTGTAAATTTGACAAAGCTCTACCTCTATTAGTAATTTATGTATATACATAGGTATGTATAATTTTGTAAGATTAGTAGGCCTATTGTCTCTACCATATTACTATATATCTCACTTTTGATTCGGTTAGCAGGTCAAATTTTAATTTTCAACTTTCAAATTTATCAAATTCAACTCGAAAACATGAGTAATGAAAGTTGACATCTTACCTTTATATTTTTAATATAGGACTAGTTACCTATGGCGAGGTGACTATAATTTTGAGGGGATATTTGGGGTAAGGATATGAATTACCATGAGTTGAGATATAAACTTAACTCAGTGTTTGGGAGACCAATTTTGTGTGTCACTAATATTTTATACTCATGTCCACCAATAGTACACTCAATCTTCATCACTACTGATGCCCCCGTTGCCATTTTTTGAACCTTTAGTCTGATTTCAGGACCAATACATAAAGAACAAAGATCCAATGTGATCATAATAGGAAATGTGATAGGTGAATTGAAAGACTAAGAAGATGGTCACGTTTTTTTTATGAGTCACACACGTAGTAAGTACCCTTTTCTTTCTATATAGATCAAACAAGTAAAGGGAAAAATTTATTCAGAAAGAAAACTTCTCTCTCTCTACAACCTTTTGCTCTCACTTCTCTCTAGTTCTCTCTTTGATGTCTATGGTAATTTGCAAGTAGATTTGGAGGAAATTTGGCATGCAATCAACGGAAGAAGAAAAGAAGAAGAAGAAGAAGACATTAATGTTCGTGGTTCAACCAATGGAGCCTACATCAAGGAGAAGGATGCTGATTTCTTTTATTTAGAGCTACAATGAGATAAGTTCTTTTCTTTTCATGTTTTTCTTTTGTTTTTCAGGAGTGTAAAACAAATGTAAGTAGCTATGTATTTATAGATCATAGGTTGTTACATGTTGTTTGTAATCTGTTTTAAAGAAATAGGACCGTGGAGATCAAACTCTTCAAATCTCCACATTTATCTCAATGCATGTAACTCTCTTCCTTCCGGATCTGATGTTTGTCTAACCTTTTTTTTTAGGTAAATCGAAGCTAATCAGCTCTAAGTATTTGAGGAGCTTGAGTTTTGAGATTGGCTTTATGAGCACGCCAGCTGCATTCTCAGTGGTAAGAACCTTCAATACTTCTATTTAACCTTGCTTTATTCTGTCTCTTACAAAATGATATTTAATGTCCATGTGTTTGGTCATTGAGTGATATTGTGGGTTTTTTGGGAAGATGGATAGCACTTTGGTTACACAGTAGATTTTAACTACTAATTGTAATATACCAAAGTCTGCCATCAAGCCCTTTAACCATAATGCCTTCTTAATATCTTTTACCAATGCCATGTATTTTGCCTCTATAGTAGATAAGGTTGTGATTAACTGTAAATTTATCTTCCAACTTAGCAAATTATGACCCTATAGAATTAGATAGTCTGATAGAGATCTTCTTTTGTCTAAATCCCCTACAAAATTAGAGTCAACATAACCATACAACTCTAGATTTGTTTGTTGTGTGTTTTGATAGGTTAGCTTTGCACTTTTAGACCAGATTAGATACCTAAGTATCCATTTAGTAGCCTCCCAATGCCTTTTTTCAGGGTTAAACATATATCTGCTTACAAAACTAGTATAATAGAATAGATTAGGCCTTGTTGAGATCATTAGATACATTAAATACCCACTCCTTCACTGTAAGGAACTGATTGCATCTGGGTTAGGTGTTCAATAGTTGTTTCTGTAGGAGAATTAGCTGAAGATAATTTAAAATAATTTGCAATAGGAATAGTAACTAGTTTGACATTAGATAGGTTAAATATTTTTATTATTTTCTCACAGTCGCTAGCTTGACTAATACTCAGGGTAGAGGAACCCTTGTCTCTTGTGATTTCATTCCCTAGGATCTTTCTAGACTGGACTATATCATTCATGTAAAATTCTATCTTTAGGAGATCCTTGACATGAGTTAAATCCTCTTTAGAACTCTTTACTAGCAACATGTCATCAACATAGAGTAGTAGATATACATTTTCCTTGTAGGAAGTTGAATTAAGTACTCATCTAGGACCCAACACTTTCTATGTAGTCATTAAACCTTCTATACCAACATCTAAGAGATTGTTTAAGTCCATGGATAGATTTATTTAGAAGATAATAAAGGTCCTCTTTCCCCTTTTCCTCAAAACCCTTAGGCTGCACCATGTAAATAGTCTCATCTAGATGTCCATGTAAGAAGGCAGTCTTCACATCTAGCCGATCTAGTTGTAGGTTGTACTGAGAAACCAAGGACAATAAGAGTCTAAAAGAGTTTTTTTTTTTTTTTTTTTTTTTTTTTTTTTTACAATTGGTGAAAAGATTTCAAAGTAATCAATGCCTTCTCTTTGTGTAAATCTTTTAGCCACTAGTCTTGCCTTATACCTAGGCTTTTGATCAGTAGTAATTCTTTCCTTAAGCTTACAAATCCATTTGGATGCTATTGGCGTGCATCCTTAGGAAGAGGAGCTAGGGTCCATGTGTTATTCACATTTAGTGATTGCATTTCTTCACACATAGCTTATAACAACCTGACCACCTAGGACTCAAGCTAGGTCATTACTAATGCATGCATACATGTAAGTTAAAACGATTTTTTTTTTATAATGAAATAAATGCTAAATAATTGAGATAACTTAAAAGATTTGCATTAAATTCAAATACTTAAAGTCAAAGGATAGGGTACCCATAAATCATGAAAAGAAACAAATAAGTTTGAAAATAAAACTTAAACGGTAGTCTCAAATCTCAGAACTGAAAATTAAAACATAATAGAAATATTAAAATATGAGCGAAAACATGTAAATTAGTCCTCGGTGGCTCGATCAAGGATTTCTCTTGTCAGTCGCTGGTGCATCTCTACCTTACCTGAAACAACAACACGAGAAATGATGAGTATAAATATACTCAGTAAGTAACCCCACTACTAGGGTCAGGCTAGGCATCTATATCCTCTAGATGCCAACCTTTGGTGGAATATATGTACTCCTCTAGTCCTCATGGGACTCATACATGAATAACTGATTTTGATCATACTGTAGTTAAGTATACCTACTACCTCTAGTAAGTCCCGTAGGACCCACAATCTTTGGTGAATCTCGAAGGAAAGCACCACCTCTAATGAATCCCGAAGAAAACATAACCTCTGGTGGATCCCGAAGGAAACGACCACCTTTAATGAATCCTAAAAAAAATACAACCTCTGGTGAATCCCGAAGGAAACACAACATTTGGTAGATCCCAAAGCAAACCACCACCTCTAGTGAATCCTGAAGAAAGCACAACATCTAGTAGACATCTAACTAATCAGTGAGGTCACTATCACAATCTCAACATCACAAGTATCATAACATGGTTCTATAACATACATATACATCTCAACATCATAGTTCTACATTATACATACACATCTCAACATCATGGCTCTATAACATATATATACGTCTCAACATCCTCAGATCAAATACATTCTTATGGAATTAAATATCATCTCATGCTAGCATTCAAGTATCTATATGCGCATTTAATCTTTCAAATCCTTATACGAAAACATATATCGATTATACTATGCTATGAGTCTGTCATGCTATCGTTTTGTCATAATATCAATCTGTCATGCTAGCATACATCTAGTGTCTGGCCCGTGAGCAATTTCCAGTAGTAAGATTATTTACATTAAATTAAGCCCAAAAATTAGTCCAAGTGAACAAACTCTTGTCTAGCTTCCCACAAACCTTAAATTAAATCATAGAACACAAATCAAAAATCACTTTTAACTTTTAAGGCCAAATCCAATAGACCAATCATTCAAAACTTACCAACACGACTTACCTAAAAATTAGGCTAAAATCCAAATCCGCTTTATTACTTCACCAATGGACTCCAACCTATGCATAGGTCACAATTAAAGATCATATAAACAATTTCTAGCAATAACAATCTACCAAAATGGGTTTCAAAACCTTCATACTCACTAAAATCGTTCGAAATAACTTTGAATTTGCTGGAAAATGACTTATGACACACTAAAACGACCTTCGACCCTGCTGGACAGTATATCAAAACCTTCAAACCTCAAAATCTAGCATCCAACCATAATAGGTAAATTAAAAATCCAAATCAAAATCAAGTGGGTAACCAAAATTAACCAAAGAAAACCAAAAAAATTCATGAATCTCTTTACCCACTAGATGCCCACCAGTCGTGGAGTTCTCGATGGTGGCGACTGGCGAAACCAAACAGAAATGATGGCTGGATGTCGGATCTGACGGGTCTGAGACGAATAACGACGACTGATGTAAACGAACTTGGTTGTGGAACAAACTGAAGGTAGCTCGATAGAATTACCTACAACACTGATTTAACCCGTGAAGAAAGCGTCAGACGACCGTCGGAGGCGAGCCCTGGAGAGATGTGGCGAAGAAATTGATGGTGATCGAACTAGAGGCGTCCTTTCACGTGATGGAAGACGTCGTCGATGAAAATGACGGAGTGGGGTTGACGATCGGTGTAGCAACGAAGAACAATGAGCGGTTGGGGCTGGACAGCTGGAAAATGGTTGTTGGTGAGGGCAGAGGGTTTTGCGTGAAAGTGAAAATCAAGGAGGGGTTGCTTGCACGTGAAAGAGAGGGAGAGGATTTTGGCTTTTTAAATAGAAAATAATAATAATGGTAATGGTAATATCTCACAAGGAAATAAAAGAAATATTTTATTTTATTCTAAAAAACCACACTTACTATACATATATAACCATTTCCAATTCTTTCCTTTTTCTCTTTAAATCGAAATTTAAAATTAAAACAATTCTCCTAAATAAAATCTGAATTATCAAAAATTGAATTCTAAAATTCCAAAAATGTCCTAAAATATCAGAAAATACTGAAATTACATTAAGAACAAAAATTCAGGGTGTTACATTCTTCCCTCCTTAAAGAACTTTCGACCTCGAAAGTTCATTCTTGAAAAAGCTCCAGGTACTGGACTCTCATCTCATCCTCTCACTCCCAGATGGCTTCCTTGAAATGATGATTTTGCCATAAAACTTTCACAAAGGCTATCTCCCTACGACGCAACGTCTTTACCCCTTTGACGAGAACTTTTACAGGCTTCTCCTTGTAGCTCAAGTTGTCATTCAACTGTTTTTGCTCAAAGTCAATTACATGTGACGGATTGGTCACATACTTTCTTAACTTCGAAACATGGAAGACATTATGAACTGAAGATAGTGATGGAGGCAATGCCAATCGCTAAGCTATGGGGTCAATTCACTCCAAGTCCGCGAAAGGCCCAATGAATCTCGGACTCAACTTTCTTTCCTGCCAAACCTCAAAACACCTTTCATAGGTGCCACCTTTAAGAACATTTTATCACCAGTCTCAAATTCCAGGTCCTTACATCTCACATCGACATAGATTTTCTGTCTGCTCTGTGCTGTTTGCATACAAGTCCTAATCTTCTGTATTGCCTTATTCGTGGTCTGCACTAGCTCAAGTCCTAGTAACTTCCTCTCTTCCACCTCATCCCAACACACAGGGGACCTGCAACTCTTCCCGTAGAGGGCCTCAAAGGGTGACATCCTAATAGTAGACTGGTAACTGTTATTATAAGCAAATTCTATCAAATGAAAGTAAGTATCTCAGCTTCCTGAAAACTCTATGGCACAGGCACGCAAAATATCTTCTAATATCTTATTCAATTGCTCTGTCTACCCATCAGTTTGTGGGTGAAAAGTTGTACTAAAATCCAACCAGGTTCCCAATGTTGTCTGAAGACTCTTCCAAAATTTAGACGTGAAACGAGGGTCTCTTTCCGACACAAAGAACACAGGCACTCCGTGCAATCTCACCACCTCTTTCATGTATATCTATGCGCAGTTATTTACTGAAAAAGTAGACTTCCCAGGTATGAAGTGCGCTAATTTAGTGAGTCTATCTGCCACAACCCAAATCACAGTGAAACCCTTTGCGGTCCGGGGTAACCCCACAATGAAGTCCATAGACATGTGCTCCCACTTCCATTTTGTCTTAGGGCTTTCACTTCTGGCACACCAGGCACTTACTGACAAATCAACTATCTCTCTTTTCATATCATTCCACCAGTTATAACGTTTCAAGTTCTGATACATCTTGGTGCTGTTGGGATGAATTGAAAACAGGTAACTGTGAGCATCTGACAACAACTCATTCTTAATATCACTATCTGCTGGTATACACAAACGTCCCTAATAGAGGAGACCACCTTCCATTGATACTGAGAATTCACCATCCTGACTTGAGTCCACCCTACAAACTCTCTTATCCAGATAAGGGTCACACCACTGCGCATCAATAATTCTCTACCTTAGACTCGGTTGCACAAACAACTACACTAACTGTGCCGTGACTTTCCCTACTGCCACTGCAAAGGTTGGCAACGGGGCTAGGTCGAGGCGGGGGAAGGTCCCCCATCTCCGGCCCCGGGGGGGAAATACCTCCGTACTCACCATTTGAAGGCGGAGACGGGGGCAGAAATTCTCCGTCGGGGAAACAGGGTCCCCGCGGGGCTCCATTCTTCGTTTCCCTGCGGGGATTCCCCTACTAATTCCCCGCTGAGAATCCTCTATTAGATCCCCTAGGGGATTTCCCATTTTTTCTTTTAATTTTTTAAGTTTGGACTTGACTTTTGGGCTTAAATTTAGAATGTATATATTCAATTAAGCTCACAACACTATAAGTCTATAATATACATTATAAACATACATATAAATAAGTTATTTTATATATTATAAATATATGTTTATAAAACATTAAAAATATAAATATATAAAATTAGGGTCAAGGTCGAGGTCGAGATACCATCCCCATCCCCACCCTGTCCCCAGACGAGGCCCAAAAAAATTTCCCCAGTTTGACCCCATCCCCAGTCAAACAGGGGATTCCCCACCTCGATCGGGGTAGGGCCTGTGGGAAATTTTGCCAACCCTAACCATTGCAATCTCTACCCGCTCTACATCCTTGCATAAATGAGTCTGTCTAGTAATGAGAACTGCTGAATGGGCTACCTTTCTGCTTAGGGCATCTGCCACTGCATTCTCCTTCCCTGGGTGGTACAAAATTTCGCACTCATAATCCTTCACCAGCTCTAACCACCTTCTTTACCTCATGTTCAACTCCTTATGAGTGAAAAATTACTTTAAACTCTTGTGCTCGATGAAAATCTGTATCTTCTCTCCATATAAGTAGTGCCTCCAAATCTTGAAAGCGAAAATCATTGCTGCTAATTTCAAATTGTGTGTGGGATCATTCTATTCATGCTTCTTTAACTGACGAGAAGCGTAAGCAACCACTCTACCTTTCTACATCAATACGCATCTCAGTTCTTTCTTGGATGCGTCACTGTAAATGACAAAACCACCTGATCCATCTGGCACTGTAAGAACTGAGGCTGAAACCAACCTCTGCTTGAGATCTTGGAAATTACTCTCACAAGCCTCATTCCAAACGAAAGGAGCTCCCTTCTGGGTCAACTGAGTCAATGGGGTGGCTATGCGAGAAAAATCCTTCACAAGTCGTCTATAGTAGCCTACTAACCCTAGGAAATTGCGCACCTAACTAACTGTGGTTGAACAAGCCCAACTTGTAACTGCCTCAATCTTTGCAGGATCAATGAAGATTCCTTTCTTTGATACTACATGCCCTAGAAAGGACACATGCCTCGACCAAAACTCACATTTAAAGAACTTGGCATACAACTTATTGGCCCTCAACGTCTCCAAAAATTTTCGCAAATGCTTCTCATGCTCGACCTCTGTCTTGGAGTAAACCAAGATATCATCAATAAAAACAATCACAAAGGTATCGAGGAATTCCTTGAACACCCTATTCATCAGATCCATAAACACTGTTGGGGCATTCGTCAGGCTGAACGACATCACTATGAACTCATAATGCCCATACCTCGAACGAAAAGTCATCTTGGGTATATAATTTTCCTTTATTTTGAGCTGATGGTATCCTGACTGGAGATCAATCTTGGAGAACAAAACGGGTGTACCACATGGTGACACGCTAGGGCATATGAAACCTTTGTCCAACAACTCCTACAACTGGACTTTAAGCTCTCTCAATTCTGCTGGTGCCATTCTGTAAGAAGCTTTTGAGATGGGAATTGTGCCTGGCTCTAACTCAATAGCAAAATCTATCTCCCGCTGTGGGGGCAGTATGGAAAGATCCTCTAGAAAAACTTCTAGAAAATCCCTTACTACTGGCTCTAAAGTCAAGGTGACTTTAGCCTCTCTAGTGTCAACCACACTGGCCCTAATACCCCAATTCCTTGGTCAAATAGTCTACTAGCCTTCAATGCAGAAATCACTTTGGGTAGAACCACGGTCCTAACCCTTTTAAACTTAAAACTGGCTCATGTAGAAGGGTTAAAGATGACCTCCTTAAGGGAGCAATCTACGTTGGCATGATTAGCAGCTACCTAATTCATGTCTAGTATCACATCAAAATCACGCATATGTAGAATTATCAAGGTCACATCTAATGTATTATTTGCTATATCTACCTGACATGCCTTTGTCTTTTTAGTAGCTAACATGATCTCTCCTGATGGAGTGGAAATAGATAGGGCAAAGAGCAAAGGTTCTGACTCTCACATGGTATGCTTTACAAATATGGAGGATATAAACGACTGCGAAGAGCTAGAGTCAAACAAAACTAGAGCATGGTGCCCCAAAATGGGAAGCGTACCTGTCACTGTTGTGCCTAACTTCTCGGCCTCACGCCAAGTGGTAGAAAAATATCTACACTACTGCTGCTGACGACTTGGACCTCCCTAAAACGAGCTTACAGGTTGGCCCCTGGGTTCAGACACGTTCCTCCTTGGGCATTTCTCTAACATATGCCCCTTCTTACCACATCGAAAATAAACCCCAGTGCCGGCTTGGCAACATCCCCATTGACGGCTACCACAAGTAGTACATATTGGTTTATTTTCCTTGATAGTCATAACTTGAGAGCCTTATTGTCCCCACTTAGTGAAACATTAACTGTGTTCTGGTTCCTTTGCTAATGCTCAGGAGCCCTTAGCTCAACCTTCTTTTTCTGACTTGCAGAGGTCCCAATCCCGAGCGACTTACGTCTGACTTGCAGAGGTCCCAATGCCGCAACATACGTCTTGACGTCCAAGGCATGTACCATACCTCGTAATCCGCTCCTCAGACCCTGGATGAACCTCTTTGTCTTCGCTGCCTCGATGGCTACTAGCTCAGGAACAAGACAGGATAGCTTATCAATTTCCTACTCATATTCCTCTACCGACATAGCTCCCTGTTTTAAGTTCAAGAACTCTGTCTGCTTGTTGTACCGGGTGTTGGCTGAAAAATACTTCTCATAAAAATGCTCCTTAAACTACTCCCAGGTTGAAAGTCCCCTATTGGTATCAATCATTTTCTCTGCTGAACGCCACCAAATCTCTGTGTTGCCAGTCAGCATAAAAACTACACATTGGAGCTTGTGCACTTCCGAGCACCTCATAAAATAGAAAATCGTCTCGATCGATGACAACCACATCTCTACTTTAGTGGGATCCCTCAATGATCCATCAAAGGAATGAGGGTCAAACTTCCTGAAATCCCTCAAGTGCTTAGCCTCAAGTGACAGGTCTTGCACGTCTCTATTCTATGATCGGGTCTACTGCAACTGCTCAGGTGGCACCTGTTCCTTTTGAGCTTGGTTCTGGACCGCTGTCCTGCCATCGTATTACGGATCAACTCCTGTAGTCTTTCCATCAGGGAGGGTGCAATGGCTTCAACAATTCTTGCTTCCATTGCCTTCTCATTAGTTGGGTCATAGGTGGATTCGGAGCTATCGGGATAGTCTGGCTACCCTCGACTTCCTTTTCCTGCACCCCTGGAAGGGGAGGATCCTGAACTCATGGATGTTGCACTGTTCTGAACCCTTCCTCTAATAGTCTTTCTTGCTCTAAGTTTAGGTGCCATGTCCTGTCATGAACACACAAATCAACTCTTTATCTCTGGGTCTTTCTTAGAAAAACATGCTACTGAAATATTCCATCACTAATCTCATATATGTACTGAAAACTTTCATTAATAAGACATAACTGGCGATGACAAGGAATCCGTTACTCGGCCACAGGGACTATCTAGACTTACGTAGTAAGTCAGTCTTCAGAACGCAAAACATGGGCTCTGATACCAACTCTAACGACCCGACCCCCTAGGACTCAAGCTAGGCCGTTACTAACGCATGCATGCATGTAAGTTAAAATGACATTCTTTTTATAATGAAATAAATGCTAAATAAATGAGATAACTAAAAAGATTTGCATTAAATTCAAATACTTAAAGTCAAAGGATAGGGTACCCATAAATCATGAAAAGAAACAAAAAAGTCTTAGAAAAAAACTTAAACGGTAGTCTCGAATCTCAAAACTGAAAATGTAAAACATAATAGAAATATTAAAATATGAGTGGAAGCATGTAGACTAGTCCCCGGTGGCTCGATCAAGGATTCCTCTTTTCAGTCGACTGTGCATCTCTAACCTTACCTGAAACAACAACATGAGAAAGGATAAGTATAAAAATACTCAGTAAGTAACCCTACTACTGGGGCCAGGCTAGGCATATATGTCCTCTAGATGCCTACATCTGATGGAACATATATACTCATCTAGTTCTCATGGAACTCATACATGAATGACTGATTTTGATTCTAATGTAGTTAAGTATACCCACTGCCTCTAGTAAGTTCCATAGGACTCACAACCTCTAGTGAATCCCGAAGGAAACCACCATCTCTAATGAATCCCGAAGGAAACATAACATCTCATGTGAGCATTCATATACGTCTCAACATCATGACTCTATAACATACATATACGTCTCAACATCCTCAAATCAAATACATTCTCTTAGAATCAAATATCATCTCATGCTAGCATTCAAGTATCTATATGTGCATTTAATCTTTAGAATCCTCATATGAAAACATACATTGATTATACTATGCTATCAGTTTATCATTCTATCATTCTGTCCTAATATCAATCTATCATGCTAATATACATCTAGTTCCCGACCCATGGGCAGTTTCCAGTAGTAAGGCTACTTACCTCAAATTAAGCCCAAAAATTAGTCCAAGCGAACAAACTCTTTTCTAGCTTCCCACAAACCTTAATTAGATCATAGAACACGAATCAAAAATCATTTTCAACTTTTAAGCCCAAATCCAACCAACCAATCATTCCAAACTTACCAACACGACTTACCCAAAAAATAGGCTAAAATCCAAATCCGTTTTATTAGTTCACCAATGGACTCCAAACTATGCATAAGTCACAATTAAAGATCATATAAACAATTTCTAGCAATAACAATAAACCAAAATGGGTTTCAAAACCTTTGTACTCACTAAAATCCTTCGAAAAAACTTCGAATTTACTGGAAAATGAATTATGACACACCAAAACAACCTTCGACACCGCTGGACAGTATCTCAAAACCTTCAAACCTCCAAATCTAGCATCCAACCATAATGGGTAAATTAAAAATCCAAACTAAAATCAAGTGGGTAACCAAAATTAACCAAAGAAAACAAAAAAAATTCATAAATCTCTTTACCCACTAGATCCCCACCGGTTGTGGAGTTCTCTTTTCCTCTCTCAATTAAGGTCTTTTCCTCACCAAATAGCCAGAGCTCCACACACTCCTAGATTCTCATCCCAGAGAATACAGTGGCAACCTATTGGTGCTGGCAATTTGGGATAAATTAGGGTTTTAAGTTTGTGACTTTTTATGGAGAAGAAGATACGTGAAAAAAAAAAAACGTGCAACAAGGGTAAGTTTCCTCCACCCTATTCTCTTCGTAATTTATTTAGCATGTTGTATTTTGAATTAAATGCATAATATTTTCTCTGTTTAAATTTCATTACGTAAAATCTTAGAAATTGGGACGATTTGCTTCCGCTCAAGGACCCTTAATTGAATCCTTCAACTGTTATCGGACCAAGCGTTTATGGCCCAATTTGTTTTCCCAAATTTTCAGAATATTTTTTACAATGTTGATGGGTTAATCATTCTGTATAATTCATGTGATGAATTTGGTTGAATGTGGTATGCATTAATGGATGTTTTCGGGATTGGGTATATAGATTCATCACTTAATTTACGAATTTTTTTGTAAGTGCCCATGTTTTGGGGCATTAATTTTGTGATAGATATGTATTTTTTGTTGTTGAGTTGTTCATGATGGTTCCTGCCCAATTTCTGGAGAAATGAGGTGAAAAACGGTGGAGTTTCGAAGTAGTTCGAAAGTATACAATGGGCAACTGTACAGTAGCGTTGTGGTGCTATGATGCGACACTGAGATGAGTTTTCACACGATTCAACTTCAATTCAGCTCTGGTTCACGCATGGTTCGAGGTCTGCTGGCCCGATTCAGTTCGTGGGTTCTTTGGTTCGATGGTTTTGAGTTCATCTGGATCGGTTCTTGGTCTGATTTGAGTGGTTCAAGACCCAATTCACCTATTTTTAATCAGATGCACATTATTTTGTAAAAGTTAGATTTAAATTTTCTTTTAGGTGTCCAATCTAGGTTCGTTAGTTGCTTTTATATTACATGTGGTGTATGGTTTATTTTATTATTATATGCCATATAGTATGTCATATAGTATAAAATCCCACCATATGTTATGCATTTATTTTCATGCATCATTTATATTATAAGTGTTATAATATATGTGTATGCATGATTTAATTAATACAGCATCTTCATGTATCATATAGTATAACTATTATAATATATGCATGCATGTATTAATAGCTTATCCATGCATCATTTATGTTGTACTTGTTATAATATATGGTTCAATGAATGTATGGATGTATGCTAGAGTATGTTTCATTACCTTATTATATAAATGTTATATGTGTTAGTAATGAAATAAATTTGCATGAAGCATGACAATATCTTAGATAATTTATAAATGTTATTATTTACTAAAGTATGTCATAGTATGCAATTTATGTTTTAATTTGTTTCATTTGTTTATAACGGTTATAACTAGATGAAATTATAAATTAAAATTGATAATTTAGAATTGCATGCAAACCTTAAGTTAGAATCATCTTTTAAAATTGTTTTAAAACATGATTCAGATAGACCTAAGATCACGTTTCTAATAAGATTTAGAAATTTAGTTTAATCTTTTATTTGGTCTAATAAGATCAAATTGATTCTTAATAAAAGATTAACTTTATAATAAATATATCTATAAGGGACCTTTTATCTAAGGCTACTTCTGTCTAAGCTAGGGTATTTAAGTTGACGGAAACATAACACCCCTACCTAGGAACTTACATGGAATGGTGAATTAGATAGATTTGTTACAAGCATGCAAGTTTGATTATAGTTTGTTAAAGAGTTTAACATACCTTAATCAAAATTATTTAACTATCCAAAGCGAGTGTTGTTTTTTAGCAAATTAAACAATCACTTAGTTAAAATCAGTAGTCGGAATTTCCTAAGTTAATTAACCCTAGGTTACCTCAATGGGAGGAAAATGGGGTATTCACTTTTTTTTCTTCACGTATCTCCTTTAAAATTCATATCGTGAGATCTATATTCGGCCTCGAGGAACCTTGAGTGTCCCCCTATTGATGAAATTTATATAGATCAATATCAAGATCAATGGAGAGAGTGATTATAGTAAATGGGAGTGGAACGTGTGACAACACATCATCCGGTCTCTCTCATTAGTTTGAAGTAAAGTTTCATGCATGGCTTCGTGGCACCTTGAAGGTCCCCTTATAGGTTGGTATTTTTTCATGACGTTTTATTCAAACTCTAGCAATGGATAGTGTTACCTTAGTTTCACGTCCCAGTCGGGTTTTCCCTACGATTGGCTCATTGGGGCGGAACTCTATAAACTAAAATGAGGGGTTACACTTATAAGAATTGTTAATTGAGTTCAGCAAATTCTGTACCAAACGATGGTGACTAATAGTGATAGTAACAAGGAGTTTTTCTGTCTATTAGTTAAAATTGTCTCATTTAAAATTTTGGACAAAATTTTGGACCCTAAATCTCCTATGGTCCTATAGTTTGTAACTGTATTGTATAAATATTTTATTTATGTAATAAAATATATGATGTTTCATTTCAAAATTAGTTTCATTTACCATAAACCAATAAACTAACATCCAAGGTTATCTTGTAGATTAAACATGTACGTAGAGACATATGGGTGGATCATGTTTAAAAGATAACCTAAATAGTCTATAGTAGATGGATAAGGCTGGATACCTTATCCTGGTGACAATACGAGTATAACCCATTTTGTAGATGTTACAATTGTTGTAAAGTGCTACAAATGATCTGATCTTGATCATTCATATGGAGACATGTGAGCGAGGATATTCTAAACAAATGAGTTTGTATAAGACTAAAACATGAAATGTTTAATCTTATTATATAACGTCGTTCATAATAGAGACTTACATTTTACCAGGATGACCATAGGTAACATGACTTGAATCTTGAGTGAGTTGTGAACTCCTGCTTATGAGGGCAGTCCTTTGATTTGAATGGGTGAGAGTGGCTAGATTGCCGACTCAATGAGCCTACCATTTTGGAGATTTATCTTATTGGGGAGCTCGAAACACCCTAGTTGGGGCAAATAAATAAATTTCTCCTTTAAGGGCTAATTTCGAAGCTTAAACAATGTGGCGCCACACTCTTGAAGGAAATCGAAACTCGAGATTTCCATGAGCAGTGACAAGACTATTCAAAATTACAATCATAAATTAACATAACATTTACAGTCGACTTCAAACAAATGGTTATACAATTACAATCCAGAAATTACAGCATGAACAATACAAATAAACAGAGATCAAACTTTACGCACATATGAGGATGCATCTCCACACTCCGTTGCGTGATTCTGATCGAACAACAGCAACCATGAATGCTTGATCTACACGACCGTAACACAGTAATGAACACTGCACGAACACTTCGCGCTCGTACTCAACGATCTCCTCAGTCACAATCTCCTCCGCAACAGCGAACGACTTCCACAGCACCACGAACGGCCTCCAGACAACCTCGATGGTGTCAAGTTAGTCTGACACCACCAACAAGTCGACCTTGATATTCTTAGTGTGAGAATCCAGAGGGTGGGCTCCGTTTGGACTTAGATGAGGCAGACGAACGGAGGAAACAACGATCACGTACACGACTAGGAAAATGGGAGATGGCTGAGACCTATCGTATAGATCGATGCCCAATCGTTTAGATAAAGCTATGTGATCGTCTAGCAAAAATTATGCAATCGATTAGCTCGGTTTATCGCCTACAACCACTATACGATTGTTTACCTTGGGCCAGTGATCGTCTAGCAAAGCTATGAAATCGTTTAGTAAACACTGCACGATCATTTAGTTCACTCCTGTACGATCATTTAGCTCGTCCAACCGTCGTTTAGTAAATCCAAATTTACTTGACGACTTCATGAGTTTCATTTTCGCGAGAGAAAACTCAAAAAGCTTTTCAAATGTTTGTAAAAACTTATTTTCACAATAGAAAACTCAAAATCCTCCACTAGATGTATCTTATACATCATACTGATTATATCATATATAATCAAAATACCTATTGTCAATTTGAACATTTCAAATCAACACCAAGAACTGATCCTCAACAGAATCCAAGCTACCAAGGGGACCTCATGGACCTGTAGCTCCGAAGCTTCAACGGTATATGAATAACTGACTAAACTCTTTAGTCATGGGATCCACCATCTGTTAACTGCCAGGCACTCCACTAAAAACCGACAATTAAAATCTTCTTACTACAGATATATTATGTGTCCATCTTAACCAATCAGCAGTGCGACAACCCTTCAAGATCGCTCATAAGTACAGCTGGGCCAATAATCATTATGCCCCTGTAGTTACATTTGTCTCCTTAAGTACCACTGATCCCTCTAATGAACATAAGTCATAGTCCTACTATGACTGGGTCTTCTCTTCCAAAGAGAAGTGGCCACTATATTGAAGTCCCAGAATTAGCCCTTAAGGGAGCAATCTCTCTATTTATCCCTGTTTCGGGAAAGGAGTGAATTCCATTTTGTGGATTGAGTTTTCAGCTCCCAGATTAAACAAGTTCCCAAAAAGGTAGGCACGTTGAGTTGGCAATCTGGCCACTCTCACCCATACTAATCAAATGACCACCCTCAAAGGCAAGAGTTCTCAAAACACTCAGGATTGAGATCGTGTCACCTATGGTCGTTTAGGTGAGATGCAAGTCTCTAGTATCAACGGCGTTATATACAGAGTCTAGTCATCTCGTGGTCCAGGTCTTATACAAACTCTTTGTATAGGGCACCCTCGCTCTACGTCTCCATATGAATGGTCAGGATCTACCATCTATAGTAGTTTACAACAGTTGCAGACCTCTACAAAGTAGGTCATACCCGTAGTGTCACCAAGATCAAGTATCCCACCTTAATCCTTATATTATAAACCGATTTAGGTTATCACTTAAGGCATGATCCACTTGTATATCGCATATACATGCTTAAATTCACATAAAATAACCAAGGAGCTTTGTTTATTGGATATGAGTAAATGCCAGAATTAAATAACACTTATTTTATTCATTGAACAATGTGTATCTTTACAAAACAACAAGATTCCGGGAGAATTAGGACACTAATCCCAACAACCTTTTCCTGGTTGGAGAGGGATTTGGTCATAGTTGGACTATGATTTATTGTTCATTATAGGGATCAAAGATACTTAAGGAATTAGATATAACTACAAATGCAAAATGGTAATTTCTGGCCCGCTGTACTTACGAGCAATTTGTTGTACTATAGATTGATTATATGTAGTACGAAGAGTGCAGCTAACGGTCTTTAGTGGAGTGTGTTGGAATGAAAATACATGCAGTGAAAGAAAACAGGATAATTACGCATTCTAACTCCTTGATTTTGGCATCAAAATAAGCATATTCACAAATAACTAAGAGGGTTTCAACACATACCTTTGAAGAACCTCTTGAATCTTGATCTTTAGTTGCAATCTCCTTTTCCTTTGATTTGGGAACAACCACAACGTCTTCCCTACTATTCTCTTGGAGCCTTAGATTGAGTTGTGGGACTTAAAACAAGCTTGAATTAGGGAAAAATAGAGATGAGGTCACTGATTTACCGAGGTTGAAGACTTCTTCAACCTCAAGAATTTCTCAGCAAATTCAATCCATTGCATGGGAGTCTTCCAGCTGAAGCTTATGCAATATATTCTGGAATATCATGCATCCAATTGCATCAAATTCTTCCAGCTTCAACTCTAAATTTTGGTAGTGAGAAATGAATAAGGTTCTTGGTTAGAAAGTGGAGAAATCCAACATTTGGATTTTCCAATTTTTTTTCCTTCTTTTCCATTTTAGTTTTGACTTTCAAAATTAAAAACTTTTCCAATTCTAGTTCTTTAATTAAAATTGAGATTTTATTAATTTTATAAAAATCAATTCAATAATTAAATTTTCTAATAAAATTAATAATAAATAATTTAATTAATTCTAATTAATTTAATATCAAATATTAAATTAATTTATCACCAATTCCATGAAATTAATAATTAAATCATATTTAAATATTAATCGATTCTCTAATTTCGTTTAATTCTCAAATTAAACATGTAATTTTATCACATATAATTACTAATTCCCTTAATTCAAATTTGAACATTTCAAATCAACTTATCACGCTATTCTAAGGTTTATCCCTTTGTGAGCAGTAGAAGAACCTAATGGACCTATAACTCCAACGATCTGAGATTAATTGGCTCTTTACACCGAATTAACCCCCATTCATTAATTACCGAATCACTCCACTAAAGCCCAAAGTTGCATTCCCCTCACTGTATATATATTGTGTCCACTCGATATAACTATGATTAGTAAGTTAACCCTTCGCAGATTGTTCGTAATAGGGTCAAAAAGCTGTTTTACTCCCGAGATTACATCTGGTTCCTTAAGCCACACCGATCCTCTAATGAACAATTGGTTTGTGATCTGATTATCAAATTGAGTCCCTCTTGGGCCAATGAGAGGGTGGGGCCCTTTATTCAAGACCCGGAGTCAACACTTAAGGGAACAACCTATTTACTATCCCTGAAAGTGGGTATGAGTGAATTCCATCTTGCACCCTATGTCGCCAACTATCTACCCGGTCTTACCCCTGATATGGGAGGCTTATTGAGCTGGCGCTATTAAGCCAACCCCCACCTATGAAAATCTAAGGATAATCTCGAATAAACAGGAGTTCATAGTTAGCTCAGGATTAAGGTTAAGTTACCTAGGTCATTGTAGTGAAATAGTCAGTATCAAACAGTGAACAACATTATAAAGTAAGAGTGACTTATTTCTTGGTTTGATCTTGTGCAAACTCATTGCACATGATGCCCCCACTCCTCATGTCACTACATGTACGAATCAGGATCACTTCGCCTGTAGCACTTTACAACTTATTGTAACAACTACAGAGTGAACCGCATCTGATAGTGTTACTAGAATAAGGCACCCAACCTTATTCATACACTATAGAATATTTAGATTATTTCTAAAACGAAATAAGCAATTCATATATTCAATACAACTCTATTGAATCAAATTTCAATAACAACTTTATTGAATTTATCGGAATAAGTTTATGGTTTACAAACCAAACCATGAGTTTTAGGCCATAAAACCTAACAGAGTGCCCGTCAGTTAAAATTTTGGTGAATAATTTAATTAAATAGTTTAATTAATTATTCAAGTACCGTTGAAGCTTCAAGCTACAGGTCCATAAGGATCCCTCGATAGCTCAACAAGATTTAGTGAGAATCAATTTTGGATTAATTTGAATTGTTCAAATTAATTGAGGAAATTATTTAATTATATGTCATATAATTAATGCTAACTACCTTATCATATAATATATATATATATATATATATAAAAGGTATTTATCATATGAATATATATATAGTAAATTATTTATTAAATTAATTAATTAATTAAATTAATTTTTTTTTTTATAATTTTTTTGAGGGATTTGTAACTTCCTTTCCACTCTTGTCTCTCCATCACATTAGTGAAAGATAGGGGTTGAGGGGTTATCACATCGATCATCTTCTTTATCGTATTTGAGGGTTACAAAAAAGTTCTGTATGTTTAATAATTTTTTTTTCCTCACTCAATCATCTTCCTCTCTCAATTAAGGTCTTTCCCTTACTAAATAGCAAGAGCCCCACACACTCTTGGATTATCATCTCAGAGAATACAGTGGCAACCTATTGGTAGTGGTTGTTGGGGATAAATTAAAATTTCAAGTTCATGACTTTTTCTAGAAAAGAGGATACGGGAAGAAAACGTGCATCAAGGGTAAGTTTCCTCTTCCCTATTCTCTTCGTAATTTATTTAGCATGTTGTATTTTGAATTAAATGCATAATACTTTTTCTATTATGTATGCAGTAAAAATTCATTCGGTAAAATCTTGGGAATTGGGACGATCCGCTTCCGCTCAAGGACCCTTAATTAGATCCTTCATGTATAACCACAGAACGAGATAGGTAGAGAAGCATAGCTCATCATAGAGCGAACCATATCCAACAGAGTTCTATTTCTCCTTTTTGATACACCGTTCTGTTGAAGTATACCAGGTGTTGAGAGCTGAGATGTTATTCCATGTTCTATCATATAGTTATAGAATTCAATATTCATGTACTCTCCACCTCGATCTTGTCGAAGTGTTTTAATCTTTTTACCTAACAAATTTCCAACTTCAGCCTTATACTCCTTGAACTTTTCAAGCGTATCATACTTATGTTGCATTAGGTGAGCATGCCCATATCTTGAATAATCGTTCGTAAAAGTGAGAAAATCTTCAAACTCTCCTCTGGCTTTTACACTCAGTGGACCACAAAGGTCTGAGTGTATAAACTCTAAGAGTTCTTTGGCTCTATAACCTTTTTCAGTAAAATGTCGTTTTGTCATTTTTCCTTCTAGACAAGATTTACATATAGGTAAAGAATTTTCTTCTAACTCGTTTATGTAACACCCCGAATTTTCACTTTTTATATGATTTCAGTAATTTTGTTATTGGAGGGAATTTTTTGGAATTTTAAATTTGAAGTATAAATGCGAGGATTTAAGTGTTGTCATGGAATTTATTCAAAAAATTATTCAATTTGAAAAGTTATGGCATGAATTAATTATTTTTGGAAAAAGGAAGGGAATTAAATAGTATAAAGTGGGTTAAGGAAAGGATCTAATTAGAGTTATACTATTTTCATTTTATAATTATTATTATCATTATTATTATTACTATTATTATTAGTATATATTTTTTTTAAATAAAAAGGACCCCTCTCACCTTCTCCCTCACTCACGCGAGCCCCCCCTTCGTTTTCTTCTTCCTTACCGCACACCCAGCCGCCACACCCCCAGTCATCGTGCACCTTCAACCGACCACCGTTCGTCGACCTCGAAGCGTCGCACGTCCACTTTCAACCGGTCGCACCACTGGATTCAGCCCCTGCGTGCCACCAGTCGTCCAGTCATCGACCTCCCTTCAACTGCGTTGCTCGCCATTCGTGGGTTTCGACCGACCAGATCCCGCCAGTCAGCCCATGTCGCTCGCTGTCGCATTGTCCCTTTCAGCCGTTCATTCCGTACGCGAGCAACCAGAAGCTCTCCAGCCGCTGCCGTGAGCCTCCGTCCAGCCAGGCCGCTCGTCCAATTTCCCTCTAGCCGTGCGTCCGCCACCCCAGCCTCACCACTGCCGGTCGCCATCGTCCCTGCCGCGTCGGATTCGCTTTGGTCTTATTCGGAATCTTGGATTAAGGGTAAGTGTAAATTGTTTTGATTGGATTCCTTGAGGATTTTGAGCAGTCACTAGAGTTTGGCCTTGAATTGTTGGTACACGTCATGTTTTGGATGTAAGGCAAAATTTTAGGTTGCTGAAGTTGTTGTCCATCCGAGTAAAGGGGTAGTCGATGAATCTTGGTGAAGAGTAAGGCTCTAAACTTATGTGGGTTGTTAAACATGTTGTATGTTTATGAATTTCTCGATTTAAGTTTTACTGAACCATGGACTGCGGCCTAAAATAATTTGCCATGATGTTGGGTGTTAGGTTTGGATCTTAAGGTGTCCTGGTGTCTTTGTTTTTGGTGATTTAAGTTTGATCCTGTGGGCTTTCGGTTTCGTTGGACAAGGAAGAGGTTGAGCTTGCTAGTTTCTGGAGTTTGCGAGTAAAGGTAAGTAATCTTACTACTGGAATCGCTTTTGTGCCAGACAATACACTGGAGATTTAACATTGAGGATCCTAGCAGTTTTTCTTTGAATAATTTTGAGGTTGGATGGACTGCTTATGAAAGATATATGAGCATGTGGTAAAATATCGGAATATGATTATGTATGAACTTAATTTGGATTTTTATGAGTTATATTAAATGATGATTGAACATGACTCTTAAATTTTGTGTTAAGTAGCACTGCTATTGGAGTGCCTTAAAGTTAAATGAGCATTAGACATTTGTTGACCTATATAGTTATGCAATTTATTATGAGAATGTGTGGACTGTATGATATATTACGAAATCCCGAATACTGCATTGTTTACATGATTTAATGCATGAAAGTGATGTGCTACAGTTGATTCATTTAAAACTAGAATAAATATGTATCTTGAGGTTAATTAACATGAGGTTGATGATGAGGAGATTTTAGAGGATTTATGATTAGATGAATGTTATATGTAATATGAAGTTAGATAAAATCTCCTTTCTTTTCCAGACTATGTGACTGCATGAAAGTGGTGCACGTCCAAGGACCTAGTACATGAAAGAGATATACTAGGGCTGGTGTGTATGAAGGTGATACATACCTAGAAGGTACTAGGATGTACGAAAGAGGTACATACCCAGTGGGTTATGTGTATACAAAAGAAGTGTATGCCTAACCATGTGTACGAAAGAGGTACACACTCAGTGGGTTATGTGTATACGAAAGAAGTGTATGCCTAACCATGTGTACGAAAGAGGTACACATCCCTACATTTATAGAGAGGATCTGGGGTGTACGAAAGAGGTACATACTCAGTGGATTATGTGTATACAAAAGAGGTTATACATAATTAGATGTACGAAAGAGGTACATACTTAGTAGGTTAGGTGTATACGAAAGAGGTGTATACTTAACTAGGTGTACGAAAGAGGTACACCTTCAGTGGGTTATGTGTATACGAAAGAGGTGTATACGTAACTATGTGTATGAAAGAGGTACACATTAAGTGGGTTATGTGTATACGGAAGAGGTGTATGCATCACCATACGTATGTAAGAGATTGTGTTTCCTTCGGGATTCACCAGAGGTTGTGGGTCCTACGGGACTTACTAAAGGTAGTGGACATATTCAATTACCTTAAGGTAGAAATAAGTTTTTCATGTATATATGTGTTCCATGAGGACTAGAATAGTTTATATGTTCCACTAGGAGTAGGCATCTAGAGGACATAGACGCCTAGCCTGACCCCAGTAGTGGGGTTACTTACTGAGTATTTCGTACTCATTCTTTCTTATGTTGATGTTTCAGGTAAGGGTAGAGATGCACCGGCGATGGCGCAGCGAAATTCATGATCGAGCCACTGGGACTAGTTTTTACGCTTCCGCATCACGAAATTTAGAATCCTTATTCTACCCTTAATTTCTAGTTTTACTGTTTGAAACTTATTATGAAGGATTGTTACTTTTATATTTTAATAGTCTTTACGAATTATAGGTACCCTATTATTTTTTTTAATAATTGCATTTAATAAATGTCCTTTGAACTTCTCTTGTTTTAATCAACATTTATTTCAAATAACTGAGCGTCGTTTTAAATTCTTTGCATGCATTCATTTTAGTAACGACCTTACCTAAGTCCTAGAGGGTTGGGTCGTTACAGTTTAGAAGTCCATTCTTAACCAACCTCTCAATCCTATTGAGATTAATGTGACCTAGTCTTAAATGCAAAAGATGAGCATTATCTTAAGGAGAAAAATTTATTTTCTTAGTTTTAGTGGTTGCAGTGTTGAACATTTCAATATTGTGGAGCATTTTAGATACTAATGACCTTAGTATATATAAGTTGCTTTCATTTGTTGTAGAACAAAAATCAATACCATTTTTCGAGAAAAACGCTTTATCCCGAGTGAAAGATGAAACTGAAATCAAGTTCCTTTTAAAATTAGGAACATAGTAAACATTGTCTAACAACATAAAACTTTGATTCAAAAAATAACTTCGAACTCCCAACTGCAACTGTCGAGACAATCACCCCTGTTCCAACCCGTAGAGTCATCTCTCCTGCTGTCAGTTGTTTCCAAGGACTAGTTTCCTACAAAGAAGTGCAAACGTGGTTAGTGTCTCCTGAATCAAGTATCCAGGTATGGCTATCATTTTCTACCAAATATGTTTCCAGAACAAGTAAATCATATTTATCTTTTTTCTCCTTCTTTTTCTCAATTAAATATTTTGGTTAATTCCTTTACCAATGCCTATCTTGGTTGCAAGGGTAATATGTTCCTTTTTCAACCTTGACCTTCTTGCCCTTTGGGGCAGCAACACAGTGGTGATTTTATTCCCTTTTCCACCCTTCTTTTTTTTCCACCTTTCTTCTTTTTCCACTTCTTCACACCAGATGAAGAGAGAGGCACAAATTTAGTTTTAGAGGTCAAACCTTTGATGAACTTTTTCTTGTTGGAAAAGGCTGAAAGAACTGGTCAAGCTTCGCAACAGAAGGGGGATCGTCCCATTTTTCATTTCTTTTTCCTCAGAATCCTAACTTTACAGAACAAGAAAAAGAAATATTATGCATTAAAAGAAACTTACAACATGATTAATTCAATAAGGAAGGAGGAGAAAATGGGACTTACTCTTGAAGCCCAATAATTCTTCATGTAATCCCTCAATTCAATCGCAAACTCCTCGAAGAGGACACCATCAAACGATGCCTTCTATATTCTCTTGGAATTAAAAATTCAGTAGGAGTAGTGGGCTTTGCTTCTTTTGGAAGAGAGATAAAATTGAGATGATTTTTGTGTGTTCTCTGGGAGTTGTTCAAAGAATTCTCTAACCTTCTAAGATTAGGGAAGAAGACGAAAAATCATAAAATTGAATAGCCCCACACCACACATGATTGATGAAGAGAAAATTAAGGGGAGGGAGGGAGTTAACTCCATCCCTTTAATTTAAAATTAAATTAAAAAGAAAATAATTTTAATTTAATTAATAATTATCTGTATAAAATAACTAACTTACAATATAACCTATAGTTTTAATTTCTCTCAACAATGCATGATATAGAATATAAATCACATTTATACTAAATTCAATTATATGAATCTCATCCATATAATTAATATTTGAATCATATTCAAATATTTAATTCCTCTCTACCATTTATAGTGTTTAACATAAATCATATTTATATTAAATTTAAATATATAAAATTCATATATATAATTAGTATTTAAATCATATTCAAATATTTAATTCCCCTCAAAGTAAATTTTATGTTATAATGTATCGAATAAATTATATTAATTATATCACATATAATTAATTCCCTCGATTAATTTGAAGGAATCCAAAATTAATTCTCAATAATTCCCGTTGAGCTACACAGTGGATCTGTTGGACCTATAGATTGAAGCTCCAATAGTACTTGGATAGTTAATTAAACTCTTTAATTAAATTACCCAACATCAATTAACTATCATCACTCCATTAAAAACCAACAGCTGCAGTCATCACACTACATATATATTTCTGTGTCCATTAAATATAACCAGTCAACAACGCGATAACTCTTCATAAATTATTCGTATGTATAGCTGGGCCAAAATTACTGCTTTTTCCCTATACATACATCTAACTCCTTAAGTATCACTGATCCCTCTAATAAACAATAAGTCATAGTCTAACTATGACCAAATCCTTCTTAGGCCAAAAAAGGGTGTGGCCATATTATTCAAGCTCCAGAATCAGCTCCTTAAGTAAGCAATTTATCTACTTACCCCCGACATCAGGGAAGGAATGAATTACATCTTGTATAATTGTGTTCCCAGCTCCCCAATCAAACGAATCCCCAAAATGGTATGCATATTGAATTTGCGAATTGGCTACTCTCACCTACACAAATCAAAGGATTTCCTTCATATGTAGAAGTTCACAACTTACTTAAGATTTAAGTCATGTCACTTATGGTCATCTCTACTATTAATGACATTATATAATGAGACTAATCATTTCATGGTCTGTTCTTATAAAAACTCTTTGTATAGGATACCCCAAGCTCACATGTCTCCACATGATTTAAAAATAATAATAATAAATTCAATGGAACACTACCCACCGATGTAGACTGATTGGTTACCACACGATCGATGCGACCAGATGATCGGATGAAAATCCACTACCGACGCTACCTACTAAATCTGTACAGCCAAAGGATGAGGGAAGCTTTTTGTGGAAGGAGAGAGGGAGGATTTTGGAATGAAGAATTTTTGTGTGAAAGAAGAGAGAAGAAAGCTTGTGGGTTTGATGAAGAGAGAATTAAATTTACTAAAAAGAAAAAAGAATGGGTACATCTAATGTCGGTTTTAAACCGACATTGTAGCTTCATCGTAAATCGACATTAAATATCCGCTTTTTAAAAAATGACATTGTACATTTGTGTTTAGTTTTTTCCAACCGACATCATAGGTCGAATTTCTTGTAGTGACAAAAACAAAAAACTAAATGGTTACCAAACGGACCTTAATTTTCAAAACTTGACTTTGTTTTTTAAACAATTTGTAAAAAAGTAGATAACAAATGAAGAAATTTGAAGATGGAAATAGTGTCTATATACTTAATTTTAAAAAAAAAAAATCCAAAAACCAAATAGATACCAAACGAGGTCTTATTTTTAAAATTTGGCTTGATTTCTAAAAATATAGATAAAAAGTAGATAACAAAACAAGAAACGTAGAGGTAGAAGGGGTGTTTGTAGACTTAATTTTAAAAAAATAAAAATAAAAAATTAAATGGTTACTAAACGAAGTCTTAATTTTCAAAAAAAAAAAAAAAAAATGAGAAACTAGATAGTTACCAAGCAAAACCTTATAGTTTTTTCAATTTATGATTATTATTTTTTAAATTGTGGTTATTTTCTCATAATTTCTTAATTATGGTTTTCAACTCTCTTAGATAATCATTTGAATTCTTAGCCCCTTTTTTAAAAAAACAAATTTTTACAAATTACCTTTCTTTTTTCTTTTTGATTTTACAAAATTTGGCTTTAATTTTTAACACATCATAAAATGTGGTCAACTATTATTGAAGTATGATTGGTTGATTTTATTGGAGGCAAAACTTGAGCAATATATTTTGAAACATATATTGTATTATGTCAAACATCACGTTTCGTGTCGACAAGGATTTTGGTAAAATATATTTTTTTCTTATTTGCTAATATGTGTAGGGCAGTTTTGTTGGCTTGCTTTCCTATTCTTGCTAACAATATTTTCTCCTTCCTTGAAAATCTTCTCAAGAGTAAGTTATATATACTATGGTCTTATTTAGTTTTTTAGGGTTAACCCATTTGAATGTGAAAAGAGTATGTGCAAAGGGTTTAAGAGATAATTCAAGAAAAATATCCATATGCTCTTTTTGTAATTTTTGTGTTCCTCATTGTTGAGGATGTTGTCTATAATCATTTGACTATGTTGTTTTTTTTTACGATTGTAAATCATTTTGAGTGAAAGTGAGGGGGGAGCTTAGAGTTTGGAAGAACCTAAGTACACTGTATATATTGAAGGGATCTCATAGTAAGTTTGGAGAAATTTACTCGTGAAGGTGAGGGGAGCTCACACTTAGGGGGAACCTAAGTACGTTGTATTACAGAGATCTCTTACAAAACTTTAAGAAGTTTTTATTATGGAAGTGAGGGAGACAAATTTCGGGGGTCTAAGTTGAAACTAAAAAGTAGGTTTTAAGTTAGTCACTTAAGAGGGAGTCTATTAGATAAGTACTTTATTGAAATAGCTTAACTTTTTATATAGTGAAGTTTTTTCTTTTTTATCAAGCATACAACCTGCTCAAAGTAGGCGATATTGTACCGAATTGTGTTACCAATTTATGTGTTTTTCTATCTCTGCTGTTATTATTTGATATTAACACTACAAGAATTTTTACCTGTTCTAATATTTTTTCCCCGATGCATCTATTTTCATTGGCATATACGTATTTATCCCACTGAAAATTTAATGTGTCGGCCAAAATAGAGCAACATGGACATTTTTCAAAAAAAAAATTATGCTACCCAACGAAATATGCGTTGGAAAAAATTATTAAAAAACCCACACTTTTCTTTTCCCCACCCCCAATCTTTTGGACTTATCTCCCCCCCCCCGGTTCCTTCCCCTTTTACCTTCCCTTTTCCTTTAATTTTTTTTACATAGACGGTCGCTGCTCCAACACCTATGCCGCCACATGCCATCGCACACAATCGCCACATGCACTAGTTGGTTCTCCTTCCCCCACCCCTCATTGTTCCTTCCCCTTTTACCTTCCCTTTTCCTTTAATTTTGTTTTACACAGACGGTCGCCGCTCCAACACCTAACGCTGCCACACAGCATCGCACACAACTACTACACACACTAGTTGGTTCTCCTTCTTTCTGCCTTTTTCTAACAACTGTGTCTGTGGGTTGTGTTTATGTTATTATTCTGATAAGGAGTTTTGTTTTTAATAAAGATGATGTATAAATCCATTTAAAATAAGCTTTTAGTTGTTCTATTTTTTTCCCTCTTTCTTTTAAGATAGATTTGTATATTTGTTCTAAATTGGAATTAGGATATTCATTTGTTTATGAATCAAATTGTTCTTCTATCCTTAGTTTGTATAGATGAATATAATGAAGGATGGATTATTTGTGTATTTTGGTTTTGATTTTGTATATGAGATCCATTTGTTAATATTACAGTTTAATCTTTCTCTTTTATGAATATAATATGCTTTAAGTTTTAAAATGGAATTGCTAAGGATGTTTAAAGCTAATTAACTAAATTTCACACATTTTACTTTTTAGTGTTAAATTTCACAGTTTACTCACTTGGTTCAACAATGAATAAGGATTGGATTAAGCTTAGAGATAGATTCTCAAGAGAGTACAATGATAGAGTTGCATAATTCATGGAAGTGGCAACGTGTCATGTAAATGGAGAGGGAAAAACGAGATGTCCGTGTAAAAATTATCAGAATTCAATGTCTCGGACATTAGATGGAGTAGAACGACATTTTATTTGCTAATGGAATATCTTCTTCATATAGTCAATAAATTTATAATGGAGAAACAATAAATTTAGCTCAATTTCAAATAGTCATGACTCCTTTAGCTCCTTCAACGGATGATGGATTAAGGGGGAGAACCTACTGCACACAATGATTATGATGAGTTGTTCAATCTTTTAAATGATTTGCAAGGATCGATGAGAAAAGTGACATATGATGAAGATGAAGAAGACTTCAGAGATGAAATGACTGAGAACATCAAACAAAGGGATACTTCAAACACTTTTTAGGAGTTGATGGATGAAGCATGTAACCCGTTGTGCCCTTGTACAAAATTTTCCTCATTGAAATTTTTGGTGAGATTGATGCATATTAAGGTTCTCAATAATTAGAGTAACGAATCCTTTGATATGTTACTAGATTTGTTGAAAGATGTCGTTCCAACTGGTACATATATACCTAGTTCTTTTTATGAAGCCAAGAGAAAATTACGTTACCTAGGACTAGGATATAATTTTATTCATGCTTGCAAGTACAACTGCATTTTATTTGGAAAAGATATTCTAATTGTCAAAGTTGTCCAGTGTGTGGTGAGTCTCGATAAAAAATAAAGGATGGAAAGAATAAGAAGATTGTTTTCCATTAATACCAAGGTTGAAATGATTGTTTTCATCAAAACACATTGCTTCTGAGATGTGATGGCATAAGGATAAATGAGTTGAAACTAATGGTGTATTGCTACATCCAGCTGATGCTGAAGGGTGGAAATGTATTTATAGAGAGTTTCCTTAATTTGCTTCAGACCCAAGGAATGTTCGGTTAGCCTTAGCTTCAGATGGATTTAATCCATTTGGGAATATGAGTACTTCGTACAACATATGGCTTGTGATGCTTGTTCCTTACAATTTTCCACCATGGAAGTACATAAAGGAATCCAATTTTTTCATGTATTTACGTATACCAGGACCAAATTCTCCTGGAAAAAAATTGATGTCTATTTACAACCACTGATTGAAGAGTTGAAAGAGTTATGGAATAATGGTGTGTGCACTTACAATTGCATGAGTGGGGGGTACTTTCAGATACGTGCATGTTTTTTATGGACGATTAATGACTTTCCTGCATATGGAGACTTGTCATGATAGAGTACCAAAGGTTATCAAGCATGTCCCATTTTTAACCAAGATAGATCATCGTTTAAGATAAAAGGAAAAATCACTTTCATGGGTCATCACATTATCTTTTAGATAACCACAATTGACATAAAGAGTAAGCAACATGATGGTAAATTGGAGCGTAGATCTCCACCCGTTGTGATGAATGAAGATGAGATCCTAGAAAAAGTCAATGCACTAAATTTTTCAGTACTAAGTAAGCATCCATCCAGATGGGATAAGAAAAGAAAAATGACTATTAATTGAGCAAAAAAAAGTATATTTTTTAGCTCCCATATTGGTCTAAACTTATGACATAAGTTAGATGTCAAGCATATCGAAAAAAACATATGTGATAGCTTGTTTGGGACTTTTATGAATATTGAAGGAAAAACAAAAGACACGACAAATGCCCATTTGGACCTTGAAAATTTGAATATAGAAAGTGAGAAAATTTGAAAATCTAAATTTATAAAATCACATGCAGCATATACTTTTACTACAAGTGAGAAGATAGCTTTTTGTACGTTCTTGAAATCAATTAAGTTTCCTGATGGATTTGTCTCAAATATATCACGATGTGTTAGCATGAATGATGGAAAATTATAGGGATTAAAGACTCACAACTCTCATATTCTACTCCAGCGACTTATTCCTATTGGTGTTCGAGCATACTTAGGAAAGGATATGTATTCATCTATGTGCGAAAGTAATATGTGTTACAGACTTGGACTGATTGGTATAAGATATTGTACTCATATTATGTAAGTTTGAAAAAACAATTCTGTCGACTTTTTTTTATGTAATGGTTCATCTTGTTGTTCACTTGCCTTACGAAGTAAAGGTCGCTGGTTACGTATAGTTGGATGTACCCTATTGAGAAAAGCTTGTGAACATTGAAACAATACATAAGAAACAAAGCTCGTCTTAAGGGTTCAATAGCAGAAGGATTTATGATGAAAGAATCTTTGACTTTTTGTTCCATGTATCTATCTAGAATAGAAACTCGATTCAATAGAGAGTCGCCCTATTGTGGAGATTTTGATGTGTGTGGGCAAAATGTACGACTATTAGGGGGGTCAATTGCGAAGACATTAACTAAAAATGAGAAACAGATGGCACATTGGTATGTATTGAACAACAGCTCTAAGATAACGTCTTATCATAGGTATGTTTCAAATCCTATATGTTTACTTAATATCCTTAGATTTTAATGTCAATATTATATATAATGTCAAATTTATAACTAGGGAACATCTGAAACTAATTCATACTTGATCAGACACAACATCCGAATTATCTTAAAGGCATCAATCACAATTCCCTACTTGGTTCAAAGATCATGTAAATATACTTCTTCAGTTTGATATTTGAACATCAATAATGAGTTTAAAAAATTGAATTTCAATAATCCATTAAATATTAATAAGTTTATTCACTGCATCAAAGAGGAGAAGCATCTGATGATCTTTACTCAATATCACTTGGTCCTTCTAATCAAGTTCGTTGTTACAATGGTTGCATTGTCAATGGAGTTCGTTTCCAATGTATTGATTGTGACAATAAAAGATCAACTCAAAATAGTGGCATCATAGTTCCTAGAGAAACAGAAGGAGTTGAAACTAATTACTATGGTATACTAGTTGATGTATTGGACTTAGAATATAGCAATAGAAGACGTATGATCCTTTTCAAATGTAAGTGGTTTGACACAGACCCTAAGAAAAACAGAGTACGACGGGATTTAGGGTTCATGTCAATAAATATATCTCATTATTGGTATACATATGAGCCTTCATCTTTACAAATCAAGCCAAACAAGTTTTTTATATCAACGACAATAAACTTGGCAATAATTGGAAAGTTGTGCAAATTGTCCACAATAAATACGTATGGGAAATTCTAGAAGCAAATGGAGGTGAAAATGATGAATTAGAGTTATTGAAAGTTGTTGGGAGGATTGAGGTCGATCAATCTATCCAGGATGCCATATTATGTCGAGATGACATTAATCCTACCATTGTAGAACTCGAGTTAATCGACAACAGTTGAATCAGAGTGTACCCAATTCAGACGATGACGGTTTTATAAATGATGAACCTGAAGATGTAGAAGCGTCCACTGAGAAGAGTTTTAGTTCAAATCAATATCTAGATTCTGATGATCAAGTTAGTGAATAATTATGTAACAACACTAGTGTAATTCATAGTTGCAGGTGTTATTCATGTTTTGTGTGGTTGTAATTCATAGTTGCAAGTGTAATTCATAATTTCAAGTGTTATATACGTTCAAAATATGCTTGATGTTATTCAAGTTTTGTGTGGTTGTAGAATTACGGCAGGGCAACGTCAAGATTGTTTAACAGATGAACTAGTTAGTGAAGCTAACACTTTGACTACGAGTCCCTCAACAGAGGCAGGCACGACCTTCGCATCAGGTGATATTAGGATGTCTTAGGTTGAACATTTAAATATTATTGTAGCCTCTAATTGAAGTAGTGCATTTGATCTTGTTACAAGATCCAATTCTAGAACAAGAGGGAAGCGTGGGTGAGGGACAACCAAAACATTAATTTGGATGTATATGTACATCAACATGGGCGGATCCCAATTACCATTTATGAGGATGTTGGAAAACCAGTAAGCGTCTTTGCTACAAAGTTTAGCAACACCATTGGAACCGCGACCCAGGACACAATTTCATTGCATTGTTCTAAGTGGAATGATTTATCTAGTGATGTCATTGCCACTATAAAGGCTCGTTTACGGGTAAGTTTTATGCTTTTATTGTATTGATCTCATATGTGTACTTACCATAACTTTTATTGAAAATGCAGACACATTTTATTGCGGATCTATCCTCGAATTTCGTCAATAAGTGCATAAATCGGCAAATACAAAACTTATTTAAAGAATATAGATCAGAACTGCATAAGAACTATTGTAGCTTTGAGAATCCTGTACTTGCTCATGAAAGCCCACCAGACAAGTTAACAAATAAAGAAGATTGGAAGATTCTTTGTGATCGATGGGAGACTCATGAATGGTAGGTAAGTTTTATGTGTTTTTTATACTTATTGTTTACATAAATTATTGTACTAATATATTATAACTTGTGTAGGAAAAAAGGTGAAGAACAAGAAGAGTAGAGAATGTCTCAATTTCAATCGTTATTGTCGGTCGAAATCTTTTCTTCAAGTGTAAAATGGATTGATATGGTATGATGCAAATTCATTATTGTTTTATTCATTTTCCATTAAATCTAAAGAATAAATTTGTTTATTGAATTACAGATGATTGAGAAGGGTGACAAAGTAGGCCAAGTAGAATTGTTTTACAAAATTCACTTCTCAGAGAAGTAGGAGTGGATAAGTGAAGCCGCCAAAAAAGAATATATAAGTTATATTGTATCATACATGTGTAAATTAACCCTTATATATAGAATATAACCTAAAAATTATTATAAATATAGTTGGCAATGCAAGAAAAGATCAGAAAATCATCAAAAGATGGGCTTGAACCAACAACGGAGAAAATTATTTGTGAACGGGTTTTGGGAAAACGATCAAGCTACACCAAAGGTCTTGGATGGAACCCAAAACTCAATTTAGCTACAAATAGTACATCTTCCTCACAAATTGAGAAAGATATTGGGAATTATTATGAAAAGCTTGAGGCGGAGGTGACAAGTTTAAAGGAGAAAAATGTCATGTTGAAGTCAATAGTATCAAGTTTTCAAGATCAATTGACTAAAATCACAAGATAGTTAGTTGCGCAACAAAAGCAAGGAGATGGACCGTCGAACAACTAGGCATGTTATGACAACTTTCAATTCTTAGTTAGTGGATTTAGGAACCTAATCTAGTTGTTTTGTGCTATCCTGTAGGTATGGTAGCCACTTTAAGTGTGTGTGTTTTAGTGTACTCGTTCCCACTTTGTAATTCAAATGGCGTTTAGGTAGAACTAGGACACGTTCGTAGCTTGGAGGGGTGATGTATATGAGTTGTTTTCTATATTATCTAGAAGCCTAAATGTGCACTTTAAAAGGAATCTGTTCTTGGCTTATTTAGTTGTTGTGTGGCTATCCTCCAGTTATGGAAGTCACTTCAAATATGAGCGTTTTAGTAGATTTAGGAACTTCATTTGTTTGTTTTGTGGCTATCTTGCAGTTACCGTAGCCACTTTAAATATGTGTGTTTTATTGTACTTGTTGCCACTTTGTGGTTTAAATTTCGTTTAGGTAGAACTAGGACATGTTCGTAGCTTGCGTGGCAGAGGGGGAGGGTCGAGGGGAAGAGGGAGGGATGTATATATCATAATTGTTTTTTAGATTATCTAGAAGCCTAATTGTGCACTTTAAAGGAACTTTGTTCTTGAATTATTTGTAGGGATCTGAGAGTTGAGTTATATGCTTTTAGGACTATCGAATGGTGGGTACTTTCTATGCATTTGGCGTTTAGATGGTTTAAATGGTTTTTTAGATTATCTATTTGTTTAAGTGGATTTACGACATGCTCGTAGCGTGGGGAGGAGTTCATGTCTTAATTATAACCATTTTAATCACTTTTTAGATAGTAAAATAGTTGTTTGTGATGTCCATGTTTTAATTATGAACATTGACGACATGTTTGTAGCTTGAGAAGGGGATCATTCTTCATAACCATTTTAAAATTGACGGCATGTTTGTAGTCTTTCTATGATTGTTAAGATCTTTTTGTACATTTTTCTTTGTTGATTTTAAGAAATCTTTCATGATATTTGTTTTTCCTATTTCAGGTTGTCGTGTAAATTTTTAAAGATCATTTTTTTGGAGATTGAAAAAAGATTTTGAGATGATTACTTAGTTTTGTTTAATTGTATATACACAGTTTTTGTTCGTAGAATTTTATAGTTTGTGTTTTGAATATTAGTCTTATTTTTAAATATATAAGCTTACTCTTATTATATTTGTCCCCAATTGATCTGTTTGAAGATTAATTTTTATTTCTGCATAATTAGGTATCAAGGAAATAAAAAATTGGTTATTTAATTATTCCAAAAAATATATAAAATTATAAACAACGTATGTCAACACAAATAAACATTGGTAGAAATTTGTGTATTGAACTAAAATTTTTGGTTGTTTAGGAATATGTTTTTTCCGATGCAAATTGTATTTTGTTAGGAAAACACATATGTCGACGCAAACAATTGAGTTGCCAAAAATGGTATTTATACCGAAAATAGTTTTCGTCGAGATAAACTTCTCCCGACATAGATACGACAACGATTATGCCAATACAAAAAAATGCATTGGCATAACCTATCCCGACATTTTTAGAAATTTGCCTAACGTTTTTTGTGTCGAGAAAGGTGAAAATTCTTGTAGTTAATTTAGTTTGTTTATCAGTTATCATGTCAACATTGTGCTCCACTTTTGTATTCTATATTAGATCCACTTCAATTTTTCATTAAAAAACGCATGAAAACCTAATAAATGAAAATAGTGTTTATAAGCTTAATTCTCAAAAACCAAACTGTTATTAAATAGTATCTTAATAAATGAAAATAGTGTTTATAAGCTTATTTTTAAAAAACCAAACAGTTATTAAACGACATCTTATTTTTTTTATTCCCAATTTTTATTTTTTAATATTTGATATATTATTTTTTTTAATATTTCAATATAATATTTTACTTTTTTTTCTTAAGGATAATATGTCAAAATTACATATATTTTAATTTTTAACTGAGGAAGGAATAATAACTTTTTTCCAATAAATTATATGTATGAAATATGTAGTTTTGACCTTTTTTTCTCTAATAATATATAACTATTTGTTTGTTGTGAAATTGAGGAGCACAATGAGAACACGGATAGGGAGAAAATATAATACAATAATAAATAAATAAATAAAATAACTAAAAGCATAAAATAACTAAAATTATAAAATTGGATAATATGTAAATTGAAGTGGAATTCTCTACCAATGTATATATGATTTTAAGATCCACCAAATGCCACTATTTATAGGCAAAGTGGCAAGTAGGATGTGGACTTACGTGGACACCAAGCATGAATAACTACAAGACACATGAACAACATGAATGGTGATACATGGCCTTTTAGACACTAAGCATTGGGCATCTATATATATGATATATGCCTCGTTAAAACCTTATTAGGAAAAACTCTAGTGAAGGAAAAAGAGTACATATTTCATATAATACATACTCCTAAAAAAAATACAATATATTTAATCCCCATGAAAACATCACTTAAGATCTCTTAGTTGCCGCTTCCAATGTTGTGCACCAATTTTTCAAAAGTTGAGATTGGTAATGTCTCTGTAAATAAGTCTGTCAGGTTATCCTTCGAACAAATTTGTTGTACAGTGATCTCACTATTTTCTTCAATATCATGAGTGTAGAAAAGCTTTGGTGAAATATGTTTTGTTATATCTCCTTTAATATATCCTCCTTTGATTTGAGTTATGCAAGTTGTGTTGTCTTCGTATAATATTGTTGGAAGGTTTTTATTAGAAGCCAAGCCACATGTTTCACGAATGTGTTGAGTCATTGACCTAAGCCATACACATTCTCCACTAGTCTCGTGAATTGCAAGAATTTCAGCATGATTTGAGGAAGTGACCGTTATAATCTATTTCACTGATTGCCATGATATAGTAGTTCCTCCACATGTGAATAGATAACCTGTTTGAGATCTAACTTTATGTGGATCAGAAAAATATCTAGAATCTACATAACCAACTAGATCAAAATTTGATTTATTTGAATAAAACAAACCTATATAGATTGTTCCTCGAAGATAGCGGAGTATATGCTTAATTATGTTCCAATGTCTTTTTTGTAGGAAAAGAATTATATCTAGCAAATAAATTTACTGAAAATGCAATATCTGGTCTTGTATTATTAGCAAAATACATAAGTGCACCAATTGCACTAAGATATGGTACTTCAGGACCAAGAAGTTCTTCATTATCTTCTCGAGGTCGAAATATATCTTTCTTTATATCCAATGAACGAACTTCCATTGGATTATTTAATGGATGTGTTTTGTTCATATAAAATTTTTTCAAAATTTTTTCTATATAAGTTGACTTATGAATAAATATTTCATTTGCTAAATGCTCAATTTGCAAACCAAGAAAATTTTTGTTTTTCCGAGATCTTTCATCTCAAATTCTTTCTTAAGATATTCTATTGCCTTTGAAAGCTCTTCAGCAGTTCCAATTATATTCAAATCATCAACATATACAGTTATAATAACAAATCTATAAAAACACATGGACATATTGGATTATTTTGATCTTTTTCTTTCAATAAATATCCACTCAGGCAATTGTACCACATCCGTTCTGATTATTTCAATCCATATAGTGATCTTTGTAACTTTATTGAATACCATTCCCGGGAATTTGATGTATATGTTTCAAGTACCTTAAATCCTTTTGGGATTCTCATATAAATATCATTATCAAGAGATCCATATAAATATGTTGTGACTACATCCATAAGATGCATATTCAGACTTTTATACACAGTCAAGCAAATTAAATATCTTAATGTAATTGCATCCACCACTGAAGATTACGTCTCCTCAAAATCAGTATTAGGTTTTTATGAAAAATCTTATGCAACTAGTCTTGCTTTATATATTATGAGCTCATTATTTTCATTTCTTTTCCTCATAAATACCCATTTGTATCCCACAGGTTTAACACCTTCTAGTGTTCAGACTACAGGTCCAAAAACCAGACGTTTTGAAAGTGAGTTTAATTCTGCCTCGATTGCTTCTTTCCACTGAAGCCAGTTTTTTCTATGTCGACATTCTTCAACAGATTTTGGTTCAAAATCCTCATTTTCAGATATAATATCAAGAGCAACATTATACACAAAAATATTTTCAATAATTACATTAGTTCGATTCCATCTTTTTCCTATCATGACATAGTTTATTGAAATCTCATTATTATCTTTACGTATTTCACCTTCCTCACTAGTCATGTCGATGATTTCTTTATGGGTATTTACATCCTCAACCAAGTTTTTTTCATTAATCATTATTTTTCATTTTCGCGGATTTTTTATCTTTGGAACCCACTGGTCTACCACTCTTCTGGCATGTTCCAGACTCATTAGTGACAACTTGTTGTGTTAAGATATCAATTTTTATGGAATATTTGTAGCTGATATATGTGACTTAGCAATCCGTACAGTTAAGATATCAATTGATTTGCTATATTTTACAAATGAATTATTTTATGAACTTCAAGTTCACATTAATCTGTACAGGGATCTAAATGTGACAATAACGATGCAATCCATATAATTTCTTTTTTCAATTTCTTAATTCCTCCCCTAATGTTGGAAAATTTTGTCTCATTAAAATGACAATCAGCAAATCGTGCAGTAAATACATCACCCTTAGGGGCTCAAGATATTTAATAATTGATGAGGAATCATATCCAACATATATTCCTAACCTCCTTTGAGGACCCATCTTAATGCGTTATGATGGAGCAATTGGAACATATACTACACATCCAAAAATTCTCAAATAGGAAATATTTGGCTCATGACCATAAGCTAATTGTAATGGCAAGTACTTATGAAAAGCTAGTGGCTTAATGTGTATAAGTGATATTGCATGCAAAATAACATGTCCCCATACAAATGATGGAAGCTTAGCTCTCATAAGTAATGGTCTTGCAATTAATTGCAAAAGTTTTATAAATGATTCTACTAAATCATTTTGCATGAACATGAGCTACAAGATGTTCAACATTTATCCCAAATGACATACGATAATTATTAAAAGCTTGGGATGTAAATTTACAGACATTATCAAGACGAATGGTCTTAATTGTATAATAAGGAAATTGTGCTCTTAACTGAATTATTTGAGCAAGTAATCTTTCAAATGCAAGATTTCGACCTGATAATAAACATACGTGTGACCATATTCTAGATGCATCTATTAATACCATAAAATATCTAAATGGTCTACTTGGTGGGTTAATGGGTTCACATATATCACCATGAATTCGTTCTAAAGTTGCAGGTGATTCTATCCCCACTTTAGCTGGTGATGGTCTATTATCAATTTTCCATAAGAGTAAGCATCACATGACAATTCATTAAATTAAAGAATCTTTTGGTTCTTCAATGGGTGTCTATTTAAATTTTCAATAATTCTCCTTACCATTATAGATCCTGGATGACTCAATCGGTCATGCCAAATTGTAAATATGTCTGGATTCGTGAATTTCAGGTTCATTGTTGCATATGTTTCAATTACTTATATATGAGTATAATACAATCCATAAGATAAAACAGACAACTCTTCCAGTATATATTTTTCATCTAAGACAGTGGATATGATATATAGATATTCCACACTATTCTTACTATTAGTCTCAATATGATAACCATTGTAACGTATATCTTTAAAACTTAGAAGATTTCTTTTTGATTAACTAGAGAACAATGCATTGTCAATTATAAATTTTGTTCCTCAAGGAAAAATAATATTTTTTTTTTCAAAACCTTTGATCAAGTTTGTAGAACTTGATATTGTATTTACTTTTGTTTTCAACATTGTCAATTTGGAAAAGTATTTTTTAACTTTAAGTATTGTATGTGTAGTTGCACTGCCAGACATAGATCTTCTTTGCTCATTTTTTAATCACCCAACATATGAAAATGATCTACGTTTCTTCATTAAAATAAAATAATTACAATAAGAAAAACAACACTTAAAATATACAAAAGTTACTAAAAAAACATGAAAATAAATAAAAGAAAACAACAACTTTAAATCTAGATATTCTCAAAGTCAAACGTAACAGTTGATGTGCCACCAATTGTGTCAATCTTCTCTTCAAGAGATTCAAAGAAGTCCGCCACATCCAAGTTTGTCATATGGGATGAGTCAAATATATCATTATCCTGGTATACAAAATTTGCTTCCACATTTTTCTCTTTTTCCTTCAGGGAGGCTTGATAAAGGTCAACTAAGTGTTTTGACGTAGATAGGTATGTAACCGAGGCCCAACCATTTCGCATCAGAAATATTTATTTTCAACACTCTTTGAACTTTTATGTTGTGGAGTTTTTCATTTGTGATCATCATTTTGTGTAGTTCTTTTGAAATTTAAATGATTAGAATGACCACCACGAAAATAATAATTATTTCTTCCTCTGCGACGGTCACGACCTCGACTGCAACACGACCTCGACCATAATTATTATTAAAATTCACAGCATTCACTTCAGAGAATGATGTTGTTTCGGTTAGTCGAGATTCATGATTTTTCATCAATAATTCGTTATTTTGTTCGGCCACGAGAAGAAATGAAATTAATTCAGAATACTGTTTAAAACCCTTCTTTCGATATTGTTGCTGCATGAGCATATTTGAGACATGAAATGTAGAAAATGTCTTCTTTAACATATCAGCATCAATAATTTTCTCTCTACATAACAACAATTTTGAACTGATTTTAAATAATGCGGAGTTGTAATCACTTATTGATTTGAAATCTTGTAGCCTCAAGGCATTCATAACAAGCTTTAAGAAGAATAACTGTTTTTATGATCATACCTCTCTTTCAAATTTTTCCACAAGATACAAGGATATTTTATTGTAAGATACTTCATTTTCAATCCCTCATGAATATGATGACGAAGGAAAATCATAGTTTTTTCTTTTTCCTAACTGGATGTCGTATTTCCTTCTTTAATAGTCTCCCCAAGATTTATAGCATCCAGGTGGATTTCGGCATCAAGTACCCATGACAAATAATTATTGTCATTAATATCAAGGGTGGAAAATTCTAATTTTGTGAGATTTGTCATGGCAGTACTATCATAAAATATTGTACTTACGTCAGAAATTTAATAGATATTGAATATACAAACTAACATTAAATTTATTAATTATAACGAAGAGGAAAAAATCGACATACATTTAGGACGTACCTTTAGCGGGAAAAATGACAGGAACTCATGTTGATAACGTGTTGTGAAAATTGAGGAGCAAAACGGGAACAAGGATATGAAGAAAATATAATATAATAATAATGAATAAACAAAATAACTAAAAGCATAAAACAACTAAAATTATAAAATTGGATAATATGTAAATTGAAGTGAAATTCTTATTGCATATATGATTTTAAGATCCATCAAATGTCACTATTTATAGGCAAAGTGGCAAGTAGAATATTGATTTACATGGACACCAAATACGAATAACTACAAGACACATGGACAACATGAATGGTGACACATAGTCTTTAGGACACTGGACAATGGGCATCTATTTTCTATAATATTCATAAATATTGTTAGAATTTTCCTCATCATGACTTTTCATTTTAATATTTTAATATATTTTTTCCTTTTTCGATTTTTTCGTACAAAATCTAAAATTTAAGTATTAATCTATAATAAACAAAAGTTTAGAGACTATATCACCGAAAATATTTTGTAATTTAGTTCAACATTATGTATTCATGTTTTAAATTAAAATACAATCCTTTTATTTAGGTAATTTTCAAATAATTATTATTTTATGAGTGGGTTGCTTAAAAACTTTAGCTTGGTATATATATATATATAGATAAAACAAAGGTAAAGTGTATTGTTTTAGATTATAAACAAGATTAACTAATATAATGTTTGTAATATATTTGAATGGTTTGTATAAATATTAACTTTTGATAAATTTATTATAAGAACACAAAGATGAAAGCCCTGTAATTTAGTAACTATTTTATTTTTAATTTTTGAAAATTGTATCTGTTTCACAGAATTTCTGGATTATGTTTTTCATATTTTCTATGTCAACATATGAATTCTTTGCCAAATTTCAAAAACAAAAAATATTTTTTTATTCAAATTTTGACTTGAATTTTGAAAACACTATTAAAATATAGATGCAAAACATACGATTTAGTAGATGAAAGTGATGTTTAATTATAGACTTAATTTAAAAATAAATTTAAAACTAAAAACAAAATTATTATCAAACGAGACCTAATTTTTAGCTTTTGATTTTTAAAAAATATACTTATCTTCTCACAATTTTTTCTCAACAAATCTCATATTTAAAAGTATAGAGGTTTAGAAATAATCTAGTATTATTATTAATTACTCAACAACATGTGGGATGAAGAAGCAAACTTCTAACCCCAAAATTGATAATACAAACTTTATGTCAGTGAGTTGCTCATTTTGGCAGAAGTAGTCCATTATGAGTCGTTATCACTAAATCTTATATATGCAATATTACTTGTACTATAAAATCTATAATATCGAGTTATTAGTCAATTAGTGTTTAACAAGTATAAACATATAAGTTCAAATATTATTGTTCTCCTAGCTATGAATTGTTTGTGGTATTAGAGCTTTAGGATAAACATCTATGGTATCATTGATGGTCTAATTCTTACGCAATGCAAACTACCCTTTTCTCTATTCCTAAATCCCTTTGCTTTCTTCAATACATCATTTACTTTATTAAGTAAATATTTGAATTCATATATAGTTTAAATAAATATCATTACATAAATGGGGAAAATAATTGAAGAAAGAGCCGCCTTTCATATATGCATTTAAACCGATCAACAAATTTACAATAAGGAAGTTAGAAGGATGGGAGGAAAAATGCAATGGTGTGGTCACCATTTTCAAATAATTTAATTTTTAGAAGGAAAAAAAAGAAAAAGAAAAAGAAGAAGAAGAAGAAGAAGAGTGTGGAATAAATGGATTAATTAATTGGCATTCTGCTGCCCTCGTGATTCTTATTAAATGTTCTTCTCTTTCTCTTCACAAATTCAACCCGAATAAATACATAAATAAATTAAATTGCAATAATTTTTTAACATAGAAAAAGGGGGGGTTGTATTTTTGAAATTTGTGAAGTTAAATGCTTTAAATAATTGCGATATTGATGCCTTCAACTTCATCAATCTCTGCTTCCATAAGTACTTTTTTCTGCCTTATCTTTCTTTCACATTCTCTATTCCTTCTACAACGACCGTACATATTCAAATTACAAAAAAGAAAAAGGTCTCTTTTTTTCTTTTAAATACTTTTATTTTGTGGGTTTAGTTTAATTTTGTTTTTTTGTGTTTTACAGGTGAGTATGGTGAGAAAAGCTGATGAGAATAATTCAGTTCCTAAATGGCTTGAAATTCTTCTAGTAGAGAAATTCTTTACTCCATGTTCACTTCACAAGTCTTGTAAGAAGAATGACAAGACTTTCTTTTGCTTGTCTTGCTGCTCTGCCATTTGCTTCTCTTGCTTCTCTTCTCATCCTACTCATACTTTTCTTCAGGTATATCGTAACTCATCAACTTAAGTTTTTTTTTTTTTTTTTTTGAATTCACTACGTACAAGAGCATGTGTATCTCCCTCCCTTTAGTCACTCACAAAAACAAAAATTTAATAATAATTTAAAACAAAAGTAAGAAGAGTTTGTCACGTGCCAAATTAAATTGAACAATTGAATGAGATGCACAAAAATGAATGTAGCCTAAAATGCAATTATTTATGTATAAATAGTATCTTAACAAGAATTTTGTCTCTTTGTAGATGTTATTTTTAATCTAATTAACATCCATATAATTTTCAGTGATGGTATACATCAATATAAGATATGAACAAAATTGATTGAACCTACAAAAAAGAAAAGTAAGAAATTATAATATAATTATATAGGTATGAAAATCAGTAATTTACTCTCTCCTTCCTTCTTTAACCTGACGATTAAAGTTTAATTTTGATTCAAATGTATTGTAATATAACATATCAGCTAAAGCTTTTGGGACGATGACGGTTTGGTTGGGTTGGTTTTTGGTGATGGGCAGATAAGAAGATATGTGTACCATGAAGTTATACGACTAGGAGATGCTGAGAAGCTGCTGAATTGTTCTCTTGTACAAGTAATGATATTATAGTGCATATATATATTATTATGGTTTGCCATGAATATTAAGTTATAATATAATGTGTGTACTTTAAATATAATTGTGTGATATTTTGAACAGCCATACACAACAAATAGAGCAAAAGTAGTGTTTCTGAAACAAAGAAGGGCAAAGAGAAGAGGTTTGAGAGGAGGATCGGGTAATTTGTGCATCACATGCCTTCGCAGTCTTCAATATCCATATCTCTTTTGCTCTCTTTCATGCAAGGTCTTTTCTTATTCCCTTTTATGCTTTATTCATTACATTTTCTTTTACCTATTTTATACACTAATTCATTATTTGTTTGTGTTTATTTTATATTTAATAGATTTCTAATCAATTTAAACTTTTTAAAATTATTTCGTTTAATACGATCCTAAACTTTTAATTTTGTGTCTAGTAGATTTGTGCATTTAAAAAATAAAAAATTCAGGTATAAAATTTATAATTCTCAAAGTTCAACGACTATCAAATAGATACAAATATCAAAGTTAATTGACTAAATTTATAATTTCACTTATATTTTTTAATAGAATAGACAAAAATTTGACATTTTTTTTAATACAGAAAATGTTGGTGTGAATTTGAACTTTTACCTCAAAACAATTACTAAACTTTTTCATGTTTCAAAAACCTCACACTAAATATAATCAATTACAAGTTTAGTACTTTGCTTTTTTTTTCAATTTTCAATTGTCTATTTTGATCATTCAACTTTAAAAAATATTCAAATAAAAATTTGAATTTATTTAAGTTTGCCATCTAACACACACTATATATATATATATTTGAACTTATAATTCTATATTTAATACGTGTTTGGACTCATTCTCCATTTATTTTAAAATTTTATAGACCTAGTTAACTCAAAATTTAAAGTTTATAGTTCTTACCATACATAAAATTTACTTTTAGAAAAATAGTTGGGTACATCTTGAAATGTACTTATATTTATGTATCCTATTCTCATCAAACACATAAAAAATAAATTAAATTATTTCAAAAAAAGAGAGAAAATTTTGTGCGATCGAAGAATTTGATGAGATATACAAAGATAGATATTGTTGAGAGAATACTTTATGAAATAGATTTGTAGTGATTGTTAGGCACAAAATAGAAAAAGCCTCAATATTTATCATCAATTTTTAAAACTTTGAGAGCATAAAAGAAGAAAGTTATAAAGAGGTGGTTTTGGCAAATTTCCTCTAAATATTAATATCATACATATAAGGGTGGGGTTTCAAGTTTCTTACCAATAATTTAAGGGTTAATGTCTAATTATTGTGTGTTTTCTTTAGATGAATCAAAAGGTGAATGACAAAATTGAAATAATGAAGAAACAACAAAGGAATTATGATTATCTTCCAACTCGAAGCACAACAGAAAACCAAACCCCAACCTCCGTTCTGGAATTGGATTTCCCCTCCGCCGTCTCAGAAACCGCCGCCGCCATTAAATTAGTGAAGAAGAATCGTAGCTGTGTGAAATCGTTAGCGGCGGTTCTGTGCCGGCCGAGATGCTTCCCCATCTCCGATATCGGCACCGCCGTGAACCGCCGAAAGGGCGTTCCTCAAAGATCGCCGTTAACTTGATTTTCCTACTATATCTCTACCATATATTAATTATTATTATATATGTTTGCTTCGTTATGATATAATAATGTATGTAATCAAATTTCGTATTGTATATTGTAATTATTTCCCTAAAAGCCCTCTTGGCTGATTCAATGTGTTTCAATTTTATAATCCACACTTGCATTCAATAGCTATGACTTCCAATTATAGAAAAACTTTGCATTTAAGCATACTTGGACACAAAAATAGTACTAAGTAATGGTCACTTGGGAAGTGCAATAATTCTCATATTGCACGTACTCCTTTTTTAGAACTGGGTTAAAAAAAAACCACTACAACAAATTACTTTTCTTGGGTAAGAGTTAGAAACTATAAATTTTTTATGGTCTCATCTGTCAATCAACTATACTCAGCTTTGGCATTACAATAAATTACTAACCCTTTTATAAAGGTCTTCGTTCAAATGCCATGAACTTATTATCTAGAACTTAGATCGATCAAGTATGGATATCAAACTTAAGTTGAATTTATATTTGACATATTTATATTATTTACGTTTTTCACCCTAGAGTTTAGAGAACTCTAAAGGCGCCCCTGTTCTATATTATGAATAATTCCTTCTTATAATAAACTATTCTCCATCTATCCATAGATGCAGTTAATACACTGTTAGTAAACCATGTAAACCTTAGTATGTCGATTCTCTTTTGTTTTACGTTTTCTGTTTATCTTTGATTGTCGATTCTTAACAAATTGGTGTCAGAGTTAGGCCTTGATAAAGTCACGTCGATAAAATCTTTAGTTGTCGAATAATGAAGTGGGAGCCCTAGGCAGGTAGTGTGCTCAAGTGTAATTCGGATGGATGATCTACTTTGTGGTAGAGTTTGCAGTGCCCTCAAGTGTAAATTGAAGATCAGATGACTATTTGAAGAAATGTTCAGTGGTCATTTATTCGAAATGGGGATTGTTGAGAATGTGATATATCAAAGTTTCACATTGACTAGATAAGGGAATGGTCAGTGGGTTCATAAATGAGGACATATCTCTAATCATATTGAACCTTTTTAGCAAAACTTAAAGCAAAGTCATGAGGGTTAAAAACCAGCTTTATTAGTATATTTATGTAAAACAAATTTGATTATAGCTCAATTAGTTAGAATATGTATCTTCGATCAAAAGCTTAGAGTTCAAATTTCTTACTTCATATAATTTATTAAACTGAATAAACAGTGTAATCACATATATAAAATATAAAAAAGGTAAATACTTTAGGCAATGAGCACATGTCTAAAACCATGGGTAAGGATCCGTCAAAGATAACAAATAATTTGATCACATTGCATAATGCAATAGCCTCATTGAATTATAAACTATAGGGTATCCACCACACATATATTCACATATGTTCTTACCAATTATTATTTCTATGAATCTTTTTATTATCCTCAATATTAAAGATTCGTATCTGCCATCACCTTAAAATCCTCTTCCATGCTATATTATAGTGATAACAATTTATATGTTACCCTCATTGATATTGTGGACAACTTGATACTTACCTTAGCTATTAAAATGCTATAGTAATGTATGGTTGTCGGTCACTTATAATAAAGTTTTGACGTACCTATACAACAATTATTCAATTTAACATTAATGTATTTATATTTTAAATGATTCATTTCAATTGCCGAATCAATATAGAAAATATGGTTCTAAGAAGAGGGTACACAAAATATCGATTTTTCTTATTGTTCTTTTTGAATGTGTATTTACTAATAAAGTTATTATTAGTAGACAATATGTACATCTAGTCCTAATAAACTCAGACATGTTTTAAATTTTTCAAGCTATCTTGTCATTCCCAATAAAATGAAACTACTTATTCATCAAAGCAAATAATAAAAACTTTGTCTATGGAGAAAGTATTAAATGATGAGTGAGTTGTTCTAGACTTTATGTTAGAGTTAATTAGAAAAGACTCCTTCACTAAACTTTCAATAGAAACTTTTTTTCCAAAATGATCACAGTTCAACTGACGTAATGTTTGTACTATCAACTTTAAAGTTAAAGATTTGATTCTTCCACCATATATATTATGTAAAAAAAAAAAAAAAAAGAGACCTTTCTAGTCGAATATGGATGATTTATGATAGCTTTAGAACGTGTCATTTATATATATAAAACAAAACATAAAAGGTGTAAACTTTTTCATATTTGTTTAGGAATTGGACATAGGTCTTCTAATCTTTACACCATTTTAAATATCCTACCAAAATTGTTAGCATTGACTTATGTCGACATTGAGGCCCATTCAGACATTGTTTTATGGGTATAGATATTAAATATTTGTAATTAATGTTTGTGTTTGGATATGCGGGATAATTAATATTTGGAAGTTAAATATGTGTATTCTATTTACCAATTTTGTATGTAGAAACCAAAATGAATTAATTAAATACAAGAGACCAATTATTATAGTCATCAAATAAATTTAACATTTTTTAATCAATAAATGAATACTTTTATATTAAACCTTTATTAAACATAATTAATTAATTTAAACTAATTATTAAAAATAATTAAATTATTATAAATTAATTAGAATAATAATAATAATAATAATAATTTATATTAAATAGTTAAGGTTGCATAAAATATTAATTGTAAAGATATTTATTGAAATTTATTAAGTCTATTTAATATATTTATATTGATTATTTAATTAAAATTAATAATAATGAGTAATTCATGTTATTTTAATAATTAATTAAGCTATATTTTTGCTGATCATTTCCTAGACATAAAAATCCCATATTTTTTTAAGGTATTAAAAAACCCATATTAGATGGATTTTGAAGTTCCTTAATATTCTAGGTTTTAAGAACTGGCATTCTAAACAAACAAGGATATTAAATATTTTTCTGAAATCTCATGAAAAAACCTGTGAAATAAACCGACCACAAAGGAAAACATAAATATAAGATTCGGTTTATATCTCACTAGTGAGAGTGAAGGGGACCAAGCTATATAATAGAGTGCGTTTGAAGTACATTTTCAAGTGTCTAATCTAAAAAATAAGTCATTCAGGAAGAAATTGGAATGTTTGGCTACCAGTGAATATAGATTTTCAAGTGTATTTTAATCCGTTCCTATCAAAAGTATTTAAATAAAAATATAGTTTTTGAAAAATATTTTCTCTAAGTCAATCTAAATCAACCCCTACTATATTGCATGATATAAATATGGAAGGAAAATAAGATAATAGGTAAACTAAAACTAAAGAGGAAAAACTTGTACATTGCCTACAAAGAAATGAAGTATGACAATTGAAAAATAAATACGACAGAAAAGTGAGATGAACAATGGCTTAAATTTAATAAATAAAAGAACAAAACAGTGCTGGAAATTTAAAACTAAATAATGTTGAAACTAGCTGGAAATACAAAAATTTTTTGTGGCGAATCGAAGTTGAATCGAAGTTGGAAATACAAAAAATAATGTTGAAATGTTGAAACTAGCTTAAATCGAGAGAGAAAACTACTATCACTACTACAAGAAAAGTCATTTATAGTGACGCATAAAATGTGTTGTTGAAAGTCCAAAAATGTTACTAAAGATATTAACAACGTCGCAGTTTCCGTGTAGTTAAAAGTTTTGTGGTGCTTTTAGCGCGGGCCGCTAAAAGGTAACTTTTATTAACGTATATACGTCATTAAAATTTATCCAATTTATTTTACTCACAAATTTCGTTTTTGACTCATTCACCCACCCCTCCAACTAGCATTCATATAGTTTGAACAAAGATATCTTGATCTTCCTTCTTTGTCTAAATATTTTTTTGCGATTTTCATAAAGAGACAATTGCAAATATAGACATTAGGCCCAAAGTATTAGCAGATATAACATAATGTAAAAAAAATTGTAAATATGGCCAAATTTAAATAGTTTATCGGTGATAGACCATATTATTGGTAGGAGTCTATCAGTGATAGACCATATCACTGGTAAGAGTCTATCGACGATAGAAGTCTATCGTTGATAAACTTGTCTATATTTGCAATTTTTTTTAAATGATGTTATACACTTTGTTATTATTCCTAAAAATGTTACCAATTGCAGTTACCCTTTGATAAAACTATCAACACCATTACAATATCGACTACACATTCGATCTTTTAAATTTATCCAACTTCGATTCATAACAAATACAAATTAAAGTATCTAAGTTAGAAATCAAAGTGTTAGAGTCTAAATCATATGTAAATTGCAAAACATATAGGCGAGCAAAATATTATTAAAATTAAATTACTAGATATTCCAATACCACGTTAAATTACTAATAACATTCAATTTTAAATTGATAAGTTGGATATATAGTAACTTTTCTAGTAAGGTTAAAACCACTAGCTACAAACCATTAGAACCACCCTATACTATATTTAGGTGAGGAGAATAGACCCAAATGGAGTTGTTACACTACAAGTAAAAAACTAATTTACCAATTTTTCTATTTTCCATGGAACTACTACAAAAAAAGATTGAAAACTATCCCTAAATTCTTAAACTTAACTTCAATTTTAGGGATTTTGTACAAAAGTTTTCAATTCTTAATCATATTATCTTCAATATACAAGAAGCATTTCTGAATAAATAAAGAAACTAAAAGGCATTAATCAAAATAACTAAACTCATATGTTCTTGAATTTAGAAAGTATAACTGGTTGAGTTCCTAAATTAAGTTCTATATTGATGGAAAGTTGATTGGCTAAATATACTAACAAAATACATACTAATTGATGGAAATGAGTGGGTTCTCTGAAGATAAGTGGCTTCTAGTTTGTCCAAAGGTGGAAATCGTCGAAAAGTTGTGTGAGTTTAGAAATCGGGATTGAATGTGTACTAATGGATGGAAAATTCACATAAAAGTACCTAAAAATGAGTGGGTTCTCTGAAACTTCACACAAAACGTGTTTAGCTTATTGGCAGCTTCCAACAGGCACATTCCTTGGCAGCTATTTCCATTTGCGTGCAAGACTGGTTTAGTTCATCAAGGGTCAGTTCGTAGCAAGGTGTTCGTTCATAGCAAGCTAACTTCGTCAGTTGTCCGAGAAGGAACTCTTATACAAGAGTATCCATAAGCATGTTCGGATCTTTCCTCTTTCATTGTGACTGAATTACCACACACACATTCTAACAAATAGGTATGCAATTTTACACTAATTAACGATATGCTTTGATAAATAAAATACAAGAGATTCCGTATACGCATCAGTTGAAGACTCTATTCACTTCAGACTCAACCTAGCGGAAACAAAACTCTACGTTCTTTATTGCCCAGCAAACAGTCGGCTACCAGCAGCACGATCGTCTACACGAACGACAACAAATGAACAAGCAAAAGCATAGACGACACCACCACTTAGAGTCCTTGATATTCTCGGAGTGAAAATCCAAAGAGTGGTCTTTGTTGAATTTGGTAGAGGAAGAAGGAACGGGATGATTGTGTAGAACGATAAGCAAGTGGGAGAAGGCTATCGCATAGCGGATGCTTATCGTTAAGAGAAAGCTACACGATCGTGTAGGTTTTACTAAGCGATCGTCTAGTATTTGGTAAGTGATCATTTAGAAAACTCGACACGCCAAGTGACCGTTTAGAAAAGTTGAGCGATCGTTTAGATGCAGGGTATGTGATTGTTTAAGCGATAGGGCGCTATCGTATAGGCTCTCAGCTAAGTGATCGATACGTTTTCACACCTTTAGCAATTTTTTCGAACTCTTTGCAAAATGAAACAAGTTTTCATTTAATTCTTCAGTTACAATAATCGAATACTGATTTTCCCACTAACGCACGATTGAGGATAAGTTTTTGGCCTATTATCACATAATTAACCAATTGATTAATAAATTAATATAATCATATTATATTCTTAACCTATAGTTTGATATCATATATCTACTATAGTAATTTCTCCTCTACTTGATATAAATCATATTTATATCTAATTTCCTTCAAAATAATGTATTTCATACATTTAGTCAATTATATCATATATAATTAATCAGTTCAATTATATCATATATAATCGAACTCCCTCTTGTCAATTTGAACATTTCAAATTGACCCAAAAACTAATTCTCGACTTTATCCAAGCTACCTAGGGGACCTTATGAACTTATGGCTCGAAGTTCCAACGGTACGTGAATAGTTGACTAAACTCTTTAGCCACGAGATCCACCATCCGTTAACTGTCAGGCATTCCACTAAAGACCAACAGCTAAACTCTTCTTACCAAAGATATATTTCTGTGTCCATCGGATATAACCAATCATGAGTATGATGACCCTTCACAAATTCTCATAAATACAGTTGGGCCAATTTACCATTTTTCCCCTGTAGTTACATCTCACTCCTTAAGTACCACTGATTCCTCTAATTAACAATTCAACATAGTACAACTATGTGTGAACACCTCTTGGGCCAAGAAAAGATGTGTGGTGCCACATCGTTCAAGCCCTGGAAACAGTCTTTAAGGGAGCTATCTATCTACTTGTCCTGCCTCGGGGAAGGAGTGAATTCCATCTTGTGTAGCTGAGTTCCCAGCTCCTAAATCAGACGAATCCCCAAAATGGTAGGTTTAAATTGGCGACCTGCCCACTCGCACCCATACAAATCAAAGGACCGCCCTCAATGGCAGGAGTTCCCAACTCACTCAGGATTGAGGTCATGTTACCTATGGTCATCCTAATGAAGTGAAGTCTTTGTCATGAACGGTGTTATATAACGAGACGTTAACACTTTGTAGTCAGGTCTTATACAAACTCTTTGTATAGAACGCCCCCACTCGCATGTCCCCTACACGAATGATCAGGATCAGACCATTTGTGACAAGTCACAACACTTGTGACCATTCCATAAAGCGGGCCGCATCCATAGCGTTACCAAGATAAGGTTTCCCTCATATATCCATATACTACAGACCATTTTGGTTATCACTCAAGACATGATCTATTTGTATATCACCACATACATGCTTAAGTTATATATATAACTAGGGATTTTATGTTTATTGGTTTGTGGTAAAGAAAATAAAACAAACATCTGAGCAAAATCAAGATGTGAAGTAAAATATCATATACTATACAACACAAGCGTTCGTACAAACTGTTCACAAACTATAAGACTCAAGACTTTAGGGCATCAACCCCAACAATCTCCCACTTGTTCTAAAGCGAAGTGAGGTGTACAATAAACTAGGGCATAAAAGTCCAGTACAAGAAAATCTCCCACTTTTCCTTGTTTAGCCACGGACGATCCTGTAGACCCATGCTTCGTAGGTAACCCTCAAACACTGTAGCCGTGAGAGCCTTCGTAATCGGGTCAACAACATTAAAAGGGCTTGGGTTAGATTGATACCTACTAACTATGCCCGTCTCATCTCCTCAACCCTTTGAGGTATCTGAGGACACATTTCCTTAGACAAAGTAACTTTATGCCTGAACGGCAGTAGGCCCCTTTTGGAGACCTGCATTGAGTACTTGAGCAAGATCTTGTCAATGTACGATGCTTGAGATAGTGCTAGCATTTTATTCTTACGATCTCAAAAGATCTGTATACCTAGAACAAGCTGAGCCTCTCCCAAATCTTTCATTTGGAATTGGGTCGTTAGCCAATTCTTAACTGTAGTCAGTAGACCTATCTCATTCCTAATTAGTAGGATATCGTCTACGTACAACACTAAGAAGACTACTGAAGCATTGATGATCGTCTTGTAAACACAAGGTTCATCAACGTTTTGGTCAAAGCCATATGACTTGATTGAAGTATCAAACCGTATGTTCCAAGATCAAGACGCCTGTTTCAGTCCATAAATGGACCGATTCAGTTTGTAAACCTTTTGCTCTTGACCTTGGGCTATGAGTCCCTTGGGTTGCACCATATAAATGGTCTCCTCAAGATTGCCATTTAGAAAGGCCATCTTGATGTCCATTTGCCAGATCTCAAAATTATAATAAGCTGCAATAGACAAGAGGATGCGGATCGACTTTAACATGGAAACAGGCAAGAAAGTCTCCTTATAGTCGACTTCCTCTACATGGGTAAAACCCTTTACCAGAAGTCGAGCCTTGAAGGTTTGTACCTTCACATCAGCACCCTCTTGTAGATCCATTTACAACCTATAAGTCTCACCCCATCAAGCTGATCTACAAGATCCTATACTGAGTTAAAGTACATCGACTCCATCTCGAGATCCATGGCCTTGACCCATTCATCCCGGTCAACATCCTCCATTGTCTTGTGATAAGACAACAGATCCTCAACGTCGCTATATTCTACCATAGCAAGGATTTTCATGAAACTCTGATAGCAAATGGGTGGGTTTGCAACCCTTCCACTACGTTGAGGTTCCATCAACTCTTGAGGTGGAACGAACTTACTAGATGAACTCCCATCAATAACTCTTGCTGATGCAGCAGGCTCTCCAACAACTCTTGATGAAGGTTCAGTAGTTTCATTGGAAAGCTCACGCAACACGACTTTGCTTCATAGACTATGCTCCCTTATATGATCCTCCTCCAAGAAAGTAGCATTTGTTGAAATAAACACTCTATTTTCCATCTAACCCTCTTGTGTACCTTTGGGCTAGCCTACAAAGAGGCATAACCTCGATCATGGTTCCAACTTCTTGGGATTAGCCTCAAGCACACGTGCAGAGACACTCAAAATGCAGAAGTGACATAACCTAGATTTGCGCCCGTTCCACAACTCCAGAGGTGTTCTTGCAACACTCTTGGAGGGAACACAATTAAGTATATATACCGAAGTCTCCACTGCGAAACCCCAAGACGAGTCTGGTAAGGAAGCGTAACTCATCATCGAGCGAACCATGTCTAATAATGTCCTATTCTCCTTTCCACTACACCATTCTGCTAAGGTGTATCCAGCGCTGAGAGTTGGGAAACAATTCCATGTTCTATCAAATAGTCCTGGAATGTCGAGTCCAAAAATTCTCCACCTCGATCTGATTGAAGTGTTTTAATCTGTCTATCTAATGCGTTTAAACTTTAGTCTTGAACTCTTTGAACTTTTCAAAAGATTTAGACTTCCGTTGTATAAGATAAATATACCCGTACCTGGAGTAATCATCAGTAAAACTGAAAAAAATACTCATAGCCACCTCGGGCTCGCACATTCATAGGATCACAAAGGTCAGGATGTACTAACTCAAGAGGCTCCTTGGCTCTATAACCTTTTCCAATAAAAGGTCGTTTAGTCATCTTACCCTCAAGGTAAGATTCGCACACTAGTAAAGAATTTTCTTCTAACTCACTTAAAGTCCATTCTTCACCAATCTCTCAATCCTATTGAGATTGATGTGCCCTAAACGAAGATGCAAAAGTTGGGCATTTTCTTTTGGAGAAATTCGTCGACGTTTTGATTAAGTTACAACATTTCTAAATAATTCGGTATTATGGAGGGAATTAATGGCTAACGACCTTAGCACATATAAATTCGATTCCAGATTTCTTTATGAATAAACGCATTATTCACATTAAAAGAGATAGTATATTTACATTGCAATAAACACTTTACAAAAATGAGGTTCCTTTTTAGTTCGGGAACAATATATACCATTCAAAATAAGAAACCTATTCTGTAAAGCTAACTGGAGTCCTCCCATTGCCACAGCTGAGACGACGTGCCCGGTGCCTACTCGCATCGTCATCTCACCAGCCTCCAGCTGTTGCCAAGATCTAATCCTCTGTCCTGAACAGTGTTATATAACGAGACGTTAACACTTCGTGGTCAGGTCCTATACAAATTCTTTGTATAGGACGCCCCCGCTCACATGTCCCCAACACGAATGATCAGGATCAGACCATCTGTGACAAGTGACAACACTTATGACCATTCCACAAAGTGGGCCGCATCCGTAGCATTACCAGGATAAGATTTTCCTCCTATATCTATATACTACAGACCATTTTGGTTATCATTCAAGACATGATCCACTAGTATGTCACCACATACATGCTTGAGTCACATATAGATAGCCAGGTTACTTGTACTTGAAATTTGTTTAGTGGAGAATGAAAGCTTATGTCACCACATACATGCAAAATACAAGATGTGAAGTAAATATCATATATTATACAACACAAGCGTTCGTACAAACTGTTTATAAACTACAAGACACGAGACTTTAGAGCATCAACCCCAACATGGACAACTGTCTGAAAGCTTATGCACGAGGCTCTTAAGTATATATTCAACTCTAAAATGGAAGAAAACACCTCTGTTCGTGAACATGTGCTTAACATGATGGTCCACTTCAATGTGGCGGAGTTGAATGGGTATACCATCAATGAAGGCAGCCAGGTTAGCATAATCCTACATTCTTTGCCGAAGAGCTCTCCTCAACGAGTTGCAGACCTACCAACCTTTACTGAAAAGTAAGAAGAGGAAGAAAGGTGAGGCAAATGTTGTTTCATCTTCCAGAAGTTCCATAGAGGATCGACCTCAAGAACGAAGTCTACACCTTCTACTTCTAACTCTGCAAAGGGGAAGAAGAAGAAGGGTGGTAAGGGAAAAGGGAAGGCGCCAGCTAACCCGCCGTATGTCGCTCCTAGAAGGCGTCCACTGCCGGTTGAAAAGGGAAAGTGTTTCCACTACAACCAGGATGGACACTGGAAAAGGAACTGTCCTCACTGGCTGAAGGAAAGGAAGGCCGTCTAGGCTAAGGCCAAGGCAGATAAAGGTAAATATGATTTACTTGTACTTGAAATTTGTTTAATGGAGAATGATGATTCTTCCTGGATAATTGATTCGGGTGCCACTAATCACGTTTTTTCTTCTTTTTAGGGGATTAGATCCTGGCGAAAGCTGGAGGCTGGTGAGATGACAATGCGAGAAGGCACCGGGCACGTCGTCTCAACTGTGGCAGTGGGAGGGCTCCAATTAGCTCTACAGAATAGGTTTCTAGTTTTGAATGATGTAAATATTGTTCCTGAACTTAGAGGAACCTCATTTCTATAAAGTGTTTGTTACAATGTAAATACACTATTTCTTTTAATGTGGATAAAGCATTTATTTATAAAGATGGTATTAATATTTGTACAACTTATCTGAAAAGTAATTTGTATGTGATAAGGCCGTTAGCCATTAATTCCCTCCATAACACAGAATTGTTTAAAACTACCGTAACTTAAACTAACCGTCGACGTATTTCTCCAAAAGAAAATGCCCATCTTTGGCATCTTCGTTTAAGGCACATCAATCTCAATAGGATTGAGAGATTAGTGAAGAATATATTTTTAAGTGAGTTAGAAGAAAATTCTTTATCGGTGTGTGAATCTTGCCTTGAGGGGAAGATGACTAAACGACCTTTTACTAGAAAAGGCTATTGAGCCAAAGAACCTCTTGAGTTAGTACATTATGACCTTTGTGGTCCTATGAATGTGCGAGCCCGAGGTGGCTATGAGTATTTTATCAGTTTCACTGATGATTACTCTAGATATGGGTATGTTTATCTTATGCAATGGAAGTCTGAATCCTTTGAAAAGTTCAAAGTGTTCAAGGCTGAAGTTGAAAATGCATTGGTTAAACGGATTAAAACACTTCGATCGGATCGAGGAGAAGAGTTTTTGGACTAGGGATGACAAGACTATTTGATAGAATATGGAATCATTTCCTAACTCTCAGCGTCGGGTACACCTTAGCAAAATGGTGTAGCAGGGAGGAGAAATAGAACCTTGTTGGACATGGTTCGTTCTATGATGAGTTACGCTTCCTTACAGAACTCGTATTGGGGTTTGTAGTGGAGATTGCGGTATACATACTCAACTGTGTTCCCTCCAAGAGTGTTACAAGAACAACTCTAGAGTTGTGGAACAAGCATAAAACTAGTTTACGTCACTTCCGCATTTGGGGTTCCCTGCACATATGCTTGAGGCAAATCGCAAGAAGTTGGAATCATTGTCGAGGTTATTTTTATGATCCATCATAAAATAGGATGTTTATTTCAAAAGTACATGAAGTGTTAAAGTCTCGTTATATAACACCGTTCATGACAGAGACACTTCACTTTTCTAGGATGATTATAGGTAACATGACATCAATCTTGAGTGAGTTGGGAACTCCTGCCATTGAGGGCGGTCCTTTGATTTGTATGGGTGCGAGTGGTCAGGTCGCCGATTCAAACCTACCATTTTGGGGATTCGTCTAATTTGGGAGCTGGGAACTCAACTACACAAGATAAAATTCACTCCTTCCCCGAGGCAGGGGTAAGTAGATAAATAGCTCCCTTAAGGGCTGATTTTAGAGCTTGAACGATGTGGCGCCACACACCTTCTCTTGGCCCGACAGGTGTTCACACATAGTTGGACTATGTTGTATTGTTCATTAGAGGAATCAGTTGTACTTAAGGAGTGAGATGTAACTACAGGGGCAAAATGGTAATTTGGCCTAGCTGTACTTACGAGCATCTGTGAAAGGTCATCGTACTCATGATTGGTTCTAACCGATGGACACATAAATATATCTGTGGTAAGAAGAGTTTAGCTATTGGTCTTTAGTGAAATACCTGACAGTTAACGGATGGTGGACCTCGTGGCTAAAGAGTTTAGTCAGCTATTCACGGACCGTTGGAACTTCGAGCTACATGTCCATTAGGTCCCCTGGGTAGCATGGATAAAGTAGAGAACCAGTATTTAGGTTAATTTGAAATGTTCAAATTGACAAGAGGAAGTTTGATTATATATGATGTAATTGGACTAGCTAATTATATATGATATAATTGGCTAAATGTATGAGATACATTATTTTGAAAGAAATTAGATATAAATATAATTAATATCAAGTAGAGGAGAAAATACTATAGTAAATATGTGATATCAAACTATAGGTTAAAAATATAATATGATTATATTTATTAATTAATTAGTTGATTAATTATATGATAATTAATCCAAAAATTCACGTTCGTACATGGGTTAGTAGGGCAGCGTCGGTTATTGTAACCGATGAATTAAAATGAAAAAAAGTTTTCATTTTGATCGCTAGTCGTCAGATCGTCTAAAAGAAATCAAGCACGCATTGGTGAACATCTAAACGATCCCTTATGTAAAACGAGAGTCTATACAATAGTCGCCTCGCGCCTAAACGATCATCCACCTCACGCTTAAACGATCGCACCCAGTCACTTACACGATTTCATAGCTTCTCTAAACGATCGTATAGTGTGTTGATTTAGCTAAATGATCGTATACCTTTTCTTAAACGATCGTTCAGTAAATCCTACACGATCGTGTAGCTTCTCCTAAACGATAAGCAGTCTGCTATGCGATAGCGTCTTCTTCATTTCCACTTGCTTATCGCCTACACGATTCGTGTTTCCTCCTTCCTCTACCAAATTCACCAAAGACCACCATTTGAGTTTTAACGCCGACAATACCCAGAGCTCTTTACTGGTGGTGTCGTCCCCGTTGCGATCGTAAGTTTGCAGTTGTTCGTACTGCTATTGTCAATGCTGCTACTGGGTGTTGATAAATCATGCGGAGGTTTTTCGCTGCTTTGAGTGCTGAAGTCTGAAGAACGTCTTCAAGTGGTATGGCACTCTTTCCCTTGTTATTTTCTTGTTTATAGCATGCCCTTAATTAAGATTTGTTTGCATAACTGTATGTTTTGAATGTATAATATGTATTTTGGTCATGGTGAGATCGGAGCGATCCGAACGCACTCATGGAACTCTTAGATATGAGATCCTTCAGTGTTAACGTCTTCTTATATAACATTGTTCATGACTGAGATTTCACTTCACTAAGATGACCATAGGTAACATGACTTCAATCCTGAATGAGTTAGAAACTCCTACCATTGAGGGAGTCTTTTGATTTGTATGGGTGCGAGTGGCTAGGTCGCCGACGCAAACCTACCATTTTGAAGATTCGTCTGATTTGGGAGCCAGAAACTCAGCTACATAAGATGGAATTCACTCCTTCCCCGAAGTAGGGACAAGTAGATAGATAGCTCCCTTAAGGGCTGATTCCGGGGCTTGAACGATGTGGCGCCAGAAACCTTCTCTTGGTCTGAGAGGCGTTCACACATAGTTGGACTATGTTGTATTGTTCATTAGAGGAATCAGTGATACTTAAGGAGTGAGATGTAACTACAGGGGTAAAACGGTAAATTGGCCCAACTGTACTTACGAGCATCTGTGAAGGGTCATCGTACTCATAATTGGTTATATCTGATGGACACAGAAATATATCTGTGGTTAGAAGAGTTCAATTGTTGGTTTTTAGTGGAATGTCTAGCATTTAACGGATGGTGGATCTCGTGGCTAAAGAGTTTCGTCAACTATTCACGTTCGTTGGAGCTTCGAGCCACAGGTCCATAAGGTCCACTAGGTAGCTTGGATAAAGTCAATAATCAATTTTTTGGTCAGTTTGAAATGTTCAAATTGACAAGAGGGAGTTCGATTATATATAATATAATTGAACTAATTAATTATATATGATATAATTAACTGAATGTATGAGATACATTATTTTAGAGGAAATTAGATATAAATATGATTTATATCATATCAAGTGAAGGAGAAATTACTATAGTAGATATATGATATCAAACTATAGGGTAAGAATATAATATGATTATATTCATTTATTAATTAATTGGTTAATTATGTGATAATTGGCCGAAAACTTCTCCTTAATCGTGCGTTAGTGGAAAAATTTTATTCGGTTATTGTAACTGAAGAATAAAATGAAAATTGGTTTTTATTTTGCAAGAGTTCGTAAAAATCACTCAAGGTGTGAAAACGTCATGATCACTTAGTTGACAGCCTATACGATAGTGCCTTATCGCTTAAATGATCGCACATCTCGCATCTAAATGATCGCTTAGCGTGTTTAGTTTTCTAAACGATCGCTTACTAAATACTAGACGATCACTTAGTAAAACCTACACGATCATGTAGCTTTCTCTAAACGATAGCCTTCTCCCACTTGCTTATCGTTCTACACGATCATCCCATTCCTCCTTCTTCTACCAATTCCAACAAAGACGACGCTTTGGATTCTCAGTCCAAGAATACCACGGGTTCTAAGTGGTGGTGTCGTCCCCGCTCCTGCTTGTTCATGCGTTGTCGTTCGTGTAGACAATTTTGCTACTGGTAGTCGACTATTTGCTAGGCGATAAAGAACATAGAGGTTTGCTTCCACTGGGTTGAGTTCGAAGTGAAGAGAGTCTTCAACTGGTACGTATACTCAATCTTCTGTATTTTATTTATCAAAGCATGTCGTTAATTAGTGTTAAATTGCATAACTGTTTATTAGAATATATGTGTGGTAATTCGGTCACAATGAAATAGTAAAGATCCGAACGCGCTCATGGATACTCTTGTATAAGAGTCCTTCACTAATGATATTGTAAATAAAGTCCGTAAGGAATTTGGAGTAACTATTAGCTGTTACAAAGCATGGAGGGCAAAAGAGAAAATGGTGAAGTCTTTGAAAGGCGATCCACGCTAATCATATGCTTTAGTTCCAAAGTTTTTTATGAAGTTAGAATAAAAGAATCCAGGTTTATTCTTTTGTTTCCAACTTATTATATGATCTATCAATGATAGCTTCTATCATTGATTGGAGTCTATCATTGATAGCTTCCATCATTGATAACATGAAAATAATGGAAGCTATTGGTGATAGACTCCTGTGATAGAAGCTATCATTGATAGGATCAATCAATTATGTACCTTTTGTAATTTGGCTTAGTTGTTTATTTTCTTATTTTAGGTACATTCATTGCCTATGAAGTTGACATAAATGGCTATTGGAGCATCAATTGAGGGTTGGAAGTATTGTAGGCCTAATATATCAATTGATGGCACGTTCTTGAAATATAAATATGCTGGGACTCTTTTGACAGCTTCAACAATTGATGGTAACAATCAGATTTTTCCTTTTCCTTTTGATATTGTTGACTTTGAAAATGAAGCATCCTGGAGATGGGTTTTTTAGATTCAAGAAAAGTTTTGGTGAACGAGAATGATTAGTCATTATTTCTGATCGGCATTTTAGCATTCCAAAAGGTGTTATGAATGCTTTTCCAAATGTTAAGTATTGTGTTTGTCTATGACACCTTTTGCAAAATATGAAGTTGACTTATAAGGATTCTTTAATTGATGACATATATTATAGTTGTGCAAAAGCTTATACAATTGATAAGTTTGAGTTTTATATGAAATGGATGGAAGCAATATATCCTATTATTCGGGAATATCTCGGTAAAGTTGGTTTTGAGAAGTGGGCACGTGCGCATTCTAGGAGAAGAAGGTATAATATGGTGACTAATAATATTTCAGATTGCTTGAATAATATTTTGAAAGAGCCTACGGAGTTCCGTGTTGCATCATTACTTGATTATATTAGAGAAATACTTCAAGGTACAAATACTTCAAGCTTCAAGGGTAATTGAAAACAAAAACAAAAAAGTGAGTGAGAGATGGACAATAGTAATTGATATGAAAAATTAGAAATGTTAGAAATAGATTGCTTTTACCGTTGATATAATTTTTTAGATTCTTTTGCACAAATACTAAAAAGGTATGGAGAGAGATCAAGATCTCCTCTGAGGCCTGAACTAGTATTGGAGATGTCGTTAATAAGAATAAAGCATCTAACTAACTCAACATAGTTCATAACTTGATTGGTACATTTCTCATTAAAGCTCATCTTGATCAAAAAGTCAATCAACTCTATCATATGTCTTGTTTATGTCGAGCTTCATTGCAATAGCACCTTCTTTTCCTCTTCTTTTGTTGTCAATAGAGTGGATGTGCTCAAAATCAAGTAAGGCATTGTCAGTAATCAACCTAGCTTCCTATAACAAAGGATAACTGGGTGACACTATCACATCATTTAAAACTTCTTTCGACCTGTTAGCAAGATACTTTATAATGATTTTATAGATAATATTACGTAGGTTAATGGATATGAAGTTGAACATCGATTAAAATTATCATAGGACTATAAAGATGAACCACATCTAAATTAAAGTTAGAGACAAAATCACTATTTTCACGAACAGTTTTAAGTTTTAAGTTTAAGTCTAATAAATTAATAATGAGCATCACATGTTTTTATTATAGATGTAGAACTATCTACAAAATAATATATATATATATATATAGGACAAACAAATTTGTTTGGAATTTGGATAATTCAATTAAACTGAACAAAAAAAAATGTTGGTAGAGCCTGGGCCAGCTGTCCCCTAAAGTTGGTTCTATAATATAATATTATCTACCATTCTTTTTTTTAGTACTATTATCTAATATGTTCTTTTTCTTTCCTTACAATATAGAGCAACATTATTTAATTATTGAAGGCAAAGGTGGAGACATAAATCAGTTGTACTTATCCGTTTAATTTATTTGTGCTTTCTTTTTGTTGATTCTTAAAACTTCAAAACAAAAACATCTTTTTTAATTTTATGTACTAAAAATATCGTTATATTTAATTTTAATTATTACTAGTGTTTTTTATTTGAAATTTAGATTTAATTATCATTCAAATATTCGTGTGACACATTTGTATTAAATACAAATTTTAGATTACGTGACGCTAAAGAATAATATGGAAATTTTATATTTTCTTACATAAACTAATTGTAGCGATATCTAAGTATTGTGTGAATATAAACTATTAGTAATTAATTTATAAATTTATTTTATTATAAAAGGTTTTTGTAGATTTATAAAAAGTAATTAAGATATTACAATATTATATATTGTAATATTACATTACGTTATTATTTATTTTATATTATATTATAATGTGCATATTTTCATTTCCATTTTTATTATTTTATACCTATGTTAAAATATAGATTTTGATCCATTATTTGAATTGAATCCACTTTTTAAATATACCTCTGAAACACATTACATGTTTTTGAAAATACTAAAAAAATGAAATATAATTTTTTAACTAAATTTGTTATTTTCAAATTTTTATTGTCATATCACTAATCGAATGTAGTTTAATAATTTAAGAATAAACTGACTAGATCCAATAGGTTGATCTAGAAGCGATTTTAATGACCATCCAAGCGACTTTCAGTCAAAGATCAAGTTTATAAAAATGTCTTTTAATTTTTAATCTACACATAGTTCAAGGTGGTCCATGAAATATTTTCACCTATAATTCTAATTCTATAATCATATATCTCTATATTATGGTAGTGATCTTAATTGTTGGTGACACATTTAGACTTCAACTACTCTATTTCAAAAATTTTAGTCTACACAATCATCTTACTGATGTAAAACCCTCTTTACTTTGTGGGCAAACACATTGTGTCTTTGTTTCAAAAAAATTATTAAAAAAAAATTATTGTGTCCAATATTTGTTGCTGCCTCACATTGGATTAGACTAACTAATAAAGTTATAGAGTAAATAACTTTTTTATGAATCCAAAATCACTAACACAAACATTCTAATATTAAAATATTGTGGTCTTAGATTAGACATAATTTCAATTTAGTTTTAAAATTCTATCAATATAATCTCTATCATTCGAGTTTTATTTGAAGTTGATTCCTATAGCAAATTTAGAACCTCAAATTGAAAAAATTACTTAACCAAAAAAAATCTTTAATACTATTTCAATTTCTCTTCTGTCAATTTTTATGGCCAAACTAGACCTCAAATTTTTTAATTTTCTCCATTATCATCTTAGAAATTCAAATCAATAATTCCTAAAAAGCACCAAATTTATAGAGTTTAACAAGCAAATAAAAAAAAAATAAAAAAAAACTTATTTATCTCTATTTGATAATTTTATCTTTGTTATAAAATATTTTAGAGTCTCATCTTCAAAAGTATCACACCTCTTGTCCTATAGTTTGATTGAAATTTCTAAAATATTCCCTGAAACAATCTTAAACTAAATTTATAATTTATAATAATTAAAAAAAAATGATTTGCGTGAGGGACAAAAGAGTAAATAGCACAAGAATCCGTATATCCACATCAGCGGGAAGAAGAGAGTAGCCACGTAAGCATATTGTAGTTGAACGGTCGTCCACAAAAGAAAACGAAAATATGTGATGATGAGTTTTACAAGGCATGAAAAAGAGAGCTATAAACTATAGCTTATAAAGTAAGTAAGAATCATATTTCTCTGAGAGAGAGAAAAGGACAGCACAAATATCAATATAGAAATGAAATGGAAGAAAAAGTTTGTCCAGAACCATTTTCTTTTTTCCTTTTTTTTTTTTTTTTATGAAAAAAGATGTACTTTTTTCTTGCGATCCTTTCCAACGCACGCATTTTTGCTCTTCTTGTTACCCTTAACCTCCTCTTTCTCTCTCGAAATTCGAAGAACAAACTAAAATCGAACAAACCCATCTCTGATTTCTCCATATCTTTCTTCTCCATTGATCTGATCCACTAAAGCAACGAAGACAGCCCCATTTTTCCATTTCCCCTGCTTTTGGATCTTCTCTCATGGTTCTCTTTCTCTTTGTCTCTCTGTGTTTTTCCCTTGTTTAATTTCTGATTTTATTTTCTGGGCAATGATTAACTATTTCGAACTTCAGTAAAGTCTCTTCCATTATTGTCTCTAGTTGAAGTTGTTTTTCTTGTGGCCCATTAAAAGGGCAGAATCGTGTTTCGTGAATAGTTATGTGTTAATAGTAAACATCTCTGAAGATGAGCTGAAATAATGGTCAACTCTGGGATCTTCGGAGATGATTGGATGGAGTGGACTTTTCCTTAATTATTTCAGAATGAACCCAATTCTGTTCTCGTAATGTTACAATGTTTGGAGGGAGTAGTTATAGAAACTTCACTTCAGTTTATTGATAATTGTTGAGTATTTTTCACTTCTACAGGAGGGGTTTGTGGTAGGTTTCCTTATTTGCATCATACATCGTCAACTGTTGCAATGTAAACATTTTCTTGTAGAGATCTGTCTCGGTAGTTTTGAAGCTGAATTTGACATTTTCTTTTAGACAATGATGGCTGCCGGTTATTGAAATCGTCCATGTGAAGCGTTCTTTATGTTGCGGCTAAAGACGCAAGTTTCGTTCCAATGTGAGGTATCGTTTGATTAAGGGGGAAATGTTGGTACAAGGAGATTTTAGTTTAGATTCAATGCAAATGTATTCTGATTCATTTAAAGAAGCACTGAAGCAAACTATGCTGAGCCAGGAGGTTATGTTTAGAGAACAGGTATTACGTGCATATTTCATCCTGTTACCATTTTTATATTCAAGAGTTGGTACCTGTCTGAATTTATGATCTCTAACGAGGCTCATTACTTAACTGTAACTTGTTGTGCTATTTATTCATCCCCTCATATTGCTCCAGGTTCTTCAGTTACATCAATTGTACAGTGTACAAAGGATACTAATGCAGAATTTTGGCTTCAAGGAGCTTGATCGATGCAGTTTTAAGAAAGCAGGGATGAAACCAACTTTCATGCCATATGCATATCCCACAAGATATGATCCATTAATGAAAGAAACCGAAGTTTCCTCGATTTGCATGGTAAGTGAGTTTGCTGATTTTTAGGAGTGTGATGTCTTTAGTGTAAGAGTTTCCAAGGAAAAGAGAAAAAGAACCAAGAGTATACTCAACTTCCTTGCAATAATGAATGACTTAAAACTTTTCTTTTAGCACTTCCAAGTTTCAATTTTCTAGCTTTAATGGGATACACTTTCCTGATAGCTTGAAAAGCATCCAGCTAAAAACTACAAGCTTCAGCACAGGCCTATCAATTTACAGCTTCCTCCAGATCAGTACATTAGCCTCATCGGTAAGGGTTCTCAAATGCACCTGATCTCAATATAATGAAATTCAGAAAGTAAGATTTCTTGTTGTGGTGGTAATCTTTGAGAACCAGACTTGGAAGAGTTAGATCTTTCCCTTGATCTCAAAATTGGGCATCCAGGAAAGGAGAATGACGAAGAAATACTTCCGTACAAGAAGTCCTGTCGTATGCTCTCTGAAAAAGTTATTGATTTGGAAGATTCAGTTGATGGGGATACAGAAAATGTATATTCTTTCGATCTAAATGTTCCAATAATGCAATCCATAGGTAAGGGTTGGTCTCATACTTCTTGTTAATGAGATGTGATAATCATTTTTGTTTTTGGAGGGAAATTTTCAGTCTGCTTTCTGTTTATCTTATTTCCATTTAGTATTTCTCAATTGCTGCCTTTTCTGTAGAATCTGAAAAAAGCCATGATCATATCTCAAATGACCATCTCCCTACCAAGAATGAGCAGTTGGGAGCCTGTGAAGCAGGATATCTGGACCTTAATGAAACTCAGAACGATGATTTGATTATGACTTGCTATTCAACCTCGGGCTCGTCACCTGGTTTCGAGGGAGCAGTTAGCAAGGGACAACAAGCCAATTGCTCCTCACCAATTTGGGTCAGAGAGAAGAATAACTGTTCTACTGGATCTTCCACACTTGAACAAGATGCAAATCTAGATGTGATGGATTGTGGTAGTAGAAATGAGAGAACTGAAACTCACTCGACAGAGTCTAAATTTAGGGAAACAAGTACAGGTGATATGAATAACTGTCAATATGATGAGGCTCCAATGGGATCAACAGCAAACTTTTCTAAAGACTTCATTAATCGTTATGATGAGGAAAGTAAAAAATTTGAGGCAGTAATTGAGCCTCCTGCTGACAGGCATGCAAGGCTTCAAAAGAGTGAAGTATGCTCTGATTGTAGTCATGCTGTGGAAGATGGTTGCAACAGCATATTGACGGTGACGGTATCCGGTGTGTCTACCTGTAATGCCGAAAATGACTCAGTTGGGGAGAAGAAGGGGCAAATTTTGAGTCTCCCCATGTCTAACCAGTGTCATGAAACTCAAAAGAAGCTGCATAATATAGAAACCATCTTTTCCAGTGAGCAAGATCACAAGTCTTCTGGTAGCATTGAATCAGAACATGACGCAGAATCTTCTGAAATGAAAGTTCTACTTCAAAACGCGGTTGAAACACTTATTTGTATGTCTTTGGCTGATTCAGCCTTTGATCATGATTGTAACACAAAAACAGAATCTAATGACATGGGAAAAGATCAAGTGGATCAACCACAACATTCTTGTGATTCCTTTGAGTTACTAGTTTTAGAGCAAACACAAAACGATGAAGACGACGAGTTCTCCATATCATCATCACAGTTATTTGAAGTAACTGACATGACGAATATGAATTTTGGAGTTAAATTGAGAAGGGGAAGAAGACTGAAAGACTTCCGAAGAGATATACTTCCTGGTCTATCCTGTCTTTCAAGACATGAGATTTGTGAAGATATTAACATTATGGAAGCTGTTTTAAGGTCAAAAGAATACCGAAAAATCCAAGCTAAAATGCAAGATGGACGGAAAGGGTGCAGCACTCCCATGAAAAGCAAACGATCTCGATCTCGGCTAAATAACACAAGGCGAAGAATCATTTTGTGAAAGTTGTTTCATAGGTGACCTTCCTTTTGAAATGCTACTCTGTTGTTGGCTGCAGATTACCTGAAATAACTCATAGGCGAATTGTGTAGTGTTGTAGCCAAATGGAGATTCAATTTATTTTGACCATTTAATTGTTGAAACAAATTTATAGGATTAGTAAACACCAAAGTCTTCTGTAGTTTAAAGATTTGATTATCAAATTATTAACATTTTTTTTTTTTATCTTTACTATATTAAGAAATGAGATGCTTGAGAATTATTTGTAGACATGTCTTTTATTTAATTTCAACTTTCACAAAACACTTAATATTAATAATTTGTATACTTTATTATTTCATGATTTTAATTATAATAAAAGTAACGTATTTATGTTCTAAAACTAAATGTATTGCAGTAAGTTGAAAATGCTCTGAAATTCCTAATCAACATTTGAATGGAAAAAAAAAATTAAAATTTAAGTGTTTTTTATTCGAAATTACAGTTTATGCTTGACTTATTTCGTAATTCTTTTATTAAAATTAAACAATATTACGAAATTAAAATGAAACATATTCAATTAAAAGTAAATTTGCTCTTGTAATCTTAGCCCATATTTTAAAATTTATGTGTGTTATTTTTCTCATGAGCTAAAATTTCAAAAGGAACTTTTAGGGAAAAAATGCCTAAAACATTTAGGAAATAAAGTATTTTCATTTATTAAATTCTAAGATATAAAAGTTTAGGTTAAAATAAAAATTTTCTATTAAAAACAATTACCACATATTTGGTAGTAATTTTACACTTTTAGAATTGAGTTTATTTCTTATTAATAAATTAACTAATTTAAAATGAAAAAAAAAAAACTAACTTAAAATAAAAGAGAAAATTAAAATGGTTGTTAAATGGGTCTTAAATTAGTAACAAAAATTTCTTGGTTGGTTCTTTTCTTGCTTTCTCTATTCTTAATTATTATTATTGCTAAAAAGGAATTGTGTCAAATCAAATCTTCATATTAGGAAGAAATTTAATTATGTTAAAAATAATAACATAAGGTCTCTGGAATGTGATGTTTAAATTAAATTGTGTTACCCAAAGTTGGGTGATGATTAGACATTGTAACATAGGATGCCTCTCTGATTTGATAAGAGCAATGTTGGAGTTGAAATTTCATTATTGGGTATGTAGGCTATTCTCATTTCCATTGGCCCAATCAAAGGGAACATGATTTTTTTTTTTTTTACACTTTTCTTTTCTCTTTTTAGTTGTGACATTAGAATCAATTACTTTTTTCTTTTATTATCATTATCTTAATATATAATTCATTTGATGTTGAATACAAATAAAATATTTTGTTCCCAAAGTAGTTAAAATAGTTTAAGATAGTTGAGGTGCATTAGATATGCAAGGAGATTGTTAGGTGTAAGAAAATATGATGCTTAGAAAGAGAGTGACTAAATTTGATATGTGGAAAAACATAACAACATGATGATAAAAATTAAAAATTAATGTCTCGTTCGGTAATTATTTGATTTTTTGTTTTTGGTTTTTAAAAGTTAAGCCTATTTTCTTAGTTCTCATATTTCTTAAGTAAATAAGTTGAATTATTAGTCAAATTCTAAAAACAAAAATAAGTTTTTAAGAATTTTTTCTTCTTTTTTTTTTTTTTAATTTTCAACTTGACTTGATGTTTAAAAACATTTGTGGAAAGTAAGTAACAAACCAAAAGATATAGAGGTGGAAATGATGTTTACAGACTTAATATTTAGAAACTAAAAATAAAAAATTAAATAGTTATCAAACGAAACTTAGAATTAAGAAGTTAACAATCTCCATTGAAACTATTAAGCATAAAAACACAACTTTGATTTTCACTTATATAAAAAAATAAAAATAAAAAGTAGGGTTTTAAAAAAAAAAAAAGTCTATGAATTCGAATATGTTAGCAAAAGTTAAAAATATCGTAAAGAAATTGCGAAAATATATGTACGGTCTTAAAAAAAAATAAAAATAAAATAAAAGTCAAATAGTTATTCATCACTAAATTACAGCATTTGTTGAAAAGAAAATCTTAGAAAAGAACATAGAGCATTAAGGGAAAGGAAAAAGGGAATATCATATTCACAAATGCACTTTGAATGTATTCAAAGTAAGAATAATAGCTCTTTAGACATAAAAGAGGAATATTGAGTTTATTGGAAATGATCCATACTCATAGCTTTTTTTCATTCAATCTCCCATCATTTAAGTTGAAAACCACCTCCTTTTCTTTTCTTTTCTTTTAGAAACTTAAAAGAGAAAACATTAATATGACCCACTAGCATCTTTCATGGAAAGCCCATTTTTGGTTGTAGACATTTCATTTCTCTTTTGCCCCCCACAATATCATTAAGCATTTCAACCATTATATGTGGCTAATATAGTTTCATTTGAACCAAATATGTTGGAGAATTTATAGTGGATGTCAAACTTCATGCTAAAAAATTATTTTACTTCACAATATAGTATTAGAATTCAATGCTATGATATAATAGAAGGATGCAACCAATTTTAACTTTTATTGGGTTTCTACTGAACTATTTTTATAGAATGGAAAAAGAATGAGTAACAAAATAAATTCAAATGGAAATTATATATATATATTTTAAAAAAATTTGGTTATATTCATAGTATTAAATTTTTGTCAAAATGACGATATTTCTACGTTTTTTAATTGATATTTCTATTATATCGTAGAAAAACTCACAAAATAATAAAATAATAATAATCAAAGTATCACTAATATAAATAATATACATATTAACTTGTTTGAAAATCATAAAAGAGAAATTATTTCAAATGGTAAAATTGTTGAAAATATTTATTAGATATACAAAATTTTCAAATTACTAATCATAGACGCTGATAGACGTTGATAGACTTCTATCAATGTCTATCAATATCACTGATAAACATTGATAGAAGTCTATGAGTGTCTATCAGCATCTATCATTGATAGTTTTAAAATTTTGTCATTTTGTAAATATTTTGATTTATTTTTCTATATTTAAAAATAGCCCATCATAAAATGTTTATTTACTAATTTAAATTTATTTTTTGAAATTTTGGTTTTTATAATTTTTTCTAGAAATATCCATCGAAATCTACATTTTATCGATATTTCTATTGAGATTTCCATAAGACTAAGACTTCGATATTTCCTCGACATCGATATTTTAAACTTTGGTTCTATTATACCAAAATGTCTTTAAATTTTAGGGTAGTTTTGAGTACTCTTTCCAAACTTTCAAATGTATATTTATCCTTAATTAATTTTAAATATGTCAAGGAACAACTATTCCCTCAACTTCACATAAATATATATGATGTGACAATGACTCGTAAAATAGTAATGTATGAAGATACACATAGAGTTTCAATTATATTCTTAAACTTTATGATAAGTTTCAACTACAAAACTTTGACATAAATTTTATTATATTGTTTGAAGAGTTTCATTTTAATTCTTAAACTTTGAAATCGTTAAAACCACCATATTCATTAACTTTGTGAAAAAAATGTTGAGGTATGGTGACAAATTAAAGTTGTAAAGGAAATTGAAGAGTCATAGTCACATTTCAATTAAAATAGAAGATTCATTACCTATACTACCTTTACCAATTATTTTACCTTTCTTGTTGTCACCAAAGGTTACAAGACCTCCATCCTTTTTGGAGAGAGAGATAAACTTGGATGGATCTCCCGTCATGTGCCTCGAGCAACCACTATCCAAGTACCACATGTTTTTCTTAGAGGCTTTCAAACAAACCTATAAATACAAATGTTCAAGTTTGATTCTTTGGTACCCACACTTGTTTGGGTCCTAGATGGTTAGCATTGAAAAACTTGGAAATCCATTTCATTTTTGCATAGACATTTAAGGTATTGGATTTAGACAAGTAACAAGAATAAGTTGTATGTCCAAACTTGCCACATGAGAAACAAACGACATTATGCTAAGATTTATCTCTTACAAAAAATTTATGCACTCTACTTTTCTTGGAGAAATTATTCCTTGGAGCATTGTGAAATTTTGCCCTTTGAGAAAAATTTCTTCTTGGAGAAGTAGTATAAGCATATTTCAATTTAAAACACTTAGGTCTAATATGGCTTTCAACACCACAATAATGACATATAGGTACAAAGTTAGATTTAACATGCTTAGACACAACTTTAGGCATATTAAGCTTAGGTATATTATGAGATACTTTAACAAAGATAGTTTTAGAACTTGAAGGAGTAGAACATTCATCAATATAGCCTAAACCTCTTTTATCACCAAAAGGCTTGCTTACTTCAATTATCTTGTCTAATCTTTGAGCACCTATTGTCAACTTTTTAATAGATTCTTTAACCTTATCAAGTTCTTGCAAAACGCTAAATTCTTTTTCTTTGAGTAATTTAACCAAATTATCTTTTTCACAACTATCATGTTCAAGAAATTTAACTTTGTCATGCAAGGCATTTTTCTCATCACAATCAAAAGCATGTTTGTCACAAGAGATATTCATTTCATCAATATGCATAGCATCATGCTCATTCTCTTTTAAGCAAGCAATTTCTTCAAGTAAAGACTTATTTTTACTAGATAAAACATTGTATTTCTTTTTAAGCACAACATACTTAGAACTAAGTTTTTCTAAATCATTTTACATATTTTCAAAAGCTTCAAACAATTCATTATAAGAAAGAGTTTCTAGAGTTACCTCATCATTTTGTTCATCCTCTTTGTCACTATGAACCATGAAGCAAAAATTGACCATTTCTTCATTCTCACTCCCACTTTCGCTTTCATCGCTATCATCGCTATCATCACTATCATCCCAAGTAGCTTTCATTGCTTTCTTCTTGGATTTCTTGGATGATTTGAGAAGAGGACAATCGGTTCTAATATGACCCAGCTTCTTGCATTCATAGCATATTACCTCATCCTTTTTGCTCTTTTCACCTTTTGACTCTTTTTGGTTGGAGAGATACTTCTTGAATTGCTTCTTTCTCTTGATGAAGTTCTTATACTTACGTGAAAGATAGGCAACATCATCTTTATCAAGGTCATCTTCATCTTAGGAGTCAACTTCTAAAGAGACGGTCTTTAAAGCTATACTTTTTTCTTTCTTTTTCTTCTCATCCTCCATATTTTTCTTGATTTTTATCTCATGCATCAACAACGAGTCCATGAGTTCATCAATGGAGAGAGATTTGAGATCCTTTGTCTCTTGAATGGTGGTGACTTTAGGCTCCCATTGTTTAGGCAAAGACCACAATAGCTTCTTTATCTTCTCAAGATTTAAGTATTTTTTCCCAAGTCCTTCTAAAGCATTGACAATGTTAGTAAATCTAATACACATATCGGTAGCTTCATTTTCATTAATTTTAAACATTTTATATTAATGAACTAATATGTCAATCTTTGTTTCTTTTACTTGACTAGTTCCTTCATGAGTAATTTCTAATTTATCTCATATCTCTTTAGCGGTTTTACAAATAGACACTCTATTATACTCAACTTCATTCAAAGCACAAAATAAGTAATTAATAGCTTTGACATTTAAAAAGCATGCTTTCTTTTCATTTATTGACCATTCTTAGATTTTATAGTGCTAACACCATCAATATCTTTTGTTGGAATTGTAAAACCTTCCTCAACAATATCCCATAAATCATAATCAATAGAAAACAAGAAAAATCTCATTCTATTTTTCCAATAACTATAATTAGTACCAATAAAGAAAGGAGACTTTGTAATAGATTGACTATCAGTAAAAAGGATAAAACCTAAAGTTGTCATAGTTCAAAAACAATTAAGTTTATCAAGAAATTAATATTTCAAGAAGAGCAACCCACTCTGATACCAATTTTTGGATCGATATGGCAACCCTAGAGGGGGTGAATAGGGTTTAATTAAACTTTTTTTTTCTAAATTAACCCAATTAAACTAATTAATACACTTTTTATAAATAATAAGAAAAAATCAATTTATACAACAAATAAAATGACAAAAAGTGTGATAATTTAATTCTATCAAATTTTAGCAAATAAATAAGAACAAACTAAAACATACAATAAATTGCTTAAATTAATTGCAAAAATAAAAAGGAAAGAGTTAGAGAAGAAGATACCGTAATTTTTATAGTGGTTCGGTCAAACTCGACCTACTCCACTCCCTAAGCGCTTCTTGGAAATATGAATAAAATCTTTCCGACTCTTTCCACGGATTAGAGTCCAACCGTTACACCACCGCTCCTTTTATGGGTTCAAGAGCAAACCCGATCCTTTCCACGGTTTAGGATCAAACCATTATAAATGTTGGAATTTTTGAAGAACACAATACAACTCTCAATAGAGTGGATTTACAAGTTTAAGCACTCAACAAATTTATCCTCACAATACAATAACACTCTCTCAAAAATAAGATGAAAAGAAAAAAATTGGGAGCTTAGAGAGAGCAACAATGAAAACTTTGAGTTTTGGAGGATTATGAAATGTAAAATTTATTCGTACAAAATTTGGAGAGGAAGATGGTTTATATAGAGATGGAAAAATTTTTAGAAACCACAATTAATTTGGATCATTGGATTTTGGAAAAGAAAAACCAATGGTGGAGATTTTAAACTAAACTAGTAGTTAGATACAAACAAAAGATAATATTGAATTCCTTTTATTTTGAAATTCTTTTTCTTTTTAAAATTAATCTAAAAAATAAAAAACATATCATGTGTCAAAAACTAGCCGTTAGATACAAACATAAAATCATGTTAAATTTATTTTCCTTTTAAATTTCTTTTTAGTTTTTTTTAAATTAATCCAAAAATCAAAAGTCCGTCATATGTTAATCTCTTAATGATCCATCATTCAACCAATATGTTGCCACATGTCTACATGCAAATGGTCTGGTTATACCACGTCATCCACCACAGTATTTTCTCTATAGAATTGTTTCGGTCATATCGTCTTCGTTTTAGCTCCGATTTGAGTGATTCAAGAGGTGTTGGAATCGTTGTTCCGAGCTCTATGCTATGTATATATTAAAACACTAAAATTTTCATTAATTAAAAATTGATTTTGTTATCATCAAAACATTGATTAATTAATTAATTAAAATTAATTAATTTGAGATTAAGGACCAAAAAGCCAGCAGATAACAAAATAAGAAATTTGGAAGTGAAAGTAGTATTTATAGACTTAATTTTCAAAAATAAAAAGAAAAAATAAAATAATTAATAAATAGGATTTAAGGATATCTAGATCTCATAATCAATTATGGAAACTGTTTAGAGTATGGATAGAGAATAGAAGGAAAAAAAAAAAAAAAAAACCTTAAGACAATCAAACCTAGGGACTACTTTGCTTGTCAACTTTTGACCTTTGAGAATGAAAAGTTCCTTCTTTTGTCGGTTAATCCTTTTCTTTCTTATTTTCTAGCATCCATAAACCAATGATTTTTACTCATCACACTTTTATATTTTCTCTCATAAACATATTTTTCATCTTTATTTTAATTTTATTGAGGAAGCTAATGATATAGTGTTTTCTAAAACTATTTCTAAAGTATAAAAGGGTTGTTTGGATCCAACTTCAGGTAAGTTATAAACCACTTCATATCAGGGGCTCCAATTATAACAGTTGTGTTTCTAACTATTATAACCTACAACTAACTACAGTATTGCAAATTTAAATCTCTCCTTATTACATTGTCTACTATTTGCTACAGTATTTACTATTTTTTAATCGTCATCTTTTTTCCTCTTTGTGACAGTTTTTACTATTTTCTACTCAAATTAAAATATTTTGCACCCCAAACATAGACTATTATAACCTGCAAATTATTGTAACTCATAGACTATGATAATCAGCTCATCACCCCAAATGTTCTCAAAGGATTAAAATGAAAATTTTGAAATAATAAGTACATAATTTAACCCCACCTTAAAGTTTAAGAACATTTAAACTTCTCACTTGTATTCATATGTATCACTATTTTACAACTTGTTACTCCCATATAATTTCCCTTCTATATAAAAGAGAAAAAAGAAAATTTCTAAGGGTTAAAAAAGTATAATTGAAATAAACTTGATAGTTGGAGTTAAAAAGAGTGAAGCTATAAACTTCAATCATTATTTGATCCAAATAGTTTATGGTTACACATCTAAAAATACATCAATTTCATTTCTTACTGACTCATTATATGTAGGTTGTATGTGTAAATAATCATTTTGAAGTTTATAAACTCCAAGTATGACCAATGAATGTAAGGAAAAGGTAGATGAGTGGCTTAGGAAGTGTGTTTTGATTAGAGAGAAGAGAGAATAGGGACAAGAAGATCTTAGAGCAATCTCCCAAAGATCTCCCATTTGTGAACCTACTCAACACTCCCTTTTATCAATTCTCTTCATATATGTGGGGGTACCTAAAACCCTAAAACCCTAAAACCCTATACCTATTACTATTACTTTTACTTATACAATACCCTATCTCGCCGCCTCAATTACTTCCACTTCCCACTTTATAAGAGGGGGCCATTGTCCCCCACAACTTTTTTTTTTCCTTTTCCTTTTTATTTTCAAAGTATTCTTTTAATATTTGTAGGTTTTCTCTCATTGGCTTGCCTCTTTGCTTTCCTCTTTTGCCACATAAATAAAGATCTCTTGCTACTATTTCATTAATATTATTCCACTTTTATTTCTAAAATTCTATTCAAATCTTAACCATCTCTTATATTTCATTTCTTTTTATTTATTTTATTGGAATTGTTGTTTTTTAAGTTCAATTATATGTGAGAGTAGTCCAAATTTGAACATCTAACTATTTGTTTAAGAATTTAATGCATTAATAATTTTATTGGTATGAATGACGTGACTTTTAATATGTGTATTAATGTATAGTGGTAGACATATATGAAAATCAGAAAATTAAGAATATCATTGTCATTTTCTTCGCGAATTCTATGTATGTTTAGATGGATGAATAAATTTCATAGAATAGTAAAAAAAAAAAAAAATGATCAATAAAAAGTAGTGGTATACATCAAATTAAGTTTAAGATTTCAATCCAACTCAAATAGAAGAAATTTTACTCCATATGCTCATTATTAAACAACTTTTCACATCAAATCTTAAGAACTTTTTTTTAAAAAAAAAAAAAAAAAAAAAATGTTATATCATGCTCCCAAACTAGTTACTCTAGTTGTTGTAAACCTCACATTTAAGAATTTTAGACTTTGATAATTATTTTATTTTTTAATATTGTAATAAGGTGAATTTAAACTTGAAGAAATAGACTAAAGGTTAAGAAAATACTAGGAAAGATAAATTCAAGATAAAATATACTTGGAATCAAAGAAGGGCAAGTAATCTAATCAAATCAATTCCTAACTAATATAGGATAAGAAAATGTCAATCTCATCCTAATCCTAAGGGGAAAAGGTAAACTCTAGGTCGTTCTCCCAATAAATACATTATTATAACTCCATATGAGATAACTGAAATTTGGATCTTAAACTTGAATTTGAACTTCATCGGTAGCTTAAACTTCTTATTTTTGTATATATCATAGAGTTCATCATCTTTGATTTTTGGCGTCATAACCTTTTTTATGTGTTTTGCAAGTCCCCTCTACTTCAAAACACAAATTCATCATTACTGTCATGTGAAGGTCATGTGAGTTTTCCTTTTCAGATTTTGACATAAAAAATATTAAGTTTATAGATATTACTTTCCTGCATAATTTTCTATTGCTTGTTGTCTACTTCCTACTAATATTTTTAAAAAGCTATCCAAGTTTTAAAATTGAAAAACATAGGTTTGTGTGTAATGATTTTGTTTTTTCTTCTCGATTTTATATATTCTCATATTTCTTGATAAATACTTGAATTATAACTCAAAATTTAAAAACAAAAACAAGTTTTTAAAAACTATTTAACTTCGTTTTAGAAGACATGACTAGAAAGTGAATAATAAAAGAAAAAAATTATATAGATAAAAGTAGTATTTTTATAAACTTAATTTTTCAAAAATCCAAAAACCAAAATTAGATAGCTACCAAGCATGTCCGTAGTTTTGTTAAACTTATTTTTGTTTTTATAATTTGACCAAAAAATTTAAGTATTTGTTTAACAAAGACAAGAATCATAGTTGAAAATTTTGAGAATAAACCATAAACCATAATAAAATTTTAGGGGAAAAAAACATCTTTAAAAAAGGTAAAAAAAAAAAAAAAAGAAAGAAAAAAAAAAGGGGGAAATTTATCAATGAAATCTTATTTATTCCATCAAATAAAAGAAAAATAGCGACAAAAAGTAAAATTGAAGCAAAAAAATTTGACATGTTGTAAGGTTGGAAGTGAAGTCATTAGTTAATGTCGGCGGTGTGAGCTTATTGTCACGTCAAAAAAAATAATAATAAATGCCGACAGTTAGGAGAGTGTCGGTCGGAACTTCAGCAGCAGCTTATTAACAAACGCTCCAAATTGTTACCATATCAGACAAAATAAATTATGCTGTTTTTTTAAATATACTAGTTCATTAAATTTTTTGTGACATAAAATTTTCAGATATAATTTAAGTTTGATTTAATATTTATTTAATTTAATCAGTAAATATTTAACATGAAATAATTAAAATATAAAATTATATAAACGGAATAAATTTTATAAAGTAAAATTGGTAAAGAGTGACATGAGAATATAAATTATTTTTATTATGGAGTAGTTCGTTAATTTTTGGGAAAAAGAAAAAGAAAGAAAAAATAATATATTTTACAACAATTATATACCTCTATTTAATAAAAAAAAATTAATAATTTTGATAGTGAATAAAGAAAAATCTATTTGTAATCCCAATTGAATGTTTGTTCCTATTATATTAGGATCCAATCTATTAAATCGTGTTTTAAAGAAAATTATAATAATTAAATTTTCTCATGTTTTTAAGATTTTTTTTAAGTGTTGGATTTACTTTTTTTAGTTTGTTGGAACTTGATTTTGATGAATCTTTTTTTTCATATGCAATTAAGATATGAATTTTTTAAAAGAAAACTAAAAAGACAACAAAGTCAAAAACTATGATTAGACTAAAATGTCTATTTAGAAAAATAATTACCTTCATATTTTAATTTATTTATTCTAAAATATAAAACTACAAGAGCTTTTAACATTTAAATACAATTAATAAATATATAAAACTATAGATGAATCAAAATAAAATACACAATGATTTAATTGAATTATTGAATTAGAATGAAATTTGTGAAATATAATTGATATGAGAGTGACATAATAACATAAAATATTACTTTAATTATGGGATATGATGGTTGCTTTTTGTAAATAAAAGAAGGATATATATATATTTCATAAGAAGTATATCAATGTCTTGAATAAAGGAAAATTTTCATCGTAAACAAAATTTTTCTATATGCATGGAACATAATTTTATGGTTCTCCTGTTTTGACATTTTTTTCTTTGATGACATAGACAAATTTTGTGAATTTTATCTCAAAATTTGATAAGTGAAATTGAACGTTGTTTTCTTAGGGTTAAGATTCCAAATCATAATTTTTTAAAAAAAAAAAATTATAATAACTAAATCTTATCCTATTATGGTTGAGAATTTTCAAAAAGAAAAGTATAAACAACGCCCAAAAAAGACTGATTGGGGGAAAAAACTACACTCATATTTTAAATATTTTAATTTATGTTTCTTAAAATATAAAACTTCCTTTTGTTTTTAACATGGAAATAAAAAAAAATTATCACTTCAATATCTTTAACAAGAAATCAATAATTTTATGTATGTTAATGAAAATGACCAATTTAACCCAAATTTGAGTAACTAAATCAAATATTAAGTGTAAAAAATCAATCAAATAACTCATAAAAAGGAGTATGTATACGATAATAATGGGAAAATAAATTTAAAAAATTGAACTTACTAATTTTGAAAAATCAACAAAAAAGTACAAACTAAATCTATAATGGTAGATTGAACTAAAATATTTATAATGATGGGTTTAGAATTGAGAGTGAGAAGAATCTATCATATCCATAGAAAAGGATTATGTATATACAATAATAATTTGGAAATAAATTTGAAAATTTTAATTTACTGATTTTAAAAACTTAACAAAAAAAAGATACTAAATTTACAATGGTAGATTGAACTTGAACATCTCCAATAATTGATTTAGAATTGAGAAATGAAAAGAATTTGTAATGCTAGTAGAAAGAACTATGTAAACAATAATAATAGGGATATAAATTTGGAATTTAGCGTCTACATAGAAAAACAAATAAATAAATTTTGGATTTGGATTTAGATATAGAGATTTCACAAACTATACAATTTCAAACCACAAAAAGACAATTTACTAGGAAGTAGGAAGTGTAGATAATACAAAAAGGAGGCCAATGTCACGCTTCACCATCTTTACGATTCCTTTGCAAAGATTTGAAGGAAAAGTTTGAACAACATGGTGTAAATATGGAGAAACGAGTGGGTTACCAATATATATCAAACACAATCGTAACAAACAATCACATGAAAATATGAGAGTAAATAGAATATGTGATACAAAGGAATGGAGAATATAATAGGAATTTGCTTAAAATTGAAGGGCAATATAGGAAGATAAAGATTCTCTCATATGCCCCATTAACATATGATAGAATATATATATATAAAGTAATGAGATTCTCTGTTTTTTTTTCTTTTGATTGTAAATCAAAATAAAATGTGTAACACATATAGGGAATTTGTATAAATATAAACTGAGAATGTGTGATATGATTTAATCTCACCAAAGTTTGTGTTATACACAAGAAAAATGAAGTAAGGTCACGTTCACACTAGATGAAAGGTAATCTATGAATAGTAATGTAAAAAGTAGGTTTTAGCTAATTAGTTTTGTTGTTATTTACTTGCGTTCCATAATCGTAATGAGTTGTGAGGATCGTCTCTAAATCTGTAATCAAACCGTGCAATCGAATCGAGGAATGAATAGTGTTCAATCTGATTATGATTGAAAATTATGTGGGACTTACTACCTTTACTATTACTATTATCATTGAATATGCCACATTTATTATTAAATTTGACAGATTCATAATTAAAAGTCAACAGGATAAAAAGAAATCCAATTATGTTTGTGATTCGGATTTATTACAATTCAGACAATCAAATTTCATTCCAATTAGATAAATTCTCATTACAATTTGGCAAACATAGCCACAAATAATTATTTATGATTCAATAAAATGGATTTGAAAATTGAAAGAGATTTTTTGAGAATGAAAATGTGGAAGAAATTGAGAGGGGCCAGAAAAATCTAGACGGTACAAAATGAGTGTGTCCAATGAGCATCCACTTCCACTACTTTTGGTCTCCCCTTCCACACAAATCAAGTGGATCCTTACAACTCAAAATAACAAAAATCCTCTCTCTCTCTTTCTCTCTCTCTTTTCTTTCTCTCTCTTTTTCTTAAATTCAAAATAATTAAAAATTTTATTCACTTTATAATAATATTTTTAAAAATAAGGCCAAATTTAAAAATTAACCAGAAAAAAAAATTAACATTTTATTTTTAAATTTTAGATTTTCTTGGAACCTAAACTTTTATATTTGAATTTGAGTTTAGTTTTTATATGATTTCTAGATTTCAAATTTTTATATTTTCATCACCGAATTTTGAGTTTAGTTTCGTTATATTTTTACCATTGAGTTTTAAATTTAGTTTCCATTGGTCCACATGCTTTAAAATTGTATATTTTTATCTTTCAATTTTCACTAATGCATAGTTCTAATCATTAGTATTTGTTGATGTCAGAATTTGGACTGAAGAAAAACATATTTGATCTTCATGTGACAACAACAGTAAATTTATAATTTGAAAAGTAGATGACCTACAAAACAAATAAAAAGGATTTTGATGTCAAAGTCGGGGATGAACTCTACAATGGAGAAATCAAGTTACTTCATATGAAGTTATAATGATGCATTTTTGGTAGTTGACCTACGGTTCTTCTTATCCTCTTAGATTAGGAAATGGATTTTTTTCTCTCATTCTAAATAGATTATGGTTAAATCTTGATTAACACCATGATTAATGGGTCATGGGCTAATTTGAGCCCAAATATTTGTTACTTGGATTTTTTTCCCTGGCCTTTATTGCCTTTTTTATTATTATTATTAATTCATTGTATTGAATTAGTTTTTATCAATTTTTCATTTCTATTAAAGTTAATTGAAATTTTTCACTATCATAATTATTTTAAATAAATTAATTAAAATTTCACACCAAAGAGAAAAACAAACCTTAGCTACTCACGTGTAAAAGATAAAAAAAATCTATCAAATCACATGAAAAAACTAAATTTAAAATTCAAGGATAAAATTGTAGCGTTTTTAAAATTTAAGAAATAAATGTAAATTAAAGTCAAAACTTTTGAACAAAAGTATATAATTAATAGTAGGCTAAATTATAAGAAATGCCCATAAATTTTATATTTGTGTCAAAAATATCACTAAACTTTCAAGAGTTTCAAAAATACTCTTAAACTTTAAAAAATAATAATAATAAATAAAAAAATATCCTTATCGATAGTTTTGGATGAAAATAATTAAAGTTTTGTGGAAAAAAATATCCCCAAATTTTCAAAAATTTCAAAAATACCCCCAACTTAAGAAAAAAAAAGTTAAAAATACATTCACTATGAACAATAACGTGCAAAAGTAACTTTAAAAAAATTTTAAAAAATTAAAAATGCTCATATTGTTAATATGGTGATCATTTTGTTTGAAGTTATTTTTTAAGTACGAAAAGAACCTATTTTAAAACAAATTATATGACATCCTAATTTTTTTTCATATAGATATTCTCATTTTTCTCTTAATTATTCAATGATTAGCTTACACTAATTTTTTCATCAACCAAAATAAGAGTCAAAATTTTAAGTTAAAATGTAAAATCCTACAAAATCTCACCAAATTTCAAAATCAAAATCTCTCTTTAAAACATACCAAAAAGATAAATAGTCAAATAAAAAAAATGTAATTGGCTATTAACACATATTGAACTACTGACATCAACTTTGTTAAAACATTTAAATTCTTAAATCCTTTGGTGCTTCATTTATTCAGTTTCTTTTTATTATAGGCCTTATATTTTAACTTAAGTGTATAATTTTATTTATTTATTTTAGGTAAACAAATGTCAACCATTAACAAAAAAAAGGGAGTAAAATGGCATTGAAGAAGGGAAGAGAGAAAAAAGGTGAAAAATCTAAGTAAGATGGTATTAACGTTTGTGTTCATGCAACAGAAAGAGTATTTTTTAAACTTTTTTTTTTAAAAAGTTTAAGGATATTTTTAAAATTTTGAAAGTTTAGAGGTATCTTTGACACAAAAAAATTAATGTATTTCATTTAAAACTAACGACAAGTGTATTTTTGTATTCATTTTGGAAGTTTAAAGGTATTTTTGATACTTTTGAAAGTTTAAGAATATTTTATATAATTTAGCGCTAATAATATTGTGAGACTAAAATGGAAATTATATTCAAAAGTTAGGACTAAAAAGATATATTTTGTAATGATTCTAGTCATTTGGGAGAAAAAGAAAGGTAAAAGTATGTCTATAATTAGGAGTAGACATATTCATATATAATGACGCAAAAATCTTGTTCATAATGAATAACATTCACTAATTGAGTTGACCCACACGTAACGTAACAATTCTTTTTTATTTAGTTGAAAAATTAATGAGTTTTATTGTCATCACTCATGAGTGTTATCCGATTTGATTCAACCTTTTCAATTTTCATCAAAAACAATACGTGAAAGAAATAACATTTTTTACAAAAGAATAATTTTGGAAAAGGTCGGAGTAGTGAAAAAGGAGATCAAATAAGCAATAAAAAGATCGAGAAAGTAGCGAGAGAAAGATCGAGAGTTAATTGGGAAAAAAATTAAAATGAAATTCAAAATTTTCATAAATATGAAGGGTAGACTATTTAGTTCATCTATACACGAATAATACAATAATTTGATGTGAGATATCCGAGTAAAGGAGGGATATGTGAATATATCGAGATTTCTTTCGAATGAGAGAGATCTTGAGGATATGAAAATATGGTTGAGAAATAATTAAAAGTATTGATAGTTACTACCTATACCAAGATTCCTTTCTTTTCGATGATTTGATCATAAAAATTGTAAAGTTATGTGTGTTTACCTTGACACAATCTTATGTTGGGTAATGTATTGAATATTAATTTAGGAAGTATGTGAATGAAGACAAGAAATGTTGAAAGGACCTTGTTATTCCATGGGGATCATCTTCACTCTTCGCAAACAATTCAAAACAAGTAAAGTAGTGTCAAGTGTGACTAGGTCTTGGGGGATGCAAGAGAATGTCAAGACTATTGAATATCAAATCCATATATTCTAAATCCTTATCCAACTCACGGGTTTGGACATTACATATGGAATTAAAGAAAAATCTCATCCAGTCAGATCGTGGTTCGGGAACAAAATCATGGAGGAAGTTGGTGAGCATGTGAGCCCAAGTTGAGGAAGGTACATTAATGAGTTGAGACCAAATGATAGAGATCATGAGGATATGCAAGTATGGTTGAGAAAATCTTAATAAAATAATTAATAATTACCACGTACAGTAATAAGATGCATCTTTTTTAGAGATTCAATCATTTTCTTACGAAATTATGTAGTTGAAGATAAAATATCTCGAAAAGAATCTATGTTGATACGTGAAAATAATCTCCCACTCCCTAAATAGTTCAAGATAAGTAAAGCTTATGTGGCCAAGATGAAAAGGGATAAAGGAAAATTTTGAGGCCATCAAGTGTTCTAAATTATTATCCAAATCTTGGGCCCAAACCGTTGTAATGGTATAATGGTAAAGCTCTTGCAATAGAGAATTGTAATTTGCAAACAAACCAAGACAAATTTGGTTGCATGCGATGCCCGAATAAAGGAGTGTGGTACTATACATGAATTAACTACGCAAGTTGCCATCTATACCAACAACGTTATCTTTCGATAGTTCAATCATAGGAATTTTAAAATTAAACATGCTTGTCTTAGAACAATCATCTGTCGAGTGACTTCTTGAAATTTTTTCTTTTAAAGCATGTGAGGGTAGACGAAACATATTGAACAAATCCTTGTTGGTCTCTGGGACAAATTTTCACTCTCCTCAAATTCATAAAGAAAAATAGGATAACATGACTAAATCATAAGGGATATATGAGAATATCAAAGTCATGGTTAAGTCTTGAATCTACGTTGTTATGGAGGGTATCTTCACTTTTTTAGATCTAGATTATATTATTTTACGTTTCATTTATGCTATAACAAATTATTTAACATTTTGTATAATAAGAGGATAATTCCAACCGAATTTATAAATTTAGTATTATCACAAACCTTGTTGTACAATTTTATGAAGAAATGGATTTTGGTCATTAGTATTATGATATTGATATTATTTTTAGTTGTCGTAAAACTATTTCTCTTATCACATTTTAATCACAATGTCTAAAAATAACTCATTCTCTTAAATTTGATCATCCACTTGTTAAGATCAGTTTGGTAATCATTTTGGTTTTTTGTTTTTAAACTATTTCTACCTCCAAATTTCTTTTTTTTATTATTATTTACTTTTCACCAATGGTTTAAAAAATAAAGTCAAATTTTGAGAACTAAAAAAAAGTAGCTTTCAAAAAATTATTTTTGTTTTTAGAATTTGGCTAAGAAGTAGATGAAATAAGTTTAATTTTCAAAAACAAAAACAAAAGATCAAATAACTTATTAAAGATATTCGTGATCTCCAAAATTCAATCTAAAATGTGAAAAGAAACAAAGAGAAAATCACCAACAAATTATCACAAGATCTTAATCAAATCATTGATCACCCAACTAATTGGCTAATTCTCTGGGAGTGGTTATGGTAGTTTTGATAAGCCACCTTTCATCCCAAAATTACTCAAATTGTACATTGGAAATTAGAAGGGTAAATCCTTTTGTGACAAATCCCTTTCAACCTTTTGGATTATAAAAATATATATTGCCAAACTTTTTCCATTATTTGAGTATGAACCCATCCATTAATTGCTCAAAAGCTAATCCTTTTTTATTTGTTAACTTTTTAGGCACATTTAAATGCAAAATCTTCAATATGTATATATATTTCCCAAATGTGGGGTTGCTTAAATTTTGGTTTAGCCAAAGCAAAATCCAATGAGCTCTGTTATGGTATTGGATTATTGGCAAATTAAACAGATTAAGAAAAGCAATTGATAATGCTTTTAACATTATAAAGTAAAGAACATTGCCACTAGGATATCCACCTACATTTCCCTTCATTTGTTGTTAATGTCACAATGTTTGTTTTTCTATCCCCCCTTTTAATATTTAGAATTCTTACAACTTTCATATTATATTGAAAAAGTTAGCAAGATTAATTAGATGATTTATAATTACAATCTGATAGTCACATTAGTGCTGAGGGGCAAACAAAAAAACAACGTTAAAATTTAGGTTTTTATTTATATATGTTATTGATTTAAGATGAATTTTGCTAATCTTTATTATTTTTATTTATTTATTAGTTCAACAATGGTGAGATATAGAATCGAAATATCGACTTTTAAGATGATAATTAATATTTTTATTTACTGAACTATATTTGAATGGACTCATCCTTCGTTTTGTACTTTGTTATGATCGTTTTGTTTATGATATATTAAGACTTATTCTCTCATTGAAGTATGTATCTCGTTTTCTTTAAGTATATGTCTAGCCATCATAATATTTAATATTTTGGGTTGTTTTAAAATAACGGAAAATGGATCGACTTCTTTACAAATATAGCAAAATGTCACTATCTATAAGTGATAAACTATAATAGATATTTATCATAGTCTAATAAATGTCTATCGCAGTCTATTACCCACTAATAGATATCTATTGTGATTTATTACTGATAAATAATAATATTTTACTATACCTAAAAATATTATAAGTAGTTTTAATATTTACTATACTTCAAAACAATTACCCTAATATCAAGTTAAGGCTAAATTTGCATTTTTTTCTCTTACTTTTATCAAGTCTTCGAGATAATGATCCAATATCATGATGTAAAATATATCAAGGTCATCCATAATATATAAAATTAAAGTTTGGATATGAATCTCTATCATTTTTTAAAAAAAAAAAAAAAAAAACTTCCAATTGCTCCAAATTTTAAAATTATTATTCATATAATTGGGTTGATAAACCATAATAGAATAATATAACATGTCCTACTTAGATGGTAGGAAGATTAAATAAACTTTAGAAGTTGGAGGACCAAAATTAAACTAAAGGTTCATGGTCTACAATTTTGATTAAAAAAAATTCACAAGATTTCAGATTCTCAAATACTTGAGATTGCAAATCTTAGAGGAAACAAAGTAATTTTTGTTTTAACCACAACGTTTATTTTATAAATTCATCACACTTTCTTAATTATAGTTTCGAAGTGATGTAGGAATGATTGCTTAAAATATGTACATTCGTAGTAAATTATAATTTTTTAAAAATCTCATTAAAAAGTTTCATATAATTGATATTAAATATGTGTATATATTGTTGTTACTAATGTTAAATAATCTAATTAAATTTATCTTCACCTACGAGCTTATGTTTTTTAGACAATCGATGTTTTGAGATTGTATCAGAACATATTGGATCCCTACGAGCTTATCTTCCCCATATTTCAAGTCGCAAGTGAAGGAGAGTATTAGATAATCTAATTAAATTTACCTTCACCGATCAGTTTAAACTTTTGGATCAATCGGTGATTTAAGAATAATAATATAATACTTCCAAACAAATATTTTTTGATTTATTATAAAATTTTCAATTGCTAACAAACACCTGTTAATAATGAGTTTTTTTTTTTTAAAAAAAAAAAAGGTATTTCCATAATTCATTTATTTATAAATTGTGATAGCTCAAGTAGTAAGATGTAGTAAGTTTAAGATCTTATATATTATAGGATCAAATATTTAAACTTACTACTAGAAACTTTATTCAAATAAGAGAATTAAAAAAAAAAAAATCAAAGACAAAACATTTGTAATGAAAAGTTTTCCATGTACTTACCTTTTGGGGGAAAAAAAGGATTGTCCATTGGGTAAGATTTTGAGGCCAAAAGAGAGATTTCCTTTTGTTATTTATTTATTTATTTATTATTTTTATTATTATTTTGAGAACATCACTTGACAATGAAGATATTGCTAGTTGCTATGGTAAAAGCAAAGGAAGCATGCACAAACCTAAAAAGATGTCGATATTTTAATATGATACTTGTTTTCTCTTTAATATTTTGGTTAAAATATAATTTTGTTCCCTACATTTTAGTTTTCATTCCATTTTTGTACTTATATTTTCATATATCCAATTTTAATCTCTTTACACTTCTTATATCATCGCATACGTGCAATTAGTTTATTGTTGATTTTATTATTTTAAAAATAGTGTTTAAGTTTCTATTAGCATTTCCTTTATAGTTTTTGAAAAGTATATTCACATTTTGTTATTTCTTATCTGAAAATTATTGTTATTATTTAACAAAATTCAATACAAATTAATTTTGAATGACTACATTTAAGATTTATTAAAAGTAAGAGACTAAATTAAGATTTATTGAAAGTACGTAGACTAAAACAAAATGTAACTAAAAGTACGAAGATCAAAATGATATTTTAAAAATTTTCAAATGGGAGGAATAATTGTCATCCATAGCTATAGCATCAACTCATTTTTATTATATAATTTATTACAAAATATGTGTATTTTTCAAATTTATCTATTTGGCTCTTAATTTAATTTAATTTTTTTATGTGTAGTAGGTCTTTAAATTTTTTATCTACACGAAAAATAAAAAATTTAGGATCTATAAAATTTAATTTTAAATCTAGTAAATCAATTAATCTATAAAATTTATAAAATATATATATATATAGAGATGTTAGATACCTATTAAATACAAAAAGATTTTTACTTTTTAAAAAAAATTTAACCTCTCTACTACAAAGGAATCACATCTAGGACATGGGCTACATGAGAGAAGCCAAATCCTTAGTGGGATTAATGATCCTCAGAGGAAAACCTACTTTTTATCATATTTGGATATAATAAAATAAACTATTAAGAGGAGATGTTATGTTTAGACTTTGGAAGATATTATCAAATTGCACATAATGGATAAGAAGAAGAAGTTTTAGGTACATGTTGCTATTAAATTTAATGTGTGTGTATATAGTTTTGGTTGATGTGAAAATGATGGAATTAGGCACTTAGATTTGAAACCAACCTTTAGATTCTCATCATTAAAGAATAATAAATAATAGAATTAGAACTCAAAAAAATGATAGCAAAAATAAGAAATAGAAAAGTACAACCAACAACCATGAGTTGTTCTAATGAATTTGTCAACTCCGATCATAACCATGTTAGTTTTAGTTTTTTATTTTTTAAAATTGTGATTGTTTTTTTCATCATTTCTTCATTATAGTCTAAACATTTACATTTTTTACTTTTTAAAAAAATCTTTTTCTAAAGCTTGTTTTTAAAATACTAATTTTTAATTAAAAATTTTGACTTTGATTTTGAAAACATTATGGATAGAAAGTAGATTAAAAAATTAAAAAAAAAAAAAAAAAGTTACAAAATACACTTATAAACTTAATTTTTAAAAACTAAAAAAAAAATCCATTTGATAATATTTTCATTTTGATTTTATGCTTACAATTACTACTTCTAGCTATAATTTTTATACTTTATTACCTACTTTCTAAACTTTTTTTTTTTTTTTAAGAATCAAGCCAAATGCTACCACTTAAAAAAAATATTATTTTTTTTGGGCAAAAAATAGTTTTTGAAAAGTTACTTAGAATTGAAATGTATTTTTGAGGAAGATAATTAGCTTAAAAACAATTGTGCGTCTTCCAGGAAAAAAAAAAGTGCAGAAATAAATTTATAATTTTCAAAAATAAAAGATAAATAGTTATCAAATCATACCTAAATATTATCATCTCAACGATGTAGATGGATTTTAAGGAACATAATAACGATAAAAAAAATAATAATAAAGAATCATATAACTCCAGGACTAAAACAACTATTAAAGAACACATTTTTCTTTTTGAGCTAAAAAAAGATATAGAGACCGAAATATATATATTTTTTTAATGAGGACTAAAATCAACATTTTATGAAGTTCAAAGAAAAAAACACCAACTTTTTTTTTACTAGTGTTTTCTTTCGTTCTCATGATATGTTCCTCTCTCTTCTCATCAAGTTTTTGTAATATTATTATTATTATTATTTAAAGTAACATTGTGTCAGTTTACATTTTATTTGGTTGATAAATATCGTCACATTCGCTCTCTCTCTCTCTAAATGAATAATAAGTTTTGTCTCCATGGATAATTAATTGATAATTAACTATTTATTTGTTCTCAAATTAAGGACCACGAACACGATTATGAAAACAAATATAATATAATAATAAATAAATATAAAATAAAATAACTAAAATTATGAAAATTGGATAATATAAAAATTTGAGTGAAATTTTGAAATTGATTTCTCACCTATTATTTCAAGATCCCACAAAATGTCATTATTTATAGACAAAGTGGCAAATTGGATGTCGTACACTTTGGACATTATGCATAATTAGTTGAATGCATGATTGGTTGAATGACACATGAGCAACATATGTGGTAATGAAAAAATGACATTTGGCATTCGACACTAAATATGGGCATCTAACACGTATTTATAATATTTATGATACTCTCCCTTAGATGTCCATTATAAATATATGAAATATGTTTCGTTAAAACCTTATTAGGAAAAAATAATCATGGTGAAAGAAAAAGAGTACATATTTCATATAATCTAATAATCATAAAATAATATAATATATTCGCTCCCCTTCATGGAAATATCACTTGAGATCTCTGAATCGCTACATTTCAATGTTTTTCACCAATTTCTCGAAGGTTGCGATAGGTAATGCCTTTATAAATAAATCGGTCAAGTTATCATTCGAATAAATTTGTTGTACAGTGGTGTCACTATTTTCTTCGAGATCATGAGTGTAGAAAAGTTTTGGTGAAATATGTTTTGTTTTATCTCCTTTAATTTATCCTAATTTGATTTGGACTATACATGTTGTATTGTCTTCATATAATATCGCTGGAAGATTTTTATTAGAAGACAAGCTACATGTTTCACGAATGTGCCAAGTCATTGATCTTAACCATACATTCTCGACTAGCATCATGAATTGCAAGAATTTTAGCATAATTTGAGGAAGTGGCCGTTATGGTATGTTTTACTGATCGCCATGATAATATACCAGTTTCTCCACGTGTGAATAAATAACATATTTTAGATCTAGCTTTGTGTGGATCAAATAAATATCCAGAACCTGCATAATCAACTAGATCAAATTTTGATTTATTTGAATAAAATAGTCTCATATCATTCGTTTCTCGGAGATAACAAAGTACGTGTTTAATTCCTCCAATGTTTTTTTGTTGGAGAATAATTATATCTTGCTAATAAATTTACTGAAAATGTAATATCTTGTCTTGTATTATTAGCAAGATATATAAGTGCACCAATTGCACTAAGATATGGTACTTCAAGACCAATAAATTCTTCACTATTATCTCGAGATCGAAATATATTTTTCTTCACATCTAATGAACGAACTTCCATTGAAATGTTCAATGGATGTGCTTTGTCCATATAAAATCTTTTCAAAACTTTTCGTGTATAAGTTGACTGATAAAAAAATATCTCATATGCTAAATGCTCAATTTTCAAGCCAGGGTAAAAAAAAAAATCCGAGATTTTTCATCTCAAATTATTTCTTAAGACATTTTATTGTCTTTGAAAGTTCTTAAAGAGTCTCAATTATATTTAAGTCATCAACATATATAGTTATAATAGCAAATCTTGACTATGACTTCTTTATAAAACGCATGGACAGATTGGGTTATTTGAACAAGTAGTCTTGCAAATGCAAGATTTTGACTTGATAACAAGCATATGTGTGGCCATCTGTTGGATGCGTCTATTAATACCATAAAATATTTAAATGGTCTACTTGGTGGGTTAATATGTCCACATATATCACCATGAATTTATTCTAAAATACAGGTGTTTCAGTTCCTACTTTAGCTGGTGATGGTCTAATAATTAATTTTCCTTGAGAGCAAGCATCACATGATAGTTCACTAGATTGAAGAATCTTTTGGCTCTTCAATGGTGTCTATTTGAATTCTCAATAAGTATTCTCATCATTATAGACCCGGGATGACCTAATTTTTCATGCCAAATAAAAAATATATCTAGATTCATGAACTTTAGGTTCATTGTTGCATATGTTTCAATTACTCGTATATGAGTAAAATATAATCTAGAAGATAAAGCATGTAGCTCTTCCAATATACATTTTTCATATGAGAGATTAGATACGATATATAGATATTCCATATTATTCTTACTATCAGTCTAAATATAATAACCATTGCAACGTATATCTTTAAAACTAAGTAGATTTCTCTTTGATTGACTGGAGAACAATGCATTGTCGATTGTAAAATTTGTTCCTCTAGGCAAAATGATATTTTCCTTTCCAAACCCCTCAATTAGGTCTACAAAACCTGACATTACATTGACTTTTGCTTCCAGCATTATCAGTGTGAAAAAATATTTTTTACTTGTAAGTATTGTGTGCATAGTTGCACTCACTGCCAATATACATTTTTCATATGAGACATTAGATACGATATATAGATATTTCATATTATTCTTACTATCAGTCTCAATATGATAACCATTGCAACGTATATCTTTAAAACTAAGTAGATTTTTCTTTGATTGACTAGAGAACAATGCATTGTCAATTGTAAAATTTGTTCCTTTAGGCAAAATGATATTTTTGTTTCCAAACCCCTCAATTAGGTTTACAGAACCTAATATTGCATTGATTTTTGCTTCCAACATTGTCATTTTGGAAAAACATTTTTTACTTGTAAGTATTGTGTGCATAGTTGCACTGTCTGTCAGACATATATCTTTTTTGCTCATTTTTTAATAACCCAACATATGAAAATGATCCATGTTTTCACATTTCTTTATCAAGCCTAATTGAGTCAAATATGTCATTATCTTAGCATGCAAAATTTACTTCCACATTTCTCTTTTTCCTTCACGGAGGCTTGATAAAGATCGACTAAGTGTTTTGACATACGACAGGTACGTGACCAATGGCCAATCATTCCGCATAGGAAGCATTTATTTTCAACATTTTTTGAACTCTTATCTTGTGGAGCTTTTCCTTTGTGACCATTATTTTGCATGGTTTTTTTGAAATTTGAATGATTAGAATGATCACCACGAGAATAATAATTATTTCTTCTTCTGTCACGGTCATGGTCACGACCTCGACTACGACCACGACCACGATTATTAACATTCACAACATTCACTTCAGGGAATAGTGTTATTCCAGTTGGTCGAGATTCATGATTTTTCATCAATAACTCGTTATCCTATTTGGTCACGAGGAGACATAAAATTAGTTCAGAATATTGTTTAAAACATTTCTCTCAATATTGTTGTTGTAGGAGCATATTTGAGACATGAAATGTAGAAAATGTCATCTTTAACATATGACCGTTAGTAATTTTCTCTCTGCATAGCAACAATTTTGAACTGATTTCAAATAATGCGGAATTGTAATCACTTACTAATCTGAAACCTTATAGCCTCAAGTGCATCCACTCATAACGAGTTTTAGAAAGAATAACTATTTTTTTTATGATCATACCTCTCTTTCAAAATTTTCCTCAAGATACGGGGATCTTTTATTGTAAGATACTTCATTTTCAATCCCTCGTGAAGATGATGATGAAGGAAAATCTTAATCTCTGCTTTGTCCTAACTAGATGTCATATTTTCTTATTTAATTGTTTCCCTCAAGTTCATAGCATCCAAGTGAATTTCAGCATCGAGCACTCATAATAAATATTTATTGTCGCTAATATCAAGAGTGATAAATTTTAATTTTGTAAGATTCGTCATGGCAGCACTATCATAAAATGTTGTATTTATATTTGAATTTAATAGATATTAAATATACAAAATAATATTGCATTTATTAATTATAATAAATAGAGAAAAAAAATCGACTTATCTTTAGGACCTACCTTCAGTGGTAGAAATGACTGGAGCTCGTGTTGATAACGTGTTGTGCAATTAAGAAGCACAAGAAAAACACGGATATGAAGAAGATATTATATAATAGTATATAAGTATAATAAATAAATAAATAAAAATAAAATAACTAAAATTATGAAAATTAGATAATATGAAAAATTGAGTGGAATTTTAAAATGGATTTCTCACCATTGTGTGTTATTTCAAGATCCGCCAAATGTCACTATTTATAAGCAATTTGCAAGTAGATGTGGTACACTTTGGATACAATGCATACATGGTAATGAAGAAATGACATTTGACATTAGACACTATACATGAGCATCTAACACCTATTTATAATATTTATAATATTATTAAAAATGTTTTTTTGTTTTACAAAACATTTTCCTCTTTATAGTTCACATGTGACGTTGGGATCAAATTACAATAATATTATAAAGTCTTCCAACTTTATGATAACTAATTTTGTAAATCAACGCCAAGTTAAAGGAAAAATATATATACTTTCGGAAAATTACAAAATTATTTTTTAACCTTAAAATAATAATTCAAAGTTGTTTTTAAGAATGTTTTGTGCAAAATACAAAGGTAAATTTTTAGTTTTTAGTTTTCTAAAATTATGCCCATAAAAATGCAAATCATTATAAGACATCAAGAGGAAATAGATCTATTGTTCAAAAATTAAAATCTAAAAGTCAAATAATTACCAAATGAGACCTATAAGTGATTTTAATTTTAAATCTAATATCTTCGATAAGTGTAGCAAACATAAATCTAATATCTTCGATAAGTGTAGCAAACATAAATTTTAATTTTAAATTTATGTCTTAATTTTGTTAATTTTAATTTGATGATTTTTTACATTTTTATGCTAAATTTTACCTCTTTTTAACTTTTATTTTACAAGTTTGGTTAAAGTAACCAATTTAGTTATGGTAAAAAAAAAAAAATCTCTACAATGTCAAGAATCCAACACACAAGAAAAACTCTAACTTAGTTGGAAATGTATTAGTTAGGCTTTGATCCTAAGGATCCGTACTTCAAACAATAAGAGAGTTTAGTGTTTTGGATTTCAACTTTTTTTTTTTCAAGCTCTCCTAAAAAAATTCAAGGATCAGGTATTTAGTTATTGTTCTTATTCTTATTTTTCCATTTTCCTTTATATTACAATTATTTGTTTATTGTCTTGTGAGTTTCTCTTTTATTTATTTATATACATTGCTTCACATCTTGTTGTTTATCTTCCTTTTTACTAATTGTTTATTTTTACTTCTTTGTTCTTTTCTTTTTAGTGACAAAATAATAGAGAGGTGAAAAAAATTAGACTACTTAGAATGGAAGACAAGAATGGAGAAAATAAAATAGATGAAAAAAATATAACATAGTAAAAAAAAAATCAAATTGGTTATTATTATTATTATTATTTCTTTATTATTTTTTTCCTTTGTTAGTTTATTCTTAAACTTCATTTTCTATATATTTTTCTAGGAAATCCTAAAAAATTCATACCATGGAATCTTAGAAATTTGGGAGTCCAATTTCCTAGAATTCTTGAGATCGAGATCACATCTTTGGGAGTTTGAGACTTGATTCCAATAGAAAATGCATTTAAATAAGGTTTTTTTTTTAAATTTTTTTAAAAATATTTTATTAAAAAACTATTCCTATGACGAATTTTGTTTTCTTAAGACGAGGAATTTTTCCTCAATTGTAATATAGCCCAATGATGAAATTTATTAACTTATTTTATGGGATTATTATTTCAAATATTGGAGTAATGAGGGGTAAAATAAGACATTTGTTATAAAACATCTTTTTTCTAAATGAATTAAAAATAAATACTCTTCAATTCAAAATTTAAAATTTGGCAATTGTTTTCTAAACGGGTGTTGGGGTTGCTAACACCTTCCTCATAACTCCTCCAAATTCTAGTTTTTGCAGACAATTTTTATTGAATTTTATTTAAAAATTGTTTAATTTATTTCGATATCTAATTACACCGTAAAAAGGATTGGTGACGACTTATTTTTATTTTCCTTTAAAGTTAACTCTTTTTAATGGCGTCAACTACTCGACGCCATCTCGAACATGTGACGACAATAAACATAAATTTCAATAATGTTTTCAATAATGGTTTGGTCAAGTTACGCAGCTATTTCCTTAAAACTTTTGAAAGTAGTTAAAAAGGAATTTAGAAATTTAAATTCGAAGTCTAGTATCTTCAATCAACACAAACTTTAAGAGTGGTTTTAAAAGTGGTCTAGTTAAATTACAAAATACATAGACAAAAAAAAAAAAAAAAAAAGAAAAGAAGAAGAAGAAGAAGAAGAAGTTAAAATCTTAAATCTTGAGTCACTAATCTTCCATTAACATGAATTTTATTACTGGTTTTAAAATTTGTTTGGTGATCAAATTATAAAGTCATGCTTCTAATTTTCATAATATATACCAAAAAAATTATAAATTTAATTTTGGGTCTTATTCTTCATTCAACTCCAACAAAAATTTAAATAATAATAATAATATTAAATCATACTAACCAGATCCAGTTACTCAATCAGGCACTCATTACACATGGTGCACTTCAAACACATTACTCAAAACTACATTATTTTCTAAAACCACACCAACTTCAAACTTAAAAATATTTATCAATATGAGTATATTCATTTGTCATCATAAATATACACTCTTCAAAGTAGGAATTCTACTTTTAGGTTATTGGGATTTTATAACACATTACCTTAATTTTTTAAAAAAGTAAATTAAATTTGACCAACTTTTTCATTAAAAAAATCTACATTTTGTTGAATCATCAAGCTTTTTTTTTTTTTTTGGGATTTAAAGAAAATATATTTTCTCGCTCTTCTCATAGTTTTAGTTCACTTTTCTTTATACACTGGGTTCATTTGACATATAAAAAATTTCATTTGTTGTCATCAGCCATCATGGATCCTTAGAAAAAGAAGAAATAATTTTTTTTCTTTGTTATTGTAAGAGGTAAAACATAGAGAAAGGAGCCTTACCGTCATCAGAGATGTAATTCAGAGAATAAATCTAGAGAAAGAAGACACACCCAAAAATAAAAGAAGGGAGACTTAGATAAAAAAATAATAATAATAAAACAAGATTTGAAAGTTGATAGAGAAATAAAAAAGAAAATATTAAAACGTTATTTAAAGGTTAAATAGCATTTTTGGCCAATTTTTTAGTCCACCTATGAAATTTAAAAAAAAAAAAAAAAAAAAATCTTCCAAATTAAAAGACAGTCCGAAACCCAATTGGAGGTCTGAGTCTCAGTGAGTGAGAGTGGCAGAGCGCGCGAAAATCACCAAAAACAGCGCCTTCCCTTTTCTCCTTCTTCTTCCTTTCTCCTTCCATTTCTTATTATTTCCCACTCTTTTCTATTTTACCCATCTTTTCTCTCGAATCCCCTCTTCAGAGGGTCCACACTTTCGAACCGTTTCTCCATTTTTATTTATACCCAAATCCCCTCTCTGTTTCTTCTCCTTCTCTGCCTTCAACCCATTTCCCCTCTCCCCTTCTCCATACCCTTTTCAACTGCCTTCTCTCAGCCATTCAGTGAGTCAGAGGGGGATAACTCCTCTTTTGACCTTTATCTTGTCGCCCTGTTCTAAGCTTTTGCAATGTCAGCTTACAGAGACGAAGATCCTCGCATCCATGGCATCAGGACTAAGATTCGTGTTGTCCCTAATTTCCCTCAACCAGGTTTGCCCCTCTTCATATTTCTTTAAAACCCTTTCACTGTTCTGGGAAACTCTTTGAATTTACTGCATGTGTCGTTCAATTTTTGTCAAATGGATTCCGGGGTTCTTTCATTTTAAAGGAAGAAGATGACTTTCCCCCCCCAAATTCGTTGGGTCTTTACTTTATAATGAGAGAACCCCTTTTTTTCTTATTTTAATGGGTTTTTTCCTCTGTTGATGGGTGTAATGGCAGGTATCATGTTCCAAGACATAACCACTCTGCTACTCGACCCAAAAGCATTCAAAGATACTATTGATTTGTTCGTCGAGCGATACAAAGGGAAAAACATTTCAGTTGTTGCAGGTGAAAAAGGAAATGAAATATTCTTTATTTATTGTTTTTTTCCTTTTCCATTTTTGAGTATAGATTAATGTATTCTGGCTTTGATGAGGATGATCCAAAGCTGGGTAGAAACTTGTCGCTTTTGATTAGCCTGAAGATGGCGGGGTCCATTCTCTCGAGAAAAAGTGGCTTTAAATGATGCACAAGTGCCCCCATTGCATGAATTTCCGGTTGTTTTTTATAATGCTTTTGGTACATTTTAATCATTGATGAATGGAAGTGACTGTGGGTTTTGTGAGTGATTCTATGTTTGACTATGAGCTTTACTGGTGGGCTATGCCACTGATTGCTGTATGTGACCATCTTTTTACCTGATCAGCTAATACTTGTTCTTTCTCTCTCTCTGGCTTCTGCCTTCTTTTTCCTTGGCCATGTGATTCATATTTATATGCACGGAGGCTGGGGATAGATTTTTACATTGAACCATGACATTTTGGCTCCACCATAATGTGAATTTCCCCTTTGTTATTTTTTTTTCACACAACTGTTGGTTTACTTTATCCACATTTCAATTTTTTAGATTCATGCAATGTCCTTTGTTTCTTGTGAAAAACAGAAACTCTCTTTCTTTAAAGTTAACACTGTTGAACATCTTGAAAAATTTTCTTTGTTGCCTCTATAGTTTTTGTCTGTTTATTGTGGTTGTCCTGTTTAAAGTGTAGTTTACATTATTATTTATTATTCCTACTACTTTTGTATTAACATCTACTGATGATAACAACTAGTGACGAGTAATTGTAACAGTACAAACTGATTTAGAATTTCTGGGGTTTATGAGAAATAATGACCACATATTTAAATTTCTGATAATGACATGACACCTTGATGGTTGTAGGATAACAAACTTTGCATTAAAATCCTGATCCTTTAACTCCAGCTTCATTTCTTTCAATTAACTCCGGCTTCATTTCATTCAATCACTGTGACGGTCCTTCGATGATTTATAACCTTTTCATTACTGTGCTCAATGGAATTTAGTGGGCTCCATATATTCATATCAACCTTACATTAATGAAGATCTTCTTTTACAAATAATTCTAATTCTTATCCAGATACGAAATAAGTGTGTTCTTATCATTTTTGTTAACGTGTGTTTTATCAAATGGGGATATGTGGTTCAATTCAGTGAATTCAGCTCAAAGATTTTGCGTCCATGTTTTATCATGGAAATGTAGCCCTTTACTTTGAAATTGTAGTACTCGATCAAATTCACAGTTTATGAGGTTTTATCCCTTTATTTTGACCAGCACTCACATGTCATTTAGCTAGTAAATAAATCTCTGGTTCTCTTGTGATATTGATATCATGACTGAGATTAACTAGTTCTTAGTTTGACTAAGTTTCTCACATTCATTTCAAGCATTATTTTCTTCCCAAGTACTTTCAAGCATTCATACACTTGCTTATCTCGTTTTGCTGCCCTGCTTACTTGCCTTTTTTTAACCTGCCTATATACATATTTTATTATCATGTTTTCCTGTCTAGAAGTAATGTCGTTTAACATATGACACTTTTCGATCAAAGTAATATCATGCCATCTACATTGATTTCTGAAATCTGAGGTTGCTTGACAACAGGAATTGAAGCTCGAGGTTTTATATTTGGCCCTCCAATTGCATTAGCTATAGGAGCAAAATTTGTTCCTTTAAGGAAACCGAGGAAGCTACCTGGTAATCATTTATACCTATTATGCATTCGTTTAACGAAGTGTTCTCTTCCTCCCCTCTGGTACAAACGTGTCTATGATCTAGAAAACTCTTTCTCATGGCGTTCTGCTTTTTCTAATGTGTAAGCCATACACGAAATGATCTTCACACTCCATTTCCTGGGATCACGTGATTGTGCATTATAATAATTCTTTCACAGGCATTCAAGTATTCACTTGGCTTAACCTTTTTCCGTCCTCCAAGTTTCTCCTTATACCATCTTCTATCAAGAAAAAGTGGTTAAGCGGTGTTCTTATTAGTTATTAGTATCCAGGGCTGTTTGGAGTGATTAGGAAATGGTTACAATCAATTTTGTCATGTTCAAAATCACTCTGAAACATGCTTTAATCATTCAAAATCAATTTAATATGTGGTTTTACACTTTTAAATGTGATTTTCATACTATCCAAATGAATTTTTAAGTGATTAAAAGCATTTTTTTTTTGGTGACTTTAACCCTTTTAAAACTCTCAAACATGCCCTTAGAAGAAATTAATTATCATTGTACCTTCCACATACCGCTTAGGAGATAAATTACGGGATTTATGTAGAGTACATTGAACTAAAATTAGAAGAAAGTTGGATTTCTGGTCCTGTATACCTGCCTGTAGCATAAGTTCAATTATCTTAGATCCTGGGTAAAAAAATTTTCCTTCTATGTCAATAAAGAATTTCATTCAACTATCACCATATCAGGTGAAGTTATTTCTGAAAAGTACATATTGGAATATGGAAGTGATTGCCTGGAGATGCATGTTGGAGCCATCAAACCACATGAACGGGCTTTGGTGGTGGACGACTTGATTGCGACAGGTGGCACTCTTCGTGCAGCTATGAATTTACTTGGTGAGCTACCTTTGATATTCTTATATAAGCTAAAGAAGCTTTTTTTCAAGTTCAGTAATTGTGGGAGTGGAAATTGAACCTTCAACTTTTGAGATGGTAATCTAGTTGTAACTAAAGGGCATGAATTTGATAAGGGGCTAAGAGGTAATAAGTTCAATCCATTTGGTCATCTATCTAAGATTTAATATCTTACGAGTTTCTTTGACACCCAAATGTCGTAGGGTCAAGAAGATTGTCCTGTGAAATTATTCAAGGTGTGCATAAGTTGGCCTAGACACTCATGGACAAAAAATAGAAAAAGATAATTAAAAAATAAAATAAAATAAAAAGATCTTTTGGGATGGTAATTGGTGCCTTAATCACCGATGAGTTATATCCTTATATAGTGGGATATTATAACTTATGGCATAAGAACTGTTTGCTAACGGTAGAAAAATCTATCATACAAAAACTGCAATTTTGGGTCCAGATTTGATGCCTCTTTTTGTTTGATATGAGGTCCTTGTGTCATTTAAAGCTTTAGCCAGTGCCTTGAAGCTTCAGTATAAAGACTGCATAAAGGGAGATTCTGTACTTACTGCAGAATTTGTCTGTTCCAGAAAACAAGCCAAATAATTGATATTATCGTTCAAAATCAAGTGACTAGTGAGTATAGATTCATATAATTCTACATGAAACCTTACATATTGATCTCATAAGCCTAGTTTAATTTTTTAGAACTCAAGGACACAAATGTACAACCTATAGAATAGATCCTGTTCAAGTAAGGTCGTTAATATAATATTGTTTTAAACTGCTCATTCTGTTGTCTGGTGTTCTATATAAGAAACATTAACATGTTTTTTTTTGTTATTATTCACATATTTGTAATCTAAATGCATTGTTTTTCAGAACGCGTTGGAGCGGAAGTAATTGAATGTGCTTGCGTCATTGAATTGCCAGATTTAAAGGTGTGCATGATTCTTCAAACTCCTCAAAGTTGGTGGAATAGTTAGTTAGGACTTGTTTGGCTTTTTCTATAACTTTTCACCCCCTGTTTTTCTTTTCTTTATTATTATTATTATTTTTTGTGTTCATCTGATTATATCACAAATTTGAGATTACAACATCCAAAAGTTTTAATACTTCGTTTGCACATAGTTACTTAAGAAGGAACGAAATATTCTAACCACCATTTGCTGACAAAGTGACAAGTTATCAACAAATTATTTTCCTTCAGCAACCGCAAGTCTTGACTAGTCTTAGTTTGCATTAGTTATTAATGTTGGATTAGAGAAATCACGCCATTAGAATTATGATACTGATAGTGAAATGTTGACAAGGACGATCACGTTTGAATGACTATTTGTTAAGATTTCTCTATTCTTTTTTTTTTTGTTTAAATTTGTTCTTAGATGACTTACATGTAGGTTTAGTTTAGGACAAGTTAAGTTATTCTTCATTCTGAAACTATAGACGTGTAGAATAGTAATTAGGAACATGTTTGGAATGACTTATCAAGTAATTAAAAGTCTCATCAAAACACTTATCAAGTACTTAAAAGTCTCATCAAAACACTTAGTAGCTATTTTTTAAGTATTTGAATAGTTATTTCAAACAAGCCCCAAGGATACAATAACTTGATTTGATGTTGATACTACTCTCCAATGTTCTTATAAACTGTTTTGAAAAGAAAAGCAAAAAGTTACCTATGAAAAACTCCAAGATAGAAAGAACTTATTTGGCGAGGTCGTCACAATGTGGTTGACAGTTTTCACTCAGATAGATTTTTTAATAGCAGTCACATTAAATAATTTGTCCCAAATAGTTGCTCTCTAGTTGTGGAGTATGGTTAGGTGAATTGCTGCAGCCGCAGGTTACATTTTACAGTTTCTATGGATCCCTCTGTATGTGAAGGCAAGTTACTTAATACCGGATTAATAAGATTCAAGTGTTATCTCGATGAATGTGCATTCGTGTATGAACAGAACTTGAGGGTGATTTTTTGACATCCTTTGTCGATAAATGTTGCAACGATGATTTCTTGATGATGCAGGGTCGGGAACGGTTGAACGATAAGCCATTGTTTGTGCTAGTAGAGTACCAATAATGCAGGAAGATGGACTTCCATCCATTGATGCACCAAAGATGGAGATTGCATCTGAGGATGGTATTGGCTGCTTCTCAATTTCCACCTTATAAAGTTTTATATTCAACTCAAAGCCAATGTGACAAAACAAACCATCATCCCTCTCAACCTCCGCCCCACTCCCAGAAAAAAAAAAACAAAAAAAAACTGGTCAAATGGCATTTTCACTGTCCAATGATTTGGTGAGTTTGGGTATGAGCCTTAAAATCTATCTTGTACACCATTCAATAGTGAAAAGGGCTATTCTGATAGATCCTTGTAGTTGGACTTCACATTGTCTCTCTAGTTTCATTCATATAAACATCATTACAATATCTTAAATTAGAAAATCTTTCATTTAACTCGACGACGATATTATTAATTTCAAGCTTCAGTCTACATTGTTTTATTCTTAGACTCTTCCGAAAAAGACCCGTACCCACTTTTCAATTGATGCAAGTTTATGTTCACGTCCCTAATTGTCAATGTGTAGGTGAAGATTGGGAACTAAACTACACACAGGACAATTGTGAAATGGAGAAAGTGAAAAGAAGGAGAAACTAATTGGGTGTTACTTTAATGCAAAGAACGTTGCTTGGAAGCATAGATGTGGAATTTGATGTTGAAGATAAAAGAAAATTGGTTGGAGATTTATAAATAGAGTGAAGAATATATATAATATGTGTGTGTGTATTGATAACTTTTTGCAGCTTTGTTAAATAGGAGAATTAAAGAGGAAAAAAGTTGGGTGTGAAAGCTGAAAGATAGTGAAATGGCAACATCTAAATTAGTTTATTTATATGCCTTTCATTTTCTGTCAAGGAAAGCAAGGTTTGGCCATTTCATTACATTACAACCGTGACTTGCGCTATACTTAATGCCTATTTCTCTGTTACCATTTTTGGATTTTAACATCAATTACAATCCCTTCCCTCTAAATTTTGTCTTCTTTCCTTTTTCCTTTTGCCTTCCCTTTAGTTTTTTTTTTCTTTAAATTATTTAACAAGAAATCAAATTGAATCAAACTTCTGATTTCAATGTTGATTAGTACAAATATTAACTCATTTGAGTTGTATTCATTTTTTTCGGATGTTTTTAATGGATGATGAAGTCTTTTCATTTTTTAAGTTCTACTATTTTTAAATATTTCATTTTTCATTATTAGCATTGGTTTTCTTTTTCAAATTTTGGAAAGAAATATTCTACATATTTATGATTCTACAAGCTTGTCGTCAATTTTCAATAAAAAACTGAACTTTATACAATATTAAGTCTTGATCCATCCATCAAATCATCTATTGAAAAAAAAATTAAGAAAAGACATCATGACTTTCAACGGGAAAAAAATGCTATAATTGAGTAGGTTTCTAATTCAATACATATAAGAATATTGTTTAATTATTTTTAAAAAGAAAATTTGCTACTATATATATGTACATATATTTAATTATACAGGAAGGAAATAAAATGAAGATGCTTCTTCATTTTGGTACAAGCATGTACCAAGTATTTGGTACATTATGGGATAAGAAAAAGGAATAGAAATAATTAAGACTCTATCGGGTAACGTTTTTTTTAATTTTTTGAATGTTCTTTTACAACATCTTTTATTAATTGAACTTAATTTTCAAAAATTAAATAATTTAAATCATCCTAAAATTTTTTTCCTTACAAACTTTTTATATGGACTAAAATAAATTCCAGCTTTCATTTATTTGTCCGGATCTTTATTCTTATTGTGTCACATAATATTTTACATGTCCAAAAAAAAAAAAACAATATTTTTACTAATGTAATGTAACCGATCATATTTGGAAATATTTCGTCAACTACAGTTTCATCCATAAACGAGAGAGATTCAAAATACTTCGACAAATACAATAAATGCTATATATTTATATATAATTTAAATATAACCTTAAAGTTGTAGAATGGGAAATTTAAATGGAATATTATTAACCAAATTGGTATTTTTTTTTTTTTCCAATCATTTTCAAGTACAAAATCTTTCCCTTTCTAATTTCCCAAACACGTTAATTTCTGAGCCAATTCGAAGGAATAACGTTTCTACCCAAATCTTTCGTCTTAAATGCACCAAATTTGCATTAAAAATTAAAATAAATTAGCCCATTAATTAGTTAACATTTATATGAAAAATAAACCGTAAATATTGTTTAATTAGCATTTATCAACACAATTTTTTTACATTAACCACACGATTAGTATATCAACAACGGTCACTGGCAAAAATGACCCATTAAAAAAACCCAAAAAAAGAGAAAATTTGTGTTGATAAATGCAGATGAAAATTGAAAAAAATTTCAACTCATCCCCAAAATAAATCCGAAAATATTAAAAAAAATGATAATAATGATTTTGCAATTTTTTTAAATTTTTTTTACAATTTGTAGATGATGAGGAAACAAGGGAGAACCGCACGCGAGTCGAACACGAATAACTCGCCATTTTCCCCACTCACTGAGTCGAGTCCAACTCGCCCTTCCAGAAACGGGTCGGGCTTCACCAGTTGCTTCGAAACCCGACCGGCGATGACCCGACATACCAACATCGCCCTTCTCCCTCGTCCGCCGCCGGCGTTCTCATGAGCCACCCCACTTCCAGCGAACGTGCAAATCGCCACCGCCGATGACGACCCTCTCACCCCTAGGAAACTCCACGCGCCGCCGCATCCGTCGTATTTCGCAGAGTCTGAAGTGGGACCCATGCAGTGAAACCTCATGACCTCGTTCCCATCGGCGACACAACGGGCATTCTCCTCGTCGGCGGGACATCCCATCGCCGCTTTAGCCTTAACCATTTCACGATACTCTTCAAACCGAGCCACCGTCTTGGACCCATTCTGGACCTTGAAAATCATTTCGACCTGACCCGTAAACGCCTTGGGGCTCCAGCTCGTATGGAAGATTATCTCAACCACGCTCCGGGAATGGTGACCCTCCGGCAACTCTGTCACCGCCGGAAAGATAAGATCGTCAGCCCTGATTAACGGACGGGACGAAACGCTCGTTCTAGGCCGAGTACAGGGAGTCGAACCGGGTTCCGATTTCGCGAGTCTTGGGTTTTTTGGAACCGGTTGTTTCACCGGCGGCGAGTGTTTGGGCTTCTTGTTCTTCGATTTAGTGGTTTCGACGACGTCTTTGAGACTCTGAACGCTTTTCCGGCAACTGGCACTGGGGATTAGATTTTTAGGGGTTGGATGATAAACGTCTTCGAAGGCTCTGGATTTGCACTGAAGGGATTTGACCCACGCCATTAACGGAGTTCAATGCAACACCGTCGCCGCCGCCGCCGCCGTCCTCGTCGGAGATTCGCCGGACTTTTTTTGTGTGTCCAGAAAAAGAGAAAAAGGAAAAAGGGTCAAGTTGGGGATTGGGTGTGTCTCATTGTTCGTCGCTGTGTGTGTACAGAGAGAAGTAGAAACGGAAGGAAGAGGCGCAGGCGCCATAATAAATGGTGGTTTTTATTTACTACACCCACTCACCTTTCTCAAATGACCACTTTGCCCCTCCCTTTATATTTTTTCTTTCGTCTTCCCTAAATATTTCCTAAATTTTCCGTTTTTTTTTCCACCAATCTTTATTATTGTTCTTCGATATTTAATTTTAGATCTTATACGTTTGTGAACTTCATCGAATTTCATGTTCAATAGTTTATGAATTTGTAACTGTGTGTTAAATAGGTTCTTTGATAACATTTATTTTTTCAAAAAAAAGTCATGAACCTACGTGATTTAACACTAAATATTTATGATAGATATAATTTTCAATTTTAAATTTAAGGATTGATTATGTTTTTAAAATTTTTTAAATGTGTTAAAGATTTATTGAACATAAAATTGAAAGTTTAAGGACTTATAATAGACATTTTTAAAATTCATGAATTTACGAGACACGTAAATGAAAGTTAATGGACTAAACTTGTAATTTAATTTTTTATAATAAAATAATTAAACATGTTCTTCTAGACATATTAAGGTGTCCCTAGTCCATATCACTTGAAAAGAAAATAGAATTTATGAAATGGCCTAATTGAAAATTATACAAAATATCCTCCCACTTTCAAAACTACTAGTAGTTGCATTAATAAATTTAACATAACAAAAATGTCGAAAATGTTCTAAACACAAACATAGGGACAGAAATCGTTTATCTACACCTCATCTGGTCTCTCTACCATTTTTCTCTCTTCTCTGCTTGAATATATGAACACTTATCTATTTTTCATTCCTCTTTAACTCCGCCTTATTCCATTCTTGGATCTCTAATCAAATATATATAAACTCATGGAACCACAAATGACATTGGGACTTACATGTTTTTAGCAAGGTTGTATGTGTTAGTAGTTGGATCGAAGTTTCCATGTTTAAGTTAAATAAAAAAAAAATAAAATAAAAAAAAACGAATTTGGATCATAATTTTGAGGACAACCAAAGAAAAGTATAAATTATCAAATTTATAGTAATAACTTTTTTCAATTTTTTTTATAGTTTAAAACTTCAAATTAGTCTATTTATTAGGGTCAAGGAAGAAGATTGTTCATGATTGAAGATGCTATTATTTTGTTAGTCCATTTTATATTTGATGACCCATCATTTAGTTAAGTTAGGTGGTTGATTTGAGATTTCGTAGAATTCGTACTTTAACTTAAAATTTTGATTCTTGATGGATTGTTGAGAGAAAATAATGTAAGCATTAAATAAATACGAGAAAATTGAGAATATCTATATGAATTATTTTCAAATAAATTATTTATTAATTGAAGATAACTTCAAATAAATTGATTGTTTGAGAATTGAAATATTTTGTATTTATGTTTAGAAATGTCTAGAAATGATAAGTTTATTTAAAATTGTGATATTTAAGAAGGAAGTAAAAAAAAAAAAAAAAAAAAAAAAAAAAAGTGCTTGGTTTCATATATTAATGGTAAGAATTTTAAAATTTTTCAAAAGTTGGAAGAGTATTTTGTTAAAAAAATTAAAATATTTTTTGAAACAAAATTAAGCGTAAAGATAAATTGTAACTTTTATTTTTTTTAATTGATGGGGGGTGTTATGTTCACCCACGTGGACCCGGTTTGATTTTCTCCAGCAGGGATCAGAAAAGAACATTGAGAAGAAGAACAAAACGAAATTAAGTCTCACAAAACAAAACTTCATCAAATGTCTTCCTGACCTTTGTGGTCCCCATTTTCCTTTTTCTTTTCTTTGGCCTGATGGATTTAATTAGATCCACGTGATTATGTATTGATGGTGATCTTATGTTACGCCTTAACCCCACTTGATTATTACCCCCTACTCCACTTCTCATTTTTAAATTTTATTTTCCTCTTTTCTTTGGAAATGCAACTAATTAATTCTCATTTCTAATTAGATTCATTCACTCTATTTTCTCGTCAATCGAATATGCGTGGTATGTGCATTCTTTCTCCTTTACATGTCATGTTATTCTTCCCTTCAAATAAATTGACTGTTCGTTGTGTCATGTTCATAAATTCTATTATTTTAAAAAAAATTGTTATCCCTATGTTAGTTCACTATGTTCGTTTGGAAAAAAGAAATTTATTTTGTCTAAAGTAATAATAATAATAAAATTTGTGATGTGCAAAAAATTAAAATAAAAATCAACGTGTAATATATATATATATAGGTATAATTTTTCGTACGTATGTGATTTAGATCTATTGTAGAGATTAGAGAAGAGCTCTATCATTACAATTATTGTTTTTTCATAATTTATTTTGTTGTTTTTCTAGTGGTACTATTTTGTCTATTTGCTCAACCAGAAAAGTCTTCCTCAATTATATATATATATATGGGAAAAAAATCTTCCTTAACTACACTTCTTGAGAGGGAACTAATTTAGATTTTCTAATGTATTATAAAAATTAAAATTGAATTACAAACTCTATGGCAAAAAACAAGTTAATAATAATAATAAAATAAATAACAACTTTAAGGAAAAAGAGTTCGAAATTGGATTAATAATACTCTTAATTAATGTTTAATTTAAAACTATTTATTTTATTTTATTTGAATCGATCGATCGATCAATTAATTAATATAACTATAAATTAAATAACACTAAATTTAATTTATGATTTCCTTGAATTTAGTTAACTTTTTTCCTTTTTTTTTTTTTTTTTTATCAACAAAAATTGTAAAACATTCCCATGTTATATTAAATATATTATTAATTATGTTTTCTAGGTAAGCAAAAACAAACTTATATTCAAATATCAAATATTTATATGAATACAATATATGTGATCCAAAAGGGCTACAAATATCATAGGAGTATTTGACCAATAAATTATAAATACAAAATTTATCATCTAGGATTGTGAAATAAAATTCATTCAAATTGAGAAAACGAATATAAATTAAACTCACCTAAAACTTATAAGTTGTTTGACTTATGAACCCACAAATTAAAGACACAAAGTTACGTAATTAAATTTAAGATTTTATAGCTGATTAAATTTCACAATCTTATACTTACACCATCAAAGTTTATTCAAACAATAAGCAAAATATGTATGGAAAGATATAAGATTTAAAAAATTAAGGGTAATTGTTTTAAGAAAAAATTATCTTTTGATCCCAAGTTTTGGGTCTAATTTTTATTTAATCCGTAGGTTTCAAAATGTTGCATAGTTAGTTCTTAAATTTTGAGTTTGGTTTTAATTTAGTCCATAAGTTTCAAAATGCTACAATTTTACCTTTGACATTTAAATTTTGTTTTAATTTGGTCTCTATGTTTCGAAGTTTACACTTTTAACCTCAATTTTTCACTAAATACTCACTTTCCATCTTTTGGATTAATTTATGTTAATAAATTAAAAATCGTTAAAATAATTATAATTAATTAAGTTTCACTTTTTTTTTCATCACTTTTAAAATTAAATTTAAAATTTCACTTTTAATTATTTTTAATTAATAGAAATTGACGTCAATGATTGAAAGTAAATATTTAATGAAAATTGAGGTTAAATATGTAAAAACTTGAAAACCATGGACCAAATTGAAACAAAACTCAAAATTGTAATATTTTAAAACGTAGGGACTAAATTGAAACAAAACTCAAAATTTAATGATTAAATGTGTAGCATTTTAAAAACTAAGGACCAAAAAGATATTATTTCCTTGTTTTAAACAACAAAACTACTGAAAATATCTACAAATATAGTGAAATGTCAATGTCTATCAGTAATAGATAGTGATAGACACTGATAAACATCTATCACGGATAGTGTCTATCACGGATAGATGGCACTGATAGATATCTATCAATGTCTATCACTATCTATTTATGATAGACAACGACATTTTGCTATATTTATAAATAAGTTGAATAATTTTCTTATATTTGAAAAGACCTTTTAATTAAGGGTATAGCAAATCGTAGATAATCTTAAATTAGTAGAATTATTAAGAAGTTCAATTTGGAAGGGTAGTGAACATGATCACATTATGAGAATTCTCTTGCAATCTTTACTTTTTCTCTTTTTCTTTCTCTTCTTTTTGCTTTCTTTTCTTTTCTTTTTTCTTTTCATTATGTATTTCTCTATGAAGGATCTAAGATAGTCTAAGTTGATAAACCTGGAGTTGAGAGCATGCAGCATAAAAGTAAAAGGGATGTGGCTAATAAAAGACTATATTAAATAAAAGTTTTCTGAAAACTTGAATTGGGTTAATTCATAAAAAGAGATTAAAAAAAAGTTACCAATCATCAGTTTTTTTTTTTTTTAAAGAGCAATAAAAAAAATAGTTACCAAAAGACTTTCAACTTTTTCACTTACTTAAAAAACAAAATTTATAGAATGATATCTTACTTTAATAAAAAAAAAAATATTTTCAAATTTATATAAAAAATACAAAATATAAAATAAGTTAAATACACAACTGTTATGTTTTTTTTTTTCAAAAAATAAATAAATAAATAAATGTAGAACATGGTATTTATTGTAATCAATTATATGACTAAAATATCACCTTAAAAACAAAATAAAAAAGTATTAACAAGGAATGGGAGATTGTACAAAAAAAAGAAGAAGAAGAAGAAGAAGAAGAAGAAGAAGAAGAAGAAGGAATGGGAGATATTCATGGATAACATTAATATATAATACATACATAAATCTGCTATATGGTCTGCTTTTGTGTTTATAAACTACGTGCATTGTGTCTATTTGGATGCATGGGCACATAAAATAACTACAAGAAAAAAACAAGATGGGATTAAAATTATCATATTTTGTCCCTAATTTTAATCCATATATTTTTAATAAATCTTAAATTTAAAAAATTAAATTTTATCGAAATTGATTCAATAATAATAATAATTTTATGCAATAACGCAATATGTGATGCATGTTTTGGGCTATGCATTTGTTTTCATGCATTAGTGGCCATGCATTGGAATGGAATGTATGCGTTAATCTTATATGCAATGACTATGTGTTTCTGTCACAAGTTTTCTTGCGCTCTCGCGAAGTATAACGAGATCGCAAGTTTCTCAGGTAATCCGAGGTCGAACTTAGGGACTTGTAGCTAAAGGTTATGTGGTGATGTGTTTGCGACGAAGAATAAAATAATGTTGAAGATGATAAGCTAAGCACTACTCCTACTCCTAAGTAACAGACAAAACTATGGAAGTATGACTGAGAGGTAGAGAAACAACAACGGATGATGCGTAGTAAAATTCATGGAAAAATAGATAAAATAGTGAGGATGTCTTCATCGCAACCCTAAGCTTGATCGCAAGGGTAACCCCAGCCAACGCAAACTTATGCGATCATGCTATACACACCTGACGAAGACGCACGTGATATGTAATAGCAAACGGAACTTATTCCTAAGTCTCCATTCTTGCTCATGTGATCTTAATCTAGCTCTCTCAAGTCCAGATTCTAATCTAACTCTCTCAAGTATTAGGTTCTTTCTTTAGACTCTCTCTCGAGTAGCTCTAAAAGAGTGTTGGTCGCATGCATAAGACAAGGTAATCACATAAACATGGGTGACGTAAGACTATTCCTATCTCTAGTGAACACTTGCTTACATTTCTTAATGCAATCAACTACTTACCCTCTCAGGCAGTTAGTTGCTGCTGATTCTACTCATAGACAAACAATTTGTCCGCCTATAGACAAAGCATTGCAACAGCTTCACACTAAGCAAATAAGGTTTTCTCACAAGACTCACGCAACGCACACCTCCCCGTGGTTTGCTACATGATTCATATCCCTATGCCGCATGATTAAGTATGCGATACTCTAGCAATCTTACTCAGTGATGCAATGAAAGTAAAGGACGCTAAGTAAATGAAGATGGAGATGGAATCAAAGGAAAATATAGAAATGCATTGATCACAAAAGGTATTAATTCCTTAGGCCAAAATGTAATACAATACAAGAAGAGAAATGGAGGGCCAGCTGGAAGCAATGTCTTGCTTCCAACAGATGTGTGTCAAGATTGTCGGTGGTGCCATGGATGGGTGGTAGAGTAGACTCTCTTGAGCTCTAACTCCGGCGAATGCTTCGATCGTCACTCGGAATGATTGAAGGAGATGAAGAACTCTCAAGCTATTTTCTCACGCTTTGGTCTGGATCACAAGGATCTACCCTAAGACAAGGGGCCTCAGACGGAAAACCTTGGATGATTTGAAATTCCGCTCTACAGCTTCTATTTATAGAGCTTGATCGCTGACATCATTTATGGACTTGCTCTGAATCTGACACTCGTGGCGCGATGGTTCTTTTCTAAATCTCTACTGCTAACGACGTGGTAGGTGAAATGTCAACATCACCTTTTGATAATCCCAATGTATGCATTCATGCTTGCATTCCACCAGCCTTGCGATCACCCTTCTATTATGGTTATCATTATGTAGCCGCAATCTCTCTGCGATGACCGCATTCGCTTGACGGTCGCAACTTCTATGCGATGGACGCATGCGGTTGATGGCTGCAACATCCATGTGATGGATGCATGTGGTTGATGGCCGCAACATCCATGCATTGAACGTATACGTTTGCCTCTGCGATGGAGAGATCCTCGCATGCAGTCGTCTTTGCGATAACCTGGCTTCCGTGCATGCGATCGCTTTCTGCAGTTGCTACAAAAATAAACAACTGAATGCATAATAACGCATAATAGTGGGTTAGCCGAGATTCTCAATGCTGATCGACGCAAACTCGTTTTCTCATGAATTCTTAACATAATCGCCGCATATTCTACTTAACAACCCTCATAATTCTAAATAAAAGGCCTATAATGACGTGCATTTCTGTCCGTCGTTATATATATAGTTAAGATGTTAATGGATAATAAAAAACTTGAAAAAAAAATAAAATAAATGCAATAAATTAGTAGTTGTGACTAGATTTAAGATGGAAAAACTTTGGGTGCTGCATGGGCTAACCTATATTTGTTCAGCACATACAGTTACTCAATAAAAATTTATGATGTAAATATTTTTAGAAATTTTTTTACCTATGTGTAAAAAGGAGGGATGCGTGAAATTAAGTGCAGTCTAATCATAGTCCATTTAAGATTTAATGAAAGCACCATGACTAAAATTGAACATCAAGTATATTAACTAAATTTAAACAAGTCCCAAGTAAATGAATTAAAATATGTTAAATTGTAAATTTGCCCTCTATGATTTGATGAAAATTAGAATGTAGATCCTATAGTTTATTATTAGAATTTAGTCCATGAGGTTTGATAAAATCATCATAAACAATCTTAGTAGGTTGTGATGACTATTTATGAAAATTGTATTAAGCCATGGAGACTAAGCTCTAATTTTACTCAAATTGTAAGGCTAAATCTATAATTTAATCAATAAAATAGGATATTATAATTATAATAAAAAAAAGATTTATCATATAGCTTGAAAATTCTAGAAAAGGGTTTTTGAATAGAGAAAAGAAAAGTGATATTTATTTTCTTTCATAGCCCATTTTTATTTGGAAAGGTTTAGATTTAGGACTGATTGTACAAATAATAATCAGATCTAAAATAATTAAAAAAAAAATGTAGAACAAAGATAAACATATTAGGGATATGGCACAAAATTAGTATCAGATATCTCTGATAGCAACTATCAGTGATAACTATATAGGTAAATGACTAAAAATCTCACACGCAGTCCAACATTTTACGCTTCTTTTTTCGATTTTCTCAAATTGAAAAGTATCATTAATAGCAGCTATTGATGATAGCAACTATCAACGATAACTTTTAATATGACAAATATTAATACAACTTAAAATAGTAACACTTGAAATATCACATTTTAATTTGCTATCAATTTTCAATAGCTATCATTGGTACACTTTGATTAATTGTAATCAAACTTGAAATATTAACATCCAAGGTTATTGGTGGATATCAATGATAGACTTTTATAAGAAACTGTCATCTTTCAAAGATTAATATTTAAAGCATAAATGATAAAAGTCTATCAATAAGAGATCTATAAGTGATTATCTCTGATATTTACCTAAGTCCTATCACCAATATAATTAATATAATTCATTTTATTGATATATACCTAAGTCATATCATTGATAATTATGGCTTTTATTGATAGCTTCAATCAATGGCTACCATTGATAACTTTTAGCAGTAGCTATCAATGACAAACTTTCATCAAATGGAATTGACTTTTATATCATTGGTATCATCGATATATGGATATCACCTAAATTCTATCAGTGATATCAATGATATCACTGATATCACTTATATTGTAGTTGTCGGTGATGACTTATATCATTGATAACATGCTATCAGAGATAACTTCTATCATTCCTTTTTACCATCAAATAACATGTCATTGTTGATAACTTCTATCAATACTTCTATATATATATAGTTAAGATGTTAATGGATAATAAAAAACTTGAAAAAAAAATAAAAAAATGCAATAAATTAGTAGTTGTGACTAAATTTAAGATGGAAAAACTTTGAGTGTTGCATGGGCTAACCTATATAAAACAAGAAAGGAAAGAAGCAAAACCAGAGAAATAAAAGAAAATAAAAAATATAAAAAAGAAACAAAAAAACAAAAATGAAGAAAAGAAAGAAAAAAGAAAAGGAAAAAGAAGATGTGCAACAAGACAAGACAATGAAAGATAAAATTGAAAATTAGAAAAAATTAAAAGATTGACTAATCAACACTTCTATATTTGCAAATATTTTAAGGAGGTGATATATTTTTAGATTTTTTCCCTTATTTTACTATATATTACAAATATCCTTAGAAAATTGGTAACAAAACGTTGAAGCTCTGGAGATTAAGATTAAGACCCTGGAGCTTTCAAGACTTGAAAATTTTGATCGATCTCGAGATTATCACCTTCTGAAGATTGAAGACTTGGAGGATTAAGACTTTTTTGAATTCCAGAAGAGTGAAGCTCGAATCGAATTCAAGTTTACAACATTATGAAGATTGAAGACTTGAAAGATTAAAACTTCCTTGAATTCTAGAAGATTAAAGTTGAAAGCAACTCCTTGAAGATTGAACAATTAGAAATTTCAAACTTTTATCCCTTGTTTTAGAGAAAATATCAAAAAATCAAATATTAAAGATTGTATCCACTATATTACACTAAAATCAATACAAAAATTTCACGAATTAAATTCCTTAAAAAAATCCTCGGGCGAATACACGTACTAAAATGATATTACTAGGTAGCAAATTTTGGAAAAAGGGAAGAATACTTTGTAGGAAAAAAATATTTATCAAAAAGTTTGAGAAAAGAAAAAACTGGTGAAAAGAGGAAGAGAATAACCTAAAGTGACCCCATAAAAGGGAGAAAAAAAGGGGGAAAAAAAAATCAAGAACGACATCATCAACCAAGGAACCCACTAGGAAGGTTGAAAAATAAAATACTCTTTAAAAAAAGAAAAGAAAGAAAAAAAAAAAAGCATAGAGCGCCAAAGAAAATAGCACTCAAAACTCAAAAAGGCTATAACAAAAGAAAATGGAAAAAAATTAATAAATGCTAAATATTTCTCCCTTTCTTTTATTTCATTTTCATTTTTGAAATATACATCCCTTTAAATTTAATGTTTCTATATTCATTAATGTGTCATCCATAGCCAAAACATACCATTTTTTCTATTCTAGGCCTAAGTCCATATGATTTTGTTATTGGTTATGCAAGGAGATATATAAAATTAGTAAAGATATTGCCTTTACTTGTATACAATTATACAACTTATACTATAAATTTCTAAACAATATTTGCATTTTAATACAATAAATTCAAAGTCAAAGGTAGAAGAATGAGAATCTAATAAATTAACATTAGTGTCAAATTTTAGCCAACTTTAATCATTTGTGAAAGCAACAAAGAGACAACTCATAACTATGTAGTTTTGGATTTGTTTCAACACTTTTGTATTTGGGTGCAAAAAGATGAAATGGATTTGTTGACATTTTATACACTAAACAAATTATTGATGTCTCCAAAATTAATTAGAGCGAGAATGACAACCCACAATATTCCATGTTTCTAAACATTGCCTAATAACCATGTGATTTTAAGAGATAACCACATGTTTATCTCAACTTCTATATTCCATGATCATAAAAGGTATGATTGTTGATTAATTCACAATTTAACTATAAGTTTTATCTATTGTTTGAGTGATCAAATTAATTTATACTCATTGGTATGTACTAACATGTGATTGCTTCAAATTTCTTTATAGTTTGTCTCTTGTACTTATTTAGTTCAATAAGAGGAAAAGTGGATTGTTCAAGTACTCTACCTCTTAATTGATGATATATATTTTAACTTTTTTTTTTAGTACAACTGGTTAGTAGGGGAAATTGAACTAAAGATTTCGTGATTACTAATACACTTGAATGCTAATTAAGTTATGTTCGCTGTGACGATTGTATAAGTCTTAACTAGTTAAACGATATTTATATTGACTTAAACTTATGGGATAGAGAAAAATATATCTAATCAAGAGTCGTTTGGAGATTGATTTTATGCATGTGTGTACAAGTGATTATGAAAGATTTTCAACTTTTTTTTTTTTAATGTTTGGTAAAATTGATTGTGAATTAAATTTAAAGAAAAACATTCGTTTTCAATTAAGGTGATTTGTAAGGTCTAGTTAAACATAGTTTTCAAGCTTGACTTTCTAGAGAATCTTACATTTCTTGAAAATCTCAATTTTATCCTGGAATTCATAACTAAACTTAAATAGGGTGAAATTATTTTATTTCCTATATTATTTTTTAGAAAATTTCGTTTAAATTCTACTTTTTGAACTTGAACTCAATTTTTTCTATTAATTTTTTTATAATAAAAGAAAAAAAATCTTTCTTACGATATAATCTTGTTGAGTATCATTTTCAAGGATTCACTTCATCACGATCGTTTTCAACCATTAATTAATACAAAAGATACATATCCATATAATTGAATAAGTATTTTTTTTTTCATTGCGGATTTTATGAAAAGAAATAACAAAAGCCATAAATTATTGAAGCAACACTATCAAATTTGTTATGTATATTGAAAAAGGAAAATGAAGTGATTTTTAAGGGCTTGGAAGCCATTTTTCCATAAGAGAAAATAAAAACATTAGAAAGGTGGTTGATGAGAGGTAAATATCACACATTGATACATGAAGTTGCAAACCTACCAAACCATCCATATGCTTCCAACCATTTTCTACCAAACTTATATACTACTATCTACCAACTTATTCTTTTTTCCATATTTATCAATTTATTTTTTCCTTTTCAATTTCCATACATTTATATAATATTATCGATATCCAAATTCAATATCTTTATCTTGGTATTGTATTGACAATTTAAACTTAAACCGATAAACTAGAGTAGGCTGTCTGTTTCATAATATATTATTGAGAGATATAATAGTATTAAAAGAAAAACTTTTCTTTGATAAAAATATTTGTATAAAACGAAGAAGAAGAATGGATGGTCGGTTGGAAAAAAAAATCTTTCACTGTTGCCTCAAGAATAAGCAAAAAGTAATTAGTAAAAAAGTTTTAAAAAATTACGTAGGAAATTCCAAAAAAAAAAAAAAAAAAAAAACCATAGCACACTAGAAAAAAACCAAATCATTGTAGCACACCTAAATTTTAAAGTATTTTTTAATTAAGATGATTTGAAATTAAAATTATAAGTTTTTTTTTTTTTTGGAGTTCATTACTTTATTAAATTTTTTCAATATAGAATAACTGCTCTTTTAATATTTGGTCGGAATTGAACATTTAACCGATGAAAGATCCTCTCACCAAATTTTAGAGATGTTAGCTCTTTTGAAATGATTTGGTTTTTTTTTTTTCATATTAAGAAAATGAATCATTTTGGTCTCTTTATAGTATCTTCTCCAAATTGAAAATAAAAAAGATCTCCTACTCAATGGCCAATGTTTTAAAATATATAAATAGATTCCATTATTTATTATTAAAATTAAAAGAGAGACAATAAAAGCGTACTTGCATAGTGTTTATACTATCGACTTGAGATTTGAGGTTTGATCACCTATCCCACACTTTAATTACAATACCTTTCAAAAAAAAATTAAAAGAGATTAAACGTTTAACTCTTTCATTTTAAATCATAATAATGAATTAATTTTTAGTAAAAAAAATGTGAATTTAAACCTTCAATGAAAGAAAAAAAATTAACATGTCAATTATTGATGAATATAGTGCCATGTTGACCAAAAATAATTACATATAATAAATTTATTATTAACAGCCTTTTCTCTCTCTCTTTTTTTTTTTCAAACACACCTTTCATTCAGAGTATTTTTTTTTTTACATTAAATTATATATATATATATAAAAGACTTGTAAGAATATAATAAAATAAAATTTCTTTTAAAAATAAAAAATAAACGAACTAGAAGCATCAAAACAACATAGGACAATATTATGTCGAAAAGACAGTATTATTGTACAACAAAGAACATTACAAATGATCAAAATCATGCTGTTTTTTTTTTAAAAAAATTAATATTATATTTTGTTTTGTGGGGTTTTATCTTGATTTGAATAATTACAAGTAATAATGCAGTTATAATTGCTTAAGATCTTTTAGAATTATATGAGATCTACACTTAAAAATTTATTCTCTCTTATCACATGCTCGAGGCTTCTTTAGCACAATAAATTTAACAAGTATTTAAAAATACGTTTGTCTTGATGGATAATTCTTGGAAAAAATATTCTTTTATTTTTCCACTTTATAACATTTTATAAATTTTATATGATAATATACTTTTATGAATAAAGTTCTCCTTGATATTTAATTACTAACTATTATATTTCAACTTATTCAAAATTTATTTAGATGTTGTTTGATAATTATTTTATTATTTTAATTTTAATATTTAAAAATTAATGTTATAAATACTTATTCTACTCCTACATTTTATCTACTTTTTACATATGTTTTTATAAACTAAGTCAAATTCTGAAAACTAAAAAAAAGTTTTTAAAAAATTTGACTTAAAAGTTGTCTTTTACAATTAAGAAAGAGGCAAATTATTGTATAAAAATAAAAAGAAATAGACTTAATTTTTAAAAAATTAAATAAAAACGAAATTAATCTCAAACGGGACCATCCATATATTTAAGATTTATAGGGTATAGTTAGATTTATCATGAAAACAAAATCATATGGTTTAATAATATCAAAAAGTCACTTCTTAACCACTCTCTCTTTCTCCAACTTTGTATACTCTCTCTCCTCCCATTTTTTGAAAAAAAAATTAATATATACTAGAGGGACTAAGAAAAGTCATAATTTTTTTTTGGTTGTAAGGACGGGAAATAATTCTTCAAACCATGCTTTATATAATCAAAATTTAAGAAATGTTTCAAAATCTAAATTGAGAATTTGTTGAAAGTTCAAAAATTACAAATAATAATATTGATGATGAAACAGAGGAAAATAAATTAATATTGAGTTCTCAAGTTCATTAGCTCATAGACATTAAACTAATTTTATTTTAATACCAATTTTTATTTTCACTTCTATATTTTATAAAAAAAATATTATTTTAGTTTATAAACTTTAATTCGGTTAAAAAAAACTTTAATTTTTATTCATACTCATTAATATTTTATTATTCATTTAACAAAGAGAATCCTTTTAGAAAAAGAAAAATATTTTGTTCGAGTGCAAAACTTAACCTTTAATTTATTAGGTTATGGCAAAATATTAGAAGAGTGATTGTTAAAAAAGCTATAAGAAGTGATGGACTCCAAACACTATAAAATAAGCTTATGTCTTTAGTTTCAAATTATGTCAATTTCAAACACTTTAAACTCGATATATTAATTTAGTTGTGTGAGTAATATAGTACTTTAAATGGGTGTTCTTGTAATTGGGGTGAAGAAGAGTTATTTTGTGTTATTGTAATAAATTTTCATATAGGGAGATTATCAGTTATAGTGAAATAGAGAAGTGTGTTAGTTCAAAAATGGTGAGTACTTTAGAAACAATGAAACAATGCATTTATGGAGATTGGAAAGAAAGGTAGAGTGAGTTATTATATATGCTAGGATTGGTGTAAAGCTTTAAATGGGGAAAGGGGTGTTGTGTTTTATGAAGTTATAGCATTAATTTTGGGTTTGAATTTTTATGTTATATTAATTTAACTCCAAAGTTTCTGGTCAAAGTCATTGCTATCTATCTCCCTTAATTGATGCCATAGGTTTTTCAAACATTTAATATTGCCTTTTTCAAACACACACAATTATTATATCCTTAGTACTTTATATTTCTATTTATATGACTTTTATATTATCAATGCCTAAGTTTTATTCAATCTCTCTCCCTACCACTTCATGCCCATTAACTATTTCTTCACCAAAAGAGAGAAAAATCAAATAAATTAGAACAATAATCATTGATTTTGTAGTCTTACCAATGCAATCTCTCATTCCAAATTTATTTTGAGTAACCAACACAATTCCACTATCATAATGATGGTTAAAATTTTATATAGTCCTAGTAAATAAATTGTTTGGACGTCTATACATTATTGTTTTGATAATTATATTCGTCGTACTAATTAGGTTTTATACGTCCATACATTTTTTTCTATGATATTAGTCTCATTTTCACCATGGTTGTTTTGAAAATTATTAGGTTTTATATTTATTAAAGAAAATAATTTTATTGATGTGGTACCCACCAACATTTTTTTTGTTACGTTAATTTTTTTCTGGCATTAAATATATTAGACATGATAGTTAAATAAATGAGTTTCGTTATTAATTTGAGTTAAAAAATAAGTGAATCACGTACCATCTAAATCTTTTCGTCAAGAGCATATCTTAACTGATTGAATTATTTTAGGGTTAACTAACCATATGGCTTAAGAAGCTTTTTATTTTTATTTCAATAGTATATATAGGACGAAGATTTAGACTAATCACCTTTTAGTTGAAGTTATAATTAGGAAAGTTATTTTAAATGATAAAATTGTTGAAAATATTTATAGATATAGCAAAATATCACATTCTATATGTGATAGAATGTGATGGTAAACACATATAGTAGTTTATCACGATCTATCACAGATAAAAGTGATATTTTACTATTATTCGTAAATATTTTGATTTATTTTTCTATATTTAAAAACATTGTCTCAATTAATTAATTAATTAATTATTTTTGTAAAGGTTACAAGCTTAAGTTGCCTTGTTTTTTTGTTTTTTAAATTTATTATTATTATTTTGGATATAACATGTTGGCTTGAGAAGTTAAATGAGGCACCAATTAATTAACTCCTCCCTAGATTTTATATACATAGAAGTTATCTTACGGACACGCATTTCAACCGGATAACAATTTTTATATCATAAATGAGTTGGGTTTATTTTATTTTATTACCATTTTCTATTAAAATAAAAATTCTCCAAAAATTAGGGTTTAGTCATCGAAATTTTATCAACATTTTAAACACAATATCCATCCTCAAAACTATAATGTTTGAAAAAAACCCCTAAAAATAAAAGTAAAGGAGAAGATAATATGTTCATTAATACGGGACATGTTTCAAGTGAAGAACACATCATCAATGAAAAAAAATTATAGTATTTATGGAACTTGGGAGTGGTAAAAGAGGGTAAAAAAAAAAAAAAAAAAAAGTAGAAAAGGGGAAAATTGTGGGAGTGGAGGTGGTAAAAGACCAAGGTTTGAAAGGGTAAAAAAAAGAAGAAAAAAAACATGCTTTTGGTTAGATACAAAGCAGTTTCTCGGAAGACAAAGCAAAGATTGAATTGAAATTAGAATGTGAGGGTGCAGGCGTGACAACAAAGCCTGTCAAAAGCCCCCACTCCCATCTCCCTCTTTCTTTTCTTTTTCCCCCCTCAATTTTATTTTCATTTTTCTTTCAAGTCCTTCCATTAATACCTAATTGTATATATTTGGTTCCATTACTTTTGAAAAATCCACAATAAATATAGAAATCATATATAGTAGAGAAATCACGTTAAGATTTACATAGTTAGTTAACAGTGTGTTAATTGTGTCTACTAACGAAAAAAAGAAGAAAACAGTTAATTATCACAAATTCAATAGTGTTATTGTTTATATAACGAGACACCGTGCTTAGTCAATCAATAACAAATTCTAAAAGTAATTTATTTCATAGAATTAAACTAAAAGTATAGGGGAAAAAATAAAATTGAAAAAGAAAAAAGAATCGGGTAGGGAAATTGATTTGAATTGAAGAGATGAGAGAGTGTTGGTTTAGGGTTTAGGAGTCCGTAAGAATCACGAAATGGTGCATTCATTTCATTTTATGGGGTTTCCAAATGAAATTATTAAACCAAAACATAATCATTCATTTCAAATAACCACTTTTATTATCTCAATGCATTTGTCTCCTAACCCCCCTTTTTTTTAATTTCCACCCTTGAATTATTTATTATTATTCAAAATTTCTGCTTAGTAAATCTAAATCCCATACCACCCCTAGCTATACTATATAAATTAAAATAACCCATTTGAATTAATTTTAGGATTAATAAAAACTCATTAATTGTCGTCTTTGTCTTTGAGTAATAAATTATAGTGTTCCAAATTTCAGTGCTTCTATTCTGTTTTTGTAATTCTTCTATTCTATTCTTTTCTATTCCTATTTCCCATTTCCCATTTCCCACCCATTCTCTCATTCAAACTTCCATGGAAGAAGATTCCTTTCTCCTCTTATTCCTATTTTCCTTTTTCTTTTCTTTTTATAAATTTTTATTGGGGAGTAAGAGTTAAAAACAACCCAACCCCCCAATATCATTACACTCTTTTTTACTATTAAATGACTCAAATACCCTCACCTCTTTATTATCAACTACATTAGTCTATGTCCCACACTTTATTAGTCTCCTTAATCATTTCAGGTAGACAGAGATTAGTGAGAGGGTTAATTAAACTTTCATGTCTTTACTCATTTGTAGCAGAGAGATGACTTATTGTTGTGCATTTATATATATATATATATATATATATAATATCTTATGTTACAAACTTACAAAGTAATTATTTTGTATACCACCATTTTTTTAATGAATTTGAATACTTAGGATTGGTATGCTCTTGCAATGAGAATAAGAAGATGAATTTGAAAATTGAAAACTAATAAAAATATGTATTAATGATTGAGAGATTCATGATTTCATTTTCTTATTCCATTGTAACATTCACATTATATATGTTTGGATCGGAGCATAAAATTTTGGTCTCCCCTCTTTATCCAATAAATTTTGACAATAGTTTCATTTAACTAATGTTAAAGTCTTTTTTTACATATTAAAAAAACATTCTTCTTATTTACTTTTCTAATCACATTTTCGGTAATATATTTTCAAGCTTTTTTTTTTTTTTTCACTTTTAACACTAGATAAAAAAATTCAATTATTCACTGTTACGTCCATATTCTAATATTAATTGACAAAAAAGTTTAAACTAATAGATAAAAGTAAATTTAATTATAATATTTGACATTCCTCCTTACTTGTGAGTTTGAAATATATAGAAGAATCAAACAAGTGGAAATAAATATTAATTGGGAAAAAAATAATATCGAGATTTAAATACAGGAAATCCTGAACCAGTTTGGTTTAATACCATCTTAAATCACTGATTAACCCAAGAGTTTAGGATAGAAAAAATCAAATATTCATTGATATGTCCATATTCTTAAATCATCAATTGATCCAAAAGCTTAAGTCGATGGCTGGAGGTAAATTAAATTATAATATCTAACACTCCCCTTACCTGTGAGCTTTAAATATGTAGAAGAGTCAAATAAGTGAAAATGAATATTAATTGGGAAGGAAACAACATTGCAAGAGTTTGAACGCATGACATCTTAAAACAACCTGCTCTAATACCATCTTAAATCACCAATTGACCCAAAAGTTCATGTTAATCTCGAAAGAAAATTATTATTTTCTCCCCAATTAATATTGATTTCCACTTATTGGGTTTTACATACATTTCAAGCCCACAAGTGGAAGGGAATGTTAGATATTATATTAAATTGGCCTTCACACATAAGTTTAAGTTTTTGGGTCTATTAGTAATTTAAGACATATATTCTTAAATCAAAAGGTTGATATTAAGGATTAATTGATATCTCTGATTTTTTTTTTTTAAATACTAACAAATTGTCAGCTATTAAGCTCAACATGAATATGAATAGTAAAATAAAAAAAATATATATAATTTAGTTTGAAAGTTTTTTTTTTTAAAAAAATACTCAATTGTTAATTTAAATATTTTAGTTTTCTTTTCTTTCATTTTTTAATAACATTTAAATTTATAGTTTTTTTTTTTTTTTTTTTTTTTTTTTTTTTTTTTTTTTTTTTTTTTGTGTGGTTAAAGTGTAAAATAGGATAAGGTGATCAGAACAAAACCCTTGTTTTTTCTTTTCTTTTCTTCTTCTTCTTTTTTTTTTTTTTTAAGGGAAAAAGTAAGTGGAGGGTGGGAAGTGGGGAGGGATTTGAGACATAAATGCGAAATTAAAGTGTTACTTTAATGCGAAATTAAAGTAAGTGGAGGGAAAAACTTTTTTTGTTTGTTTTTAAGTGTGGTTAAAATGTAAAATAGGATAAGGTGATCAGAACATAACCCTTGTTTTTTCTTTTCTTCTGCTTCTTTTTTTTTTAAGAGAAAAAGTAAGTGGAGGGTGGGAAGTGGGGAGGGATTTGAGACATAAATGCGAAATTAAAGTGTTTGTCCACAACTCAGTTGACCTATTTTGTTTCAAATTCAATTCTCTGTCTCATGCTCAAATTCCAATACCCACATTTCATTAAAATCCATTTTTTTCTTTTCTCAAATTTTAAAAATACAGGCACAAAACTATAAAATCAATAAGTCCAAATATTTTTTAAAATAAAGCCTTTTCTTTTCCCTTTTCTGGGCCAGTGACATGTCGGCTGGACCTGATTTTAAATTTCTAGTATAAAAGTATATATATATATATATTTTTAGAGGCAGTTGCATAAATGAAATTTAAGCATAAAATAGTACACGAATAAAATAATTACATATATCGAACCAAAAATAATAAAAGACTAAAAAGAATAGTTACTATCAGTGATAGTTTCTATCACCGATAACATGCTATCCGTGGTAGCTTCTATTAATGACAACTACTGACCACCTTATTGTCCCTTTTCTTGTCCTTTACATACATTCGTACGGTCATTTTTCTTTTCAATACCTTTCAAGGACACAGTGAACAACCAACTAAACCCTTCTTCTTCGTTTGAATTTGTAAACAAATATTACGACACACAAATATATAGATATTTAAATTTGTGCCCTTCATTTTGGCCATCTATGTCATTTTTTCAAGTTTATTTCTAATAGACATCATATTCTTAAAGTCCTACAAAAAGCAAAAAAAAAAAAAAAAAACTATTGGTCTATTTGATATCGTTCGCATTTCTCATTTTTTTTTAGAAATAAACTTGTTTAATAACTATTCTTGTTTTTTTATTTCAAACTTTTAAGAAATGTTTCTAAAATGGTGCAAATTTGTGGATTAGAAAAATAGTTTCTTTCGAATTCATTTTCATTTGTTATTTATATTTAATGTTTTGTTATAATGATCAAATTTGATGATTGGTTTGTTGGTGTTAAGTCACTTATGAATTAAGTATTTTCAAGTATTGGGTACGAAACTCCGCCATGGAAGAAGCAAAAGTTGGATAAAGAAAAAAAAAATAAAAAGAGAGAGAGAGAAAAAGCAAAAAATGGAGAAATAAAAGAAAATTAAAAAAAAGGAAAGGAACCAAAAGTGGAAGAAAGGAAAGAATAGTCAACATTTCCATATTTGCAAATATTTTAAAGAGGTGATATTTTTTTAGATTTTTCCCCTTATTTTACTATCTATTACAAATATCCATTTTCCAACTTCCCCAAATGAAAGGACAAGGCATTTATTTATAGAGATTTTCCATGAATTTTAGGTGGGCTTGGGCCCATTTACCTTTGGGCTTTTGAGTTTGGACCCAACTACTTTTTGGGTTTGGGATAAAGTTGGGCTTGGGCTCAATCTATTTTCTTTAGCCCAAAATTTCCATCGTGAGCTTGAATTGGGTCGAATTTTGGACCTGAACGATTTTAGTTACTCAATTCAATCCAATCAAACCTCCAACCAAATTTATCAATCGCGGTCTAGATTTCATCGCCATTGAAGTTTATAAGCCTCTCATTGTGATCAACTGCCCGGATGGAAGATACGTGGCATTTTGTAATTGATCGAAATTTATTCTCCAACAACGTGTAATTTGTATCTTGTTTCATTTTTGTCCATGCAGGTTTATTTTTAATAAATCTTAACATTTCTCACTACAATTGGTTTATCCATTTTTTTTTCCCAAAAAAAGAGCTCTCCATTAATATACTTTTTTTTTTTTATTTATTTATATAAATGGTGAAATTCTATTCACATAGTATATTTTCTTGAACAAAAAATTATAATTATTATTTCGCAATTTCAGATTAAAAAAATAAAATTTAAATGGCTATATTTAAGAATTATTAAAAGTACTCGAATCAAAATCGGACAATTGAAAATATATTGACTAAAATGAAATTTATAGACAAAAATGATATTTTAACAATTTAATAATCTTTCATTTTTTAAGCATTCGGTTATTATATATTAAAATAAGAATGAAAACCATATATTATGTATCGAGATTTAAGTAAATTAGGTATTGTTTGATAACTATTTGATTTTTAGTTTTTAGTTTATGGAATTTAACTCATAAACACTCATTCTACCTCCAAATTTCTTGCTTTATTATTATTTTTACAAATGTTTTAAAAAATCAAGTCAAATTTAAAAAACTAAAAAAAAGTAGTATTTAAAATTTTATTTTTGCTTTTAAAATTTTGTTAAGAATTCAACTCTTAAACTTAAGAAAAATATAAATAATTATAAAATATTGAGAGAAAATCAACTTAATTTTCAAAAATCAAAACGCGATGGTTACTATAGAGGACCTTATATTAACTATGGCCAAGGCCAACCATTATATTTAGATTTAAAATTTTGATCAAAGAGATATTATAAACAACAGTTATATTAGTTTTAAGTTTTAGCTAAATTGTGTATGTAAACATTATATAAAGAGGAATGATATGCAAGTCTAGATTCATTGATTTACTTTACCTTATAATAGTAAATCAGATATTGAAATAACTTTAAAATAAAATGTAAATTTGAGTATTGATTACATTTTCATTCTTTGTTATACATGGTTCAAGAATCTAAAATTCAATTCCCATTTGGATCATACAGGTGGGCCTTGGAGCTGGCCCATTGGGCTTCCTTATGAAACTGGGCCATTACTTTTAGAGAGATAGAAAGAGAGAGGGACAGATCTTTACATTGGGATTGGTTCTATTAATTAATTAATTAATACAATTTTATTTAAATTGGTATCTATAGCAACTTTTAAAAAAGCACATCATAAACTGGGAAAAGAAAAAAAAAATTGTACTTAGTAATCAGAAAATTCTTAATTAATAAAAGGCGAATTTTCTGGCTTGTAGTTAACTATTTTAAATTATTATATTTGTTTGTTTTATGCTACATAAATTATATGTAATAATACGACTAATAAAAATAAATTAGAATAAATTGCTCAACTTATTTCATTATTAGATTTCAAAGAGTATTCTAATTAGAATCTATGTCTTTCTCCAGTACAAGACATTGACTGCATAGTCAATTTTCTAATATATTTAAATTATAGTGAAGCAAATTAACATTTTATTTTTAACAAAGTACTTTGTTTTTTTTTTTTTTTTTTTTTTTTTTTTTTTTTTTTTTTTTTTAAAAAAAAAAAAAACTCCACTTAGACTTTTTTTATTATTTAGCACCCAAGTAAATAAAGTAGAGTACTTTCTTTAATTAATAATCACTTAAATTATGTCTTTTTCAAATTTTTTAAATCGTCAAAAATAGTTTCTTCTTGTCTTCATTTATTCATCCATCATTTATAATATTTCTAATCTCTACTTCTATCGTTTTCAACTAGGAGTTCAACCAAAAAAAAAAAAAAAAAAAAAAACCGAAAAATTGAAAAACTAAATCAATTCAACCTGATCCAATAATTTGGTTTGATTTGTTACTATAAAATTGGACATCTTCATTTATATTTGGATAAAATGAAAAAAATATTGGTTCGGGTCGGTTTTTTATTTCAAAACCAATCAAAATAGAACCAAATCGAAGATATATATATTCTTAAAAATAAACTTTAACATTAGATATCTTTTAATATTTTAATCATTATGGTGCCTATATTTATTTAGAAAAAAAAATATATTTAAATTATTATGACGTTTATATGTTTTTTACTTAAAAAATGTCAAGAGAAATACAAAAATATCAAATTTCAAAAGAAAAAAGGGACCCAATTTAAATTTAAATTTAGCAAAAAATAACCAATTCAAAATAAAAGTAAAAAGAAAAATAAAAATTTAGAAGAATAAAATAAAATACAAAAATTGAGAACCAAACCGATAATAAACCGAACCAAATAAAAACCAATCTATTGATTTTGTTCTTTATTGGATATTGATTTAGATCATTTCTTTATAAAACTTTTGATTTGGTTAGATTCTTGGTTGGCTTAACAAAATCAAATCGACTATCGCCCCTATTTTCAATAATTCTTTTCTACCCAACGTGTTGTGGTTAATGGAATAATTTTTCTTGATGGCATCGCAGAAATCTTCTAAACAGGAAATATTTATACATTTAATTATTTTACGCTTCATTTTGTGTTTTTTTTTTTCCATTATAATATTTATAATTATAATTTATTCGAATTTCACGATCTTAAAGAAAATTTTCCAATCAAGTAATCACTAGATTTCTACTTTGAAAATCATATACTACATTGTTGTTAATAATATTGTATTCAATAAGTCATTTGTTATAAAAAAAAAAAGAAAACATATTTTCATATATAGTATAAAGGAATTCAATCACCATAAGAAAATAAAAAGATATGCATTGCAGAAAATTATATTTGTCTCACTTTAACTTAAAGTATGGTGACAAAAAGTTATATGCATACCATTTTCATTTATTGAGGTCTATATATATATTTGAAGAAACTTATGAGAGGGAGATATATAGCAAAATTAAGGTAAATAAAAAATGGCCATTGGACTCTTTAAAAACTTGAGGAAGATGAAGTTTGAGAGAGACATGAGCAAATAATATGCCTTTCCCCATGTGCATAAGGCTCATATGCCATCTTTTCCCTCTCTTTCCTACTTTATGTTATTTTTCTTTCCTTTAGATCTATTTGTCTCTGATCATTTCTATTTTAGTCCATATATTTTCAAACGTTTAACTTGATTTGTATAATCGTAATGATTTTTGTTTTTCTGTTAGTTTGAAATTAATTTTAATTGTCAATATAAACATAGCTCAACTAGTGTAAATTATGAAGTTTTGCTTATGAGATTAAAGCTTTGAATCCTAAAAATACATCAACCAAAATGACCATTCACATTTCTTTTATTTTTCTCCATTTTAAAGCTTTGAAGGCACTTTTTGCGAACTCAAAATGGCCCCATCTTAGATTTGGAGTGGATTGAATAAATAAAGTTTTATACTTTTGATCCTACCACCCCCTTTACTTTTGTTGTTCAAAAACCAATTATTGAATGAGGTGATATTTTAATTTGGATTCTTTCATTTCATTGAACATAAAGTGGTAATATATCATACTTTCTCATTGACTAATGGATAATATAAATTTAAATATTTGAAATATAATGTTGTAAATTTGTAATCATGTTTTTTTTTTTAAAATAAAAAAGCTGAAAAGAAATACTAACAAATAAGAATGATGTAGATATGTAATATAATGATAATTTGGTTTTTTCTTTGCATTGTTTGAATTGTCGATAATTTTACATTAAAAAATTAAATATCTAACAATATTTATAAAATATGTGAATTATTTTTTTAGTTGTCAATTGATTTTTAGATAACACTTTATATTTAAAATTTTTTAAATAATTGAAAATTTTGAAACTCAATCTCCCATTAAATATAAATGGGAAGAAGAAAAAGAAAAAGTAAGCAATCAACTTTGGGATAAAAAAGTAAAAAGAAAAATCTTTATCTAATCTCCATGAGCTTATTAAAATTAATTATAAGAAAAGGAGTGTTAATTAATTTGATAGGTAGATCAAATTATTCCAAAAATAAGAGAGAGGGAGAAAAAAAAAGAAAAAAAACTCTTTTGGTTGGAGAATTATAAAGCCTATGTCAAAGCCTACCCCTAAACCTACCACCGACTATTTTTCTTTTTGATCTACTTTTCTTGAATTGCCATTTGGGCCTCTTCAATCATTTTTTGTTTCTTTATTTATATTATTTAAGAAAATTGTTTTAATCGATGAAAATGTTAAAAATATTTTTAGATATAACAAAATATCATAATCTTTTAGTAATATATAATTGATAGATATCTATTAGTCTTTATTAATGATAGTAGTTTATCTATATATATTACTGATAGATAGTGATATTTTTCTATATTATAAATATTTTGGTTCATTTTATTATATTTGAAAACAGTCTAGTTAAATATATCAATTAGTTCTTGAATTTATACAATTGTTTTAATTTTGCATTTCTAATAATTTGAAAGTTTAAGCTTGCCTTCGAGAGAATATATTTTTTGTTAATCAAAATGGCTATTTAGTACTTGATCGAGCGAATTTGAGATACAATAATGAAATATCTAAAAATATCATTGTTTGTACTTCATCTTACTCTGATTAAAATAAATTGTTGTTTAATGTTTAATGTTGGGTGTTTTTTAAGGAAAAATAATGAAATTTAAGGAGGAAAAAATATAATAATGTATTGGTTTTTTAATGGAAGAAAAACCAAATACATTTGAAATAGGTGTCAATTAACCTTTTCCCAAAAGTCTTCTATGGCTGTTGTCCTTTTATCATTGTCATTTATTTGCAAAAAGATCAAATAATTGATTTCAAGAAGTGCAATATCTACATTGAAATTGGATTATATTGTAGTCAAATTTATAGTCTCAATTAAAAGAGCCTGGATTTGATTTGAGCTATCCAAATCATTTTAAAACAAACACAAAAGATTTGTTTGAAGTTAAAATAACCCATGAGTTAGATATCTTAATAGCGATCATTATATAAATATTTAGAATTATATGTTTTTATTTATTTATTATGATATCTAGTATGAAACAAAATGTTGGTAACTATTTAAGAGCCTCAAAATTCTCTTCACCGATTACCCTCCATTAAAAATATTTGAAGAGAGTGTTTTTTTTTTTTAATGGGGGTGACGAAGCTTATGGTAGTCCACATGAATTGGTCTTGGCTTGATGAAACATAACATATGACAATGTTTCTTTAAATTGAAGGGATATATGGGCTTAGGCTTTTTGTGTATAGGTTAATGAATTCCTCCCCCTTTAGATAATTGTTTCTTTGAATCCATAAATGGCGGCTTTCAAGACCCTTGGCTTTCTTTTCAAGTCCCTTTAATTTTCTTCCTTTTCTTTGGCTCTTCCAATCTTTTTGCAATGACCCTTTACCCTAAATTCACCCTCTAAGGGCAATCATTGATTTGCCTAACTTAGGACTCACAAAATTTATGTCTTTTATTGAGTTTGTTTAGCCATTTGTGTTGAAATGTGAACCAGGGGCATATGATATTATTATTATTATTATTTTGAACTTTCTAATTCCCGTCACCTAGATAGTTAGTTAAACTACTTTTAAATCAATTCACTTCAGGTTGTCTAAATCTATCTTTATTCATTTCTTTGTATTATCAAACATGCTGGTGATATATATTTAATTTTTTTTTCATGTTCTTTTCAAGAGGTTACAATTTAGTCTATAAAAGTTAATGAATAGGTCATTTTAGGTTTTGAATTTAAAAGTTTAAGACTTCAAATTATCCTCTTCAATTCTAGATTGTGCACTCTATATAGTTCCTATAAACTGTTTTCAATGTTAACTAGATAATGATGTGATATATTTATACACAAATAATGGCGACTCAACTTGACATGTGATGGAAACAAGTTAAACAATAGAAAAAGGGGAAAATATCTAAACAAAATTATCATCTTCTTCAGGCAAGATAAACTTTTTTTTCTAGGTTAAAAAACATGTGAGATGGGAGACTTTTTATTTTTTTTTATTTTATATACGGAGACATTTTCATCAATAGTATATAATTTTTAACAAGTAGAACTAAACATAGATAGCAGAAAGTGATATTATCCTTCATGTTGACATTTCTAGAATACAGAATATTACATCTTATTTAGAATAATGTTAAGTACTTGTTTAGTATATTTTTCTTTATTATGAAGCTCAACTCAATAATTTTCTTAGATATGTTATATAATTAAAAATTAATTAATTAATTTAGTAATTTATTTTAATATCAACATAACTCAACTACCATTAAACATTTATATTAGAAATTTAAATCTTTCAATTGAACTAAAAAAAAAACTAATTATGAGTCTTTTTTTTATTTTTCTCAGAAAGGAAAAGGCTGAATAGGAAGGAATGAGAATTAGTAACATATGACCTCCAAATAGTGTAATAATAATTATATTGTATTTTTTTAAGGATAAAGTATAAGTTCATTATTTGAATTCTGTTGAACTATTAGATTTATACCTATTTACTATTTAGTCTTTAAATTTAAAAATGAGTCTAAAAAATCATTAACATTTTTATTTTTATTATTATTTTTTTTTTGTCTAATGGGTACCTAAAATTTCTATTTTGTGTCAAATATATCCTAGACTTATGCATTTTTTGATAGGGACAACGATCTTCCAACTATTTCAATAATGGTATGATATTATCCATTTTGGGTATAATTGTTCATGACTTTGTTTTTTGTTTCACCTTAAAAGATCTCATACCAACAAAAATAGTTGTCTTCACTTATATACTCATAATCCTCCTCTTATCTAACTAATGTGGGATTTTGGTCGAATTCTCAACATTTTCTAGAATTTTCATAGATCTACTAGAAAATACGCACTAAACTATTGAAAGCTCAGAGCTCACTAGACATAATTTAATATTTAATATATTTGTTAATTTTAAAAAATTTCAAACAGGTTAGAGACGTGTTAAACACAAAACTAAAAGTTATTCTTTGACCTACTAGACACTTTTTAAGTTCATTGACCTTTTTGACAATAAATTGAAAGTTCTTGATCTATTAGATAATTTTTAAAGTTCTAAAACCTTTTAAAACACAAACTTAAAAGTTCATTTTTTAAAAAACACAAACTTGAAGATGGAATAACTAAAATCATAAGTTAACCTACATATTTTCTTATGATTTTTTTTTTTTTTTTGAAAGTCCTTTTCATCAATACTCAAATTAACTAATCAAACGCCATTTCAATTGACTTAATTAAGGGTATTTGAAGAAGAAGTTAAAATATCATTTTGGTGTCCATACTTTAAATTTGCTCAATTTTAATTTATATGTACTTTCAATTGTCCAACTTAGTCCCTGTACTTATAATAAATCTTAGAAAAGGAGATTCATAAAATTGAACAAATTTCAAAATATAAAGATCAAAATAGTATTTTAACTCGAAAGAATATTTTGTAAAAAAGAAAAAGAAAAAAAAGAAAGAAAGAAAGGGCCAATACCTTATAATTAATTAGCAAACTATGGTGAACATTAGAAGAGGGGATGCATCACCTTTTAACGAAGAATCAGCTTCCTTAGCCATAATCAAACATGTGGGAATCGTAATCTATTCGATAAATAATTTATAAGAATAGTTCTTACATATGCTTCTTTCAAGACCAATCATTTTCTTTTAGAATTTTTGAAATTATTCTTAGCCATGCAATGAAATATTGTGGAAATTTTGAAAAATGCTTTTAATTTGCTAAAACATTCGTTGTAAGTTTTGTCTCTAGTTTCTATTTGGTCTCTAAATTTTAAAATGTTACACATTCAGTTTTTAAGTTCTGACTTTTATTTCAAATAGTCCATAAATTTCAAAATGTTGCAATTTTAACATTGAAATTTGAATTTTGTTTCAATTTGGTCCATGAATTTCAATATTTTACATTTTTAACCTCAATTTTTCATTAAATACTTACTTTCAATCATTGACGTCAATTTCTATTCATGAATTAAAAATAACTAGATGTAAAATTTTAAATTTAATTTTAAAAGTGATAAAAATAGTAAAACTTAACTAATTATAATTCTTTTAACGATTTTGAACTTATGAACATAAATCAACTCCAAAAGATGAAAAGTGAATATTTAGTGAAAAATTGAGGTTAAAAATGTAAACTTCAAGACATAGAGATCAAATTGAAGCAAAATTCAAATGTTAGGGGTAAAATTATAGCATTTTAAAACATAGGGACTAAATTAAAACCAAATTTAAAACTTAAAGACTAAATATGTAACATTTTGAAACCTATGGACTAAATATAAATTAGACAAAAAAATCTAGAGACAGAAAAAATATTTTTTCAAAAAAAAAAAAAAAATCCACCCCTTTACAAATTTTTAGGACAATTACACAAACAATTGACCATACAAAATTTCTTTTAAGTAATTTTTAATAAATTAACTAAAAATTTAAAATATTAAAAAATCTATTTATTATCAATAAATGATGGATTTTATTTTAAAAAATTGAATTTGAAAGTCCAGAAAATCTAAACTAAATTTAAATAATAAAAGGGAGAACATATATACTTTTACTAAATAAAAAACCTAAAAATAATATCACTATCAAATTCATTTTTTATTTGTATTTATTTTTGAATTGGAATCAGATTCAAAAGTAATCCTGAAAGAGAATAAATAAGTCGAATGAATGAATTAATAATAATAATAATAATAATAATAATAATAATAATAATAAATAACAATGAAACAACATAAAAAGACTACTTTGCAAACGAAAGAAAAACAAAAAAAATATCTCCCTTGGGATATTAATGGCCAAAACTTATTCTTCATAAAGAGTAAGATAAGCTCTAAAAAGAGATTTTCCTAAGCACTTTATAGTAAAATGAATGCAATTAAAAGTTTTTTTTTAAAAAAAAAAAATAGAAAATAAGAGTATTTTTTGGAAAATGAGAAATATTTTCGGTGCGAAAAAAAGTCCTTCGTTAAATCATAATCTATAGTATAAAATGTGACAGGATTGTAAAGACAAAACTCGATAGAAGTACACAATGATAGAAAATATATTTATATATATTTACACACAGAAAATTGATTTGGACCCTAAATCAGTTTTCAAGAACCTTGAAATTGTGGTGTGAGTTTACAATCTACATCATAATAGAACTTATAGTTGCAGAAAACTAAACATAGTCTCAAGTTTTAGAAAAATCAATATATTTTTTGTGTCGTTTCTCTTTTTTCTTTCTCTTAATGATTGTTATTTTATGATTGTTAATCTGTTTTACTCTAACATATGGAAGTGAGAATTTTAGATATAATTTAGTTTTCACATTTTATTTATATCTATGTATAAATTTCCAACAAAATAGACCATACTATAGATGGTGACGTTTCATATCTATGATGTTTCGAATAATCAAGTACGGAAATGATTGGTATTTGACATATATTTAATTTTTTAATTTTTTTTTCATTTTCTACTTAGGCTATTATATAAACTCTTTATAACCTTAGAGACATATTTTCATTTGTATTTTTTTTGACATTTTTTATAATAAAATTATTCTCTCTTGTCTCATAGATATAACTAACATATTGTTAGTGAATCTCGTAGGAGTAATGACATAATTATGTTTTTTCATTTTAGATGGGTAAATGGAGAAAGAAAGCATATCAAATCAGGGTTGAAGCAAATTTATATTGAAGGTACAAAAAAAATAAAAAAAAATAAAAAATAATAATAAAAAAAAAGAAGGAAAGGAGTGAAAGGATAATTATGGAAATGGCGCCTGAAACAGTGAGCGTACGAGAGGTGCAGTTGGGACATCACAAAATCATTAATAATTAAAATTGAAAAGAAAGCAGTCAAAGCCCCTCTTGATAATGACCCTTCCTTTACTTCTCCCACTCGTACATCCAATTTTATACCTACCATTACCAATTACCAACTATACAATTAACCCAAAATCCTTTGATATGAACAAAGTATACACATATCATTCAAATTACAATAATAATCCAATCACCTGCCTTCATCTTTCTTCCTTGTTCTGGATAATTCTTCTGTGAGATTGTTGATGGCCTCCCTTTCACTTTCCTTCACCCTCATGCTAACTAACAAAACTCACCTTTTGTTTTATACGAAATGTAGTGATGCACAATGAAATAATAAATTAATATCATTGGCTCTATTTTATTGCTTCACAAAAACAGTAGCTTGTTTCAATAACAAAAGAAAATAAAGATACAAAACCTAATGGTATTAAACCAATTTTCAGCAAACATTGCACAATCAATCATCAGACATGACACACAAAAAAATCCAGACCCACTACGAACCCGAAATGGCTCAAGATGCAGAGAAGCTCGAATTGGTCGAAGAAGACGAATCCAAGCTTTTCCATAGAAGTGAACAAGATCAGAAAACAGAAGACCAATACCTGAGAGACACTGCAAGAAAACCCCCCTTTCTTGACACTTCAAATCGTCAAGAAATGGTAAAATCTCTCGACGACAAATTAATCGTCGGAAGTTGGTCGGAATATATCTATCAGGAAATATCACCTTAAGTGGGATCCAAATTGAGAGGGGTTGGGAATGAATTTGGGAGTTAGAGAGAACTTTTGACAGAAATTTTCCTTTCAAAATTTGAAACTGCATGAACGTTTTTCACTGAAATCGAAATCTTTTTTTTTATTTTGAACGTGCAAATTAGATTTAATGCAAATTTCACACTCAATTTCCCACTTTCCATTACTGTTTGAACAATTTTCTTTTAAATCAATTTAATTTTCTAATAAAATCAAATTAAATTAAAAGAAATTCAATTCTAAAATTCTAAAAATCTAATTGAAAATATTTTATTTTAAATAATTAATTTAATATCAAATATTAAATTAATAAAACACCTAATCCAAACATGAATCTCTATTCATGTATTTAATATTTAAATCATATTTAAATATTTTTGACTCTCCAAAACCGTTTAATTCATTTAATTAAACATTAGAATTATATCGAATATAATAATGCAAACCCTAATCCGAATTTGAACATTTCAAATTCACTCAACATGCTATTATAAGGTTTAATTTATTTACGAGCCAGTAGAGAGACCTAATGAACTTACAGATCACGAGTTCTAATCATTTGAGATTAATTGGCTAAACTTCTTTAACTGGATTAATAAATATTCATTAACTACCAAGACACTCCGCTATAGCTTAGTAGTTGCACTCTCCTCACTATAGATATATTTTTGTCTACTTGATTTAACCATAATCAGTAAGTCGATCTTCACATATCATTCGTATTTACAGCTGGGTCAAAATTATAGTTTTACCCCTGTAATACATTTTGCCCTTTTAAGTCTCCACTAGTCCACTAATGAACAATTGGTTTATGGTTCTACTAATAAACCGAGTCCCTTTCAGCCATGGAGAGGGCATGACCCTTTTGTTCAAGACTAGAAATCAGTACTTAAGGAAACAACCTATCTACTAACTATAAAACGGGTAGGAGCGAATTCCATCTTGCAAAACTATGTCCCTAGCTATCTACCCGGTCTTACCTTTAAAATGAGACGCTTATTGAGTGGCGATGATGAGCCACTCTCACTTTTGAAGATTAAAGGATAATCCAAAATAAATAGGAGTTCATAGTTAGCTCAGGATTGAGATCGAGTTACCTTAGGTCATCAAATTTAAATAGCCAGTTGTAACAATAAACAACATTATAAAGAAAAGTGACTATTTCATGATTCGATCTTATGCAAACATCTTTTGAATAGGATGCTCCCACTCGTATGTCTCTACTGAACGACTTTGGGATCATATCATTTGTATCAATATACAAAGCAGGCCACATCCATAGTGTCCCTAGGATAAGGTATCTAATCCTATCCATATACTTATAGACCGTTTCCGCTATATATTCAAACTTGATCCTCTTTTACGTCTCTACATAAAGTTTAAGCATTCATGTTATAGCCATGGGCTCGTTAGTTTCTTGGATTTAGAAATCTATGAATGCAATTTACATGTTCAATAACAACTTCATTGAATAAACCTCAATAATAATTTTATTGTAAATAGAATATGTTTAACCCAACAATTCTCATATTTCCAAACGGATTTAACCCATCTGAAGCTAATTCTAAATGAACATTTCGGGGATCTAAAGCGAAGTGAGAAAATTCATGATCAAACTGTTTCCACCCCTCTGCATCACCTGGATCTCGTATCACATCCTCCGTTTTAACTCGCTTATCTTTATGCCATCTCATCTTATAAGCACCTTCTTTCGATGCAAACAATCGCTTTAATTTTGGTGTCAATGGAAATTGAAGTAATACCAATCGCTTTGATCCATTCTCTATTCATCCTTAAAAATAAATCTTTTTTTACTCAACTTGTAATCTAAAACAAATTATAACATGTCCTTGTGTACATAATGGATGATGGTTAAATTTTAGGGGCTTATATATGCTCATAGAGATAAGAATGGAATTATTATAGACTTACGGATGCGTTTCTCAACTAAAATTATAGAAAACAAAACACCAAGAACAAGAAATTAAAGGAAAAAATACAAAAAAAAAAAAAATTATAAATGAAAAGGGAGAGAAGTTTCTAAAAAGTTCACTAATCTCTTCAAGACAATCCACATGAAAAATCCAAAATCTATAATTAAACATGCGAACAGTGATGACGACCAAGATCACATTGAAAATTTTCAATGTGATTTTGGATATCATAATCAAGAAGAAAACTTCCAGGCACAATCATTCCAATCTAATCTAAACAATTTGGAACTAAAGGATGAAAGATAAAAGGAGAGGGATTATAAGGATATATATAGATTGAAATTGAGATCATATGATATTTGAAGAGCAAATACCAATTCCTACTAAATTTATACCTTTAAATCATACATTATGATGTAAACTTTAAAAATGAATGAAAGTTCATTGACAATTTGACATGTCATATGTTTTTCCAACAGTTGAAAGAAAGTAGTAAATAATCTATAACTAATCTTCAGATCATTGGTGAAGCATTGTTCTAAGATTCTATAGCTAATCAGTTCACAAACCTGAGGATTCAACAGATCACCTCCTCCAGAATCAACATTGCACCCTTTAATATTCTCCAACTAAAGGAACTCTAAAATTAGAGAACTAGTGAGTGGAAGCAGATCGTTCCAAACTCCATTGTGAAAGAATATAAACATTTACAATCAAATAGAATAGATTATGCATTAAAGAATAAATTACAACATGCTTCAAAGTAAATGCAAGGGATCTAGTGACAATACCTTTGAAGAACCCTTTCTTCATGTATTTCCCTTGATCGTTCAGCAACTCAGCAAACAAGCACGAATGCAACGAGCCTCTGAAAAATCCTCAATCACCAGTGAGTACAACTAGATCCTTGATCCTCGAGCAAAACTCGACACCACCACAAAGTTACCTTGGTATTCTTAGTGTGAAAATCTAGGAGTTGTGGGCTCTGTATGAATTTGGATAGAGGGATGGAGGAAGTGGACGATCGAGTATGCGATAGCCAATCATATACAAGAAGAAGTCTATTGTATAAACTTGTCTACTCGATCATTTAGGCTCTTAGGCTATCGTGTAGTAAAACTCGTTTTTACATGATAAAGAATTCTGTGAGAAGTATCGACTGAATGATTTGGAAAACTATTTTCCTTCTTTATCCCTCAGTTCCATAAACCATCTAAAACCACCCACTAAGGTCGGTTATTAGATAAAAAGAATATTAATTATCTCATAATTAATAATTTATAAATAAATACAATAACTAACTTATTATATTATATTTATAACCTATAGTTTTAATATTGCATCATATGCAACATATAAACCATAGTTATTTTTCTCTTTTTATGGTATTTAATATAAATCATATTTATGTTAATTCCTCCAATCAAATAATGTATCAAATACATCAAATCAATTATATCATATATAATTGAATTAATTTAATTATATCATATATAATCAAATTCTCTCTTGTTAATTTGAACATTTCAAACTAACCCAAAAACTGATTCTCAACTTGAATCCATTGAGCTACCAAGAGGACCTTATGGACCTGTAGCTTGAAGCTCCAACGGTACGTGAATAACTGACTAAACTCTTTAATCACAATATCCACCAACCGTTAATTGTCGGGCACTCCACTAAAGATCGACAGTTGCACTCTTCGCACTACAGATATATTTCTGTGTCCATTGGATATTACCAATCAATAGTACGATGACCCTTCACAAATCGCTCGTAAGTACAGTCAGACCAATTTACCGTTTTGCCCCTATAGTTACATCTAACTCCTTAAGTACCACTAATTTCTCTAATGAACAATTGATCATAGTCCCACTATGACTAAACCCTTCTCGAGCCAAGAGAAGGCGTGGTGACACATTGTTCAAGCCCTAGAATCAGCCCTTAAGGGAGAAATTTGTCTACTTACCCCTACTTCGGGGAATGAGTGAATTTCGTCTTGTGTAGTTGAGTTCCCAGCTCCCCAATCAGACGAATCCTCAAAGTGGTAGGCTTGAGTCATCGATCTGGCCACTCTCACTCATGTAAATCAAAGAACCGCCCTCATAGGTAGGAGTTCACAACTCACTCAGGATTAAAGTCATGTTACTTATGGTCATCCTAGTGAAATGAAAGTTTCAATTATGAACGACGTATATAACGAGACTAAACATTTCGTGATCCGGTCTTATATAAACTTCTTTGTATAGAGCATCCCCGCTCCCATGTCTAATACATGAATGATAAGGATCAGATCATTTGTAGCACTTTACAACATTTGTAACACCTACAAAGCGGGCCACACTTGTAGTGTCACCAGGATAAAGTATCCCTCCTTTATCCATATACTACAGACCATTTAGGTTTTCACTTAAAGCACGATCCACTTGTATGTCTTCATATACATGCTTAAGTTACAATGATAATCATGAATCTTAGTTTATTGGTTTGTGGTTAATACAACTAAAATATCTCATATTTCATAGATTCAAGTGAATAAAATATCTCATATTATAAATCACACAAAAAAACGTTTGTTCATACAAGTGTTTACAAACTACAGAACCCTACGAGATTTAGGGCATCAACCCCAACAATCTCCCACTTATCCAAAAGCTAGTGGGGTGTACAAGATAATCTCATTACAAGTGCACAAAACAATAAACTAGGGTACAAACGCCTAGTACAAGATCTCTCACTTGCCCTAGTTTAGTCGTGGTCTATCCCATAGACCCATACTCTGTAGGTGACCCTCAAACACTATAGCCGTGAGAGCCTTCGTAAACATATCAACAACATTGTGCTCCGAAGCTATTTTCGTGACAATCACGTCCCCTCGATGCACAATCTCTCGGGATGAGATGGTATTTTCGCTCTATGTGCTTGCCACGCTTATGACTCCGAGGCTCACGCGAATTTGCCACAGCACCACTATTATCACAATAAAGGGTGATGGATCTAGACATGTATGGAACTACTTCCAGATCAGTCAAGAACTTTCTGAGCCAAACGACCTCCTTAGTAGTTTCACAAGTTGCTACATACTCAACCTCTATAGTGGAGTCAGCGATGCACCTTTATTTGATGCTTCACCATACTACAGCCCCTTCGTTAAGAGTGGAAACTGATCCTGAAGTGGATTTTTGAGAATCCTTATTAGTCTAAAAATTAGAGTTCGTGTATCCTATAAGGATCAAATCCTTAGAACCATACACAAGCATGTAGTCTCTCGTTATCCGAAAAGACTTGAGGATATTATTGAAGGATGTCCAGTGACCCTGTCCTGGATTAGACTGATATCTACTGATTATCCCCACAGCGTAACAGATGTCAGGTCTAGTACATAACATCGTATACATCAAACTACCAACGGCAGATGCATAGGGGACCCGTCTCATTTCCTCAGCCTCTTGAGGTGTCTTAGGACACCGTTCCTTAGATAATGTAACTCAATGCCTAAAAGGAAATAGACCCCTCTTAGAGTTCTGCATCGAGTACTTGATCAACATTTTGTCAATGTACGATGCCTGAGACAGTGCTAGCATTTTGTTCTTTCGATCCCGAAAAATTTGAATCCCAAGAACAAACTGAACCTCTCCCAAATCTTTCATTTGGAATTGAGTCGCTAGGCAGTTCTTAACTGAAGTCAATAAACCTATATCATTCCCAATGAGTAGGATATCGTCTACATACAATACTAGGAAAACTACTAAACTGTTGATGATTTTCTTGTAGATACAAGGCTCATCAACGTTTTGGTCAAAGCCATAAGATTTGATCGCAGTATCAAACCTTATGTTCTAAGATTGAGATGCCTGTTTCAGTACGTAAATGGATCGATTCAGCTTGCAAACCTTTTGCTCTTGACCTTGGGCTATGAATCCCTCGGGTTGCATCATATAAATGGTCTCCTCAGGATTGTCATTTAGAAAAGCATTCTTGACATCCATTTTCCATATCTCATAGTCATAATATGAGGCAATGGATAAGAGGATGCGGATAAACTTCAGCATGGTAACAGGCGAGAAAGTTTCCTCATAGTTAACTCCCTTCACCTGGGTATAACCCTTTGCCACCAGTCTAGCCTTAAAGGTTTGCACCTTCCCATCAGTACCCCGTTTCCTCTTTTAGATCCATTTACAACCTATAGGTTTAACCCCATCAGGTTGATCTACAAGATCCCAAATTTAGTTGAAGTACATAGACTCCATCTCGAGATCCATGGCTTTGACCCATTCATCTCTGTCAACATCCTCCATTGCCTTCTTGTAAGATAACGGATCCTCAACCTCGGCATCAACTATCATAGCCAGGATTTCAGTTAAACCTATATAGCGAATAGGTGGGTTTGCAACCCTCTCACTACGTCGAGGTTCCCTCTGTTGGGATTGGTGTCTGATAACGGGCAGAAATGCACGTTATCATAGTGCTAAGTTCTTAAACAATATTGGCTTGCGCTAATAAAATATGTTAAATTGCGTCAAAAAAGCATCACATTCATAATATTGCGGTCGCATGCATTCATCGCATAGGAACAGTTGATTTTTGTGTTTTTATGTAGATTATGCGTGAACGCAAGGCGGAAATTACGATCATAGGAAATCATCGGTCGAGCGCAATTTCACCGCAAGGATTTGCTATGATTGTGCTCGCAAACATTTTCTCAAGAAAGATTGCCGCAACCTGGTCAGCGCAACTTGGTGGGTGCATCTGGGTGAAAGGTATAATTAATCACGATGAGACAGAAAGCTGATGACAGTCGAATCCGAATTAAGTTGATACCCGTTAACGAACAAATACATTCAGCTTTTCGGGGATAAATATTCGGTGCATCAGTCAGGAATTAAAGCCGTCTCATCTGTACAATCATGAGAGAGAAGCCGCCTTTCACCCTGGAAGTTCTATAAATACCAAAGGCATTCTTCAGAAAAGGGGTTAATAAGTTTACAAGTTCACCATCTTACGAGTTTAGCCTGGTTCTTAGATTTTCTTTTACTTCAAGGCGAACGCGAGAGAAGAAGGTTATGCTGACAGATCGTTCCGGTAAGCTTGAAAGAGCGTCGGATGCTGCCAGAACAGAGAGAGAGCCGACGCCTGCGGAAGTAGGAATATCTTTGGAACCGAATAGAGATCGATAGTGTAAAGTCTCGGTCAGCAAGGAATTGCTACCAGGCTCTCTACCTTTATCTTTCATAGCTATTTTGTACTCAAACTCATTTATAAAAATGGAAATTCCTTCTCTATATCTGTTCACTCTCTGTTATTTACGCATGAGTAGTTAAATCTGTTGAATGGGTTGAGAAGGTCTTTAGCTATCGTTACCTGGGAATGTGTCAGACTATGCAATCATGCTACAACCATGCACAATAAATCATTTTCTAATGCAAATGCGATGCTCCTAAATCTAGGACGCATGTGTTGAATGCAAAAGTGTCCATAGAGCTTATTCCTAAGTCTATACTCTTGTCCTATGCGATGGTGCAAGATGCATGAAGGCAAGGTGACCACACACAATCATATCCTATCTCTAGGATGCATGCGATGCGTTAATAGTAAATAGAGCTTATTCCTAAGCGCCTATCTCTTGATTATGCGTTCTAATCTGACTCTCCCGAGCCTAGATTCTAACCTGACTTTCCCAAGCCTAGATCCTGTCCACAGACTACCCTCCCGAGTATCTCTAAGATTGAAAGAAGTCGTGCGATGTTCTTAGAAAGCTTCGTAAAGAGAGTTTGAAAGAAAGCTAGCAAACCCTTAACTTCTAGAAATATTTCATGAGGTGACTATCTTAAAGTTAAGTTGACTCTAGTATATATGAAAGACATAGAAGCATATTTTTCATCATTGAAATCATAATTGGCAAAGAGACAGAATGTGGTAACTTACTAAATTTATCCCTGTCAAATGATTGCGGTAATCAAAGAGGATGTAGCGATAAAACTTTTAAAACTAAGATGCGATGCGATAGTGCAAAATTTGAAATAGAGATAAAGAAGAATACACCCCAAAATTTGCGCAGTCACCCGCATTGAATATTGATGCATCCATCTTTGCGGCGATCTATCTTCTTTGGATTGCGGAGATGGAGTGAGATAATTTGTTGCTTCATGTAACATCTCCACAATTCTGTGCCTTAATCGTTGTAAACAAATAGTGAGAGGGTCAAATGATTTTAAACAAAACATGTTTTTTTTTTAAATGATCGCAATGTAATGAACGCAATTCTTCGAGACCGCTGCCACCCCCAAACTTAGAGGTTGGCAACGTTCTCACCACAAAGCTAAAAACAAAATTACAAGAATGCGATAAGAAATGTTTGAACAAAGGTTTGCACAAAATAAAACTTAAGACTTTCAAAATTTGAAGAAGCTAATAAAAGTAAAGAACGCCTTGCATTGATTAGTTAGAAGATGTGGTGAACTATACATAACATCATAGAAACATCACAAATTAATGCAATCGGGAAAGAAATAATTTCAAAAGCATAAGGCATACAAGATAACAAGAAAAGACCTTAGGCGGAACAACGCATGCGCTCATGCGTTGGAATCCATGCGATTGACACCATACGTTGAATGGTGAAAGGAATTCTTCCGTTGTTCTGCGAACCGAGGAGACTTATTGTCACACCTACAAGGGCAAATGTACCACAACCAAGGAAGCAGCCATATATCCAAAATAACAATGAAAATAAAAATAACCTATACTAAGAAAGCAAAGTAAATATAGAGTAAAAGATGTCCCTGGAAAAATAAGAGTGTTGTCACCGCAAGGAGTCTTCCATGCAGGAGATGGTTCTCAACTGCTTGGGTCAAGTTACCTTGACCATTGGAACTTCTGGCAATTGTTAGGCGCATGTGGCCGTCATGTGCTAAGAACTACCTTAAGCACTTTTGCGACTGATTGCCCTTCTACCTTGGGGTCAATACTGGCTTTTAGTGCACGCCTACACTTCAATATTGTTTGCAACCTGGTCGTACAAGCCGAAATACTCCCAAGATAAAAATTTTGCTCGCAGAGACACAAAACTTAACAAACATTTAGCTGCCAAGTCCCCTACAATGGCGCCAAAATCTTGGTCACGGGAAATTAGAAGTCAAATTATTCAACAACTAAACTCCCGTGGACGCAATATGCGATGCATGTTTCTAAGATATGCGTTGATAGTCATGCATCGATGGTCATGCGTTGGAATGATAATGCGTTAATGAATGTATACGATGACCATGCATCCTGTCATAAGTTTTCTTGCATTCACGTCAAGTATAACGCGAACGCAAGTTTCTCGGATGATCTAAGGTTGAACACGGGGACTTGTAGCACAATGAATGCGATGATGTGCATGCAGCGGTTTAAATAAAAGAATGGAAGGGAGGTTGCTAAGTTAACCCTACTCCTACTCCTATCTAACAGACAACGCAATGAGAATATGCATGAGAGGTAGAGATACGACAACTCTTGGCATGAAATAAATGAATGGAAAAATACATAAAATGTGAAGATGATTTCATTGCAACCCTTAAGAGTGACCGCAAGGGTAACCTTAGTCAACGCAAGCCATGCAATCATGCTACACACACGTGATCCTAACTCTAGAACGTATGCGGCGTATCTGCGATATTGCCGAGAAGCCTATGCCTGCCTAGACCTCCATAACCAGCTCACTAGCTCCCGCCGCATGAGCGTGGCTACCGCATAATCCCTTTACCTACTTCCTGGACGCATGCAATATTCAATCTGTAGGGTGCATACGTTGTGTAATAGCAAATGGAGCTTATCTCTAAGATCTCCATTCTTGCCTATGTGTTCCAATCTGCTATCCCGAGTCTTAGATTTGAGTTTTAGACTACCCTCCCAAGTATGCCTAAATGATTAATGATATGCTCATAGGATAAGGTAACCGCATGAACTCTGCTGACCTAAGATTGTTTCTATCTCTAGTGACCAATGCATACATTGCTTAATGCGACCAACCACTTACCCTCCCGGGCAGTTGGTTGTTGCTGACTTTACTCATAGACAAGCAATGTGTTAGCCTATAGACAGACGTTGCCGCAGTTTCACACTAAGCAAATAAGATTACTCACACACTTACGCAACGTACACCTCTCGGTGGGTTGCTACATGTTTCATATCCTTAATCCACATGACTAAGTATGTGATACCCAAGCAATCCCACTAAGTGTTGCAATGAAAGTAAAGAAGATGGAGATGGAATCGAAGGAAACAGAGAAATGTATTGAACACAAAATGCATTAATTCCTTCACAAAATGTATACAATACAGTATAAGAAAAGAAAGGAAAATGGAATGACCGGCTGGAAGCAAAGACTTGCTTCCAGTGGATGTGTGCAAGGCTGCCGGTGGTGCCATGGATAGGCGGTGGAGTTGACTCTCTCGAGATCTAACTCTGGTCGAAGGCTTCAGTCGTCACTCGGAATGGATGAAGGAGGTGAAGAACTCTCAAGCGTCTTCTCACGCATTTTGTCTAGATCACGAGGAAAATCCCTCGGACAAGTTGAATTTCTGCTCTTCGGCTTCTATTTATAGAGCTTGGATCACCGACAACATTAATGGATTGCTCTGAGTCTAACATTAGGCGCATTAGTCCTTTCTGAACCTCTACCACTAACGACGTGATAGGTGAAATGTCAACATCATCTTTTGGTTTTTCTCGAGGTAGATGCGTTGATGCGTTCATTACACTAACCTTGCGTCGATCCCATTAGTATGCGTTGTCACGTAGCCGCAATCATTCAAAGACCGCATTCGTTTAATATCGCAACTCTACATGATGACCGCAATCGCTAGGTGAGTGCAACTCCCATGCGATGGACGAATACGGTTGATTACTGCAATATTCATGCGTTGATCGATGCGTTTGCCTTTGCGATGGAGAGTTTCTCTATATGCGGTCGTCTATACGATGGTCCAGTTTCCGCATTTGCGTCCATTTCCTGTTTTAACTACAAAAATAGAACATTGAACGCATAATAACGCAAAATAACGGGTTAGCTGAGATTTAACATACTGATCGACGCAAGCTTATTTTCTCATGAATTCCTAGCACAATTTCCGCATATTCTGCTTAACAACCTTCATAATTCTAAGTAAAAGACCTACGATGTCATGCATTTCTGCATGTCATTAGTGTCCTAATTCTCCAGAGTCTCATAGTTTGTAATATACACATTGTTATGAATAAAATAAAAGTTATTTCATTCTGGAATTTTTTCATATCCAATAAACAAAGCTCCATGGTTATTGTATGTAAACTTAAGCTTGTATATGAGATATACAAGTGGATCATGTCTTAAGTGATAACCTAAATAGGTTTGTAGTATAAGTATTAAGGTAGAATACCTGATCCTGGTGACACTACGGATACAACCCGCTTTGTAGAGGTTTGTAAGTGTTGTGAACTACTACAGATAGTAGATTCTGACCATTCATGTGAAGACATGCGAGCGAGGGTGTCCTATACAAAGAGTTTGTATAAGACCAAACCATAAGATGATTCGTCTCTGTATATAACGTCGTTGATATTAGAGACTTACATCTTACCTAAACGACCATAGATGACATGATCTCAATCCTGAGTGTTTTGGGAACTCCTGCCTTTGAAGGCGGTCCTTTGATTAGTATGGGTGAGAGTGGTCAAATTGCCAACTCAACATGCCTACCTTTTTGGAGACTTGTCTGGTTTTTGAGCTTTGAACTCAGTTACACAAGATAGAATTCACTCCTTCCCCAAAGCAGGGGTAAGTAGATAGATTCCTCTCTTAAGGGTTAATTTCGGGGCATGAACATAGTGGCCACAACTTCTCTTTGGAAGAGAGGACTCAGTCATAGTAGGATTATGACTTATGTTCATTAGAGGAATCATTGGTACTTAAGAAGTTAGATTTAACTACAGGGGAATAACGGTTATTGGCCAAGCTATACTTACGAGCGATCTATGAAGGGTTATCGCACTATTGATTGTTGATATGAACACATAATATATCTGTGGTAAAGAGAGTTCAACTGTCGGTCTTTAGTGGAGTGTCTGACAGTTAACGAATGGTGGATCCCATGACTAAAGAGTTTAGTGAGTTATTCACGTACCGTTGGAGCTTTGAGCTACAGGTCCATAAGGTCCCCTTGGTAGCTCAATGAATTCAAGTTCAGGACCAGTTCTTGGAGTTGATTCAATTGGTATTAGTGCTAGGTTCTGATATTCCAAATTTTACTTCTGTTTTGAACTTCTTTTACAGTTGTGATCGGTTTTCTGTATTGCGTTTAATTGTTAAATACGTTTGTGGATGGCGTTGATGAATGTTTACGAGTTTAATTGCCTCTGTATTAAAGCTTTCTTTAAATTACACAGTGTTAATTTGTAAGCGCCCTTTTGTTTTTTTGGCATAATTAACTTGCTATCGAGTCTGTAATTCAAAGTGTTTGAGTTAGTCGAGTCGTTCGTGATGAAGTTTCGAAGCATGAAGATGCGGTTCTCAGCGAAGAAGAAGACCAAGAGTTAGTCGTTTCGTGTAGCCGAAGGTAAACGATTGTTGGGATTTAACTAAACGATCGTGTAGTATTTACTAAACAATCGTTTAGCATTAGCTAAACGATGTGGTAAATCGTTTACTCTATTGCGTAGCATTGGTTGCCCGATCGCATAGAATTGGAGGTAGACGATCGTAGTGGGAGCATATGATGCTCATTGTCTAGAAGAAGGCGCGCGCTAAACGATCGTGTAGTTAGCATGCCCATTGCATAGTAACTAACTACACGATCACACGGTATACGATACGAAGGCGCTCGCTCAGCGATCATTTAGATGATTGTACTTCACCGTATCGTAGTCGTTTAGACGATCGTATAAGGCTTGTGTTTGATGGAGCGCACTGCACGATCGCGTACCTCGTGCTTCATCGCATAGTAAACGGTACACGATCGTGTCTAAACGATCGCTTAGCTTAGGAAGCATTGGTAAATGATTGAGCAAAGTGTTTGTTCTTTCGTGTAGACGATTACGGGGAGATTGATGCACAATCAAGACTCGATTCGCCTGTTTGAATCGGAGACTCCTTGTTTTTGGTAATAGTTAGCTTTTAGTTTTGAGGATTTGAGGCAATTTTTCCCGGTTCATCAACATTTGTTTATTATACATGAGATGTATGGTGTTTATATGGCAAGGTGTTTGACATATAGATTTGAAACCCACCTTAGGTTGTGCACTTATTCATGCATCTTGTATTATAAGTGTTATAATATTGCATGAAGAAATTTCATGAAAGCATGCACATGCATCATGAAATATAAGAGTTATATTTATGCATGCAGTAAGCATATTGATGCATCATCTTTATATTATAAGTGTTATAGTATAAGGGTGTATGGAAACATGTTTTTGCTTGGTTCATTGCTTGTTTGTATAGGAGTTATAAAAAAAGGTAGAAATGAATGAACGATGCATTGAACATGACACTAAGGCTGTTTATAAAAGTTATGAATGTCTTGCATGTGTCTACTTTGCGTTGTGGTTTTATTTTCGTTGTTTCTGTTATAAGTGTTATAAAGGAAATTAGAACTAAAGCCGATAAGACAGAGTTGCATGCGGACTTAAGGTGAACTCATGTTTTAAAAGGGTTTTTAAATTGGATTGAGATAGACGTAAATTCAAAGGTTCTAATGAGATTAGTAACCTAGTTAATCTTTTTAAATTTTTTTAATATGATTAAATTGATTGGCATAAAAGATTAAAATTGTATTAAATCTATCTATAAGGAACCTTTTGTCTAAGGTGGGTTCTGTCGAGGCTGGGGTTCTTAAGATGATGGAAACAGAATACCCCTACCTGGGAACCTATCTGGAAAGGTGAATTAGATAGATTTTCTGCAAGCATGTGACAGTTGGTCAAAGTTGTTTCAACTATCCAAGGTAAAAGTTACTCTTGGACAAACCCAAAAAGCCACTTAGTTAAAATTATTAGCCGTGTTTTTTCTAAGTAAACTAAACCCTAGGTTATAAAATGCTCAGTGGGAGGAAGAGACGTATCTGATATGTCAACGATTCCACTCACGTTTCTCCCTGAATGTTCACATCGTGAATTCATGATTGGCCTCGTGGTGCCTTGGGAGCATCCCCCTTTTGATAGTGTTTGCATGAGTCAATATAAAGGTGGACAGAGAGAGTGTTTATAGTAAGTGGGTGAAGGGTGTGTGTCAACACATCCTATGGTCTTTGTCGTTGGTTCACACAGTGAGATCATTCTGTACTCCCTCGTGGCGCCTTATGTGCGTCCCCCTTCGGATAGGTTTTGTGCAGTTGGTCAAGATCAAAGTGAACTCCAGAAATGGATAGGGTCGCTTTAGGTTTTGCCCCAATCAGATTTTTTCCCTTCGGATTGGCTTCTTGGGGCGGATCTCTAGGGCCGAAAATGGCGAATCACACTTACGGGGAGATTGTTAAGTAAGTTAATGATATCTTGACCAAATCAATGATGGCTAGTCATTATAGAAGCAAGAGTTGTTCTGGTATTAATGACTGGTTGAGAATTTCTCAATTTAGGGGAGGGATAATTAACCTCCCTTTGGTGGCTTTTGTCCTAAACCTTTGAAGCGTCATTGTGAAACTAGATGTCACATGGGGTTCTTATTGGATGTTGTATTTGTTTTTCAACGGGTATTTGCTTAAAATTTAACGTAGGTCAATGTGTTTTTATTTTCAGCAATTTGTTAGTGTTTCCATTTAAAGCCTTTAATTTGACCGATTACATACAGTGGAAAGAGTATTGTAAAATATATTTTATGGTAAACGACCTCGAATTTTTCATGGTTGAGGAATGTCCTCAAGTCCCGAGCCTTGATGCACCACGAAGTGTTCGTAATACATATGAGATGTGTATGAAGGCTAATTCATTGGTCAGACTTCACATTTTGGCTAGCATACCTGATGTTTGCCAAAAGGGTTGAGAACATGGTTATTGCACGCGAGAGCCTGGACTCGTTGCAAGATTTGTTTGAACTTCAGTTCTTACTTTTCTAGAACAAAGGGATGTATGACAAAACTAGTAGTGTCAGTTCCAAATTTAAACTGCAGAAAGAGGAAGCAATTGTTGCTGAATCTGTTGAGGTTCATGGAAGCGAAATGTTCTCTGATATGCAACTTGGAGCTTATTTAGGTTCTAATACAGATCTCACTACTCTCCAAAAGAGGTAGATGTCTAAAGCCAGTAAATCTGATTTATTGGTCTTGGAGATGTGTTTGGTAGAGAATGATGATTCTACCTGGATCCTAGATTCGGGTGCTACCAACCATGTCAGTTCCTCTTACCAAGGATTCAATTCCTGGAAAACGTTGCGACAGTGAGAGATGACTTTTTGAGTCGGTACTGGTGAGGTTGTTTCAGCTGTTGCTGTAGGCAGGCTAAAGTTATTTTTGGACAAGAAACGTTATCTATTACTGGATAATGTTTACGTAGTTCCTCGTATCAAGAGGAACTTAATATCGACTTCTTGTCTATATGAACAAAGGTACACCGTCTCTTTTCTGAAAATAAAGTGTTTATTTTCAATAGTGGAAAGGAGATTGGTTTTGGTTCAATGGAAAGTAACTTATATGTACTAAGGCCGTTAGTCATAAAAGCCTTGTTTAACACTGACATGTTTAGTACGACAACAACAACTAAAAGATCAAAGGTTTCTCTTAAGGAAAACGCCCATATTTGGCATCTAAGGTTAGGTCACATCAACCTCAATAGGATTGAGTAGTTGGTGAAAAGTGGACTTCTAAAGATTTTAGAAGAAAACTCCTTTCCGGTGTGTAAATCATGCCTCAAAGGCAAGATGACCAAACAACCTTTTACTGGAAAAGGTTACATAGCCAAGGAAGCCTTGGAGCTTGTACATTCTGACATCTGTGGTTCGATGAATGTTAGGGCTTAAGTTGGGTATGAATATTTCATCTCTTTCATAGATGATTATTTACGGTACGGGTATATATACCTAATGCAACGTAAGTCTGAAACCCTTGATAAGTTCAAGGAGTATAAGGCTGAAGTTGAAAACTTTTTAGGTAAAAAGATAAAAATACTACGATCTGATCGTGGTGGAGAGTATTTGGACCTCCAATTCCAGAACTATATGATAGAACATGGGATTGCATCCCAACTCTCGACCCCAGGTACACCTCAGCAAAATGGTGTATCAGAAAGGAGAAAATGAACCTTGTTAGACATGGTTCGGTCTATGATGAGTTATGCTCATCTTCCAAACTCATTTTGGGGTTTTTCAGTGGAGACTGCATGCTATATCCTGAACAACGTTCCCTTGAAAAGTATTTCTGAAACACCTTTTGAGTTATGGAGAGGCCGTAAAGCTAGTTTACGCCACTTTCGGATTTAGGGGTGTCCGACACATATGCTAGCGACTAACTCGAAGAAGTCGGAACCGCGTTCAAAAGTTTGCCTCTTTGTACGCTACCCCAAGAAAACGAGAGGTGGATAATTCTATTATCCGAGTGAGAATAGAGTGTTTATTTCTACAAATGCTATCTTCTTGGAAGAAGACCACATGAGGAATCATAAGCCACGAAGTAAGCTCGTTTTACGTGAGATTTCTAGTGAGACTAAGACTACTGAGGGTTCAACAAGAGTTGTTGAATAGGCTGACAGATCAACGAGAGTTGTTGAGTTTGATACATCTAGTCTACCAGCTCAAGAGTTGAGTGCCTCGATGTAATGGAAGGGTTATATAGCCACCGGATCGTTACATGGCTTTGACTAAAGCCCAGAACGACATTTCTAATGATGGGGTCGAGGATCCGTTATCTTTTAAGAAAGCAATGGAGGATGTTGACAAGGATGAATGGATTAAAGCCATGAACCAGGAGATAGAGTCTATGAACTTCAATAACGTCTGGGACCTTGTGGATCTGCCTGATGCAGTAAGACCTATTGGGTGTAATTGGATTTATAAGCGAAAGAGAGGTGTAGATGAAAATTTGCAAACCTTTAAGGCTAGACTCGTGGCAAAGGGTTATACTCAGATCGAGGGAGTTGACTCTGAGGAAACTTTCTCACCTGTTGTCATGCTCAAGTCTATCAAGATACTCCTCTCCATAGCCACATTTTATGATTATGAGATATGGCAAAGGGACGTCAAGACTGCCTTTCTTAATGGTAATCTTGAGGAGACCATTTATTTGACTCAACCAGAGGGGTTCGCAGTTCCAGATCAAGAGCAAAGAGTTTGCAGGCTTAATAAGTCCAATTTTGGGCTAAAACAAGCATCTGGATCATGGAACATTAGATTTGACACTGCAGTCAAGTTGTTTGGCTTTGATCGGAACATTGATGAGCCTTGTGTTTACTAGAAGATCATCAACAACTCAGTAGCTTTCTTGTACTGTATGTGGATGATATCCTACTCATTAGGAATGGTGTAGGATATCTGACTGATATTAAAAAGTGGCCAGCTGTCAAGTTCCAAATGAAAGATTTGGATGAGGCACAGTATGTTCTAGGGATGCAGATCATTTGGGATCGTAAGAACAAGAGGTTAGCCTTGTCTCAGGCATCGTACATCGATCAAGTGTTGATCAGGTATAGGGTGCAGGATTCGAAGAGGGGTTTGTTACCCTTCAGGCATGGAATCGTATTGTCTAAGGATCAGTGTCCTAAGACACCTCAAGAGATTGAGGAGATGAGATGGATTCCTTATGCTTCAATTGTTGGAAGCTTAATGTATGCAATGTTGTGTACCAGACCCCGACATTTACTATGCAGTAGGGATTATCAGTCTATATCAATCCAATCCAGGCTTTTATCACTGGATGGTAGTCAAGACGATCCTCAAGTATCTTCGAAAGACAAGGGACTACATGCTCGTGTATAGAAATAAGGATCTGATCCTTACAGGATACACAGACTCTAACTTTCAGACTGACAGAGATTCTCATAAATCAACATCGGGGTCAGTGTTCACTCTGAATGGAGTGGCTGTAGTGTGGCGAAGCATCAAGCAAGGATGCATCACGGACTCCACTGTGGAAGCTGAATACATAGTCGCTTGTGAAGCAGCTAAGAAGGTTGTTTGGCTGAGGAAATTCCTTACAGATTTGAAAGTTTTTCCAAATATGTACTTACGAGCAATGTGTGAAGGGTCATTGCACTGTTGATTCTTTATATCGAATGGGCACAGAAATATATCTGTAGTGCGAAGAGTGTAGTGTTAGTCTTTAATGGAGTGATCGATAGTTAACGGATGATGAATAATTTAATTAAAATAGTTTAATTAATTATTCACGTACCGTTGAAGCTTTAAGCTACAGGTCCATAAGGTCCCCACGTAGCTCAACGGGGAATCAATGAGAGACAAATTTTGGATTAATTTAAATTGTTCAAATTAATTGAGGAAATTAATTATGTGTTATAATTAATTTAATTTAATTATATATATGATATAATTACTATAATGTATTTGATACATTATAAAGTTTATTTGAAAGGAAATAAATGTTTAAGTATGATTCAAATATTAATTATGTGAATTTGACTCATATAATTAAATTTAATATAAATTGGATTTATATTAAATTTCGTTGTTGAGAGAAATAAACTATAGTTTATATTTTATTGGATATAATATTAAATTATAGGTTATATGTTATATTTGATATAACATATAATTTAAGACATATTATATGATAAAGTAGTTATTATATAAATATATATTAAAGTATTTATTAAAATTATTTTCATTTTATTAATTTTATAATTAAAAAAATAATTTTTGGGAGAGAGTTATAACTCCTTCTCCTTTTCTCTCTACTACGTTCGTGGGAAGCCAGTTTAGTGGAGTGGGTTTTATTCATCTTCTTCTTTCTGGAGTTGAGTTACAGAAGGATTCTATAAGTTCCAATCTTTTCCCAATCATCTCCTCTCTTCTCTCTAAAAACTCCCTCATCCAAAATAGTCAGAGTCCACAACTCCTGGATTCTCATCTAGAGAATACATTTATAACATCGTGGTGGTGTTCCTTTCCATTTTTGGGTTTTCATTTCAAGATCGGTCTTCAAAGGTAAGATTTTATAAACTCATTTTCATTCTTCTGTAAAATTCTTTAGCATGTTGTCTTTTTCAATTAAATGCACCACGTTCTATATTTTTTTTTGTAAAATTTATATTATGTTAATTTTGGATCTTTGGGTCCAATCCCGTTTCTGCTCAAGAATCTTCAATGGTTCGTTCATGATTAACCCGTCGGGAGTTATGCCATATTTAAATATAAGTCCCGACGTTGGTTACACTTCGTCGAGAGTTATAAGGTTTTACTGCATCTCGAGACAGCATATCTCCCAACTAATGGACTCCTAACTTTGTTTTTTAACATCGATAGATCATTTGTTTCTTGTAGTGAAAAGAAGAATAAGAAGAAGAACCCGAAAATGGCAGCCCACTTCACCATCATTATCAGTTGAGATAGAGCCAATTTTAAATGAAACCAAAACTGAAGTTGATTGGAATTGGGAAGAAGAAGAAGAAGAAAAAGTGACGGATGAAGGTATTGGACCCAACACCCAAAACAACAACAAATTGATGGGTCCAAAGGAGGAGAACTGAAGTATAAAATAAGCTCAAGCATACAAAACAAATCTTCAACAATTTTTTACATTTTCTTTATAGTTTGTAATGTAACTACTTGTATCAGCTAAAAAAAGTATAAATATGCATCATTTACATTTTTAGTACAATCTTTTCATAAGCTTACAAGAAAAAAGCTACAAGATCTGTAAAGAAAGTGCTTAGCTCTTGAAATAAAAAGTTCTTCTCCTTCTCGTGGATGTAGACACTCATTTGCCGAACCACGTACATCTCTGTGTAGATCTTCTTCTCTTCTTTCTCTTTATCATATTGCATGTTCTTCTTCTTCTTCATTCACACAGTAAAACTCATGCAAACAATCAGAAAGAAAATAGGGTTAGAGAGAGTTTCTGCAAACAGAGGAGAGAACGAGAGAGAGAGAAAATAATTTGTCTGTAAATTCTTTTCCCATCGGAATAAAGTGGTATCACTTCCATCAGACAGAGTAAGTGGATTTTTCCACGTGTTGCACATCAACTGGAAGATCGTGGAGCAACCAGGGCCAACTTATCTACCTACCAATATATTTGGGGCAAATTAACTAGGGATTTAATCACGGATTGGATCAGATGAAGGCCAGCTTCATCATTTGGGCTTTTCTTCAGGAAATTCAAGTGTGCAGGCCCAACAAAGTGGTATTAGAGCAAAAAACTTATAAGATTGCAGTTCTTGAAGATTCAAGATTCAAGTTTTCACTCTAAGATGTCAGTAGCAAGATTTGAAGTAGAGAAGTTCGATGGTAAAGGAGATTTTGGCCTATAGAAGGCCAAAAATAAAGCAATTCTCGGCCAACAGAAGGCTCACAGAGCTCTCCTTGACCCATCTACACTCCAGCCTCAGTGACAGCTCAAGAAAAAGAAGATTGAGAGCTGGCAGCTTATGGTATTTTAGTCCTAAACCTTAGTGATAATGTTTTAAGGCAATTTTTAGATAAAAAAAAAACAGCCTATAGGATATGAACTAAATTGGAAGACTTATATGCTACAAAAGATCTTCCTAACAAACTGTACCTTAGGAAGAAATTCTTTACATTTAAAATGGATTCATCAAAGTCTTTAACTGATAATCTAAATGAATTCAAGAAAATTGTTGCTGAATTCAAAACCTTAAGAAAGAAACTTGGGGATGAAAATGAGGCCTATGTGTTTCTTAATTCTCTGCCTGAACCCTATAGATAAATTAAAAATGCTCTAAAATATGGAAAGGATAATATAAGTACTGATACAATAATATCAGCCTTAAGAACTAGAGAGCTAGAGTTACAAACTGACAAAAAGGATGATCCTTATGGTGAAGGGTTATTTGTTAAAGGAAATTTTAAACCAAATCACTCAAAGGACAGAAAATAACATAATTCAGAAGAAAATAAGCCTAAACAGAAACTAAAATGTAAATACTGCAAAAAGAAAGGACATTTAATCAAAGATTGTTTTATTCCTAAAAGAAAGAACCAAGAGAAAGAAAAAGACTCTAAAGGTAAACAGCCCAAAGCTTCTATGATAGAAGGATTTTATATCTACTCAGATGCTCTAGCTTCAACCTTAGATAAATCCAACCACGTAAATCCCCTAGGAAAACATGATTGGGTCCTAGATTCTGGATGCACCTATCACATGACCTCTATGAGACCATGGTTCAACACCTTTAAAGAAATTAAAGGAGAAATGATTTACATGGGAAACAACCAATGCTGTAAGATAAAAGACATTGACTCTGTTTCTATAAAACTTAAGGATGGAACTATTAAACTTCTTAGAAAAGGGAGATATGTTCCACTTCTTAAGAGAAACCTAATTTTCTTGGGAATGCTTGATACAATTGGGTGTGAATACAGGGGTAAAGGAGGAACCCTTGAGGTGCTAAAATATTCTAAGGTAATACTTGTTGGGGAAAAAGTAAATGACTTATTTGTGGTTAAAGGAGTTGAAATGATGATAGGGGCATATGTTGCCACCATAAATGAGATCACTGAGGCTGATGTTTGGCACAAGAGATTGTCTCACATTAGTGTTAAAGTCCTAGAACTCTTATCTAAGCAAGGGATTCTACCTAAAGGTCTCTCAGAAAATCTAACTTTATGTGAACATTGTGTTTTAGGAAAGGCTACAAGACAAAGTTTCACTAAAGCCCAACATACCACAAAGGCTATCCTAGATTATATTCACTCAGACCTATGGGGTCCAGGTCCCACACCTAGCCTAAGAGGCTCAAGGTATTTACTCTATTTCACTGATGACTTCTCTAGAAAAAGCTGGGTTTTCTTCCTTAAAACTAAAGACCAAGTGTTTGATAAATTTAAGGAATGGAAACACATGATAGAGAAGCAAACTTCTAAAGAAATTAAATACCTAAGAACTGATAATGGACTGGAATTCTATAGTGAAGAGTTTAATAAGTTTTGTAAAGAAACAGGCATAACTAGGCATAAGACTGTTAGATTTACTCCTCAACAGAATGGATTTATTGAGAGACTTAATAGAACAATCATGGAAAGGGTTAGATGTCTTCTTTCAGATGCTATTCTTAGTGAAAGGTATTGGGCTGAGGCAGCAAGCTACACTGTTTTCACCTTAAATAGGTGTCCCCATTCCTCCCTAAACTTCCTAACTCCTAAATAAAAATGGACAAAACATCCTCCTAACCTAGAAAATCTAAGGGTATTTGGATGTGTTAGCTATATTCACCAAAGTCAGGGGAAACTAAAATCTAAGGCAGTGAAGTGTATGTTTGTTGGGTTCTCAGAAGGTGTTAAAGGCTTTAAGATGTGGAATCCTATTGAAAAAAGATTTGTTGTAAGCAGAGATGTCATTTTTAGAGAGAAAGAAATGTTTATGCAAAAGGAAAAGACAACCTGTGAAGTTCCTAAAACCCCTAGTACTGTTAGGATTGAGGTGGAGGCACCTAAAGATTCATCCACTAGTTATAACCCTCCTAATGAAACTAAAGAAGAAGAGGAAAACTCAAGTGAGCCTACTGAGCAAACTGAAACTCAACCTGATTTGAGTCAATACTCATTAGCTAGGGATAGACAAAGAAGCGTGATAGTTCCTCCAGTTAGGTATACTGAAACAAATTACATAAACCTAGTTCTAAATGCCACAATAACTCCTAATGACCAAGAACCTGCTACTTTTGAAGAGGCTGTGAACTGCCCTAATGCTAGGTCTTGGATTGAAGCTATGTGTGAAGAAATGGAATCACTCATTGTCAATAATACTTGGACCCTAGCCCCTCTTCCTAAAGGATGCAAGCCTATAGTTTCCAAGTGGATATATAAACTAAAGGAGAGTTCTACTAAAGAAGAAAAACCTAGGTATAAGGCTAGGTTAGTGGCTAAAGGGTTTACCCAAAGGGAAGGCATAGACTATTCTGAAGTTTTTTTTTCACCAGTAGTAAAACAAACCTTTATTAGACTTCTACTATCTCTAGTTGCTCATTAAAACCTTGAATTAGATCAACTAGATGTTAAAACAGTTTTCCTTCATGGAAATCTAGAAGAGGTTATCTATATAGTTCAACCTAAAGGATTTGAAGAAAAAGGAAAGGAAGACCTTTACTGTCTCCTAAACAAATCTATATATGGTCTTAAACAATCCCCTAGATGCTGGTATAGAAGATTCAATGACTACATAGAGCGTATTGGGTTTCAAAGAAGTACCTATGCCATTTGTTCTTATGTTAATTCAACTACCTATAAGGACAAAGTCTATTTACTACTCCATGTGGATGATATGTTACTAGTTGGGAAATCTAAGGAGAATATAAAACATGTCAAAGATCTCCTAAAGAGAGAGTTTGACATGAAAGACTTGGACCAGTCTAAAAAGATTCTTGGGATTGAAATAAACAGAGACAGGGCTTCCTCTATCCTCACCATTAGTCAATTAAACTACTGTGAAAAGGTTATTAAAAGGTTTAATATGTCTAATGTTAAACCTATCGCTATACTTATTACTAGTCATTTTAAACTCTCTTCAGATAATTCATCTAAGAAAACAGATATAGAATATTTGATTCAAATGCAATTAATCCCTTACAACAAAGCAGTAGGTAGTCTAATGTATATAATGATATCAACTAGACTAGACTTATCCTATTGTACTAGTCTTGTCAGTAGATACATGTCTAACCCTGAAAAAAGGCACTGGGAAGCAACAAAATGGATATTAAGATACTTAATATAGTCTAAACAATCTAAATTTCCATATCAAAGTACAAAAGAAATAGAATTAGAGCTATATGGATATATTGATTCAGATTTTGTAGGTGACCAAGACAAAAGAAGATCATTAACAAGTTATCTATTCTTATATGGTCCAAATTTACTATGTTGGAAAGCAAATCTTCAGTCAATCAAAGCCCTATCAACTACTGAAGCAGAATACATGGCATTATCAGAAGCTATAAAAGAAGCATTGTGGTTAAAAGGGTTGATAAAGGACTTTGGTATCAATCAAACAGTAGTTAAGATCTACTGTGATAACCAAAGTGTCATTCATCTTTCCAAAAACCCTCAATACCACTCAAGGACCAAACACATAGATATTAAATATCACTTCGCAAGGGAAAGAGTAGAAAAAGGTGAAGTCGAAGTACACAAAGTTCATACCAGCGAGAATGCTATTGATATGCTTACCAAACCAGTTTTAAAGCTCAAGCTCTTCAACTGTCTTGGTCAGATCGGCTTCCAGCTTCCTGAAAAAGGGTAAAGACAAGTTAGATTTGGAAGGAGAAAAGCTTGCATGTTGAGTTTAAGGTGGAGATTTGAAGTATAAAATAAGCTAAAGCATACAAAACAAATCTTTAACATTTTTTTACATTTTCTTTACCGTTTGTTATGTAACTACTTGTATCAGCTAAAAAAAGTATAAATATGCATCATTTACATTTGTAGTACAATCTTTTCATAAGCTTACAAGAAAAGCTACAAGATCTGTAAAGAAAGTGACTTAGCTCTTGAAATAAAAAGCTCTTCTCCTTTTCGTGGATGTAGGCACTCATTTGCTGAACCACGTACATCTCCGTGTAAATGGATTTTTCCACGTGTTGCACATCAGCTGGAAGATCATGGAGCAATCAGAGCCAAGTTATCTACCTACCAAAATATTTGGGGCAAATTAACCAGGATTTTGATCATGGATTGGATCAGTTGAAGGCCAGCTTCATCATTTGGGCTTTTCTTCAAGAAACTTTGCCATCGGAGCCGGAGAGAAAAACACAAATAGAACATCTTTTCTTTCAGATTGCATGTATTTAATGATGTATGAGCCAAAGTTCTCAATGGAGGTATCAAAGGAGACATGGGTCTGCAGCATAGACTTCATAAGGTGCATTCCGACTAGGGAGAAGAAGCTGACTGGCAGAGACCCATTGCCACCTCCGTCGTCGAAGAAACAAGAAATGAAGCCAATGGACAAATATTTTTTTGGAGAAAATATGAATTATTAAACCACATCAGCTTGGTATGCTAGCCACATCATCAATTAAAAAGTCCAGCTGGACAAATCTGTTTATTTTAACAATGCTATTAGTCAGGAGGGACTCTTTAAACCTATCATTCAAAACTGAGGGACTAAATTGGCCAATTTCAAATTTTAGGGACCAAATGCACCTATTTTAAAAAAAACTGAGGGACTAAAAAGGTATTTTCCCTAATCTTTGTGTTAATTTTTTTTTTTTTTTTTGTGTATCAATCTAAACATAGTTTAACTATCTATTTTTTTGTTCTTTTTTTTATTTTTATTTTCAGTTCAACAATAAGTGAAGGTAGAGGATTTCATACTATGAACTTCTTGGTTGATGATACATGACATAATTAGTTAAAACTTATATCCACGATAAATTAGTCAAATAGTTAAATTTTCTATAAAATGTAAAAAGCTTCTTATTTTATGTGTTTGGATGTAATTGATTAAAACATTAGTAATTAACTTATTAGTTTGAAAACTATTAAGTATTTACTCTATGTATGGTTATGTTGTGTGAAACTTTTGAACTATTGATTTTTAGCAATAATTAGGTGCAGTTTAAGTTGCACATAGTCTCATGCTCCTCATTTCTTTACATACACAAAAATAATTTTTAAAAAAAATCATTTAAAATAATTGTCACATGACAATTTTTTATTAGACAATTTCCTAGGTCGCACCTAAATATTTCTTTAACTTTTTAATTTTTAGAATCTCTATTAATTTTGGGACAATTTTTTTTCTACATCTTGAGTTCAAGATTTTAAGTTACTAAAAGTTGGAGTCCCTACTATAGACTATAATATGTAGGTTCAAAAGCATATCTCCAATTCATTCCTAAATTGAGAATTTTAAATTTGAATGTCTAAAAAGTATAGCTAAGTTTAAGACAGTGTTTGTGTCTAGGTAATTTAGAAAGCTTTAACTATAATATATAAAAGTTTGAGTTTGGGAAAGCAAAAAGTTTATTCTTTGGATATATTCTTCTTATCAATACTTTTCACAAAATCCAAGCATTATATTTTTCAGTTTTATCTAACTTCAAAATACAAAGTATCAAAAGAAAATATCAAACTTATATCTAATAATTATTCCCACTTCTTACAAACTTTGACAACACTTAGTAAGAGACCTGTTTTTTATTTTGTAATTAAGTTTTTTTTTTATTGGCTACTTGGATAAATTATATGAGATTTACGTTTTTTTTTACTAAGCTAAAATATGATTTAATTATTTGGAATTAATTGAGTTTTATTTTGACTTATATTTTGGGAGATTTGGTTATCTATGGAGATAATTAAATGTGTATATTAGATTTTTTTTTTTTTAGGAAAAGGAAAATATATATAAGTATATATATATATATATATTGGGAGATAATTAAGGAATTTGTTTTTTAAGGGAAAAAGAAGAGTTTAATTTGGTTATATATATATATTTGTGGAAAGGGTTAAAGGAATGAAAAAAAAAAGAAGAAGAAAAAAAAAAGTAAATTAAATTTACTTTTCTCTCTCTCCTCAACCTGCATGCACGTTCTTTTCTTCCCTTCTTCTTCCTTTTTTCCTTCCTGCCCTAGTTGCCAACACCTTCCAGCCGTCTGCCGTCCGCCGTCCACCTTCCAGCCATCACCTTGTCGTTTCGTCGACCCCGCGAGTAGCGCCGCCAGCCTCACCTTGCCGTTCCGTCGACGTCGCGAGCAGCGCCACCAACCTCGCCATTTCGTCGCCGTCGCAAGCACCGCTGTCTCGCCGCTGCACCAATCGACCGCCGCTCACCTCGCCGACGTCAGCCCTGGTGTCCAGTTTTGCTTCTGCCACAGTTCACCCGCCACTGCCTTTTTTTGAGATTGGGTAAGTTTGGATTGTTTTGGGCAAGGTTTGGTGTTGAGTCTTTTTAAAGTGCCTCTTGGTGTTGGAAACAGTTTTAATGTTACCCATTGTGTCGACTTTCAGGATTTGGATTTCGAGGCGTTGCTAACAAAGAAAGGACCATTCTCTTCATCGAAGAGTTTCAGTTTTGGTAAGTTTTGAGTAACCATATTCTTTTGGATTGAGAGTAATAGTGGAAAAAAAAATAAGTTATTGATTTTGGAATTAATTCTTGATCATATTGGCTACTTGAATCAAGTTTTGGAATTTGTCTTGGATCAAGCCACAACTTTGGGTTGATTCAAGTTTTCCAAAGGATTTAAGGAATTATTTGCGTGGACTTTTGTGACCAAGTGGAGGTACGTGATACTATTACTGGTGCCTTCGTGCCAGGCGATCTAGATTAGACCTATGAAGTTACTTGGTTGACTCTGGAGCATGATTTTGTTTGATATTATGTTTTGCTAGTTGCATGGTGGTTACAAGTATTATGAGCATGTTAAAATTATAATCATTACTGATATTATGTATGTGATGCATGAATAGACCAGTAGAGTGGTTTATTATCTTGCCTTGACGCTTGTTATTACTATGTTTGACGGTGTGCCTACGAGTCGCTAGACATGCGTGAACCGAAAGGTTAACGTTCATGTTATTATCATGTTTGACGGTGTGCATACGGGCCATTAGATATGCGTGAGCTGACAGGTTTACATTCATGTTACTTTTATTTTCATGTTTCATGTTTTGACGGTGTGCCTACGGGCCGCTAGACATGCGTGAACCGATAGGTTAACGTTCATGTTATTATTATGTTTGACGGTGTGCCTACGGGCCGCTAGACATGTGTGGGTTGACAGGTTCACGTTCATGTTATTATCATGTTTGATGGTGTGCCTACGAGCCACTAGACATGCGATTCAAGGCAAGATAGTACGTCTTTTGGTTTTCTTTTCGTCATAAAAAATCGATGTAACTATATGAGCCACGGGCTAATTTTATTTTTCTTTCTTTGCTCATGGATGCATAGTCTGATCCCGGTAATGGGATCACTACTGAATATTTATACTCAACCTTTATCCTTATTTTTTTTTCAAGTAAGGGCAAGGACACTCGGGCGACTGACAAGAGGAATCCGTGACAGTGCCAAAGGAACCAAAATTTGCTTCCGCATTTGACTGTTTATATTTTCACATGTTTTGTTTTTATCCATTCATGGATTTAACATAATTTAATTAATTAATTTATCTATTTATTTATTCATTTTGTTGTTTATAAATTGTTTCTTGTTAAAAAGGATGCCCAGGTTGAACAATTCAAGATTTTGAGATATGTTAGAACATTTTTTTTAATATATTTAATGCAGATTAAGATTATGATTATTTTCTTTAATGTACTTTATTTTCTTCAATGAGAATATTTATACATGCAAGTCCAGATTGTGGGGTTGTTACAGTTGGTATCAGAGCCCGTGTTTTGGGGTTCTGTAGACTGACATTTTATGTAAGTCCAGATTGTTCCTTTGGAAAAACGGATTCTTCATCGTCGCCAGGTATTTCCTTTATGAAGAGTATTTAGAATAATATGCACCCGAGTTAATAGCATTTATGATTGCAATTGATGTGTTTTGTGCTAGTAAGGAAAGTAGTTAAGTGGTGGTTGCGAATAACTGTCAGGAAAATGGTTCATGTTAGGGGAAGAGGTAGTCATAGGGTTACCAGAAGGGGGCGTGTTCCCGTAGAGTAGAATCCTTCAGTTCGGGATCAAGATCCTCATGATGAGAATCCACAAGTTCAAGATGCACAAGTTCAGAACCCTCCGGTACCAGAGGATTTCTTGCCGCTAGGGACCCCTCAGGGTCAGGGTGGCCGCGAACCCGTACACAAAGTAGAGCTCAGCATACGACCATGCTGCCACAGACGCAGCCCACCCCCATCGCTCCAGCAGAGGTTACCGATTGGGTAGCCACTATTAGGGAAGCAGTTACATTAGCTGTGTTGGATAAGGTAAAGGACATGCTGGACGAACGACAGGCTCAGTTTGCCTAGTTCCATCAGACACCACCACCACAGGATCAGGTGCCGCAAGTCCAAACTCAGAACATGATCCAGAACCAAAGCATGTCAGGCCTTTCGGTGGAGGGCAAGCATTTGCGAGATTTCAGGAAGTATAACCCCAGCACCTTCAATGAGTCACTAAATGACCCTACCAACGCAGAATTATGGATATCCTCGATTGAAACGATTTTTCGTTATATGAAATGCCCAGAAGACCAGAAGGTGTAGTGTGCCGTTTTTATGCTTACCGACAAGGCTAAGTGGTGGCAGTCGGCAGAAAGGATGTTGGGTGTAGGAGGGGATCCGGTGACTTGGGAGCAGTTTAAGGAGTGCTTTTATGTGAAGTACTTCTCTGCCAACCTGAGGTACAATAAGCAGAGGGAGTTCTTGGAGCTGAGGCAGGGACACATGTCAGTGGAGGAGTATGACCAGAAGTTTGATGCCTTATCCCATTTTGCCCTAGAGTTGGTCGCCACGGAAGCCATGAGGGCAAAAAGGTTCGTTCAAGGCCTAAAAGACAGTATACGAGGTATCGTGCGAGCATTCAAACCAACCACTCATGCTGAGGCACTTCGTTTGGCAGCCGAGGTGAACAAACAGTCAGGAGATTAGTTTTCACGAGTATTCGGGGCGGGACCTTCCTCAGGTCAAAAGAGGAAGACAAATCAGAAGGCTTTCGAGCGTCGCCCCCATCAGACGGTTCAAGGTTCAGACAGATCGCTTCATCATTTTAGGCAGCAGGCTGCCGAGACGGGTACAATGGAGAGGATGCGACCGGTGTGTAGCTCGTGTGGACGACGTCACTAGGGTCGATGTTTGGCAGGCACCGGAGTTTGTTTTCATTACAAGCAGGAGGAGCACTCGGTAGATAGATGTCCTGCTAGAGGCACGTTCAGTCTTGGGAACCAGTTTGTAGGCCATGATCAGAGGAGTTCAGGTAGGCTCCAGCATCAGCCAGGTTGTGTTTACTCTACCACTCAGCAAAAGGCCGAGAAAACGAGCACTGTTGTGACAGGTACGCTCCCAATCTTGGGGCATCTTGCGCTAGTATTGTTTGATTCGGGTTCGTCCCATTCGTTTATATCATCGCTATTTGTTAAGCATGCCATGTTAGAACTAGAGTCTTTACATTTTGTGTTGTCGGTTTCCACTCCATCTGGAGAAATTATGTTAGCAAAGGAGAAGATAAAAGCATGTCAGATTGAAGTAGCGAGTCATACCCTGGATGTGACTTTAGTAGTCTTGGACATGTGGGATTTTGATCTGATTTTGGGCATAGATTGGCTAGCTACTAACCATGCCAGTATAGACTGCTTTCGCAAAGAGGTGATCTTTAACCCTCCCACGAGAGCCAGCTTTAAATTTAAAGGGGCAGGGACCATGGTCCTGCCCAAAGTGATTTCTGCCATGAAAGCCCAGAGGTTACTTAACCAGGGTACCTGGAGTATCTTAACTAGTGTCGTCGACATTAGAGAGCCTGAAGTCTCCTTGACTTCAGAGCCAGTAGTACGTGACTACCTGGATGTCTTTTCAAAAGAACTCCCAGGTCTGCCGCCGCATCGGGATATAGACTTTGCTATCGAGTTGGAGCCAGACACAACTTCTATCTCGAAAGATCCGTACAGAATGGCCCCAGCAGAACTGAATGAACTCAAAACTCAGTTGCAAGAGTTGTTGGATAAGGGTTTCATACGCCCTAGTGTGTCCCCTTAGGGTGCGCCGGTGCTATTTGTGAAAAAGAAAGATGGGTCATTATGGCTCTGCATTGACTACAGGGAACTAAACAAGGTGACTATAAAAAACAAGTATCCGCTTCTCAAGATTGATGATTTGTTTGACCAGTTGCAGGGAGCTACAGTGTTTTCTAAGATTGATCTTCGGTCGGGGTATCATCAGTTGAGGATAAAGGACAGTGATATTCCCAAGACAACTTTTCATTCGAGGTATGGGCATTATGAGTTCGTCGTGATGTCATTTGGGTTGACAAATGCTCCTGCAGTATTCATGGACTTGATGAACAGGGTGTTTAAGGAATTTCTTTACACCTTCATGATAGTCTTCATAGATGACATCTTGATTTACTCCAAGACAGAGGCGGAGCACGAGGAACATTTGTGAAAGGTTCTAGAGACCTTGAGGGCGCAACAGTTATATGCTCAGTTTTCCAAGTGCGAGTTCTGGTTAAAGCAGGTGTCCTTTCTAGGGCATGTGGTGTCCAAGAAAGGTGTATTTGTTGATCCTGCAAAGATCAAGGCAATCACGAGTTGGTCTCATCCTACTATAGTTGGAGAGGTATGTAGTTTCTTGGGGTTGGCGGGCTATTATCGTCGTTTTGTGAAGGACTTTTCCCGTATAGCCACCCCTCTGACTCGGTTGACCAGAAAAGGAGCTTCCTTTATTTGGAGTAAGGCTTGTGAGGATAGTTTCCAAGATCTCAAGCAAAGGTTGGTTACGGGCCCAATTCTCACCGTACCAGATGGAACAGGTAGTTTTGTTATTTACAGTGATGCATCCAAGAGAGGTTTGGGGTGCGTGTTGATGCAGCAAGGTAAGGTAGTTGCTTATGCTTCCTGCCAGTTAAAGAACCATGAACTGAATTATCCCACACATGATTTGGAGTTGGCAGCTGTTGTTTTTGCTTTAAAAATCTAAAGGCACTACTTGTATGGTGAGAAGATACAGATTTTCACCGACCACAAAAGTTTAAAATACTTCTTCATTTAGAAGGAGTTAAACATGAGGCAGCGTAGATGGTTGGAGCTAGTGAAGGATTATGATTGCGAGATTCTGTACCACCCAAGAAAGGAAAATGTAGTGGCGGATGCTCGCCCTTATCACCAAACAGAGTCGTTTATGTAAGGACCTTGAGCGAGCTGAGATAACAGTAGTGGTAGGGGAAGTATCTGCGAAGTTAGCACAATTGTCAGTACAACCAAGTTTAAGGCAGAGGATCATTATTGCTCAATGCAGTGATCCTTACTTAGTTGAAGTAGCGCAGTAGGTGAAGACGGGACAAAGTGGTGAGTTCTTCTTGTCAGCAGATAATGGTCATACTTTTCGAAGACGTTTATGTGTTCCAGCAGATAGTGACCTCAAGAATGATCTGTTATAGGAAGCTCATAACTCCCCATTTTCAATACATCCTGGCAGTAGCAAAATGTACCAAGACCTAAAACGTTGCTACTGGTGGAATAACATGAAAGTGGAGATAGCAGAGTTTGTCAGTAAGTGCTTGGTGTGTCAGCAGGTAAAAGCCCCAAGACAAAAGCCAGCAGGTTTGTTGCAACCTTTGAGTATACCGGAATGGAAGTGGGAGCATGTCTCGATGGACTTCATTGTAGGTTTGCCGCGAACGGTGAAGGGTTTTACAGTAATTTGGGTTATAGTGGATAGACTTACTAAGCTGGCACATTTTATTCCAGGGAAGTCTACATATCCAGTGAGTAGGTGGGCCCAGTTGTATATGAAAGAAGTGGTAAGATTGCACGGGGTACCAGTGTCCATCATGTCTGATAGGGACCCTCGATTTACCTCCAGCTTTTGGAAGAGCCTTCAAGCAGTATTGGGTACACGTTTGGATTTCAGTACGGCTTTTCACCCATAAACTGATGGTCAAACTGAGCGTTTGAACCAAACCCTGGAGGATATGTTACATGTTTGTGCACTAGAGTTTGCAGGGAGTTGGGACTCTCACCTGCATTTGATAGGTTTGCCTATAATAATAGTTATCAGGTAACCATTGGTATGTCACCGTTTGAGGCCCTTTTATGGGAAGTGTTATAGGTCACCCGTATGCTGGGATGAGGTTGGTGAGCGAAAATTACTAGGACCTGAGTTAGTACAAACCACGAACGAGGCAATATAGAAGATTAGGGCCCGAATGTTGACGGCTCAAAGCAGGCAGAAGAGTTATGCTGACGTTAGGTGTAAGGACGTGGAGTTTGAGGTAAGTGGAAAGGTGTTTCTGAAAGTGGCACCTATGAAGGGAGTGTTGAGGTTTGGCAAAAATGGTAAGTTGAACCCTCGTTTCATCGAGCCATTTGAGATCTTGGAGCGGGTTGGCCCTGTAGCATACCGACTAGCCTTGCCCCCATCTCTTTCTGTAGTTCACAATGTTTATCATGTTTCCATGTTAAGGAAGTACGTAGAAGACTCATCTCATGTTGTGGATTATGAACCTTTGCATTTAAATGAGAACCTGAGCTACGAAGAAGAGCCCATTCGAATCCTGGCCAGGGAAGTGAAAGTTTTGCGCAACAAGAAGATAGCTTTGGTGAAGGTTCTTTGGCGAAATCACCAGTTCGAGGAAGCAATGTGGGAGCGCGAGGACGACATGAGGATGCATTATCTTGAGCTTTTTCAGGATTAGAACTTTCAAGGACGAAAATTTCTTAAGGGGGTAGAATGTAACATCCTGATTTTTATTTTGTAATTAAGTTTTTTTTTTTTATTGGCTACTTGGATAAATTATATGAGATTTATGTTTTTTTTGGCCAAGCTAAAATATGATTTAATTATTTGGAATTAATTAAATTTTATTTTGGCTTATATTTTGGAAGATTTGGTTATCTATGGAGATAATTAAATGTGTATATTAGATTCTTTTTTTTTAGAAAAAGGAAAATATATATAAGTATATATATATTTTAGGAGATAATTAAGGAATTTATTTTTTAAGGGAAAAGGAAGAGTTTAATTTGGTTATATATATATTTGTGGAAAGGGTTAAAGGAATTTACTTTACTTTACTTTTCTCTCTCTCCTCAACCCGCACGCACGTTTTTTTCCTTCCCTTCTTCTTCTTCTTGTCCTTCCTGCCCTAGCCGCCAACACCTTCCAGCCGTCCGCCGTCCGCCTTCTAGCCGTCACCTTGCCGTTCCGTCGACGCCGCGAGCAGTGCTGCCAGCCTCACTTTGCCGTTCCGTCGATGCCGCGAGCAGCACCGCCAGCCTCACTTTGTTGTTCCGTTGACGCCGCGAGCAGCGCCGCCAACCTCACTTTGTCATTCCGTCGATGCCGCGAGCAACGCCGCCAGCCTTGGCATTCTGTCGCCACCGCAAGCACCGCTGTCTCACCGCTGTGCCAGTCAACCGCCGCTCGCCTCACTGACGTCAGCCCCGCCATTCAGTTTTTCTTCTGCCACTGTTCGCCCGCCACTGCCTTTTTTTGAGATTGGGTAAGTTTGGATTGTTTTGGGCAAGGTTTGGTGTTGAGTCTTTTTAAAGTTCCTATTGGTGTTGGAAACGATTTTAGTGTTACCCATTATGTCGACTTTCAAGATTTGGATTTCTAGGCGTTGCTAACAAAGAAAGGACCATTCTCTTCATCGAAGAGTTTCAGTTTTGGTAAGTTTTGTGTAAACTGGTTGGTTATTCTTTTGGATTGAGAGTAATAGTGGAAAAAAAAAATAAGTTATTGATTTTGGAATTAATTCTTGATCAGATTGGCTACTTAAATCAAGTTTTGGAATTTGTCTTGGATCAAGCCACAACTTTGGGTTGATTCAAGTTTTCCAAAGGTTTTAAGGAATTATTTGGGTGGACTTTTGTGACCAAGTTGAGGTAAGTGATACTATTACTGGTGCCTTCGTGCCAGGCGATCTAGATTAGACCTATGAAGTTACTTGGTTGACTCTGGAGCATGATTTTGTTTGATATTATGTTTTGCTAGTTGCATGATGGTTACAAGTATTATGAGCATGTTAAAATTATAATCAGTACTGATATTATGTATGTGATGCATGAATAGACCAGTAGAGCGGTTTATTGTCTTGCCTTGATGCGTGTTATTACTATATTTGACGGTGTGCCTATGGGCCGCTAGACATGCGTGAACCGACAGGTTAACGTTCATGTTATTATCATGTTTGACGGTGTGCCTACGGGCCGCTAGACATGCGTGAGCTGACAGGTTTACGTTTATGTTATTTTTATTTTCATGTTTCATGTTTTGACGGTGTGCCTACAGGCCGCTAGACATGCGTGAACCGACAAGTTAACGTTCATGTTATTATTATGTTTGACGGTGTGCCTACGGGCCGCTAGACATGCGTGGGTCGACAGGTTCACGTTCATGTTATTATCATGTTTGACGTTGTGCCTACGGGCCGCTAGACATGCATTTCAAGACAAGATAGTACGTCTTTTGGTTTTCCTTTCGTCATCAAAAACCGATGTAACTGTATGAGCCACAGGCTAATTTTAATTTTCTTTCTTTGCTCATGGATGCATAGTCTGATCCCGGTAATGGGATCACTTACTGAGTATTTTACACTCATCCTTTATCCTTATTGTTTTTTCAGTAAGGGCAAGGACACTCGGGCGACTGACAAGAGGAATCCATGACAGTGTCAAAAGAACCAGAATTCGCTTCCGCATTTGACTGTTTATATTTTCGCATGTTTTGTTTTTATCCATTCATGGATTTATCATAATTTAATTAATTAATTTATCTATTTATTTATTCATTTTTTTTATAAATTATTTCTTGTTAAAAAGGATGCCCGGGTTGAACATTTCAAGATTTTGAGATATATTAGAACATTTTTTTTAATATACATAATGCATATTAAGATTATGATTATTTTCTTTAATGTACTTTATTTTCTTCAATGAGAATATTTATACATGCATGCAGTAGCGATTCCCTTTTTAGTAGTCCTAGAAAGTGGGGTTGTTACAATATTTTTCAATTTTATCTAACTTCAAAATACAAATTGTGAAAAGAAAATATCAAACTTATATCTAATAATTATTCCCACTTCTTACAAACTTTGACTACACTTAGTAAGAGACCATCCAAAATTGAAATAGAAAAATTCCAAAACTCTAATCTGCACACCCTTTGATATAGAGAAGCTAAATTTTGGATTTTAGAAGCCATGCATGTCTTTTTGTACATTTAATATATATAAGATTTAGTAGAGTGACACATAAATATTGAACAGAAAGGACCTGAGGCTGAAGAAGGAGCAGAGATTTGCAGCAGATTTTTTTTTTTTTTCAATTTTTTATCCCACCATTTTTACACTCTTCTTTTGTTTTGTTTTCTTTTTGTTTGTTCCCAAATTACATTTTTTTTAAAAAATAATAATAATAACCACTATCCCTTTCTAAGAATCTCAATCACTTTTTAACTTTGCCTTTGTGTCTTTGCATTCAATAATAATGCCCACCACCTACCTTTTCCTTTTCTTTTACTCTTATATTCTCTATAGTCATGGGAAAGATGATTTAAGTTTTGTGTTAATTATTTGGATTTTTGTCAAAAAAGGGAAAATGTTGACTTAAAAAAAACATTGAGAGGGAATCCAACTTCATTGAGGTTGATATTACAATTTTTTAACATAAAAAATTGAGTTTTGTTCTTTTTTAAAAAAAAAAAAAAAAAAACTGATATAGTTTAATATTATTTCATGTTAGCATGTGTTAAAGTATTTAATATTACGTTATTTATTTATATGGATCTTTTTGTAATTATATTTTAGCTAGTATTTAATTAATGTTGTTTTGCCACTTTAATTTAGTGTGATTGAAATCCTATATTTATACCATGCCTCCATTATTCCCTACTCCTTTTATTTTCTATGATAAGTTAGATAAACTGCATTTTGATGGAAATCCATATATATATATATATGAAATATTTATTTCCAAAAATAAATATAATATAAGTTTCTATATCATATAAAAATCATCTACCCTACATATGGTTCACGTTTGATTCACTATATAAAATTACATAAAACGTGTTTAATTTAGTTAACTTTATCGATTGAGTAGAGAGACTCTTTCAACTAAGTTTAGAAATATTTTAACAAAATTTCTAAGAACTATTCTAAAATTAAAAGACACGTTAAATTTAATTATTAGGACTTGAACGTTAATTTTAATTTTTTTAAATAAATTTTACGTTGTAGAATTGATGTGACATAATTGTAGAGTAAGTAGACACTAATTTAAAAAATGATTTAATAGATTGATGAAGGTGATTAAAAAAGATATGAAAGTAAGAGCTAATGATTAAATGGGATGAGATTTGATATATGTTAGAAATTTAAGATGTAATAATTTTTATAATTAAAAGTCTCCAACACCAACTACTTTAATTTTGTTTTAATGTGTCTACTACTATTGAAAGTGCCTTTTTCCTTTTCCTTTCTCTTTGGTCAACATTGACACTATTAGCATCCCTTGAATCACGTGCATGTGTGGAAGAATCTCAATCCAAAAGAACAAAATTCCAAAACCCCAAAAAGTATTGAGAAAATATTTACATAAAATTAATATATATATATAATCATTTCAAAAACCTCATAATTCTGCGCCACAAAATTTTGGCATTTGGTCAACACCAACTCTTTTACAAGTTAATCATATGTTTAAAAGAATTAAAAATTACAATCTATATGACTTTCTTTTTTTAGTTGCTCAATGATAAGAACTTCAAAATTAAGTATGGAGTGACCTCATAAAAATTTTTCGTTGAGGATGTAGGAGAATGTCAGATTATTAAGTGTCAAATTATGGATGGAGTGTTAGAATGGTTAATTTATTATGTTTTTCAAAACAAGGAAATAATGGTAAAAAGAGAAAATTCTTTCCTTTTGGACAACACAGTACATTGGGTCCAAATCAATAAATGGTAATACAGCTCTGTCTATTACACACAACAACCAACGATATCAATTTTTTTTTCTTACCCTCTAACAATTATAGTGTACGATTGCCAGGCACGTGTAATGCCGGTGGAAACTCGAAAATAATAATAATAACAACAACAACGTCGGAAAAAAAATGAAGAGGAAGAAGAAAGAAAAGGAGGGGACTGTGGTATGAGATTTGAGAGAGGGGGCCAGTTGGTGCCTTTGGTTTTCCCAGCTGGATGTTTTAGGTTTAGTAGATGGTGATGCTGAGAAATAGTCCATTGTTTGGTACTCTACAAACATGGATTTGATAGCCCTTTTGTTGCTTTCTTTTTTCCAACCTCCATTTTTCTGTTCTAACAACCATTCAATTTGTTTTCTTCTTCCTTTTTTTTTCCTATTCTCTTACGTGTGCGCACACAAGCGTTGGATTCAAATTCAAAATTGGTTGAATATGAATTTAGATTTGTTAGAGTTTGGGACATTCGTCGTCTCCATTCTATGTAGAGTTTTGTTTTAGAGTATTTAGTGAGGCGACAAGTTATTCGTGACCTGATCATTACTTCTTCTTTTTTTTTGTTGTTCAAATGTGTGTCTTTTTTTATTGTGTATCTTGATGTAAAGAGACGGGACACGTTATAATTATTTTCTAAAAAAATTAATTTCATGCAAAAAGGCCACGCACCGCACCCCCTCTCTTTTAAGAATTTTTGTAAGTTTTGGGGTTGGGTGGTCCTTGCTAAAGCTTTCTTTTTCTCTCTATATATTTTGGTTGTGGGATACTTTTGAAGCATTAAGTGGAGTAGAATATTCCAAATTAGAATCATTGATGCTGTGAATATATTATGAAATATCTTCAAAACTAAATGATATGTATCTATGTTTTTCTTTATTTGTTCAATGAATTATAAATATATGGCTCATAATCTTTTAAAACCTAAATGTATCAAGGATTAAATTATAGTCGGAAACAATGAGTTTCACTTTTTTAAAAGCATAAGTTGATTTAGTTAATGCTTTAATGGGTCATATATATATATATAAGTAATTAGCAAGTTTATATATAATCTAAGTGAACTTATGTTCTAAATAGAAAAGTAATTCATCTATCTTTATTAAACATTACGAGGACTCTTCATTTATAGAATTGATTTGATAATGAGAGGTGAAAAAAAATAGGAGGGAGAAAGGAGATACAATGGCATGGAGCTATCTTGATAAGGAGCGTGTGTACATATATAATATAAATATACATATATTGAAATTATATATTGATACACCTAATTTCCCATACTTGATTTGCTTCTTTGTTTCCCTCTCCCACCCATCACTTGCCACCTAGCCAACCATCTCACTACTCTTTACCCCACATTTTTATTATATTATGAACCCACTTACCCATCACTATCCCCACAATATTTATTCCTTCAAATTTTGACCCTTTTTTAAATCTATATAGATTCAACAATATAAGTGATTTGTCAACATGAATGTAATTCAACTGATATAAATTTATATTATATAATCTTTATTTTAAAGGTTGCAATAAAAAAAATAAAATGGAAACGATATTATATTATAATTTTTAAGAATAGAATATGTTAGATAGACACTAAAATTTATGCAAAATATTATATTATAAATAACCCCTTATAGAGATTGATTTTATTTGTGAGGCATAGGAAGTCTACACTCCAATGTATAGTGGGTGGAAAAAAAGGGTAATAATAAATGGGTGAATTGAAAATTATGGAGTTGTACACTAAATTTGATTTAATTTATAAGGAAAAAAATATATTTTAGAAAAAAAAGAAAAAAAAAAAAGTGATAAAGGGATGGATTTTATTTAGCAAAATGGTGTTAGATTTAAAGGGAAACATAAGAATTGCACGCTACGTTATTGATGGGTTGGATTTGAAGAGACCCTTTGTCTCGAAGATATGAAATGGAAGCGAAGTGTACGGACTTAGGGATTAGGGTATTCTAATTCCTTCCCTTTTATTTAAATCTAATTCCTTATTTATTAAATACCCACCCCCAATATCATTTGGGCATTCAAAAAATTCGATGATCTAAAAGAATCGATCAATCCAACTTAATTCGTATGTTTGGGTTGGGTTTGATTGGTTCATAGGTTCATCTAATATAACCCAAACCAATCCGAATTTATTATTAATTTTAAATTTTTTTTTTGTTACTTATAACACAATTATTTATACATATATTGATTTTAATTTTATTTAATTCTAATTTTTTTTTTAATAATCTATTCTTTAACAACTCTAAAAAGTAGTTTCTTCGCACTTTAGAAAGAAAATTTTCACTGTATAAATTGAAGTTGAGTAATTAATCTTAATTCAATGTATGAAAATAATTAAATTAGATTTTTACATATTTACGTTTTGCTTCTTTTTAGAACAAAATTTTAAATAAATGAACCGATTAACCTAAATCAACTCAACCCAAATATTTTATAGTTGGGTTGGGTTAGGTTCATTTTTTAATTTTGGTTATTTAGGTTGAAGAAATTTACAACCGAAATAATTGGGTTGGGTCTAAAAAGTCTTTCAACCAAACCCAACCCATCCCATAAACATCCTTAAATGTCATCCTCTTATATCATTCTCGTCGATAATATACCTTTGAATTTTATTTCATTTTAGTATATTTACGTTCAATTGTCTAAATCTTAGTCTTTCAAATAATTTATCGAAATAGATTAAATAATATATTATTTTTTATGCAAAAAAAGACATGAAAATGTATTTTCAAAATTTATAAAGGAAGTGTTAATATATATATATATATATATATATATATATATATATATATATATATATATATATAACATTTAAGTTTAATTGAAAGTACAAGAACAAAATTTTTAAAATAAAACTTGTTTTTCTTTTTTTTGAATTTGGTTTAGAATTCAAATATTTGTTTAAAAATTTATAAACCATTCTAAAAAATTTATGAAAAAATTAAGACAATTTTAAAAAATTAAATAGTTATCTAACGAGATTGAAACTATTGTAATTGTTATTTAAATCTTGCTCTAACATCCTTTGAGTTCTAAGAGTCTTCTTGTTTTTGTTTTTTTTTTAATTTTTTTTTCTAATTCAATAATTAAAAAGTAAAAGATTAAGGTCTCATATGATAACTATTTGATTTATTTTAATTTTTGAAAAATATACATGTGTTAGTTGTATAATGGTTTTCATCTTTGAAGATGCAAGTATATTCTTAACCAAATTACGAAAAAAAATAATTTTTTTAAATATATATTTTTTAGCTTTACATGGATTTTTTGCAAACAATTATAAAAAATAGGTTACATAACAAAAGAACTCATATATAGAAAATAACATTTATACACAAGCTATTGAGTTTTGAAATGATAATGGATAATTGAATGCCACCATCAAACCATCACTTATTAGCAAGGTTTTAAAGTTAAAATAAATAATATATATAATTTTTAAATATTATTAAAAGTAATTAAACAAAAGAACTAATTCTTAAAAAAAAAAGAAAAAAAAAAGAAAAAAAAAGGAGTAATTAAAAAAGTGAAGTGATGTAAAATATAGATAATGAGAGTGGGAGTAATGGGGTTATGAATCTGAGCTGTCAATCACGCGTGGCATACACCCACCATTTTGATTTACAAGCTTTGATGGACCCTCCACTGTTACAATCCCACGTGGTTGTCCTATTATTATTATTATTATTGCTATTATTATTATTATTAAATAAAAATAAAAAAAGAATTAAATAAACTTTGTAAATTACGTAAGGAGTTGGAATCTACCTCGTTTTCAAGGCTTCGCAAAACTTTGTTGTATCCACCGTTACGTCACTTTCATCCTACCAATTCTTTGACCAATCCAACCCACCATTTCTTCACACTCTTTTTTTCCCACTTCTTTTTTCTCTTTTTTTTCCTCTAACCACTTCGGATTTTATTTTATTTTATTTTTTCATTTTTACTTCTCAATTTTGAAGCTTATTATATTTTTTATTAAAATAAAATAATAGAAATTGACATGACAACTAACGTATAAAAATTAATAGATGTTTGTCATTTTTATCTTATTTTCACTTTAGAACTATTTTTTGGAATAGATTTCAAAGTCTAAGCTAATGATAAAAATGATTTTTGTTAAAGTTGAAAAATATAATTAAAGCATAGTCTTAAGTTTAGGAGTAGTTTGTGTAATTTAACCCAATATAACTAAAGATTATTTTTTCTACTTTATATTATATATTTTTATGAGAGGATGGATGTTAATTTAGTCAAATATAGTTGAGTGTAGTGTTTTTCAGGCAGGAAGCAATGAAGAAAGTTCCTCAGCTTCAAATTTACAAACATCAATTATCTCTTTTAACAGATAAAGAGAGAAATAAACCAATATGACAAGTAAGAAGAAAAGAAAGATTTAGAACCAAAGAAATGTCCCTGTTTTACACAATCACGCACTCGAGAGGGAAAAAATGAAGAGAAGAAGAAGGGCAAATAAGTTTAGAGTGGTTTGGTCCAAAATCAGACCCTACATCCACTATGTAAGGAGTAACACGATTTATTCAATGTTAAGAAAATGAAAATGATCAACTTTTTTTGTGTATTGCAAAGTTCAAGTAGGAGATTATTTATAGTGGTCTAATAGTTACAATTGATTAGGTGTAACTAATTTTATTTCACTCTCTTGAGCAAAAGCTCATTTCTCCACCTTGAAATAAAGTCTATCTTGTCTGCTTCTTCTTTCTTGATATTCACCTTTTGTATGGCAGTTTTAGTCAATTAACTCAAGGCACTATTCAAATTTAGCTCGAGCAATTGGTTTAGTTAACATATCTGCAACATTGTCTGACGTATGAACTTTTAATACTTCAACTGTACCTCTTTCAATGTGTTTTCTAATAAAATGATACTTATGTCAATGTGTTTGCTTATGCTGTGAAACTAATTATTTTTAGAGAGGTGTATGGCACACATATTGTCACAATATATCTTGATTGTTCTTTGAATAACTCCAAAGTCCTTTGAAAGGTCTTTTGTGCCAAAGTGCTTCTTTTATAGCTTCAGACAATGATATATATTCAGCCTCTGTGGATGATAAAGCTACCATCTCAGAATATACTTGCCAATTAAGAAGATGTATCTTGATAGAGATCTCCTTTTATTCAAGTCACCTACATAATCTGAGTCAATATAGCCATAGAATTCACTGGATTCAATAGGATTTTGTTTATATATCAAACTAGATATTTGTATGCCCTTTAGATATCTCAATATCCATTTTGACGCCTCACAGTGTCTTTTACCTAGGTTGGCCATATATCTACTTACTAAGCTCACTGCATAGGTATGGTCTGGACGTGTGGATATCATTAAGTACATTAGACTACCCATTGTTTGTGTGTAAGGGATTTCTGTCATAAACTTCTTATGTTCAACCTCATCTTCTTTTGGTGAATTTTCAGATGATAGTTTGAAATGGTTTGCTAAGGGAGTGGTAACTAGTTTTTCTTTATCCATATGAAATTTCTTTAAGATTTTGCTGCAATACAAATGTTGGCTTAAGAACTACTTGTTTCTTTGTCTGGTGATTTCAATGCCCAAGATTCTCTTTACCTTGCCAAGGTCTTCATTTCAAACTCTTTCTTCAATGAAGTTTTGACCTTCTAAATATCCTCTAGACTTGTCGGTTATGAGCATGTCATCCACGTATAGTAGTAAGAAGACAATAGATGAATATTTATTTGGATTCACATACACACAGCTATCATATGAGCTCCTTTCAAAACCAATCTTCTTCATATATTCATCAAACTTTTGATACCAATATTTAGGGGGTTGTTTGAGATGACTTCTTGAGGAGACATATATGATGTTCTTTCCCCTTTTTCTCATATCCTTGTGGTTGTTCCATGTAAATGGTCTCAATTAGTTGCCCATGTAAAAAGGTTCTTTTCACATCTAACTGATCCTACTCAAGATTATTTTGTATTACCACTTATAACAGCATCTGAATGGAGGTTTGCTTCACTACAGGAGAGAAACTTTCGATGTAATCAATCATTGCTCTTTGGGTGAATCCTTTTACCACATGTCTAGCCTTATACCTTGTATCTTGCACTCCTCGATTACCTTCTTTGAGTTTATAGACCTATTTGCAAGAGATAGCTCTTGCTCCCTTTAGTAAAGGTACTAGGTTTCATGTGTTCATTTTTTGTGAAAGAATCCATCTCTTCATTCATGGTTTCAATCCATTTTTCAACATCAGGACCACTTGTTGCTTCCATGAAGGTGGATGGTTCTTTATTGATCAAACCATCTGCTACATTTAGAGCAACACTGATGTTGTCTGCTTTACCAAATCTCATTGAAGGAACAATTGTTCTTCTTTCCCTATCACGAGCCAAAGAATAATTTCTAAGATCAGTAGCTTGTTAGAAGCTTTCACCTTCCTCTGATTATACTTCAACATTCTCATCAGTTTCTTTAATGTTAGGCTTAGGGGAAGATGGATTCTCATTAATCTCTTTAGGGAATTCCATCTCAATGTTTATTTGCTTGGATTTCTGACTAGCTGTATGTTCTTTCTTAGTAAAAATGTACATTTCTGATTCTCTAAATACCACATCTCGGTTGTTAACACACCTACTCTCAATCGGATGCCATAGTTTATATCCTTTTACAATTTTAGTGAAACCAATGAACATACGTTTCACAACTCTTGGCTTTAGTTTACCCTAGTTTTGATGAATAAGAGCTACGCATCCAAACACCTTAATGTTGTCTAAGTTAAGAGGGTGCTTTGTCCATCTCTCTTCTGGGGTAAGGCGGTTTATTGAGGTGTGTAGGCACTTGTTAAGTTTATAGACTGTATATTAAACAGCCTCTGCCTAAAACCTCTCGGGAATAAGTCCATCAGACATCTGAGCTCTAACTCTTTCCATAATAGTTCGGTTAAGCCTCTTTGCTACTCTATTTTACTGTGGTGTATAACAAGTGGTCCTGTGTCGAGCGATGTCTTCCTGTCTACAAAACTGACTAAAGCGCTCTCCACAAAATTCCAATCTATTGTCTAAGCTATTTAACTTGTTTATTGGTTTGTTTTTCAACCATTACTTTCCACTCCTTAAACTTCTCTAGAGCCACGTCTTTTGTTTTTAGAAAGTAGACCAAACTTTTTCTCGAAAAGTCATCTATGAGGGAAAGAAAGTACATTGAACCATTAATCGATGGTGTGTAAGAGGGTCCCCAAAGATTAGAGTGGATATAATCCAAAAATTTCCTTTGAGATATGCTCAACTTTAGGAAAACTCTGTCTTGTTACTTTTCCTATGATACAATGCTCACAGAAACTCAATTTATCAGCAAGGCCACTGGGTAATATCTCTTGGTTAGACAGTACTTGCAGCCCTTTACTACTAACATGTGACAATCTCTTGTGCCTAAGATCAACCTCAGTTAAAGTTCCATATGAAACAACAAGTGATGTTTGAGTCATTTGAACATCATTGGTAACATAAAGTCCATTGACTTTGACACACCTACAAAGATGGTCTTGGAGTCCCTTTCGACTTTAAACAATCCTCCACGGCCACTGCAATGACACCTAATTGAGTCTAACATCCCCAAAGAGATTAAATTTCTCTTCAAGGTTGGAACATGTCTGACGTTTCTTAACAACTACACTAATCTATCTTTGAACTTCAAAGATACTGATCCAATGCCTATTACCTTGTTGTTGTTTCTTACATAAACCAAACCACCATCTCATTCTTTATAGATTGTGAACCATTCTTTAGAGGGGTCATATGGAAGGTGCAACCGGAGTTAAGTATCCAATCTTCTGCTTCTGCATAATCTTTGTTCCTTGAGCTGTCTTGAGTCGCTGCCAAGGCATTAGAATAGATGAGAGTATCTTCAACCATTGTAGCCTTTGCTTGTGTAGCTTTCTTATTCTTTTTACTTTGCTTCTTTTTAAAGAAGAAACAATCCTTCTTGATGTGACCCTCCTTATGACAGAAATTGCAATTCAGTATTGATTTGTCACTTTGGTTAGATTGATCTGATTAATTCTTGCCCTCTTTCCAATTGTTCTTTCCCTTTCCTTTAGCAAACAAGCTTTTAACATTATTTTGATCTTTCTTTATTGACTGAAGTTCCAATTATTAGTATTTATAGTAAAAATGATTGTTTTTGTGGTGATCTTCTCCCTACCATACTTCAATGCCATTTTAGCTTCCCTATAGTCTTTAGGGATTAAATTTAACATGATGTTCGTTTTCATTTCCTATCTTATCTCCCAGTCGTTTGAAATCATTGGAAAATCTTTTAAACTTCATTGATATTGCCGTCAGAGACTTACCAAGGTTCATTCTGAAAGTGAAATATTGTTCTCTCAAATAGGTTCTATTTGGTAGATCTCTTGCGACATAAGTTTCTTCCAGCTTCGATCACATCTTGAACGTTATTTTTTGATTTATTATCTCTCTCAAAACATTGTCACTGAGATTCAATATGATTGTGCCATACACAATAATCTTGATCGTTTATTTTTCTCCTACAGTGAGCGTTGTTGAGAGTTTCATTGAATCGATCAAGACTTTGCCTTTTGTTGCTTGAGAATTGCTCAAATTTTAGCCTTCCACAACTCAAAATATCATTTTCTATCAAACTTATTGATATCATATTGTGTGACTGTCATTCTTGATTATTCTAACCAAGAAGTGGTTTCTTGCTTCTTTTCTTTGATTGCTCGTTGAGCTCTGATACCAATTTGCAGTGTTTTGGAGGTAGGAAGCAATGAAGAAAGTTCCTCAACTTCAAGTTTACAAACAATAATTATCTCTTTTAACAGATAAAGAGAAAGACAAACCAATAGAGCAAACAAGAAGAAAAGAAAGATTTAAAACCTGAGAAATGTCCTTGTTTTACACAATCACACACTTAAGAGGAAAGAATGAAAAGAAGAAGGGTAAAGAAGTTTAAAGTGACTTGGTCCAAAACTAGACCTACATCCACTATGTAAGGAGCAACAAGTTCTATTCAATGTTAAGAAAATGAAAATGATCACCTTTTTCAGTGTATTACAAAATTCAAGTAGGAGATTATTTATAATGGTCTAACAGTTACAATTAATTAAGTATAATTAATTTTATTTCGCACGTTTGAGCTCTAATTAAGAGCTCTTAAATTTCTAGCCTCTTAATTAAAAATATTTAAATTGGTTGAACTTGGTTGAAATTGATGAGAATGAGCTCTATTTGTAAAGCTATGTTACCATGTTAGCATTAGTACCCAATGTTCTTTATCACATGTGCCTTCATGATTTGTCATGGCTTCAAAAAATACATGATCAGGTTGAAAATGTCAATATGATAAGGCATTGTAAATTCAAGCAATTTAAGGTACTTAAAAAATCTGTATTTTTTTTAGTATATACTCACGAGTTAAACTCAATTTCAAAAAGTATCTTTTCTAATTAACAATTTTGAGTTATTTTATATTGAACTAAAAGGACGAAGACATTTTTTTTCTATTTTTTAATTAAATTAAAATTTTGATCTATATAATTTGAAGAAAAGTAAGAATTCAGTCTTTATAACTTTAAAAATTAAAATTTATTTCTTATGATTTGATAGAACCTATTGAAATAGACTCTACAATAAGGATTATATTTATCAAATGTTTATCAAATTATAAAGACTAAATTATAACTTTCTCCTCATAAAAAAAAACCAAATTTACCATTTAACTTTTTTTTTCCTTCCATTTTGTTGAAAGGAGTTGAGGTATAAAAAATAAGTAAAGGTAATTTTGGAATTAGGGGAATAAAGTAAAGGAAAAATTAAATTTATGTGAGAAAATAGAATAAATCAGTGAAAGCAAATAATTATTATTCTTTATTTAGAATGAATAATTCCCATTTATATATTTTTAAAATTTTTTATATCGCATGAGCAAAAATTGTGGTTTATACCGGGAAGAAAAACTATACTCATGCGCGCACGAACAAAGTTAGCAGTAAGGATTGCCTTAAAATGATTTGTATGTTCACTTTTTTCTCTATTACTTTTAGTAGTAAAAATTTCCAAATATTTAAAGATTAAAATTCATTTTAAATTTTGAAGCTCCGGTTACGCAATGCAGTCAGATCTCTACCCATTCAACCACATTTGACATTCATGTGACATTAATAGTGAATTTATTTGAAAGGAGAAATAACGTGATCTGCAAAAGAGAAAAGTGCTTGCCACACATATTCCAATGCTTTAGAGATGTTTATATTATTTTATATTTTAATTTGTTGCCAATAAACATAACTCGACTCATACATGTGTTTTGAAAAAAAAAAAAAAATTGAGATTCAAATCTCTACCCACCTTTAGGTGTGAAGGTGGTGGTCTTTAGAATGTGTTAATGTCGAAATTCGGATAGGGTAAATGCACCTAACATTCACGTGACATCAACATTGAATTTAAAGGAAAAGAACGTGGTCTACAAAAGAGAAAATTTGTATATCGGTGTGGTACTTATCACACACTCTGATGCTTTAGAAATATATAATCTTTTATATTTTAACATGTTATGAACGAACATAACTTAACTAGTAAATATGTTTAAAAGAATTAGAGATTTAAATCTCACTCTTTGAATAATTTGATGGAGATAAAAACATGTTTAATGTTTGGATGATTAATTAATTATTTATTCTATAAAATTCAATTAATATCTCACAGTTGAGTTGAAAATTTATAATTATAATGCTTTAATGAAAGTAATTATTTATGCCTCAAAGTTGAAAACAACTTGATTCTTAACAATTATTTTATTTATTTATTTATATGGAGTGTTTAATGTTTTAGAAAAGCTTGGTTTTGTTGGGATTGAAATTATTTGAAACCAACCATTTATTGGTCAGTAATATAATAATTTAATCAGTTTAATTATGATCAAGTTGTATAAACTTCAAACCAATATATATTATATATATATTTGTGCTTTTTAGATTTTAACTTTTTTGGTATTCACATGGGGATGCATCGTAATTTATGTTGATCTGACAATGAAATTACTGAAGGAAAAAAGTGAAAAAAAGAGAAAAATAAAAATAAATAAATAAATGAGCAATAAATAAAAAGGAGGAGTTGCCAATTGCCACTCATCGTCAAACTGGTTCGGTAGTCATATTCATCATCCAATCCTCTCTCCTAATCCAACCAAAATCCTTTCAATCTTTTATTATTACAACATTAAGTCCCTCAACTTTCACGTTTTTATTTGATACATCTCTATACTTAATATTTTTCTAATACATCTCTAAATTTTTAAAAATGTCTAACAACTACGTATAAACTCACGATTTTTCAATCATAACATTTGAAAACGTTAAGGTTCAAATACTTAAATTTTAATTGGAAGTATATAGAACTCTAGAGATATATTAACCATGTAATTGGAATTTAAAAAAGTTTAGGGGTATATTAAAAACTTTTTAAAAATTAGATAATTACTAAATACAAACACGAAAGTTACCAATTTTGTAGTAGAAAAGATGGGAAGGGCTTTTGTTTCCTTGGGAGGGAGGGTTGGATGATGAATACCACGATTAAACTAGTGGTCTAAGATCAAGTTTGATAGCTATTTAGTTTTTGAATTTTGTGTTTGCTTTCATACAAAAAATTTAAAATGAGTTTCATCATTCTTAATATAAGTATGCCCATTCTTATAAATTTAAAAATAAAAAGACGATTTTAAAAACGTAAGGTCTCTTTGGTTTGTAATTTGGATTCTGTTTTATGTCTTTAGATTTATTGAGTTAATCAAATACGTGTTTAGTAGACAACCTAAATTATGTTTATGAAAACAATTTTTAGGCTGTGATCCAAATAGTGTAAATTCTAAAAACAACATTTTTATGTTTTCTTATATTCATATTTTGAATTTTAAATCTTAAAATAAAAAATTATATTAAATAAAGATAAAATATTTAAAAATACGGTATATCATGTTATAACCACAATTCAATTCTTTAAAAATTACCGTATGTATTAAATAGTGTATTATAAATTATATAATGTTACATAATAATAGTTATTTATTTTTTTAAAACATAAAATATGTTCATGATAAAATTAAGGGAAATTGCATGACAAATACATCTTAAGAAACCAAAGCCATGATTTCAACTTTTTGGAACTTTTGGCTATAAAATATAAATATTTTTAAATATTTATTATATTTAAAAAGACCCCTTTATTTTTCAACTAATATTTAGTAGGAAACAACAATCGTCTTATAATTTATACATATAATATCAAACACATTCTAAACAATTGTTTAAATTATAATCTACTTTCTAAATCTGCTAACAAACACCTACCTAAAACATTAAATGCAAAAATTATTTCTAGATTTCGAAGCGCTCGAAGTTTTGATTGGAGAATATTTTGCTTTCCCTAATTTCAACGAAATTTTGACATTTTGAGAAAATTTCATTTTTTTTAATTAACTATGTTAGCCCAATTCAAGGTTTCCAAATTTATGGTCATAATTACACACAATTAGAGATGTCCACAAGGTGGGGTGGGGCCAGGGATGCCATTCCTTATCCCGTCCCTACTCCCCATTTCATTCCCCATCCCGTCAAATTTCGGATCAAGGTGGGGATTCCTCGCTTAAATAATTAACATTATCACTAAATTGTTTATTATGGTTAGTTTTATATGAGAATTTGGAGCTAAAGATAAACTACTCGAATTTTGGCCTAAAAAAGCTAATTAATTTTTTAAGTATAAAGAAATAAATATAAATCAAATTATTCATATATTTAATATAAAGTTAAACATTCAATTTAAACATATTCATTATCTTTCCCAATAAATAATCAAATTTAAAATTTAAATATAATATTTATATAATAACAATAACAACATAACATTAGATAACTATACTAAATAAATATGTAAAAGCTAATCGGAACGGGGACGGAGAATGAAGCGGGGCCGGGGCAGAGGCGAGGACGGGGAATGCATTCCTCATCCCCGTTTAGCTCATGGGGAATTTTTTTCCCATTCCCTCCCCCAGTCCCCGCCTAATCGGGAATCTACGTCCTCGTGGAGAAATTGGACATATCTACACACAATTCTATAGTTTCACACATCAATGTCATTTTCAACAAAGAATTAAGCCTTTTTATATGCAACTTTTTCTAATTTCCAATTTTTCTCAAATTTTAGCTTTGTTTTCGATAAAAAAAAACTTCCATTTGCAATTAAATATGAAAAAACCACAAAAAACCACCTATATTCATTTTTAACCCGATTCAAAATATTCATTAAAGTTTCACATCATTTCACCTATAAATTAAATTGAGGTGAGTTCTTTTTTCTTTTACCATACAAAACTTTAATAATTTTCACTTCAAAATATTCATAAACTTTTATATTATTTTGTAATTATTTTTCCATTTCTTTTTTAAATTTCTACCATTCCATCTGTATTTACACAAACATTTACCATAGATATTTAAATATTGGCTTAGTTTATAGAATTTGTGATTAAAAATGGTCAACTATAGTAAGCTACAATGAAAGCTTCATTAACTAGTTATAACAAATTTTATCAATTTTCATAACTTTTCCGAAATTTTCTTTGATATTTATATAAAATGGGGACTTGAAGTATTACCATCAACATCGATGTTTCAAACTTTGCTCCTAGGTTTCTTTTGATAACCAAAATCAAACTTATAAACATCACTCATACCACTTTGTATTGATGTTCTTAAAAATAAAGTTAAAAAACTCTTTTTTCTTTTCTTTTCGTTTTTAAAATTTAACTTGATTTTTTTAAAACAATAATTAGTAGTTTATAAAACATAAAAATAAATTAGAGCGTAGTTAACTAAAATTTAAAAACCAAATAGTTATGATCTGAAAAAGCTGTAATTCGTTTTTTAAAAATTCAACAATTTAATTGACACTTTGAAAGTTGAAAGACGTGTTAGATACTCTTTAAAATAGAAACACGGATTTAAACTTTCAACTGGGAGAATAAAGATGGAGTAGATACCAATTACAGCTTAAATTGGTTTTAAAATTAATTGATCTCATTCTACAAAAAGAAAAAAATGAAAAAGAAAAAGAAAAAGAAAAAAGAAATCACAATTTTGGTAATCTGTTTCCGTTCCATTAATTCACCCATCTGCCACATCTTCGTCCATGTCCCACTTTCTTCCTTCCTCTCTTCCTCTCTGTCTTTCAATTCTTTGCTGTATATATAAGTAATCTTCTCCCAAAAATTTTACTTTGTTCTTCGCCATTGATTCACAGCTAATTCTTTCTCTTTCCTCTAACAGCCCCGTCTGCAGCGGAGAGACTCTGTCACTATTCTTCTTAAATACTAACTTCCCACATTTTCCCTTTTAATGGCTTTTTTACATTTCCATTTTCTTCTTCCTTCTTCATCTTCCAATTGACGAGGTGGGAAGTTTCAGGATTAATTCATGAGGGTAAAACGGATTCAAACAGAAGAAACAGAGACAATATGAAGGTGAAGGAAATGCACCCTCTGTGTTGCATCTCGGTCGACACTTTCGGAATCGGAGCATGTGGTGGCGATGGAGACAAGTCTAAGGATGAGGCTACGGCCTTGGCTCTATCTAGGACTAAGAGCATGCCGGCGAGTTTGGCGGCTTTTTCCGATGGATCTGATGGGAATGTCATCAAACGGCCAACGGGATCCAAATCCGCGGTCGCCGGAGTTCTTCATAAGTGGACCAATTACGGCAAAGGGTGGAGATCGAGGTGGTTCTTCCTTCGAAATGGGGTGTTATCATACGCGAAGATTCGCCGACCGGAGAATCTGAACCTTCTTGCTCCTTACGACGATGTTCGATTGATCGGAGAGATTTCGAGCAATCGGGTTCCGAGGGGAGATGAGAAAGGTGGAGGGAGACGAAAACATCAGAAAGCGGTGGGAGTGGTTCATTTGAAGGTATAATAAAAATTTATAAAACGAAATTGTGGGTTAGAAATTAGAATTTCCAAAGGGGATTTTTGGTTTATCAATGAAAACACGATCTGGGTTAATTTGATATGATCTGAAGCTGAGAATCAAACTTGCAATGGGGTATGGTTTTTAGGCCATACATTTGGCGCTAAAGAGAGAAAATAGCTTACCGTTATGGGGCAACATTTACATTCCAATAACTTTTTAGCTTTGTGTTTTACCATTCATGGCATTTTAATTTATCTTCTCTCTGAAAATGTCTTTCTCTCTTTTCTCTCTCCCTCTGAGTCTGAGGCTGAGTCTGATTTTGCCAGATACTCAGGGGGGCATTGAAATCTGAGCAAAAAGGAAACGCGTGAACCACAGGTTTATAGCATTGTTCGTCATATTTCTTCCTGCATTTACTCTCTCTCTTTTCTGGGTCATCGTCTGGTGAACTTAATTGCAAAATTTTCACAGTTTTGTAACTGCTTGTTCATGTCTAGTGGGTCACATCCACAGGTGGATTAGTGGGTCATTTTAGTTTTGAGTGTTGTTTAGGGTTAACTGTTGGTTGTTTCATATCCTTTCTACACTGTTTTTGAATCATCAATTTTTGTTGGATTTGAAATCTCTAACCAATTTTTTCCCTCTATCGTCCCTTCCAACTCCAAATTCTACCCTGAATTTCAACTTTTCCCTCTTTCCTTTTACTGTTTATGAAATTGATTGCATTTCATTTCATCTCTAAACTTATTTTATGGATGTTTTCCAAATCCGTACTTGAAAATGCAATTACTTCAGGTTTTTTCTTGACGCACTGTTTTTTATTCCTGCTTTAACCGACAACTCAAAAAGAGAGAAAGAGAGAGAGAGAGAGAGAGAGACCCGATTGAAGGAATAAGGATTGTGTTTATTGACGCCAGTTTTTTCTTATTACTTTTATTCCCACTTTTGGATACGACCCCTTTAAAGAGTTTACTCTAAGCGAGTAATTATGTGGCTTGCTTATGGAGTAATCAAAATAAAATCACCACCACAAAAAAGAGAAAAAAAGTTTAAACTTTTTAGGCATTGGGTAGGTTTTGTACTTCCCTCCAGGCTCCCGCAGATGTTACAATTCGTAATTTTGTAGGTTTTGTTTTGTGAGAGGCAAATGTAAAAGAATGTGTTTTATTATGGACTTGAATTTCTTGAATGTTCCATTTTCTAATACCTAAAATTTGTTAACACAGATTGGATCATTTCGAGAGAGCAAGTCGGATGATAGGAGGTTTTATATATCCACTGCTACAAAGACTCTTCATTTGAGAACTAATTCAAAGAGTGATCGAGGGGCTTGGATTCAAGCTTTGGCTTCGGATCGCAGCATATCTCCTCAAACATCACTGAATTATAATCTCTCCCCCGTGTCGAGTGATTTATCGGTGTCGACAGACAGATTGAAGAAGCGTTTAATTGAAGAGGGAATCAGTGAAACTCTTGTAAAGGATTGCGAACAGATAATGCTCTCCGAATTCTCCGAAATTCAAGGGCAGCTTCAAGTTCTTCGTGAAGAACGATATAACCTGCTTGACACAATTAGGCAGTTGGAGGTAATGTTATCTTTTTAAGCCCTTTCCCTTTCCACATTGTTAGTATCTGGTGATTGAAGGGCGTCCCATATCTTTTTAGACATTGTATTATTAATCCACCATTATCATCTCTGGACTTTTCTTATACGGAGCATCCTATAAGGTCAGATACTTCGTTCTATCTTGCTGCAGGGATAATAGATAAACGAACAAAAATGCATATTCATACACGCATCTAGCTAAAGCTTATATCTGGTGAAGTGATTTTGTAAGGAGATTACGACATGTAGCACATTTGAAGGATTGATCCGTTAATGGACTATGTCAAGACATCTTGATATATTTGATTCTAGCACAGGAAATGATTATACAGAATCTAAGCATTGCTTTTCTCGTCGTTATAAGTTTGCCATTTGTGGCACAATGTCCATGTCTTCAATGTTCAAAGAGTCCAGTTAGGGTTTGGTATATCACTGATTGACCCAAAAATTAAAGTTTATAGGTTGTGGAAAATTTAATTTTATCAACATTTTAACACTCTCCTTCACTTGTGGGCTTGAAAGTTTGTAGAAGACCTAACAAATGAAAATCAATATTAATTGGGAGGAAATGACATTTTAGGAGTTGGAACACATGGTCTCCTACTTTGGTACCATGTTAATAGGTCCAAAAATTGATTCTTGGTTTGAGTTCATATGGTTCAGTATGTCTATTGATGTATTAATATGTTACTCGTGGCCTGATATTAGATTTGATCATATTATATTCAGGCTGCTAATTTTGAGGCTGAAGCTTCTGGAACGAATGATGGCGAATTCCAACTTGCAAAACATGATCTTTCCTCTGAAGAACGTGGAAAATATAGTGGTGGTTCTTCTCTTCCTTTTCTGCTTCTTATTTGATTGAACTCTGCTTTTACATGTACCTTTTTTTATTTCTCGTCTCAGTTTGTTGTGTATGGTTGATATAAAATAATAAAATACATGTCAAAGATATCAATTAGAAGAAGATTGCGCTGGTTAAGATTTTGAAATTAGAAAATTGATCTATCATGAAAATTATGATGCTTGAAATTTAGAAAACTTTAGGATCTCGAAGAAGAATAAAAGAACCTCTAGTTTTTCTTCAATCCTCTCTTGGTGCAAAGATGCCCATCTTTCAAAATTTTTATATGAACATTATTGGGATCAAAATTTTTATATGAACATTATATCAAAATTTTTATATGAACCTCTAGTTTCTCTGTTTTTGTTAAAATTTAGAAAATGTGGTCTGTTGTGATTTTAATGTAAGATGTGTTTTTGAAAAATTATGCCGCTAAGTTGATGATAGATGCTGATTTTACTTGAACATTATGCATTGGTGACCTTAACAATCTCAATTATGCATAAAATATCACAAACTTTAAAGAGTTTATGAACTGAAATCTTGTTGGATGTGTGGTTTTGCTTGAAGATTCGGTATATTATTTACTTGTATCTGGTTTGTAGAATGCAGCACCACGGAATCAGATGATATCGAGAAACCAGAGTTTGAGGAGGAGATTTCGGATGAAGATGAAATGTCCTTTTACGACACCAAGGATTCTTTCTCTGTAAATTCCGTCGATAATAGAGTTGATAGCAAGTCTGAAAATTGTCATCATGATGATGCTGAGGCAATGCCTGCTAAACTGCAGTTACAGAACAGATATTCACACATTCAAAGGCGAAAACGGCTTCCCAATCCGGTGGAGAAGGAGAAACGAGTCAGTCTTTGGTCAATGATCAAGGACAATGTAGGAAAAGATCTGACAAGAGTATGCCTTCCTGTTTACTTCAATGAGCCGATATCATCACTGCAGAAATGCTGTGAAGACATGGAGTATTCGTATCTATTAGATCAGGCATACGAGCAAGGAAAGCAGGTGAGCTTTTATAAGAAGATGCAAGATTCTTACAAACCTTGTTATGCATGGAAATGAAATTAGGATTTGGGAACTTGTATTATGGGCAGGGAAATAGTCTACAAAGGATTTTGAATGTTGCAGCATTCGCGATTTCGGGGTATGCTTCGTCTGAAGGAAGACATTGCAAACCATTCAATCCCCTGTTGGGGGAAACTTATGAAGCTGATTTTCCAGAGAAAGGGATCCGGTTCTTCTCTGAGAAGGTGAGTAAATGGGATAAGAAATTATATAGAGTATATGATGAGATAATTGTAAAAGTAATTGGAACACGGATGTCTGTATCTATGTAGGTGAGCCACCATCCAACTCTGATAGCATGCCATTGTGAAGGGAGAGGGTGGAAGTTTTGGGGAGATAGCAACCTTCAGTCCAAATTCTCGGGAAGGTCAATTCAGCTGGACCCTCTTGGAGTTCTCACACTCGAGTTTGACGATGGTGAAATCTTCCAGTGGAGCAAGGTATGTGAGTTGTTAACCAAAACCCCTCACCATAATTTGTTTTTCTTTTGTTGAGGATAGTTATTTATTAGGAAGCCAGCATTGGAGAGGATATATTGCTTCATCTCACATATAGAAAATAGATTACTTGCTCATAGTCCCCTCCGGGTTCTTGGACTTTCTAGATTTCAAAATGGAGGGTCATTCCTCAAGAAATTATTTTATTTTATTTTTTGTTGGGTCAAGAAGATCAGTATTCAGTTCAATATGATGTGGAAAAATGATATCTTGAAATTCCCCAAACCATTCTCCAAAGAATAATCTGAGAATTTAATTTAGGTTTTGTTTTATAACATTTCTCTCATTCTTAAAATCATAAAATAACTTTAAGTGCATCCTATTAATACAAAATAAACTGAAAAGGCTACTACCTGCTTTCGACACTATAATGTTAAGTACAATTCACTAACTTCTGGAGCTATTTTACATTAGAAGTAGATGAAAGTAAGGATAATTGTGACTTCTACTTAGTAGAGTTCACTACCTCCTTGATATTCCGATCAGTAATGCATTCTACTTGATAAGTTTCTAGATTTATTCTGATGTACTCGATTAGAATATTATCATAAATCTATTTTATGATTTCTTTTAGGTAACAACAAATATTTACAATCTCATCCTCGGCAAAGTATATTGTGATCACCATGGAACAATGCACATACGTGGTAATAGGGACTATTCTTGCAACCTCAAGTTCAAAGAGCAATCTTTTCTCGACCGAAATCCTCGTCAGGTTCGATCTAGATCGTCAGTGGTAGTCCTCATCCTTTTTCTTTGTTCCAAAAATAGAAACTAATTCCAATATATACGACATATGTGTAGGTTCACGGGTACGTCGAAGTCGTTACTGGGGAAAAAGTTGCGACATTGTTTGGGAAGTGGGACGACAGCATGTATTATGTAAATGGTCACGAGAATGTAAATTCAAAGAGTTGTGACGGTATTTTGTTGTGGAAAAGCAGCGAACCACCACTGAATCTGACTCGATACAACTTGACTTCATTCGCGATCACTTTGAATGAGCTGACACCAGGGCTCAAGGTATAGACACACATGATATGTGTTGAAAAACCAGTCATTTAGCATATAGTATGCATTTGCCTCTACCAAATATCCTTCTTTGTGTATCTCTGATTGTTTTGTATAGCTTTGTCTGATCCTGGATATTTGATCACGGATTAAGGAGATGCTCCCTCCCACGGATTCCAGACTCCGACCGGATCAACGGCATCTGGAAAACGGCGAGTATGATAAAGCCAATGCAGAGAAGCTACGGTTGGAACAAAGGCAAAGAATTGTAAGTCGAGCTCTTCTTTTGATCTCTCAGTTTTTTCTTTCTTTATTATCTTCCTTTGCCTTTCTCTTGGTGATTCATTGTAGTTCCTCTATTTCAGTCGAGGAAGTTACAAGAAAACGGTTGGAAGCCGAGATGGTTTCAGAGAGAGGGGGAAGATGGACCCTTTCGGTACGTCGGGGGATATTGGGAAGCAAGGGAAGAGAGGAAATGGGACGATTGTGCAGATATATTTGGGGAATTGAGTGAGGAGGTTACGGAGAATTAGAAGAATGATAATCAGGATTCAGGTCAGTAATTTTCTTTCTTAATTCTACCACAAAACTATGCTCTTTGTTGGTTATTATATAAAGTTAGTAGTAGGGCAATTCGTAACATAGATCTTTTGGTTACTAACACATCTGTGTGTATGCTTTAGTTGAGCTATGCTTTCTTTGATGGGTTATTATATAAAGTTAAGAAGGTCATCATGAGATTTCTTTTTGTAAATAACATGGTACGAAATAATTAAGGCAATTAACTTGTTGACGAAAAACAGAGAAAAAAAGAAGTAAAAGAAACAAGAAATGCTGTTTACGAACATCATAAATCGGGTTCTAGTTAAAATCATTCCAAATAAAGCCTTGGTATATTTTTTCTCCCTCCCAAATTTTCAAACTGCACCGTAACATTCTCATAGCTTTGAATTTTCAGGGTCTGTGTTTTGATTTGAAAACAAAAGCTAAGCATTTGATATGTGTCCTAAATTTCTTATTTTTGGGAAAAAAAAAGAGGAAAATATGTTTGATAACATTTTTCTTAAATGAACAACAATTTGTTTATTGATTTTAAAATTAAATTACACAGTAATATCAATAATGATCCTATTATTAAATTCTATAAATCTAACAAACACATTCGTTAATATAGTTTTCTAAGTTTATTATTATATTTGGATTAAATTTTAAGTTTGTTTTTCAAAAGTGCTTAATAGGTCCTCAAAACTTTCAATATTGTATTTAATTGGCCATATTAATAGGTGTAGCACCCGAACAATAAATTTAAATTTTGTATTCAATAGACCATATTAAAAAGTGTTTTAAGATTACCTAAACTTTAAGTTTTGTACTGAATAGATCTTGAAATTATAATGGTATCTAATAGATCATTGACCTATTTAATATATTTTTTTAGACACAAATAGAAGCAAGGAGCCTATTAGACATTATAAAATTATAAAAGTCTTAGATACTTTTAGAAGTTCAGAACTTAAAGTTCAAGAATTAATATAACTTGGTAGACTTTAAAGTTCAAGAGAACGCTATAATTTTTCGTTAGAGAGAAGCAAAATTATCTATTGAGAGATAAAAACTTGAGAGTAATCTTACAGAGAGGGATGTAAAAGTAAAAAAGAAGTTTGAGTTGAAGAGAGACTTGAAGTATAAATTTTGTAGGAAAAGCTTCCACCAATTAACCTGCTATTAACCATGAATATGGGTTGACTTGGACACATACAAACCTAACCATGGCAAAGATAGGTTTAAGAAACACATATAAAAATACAAGATATGGATACAACATGGATACGTCAATACATTATTTTTTTATTTTTTATTTTTAAATATAAGACATGGACACAATGAAGATTGCTCAACATTTATTATTTTTGTCATATATGTGTATATTTAATTCACTCAACAAGTATTTGATGTGTATCTAACAATGAATTTGTATCTCCTGACTCATCTACCATTTGTTTCTTGTTTGAAAAAAAAAAATCTAACAAGTATCGGACTTTTTTGACTTTGTGCAATTAGTTTTAAACACATCTATCATACTAATAAGCGTCCAATAATGTGTCTAACATGCGTCAGATGCATATACACTAGTCAAACTAAAATATCTGTACTTTTTGGGTTCAAACTATGGTAGTTAACGTTTTTAAATTTAATATCTTTTGAATTTTCTTGACAATTGTATATTTTCTTTCTTTCTTTCTTTTGAGTTCTAACATGTGTATTCAAAATTCTTTGGTTATTTAAGAGTTGTGAGATCAGTCGAAGGTCTTTAAGTTGGCTTGCACAAGTATAAATATATATATAAAAAGAAATAGCTATCAAACAAGATGTTTCAAACTCGTCGTCTTGATGTGACTTTGCAGATATAAGCAAGGTGGGATAAATGAAGATCCTCAAAACCAATCGTTGGAGCAACGACGAGGCATTCTGGCCGATTGGAGAGGAAGAAGATTTATGGTATATACAACCTCAAAGAGAAGTGATATGATGATATCTATCTATGGCCATTTTTCTTTTTGCTTATTTTGAAGGTTTATTGTTTGGGATTAGGTCATAGATAGCTTCATTGTGTGTTGTAATCTCTTCCAAATGTAAAGGGGAGAATAATTGATGTAGTAATATTGCTTCCTCACTTCTCATCTCAATCCTTAATTTTTCCCCCCAAATCCGAATAAACCAATGCCTATTCTACCACTATCTATTCTATATAATTCATTTCTTCTGCTTTCTAAATAAAAACTACTTGAGCATTGTAATATCCGAGGCACCACCCTCCCCTTGGAGAGTATGGTGAGAGGCAAAACTTACAATTGACGCGGTTTTAATCGTAGATATTGTTTCATGGATATGAATTTTAAATATTTCGGATCTAAATGTTCGGATCTTAAATGTTTGAGATAATTAATTTTGTGCTTGAATATGTAGAACAATTAAAGTTTTGAAGTTAAATATATGTAATTTCCCAATTTTGTATATAGAAATTAAAATTAAATATTATTTAATTAAATAAAGATAATAATTAATGTAGTTATAAATTCAATTTAGTATTATTAAAATAAATACAAGTTAATTTTTTTTATTGGAGATTGTTTTAAATAACAAAATTGTTGGAAATATTCTTAAATATAACAAAATATTACTTTATAAATAAGTTGACTAATTTTCATATATTTGAAAACCACCATATTCTTATATTAAAGATTAATTAAACTAAGTAAAACTATTTAACTTAATTACTAAAAATAATTGAATAAATATAAGTTAATTAGAATATTAATAATTAATAATAAACTTATACAAAATGATTAAGATAAAATAAAATATTAGTTCTAAATGTATTATTTGAAATTTGTTGTTTAATTAATATGCTTATATTTAATAATTAATAGTAAAAATTCATATTAATTAAGTAAGGCTATATATCTACCCTTTATTTCCTAGGTATAAAAATCCAACTTTGGGAGAGTATTAGAAAACTCAGGTAAGTGAGTTTTAAAATTCTTTGGATAATAATATTCTAGTTTTAAGAGTTATTTTTTCTTTTTAGTTTTTTAAAATTTGGCTTGATTTTTGAAAACATAATTGGTAAAAGGTAGATAACAAATTAAGAAATTTAGAGGTGGAATGAGTGTTAATGAGCTTAATTTTCAAAAGCGAAAAACCTTATTTGATTGTATGTTGAAGTTGATCGCTTTATATAGTCGAATGGAGTTGGACGTCGAAAGTGGTTGCTAGAGATGATTGGCGAAGGTAGTTGTTGAAGGTGATCATTGTCAGAGTTGGTTGTTGAAGCATGTTGTCAGAGGAAGAGGGTAGTAGTTGCTAATCGATGGTTGTTGTCGGAGTTGAGTTTTGGAGATGGTTGCTAGAGTTGGATACCAGAGGTGATATCTTACTCATTGGGAATGATGTGGGATTACTGACTGATATAAGAAATAGCTAGCTACTCAATTCCAAATAAAAAATTTGGGTGAAATGCAGTTTGTATTAGGGATCCTAAGAACAAAACACTAGTCTTGTCATAAGCATCGTACATCGAAAAAAAATGTTTGTTGGGTATTCGATGCAAAATTTCAAGAAAGGTTTGTTACCTTTTAGGCATGGAATTATCTTGTCTAAGGAAAAATGTCCTAAGACACCTCAAGAGGTTGAGGAGATAAGACGTATTCTTTATGCATCTATAAGTGGGTAGCCTGATATATGCCATATTGTGTACTAGGCTGACCATTTGTTGTATAGTAGGGATACCAGTAGATATCAATCCAACAAGATTTGATCATTGAACGACAGTTAAAACCATTCTCAATTATCTTAGAAGAACGAAAAACTATATGCTTGTGTATAGTGCTAAGAATTTAATCCTTACAGGATATTCTGATTATGATTTTCATACTGATAAGGATTCCAAAAAATCCATATCAGGATAAGTATTCACTCTTAATGGAAGGGCTATAATGTGACGTAACATCAAGCAAGGTTGTATTGTTCACACTTCTTTACACTCTGATCACCCTTATGTGAAAAAGATGAAGAAGATGTAAAAAAAAAAAAAAAAAAAAAAAAAAAAAAAAAAAAAAAAAAAAAAAAAAACTCCTTCCACGATTGATTGAGGAGAGAAAATAGAGGAAGGGGGTTATAACTCTCTCTTAAGATAAATTTAAAAAATATAATTTAATACAAGCTTAATATATATTAAATTTAACTGTACTCTTCGTACTACAGATATATTTCTATGTCAATTGGATGTAACCAGTCAAGAGTGCAATGACCTTTCACAAATTGCTCATAAGTACAACTGGGCCAAAATTATCGTTTTGCCCCTGTAATTATATCTAACTCCTTAAGTACCACTGATACCTCTAATGAACAACAAGTCATAGTTCAACTATGATCAAAGCTCCTCTTAGGCCAAGAGAGAGTATGGTGCCACATTGTTCAATCCCCGTAATCAACCCTTAAGAGAGCAATTTATCTACTTATCCTGACATTAGGGTAGAAGCGAATTCCATCATGTGTAACTATGTTCCCAGCTCCCCAATCAGACGAATCCCCAAAATGGTAGGCTTATTTAATCGGCAATCTAGCCACTCTTACCCATACAAATCAAAGGATTGCCTTCATAGGTAGGAGTTCACAACTCACCTGGGATTTAGGTCATGTCACCTATGGTCATCCTGGTGAAATGTAAGTCTTTATTATTAATGGTCTCATATAATGAGACTATTCATTTCGTGATCCGATCTTATATAAACCCTTTTGTATAGAACACCCTCGCTCATATGTCTCTACATGAATAATCATGATCAGATCATTGGTAACATTTTACAACAATTGTAACATCTACAAAGCGAGCCTTATTCGTAGTGTCATCATGATAAGGTACTAGCCTTATCCATTTACTACAGACCATTTAGATTATCACTTAAACATGATCCACTTGTATGTCTCTACATACATGTTTAAGCTATGAAAGATAATCTCAGATGTTAGTTTATTGATTTTGTAGGTTAATACTACTAAATATCAAATAAAATATTTCAGAATTTATTAAATAAATAAATCATTTGTACATTACAATTGCAAACTACAGGATCCACGACGTTTAAGGCATCAACCCTAACAATCTTCTACTTGTCCTAAAGTTAGTAGGGTGTACATCATAAAAGTCATACTAATATAAAAGTATACAAAACAAGAAACTAGGGCATAAAATGTGCCTAATACAAAATCTTCCACTTACCCGAGACTAGATATGACATGTCCCGTAGACCCATACTCTGTAGGTGCAACACCTTAGTCATGAAGGCCTTTGTAAATGGATCAACAACATTGTGCGTTGAAGCTATCTGCATGATGATCACGTCCCCTCGATGCACAATCTTTTGAATCAGATGATACTTCCGCTCTATGTGCTTCCCACGTTTGTGACTCCTAGGTTCTCGAGAATTAGCCACAACACTACTATTATCACAATAAAGAGTGATAGACTTAGATATGTTTGGAACCATTTTCAGATCAGTTAGGAACTTTCTAAGCCACACAACTTCCTTAGTAGCTTCACAAGCTACTATATACCCAACCTCCATAGTAGAGTCAGCAATGCACCTCTGCTTGGTGCTTCTCCAAACTACTGACCATTCGTTAAGAGTGAACACTGATCTTGAAATGGATTTCCTAGAATCCTTATCAGTCTGAAAATCAGAGTCTGTGTATCCTATAAGGATCAAATCCTTAGAATCATATATGAGCATGTAGTCCTTCGTTCTTCGAGGATACTTGAGAATATTCTTAACAGCATTCCAGTGATCATACCCTGGATTAGATTGATATCTATTGACTATCCCCACTGCATAACTAGAGATGTCCATAGGGCGGGGCGAGGATGGGGAAGCCTTCCCTGCCCCCGCCCTCGCCCCCAATTCCATTCCTCGTCCCTGCAAATTTCTTCGTGGGGAACGAGGCGAGGATTTCCTGCGGGCAAAAATTCCTCGCCTTTATTTTTCTCTATTTTTTAAAAAATTTCAATTAAATATATCTTTTTTATAATTCTTTAAACATTTTCAATGGAATTTTCATTTAAATGAAATATTATCAATTTTACTAATTAAAATAATAATACACATCCAATTTAAAAAATATAATTAAAATACTAAATTCTCATAATTTGTAAAAATTAAAATTCAACATTTTAAAGCATCCTATCTTTAATGTTACAACATCTAAAGAATTAAAGTAATAAAAATCTTGAACTTAAACAATTAAAACATTCCTAATTATCTTAATAAAGTCTACAATATTAATATGAATATATATTAAAAATTTATAATTTATATACAAAGCCGGGTCGGGGTCGGGGACGGGGAATATATTCCCCGTCCCCGACCCTAAATTGTAAATGGGGAAAAAAAATTACCCACTCCCTCCCCAATTCTCTGTGTATTTGGGGATTCCTTGCCCCGTTCGGGCAGGTCCACACGGGGCCCCAACCCCGCGGATTTTTTAGACATCTCTACGCATAACAGATGTTAAGTCTATTATATAACATCACATACATCAGGCTACCAATAGTCGATGCATAGAGGATTCGTCTCATTTACTCAACCTCTTGAGGTGTCTTAGGACATTTTTCCTTAGACAAGATAAGAAGTAAACCTCTTTTGGAGTTCTACAACGAAAAGCTGACAAGCATATTGTCAATGTATGATGCTTGAGACAGGGCCAATATTTTGTTCTTTCGATCTCTAAAGATCTGAATGTCCAGAACAAACTACGCCTTTCCTAAATCTTTCATTTGGAATTGGGTCGCTAGCCAATTTTTAATTTCAGTTAATAGAACTACATCATTCCTAATGAGTAAGATATCATATATATATATCATAAGAAAAGCTACTGAATTGTTGATGATTTTCTTGTAAACACAAGGCTTATCAACATTCTGATCAAAGCCATAAGATTTGATCACAATATCAAATCTTATATTTCAAGATCGAGAAGCTTGTTTCAATCCATAAATGGACCGATTAAGCCTGCAAACCTTTTGCTCTTGACCTTGGGTTATGAATCCTTCAGGCTACTCCATATAAATAGTCTCTTTAAGATTGCCATTCAGAAAAGTAGTCTTGACGTCCATTTTCCAAATCTCATAGTCATAATATAAGGTATTAGACAGGAGTATCTGGATAGACTTCAACATGGCAACAGGTGAAAAAGTCTCCTCATAGTCGACTCCCTCAACTTTGGTACAATCCTTTGTTACAAGTCTAGCCTTGAAGGTTTGCACCTTCCGATCAGCACCATGTTTTCTCTTGCAGATCCATTTGCAACCCATAGATCTAGCCACATCAGGTTGATCTACAACATCCCAAACCGAATTGAAGTACATAACTCTATTTCAAGATCCATAGCTTTGATCCACTCATTTTTGTTAACATCCTCCATTGCCTTATTGTAAGACTATAGATCTTCAACATCTCTGTTAGCTACGATAGCTAAAGTTTCTGTTAAACCCATAAAACGAATAGGCGGGTTCGCAACCATCTCATTACGTCGAGGCTCTTTTAACATTTGAGGTGGATTTGACTTACTAGATGAACTAACTTCAACAACTCTTGTTGAGGTGTTGAGCTTTTCAACAACTCTTGTTGAAGGTTTAGTAGTTTCATTGGAAATTTCATTTTACACTATCTTACTATGGAGCTTATGCTTCTTTATGTGGCTCTTTTAAAAAAAGGTAGTATTTGTCGACACAACTACTTTATTATCTTTAGAATTGTAGAAGTAACCACTCCCTTTCCTTTAGGACAACCTACAAATAGGCATAATTTTGAACGAGGTTCCAATTTCTTAGGATTTGTCTCAAGTACATGTGCTGGGCAACTCCAAATCTTGAAGTGGCATAAACTACCTTTACGACCATTCCATAACTCCAAAGGTGTTCCAGTAACACTTTTGGAAGGAATACAGTTGAAAATGTAAGCTGCAGTCTGTATTGCATAACCTCAAAACGAGTCAGGTAAGGAAGCATAACTCATCATAGACCAAACCATGTTCAACAGAGTTTGATTTCAGCTTTTTGATACACCATTCTACTGAGGTGCACTAGGTGCCGAGAGTTGGGATACAATTCCAAGTTCTATCGAATAGTCTTGAAATTTTAGATCCATATACTTCCCACCTTGATCAAATTGAATTGTTTTAATGGTTTTATTTAATTCATTTTCAACTTCAACCTTATACTCAAACTTTTCAAGTGCTTCATACTTATGTTGCATTAAATAAACGTACCTATATCTAGAATAATCATCAGTAAAAGTGATGAAACATTCACACCCTCCTCTTGCCTTAACAATCATCAGATCACAAAGGTCTGAATGTACAAGTTTTAAGGGTTCTTTGGCCCTACGACCTTTTTCAGTAAAAAAATCTTTTAGTCATTTTGCCTTCAAGGCATGACTCACATACAAGTAAAGAATTTTCTTCTAACTCACTTAGAAGTCCATTATTGACCAGTCTCTCAATCCTATTGAGATATATGTGTCCTAATATTAGGTGCCAAATATGGACATTTTCCTTAGGAGAAATTTTTCGTCTTTTATTATGAGTTACCGCAATTTTAAACAGTTCAATATTAAGGAGATCTTTAGTTGCTAACGATCTTAACACATAAAGATTATCTTCTAGCTTAACAAAACAAATATTGATACCATTTTTGTAAATAAACACTTTATTTACATTTAATAATAAAGTATACTTTTGTTCAAGTAAACACTTTACAGAAATCAAGTTTCTTTTTTATTCAAGAACTATATATACCTTTTTCAATAAAACATAATTACTACGAAACTATAGGAAACTTTTAAGTAAAGCTTTGAAGATGAAGCTAACTTGACACTTGACTGGCCTCATCAATGACAGATCCATTCATCTGAACCACGTTAAAATGGACTATCATGTTGAGAACATGTTCTGAACAGATGTCCCTTCTTGCATACCGACATTAAAGATGAATTTAAGAGTGTCATGCCTGAGTTGAGCAGATGGTTTTTCGAACATTCCCCGTAGGGACTCTGTGATCTTACGAGCAGTGAGCATGAGCTCACGCTTCTTGGCCAAGACTTTAGAAAGGCTTGCCAAGATATACGTTTGAGTCTTTTCATTTGCGTGTACCTAATGCTCATATGCCTTTTGAATGTTTCGAGCGACATTCTGAGCTGGGAGTGGAGGACATTCCTCCATCAAGACAAATCTTAGATCATCAATAATCAGAACCGTATTTATTGTGTTTTTCCACTTAATGTAATTATTGCCAGTTAATTGTCGGCGGTGAACATATTTAATGTAGCGGAAGTCATTTTGGAAAATTTGCTGAAACATGCAATTTATTTACATTATTATTCAAGCATTACCCAATTGAAAAAATCAATCAAATTTAGCAAAATAATTTAATTCACCATATGTGACATCTATTTTGCAATGATATTTCAGTGAGGTAGGGTAAAACCTACTGTACGATGATCAGGTACCTCTTCACTGAAATGAGACCATCTCAATCAACATAGAGCAACTCCTTGGACTTTCAAATATCAATCACCATTCTTCGGTCGAGATTTTAGAGTAACCCCTCATTTTTTATTTTAGAGTTCCGCCCCAATGAGTCAACCGTGGGAAAAAAATCGATTGAAGCAAAAACTAAAACAACCCTATCCATTTTTGAAGTTTGAGTAAATAGTCATGCAAGTTCCATTCGCAGGGGGACACAAGCAAAGATGCCTCGAGGCCAAGCATGAAAATTTACTACAAACTAATGAAAGAGACCGTGGAATGTGTTGATGAAGGGAACTGGGATCGAATCCCGACCATAGCAGAAATCATTGTACTAGATGGAATATAAACATGTAAATTAACATGAATTGGGGAAAAAGATTAGAATGGTTTTTACCTTTGTAGATTCTCTAAGTGCCACGAACAATCCTCTCCAAGGTTCCAATGAACGGATCTCCAAACGGTCTTGATCACGAATAACATCTTGAGCGATCTCGAACACTACCATGAGAGTTACCTCGTTATTCTCTGGGATTCCAAAAGAGAGATAGGCGTGAAGGAAATCAAGTACGAGGATTTCCATGAGCAGCGAAAGGGATTGTTCCAAATTCCATTCGAGTGAACATAATCAATTACAGTCTAAAGTGGAAACTAATAGGTTATGCAACAATAGAAATTACAACATGCTATTCGATGATACAAGGGATAGAGGATGCTTACCTTTGAAGAACCATTCTTCAAGAATCCCTTGATCAGTCTCCAATGCGTCCAATAACAGCAACACTCGAACGCAATGACCGGAACAACATGACCACGAACACAACGATCGTCTGAATGCTTCTCGAACCCAATCGAGTCCAACTCGATTCACGAATTGAGTAAAAGACACTATCGCAAGTGTTACCTTGGTATTCTCAGTGTGAGAATCCAGGAGTTGTGAGCTCTGTATGATCTGAGCTTGAGGAAGAGCCTGAAGGTCTATGATTGAGTAGATGATCGAGCAAGTGGGAGATAAGACACTGTTTATCGCATAGACGATGTGCTCGATCGTTTAGTAAATGCAAGCATATCGCATAGACTTTGCTACTCAGTTGTGTAACAAACGATCAATTGAATGACTATCGTATAGTCAACTCTACACGATCGTTTAGTCTCCTTCAATGCTATCGCTTAGTGAAACTTTTTCACTTGATAGCTTGTCTCCGTGAGTACTTTCCGAATGAAGCAACTTCAATTTAGGAAAACCATTTTTCTTTTATCTCACTGTTACCATAAAACTTCAAATAACCTCCCATTCAATTGGTTATTAGCGAAAAAGAATTAATTATCATATAATTAATATATTGTAAATAAATATGATAACCAACTTATCATATTATATTTATAACCTATAGTTTTAATATTTCATCATATGAGGCATACAAACCATAATTCTTTTTATATTTTTATGGTATTTAATGTAAATCATATTTACATTAATTCCTCCAAATAATGTATCTTATACATTACACCAATTATATCATATATAATTGAATTTTCTCTTGTTAATTTGAACACTTCAAATTAACCCCAAAATCTGATTCTCAACTTGAACCCATTGAGTTACAAAGGGGACCTTATGGACCTGTAGCTTAAAGCTCCAATAGTATGTGAATAACTGACCAAAATCTTTAGTTACGAGATCCACCATTCGTTAAGTGCCAGAGACTCCACTAAAGATCGACAACTTCACTCTTCTCACTACAGATATCTTTCTGTGTCCATATTAACCAATCAACAGTACGATAACTCTTCAATCGCTTGTAAGTACAGCTGGGTCAATTTACCGTGACATAAATTGATTGCTCTAATGAACAATAAGTCATAGTTCTATTATGACTGAGTCCTCTCTTCCAAAGAGAGGGTGTGGCTACTATGTTCAAGATCCAGACTTAGCCCTTAAGGGAGCAATCTATCTACTTACCTCTGCTTCGGGGAATGAGTGAATTTCGTTTTGTGTAACTGAGTTCTCAGCTCTCCAATCAGATAAATCCCTAAAAAGGTAGGTTTGTTAAGTTGGCAATCTGGCCACCTCACCCATACTAATCAAAGGACCGCCCTCATAGGCAGGAGTTTCTAAAATACTCAGGATTAAAGTCATGCCACCTATGATAGTTTTAGTGAGATGTAAGTTTCAATTATCAACAGCGTTATATAAAGAGACAAATCATCTTGTGGTCCGGTCTTATACAAACTCTTTGTATAGGACATCCCTGCTCGCATATCTCCACATGTGTGGTCAGGATCAAACCATCTGTAGTAGTTTACAACACTTGTAAACCTCTACAAAGCGGACCGTATCCGTAGTGTAACTAGGATAAGGTATCCCTCCTTTATCTTTATACTACAAACCATTTAGGTTATTACTTAAGGCATGATCTACTTGTATGTCTCACATACATGCTTAAGTTTACATAAAATAACCACAGATCTTAGTTTATTGGATATGAGTAAATGGAAATAAAATAAGTCTTATTTTATTAATAATAATGTGTGTACAATGTTTACAAACTACAAGATTCCGGGAGAACTCGGACACCAATCCGAACAAGGTGGTATCCAACAATTGGGAGAGGGAGAGGAGAAAAGGGTTTTGGAGAATAGAGAGATTTTTCTTTATGGCTTAGGGAAAAATCTGCATAATAACACTACGGTATTGTGTATTGTGTTATGTGTATCAGTGTGTTCCCAAAGGACCATAAGAAGGTTTTTATATAGAGAAGAGCCAAACATTTTTCCTAATATTTTCCTTTTCTATAATTAATTAAATAAAACTTATTTAATTAATTAGCCCAATTAAATAACACTTATTTAATTTTAATTTGCACAATAATTAAATGACTATTTATATATTAAATCCAATTTAATGTATATATTTAATTATCATATACATCCCATGTATATGTGCAAAACCTCTCTATTAATTAATTCTTTGTGAATCAAATTCACTTGAATTAATTAGTTTAAATCTTATTCAAATATTAATTTCCAATTTAATTATAGATCACACTCATAATAAATTATATATTAATCACATTAATACACAATTTCTTTAAATTAATTTGAACAATTCAAATTATCCCTATCAAGTATCCTTTAGTGAGCTAACGAGAAGACCTGGTGAACCTGTAAATCAGAAGCTCCAACGATATGAGATTAATTGGTTAAACTCATTAACCAAGTTAATCAATATTCATTAACTGTGGGTACACTCCACTAAAGACCTACAGTTGCATTCTTCTTACTATAGAGATATTTACGTATCCGTGGATGTAGATCAATATCAGCAAGTTAGTCATTTATGAGTGTTTGTATCTCCAACTAAGTCAAATTTATCGTTTTACCCTTAGATTACCTCTGGCTTCTTAAGTACCAATGCTCTTCTTGAACAATCTGTTTATGGTCCAACCAATAAACAAAAACCCTTCTCGGGCTAATGAGAGGGTAGGGCTCTTTGTTCAAGTCTCGGAGACACTACATAATGAAACACTCATCTACTTGCCCTCAAGGAGGGAAGGAGTGAATTCCATATGATATTATTATGTTCTTAGCTCTCCACTCGGTCTTGTCCCTAAAATGGTAGGCATATTGGGTTGACGAACTGGCCACTCTCACCCATGCAAATCAAAGGACAATCCCTCGTGAATAGGAATTCATAATATATTCAGGACCAAGACTAAGTAGACTAGGTCAGCCTATTGAAATAGAAACTTGACTAGTCAACGGTGTTACATCTAGCGGTTACTATTTCGCGGTTCAGTCTTATGTAAAATAGTTGCATAGGATACCTTCACTCACGTGTCACCTACATGAATGCATTGGATCATTACGTTTGTATCAAATATAAAGTGGGTCGTATCCATAGTATTAGCAGAATAAGGTACCCAACCTTGTCCCTATACTATAGACCTTTTAGGTTGTATCTTGAACATGGATCCTTATATGTCTCCACATATAGTTCAAGACTCATAAAACAACCTTGGATGTTAACTTATTGGATTTAGGATTATTAAGACAAAAAAGACAACAATACAAGCAATAACATTTACTGAATTGACATTTTTTATCGATGACGGTCAATTAATAACATTTTTTAACATTTACCGAATTGACATACATAACTCTTTATCGATGACGGTCAATTAATAACATTTTTTATCTACCAATTTTAAGGTATAAAACCCAACAAACTTTCACTTGAACTAAAACTGTAGTCAATTAGTTGTACATAATCCAAAAGGCAGGATAATATTAAATACAATAAACTAGAGCATCATCCATATATCCATTACACATCTCCTATTTGCCCTAGATTGTACAATGTAATGTCTCGTAGACCTGAATTATCTAGATGACTCTCAAACACTTTAGTCGAGAGAACCTTCTTAAATGGATCAGAAATGTTGTACTCTGAGGCAATCATTGTGACGATCACATCTTCTTTTTGCACAATCTCCCTTATCAGGTGATACTTCCTCTCAATATGCTTTCCTCGTTTATGGCTGCGAGGTTCTTCAGAGTTTTCTACTGCCCCATTGTTGTCACACTATAAGGTGATGGACAAATTTATATTTGGAACCACTTCTGAATTACTCAGAAACTTCCTTAGCCAAACTACTTCCTTTGCTGCTTCACAAACAACTATATACTCAGCTTCCATAATGAAATCTGCAACACATCCTTGCTTGATACTATGCCATACTACAACTCCCTCATTTAGGGTAAACACTAATCCTGATGTGGATTTCCCAGAATTCTTGTGAGTTTGGAAATCAGAGTCAGTGTATCCTATAAAGATCAGATCATTAGCTCCATACACCAACTTGTAGTCCTTCATTATCCTAAGATACTTGGGGATGTTCTTAATCGTTGTCTTGTGGTCTAACCTTGGATTGGTCTGGTACCTACTGACAATTCCCACTACATAACAAATGTCTAGCCTAGTGCAAAACATAACATACATTAAGTTACCCACAGTTGGGACATAGGGAATAGGTCTTATATCCTCAATTTATTGAGGTGTCTTAGGACACTGTTCCTTAGACAAGTGAACCCTGTGCCTGAAAGATAAGAAATCATTCTAAGAATTTTGCATCAAATATCGAGTCAACATTTTGTCGATAAAATTTGCTCGAGAAAGAGCTAGCATTTTGTTCGTTTGATCCCTGATGATTTGGATCCCAAGTACATACTGCGCCTATTCTAAATCTTTCATTTGGAATTGGGCTACCAACAATTCCTTTATGTTAGTAAGGTATCCTACATCATTCCCAATGAGTAGGATATTATCCACATAAAGTATTAGAAAAGCTACTTTGTCTTTGATGATTTTCTTGTATATACAAGGTTTATCTAAAGTTTGATCAAAACCAAAAGATTTGATTGCTGTATCAAATCTAATGTTCCAAGATCTGGCTACATGTTTCAACTCATAAATGGATCGATTCAGCTTGCAAAATTTTTACTTTTGACCTTGAGTTATGAGCCCCTCGGGCTGAGAGATAAAGATATTCTCCTCAAGATTGCCATTCAGAAAAGCAGACTTGACATCCATTTGTCATATCTCATAGTCATAATATATGGCTATGGACAAGAGAATTCTTATAGACTTAAGCATAACATCAGAGGAAAAATTCCTCATAGTCAACCCCTTCACTAGGTATAACCCTTTGCTATAAGTCTAGCTTTGAAGGTTTGCACCTTTCCAACTACATCTCTCTCTCTTTTTTTTTTTTTTTGTAGATCCATTTACACCCTATGAATTTGATCCCTTCAAGTAAATCTACAAACTCCCATATTAAATTGGAGTACATGGACTCCACTTTAAGGTCCATGGCTTTGACCTATTGATCCTTGTCTACATCATGTATTGCCTATTTATAGGACAATGGATCCTCTACACCATCATCTGGTATGACAACCTGAGTTTCTGTTAAACCAGAGTAACGGTCAAGTTGTATCACAACTCTTTCATTGCATTGAGGCTCTCTCAATGTTTGAGAAGGACGAGACTGACCTGAAGTGCTGGCTTCTTCATTAACTCTTGATGAAGGACTAAACTTCATCAACAACCCTTGTTGATTCTTCAGTAGCTTCATTTAATACTACTTTGCGACGTGGTTTATGATCTCTCATATGGTCTTCCTCTAAAAAAGTAGTGTTTATTGATACAAACACTATATTTTCTTGAGGGTCATAGAACAGATGACCTCTCGTTTCCTTAGGGTAACCAACAAATTGGCACAATCCTGAACGAGGTTCCATCTTCTTAGGATTTGTCACTAACACATTTGCAAGAACACCCAGATTCTGAAGTAACGTAAACTTGGTTTACACCCCCTCCATAACTCGAAAGGTGTTTTAAAAACACTATTTGAGGGAACATTGTTCAAGATGTGAATTGCAGTCTCTACTACATGACCTCAAAACGACTAAGGCAATTGAGCATAACTCATCATAGAATGAACCATATCTTATAAGGTTCTATTTCTCCTTTCTGATACACTGTTTTGTTGAGGCGTACCAGGTGCTGAGAGTTAGGATTGAATTCCATGTTATATCAAATAGTCTTGGAATTCTAAATCCATATACTCTCTACCCCGATCAGATCGAAGTGTTTGATTGTTTTACCTAATAGATTTTTAACTTCAGTCTTACACTCTTTGAACTTTTCAAAGGCTTCAGACTTATGTTCCATTAGGTATAAGTAACCATACATTGAATAATCATCTATAAAAGAGATGAAGTATTCACACCCTCTTTAGCCTTTACATTCATTGGACCACAAAGATTTGAATGTATGAGCTCTAAGGGCTCTTTGGCTCTATAACCTTTTCTACTAAAAGGTCTTTTAATCATTTTTCCTTCCAGATAGGATTCACATGGAGGCAATGAATCATCTTCTAACTTGCATAGAAGTCCATTCTTTACCAATCTTTTGATCCTATCGAGATCTTTATGGCCTAATCTCAAATGCCAAATGTATGTATCATTGTTACTTGGAGAAATTCTTCGCCTTTTAGTTTGAGTGTTAGCAGTTTTGAACATCTCGTGATTTAAAAGTGTTTTTGATTCAGTTGGTCTTAACACATATAAGTTGTCTTCTAGTTCAGTTGAACAAATAATCACACCATTTTTAATAATGAACGCTTTATTTGAATTAAAAGAGACAAAACATGATTTTTCAATTAAACAAGAAATAGAAACAAGGTTCCTCTTCATCTTGGGAACAATGTATAAGTTTTTTAAAAACAAAATTCTATTTCCAAAAGACAACTTAACAGCTTCCATTGCATGAGCTAAAATGACGTCTCTCTTTCCAACCTTGGGCGTCATTTCACCCTCTCCTAGCTACTGGAAGGAACTAATTCCCTGTAAAGAAGAACAAATATGATTAGTGGCTCTTGAATCAAGTATTTAGGCGTCATGGTAATTTTCCACTAAACAAGTTCCAAAGACTAGTAAATCATATTTACCTTTCTTCTCTTTCTTATTCTTAGTAAGGTACTTGGGACAATTGCGTTTCCAGTGACCATCCACATTACAGTGGAAACATTTATCTTTGTCAGCCTTAGCTTTGCCCTTGCCTTTGCCAGTAGAGGGGGTCTTCCCCTTCTCTTCTTTCTTTTTATGGATCTTCTTAGTACCAGAAGTTGAAGGAACCTTTGGAATAGGAAATATTTGTCTCTCCTACTACTGGTTTCTTATCTTTCATAAGAGACTGAAAAGTCTGTAACTCGTTCAGAAGGGTAGTCAGATTGTATTGTATTTTGTTCATTACCGCATTGCTGTGGAACTGAAGAAAACTTTTCGAAGGAGATTCCAAATAAAGGACACCTGACTCTGCTCGTCTATGACTGCAGTGTTCATTTCGACGACATTGAAATGGACCATCAGATCGAGAACATGTTCTCTTACTAATTGACTCTCTTTCATGTACACATTATAAATGTACTTGAGAGCCTTGTGTCGGATCTGAGCGAACGGTTGTCCAAACATATCCTAAAGGGACTCCATGATCTGATGTGTAGTCATCATGGCTTCAAGCTTCTGGGTAAGAATTTCAGACAGACTTGCCAAGATGTAGACTCGAGCCTTGTCATTGGCCTTTGTTTAACGATCATAAGCATCCTTCAACACTTGAGATGCATTTCGAGTGGGGACTAGAGGATATTCCTCTGTCAAGACAAACTCCAGATCATCAACAACCAAAATCGTATTTAAGTTAGATTTCCATATCGCATAGTTTTCACCGGTTAATTTCTCATTTTTAAGCCAATACATGATTGTGGAAGACATGCTGAAACATATAATAATCAATTAACCTTCTTAGTTATCTTTGTCATAACCCATTACATAATTATCCAATCAATTTAGAAAAAAACACATATTAATTAAAGAATCCTAATTAAACTATTGATTACAGTTTTTGCAACGATACTTCAAAGGTTTAGAGAAATAGCCATCGAAGGATGATCAGCTACTCCTCCCCTTAATTGAGACAATCTCAGTCACTCACTAATACCTGAATAACTCTTATTCCTACAGTTTTAAGCTACCGTTGTTTCGGTTAAGGATCCATTAACTAACTTAATTCATCCCTTAAATGTGGCCCTCTCATTTTTGGATCCTAGAGGTACGCTTCAACAGGCTACTGAAGGGAAGAACAACTATTGAAGATTAACCTAAGAAATCCTATCCATTGCTAGAGTTTGTGTTGTTTCGACCCTTATGATGAGGCCTTCCGAAGGGATGGTTGCTCTAGCACGACAGACAGGCGAATCATAGGAATCTGACGGTGTAACTTAATGGAGGAGACCATGGGATACGTTGACACTTGTCCCTCTCCCACTTACTATGAAGACTTTCCTCATTCACCTTATTATTGACCCATACAAAACTCTCTGAAGGGAGACCACTCCCAAGGTGACATGAAGCAGAATGTGAATCTCACAGTGTGAACTCTTGGGGACGCAAGAGCTAAATATTTGATATATCATATATACCAACTTGCTCCCACCAAAGTATTTTAATATTTTATTAGGATTTTATTATACTTAGTTAAAACCCCGACTAATGAATTTTTCTAAGTCTTTTAGATTTGCTCAATATAATATTTATATTGAATAATTTAACAATACTTGATTTCATTTATTAAAGTCTTTTAATAAAATCAATCATTTATTGCATGCTTATAAAATATTTGCCCAATTCACCTTCCAAGTCGGTTCCCAGGTGGTGGTGTTCCGTTTCCGTTAGCTTAAACACTCCCTCCTAGAAAGAACCTTCCTTAGACAAAGGTTCCTTATGGGCAATTATTTTATAATTTTTTTTTTGTTCAAATTCATTTTAATCCTATTAAAACAAATTAAAAAAATTAACCTATTCCTAATCACATTGGAAATAACTAAGCCAATTTCAAACAATTTTAAAAAACTTTTTTGACCTATATTTGCATGCAATCTAGATTAAAGAATTTAATCAATCTCATTAATACTAAAGTAATAAATAATAATATTCATACATACATCCAACTATATATTATAACTTTTATAAATAAATGATGCATGACAATATTATTATGCATGCAAACATATATTATAACACTTATATTATATGATGCATGTGCATGCTATTAAAATAAATCATGCAACTATATTATAAGGGCCCTTACAAACCAAATTTGTAAAATTAAACAAATAAATCTAAAGTCCAATCCTGAAAACATCCATAATTGCAAACCATTCAATCATTCATCGACATGAACAATAATACAAAATGCAAACCCACCATAAAACTAAAATTTTGATTATGAAAATTAAAATTTGGACCAAAAACCACCTCTCTGATACCAATTGAAAGAACCGTGAGGTACATTGCAAAAACGCGGATCGTTCCCAATTTTCAATTTTCACAGAATACAAAATTTAGAGAAAAATTATGCAATTCAAACAAAAATTTATAGCATGCTTTTAGAACAAACAAAGAGATTAGGGTCTGGATTACTTACCCTTGAAGCCAAATAAGTCTTCACCTAAACACCCTTTGTGAAGAAGATGAAGAAGATGTAAAAGAAAAAAAAAACTCTTTCCATGATTGATTAAGGAGAGAAAATAGGGGGAGAGAGTTATAACTCCCACCTAAATTAAATTAAAAAAATCTAATTTAATAAAAGTTTAATATATATATATATATATATATTAACCAACTTATCAAATAATATATATTAAACTATATGTTATATCAAATATAACATATAACCTATATTTTCTATATTGTATCTGTTGTGATGTTGTATTCTTGTAGTTTGTAAACATTGTATATACAAATTTTTATTAATAAAATAATTATTTTTTTATGAGCATATACTCAATCCAATAAACCAAGATCCTAGGTTATTTTATGTAATTTAAACATGTATGTAGAGACATACAAGTAGATCATGTTTAAGTGATATCTAAATGGTTTGTAGTAGATGGATAAGGCTCGGTACCTTATCTTGGTGACAATATGGATACAGCTCGCTTTGTAGATGTTACAAGTATTGTAAAGTGCTACAAATGATATGATCCTGATCATTCATGTGGAGACATGCGAGCGGGGATATCCTATACAAAGAGTTTGTATAAGATAGGACCACGAAATGATTAGTCTCATTATATAACACCATTAATAATAAAGACTTACATTTCACCATGATGACCATAGGTGACATGACCTGAATCTTGAGTGAGTTGAAACTTCTGCCTATAAAGGCGATCCTTTGATTTGTATGGGTGAGAGTGGCCATATCATTGACTCAATATGCTTACCATTTGAGGATTCTTCTGATTGGGGAGCTCGAAATACAGTTACACAAAACGGAATTCGCTCATTCCTTGATGTCGGGATAAGTAGATAAATTATTCCCTTAAGAGCTTATTCCGGAGCTTGAACAATGTGGCCACACACTTTCTTGGCCTAAAAGGGACTTGGTCATAATTGGACTATGACTTATTATTCATTAGAGGGATTAGGGGTACTTAAGGAGTTAGATGTAACTATAGGGGCAAAACAGTAATTTTAGTGCAACTGTACTTACGAGCAATTTGTGAACGGCCATCACACTGTTGACTGGTTATGTAACGACCCGACTCCCTAGGACTTGAGCTAGGCCGTTACTATACACATGCAGGCATAGAATGTAAAATGATACATTTTCATAGCGAAATAAATGCTAAATAAATAAAGTCAAATAAAATATTTTCATTAAAACTAAGTTGGGGGGGGGGGGGGGGGGGAGGGGGGAGGGGTCGTGTGTGTGGAACAAAAGGGGTAGATATTTTGAAAATAAAAAAAATAGAAAAAATATTTTAATAAAAGAAATATAATAAAACTTTATTTTATTTTATTTCATTATATTTTATTCCCTTTTTTTATTTTTATCCTTTCCTTCAAAACACCAAAATATATATGAATATATATATTTTTAAAACTTTTTCCTTCTTCTCTTGAAATTCCAAAAATTGAAATTAAATCAAATTCCCCAATTTAAATTAAATTTTCGATATAAACCTAAAAATCAAATCAATTCGGCATAAAATCTCAAATTTCGTTTAAACAAACTGAATTTCAAAATTAAAAAAAAAATGTCCTCAATTAATATAAAAATGTTGAATTTAAATTAAGAAAATCTCGGGATGTTACATTGTAGCAGTCTGTCTTTAGCAAAGTGACTGATAGTTAATGGATGTTGGGTAATTTAATTAATTATCCAAGTACCAATGGAGCTTCAAATTACAGGTCTCACCTCCGTAGCTCAATAGGGATTATTGAGAATTAATTTTGGATTAAATTGAATCGTTCAAATAAATTGAGGGAATTAATTATATGTGATATAATTAATTGAATTAATTATATGTGATATAATTAATATAATGTATTTGATATATTATAATATAAAGTTTATTTTGAGAGGAATTAAATATTTGAATTTGATTCAAATACTAATTATACGGATGAGATTCATATAATTTAGCATAAATGTGATTTATAATAAAAACCATGATTTATTGAGATAAATAAAAACTATAGGTTATATTGTATTTGATACAATATGAAAACTATACATTATATTTTATATTTCATATATCATATAGTTATATATGCAGATAATAAGTTAGTTATTATATTTATATATATTTAGTTTAATTTAATTTTGAATTAAATTAAATGAGGGGGTAATGCAAATAACTCCCTCCCTATTTTCTTCTCAATCAATCATGGTGTTGAATAAGGAATGTGAGATTGGTCTCTTGCTAACAATTTTGATGTAGAAGGTCAGTGAAAGTTCTCTAAAAAAATCCCAAAAATTTACAAAGAAGAAAAGTTTGTTTCTTCTCCCTCTCATCCTCTCCTCTCTCTTCCCAAAATTTCAGAGTCCGCAACTCCTGAATTCTCAAACCCTAACAAAGAATACAAGAGGTTCCATTTATGGTGATGGCCGTTTGGGATTTTGATTTTGGAGATCCTTTTGTCCTAATCGGAGTGTTCGTGACCGGATCGAAGGAATTTGTAAAGAAGATTGGCTACAAGGGTAAGCGTTCTTCATCCTTAAAATCTTCTATGAATTTGTATGCTGTAAATTTTATTGAAATGAATAATTTTTCTGTTTCTGTAAAATTGGGATTCTATGAAAATTGTAACATTGGAACCGATCCCTTTCCATTGCGAAACTTCACCGGTTCTTTCAATTGGTATTAGAGTGGAGGTTTTTGGATCCCAATTTCCTTTTTTTTCCCCCAAAATAATATCTATAACATTGGTGGGTTTAGATTATATGTAATTTGTTCATGTGATGTATATTGTGATGAATGTTTAGAATTATTGGATGTTTTCAAGATTGGTTTTTTTTAGTTTTATCGCTTTTCATTTACAATTTGGTTTGTATGGGCCTGTGTTCGGGCTGCGATAGGGTCTGTATTATTATAGTTTTGATTCACTCATGATGTTCTAGATGAATTTCTGGAGAAATAAATGCCCAAATAGAAGTAGAAACGAAAGAATTCGAATGTGTGTAGTAGGCGACTGTACAATAGTGTCGGTACACTCTGATGCGAAAGACAGAGTTCTTTCTGTAGCGTCGTGACACTAGGACACAACGTCATGACGCTCTGAGACGGGGAAGAAGCACGGTTTAGCATCTGGTTCGCACGTGGTTCGTGGAGTGATGTTTCAGTTTGGTTCGTGGGTTCTCTGGTTCGGTTGGTTTGGGTTCTTCTAGGCCGGTTCGTGGTTTCCGATCCGGTTCATGTCGAAATGACTTCACATTGAAAGTCATCTTATTCTTTGTAAGCTATCTCTAGGAGCTATTTTCCTTGGTTTACCTTTTTAGCCTTATTTTCAGCAAGATATTTAGCGTAATTTCTTTTCTAGTGCCTATCCTTACTGCAATAAAAATATTTTCCTTTTGCAACCTTTTTCTTGGTATTCTTTGTAGGAGTCTTCTTTTTCCCTTTTCACTTCTTCTTCATTTGGATACTCTTATCCTTAGAAGGTCCAGACTTCTTATCATAAGATTTTTCTCAAATGACGACCCCTTATGGATTTTTCTTTGAGTAACAACATTTGCTTCCCCTTCCTGATTCGTATTTTTTTTTATTAGAGATTGGTAAGTTTGAAGCTCATTCAAAAGAGTAGTCAGATTATCTTCTATTTTATTCATCACAACATTTGTGCGAAATGTTAGAAAACTCTTTGGAAGAGATTCCATAATAAAACTAACTTGGTTCTTTTTGTCTATGACAGCCTCTTTTGCTTCCACGATGTTGAAATGAACCATCATGTCCAAAAACATGTTCCCTAATAGAGGTCCTTCCCTTCATACGGGAATTCTAAGCGTATTTAATAGCATAATGTCGTACGGATGAGGACGGTTGTTCAAACATTGCTTGTAATGACTCCATAACAACAAAACTCATCATCTTGGCAAACTCCAAAACTTAACTCTCACTACATCTATTATCTTTGATCTTCTTTGCAAACTATAAAGTTCAACAAAAAACCTTGTAAAATCAACAAAGTAACATAATAGGAAACCATTAGAAAATAACTGTAGCTCATCTGTTCTTGCCCCGAGGTATGAACAAGCTATGTAGAATTGTCTTCCAGACATAAAAGACAGTCATGTTCTCCCACTTTAGCAAAGTGGTACCAACTGACATCTTCTTATTCCTGAACACCTATTCTTGAAGAAGATACATTCTGAAAATGGTTTTACTCCTTCTTTCAAGCCTGCTGCTAAGCTAAAGACTTCATCCTTGACCTTAGCAACTGCTATGACCTTCTATTTTGATACCCTTATTCGTTTCGATGACATCATCAACTCATTCGACTATCTGACAATTAGGGGTTCATGATAGCGATCAACTTTCTTTCTTGGACTTCCTAATTGCTTCTGAACTAATGGACCTTGATCTGACTGATCAACACTAGCTATCATTGCTACTGGCTTAACTATACCTCTACACCTGCCATTTACAGCTTTAACTGGCATTGATAACGGGCAGAAATGCACGTTATTACAGGGCTAAGTTATTAAACAATGAAGATTTGCGTTGATAAAATATGATAGATTGCGTCCAAAAAACATTAAGTTCATAACATTGCGGTCGCATGCGTTCATCGCATAGAAACAGTAGTTTTTGTATTTTTATGCAGAATATACGTTGACGCAAGGCGGAGAGTGCGATCACAAGAAATCAACGGATGAGCATAGCATTACCGCAAGACTTTGCGGTGATTTGTGCTCAAAAAAATCTGCTTAAGAAGAATTGCCGCATAGAATTGCTCAAAAACATCTGCTCAAGAAGAATTGCTCAAGAAGAATTGCGCATCTGGGTGAAAAGCATAATTAATCATGATGGAACAGAAAGTTGATGACGATTGAATCCGAATTAAGTTGACAAGCCGTTAACGATAACAAGTACACTCAGCTTTTCGGTGACAAATATTCGGCTCATCAGTAAGAGAATTAACGCCATCCCATCTATACAATCATAAGAGAGAAGCCACCTTTCACCCCGAAACTCTATAAATACCGAAGGCATCCTTCAGAAAAGGGGTTCAATCAGTTCAGTAGTTCAGCCTTGTCCATAGTTTTCTTTTATTTTTAAGAAAGTGGAGCGAGAGAAGGAAAGAGACGCCGGAAGATCACTCAGAGCAACTCGAGAGAGAACCCGGAGGCGTAGAAAGAAGAGAGCGGGCCGACTCTCACGAAAGCGAGATTATCTTTTGAACAAGAGTAGAAAAGACAGTATAAAAGCCTAGGAAGCAAGAGATTGCTACCAGGCTCTTTATTCTCTTCTTGCATTGTTATTTTGTATTTCAACTTTATATTTATACAATGTAAGTTCTTATTCTACATCTGTTCATTTCCTAAGCACGCATGAGTAGCTAAACTTGTCGAAATGGTTAAGAAAAACTAAGCTAACACAACCTAGGATCTTCATTGCTTGCGATTATCTTGTTTTATGCTGTGCCCAACACCTCTTTAGAGCTACACGAGAGAGAGTCTAAAGAAAAAATATAAGACTTGCGAGAGCTATTAGAATCTAGACTCGAGAGAGTAAGATTAGATCTGCATAAACAAGAGATAGAGACTTAGAGATAAGCTCTGTTTGCCAACCTGCATCGCATGCACCCTAGAGATAGGTTATGGTATTATATGGTCGCCTTATTTGTGTGTATGTCATGTTATCATCGCATGGATAAGAATAGAGGCTTATGTGTAAGTTCTATAGACTCATCGCATATATCGCATGCGTTCTAGCATTAGAAGCCGTAGCATTCGCATCGAGAGATGGTTTACTATTGTATGTGTGTTGCATGGTCGCATAACATGAACGCATCCTAGGAAGTGTTAGCCGAACCCTTCTCAACCCATTCACCACATACTCATCGCATCTTCCGTTTATAACCTCTTTTCAAAACTCCGCCGTATTTCTTTATTTTCATTACCGCAAACAACAATCCCAACAACTATTGATTTATTTTGTTACCGCAAAGTCTTCTGAGAAATTACCTCCGCATATTGTTTTACCAAGTCTCTGAGTTCGACCCTGAACTTACCAGGAAACTCAGTGGGGTTTATACTTGGATTCCACTGAGAAAACTTGTTATAAAACACAATTCCATCACCGTATTTCATTCCATATTTTCACCACATAAAGTAACGCATAAAGTTTTTGGTGTCGTTGCAAAGGACTTCGGAAAATCAGTGTACTAACGGTAATTTGTCTGATTTCTTTGCAGCTCTCAATCTTTGGCGAATTATGACCCGGAGATTGAGAGGACGTTCAGACGGAGACTAAGAGACAGCTGCCAACAACAATAGCCAGATAAAGACGATATGGCAGAGTAGCCTGGAAACGAAGCACCAAACGAAAACAACATCATGGCGAATCCAATCCTACTAACAAATGATCGTAATAGGCCATTCGGGACTATGCATAGCCAAACCTCTACAATTTCTCTCCAAAAATCATGAGGCCTGCCCTTGATGGAAGCCGATTCGAAATGAAACCGGTGATTCTGTAGATGATCCAGACTACAGGACAATTCGGAGGGCATCGTGGCGAGGACCCACACGCCCATCTCCGTAGCTTTATAGAAATTTGCAATACTTTTGTGTTCCTAAACATCTCTGCCAAAGAAATTCGACTAACTCTGTTTCCATTTTCTTTGTGTGATCAGGCAAGAAAATGTGCGTATTCCCTCGAGTCAGGAGAGATCACTTTGTGGGAACAAGTGGTGGAAAAGTTTATGAAGAAGTATTTTCCACCAACTGAGAATACTAAGAGAAGGAAATTAATAACAAATTTTGAATAAGAATCTGACGAATCGCTCAGCGATGCCCTGAGCGAGGTTTAAGAAGCTGATAAGGGACTGTCCACACAACGAATTACCAGATTGCCTACAAATGGAGATCTTTTATCACAGATTAAATCCCTCTTCCTAGACCATTACCAATGCGGTAGCCGTGTGTGGTCTGTTAGACAAAACATATGAGGAAGCTAAGAATATCCTTAATCGCATCTCTAAAAATCACGAGGACTAGAGAGAGAGCGATCGGAGATTGAGCATAAAAGATAACGACGCAAACAATGGAGCCATCGCATCCCTGTAGGGCCAGATGACTGCGGTGATGAGTTTGATTCAAGGAATTGCAATTAATAACACGGGAGCAAAGAAAGAGCATATTAACACAATTGCTCAAACGACCGCAAGTTCTGTCATTTGCAGAGATGCTCATTCGATGGAGGAATGCCCAAAAAATCCGCAGTCGATGTGCTTCATGAAAAATAATCCCTACTCTGATGCATACAACCCTGGGTGGAGAAACCACCAAAATTTCACGTGGAAAAATAAACAATAAAACTTTCAACCCGTGGAGCAAAAAGGAGGGCCACACGGATTTTTCCCGCAAAACGACGGTCAGACAAGCAATCATGCCAGTACTTCGCAACCACCGCAATCTTCGTCCTCAGAGAGCTTGTTGAAGTAATACATTGAGAAGAATGAATCAGTGCTTCAGAATTAAGCAATATCCATCCGAAATCTCGAAATTCAACTAGGACAAATTACAGGCGAGCTGAAAAATAGACCGCAAGGGGCATTGCCGAGCTCAACTGAGCTTCCTCACAATGCTGGGGGTAGAAGGAAGGAACAATGCTTAGCTGTCTCTTTGCTAAGCGACAAAATTCCTGCGGAAGTAGGGGAGAAGCCCATCACAACCAACTTAAATGCGGTGACAACCAAGGACCCGTTGACTTATAATTCGAAAAAGCCCGAGAAAATAAACCCCGATGTTGCGTCCACCCTCAAGCCTTCAGAACATGAGACAGAAGAAGTCTAGCTAACACCAGCTTCGCAAAGATTGAAAGAGAAACAAAATGATGAAGAAAAGATTGCGACAGTGACAACAACGCAAAATGTCATGATCCCACAAAAAATGTGCGACCCAGGAGTCTTCACAATACCATGCTCCATTGGAGGGATCTACAGTGGCCAAACACTATGCGATCTTGGGGCATGTATAAACATAATACCGCTATCAATCTTCAAATGATTGAATAGTGCCACACTCATGCCTACGATAGAGACTCTCCTACTTGCGGACAGATCCCGAATACATCCTGAAGGAGAGTTGAAAAATGCCGCAATCTCAATTGATAAATTCATCTTGCCGGCATACTTCCTCATTTTGGATTATAAAGCGGGCGAAGATGCGCCCACCATATTGGGACGACCATTCCTTTCGACCGGTCGCACTCAAATTGATGTGCGCAAGGGGGGGATTGTGATGAACATTAACAGGGAAAAGCTCCGGATTATGGCAGTCAAGATTCCAGAGGACAAAGAAAAGAAGAAAAAGCTGCTGTGGACGTGAAAAGCCCAGTGTGGAATAAGCAGTCCCTGAGTTACTATATGACTCAACCTCATCAGGGACACAATCCTTTTGTATATCCTTTTCCTACATCAAGACTTTATGAACTTTCATCATTGCGTTATTATCTGTTATTGCATATGTACTTCTTTACTTCTTTTAACGAAAAAAAAGAAAAAAAAAAGAAAAAAAATGATTACGGTAAAAGAGTTTGTTTTGTTTAATATTACTTGACCCTCTCAATGTTTTTCTTGCAACGATCGAGGCGAACGATTGCGGAGGCGCTACACGAAGAAGCAACTTATCTTATTTCGTCACCGCAATCCCAAAGAAGATAGATCACCACAAAGCAGGATACATCAACAAACAATGTGGGCAACAACGCAAATTTGGAGGTTGTATTTCTCCTTGACTTTATTCCAAATTCTGCACTATCGCATCACATTTTAATTTTGAAAGTTTTATCACCGCATCCTCATTGACTACCTCAATCATTTAACATTGATAAATTTAGTAAGTCATCGCATGTTGTCTCTTTGCCAATTATGATTTCAATGATGAAACACATGCTTCTATTTTTTCGTATATACTAGAGTCAACTTAATTTTAGAAAAGTCACCTCATGAAATATTTCTAAAAGTTAGAGGTCTGCTAGCTTTCTTTCAAACTGACCCTTTACCTGACTTCCTAAGAACATCACATGACTTCTTTCAATCTTTTGGTAATGAGGACATTGCCACATAGGGGTGAGGTATTTATTTTCGACCTTGCTATTTTTAGCTCTACAAAAAAAAAAATTTTTTTTTTTTAAGAATAACAACTCCACTGTCAAGCAATGGGAAAACCCATGTTGATAAGAGTTAAATTGTGAAGGGCACTTACCTGTAGTTGGATGTCCGCATGACACATGTGGGGGCAAGCCAAAACGAAAGTGAGTTGCCAGGATCAACGCATAAATAAATGACAGCAACTCCGCTGCCAAGTAGGTATGAGTTTAGTTTGAGGAAGACTGTCTTGCTCGTAGTTGGATGTCCGTATGACACACGTGGGGGCAAGCCAAAACGAAGATGAGGTACTTAGATCAGCGCTAGGTCAAAAAAAAAAAAAATAACAACAATGTCAAAAATATGCAAGGATAAAAATCATTTAACACCCCAGAAAGAAAAGTTTGTTTTGAAATAAATCATGCGATGTCATGAAATCTAGTAAAGTCCTTTTGAAGGTTAAACTTACGGTCCCTAGGTCTTAGAAATATTTTAAGAGGAGACTAGAATAAGACTTAAAGAAATTTTGGTGTATAGGATTTGAATGAAGTATCCTTAAGAAATCTAGGAAAAGAGATTGCGGTCGACTTTCTAAAGGAAATCTTTAGCTTATGCTTGAAGACAAGCATTGTTGAAATTTGGGGGTATGATAACGGGCAAAAATTTACGTTATTACAGTGCTAAGTTATTAAACAATGAAGGTTTACGTTGATAAAATATGTTAGATTGCGTCTAAAAAGTATTAAGTTCATAACCTTGTGGCCATATGCGTTCACCGCATAGAAACAATTAATTTTTGTATTTTTATGCAGAATATGCGTTGACGCAAGGCGGAAAGCGCAATCACAAGAAATCAACGGACGAGTGAAGCATTACTGCAAGGCTTTGCGGTGATTTGTGCTTGCAAACATCTGCTCAAGAAGAATTTCCGCATAGAGCCGACGCAACTTTGTGGGCGCATCTGGGTGAAAAGCATAATTAATCACGATGGGAGAGAAAGTTGATGACGGTCGAATCCGAATTAAGTTGACAAGCCGCTAACGATAATAAGTACAGTTAGCTTTTCAGTGACAAATAATCGGCGTATCAGTTAGAGAATTAAAACCATCCCATCTGTGCAATCATAAGAGAGAAGCCGTTTTTCACCCCGAAGCTTTATAAATACCGAAGGCATCCTTGAGAAAAAGGGTTCAATCAGTTCAGTAGTTTAGCATTGTCCATAGTTTTCTTATATTTTTAAGAAGGCGGAGTGAGAGAAGGGAAGAGACGTCGGAAGATCGATCAGGGCAACTCGAGAGAGAACCCGGAGGCGTAGAAATAAGAGACCGAGCCGACTCTTGCGAGAGCGAGATTATCTTTTGAACAAGAGTAGAAAAGACAATGTAAAAGCCTAAGAAGCAAGAGATTGCTACCAGGCTCTTTATTCTCTTCTTGCATTGTTATTTTGTATTTCAACTTTATATTTATACAATAGAAGTTCTTATTCTACATCTGTTCACTCTCTTAGCACGCATGAGTAACTAAACTTGTCGAATAGGTTGAGAAGAACTATGCTAACATGACCGAGGATCTTTATTTCTTGCGATTATCTTGTTTTATGCTGTGCTCAACACCCCTTTAGAGCCACTCGAGAGAGAGTCTAAAGAAAAAACCTAAGACTTGAGAGAGCTAGGTTAGAATCTAGACTCGAGAGAGTAAGATTAGGTCTGCATAAACAAGAGATAGGGACTTAGAGATAAGCTCTGTTTTTCAACCTGCATTGCATGCATCCTAGAGATAGGTTATGATATTATGTGGTCGCCTTATTTGTGTGTGTGTCATTTTGTTATTGCATGTTTAAGAATAGAGGCTTATGTGTAGAGTTTATAGACTCATCGCATATATCGCATGCGTTCTAGCATTAGAAGTCGTAGCATTCGCGTCGAGAGATGGTTTACTATTGTATGTGTGTTGCATGGTCGCATAACATGAATGCATCATAGGAAGTGTTAGCCGAACCTTCTCAACCCGTTCACCGCATACTCATCGCATCTTCCGTTTATCAACTCTTTTCAAAACTCCACCGCATTTGTTTATTTTTATTACCGCAAACAACAATCCAAATAACTATTGATTTATTTAGTTACTGTAAATTCTTCTGAGAAATTACCACCATATATTGTTTTCCCAAATCTCTGAGTTCAATCCTGGACTTACCAGGAAACTCAGTGGGGTTTATACTTGGATTCCACTGAGAAAACTTGTTACTCAACGCAATTCCATCACTGCATTTCATTCCATATTTTCACTTCATAAAATAACGCATCAAGTTTTTGGTGCTGTTGCCGGGGACTTCGGCAAATCAGTATGTTAACGGTAATTTTTCTGATTTCTTTGCAGTTCTCTATCTCTGGCGAATTACGACCCAGAGATTGAGAGGACATTCAGATGGATACTAAGAGACAGCCGCCAATAACAACAGCCAGATAAAAATGTTATGATGGAGCAATCTGGAAACGGAGCACTAAACGAAAACAACGTCATGGCGAATCCAAACCTACTGGAAAACGATCGCAATAGGCCTATTCGGAACTACACATCGCTAAACCTCTACAATTTCTCTCCAGGAATCATGAGGCCTGCCCTTGATGGAAACTGATTCGAAATGAAATCGGTGATGCTGCAGATGATCCAGACTGTAGGACAATTCGGAGGACGGCGTGGCGAGGACCCGCACACCCATCTCCGTAGCTTTATAAAAATCTGCAATACTTTTATGTTCCCGAACATCTCTGTCGAAGAAGTTCGACTAACTCTTTTCCATTTTCTCTGTGTGATCAGGCAAGAAAATGGGCGTATTCCCTCGAGCCGAGAGAGATCACTTCGTGGGAACATGGGGTGGAAAAGTTTATGAAGAAGTATTTTCCACTAACTGAGAATACTAGGAGAAGGAAATCAATAACAAATTTTGAACAAGAATCTGGTGAATCGCTCAGTGATGCCTGGGTGAGGTTTAAGAAGCTGACAAGGGACTATCCACACAACGGATTACTAGATTGCCTACAAATGGAGATATTTTATCACGGATTAAATTCTTTTCCCTAAACCACTGCCACTACGGTAGCCGTTGGTGGTCTGCTAGACAAAACGTATGAAAAGGCTAAGAATATCCTCAATCGCATCTCTAAAAATCACGAGGACTAAAGAGAGAGCAATCGAAGATTGAGCATAAAAGATAACGACACAAACAATGGAGCCATCGCATCCTTGTAGAGCCAGATGACTGCGATGATGAGTTTGATTCAAGGCATCGCAATTAATAACACGGAAGCGAAGAAAGGGCAGGTCAACACAATTGCTCAAACGACTGCAAGTTGTGTGATTTGCAGAGACGCTCATTCGATGGAGGAATGCCCAGAAAATCCGCAGTCGGTGTGCTTCATGAAAAATAATCCCTATTCTAATGCATACGACCTCGGGTGGAGAATCCACCCAAATTTCACGTAGAAAAATCAACAACAAAGCTTTCATCCTGTGGTGCAAAAAGGAATAAAATCTCACTCTGCCTAGAAAAGTCTACTGCCAATTTCTCTCTCTCTCTCTCTTTTCAACCCACCGCCCCCCTTAGATTCATACACACACATATATAAATGTATAAAAGTTGCTAACTATGAAGCACATATACTTCATGTGAGGCAAGGAATCCGTATCAGACACGTATTGGATATCGGTACTTCCAGACACGTATCTGACACGTGATTTAACGTATCTATTTCTACGCGTACATTTTTTTTAAAGAAAAAAGACAATAACTCAAATCTTTCTCAATCTAAAACTAGGTAACCTATTTAAAAAGCTCACTACTCGAGTCTAAAACTAAAAGAAAAAAAAATAAATAAAAGACCAAACGCTAGAATCATCTAATTTTTATCTTCACATTTGAGTCCCTACAAAGTCCACCAAAATATAAACCATTTGGATATCTTCAACAATTCAATGAAGAAGTTCTTTGTTTATCTTCATACTTCTCCCTCTAATCTTCTTCTACTTCTTTGTAATATGAGTCACTTTTCTATTGCATTTTATTAACTATTGTACTTCAACATCTTAGATGTTATTTTTTGTATTGTATTTCAGTGTTTATATTCTATTTTGTGCTATTGTTATTAACTTGTATGCTAAATTTATCTATATCCTAGATTTTTTTTAAGAAAAAGAAAATGTATCTTCAATGTATCAGTATCCTTATTTTTTTAGAAATATATATATTAAAAAAATGACGTATCTTTAGACATATCTATATCTTAATTTTTTAGAAATCAACGAATCGCCGTATCCGTATCGTGTAACCGTATTATTTCATTCATACATATTTAAGTCCTTTATCTGTTTATCATAGATCGTGCTTACTTAGAGTTGTGATCAATCGAAATCCTTACTCACATTTGTTAAAAAAAAAAAAAGGTTTGAATTGGAGAGGTTTACTCCTGCTCATGGGTATAATTAACCTGGGGCAACTATGACAACCCTAGTTTCCCTCTATGCTAAAGTATCCTAGAGAAATGAGCAAACTTTGACACTTTTGAAGAAAGCGGCCTATAGTTGGATGTCATTCACGTAACCTATATGGGCAAACCAAAATGAAAGCAGTCTTTCTAGATAAAGTTTCTTCTCCAATTGTTTAAAAGAAGTAAGAAAAAGAAAAAAAAATGTAAGGTAAATTTGTAGATAGATTTTGATCATGCTAATTACACGTCGTTACCACTTTGAGATTAGGAAATCTAATTCTAGATCTTTCGAGCCAGAGTAGGGGAAAAACGAACAAAGGGTTTGATAAATCCATTCCGAGTTTGTTTAGATCTAAATAAGTAGGCTTTGTACTTACTCAAGCATGGATTGATTCGAAAAACATCTTAAAATCATGTCTCAAATTGATTAAATGCATTTAGATGACTTAATCGATTGTAAGTATGGTTTTGATTGACTATTAAAACTAGAGTAGGGGACCTGGTAACTTGGTGAACTCAAATTTTTCGTTTTACCTTGCTCAGAGATGATCAAGAATTTAAGTTGAGAGTGATGATAGTGCCTAAAATGTGCTATCTCATTCTTCTTAATTCGGGATTGTTCTCATATTTCACCTGTTTATTCTTTGACTTTATAGACATTGAGCATAATTTAGGTAGAACCGACCCTTAGCACCAATTCCAAAACAAAACAAGCTTATTTGGAAGTTTAAGAGGTCAATCTAGGCTTCAAAGGAGCAAATGTGACAAAAATACCCCTAGAGGCAAAAGAGCATGACGTCGCGACGCTTTTTCCAGTAACTGCAATTTTGGTGTAGCGCCGTAGTGCCACTACGAAAATTTGACGAACAACCCTAAGGTACGCTATACATGGAAGCAGCCCCACGACTCTATCACGAAATTCTTGTAAATTTCCCTAGTCGCCTACACAATAAACAAACGATTTTGGACCGGATTATCTCCACTTTTCTAAGATTCTCTCAGCATTTCTTCTTCTTTACGTGATAACTCTCAAAAAGAGCTATTATTTATAGCTTAATTCTGACTCATTATTAGATTTTATGTGTTTATTTTTCCTATTTTATTGGTATTGAGCAACCAAGAGGTAGAATGGATGATTTGGAGCCGATTGGGGTTAATTTGAAACAGTTTGGAGGTGATTTGAGCATCCAGACTTCAAAGGAGTCAAAAAGACCAAAATGCCCCTACTTTAGTACCGCAACGCTCACCTTATACGAAGCCTCGACGCTCGCCTCACGTTAAAAGGTAGTAGCTTGGTGTGTAGAGGAGCGTTGCAACGCTCCGAGTTGGTAGCAACGCCAATGTTACAACGTTTCACTGACACTCGTGGCCTTTTTTTGCAAGCATTGCAATGCTGCGAAGATTTCTATAAATACCTCGTTTCGTCTTTATGTCAAAATATGCTAAATTTTGGAGGCCAAACTGATAGAGACCGAAGTTAAACTTTAATCTTCTTCCTTTCTCTTTAGATTTTAGTTTCTTTAGGTTAGTTTTTCTTTTCGTTTTAGGTTGTAAACGATAGATTGGATGTGTATCTCGAATTTGTCTATGAATTAAGAGGTCACTCCTATCTAGTTTCTTTTAAGCAAGAGCCCTATGTTTAATTTCTTGAAGGTTTTCTAATTTATTTAACTGAATTGTTGTGAACTCTTTGGGATGATTTGATTGAATCTTATAGGAATTTTTATAATTTGATCTGAAAAATTAGTTTATTGAAATTCTTGTTTGGAAAATCGTCATAGTTTATGCATATATTGATTGCTTTAGTTGCGCATATTAGGATCGTATATTTAAAGTTTAGATTTTTTCTGACCAAATGCATGTAGACCTTAATATAATCTTTTTCAAATAAATCATGCTATAAGATATAGCTGTTCTTGCTTGTAGTATGTCTCAACAATTGAACTCTTTCATAATGCAATTCAATTTTAACTTGCACGTTGTTGAGAAGGAAGAGTTGTAAATTGAATTAGGGTTAATTTGGTTTAATATCAAATTAGGCTAATTGGGCTATTAGATTTTCTAATAGGTTAAGGGGTTGACAGATTCAGTGTAATTAATTGATACCTAATGAAAGAAATTGCATAGGAAACTCTCTCTTGCTCTAGAAATTATATAGATGCTTATTCTCGATTACATTTACCTCTTTTATTTTAATTTCACGCATTTATCTTTTTCACACCAAAACCCTCCATTCACCACTCTATTTAGGAAATTAACTTAATGAAACAAATCGCACTTTCCTGCGGATCGACTCGGACTTACCACTGTTGCTACATTTCAGCAGTAATAGGAGTAGTTCGGTATATACAAATTTTCTTTTGATCAAGTTTGAAGCTTATTAATGATGTAAGTTTCGGGCTCTGTCACAACGCAATTGAGACTCCTCTAGATTATTATTTTGTTGATTCGAGTATGTACCAAAGGCTAAGGTAATATTGTCTAGCTCGAGATTTAGGATTTGTATCTTGATTTGTTATATCATGAGACTACAAACATTTGTTGTCTTCTGATTTCAATTGTATATTGAATCCTTTCCTCATTCTTATTTAATTTATTAGACGTGTTTAAAATAATCTAAAAAATTAGTGAAGCATGTTTAATATACCGTTACAGATTTACACCTAATATGTAATTGTTAGATTTTTAGATCGCCAAGTAACGAAGGTTAAATTAGAGTTGTATATTAATTTGACTTTTCCCAATCGAATAGCATTAATTCTTCTATCTCTAACTTAGGAGAAATTCGCATCGAATACTTAATTAGGTTGTTCGTAAGTATTTTATTCATCTTAGAAATTTCCCTAGATCTTAATGCTAATTAGTTTACATGTTTAGGAGGTTTTTCCTCTAGGCCTAAAAGTTGATTTGATTAAATTGGACTTCCTTCTAACTTTTCTAGAAATGATTGGCTAAGTTAAAATCAATTAAATTGCAAGGCACTTTTTTGATTAATCAATGATTGAGTAGGAAATTAGAAATAAATCCAATTCACCTCGAGCTAGGCTTTGTTTCATCGATAGTTTCAATTTACTCAACATCCAATTTGTGTTCAATCATTATTGCTTTAAATCAAATTCTCGCAACCGAAACCAACTTACCGAAACCCCCTTGGTTATTACAACAAGTAATTTAGTAGGAAAATTGACAGACTCTCTGAGGATCGACTCGTTACTACCTTAATACTACAAAATTAGAGTAGGAAATAAAACAATTATTTGACCAACTTGAGAATCTTGAAAGCGTTCAATTCGCCAAGTAACCAAAAAAAAAAAAAAAAACAAAAAAAAAACAAAAAAAAGTCGCAATCAATAGTTGAATCTAATGATATTCATTTTTTTGCTCTATATGACATCTTATTAGAAAATGTTCCAACTTGTTATTTATGCTTCAAAAGAGCTTCATATTTACCCCAAGTTAGTTAATTGGTGCTCAAACATGATTTTGCAACTTTTTTTTTTTTAATTCCAGTTTGATTATCCTTAACCAGCAAAATGATCATCTCCTGGTAGTTGGATAACGACATAAACAGAAGATAACATCTTTTGAAACACTATTTTTCAACCAAATGGAATGTGAAGTAAACCAGACTGATTAAACAGTCAATTTCTTCAATGGAAAAGTATAATTCCAAGGTTTGCTGGGTCTTTTCTATAAATATGCTTTGCCAACTTGGTCTCAAATATTACGATTGTAATAAAAATATTCCAGTTGTTAGACCAGGTAATGCAAGTAATAAATCTTCCAAATCTGTTACAACTTGTTACTATTTTTCTTCAATAGAGATGATGACCAACTCAAATTTCTTAGTCTCCCCATTTAGACTTCAAATTAAATCTACAATAAAATTAATAAAGAAAGTAAACATAAAATAAGAAAAATTAAATATATATATTGGTAACTAAATATGAATGCTACTAAATGTATAAAAGTAATTAAAGCATAAAAGCTAATCTATACGAGTAATTGAAACAAGTAAATTGAATATACCTTATAAAAGTAATCTCTAAATTTGCAGCAATAATTTGATTCGAGAGATGAGATTGCACGCGGGTATAAATCAAATTGATTTTTTTATGTTCAAAACATATATAAAAGTGGCTAACCGTAATTCTGTCCATTTGGCCTAACTTAATTGCACATATAGCAAAAATCCAAAATAATTGTAAATATGTAGAACTTGACTTCAGTCTATGCTAAAAGACTAAAAAGCCCATGAGTGGAACCCATGATCAACCATCCCTTCTTTTAGTTGTTTCAACTTCACAATCTCTTCAACATCCTCCATCCCTAACGATATTTCATCCTTCTTCTCCATTATCCACAAAATCTTCTTCCAATTGATGACTCGTTTTCATCCATCTTCATGATCCATCCATCCGCTTCAAGTGTTTTTTTTTAATTTATATATATATATATGTGTGTGTATATATATATGTGTGTGTATATACAAGCTCACTATCAATTTCATCAACTAGAAGCCCTAATGTTTCTTTCATCGACAAAACTTTTTTATTTTTTTATTTTTTTGAAAACCCTAAACCTTTTCTCCCAGTTTCATCCTACATCTCTAACGTTTCCAAATCCATCAGTCAACGTTCTGTTTCTATCCAATAATTGATTCTGAATGAGAAATCAGTCGTGAAATCATTGATCGCACGAGAAAATCAGTCAATTTTTAGTAAAATTCCTCTTTAATAGCATTTTAATTAGTCGTGAAATTGCATTAAAAAGTAAGTAAATGCATAATTTCATTGTCAGTTTCTTTGTTAATTAGAGTCTGTCAGTGATAGGTTTCTATCATTGATAGACTTCAAGAATGTTGAATTTATTTTCATGGAAAGAAAGTAAATGTATAGGTTAATTTTTTTTTTTTTTTTTTTGTTTCTATCATCGATAGACTTGAGTGTTGAATTAATTTTCACTGAATGTAAGTAAATTCATAGTTTCACTGTTGTTGTTTTTTAGTGTTGTTGATTAGAGTCTATCAATGGTAGGTTTCTATCACCAATAGCCTTGAAGGATGTTGAATTTATGTTCATGGAATGTAACTAAATACATAGTTTCACTTCTATATTTTTGCCGTTGTTGATTAGAGTCTATCAATGATAGGTTTCTATTGCTAAAGGCTTGAAGGATGTTCTCTTAGATTTCAAGTGTGTGTTTATGAATGAAGTTTAACAGTGATAGGTCTATTTCTAATAGACTATTCTTAGTACAATTAAAGTCTATCAGTGATAAGTTTTTATTACTGATAGACTATCGACAATTTCTATGATTCTTTTCATTGGTATACTAATACTAATATCTACAAAAGATTGGACACAATGATGAAGAAAAAGACAATGACCGTGAAATAGGTAAAAAAAAAATGGTGCATGACATAACAAACAAAGTCGAGGTATTATGATTATCATAGTTGCTATATTGTTTTATGACTGGTAGACTCAATATATATTTATAAACTTCTAATTAAATATTGACATTTCAGGTTGTTCAAGGAAAGGCAAACACAAGAACGAAAACTATGGAAATAGCGAAGAATAATGAAAATATTAGGCGGAAGAGACAACCTAAACCGTCAAAGTAAATGTTGGAGAATGCAAAGGACCAGAAGATTGCAAAAGGCCAGAAGAATGCAAAAGAACAAAAGAAAGCTTCTCCAAAACAAACAAGAATAAAGGATTGTACCCCTAGTTTTGACTTGAAAATTTCTCAAATGTAACTATGTAGTACAGTAGTTTTGTATTGTAGTCTTTAGTTTTTTGGATATTTGCAGTATATTAGTGATAGAAAAGATTAATGATCATAAACTTGACAGTGACATTACCTTCACATGTATGACGTCATATTAATATAGAAAAGTTTTGGATCACAGGTTCAATTATTGCAAGTTATATATCTTTATGTTTCTATTGAGTAAAACTTATAAAGGTTAAACATATGTGATTCTTGAATGGATGCTAAAATCTATCAATGATATGGATGCTAAAGCTTATCCGTGATAGACCATATTAGAGATAGACTTCACAGTGACGTTACCTTCATATGTAGTTGATTTTCTCATGTTGATATAAAAAAACGTTGGATCACAAATTGAATCATTGTAAGTTATGTGCGTTTGTGCTTCCATTGAGAAAAAGTTGAGGATTAAACAGCTGTTATTGTTTATTGTTTAATGGGTACTAAAACTTATCAATGATAGACCATATCAGTAATATTACTTCAAATTTATGTCATTCTCTTTAATATGTACTTGATTTTGTATTTTTATGATAGAAAATTTTTGAATCATTGCAAATTATGTACATTTGTGCTTTTTATTGAGAATTTTTCTTTTATTCTTTAATACATGTGAAGTTTATCATTGATAGAAACTACCAGTGATAGACTTCCCAGTGACATTATTACTTCATATTATTACTACTTTCATCATAGCGACAACACTAGTTACTAAGACTTCAAAATGTATTGAGAAAAGTTGTATGTTATCAATGAAAGACTTGAATCACAAACAAATTGAATGTATTTACTACTAACAAAAAGGGAAAAAAGAATGTTTTTTATTCCTAAAAAAGAATGATTCATATTAACAATATAATGCCTACATCATTGTAAAAGTGGTGTAAGTTTACACTTTCTACGATTGTGACCAACACAACGACAATGATTACTTTTTGAGCGGCTTTTCTCCTTGCCGATTGGTAATATTCTTTGTTATTCTTTGTTTGAGGTTGTCCCTATAGACTTCCAATTAGCATAGTTTCTAAGTACTTAATCATAATTCCAAATTACTGAAAAAAAAACACAAATCACAAATATTATTCTACTGTTATACTCATAACATTGATAGAAGACATAGTCTATCAGTGATAGACTAATATCACTGATAGACTAGGATACGAGTCTATAGATTAATATCTGTGATAGACTCGTATTAGAAGTCCATCACTGTTTTCAAATAAAAAAAAAAAAAATGAAGCCTTGACCTAAAAATGAAAATAAACTCATGGAGCCTCAAAGGAAAAATCAAAGTAGATGAGCTGTGTGCAATTCGTCCTCTAAGATAAATCAAATTTAAATTAAACAACAATGACTAGTAAAATTTTCAAATTGAATTAAAGGTAATTGCAATTGGTAGTATCTTTAGGAAGAATAACCAAGTGTATAACATCATTTTAAAAAAATTGCAAATATAGATTAGTCTTTGATAGACTCCCAAGTTTATTAGCGATAGACTTCTATCATTGATAGATTCTTACCAGTGATATGGTTTATCACCGATAGACTCCTACCAATAATATGGTATATTACTGATAGACAATTTAAATTTGACCATATTTACAATTATTTTTACATTATGTACGAATACCAAAAACCTAACAATATGCACGAATAAGATGCCTAAACAGAGATGAATCGTGCCTACAAAAGCATAAATTGAGAGGATGAGAACAAAATTGAGAACAAACCCAAAAACTTAGATTAAATTTGATCATACCAACAAATCCAACAAGAAATTTGCTCGCATAAGGAGCTTGCCAAAAATCGAACCATCGAACGCAAGAAAACTATCACACGCAAGAAACTGGGAATTGCTAACAGACGCAGAATCAAATAGAAAATCAAACAAAAGAGAATCTCCAGTCGAATGGAATGGAGAAGAGAATTAAACGCAAAGTTACTCTTATTTTGGTAGAAACTCCAGAAACTATTGAGAAGAAAATCAGAAAAGAGAGAAGAGAGAAGAGAGAAGAGAGAAGAGAAAATTGCCCAAACTAGGGAGAAGATTGCACTAATGAATGTTCTATTTTTTAGAGAATGGAGAAGAGAGAATCGAGGATGACTTTTTCCTTTGAAATTAAGGCTAGTTAATTTCCATAAAAAAGATACCCATTACAGTTTTTCTTATTTTAAATGACAAAAGTGTTGAAAATATTTACAAATATAACAAAATATCATGATCTATCTGCAATAGACCGTGATAGATTAGTGTCTATGTCTATCATGACATAGATAGACATAGATAGTAGCTTATCGTGGTCTATTCCAGATAGATAGTAAAATTTTGTTACATCATGTAAATATTTTAGTTTATTTTATTCTATTTGAAAATAATCCCAGTATATATATAATTTTTTTTTCTCTTTTAAATTTTTGTTTACATATAAAAACTTTATATAAGAAATTAAAATTTGAATATATTGGAAAATGAAAAAAAAATTCTATATATAGAAGGAAAGAGAAATAAACATATAAAGAAATTATAGTGATTTTGAAAAGAGAATGGTTTACCTTAATTAGGGAAAAATATAATAATAATCTAAGAGTGTCGCTTTTCCCACAAAAAAAAAAAAAGAAAAAAAGAAAGAATACAAACAATCATAGGTATTTATAAGTTTCGTTAAAAATTGAGAAATCAAAATTAGATACTTATAAATATAAGAACCTTAATAGAGCATCCATCAAAATATAGAGATCAATATGATATTTTAATATAATGTATTTACATAAAGAATTGAGAAAGGTTCGAGCCTCTCCACTCTTATTGAATTTACCCACTTTAAAATAATAACAATAATAAAATATTATTAAATATGTTTGCTCGTGATTTTAGATAGCAAGGAAAGCTATTTAACTTGAAATATTGTAAAGAAAATGAGGAGATATGATGGAGACACTAGAATTAATGATAGGAGGGAAGAAGTAAAAACTATATATTGTTCTTCCCAATTATTAGAGCTTGTCATAGTAGTTAGAGAAATCAATAATAATAAACAAATTTAAATTTGAAAATTTGTGAAACTAAACCATCCTTAAAAAATGAAATTAAAGAAGTTAATTAACACATAGATTGATTCCATTCAATCTGTAGTGTTCCCTGGCATTGCTACATAAAAGAAGATCCCATGCATTATTTATGTGCCATTGATTCTCTCCCTTTAAAATTAAACCATAAAATTAAATCAATTTTATATACTCTGTATTGGTCTGTCCAATTATGTCTAATGTAAGAGAGAGGTAATTTGACTTCAAGTTTGCTTCCCAAGATTGGGACAAGAGCATGAGATTCACAAGATTCGAGCAACACTTCCAAATATCTCACATCTCATCACCAACTTTATGGATATATTATTAATCATGTGTTTGCTTGAGATTATATTTAATTTATACATTTATCAAGAAATTTTGTATTTCACTTTTTCTCTATTTTGCATATTTATCAAGTAACTCCAAATAAATAATTTTACACCACGAAACACAACACTTCATAACTCAACTTAGCTCCTCAACATCCTCTTAGTTATTGTCTCCTATATTTAGACATCAAAGAAATATTATTATTACAACTCTTCTTTTGTGACTATACATAGATACATGGACAACACCTATGATAAAGACAACGGCCCTCAAACTATCTCCTCATACCAATAGAGATAGTCATCCTTACTTATATACTCATGATCCTCCTCTAATTTAACCAATGTGGGACTTTGATCGCATTCCCAATAACCTAATTTCTTTTCCCTAATAGATACATGGATTGAATGGATTTGAGTGAAGGTAGCCCATTATTTTTCATTTTCTACAAATTGTTTGATGGGAAGCAAAGGTTAAAATATCAATGGATATATTCTTATTAACTGATATCTTTGTAAATCAAATAATTTATGAAAATCATTTGAATAAATAATTAGCTTTTTCTTTGTCTAAATAAATTATAGATATTATTATTATTAGTTTTATTTATATTATGACTAGTTGATAACATTTTAAATATTTTATGAGTATATACACGACATCAAAGGATATCCAATTAAACTTCGATATCTATGTCGAACCTTCCGATATATAGATATATCGACATATATTTTAATCATTGTTGAAAGTTGTACATTGTTGTCACCACTCACCCATCAATGGTAAATAGTTGGATTTCTATGTTAACAAATTAAAAAAATACTTAGGTATATTTTGGACAGAACATATCTTTATACATTTCACTAAATTGTTCAATCATAATTTTTTGAAATATTTTAATTATCTTTTATATATATGATAATAGTGAGATACATAGAGATAGGTACATCTTGGGATGCACCGAATATTACTCCATAAATTATAAACTTTGGGCAACTCTAACCTAATCATTCAGGTAATCACTACACTAGAGTGGGTGAACCCAATTCAAGAATTTATCATCCATTAAAGCTAAATGCCTAGATATGTGTGTTTTTTTTAGGGGTAAAATATTTAAGCCGCTGGATATAACAATTTAGTTTTTAATTTTTAAATTTAGTTTTGTTTTCTCCAAATTTTCTTGTGTCAGTTTTTCGCATTTCTTAAAGAAATATTTAAGATTCTTACTCAAATTTCAAAAATCCAAAAACTCAAGTCTCATTTGATAACCATTTAGATCTCGATTGAGAACTATTTTATTTTATTTTTTTAATTTTTGAAAATTAAGCTTATTTTCTTTTAATTTCTTATAATGATTTTCATCTTTATTAAGTACAATAGTTGTATTCTAATCAAATTCTAGAAACAAAAACAAGTTTTTAAAATGTACTTTTTTTTTTTTCCTAAAAGAAATTGAAAGCAAGAAACTTAGAGGTAGAAGAGTGTTTATGGGCTTAATTTTCAAAAATGAAAAACTAAATAACGAATGATTACTAAAAGAATTCTTAAGTTTTTGAAAATTATGTTTGGTTTCTTACGGCTTCTTTATCATGGATTTCTTATCTTTCCTAACTAAACATTTAAATTATTAATAAAATTTAAAATTAAAATAATTTTCAAAACTTAACTTGATTTTGAAAATATAACTTAAAATAGATTACAAAACAAAGAAATCTATGGATAGAATTAATGCTTATAAGCTTAGTTTTTAGAAACAAAAAATAAAAACTAAATAATTATCAAATGAGGCTAAATTATAATTAAAAAAAGGGCTTCAAATGAGGCTAAAATTAAACTAAATGTTTTTGGTATCCTTCTAAAAAAAAAATAATAATAAAATAAAAAAAAAATAAAAATAAAAAGTTTAAACTTTGTTCGAAAACCATTTGGTTTTGACGTTTAACTTTTAATTTTTGAAAATTAAGCATATAAGCACTAATTTTGAAAATTAAAAAAAATGTATGTTTTAATTTTTTTTAAAAAAATTGACTATGAAGTAGTCAAATGTTACCTCAAGAAAGATAAAGACTATTTAACCATCAGGGGTTGACTTAGTGGTCGATAAGAACCGTGAGTTTAATAAACAATATTTAGAAGAGTATGTTCAATTCATAGTGCTCACTTATCTAAGATTTAATATGCTAGACTATGATCACTACTACAAAATTGGACTTTAATGACAGTTTAAAACTTACATTATAGGGGTACAATGTCGGTTGAAAACCGACATTGAAGATCGTGCTATAAAAGTTCTTTATTGTCAGTTGTCTTTAATGCTGGTTTTAAACCAACATTATAGCTGGCCGAAATTTCAATGCCAATATTCTTCAATGTCGGTTGAAAACTAACATTATATACCATCTTCAATGTTAGTTGAAAACCGACATTGTACACCATCTTTTATGTCGATTTTTTACAAATTTTTTTCAATAATTGTCCGATATTTTTTAATGCCTAATTTTTTTTAAATGTCCAATCCATTTTTAATGTCGTTCAAAGAATTAAAAAAACCGACATAAACAAAAAAAATACATATATATATTTCTGCTTAAGCACGTGTAAATCAATAATATTTTTTTAAAACAATAATATTTCTCTTACATGCATATATACAAAATAAAATCTTAATCGTTTTTATATATTATGATTTCAACAAACAAAAAAATTAACTAACTTATTGGAAGAAGGAAATAAAACTAGATAACAAAGGAAATAAAACACGTCCGCAGATTGTTGTATCAATTTGACTAAACAATCATAACAACCACTAACAAAGTTGAGTTTAATATATTTGCCAGAAAGGAAGGAACGTAAAAAAAAAAAAATTTGAAAAATGCATCATAGTTATGTTTCATAGTTGATCCATTTCTCATGCACTTTCAAACCCAAAGATCTTAAAAATATCTACAATAAGAAAATGAAATAAATCTACAAAGCTCAATGTATTTTGACAAACCAAACATGAATTGAAATAGGAGAAAGTATGCAAGTAAGTAAAATCGAAGCTTAGACATAGGAAGATTTAAGGGTATTGTAGCCAAAAACTTAGAATGGTTTTTTCAATCAAGCAAAAGAAATTGGCAAACTCCAGTTCAAATGGAAACAAAAACACAAAAGGTTAAAATAATTTAAAATCAATAAATTTATAAGAAGTATTAAAAGAAATTACTCCGTCCTTGCCTACTTTTTCCATGCCCTTGGCTATTAGCTCATCAATTTCTTTGCTGATATAGTAAAGAAGCTGTGACTTAAATATCTCAGTATTTTATTTGTTTATAACTAACTTTATAATATAATGGTCAGTTGGTATGTATTATAAATACCTTTAATCAGTAAAACAAAAACAGAAAGTAATCATCATTTCCTAGTTTTCTGTAAACAACAAAAGTTGTACGCAATCTTCTATAGTGAAAGAATTTGAATCTTCCTATGGACGTAGGCAATCTTACCAGACCATATAAACCTCTATGTTTCTTCTTCTTATCTTTATCTTTCTTATTCATTCGACTGCTATCTTTCTGAAAATCGTGCGCCATACAATTTTGTTTCAAATCGTATCGAATAACAGAGTATCAAATTGAATCGTGCATCGATCTTCGCTATCGAGTAGCTTCGAGTTGATCATTTTCACCTTCAAGTCGCACCGAGTATTGATTAAGACTCATCGAGTAAGATCGAGTATCAGATCAATTGTCATCGAGGATTAAACAGAGACTCGTCAAACAAAGAAGGAAATTCTCATCGAGCATCGAGTAGGAAGACATCGAGCGCCGAGTATCGATCATCGAGGATTTTGCAGAATATTTCTTAGCCTTTTCTTCATCTTTCCAATGTTGATCTTGAGTGTTTGGGTCTAGTGAAGAGTGATTAACCCAACAATTTGTGGTATCAGAGCATTTGAAGATCATCAAGGTCCGCATTCTTGGAGCATCAAGATACTCAAGAAATTCAGACTCGATACTCGATCAGATCATAGATAGCTATTGCAAGGTATGAAATTGAGAAGTTCGATGAGAAGGATGATTTTGGCCTATGGAAGGCCAAAATCAAAGCTATTTTGGACAACAGAGAGCTCACAAGGCCTTTTTGGACCCTTCAACTCTGCCACTTATAATAACAACTCAAGAAAGGGAAGACATGGAGCTTACAGCTTATAGGACTCTGGTTCTTAATCACAGTGATAACATCTTGAGACTAGTGATTAATCAAGACACATCCTACAAGATGTGGGTCAAGCTGAAATGTCTTTTTGTAACCAAGGATCTTCCCAAGAAGATGTATCTAAAGAGAAGTTGTTCACTTTTAAGATGGATTCTACCAAGCTGCTATCAGACAACTTGGATGAGTTCAAGAGGATAGTTTCTGAGTTTAAGAGCCTTGGCAAGAAGATTGGCGATGAGAATGAAGTCTTTGTGTTATTGAACTCTCTACCCGAAGCCTATAAGGAGGTGAAGAATGCCTTGAAATATAGTAGAGAATCCGTTACCACTGATGCCATTATTTTAGCATTGTGAACTAGAGAGTTGGAGCTTCAGTCTGTCAAAAAGGAGTAGCCTGGTGCAGAGGGGTTGTTTGTCAAGGGTAAGAATAAGCAGAATCAGTCTAAAGCTAATAAAAATCAGTCAGGTGAAGAGCATAAACCTAAGACCAAGCTGAGATACAACTACCGGAAGAAGAAAGGATACTTGATGAGAGATTGCTACAACTTGAAACGAAAAAAATCAGGAAAAAGAGAAGGATCAGAAGGGAAAACAACCAGAAGCTTCAATGGTTGAAGGTTTCTACTTTTATTCTGATGCCTTAGCCTCCACTAGAAACCAAACTTACTAAATCAATCCTTTTGGGAAGCATGACTGGGTACTTGACTCTGGTTGTTCCTATCATATGACACCCTTCAGACCTTGATTTAATACTTACAAGGATGTAGATGAAGAATCTATGTACATAGGGAACAATAAAGCCTGCAAGATCAAAGAAGTTGGTTCAGTATCCTTGAAACTAAAGGATGGATCAATCAAGCTTCTCAGAAATGTGAGACATGTACCTTTATGATAACAGGCAGAAATGCACGTTATTACATCGAAAAAATATAAAACAATGCAGGATTGTTGTTGGTAAAAATATACAATATTGTGTCCAAAAGCATTAAGTTCACAACATTGCAATCACATGCGTCCATCGCATTAAAACAACCAACTTATGTATTTTGTGTAGAAAATGCATTGGCGCAAGGCGGAAATGCGATCCGAAGAAATTAACGTCCGAGCGCATCAAGAGATTTCGACCGCAAGACTATGCGATCATATGCGCTCACGAAAATCTGCTCAAGAAAGTGGCCGCATAAAGCCGACGCATCAAGGTGAAAGCTTAATAAATCACGATGGGACAGAAAACTGATGACGGTTGACTCCGTATTAAGTTGACAAGCCGTTAATGACACTGTAGCAAGTACACTCAACTTTTTGGTGACAATTATTCGGCGCATCAGACAGAGAATTAGTGCCATCCCATCAGTGTAATCATATGAGAGAAAAAACTTTTCACTCTGAAGTTCTATAAATACCGAAGGACATCTTCATTGGAGGAGTTCGCTTAGTTCAGAGAGTTCACCATATAGACGATAGTTAGCCTTGTTCAGAGTTTTCTTTTAATTAGAAGGCGGAAGCGAGAAAAGGGAGAAGACGCCGGAAGATTGTCTTGGTCAGCTTGAAAGAGTGCCAGGGAACGTGGAAAACAGAGAGAGGGCCGACTCTTGCGAGAACAAGAATATCTTTTGAGCAAAGTAGAGAAAAACAGTGTAAAAGCCTTGGGAAGCAAGAAATTGCTACCAGGCTCTTTATCTTTACTTCACATTGTTATTATGTACTTCGATTTCATATATAGAATGGAACTTGCATTTCTACATCTGTTCACTCTTTTTACAATACGCATGAGTAACTAATCTTTCGAATGGGTTGAGAAGTACTTAGCTAACATGACCTAGGATCTTTATTGCATGCGATCATCTTGTCTTATGTTGCATCCATCACCCCTTTAGAGCTACTCGAGACAGAGTCTAAAGAAAGAACCTAAGACTTGAGAGAGTTAGGTTAGAATCTAGACTTGAGAAAGTAAGATTAGATCTGCATAAGCAAAAGATAGAGACTTAGAGATAAGCTCTGTTTTCCAACATGCATCGCATGCACCTTAGAGATAGGTTATAGTAGTATGCGATCGCCTTGTGTATGTATGTGCCATTCATCATCACATAGACAAGAATAGAGGCTTAAAGGTAAGTCCTATAGACATCATCGCATACATCGCATACGTTCTAAAACTAGAAGTCGTAGCATTTGCATTGAGAGATGATTTATTATTGTATGTATGTAGCATGATCGCATAACATGAACGTAATCTTAGGAAGTGTTAGCTAAATCCCTTCTCAACCCATTCCCCTGCATACTCATCGCATCTTTCGTTTTATTAACTCTTTTCTCAACTCCGCCGTATAAACTTTATACTTCAAACAACATACCGACCAACACATTGATTTATTTGTCACCATAAAGTAATAAAAAATTGCCATCGAATACTGTTTCCTTAGTCCTTGTGTTTGACCCTAGGCTTACCAGGCAACTCAGTAGGATTTATACTTGGATCTTGTTGAGAAAACTTGCATGCACAACGCATATTCCACCATCGCATTCTACTCCATTACTTCATCGCATTAAACACGCATCACTATACTCAAGGAAAACTTGATATCTCTGGATATGCTTGACTCCATTGGGTGCGAGGTAGAGGAAAATGTGAAGTATGTAGAGTCATTGGGGTGATTAAGGATTCCAAGGTTGTGTTGGTTGGTGAAAAGGTCAATGACCTTTATATTATAAGAGGAGTAGAGATGATAACAAGTGTCTACACAGTTTCAACAACAAGCTTAATAGAGGCTGACTTGTGGCACAAAAGAATATCCCATATCAGTGAAAAAGGGATGCAAGCACTGTCCAAACAAGGTATATTGCCCAAAGGTATCAGTGAGCACCTTTCCTTTTGTGAACATTGCATTCTAGGTAAAGCAACTAAACAAAGTTTCATAAAATCTCAGCATACCACCAAAGGATCATTGAATTATGCCCATTTTGGTCTATGGGGACCATCTCCGCACCAAGCCTTAGTGGCTCAAGGTATTTTCTAACCTTTATAGATGACTTTTCTCGGAAGAGTTGGATATACTTTCTTAAAATTAAGGACAAAGTCTTGGAAAGTTTAAGGAATGGAAAGCCATGATAGAAAATCAAACATCTAAAAGATTAAAATACTTTAGAATCGATAATGGGCTTGAGTTTCGCAATGAATACTTTGATAAATTTTGTAGTGAGAATGGTATAACTAGGCATAGAACTGTGAGGTATACACCTTAATAAAATGGGGTTGCTGAGAGGTTAAACAGAACCATAATGGAAAGGTTTAGGTGTTTGCTTTATGATGCTATCTTAGGTAAAAATTATTGGACATAAGTTGCAGCCTACATAGTGTATACCTTGAATAGGTGCCTCACACATCTTTGGAGTTGATTATTCCTGAGGAAAAGTGGACTAATCATCCTCTTAACACAGATAACCTCAAGGTCTTTGGATGTGTAGAGTTTGTTTTCACCAAAATAAGGGAAAGTTAAAAGCTGAAGCAATTAAGTGCATGTTTGTAGCTTTAGAGAGGGTGTCAAAGGGTTTAAAATGTGGCATCCAATTGAAAGGAAGTCCATAGTGAGCATAGACATCACCTTTAGAGAAGAGGAGATGCTTATGCAAAAGGAGAAAAAGCTTGAGGATGATGAGTCATCCAACATAGGAATTGAGGTGGAGTTACCCATTGAGCAAACAATAGAATCTAACTAACCTAGTGACACATTAGAAGTTGAGGAAGATGTAGAGGAACAATAGGAGACAACAAGTGAGCAGCCTGATTTAAGTCAGTATGTCTTAGCTAAGGATAGACAAAGGAGAACCATTACCCCTCCAGCTAGATATACTAAAATGAACTATATGAATATGGTTTTAAAATGTTGTTGTAGCTCCTACTAACCAAGAACTAACAACCATTGAGGAAGCAACAAGTTGTGCTGATGCAAAGGACTGGATAGAAGTTATGAATGAGGAGATGCATTCACTAAAAGTGAATGACACTTGGTCTTTAGTTCCTCTACCTAAGGGTTACAAACCAGTTGCCTCTAGATGGGTTTTTGAACTTAAGGAAGGAACATCCTGTGATCAAAAGCCTAGGTATAAAGTAAGGTTGGTTACAAAGGGGTTTATTCAAAAGGAAGGAATAGACTATAAAGAGATTTTCTCTCCAGTTGTCAAACAAACTTCCATAAGATTTCTTCTATCCTTAGTTGCTCAAAATAATATAGAGTATCAACTATATGTAAAAACTGCCTTCCTTCATGGATATCTAGAGGAGACAATCTATATGACGCAACCTAAAGGATATGAAGTTAAAGGAAAAGAAAATCTCTATTGCTTACTCAACAAGTCAATCTATGGGTTAAAACAATCACCTAGGTGCTGGTATATAAGAGATTGAATGACTATATTTCTAGTATTAGATTCAAAAGAAGTTTATTTGACATATGTGTTTATGTAAATACAGGTTCTTACAAGGACAAGGTTTACCTACTCATATATGTAGATGATATGTAACTGGCAGGTAGGTCGAAGGAAGATTTAACCCATGTTAAAAACCTCTTAAATAGGGAGTTTGATATGAAGGACTTGGGAGAAGCAAAAAAGTCCTAGGAATTGAAATCAAAAGGAATAAGAAGGAGTCTATTCTAAGCATCAATTAGTCCAATTACTGTGAGAAGATCCTTAAAAGGTTCAACTGTTGGGGTTGATGCCCTAAAGTCTCGTGTCCTGTAGTTTGTAAATAGTTTGTACAAACGCTTGTGATGTATAATATATGATATTACACTTTATTTCTTGATTTTGCTCAGTTGTTTGTTTTATTTACTTTACTACAAACCAATAAACATAAGATCCCTGGTTATCTGTATGTAACTTAAGCATGTATGTGGTAACATACAAGTAGATCATGTCTTAAGTGATAACCAAAATGGTCTGTAGTATATGGATATAGGAAGGAAACCTTATTCTGGTAACGCTGCGGATGTGGCTCGCTTTGTGGAATGGTCACAATTGTTGTGACTTGTCACAAATGGTCTAATCTTAATCATTCGTGTAGGGGACATGTGAGCGGAGGCGTCTTATACAAAGAGTTTGTATAAGACCTGACCACGAAGTGTTAACGTCTCGTTATATAACACCGTTCATGACAAAGACTTCACTTCACTAAGATGACCATAGGTAACATGACCTTAATCCTGAGTGAGTTGGGAACTCCTGCCATTGAGGGTGGTTCTTTGATTTGTTTGGATGCGAGTGGCCAGGTCGCCGATTCAAACCTACCATTTTGGGGGTTCGTCTGATTTGGAAGCCGAGAACTCAGCTACACAAGATGGAATTCACTTCTTCCCCGAAGTAGGGGCAAGTAGATAGATAGCTCCCTTAAAGGTTGATTTCAGGACTTGAAAAATGTGGCGCCACACACATTCTCTTGGCCTGAAAGGTGTTCACACATAGTTGGACTATGTTGTATTGTTCATTAGAGGAATCAGTGGTACTTAAGGAGTGAGATGTAACTACAGGGGCAAAATGACTAATTGGCCCAGTTGTACTTACGAGCATATGTGAAGAGTCATCGTACTCATGTTTGATTATATCTGATGGACACAGAAATATATCTGTAGTAAGAAGAGTTCAGTTGTTGGTCTTTAGTGAAATGTCTGACAGTTAACGGATGATGGATCTCGTGGCTAAATACTTTAGTCAGCTATTTATGTACTATTGGAGCTTCGAGCCACAGGTCCATAAGGTCCCCTAGGTTGCTTGGATAAAGTCGAGAATAAGTTTTTGGGTCAGTTTAAAATGTTCAAATTGAAAAGAGAGAGTTCGATTATATATGATATAATTAAACTAGTTAATTATATATGATATAATTGACTAAACGTATAAAATACATTATTTTGGAGAAAATTAGATATAAATATGATATATATCAAGTAGAAGAGAAATTACTATAGTAGATATATGATATCAAACTATAGGTTAAGAATATAATATGATTATATTCATTTATGATAATTGGCTGGAAACTTCTCCTCAATCGTGTGTTAATGGGAAAATCATATTCGGTTATTGTAACTGAAGAATAAAATGAAAATTGTTTTCATTTTGCAAAGAGTTCGAAAAAATCGCTCAAGGTGTGAAAACGTCACGATCGCTTAGCTGAGAGTCTATACGATAGTGCCTTATTGCCTAAACAATCACACACCCCGCGTCTAAATGATCGCACACATTCTCTAAACTCGCTCAACTTTTCTAAACGATCGATTAGCATGTCGAGTTTTCTAAACGATCACTTGCTAATTACTAGACGATCACTTAGTAAAATCTATACGATCGTGTAGCTTTCTCTAAACGATAAGCATCCGCTGTATGATAGCTTTCTTCCACTTGTTTGTCGTTATACACGATCATCCCTTTCCTCTTTCCTCTACCAATTTCATTAAAGACCACTCTTTAGGTTCTCACTCCGAGAATACCAAGGGCTCTAAGTGGTGGTGTCGTCCCCGATCCTGCTTGTTCATGTGTTGCCGTTCATGTAGACAATCGTGCTGCTAGTAGCCGACTGTTTGCTTGACGATAAAGATCGTAGAGGGTTGCTTCCACTGGGTTGAGTTCGAAGTGAAAATAGTCTTCAACTGGTGTATATACTCAATCTATTGTATTTTATTTATCAAAGCATGCCTATAATTAGTGTAAAATTGCATACCTGTTTGTTAGAATGTATGTGTGTAATTCAGTTACAATGAAATAGGAAAGATCCGAACACGCTCATGGGTACTCTTGTTCAAGAGTTCCTTTATCAACATGAATGATGCTAAACCTGTGAGCTTACCTATTGCTCAACACTTCAAGCTTTCCTCAGTTAACTCTTCTAAAGATTCTGACCAAGAACATAAAAAACAGATGGCTGTCATACCCTATAGTCAAGCAGTCGGAAGTCTAATATATTTAATGATTTTTACTAGACCTGATCTCTCATATTCAGCTAGCCTAGTTAGTAGATATATGTCTAGCCCTGGTAAGAGACACTGAGAGGCTACTAAATGGATCCTAAAGTACTTGGTTTGGTCTAAAAACTCATGATTAGTCTACTAAAGGTCAGCTGAACCAATTTTAGAACTTTATGGTTATATGGATGCGGACTATGCTGGTGATTTGGACAAAAAGAGGTCCTTAACAGGTTAGCTTTTCCTTTATGGTCCTAATCTAATTAGCTAGAAAGCAACACTATAGCCTATAGTAGCCTTATCTACAATAGAAGCTGTTTAGTAGAAATAATCCTAGGCATTGTGACTTAAGGGATTGCTGAAAGTCTTTGGAATAGACCAAACAGTGGTGAAACTCTACTCTGACAACTAAAGTACTATACATTTGTCCCGAAATCCACAATACCACACTAGAACAAAGCACATTGACATCAAGTATCATTTCATCAGAGATAAAATTGAGACAGGAGAGATAGAAATTCTAAAGGTCCACACTTTAGACAATGCAGCTAACATGTTGACAAAATTTGTTTCAAAGCTTAAATTGGCTAAATGTTTAGAACATGTTGGTTTCGAGCTTCCAGACCCAGGGTCGCCACAATGGTTAGAATCAGGAAGGTCAGAAGATTGCAAGGCGTTAGAGTCAAGGTGGTGAATTTGAAGAAGTTGTGACTCAAATACTTCAGTTTTTTATTTGTTTATAACTAACTTTGTAATGTAAAGGTTAATTGGTATGCATTATAAATACCTCTTATCAGTAAAACAAACACAGAAAGTGATCATCATTTCCTAGTTTTCTATAAACAACAAAAGCTATACGCTATTTTCTATAGTGAAAGAACTTGAATCTTCCTGTGGACATAGGCAATTGCCGAACCATGTAAACCTCTGTGTTTCTTCTTCTTGTCTTTATCTTTCTTGTTCATTCGATTGATATCTTTCCCAAAATCGTGCGCGATAAAATTTTGTTTGAAATCGTATCATATAACAGAGTATGGAGTTGAATCGTGCATCGATCTTCGCTATCGAGTAGCTTCGAGTTGATCATTTTCACCTTCGAGTTGCACCGAGTATTAATCAAGACTCATCAAGTAAGATCGAGTATCAGTTCAGTTATTATCAAGTTCCATCGAGGATTGAACAGAGACTCGCCAGAGAAAGAAGGGAATTCTCATCGAGCATTGAGTAGGAAGACTTCGAGCGTCAAGTATCGATCATCGAGGATTTGACAGAATATTTCTTAGCCTTTTCTTCATCTTTCCAGTGTTGATCTTGAGTATTTGGACCTAGTGAAGAGTGATTAACCCAACATATAGTTCCAACCTTAAAAAAAATAGAAAGTTAGTAACAATTTGGTTTTTTGATAATAAGTAAAAGTTTCCTTGGATCATGTGTACAAACCTGGGCAATGTACTGATCATTTGCGTTCTAATCTTCAGAGTTGTAATAAATCGACTACTATAGTAATCCCACATATTAAGTCCATAACATTCACTCCAGAAGCCACATATTTTCATCCTTTAGTAAACATAAGAATAAATGCGGAAAGAGAAAAAGTCCCACCTAGAATATAGAAAATGCTTGAAGGAAAGAACAGAGGACTAGTAAATTAGAAACTCTGCGTTGGTTTAGACCCAGATAAGATAAAAGGTGAAATCTTAGTGAGCTTGTTGTAAATATAAGAAAGCAACGAGAACAAGTCTATCAAAATCATCATGATAGAATTCACATATTAGTAAATTAACTTTCAATGGACAAAAAGAATTGCAGTTTACTTATACTTCGCTTAAGAATGTCTTAGCAGTAGGATTTCTCTTTTCAAAGTTAAAAAGCATTTAGAATATCTTGGTCTTTTTGCTCATCGAGCAAGCAGTTCAAAAGATGAAATCAAAGAGTTTTAACTTGCATATTATCCATATAACTATAAAGTAAAGAGAGCTCAGAGTGAATTATCATTGCTTTCAAAAGAGTTTGTCTAGAAGTATAAACCTTATCAATATAATTTCCATATTGATCTTGTGCCAACATGCTAACATATCCTAGAATTTCCTCCATAATTCGACTCTGAGTGGTTTCATCCTTGTTGTGCTCAAGAACTCTCTGTCACAAGGAAAACATGTAATAATAGTTTTCACAAGTCAAATCAGCTTGATGCAGTAAGGAAATGAGTTTCATCAGCTTGACACATTTAAAAAGTACCTGTTATCACACGACATCTATATGAGTGAGTTGAGAGTATCACGACTTGATAAAAAAATGTTGAAACTATAAAATGGATTACTGATTCTAGACACATTCTATACATTTTTGTATAACATGATACCCATTCTGATCGTGTACACACTGCATGACATATCCATCAAGCTCTTCGACCATTTTAATCTTTTGGTCCAGACCTACTTCAATTGCTTGATAAATTTAGTTGACATATATTTATGTGACAACCAAATACTAAAATTCGAATGATTATCAAACAGACCTAGACCAAGTAAATAGAAATAACCAAACCATCCCTAAAGGATATGTAAGGCAAGTTTAATATTTGCTTAATTAAATTCTCACACTTAAGATGCAATATATCATGACAAAATTATGTATCTATTTATGAAGAAAATTTTGATCCCAAATGCCATAAGGATGTCCTTCATAGACAAAGGCAAAATAACCAAGGATGAAACATAAAAAAGGAATCCACCTCTGAATAAACAAGAGAGCCGGTTAAAAGAAGTTCATACCGCCAGTAGCAACAACAAGAACAGTAGAATCAAGAACCAATAAGATAGAAAAAATACAAAACATCCCAAACAATGCACTAGGAAACTTAACTGCAGTAACCATAAAAGCTCCTTTGAAAAGCTTACCGTCGCAAGAATAATTCCAAGAGAAACAACCGAATGAATAAATTACCCCAACCATCTACAGAATATAAAACAGAAAATCTCAAAATACAACCAGAATTGAAAGAGGATTGTACCTTAGGAAGTAAAGAAAATGAATAAGAGAAGGAAAATGGAAGAGACAATGAGGGAATCGGCAATTTTTCCAATCCTATTCTCCTAGAAAATAAGCAAACAAATCAAGAATTCAAAATAAAATCGACAAACTCAAAGTATTAAACAATTCTTATGGGTGAGTTGTTGATATGTCACGTAACCTTAAGAAACATGTACAAACAAGATCAACCCACCTAACACTCAAAGTTTTAATGTTCAAAGTTCTACCCATCTAATAGGTAAAACACACATGAAGTTATGATTCACACCACCAAGAGAGGTAAATATACAATAGCACACCAACTCTTAAGATATTCAATTACCATATAACAATCACAAATAAGCAAAAGTTATAATTCATAATTGATATACTAAGATGGAAGTTGCAAGAACCAACAATATATATGTATATATATATATAGATATATATGTATATACACACACACACATATATATATATGAATACACACATATATATGTATAATATATACATATATATCTATATGTATACACACATATATATATATGTATACACATATACACACACATATATATGTCTACACATATACAATACATATATATATGTCTACATATATATATATATATATATATGTCTACACACACATATATATATATGTATACATATATATATATATAATAGAAGTTGAAAAAACCAAGAAAAGATATATACACACAATAGCGGATAGCAATTTATAGAAGTGAATCAAAACTTCTTCCACTACCAAAACCCAAATCACCAATACCAAAAGAAAACCTACTTAGTGTTGAAAATAGAACACCTAATTATGCATCTATGCTAAGGCTATTAGAATACAAATATAATAAAATAAAAACTTATGTTAGCATTCACGGGTTGAAATACCTTAAATTTAGCCCCCTTATCAAAGTGAAAGCACAACTGAACTAAAAAAAACCATAACCAAATATAATTTTTTCCATGATTTAAATTAGTATATTATACTAGGTAACAAGAGAGAGGATATCATCTTACCTTGAAATTAGTTTCTTTCATAGAAGATTAAGTTTGAGTGCATTGGAAAAACATAACTTGCCATGAACGGGTATCCTTCCGCTGCAATCTAACTACTCTCTCATTTAGTCAAATCACCTAACTATGGTAATCAAATCATCTAAAAACATAAATCAACAGTAGAAAATATACAGTGCTAAAATTAGTAGTACAAAAAAATTTGTACAAAAAAACCAAATTATATATATCAAGAAGCAGGTGAATTGAAAACCAAATTGTACATAGAAAAATTAATGCAAAAAGGAGAAAACTTACTTAATTGAAATGGAGCTTATGGGCAACCATTGAGGAGTATGTTCAGGAAAACATCAAAATTTTGTCATTCACTCCTTTTTCTCTTCTAATAGAATTGAGAATGATCTAAATGGAGCAAAAAGGGTAAAGTTTGAGTAGTATAACTTGGATAAACAAGTTAAGTACCCGTAGCTTTTGTCTGACAGCACATTTAGTGCTATCTTTTTCTAGTAAACCAAATATTTAACAATTCAAAAGATGCGTCTAAATACATGTGGAGAATGTTTGGACAAGATAAAGGAATGTTTCCATTTGGAATACTAAAATTAGAAGATGTAGTAATGCTTGATTTTAATATCAAGGGTAAAATAAATAACCCGGCATCCACATGCATGAATGAGTTATGGGAATAAGTGAAAATCACTCGATTGGTGTAAATGTGGCCATCTTGCTTGACGTTGCTTTAGTATTCATTTCACCCTACAAAAATAATTACAAAACAAAAGTATACATATAAACTTATTTTTAGCTCTCCTAAGATAATAAAGAGGTAAAGATATGATTTTACAATCATCAACATCTCCAACCAAATTTTTAAGCTTCCATTAGAAGTAAATTTTAAATGTGAAACTTCAGTATATCACATTTCACAAAATTAACATGTATTAAGCAATAACCTATCTAGGAAGGGAGTAGTCTAGCAATTCTGCCTTCAATTTCCTTAACACCTATATCAAAATGATGCCTAATATAGCCCCCACACTTGTCAACATATTGTTGATGTACAAGCCAATGAGGACATCTTTAACGACTCAAGCAATATGAGCCACTAAGAGAGACTCGGTAGGAAGATCAAGAGACTAGTCAAGAAAACAAAAACTAATAATATGCTAAACAAAAATGAGACCAATGCATTATACTATTAGAAAATTTGAACCATTCAAGTACTTTGATCATGCATGAACAAGGTTCTTGAAATCTTGATAGATAGAACTAGAAAAAAAAAAAATTATTTGAGTGGTGGAGCTTTTCTTTGAAGAGAGAAAAAATAAAGTATGGACACTAATACTCAATCTTCTATTGATTTTTTTTTCAACCTTGTATTGAAAAAGATTACAATATCACTATATATAGACTCACAAAGTGTCTCCCTAAAATCTTTCAATAAATCACTAATAAAAAAGCAAATGAAAGAGATTACAATAATTAAGACAATATTTCAAAAGTTCCAGTAATTCTCGACCCTTTGTTACTCAAACTGCCATAACTTTCCGTAGAAAATACCAAACGACTTGAGACTTGAACCATCAAAAAGTACACATCCGGGGCATCAAAATCCATAGGACATACATTTAATTTTGATATTGTTTGACCTTTCAAATGTCTGCTAAATTCTGCCCAAAAACTTGACAATTTGAGTTTAATGCTCAACAAATTCCTTCCTTAAACTCAAATCTTTCGAGTCCTTCATTCCGATCATTTTTTTTTCAAATTTTCAAACAAATCTGTTGCTAAAGTCTTTGTAAAAATATAAGGTACTTGGTCATGACTTGAAACGTGAATCATTTTCACTTCTCTATTCTTTACATGTTCTCTAATAAAATGAAATCGAGCGTCAATGTGTTTACTCCTTTCATGATGGACCGGATTCTTTGCTAACTCAATGATTGATTTATTGTCAACTCATATTTCGGTTGCCTCATGCTATGGTAGATTTAATTCATACAGTAAATTTCTTAGTCAAATTGTGTGACACACATACCAAGATGCTGCCACATATTCTACCTCACATGTTGACAAAGTTACGATTGGCTGCTTTTTTTTAGAACCATGTGAATGCTGTATTCCCCATGTATAACACATATCCTTCAGTGCTTTTTCTATCATCTATATCTTCGCACCAATCATTGTCAGAGTATCCTATCAACTTGTATTCGCTCGTCCTCGTGTAGAGAAGCCCGAGTGATTCCATCCCTCGAATGTATCAAAGAATTCGTTTAATGGCCTTAAGGTGCGACAACCTTGGATCCTCCATGTATCGACTCACTACACCAACACTAGATGCAATATCTGGTCTTGTGCATGTGAGATATCGTAGACTCCCTACCAAACTTTGGTATTCACATGCATTTACTTGATCTTCTCCCTCAAATCTAGAAAGTTTTGTGCCAAGCTCCATTAGTGTTGCTACAGGCTTGCATTCTTCCATCTTATTTCTCTTCAACACGACCTTCGTACATGCTTCTTGTGAAACAAAAATTCCAAAGTTTTCTTGTCTAATTTCAAGTCCAAGAAAGTATTTCATCAATCCTAAGTCCATCATTTCAAACTTCCGTGTCATAGCATCTTTAAAGTCCACAAACAAGTTCTCATTGCTCCCCATGAAAATAAGATCATCAACATAAAGGGCAACAATAAGCAGATTACCTTCTTTTTTCTTTACGTATAATGCATACTCATATGGGCATTGTATGAACTTGTTCGTCTTGAAGTAAGTATCATTTCGAGAGTTTCATGCTCGAGGTGCTTGCTTCAACCCATAAAGCGCCTTCTTTAGTTTCAATATTTTATTTTCCTTTCCAGATTTCATGTATCTAGAGGGTTGGTCCACATAGACTTCTTCTTCAAGAACTCCATTTAAAAATGTTGATTTTGCATCCATTTGATAGATAGTCTACTTGAATTGTACAGCTAGAGATAAAAGAAGTCGAATTGTCTCCATTCTTGCAATTGGAGCAAAAACTTCATCATAATTGATTCCTGCTTTTTGTTTGTAATCTTTTGCAACTAGACACGCCTTGTACCTTTCAATCTCACATTGGGCATTCATCTTCTTCTTGTATACTCATTTTACACCAATGGGTCTAACATTAGGCAATTCTACCAAATCCCAAGTTTTGTTTCTTTCGATTGCTTCTATATCTTCATCCATTACGGCTTTCCACTTTGTGTCTCTTATGGCTTCTTCAAAAACAATGTTTTCCGAGTCTGCTAATAAGCAAACTAGGTGTACTTCATCGGTTGAGTGGTATAGATCTTGTAGATTCCACATCCTAGGTTGACTCGACTCTTCCACTTCGTCAGATATTTGAGAAGTCATTGGAGTGTTTATTGGTGCAATTCTCAATGACTCTCCTTGTAATGCCTCCTTTTGATTCTTCCAGTCCCACACGCTTTCTTCATTCACTTAAACGTCGTGACTTACAATCACCTTATTTTTAATTGAATCGAATAACTTATAAGCCTTCGTCTTCTCGTCATACCCAATAAACATATATTCCTTACTCTTATCATTGAGTTTGGTTCTTCTTTAGTCTGGTACTTGTGCATAGGCTACACTACCAAACACTTTAAGATGTGAGACGGTTGGTTTATAACCACTCCAAGCCTCTTGCGGTGTTTGATTCGTCAATTTTATATGTGGACATCACTTTTGCACATACACAACGCATTGTACTATTTCTGTCCATAATTCCTTTGGCACATCTTTACTCTTCAACATTGATCGAACCATATCAAGAATCGTTCGATTTTTCCTTTATGCAATGCCATTTTGCTGAAGTGAATATGGTGCAATAAAATTTTTTTTGATACCTTGTTCCTCACAATAATTTGTGAAAGCGGTTGATATGTATTCTCCACATCTATCTGACCGTAAAGCCTTGATGTAAAGATTAGTTGTCTTCTCTACCATCACCTTGAATTTTTTGAATACTTCAAATGCTTTTGAACTTTCCTTCAAAAAATTAACCCAAGTTTTTCTTGTATAGTCCTCAATAAAGGTACTAAAATACCTTTTCTCATTGAAAGATTTCGGACTGATTGGGCCCCATATGTCTGTGTGTATCAACTCAAGTGGTCCCTTTGAATAATATTCTGATTTCTTTTGGAAAGTTGTCCTTGCTAGTTTGCCAAGTACAAAACCTTCACAAAACTTCTTGGTGTAGTCCATGGACCATGCCCTTCTTTATTAACTCTTTTAGTTCGCCGTAGTGTAAGTGTCCAAACTGTAAATGCTATAAGAATGCTTTGTCCTCTATGTTGACTTGTAAACACCTCTCTTGTACATTCTTCAGGTTGTGTTTGAAAATCCAATTCTTCCCCATCTCAACGTGTGCATGCACCCGATCAGTTATGTCCTTCAAGTGCAACATTCGATTTTTCATGAAGACCGAACATCCTTTCTCTAATAACTGCTCCATACTTAGAATATTACTCTTCAAGTCAGGTATATAGTAGACATCCTCCATAATACCTTCTTTTCTATTCCTTTGGGAAACACGTATTTTTCCTCGACCTTTGACTTGAACCTTTGATGCATCTCCAAAAGACACATGTCCATCTTCTATCTTTTGCATATCAACAAAAAGATGGTTGCTTGCACCGGTGTCAAGATACCACACCATGTCGCTGTTTGGAGTGATGCCTTTATGGGCCATCATGAGAACATCGTCATCTTTGGTCTCATCTTCTGTGACTAAGTTCGCGTTTTCTTCCACCTTCTTCTTTGCATAGCAATCTTTTGCGTAATGTCCATATTTTCTACAATTGTAACACTCGACATTTAGAGGATTTGAGTGACCGCCTCTTCCACGACCTCGGCCTAATCGAGGCCAATTTAGTTGGCTCGTTTCTTCTTTCTTTTCATTATTGTTTTTACAACCACGATCTCTGCCACGATTGAAATTGAGACCACCACGACCACGTCCTCTTCCTCGGTTGTGTTGCACATATATTGCCTTGTCTTCTTTGATGGTCATCTTTGTTTGTAAGGCCTCCTCCAAGACCTCTTGTTACTCTTTCTTCTTTCTTTATTCATGTGCTTTAAGGGAACTGGCAAGATCATCAATAGTCATTTCTTCCAAATTCTTTGATTCCTCGATAGCACATACCACATTCTCAAAATAATTTGTCAATGATCAAAGGATTTTTTCCACAACCTGGCAACTTAAAGAGTTTCTCCATTGCATTTAAGTTGGTTCACAACCGTTTGAATCGGGGTGATGTAGTCAGATACTCCTTCTGACTTCTTCATTTTCATTGTTTCCAATTCACCTCAAAGAGTTTGGAGCCGCACTTGTTTGACTCGATCAGCACCCTTGAAAACCTTATCCAGTGTGTCCCACGCTTCCTTCGATGTCTTTGTACCTGCAATTTTCTTGAAACCTGACTCATCCACATCTTGGGACATGAGATAGAGAGCAGTTTTGTCTTTCATGTGCATCTCTTTTATCGTCCTCAATTGGTTTGCTGTCGAATTTGCAATTAGAGCCTCCTCTTCAAGACCTTCTTGAACTACTTCCCATGCGTCTTGAGCACCGAGCAAGACACGCATTTGAATACTCCAGTTGTCATAGTTTATCTTGGTGAGTCGTGGTAACCGCATCTATCCCAATACTGTGCTCCCATGGTTCGACATAGCTCTAATACCAAATTGAAAATATATATATATATATATATTTGAGTGGTGGAGCTTTTCTTTGAAGAGAGAAAGAATAAAGTATGGATACTAATACTCAATCTTCTATTGATCTCTTTTTCAACCTTATCTTGGTAAAGATTACAATACCACTATATATAGTTTCACAAAGTGTCTCCCTAAATTCCTTCAATAAATCACTAATAAAAGCAAATGAAAGAGATTACAATAATTAAGACAGAATTTCAAAAGTTGCAGTAATTCTTGATCCTTTATTACTCAAACTACCATAACTTTCCATAGAAAACACCAAACGACTTGAGACTTGAGCCATCAAAAAGTACACACCCGGGGCATCAAAACCCGTACACATTTAATTTGGATATCGTTTGATCTTCCAAATGCCTGCTAACAACTATCCAAAAATCTGACAATTTGAGTTTAATGCTCAACGAGAACAACTACTCAAGATCCACAAGTGAAAATAGAGAGGTTGGATGTCAAATAGCAATTAATAGATAATGAAAGCAACCCCCCCCCCCCCCCTCCCGAAAAAAAAAAAGATTATAAAAACCTAACAACTTGAGATGTTTGGTTTTTAGTTAGTCCAAAAATGAATTGCAGAATAGAATAGCAAAATTTCTCCTCTAAGTAAGTCTTCAGTAACTCAATAACTTAAATTGGCTCAATTTCAATGTTCAACAAATGTAGCAAGATCCATTGTCTCAATTATTTGAAATGTATTGGTACTTACAAAGCACAAACCATTTTAGTAGTGAAGCTTTAATCTTCTAGGACATGCATTGATGCATGGCTAATCTACTTGCTTCAATTTCTACGAAATTTCACATACTCAATAGGTAAAAGATCCAAACAAAATCCATCCTTGTAAGTTTTTTCACCCAAAAAACATAACAAGATTCCGAGCATAATAGAGCCAACCTTCTAATGTTAGGAAATTTGATAAATATATAAAATAGTGCAGATACAATGATGAACAAGAAAAAGAAAAAAGTTCTAGTGAAGAAGACACATACTATTTGAAGAATTGATGTTTGTCCTTGTACACTAGAATCCTATAGAGCTTTTGCAAGCTTTCGATGTATTAGTAGACAACATCACAGTGAACCCCTTAGGTGTTTATAACAAGACATAGCATTTCAAAACATTAAGATTCTCAAACCTTTATACCATTCAAATTTAACCACAAAAGAAACATCACTAGAACTAACAAAGTTTGGAAATTTATACACAAAAGATAAAATGGAAGCTTATAGTAGGAGGATAATAAATTGATGCATTGATTGTATCCAGGATATTCCCCTTCATTTGCAGACCCAATATTCCTTGAACAACACACACATGACTTCAATTTATCATCAACCAACTATTCATCTCAAGCATATTAATAGGCTTCTACCCTACTAGGAATGGCAAAAATCTGCCTGCGGGGTCGGGTCTCCACGGATCGGGACGAGGAATCCCTGGTTTGACCGGGGATGGAGGTCAAACTGGGGATTATAACCGAGTCCTCGATTGGGGTACTCTCCCTGTTCTTGTACTCGAACCCGACCTCGACCTCGACCCTAATTAATTTTTTATATTTTTTTAATATATATATATATATATATATATCGTATAAATATTTATATAATTATATATATTACAAAAAAAAAAAAAAAAACTGGGGATGGGTCCTCGCGGGGATCCGTTTACCCCAACGGGGAATCTCCGTCCCCCTCCCCACCTTCAATTGGCGGGAATGAGGGGAAATACCCCCACGGGGATGGGGATGGGGAATCCTCCCACTCTGCCCAGCCCCATTGCCAACCCTATACCCTACCTACTTCATTCCTTAATGACATTCTATAATTATAATTTAGCCATTCATTTCTCTTGACCAATAATAAACTATGTAACATATTTTCACACACTCAAACCAAAACGTGTTTAAAATATTTGTCTCCTCAAACCCCCTGTCTTATTCATCAATTTCTTTCAATTTTACAGAATCTTGTTGATAAAATAATTAATGATCTTTTAGTATTTAGTCAAGCTACATATTTTCTTTAAGAACATCTCATCTTTCTTTCCATCATCCCCATAAACTCAAATTGCCTAATAAAAAATCATCTTAATTAACAAACAAAACTAAGAATATAAAATCACCCATAAACAAGAACCAAGAATCATATTCATAGACAAATTAAACAAAACCCAATTGAAAAATAGTTCTAATTGTTAAAATGCCATAAGAATATTAAGGAAAATTTACCGATTCACAATTGTTTCCCCAAACTCTTTTTCAAGTTGAATCAATCTCTTTATCATGATTGCTTTAAATCTAAAACAGAAAAATACAAAATAATAAGAAGAAGAAAGCCAAAAAATCTACTTTTCCTTTTAGCTTAACTACAAATCAAACTTTTGAAATACATGTGTGCTAATTTATTATAGGTTATCCCATCCAAAAAAGCCTACTCGCCACAAAGATATGTTATTTAATTTTCTAGACAAAATTGATAGCAAAAAAAAGAAGAAAAAAAGAAGGTTTGGTGAGATGGAACACAAGTACGTGTGCTGTTTTGTTTTAATCTGCCATGTAAACTCAAGAATGAGCTTTCAAAAGTGATAAATTATGTGTATTTTTGTGTTTTAATCTACCACGTTAACTCAGGAGATATTTTGAGAAAAAAAAAAAAGAAAATGAAAAAATGAATGGGATTGGCAAGACAAAGCAGAGCACCTAGAATTCAAGAAAATAAATTTTGCAATTAGTATAAAAGATTCAAACAATTCTACAACAAAAGGTTAGGGCTTCAATAAGCCCTCTTTAGCAAAGAAAAATTTTATAATGAAACCACCTCAAATAGAAAAATAATATTACCTAATTTTTTTAGAACAAGTAGCAACTAGATGGTTTTACTGGATCATCATCTTCAACAAAGGGTTTAGGGCTTCAAATGTTTTGTTGCAAAAATAGTTTAAGAGGAGTCTAAGCTTTGAAAACATAAGAAAAATTTGCAATAACTGTGAGATTAAAAGGAGAGAAAAAAAGAGACAGTGCATAATAACAATGGAAAAGAAAAACTCAGATCTTATAAAAAGCTCCAGTGTACTCAATACTATCAAACCAAATCTATCCTTCAACTGAGATTGAACAATACAACTCTAAAAACCAAAACAACATAAAGATTCAGAAGAAACTCAACACTAAATAATGTTTTCTTTTTGTGCAACCTAACTCGAAGAAGAACCTCTATCGCCTAGAATCATTGTGTTCGAAGAACGACCTTCGCTGCCTAGAACCACTCGGTTGGTACCAGATCTGTTGCCTAGATCCACTCTGCTCCATCACTCGTCACCCCCTCTATTAAGCCACTTCCAGATCTACATCTGTCTCCTATCATTGAGAGTCCACTGTCACCTAATCAAATCTACAGCTGATCTCTGCCTTCCATCCATTGTTGTGAATATTCATATCTCATTGTTTCGAAAAGTACCCAAATTTTGATGCGAACTACATGGGATCTCGTCTTCACACACCCAGAGATCCTCTGAAACAAACATTTTTAGGTCTAACAAAAGAGAGAACTAAAAGAAGAAAAGGAAATGGAGGGGAGGGGGAAAGAGAGACAAAAAAAAAAATGGATGGAAAGAGAGAGAAAGCAAAAAAAAAAAAAAAAAAAAAAAAAAAAAAAAAAAACTTGTTTCCTTTCAATTTCATAGCCTATTTTGAAAAAGGCTATATCCAAAGGCTAAAGAAAAACTTTTCAACTCATTTTAGGTCATTAATACATAAGACAGTAATCGAAAATAAACATGCTTAGGTGCTGGAGTGACGAAACGCACGGGGAATGGACAAATCTAAACCCATGGAAAATTTGAAGAACATGTATGCAGATCGTCTAAACCCATGGCGGTGTCGGTGCTCTACAAATGACGAAACCTGGTGGCACAGCCAATCGGAGTAGCCGAACAAACAGGCAGATGAACAACGACCTCATGCGTGCTCCGACAGTGGCATGCGATGTGGCTGATCAGAGCACTCAAACTAATAGGGAGACAAGAGAGAGCGTTTTTTTTACTTTAACCCTAACTTAAACATATATATTATAAGATGCCCTATATATTTGTTTTCCTTTCCTTTTTAGAAAAGATGATTTTTAATGCCGGTTTTAAACCGACATTGTAGGTATAGGCTACAGGGCATTGCACTTTAGTCTCTGAGAATACCACATAAAGGTGATAGAATTCAAACCTATGGCCCTCTATACCCAAAACAGATGCACTGACAAGACTGTGCTACACCTCGTCTTATCCCTCCAGAGTATATAGATCCACCCAATCGATGAACACTCAAACCGAACTCGTCCATCCTTTTGGGCACAGGAACGCGAGAACCAATCCAAGTAATCGACAACTTCCCTATTAAGTAATGATAATGATAATAATTAGGGAAAAAGTCAATTTATACCAACAAAATTTTGATTAGCAATACTAAAAAAAAGTTGAGATTTTATGACTTAAAACTCTATACTATTATAATTTTTAACTTTAACAAGTGAGTTAATCAATTGAAACCTTCGTTCAGGATTTCATTTTAAAATTGTTAATACACAACATTTACACGGAGTTTAGGATTTAGGGTTTAAAACTGACATTAAAGATCTGTTTTTTCTTTAAAAAAAAAAACAACCGACATTATACATCCGTTTTTAATTTTTCCAATAGACATAAAAGCCCAAATTTCTTGTAATGGATAAATAAACGATTAGAAAACAAACACAAATTTTAAATTTTTAAAAACAAAAGAACCATATAGTTATTCAAATGGACCTTAAGTTTAACTTTGACATGATATAAGGCATGGAAATCAAAGCACAATCACCATGTTATAGTTTTAGTTTAGTTTTATGACCAATTTCAAAAAAAAAAAAAAAAAAAAGTTTAGTATAATGTACAAGATCTCTAGCTAGAGAAAATTTTTAAATGTTAATCCCCATTTAGAAAGTGGAGTTTCTATATATTTTTGTTCAAAGTTTCTATTTTGTTCATGAATAATTGTGAGGGCCTTACTGGGTAAGGATGTATATAAATTTCAACTCTCCGCAATACAAAACTTCAAACAAAGAATAAATTAATTAAGTTATATATTTCTATATATATATATATATATATATATATATAATGAAATGAATCTGCCCATTTCTCAAGAGGTGCATAACAATAGCCAATTCCAGCTAACCAAAGCAGATACTTCTTCCCCCTGTTGAGATTCTATAAAAAATTATCTTATAATAAGATGATTATATTAAAATTATATCTTATATTATTAAAAGTATATTAATCATATAATATAATAATATAATTTGAGAGACAAAGAGAATGAGATCCACATTATAAGGAACTGCAAACAACTCTCTTTCTCCTCGGTATCTCATCTTTGATTCATGTGAATCTTCCAATTGCCATTTCTCTAAAAAATAATTTTGGAGAATTTCATTCTTTGTTGATATCAAAAGGATTGGCACATGGGGGTCTCATTGTTTCATATATCTTCATTTGATTCTCGAATCATAATATGTTTTCATAACTATAATGGACATGAATCCTCTCGAAAACGAATTCAATTATCTTGATCAGTGTATTTAATTTTAAGTTTGATCCATGAATCTTTATTTAAAACGAGTTAGTTTAAAGGTAATCTAACGGATATCACCTAAGTTTGGATTTTTAACTTTATGTATAATAAAGTAATGTTAACTTTGTCAAATTGATTTGATCTTTAAGTCAGTAAATGGTTGAGTTTTCCCAAAAAAAAAAAAAAACATCCAATCACTAAAATATTTACATAGTCACACCATGTTAGTTTCGTTAAACTAATAGAGTTTGATGATAAACTTATTTTATACATGGACACATCTTTTAAACTCTTAGAGATTTTTTACAAACTTCTTAAAATGTATAGAATAAAGGTCTATTTGGATTAATTTAGAAAAAGAATATATTTTTCAACATGTCATTTTTGTTTAAACACTTTTGATAAAAATTGTTTAAAATAAAAATACCATTGTTTTTTGCCGTTCTGTCTTAAAAGCTTTATATATATATATATATATATATATATATATATATATATATATAAGTTTGTTATATATTAAAAGTGTTTTTATTAATGTCAAATTACTATAAAGGATAACTATAAAGTACTACAAACTAATAGTTTTAAATAATAGTCATTGGAGTTGTTCGTCTAGGATGGTTGCCATTGGAATTGGTGGAGATGGTCTTCGAAGTTGGTTATTAGTGGTGATCGCCAAGGTTGGCCCGTGGCGATGGTGGTCAATCGCAAGAGGTGGTAGCTGGAGTGTTGACAGATGGTGGCGGAAGTGAAGTTGGCTAGTGGTGGTGGTTGGAGTTGACCAATAAAGAGCGATGGTACTCGCAAAAATATAGTGAAAGCGAGGTAGATGATTCGAGACATTTGGTAATTTTAAAAATTATACAAATTAAAGAGGGATTAATCATTAAACAGTCCAAATCTATTCCGAGTGGTTTCCAAACATTTAATTTGAACTTTTTCTAAAATAATTTTGTTAAAAATAAAATTAAAAACACTTGAAAAGATATTCTAAACACAACCCTAATTTAATAAACATATAACCCTGGAAGTTGAGAGGTTATATGACAATGCTTATATGGTTTCACCGAAGGTATGCTAATCCATCGAATGTATCATTTTTTTTAAAAAAAGTAATGTTGAGAATGCGACTAAAGTGTCACATTAGTTAGATAAGAGGAGGATCATTGATATATAAATGAGAATGACTATCTCCATTGGTATGAGACCTTTTGGGGTGAAACCAAAAACAAAGTCATGAGGATTTATATCCAAAGTGGACAATATCATACCATTGTGGAGATAGTTTGATGGTCATTTTTCTTATCAAGCAATAATACTTATATGGTTTCACCCGTCTTTTTCATTTTAATCTTTTTTGGTAAGGAAGAATCTCATGTTTCAATTATCCCACTTTATCAACTTCAATGGTCTCAATATTTCGACATTTGTTGAAATTCTCTCAAAAAGAGTCTGGAGTCTACTGTCTTCCTTCAAGATTATGTTGTTTCACTCAAGTCAAATGGACCATAACAATAGCTTAAACAAATCAGACAAAGAGTTAAAAATGAGCGAAATCATAATCAAACCACAGAGCATACCATAGAGCCTTCGAGTAAGAACAATGTACAAAAATAGATTCATACCGTCTTCTACTACAAAGAACACACCAATTTAGATTCAACTAGCAAGAGGGGAACCAAGCCTAAAAATTATAGCAGATAAATTGGTGTACATTCTTGGCAAAATACTGCTATAATTTGTACATTCTTGGCAGATAAGATCATCACAACTGTGTTAATAATCAATTACCTTAAATGGAAAAAATATAAATTCTTCAGCTTAACTTAGTTAATGATACATCAATTACCATTTTAAAGATAGATGATTCCATCATCCACTCCATTATTGTTAAACTTAAAAAAAAAAAAGATAAAATAATGGCATTTATTGGATGAGACAAACAACGTGGGAAGAATTTAGAGGGAAAAAGGTAACACCCAAATTTTTTGATATTATATTAGAGAGAACTTCCAAAAGCGATTCTCACTTTTTTCCTTGGCTTTCTGATACATCAAAACTTTACATATAAACTTTACATTATTAAAATGTAAAGGGTACCCCCTTTTCAAATGGGCTTCTAAAACCTTTATACTTAACAAAAACCCACACACAAACAAAGTGAAGAGAGCAAGTGATAATATATATATGTATGCATGCATGGACTTTTCAATGGCCAATTGGTCCACAGTCCTCCAATTCGATCCCTTCATCAGCCAACCTCTTTTCCTTATACACATACCACTTAGAACAAACCAAAAACACCATCAAATTCAACACACTTAAAATTGCCAATAGCCAATAGAAATCATAAAGCTTCCCTTCATTGAGATTGTCTGGTATCCATGGCTTCCCATGTTCAGTCACTTTTCCCACAATTGTAACTAGCAATGAGCTAAAGAAAAACCCTAAAGCAAGTGTGCTCAAAAACAACCCTGTGCTCATTGTCTTCATCCCTTTAGGGCATTCTCTTAAGAAAAAATCCAATTGTCCCATGTACGTAAAGGCCTCGCCTGCACGAGCAAACAAAATTTTACGTTCTAACTTTTTATATGTATATGTTTCGAATTTACGACAAATTAAAAGGATGACCATTGTCTTTTTACCTGATCCTACTAATAAAAACTGGGGAGCCAACCAAAACACGCTCAATGGCACCTCTGCTGTTGGCTTGTACGTCAACCCGTTTTCCTCTACCACCCTCAATCGTTTTATTTCGGTCAGTGCGGCGGCGATCATGGCAATTATCGATAGAACCAGGCCGACCCCCACGCGTTGTAGCGGGCTTAGGCCTTGTGGGTTCTTCAAAATTCTCGATGCTATTGGGACGATGAATCGGTCGTAGATCGGGACCGTTAAGAGAATGCTGGCAACAAAGAAGACGGTGAGGGAGGCTGCCGGAATTTCGAAGGATTTTCCCAGGCGTCGGTTCATTGTGGTGGCTTGTGACACAGAAAATGTTGTCATTTGGGCATAGACTGTCCAAAATATTATGGTGGTTGCCCAAATGGGTAACATCCTAAGCACTAATTTTACTTCCTCAATGTCTGTTAGGGTTGATACTTTCCACTTGTTTACTACATCGCCAACTATCTCGTCATCCTTAATTGCTGCCTTGTCCAGAAACCTACACCATAAACAAACACATTCAATATATAAAACAAAAAAACTTTAATTATATAAATTCATAATTTTCTTAAAACAAGAAACTAAAGGCTGGCAAGGAGTTAGTAGAGGCATCTGAACATCTTAATTAGGTTGACACATTTATAGTACTCTTATCCCATCCCGAACCCAATAACCGATATCATGATTAACCATTAGTTTTTGATTGGATTTGAACTTGGGTTGGACCAAAGTTTGAAACTTTTTCAAATCCCACATGACAAAAATAAGAACTAATTTCTCATTTATATATAAAAGTTGATTATGGGATAAAAATTCACTCCTCTTATCCAAAATTGACTCAATGATTATTAGAGTTTGAACAAAAGTTAAAACTTTTTTAAAATGAGAGCCAAAAGACATAGAAGGAAGTGCTCAAAGAATCTGAGTTAAAATATTCGGGGAGAGATCAAAGCATAAGATTTAGTATCGATGAGTAACTAAAAGTTAATGATTTTTGTTCTTGGAAAATAAGCTAGAGAGAGGTTGACAAGCATCGTGAGAGACTACAAATTTTGGAGACAGAGCCATTTGATTTATTTAGATTATTTTTCACACAACTTGTAGAGCCAATCAATTGAGTTTTATATATGAAATAGAATAATAATTAAAAAAAAAAAAATTGTCGGCTAGATGTTTAAGAAGAGTTGTGTCCCAACTTTATAATGATTTTATAATGAATAAAATTATTCCAATTTCTTGTCTGTAAATTGGAAAAACAAATATAATAGGCTTCAATTATGGCTAACTTCCAAGTGTATAAAATGTTTTTTGTCTTAAGCTTGTCTGCTTCCCCGTTGGATTAGGATATAGTTTTTAACTAATTAAAGAGCATAATTGGTAGCCAAAAGTAGAATTTGGGATTGATTTTTTGGCCTATGTGGTAGGAAAACGTATTGGGAATGGCCACAATTATGTTATAATTCATATATTAATCGTCTTTAAAAGTAAGATGATAGTTTAAATCTTTTATACCGACATATATTTTAGAGGAAAAATCGAACATCTGACTCTCAGGTTAATAGAGTATATATTTTATTTCAAGTGAATTATGTTTTATATTTGTTTTTAAAAAAAGACAATTTGGGTCGAAGGTGCACTCAAAGATCTATACTAGGTGGATTTATTCTTAACACCATCATTATACCACTTTTTTTTTAAAAAAAAAAAAAATGGATACAGTAGATACATCCAAATATCTCTATTAGGTAAACACATTTTTAGTACCTCCATCATCTCTTATTCATTAATATTCAATAGGCACAAATGAGAGAATACCCCACTTATACCGACTATATGAACTATCTTACCAATTGATCATCGTAGATTCGTAGAAGTAATAAAGTTTCAATTTTTAGAAATGGGTGTAATTGAATATTGTTTTCTTTCTTCCTTTCTTTTTTGAGAATAACTTCTATGTATAAATAATGTTAAAGAATACTATTATCCTTTAAAAAAATTTATTTTTTGATTTATTTATGTTGAAAAGATAAACATAATTCAAACCTGAATTGCTTGGTGCGGGGTAGCTTTTGCTTCTTCTTCCCAGATCCATCGACTGCATCTTCAATTTGATACAACGACAATGGATCAGAGGGTAAATCCAACTTCCTCTTCTTCCATGCCGCAAAAAGCACGGCAGCGATCTGCGTCAACGGGCTACCGACCAATTTCTTGAACCGGTATCGACGAGTACCCAACAAGAAGACAACCAATCCCAACACAATGGCACAGGCACATATCCCATATCCCCATTGCCTGCCCCAGTTGTCTTGAATGTAAACAAGAATTGTCACAGCTCCAAGCGACCCAATGCTAATTATAAAGAAGAACCAGTTGAAGAAGTTGGACATTTTTATTCTCTCCTCTTTGTCCATGTCGTCGAATTGATCAGAACCAAAGCCTGATACACTCGATTTTAGGCCACCGGTGCCGAGCGCGGTCAAGTATAGGGCTGTGTGGAGAATGGCCAGCTGCTTGCTGTCTGCCTGAATGCATGGGGTGGTTGAGAACCCCGGCGAACACTTTGGAGGTCGGAGACTTGGAATTATGGTGGAGATTGTTAAGAGAGTTACACCCTAATTAATGCCACAAAATTTTTAATTAAAACATGTTTACCAATATAACCTAAAATCTTCAAAAAATAATTAAACTAGAAAATAAAATTATAATTCGACAAGAGTAATATAATCTTACTGTTGCTTGAACGGTTGCAAAAATAGAAATCGTCAGATACCTTTAGGAAGAAAAAATAACGAATCAGAATAACCATCCAAGTAATTTTTACTCCACAAAAAAAAAAAAAAAAAAAAGAAAGAAAGAAAGAAAGAAAAAGAAAAAGAAAAAGAAAACCCTAAACTCAAAAGTCCAAACTAAAGTTATCTCCATATTTAATGAAATTGCTTTTAGTTTCACATATTTAATTGTTTCGATTTGGGTTGTTTGATAACTATTTATTTTGTTTTTAGTTTGTTTTGTGTTATCTATTTATTTATTATTTTTATTTTTATTTTTTTGAAATTAGGTTAAGAATTAACCAAGATTAAAAGAGAGAAATTAGGTTGAATTTTAAAAAATTAAAAAAACGAAATAATTACCTAAACAATTAAACACGTTGGCTATGTTCGAATTCCTACCTTTACATCTTTTTTTTAACTAAAAATGAAAATTTTTCACTGTAATTAGTATAAGAATTGAAAATTTATATATCAATTAAAAATAACTTTATAAAATCTTAAAAATTAATTAATTATTTATTTTTCAAAGTATAAGACGAAACTCTTACAATTGAAATGCAGAAAAGAAAAAAAATTAATGTAATTACCGGCCGAGAAAAGTGTCGGCGACAAAACCACCAAACAGACATAACATGAAGGAAGTTCCGAGGAAGTTGGTGACATTGTTGGCTGCAGTTGCATTTCCCAGATGCATTGTTTCCGTCAAATATGTTACCAAATTCACTGCAATCCCCAGCGTCGTAAGCCTCTCCACCGCCTCCGGTCCTGTATAATAATTACGTTCTCGTTTTTTAAATTACTGAGCTCAAAAGTTTAAGTTGATACGATAAAAAAATATATATATAACAAAAATAAAAATAGACCTAGAATCATGGCAGCGGCGACCCAGCCACCGGTTTTGGCCTTGATGGCGGGCTTGCCGGTGTAATCCCAGGCATCTGGGAGAGTTTTTTCTTGAGTGGTTTCCGGGAGAACACTCATGGTGAAGCTTATGAGCTGAAGAAAGAAAATAAGAAGAAGAAGAAGAAATTATATGGATATGTATGTGGCGCAATGGATGAAGATTCTACGAGGACTTTGGAGGGTTTTTATAGTAGGAACTTCAAACGCTGACGTTTTAATAAGGAAATATTCTATTCTTATTTTATTGTTATCATATATTTTATAATTTTTTCATTGTGTTTGAAGTTTTCAAATTTTAAAAATCTTATTCATTTTTGTGTTTAATTAATGATAATTTTGAGGCTTTTATGTGGGGTTTATACTTTATATGGGTTGTTTATTCCAATGAAACAAAAAAGAATTATGATATACAGCTTAGCTTGTGAGATATATGGATTTTGGGAAACAATGTAGTTTGGTTTGAGTAAATTATTTTAAACAAAAATTTTAGGGTTAAATTAGGATTTGTTTTTATTGAGATTTGAAATCTTAGTTTAAATTTATTCATGATTATAAGAGTTTCGACTTGTCCTTTAAAGTTGATCAAAAATTAAAATTAATTACTACTTGTTGGAATGCCTTGAATCCTAAACATAATTGATTTGGGAGATATTTAATTAGTTATTTAATTATTTTCCTCTTCTGCATTAGGTTTAGAAAAGTGGACTATATAAATACTTTAACTCTTGAAGAAGCATTATTCATTTTGTATTTTCTATAGCACTCTCTCTAATAAAATTGTTCTCCCTCTGTCCCGTGGACATAGCTAATACATTATTAGTGAACCATGCAATTTTGTTGTGGATCTTCTCTATTCTATTTATGTTCTTTTGTATTTTTTAATTGTCGATTTTGTAAGAAACCTGTATCAAAACCTAATTTTTAGGGTTTTGAAATTCTGCATTTGTTCGTGGGTCAACTTAGGAAAGAGCATTGACAAACTGTTAAGAGGATTTTCCGTTACCTTAGAGGTACGTTTCATTGGGGTCGATGTCCTAAATCTCGTAGAGTTTTGTAGTTTGTAAACACTTGTATGAACAAACATTTTGTGATTTATAATATATGATATTTTATTCACTTCAGTCTATGGAATATTTGATATTTTAGTTGCATTAACCACAAACCAATAAACTAAGATCTATGGTTATCGTTGTAACTTAAATATGTATGTGAAGATATACAAGTGGGTCGTGTTTTAAGTGATAACATAAATGGTTTGTAGTAGCATGAGGAGGGATACCTTATCCTGGTGACACTACGAGTATGACCGACTTTGTATGTGTTACAAATGCTGTAAAGTGCTACAAATGATTTGATCCTAATCATTCATGTATTAGACATGTGAAGAAGGATATTCTATACAAAGGAGTTTGTATAATACCGGACCATGAAATGTTTAGTCTCGTTATATAACGTCGTTCATAATTGAGGCTTTCATTTAACTAGGATGACCATAAGTAGTGAACTCCTGCATATGAGGGCGATCCTTTGATTTGCATGGGTGAGAGTGTCCAGATCGTCGACTCAACAAGCTTACCATTTTGGGGAATTGTCTGATTGGGGAGTTGAAAACTTAACTATATAAGATGAAATTCACTCATTCCTAGATGCAGGGTAAGTAGATAAATGGCTCCCTTAAAGACTGATTCTGAGTCTTGAACAATGTGGCACCACACCCTCTCTTGGCCCGAGAGGATTTTAGTCATAATGGGACTATGATCTATTGTTACGAGCGATTTGTGAAGGATCATCGTACTGTTGATTGGTTATACCTAATGGACATAAAAATATATATGTGGTGCGAAGAGTGTAGCTGTCAGTCTTTAGTGGACTACCCGATAGTTAACGGATGGTGGATAATGTGATTAAAGAATTTAGTGTTATTCACGTACCGTTGGAGCTTCAAGTTACAGGTCCATAAGGTCTCTTTGGTAGCTTAATGGATTCAAGTTGAGAATCAGTTTTTGAGTTAATTTGAAATGTTCAAATTAATAAGAGGGAATTTGATTATATATGATATAATTAAATTAATTAAATTATATATGATATAATTGACATAATGTATTTGGTAGATTAGTGTATGATTGCAGGAACTAATATTTGAATATGATTCAAATATAATTTCCATGAATTAGATTTATAGTTATTAAATTTAATATAAATATGATTTATATTAAATGTCATAAAATAAAGAAAAAGAACTATGGTTTATATATTGTATATAATACAATATTAAAACTATACGCTATAAATATAACATGATAAGTTAGATATCATATCTATTTATATTTATTAATTAGTTGATAATTAAAAATATTTTTCACAATAACCACCCTTAGTGGGTAGTTACACGGTTTTATGGCAATTTTTGGATAAAATAAAATTTGATTTCAAAATCTCACACGTCTGATATTATTGGCAATCGAGTTACTACACGATAGGTTCAGAGACTATACGATAGTTTTCTTATCTAAATGATCGAGTTTCGAGTCTATGCGATAGACTTTATCTTCTACACAACTGTGTTATCGTTTACTTGATCGTCTCCTCCTCCACTCTAAATCTTCCCTCAAACCAAAATAAGCCAGAGTCCACCACTCTTGGATTCTCACACCGAGAATGCCAAGGTAATCTAATGGTAGTGTCTGATTTGTTCGAGGATCAAGTTACTGCTCGTTGCCATTCGAGAGAGATCGTCTTGCTCGTTGCGTTCGTGTTTGATCCAGGAATATACTTGAAGAAAGGTTCTTCATAGATATAGTTTCTTGATCTTTTGTTTTTATAAGAAGCATGCTGTAATTTAATTTATGTGCATAATCTGTTATGTTTAACTGTAATTGTAGGAGTTCTTTCACAATGGAGTTTGGATGATCCGCTTCTGCTCAAAGGTCCTCTGTAATTAGAGTTCCTTCACATTTGATGTTTGTCTCATTTATGGAAATGATACAAAGTGTTGGGAAATCAGTTATTCTGATTCTGATTATACTAGAGATATTGACAGTAGAAGGTCTACGACTAGTTATGAGTTCGTCCTAGGTGGTTCTGTTGTTAGTTGGAAGGCAACCTTACAGTCCACGGTTACTTTTTCTACTAATGAAGTAGAGTATGTGGCTTTAACAGAACTGCTAAAGAGGAAATCTGGTTGAGAGGACTTGTTGGTGACCTTGGATTACATTACAATTAGGCTATTGAATATTGTGATAGTTTGAGTGCAATATGCCTAGCCAATGATCAAGTTCATCATGAGAGAATCAAGCACATAGACATAAGATGTTACTTCTTGAGATGTGAGCAAAGGCTTAATGTGATGGAAATTGGTACTAATAATAATCCTGCTGATATGTTCATCAAACCGGTTCCACATGGCAAGTTCCAACATTGTTTGGACTTGCTGAATGTTCTGAACTGTTAATTGTCTCTTCTGGATAACTTTGTGGTATGATGGAGAAGTTTGGGTATAGTTGGCAATGTTTTTTATGTTGCATATAGTACATATCTTATCTGTGAGAGAATTCAGGTCAAGTTGAAGATTTGTTGGAATGCCTTGAATCCTAATCAAAATTAGTTTAGAAGATGTTTAATTATTTAGTTAGTTCTTTTCCTTTTCCGCCTTGGCTTTAGAGAAGCATACTATATAAATACTCTAACTCTTGAGGCATTATTTATTCTGTATTTTCTATAACATTCTCTTTAATAAAACTGTTCTCCCTCTGTCTCGTGGATGTAGGTAACACATTGTTAGAAAACCACGTAATTTTGTGTGTAGATCTTCTCTAGTTATTATACAGAGAGTAAATAAAACTCTGCTCGTTTTATTAATCATATACACAGGGCATATAAAGTAATCAAGTGCCAGTAAAGTAAGCAAAGTAAAATAAACTTATTTATCAAACTGACCAACTGATAAGAAACTAATTTCAGGTACAAGCTTAATACTCCCCCTCAAAATGAAGACATAACATCTAAAACACTCATCTTAGATAGTAAAACATCAAATGAGGAACAAAATACAACTTTTGTAAGAATATCAGCTAGCTGAATGTGAGCTCGATCAAAAAGCAGCTTCAGATTGCCTTTGAGAATTGATCATGAACGAAAGGGCAATCCAATTCAATGTGTTTAGTACATTCGTGGAAGATGGGGATTATTGGCAATAATATACAGTTCTGAAGTATTATCATAGAAGATGAGTGCTAGGGGACGGCTGGAAATTTGCAAATCGTGTAACAACTGTGATATCCAAAGTAATTCACTAGTCTTACCAACAAGGGCATTATATTCTTCTTTGGCTAAAGAATGGGGGACACTTGTTTGTTTATTTGACTTCCAAGATATCAAAGATTCACTAAAAAAGACACAAAATCTGGTGGTAGACTTTCTCGTATCTAAGCATGATGCCCAGTTAGCATCCGAGAAGGCACTAAGCTGGAAAGAATAGGAGCCTTGAAGGAGATTTTCCTGATCAAGAGTTACCTTTAAAAATCGAAGTAATGAATGAGCTGCATTTAGATGTGTTTGAGAAGATTTAGCGAAAAATTGGCTCAATTTGTGTACGACAAACATGATATCTGGTTGTAAAACTCTAAGGTATAGTAAACGACCAATGAGACTGGATCAGACAAAAGATTTTTATCATTAGAAGACAATTTGATATTGGGACCTATAGGAAGTGAAGCTGGTTTGCATGTTAATAGGTCGGCATCCTCGAGCAGTTGAAAATGTAATGTCTCTGAGATAAGAACATGCCTTTTAACGAATGTGCCAATTTTAAGCCCAAGAAATACCGAAGATTGCCAAGGTTTTTTAGCTTGAAAGTATCATTCAAATTCTTCTTTAAATCATCAATGAGAGAAAGTGATGCACCGATTAAGATGATATCATCTACATAAACAAACAATGCAATAAAAGAAGAACAAACATCTTTAACAAACAGAGAGTAGTCTAATTTTTATTGTTGGAAATCAAAGGAGTACTAAAGCATGTGAAAACTTATCAAACCATTGACGAGAGTCTTGTTTAATCTGTAAATGGACTTGTGTAACTTGCATAATTATTACTCCCCCTTTGTGAGAACTTTCTCATGCTTGTAGCCCAATGGTAAGTCCATGTACTCTTCTTTGAATAAGTCATCATGAAGGAAGGCATTGTTCACATCTAGTTGACTAGACACCAATTTTTAGAGACTATGAGAGACAAAAGCACCTTCACAGTAACCATTTTAGTAACTGGGGCGAAAGTCTCAACATAATCGAGTCCTTCTTATTGTGTGTTCTTTTGCAATCAAACGTGCTTTATAATGATCTACAAAATCGCTGGCCTTGTGCTTCATTTTATAGATCCACTTACATTCAATGGAATGGCTGTTGGGAGGTAAGGGCACTACAGACCAAGTATTGTTACGCTCCATGACAACATGTTCATCATTTATAGCATCACACCAATGAGCATAAGAAACCTCTTAATGATAAAATTTGGGCTCTGTTTAGCTGAGACACTCATGACAAAATTTCTGAAGGAGGGAGACAATTTGTGATAGGTAACACACTTGCTCAAAGGATACTTGGAATTAGAATCTTCAGCAAATAAAGATGTTTGAAGTAAGCTACAATGATAATCTTGTAAATAAGAGGGCTTCTTTGTAGCTCGAGAAAATTTTCTAACAACTAGTTCAATAGGTTGAGATGTTGTAGAAACAATGGTTTCAACAGGATTAGAAACATTGTTTTCTCCAATCAGTTGAGCATCAGAGATAACATCAATTGGAACACTTCTTTCTGAAGTAGTGGAATCATTCAAAACAAGTATTCTTCTTCCAAAGGAACCTGCAATTTCATATAAGCAATCTGAAACATTAGTGCAAGTCATTGGTATAAGAAGTACCAAATCAGAAAATGGGTCAACAATTTCTGAAGAAGCATTAATCTGATGAAATGGATGACATCTTCATGAAAGATAGCATCCCATGATACAAAAAACTATTTCTTCTCAATATCATATAGTTTGAATCTTTTCATCCTTGTAGGATATCCAACAAAGATAGATAGAATGCTTCAGGTGAATCTTGGATTGATGATAGGGTAAGGATTATGCAAAGTAGAGGCAACCAAAAGATTTCAAGATACTATAATAAGCATTTAAACCATGTACTCGGAAATAGGGTGTTTGCCATTCCAAAATAGGAGAAGGAGCCCGATTGATTAGATAAGATGATGTCAAAACACATTCACCCCAGAAATCTATAGACAATTGAGACTAAAATAAAAGCACACGAGCAATGTTAAGTAAATCTTGATGTTTTCGCTCAAACATAGAGTTTTGTTAAAGATGTCCCACACAAGATAACTGATGAACAACTTCTTTTGAAACAAAAAAAAAAAAAAGAATTAACAAAAGATAGCTCAGGAGTATTATCTGATTAAAACTTCTTTATAGTAGCATTAAACTAAGTTTCAACATATGCAAAAACCTGAGGAACAATCCTCAGTACATTAGACGTAGGCTCGTATTAAAAAAACCCGTGTGTATCGAGTAAAATCATCAACCAAGGTAAGAAAGTATTTGTAACCAGCATATATAGTAGAAAATCATCAACCAAGGTAAGAAAGTATTTGTAACCAGAATGTATAGTAGACTGATAAGACCCTTTACATCAAAATGTATCAAATCAAATTTTTTAACAACAATATGATTGTTAGACTGAAAAGATAGTCTTCTTTGTTTAGCAAGAGGAAAAAGTAAACAAGATTGCATACAATCAGTATATACAAAGACTTTGGGCAACAAACTTTTTGAAGCAAGTAAATATTTTGTGGAAGGATGTCAAAGGCGATTTGTGCCAAAGATCAAAATTATTAGAAGCAAAACCTGTACTGATAGCATTACAGGTTGGTTTTATTGTGTGAGAAACAGGTAAAGAGACATCGCGAATCAAGTATAAATCTTTCCAAGCATCAACTTTGCCAATCATCTTCAAAGAATACATGTCCTGGATCACACAAGAACCATTATTAAACTGAACAACCACTGGCAATGTAGTAGCGAGAGAACCGATCGAAATGAGATTGAATCTAAATGAAAGAACAAATAGCACTTTTTTTAAAAGAAGATTGAGAAAAATATGTATATCGCCAACAAGTTTCACTATAACATGATCATGATTAGGCAAAGAGATAGACATTCCAGTAATGGAAAACGTAGATGTAAAATATTCTTTGGAATAACATATATATGTCGAAGCTCCAGAATCGAAAAACCAAACATCAGATGAAGGAGGAAAAGAACCACAAGTACATGAAATGTGATTTGATCTGGAAGCAGATGAAAATGCAGGTTTTGTAGAAATGATTTTGCCTTTGAAAGATGAGACTGCAACATTGGCACAAGGCCTTGATATTGTTTAGGAGTCATCGTCATGGAAGAATAAGATGAAGGAGGTGTTAGAGAATATGATTTTCTAGAATCCTTGACATTATTTTTTGAATGTCGATTTCCAGAAGGATATCCATAGAGCTTGTAGCATCAATCAACAATAGGACCAGGTATATTACAATAAGTGCAGATAGGACGATCCTTCTTCTTCGATTAAGAATTCTTGGCAGCAGAATTATCTTCTGAAAAAGAAGGAGTAGGATTGGAAACCTTTGTCAAAAGAGAAACAACATTGGTAATTGAAGGAGAAGGAACAGAGGAACGCTGTTCAACTTCTTGAGAAATCAAAGAAAAGACTCATTGAATAGTAGGTTCGGGTCCAGTTAACAATAGGCAAGTGCGAATCTGAGAGAAGGAGTTGTTCAATCCCATAAGGAATTCCATAACATGTTCAATCTGAAAATAATCGAGTAATTCCTTCACTCCTCCACAAGTGCATCGTCCGCAAGAACATATAGGTTGATAGGATGCTAATTCATTCCAAGCAGTCTTTAATTTTGTAAAATAGGCTATAACAGAAAGTTGATCTTGAACAAGATTAGAAAGTTCACGGTGAAACTGAAAAATGCATGGATACTTCTTACTTTGATATCGTTGTTGTAGATCAAGCCAAATTTCTCTTGTAGAATCTGAGAAATTGACACTAGCAGCTATTTTTTTGGAGAGTGCATTAAAGATCCAAGTTGTGACAACACTATTGCAAATAATCCATGAATTTTGAAGATCGCCTATTGGTTTTGGAAGAGTTCCATCAATGAAACCCATTTTGTTCTTCACTGTAAAGCTAAGAGTCATAGATTGGCTCCATGAAGAGTAATTTGATTTGGTTAACAAATCTGATACTAAAACCAGACTAGTGCTATCAGAGTGATGTAGGAAATATGAACATGAATATTGTTTAACAAAAGATTGAACGAGAGGAGCATAAGTAGTAAATTGATTCGAAGAAGGAGATGAATTTGAATAAGTCTGATTTGGTGGGATGGGGTCGTTAGGGTTCGTCATTTTAGGAAAAATCTAGAGAGAGAATATTACATCTGATATCATATTACACAGAGAGTAAATAAAACTCTGCTCGTTTTATTAATTATGTACACAGGGCATAATATAGCCAAGTGTCAGTAAAGGAAGCAAAGTAAAATAAACTTACTTATCAAGCTGACTAACTGATAAAAAACTAATTTCAGGTACAAGCTTAATATTATCCTTTTTACGTTCTTTTGTATTATTTAATTGTCGATGCCATAACACTACTTTTGAAACATTAGTAATTTTACTTGATTTATACTTTTCTATATTTAATTAAAAAAATCTTATTAATGATAAAACTAATTATCTTGAAATAATTTCTTGAATAAGGTAATTTTATTGAAGAATCACTTAAACTCAATTAAGTGAATGAGTAAGTACAAAACTTAAAACATAGCTCAGCTTAACTAAATTCACTTGTCTACATGTTGATGAACTCAAAAAAGAAAGAAAGTTGATGAGTTCTTGAATTTTAAAAATTTTAATTCCAACCTCTAAATCTTGAAATATTTTATTATTTTGTATTCATCGTTATACTATTTCTACAACATTTTTTTCTCTCTTTCTAACTTCACAACGATGGAGGAAATTGAAACCTTTTACATCTCTTGATCAGAGTTATATAATGTAAACTTCATTCAAATGAATATATAATATGACATGGTTAATTGGTTTATTTTCTTTCTGTCAACTCAATGAAAATATTAAAAATATGATTTAAAATCTCTAAGAAGCTAAATATGCATGGAGATATAGACAAGGATGGAAAATGCCCCATTCCCCATTTTTGTTCCCCGCCCCATTTTTAATACACACGCAGAAATATAAATATGTTCAAATAACTTTAAACGCTAATGTATTTATGATGATATTATTTGAATAATTTGATATGTTAGAACCTACTATGTATGGATAATTAAATAACATGATATATTTTATTTTAATAGTTCATTTAAGAAGATTAAAATTTTTCATTACGAATTAGCCATTTAAAAGAATATTTACAAGAAATTAACAATTTAAATGAGATTAATTCGTAGTATAGAATTAACTATTTGATCAAAACAATTTCTTTCATATGGACCATTCTACACAGAAGTCTCAACACAATAGAGGTGCTCCAGAAAAGCTTACCAAGTTTCTCGTTAAATCTAAATTGGTCCCCATTATGCAAACAAACTGGGAAAAAAAAAATGGATCGTCTTTTTATTCATTACAGGGTGGCCAATGTCTTCCAGAATAAGCTTCAAAATATGTTGGGGATCATTATCTATAACAGAACATCCCTAATCGCCCTCTGCAAAAACTTTTTTGTTTGAATTTAAGTTCCAGAAAAAATAACACCATCTTCAATTAAACAATTACTGTTTCCTGGCCTATTCGGCTCGAAAGGGACAATCGTACGTTCAGTGACTCATACAACAGTGACGCCAAACTCTGGGGGAAGCATATGCTCCTCAACGGGTTGTTAGACTTATCGATCAAAGATAGCCCATCTTCCATCTCACTTAATCTTGCTGTTTTTATGTAACTTTCTGGTTCTTTCTCATTGGGGATTTCTCTCATCCATCTATAGCCCTTTTAGATTATCCCTCGATATTATTTGCTATATCAATGAATGAAAAGTGAGAAATGATGTATTTCTTGTGTACTTACTAATCCATACTAATCGTATCTTTCTATAAAAAGGATAAATATATTTCTTAAAAATTATTTCATTAGATATAGAAAAATTAAATGAAAAATAATTTTCTACAGAAAAGTCGACCCTACAAATTTGTCCACAGAATTCTTGCATCAATTCCGACTAAATTAAGTAGAAAATTTTACTGTGATGGAGAATGGAACAGAGAAGTCATCCCACCTCGTGGATGAACATTTCTAGGTATTCATTTTTCTGAATTTTAGATTAATTAATTAAATGGATTTTACGTAATTTCCTTCCATTTTGGTGGTTGTTTATTTTTTAAATTTTTTATTAATAATAATACTATTATTTTACTAAACACGTCTTAAAAAATAGTGAAATCGAATGCAAATTTTATAAAAGAACCATCTTCCTCTAAGATCACCAACCGAATGGACTCATTCTTTGAAGAAAAAAAAAATAAAAAAACACACACACACACATTCTAAACGTTTTCCAACTATAATAATGTTGGGTAGAGAGTTTTGAATCTTCAACCAATTTAACAGTAATAAATTATTGCTTAAATTGGCTAAACATGACCATGGATTCATGCATTGGTGCAAGTTTGAACCCAAAAATTTGAGAAAGGTTTCTTTAAAGTAATTATTCTTATTTTCACCTCTCAAAATAAAATTACATGTTTCTTTAATTTAGTATTTAGCGATGGTAGAGATTTAAACACTAACTTTGAAAAAAAGAAAGAGATGTATAGATTGTTAACTAAGTTATACTAACTTCGATAAAGAAGGAGAAGGAGATTGCTATCGAACATTAAATTCATATTTTAACCAATTTAATATTAGTTTCTTGAAATATATAGTAGCGATGCTATTGATAGTACTATTTTTTTTCTTTCTAATGCATTCGACATATAAATTCATCCATATGTCAAAATGAACATAAAACATTGATATAGTGTTTATATTATGTTCAATTATCTATCTCATATATTGTAAAAAAAAACCATCTATCGTTTTTGTTTAATTATTGCTCTTTTAACCCTCAAATTATTGTATTAAAAAATATTTTCGTTTAATTTTTGTAAAAGAGATTTTAATTTTACCAATTTCTAGCCTTTTTTTTTTTTAACGAAATTTAGCTCTAGTCCTTTTCCTTAAAAATATTCTTATTGTTATTATTATTTGATCAATTTTCTTTTATATCGGTTTATTTTCAAGAGTATAATTTGGAAGTGGATAAGGTTCCATAAATAGAAAACTAAAAACCAGGACGACATATCGACCTTGCTGCTCAACTTTCTCTTTCTTATGAAAAGTGAACGACACGTATTTTGACTCAGTGAGTTAGGTCGGCTAAATTTATATAATAATAATAATAATACTATTACTATTATTATATTTCTTAAGAAAATGAAGAACAATTAATAGATTTTGATTATTTGAAAAATAAGTTGACTTTGGGGTTTACGCACATATCCGCCATTGCAGTAGTTGTTGATCCGTTGAAATGATAATTACATATGAGAGTGGAATTATTCTAAACCTACTTTTTTTAAAAAAAAAAAAAAAAAAAAAAAACTAATAATATCGTAATTGCTTATGAACTTTTTTTTATGTTAATTGAGCTATACTCATGTTGGTCATTTTGAGTTGCTAATTCAACCAAATTGAAAGGATCGGATATTGGTTATCCTAACAAAAAAATCAATGATACAATTATTGTCTTTAATTTTTCCATAATTTTTGAGTCCTTAAAAATAAGTCTGGAGCAATTAAAAAAACAAAATTTCTAAATATCTCTTGTGAATGACGCAATTTGTAATATTAGGGAGAATTTAAATAATATATAATTAAGATATATATTGTGGCTAGGGGTTCATATTGACACTCTCACTAGGAAGTTTATTTTGCCTCGTCTTGTGTTCTCAATTTGAGTTTACTTATTAACACGTTTCTCTTATTGACCAAAAAGCAATTAATTAATTGATTATGTATAAAGTCCAGGTCTTTAAATAAAATTGTTTCAATAAAGTTTGGTTGAGTCCATTATTATTCAAATGAGGAAAAAACATGCCATTAAGGTTTCAAATCTAATAATGGTTAGAATTATATTTTTCGGTTAAAATATAATTTAACTAACATAAAGTTACATTATCGATTTTAAGGTTATAAATTTTCGATTCCTTCACTCCACATATTATAGAAAAAAACACAATTTTCAAAGCAAATAACAATATCTTTTCTTTATGTTCAAATTAGAAGAGAATTGGAATAAACTCGTTTCAATCATGTTACCCATTAATTATGGTGGATATTTTTAGACATTATAGTAGACTTAAGCTTTTATATATATATATATAATAATAATTTTTTCTTATCAAAATCCATATGAAATTTAGAAAATGTACCATGTTATATTAATAATCAACTCCAAATTTCAAATAGTTAAATTAGGAGGTTATTTACTTTCACTACTTAACAACTTAATGTGGTAAACATGGGAAGCAAATAGAGGATAGAATCACTTTCAACGATCATATCAAAACACTATATATGTAAAATCTAAATGTATGTAAATCTTCCATATAAAAATAGGTCCCATTTCTTGAATTTTTTTTTATTGGAATTTCTTGCAATCTACAAATATGGTTCATATAGAAAAATTGAGAAAAAAAAAAAACAAACAAAATTCTAAACTAACAATATATATATCAATTACCCATTTAGGTTACAAAAACAACATCTTACCTAATTCCATCTCAAATACTCTTAATTAATCTCATGTTTAATTTACATTAAGTTGGTTTTACTAAAACCAAATCATTCCAAGAAAAAAGTTGAAAAAAGGACAATAAAATAACATATACTCTCAAGCATATTCTAATGTCTAAAACATTGACATCATCGTTTTTCTACACGCATGTAATTTCTAAAACATTGACATCATTGTTGAAAACAACCCATCTAAATTCTTTTATTTTCTTTTGATTTTTCATTAAAAAACCAACCAGAAAGAAACAACGACCTCGAACATTAAACTAAGAATCAAACTGAAGAAAAAGGGTCCATGTGAAAATAGGATTTCCTTGGTAATCTTTCATGTGCTCCAAGAGCCACATCCAAATTAAGGGAAAAAAAAAGGATGATTTAAAAAGTCAAAGATTGACCACTCCAAACCAATGGGCTCCTTTTGATTTGGCTCTAAGAGACCATTTTTTCCATAATAGAAGAGAGATAATTTTTTTGATAATTAAATTAAATTAAATTAAATTAAATAAGAGCTAAAGAAGGCTCATGGAGAGAAAATTGCCACTTGTGTTTATGATAGTTGCTTATTGGTTGGGCTTGGATTAATTTAATAGATTAATTGTGCTATGACACTAATTTGAATTTATGATAGCCACACACATTAAATAAACATACAATATTCTTCAGCATGCACATATGAAATGGGTGGCAAGTACACTTTGTCAAAGGGAGGTGATGATAAGCTATGGGTTAGCAACATATAAGAAAAATCCTTTTGAGCAACATATAAGAAAAATCCATTGGATTTTATCATTTTTTTTTTTTTTTTGGGTATGAAATGTTTTTATTCAAGTATGAGAAGCCTACAAAGAATAAACTCATTATATACAAAATGATCAACTAGAGCTAAGAAGATGCTTTTAACGTAACATGGAGTTTGAATTATTTGACGATGACAAAAAAAAAAAAATTTGCTTCAACAAAGATATCCTCTAAAATACGTTGGTAATTACAAATTTGTTAATGATGATTATAGAGTTTCTTTCCATTCTACATATTCAACTAGATAGCTGAGAAAATATTGATATTAAAAATACTTCTTGAAAGAGTTAATTAGTATAATATGATTGAATAAGGTAAAAAAGAACCATCCAACTTAATATGCAAATAATGGTAAATGTTTAATTAGTAAATTTCAAGGAATAGTGGTAAGATTTCATTAAAAGCCACTTACAAACATATGGAAGGTCACATGAGGCTTTTTTATTTTATGAAAAAATTCAATTTGGTTCTTTTTTTTATTCTACTTATATCCAATTTCAATTTTCATTCCTTTTCTATGTTTTATATTATTTCCTTGCTATGACATGACATTATTATAATTATTATATAGCATCGTCCCTACAATATATATATATATATATATATATATATATATATATATATATCGTAAATAATAATTGAAAAACATGATCGAAAGTCAAAGTAACATTAAACAAAACTTTGTAGAAGAAGAAACTACTTATTAATTTAGGGACAAAATTAGAATAATAATGAAACTAAAGATGGGGTTGTAGTGTAATATATTCAATTCAAGTGGAAAAAGAAGGTGATTCTATATTTAAAAAATAGCAATGATTGAAGATTAACAAGAGAATTAAATTCATAAATAATTGAGTTCCATAAAGAGAGAGGAGTTTATAAAGTGAGGGATAAGGAATCATGCCTATACATGATTTGAAGGTTTGCTGGAAATAGGGCAAGTCAAATAGAGCTGGATAAGGCTTAGGGTTAGGGTTACCTAAGTTTTTATTGATTAGTTATTTATTTAAATTAATAACTAATACAAACATGTATCGTAGGACAACCCAATTTTTTAGGGCAATGATGATTAAGAGAGAGAGAGATTGAACTTGTTAATGTGCGACATAGTTTGAGAAATATATATTTATATATATTGCTACAATGTTAGTTGAACTTATGCTCGCTTTGACTATTATAAAATTTGATGTAGATCATACTGTTATAATTGACTAAAATAAGCGGGGACGTGATATCTTCTCTTGGGTAGGAGACACGATGAGGGCGTTCAAAGTATGTCATCCTAGTTATTAGATATCTAGGTGCACTATTGACTATGAAACACAGATACTTCATGTGAGGCAAAGAATCAGTATCAGACACGTATCGATATCGATACTTCCAGATACTTCCTAGATACATATCTGACAGGGATTTGACGTATCTATACTTTAAGATACTTTCTAGATATGTATCTGACATGCGATTTAACGTATCTATTTCTATATGTAAGTTTTCTTTTAAGAAAAAAGACAAGTAACTCATCTAATCTTTCCCAATCTAAAATTAGGCAACCTATTTAAAAGACTCACTACTCGAGTCCAAAACTAAACGAAAAATAAATAAATAACGGACCAAACCTTAGATTAGAATCATACATTCTTCATCTTCACATTTGAGTCCCATAAAGTCCACCAAAATATATACCATTTGGATATCTTCAATAATAGTTCTTCGTTTATCTTCATACTTCTCCCTCTAATCTTCTTCTTCTTCTTCTTTGCAATATGAGTCACTATCCTATTGCATTTTATTAACTATTGTACTTCAACATCTTAGATGTTGCTTTTTTGTATTGTATTTCAGTGTTTGTATTCTATTTTATTCTATTGTTATTAACTTGTATGCTAAATTTATCTTTATCCTAGATTTTTTAAAGAAGAAAAATATATCTTCAACGTATCAATATCCTTTTTTTTTTAGAAATATATATATTAAAAAAATATATAAAAAAATGACACATCCTTAGACATATCCGTATCTTAGTTTTTTTTTTTTTAAAATTGACGAATCGTCGTATCCAATCGTATCCGTATCATATAGTCGTATCTATGCCTGTGCTTCATAGGCTATTAATCTCACACTCTCGATAATATCTTGTTAAAAAAATAATAATAAAATAATTGAAATTTTATTACCCCACAAAAAATTAGGACACATATCTTCCAAGGAGTTAGATTTTTTATTATTAAGAGATCTAAATGTTTATTTTTTGAAAGTTTAATAACTAAATTAAATTAAAGTTGTAAATACAAGTATCAAAATGAACATTATGAAAGTAAACGTAGACGAAGATAAACCAAAATTGATATTATAAGGATCAAAATAAATATTTTGAAAATACATAGATGAAAATGAACCAAAACAAAAAAGTATAGGAATAAAAGTTAGTAAGCAAATTATGATTAACACACATGCATGCATAAGCATAGGCATAAATATACATTTATATATATGTTTTTTTAATTTAAGGCAGCCGAATCTATAGGGTAATGTTTTTTAGAACAGAGCTGAGTAGGAGAGAGATTATATAATAAGGTTGTAATTTGTGACGTTTGATAGATATATACAAAATTCCTTTGGTTCTTTCTGCCCGTGAAGAATAGAGAGCGTTGGGATATAATTCTAATTATAAAATTATTTGTTTTTTCTTAAAATGAAATTCAAATGCTGACTTCAATATATCTTATTAGTGAAAACAAAAGAAGATAAAATTAATTTAATGTAAACGTATGAACTTTAGGTCACCTTTATCAATTCATAATAAAAATTGATATAATTATAATGAAATTTTATTGATAGATTAATCATAATGAATCACAATCACAAAATATAATTGGATTGGTTTGAATCATATTTACCTAAGATTATGAATTGTGACATTTAATTTATTTCTTTTTTAAGAAGATATTCATGTGGTTATTGAGATCAACAATTCAACATAATTAATGGATAATTATTGTTAAAAAAATTGGTTTGTATGATAACTATAGTTTACTTTTTGATTGTAACATTGTGTGCTCTAGAATATTATACTCACAACTTGAGCTCTAGGTGTTCCACTGACGATTAAAAAATTGAACCAAAATTTCAACTTCAGAGTTTGGACTTATGGTAATATTTTGAATCTTTTATCTTACGCTTTAAACAATCAAGTTGAATTTATATTTGACATATCTAATTATTTATGGTTTATTTAGATTATGACATTAAGGTTTAGATAATGCACTATATAAGCTATCTAATCCTAGAGGCACTACTATTTTGTATACTATAACATTCTCTTCAATAAATTGTTTTTCCTCTACCCTGTGAACGTAATTAACACACTATTAATAAGTCATGTAAATTTGTGTGTCAATTCTATACTTTTACTCTTTTCTGTATTTTTTATTTGTTGATTCCATAATAAGGCTAATGTTGTAGGTGAAATTGGATCAGACAAAATATGACAAAATCTAGAAAAATAATTTTCTCGATGTGATAATCAGTTGCCAAATCCTCAGTAACGCATCAAAAATTCGTTGCGTTCAATACGGTTAACATGAACTATGCTCGAATGACTATAGGCTGAACTTACCATGCGTCGAGTTGTAGTTAAATATGCACTTATCACAAGTTTTTATATAGTTTTCCTAGTATAAACAAACTAGAAGTTTCTCAGTGTAAGCTGAGGTCGAACTCAAGGATTTGTAAATACAAATGTTTGGAAAGTAATGTGTGCGCAACAGGGACTAAAGTAATTGTAGTAGAGTAACAAATAATGCGATCAAAGAAACTATGCTTAGTTCCTAAGTTTAGCTTCAAGGGTAATCCAGGCTCACAACATTCGTTTATCGCATACCTCTCAGCAACCAGCCACATCTATCATATCTCTATGACACGTGAATGATGTTGTATTGAGCATCAGATTGTTTCTATCTCTAGAAACATTTCTTATTTTACTTAGTGAGATCCACAACTACTACCCTCTCTGGCAGTTGGTTATAGGTACTTGACTCAATGAGTGATCATAAGCAAGAATTTAAATAGTCATACACTAAGTAAACAAGATTAACCCTTAAAGACTCAACTTAGCTCATACCATTAAACCCCCCTTACCCCGTGGAAAGAAGTTACTCATGGTAAATAAAAAAGCGATGGCAAAGAGAGGGGAGATAATGAAAGTAGACAAGATGATATATAGATAGAAATAGACTTGTTGTTTAGACAAGTGAATAATCTCTTAAAGACACAATGCAATACAATAGTACAAGACAAGAAGATAGTAACGGAAAGGAGAGTTTTCAGCAATTTCATGCTTCCAAAAGATGTACTGTCAAGGTTGCTGGTGACAAAATAGTAGTATGAAGTGGAAAAAGCCCTCTTAAGCTCTTGCTCTAGTGAAATTCTGGTGATAAGTCGGCGTGGAGTTTGGAAGTGGAAGTTCTCAGAAATAATTTTTGTTTCACTCTTTGCTTGTGGTGTAAGTATCGTGCCTAAAGATGTTCTCAGGTCAAATCTTGACTCTTGGACCTTTTCTTCATGGGCGTCAAGGCTCTATTTATAGAGCCATGTGTTGACAATTGTTGGGATTCCCGCTCTAATCAATCGTCATCTCTGACATGTTATGTGAAAATGTCAGCACTTCTGTCATGGTCAACATTTTGAAGTTATGGCAGAAGATTCGTTGGCATTGGGTCAGAGATCCCAAGTTATGCAATCAAATATTTGTTCATCAAGTAGAAGCTCCGCGCATGCGGACAGATCCTATAATCAACTGCAAAATATACACTTTGGCACAATTTATCTCATGATATGTAGTCAACAAGGATTTTTTAGGGTACTTCAGTGCAAGTATATTATTTGAGATGAATTCTTAGTATAATCAACGCATGTTTTGCTTATCTACCCTCATTATTCTAACTAAAAGGCTACAATAACTTGTATTTAACTATCAACTCGGTCATATGAACAATGTCAAAAAGATTGTTCAATCTCAATATAAACTAAAACCCTAAAAGAAGAAACCCAAATATCTACAATTTTAAAAATTACACCAACTATATATATCCAAGTACGTCATACACACACGTTTCGAAAATTACTATATGAACATTCTACCCTTATATCCAATATCTGATATGTCTAATACACATCTTTAAAAAATTGATTTTCAATATCCAAAAAATGCAGACGTCACCATCATATGTGAGGATCCAAAAATTCAGCTAGCTCTACTGCACCTCGTCCAACTCAAATTGATTGTACGAGTCCCTTATATCAATCTAATATTCAACGTGCTCCATGTGGTGTAAGAAGTTCCTATTAAACCAAGATTAAAAAATAATATATACATATTAATCATATACAAAATCAAATGTAATAAAGTAGATAATAATGAGCTCAAAATCGAATGTAATATGTAGATTGTAATGTATGTAGAAAATTGGACAGCAGTGCAAATTTTTTACAGTTAGTCCTATATGTGCTGTTTATTTATGTTCTATGAAAATTTGGACCATTTCTCAAATGGTGCTTTTCTTTATGTTTTTTGCTTCTATTTTGAGTTATTTGCTAGCCTAACCATGCCCATTTGTTTAACAAACACTTACTCTCAATGAATTGGTCAATCTAAGCCCCCATATCAGTTTATAACAGGAGCTGTACGCATCATATTTAGCACAAAACAGCAGTAGATAAATTGGTTTGCTGTTAGTTTTCTTCGAAACACCAAGATGTTCTTCAAAATTCCGATGAAATTCAATATTAACTATGAAACCACCAACTAGTATTTAACCAAGGAATTGTTCAAGTAAATTACTGATCCAGCATAAAAAAGTAAGCAAAACTGAAAACCATCCATGAATTCTTAGCAACAAGTAATTATAAATTATAATTATAGTTAAGATTCTTCAAAGAGATAAAGAAACCCACCATGAAAATGGAAACAAACATAAAAAAAGACCAAAGTTTGACATCCTTATGGAAGGTCAGAAATAATATTGTAAAAATTATGGGAATTTTTCCAACAAATGTCAAAATACAAGGGAATTTTTTAGAATTTAGCTTAAAATTAAACGAAGTAAGAATCTCAAACGAGTTCCATAAACTTAAATTGTTATATCAAGAGAATTCATGCATTCTCATCCCCCTTCATATCATTGAAATTCAAGCCTGGAATTGCAGAAAAAGAATTTAAAGTCATACACATTCACTAAAATTGATCATCATTCTAGCCAGAATACAACTTCAACGTATCCTTGATTTTGAAAGCATTCAAGAACAATAGCTTCTTCATTCCCAAACAAGAATTAAAACAGAACTCAATCCAGATATATTCGCAATATCAGCTGAATTCATCAGTCACTACACCCATGTGCAAGACTAGTAAATAAATAAATAAACAAAACAAAAGGACCCAATATAAGAAAACACAAAAATATACTACAAATGGCAAAGAGAAACACCAACAATGAAGAGAGTAAAAATTAGACAATGAAACAACAAAGAGAGTAAAAACCCACCAACAAAACAAAGATAAACATCAAATAGGACCGAAATTAGATTCACATTTGAGCAAGAACAATGCCAAAATCTCCAAATAAAACCAGATTGACCAAAAATTATAACATAAATGTAACCTACAAACTAGCTACAAGTAGTACCAAAATTTCAGTAGCAAAAACTCCCAAATAAACCCAAAGAGACCAATATTAGAAGAGAAAGAGAGAAACCCACCAAAAAAACAAAGACAAACATCAAGCAAAAAGAGTACCATCCATTACAAAAAGCTGAAAAACCTAAAATAAAGATCCAAACAAACATTTTAAAAAGAAGAAAGAAAGTAGAATCGAAATGTGTGAATTGAACTTATAGGGAGTTTGCGTCGGTACTATCATCGATGCAACAACGTAGAACCACCAGCAGTAGCGTGAAATCATCGAAGGCAATGTGAAATCACAGGTGGCAGCGTGAAAGTACTGATCGTATCAAACCCTAACTTTTGCCAGCAGTAGCATGAAATCACCGAAGGCAATGTGAAATCACAGGTGGCAGCTTGAAGGCACTAATTGTATCAAATCCTAACTTTTGGGTACAATCGCACGAGAAGAAGAAAGTGTTTTTGGTGTGTCGAGTTCATAATCAGAAGAAAAGTGTGCACAAGGGATGAAAAATAAAAAACGAAGCCAACACCTAATTAAAACTCTCCTATGCAAATTATACTTAGCGTTTTAAAAATGACGAAAAAACAACAATTAAACTTGACGTTAATTGACGTTTTTTAAATAAGAAGTATTGTGTTAGCGTGAAAAAATCCACCAACCTCCGATTTCTTTACATTTTCTTGACATTTTTCTGAACCTAACTTAGATGGCCAAATAGAAGTAGAGAACACCAAGATATATAATGGTTCGACCAGTTTGGTCTACATCCAGCTTGAAAACCAGCTTGAATTAATTTTATTAATGAGCAATAAGGAATTTTTACAAATTACAAATAATCAACGAAATCACCAATCTGTAATTTCAATATGTACTGATATCAAGAGATCTGCACTAGACATCGTATCTGCCACGGAGAACAATCCACTGCATTACCGCCTCTGACCAGCGAACCACCAAACACACCTGCAGCGAACCCATGTGCTGAACTGGAACCTACCAGAACTGACCGGCGTACCCACGCTGAATCAGAACCTACCGAGCACTAGCGCGGAACCGGAACCCACGCACACCGGACGATAGCCAAACACACGCCCACGCTGCGAACTTCCCAGACCGAACCGCCGCCTGCTTAGATCGATCGTGTTCGTCTTCTACCGGCGGTTTACGGCTCTCGACTACAACTTTCACAAGAATCGGCGACTTCTGCGGCACTGTCTTCCACGAAGCCGGCCGCATGAATTCTTGCTACCCAGGCGGCTCCCCTCGTTTTTCTCTTCAGCAAATAATTCAAAACCTATTTTCAGCCCTAAGTGGAGAAGAAAGGAATAATTAGCAAAATGCCACTACTCATAATTACTAGATTGCCATTGGACTTTTAAATTCACCAAAAATCCAAACCTACTTTAAAAACATTGTTATTTTCTACTGTTGCAAATATCAAGTAATATTGTTTATATAGTAGTGCATTGTGTGCTCTAGAATATTATACTCACACAAGTTGAGCTCTAAGTGTTCCACTAACAATTAAAAAGTTGAACCAAAATTCCAACTTCAGAGTTTGAGCTTGATGGAATGTCTTGAATCTATTATCTGGCGTTTCAAACGATCAAGTTGAATCCATGTTTAACATATTTAATTATTTATGGTTTATTTATGATTATGACCCTAGGATTTAAACAATGCATTATATAAGCTATCTAATCCTAGAGATGTCATTGTTCTATATTCTATAACATTCTCTCTAATAAAATTATTCTCTCTCTGCTCCGCAGACATGGTTAACATACTATTAGTGAGTCATGTAAATCTGTGTGTCGATTCTCAACTTTTACAATTTTCTGTATTTTTTATTATTCGATTCCATAATAAGGCTAATGTTGTAGGTAAAATTGGATTGGACAAAATATAACAAAAGCTAGAAAAAGAAGTTGGACTCAAGCCAAATAAATTCATACCCAACTAATCACTAAGCCACTAAGATCTAATCATGACATGTGGTAGAATGACAAAAAAAAATCATCTCATTCTAATTCTAAAAAAAAAAGGTAAATTCCAGATTATTATCCATATAAATACATTATTTTAACTCAATATAGGATAACAATCATTGACTTGGCAATTTTGAACCATTTTTCTTTGTTTTATAGTTTGTTTCCTTTTAAAATTACAATTTTTCGTTGTTATCACGTGAATGTCAGGTGCATTATTTTTTCCTATCTAAAGTTTGACATAAAAAATTAAACTTAATTTTTAGAGAGAGAAATTGGAGAGGTATCTAAGAAAAGAAAGATAAATAATGGATGTTAAATAATTAAATTTATTTTATAGAAAAAGAATATGTGGAAACGAACATTTTTAGAGAAATAAAAGTAGAGAATTTTAAAGAGATTACTTTTTCTTAGAAAGAGAAGGTTAGAGAGAGAAAATTTAAAAAAATGTCAAGGGAAAAATGAGTTTTACATTTACTTTAATTTCATAAATGTTTTTAAGAAACATTGATAGTAAGTGTTTTATGTCGCCTGCAAACCTCTAATCAAATAAAATTTATAACTATCAAACTCTATTATTACTACAAAGGTGTAACACTAGTAGCAAGTTTGAGTCGATCTATAAGGAAGCACAAGTTATGGTTTCAAATAGCCAATTTTTTAATTAATTATAATGGTAAATAGAGGATTTGTATGTGAATAGAGATAAATAGCATGAAATTAAAAGTATGAAAAGAAAAAAAAGATAAAAGGTAAATGTAACCTAGGATCGAAAAATCTAGTTCTGAGAGCAAGAGGGGTTCCTAAGAAATTTCGGTCATCAATTTCTCTTGATTAAACATACATTTTGAAAAAAAATAAGATGACTCACCACTTAGACAATAGATGTTAAATTGAGAACTTTGACTCATTCTGTAACAATAAGATAATATCAAACAAAGAAACAAGAGATAACACATAGAGATTGATAACCCAGTTCGGTGATAACCACCTATACTTGGGGGACAGACAACCTAGGAAAAATAATCATTAATATTAAAGAGTCAAGTCATTACAATGTAGTACTTTTCTATAAAGTAATATTATTTACAGCGACACACGAAGAGCCTAACTCACAAATCACCCAGGCTCGCCCCTAGATGTGAGACTCTCTCAAGAACATTTAGGCTCCCCTAAGTATGCTAATATTAGTGTTGAACACTTCGACTTCCGATAGTGTATAAGACTTCCTCTCCGATGATGTTATCTTCTTTTTTCTCACCCTTCACTAATGTCTCTTAGGTACACCATAAGATGATGAACTTCTCCTCAAATTATAAAATCTCTTTAAGATCGAGAATTCCTTTTCAAGAGCAATGCCTCAGAATCTCCCTAAGAATGAAGTATTCTTCTTGAATTTCACACTCTTCAATAACAATTTTGCATGTGATTACAGTGAGCAGGATACAATTCAACACAATAATTGTTGTACAGTTCGACCAACACAAAACGTTATAGACACAAAAGATCAATTAGAGGTGGCTACCCTAGAAGAGTACCACTTTATTCTTTAAAAGTAAAATTTGAGAAACGAAATAATATCCCTATACGGAACCAGCAGCCTTGAACAAGGAAAATATCTAAGAGAATAAATCTGCAGAATTTTGCATATAAGGAAAGAAGAATATACTATAGAATTGACATCTTTTATGACATCTTTTGAGACAACATTTGTAACTAACATAGGTTTTTGCTCCCAAAAAACTAGAAAAAACCTTACATCAACATTTCATAGAAGAGATGAAGAGGGGGAGCATCCAAACTTTATTTGCAACTCAAAAAAATGTAAAAATATAACCTAAAGAATTTAAAAGGATAGAGAAAGAAGAAGAAATTTGAGCTCCACTTCAGCCTCCATAGATTCCAACATTATAAACCCTAAAAAAAGGAAGAGGTATTTATACAAATCACTAAGCGCCACAGTGTCATGCCTTAAAAATCCCTCTACTGCAATGCAGTGCTGCAGTGCGTTCTCTGTGAAAAATGGAGCATCACGATGCTGAAACACTTTAGCGCATATTGGAAAATGCGTGGAACACCACTGCGCCAGCCTCCTTGGGAGTATTTTCGTCTTTTTCGATTCTTTGAAAGCTCAAGTGGTTGATATCACTCCCAATAACTCCAAATTAATCATAAATGACCTGTAAATCTTTAAAATATATGATTTGCTCGAAATTCTACAAATACAGACATTTAAACTAAAAGGATACGTGAATATCCGTTGTGGAAGAAATTGTGTCCCAATTCTAATTCTACAAATCATATAGAAAACATAGGGAATGAAAACAAGATATACATAATCTAATGAACATAGTTTTATATAGAAATTAAAGAGAAAGAAGAGATTCGAGGATCAAATATCCTTAAAGACTAAACTCTTCACGATTCCTCTCCGAATCTCAAACAAAACAAAAACTTAGATCATGAAATCACAGCAACAAATTCCCAATCAATCGAATACCACCATGCGGTAACCTCGTTATTCTCGAGGTTGAGAAACATTGAAAGTTTGTGGACTTCAAGATTAGTTTTGGAATGGGATGATGATTAATTTGAGAGAGAGTATAGAAAAGATAACACCTCACTTTTTTATGTTCTAATTTGTGTCCTTTTAAAAACAAGAAGAAGATGATCCATATTTCGTATCTCTTGCACTTCCTTATATTAAAATGAGAAAATAGTAGGAGGGAAGTTATCAAATAATTTCCACCCTAATAATTGAATTATTAAATTAAAAATATTATATATATATATATATTATCAAAACCATATGTTATATCCAATATAACATATAACCTATAGATTATATTATGTCATACATAATATAACTTACAATTTAATATTTTCTCACTTAACCTATAGTATCAAATATGAATCAAATTCAAATTAATATTTGAATTATATTCAAATATTTTTCTCTAAAATAAAATTTTATATTATAATATATCATATACATTATAATATTTGCATCTCATATAATTAATTTGCTTTATTAATTTGAACAATTCAAATTAATCAAAAAATTAATTGGATTCTCATTAATCACTATTGAGCTAGAGGGGACCTTATAGACCTATAGATTGAAGCTTTAGGTACTTGATTAATTAATCAAACTCTTTAATTAAATTAATTAACTTCCATTAACTATTGGTCACTCTACTAAAGAATGACAGCTATACTCTTCACACCATAAATATATTTCTGTGTCTACTAGATATAACCAATCAACAATGCATTAACCGTTTACAAATTGCTCCTAAGAATAGCTATGCAAAAATTACCATTTTTTCTTATAATTACATCTAACTCCTTAAGTACCTCCGATCCCTCTAATGAACAAAAAGTTATAGTCCAACTATAACCGAACCCCTCTCGGGCTAGAAGAGGGTGTGGCGCTACATTGTTTAAGCCCCCGAATCAGGCCTTAAGGAAACAATTTCTCTACTTACTCTAACTATAGAGAGTGAGTGAATTCCTTTATGTGTATTTGTGTTCCCAACTCCCTAATTAGACGAATTCTCAAAATGGTAGGTATATTAACTTTGCAAAACAAGCCACTCTCACCCATGTAGATCAAAGGACTGTCTTCAAAGGTAGGAATTCACAACTCACTCGAGATTTAGGTCAAGTCACCTATGGTTATCCTGGTGAAATGTAAGTCTCTTCTAGCAACGGTGTTATATAGAAAGGCTATTCACTTCGTGGTATGGTCTTATACAAATTAGAATACCCCCGCTCATATGTATCCACATGAATGATTAGGATTAGATCATTTGTAGCACTTTACAACAATTGTAATAACTAAAAGTGGGTCGTATTCGTAGTATCACTAGGATAAGGTACCCAGTCTTATCTATCTACTAAAGATCATTTAGGTTATCACTTAAACATGATCCACCTATATGTCTCTACATACATGTTTAAGTTACAAAAGATAACCCTGGATCTTAGTTTATTGGTTTTGTGGGTTGATGCAACTAAATGTTAAATAAAATACCTCTTATTAGATAAATAAAGTGTACAATACAATTACAATCTACAAGACCCACGAGATTCAGGGTACATCAAATCTAATAAGCAAGCAAGATTAAAAGCACAAGATTAGCTCTTTTTTTTTAAAGCTAACAAACATAAAGAGTTGTTTTCAAATATAGCAAAATGAGTCAACTTATTTATAAATATAACTAAATGTCATTGTCTATTAGTGATAGAGAGTGATAGATGTCTATCAGTGTTTATCATTGATAGATAGTGACATTTTATTATATTTGAAGATATTTTCAATAGTTTTAGTATTCAATACAATTACCCAACCATAAAACATAATTTGGTTATTAAACAACTTTATTTTTCAAAATAAAATAAAAAAAAGAATGAAATAATGATTATTAGATGTTCTCTCAAGTTTTGCCTTTGAAAATAAGGCTACGTCTATCTCCGAAAAATGTAATAAATCAATCGTAATCTAGAAAGTAGGCCCCATTTGATTATGTTTGTGATTGTTTAGTTGTGTTTCAAAATAGAAATGAAATGTAGGGCCTGCTTCTAAGTATGCAATTGAAGAACATAATCCAATTGAGGCACGTAGTGTGATCAATCCCGATTGCAATTGTTTCTTATAGATATAAATTGAGATTAGTCAATAAAAATAACTACTTCAATTACATTTAAAAACTAACCTTATTCAAGGTAAACCCCGGAAGTTCAAGGTAAATCCCAAAACAATAATAAATACAGCCCCTCGATAGTTAATTAATAAACAACTCCAAAAACATTAAACAAATTTAACTTGGAAAGATTTATTAAAGATCAAGAATAAAGAAAAATTTATTTTTATCATCAAAGTTTTAAATTCTCCACAATCTAGTTGATCAAACTAGAATGAAAGTTCGAAAACATGCATTCTAGATACAAAAATACAAAAAAAAGCACAGAATCTTGAGAGACTAAACTCTATGATAATTTCATTTCATTTTAAATTCTTTTCTACAAATGTGAAAAATATAACACTATATATACGAAAAGGAAAGATACAACTTTTTACTTATATAGTCTGGATTTATCCAAGAGTCTCTTCAACTACTTTCTTAAATATAAATACACGAAATTAAATTGGTTCACCCAAGTTAAATCATCACTATATAGGTGAATGAAATTTATCATTCCCTAAAATTCGATCATGAAATCGAGATTAGATTTTTTTTTCTAAAATTTTCCAACAAATTTTCAGACACATAAAAGGAGTTTATATTTTTAACTCAACATATCTATACTATATTTAAAAATACTATATTTAAAAGAGGCTATGGAAGAGAATATTTCCTTTTCCCCCCTCTACATTGGTAGTAAATGTCTATTTTGCTATTCATAATGGATCGAATGTGACTATTTAAATCTACATATCTTTTAAACTATTGTTTCACCTGTAGATAGCACGTGACTGTTTGAATGTAAATGTCTTTTAAATCTAATAGGTGTAATTGAAGTTAACATAATGCACTTATTCGGGTGGAGGGTGATTATACATCAAACCGATAAATTCAATCATGTATGGAAACAATCCATGGATGAAAATTTTAAAAAAATAGAACATAATGTCAGTACAGACATAATTCCCATCTAAAAAACTATAGACGTTATATGAAAATTTGAAAGGCTATAAAATTTGAAAAAACTATTAAAAGTGCCCATATAAAAAAATAAAAAATGAAAACTAAATCGCTAGGGATAATTTGATTCCCTGAAACATTTTTCACATGTTGTTTTGCTCGACCTCCTTCCTTTTAATGTTTGGTTTGTTTTCGGGTAATTGTTTGTTACTTAAGAATTATAGTACTTACTTCTTTTATGGATTGGTATCGAAGTTTTGTAGTGCCGGTATATAATAATTCATTCTAGTACATTCATTAAAATGATTTTAGATGATTGAAGTTTGTTAGAATGTAAGAAAATTCAAAAAGTTTTTTACAACTACATTCTTTAGCTTTCCTCCAAAATCCAATGTTCTTCATCAAATACCTTCATATGGTTATATAGATTGTGTGACAGAAATCTCATCTTAGGGTTGCTAGAATATATTTCTACAATAAATCAGTTGTAAGTTTAATGATATGTTGGAAAAGTGAAAAAAAAAAAAAAAAAGCAATAAGAAAATGACAAAAAAAAACAAAGTTTTAGACAAAAATATTTAGTAAAAATGTGAGAAAGCATTCAGAGAGACGAACAAATTCAGAGAGAAAAGTTTAGAGAAAATAAAGTTAGACTTAAACACAAAATTTAAATAAAAAATGTTAGGAGAGTAATAAAAAATATGAAATAAAAAAATAGAATCAAATTTTATAAGAAGAAAAGTTAGAGATATGAGACACAACAAATTTTAAGATAGACGAAAGATAATATAGACATAAATGTTCAATCATATTTTGAAGTTATTTTCTTATAAAATTTGTTGGTGGTACGTTTTATATGGTTAAAAATCATTTTCTTACTACTTTTAAAGGATTTGTTAACGGCATATATAAAAGTAAATACTATTTTAAAACTTTAAACAAAAATGTCAACATTTCAGGTGCATAACACATCTCTCACTAATAATTTAAGATGCACTCATTTTTCTTCAAACTAGCATGAATAAAAAAAATCGAGTAATCAAAAATCGCCGTATAATTTTTTTTTTTTTTTTTTAATTAATGAGAAAGTTGCATATTGTCAATTTTGAGACCAATTGCTAATTAACAAGGGTCAGTAAATTAAAAATTTAAAGACAAAAATTGCAAATCTAGATGATGCCACTGAAAAATATGGCTATTTGATCACACCAATTGGCTCAAGTCCAAACGATGATTAAACCTAAGCTCAAAGTGATAATATGACATATAGCCCAAATTAGTCTAAATTCATCAAAGTATATTGGGCCAAACTGAAGAAAATACAATAATTGGGCCCAATGTTCGAATTGGTTCGAGCCCATTAGGACAAAATTGGACCAAAGAAAGAAAGAATTGGATAAAAGTCCAGATTTGGCCCAAATAAGCCTATGCCCAAAGGATGGGCCGAATGCTTTTAAGTACAAGCCTACGTGATGCATTTGGAGACTGAAATTAGTATAGTTCTCATTAATAGTGGAAGACATCTAAAGCGTACAAGACTTCAAGATTTCGATCTATCGTACAAGATTAACAAGCCAAAGGATGATTCAATATCAAGATTAATAAGTTATTATCTAAGGTAGAAGATTAACTAGTTCAAAGACCTTCAATAAGATGAAAATTGAAGACCTTTAATAAGCTACAAGTCGAAAATCTTCAATAAAACTAAAAATCAAAGACCTCCAAAAAAAATCAAAAGCCAAAATCTTTCAATAAATTACAAATCGAAGATCCAAATTGTCTATTGAAGAAACAATAACTATCACGTAACAATTTTGTACGTTCAAGAGATGATATGCTGCCAAACGTGGATGGAGTTTGTCTCTTTAAGAGATGATTCCATCTAACTATTTAAAACTACAATATTTAAATATAAATAGTTTCAATATTAATCTATTCTAATAAAAAGTTTTTAAAAAGTACCATATTATAAAACACCTAAAGATAAGTACTATAATTTGTAAGAGAAAATACTTTATCGCTACAACAAAACTGTGATTCCATGACATTGAAAAATCATTATATCGCCTCTAAAGGTATGAGCATCAAAGACAATTTTTGAAAAATGTCATAATAGTTTTCTAATGACAATAAATAATTGTTAAATAGTGAATTATTATTGACAATCATAAATTGTCATTGTCAAGTATACTATGGGATGTTATATGTATCGACGCCAATTATAAAATGTAAAAAGTGAATATTTAGTGACATTTTTTTCTTGTCAAGAATATCTAAATCATGATATTTTCTTGGCAAGAATATTTAAATCATGACTAATATTTTGTGTCAACAAATGTTCTATCATGATACATTTTTATTGTCACAAAATTTCACATTTATGACACTTCTATATTATCAATATAATACATATCTAAATAGTTTGTTATTTCTTTGAACTACAAAGAAACTAAATATAATAAGGTATAACCACAAGTAACTGTATTATTGCAACAAGTTTTGTCACTAACCAAATGTCATTCACTTACTTAGTAGTTTTACCACTTCAGTGTGTTTGTCCAAAACCTAATAAAAACACAACATTCATTTTAGAGTTCATCAATGTATCAATGTCAACAATAATCACAACATATATGTTTATGTTAGTCTAAGCATTCTTCTCCTACGTCATTCCTAGAACAAAAGTTAAGCATTCATTCTGTGACACCCCGCACATTTTTTAGTAATAATGTAATTTCAGTAACTTTATTATTTAGAAATTTAGTAATTGTTATTAGTTGGAGGGCATTTTAAGTGCAGGAATTTACGTGTTGGCGTGAAAATTATTCAATTTTGAAATTCAATTGGAAAATTAATGACATGAATTAATTTTCTTTTGAAAAGGAAAGGAATTTAATAGTATAGAGTGGAATAAGGAGATGAATTAAATATAATTATACTATTTCATTTTTAATTATTATTATTATTTTTTTTTTTTAAAAAAACCAAACATCTCCTTCTTCCTCTCGGCAAAAAAGAACGCCCACCCTCGTTGTTATCTCTTCCGTCGCCGCCTCCCTCATTGCCCAAACTCCAATCGTCCGTTGCGCTGCTGATTCTCCCTTCGGCCACCATAGACCGCACCGTGCGACTCCCCCATACCCTCCTCTGTCCGTCCATCTGAGTTGCACAAATCTCGCCCAGCTGAAGAGCCATCCATCGGAGTCGTACCGATCTCGCCCAGCCGGAGGATCCGTCCGTCTGAGTCGCCACCGCCTGCTTCGAGCCCGAATTGGAGGAGTCGTCGTTCGCAGCCGCGCGCCACTTCTCCGCCCAGCCCTACAAACCCCTGCGCCGCTGGTCCACCGCCATAGATCTGTCAAACGGGCTGCTCGAGTTTCTGTAACAGGGCCGCCATTCAACTCCAATTTCTGCCGCCGACTCTTGGTTTTGAACAGATCTTGGATTTAGGTAAGGTCAATGTTATGAGATGGATTTCTTGAAGGATTTTTGACACCCATTGATTATTGGAATAAATAATCATTTAATTCATGTTTTGAAGGTTCTAAGTTGTCGTTCGTTGGAATTAGAATCTGTTAGAAGGAGATTTTGGGTCGAGATTTTGGGAGTGGTTGTTGATCAAGTTCTTGGGATAAGCTTTTGAGTAGTTTGAATTTGAATATGAGGTTTCGCAATTATTGTTGGACTGAAATTTAATGGTTGTATTCGTATGTTAGGGCTGTTACTTCAAAGCGTTGTCATCGTTTGGTTGTCTGATTTTATCTCTGGATTTTTGATTAGGGTAAGTAATCTTACTACTGGAACTGCCCACGAGCCAAGCATTGGATGTTTGTTAGCATGATAAATGAAGGTTATGGCAGAATGACAACATGAAAGATTGATAGTATAACATGATTAAAGTATGTTGTGTTACGAGATCCAAATTATTTATTTATGCACATAGACACTTGAATGCTAGTATGAGATGGTATGTGCTTCCATGGTTGTATTTGACCCGATGATGTTGAGGTATACATGTATGTTGTAGAACCATGATGTTGAGGTATATATGTATGTTGTAGAGCCATGATGTTGAGGTTTATATGTATGTCATAGATTCGTACACTGATGATTATGATGTTGAGACTGTGCAAATATCCTTACTGATTAGTTAGATGCCCATTAGAGTTTGTGTTTCCTTCGGGATTCACCAATTTTGTTTTTCCTTCGAGATTTATCAGTTCCATGTTTCCTTCGGGATTCACCAGTTTCGTGTTTCCTTCGGGCTTTGGGATTCACCAGTTTCGTGTTTCCTTCGAGCTTTGGGATTCACCAGTTTTGTGTTTCCTCCGGGATTCACCAGTGTTTCCTTCGGGATTCACCAGTTTTGTGGGCATACTTAACTACAATAGGATAGAACTCAATCTCTTGTCTGTTTCATGTGTTTATGTGTCATAGGTGGGTATCTGGAGGACATAGATGCCTAGCCTGACCCTAGTGGTAGGTTACTTACTGAGTATTTCATACTCATCCTTTCTTATGTTGATGTTTCAGGAAAAGGTAAAGATGCACTGGCAATGGTGCAGTGGATTCGTGATCGTGTCACTGGGACTAGATTTTTCGCTTTCGCACCTTGAAATTTGAGTCCTTATTTTCCTCTTAATATTTAGTTTTACTGTTTAAGAATTTATTATTAAGGATTATTTCTTTTATATACTTTTGTTAGTCTTTAAGAATTTTGGGTACCCTATTATTTGTTTTAACAATTGCATTTAATAAATGTCTTTTGAACTTCTCTTGTTTAATTAGCATTTATTTCAACGTAACTGAGCGTCGTTTTAAATTCTATGCATGCATTTATTTTAGTAACGGCCTAACCTAAGTCCTAGGGAACCGGATCGTTACACATTCAATCTACTAATGTGAACATTTCATAGTTTAGTTCATACTTTAATGACATAGTGACACCTAAGAACAATTCATACTTTAGTTCAATACAATAGCATCCAAACACACAAAACAAATTTCTAAATAGTAATTAGTTCTTAGAGAGTATAAGTATATCATAATAAATCTACTTAGCTTTTTCACTTGTCTCTCCTCTCACATAACAAAAAATGTCTTAGTAGAACTTTCAATTTAGGAACAAAATGAAAAGAGGAAATAGCCCTATTTCCATATAGTACAAACTGTTTCTTACATGAGAAATAAATATAGACAAAAGAAGTAATTACCTAAATTGAAACCCACAGTTTCCAATTCGAAAGTCTACTTTCCTTGAACAAATGTCAACTTCTTAGACGTCTAACCAACAACAAACACAATGTTTAGGTGTTACAACATAGTTCGAAAATCTTAACCAACACTGAGTGAGTTTAAGTGGGATAATATTACCCAAAATCAACCAAAACCAACAATAGACCTTAGTCGGTCAACTCAAGCTAATAAAAAACTACAAATAGTAAGCTTCACCCAAGTCAGAAACTAATCTAACACACATTTTTTTAAAAAATTTAAAATAGCCTCAGATGAATTCAAACTTACAATTTACTAGAAAATAGCAGATTGAAAGATGCTGAAACATTCCAACAATTGCTCGAGTAACTATGACTGAACCAAAATCTTTTGTCAATGATGTGAAACTTGCAACCCACGAGCTATTAGAAAAAGAAAAGAAAAGGCATTGAAGTGTTTAACAGGTAATCAACAAACTTAAGATGGTCTTAAAGTTAGTCTTCAGCAAATAAGTTGAGCAAATATAGAGAAGTAAACAACAAACTCAATGATATATTAACCCAAATTTTGGAAACATGAAAACAAAATTTTAAAAGCTGTGCACAATCAATTATAGAGATTAAAACAAAAGTGCCTAGATCACTCAAGTTAGTAGCAAGACAAAAGTATAAGGAAGAGCTCCACTTTGATGTTTTTATGAGCATTTTCTTGAAACAAATAAATTGTTAATTTAGTCTCACTTACCTAGCCACCTATATTTCAACACAGTTTTAGAACATTGTCATCAAACAAACTCTTTCAGAAGCATTGCAAAATAAGTATTTTAATTATTGGTTATCCAAAAATTTGACAAATAGCAAGAACAATATTGTTAATAACAAAGTAAATGATACTGGCTACCTTCACTTTTGTCTAACTTCTTTTTCTAAAACATTCATCACATTCGCTCTTTCTAGAAATCAACAACATGATGCAAGAGAGCACATTTGAAATGGATTTTATTGGGTTAAATAACATTCAATTCAATTAAATCAGCACATTGACCAAAAGGTGCAAGGAATAAATAACCCTTGAAATGTAGAGTTGCCAATCAATATACTCCAGTACATACTCTGTGAATTCACAACTTCTTTCTAGATTACCTAAATCAGTAGCTAAAATTTATATAAACACCAAGAACATGCTTCTTTTCAGTAAAATAAGACTTCCACTAGCATTTATGTATTTAGCACAAATTTTCTACCAACAGTCTTATAAATAAAATAAAAAGTTTCGAAAAACAAAAAGTCAATCATTAAAATAGTACCAAAAAAATTGTGTTTTGTGATAAAATTATCAATTGACCATACGTGCAGTATGTAGGCCACTGTCTCTAATCATGTTCAAACTCACAGAAGTATAACAAAGTTAGTATCAATCTCTAACACCTAAAAAAAAAAACCAATCAAAACACTAGATATCAAATATCCAAATTCCAAACCTCTATGTGGATGATCTGGGAACTTAGCTGGGGGCAGTAAATGCAAAGTTAAAGAGGCAAATATAATAAGAATTATATATGTCATTGCCAACAATCCCATTGAATTTAGGTCTAATAACAAAGATTAAAAACAAAAAGAAAACAAGCAGAAAATAATGGGAAGAAAGACAATCAACCTTTAAAAGATGGGCGACATAAAAGACAAAAGCTTTTGGAGGATTAACACCAGACATTCTAAAGACAAATGCCATATGGCAAAGACATTCTGAATACTTATGAAGATGAACGAAGGCCTAAAGGACACCGTGAAGACGGTGACCTTGAACACCATCGACGCTAAAGAGTAGATGATTAAGGGTTGATCGAAGACGTTAAGGACGACAAGGGACAACGTTAATTAAAGATGTACTCGTCACTCATGGTGGCTTGGCATTGAAGTCGACTAGCAAAGAATGGGGCAATTGACAAAAATGGTTTATTTGGAGTTTTGTTTTTGAAATTTAGACCATTTTTAAAAATATTATTTTTTGACCCCACAATTTTGCAAACAACATACAATTACTAAAATTTCCGTTCAAATTTCAAAAGTCACAAATCCTCCCCAAAACACCATCCGTTTTTAATGTTATTTTTTTTTTCCTGAGAATATCATTTTCGGCGTTTTCTGAATAAGTAGGCGCCAATTCCTAGTCTAACTCATATAAAATATGTTCAAAGTACACTAATTCCCAGCAAGATCCATGCAAGTAGGCGTCAATTTTCGTCGGACTCATGCAAAATATGATCAAAGTACACTAATTCCCGGCTGGGCCCATGCAAGTATGCACCAATTATCAGTGGACGCATGCAAAATATATTCAAAGTACAATAATTCCCGGTTGGACTATGCAAGTAGGCGCCAATTCTCGACCGGGCTCATGCAAAATATGTTAAATCAATTTCTTTCATACCCATTGAAGCCCGGCTAGGTGATTTCAATCAATTTTCTTCATTCCATTGAAGCCCGATCGGGTATCTTAAACTATTTTTACCCAGTGAAACCTGACCGGGTAATTTTAACTCATTTTCTTTGTACCCGATGAATACTCGGTGAGGTCTGGCCGGATATTTTCAAAAAGAACATTTTTCTATCTTTTTTTAATGTTTTTTTATAATTATATATATAAAAAAAGAAAAAATCAGCCAAACAAGCATAAATACAAGCAAATGAATTTTAACATAGAAAATCACTTTTGGTGGATAATTTTTTTTTTTTTTTGTATTGAAATGTGAAGAATTTTTTGTCAATTAATTTTATATTAATTAATTTTTTGTGAATAAATATTTGTGGTGGAAAATTTTTTATGAATTAATTTGGTAGGTTGGCTGTGATATTAAAATTGAGAATTTAATAAGGGACATTAGAGTAATTCTACAACCAAAGTTTTCTATGCTTACATTATTTTCATCAAGAGGTAAAAAAAAATTTGTTTTTAAAAAATAGATAAAAATACCAAATAAAACAATAAAAAAGTCATTTTTGTCAATTTTTCCAAAGAATAAAATAGGCAAAGGAGGTGTTGACACAAATTGATTGAGAAGGTAATGTGCTTATTTAGGGTTTCTTATTTTATTTTATTTTTAAAAAATAATAAATTAAATTTATTTAATGATATTTACTAAAGGTCATAAATTGGTGACAATGAAAAATGGTCATAAATGAAAAAAGTTTGGAAATTTGCATTTTTTCCGTCAAAAAGGTGTTTTTGTTTTACATTTATGACTTTTTTTTTTCACCCTTACTTTAGTTGTACCCTAAATTTTAAAATTAAAAATAAAAGAAAGCTTGGTATCTATGTCACTAAATTATGATATATATATATATTTGTAGATGAATGAAATATATAGTTTGTTATATAGTTTATTTCCATATTTAATACTAGGGATGACAAGGGGAACAAACTATACTTAATAATTGAATAAGTTAGTTATGAACTCAAATGAGAATTAAACTGGAATTGCAATTGGGTTGAAACTATTATCAATAACTATATTATAGAGATTAAAACAATATATTGACTAAGCTCATTTTCTTTCCTTTTTTTTTTTTTTCTTTTAATAGCATTTTCTTCAATTGTTTGGTGTCGCTATTAAGTATGTTAATATTGTGCCCCAAGAGTTTTAACTACATCAGTCCCGATTTGAGTTATACTTTTTATTGGCGAGCTTTTTTTTTTGGCTTGAGAATCCTTAATTACTAAATACTCTCATGTTCTTATTACATATTTTTTTATCTGGTCTAATTTATAATGAATAAAGATGACATTTTATTTCAATATAGATAGACATTATCTAGAATATGAGAGATTGTTTGAGATTGTTTGAGCGGTAGACATAATTGTTGATCTCTTATCAATTATCGAAATGTTTTAATCTGATATGTGCCGTTCCAAGTGATCAAATATGGGAGTCCCACTTGAAAAGTGTATCAAACTCAAAATTGTGAATATAGACAAATATTTTATAATATTTGAAAAATAATTATAACAATAATACCTAGACAATTAGATATAATTAATTTCATTAATTAAGCGACCATTGATTTGATTGACAAAAATAATTTAGTCATGTGCCTGACAAACTAGAACATAGACGTGTATATGGGTTGGGTAGATTGGGTTATCAACTCAATCAAACCCAACCCTTAAAATTTTGGTTGGATTGGGTTGGGTTGTAGGTTATTTTTTTTTCTTTTTTATTACATTTTTTATTAACTTAAAATACTTAAATTTGTGTACAACACATATTAATAATTAAAATTTCATAAAACTCAAATGTTAAATATCAAAATCCAAAATATCTATTAAAAACTTCATACAAACATCACAAAAATATATATGAGTTATAATATTTATAAATTATATATATATATTAGATATTTAGATTGGGTTGGGTAAATACGAATTTTTATTAGTGTAACCCCTAATCCAAAAAAAAAAACATAAAAAATTTAACCTAATCCAACCTAAAATTAAATTAATCTAATCCAATCTTAACTCGGGTTTGATAGTCAGGATTATTGGGTCACTTGAAGACCCTCTTAAAACAAAAGCCAAATTAAACAACCTTTTTCCCATGGGTGATAAATTAAATAAAAACGACAAAATATTGATTCTTGCGAATCTTGATAAAAAGAATAATAATTATCCCGAATCTTTGCATGCTACATTATTTGTGGAGCACCGACAAGTGCATAATTAATTATTATTCTAGCTCATAATTTCTTCTCACATGTCACATGCTATATTTTTTAAATGACTTAATCCATCTCCATTTAATAATTTAAGCTATTAATAATAATAAATAACCAGCTAATGATCGATAATCAGTTCATTACAGCTATTTTTCTTATAATCAAAAGATTAGTAGAAGCCATGTATTAATTTTCCATGATCATTAAATGAAAACATATCCTTAAGGTCTAACATGTCAATAAATAACCAACCTCTTGGAATTTAAATTATTGGGTTTATTTTGAAAGAACATGGAATATATGTCAATGTTTATTGAGTGTTATTCAATAATCTAATAATTATTGAAATGTAGTCAAATTATTATTGTGTTATATATTTCTTAAAAAAATTAAGTAGTTATCACGTATGTAACTATAATACTACATGTTAATCACACCTTGTTATACTGTATGATTTTGTAATTTAATTTAATCTCATAATTTCGAATCTTGAGTTCAATCTCCAAGCTAATGTGTGACAAAACGTATAGTTTATGGCTTTTAAAATAATCGGTTCACGGGAAGGATTTTCCTTATAATAAAAACATCGTATGTGCGTGCAAGTGGTAATATGAAATTTTAAAATTATTAAGCCTCCATCATGATTGGGTTAAATAACTTAAATTATAGTTATAGTTTTTTTTTTTTTTTGGGTTGGATTTTATATCTTATATGTTTCTGAACTTAAATGAGAGTTTTATAAGTATTTAAAATTTTTAATTTTATGTCTAATAAGTCATTGAATTATAAATATGTATAAAAAATTTATAAACTTTCAATTTGTATCCAATATATTCAATATTTTTTAAATTAATCAATAAATTCATTAGATATACAATTGAATTGGCAGTCTACAAGTTTTTAATTTCGTGTGCAAATTTTAAAGAATAATGTCAAATCAACACAAAATTAGACTTAGTTCAAAAATCTAGAATTTTTTTTAAATAATATTTTTTTAATATATAATGACAAAAATAGGGTTGGAGGGAAAGTATTGTCAAAAATAGGTTTTTAAATCGTGTACCGAGTATACGATTAGCCCTAAATCGTGTATGGGTACACAAGTCCCTGTCCATCTGGCACACATAGTCTGTCGTGGCAGTCATATGACTGAGGAAGTCGTGTACCCGGTACACGACTTCCTCTCCATTAAATTGCCACTCGCCCCTTCTTCTTCCTCACCAAGAGCTTCTACCTTTCTTCCTCCTCACTGAGACCTTCGACGATTTTGCTCCATTTTGCTTTCTGCCTTCCAAAATCTTGCTTCTTTTGCTCGATTTTCCTCACCGAGTCCTCCATTTCACCGAGTCCTCGATTTTCCTCATCGAGTCCTCCATTTGTTCGTCCGTCCAAAATCGTCTGACGCTTCTGTGGTAAAATTCTTTCTCTAGTTGTTTTACAATATATAATCGTCCGAACTTAGATCTTATATTTTTTTTATTTGTTTGGGTTGATTTAATCTTAGAAATATATAAATGTTAAACTTAGAAATATATGAATTTGTTGAGCTGATCTTATATGTATATTAGATCTTATTTTTTTTATTTGTTTGGGCTGATTTAAACTTAGAAATATATGTATGTTAAACTTAGAAATATATGTATTTGTTGGGCTAATTTTATATGTATATGTTTATGAACCTTAAATCTTAGGTCTTATATTTTTTTATTTGTTTGGGTTGATTTAAATATATAGTTTATAAATCTTAGATTTGGGCTGATTTAAATGTATAATATTTAGATCTTATATGTTAAACTTAGAAATTAGATTTTGTTGGTTGACATTTTAACATATTTTTTTGTCAAGTATAACAGTTGAAAAAATCATAATAAATATGTCGATGCGTCATGAAATTAGTTATTTTTGAACTTGGAAATGATGGAGATAGTGACATTGACGTTGAAGTTGATGAATTATTTGGAAACGATAGTAGTGGGGAACATGATCTTCAGTTAGTACTATCGAAAATGTTCACCCAAATAGATTCGGAAATGACAAATTCAACGTGTGAACTAGGGTCTATTTTGGAAGGAATGTTGTTTAATACCAAATAAGATTTACAGCTTGCTGTAAAAAAATATTGTGTGACAGAACACTACGAAATTGTCGTAGTGGAATCAAATCCGGATCTTTGGTATGTTAAATGTAAATCATAGAGTGACGGTTGTGCTTGGAGGTTACGGACATGTCGGCGTAAAACTCATGGGATGTTCGAAATCACCAAACTTCAAGGAGAACACTCATGTTTGTTTTTAGAATTGACACAGGATCATTCATAGCTTGATTCAAATTTCATGAATATTGAAATTCAAAATTTGGTTAGAGCTGATCCTGGAGTACCTGTGACCCTACTCCAAGAAGCCATTAAAAAACAATATGGCTATAATGTCAATTATAGACGGGTGTGGCAAGCCAAGAGAAAAGTATTGATTGCCGTGTTTGGCAATTGGGAGAAATCATATTCGGAGCTTCCGTATTGGTTGAGTGCTCTTATTCGTTACAATCCAGGAACACGAACAAATTGGATTTTCCTTCCCTCTGATTTGTCAGGTACGACTATTTCTAGACGAGTTTTTTGGTCTTCTGGTCCTGCAAGAGAAGGGTTTAACCATTGTAGGCCATTAATCCAGATTGATGTAACTCATCTCTACGGAAAGTATAAGGGGAAATTATTGACAGCCTTATCTATTGAAGCAAACGGACATATATTTCCCCTTGCTTTTGCTATCGTCGAAGGTGAGAATTCGTCCAGTTGGTCATGGTTTTTGTGGGCATTGCATGAATATGTTACCCAAAGAGAGGGTATTTGCTTGATTTTTGATAGACATAAGGGCATTCTTGATGCAATTAATAATGAAGAAATTGGTTGGAGTGAACCCAGAGCGTACCATCGATATTGTTTTCGCCATGTTGCCAATAATTTCAATACAAAATATAAATCAAAGCAACTAAAAAATTTAGTGTTTAAGGTCGGAAATCAACACCAAAGGCGTAAGTTCATTCGGTGCATGAAAGAACTGAACCAATTGCACCCTGAATGTCTTGAATTTTTCTCAAACATTGACTTGGAAAAATGGGCATAGTCACATGACGGTGGGTACCACTATGGGTGGATGACAAGTGAATGCATGAACGGTATTTTCAAAGGTGCTAGAATGTTACCAATTACTTCTTTGGTTCGGCTAACATTATATCGCAAAATACTGTATTTTGAACGCCGGAGATAAGAAATCAGTGAACACTCGATCGTGGGGACATATATACAGAATATACCATAAAAAATTGAAGAGGTGGGAAAAACGAGTATCGACACATACGGTGACATCCATTGACAAGGAAAGTCAAATTTTCGAAGTACAAACTAGCATAAGTTTGATTTCTCTCTATAAAGGATGACACACCCAAGTTTTGAGCTTGAAAGAAGGAACATGTTCTTGCAATAAGTGGCAATCATTCAAGATTCTATGCTCTCTGTAATTGCAGTGTAATTACATGTATATGACATACCTACCACTTATTGGTGAATGCTACAAATTGTCCAATTTCAAGCCTTGTTATGAAGGCCGCTTCCATCCAATTCAACACCCAGATTATTGGCCAGAATTATCATTTACAGAAGTTCGTCCAAGTGCGGACTTACTAAGAGAACAAGGTCGGTCAAAAAGTACGCGCATTCATAATGAAATGGATTGGAGAGAAGTAAGCCAAAGAGTGCGATGTACAATTTGCAAGGGAGAAGGACATAATAGACGCACTTGTCCACAATGTACACTGGGTGCTTCGTCGTCTTTGGGTCATTAGGTATATTTTTTTTACTTGTATATTTTATGTACTTGTATTCTTTATGTACTTATATTTTTCATGTAATTGTATTCTTTATGTATTTATATTTTTCATGTAATTGTATATTCTATGTACTTGTATTCTTTATGTACTTATAATGAATTTATGTAATAAATTTATTTTATGCAATTGTATCTTTTTATGTACTTTTTATGTATATTTTATGTCATGGATTTTATTATGTAATGTAATTTGAACTTTTTAGGTATTGGAGCATGGTTCTTCTAATCCTATACAATTATACCAACAAAATACGCATCGTTCACAGACAGTATGGGATAGTTCTTCCATTGTAGTGTTAAGTTATCGGAGAAGGGAGGCGACTGCACAACATACTATCCCATTTGATCACCGCATTATTCCATATGTTCAGCAGGCAGGTTTTCTTGGGGTTGCACAAATTGGTTTCATCCAGCTTGATTGACACCTTATTACTGCTTTAGTTGAGCGTTGGAGACCAGAAACCCACACATTTCACCTGCCTTGTGGAGAATGTACGATTACACTTCAGGATGTTGCCATACAATTTGGGTTACGAGTGGACAGGCAACCTTTGACAGGTTCACTACAGTATGAGTGGAAGAACGTTTGTGAAGAGCTCTTAGGCGTTTTATCAGAGGATCTGAAGGGATCAAGATTGAGTATCCCTTGGTTGGCGTCCCAGTTTCCAGAATTATCTCCCGATGCTGACGACATCAGCGTACGTAGGTATGCACGAGCATACATCCTGCAGCTTATTGAAGGATTTTTATTTACTGACAAGTCAAATACTCTGGTGCATCTCATGTTCCTCCCACTATTGTCTGATTTCGAGCACGCTGGTACGTACTCGTGGGGTGGTGCATGTCTTGTATGGTTATATAGAGAACTTTTTCGGGCTTCTAATGCACAAGCATTGGAAATAGTGGGACCACTGATACTATTACAAGTATGGACTTATGATCGATTTCCAATTATAGCACTACAAGTCCAACTACAGGCCCCAGATCATCGTCCACTTAGTGTCAAGTATTATTTCATTTATATATTTATTTTGTTACCATTTTATGTAAAAATATAAATTAATTGTATTTTTTATAATTTTAGATGAAGTGGCGTATTAGCTGCCCCTGAACAGTCATCAAATATGCTGCTCGTGTATAGAAAAATATTCGACATGCTGATGCACAATCAGGTAGTAATGTGTATATAAATGAATATTTAAAATATTTTATATGTATACTTATTATTTTTATTTTGTCAGATTATTTGGATGCCATACACACAGATTTGGTCATCCGTACCTGATTATAGTCGTGATGGTGAAGACATCTGGTTGACCGTTAGCCCTCTTATATGCTTCCATATAGTAAAGTGGCATCATCCAGATCGTGTGTTGAGAAAGTTCGGTCTGTGACAAACGATACCTTCGTTGTCCTATACACTCCCAGCACTACACCAAATCGATTTGAGAGGTAAGTACGATCAAGGCTGGCGTCGAATCCATGCGGAATATTTATCCTACTGGCATGGACGACATGATCGTTGTGTACAGGGAGAATTAACAAATGAGCCAGTTGTACCAGACGACTACTTTTCCAGGTATAATTCGACCAGGAGGCGATTTATCACACTTAACGACGCTTACTATTACTTCATGGTAAGAGATTTAAAATCAGACATTTTCCATATATATGATATGAATATTGTTGAATATTTATTTCTTTTATTGTACAAAATAATTTTATCGACGATGTTCAACAGTATTCAGTGCAGAATAACTTACCAGAATTGGGTTCAATGTGTCAGCAAACATTGGTCAACGTAGAAGGTATTATTCAACAAACAAGACGACTCATTGTTGCTGACACCGATCGAAGACGTGTTCGTCGTAGACGACAACGACAATAGGGTGAACCTAATTTAGAGAGACAAGAAGACAACCCCCATTAGGGGTAAAGGTGAGGGGGGTCGTTTTTAAATTTCATGTAAACTTTCATTTTCAAATTGTAAATTAAAGAACTAATTATAAATATTCTTTAATATCATGATATATATTTTTTTAATATGAGTGCAAGATATTTCATTGTAGATTTAATATATAATTAAGTTTAATAATGAAGGAATTTGTGGACCAATTCCTAAAGTTTTAATATTGTCGTACATCTACAATTGAAAAAAAAAATAGTCAACAAACTTTTAAAAAAAGAGAAAAAAAATAAGCAAATCGTGGATTGGGTCCACGAGTTTGCTTGACCAAATAAGCAAATCGTGGATTGGGTCCACGAGTTTGCTTGACCAGTCAACTAGTTAGCCGATGTGGTGTTGACTAGATTAAATGGTGTACACGAGTATGTCACATGGAAATCGTATATCCGGTACACGATTCCACTATCCCAATTTTGTCAATAGTTTTCCAAAACATCTATTCTTAGAAAATCTTTCCCTCCAATCCTATTTTTGTCATTATATTTTTTTTAAAAATTCATTTTTACCTATTCGACACTTTTAAATATTTATGGACTTATCATATACATTCAGAATTGCTATATTGTAACTCGACACCTATCATGATGGAAAGGGTTTTACATAGAAAAACAAAGTCCCACATTACCTATGAATTAAAAGAATAGATAATCCATTATAAAGTATCAATGGACTTAGGCTGAAACTAAAAGCAAAAGAATAAGAAATTATGTCCAAAATTGGCCATAACAAATTATTGTGTGCTTTATCAATTTTTAGTCATTATTTCTTTGAAAACACTTTTTGATCCAATAAACCAAATGTCATGTAATGATGGGAGAATAGTGGTGACTATATCTCAAGGATTAAAAAAAAAAAAGAAGAAGAAAAGAAACTACCTTACAAACGAAAGGTTGATACTCATAGTACGTCAAAGACTTTCTATCATAGTTGTTAGAATATCTTAAACTTGTTATCTGATATTCCAAATGACCAAACATGGGAATCTCATTATATATAAATACTCTAATTTTAAAGGTGCCTCTGTAATCTATATTATATGATACTTTTCCTAATAATAAATTGATATCTCTCTGCCTATGGAAACATAAAACCTACATTGTTAGTGAACTACGTAAATCTCTACATCAATTTTTACTGTTTACATTTTTCTCACTTTTTTATTTGTCGATTTCATAATGGTAGTTAAGAAAGTATTTGTAGAAGAAGATACTTCTTCATTATGAAACCTGAAATAAACATTATCTAACACAAAAAAAAAACTTGTTACACATGATGTTACAACAATTCAAAGGATAGATAAACATAGAAGAATAAAACATGAACAGAACACGAAGTTTGATAACTCAGTTCAATGCAATACCATAACGTCTAGGGGCAGTGTGTCCATAAAAGATAAATTCACTAATATAATGTCAAACGATTACAACATTGTATTTATCTATAAATAAACGACAATTATAGTGACAATCAAATAGCTTAACTTCTAGAATGATCACTTAGGCTCTCTTTAAGTGTGAGCCACCCTCTCAACTTCTATCTTACCAACTTCAAATGAAGAACACTTTACTTGGAGAACTTAGACTACCCCTAAGTTTGAGAATCCTTTCGCAAAATGTAATAAACGATTTACCAAGATCTAAAGAAACACTAAGATCGAAAATAGCACAAACTTCACAATCGTAAGATTGAAATATTTGTGTTTTCCGCCACTAATACAAGACAATGACTCAAAATCTACTTCAAAGCGGCAACCCTAAAAGGACCACATTCTCTTAAATATGAACAAGGAAAAAAGCAAACCAAACCCTCACCATAATCTGTAGAGCCCAGAAAAAGAAACAAATATGTGAGAACATATGCATGGTACTTTTTATATGAGGAAAATATATTATGTCTAGAACAACATTAATAGGGATATTATTCTGTCTGGAACTATATTTGCAAAGGCATCGTGAAGGATAATCCTAAGGATAAGATGACAAACTATAACCGCTTAACAAATATTGCCAACACAAAAACTAGTAAGATTTAGAATAGTCATCGAAGTAAATGACTATTCTAATATCTTACTAATACTCTTGTTTTCCTTTATATGTTCATGTGTTAGCACTATTCTAATGCAAGAGATATGGCATTTTAGAAATTTAATCCCAAGAAAAACTCTTTTTCTAATAAACCCTAAAAAACCTAATGAATACTATTTGCTTCTTATATTTCACATCGTGTATTAGAATCAAATTTATAACAACTCTAAGGAAGTTTTAGTTGGAAGATCTTGATCAAGTCAAGTTTTCAAAGTTAGTTGTCTATCAATACTCAAGATTGTGGAGAAATTAATGGGAGAAATCGTTATTAATCTGGTGTCTTCCCAAAATATCAACTAATTGTGTGATTGTTTAATTAACTTATTAGAGATCAAACATTTGATTTTCATTATTAAGTTTCAAAGAGAGTTCCCATTTTACAACAATGGCTTCAAAAGCTAGCGTCGCATCTTTCGCACTCCTCCTCACTCTCAATCTGCTCTCTTTATCTTTGGTTTCCTCTTGTAGCGATTGCTACGATCCGTCCAACCCTACACCTACACCTTCACCTTTACCTTCATCCGAGGAGGGAAAACGATGCCCCAAAGACACTCTTAAATTCGGTATTTGCGCGAAATTACTCAAAGGTCGGACCGACGTTGCCATCGACAAGCGACCGGACACTCCATGCTGTAGTTTGATGGAAGGGCTTATAGATCTTGAAGCTGCTATATGCCTTTGCGTTGCTATGAAAGCTAATATTTTGGGCAAGAAACTAAACATCCCCCTCTCTCTCACCTTGATACTCAGTGCCTGCAATAAGAAAGTTCCAAAAGGCTACCACTGCTAATTTTATTTCTATCTTTAAATTTGCATTGTTTATTTTAGAATAATTCTAACAATTCTTCCTTCTTTATTTGTTTTTTGGGTTAGGTTTATGACTTTTCTCATTAGTGATTGTATTTTTTAAATTAGAAATCAAAGCTCTCATCCTTTCCATTTTGTATATATCTATCCTTAATTTATTTTTCCTCAAAATTATGAACATTTTCTTTTTAAAATAATTGAAAGTTCAGTTTGGATTAAAATCTCGTGATTTAAGGACTTACAAAAATACAAACAAGAAATTAATTAAAAACCATTCATTTACTATTATTTGTTTTTTTTTTTCCGTCTAAATTATCTTTGAACCAAATTATTATTGCAATGAAGTTATATTTCATTACAAATTCTAGAAGGGTTCCCTACAATTAAAATTTCAAACTATAAGAGTAATTCAAAACATTATATATATTTGAATATAATCCATTGTAATTATATTCCAAAACTTTTTCTAAAAAAAAAAACCATTTTTTTTTTACAAAAGGTATTTTTGATTAAATTCGTGAAGTAAAGAAATCGAACTTCTGATCTTGAGGTTGACAAAATAAGTAGTTGTGTTCATTTTAATCTTAAAAAAGTCAAAACTTATGAAATTATTAGGATTAACATCATCAACCATCAATAATTATTTACAAATAGTGCCCAAATTTAAATAGTCTATATATGATAGACCATATTATTGGTCTATCGATGTTATACATAATTACCCTATTATTTACCACAGTATATATAAGTTTATCCTAGGATACATTATCGCTCAAATTAAAATTGATAGTAAGATCATATAAATAAATACAAAAAAAATTATACCAAACTTAAAATCTAAAACTATTACTTATATCCGTTAAGAGAAATTATTTTTAAGTCAGGATGGCCAAGTGGTAGCAAGCTTTTAGCCATTGGAATCTCAGTTTATGTAGTTATTCAATGTATGTTTAGTTATATATTTATGGATATTTAGTTTTGGACAGTTGCAAGAATGGCAAGAAAAAAAAATTGTAAACTTAGTAATAATTTTCTTTTTATATTTACAAATATAGCAAACAAAAAAAAAATCCTATTCTCATTTTTATTATTTTAGTCTCTCTTTTTGGTGTATCACTCATATGTCAGTTTGGCTCACCAACATGTGAGTTGAGTTTGTATAATATACCAACTCATTGTTTGGCTTTGGTGGAGTTGAGTTGGTATATTTTACCAACTCATCCCAACTCACTCCAACTCCCCCTTCTCATGTTTTAAATAGTTTCACCCATCGGCCATTCCCACACTTCGAGAACTAACTTCAGGATCCGACAACCACCTCCGATGACAACTTCAGCAACTAACTTCGGGCTCCGACAACCACCTCCGTTGACAACTCCGGTGACCAATTTCGGGCTCCAACAACCACTTCCGATGACAATTCCGACGAAGAAATCCATAGCTCTGACGACCAACTCCAACAATCAATTATGGCCTTTGACAACCACCTCCGGTGACCCAACTCTGACAATAACCTTCACGCTACCAACTCCGACGACCAATTGGCTCTAACAACAAACTCCAATGACCAACTCCAACAATCACCTTCGTAGGCTCTAATAACCACCTCCGACTACAAACTCCGATGAAAACCACATTCGATGATCACCTTTGAACGAGCAACGCCGACGACCAACTTGAGGCTTCGACAACCACCTTCAACGACAAACTCCGACAACCAACTCTAATACCAACTTCATGAGACGGAATTTTGGCCTTGATTACATGAATACAACAATGTTCAAGGCAATGGTGGAGGGGTCATGATCTTTAAATAACTTAGATCTGAAAGACCAGTAGCCGACCGAAGTACGTATTTGAATCTTTTTATTCATGCCTTTGTCATCATTCATGGGTTAATTTGAATATTGTTTCTTTTGTTTTAGAGTACATTATGTTTCTAGTACATCATAGTTCAATTACGATGATTCAATTCGTCTTGTTGGTAACGATTTTGAATAATGTGTATCGATAAATTATTTATACACTAATGTTATACTTGAAATCTTTTTTCATTTGAACGGGTGGTTAGCTTTTAAAAGATACTGATACACTTATACTACACCAATATCATACTTGAAATGAATTTTGAATTGACATTGCAATACTACTATATTACACCAATGTTGTACTTGCACTACAAGAAATGAACCTTCTCCCAACGTGAAAAACCGTCAGCAGACACTAGAAACCACATTGGGAGAAGCTCTACCAATGACAAAACATGTCGGGAGTTTACCGGGAGTAACGCCTCGGGAGAGACGGAAGTAGCCCATCAACAGTTAGAATAAACTTTCGATGGTGTATGTATGCCATCGACAACTATAATCTCCCAACGGTCAGTTTACGCTGTTGGTGGATAGGTGTTCTCCCAACGACTTCTTTGACCGGTCGGTAAATATCCACAAACACACCAAACTTTTAACTTGCGTAACCTACCAATGACGTGTCGGGAGATAATGTGTCCTCCGAAGGTCTTTCACTCGTTGGGACTTCTATTGACATTTTCATTTTTTTTAATTATGGTCTTCATAATTTAATAATGTTATATAAATATTAATTTTATAAAGCAAAAATTTGTTGATAACATTGAAATCAACCTTTTAGTTCACAATGATGTCTCTTCATACCATTGTAAACATCCATACAATATATCACCTAAGTATTCCATAAAAGCATAAAATTTCCAATAATAAAAAAAAAAAAAACATAACGTTGAAATCACCCTAGCTATATAGATACTCCATGAAATATATAAGTAGCTGTTCACATGAGTCGCATTATGTTGGCATGATTTTCGGGTTGATACTTCAAGAGCACCTCAAAATCTCCAACATTACCTAAAATGATATTAAGGTACCCACTGGTGGCCAAGAAAAAGCTGAAATGGTGGCAAACAAGACCTGAAACGGGTGACCGCTGAGGGAGTTCTAAAGCCGCTAGGGACAACAAAAAATGGGTAAACATATTCTCCATCAATCTTCCCCTTCATTGAAAGTTATTGCTGAATTAACATTCGAATCATACTTTTAAGTCTATAATCCTCCACTATTAATCAGACCCATAATTGTTAACTCAAAAAAGGAACATGAAATTCCCGCAGAAAAAGATGAAATCAAAACCCCAGAAAGATTTTCACTAGAAACATGTTCTTAAAACAAATAGACAACCAACAGAAATAGAGAGAGGAAGAGGAGAGACCTAAAATGGCGAGCTCCTCCGTAGAAAGGAGGGTCTGAAGGAGGAAAAAGGAGAGAAAAAGAGAAGAAAACACGGCAGGCGGCAGGACGTTGAATGTGACGGATGAGGAAGGGTTAGAGGCAGATCTGGAAAATGAGGGAGAGATGAGAAACACGATGGCGGACGTGAGGCTGAGTACGATGGACGAGGAAAGGCTAAAGGCAGATATGGAAAATGAGGGAGAGACTAGGCACACGATAAAGGGAATAAAATTGATGGAGGAAAATATGAGGGTTTTATAAAACATCTACTGATGCTCATTTAACCAATCGAGAGATATGCTATCTTCCGACGCCCCTTTTATACTGTCGGCAGTTCCTCTAAAATTACATTTGTTTCGGGATCTGCCGATGGGTAAGGATACGACATCAAAGATTCTACCTATCTTCCGACGCCCATTATACAGCGTCGGGAGTTATTTCAAACCTTCCAACGCCTAAATATCCGATGGAGAATGCTTGTTCTCCTGACCACTTTCTTCCGACGCTGAAATTATGCATCCGTAGAAAGCTTTTTTCTTGTAGTGATTGATATTTAATTTAGCATAAATATAATTTGATGTACTATTTTTTGATAAGATAATTGATATATTGTCAATACAACGATGTTAAACTTAAGATGAATTTAGAATGAGTGTTGATATACTACTTATACTCTATTGATATACTTGAAATAATTTTTTAATGATTAGTAATAATATATTATTGATACATTACTTATATATATGCGTGTGTGTATAATAGCTAGATTTGAGAAGAACTTTAAGGAAAGAATAAATAATCTCCGAAGGAAAACAAATAATAGCCCGTGAAATTTGTAGAATCCTGTTGATAAATAAGGAAAAATTTGTAAAATCTATTACAAGTCACGGAGCAATGTCCTTGACATGTTGAAAGACGTGTCATTAAGGACGGGAACGTACACAAATAACTATGCACCATACATATCAATATATAAAAAAGAAATGTCCAGGCAGAAACTCCACGATATAAAACATGTTGTGACTATAACATAATACAAAGACATGTTGTGAAACATGTTGGACAAGTTTTTCCTATAATAAAATCAGCCAATCACATTATCGTGACAATGTATAACATAAAATAACACAAAGCTTAATTAATTAAATTAATTTAGAGTATTTTGATATTTTTCTAATTTTAAGTTTGAAAATTAAAAATATGAATTATACCAAACCGATATTAAAATTTTCAACATTGTCAAAGTGATCAAAGCTCAATTGACATAAAAACTTATACGATCAATCTTTGATATCAAATTGACGAAGTCAACAAGTGAAATTAAGATTTGAAATCTATGTTACCTTATTTTATTCAATTAAGTTACTCTCATTTACTACATCGTATTAAATCATGATTATGGTTAGTATATGGCTAACGAATACTTAGGTAACATTGAGAATGACAAAGTTTTACCTTTTAGCTTTATTTTACTTTTTTTTTTTTATTTATATATCTTTCAACTATAAAAACACAGGGTTAAAAGAAAAGAGTTTTAACAAAATGAAAAGAAATAGGAGAACGAGAAAAGGAAGGTCATTGGAGCAAGAGAAAACCAAAGCTTTTGTATATATTTATGAGAATCAGAGGCACAATATATATAAAGGCTAGGACGAAAAACTCTTGCCCTAAATACACATACAAGATAATTCCTCATGTAACAGAAATAATAAGGAGTAAGAAAATTTGTTAATATTGGACCCTTATAACATAGGCTTACATTGAGGAAAAATAAATATAAAAGGGTCGAATTAATGGGCTTCCTTAACACCTCTGCAAATCGATGGCAGGTGCAACGACAACAATTAGCTTGCTCTTTAGTGTGGAAAAGCTAACAGCGGACAATGACTTGGCGAGAGCATTAAATATTGGTTCAAATGCATGAAGGTGACAGATCTGAATCTTCTACTTGAAAACAAGATCATAAACAGAATATATATATCAAGTTCAACATATTTTGTTTCAGAGTGTAAGAAAGAATTTACAAGCAAATGCACTGCACTGAGATTGTCACAACACAAAATAGGAGGGTGAGATAAATCAATACAAAGTTTCGTTAAAAGGGAACGAATCCACAACCATTTTAGTAGCCACAAGGGCAAGATACCGATATTCGGCCTTCATGTTGGAACGAGATATAATTGACTACTTCTTGGAACCCAAGTAACCAGGTTCCCACCAAAGAAAACACAAAACCCAGAAGTTGATTTTTGATCATCAGGATTCGATGCCCAATCAACATTAGCAAAACCATGGAGCATTAAATGAGTAGTCCCATAAAGCAATAAGCCATGAGATAAAGCACCCTTCAAATAACGCAAGATACATTTAACCAATTGCCAGTGGAAAATAGTTGGTGAATGCATGAATTGACATGCTTTGTTAACACTATAAGAGATTTCTGGATGTGAAAGAGTAACATATTACAAAGCACCAATGACACTTCGATATGTATGTGGATCATCAAATTTCTCACCTTGATAAACAAATGGTATAGGATCCTTACCATAAGAGTGGTGATCGGTTTAGCCTCAGCCATCTGGGTATGATGTAATAGATCCAAAATGTACTTAGATTGAGAAAGAAACATACCTTCAGTTGTAGGATAAGATATCTCAATCCCAAGAAAATAGTTAAGCTGACCAAGGTCTTTCAAGGAAAAAGTGGAATGCAGAGATTGAACTAAACCATAAAATTAATGAGACGAGCTACTCGTAACAATAATATTAGCAACATATATTAAATTATAACAACAACTAGTAGAGTTAATACAAAGCAGTAGAGAACTGTTAGCCTGAGAAGTTCAAAACCTAAGATGATGTAGCATGAAATCAACCACTCATACCAGGCACATGGGGCCTATTTCAAGCCATAAAGAGCTTTTATTAGATAAAAACCAAGGTTGAGAACCAGTTACTCTAAAACCCAGGGGTTGTTCCATGTAAATAGACTCTTGGAGATAACCATGAAGAAAAGCATTATTAACAACAAGCTGATAAATAGTCCATCATTTTATAAGAGCAAGGGTTAAGAGAATCTAAATAGTGATAGGCTTAACAAGACTAAATTTCTCAGCATAATCAATATTAGGAGTTTGATGAAATCCTTGGCTAGTAACCAAGCCTTATATCTAGAAATAGAGTCAGCTGACTTTCATTTAATTTTAAACACCCATTTATAACCAACAATCTTTTTATCAACAAGCTTAAGAACTAATATCCAAGTCCTATTTTTCAACAAAGCATTATACTCATCCTCCATAGCTTTCTTCTAGTGAGAATGTTTGAGAGCTTCCTTTGTTAAGGTTCATGCCCTAAATCTCATGGGTCCCATAGTTTGTAATTGTATTGTACAAACAGTTTATTTATTTAACAAAATCTGAGGTATTTTATTTGACATTTAGTAGCATTCACCCACAAAACCAATAAGCATACATCAAAGGTTATTTTCTGTAGCTTAAACATGTATGTAGAAACATAAAAGTAGATCGTGTTTAAGTGATAACCTAAATAATCTGTAGTAGATGGATAAGGCTGGGTACCTTATCCTGGTGACACTACAAATACGACCCACTTTGTAGATGTTACAATTGTTGTAAAATTCTACAAATGATGTAATCCTTATCATTTATGTAGAGGTATGTGAGTGGGGGTGTTCTATACAAAAAGGGTTTGTATAAGATCGGACCATGAAATGAGTAGTCTCATTATATAACATTGTTAATAGTAGAGACTTACATTTCACTAGGATGACCATAGGTGACATGACCTAAATCCTGAGTAAGTTGTGAACTCCTGTCTATGAAGACGGTCCTTTGATTTGTATGGATGAGAGTGGCTAGTTTTTCGGCACACTATGCCTACCATTTTGAGGATTTATCTGGTTGGAAAGCTGGGAACACAACTACACAAAATAAAATTAACTCCTTCTCTAATGTCAGGGTAAGTAGATTAATTGCTCCCTTAAGGGTTGATTCCAGGGCTCGAACAATGTGGCGCCACACACTCTTTTGATCTGAGAGAGGTTTGGTCATAGTTGAACTATGACTTACTATTCATTAGAGGGATCAATGGTACTTAAGGAGTTAAATATAACTACAAGGGCAAAATGGTAAATTTGGCCTAGTTGTACTTACAAATAATTTGGGAAGAGTCATCGCGTTGTTGACTGGTTATATTCAGTAGACATAGAAAAATATCTGTAGTGCGAAGAATGCAGTTGTCGATCTTTAATGGAGGGATTGACAGTTAATAGATGTTGGATAATTTGATGAAAAGAGTTTAATTAATTATTCAAGTACCATTCGAGCTTCAATTTATAGGTCCATAAGGTCCTCTCAACAGCTCAATTGGGATAGTTAAGAATTAAGTTTTGGAGTAATTTGAATTGTTCAAATTAATATGATAATTAAGAATTAAATATTGGATTAATTTGAATTGTTCAAATTAATTGAGTGAATTAATTATATATGATATAATAAATTTAAGTTAATTATATGTGATATAATTAATATAATGTATTTGATACATTATAATATATAGTTTATTTTGAGAGGAAATAAATATTTGAATATAATTCAAATATAAATTTATATGAATTTGATACATATAAAAACTATAGGTTAAAATATAATATGAATTAGATTTATATTAAACATTATAGATTTTATGAGAGATTAATAACTGCCGCTCGTCCAGATTCGTCGCCGCTCCTTCGTCCGGCCAACCGTTGGTCCGTTCTCCTCCATGTCGCCCAGCCCCTACCGCCATCGTGGTTGCCGGCGAATCTGTTGGATTTGGGTAAGTTGGTGTTTCTTTTCTCGAATTGGATCTACTGGCCTTAATGTTGTGCTTCAATATTTTTATTCACTTTTGTTTGGATTTTGATCGAGTTTTAGAAAAGTTTGGAAGTAAAAGGGGTGCCATCAAGGAAAGTTGGAAGTGGTTTCTTCTTTGGGTAAGCTTTTGGACATTTAAATTTTGGTTATCATTGCGGGTTGTTGTGGATTGGGTATTTTGGATTTGAGTCTAAGGATTTGAATTTAGTTGTTTGGGCTGAAATTGAATGGTTGTATTCCTGTGATAGGATCGTTACCTTAAGTTGTTGTATTATTTTGGTTGCCTGATTAGTTGTGAAGCTTGACATCGAGGTAAGTAATCTTACTATTGGAACCACCTTTGTGTCGGGCGATAAGATTAAGGATAATTTTGTTGATTCTGAGATTGAATGAACTGTTTAGAAAGAATATATGAGCATGTGATAATATGTTTGAAGCATGTTATATGTATGAGCATGATTTAGAAATTTTACGAGGTATATTAGCATAACGATTGAGCTTGCACCTAAATTATGAGCTAAGTGATACTACTACTGAAATTCCATAGCGCTAGACGGAAATTAGATATATGTTGATGTACATGTTTTCATAAGATTTGTTTTTGGATCTATAAATGTATATCGTGCGATTTACCATAAAATTATGAATGATCCATTATGTAAATGTTTTAAGGAGTACAATGCATGAAAGTGATGTACTAGGGTCGGTTCATTTTTATGAGATTACACGTGCTTGTTTAGACTAATCTGCATGACATTATTTACAAGATTTTCTTGAACTCGTGAACAGGTAAATGTTACATGTAAATATGATATTGTATGCGATCACTTTCCTTTCCAACATTTGATTTATTTGAGCGCATGAAAGTGATGCATGTCTAGGGGCACTAGTGCATGAAGAGATGTACTAGGGCCTGTATGTATGAATGTGATACATACCTAGAGAGGTTGAGGTGTACGAGAAAGGTGCACGCTCAATGGGTTATGTGTATACATAACCATGTGTACGAAAGAGGTGCACATCCTTGCATTCATAGACAAGACCTGGGGTGTATGAAAGTGATGCAGTCCTAGAGGATTTAATGTATATGAAAGAGATGTAAATCGGACTTAATGTGTGTGAAAGTGACGCACGTGTAAGGGAAAGGTAAAAGAGTGAGCCAGTTAATAGAACTCTTCTGGTACTACTAGTGTAGAGTTCTAATTCTTGTAGCATTTATTGGATATAAGTTCTTAGCCTAACCCCAGTGGTGGGGTTACTTATTGAGTATTTTATACTCATCCTTTTTATGTTTATTTTTCAGGTAAGGGTAAGGACACGCTGGCGAATGACAAGTAGAATCTGTGATCGAGCCATTAAGACCCGTCTTATGCTTCTGCGCATGTTTTCAAGATTTCTTTTCATGCTTTCAATTTTAGTCTTGATGTTTAGAACTCTTCGTTTTGGTATTCATTTCTACACTTGTAGTTTTCTAGATTCGTTTTCATGGTTATGAGTACCTTGTTACTTGGATTTTTATTATCTAGTTTTAATGAAATCTTTTAATTGACTTTATTTATTTGGCATTTATTTTGCTACGAAAATGTGTCATTTTAAATTCCATGCATGCATATGTATAGTAACGACCTAGCTTGAGTCCTAGGAAGTCGGGTCGTCACTCACACACACACACACACACACAATGTTATATTGAGAAACACTAACTAGATTTTTTGTAATTGAAGGAACATGAATTTGAGGAAAGAAAGGAAGCATAACCATAGTAAAGAATCCACCAACCTAATCCATTTGTTGTATAGATTTGACTTTCACTTCCCTACTCAAATCCAATAGATAGGTTATTGAGGTTATTTGTTAGATGATTCACAGCACTGAAGTCAGGATACCACTTGCTCTCCACATTCAGATCAGGTGAGGAAATCATAGCTGACATAAAAGAGAAATTATTAGTAGAAGTCAGAGAGACATTATTATTAAAATAACCTGATGATGACGAGGTTGCCCGATGAGGAAGTTATTGAATAAAGTATCTATCTACATTATGCAAAAATTTAGTACAAATTTGATAATAAGGCTTGTTTTGAATATTCTAGTTGGAGCGTCTCTTGGGGTTAATGTCCAAAATCTCGTGGGTTCTATAGTTTATAATTGTAATGTACAAAAAATTTATCTATTTAATAAAATTTAGTAGCATTAATGCACAAAACCAATAAACTAAGATCCAAAGTTGTCTTCTGTAACTTAAATATATCTACAGAGACATACAAGTGGATTATTGTTAAGATACAACCTAAACGGTCTGTAGTAAATGGATAAGGTTGGGTATCTTATCTTAGTGTCACTATGAAAATGACCCAGTTTATAGATGTTATAATTTTTATAAAGTACTACAAATGATCTGATCCTGATCATTCATGTGAAGATATGTGAGCGGGAATGTTTTATACAATTGTATAAGACCAGGCAATGGAATGGCTAGTTTCACTATATAACACCATTGATAGAAGAGGCTTATATTTCACCAAGATGATAATAGGTGACTTGACCTGAATCTCGAATGAGTTGTGAACTTCTGCCTATGAAGGCTATCCTTTGATCTGCATGGGTGAGAGTGCCCAGTGTCGCCGACTCAATATGCCTATCATTTTGGGGATCCGTCTGATTGGGGAGTTGAGAACGCAGCTACACAAGAAGAAATTCACTTCCTCTCTATAGTTAGAGAAAGTAGAGAAATTGTTTCCCTAAGGACTGATTCTGGGGTTTGAACAATGTAGCGCCACACTCTCTCCTGCCTTGACAGGGTTTTATCATAGTTGGACTATGACTTACTGTTCATTAGAGAGATCAATGGTATTTAAGAAGTTAGATGTAACTATAGGGGGAAAACGGTAATTTTGGCCCAGTTGTACTTATGAGCAATTTGTGAAGTGTCAGCACACCGTTGATTAGTTATATCCAATGGACACAAAATTACATTTGTAGTGCGGAGAGTGTAGCTACCGGTATTTAGTAGAGTGATCAACAGTTAATGGGAGTTGGGTAATTTAATTAAAGAGTTTAGTTAATTAGCCAAGTACCATTAGAACTTCAATCTATAAGTCCATAAGGTCACCTCAGTAGCTCAACTAGGATTATTAAGAATCAAATTAATTTTGGGTTAATTTGAATTGTTTAAATTAATTGAGGGAATTAATTATATATGATATAATTAATATGAATTGATTATATATGTACAGTTAATATAATGTATTTGATACATTATAATATAAAGTTTAATCTGAAATAAATATTTGAATATGATTCAAATACTAATTAAATGAATTGGATTCATATAAAAACTATAGGTTAAATTTAATATGAATTTGATTAATATTAAATAACCATATAAAGAGAATTTCAAACTATAGGTTATATTATATTTGAAATAATATAAACTATAGGTTAAATGTATATTATATTTGGTATGTCCTAAAACTCGCAGTTTGTAAAAGTAAACTTATTCTATTATTAATAAAGATGTTATGGAGGTTTATTCAATGAAGTTGTTATTAAATGTATGAATTGCTCATTTTATTTTAGAAAAAACCTAAATCTAATAAACGAAGATCCATGACTATTACATGAGTATTTGGACTTTATATGGAGACACAAGAGTGGATGAAGTTCGTAACAAAACGGTTTATAGTATACGGATAAGGTTGGGTACCTTATTCTAGGGACACTATTGGATGTAACCCACTTTGTATTTAGTACAAATGATATAATCCTTAATCGTTCATGCGAAGACATACGAGTGGGAGTGTCATGTACAAAGTTTGTATAAGACCGGACCAAGAAACAAGTCACTCTTACTTTATAATGTTGTTTACTATTTAAGATTAATTATTTCAAAGTGATGACCTAGGTAACTTGACCTTAATTCTGAGCTAACTATGAACTCCTGTTTATTCGGGATTATCCTTAGATTTTCATAGTTGAGGTTGGTTCAACATCGCCGGCTCAATAAGCCCCCCATTTCAGGGATAAGACCGGGTAAATAGCTGGAGACATAGGGTGCAAGACGGAATTCATTGCTACCCACTTTTAGGGATAGTAGAAAGGTTGTTCTCTTAAGTACTGACTCCGGTTCTTGAACAAGGGGCGCCACCCTCCCAATGGCTTAAGAGGGACTCGGTTTGGTGATTGGATCACAAATCAATTGTTCATTATAGGATAAATGGGACTTAAGGAACAAAATATAATTTCGGGGGTAAAAACTTTTAACCCATTCGTTATTAACCTATGAAGGGTTGGCATATTGATTATGGTTATATAAAATATACAGAAATATATCTATAGTGAGGGGAGTGCGACTACTAGGTTTTAATGGAGTGACTCGATAGTTAATGAATGTTGATTAATTCTGTTTAAAGAGTTTAGCCGATTAATTTCGGATTGTTGGATCTCATGATCTGTAGGTCCATTAGGTTATCTTACTAGCTCACGAACGAACTAAACCTTAGAATAACATGACGAAAAATTTGAAACATTCAAATTCGTTTAAAGGGATTTTGTAATTATATATAATATAATTAAGCATTTAATGAAATGAAATTGGAGAAATAAATAATATTTCAATATGATTTAAACACTAATTACATGAATAGAGATTCATGTATTAGGAATTGGTGGTTTAATATTTGATATTAAATTATATTAATTAATTAAAGTTGTTCAATTAATGATTTAAAATTAATTAAATATATAAAATTAATTTTTTCAATTAATTTTATATTAAATTAATTAATTTTTTTTTATTAATTTTAAATTATTTGGTTTTAAAGAAAATTAATTTTAAAATTAAAAATTGGAAGTTAGTGGGTTTTTCCCCACTTCTTCCACTTCCTTTTCCACCTCTTATTCCATTATCTATTAAAGAGTTTTGGTATCAATTGACCATGTAATTTGATTACATGGATGTTTTTTTTAACATATATCATCTTATTCAGCTGAGAAATTCATGCAATATTAAAAATGAAATGCTGAGATTTTGAGTGAATGAGGTGTTCTTCAACTCTTGGACATCAAACCATAAACTTCTCATTTTTCCTAAAAATTCAACTCATTTTGGATCCCATAATCCAATCTAAGGTCCTAGAGGATAGTAGGGAAGATCAAATGGTAGTCTATAACTTGTTCGAAATAGAATTCAAGCTGGAATTGAAGGATTGAAGAGTTCTTCAAAGATAATCTCAGAAATCCTATTTCTTAGTTATGATGGTTGCTAAAATTAATAGAATTAGAGTGCTTAAGATCCTAATTGCTTCCGCTTGTTGATTGTCAACACCAATAAGAAGGTTTATGATTTTTTCTCCTACGACTTCCCAAATTAATCTCTGAGCAAAAGCTTCCTCTAAAAAACTCTCTATCCCTCCCCCAAAAATTAATTATAAAGCCCACAAACTCTTGTGGATTCTCACCTCAAAGGAGAATACAAAGGTTTTCGATTGGTGCTGTCTGTTTCTAGATGTTCGTTGTTTTTGGTGCAATTTGAAAGAGAGGAACTGTGAAGAACTTTGTGACTTCAATGGTATGTTTTCTTTAAAAACCCTAATTTCCTCTCTATTCTCTTTTATTTATGCATGTTTTTTTTCTTGAATGCAAAACATTTTTCATCTCTGTAATTTTATGTTTCTGTGAAAAATTAAAATTGGGATCCGATTTCGCTTTTGCATGGTTTTTAAAAGCCTTCACTATCCCCTGTTTTGACCACCTCCATGACCCCTCTAACTACTCGAACCAGATTGATGAGAAGTATTTGTTTTCATGGACTGTTTGCCATCCTTTTCTGAATTATGTGACATAAGATTAGTTGATGGCAAAGCTCCTCCAGGACTAATCTTACTTTCATTTCTAGATTCCTGAGTAAGAAACAAAGAAATGATATATTGGATAGAGGCGGAATCAGTTCTAGCAGAAATAACAGAGATCATGAATTCATGATCAAAACCTAACCTAGCTAGAATGTATAATATGTGATCATCCTTGGATATAGGCTTACCAACAACTGCAAGAGTATCCAAACATTGTTGAATCTTCAGGAAGTATTCTTTTATAGGCTTAGCTCACTTCTTCATGTTATGAAGTTTTCTTTTGAATTTCATAGCTGGAGCAAGACATCGAGCGTAGTTGATACCTTGAACGGTGGCCCAAATATCTTTGGTTGAATGACCGCTAAACATGTGATTCAACACATCTTCGTTCATCGATCCAAGCAGCCATGAGGAAATAAGGCAAGCTTGACACTTCCATTTTTTATAAGCAAAATTGGGAATCTAAGTTCGAGTAGATGATGACAAAGTCGTATCTGTCTCTTCTTCAACGGTGAGAAATTCAGAAGGAGGTTTTGATTAGAGATACTGTAAAGATCATACCCATTTAAAGCAATTGTACTCAAACATATGTGAAAAAGATGAAGTCAACGCCTTTGACTCCTCAGTTCTCATTGTAGACGATTGAATGCTCATAAACTGGATAGCAATAAGTGGAAGACAACGAAAGAACGGAAAAAAATTGAAGACCCTCAGTCGTTTGACGTGGGCTCTGATATCATTTTAACAAAATGAAAGGCAATAGGAGAACAAGAAAAGAAAAGTAATTGGCCTTAGCTTTTGTATATATTTATGAGAATCAGAGGCACAATATATATAAAAACTGGGAGAAAAACCTCTGGCCCTAAACACATACAAGATAATTCTTTATGTAATAGAAAGAATAAATAATAATATAACATGAGCTTACATTGAAGAAAAATAAACATAAAAGGGGTCAAATCAATGGACTTCCTTAACAAAGTTATATTCGTCCATAATTGAAATATTGCATTATTTTATTTGTAATTACATACATCATATCAAAATTTGTAATCTAGAATTCAATCTCCCAGTTGGCAAAATATTATTTGTACGTGAAGTGGTGTTCCTATCAAGTTTAAAAATATCAATGTCCCAATTTTATGAAACTATCGATATCAATGAAAATTTAAAAAATTATGAAAATTGATGAAAATTGTTATAATTAGTTAATGAAACTTTGTTTGTGGCTTAATTAGATAATAATGAAATTTTTTAATCATAATTTTGATAAAGTAAGACAACATTTAGATGAAAATCAAAATTTTGATAAAGTAAGACAATATTTAGATGTTGCATTGCAAATGTATGTGTAAATGTTGATGCGAGAGTAGAAATTAAAAAAAAAAAGGGAAATAATTCCAAAAGAATATAAAGTTTAGGAATATATCTGGAAGTGAAATGATGTGAAAATTATGAAAGTTTTGTATTAAAGAAAAAATCACATAAATTCAATTTTGTGGTGAAATGATGTGAAAAATTAATTTAAAAGTTTGAATAAGGTAAAAAATAAATATATTTTATTTTTTGTGGTTTTTTGAAATTCAATTCCTTTAGAAATGAAAGTTTTGGGTAACAAATAAAGCTAAAAATTGAGAAAAATTATAAATTATAGAAAATAACACTTAAATAGGTTTAATCCTTTGTAAAAAAAATTTGAGCAGAACTAACGTAGTTAATTAAAAAAAATTAAATTTTCTCGAAATGTCGAAAGTAGGGGAGAAACAAGGCCTTCGAAATGTCGAAATTTCGATGGAAATTTTAAACCATGATTCATATAGAGTATTCAATAAAATCAAAATAAAATATCATCACAAGAACTTAAACCTACCTATACTACCCACATATACATTTTTTAATATGACGTGTGAAACATATTGATGTTCTCTTTAAGGAACTTATTACATATTTTGTGAAATCGAATATAGTTTAACTAATATAAGACATGTCCTTTGACTAAGTAATCATAGTAGGTTTGAATCTTCCACTTTACATATTATTGAATACCTAAACAGAACTCTTATCATATTTCTTAATAGATTTAGATATGATATCTTCTAAGTTAAATCATCACTAAATCCAAAAGTCTAATTTAATATCACTCAATTACATCAATATCACTTGTGTAGGGATACTATCTTTTTAACTTTGCAAATGAAAAAAGACAAAAAAAAAAAAAAATGAAGATATATATGTGTTGGAGAAGAAATTTCGTCCAATTACAAAATGTCATGTATCTTCCATCCAACTATTTGATCACAATAATCGGCTTATCAACTTCAACGATGGTAAAAATTAGACCAAGATCGATAAATTCGGTTGGATGTCCGATTGGATTTTAAGTTATAAATTGGATTGAGCCAAGTATTTAAAATCGCTTGGTAAAAAATTTGACCGAATTCAAGCTCACAGTGAAAAGTTTGGGCTGAAGATAAGAGGTTGGGCCCAAGCTCAATTTTAGCCCCAACCCAAAAAAGTAATTGGGCCCAAGCCCAAAAGCCCAAAAACAAATGGTGTCCATGTCTACCTAAAGCCCACATAAATCCTCTATAAATAGAGGTCTTGCCTTTTCATTTGTAAAAGGTTAGAAAATTGGCAACGCAGCACCAAAACTCTAGAGCTCAAGATTAAGGCCCTGAAATCTCAAAACTTGAAACTTCTAATCGATCTCGAGATTATCACATATTCAAGATTGAAGACTTGAGGATTAAGACTTCCTTGAATTCTAGAAGATTGAAGCTCAAATCAATCTCAAATTTACAAACCTTCTGAAAATTAAAGACTTGGAAGATTATTACTTTCTAGAATTCCAAGAAATTGAAGTTTAAAACAATTCCATAAGGATTGAAGAATTAGAAATTTTAAACTTTTATCCCTTGTTTTAAAAAAGGGATCAAAGAATTAAATATTAGAGATTGTAACCACTTAAAATCAATATAAAAATTTCAAGAATTAAATTTCTTCTTAAATCTCGTACCAACAATAAGCATAAGTGAAGGTATACACGTGTATAAATGGTGCCTTGTGGTATGTGGATAAGATGACACGTGGTGGTTGATTGTGTTGGTTAAAGAAAATAAAAATTAGTAAATAATAGAAAAAAATAAAATAAAGAATAAAAGTATGTTAGAGATTTTGTATTGTTTTAAGGAGATTGTGGAAATTTTTTTATGAAATCTTTGTTAACTTGTCCCTTTTATTGTCCTTTCAGGTTGTCGCTGCGTTTACTATTCCCAAGCTGAATATTTTTTCTTTATCTAGGAAATTATGGGAGATTATTCTCATGATCATGTTTCCTTTTTGGACTAAATTATGATTTAGGCTTGTTTCATTTCCTCTGCTATGCATTTTTAAGAGAATATGATTCTCTGTTTAGGATTGCCACTTTTGAAGAATTGTTGTGTCTATTGGTTTTTGTTTTTGCCTTAAAACACAAGTATGTCAATTCTTGTGATTGTGACGCTTTTACTATCGTCAATCTTAAGTGTCTCCTGATCTTGTTGAATCGTTCTACTACAACTTCATAATGAATTCTCATACTTAGGAGGAGTTTAAGTTTTTCCAAGTGAAATGATTTTCATTTAATGGTAGAAAGATAAACATCCTCGTCGTGAGAGAATCTAACACTTAGGCTATTGTCATTGTACATTTTGTTTATTTACATATAAGTAGAATGTTGAAATTTCTTGGCTTTATATTAGTAAATTTATCTTTTTTTGGCACATTGCTCCTAAACATAGGTGAATTGCAGTGAACTAAGTTACCAAACCTTATGTTTTGAATTTTGGTACTTTAGTGTCAAAGAAAAAACTAGGTCCAAGCCCAACATTAGCCAAAGACTAAGCTCAATCTTTAGGCCCATGGAAAATCTTTATAAATTGAGACCTTATTCCTTCATTTTGGGGAGGTTGGAAAAATGAACAACGAACTGTTGAAGCTCTAATGACCTCGAAAATTAAAGCTTTGAAGTTCTCAAGACTCCAAAATTTTGATTGATCTCAACTCTTAATATTACAATCTTCTGAGGATTGAAGATTTGGAAGACTAAAACTTCCTTGAATTCCAAAAGACTGAAGCTCTGAGCGATTTCAAACAAGTGTCTATTTATGTTTCTTCTTTTCAAGAAATGAGAAACAAGAAACAAAAACATGGTGCACGGAGGTGGTCGGAGTTGGGCGGCAGTGATGGCTGGTAGTATCGAAAATGTGCTATCTTGTTCTACTTAATTTGGGGTTGTTTTTAGATTTTACATGTTTATTTATTGATTTTATAAGTTTTAGACACCTAAGAGGTAGATTAGGGAATTAGCTATGAAATAGAGCTTAAACGAGCCAAAACAAAGCTTAGTTGCATCAATCGGGAAGAAAAAAAAGTGAAAAATGACCGTTTTGCCCATTCAGACATGGCGCTATTGTTGGGATTGATGTCCTAATTCTCCCGGTGGTCTCGTAGTTTGTAAACAGTTTGCACACATTGTTATTGATAAAATAAGTGTTATTTTATTTTCATTTACTCATATCCAATAAACTAAGATCTATAGTTCTTTCATGTAACTTAAGCATGTATGTGAGACATACAAGTGGATCATGTCTTAAGTAATAACTTAAATGGTTTGTAGTATAAGGATACAGGAGGGATACCTTATCCTGGTGTCACTACGGATATGACCCGCTTTGTTGATATTTATAAGTGTTGTAGAGTGCTACAAATGGTCTGATCCTGACCATTCATGTGGAGATGTGCGGCAGGGTGTCCTATACAAATAGTTTATATAAGACCAGACCACGAGATGATTAGTCTCTTTATATAATGCCGTTCATATTTGAGACTTACATTTCACTAAAATGACCATAGGTGACATGACCTTGATCCTAAGTGTTTTGGGAACTCCTGCCTATAAGGGCTTGATTAGTTTGAGTGAGAGTGGCCAGATTGCTAACTTAACAAGCCTACCTTTTTGGGCATTCGTCTGATTAGAGAGCTGGGAACTTAGTTACACAAGACGAAATTCACTCTTTCCCCGAAGCAGGGGTAAGTAGATAAATTGCTCCCTAAAGGGCTGATTCCAAGTCTTGAATGTAGTGGCCACACCCTCTCTTTGGAAGAGAGGACAGAGTCATAGTAGGACTATGACTTATTGTTCATTAGAGGAATTAGTGGTATTTAAGGAGTTAGATGTATCTACAGGGGAAAAACGGTAAATTGGCCTAGTTGTATTTACGAGCGATTTGTGAAGGATTATCGCATTGTTTATTGGTTATATGGACACAAAAATATATCTATAGTGAGAAGAGTGTAGCTATTGGTCTTTAGTAGAGTGCCCGACAGTTAACGGATGGTGGATCTCGTGACTAAAGAGTTTAGTTAGTTATTCACTTACCATTGGAGCTTCAAGCTGCAGGTCCATAAGGTCCTCTTGGTAGCTCAATGGGTTCAAGTTGAGAATCAGATTTTGAGTTAGTTTGAAGTGTTCAAATTAACAAGAGGAAATTCATTTATATGTGATATAATTGGTGTGATGTATGAGATACATTAAGTGAAGAAATTAATATAAATATGATTTATATTAAGTACTATAAAATAGAAAAAGAACTATGATTTATATGTTTCATATGATGAAATATTAGGTTATAAATATAATATGATAAGTTGGTTATCATATTTATTTATAATATATTAATTATATGATAATTATTTCTTTTTCTCTAATAACAATTTGTGTGGGAGGTTATTGGCAATTTTATGGTAACATTTAGCTAAAAGGAAAATTGTTTTCTAAATTTAGTTGTTGATTCATTTCGAAAAAATACTCAGAAATTAGGCTATCAAATAAAAAGAGTTTTTACTAAGCGATAGTCATTAAGAGCATACACGATTGCTTAGAGTTGACTATACGATAGTTACTCAGCTGGTCGTTGCTACACGATCGAGTAGCAAAGTCTATGCGATAGGCTTCATTTACTAAACGATCGAGTACATTATCTATGCGATAGATAGTGTTCGTATTTCCCACTTAGGTCGATCGCATATCTCCTTTCTTCCTCAAACTAAGATCATACACAATCCACAACTCCTGGATTCTCACACTGAGAATACCAAGATAACACTTGTGGTGGTGTTCTAACTCTGTTCGTGAATCGAGTTGGACTCGATTGGGTTCGAGGAGCATCAAGTTTTTTGTGCTATTGGTGATTCGTTCGTTGCATTCGAGTGTTGTTCTGGACGGATTGGAGACTGATCAAGGGATACTTGAAGAATGGTTCTTCAAAAATACGCATACTTTATCCCTTGAGTCTTCTTATAGCATGCTGTAGTTTCGGTTGATGCTAACTTGTTAGTTTCCATTTAAGATTGTGGTTTTTGTGTTCATTCTGAATGGGATTTGGAATGATCCACTTCCGCTTCTCATGGAGATCTCTATTTGTGATTTTCTTCAGCTGTTGCGCTCTATGGCGCCATGTCTAGTGTTGTAAGACAGAATGCCCTGTATTTGTGAGAAAGCACATAGCGCCACAACACTACGCTAGAGCGCCACATGCACAGGTTTTCGTCAGCACTGCAACACTATCTTGATTATTATAAAAACATAGTTAAGCAGACTAGGTTAAATCATTCCTGATTTTAGCCGTTTTTTATTCGATTTCTCTTTACTTTATTTCTCTTTTTAGATTTTCCATGTACCGAAACTTTACCTCCTTGATCGACATGTCGATCATAGGCTAAGGTATCTCATTCTGGTTCGGGGTTTAGGATATTTTCCTCTATTTTCATGTATTTGCCAGTTTTCAAGCTAAACATAACTGTGTTTGGTGGATTCAATCTTGATTTAATTATATTTTGATCATATTATCAGACACTTGTTTATTTTATAGTTATTGCCTTAGATTAATGTTTGATGTGTGATATTCAATCTTATGTTGATGTCTAAGAAGCGATAGGTTAGGTTAGCTTAAAATCGAATATGGTAAGTATTATTCTCATGAACCTAGGATTGAATGGAACAAAAATTTAATAAGGCACTTGAAAATTAAATATTCCACGTAATGTTTTCCTAGACCTTAATGCAATTAGTACGAATTTGAATTTGCATGCTTTATAAATTCGATTTGGACTAATTAGTTTCTTAGGACAATTGATTAGCTTTTTTATTTAGTCCGGTTAGGTATGAGCAAATATTTGATTCAGGTAATGAGAACTCAATGATCAAGTATTTTGAATAGAAAAATTCCATAATAACCCAAGCTAGACTATTTTCATATATCATCTAACTTTCAATTTATTTCATTTAATTTTTTGCTATTTAAATTATCTTGCTCCAAATCAATCTCAACCCTCCTTCAGTTACCTTAGACTGTAAATCGTATAATTGAGAAATTCTTTAGTTCTCCGTGTTCGACTTGTGCTACCACTAATATATTTTTTTTTTCATAGAAATGGTAAATTATTTGATCCAGAATTAGACGACAAATTTCGTCAGCTAATGGCGATGGTGGTGGTAGACAACAGAAAAAAATAAGAAAAAAGGTAAAGAAAAAAAATGAAAAAAGAGAAAGAAGAAATAGTTATCAAACAAGTTTTTGTTTCGGTTTATTTTTTAAAAAAATAAGAAATAAAAATAGTTATCAAACATATTCCTGTTTTTAATTCTTAAAAGATAAAAAACAAGAAAGGGGAACGAAAAATAAGAAATAGTAGACGAAAACTGGAATGTTATCAAAGAGGCCTACATGTCCTCATATTCAAACTCTGAAGGCATTAAATGTGTAGTTCCTTTTCTTGGAAGTCTGTTTATGGACCACCACCAGATCTGTTCATCTTCTAGATAAGGATGGGTTGAATGAATCAATAATTCCATGAGGATGGGGCTCCTTACCAGTTTTTTAAAATGATGAAAGAATAGCCAAGTTGAAGAAATTGATCTGTAAAGTACAAATGAAAAGGTTTCTCAATCCATTCTGTAACAGGTGAATGCTTCCTCCTTTTGGGTTAATTATTCCACTTTAATCCATTTGAATTATAAATTCTGTCTTGGAGTAGTATATTCAAACAGTAATTGCAGGTCTAACCGTGATTGAGTTAAAGGTTTCTTGATTAGAATTGTACTCTTCTTGACTATTTCTCCTTATAAAAAGACCCAAAATAGATCAGTAGGTACACCAAAGAATTTCAATTAGATTGGCTCCTCCATAGCATCACATCATCTCCTAGCTTCATTGTAATCTTCTTAGCCATTTATTTGCTAGAAGCAGATGTATTTGTAATATCATTCCCTCCTTTTGTTCTTTTATGCTAAAACATGTTTTAGATTCTTTAAATTGTTAAATCTAAAAGTGTTTGTGAAATGATAAAAAAACAAAAATAAAAGGGGAAAAAATCTAAGTGGACAAGCATAACTATTCACTTGTCAAGTTAAGGCTTAGGTTATTATGTATGTATGGAAGTTAACTTTGAAATTGTTAAAACCACCTCAAAACTATTTTTAATATTTTGGGATAAAAACATGTTTGATGGTAGTTTTAGATACAACAAAGTGATTTTAACAATATGAAAATCACTCTTAAATATGTCCGATTTAGGATTATATAGTCTTAAAAATAATTGTTGGGCGCAAACAATAGTAATATAAAGTAATGGGTGACTGGCAAATATAAATCTACAAAGATAGAGAGATCAGTAGATGAATCAAGAAATCTCAATTAGGTTGACATATTCATCTTGTCCTCATCATATCTTATATCTCAAAGTGTTGTATTGTTCAAATAATAGTACAAAGGAGCTAGAGAGAAACTCAAAGTTGATGAAATACAATCACGAAAAGGCTATAAAAAGCCCTTCAATTAAGCACGATAGTAGTCCAGCATAATTTCTGAGATTTATATGAATCTATAAATCTTAAAAGTAAATTCGTTTTCACATTATAAGATATCAACCAAAAATCAGGATCTCAATTCTCAAGTCAACCTTTCAAGTTAGTTATGTACCCAAAGATTGAGGGAAGAAAAAATGAGAAATTTTGATGAGTCCCCATCTCACAAATGTCCAAAATTAGTTTACATAAATTTCTGAGCTTTTTAAATATTTTTTAATTCAATTCATTACACATGCATGGATGATGGGGTTACCATTATTTTTTTTAACAGTATATAATTTTATAAAGTTTGATTATCCTTGTAGGCCACCTTCATTATTCATAAACTAAACCCTATAAAAACCCTAAAACCCCATCTCCAATTCTCTCACACAAACCTTCAATTAAGAATAATTAGCTTTTGGTTTCCATTGAGTTTCAAGACATATCAAACAATGGCTTCCAAAGCTGCCCTCACTCTCGCCTTCCTCCTCATTCTCAATCTCCTTTTCTTCTCTCTCATCTCCGCCTGTGGTAATTGTTACGTTTCGTCCAACCTAACCCGACACCTACCCATGAGAATGGAAAAAAATGATAGCATAAATTCTTAATATCTATATTGAATAGATAAACTCTAGGATCATTCATGCCAAATTGTCAAAAATAATTACATAACAGATTCCATTGAGAAACTAATGATAACTTCAAGATGATGATAGATAACTATGGTCTTCCTCAACCAAAACTCTGAATGCCCTTACTGGGATCTCTCTCTAGATAGGATTCAAGAAAGATTGACTTATTGTTTTGGTATCTTGGGGACCATAGCCTAAGGTCTCTTTATATACTAGTTCAATTAGGGTTCCCATTAAACCCTAATTAACTAGGAATGAGCTTCTACCTCCATACTCAATAAGGAATCTAGGGCCTTAATTAATTAGATCACATAATAGGGCCTAATCTAATAAAATAACCCAATATGATAAATTATTAATCCACATACATAGCCCATACTTTAATTAAACATATTATTATTTAAATATGTCTAACAATCTCCCACTTGGGCTATGTCTATGTACCTAATATAATTAAATCACATAAACCTTAAGCGTGCATAAACAGGTTATTTCAATAATAGGATTCCCTTTTAGTTCAATCTGGTCCATCTCCTATATTAGCACGGAATCAAGGCGGCTTTCGTCACTACCCTTGTAACTAAACCTTCCTTGATCACCAATTCCAATACATTCAATGACATAGATCAAGTATGGATGGATAGCATAGAAACTACATGCAAAGTGATCTAGATCATGCCTGTTTCCAACTGGTCCAAATTTCTTAATAAGATCATTCTAAAAAACTTTATGCTAAACTGCATGCATGATAAACAAGTTCAGATAATAAAACATAAACCATCAAATTTATTTTATATAGAAAATAAACAAAATAAGGTCAAAGAATATCCTCAATAACAAACTCCCACTAAACCATGGAATCAGAAAAGTGACTAACACCCATGTGAGCAACATGCTCATGAAAAACTTTAGGTGGTAAACCTTTAGTCAATGGATCTGCCACCATAGAGTTTGTTCCTATGTGTTCTATCGAAGTTTGACCATTCTGAACTCTTTCTTTAACAACCAGAAACTTCACGTCTACATGCTTTGACTTCGTATTACTTCTGTTGTTGTTGGAATACATCATAGCCGATTTATTGTCACAAAATAATTTTAGTGGTCTTTCTATGCCAACCACTATCCGTAGCCCAGTGACAAAATTTCGCAACCATATTCCATGATTGGATGCCTCATAACATGCTATAAACTCCGCAGCCATGGTAGAAGAAGCCATAAGTATTTGTTTAACACTTTTCCAAGATACAGCTCCTCCAGCCAACATGAAGATATAGCCTGAAGTGGATCGCAAAGTGTCTTGACATCCAACATAATCAGAATCAGAATACCCAATGATCTCCAAAACTTCTGATCTCTGATAAGTGAGCATATAATCTTTTGTTCTCTGTAAATACCTCATAACCCGTTTGGCTGCTTTCCAATGATCCATCCCCGGGTTACTCAAATATCTGCCTAACACTCCAACTATAAACGCAATATCTGGATGCGTACATACTTGGGCATACATTAGACTTCCAATAGCTGATGTATAGGGAACTTTCTGCATCTCTTTAGTCTCGAGTGTGGTCTTGGGGTATTGACCTAAATGAAATTTATCACCTTTAGTGATCAGGGTATCTTCTGGTGCACAATCTTTCATGCCAAATCTACTCAAGATCTTTTCAATGTAGTTCTTTTGTGACAATCTCAAAATACCTTGAGAACGATCTCGCAGTATTTCAATTCCTAATACAAAAGAAGCATCACCAAGATCTTTCATCTCAAAATTTCTTTTGAAAAATCTCTTAGTGTCATGCAATAAACCTACATCATTACTAGCTATGAGTATGTCATCGACATATAACACTAGAAAGATTGATTTACTCCCACTGAACTTGTGATATACACAATCTTCCACAATGTTCACCTCAAAACCAAATGAGGTTATCACTTTATGGAATTTGTGATACCATTGACGAGAGGCTTGCTTGAGATCGTAGATGGATTTATTTAATTTGCACACAATAGATTTTGAATTACCAGACACAAAGTTTTCTGGTTGCACCATATAAACCGTCTCATCAATGTTCCCATTGAGAAACACGATTTTTACATCCATCTGGTGTAGCTCTAAATCAAAGTGAGCTACTAGTACCATGATTACCCTAAAAGAGTCTTTTGATGAAACCGGAGAGAAAGTCTCTTTGAAATCAATGCTTTCCTTTTGAGTAAAACCCTTTGCAACAAGACGAGCCTTATATCTTTCGATATTGCCATGTGAATCCCTTTTGGTTTTAAATATCCATTTACAACCTATGGGTTTCACTTCTGATGGCAGTTCGACAAGTTCCCAAATGTCATTGTCTTTCATGGATTTTATTTCCTCTTCCATAGCACTTATCCACTTTTGAGCGTTAGAACTTTGTAAAGCTTGTTGGAAGTTAATTGGATCATCTTCCATTACGCCTACATCATCCTGATGTTCTTGAAAAAACACAATATAATCATCTGGAATTGCACTTCTTCTCTCTCTAGTAGATCTTCTTAATGACACTACTTGAGGTTGTTGAGTTTGAACTTTAGGTTCAACAACGGGGACTCCAATGTTGTCTTGTTCTATAATTGGTTCAACAATGAAGTCAAGAATTGAAGTATGAACATCATTTATAATCACATGAGGAAAAGAAACCAATTCCTCTTCAAAGACAACTTTTCTTATATTATTTTCTCCTCCAAACTCAACATCCTCAAGGAATCTAGCATTTCCTGTCTCAAACAATGATCTAAAAGTGCGATCATAAAACTTGAAACCCGAGAGTGCTCAGAATACCCAATAAAATAGCTGCTAATAGTTCTTGAGTCCAATTTTCTTTCATTAGGCCTATAAGGCCTAGCCTCAGCTGGACAACCCCAGATGTGAAGATGCCTAATACTAGGCTTCTTTCCTGTCCATAGCTCATAAGGGGTTTTAATTACTGCTTTACTAGGTACCTTATTAAGGATATATGTTGCAGTCTTTAGTGCCTCACCCCAGAGGGATTCTGGTGGAGAAGAATGACTAATCATACTTCTTACCATATCCTTAAGTGTTCTATTTCGCCTCTCCGCTACACTATTCATGCTGGATTTGCCCAAAAGATACTCTTAAGCTTAGTGTTTGTTCGAAATTGCTCGACGGGGTGGTCAATGTTACCATCGGCAAGTCTTCTTGCTGCAGTCTGATCCAAGGGCTTGCTGATCTTGATCCTGCTGTGTGCCTTTGCGCTGCTCTTAAAGCCAATGTAATGGGAAGCAATCTCAATATCCCACTATCACTCTTCTTGATTCTCAATGCCTGCAATAAGAAAGCTCCAAATGGCTTCCAGTGCTACTATCTTTTGCTTCAATAACTGTTTCAATGTTTAATGTTTTAGAGTATGTTTTACAAAATTACAATTATAGCTTACTTGTTTAATTTCCTTGTGGCCTTTTCCTTTTTGGTTTAAGGTCAATAAGTTTACCTATTGCTAATTATATCAGTGACACTGAGGTTTGTGTCTACCTAGTTGAGATATTCGAGTACGTCTGGTGGACTAAGAGAATCGTCGTCATCCACGACCTCTAACCGAACAAATATTATTTATAAATTCACCGAACCATTACTTATATTACTAGGTAGCACAAGTGGGAAGCACATGGTCGAACCACAAGAGGCCAAGAATTGAATCTCTTATTAGCTAAATTTGACTATGGAAAGCGACAAAATTGAGGGTTTTTGTTTTTTGATTGACAGGAAAACTAAATGCAGAAATTAAAATGCGCAAAAGTACACTGTAAGAATTTTCACCTTTTCCCACGAAAAAAATGTCGAACAAAGTATTAAAAACATCAGGATAGGTTATGCCAACATATTTTTTTGCGTCGACATAATCGTCGTCATATCCATATCGGGAGACGTTCCTCCCAACGAAAACTATTTTCGTCAGCATAGATATCATTTTTGGCAATACGATTGCTTGCGTCAGCATATGTTTTTTTCCCAACAAAATACAATTTGCATCGGGAAAAGCATAGTCCTAAACAACAAAATTTCAATTTAATAAACATATTTTTGCCAACGTTTATTTGCGTTGGTATAAGTTGTTTATAATTTTATATATTTTTTGTAACAATTAAATAACCATTTTTTTTATTTCATTAATACCTAATTATGTACAAACAAAAATTAATCTTCAAATAAATCAACTGAGGATAAATATAACAAAAGTAAGCTTATATATTTAAAAATAAGACTAATATTCAATACACAAGCTATAAAATTTTACGAACAAAATTTGTATATATATAATTAAATTTGAGCTTTTCTAACTTCTTACACATCCCTTATATAGGAAAAAACAATTTAATCTTCCCTAAACCAAAATACCCTAAGCCAAAATAAGTGAAATACTAAATCAAACTAAGTAATCATCTCACAAAATCTTCTTGCAATCTCAAAAAAAAAAAAAAAAAAAATGATCTTTAAGAATTTACACGAACAACCTCAAATAGGAAAAACAAAATGTTTAAAATGGTTATGAGGAATGATCCCTCTCTCAAGCTACAAACATGTTGTCAATGTTCATAATTAAAATATGAACACCACAAACAACGATTTTACTATCTAAAAAGTTATTAAAATGGTTATAATTAAAATGTGAACCCTTCCCCCGCATTACGAGCATGTCATAAATTCACTTAAACAAATAGATAAATGCCAAACCTCCACAACTATTGGATCCTTGCAAATTAGCAAAGAACTTGTTCCTTTAAAGTCCACAATTAGGCTTCAAGATAATCTAAAACACAACTACAACATATACATCACCCCTCCCCTCCCAAGCTACGAACGTGTCCTAATTCCACCTAGATTCTTTCCAAGGCTAAACCCATCATTCGATCATCCTAAAAGCATATAACTCAACTCTCGAATCCCTACAAATAAATACAAGAACAAAGTTTCTTTAAAGTGCACAATTAGGCTTTTAGATAATCTAAAAAATAATTACAACATATATATCCCCTGCCCCCAAGTGGCAACAAGTAAAAACAAACATATTTAAAGTGGCTACAGTAACTATAGGATAGCCACAAAACAAACAAATGAAGTTCCTAAATCCACTACAATGCTCATATTTGAAGTGGGTACCATAATTGCAGGATAGCTACCAACAACCAAATTAAGTTTCTAAATCCACTAACCAAGAACTGAAAGTTGTCATAACGTACCTAGTTGTACGTAAAGGAACTCTTATACAAGAGTACCTATGAGCGAAAACGAATCTTTCCAATTCATTGTGAAAGAATTTTCACATATATATTCGAACATACAGATATGCATTGATAATGCTAAATTACTGGCATGCTTAAAGGATAAAAATAAAAGACCGAGAGAATATATACCACCACTCGGAGTCCTCAGTATTCTCGGAGTGAGAATCCAAAGGGTGGGCTTTGAAGGAATTGATAGAGGGGGGGAGGAAAGGCTATCGTGTACAAAGGATCAAGCAAGTGGGAGAATGTAAAGACTATCATATAGTCGGGTGCTTGATCGTTTAGTGCGAGGTACACGATCGTGTAGTAAAAGCTAAGCGATCGTCTATACGATCGTTTAGTTATGTTTAGGCAATAAACGTTTGTCTATGAAAAGGTAAGCGATCGTTTAGATAAAGGGCGTACGGGTATGCGATTGTTTAGTAAGCAGACATTATCGTATAGGCTTTCAAACACTAAGTGATAGAAGGCTTATCACACCGTGAGTGATTATGCGTGTTTTTTGCAAAATGAAAACCATTTTCATTTTATTCTTTAGTTACTATAACTGAATTAAACTTCCCATTAATGCACGAATTCGGAGAAAATGCCGATCAATTATCTCAAAACCGTCCAATTAATAAAATAATAAATATAATCATACTATATTCATAACCTATAGTTTGATATCATATATCAACTATAGTGTTTTCTCCTCTACATGATATAAATCATATTTATATCCAATTTCCTCAAAAATAATGTATCTCATACATTTAGTTAATCATATCATATATAATTAACTAGTTCAATTATATCATATATAATCAAACTCCTTGTCAATTTGAACATTTCGAACTGATCTAAAAACTGATTCTTAACTTTTATCCAAGCTACCAAGGGGACTTATGGACCTATGGCTCGAAGCTCCAACGGTACATAAATAGCTAACTAAACTCTTTAGCCACGAGATCCACCATCCATTAACTGCTAGGCATTCCATTAAAGACCGACAACTGAACTCTTCTTGACACAGATATATTTTTGTGTCCATCGGATATAACCAATCATGAATATGATAACCCTTCACAGATGCTCGTAAGTACAGCTGGGCCAATTTACCGTTTTGCCCCTGTAGTTACCCACTCCTTAAGTACCACCGATCCCTCTAATGAACAATACAACATAGTCCTACTATGTGTGAAACCTCTCGGGCAATGAGAAGGTGTGTGGCGCCATATCGTTCAAGCCCTGGAATCATCCCTTAAGGGAGCTATCTATCTACTTACCCCTACTTCGGGGAATGAGTGAATTTCATCTTGTGTAGCTGAGTTCCTATCTCCCAAATCAAAAGAATCCCCAAAGTGGTAGGTTTGAGTCAGCAGCTTAACCACTCGCACCCATGCAAATCAAAGGATCGTTCTCAATGGTAGGAGTTCCCAACTCACTCAGGATTGAGGTCACGTTACCTATAGTCATCCTAGTGAAGTGAAGTCTCTGTCATGAATAGTGTTATATAACGAGACGTTAACACTTCATGGTCAGGTCTTATACAAACTCTTTATATAGGACACCCCCGCTCGTATCTCCCTTACACGAATGATCAGGAGTAGACCATTTGTGATAAGTCACAATACTTGTAACTATTCCACAAAGTGGATCGCATCCGTAGCATTACTAGGATAAGGTTTCCCTCCTATATCCATATATTACAGACCATTTTGGTTATCAGTTAAGACATGATCCACTTGTATGTCAATACATACATGCTTAAATTACATAAAGACAATCAGGGATTTTAGTTTATTGGTTTTTGGTAAAGCAAATAAAACATCCAAATGAGCAAAACTAGAAGTGAAATAAATATCATATATTATAAATCACAAGGGTTTGTAAAAACTATTTACAAACTACAAGACACGAGACTTGGGCATTAACCCCAACAGTTCGAAGGTCCATCTCCTTGCATTTGTTATGCACTTAACTATCTTGTGATTTTAGTCAATTGATCTTGAAAACCCGAAACTATTTACTTTAACATGACATTTTTCTCCTTTAAGCTTGTCACCTCTGCCTCAACCTTTTCATACTTATTCACAATGTCTTTCTCAATGTGCGAGAAAGATGTAGCTAAATTGGGTTTTGGGTTCCATCCAAAACCTTTAGTGTGGCCTGATCATTTTCCCAAAACCTGTTCACAAAAAATTTCCACTATTGTTGGTTCAACCCCATCTTGTTATGACTTTCTAATTTCCTCTTGCATTGCCAACTATGTTTATAATAGTTTTTTTTATGTTATATATTATATATAAGGGTTAATATAAAATTATGCATATATGATAAAATATAACTTACTTATGCTTCTTTGGTGGCTTCGCTTATCCACCCATCCTTCTCTGAGAAATGACTTTTGTAAAATAATTCTACTTGGCCTACTTTTTCACCCTTCTCGATTGTCTGTAATTCAATAAAAAAAATTATTCTTTACATTCAATGGGAATTGAATAACACAATAATAAACTTACATCATACCATACCAATCGAGTGACGGGGTAGTGCTTGCTCATCCACGCTTGACGGATAGTCGTTCACCCATACTCTACGCTTAGACATGCACTCGTTCGATGCCCAATCCACGTACCCTCGATGCCTAGCGCTTACGTGTGTACTGTTGGCCTAACCACCCATCTGAAGGCCCTGAGTGTGCACTTAAGCACCTGCGTGCATGTCCCAGTGCCCACATCTAGCCTAACCGTGCGTCTAACTACTATGGGCATGACATTGACCTAATTTTGAGAGTTTTAAGTTGGTAAGCTATTTTTTAGGCCATCAAGAAATACCATGGATTTTTAAGCCCTAAAATGACTAAGTATCGATTTACATATGGATTTAAAGATTAATTAGGATTTTTAAGAGTATGTTTAGATGGTTAAATTTGTTAAGTGCTTAAAATACCCAAGAAGTTAACCAAGGGGAATTAACTTATGTTATAGGCTAATATGAGATTAGAAAAGCCTACAAGCCAATGGGAGTCAATTAAATATCTGTGAGTGACAATGTTCTTTTTAAATTAAAGACTTTGAATGTTAAAGCATAGTTTTCTTGAATTGAATTACTTAACTACTGTCATGAATTTAACTTTGATTTTCTAAAATTGAGATTTCCTAGACTAATGTTCTATGGATGGTTAATGAGCTTTTACTTAAACATGGTTCTTTGTAAAACGAGTTGTCGTATTTAAAGCCATGTTGAGAAATGATCTACTTAATGTAAGGTTTATATGTTATCCTCACATGATAGTTTCAAGCATGATTTCATGGAATGAGTTTTCTTAGATGATTCTTAAGCATGATGTTTCTTTGAAGAATATTTTCTCATGCTTTGCATTTATGGATTAAAAATGAGCATTATTAAGAACGACTTTACAAAATAATGTTTGGACTCGCTTTAAGGCTCCTGATACTCAAGGAGATGAAGGTATTCGAAAAATTCAATTATTACATATCATATAGGTCTTTGGGACCCGCCTTGGCGCACATAGAGACTTTGAGTTGTGTGTAGGGGTGCTTAGCTTTTCGGGGGAATTTTTACATGCACGTATGAGAGTTAATGATGTTGAGTGTATTGAGCTTACTCTACCTCAACCAAGATTCAAAGGTACTATTATAAAGCTAAGTATGATAAGATTTATGTAAACCATGTCATGTTTTCAGGGTTTCAGATGTTCTACGAGACAAGTTGATTTTACAAAGTTATTGTTTCCTATGCATATTTTATAAAACTCAAAGTTTGAAAAGCTTGTTGATTTACAATAGTTTTTTTTTTTTTTTAGTATAACGTATGTTTTTTATTTTATTAAATAGTCACTCACTGAGCTTCTCAGTCATGTTTTCAAAATGTTTTGCTTTCTAATAGCGATCAAGTTTACGATGCCTAGCTTGCAGCTAGCAGTCTACCACACATCTCCAAAGGCCCTAGTTATCTCAGAAGTTCTTAGGTTTATATTATGTTTTTAGTAGCTTTGTAGTCATGTACATACTAGATGGGAATTGGAAAGAACTCAAGTCTATAATTATGATGTAGATCTTAGAATATGAGCCCTGGTCTGTAAATATTTATGTAATGATTGTGAAATGTTGGAGCTAATTAAACAACTATATAAGTTACGATTGCCTCTAAGACTTGAGTTTGAGATGTCCACAAACATACATATGCTTGTTTATTAGGTTATACAGAGGCAAGGAAATAGGTTACAGGTCTTAGATAGGCAGTGAGTGTCATAGAAGGATTGCCATCTATTGCCTTCACATCTCTTTCCAAGTTAAGAAGGTAGCCTAGGAGGAAGTATGACAACTGGATAGAGGAACGAACTGGCAAAAGCCTCATAGAATTTTCAATGACTCGATCTCGAACAAAGTAATCCAATTCTATATGTCTCGTCCTCTCATGAAATATAGGATTAGATGTTATGTAAACGGTTGCTTGATTGTCACAAAAAAGAAGTGATGGTGAAGAAGACATAATATGCAGCTCAATAAGAAGGCACCAAACCCACAATATCTCACAACTTGCAATAACTAACATGTGATACTTAGCTTCAGTTGATGAACAAAGGATTGTTTGTTTCTTTTTGGAATTTTATGACACAAGAGAGTTGCCCAAGAAAATGAAAAAACTAATTACAGATTGCCTAGTATCAAGGCAAGATCCCAAATCTGCATCAACAAATGTGCAAATGAAAAAGTTTGTGACTTTAGGCAAAAGAGTACCTTTGTCAGGGGAACCTTTTAAGTACCTTATTAAGTGATGAGTTGCAATGAGATGTGTCCAAGTAGGTTTAGCCATAAATTGACTTAGTTTGTGGACTGTAAAAGTGATGTCTGGTCTCGAGATTGTTAAATATAAGAGCTTTTCAATTAATCTTCTATAAATAATGGCAGCTTTAAGGAGGTCAGTATCATTAGCATTAAACTTTATATAAGGATCTATTGACAAAGCAGTTGGCTTGGCCCCGAGCAAATCAAAATCTTCAATAAGTTGTAAAGTGTAATATCATTGGGACAAAAAAAATCCTCACTTGGATCGAGCTAACTAAAGACTATGAAAAAACTTCAAGGAGCCTAAATCTTTCAATTTGAAAGCCTTGTTGAGAATGGTCTTAAGATGCTCAAAGTAAACATAGCTAGCTCCTACATAAACAAGGAGAGCTACGAAAGCCTCATCTTTTCCTTTAATGAATAAGGAGTAATATGCTCTTAACTATTGAAATCCCAAGGATAACAAAAAGGCAGAAAATTTGGCAAATCATTAGCTTAAAACTTGTTTCAAACCATTAATGGATTTGTAAAGCTTGTAAACCACGTTCTCCTCCTTGAAGTGGAACAAGTGGTTTATGGCCTAAAGGAAAATCCATGTATACCTCATTAAATAAGTCACCGTGTAGGAAAGTGTTATTGACATCGAGCTGAAGGAGTGGCCATTATTTGGAAACTGCAACAGTAAGAAAAGTTTTGACAATAGCCATTTTGGTGATAAAATAAAAAAATCTCATAGTAGTCGAGACCTTCTTGTTGAGTGTAGTCTTTGGCTACAAGTCTTGCCTTGTATCTTTTAATGAACTCATTAGCTTCGTGTTTGGTTTTATATACCCAACGACATCCAACAGAGTTTTTACACTTAGGCAAAGAAACAATACTCCACGTACGATTAACTTCCATGACATCCAACTCAGCCTTCATTGCCTGTCTCCAATGATCACATTTAACAACCTCATGGTAGAAATTTGGTTCTCGAGTAGTAGAAATTTGCAAGAAAGTTTCTATATTGTGGTGATAATTTTTTATATGAAAGGTATTTATCAATAGGATGTTTGGTAGAAGGCTTTGGACATGGTGTCATGGTTAACAAATTGTAATGATAGGCACGTAGGTATGAATGAGGCTGAAAAATTCTAGTGGATTTTACGGGTAACGACTATACTAGTGGGTTTTGAGGCTCTTTAAGAACTGTTGAAGGGAGATTTTAGCAGATGATTCAGTGATCTGTTGATAACTTGTTGAAATACAAGTTATTGTACTTCTTTCCTTTAAAAAAATAAGAAAAAGGTATGAAATTATGACACATATACCAAAGAATTCATACAAAAATTGGAGTATGCGATCATACAATTTCAACATCTGATATATCTTAATTACGGGCTAAAATTGCTATCTTTATGCAGAAAATCGCTAATGTGACCAGGGAAACATATGATCGCATAACCAGCTATGACAATGAAGCATGACATGGGCAGTGGAAGTCAAATCATAGATTGAGTTGGTGGCCGACAAGAGAACCAAGAGAACTTCATTGAAGATTCGGTGAACTTCTAACACATTGTTGACGGCGTGTCAGGGTATGAAATTTAATGCACCCCATCAGCACAATCATGAGGAAGAGAAAAGAAAAAACATCCTCAGATGCCTATAAATACCTACGCAATCACCATGCAGAAAATATATATACTGAGGGACGAAAGAAATTATGAGAAGAAAACTATGCTAAAAATCCTTCCCATTCAGCCATATAAATACCTTAGTGAGAAATTAGGATTCCTATGGAAAAAGAAGAGGGATACCATCGTTCGATAATCTGAGTGAAGCAGTTGCCAGTAGAGTAGAAGGGAGCAAGAGATTGCACACCACGACTTGAATCTTTATCCCTTTCTTTCTCTTAAAGTGTGTTTGCATTGTAATTTTGACTTTGACAAATTCAAACTTTACAATATGAATGCATATTCATTCTATCCTTTATTTATCTTATCCATCATTATCATGCGTAGCTAAATTGTCTAATGGGTTGAGAAGTATGTAGATAACGCTACTAAGCAACAAGAGAATCATGCAATCTACTTGTTTTATGTATGCTTATATCCGTTACTTGAATAAATTGAAAGATTGTTCTAAGAAAATTTAATATGAGTTTGAAAGATTTAGATGTGGAACTCATAAAACAAGAGAAGATGTTCCTTATAAATAAGTATACTTTTTGCAAATTGCATTCTTCGCGTGCATCTTAGAGATAAGATAATGTGGCCAGATATACTGAGAAGTGATGATCGTAACATCGAGTGCATCACTTGAACGCATAATCCATTTAGTTGCTTAGGAAGTATTAGTGAAAATTCTTCTCAACCCTATCATTGCATATCTATCACTAACAACCATAATCCACACTGTTTTACTTGGGCATAATTTTCATTGCATAGAGTTTAGAATTAGAATAACACCTTCAATCAACCCCTTGTTTGAGCATTTCGATTTTCTTTAAGATCGTATTTTTAGTTTCATCGTACATTTACAAGAAATTCCTGAGTTCAACCCTGGACTTACCAGGACTCTGATTGAATTTGCACTCGGATTCTTCCAGATAAAACAAAGCGTTATAACCTCATAAATCTTACTCATTTCATCGCATGTTACGAATGCAGCACCTGTGATGAAGAAGATGTAGAATTAGGTTCTGGTAACGATGATTGAATAATATGACCATTATGACTGTTGATAATAGAATCAGGAGCTAATTTTGAAACTGGTGGGACAATAGTATTTTTCTCCATCTAGGAGAGTCTACATTTCAATAAATGACGTGGGCAAGACAATTCTAGGAAATGAGTCACCAACATTTTTATTTTTTGAGATTTTGTAAAATGGGAAGACATGCTCATGAAAAACGACATCTCTTGAGAAGAAAATTTTCTTCTGTTCAATATCACACAACTTGTATGCTTTCATTCTGAAAGGATACCCAATAAAAACAGCTTGTATAACCCTCGATTGAAACTTGTGCCATCCTTGGGTTAGAGTGGATGCAAAGCATAGAGAACCAAACAATTTCATTGCATGATAATCTGATATGAAACTAATGGGCATCTGAAAAGGAGACTTCCAACTAAGCAACTTAAATGGTGTTAGTTAATGAGAAAAACTACAGTTAGTAAACACTCTCCCCAAAAGGATAAAGGAACTTGGGACTAGAAAAATAATGCTCGAGCAACATTAATGATGTGTTGATGCTTTTGTTTTACACAGATTTTTGTTGGGGGCAGCCTAGACACGAGAACTGGTGTATAACTCCATTCTGTTTGAAAAACTCAGTGAAGATCAATTCAAGGGCATTGTATGTGATAGCACTGAAAATTTGCTAGCTTTACTTAATTTAGGATTGTTCTTGTATTTTACATGTTCAATTGGCTATTTTGTGGGTCTTGAGCACATTAAGGGTAGAATGGGGCGCTAGCAATGAAATGGAGCTAAAATGGACCAAAACGGAGCTTAATTGCATCAATCGAAAAGGAGAAGGCCAAAATGACCAAAACGACATGCTTCACAATTGCGAAAAAGACAATATGTATTAAGTTCATCAATGAGAGCTTTAAATTTTGTGAAGTACATATTAATCGAGTCTTGATTTTCAGACAATGTTGCAAGAGTCCTCTTGAGTTAAAAGATTCGTGAAGTATTTTTCCTTTGAAATCGTTCTTGCAAATCAAGCCAGATTGCTCAAGCAAAATCAACAAAGAGAATGCTGGAAAAAATAGGTTTTGAAATGGAATTCAAAATCCATGCAATAACTATGTTGTTTCGAATCCATGCTGGAAGAAGTTCACCGGTTGGTCGCGAAAGAGTGTCGTCAATGAAACCAAGTTTATTCTTGAAAAATAATCCAATCACAATGGCTCGACTCTAAGAAATAGATTTTTTTTTTTTTTTTTGTTAAGAGGCTTTGTAACTAGAACAAGGCTCATGTTATCATTATGATGAAGATAATATGGACTGAGATATGCTTTAGATTGATTTCGAGAGATCAGAGATGGAGATGATGCATTCTAAGGAACAAGAATTTTAGGATTGTTGGAAGAATTTGTGTTAGGATTGACTAGTTCTTCAGAGTTGATGGGATGATTTCCATTATATATGGCATGAAGTTGAGGATGAACGAATGAAAAGCAGAAGGTTGAAGATAAATGAAAAATTTTTATTGAGAGAAGGAAGAACTTCTGATACCATATTAACCAGGGAATTTTAATAAATCAACCTCACACTTTTTATTAATTGGGCCTGAGCCATATTTATACTAGTGAAGGCCAAACAATAATTAGTTACAAAAGGTAACAATCTAACAACCTATTTACAAAGAACATAAACTATAACTATCAAACTATTTACCAATAACATATCTATTTCTGATATATTCATTATGTGAAATATTGAATAGTAGAGTACGAAAAATGATAATTTAATTTTAGTTTTTATGGGTTTTCTTCAAACATGATAAATTGTTAAGAATTTGTTTAGAATCTAAAAAAAAAAAAAAATTGGAGAAGAGGAAGTGTTTGTGAGATGGAAAAGTAAAATGAAGGCAATTACTGAGGGTCGATAATGAAGGAAGAGGTGGAGAAATGGGTTTCAAGATGTGATTTTTAAGAAGAAGAGAATTTTGAAATGAATGAAATAGGGGCTGGAGCTGGAAAAAAAGTGAAAGAATATATATATTGTTATGAAATTGAGGAACACGACTGGAACACGGATTTGGAGAAAATATAATGTAATCATATATTTATATAATAATAATAATAAATAAATAAAATATAATCTAAAATAAAAGAACTAAAATCATTAAATAACTAAAATTATAAAATTGGATATGAAAATTAATGGAATTTTGAAGTAAATTTCTCACCAATGTGCATTATGTTGAGATTCACCAAATGCCACTATTTATAGGCAAAGTGACAAGTAGGATGTGGACTTACATGAATACCAAAGAATTATTACAAAGCACATGAACAATATGAAAAATGACACATGGCTTTTAGAACACTAAGCATTAGACATCTATTTTTATGATATTTATAATACTCGCCCTTAGATGTCTATATATATATATATATATATATGAAATATGTCTCGTTAAAACTGTGAAGGAAAAAGAGTACATATTTCATATAATACATACTCCTAAAATAATACAATATATTTACTCCCCCTTACGAAAACATCACTTAAGATTTCTGAGTCTCTGCATTTCAACGTTATGCACCAATTTTTCAAAAGTTGCGGCTGGTAATGCCTTTGTAAATAAGTCTGTCAGTTTATCCTTCGAACAAATTTGTGATATAGTGATGTTGCCGTTTTCTTCAAGATCATAAGTGTAGAAAAGATGCGGTAAAATATGTTTTGTTCTATCTCCTTTAATATGTCCTCCTTTGATTTGGGCTATGCAAGTTATGTTATCTTCGTATAATATTGTTGGAAAATTTTTATTAGAAGACATGTCACACGTTTCACGAATGTTTTGAGTCATTGACCTTAGTCATACACATTCTCGACTAGCCTCGTGAATTGTAAGAATTTCAGCATGATTTGAGGAAGTGGCCATTATAGTCTGTTTCACTAATCACCATGATATAGCACTTCATCCACAAGTGAACAGATAACCTATTTGAGATCTAACTTTGTGTGGAGCAGATAAATATCTAGAATCTGCATAACTAACTAGATCAAAATTTGATTTATTTGAATAAAACAAACCCTTATCGATTGTTCATCGGAGATAATAGAGAATATGCTTAATTCTGTTCCAATGTCTTTTTGTTGTTAAAGATATTTTGCTAATAAATTTATTGAAAACGCAACATCAGGTCTTGTTTTATTAGCAAGATACATAAGTGTACAAATTGCACTAAGATATGGTACTTTAAGACTAAAAAGTTCTTCATTATCTTTTCGTGGTCGAAATATATCTTTCTTTATATCCAATGAATGGACTTCCATTGGAATATTTAATGGATGTGCTTTGTCCATATAAAATCTTTTCAAAATTTTTCCTGTATAAGTTGACTGATGAATAAATATTCCATCTGCTAATGTTCAATTTGCAGACCAAGGAAAAATTTTGTTTTTCCGAGATCTTTCATCTCAATTTCTTTCTTAAAAAATTCTATTGCCTTTTAAAGCTCTTTAGGAGTTCCAATTATATTCAAGTCATCAACATATACAGTTATAATAGTAAATCCTGATTGTGATTTCTTTATAAAAACACATGGACATATTGGATTATTTTGATATCATTCTTTCAATAAATATCCACTCAGGCGATTGTACCACATTCGTCCTAATTGTTTCAATCCATATAGTGAACTCTGTAACTTTATTGAACACCATTCCCAGAAATTTGATGTATATGTTTCAGGTACCTTAAATTCTTCTGGGATTTTTATATAAATATCATTATCAAGAGATCTATATAAATATGTTGTGACTACATCTATAAGATATATATCTCGACTTTTATTCACAGTCAAGCTAATTAAATATCTTAGTGTAATTGTATTCACCACTGGAGAATATGTCTCCTCATAAACAATAGCTAGTCTTTGTGAAAAACCTTGTGCAACTAGTCTTCTTTTGTATCTTATGACCTCATTATTTTCATTTCTTTTTTACACAAATACCCATTTGTATCCTACAGGTTTGACATCTTCTAATGTTCAGACTACTGTCTAAAAACCTTTTGTTTTGAATGTGAGTTTAATTTTGCCTCGATTGATTGTTTCCACTTAAGCCAATCTTTTTCATGTCGACATTCTTCAACAGATTTTGGTCTAGGATCCTCATTTTTAGATATAATATCAAGAGCAACATTATATGTAAAAATGTTGTCAATAACTACATTAGTTCGATTCCACCTTTTTCCTATCATGACATACTTTATTGAAATTTCATTATTATCTTTAGGTATTTCACTTTCCTCACTAGTCATGACAATGATTTATTCATGGGTATTTACATCCTTAACCAAATCTACTTATTTTTCGTTTTCGAGGATTTTTATCTTTGGAACACACTCTGGCATGTTCTAGACTCATTAGTGATAACTTATTGTGTTGGGATATCAATTTTTAATAGAACATTTGCAGCTGGTACATGGGACTTAGTTACTTTCTTTGCACCTGGTAATTGATTTGCTATATTTTGCAAATGAATTATTTTCTGAACTTCAAGTTCACAATGACTTGTACGGGGATCTAAATGAGACAATAACGTTGCATTCCATGTAATTTCTTTTTCCAATTTCTTAATTCCTTTCACTAATGTTGGAAAATTTGTCTCATTAAAATAACAATCAGCAAATCATGCAGTAAATGCATCACTTGTCAAGGGTTCAAGATATTTAATAATTGATGGGGAATCATATCCAACATATATTCTTAAAATTCTTTGAGGACCTATCTTAGTATATTGTAATGAAGCAATTGGAGCATATACTGCACACCCAAAAATTCTTAGATGGAAAATATTTAGCTCATGACCACAAGCTAATTGTAATGGTGAGTGCTTATGATAATCTACTGGCCTAATGCGTACAAGTGACGTTGCATTCAAAATAGCATGTCCACATACAGATGACAGAAGCTTAGCTCTCATAAGTAATTGTCTTGCAATTAATTGCAAACGTTTTATGAATAATTATGTTAAACCATTTTGTGTATGAATATGAGCTACAGGATGTTCAACACTTATCCCAATTGACATACAATAATTATTAAAAGCTTGGGATGTAAATTCACCAACATTATCAAGAAAAATTATCTTAATTTTATAATAAGGAATTGTGCTTTTAACTTAATTATTTGAGCAAGTAATCTTGCAAATTCAAAATTTTGACTTGATAATAAGCACACGAGTGACCATATATTGGATGCATCTATTAATACCATAAAATATCTAAATGATTCACTTGGTGGGTTAATAGGTCCACATATATCACCATGAATTCGTTCTAAAAATGCAGGTGATTTAGTCCCCACTTTAGCTTGTGATAGTCTTATTATTAATTTTCCTTGAGAGCAAGCATCACATGATAATTCATTAGATTGAAGAATCTTCTGACTCTTCAATGGATGTCTATTTGAATTCTCAATAATTATCCTCATTATTATAGATCCTGGATGACCCAACTGGTCATGCCAAATTGTAAATATGTCTAGATTCATGAACTTCAGGTTCATTGTTGCATATGTTTCAATTACTCATATATAACTACAATATAATCTAGAAGATAAAGCAGACAACTCTTCCAATATATGTTTTTCATTTGAGACAGTGGATATGATATATAGGTATTCCACATTATTCTTACTATCAATCTCAATATGACAACCATTGCAACATATATCTTTAAAACTTAGAAAATTTCTCTTTGATTGACTAGAGAACAATGCATTGTCAATTGTAAATTTTGTTCCTCTATGAAAAATAATATTTGCTTTTCCAAAACCTTCGATCAAATTTGCAGAACTGGATATCATATTGACTTTTGCTTCCAGCATTGTTAATTTGAAAAATATTTTTTTATTTATAAGTATTGTATGTGTAGTTGCACTCTCTACTAGGCATAGATCTTCTTTTCTCATTTTTTAAATACCTAACATATGAAAATGATCCTTGTTTCTTCATTAAAAGAAAATAATTTCAATAAGAAAAATAGCACTTAAAATATACAAAAGTTACTAAAAAAAAACATGAAGTTCGCAACATTAAGCTTAGAAATTCTCAAAGTCAAAAGAAACACTTGATATTCCACCAACTATACCAATCTTGTCTTCAGGAGATTCAAAGAAGTCCGCAACATCCAAATTTGTCATGTGGGATGGGTCAAATATGTCATTATTCTGCTATATGCAAAATTTGCTTCCACATTTTTCTCCTTTTCCTTCACGGAGGCTTATAGAGGCCAACTAAGTGTTTTGACATACAACAGGTACTAACCATTGCCCAGTCTTTCCGCATCGAAAACATTTATTTTCAACACTCTTTGAATTTTTATCTTGTGGAACTTTTCCTTTGTGATCATCATTTTGTGTAGTTCATTTGAAATTTAAATCATAATGATCATCACGAAAATAATAATTATTTCTTCCTCTACCACGATCATGACCTTGACTATGATCACGACCACGACCTCGATCACGATTATTAACATTCACAACATTCACTTGAAGGAATGATGTTGTTTCAGTTGGTCAAGATTCGTGGTTCTTCATCAATAACTTGTTATTGTGTTCGGCCACGAGAACACATGAAATTAATTCAGAATATTGTTTAAAACCTTTCTTTTAATATTGCTACAACAGGAGCACATTCGAGACATGAAATGTAGAAAATGTTTTCTCTAGCATATCATCATCAGTAATTTTCTCTCCGCATAACAATAATTTCGAATTAATTTTGAATAATGCGGAGTTGTAATCACTTACTGATTTGAAATTTTATAGCCTCAAGTGCATCCACTCATAATGAGCTTTAGAAAAAATAACTGTTTCTTTTTTTTTTTATGACCATACCTCTCTTTCAAATTTTTCCACAAGATACGGGGATCTTTTATTGTAAGATACTCCATTTTCAATCCCTTGTGGAGATGATGACGAAGGAAAATCATAGCTTTTGTTTTGTTTAACTGGTTATCGTATTTCCTTCTTTAATATCTCTCCAAGATTTATAGCATCCAGGTGGATTTCGGCATCAAGTACCCATGAAAAATAATTATTGTTGTTAATATCAAGGGTGAAAAATTCTAATTTGTGAGATTTGTCATGACAGCACTATCGTAAAATATTGTACTTATATTAGAAATTTAATAGATATTGAATATGCAAAATAACATTAAATTTATTAATTATAACGAAGAGAAAAAAACCGTCTTACCTTTAGGACTTACCTTTAGTGGAAAAAATGGCAGGAGCTCGTGCTGATAACGTGTTGTAAAATTGAGGAGCACGACGAGAACACGGATATAGAGAAAATATAATATAATAATATATTTATATAATAATAATAAATAAATAAAATAACTAAAATTATAAAATTGGATATGAAAATTAATGGAATTTTGAGGTGGATTTCTCACCAATGTGCATTCTATTGAGATCCAACCACATGCCACTATTTATAGGTAAAATGGTAAGTAGGATGTATACTTATATGGACAAGAAACATGAATTATTACAAATATTTATAATATATATTTAGATAAGAACCATAAAAGAATACTATTTTTGGGGAGATGATAATAGAGAGAAAATTGGTTTATCTTGAAGCCTAAAATGTGGGAGGAAACTTTGGGAGAGAATAAATCTAAATTGATTTAAGGAAAATGATAAAAGTATACAAATTGATAAAATGTAGAGTATGTGTAGAGAATTGAGAATTTCATCTAATATGGGTTGTGTGTAAAGGTGAAAAGTTGAATTAATGAATAAAATTTGGTGTCATGGTCTCTTTGATACCGCATTGAGTATGATAATTAAATTAATACTCTAGAACAAACTGAAATTAGAGCAGCTTACGATCTAAATTTTATACTTCAGAAATTCGATGAGTGGTTTATTTTATGAAATAATTATTATTAATTAAACATCATGAGATTTCATGAAGTCAATTATTATATGTATGATTTTAGAAGAATTGATGACTGATTTATAAAAAGAAATATTTGCAAATTTTATGAATGATTTAAAAAATTTATCTTATTATTATTATTTTAAAGGAAATTATCAAGATTTTCAAGTAAAATCACGTGGAGTCACTTGTCTGATCTTGCGGTGCACTCACTCCCGTTACGAGAATGAAATGACACCCCAACTCGACTCGAGACCAAGACTCCTTACAACTCGCACCAGGTTGGTCTAGTTGCAAGATTTTACCTCTTAAAATGTTTTAATGAAAATGCGTTTCATTTGAATTTCCAGTCGTTGACTTATCAGTTTGTTACTATGTGTAGCTAAGCCCTTAAGTTTTAGTAATTGCTAAATTGTGTAAGGAAGGCATTTTAATTCAAGTTAATTTTCAAGTTCAGGAAGAATTTGACAGTAGGTACCAATGCACGCTTGGGATCTACTATTGTCGCAACTCGTCCTACGTTCAAATAAGATAATTTGGGAAGGATGTGATAAATATATAATCTTAATAAATAGAAAAAAAAATCGTGGAAGAGAAAGATAAATAAGAAAAGGCGCTCTACTTTAAAATTATTGTTAAATCGTGTCTACAAGACTTATAAAATTAAATTTCAAAATAAAACTCATAGATGTAATCTCAATATGAGATGTATACGGTAATACTTGAGTGCACCTATCTATGCTTCCCTCCGCTCACACCAAAAAAGAATTTAAATATTTTAAAAAAAATAATAAATAACAATAATTTATTAGATATCAGATTATGATTAGATAATTTGATGAAATGTACTAAGATAATAATGAGATTTTAAATGATACTCATATAGGAATATATATATAGAGAAAAAGGTAAACAAATACTACGAAAATGTTACTCTAGTTAGTGTATATAGGAATATACACATTAAGTAGATTGTAATTATGAACTTCCTCCATCGCTTATATATTTTCCTCACCTATCGTATCTTCCTTTATATATCAGCGGTGGATTTTATAATTTTTGATATATCTATATAATATTCAAATCATATAATATCGACAAACGATTGTAATTAATGGATATATGGACAGTGATAGATCCAAACTTTCACGTTAGAAGACAACTTTATAAAATGTTATAATTTTAGTCCATTGACATTAAAATTTGTGTCATCTGTAATTAATTCTTAAACTCTTAAAAATATATACTACATCATTGATATGTCAATTAGTATGTCTAATATATTGTAGCATATTTTAAAAAAAAAAAATAATATAATTATTGGCTACACAATTAAAATTGTGAAATTCAATTAGAAAAAAATATTTTTTTGTCTAATATAATAATTAATTTTTTTTAATATTTTTAATATTTTATGAGATTTTTAGGTACTAATGTAAAAGTTTATATATTTTTAGACATTTTTAGGAAGTTATTGAAGTTAAAATTAAAAGTTTAGATTCAATCATAATTTTAAAATCTAATAATTAAACATGTACCAAGTTGAATATAATTTTTAATATAATGGTAAAGTAATTAGTAAATAACAAAGTATAAAACTTTTATGTGAAAGTGGTATTTATATGCCATAATTTCCAAAAACTAAAAACCAATAACCATATAGTTAATGAAGCAACCTAAATTTAAAAAATATTTGTTTATAAACATAAACACATGTAAAAAAAATAAAATTAAGAGAAGTATTTTAGGCTAATATATATATATATATATATATATATATATATGAAATTTTAAGAAACAAAAACCGGTTAAAATAAAAAATAAAAAATATTATATCCCAGCAGATTTCAATTTTGAACACCAGGCTATTGAAGTTCCACCTCTACCGCTGTAGCAAGGCCTTGTTTCATGATGGGGCACACGTTAACATATATTCACCAACAAATACATTTTTTTATATTTAATAAAACATATATAAATATATAGGATAATGGTAATTGATAGCATTTTTAGAAATAATAATTAAGTGTATAATATCATTTAAAAAAATTGTAAATATAGACAAGTCTATAGCGATGGACCTTTATTGTTGATAAACTTTTACCAGTGATATGGTTTATCACTGATAGATTATTTAAATTTGATCATATTTATAATTTATTTTTACATTATGTTATATCTACAAATATTTTAGGTCTAATGTTTATATTTACAACTGTTCCATATATAGTTGTGAAACTACACGATGTAAGTGGGGCACCCATAGTAAATATAAAACCCAATATCCCAAGCGAGGCTTGGTAGGTGTTTACAAAGCCCTGACCTACAAGAAAATTTGTTATCCTCTTTTGAGTTTTGGATCGAATCAATACTTCCATTTGCAATTATACACTCACAAAATATGAGCTGAGACAGGATTAAAAAAAATGTGTACTTGTAATTTATTCAGAAATGTCCAAAACTTTGCATAAATTTTTTAGCTTCATCGTTAAAACCTGCCAGCTAAAATCTCAAGAGACCACACATGGGTCACCCAATAATCATAATAATAGAATATAACTATTGGTATCATATTATTTAATATTCACAAATCATCTCTTCCTTCCTCACCCTCCCTTCCCTAACCCCTATAAAATCCCACCCAATCTCTCCCCTTTCTCCCACCACCAATCCCTCAACTTCCAAGAGAGACCCTTCTTAGAAAAGAAAAACAAAAACCCTAATGGCTTCCAAAGCTACAGCCTCTCTTGCTATCCTCCTTTCTCTCAATCTTCTTTTCTTCTCCCTTGTCTCAGCTTGTGACAATTGCTATGTCCCTGCCCCACCCAAGCCTAAGCCATGCCCGCCCACAAAGCCAACCCCTTCCTCTGGCTATGGAAAGTGTCCTAAGGATACCCTTAAAATCGGCGTATGCGCCAAGCTCCTCGGTGGGCTCGTCGACCTTACCATCGGCAAGCCCCCGGTGACCCCATGCTGCACCTTGGTTGAAGGCCTTGCTGATCTTGAAGCTGCTGTCTGCCTTTGCACTGCCATCAAGGCTAGCGTTTTGGGCAACAAGCTTAAAATCCCTCTCCACCTCAGCTTGCTCCTTAATGTCTGCAAGAAGAATCTTCCCAATGGATTCCAATGCTGATTTTCATAAGTGTTTCCCTTTGTTGAATTCTCGAATGTTTTGATGTCTTATGGTTCTATGTTTTCTTAATTTACAACTCTTAATTCTGGGTTGTAGAATTGGTTTCATTGGTTCTTTTTATTTTTTAATAGTTCTTCAATAAAGTTTTTCCAAATTGGTGGATTCGATTACTGATTGTTGTCTTGTATATTTGTTTTTTAAGATTTCTACAGCTTTAAAACACACAAGCCAACAAGTTGTGAACCAAAGTAAACTTCTAGTTTAACTAGAGTATTAAATTTCCAAAACATGCCAATATTTTTATCGATACTTCTACATTTCTATGGCTTCGACATCGACATAAAGTGAATTGATATTTTCAATATAACATAGAAAAATACACGAGTCATAAAAAATAAGTAATAAAATGTCATTATTAACTTGTTTGAAGTTCATAGACATGTTAACTTGTTTGAAAGTCATAAAAGTGTTTTATTTAGGGACAATTGCAAATATAGACATTAGACCCAAAGTTAGCAAATATAACATAACGTAAAAAAAATTGCAAATACGGCCAAATTTATATAGTCTATCAGTGATAGACCATATTATTGGTAGCAGTCTATTAGTGATAGACCATATCACTAATAAGAGTCTATCAACGATAGAAGTCTATCGCTAATAGACTTGTCTATATTTGGCAATTCTTTTTAAATTATGTTATACATTTGATTATTATTCCTAAAAATGCTACCAATTGCAATTGGACCTTTAATAATAATATTATTGTTTTCAAAACTTATTAGAGAAATATTGTTGTTTTGAAACTTATTAGAGAAATATTGTTGTTTTGGGAGTTCGAGGCTAGAAGTCGAGGGTTGAGGATTCGATTAATATAGAGGTCGAAAGTTGAGAACTCGACAAACAAAGAAAAACTTGGAAATAATATGTATATTAGGGTTGTCGAGGGTTGAAGTTTCGACATACATAAGTTGAAACTTCAACCCTCGACAAGGAAGATAAGTGGGTTAAACTAATTTTGTGATGAGGATCTCGCTCTAGAAGGAAATCTCGTTAATTTTGTGATGGGGATCTCGCTCTAGAAGGGAATCTCGCTAGAAATGTAGGCTGAATCTCGTGAGCATCGCTAGGAAGACAGTTTGTTAAAGAAAAGCTTGAGGATCTCGCTCATAATTGTCTTCACTTTATTTACTTTCCATAGAAATATATATATATATATATATATATATTATATACATAACCAATGAGAAAAAAAGCATTAATAATTATTAATGAAAAAATAACAACAATAACAGAATTTTGAATTGTAAGAGAGAGCGAGATTCTGAACGAGATTGTAAGAGGGAGCGAGATTGTAAGAAAGAGCGAGATTGAGAGTGAGATTGTAAGAGAGAGCAAGATTGAGAGTTGAGAGAGCGAGATTGTGAGCGAGAGCGAGATTGAGTTTAATTTGTTGTTATTTTAATTTGAAAAGTTTAATTTGTTGTTATTTTTAAAAATAGTTATAAAAAGTTTAATTTATTGTTATGTTTAAAAATAGTTATAAAAAGTTTAATTTATTGTTATGTTTAAAAAGTTGATGTTCATAAAACTTAAAAAGTTTGTGTTTATAAACTAAAAATTTAATATTTTTTTAATATACTTCTTATAAAAGTATAATACAAAAAATTGATGTTTGTCTTTTTTTTTTTTTTTTTAGAAGCAGGGAAATGCTTGAGATTTTTGTTGTTTACAAGTGGTAATATGATTAATACAAAAAAGTTGTACATTATTATTTTAATTAACTTGTACATTATTCGTTTAATTAACTTGTATATTATTCTTTTAATTAACTTGTACATTATTCTTTTAATTAAGTTGTACAGTATTCTTCTAATTAAGTTGTACATTATTCTTCTAATTAAGTTGTCATTATTCTTCTAATTGAGAAACAAATATTTTTTTAATTGAGAAATAAATATTTTTTTTTCAGATCATGGCTTTAAACCCAGGACCTGTTGATCCCAATGTTTTGTACGACTAGTCCATTCATCGATCATCTGTTGTATGGTGAGATCGTACTACTGGAGAAATATCTTGCAAGCGTCGAGAAGTAGTTCTCCAGTGCACTATCCCGCTCCACCCTCGAATACTACCGCTACTGGGCACATCTAGATTCTATGGGGTTGCCATATTAGGATTTATTCAGTTGGACTGGCATCTGATCACAGCTTTGGTTGAGAGATGGAAGCCTGAGACGCATACATTTCATATGTTTGTTGAAGAATGCACTATCACTCTACAAGACATAGAAATGTTGTTGGGGTTACCTGTTGACGGTGAGCCGGTCACTGGAGTGATGTACGATGACTGGTTAGAAGTTTGTCAACTGTACCTCGGTGCGACCCCACCTGTCGACAAGATTAAAAGATTGAGGTTAAGTTTAAGATGGTTAGGAACACAATTTCGTGAGCTCACAGATGATGCAGATGAGGAAACCGTCATAAGATATGCGCGAGCATATATACTAGAAATGATGGATGGAAGTCTGTTTTCAGATAAATCAAGTCATTTTGTTCACTTGATGTTCCTGCCACTGTTAGCTAACCTCCATGATGCGGGGCGGTATTCGTGGGGTGGAGCATGCTTCGCATGGTTGTATACACAACTATGCAAAGTAACAAGACCTGAGATTCGAGAGATAGTTGGGCCTCTCATGCTTTTGCAACTATGGGCTTGGGAGCGATTTCCAACAATGGCTCCACAACTACAACATGTTAATGACACTCAGTTAGTTGAACGAGCCTACGGTTCTCGGTATGTTGTTTTAATTCGATTTAATTTTTATATCACTGATCTAGTTAATTTAAATTCTAAATTATCAATTTAAAAATTTAGGTAGAAAGACAAATTTTGTGTGACTAGGACAGCCACACATGTAGTCAGCCAATATAGATACATATTTGATCTGCTTCAACGTGAACAGGTACATTACACTGAACCTAATTGATTATTTTATACACATTTTTATTGTATTTGTCTTTAATATTCTCTAATATAATATTTTGTGTTTCAGGTTATTTGGGAGTTGTACAAAATTATTATGCATACTTTGTCTAATTTTTGTACGAATGGTCAAAACATATGGCGGACGATGAGTCATCTCATATGTTTTCACATTGGTGAGTGGCATCTTCCTGACAGGATGATGAGACAATTTGGTTTTCAGCAGGATGTCTCATCGCCTTGTAATACTAAACCCGTACTGCATGATATTGACCTAAGGATTGGAGATTAGTCCGAAAAATTTGCACATTTGGTAGTGCGATGGCACTATCGTGCAAGGTTTATTGCAGTGGGGGTTTCTCTTGAACAGTTTGACACTGATGTCACTCCAAAATATATTCATTGGTATAATAATATCACAAGCCGCTACGTCACTCGTTCGAGAGCAGCTGTGGGTCATCTGGTAAATGAATGAATATTATCTAATTATTTTTAATTTAAATTAATTTTAAATATTGTCTAATTGTTTTATAATTCACACAGATCGAAAAACAGTAGACTCCGTGAGGTTGTGAATGATCCGAACCAGGTTTTTGCTATATATAGTGACAACCAAAGCTATATGGAGGAAATTCATTATATGTACGATATACCTATTATTCCTTCACCAGCTCTTAGACGTAGAGGACATGTTCGGGAAAAGGATGAGTTTGATGAGATTGCACATAATGTGGAAGAGTTGTCCCCTATGATGCAAACGCAGAGTCAAACTGATTATGTTAGTCCGATGATGATGATGCTAACATTTGGTTCAGGACATTAGGACTCAGAGGCTGGTCTTCGTCTTCATATGTGCATGGACATGGTCGAGGTCGTGGAGAGCATAATGAATATTTATATTATGAAGCGCCTGCAAAGGTACCAGAGCAACATCAAGAAGAACTCGAGCAATCTCAAGTTCGAAGTCGACGACGACAACCAGCTCGAAATCGACGACATCTGCCTTGTGGGACACATTGATTTTTGTAATTATTTTTATATAAATGAGATATTTAATTTACATTTTTATGAGATATTATTTTTTTTAATTTATTCTTTTTAGAGTTTAAATAAAATAATAAAATATTTTTAGAAATTGTTTTTATAAAATGGAAAATTAAAAAAAAAAAAGGAAGAAAGAAAGAAGAAGGACAATGTGTAATAATTAAAAAAGAAAAGAAAAAGAGAAATTTGTACGGATGACCCAAAAATTGAAGTGTACTCTCGCTCTCTATCAAAATCTCGCTATATCGCTCTTGCTCTCGCTCAAAATCTCGCTCTCGCTTTCTCTCTCTTTTATTTTTATGAGATTATTTTTTTAATTTATTCTTTTTAGATTTTAAATAAAATAATAAAATATTTTTAGAAATTGTTTTTATAAAATGAAAAATTAAAAAAAATAATAAAGAAAGAAGAAGATCAATGTGTAATAATTAAAAAAGAAAAAAAAGGGACATTTGTACGGATGACCCAAAAATTGGAGTGTACTCTCGCTCTCTATAAAAATCTCGCTACCTCTCTCTCGCTCTCGCTCTCGCTCTCAAAATCTCGCTCTCTCTCAAATTCTCGTTCTCTCTCAAAATCTCGCTCTCTCTCATAATCTCTCTCATAATGTCGCTCTCTCTCAAAATAATAATGAAAATCTCTCAAAATCTCGCTCTCTCTTATAATCTCTCTCATAATCTCACTCTCTCTCAAAATAATAATGGAAACCTTGGAAAAGCGAAAGGGTAAGGTCGAGGGTTCAAAATTAGACCTACCTTGGTCGAATTGTGAACCCTCGACTTATTTTTTTTTAAAAAAAATAATATTTTTACAAATAATTTGAAAACAACAATATTTTCCTAAATAGTTTCTAAAAGGACAATATCCTTTTAATTTTCCCATTGCAATTACCCTTTACTATTTTGAATTTACCTTTCAAATTTTTTTATTTTTATAATTTTTCTAAAAATATCCATAAATATCAATATTTTATTAATATTTTCAACAACATTTCTGTAAAATTAACACCTCAATATTTCTGTTAGAACATTGAGATTTTAAATATTGAATTCAGCACATTATTTTTAAGCTTTGGTTAATGATCCTAAGGAAAAAAAAAAAAAAAAAACTCAAAGTGAAAGAATAAATGGAAGGTTAAACATGATATGTTTAATTGTGGTTATCATCTAATATTTAGTTCATTTGTATTGGGATATGTCAACCAAGTTGAGATATTTTAGTGTACCTCCTAATCCCAACTTCTTGAGTATTTTGTCCAAAAAAGAAACTCAACTTTTATACATTTGCTTCCACGTCAATTTACAAGATTTTGATATTGTAAATATCACCATTTTTACGTTTCATTTTTCACACATCGATTATATTGTCATGCTAGTTTTCATTCATTATCGAGAAAATTTTGTAGTGTATTTTGTTTTTCTAAACAAAAATTCAAAACTCGATGTTTAAAATAAATCAATTCAATATCTAGATGGATAATCTAAAAAAAATTGAGATCATATCTAAGAATGGTAAACCTAACGAGGCACTAATATTCAGGGGCAACAACACACTATTTTGGTAACACAATTAGACACAAAATGAAGCTCTTTTTAATCTCTTGCCTCGCCTATATGCGTTGACAACTAACTCTGCTTTATCTGTGAGTGAAGCATTGTGGGCTAATACACAAATTGGTCTATTTTTCCCAAATGGCCCATTTTCTAGTGTAAGATTGATCGAAGTTGTTGCAAATGCAATTAAGGGTGAAAACAAAGAATTGCTCGATGATTTTCAATGAATTTATTACCTCCATACAAGGGAAAACCCTAAATGAATTGGGCAAGAAATAAATAATAAAGAATAATTGAAAGTATAGATGACACAATTAGAGTGGTGGTCCTCTACCAATCAGGATTCTTTCCTAACCAATTATTTCTACTGAAGCATGAACTGAGGCCCAATATTCAGATTTTGTACTTGATCGAACAACTACAGACTACTTTTTGGAGGACCAAGACACAAAACTATTGCCAAGAAAGACACAGTATGCTACTATGGACTTCCGGTCATTGATGTTTGCAACCCAATCAACATCTAAAAAGGTTGAGATGGAGAGGTCTGAGCTAGATTGAATGTCTAAACCAATGTGTTTTATGCCATTTATATAACGAAGTAGGTGTTTCACCGCTTGCCAATAAACATCCGTTGGACATTTGAGGATTTAACTTAGATGATTCACAATGTAAGTGATGTCAGGTCTCGTGTTTGTTAAGTATTGTAGTACAACAATTGTACTTCTACACACAAGGGGTTCGCAAGAAAAGTTCCTTCAGTTAGAGACAAATGTTGATTCTGTTGGGTTTTATGGCCTAAAACTCGTAGATAGTAAACGCTATTAATTGATCGTCATCAATAAAGAGTTATAAATGTTAATTCAATAAATGTTATTGTTTGTGTTATTTGTTTATTTTTGTCTTAATAACTTTAAATCCAAAAACTAACATCCAAGGTTATCTTATGAGTCTTGAACTATATGTGATCAATGTTCAAGATACAGCATGAAAGGTCTATAGTATAGAGATAAGCTGCGTACCTTATCCTAGTAACACTATGGATACGACCCACTTTGTATTTGATACAAATTCAATTATCCAACGCGTTCGTGTAGTTGACATATGAGTGGTGGTATCCTATGCAATGAGTTTGTATAAGACTAGACCACGAAATAGTAAGCACTAGATGTAATGTTGTTAACTATTTAGGTTCCTACTTTAATAGGATGACCTAGGTAACATAGTCTTAATCTTGAGTATATTATGAACTTTTATTCACGATGGATTGTCTTTTGATTTGTATGGGTGTGGCCAGTTCGCCGACCCAATATGCCTACCATTTTGAGGACAAAGCCGAGTGGAAGCTAAGAACTTAATAATACAAAATGAATTCACTCCTTCTCATCTTAAGGGTAAGTAGATGAGTGTTCCCCTCAGTAGTGTCTCCAAGACTTGAGCAAACGGCCTTACCTTCTCACTAGCTTGAGAGAGTTTCTATTTATTGGTTGGATCATAAACATGTTGTTCATTAGAGGAGCATTTGTACTTAAGGAGTCAGAGGTAACCCAAGGGTAAAATGGTAATTTGACCCTATTGGAGTTACAAACACTCGTGAAGGACTACCTTACTGTTATTCGTCTATATCCGTGGACACAAAAATATATTTATAGTGAGAAGAGTGCAGCTGCGGGTCTTTAGTAGAATGTACCCACAATCGACGAATATTGATTAACTTGGTTAATGAGTTTAGCTAATTAATCTCATATCGTTGGAGCTTCTGATCTACAGGTCCACCAAGTCCCCTTGTTAGCTCATTAAAGGATATTTAAGAATGATGATTTGAATTGTTCGAATTAATTTGAGGAAATCATATACTAATGTGATTAATATATAATTGATTATGGATATGATCTATAATTCAAATTAAATTAGAACGTAATATTTGAATAAGATTCAATTAATTAATTCAAAAGAATTAGATTTACAAAGAATTAATTAATAGAAAGGTATCACATATACATACGATTTTTATGATAATTAAATATATATATAAATATATATATATACACATTAAATTGAATTTAATGTATAAATAATTATTTAATTAATGTACGAATTAAATTAAGTAAGTATTATTTAGTTGTGTTAATTAATTAAATAAGTGTTATTTAATTAATTAATTGTGAAAAATTGAAATAGGAAAAGGATTAGGAAAAGAGCTTGACTCTTCTCTATATAAAAACCTCACTATGGCCTCTTTGGGACACACTAACAATACACAATGCACAAGTGTTATTGTGCAAAATTTTTCGTAAGCCACAAAGAAAATCCTCTTTACTCTCCAAAACCATTTTCTCCTTTCCTTCTCCCAATAGTTTGATACCACCTATCCCTCTATTGGAATCCTGGAGAAAAACGAGGTTACTCTCGTAGTAGTGTTTGAAATTGTTCAAGAAATCTTTCGTGATTAAGATCCTTGAAGGACCTGTTCATTAGAACTTGAGAAGATTGTTCATGAAGCTTGGGAATCTACAAAGGTAAGAACGATTCTAATTTTTTTCCCTAAAGCAAGCTATATTACATGTTTATATTATTGTTTTAGCATACTGAATTTGTTTATATAAAAATTCAATTGTGGGATGCAAGATGTTCGCAACACTTTCACTACGGGATTTGATCCCTTAAATTTTTATTAGAGCCAATTTCTTGCATCCACGTTCTTCATATTTTTTGAAATAAAATCAGTTTATAGGTGGGTTTAATATTTTGCATTTGGAATGTTTAAATGTCGGTTTACAAGATTGGATATTTTTTATTTTGGCACGTAGATTAGTTTTAATTTGATTAAATTGTAAGGGCCCGTTGTATTTTTTGGACAATTTAATTATTGCTTCGAGTCTATAAGTCCGTGTCGATCAAAAGAGCAACGGTTGCTGAGGAGATTGGGAAGAAACGGAAGTGTTCGGGGCAAGTTCATAGCCGAGAACGAGGAGAACAACAACATTCTACCAATCAGCATCACAACTGTTATTGCAGCGTTGCAACACTGAGAGGCAGACGCAACGCATCATAATCATAGTGTTGCAACACTGCTCGTTTGCATTGCAATGCTCTGAATACTAACGGAGTGTTGGTGGCACACGAGGATGATGCGGTTGAAGCTGTTTACCTTAATTCCTTTTGTATTTTTTTAATTTTTTTCTAATTAATTAAATTAATATAATAGTTATATTAATTTAACCAATTATTTTTTGCATTAGGATGCCAAAATTGGTCCAATTTTTGCTGTTTAATTTAATTATGCATTGGATGTATGTTTAAATTAATTTTGAATTCATATTACATATTGTATGTCATATAGATTAAAAAAAATACCCAACTTAGGATAAAGATGTACATGTATCATAATTAAATATAAGGGTTATATTTTATAGATGCATGATTAAATTAGCATGCTCATGCATCATGATATAAGTGTTATGTTAGTGATGTATAATTAACATAAGCATGTCCATGCATCATACTATACACTAAAATTGTTATAATAAATTGTGGAATGATGTATGTGAATACTTGTTTTTCATGAATGATTCATAGAATTTTTATATTTATCAAATGAAAATTGAATTTGCCTTGAGCATGACATTACTTAGATAAATATAATTGTTGTATTTTAATCGATGTCTTTAGATACTAATTTATAGGTTTTAATAAAGCACTAAAATATAAGTGTTATACTTTTAATGAGATAGTTTAAAATCTATAATCAAGAGTTGTATGCAAACATGTTTTCAAATTATTTTTAAATAGTTTAAAATTAATCAAGTTAGACTTATATTTTTTTAATGAGATTAGGAATAGGTTAATTTTTTTTTTAATTTGTTTTAATAAGATTAAAATGAATTTAATTAAAAGATTAAATTTATAAAATAATTGTCCATAATGGACCTTTGTCTAAGGAAGGTTCTTCTAGAAGAGGGTATTTAAGTTGATAGAAATGGAACACCTCCACTTGCAAATCAACCTAGAAGGTGAATTGAGCAAATATTTTATAAGCATGCAATAAATGATCGATTTTATTAAAAAAGTTTAATAAATGAAATAAAGTATTGTTAAATTATTCGATATAAATGTTATATTGAGAAAATTTAAAAGAACTTAGATAAATTCATTACCTAGGTTTTAATTAAGTATAATAAAATCCTAAAAATATTAGAATAATTTAGTGGGAGATATCAATATGTGATATGTCAAATTTCAGCTCTCACATTTTCAAGAGTTCACACCGTGAGATTCATGCTCGGCTTCGTGCCACCCGAGGCGTGGTCTCCCTTCGGAAAGTATTTGTATGAGTCAATAACAAGGTGAATGGAGAAAGTGTTCATAGTAAGTGAGAGAGGGACGCGTGTCAATGTATCCTACGGTTTTCTTCATTAGGGTGCATCATGAGATTCATATGGTCTGCTTGCGTGTCATACTGGGGCGACCATCCCTTCGAAAAGCTTGATCATAAGGGTCGGAACGATGTAAACTCTAGTAATGGTTAGGGTTGCTTATATTAATCTTCAAAAGTTGTCTTTTCCTTCGGTAGCCTGTTGAAGTATACCTTTGGGATTCGAAAATGGGAGGGTCACATTTATAGGATGAATTAAGTTATTTAATCAATCATTGACCGAAACAATGGTAGATAAAAACTATAGGAATAAAAGTTATTCTGGTGTTAGTGATTGACTGAGATTGTCTCTAAATTCAGCGGAGGAATAGCTTATCACCCTTCGGTGGCTATTACTTTAAACCACTGAAGTATCGTTACAAAAAAAAAAAAAATCAATAGTTTAATTAGGGTTCAATGATTACATATATTTTTGCTAAATTGAATGGATTATTAAGTAATGGCTTATGACAAATATAACTAATAAGGTCAATTGATTGTTATATGTTTTAGCATGTCTTCCACAATCATATCTTTGCTTAAAAATGAGAATTTAACTAGTGAAAATTATGCGACTTGGGAATCTAACCTTAATACGATTCTAGTTTGACGGAGGAATGTCCCAGTCCCCGCTCAAAATACATCCCAAGCATTGAAGAATGCTTATGACCATTGGACGTTCTACATTTTGGCAAGTCTATCTGACATTCTTACCAAGAAGCATGAGACCATGATGTCTACAGGTCAGATCATGGAGTCCTTCCAGGAGATGTTTGGACAACCGTCCATTCAGATCCGACACAAGGCTCTTAAATACATTTACAATGTTCGCTTGAAAGAAATTCAATCAGCGAGAGAAGATATTCTCAACCTGATGGTCCAGTTCAATGTCGTTGAAATGAACCGTGTGGTCATCAATGAGTAGAGTCAAGTGTCCTTTATTTTAGAATCTCTTCTGAAGAGTTTTCTTTAATTTCATAGACATGTGGTTATGAACAATATACAGTATAATCTGACTACTCTTCTAAATGAGTTATAGACTTTTTAGCCCCTTATGAAAGGTAAGGGACCAGTAGAAGGAGAGGCAAGTGTTACCATTCCAAAAAGTTCCATAAGGGTTCATCCTCTGGAACTAAGTCTATTCCTTCAACCTCTGGTTCTAAAAACATACAGAAAAAGAAATAAGGGAAGGGGAAGGCTTCCACTGTTGAGAAAGGAAAGAACGAAGCTAAGGTTGATAAGGGCAAATGCTTCCACTGTAATGTGGATGGTTACTAGAAATACAATTGCCCCAAGTACCTTCCTGAGAAGAAGAAAGAGAAAGAAGGTAAAAATGATTTACTTGTTTTGGAAACTTGTTTAATGGAAAATAACCATGATGCATGGATACTTGATTTACGAACTATTGATCACATTTGTTTTTCTTTACAAGGAATTAGTTCTTTCTAGTAGCTCGAAGATGGTGAAATGACGCTCAAAGTTGGAACGAGAGACGTCATTTCAACTGGTGCAGTGGGAGCTGCTAACTTATTTTTTGGAAGTAGATTTTTGTTTTTAGAAAACTTATACATTGTTCCTAAAACGAGGAGGAATCTTTATTTCTATTTCCTAATTAATTGAACAATCGTACTCTGTTTCTTTTAAATTCAAATTAAGTGTTTATTATGAAAAATGGTAAGACTATTTGTTCAGCTAAACTACAAGATAACTTATACGTGTTAAGACCAATTGAATCAAAAGCACTTTTAAATCATGAGATTTTAAAAACTGCTAGTATTCAAACAAAAAGACGAAGAATTTCTCCAAGTAACAATGATGCGTATCTTTAGCATTTGAGATTAGGCCACATAAATATCGATAGGTATGGGATATTGGTAAAGAATGGACTTCTAAACAAGTTAGAAGATGATTCATTACGCCCATGTGAATCCTGTCTTGAAGGAAAAATGACTAAAAGACTTTTTAATGGAAAATGTTATAGAGCCAAAAAGCCCTTAGAGCTCATACATTTGGATCTTTTTAGTCCAATGAATGTAAAAGGTAGAGGAGGGTATGAATACTTCATTTCTTTCATATATGATTTTTCAAGGTATGGTTATTTACACCTAATAGAATAAAGTCTGAATCCTTTGAAAAGTTCAAAGAGTATAAGGCTGAAGTTGAAAACCTATTAGGTAAAAAAATTAAAACACTTTGATTTGATCTGAGTGGAGAGTACATCGATTTAGAATTCAAGGACTATATGGTAGAACATGGAATTCAATCCTAACTCTTAGCACTTGATATACCTCAACAGTAGTGTATCAAAAAGGAGAAATAGAATCTTATTAGATATGGTTCATTCTATAATGCGCTATGCTTAATCGCCTAATTCGTTTTGGGGGTATATAGTAGAGACTACAGCTCACATCTTGAACAATGTTCCCTCGAAGAGTGTTTCTGAAACACCTTTCAAGTTGTGAAGGGGGCATAAATCAAGTTTACGTTACTTCAGAATCTAGGGTTGTCGTGCATATGTGTTAGTGACAAATCCTAAGAAGTTGGAAACTCGTTCAAGATTATGCCAATTTGTTGGCTACCCTAAGGAAACGAGAGGTGGTTTATTCTATGACCCTCAAGAAAATAAAGTGTTCGTATCGACAAATGCTACATTTTTTTTAAGAAGAATACATGAGAGATCATAAACAATGAAGCAAAATAGTATTAAGTAAAGCTATTGAAGAAAAAAAAAGGTTGTTGATGCAACTGGTCCTTCAACAAGAGTTAATGAAGAAGCCAACACTTCAAGTCAGTCTTGTCCTTCTCAATCATTGATAGTGCCTCGACGCAGTGGGAGGATTGTGATACAACCTGACCGCTACTTATGTTTAACTAAAACTCAGGTTGTTATACCAGATGATGGTGTTGAGAATCCATTGTCCTATAAAATTGCAATGAATGACGTAGACAATGACAAATGGGTAAAAGTCATGGACTTTGGAACGGAGTCTATGTACTCCAATTCAATATAGGATCTTGTAGATCCATTTGAAGGGGTAAAACCCATAGGGTGCAAATGGATCTATAGAAGAAAGAGAGATGTAACTAGAAAGGTACAAATTTTTAAAGCTAGACTTGTAGTAAAGGGTTACCAGAGGGAAGGGGTTGACAATGAGGAAACTTTTTTCCCTATTGCCATGCTTAAGTCATAAGAATTCTCTTGTCCATAACCATATATTATGAATATAAGATATGGTAAATGGATGTCAAGACTGCTTTTCTGAATGACAATCTTGAAGAGAATATCTTTATGTCTCAGCCCAAGGGGTTCATAACTCAAGGTCAGGAGCAAAAATTTTGCAAGCTGAATCGATCCATTTATGAGTTGAAACAGGCATCCAGATCTTGGAAGATTAGATTTGATACAACGATCAAATCTTTTGGTTTTGATCAAAACATTGATGAACTTTGTATCTACAAGAAAATCATCAACGATAAAGTAGCTTTCTAGTACTTTATATGGACGGTATCCTACTCGTTGGGAATGATGTGGGGTACTTCACTGACATTAAGGAATGTGTTGGTTTCTAAATGCATCAATCGTGAACTACACTATGATATATATGTGATGTTATGTTATGCACTCAGCTGTAGTCAATCATGTGCTAGTCACAAGTTTGTAGTCAATCATGTGCTAGTCACAAGTTTTCTTGTTCTCTTCGCAAGTATAACAAGATAACAAATTTCTCGGGTGACCCAAGGTCAAACATGGGGATTTTATACTAAGAATGCTAGATAAATATGTGAATGCAGTGAAACGAATGCTAATAGAGTGAAATTGAAAGCATGTGATTAACTAAGCTATACGATGTAAATATCTAAACTTATAGAGATTGCTTTAAAAATGATTATGAGAAAACTTAAGTAATGCGACAGCCTTAACATGTGAGAAATATATGTAGAAATCAGGGTTTTGGAAAATCAATGCCTCATCCCTAAGCTTCAACTTAAAATTTAATCTTGGCTCGCAACTTCTATTCATTACACACCTTTCGGTGGCCAACCACACTGATCATATTTCTATGATGCCTGAATGTTGTTGCCTTGAGCACAAGATTATTTCTATCTCTAGAAATACTTCTTACTTTGTAGATTATTTCTATCTCTAGAAATACTTCTTACTTTGTTTAATGAAATTAACAACTACTTACCCTATCAGGCAGTTAGTTATAGCTACTTGACTAAATCAGTGAACATAGGTAAACATTTAAATAATCATACATTAAGCAAACAGAATAACTTTTACAGAATAAGCTTAGTTCATGGCATTAACCTTCCCTCTTACCCCACGAAGATTAGTTACTCATGTTAGAAGAGTAAATGAAGGTAGAGATGGAGAAGATGATAAAGATAACCATGATAATAATAAGATGAAGATAGAATAGTTGTTTACAAAATGAATAATTTCTTAAACTTAATATAATGCAACAAAAAAAAAATAGTAAAGAAGTAAAAGGAAACAGTTGTTAGCAATTTCTTGCTTCTAATAGATGGATGGCAAGGCTTCTGGGGATACAATGGTTGTGTGCAAGGAGAAGGCCCTCTCAGACTATTGCTCTAGCAAAGCTTCGATGATGAATCGGGATGAGTTTAGAAGATGGAAGTTCTCTCATTAAAATCTCAAAGTCTCTCTCTATGCATATGTGTATATGTGTCTCTTCTCCTGGGCATCAAGGCTCTATTTATAGAGCCGTGCGCTAGCAGTTGTTGGAATTCCCACTCTGATTAGTCATTTTCATCTATTGCAGTAGGTGAAAATGTCGGCACATCAATCATAATCAACATTCTGGAAGCTTGACATAAGATCGCTGGTACAGGATCAAAGATCCAGAGGCATGCGACCAATTGTTTGTTTGTTGGGTAGGAGTTCAGCGCATGAAATGAAGTCTTGCAATCAACTGCAAAGTAGACACTTTTGGCACAATTTACTCATGATATACAGTCAACGGGAAACTTTAGTGCATTTCAGTGCAAGTATAATATTCAACATGAATTCCTAGCCTAATCAGCGCATATTTGCCTATTCTATCCTCATTATTCTAAGTAAAAGGCAACAATAACATGTATTTCAAAATGTTATCACAACCCCAAATTTAGAATAATGCTTGTCCTCAAGCATATCTTATACTGAAGAAATTCAAACTTACTCTACGCCTTTAAGTTGCACTAACTAGCTTCTTAAAGTGCTTTTCACTTGCACTCCTTTTTCAAGTCACCTATTTCTTCTAAGCCAAATCACTTCTCAGGAAATATTTTCTTAATCTTGAGTCTGAGAAATTTTTTCTCATTCCAGATACTTTTGTATCCCTTTTTTCTATTTGTACTATGTTTGTTTGAAACAAAATATAGCTTGCGTTTTACTTATTTGGATTATAGGCAAAGTGTTAAACTTGGTTACACCCTTTGTTTGGCTTGCGCCCACAGGTGTCATTCGAGCATTCAACTACGGTTGCGTTCCGAGTTCAACTCAATTCTTATCTTGATTGTGCCAGGCAATGGAATTTTTTTTTATTTGATGTTATTTGTATTGCGTTGATCATGGCAACCTACCTTTGTTTTGGCTTACTTGCACAAGTGTCATGTGAAGTATCCAACTATTAGTATAATTCTTCCTCAACTTAAACTCTTATCAGGTTGGGTTTTTCCTTTCGCTGATAGCATAGTTTGTTGTTGGGGGGTTTTTTATATTTATTATTATGTTTTTTTAGTATGAAAACGCAGTGTAAAAGTTAAATGCATCTACTCAAACCTTTCCCACCCCCAAATTTTTTAGAGTGACAAGGTCCTCATTGCATTGTAAGAAAAATGAAAACAAACTTATTCAAATTTTTTTGAAAAAGAGGTTTAAGTAGAGGCTAACGCACATACAAGGTAAGACTGTCAAACATTGAAAAAGCTATTAAGGTTGAAAGAAGCATGCGATTCTTAGGGAATGGCTAGGGAAATGCATAAGGATCATCATAGTTGTTAATTTATTAACGCACAAAAAGACAACATCAAAATGAATTACGAAAGGAAAAGGTGTGAAAAATAACAATGCAAGAATAGACACAAAGAAATAATGAGTGAAAATAAGCAGGGAATTCATTCGATTAAGATTTATGCATTGAAGTACAAAATGTTTTTATACACCAGCAAAGGAAATAATATATAGAGAATATGAAATTCCAAAACAATGCCCTTAAATTTACTGTTGCGACGGAGGTCATTATTTTGCAGTGTTGGAGGAGTAGAGCCTTGTGTGTCAGAAAAGTGCAAAGGCTGATGGATATGAGGGGGAACAGTTGGGCTATGAAGGTAAGCTGTTAAGAAGTTAAAATACTCATGGCTTCATTCTACTTGCATGTGCTGGAATTGGTGGATGGTAAAAATGTTACGTTGCACATTGACGAGTGATTGATAGATGGTATCCACGTCGCAGCGCAATTCGATGAGGGACTAGTGGAAAGGTTCAAGCTTCATTTGGAGTTCATAAGAAAGGATGATTTAGAGCTCATCAAAGGTGAAGGATGGAAGATGTGTTAGTGGAGGATTAGGTGGTGAAGGGATACGTTGAGGAGAGTGGGGTGGCGAGACGTCCAAATTCTCACCATCTATGATTTTTTGCTAGATGGATGGACCAGTGCCCAATCGAGTGGGTCATCAAATTTGTCCACGAGATAAGGAGAAAAGAATTTTTCTTAGGGGTCGAAGGAAGGAGATCTTTGCAGCGAATGAGAGGTTGGTTGTTGTTCAGCAGGAGATGGGTCTTTTGGATCGTTGGGAGAAGGAAGCCGGCTAAGATCACCAGGTAAATAGGACAAAAGCAGCAATGGCTCTTGAAGTTTTAAGATCCTTAACAGTGAGGGTGTGCGGAACTGCTCTTCGAGATTTTATGGTTCAACGCTAGTTTTGACCACTTTTTTATCTTTGACCTTGGACTTTGGACACTTGAATGGAGGGGGTTGACCAACTTCTTTCCCACTAATTGAGCACAGTAAAGTAGAGCCTCCAAGGTCTTCATCTTTGCAGAAATGTTATTCTTCAATAATGCACTACACTCTTGAGTGAGCGCAACCATTTCGAATTCACCCAGCCTGCGCTTTTTGGTCAAGATATCTTTTAGAAACTTCACGTAGCTTAGCATTTGCTCAAGAGCTTCTACCAGTGGGATGTTTATATGTAGTTGTTTCAATACATTCAGGAATCTCTTCAATTACTGGCTATCATATTTCTTCTTTAACCGATTGGGAAAAAAAGCTGGTACTTGCAAGATTTGTCTTTCTTTTTTTTCTCTCTCTTTTGTCGCATCAAAAACTTGCAACGGTGCTTGTGGGCTTGCTGTCTTTGGAGTTTCTGTATTATCAGAGTTCAAGGTTGTTGAAGGTTTGTTAGAAAGTTCAAAAGTTGAACTGGGAAGATCTATTGTGGAGTCAAGGTTATCAAGGCCAATTGGTGTAAGTGTTGGAGTAGTTGGAGTCTTAATTTCTTGTTTATTTAAAGATTGCAGTTTCACTGGTCGTTTCCTCATGAAGCCTCAATGTTGCTAAGTAGAGTACCTAGTTGCCTATTTTTCAACTCATTGACAATCTACCCTACTTAGACCTCCAAATTTCGTATCAAAGAAGCTTACGACTGGATTAAAGCATTGTTTTTCTGAATATATTCTTTGAGAAGCACTTCCAATGTTGTGGATGCATGATTGTGGCTATATTACGGCCGGTTTTGAGTTTACTGCTGACCATAGGGTGATGATTGAATCCTAGGGGATTCCCTCTATATGCTTGCTACTAGATGTATGTTTTTCTACCCCAACTGGTCTTGATTTCCACCCAAAGAGAAATGGGGATGATTCCTCCAACCCAGATTGTACGAGTTACTAAACGGGTTATTGTGGATAGAGAAATGTTTTTGGAGTTCATGTGGGCAAACCTCGACTGAGTGGGGTTCTCATATTTTATGTAGTTTACTATTGCAACTTGCGTGATGATATTCAACTGAGCAGTATTTCTATTCAAAGCACCTTTGTTTATTTCCATGGTTTGTTGAAGAAAAGTAATAGTAACTGATGCATTATTATATGAAGTGAAAATATGGATGAAATGCGGTGATGGAATTGTGTTGAGCAATCAAGCTTTCTCAGCGGAATCCAAGTATAAACTCCACTGAGTTTCCTGGTAAGTCCAGGGTCGAACTTAGGGACTTGGGAAAATAGTTTGCAGTGGTAATTTTCAAGAAGACTTGTGGTAACCAAATAATCAAATAGTTGTTTGGATTGTTGTTTGCGGTAATGAAAATAAACGAATGCGGCGGAGTTTTGAAAAGAGTTGATAAAACAGAAGATGCGATGAGTATGCGATGAATGGGTTGAGAAGGGTTCGGCTAACACTTCCTAGGATGCGTTTATGTTATGCGACCATGCAACACACATACAATAGTAAACCATCTCTCAATGTGAATGCTACGGCTCCTAAGGCTTGAACGCATGTGATATATGCGATGAGTCTATAGGACCTACAAATAAGCCTCTATTCTTATCCATGCGATGATAAAATGACACACACACAAATAAGGCAACCACATAATATCATAACGTATCTCTAGGGTGCATGCGATATATGTTGGCAAACAGAGCTATCTCTAAGTCCCTATCTCTTGTTTATGCAGATTTAATCTTGCTCTCTCGAGTCTAGATTCTAACTTAGCTCTCTTAAGGCTTAGGTTCTTTCTTTAGACTCTCTCTTGAGTGGCTCTAAAAGGGTGTTGGGCACAATATAAAATAAGATAATTCCAAGCAATGAAGATTCTAGGTCGTATTAGAGTACCTAGCAATGAAGATCTTAGGTCATGTTAGCTTCGTTCTTCTCAACCCATTCGAAAAGTTTAGCTACTCATGCGTGCTAAGGGAGTGAATAGATGTAGAATAAGAACTTCCATTGTATAAATATAAAGTTAAAGTACAAAATAACAATGCAAGAAGAGAATGAAGAGCCTGGTAGTAATCTCTTGCTTTCTAGGCTTTTACACTGTCTTTTCTACTCTTGTTCAAAACATAATCTCGCTCTAGCGAGAATCGGCCTGCTCTCTGCTTTCTACGCCTTCGGGTTCTATCTTGAGTTACCCTGAGTGATCTTCCGGTGTCTCTTCTATTCACTTGCTCTGCCTTCTTAAAACTCAAAGAAAACTATGAACAAGAACTTGCTGAACCAGCTGAACCAAACCCCTTTTCTGAAGGATGCCTTCAGTATTTATAAAGCCTCGGGGTGAAAGGCGGCTTCTCTCTCATGATTGCACAGATGGGATGGCTTTATTTCTCTGACTGATGCGCCGAATATTTGTCACCGAAAAGCTGAGTGTAATTGTTATCGTTAGCGGTTGGTCAACTTAATTCGAATTCAACCATCATCAGCTTTCTGTCCCATCGTGATTAATTATGCTTTTCACCCAGATGCGACCACCAAGTTGCGGCGACTCTATGCAGCAATCCTTCTTGGGCAGATGTTTGCGAACACAAATCAACGTAAAGCCTTACGGTAATGTTGTGCTCGACCATTGATTTATTGTGATCGCGCTTTCCACACTGCATTATCGCATATTATGCATAAAAATTCCAAAGTTAACTATTCTTATTCGATGAATGCATGCGACCGCAAATGTTATAAACTTAATGCTTTTTGGACGCAATCTAACATATTTTATCAACGCAAACCTTCATTGTTTAAGAACTTAGCACTGTAATAACGTGCATTTCTGCCCGTTATCACACCCCCAAATTTAAACAATGCTTGTCCTCATGAGCTAAAGATTTCCTTTAGAAAGTCGACCACAAATCTCTTTTGCCATACACCAAAATTTCCTTAAGTCTTAATCAAGTCTCTTATTAAAATATTTCTAAGACCTAGGGACCGCAAGTTTAACCTTCAAAAGGACTTTACTAAATTCCAGGACATCGCATGATTTATTTCAACAAAACTTTTTCACTGGGATGTTAAAGGATTTTTATCCTTGCATATTTTTGACATTGTTATTTTTTTTTCTGACCTTGCGCTGATCCAAGTACCTCGGCTTTATTTTGGCTTGCCCCCATGTATGTCATGCGGACATCCAACTACATGCAAGGCGCTCTTCCTCAGACTAAACTCATACCTACTTGGCAGCGAAGTTGCGGTCATTTATTTATGTGTTAATCCTGGCAACTTACTTTCATTTTGGCTTGCCCCCACGTATGTCATGCGGACATCCAACTACGGGTAAGTTCCCTTCACAATTTTACTCTTATCAACATGGGTTTTCCCATTGCGTTGACAGTGGAGTTGTTATTCTCAAAATTTTCTTTCATCTTTTTTTTTTTTCTTTTTAGAGCTAAAAAAATAGTAAGGTCAAAAATAAATACCTCACCCCCAAATTTAAAATGCGGCAATGTCCCCATTGCCAAAAGATTGAAATAAGTCATGCGATGTTCGTAGGAAGCTACGTAAAGCGAGTTTGAAAGAAAGCTAGCAGACCATTAAGTTCTAGAAATATTTCATGAGGTGACTTTTCTAAGATTAAGTTGACTCTAGTATATATGGAAAAATAGAAGCATGTGTTTCATCATTGAAATCATAATTGGCAAAGAGACAGCATGCGGTAACTTACTAAATTTATCAATGTTAAATTATTGCGGCAATCAAAGAGGATGCAGTAATAAAACTTTCAAAATTAAAATGCGATGCGATAGTGCAGAATTTGGAATAAAGTCATGGAAGAATACAACCCCCAAATTTGCGCTGTCGCCCGCATTGTTTATTTACGCATCCTACTTTGCGGCAATCTTCTTCTTTTGGATTGTAGTGACGGAATAGAGTAGTTGCTTCTTCGCGTAGTCCCTTCATAATCGTTCGCCTCGATCGTTGCAAGAAAAACAGTGAGAGGGTCAAATAATATTAAACAAAACAAACTTTTTTACCGCAATCGTTTTTTTATTTTTTTTGTATAAGAATAAAGAACTAAAAAGATATAGTGAAATGAAAATTCTGAGGAGTAGAGAAAAGTTGAAGATTTCATGATTCCCACAGATACTTCATAAAACTTGCGTCCCTGATGAAGTTCGATCGTCTGATAGTGCAGAGACCACCTACTTCTTTCTTAATCAGAGTTTCTCAGTTCCACGGAGTCGACTTGGCGATGCTAGCCTTCTCCGTGATACACTTTTACTCGTTGCCCATTAACTTTGAATATGTTGTTTTCATCATAATTCGTTAATTCGACCGCGCCATGCGGAAATTCCTCTCTAACTATGAATGGTCTAGATCAACATGACTTTAATTTTCCAGGGAAGAGCCGTAGTCGTGAGTTGAATAGTAAGACCCTCTGCCCGACTTGGGGGTTTTTGCCACATATGTGTTTGTCATGCCAGAAATTTTCGCGCTCCTTGTAAATATTTCACTATTATATGCGTTAATCCTCCATTCCTCTAGCTTGACCAGTTGAAGTTTTCTCGCTTCTCCTACTTTCATCAAGTCAAAATTCATCTTTTTTATCGCCAACAGTGCTTTGTATTCTAGCTCCAGAGGCAAATAACACGCCTTACCAAATACCAATGCATATGGGGACATAACTATGGGTGTTTTAAATGCAGTCCGATATGCCCACAACGCATCGTTGAGCTTTGTTGCCCAATCCTTTCGCGAATGCCTTACCACCTTCTCAAGTATCAGTTTCATCTCCCAATTGGACACCTCGACCTAACCATTCATCTGTGAATGGTATGCGGTGGCCACTTTGTGGAGAATGTTATATTGCACAACAGTTCCTTGATAGTATGATTGACAAAGTGAGACCCTTTATCACTTATTATGGCATGTGGGGTTCCAAAACGAGTGAAAATATTTTTCTTTAGGAAGTAAGAGACTACCGTCGCATCGCTTACGGCGCATGCCACTACTTCTACCCACTTGGATACGTAGTTGATGGCTAACAAAATATAATTTTTTCCATTCGATGGATGGAATGGTCCTATGAAGTTGATACCCCATTTGTCGAATAACTCAGGTTCCAATATGGTGTTCATAGGCATTGCATGTTTCCATGAAATTTTACTTGTGCGTTGGCACCGATCACACTTCATCACGTAGTCAGCTACATCCTTAAACAATGTTGGCCAATAGAATGCACTCTGTTATACTTTGGCTGCGGTGCGATGTCCTCCAAAGTGCCCACCATATGGTGAGTCATGACATTGCGATAAGATGCATTGTTGAGCAGCATTTGGTACGCATAGTCGCAGAATCTGGTCTGCCCCCCTTTTATACATATTCGACTTATCCCAAAAGTATGATCTGCATTCGTACTTGAGCCTCCTCTTCTGGTGGTCAATATAATCCTCTGGAAATTGCTCACAAACCAGATAGTTGACTATGTCAGCATACCATGGCAATTCTTCATTATAGAACATTTGCTCATCTGGGAACACCGCATTCACTTCTGATAGATTGCGGTTAAGCTCTAGGTTTTCCAATCTAGACAAGTGATCCGCAGCTTGGTTCTCTATCCCCCTACGATCAATTATTTCTATGTCAAATTCTTGGAGGAGGATAACTCATCTGATCAACCTCGTCTTTGTATCCTTCTTTGTCATTAAATACTTTATCACTGAATGATCAGTGTGGATGAGTACTTTTGTTCCCAACAAATACGCTTTAAATTTTTCCAACGAAAAAATTACCGTAAGTAGCTCTTTTTCTGTGGTGGTGTAGTTAGTCTGAGTAGGATTCAACACCTTACTCACATATGCGATGGGATGTAATCTTGTTTTTCTCTTCTGTGCCAGAGCTGCTCCCATCGCATACCCGCTTGCATCGCACATTAATTCAAAAGGGAGTGTCCAATCAGGTGCGATTAACACGGGCGCGGTCGTCAGTGCATTCTTCAAAATCCTGAATGCGTTGAGGCAACTGTCTCAAAGTCGAATTTTCTATCAGCCTCCATCAACACAATCAGTGGTCGTGCTATCCTCGAAAAGTCCTTGACAAAGTGTCTGTAGAATCTTACATGCCCTAAGAAACATTTTACAGCCTTCACATTTGTTGAAGGTGGGAGTTTTTCAATTGCTTCTATTTTTGCCTTATCCACCTCCAACCCGTCTCGAGATACCTTGTGCTCCAACACAATGCCCTCCTTCACCATAAAATTGCAGTTTTCCCAGTTGAGAACGAGACTCGTCTCCTCGCATCTTTTCAGTATCTTCTCCAGGTTGGCAAGACAGACTTCGTAGGTGTGCCCATAGATAGGGAAGCCGCCTATGAAGATTTCAACAGAGTCCTTAAGATATTCTGAAAAGATGGCCATCATGCACCTTTGGAACGTGCTCAGTGTATTGCAGAGGCCGAATGGCATGCGGCAAAAAGCAAAAGTCCCATATGGGCAGGTGAATGTGGTCTTGTCCTGATCTTCTGGAGCAATCATAATCTTGTTATACCCAACATACCCATCCAGAAAGCAGTAAAAATCATTTATGGCTAGACGATCTAGCATTTGGTCGATGAATGGTAGAGGGAAATGATCTTTCTTCGTTGTCACATTCAACTTGTGGTAGTCCATGTAAATATACCATCCGGTGATGGTCCTTTGTGGTATCAGTTCATTATTTTTGTTCGGGACTACCATCATGCCACCCTTTTTTGGCAAGCACTGCACGGGACTGACCCACGTGCTGTCTGCTATCGGATAAATAATGCCTGCATCTAACCACTTGATGATCTCCTTTTTAACGACCTCTTTCATCGTGGGGTTGAGTCTGTGCTGATGTTCGATCATTTCCTTGTGGTTTTCTTCGAGACGAATTTGGTGCATATAGTATGCAGGGCTATTTCCTCGAATGTTTGTGAGCGTTCAGCCAATCGCTCGCACATGTTTCCTCAGAATGCTCATCAACGCATTCTCCTGGTCTTCGTTAAATTTTAGAAGAAATAATGACTGGCAGCTTTTCATTCTACCCAAAAAATGCATACTTTAGGTGATTCGGCAAGGTCTTCAATTCCATCATTGGTGGTTATACGAAGGACAGTTGCGTTGTTTTTCTTTCTTCTTTTATTATTGGCTCTTCTTCTTAGGTTGCGATCATCTCAACTTCCTTGTTTGTTTTTTCTATGATCACATTATATGTCACAATGGTTGCGCTTGCATTCTTCTGGTCTTCGTTAAGTTCAGAGGAAATAATGACTAGCAGCTTTTCATTCTACCCCAAAAATGCATATTTTAGGTGATTCGGCAAGGTCTTCAATTCCATCATTGGTGGTTCTACTAAGGACGGTTGCGTTGTTTTTCTTTCTTCTTTTATCGTTGGCTCTTTTTCTTGGGTTGCGATCATCTGAACTTCCTTGTTTGTTGTTTCTATGATCGCATTACATGTCACAAGGTTGCGCTTGCATCCTCTTCTTCATTCTCTTCGTCAAGCTTTTCTTCTTCATATAAACTCTGGTCATCGTCAGATTTATGAAGGTCTTCTTCATTAGGAAACTTCATGGCATGGATGATGTTGAACTTGAGCTTCTGTCTATTTATGCTCAAAGTGATCTCTCTTTTATGCATATCAATCTGGGCACGACCTGTTGATAAAAATGGTCGCCCCAGGATGATGGGCACATCTTTGTCGGCTTTGTAATCTAAGATGATAAAGTCGGCTGATAATATAAATTTGTCTATGGTGACCAGTATGTCCTTCACCTTCCCCTTTGGATGCACTAGAGATCTATCTGCAAGTTGGAGAGTCACGGTAATGGGTGTAAGTTGCCTAACATTCAGCTGCTTAAAGATCGACAGAGGCATAAAGTTGATACTGGCTCCAAGGTCACACAATGCTTGCCCGATGTACAGTCCTCCAATGGAGCAAGGTATCGTAAAGCTCCCAAGATCACTCATCTTCGGTGGAATTATTGATTTCGAACTCTGTGTTAAAGCCACCGTGGCAAACTTACCGGTGCCCCTCTTCTTGGTTACCATATCCTTCAAAAACTTCGCTATGCAGGGATCTCCTTAATCGCTTCACTGAATCGAATATTAATATGCAATTGTTTTAACATAGACAAAAAACGTTGGTACTGTACCTCATCATTCTTTTTCATTCTGAGTTTCTGTGGGAAAGGTGGCAACTGCACTCTCACGGTCCCCTTTTCTATTGGCTTTGAGGTGGACGCAACTTCTTGCTCTATCACTTCTTTTTTCTCCTTCTTCTTCTTGAGTCACTGCAATTTCAGGTTCCAATGCAATGGGAGCAATCTAGCTAAGCTTCTTTCTTTCTCTCTCCACAGTTTTTCAACTCTGCAATGTCACGACTTGACATTGCTCTTTACCTGATCCCCTCGGATTACGTGGAATTTCTGTTGAACTCGACAGAGACCCTTGCGGTCTGTTCTTTAGCTGGTTCACAATCTGACCTATCTGTAATTCTAGATTATGGATAGACGTCGTCTGGCTTTGAAGCACAGTTTCATTTTTCTTGATATACTATTTCAAAAAACTTTCCAAGGAGGAAGATTGCGACGGTTGTGAGTTATTAGCTTGATTTCTTGTCTGACCATTATTTCGCGAAAAGAATCCAGGTGGCACTTCTTTTTATGCCATAGATTAGAAATTCTGCTGCTGATTCTTCCATGCAAAGTTGGAGTGGTTTCTCCACCCGGGGTTATAGTTGTTCGAAAATGGATTATTTTTCACAAAGTAAATAGATTGTGGGTTCTGTGGGCATTCTTCCATTGTGTGTCCGTCGCCGTAAATCACACACCTTGCGGTGTTCTGATTAATTACGTTTACTTGCCCATTTTTCAGTGTTGGGTTGTTGATTGCAATTCCCTGAATTAGGTTCATCATTGCTGTCATCTAATTCTGTAGTGAAACAATATCACCATTGTTTGCATCTTATCCTTTATTCTAAGTCTCTGATCACACTCTCTTCAATCCTCATGATTTTTAGATATGCGATCCAGTATATTCTTAGCCTCGTCATACGTTTTGTCTAGCAGACCACCAGCGGCTGCCGCATTGGCAGCGGTCTACAAAGGGGGATTTAAACCATGATAAAAGATTTCCATTTGTAGCCAGTCTGGCAATCCGTTGTGTGGACAATCCCTGACCAACCTCTTAAACCTGGCCCAGGCATCGCTGAGCGATTCGTCCATATCTTATTCAAAATTGGTTATTAATTTCCTTCATCTAGCATTCTCAGTAGGTGGGAAATTTTCTTCATAAACTTCTCTACAACTCGTTCCCCTGAAGTGATCTCTCCCGGCTCGAGGGAATACGCCCATTTTCTTGCCTAATCACACAAAAAAATGGAAACAAAGGTAGTTGAACTTCTTCGGCAGAGATGTTCGGGAACACAAAAGTGTTGCAAATTTCTATAAAGCTATGGAGGTAGGCGTGCGGGTCCTCGCCACGCGGTCCTCCAAATTGTCCTGCAGTCTGGATCATCTGCAGCATCACCGGTTTCATTTCGAATCGGCTTCCATCAAGGGCAGGCCTCATGATTCCTAGAGAGAAATCATAGAGGTTTGGCAGTGCATAGTCCCTAATGGGTCTATTACGATCGTTTGCCAGTAGGATTGGATTCACCATGACGTTGTTTTCGTTTGGTGCTCCGCCATATTGTCTTTATCTGGCTATTTTTGTTGGTGGCTGTCTCTTAATCTCCGTCTGAACGTCCTCTCAATCTTCGGGTCGTAATTCGCCAGAGATTGAGAGTCTGCAAAGAAATCAGAAAAATTACCGTTAGCATACTGATTTGTCAAAGTCCCCGACAACGGCGCCAAAAACTTGATGTGTTATTTTATGAGGTGAAAATATGGATGAAATACGGTGATGGAATTGCATTGAGCAATCAAGCTTTCTCAGCGGAATCCAAGTATAAACTCCATTGAGTTTCCTGGTAAGTTCAGGGTCGAACTCAAGGACTTGGAAAAATAGTTTGTGGTGGTAATTTTCAAGAAGACGTGCGGTAACCAAATAATCAAATAGTTGTTTGGATTTTTGTTTGTGGTAATGAAAATAAATGAATGCGGCAGAGTTTCGAAAAGAGTTGATAAAATGGAAGATGCAACGAGTATGCGGTAAACGGGTTGAGAAGGGTTCGGCTAACACTTCATAGGATGCATTCATGTTATGCGACCATGAAACACACATACAATAGTAAATCATCTCTCGATGCAAATGCTATGGCTGCTAAGGCTACAACGCATGTGATATATGCGATGAGTCTATAGAATCTACACATAAGCCTCTATTCTTATCCATGCGATGAAAAAATAATACACACACAAATAAGGCGATCACATAATATCATAAACTATTTCTATGGTGCATGCGATGTATGTTGGCAAATAGAGCTTATCTCTAAGTTCCTATCTCTTGTTTATGCAGATCTAATCTTGCTCTCTCGAGTCTAGATTCTAACCTAGCTCTCTCAAGGCTTAGGTTCTTTCTTTAGACTCTTTCTCGATTAGCTCTAAAAGGATGTTGGGCATAGCATAAAACAAGATAATCGCAAGCAATGAAGATCCTAGGTCCTGGTAGCTTCGTTCTTCTCAACCCATTCGACAAGTTTAGTTACTCATGCGTGCTAAGAGGGTGAACAGATGTAGAATAAGAACTTTCATTGTATAAATATAAAGTTGAAGTATAAAATAACAATGCAAGAAGAGAATAAAGAGACTGGTAGCAATCTCTTGCTTCCTAGGTTTTTACACTGTCTTTTCTACTCTTGTTCAAAAGATAATCTCGTGCTCGCGAGAGTCGGCCTGCTCTCTGCTTTCTACACCTCTGGGTTCTCTCTTGAGTTAACCTGAGCGATCTTCCGGCGTCTCTTCTCTTCTCTAGCTTTGCCTTCTTAAAAATCAAAGAAAACTATGAACGAGAACTTGCTAAACCAGCTGAACCGATCCCTTTTTCTGAAGAATGCCTTCGATATTTATAAAGCCTCAGGGTGAAAGGCGGCTTCTCTTTTATGATTGCACAGATGGGATGGCTTTAATTCTCTGACTGATGCGCCGAATATTTGTCACCGAAAAGCTGAGTGTACTTGTTATCGTTAGCAGTTTGTCAACTTAATTCGGATTCGACCGTCATCAACTTTCTGTTCCATTGTGATTAATTATGCTTTTCACTCAGATGCGCCCACCAAGTTGCACCAGCTCTATGCAGCAATCCTTATTGGATAGATGTTTGCAAACATAAATCACCACAAAGCCTTGCAGTAATTTGCGCTCGACCATCGATTTCTTGTGATCGCGCTTTCCACCTTGCATTACCGCATATTCTGCATAAAAATACCAAAGTTAACTATTCTTATACGATGAACGCATGCGACCGCAATGTTATGAACTGAATGCTTTTTGGACGCAATCTAACATATTTTATCAATGCAAATCTTCATTGTTTAATAACTAAGCACTGTAATAACATGCATTTCTGCCCATTATCAGTAACCATTTGAGCAACTAGTGAGCTCATCAAATCCGACTGTACTATTGCTCTTCTATCAGCGTTCCTATTCCTATAACCATCATCAATCTAATCCTTTGTATTTCTGGAAATCTGGTCTAAGATCACTTTGGCTTTAGTATAGGTCCTATCCATAAATCCATATGCTACAGAGGCATCTACTACCATTTATGTGGCTCTATTCAGCCCGTTGTAGAATGTTTCCATCAAAATATAATCTCACTTAAGTACTCACTTTTCATTTTTTTTCTTTGGCCTCAGGTATTGATCTTGTCCATAAATCCATCTACTACAAAGGCATCTGCTACTGTTTGTGTGTCTTTATTCAGCCCATTTTAGAAGGTTTCCATCAAAACACAGTCGAAAATGCCAATATACGGCCAATTACATACAAGGCGCCTAAATTGGACCAAGCGGTGCTCAGAGTTTCTGTATCCTCACTCGAAATTCAAGATGTACCGCCATTTCCTTGCGTTAATGGCTGGAGGGAAAAATGTTTTCGTGAAATGTTCGACTAACTGGTCCCAAGATACAATTTCCTTTGGTTTTAAGTAATATGCCCATTTTTTGGCCTCTTCATGAAGAGTATAAGAAAGAGTGATAGTCTGATTCCCTTTGGTGTTACGCCCGGAATGGAGAATGTATTTCACATTTCCACAAAGCTTGTTAGGTGGGTGTGTGAATCTTCACTCTGCAACCCTCCAAACTACCCGAAATTTTGAATCATTTGAAGCATCATCGACTTAATCTCAAACCTTGCGTTCTCGTCAATAGTTGGCCGCATAATACTAGATGAGAAGTCATAAGGAATGTATTGGTTTCTAAATGCATCAATCGTGAACTACACTATGATATATATGTGATGTTATGTTATGTGCTAAGTTATAGTCAATCATGTGTTAGTCAAAAGTTTTCTTGTGCTCTTGCAAAATATAACAAGATAACAAACTTCTCGAGTTGACCCAAGGTCGAACTCAGAGATTTGTACTAAGAATGCTAGATAAATGTGTGAATACGACGAAACTAATTATAATAAAGTGAAATTGAAATCATACGATTAACTAAGCTATGAGATGTAAATATCTAAACTAACAGAGATTGCTTTGAAATTGATTATGAAAAAACTTAAGTAACGCAGTAGCCTTAACGCGTGAGGAATATATGGAGAAATCAGGGTTTGGGGAATATTAATGCCTCATCCCTAAGCTTCAACTTAAAAATTAATCCTGGCTTGCAACTTCTATTCATAGCACAACTCTGAGTGGCCAGCCATACTGATCATATTTCTATGATGCATGAATGTTGTTGCCTTGAACGCAAGGTTATTTCTATCTCTAGAAATACTTCATACTTTTCTTAACGAAATTCACAATTACTTACCCTCTTGGACAGTTAGTTATAGCTACTTGACGCAATGAGTGATCATAGGCGAGCATTTAAATAATCATACATTAAGAAAATAAGGTAACTTTTACAGAATAAGCTTAGCTCATGGCATTAACTTCCCTCTCACTCTGCGAAAATTAGTTATTCATGTTAGAAAAGTAAATGAAGGTAGAGATGGAGAAGATGATGAAGATAACCATGATGATAATAAAATGAAGATAAAATAGTTGTTTACAAAATGAATAATTTCTTAAATAAAATTTAATACAACAACAAAAAACGTAGTAGAGAAGTAAAAGGAAATAGTTGTTAACAATTTATTGCTTCCAACAGATGGATGCCAAGGCTACTGGGGATAGAGTGGTTGTGTAAATAGAGAAGGCCTTCTCAAACTCTTGTTTTAGTGAAGCTCCAATAATCCTGAGGTATGCAACCAATTGTTTGTTCACCGGGTAGGAGTTCAGCGCATGCGACAAAGTCCTACAATCAATTGCAAAATAGTCAATTTTGGTGTAATTTACTCATGACATACGATCAGCAGGAAACTTTAGTGCACTTCGGTGCAAGTATAATATTCGGCATGAATTTCTAGTCTGATCAACTCATATTTGTCTATCTATCCTCATTATTCTAAGTAAAAGTTGGGTCATTGCATTTGAGGGATTATATAATGAGGATAAATAGACAATTATATAAGAGGGATGATTTGAATTGTTCAAATTAATTTGAGGAAACCATATATTAGTGTGATTAGTATATAAATGATTATGAATATGATCTATAAATCAAATTAAATTTGAAAGTAATATTTGAATAAGATTCAATTAACTAATTCAATAGATTAGATTCACAAAGAATTAATTAATAGAGAAGTATTCCACATATGCATACGATGTTTATGGTAATTAAATATATATAAACATTAAATTGGATTTAATGTATAAATGGTTATTTAATTAATGTGTAAATTAAATTAAATAAGTATTGTTTAACTGTGTTAATTAATTAAATTAGTATTATTTAATTAATTAAATAATTGTTATTTAATTAATTAATTGTGGGAAATAGAAATAGGAAAAGGATTAGGACAAGGGTTTGACCCTTCTCTATATAAAGACCTTCCTATGGCCCCTTTGAGACACAGAGACAATACATAACACACAAGTGTTATTGTGCAAAATTTTTCATTAAGCTTAGGAATCTACAAAGGTAAGAATAGTTCTAATATTTTCCCCTAAACCATGCTATATTACATTTTTATCTTCTATTTTAGTATACTTAATTTCTTTATGTAAAAATCGAAGTGCAAGATGCAAGGTGTTCACAACACTTCCGCTACGGGATTTGATCCCTTCAAATTCATGACATTGGGTGAAGGAGCAGCCTTCAGATCATGAAGTCAAGTTTGATGAGTAGATCATGAATGTATTTTTCTTGACTTGGGATCACACCATTCTCCAAATAGTGAATTTGAACACCCAAGAAATAGGTCAGAGTGCCAATATCCTTCAATGCAAACCGACTGTCTAACATCTTAATTAACTTATTTATCAGAGAAGCATCATTTTTAGTTAGAATCACGTCACCAACATATACTAGAAGCAACACAAGAACAAATCCATTGTGAAAGACAAAGAGAAAGGTATCAGACCTAGCATTTTGAAATCCTTAGAACAACAACTCCTCTTTGAGAGTATTGTTCCATGCTGGAGGCGCTTGTTTCAATCCATAGATTACTTTGTTTAGCTTTTACACATGATTGGAAAGGTGAGGATCAATGCACCCTAACGGTTGGCTCATATAAACATTCTTCTAAAGAGTGCCATTGAGAAAGACATTGTTGAAGTTTAATTGCCTCAACATCCACCTTTGAGACACAACAAGTGTAATGACCATACGAACATATGAAGCTTTGACTACAAGACTAAATGTCTTGAAAACATCAACACCCGGAGTTCGGTGAAAACCTTTCTGCTACCAACCGTACTTTGTAGTGCTTGACTGGGTCATTTGGATTTCTTTTAATACTAAATACCCATTTGGTACCAACGACTTTGAGAAAGGGTGAGGATGGAACAAGGTTCTAAGTGTTATTCTTCATCAGGGCAAAATATTCAACATCCATTGTTGCCTTCCACTATGGTGTTTTGAGTGCATCAGAAATGCGTGTTAGTTCTATAGTGGACCAGTCTTTAGAGGTCTTAGTCATAAGCACCCTTGGTTTAAAAATTATAGCTTTTCAATGAGTGATCATAGGATGTGTACGGAGTGGAAAATGAGGTTATTGGACATTAGAGGCGATAGCTAATGGGATGACTTCCAAAGATTGTGTGGGACAAGGAGTTTGGTTTATGGATAGGTTAGAATGTGTATTTAAGGAAGGCTGTGGAGTGAAAACATGGGTTGGTAGTGGTGAGGGAGGGTGGTTATTAGAAGGAAAAGGAGATACTGGAGTGTTTGAAGATGGAAAGGTCATATTGGGTATGTGGGGTGGCAAGTGGTGGGTGTATCACTGATATTTGAGTTGTCAGGGCTGGGCAAGGGAGTGTGAGTTTTTGGTGGTTGTATCACAGGGAGTAGAGGTAACCAGGGAGTAGGAGTTGATCGATGGACACTCTTGTCAACTGCAAAACTAGACTTGAGTGGAATGTAATTTTCATTAAAGACAACATTTCTAGATACAAAGATTCACCTAGACTTGCTCAAGCATTTATACCCTTTATGATATAAGCTAAGTCTTAGATTTACACATTTTCAGTACGATACTTAAACTTATGAGTATTATATGGCCTCAAATAAGGAAAACATACACACCCTAACACATTTAGAGTCTCAAAATCTAACTTCTTATTAAGTAATCTCAATAGGGGACTTACCTTGAAGCATTACTGTTGGCATCCCATTTATAAGATAAGTCGTATACATAAAGGCATCCCACCAATGATGAAGTGCAATGGAAGCTAGGGCAAGCATTGTGAGTCATTTTTTAACTATATCCCTATGCCTTCATTCAACTCTTCCATTTTATGTAGATGTGTATGGACAGGAGAATCTAGAAAGTACCTTACTTCCTACAAAGTTAATGAACCCGAACATACTCAGCACCATTGTCAGATTGGAGCATTTTAATACTTCCATAAAATTGTCTTATAATCATGGTAGTAAAATGTTAATATGCAACTAGAGTATCACTTTTCAGACGCAATGGGTAGATCCATGTGTACATGCTATAATCATCCACAAATATGACATAATATTTATAACCTTCTGAATATAATATTGGCGCAAGCTCCCAAAAATCAGTATGCATAAGATCAAACAACTTAGTAGCTCGAGAGTTAGAGTTAGGGAGCGCAAGAGAATGAGCTTTGTCATATTAACAATAATCACAAAACTGAACATCTTCATTAATTCTTGCAGGCAGATTACAACTCTTAATAATTGACTCAAGTGTTTTTAAGAACGGGTGACCAAGGAGTCTCTGCCACAAGGTTTTAGACACCTTACTATTAATTGAAGAACTTGAACAAGATAAGGCTAAGGCAGACATATTCTTATTTTTGTGCAGTAATTGCATCTGAACAAATCCTTTCAAAGAACCTTCTCTCGAACTGACTTTAACAACTTTTAGTTGGTAAACACCATCTCTAAGCAGCCCCTTCAGTATGATTTATCCTGTAGCCTTGTCCTTAAAAAGGCAACGTGAAACTCAATGAATACATCATTGTCTTTAGTAAGTTTTGACACACTTACTAGATTCTTTGAAATGTTAGGTACACATAGCATGCTTTTTAATTTCAGCAAATTTTTACCACTAGATATACAAACATTTCCTACATGTGAAATGTTAAGACTATCACCATTAACAACAATAACAAACTCTTCACCTCCGTATTCATTTGCATTGTTCAGATTATTGTAATCAGCTGTCACATGGCTGAGGCTCCATTATTAGCATACTAGCTTGGGTCAATAAGGATTTCATAATTAGCAGTGAGAGGATGTATACCTTGTGAAGTTGCTAGGGTAAACGGACTTTGGGGAGCTCCCCTATTTTGATGTGTATTGAAGTTTCCTCCCCTATTCTGAGAGGAGTTTGGTGGTGTTTTCTCCCTATTGTAACGTCCATAATAGTAGTATGAAATATGACCAATTCGACCACATACTTGACAAGTTGGTTTGTTACCTCTGCCTCTACCCTGATCTTTGTTGTTGCCTCTACCTCGCTGTTGTCCAATTGATTCTGATTACCTCCAGTTTAGGGTTTTTGATTGCTGTTGGTAACAAGATCTCTGGTATTGGCTACGTTGATAGTAGTATTGTGACTAAAACCAACAATGGTTTTCTATGCAGCTTGATGATCTTGGCATTTTTCAAACAAATGTAACCCTGACTACATATCCAACCATGACGTGTACGTTTTGCTTCGGATTGTGACTAAAACAATGTTGTATTCTTCATCACGTCCTAAAAGTACCTGTGACACTATAGCCCTCGTAAAGACTAGACTTCCAACTTGTTCGAGGTAATCAGAAATATTTTTTTCGTAACTCATAAGTACTTTTACATTTTTAGGCTACCTTCGCGAGTCAACTGAAACACTTTCCTAAGGTAGTCTTCTTCAGTATGCAACTTCGCACCAAATAGTTGTTGAATGTTGTCCCACAGGTCTTTAGCACACTCACATCCATAACTTAGACAACTACTTCGGAAGTAATCAAATTGTATAACCCACCAAGCAGTAGTTGGTCTATAGCTATCCAAACTTTATATTGAAGATTTACTTCAGAAAGAACTGTAGAGCTTGAAGCTCCACTACTCTATCCTCTTTCTAATTTAGATGCTCCAATAGCAATCTCAGTAGTGCCGATATTCAAGGCTTCACCGACGTTTGAATCTTTAACCAAAACCGCTTAGAGGAACATCGGTGGGCACGTTTTTTGGCCAATTAGGTGATCTTCAAGTCTATAGCTCCCGAGGATAGGTAAGGCAATATTTTTTCACAATAGGAAATTGCTCTATTCCAACTTTATAGAAGTGATCTGATTAAGCAACTGATTCAGAGGAGGGTTGCTGAAATTAGCGCTACAAAAATTCAAGGCTGAGCTGCCGTCAGAATTGACCCTGACCATTAAAGTTTTGATACCAAATTAAGGGTGAAAACAGAGAATTGCTCAATGATTCTCGATGAATTTATTACCTTCCCCGACTCTTTTAATCTCCTTGTTAAAGCATCTAATTCATCTCAACATGAAAACAAAAACAAGGATTATATGGAGTAACCTCATTGTCACCTCTTTATGACTCAAGAGAAATATGTGGATTTTTCAAAATGTTGAAAAACATCTTTGGGAAGACATCCTCTCGTTAGCAACCCTTTGGTCAACTAAATCTAATTTATTTTGTGGTTATGATGTTGTTACCATTTCTTACTTTTGTAATGTGTTATAATCTAGCTCTCCAAGTACATGTTTTCTCTTTTAATGAATGCTGGGGTATGATGAGGGTGCTATGGTCGTGTCAACCTAATTGGGATGGCTCAGTGCACCTCCTAATCCCACGATCTTAGTATTTTGTTAAAAAAATCTTGAAGGAGCAATTGATTTTTTTTTTAAAAAAAAGCCCAATTAGACATTTATTTTAAAATATATAACAATCCCAAAAAGATGACCATTTGTAAACAAAAAATGTTAGTGCAATTGATGCAACTAAGGCTTATACATTTTTTTTTTTGTTACCTTTATATCTACTAGTGTGATGATGACGCGTGTGATGTACGTGGTTAACAGTCTTTACCCCATAAATATTTAAATTAATATATTGTTAATTAAATTTAAACAGTAAATTTATAATGAAAAAGACAATGACTAAAACTATATATATGGTTTTTTTGGTTAGTTTTGTAGAAAGAAAAAATAATTATATTTATTATGTGAAATATTGCAAGAAACAGGCATATGACAATGTATACGTGTGATTTTAAATTTTAATTTAATATTCCTTCATTAATTAAAATAACCAAAGGTTTCCAAAAAAAAAAAAAAAAGAAAAAGAAAAGAGAAAGAAAGAAAGAAAATGAGAGGTATAAAAGTATCAAAATTATATGGGAATGAAATTATTTTATTTTAATTATAAAGATTTGAATATATGGGATCATTTTATTCTAATTATAAAGATTAAATCAATAATTTGCTCTTTTATTTGATGGTTTTATGGACATATTGAGATGTAATGTTACACATTTTAAAATAAGGTTAATTTATAAATAAATTATGTCTTATAAATCTCTTTTGACTTGCTAATTTTAAATTAATAGAACTCCTTAATTGTCGCTTCTAATTTGTAAAGCTAATTTTAATTTAACCTTCAAAGTTAGCCAAATTACAGTACTCCAAATATTGGAAAAAATAGTTTATTTTCTTAGTTGAAATTCTTCATTCAAGATTTTGGAATCTAATCTTACCATATGTTAGGAGCAAGGAGTTGGTTATTATAGTCCTAGATTATTATAGTTAGGTTATAATAGTTCGTGTTTAGATTATATATTATTATAGTTTGGGTTATAATAGTATGTGTTTGAGGTGTAAACTATTTTAGGAGGTGGGAATAGTAAACACTGTATTAAAGAATAAAAAATGATGAAGGTAAAATAGTAAAAACGATAACAAATAGTAAATACTGTAGTAAATGGAGATTTTGAAATAGTATTGATTGTAGCTAATTAGAAATTACTAGAGGTGATTATTATAGTCTTAACATAGTTTTTGCCCCAAACACCCTACGGGGTGTGAGTTTTGCTCACCTGAAAGGAATTAATATCTTTGGATTTAAGGAAATTATAAAAAATCTACCTTGTTTTATTTTTACTCTTGCTATTATAAAGAAAAGAGAAGAAAGAAAAGAAAAGCCCTAGCCATCTTATTTTTTCCCTTCCTCGACCTCCTTGTTAATGAAACCCAAAGCCCCTTTCCCCAAACATTTTAGGAAAATTGATAAAGATGACCTAAAATAAAAGGCATAATGAAAAGTGGGTATCATTTTGAAAATCAATGAAATTTGACCTTCTCTTTATGTCATCACAATATAATATTACCACTTTAACCCTAAATGTGTTATTCTTCTATTTTATTCGTTTTGCAACGTTTTTTTTTTCATTTTTTCTGAGTTTCTTCTTCTTCTTCTAATGATTCTTTTTTTTTTTGTGTGTGTTTTTCTTTCTGCATTTCCTCTTCCTTTTTTTTCTTTTGTTCTTTTATGTGCATCTCTTCTTTTTTTCCCTTTTCTTTGCGTTTCTTTTTTTGCATTTCTTTGAACCGAGCATCAAACATAGAGTATATAACATTAGAGAATCGAGCATCATGTGAACTTTTGAATTGAGCATAGAGCATACAACATAGGACCTAGAGTATTGAGGGTCGAGTAGCGTGTAGCTAGTATATAGCATAGAGCATATAACATAGAGCATAAAGTGTAATGCATCAAGCATGAAGCATCAAGTATCAAGTTTTGTGGATCGAGGATCGAGTAGCATGTAGCTAATATATAGCATAGATCATATAATATAAAGCATAGAGCATAGAGCATCAAGCATTAAGCATCAAATATCGAGGATTGAGGATTGAGTATCGAGTATTGAGTATCAAGAAAAATTATAAATCACACTGCGTGGATGGGTTTTAGGGTCCAATGACTAAATTCATCAGATGCTGATATAAGCAAAAGACTACTTTTCCTTCAATTTAAAAAAGGTATCCATTTGTCATTTGGCCCCCCAAAAAAGAGCAATCCGTACAAAAAATCCAACATTTTAGTTCAGCCAACACACCCACAAACTGTGAGACTGGCAGTGGATTTTGGCAATCGACGACAATGCCTCGAACTCCAACCAACATTCTTCCCTTGGCGACCTACGCATGGCTTTGGCATGGACCTCGATGTCAAGCTCCAAGCCATGATTCGATGACCTCCCCTACGTGCAAATTAGCAACCCTGAAATTAATTAATAATTAATTAAATATAATTTAATTAATAATTTCATTTAAATCATTTAAATGAAACATTTCTCACATAACCTATGGTTTATATTTAACTAATTTAGTCAAACAAATTAAATTAAATCAAATTACTATTTAATTAATTCTTAAATTAATTTATTATCAAATTAAATATCAAATATTTAATTTATCCTACATTTGAATCATATTCAATTGTGTTTCTATATAACCTATAGTTTTAATGTGCACTTAATATATATTAATTTTAACCTATTGTTTTAATATAAATCCATTTCATATTAAATTAATATTTTAAAATGAATTTGAACATTTCAAACTCTATTCAAGACATAATTATCTCAGTTCTCTTGACGAGCTAGGAAGAGGACCTCATGGACCTATGGATCAAAAGTTTCAATGATATGAGATTAATTGGCTAAACTCATTAACCTCATTAATCAATATTCGTTAACTATGGGTACACTCCACTAAAGACCAACAACTACACTATTCTCACTACATACATATTTATGTTTCCATAGATACAGACCAATAATAGCAAGTTGGTCATTTACGAGTGTTCGTAATACCAACTAAGTCAAAATTACCATTTACCCCTGGGATACTTTTTTACCCTTAACTATCAGTGCTCTTCTTACGAACAACCTGTTTATAGTCCAACCATTCAACAAAAACCCTCTCGGGCCAATGAGAGGGTATGATCCTTTGTTCAAGTCCCGAAGACACCACTTATAGGGAACACTCATCTACTTACCTACAGTCAGGAAGGAGTGAAATCTATCTTGTATTATTATGTTATCAGCTCCTCACTTGGTCTTATCTACAAAATGGTAGCCATATTAAGTCGTCGAACTAGCCACTCTCACCCATACAAATAAAAGGACAATCTCTCGTGAACAGAAGTTTATAATAGACTCAAGATTAAGACTAAGTTGCCTAGGTCATCCTATTGAAATAAAAACCTAACTAGTCAATGGAGTTATATCTAATGGTTACTATTTCGCGGTCCGATCTTATGCAAACTCGTTGCATAGGATACTCCCACTCGCATGACGCCTACACGAACATGTTGGATCATTGTATTTGTACGAAATACAAAGTGGGTCATATCCATAGTATCACTAAGATAGGGTAATCTTGTGTCTATACTATAGACCCTTTAGGCAGTATCTTTAACACTGATCCCTTATATGTTTCCACATACAGTTCAAGACTCAAAAGATAGCCTAAGATATTAATTTATTGGATTTAGGGTTATTAAGACAAAATTAATTCAATACAATCAATAAAACTAATTGAAAAAAACATCGATAACTCTTTATTGATGACAGTCAATTATTTACATTTTTTGTCTACGAGTTTTACGACAGAAAAGCCAACAAACTCCCATTTGAACTAAAAGTCTAGTTAATGGGATGTACATAATATCAATCATCTAGAACAACAAGAATGGTAAATAAATACAATAAACTATGGCATCCATATACCCATTACACATCTCTCGCTTGCCCTGGATTATATAATGTATATGTCTCACAAACCTAAACTCTCTAGATGACCTTCGAATACTTTAGTTGAAGGAGCCTTTGTAAATGGATCCACGATGTTGTACTCCGAAGCGATCTTTGTGACGATCACATCTCCTCGTTGCACAATCTCCTGTATCAAGTGATACTTCCTCTCAATATGTTCTCCTCATTTGTGGTTGCGAGGCTTTTATAGTTGATTATTGTCCTACTGTTGTCACAGTATAAGGGGATAGATAAGTCCATATTTGAAACTACTTCTAAATCACTTAGGAACTTCCTGAGCCAAACTGCTTCTTTTGTTGCTTCACAAGCAGCTACATATTCAGCTTGCATAATGGAGTCTGCAATGCATCTTTGCTTAATGCTACGCCATACTACAACTCTTCCATTTAGAGTGAGCACTTATTCTGACGTGGATCTCCTAAAATCCTTGTCAGTTTGAAAATCAAAGTTACTGTATCTCATAAGGATCAAATCCTTAACGCCACACACCAACATGTAGTCCCTCGTTCTCCTAAGATACTTGAAGATGTTCTTAACCACAGTCCAGTGGTCTAACCCAGGATTGGACTGGTACCTACTGACTATTTTCATTGCATAACAAATGTCTGACCTAGTGTAGAGCATAACATACATTAAGCTGCCAACAAGTGAGGCATAGAGAATATGTCTCATATTCTCAATTTCTTGAGGTGTCTTAGAATACTGTCCTTAGACAAGTGAACCTCGTGCCGCAAAGGTAATAAACCCTTCTTAGAGTTCTGCATCGAATTTCAAGCAAACATTGTGTTGATATAAGTTACTTAAGCAGAGCCAGCGTTCTGTTCTTACGATCCTTAATAAATTGGATCCCAAGAACATACTCCGCCTCTCCCAAATCTTTCATTTGGAATTTGGCCACTAGCCATTTTTTAACATCAGTAAGGTACACTATATCATTTCCAATAAGTAGGATATTGTCCACATAAAGTACAAGAATGCTACTTTACATTGCTGATTTTCTTGTAGACACAAGGTTCATCAACGTTCTGATCAAAACCAAAAAATTTGATCACGGTATCAAATATCATGTTCCAAGATCTGGATGCTCGATTCAATCTATAAATAGATCGATTCATCTTGTAAACTTTTTGCTCCTGACCTTGGGCTATAAGCCCCTCGAACTGAGACATAAAGATGCTCTATTCAAGATTGTCATTCAGAAAAGAAGTCTTAACATCCATTTGTCATATCTCATAGTCATAATATGTGGTTATGGATAAGAGAACTCTTATAGACTTTAGTATAGCAACAGCGAGAAAAGTTTTTTCATAGTCAACCCATTCCCTCTAGGTATAACCCTTTGCTACAAGTCTAGCTTTGAAGGTCTGTACCTTTCCAATTACATCTCTTTTTCTTTTATAAATCCATTTACACCCTATGGGCTTAACAACTTCAAGTAGATCTACAAGTTCCCATATTGAATTGAAGTACATGGACTCCATTTCAAGGTCCATGGCTTTGACCCATTGGCCTTTGTCCATGTTATTCATTACCTGCTTATAGGACGATGGATCCTCAACGTCATCATCTGGTATGACAACCTGAGTTTCAATTAAACCCAAGTAATGATTAGGTTGTCATATAACCCTTCCACTGTATTGAGGCACTCTCAACGACTGAGAAGGACGAGACTAATATGAAGTGTTAGCTTCTTCATCAACTCTTAATGAAGGATCAACTTCATCACCAACTCTGGTTGACTCTTTAGTAGCTTCATTTAATACTAATTTGCCACGTTATTTATGATCTCTCATGTGTTCTTCCTTCAAGCATGTAGCATCTGTCGATACAAACACCTTATTTTCTTGAGGGTCATAGAATAAACCACCTCTCGTTTCTTTAGAGTAACCAACAAATTGACATAACATTGAACGAATTTCCAATTGCTTAGGATTTTTCAGTAGCACATGTGCAAGACAATCCCAGATTCTGAAGTAACATAAACTAGGTTTACGCCCCCTTCATGACTTGAAAAGTATTTCAAAAACACAATTTGAGGGAACATTATTCAAGATGTGAACTATAGTCTCGACTGTATACCCCCAAAACGAGCTAGTCAATTGCTCATAACTCATTATAGAACCAACCATGTCTAACAAGGTTCTATTTCTCCTTTCTGATTCACCATTCTGTTGAGGTGTACCAATTATTGAAAGTTGGGATTGGATTCCATGTTCTATCATATAGTCTTGGAATGTTAAATCCATGTACTTTCTACCCTGAGCAGATGGAAGTGTTTTGATTGTTTTACCTAATAGGTTTTCAACTTCAGTTTTATCTCTTTGAACTTCTCAAAAGCTTCAGACTTAGGTTCCATTAGGTATAAGTAACCATATCTCGAATAATCATCTATGAAATAGATGAAGTATTCGTACCCTCATTGAGCTTTTACATTTATTTGACCACAAAGATCTAAATGTATGAGTTCTAAGGACAATTTAGCTCTATAACTCGCTTAGAAGTCCATTCTTTACCAATCTCCCGATTCTATCGAGATTTATGTGACCTAATCTCAAATGTCAGAGATATGTATTATTGTTACATGGAGAAATTAGTTGCCTTTTTGTTTGAGTATTAGCAGTTTTAAACAATTCATGATTTAAAAGTGTTTTTGCTTCAGTTGGTTTTAACACATACAAGTTGTTTTCTATTTAGGTGAATAAATAGTCACATCATTTTTCATAATGAACGCTTCATTAAAAGAAAAAGAAACTGAATACATTTGTTCAATTAAACAAGAAATAGATACAAAGTGCTTTTTAATTTTAGGAACTATATACAAGTTTTCTAAAAACGAGTATTTATTTCCAGAAAACAACTTTGTAGCTCCCCATGCACGAGCTGAAATGGCATCTCTTGTTGCAACCTTGAGTGCCATTTCACCCTCCTCGAGCTACTGGAATGAACTAATTCCATATAAAGAAGAACAAACATGATTAGTGGATCCCGAATCAAATAAATAGGTGATGCATTGGTTTATCGTGCGATGATGTGTGTATGCGATGATGTGTGGATGCGATGATCATACAAGTTTTCCTAACAAAACCCAAGGATAAGAATTCTTAGGTTCCTAGTAAGTCCAGGGTCAAATACAGGGATTACTAAATAGATATGCGATAAACTCTTTGATTCTATTGCGGTGGTGAAAAAAAGGTAGATCGTGTTTTGATTTAGACTTTCTTATGTGATAGAGTTGAACGCGGAGTGATGAAAGCGTAGAGTTATAACAAGTATGCAATGAAGGGGTTGAGAAAAGACTTAGCTAACGTTTCCCAAGATTGTGTACAAGTTATGCGATCATGCTATACACAAATATTAGTACTACATTTCTCAATGCAAAATGCCATATTTCCTATTTCTAGGATGCATGCGATGTGTATGGGAAACAGTAGATAGAACTTATTTCTAAGTTTCTACACTTGCTTATGCAATCTAACCCGACTATCTCAAGCCTAGATTCTATCTTTAGACTACTCTCTCGAGTACTTCCAAATGATGAATGATGCATACATAAGACAAGATGATCACATAAAATGCATAGCTTAAGTCATGCTAGCTTAATAATTCTCAACCCATTCAGAAATTTAGTTACTAATGCATGGTGTGGAGAGATTGAACATAAATCGAAATGAAGTTTACATTTTCTGCAAATAAAGTATTGAGTACAAAATAACAAATGGATTGAGAAATAACAAGTCAGGTAAGCAATGTCTTGCTTTCCGTGGATTTTTACACTGCTCTTTATCACTTCAACTCTGTTCTAGTTACGGATTCTTGCTCTCGCAAGGGTTGGCCTTTTCTCCTTTGTAATTTTTTCCAGTAGCCTCTCGATCTGTCCGGGAGCGATTTCTCTCGGCTTTGCCTCGCCTCTTTGTTCTCTCTCTGTCTCTGTGTATATTGTATATCTCACTCTCTCTGGTAGCATTGGGTATTTATAGATTTCATGGTGAAGCACCTCTTCTTACCAATGATTGCAATGGTGTGTGGCATTAATTTCCCTACTCTGTTGCGTCGTTTAAAGGTCATCGACAGTTTAATGTACTTGCAACAGTATGCTTTTTCACGACTTCTCAACTAAATTCAAAATCGACTGTTATCAACTTTACATCCCATCATGATTTATTATGCTATCGCCTTGATGCGAGGTCTTTCTGCGATCAGTTTTTGAGAAACTTCTCATGATCGCATGACTTACGATCGCAACTTCAAGTGCGTTATCGCATTGTGCCCCTGGATCGCAATTTCATATGCGCCATCGTATTGTACCTGCACAGAATAGGCAAATTAACTACTTTTATGCGATGAGCATTAGCGATCGCAATTCTTTTTACTTTGGCGCTTTCAGATAGGATATTGCCTATTTTATCATCGCTTTCTCTCATTGTTTAATTAATTCGAGTTGTAATAACTTGTATTTCTACCAGTTATCACACCCCCAAATTTAAAACAAGGATTGTCCTCAAGCATAAACTAAAGATTTTCTTTAAAATTTCAACCGCCTTTACCCTACCTAGACTTCTCAAGGTGCTTTATTCAAATTGCTCAACCAATGCCTTCTTAATTTCTATCCTGATTTCTTCCTAAAATATTTCTAATCTTTAGGGACCGCGATCTTAATCTTCAAAAAAATCTTTACTCGTTTTCAGGACATCGCATGATTTATTTCAAACTGTATTAAACCGGGGTGTTCAAGTGATTTTGATCCTTGCACGATTCAAATATTCGTTTTGTGATCTTGCGCTAATCCGAGTGCCCAGCCTTCATTTTGGCTTTCCTCCACGGGTGTCATGCGCACATCCAACTACGAGCAGGATCCGATCTCAACGTTATATAACTTTTTCTTTTTCTTTTTTTTTTTCACATCGAAATTTCTAAAAATAACAAGGTTGAAAATAACATTACTAGCACCTCCAAATTTAACATACAACAATGTCCTCATTGCTGAAAAACGAAATAATTCATGCGATGGACTTAGGAAATTTCGTAAAAATAGTTTTGAAGGAAAGCTGGTAGACCGCTAAATTTTAGAAATGTTTAATGAATTGATTGTCCTGAAATTAATCTGACTCTAGTACATGCGATAAGAGAAAAAAGCATAAATTTCATCATTGAAGTCATAATGGGCAAGGGGTGAATGCGACGAACAAATAAAGCAATAAAAAATTTAGGATCGAGTCAAACGAAAGAGGATGAGATAGCATAATTCAGCAACATTAAATTGAAATTTTAGAAGTGCAAAATTTGAAATAACATTAGGCAAGGAAAGACATAACCCCCAAATTTCCTTTGTCACCCGTATCATTTTTTATCGCATCCTTTCCTACGGTGGGTTGATTCTTTTATTGCGATGGGCTGATTGAACCAGTCGCGTGTTTTGAGGTTATTGCATTGCTCCATCACAATCGTTTACTATGATCAGTATCATGAATATCAAGAAGATAAATAGTATGAAAGAAAGAGTTGGCAATTATAAAGAGTAGTAACCATGCAAAAATTAAGATAGATTCATGAAAGAAAACAAAAAAAAAAAAAAGGATAATAAAAAAGGATATACTTCGTCCCTAATGAATGTGTGTCGCTTATCATTGTAGGGACTAAGTGTTTCTTCTTTATTCTGGCTTCCCCAAGTCCACGGGGGTTTTCTCGCATTGAAAATCTCCTTCATGATACATCTTCACTCTTTGTATATTTACCTTAAATGCATTGGTCCCATCTTCATTTGTCAATTCTACCGCTTTATGCAGGAATACTTCTTTAATTATGAACGGCCTGGACCAACGCGATTTCAATTTTCCCGAAAAGAGTCATAGCCTAGAATTGAACAGTAATACCTTCTGACCTGCCTGGATATTTTTCTCACACAGACGCTTATCATGCCATCACATGGTACGTTCTTTGTAAATTTTGGCATTCTCATACGCCTATAGACTCCATTCGTCCAGCTCTAGTAGCTGAAATTTTCTCTCTTCCCCTATAGCCTTAAGAACAAAGTTAAGCTTCTTAACTGCCCACATTGCCTTATACTCTAGTTCTAGCAGCAGATGACAAGCCTTTCCAAATACCAATGCATACGATGACATGCCTATGAGTGTCTTATAAGCAATCCTATATGCCCACAACGCATCGTCAAACTTCACGGCTCAATCCTTCCGCGATGGATTCACCATCTTCTCTAAAATCGACTTGATTTCTCTATTAGAAACCTTGGCTTGTCAGTTTTTCTGGTGTGATATACGGTGACGATCTTATGGTGGACATTGTATCTGATTAGCAGTTTGTTAATGATACGATTCACAAAGTGGGTCCCTTCGTCACTTATTATGGCGCGTGGAGTGCCAAAACGAGTGAAGATGTTTTTCTGTAAGAACTTGGAGACTGTTGTCGCATTGTTTACGATGCATGAAAACGCTTCAATCCATTCGGAAACATAGTCGACGTCCAACGTAATGTATTTATGACAATTTGACGATAGAAACGGTCCCATGAAATCTATACTCAGACGTCGAATAGTTCCACTTCCAAAATGATGTTCATTGGCATCACATTTTTTTTTGAAATGTTTCCAGTGCGTTGGCACTTATCGCATTTCATGGAATATTCTCGTGCATCCTTAAACAGAGTTGGCCAATAATACCCGCTTTGCAAAACTTTTGCCGTTGTGCGCTGTCCCCCGAAATGCCCTCCATAGGCTGATTCATGACATTGAAAAAGTTTGCGCTGAAAAGCAGTCTCTGGAATACAGAGTCTCAATATTTGGTCTGGTCCCCTTTTGTAAAGATTTAGCTCGTCCCAGTAGTAGAATTTACATTCATGAATGAGCCGCTTCTTGTGATGGGATGTGTAATATTCTAAAAATTATTTACAGACTAAGAAGTTGACAATATCTGCATACCAGGGTAGTTTTTCAACCTTAAGTAACTGCTCGTCCGGGAATGATGCATTCACCTCCGACTGGATGTGATCCAGTTCCGGATTCTCTAACCTCGATAAATGGTCAGCGACCTGGTTCTCTATTCCGTTGCAGTTGATTATCTTCATATTAAATTCTTGGAGTATGAGAACCCATCAGATTAGTCTCGGCTTCACATCTTTTTTGGTCATTAAATATCTTAACGTCGAGTAGTCGGTGTGGACTATAACTTTTGATCTTAACAAGTAAAGTCTGAATTTTTCAATCACAAAGATTACCGCTAGAAGTTCCTTCTCGGTGGTTGTGAAATTCGCCTGCGTGGAGTTCAATGTTCTACTTGCATATGCGATGGGGTGTAACCTTGTCTTTACTTTTTGTGCCAAGACTGCCCCCATCACATATTCGTTGGCATCGCACATCAGCTCGAATAGGTTTGCCAATCGAGCGCGATCAAAATTGGCGCTGTAGTCAAGGCGTCCTTTAGTGTTTTGAATACGGTGAGGCAATGTGGATCAAACTCAAAAGGTCTATCAGCTCCTAACAACGCATTCAACGATCAAGCTATTTTGGAGAAGTCTTTCACAAATCTTCTGTAGAACCCCGCGTATCCTAAGAAACTCCTTAAAGCTTTCACATTTGCTAGAGGTGAAAGTTTTTCTATAGCATCAATTTTTCCACCTCTAGCCCATTCTTTGAAACCTTGTGCCCAAGCTCAATTCCTTCTTTAACCATAAAATGACACTTTTCCCAATTCTGCACCAGATTTGTTTCTTCACATCTTTTCAGTATTCTCTCCAAGTTTTTCAGACAGATTTCATATGCTTGCCCGTAGATTGAGAAATCAACCATAAGGATTTCAACTGAGTCTTCAAGGTACTAAGAGAAGATTGCCATCTTACACCTTTGAAACGTGTTGGGCGTATTACATAGTCCAAAAGGCATACGACGAAAGGTGAACATTCCGTATGGAAAGGTGAACGTGGTCTTTTCTTGATCCTCTGGTGCAATCATAATTCGATTATAGCCTGCGTACCCATCAAGGAAACAGAAATAGTCATTCCCTGCTAGTCGTTCGAGCATTTGATCAATGAAAGGTAAGGGGAAATGATTATAGAAATTTTTGGAATGGGTAACATTTGTCTTTCCTTCTATCAGTCCCTTACTTTTCATAAGAGACTAATAAGTCTATAACTTGTTTAGGAGGGTAATTATGGTGTACTTTATTTTATTCATAATTTCATTGCAGCGGAATTTGAAGAAATTTTTTGAAAGAGATTCCAAAATAAAAGACACCTGAATTTGCTCGTTGATGACTGCGCCATTCATTTTGGTGACATTGAAGTGGACTATCAGGTCAAGAACATGTTCTCTCACTGATTGATCTTCCTTCATTCGCACATTATAAACGTATTTGAGGGCCTCGTGCTGGATCTAAGAGGATGGTTGTCCTAACATCTCCTAGAGGGACTCCATCATCTGACATGTAGTGATCATGGCTTCATGTTTCTTGGTAAGAACGTTAGATGGACTTGCCAAGATGTAGACTCGGGCCTTGTTATTGGCCTTTGTCTAGTGGTCATAAGAATCCCTCATTGCATTGGATGCATTTCAAGTAGGGATTGGAGGGCACTCCTCCGTTAAGACGAACCATGGATCATTTATAACTAGAATCGTCTTCAAGTTAGATTTTCACAATTAGTTTTTCATTCTGTAGCAAGGATATAATTGTGGAAGACATGTTGAAATGTATAACAAAAAATTGACCTTATGAATTATATTTTTCTTAACCCATTACACAAAATACAGACATCCAATCTATTAAACAAAAAAAAATTAATCAAAGAACCTTGATTAAACTATTGATTTAGTTTTTGCAATGATACATCAGAGGTTTAGAGCAACAGCCACCGAAGGATGATCAGCTACCCCTCCCCTGAATTGAGAAAATCTCAGCTAATTTCTAATACCAAAATAACTCTTATTCCTACAATTTTTATCCCCTCTTTTTTGGCAAAGACTCATTAAATGGCTTAATTCATCCCGTAATTGTGACCCTACTATTTTCGAATCCCAGAGGTATGCTTCAACAGGTTACCATAAGGAAAGACAACTGTTGAAGATTAACCTAAGAAACCCTATCCATTACTGGAGTGTTTCGAGTCCTATGATCAGGTCGTTCAAAGAGTTGGTTGCTCAAGGACGAAACACAAGCGGATCATTGAAATCTCATGGTGTAACCTAATTAAGAAGACCGAAAGATATGTTGACATGTGTCCTTCTCATACTTACTATGAATACTTTCCCTATTCACCTTGGTATTGACTCATACAAACACTTTTCGAAAGGAGTTCGCACCCAAAGTGACATGAAACCAAGCATGGATCTCATGGTGTGAACTATTAGGGATGTGACAACTAAAAACTTATATATCTCATATACCATTTTTCTCCCACTAATGTGGTCTACCGTTTAAGGATTTTATTATACTTAGTTAACTTTCGATTTATGAATATATCTAAGCCTATGCCTATTATAACTCTTATAATAAGGTATTTACTCTGATGTTCTAGGTGAATTAAACTACTTAATTAACCTGATAATATTGCATGCTAACTGGACAAAAGTTAATTCAACTCAAGTTTTGGGTTAGTTCTCGATGTTTCATAAACTGTCATCTTAAGTACCCCCAACCTAGACAGAACATCACTAGTAGAGTTCCTTTATAACCTAAAGTCTTGTTTGTCTTATTCAGTCATATTTTAAATCCATTAAAAATAGGATTTAATTCTAATCTTATTAGAATTATTGTGATATACGGTCTGAATTAATTTTAAACATTTTAAAATTAATTTCAATTCCCTGAGATTCTAAAGTTTGCATGCAACTCTTTATTATAGGTTGATGGCTACTAAAAATTAATTTTAGAACTATTGCAAAATTAATTATTAGCCCTATAATCATACTTTCTATGGTTTAATTAATTAATAATCAAATTCTAATTAATAAGAAAACAATATAACATGTATTTTATGACTATAATATAACAATTATATTAACTATCGATGTGTCATGCTCAATGAAAATTGATTTTTAACTTTATTAATATAACACGTATATTAAACAATTCATGGAAATCATCCAAGCATACACAAAACATAAACAAATATAACCCTTTATATTTACCCAAGTAATGTTATGCATTATGCTTTTCCAATTTCATATATTTAACATATCAAAATATATTAAATAACTCATGAAATTATATATATATATATATATGTATGTATATATATATATATATATATATATATATATATCTATATATATATATATATATGTATCTATATATATATATATGTATGTATCTATATATATCTATATGTATGTATATATATATATGTTGTATATATATCATGCTTTAATACCATACATTATAACCCTTATAATATATTAAAATGCGTGAACATGCTTAACCTATGGTGGTATCTAAATGACATCCACAAAATATTTAAATAGCAAATGCACAGGTAATTTAGCCCCCATAAAAGAATAAAGTAATAAATGACAATAATTTTGGAAATTCTATCCAAGAACAGCTTATGTCGCTCCAGAATCAGACTAGACTAATCTCAACCAACTCGAACCACTTCGAACTGGACCTCAAAACCACGAGCCAAGCTGACCCAGCACAAAATCAGACCAGACCACCTTGAATTAGCCATACCGGATTGGACCACCCTAATTTGCAGCTGAAATGCACATAACGAAAACCCTTGCGTCACTCTTGTCGTAGCGTTGCAATGCTGAGTGTGCGTTGCAACACTGCGACACTTTAAAGCAATTATGGGCAGTTCGTCGATTGTTCTTCCGTTTTGGCCAAAATTGGTCTCGATTTTCATCGCAAACAACCCTAATTCTATACATGGAATTATAGAAGACTCAAATTTCATGATAAAACATCCAAAAACACAGGGGCCTTTACAAATTGATCAAATCAAACATGTAAATCTAAGGATAAAATTTACCATAAACATTCATTCATAAACTACATTCATAATGCAATTCAACCCACCATACCAATGCAAATTTCTAAATTTCTAAATTAATTCTACAAGTTGGCTATGATACCAAATGTAGAATTCGAAGCTCTAACGAGGTGGTAAAAATCAAGACCTAACTTGATATTTAATTGAAAAATTTGAAATACCAATACACTGAAAATACCAGAATATCATAGAGACTTAAAATAATAAAAATTACTAACTTAAAATAATTAAAACTACTGTAAAATTCTGGTTAAGCATGTATTAAAATTAGGAATTCAATCAGAAGGAGAAAGGGAAACAAAACTTACTTTCATTCTTGGCCCGAATGAAAAACTTCAATTCTCCTATGAATTTCACGGACACCACCAATTGGGAAACCTCCATATTCTCTGAGGATTTTGGTATTGGTTTTATGGGAACCAATTTCTAATTGGGAAGACTGGAGAGAATTTTTGGAGAGAATTTGTTTCATTCGCAGAACCCTTTTGCAAAAATTTTGTTCTTGAAAAAAACCTTACATTCTTCAATTTTTTGTTGGTTTTTAACCAATGGAGAGAGGGAAAATTGTTGGAGTCATCCCACGTTTCTAATAACTCCCCTGCATGGGAGTTACGTACTTGATATAATAAAATCAAATACTTAATTTAATTAACTAGTTAGTTTAAAATAATTAATAATTTATTAAATATAATTGAATTAATAATTTCATTTAAATCATATTTAAATGAAACATCTCTCACATAACCTATGGTTTAAATTCAATTAATTTAGTTAAATCAAATCAAATCAAATTAATAATTAATTAATTACCAAATTAAATATAAAATATTTAATTTAGCTATATTTGAATCATATTAATTTGTATTTCTCTCATATCTTATAGTTTTAATGTGCATCTAATACGCATTTATTTTAACATATAGTTTTAATATGAATCCGATTCATATTAAATTAATATTTAAACTCCTTTAAATATTTAATTCTTCCATAAATTAATTTATATTATAAAGTTTAGTTAAAATATAAACTTTACATTATAACGTACCATTATACATTATATTATTTCTCTAGATGAATTTGAACATTTAAAACTTTATTCAAGACATAATTACCTCAATTTCATTTACATGCTAGGAAGAGAAACCCATGAACCTACAAATCAAAAGCTTCAATAATATGAGATTAATTGGCTGCATATTTGAAACATAGTATGTTTAAAAAGAAGACCACTAACAATCACTTAACAAAAAACATTTGAAATTAATTGCCAATGATTGTTAGAGAATAAGTTTCGTATTACCCAACATCATAAATTTAGAAGAAAAGTGATTGTAGGGCATGTCAAAGACAGGAGAAAATATTCAGCCTTTGGTGTTAAATAAGGGGAGAAAAGATATCAAAATGTTGGACAAAATTCCCGCTCATTTGATTATGGTTATGTTTGGAATATATTTTAAAGTATTTAATTTAAAAATTAGTCATTTTGCAAAAAAAATTAGAGTGTTTGACAACAACTCAAAATAGATTTTTATGTGTATTTTGATCCTTTTTATTAGAAGTGTTTAAATAAAAATAGGTTTTTTGTGAAAAATATATTTTTCTCAAGTCAATCTAAATGGGTCCTATGTCTTCTTGATAATAGGATGATTATTGTGGATTTATTTGTGGTATGTGTATGTATGATTTTAAAATAATTAATTTTAAATTTCATTTACTAATCCTTAGTTAATCCAAAGAGGAAAAAAACAAAGAGGCTTCTCAAAGAAAAAAAAAAGAACTAATACATGAACAAAATAATAATTATTGGAAAAAAAATCTAAAATTAAATTAAGAGAAGAAAAAGAAGAATGAAAGACAAGTGCACACCATATAGTAAAATGTGTGTGTTTTACATGTAGTTCCATTCGGCTTTGGGCTTACATTTTGAACTCTCAACCATAAATCCAACCACATTGTTTTTGTTTTCTTAAAATCTTGAATAAAGTTAAATCGCATTAATTAAAAATTAGAAAATTTTGGGACAAAATGTTTTCCACAAATACTCTAGGAATAAGCAAAAATAATAATAAATAATAAATAATAATAATAGAAGAAAACAACATAATTAAAAAGCACAAGAATCTAATTTTTCATAATTGACAAAATATGTTTTAATCTGTTCAACTATATTCAATTTAATTTATAATATTACAATAATTTTACTTTGTTATTATTTTTGTAATTTCATCTAGTTGAGAATCTTGGATTAAATTTTTTCTATTATATGTGTATATATGTATAATCTCATAGTTGGAATTTTAAATTGAATATGAAAGCTAGGTGACAAAATATTAGTTTATTTTTCTCATCTGTAAACTTCCATAATAGTGGGAGTGGTGTAGTTATGGAGAATTGTACAAAATAAAAAAGTACATACAATATTGCAACATAATTATTTGGAATCTGTAACTCGATTTCAATGTTTGGTGGAAATTATTAATATATGTTGTTTATTATTGAAAACTTTCAATGTTAGTGGAAGTGGTGTACATATGGAGTATTATACAAGTATTATATTGCAATAGAGATTCAACACACAAATTTTTAATTAGACATGTGATACATATCTCTTTCTTTAAATAACTTACCAAATTTATATTATAGATTTACTCTTTTAATACATATGTTTAATTGTCCATTCATCTTAGTACTTCTTTGCCCCAAGTCATGCCAAATTATCTGTCTAATAGAAGTATGTCACAAACACACATCATCGTTTGAGTACATTAATGGTTTAGAAATATATGGATAAGAATTCAAATATTCAAAGTCTGTATATGTAAGTATATATAATTTTTTAAGTTAAGAGACTAGATAAGTATCACATTTTACACAACTATGCAATACAAATTATATTTTATGTTTTCAGATTTATTGTATCAAATAGATTGAATCAATTATAATATCTATTTGAAAAATTAATAATTTATTTGAAATTTTTTGTTATTTAAATTTTTGGATTATGTGATTCTAAACCGGGAAAAATTTTAAAAACAACGTTTGCTTTTTTTATTTTATCTAAATTTTGAATCTAAAATTGAGAGTTGAAAAGGAATAAAGCTTTCATAATTATAATACTTTATGTTATAAATTGAAGTAGATATAATTGTAGATAAAAAGATATTTCATGCACAATTTTCCTTTTTGAAGTATCCATAAGTATATTATCAATTATATGATATTGTAGAATAAAAATTTTACAAAATCTATGCAATGCAATGTCCCCCATATACTTTGGTTCAACAATTATACAATAACTATTTTGTCGGAGTTATATATGATTTGAAAGAAATGACCTCTTCAAAGATATAAATCAACTATAAAAAAGACAAATATCTTTCTTGTATTTTGGAAGAGTTTCATATTTTGTCCAAATAGTTTTCTTTTCTTTTTTTTTTCTTGTGAGAAAAAACTATTTTTATAGTTTGAAAAAAAAATGTTATCCAACACATTTGAATGCTTGTTTAAATTTGGATAACCATTTTTAAATCTGCTGTCAAACATATATTCAAAAATGGTGAACAACATATATAAAATAAAACTTAATTTTTTCCTGTTAAATTCATTGTTATAAAATTTATGTTCTCAATTTACTAACTAAATTAGTTTGGGACAAAAACTATCCTAAGATTTTAACAATCACCTCTTACTGTTAATACTATTTCAAAACCCTCAATTTGCTACAATCAATACTATTTCAAAACCCTCATTTGCTACGGTATTTACTATTTGCTATAATTTTCACTATTTTACATTCTTCATTTCTTTTTTATTTTTTGCTACAATGTTTACTATTTCCTTCTTAAACTAAAATAGTTTACACCTCAAACCAAACAATTCTAATCCAACTATAATAACTAACTTCTTGTTCCAAACGTTCCCTTAAAAACTTTTCTTTAACAGAATACTAGATGAATGTGGAGTCAAGAGGTGCATTGGGATATTTCAACTACATTGACATATTCTTAGCACCCTCATCATATGCCCTCCCCCTCCTCCCGGGAGATCTAGCAGCATATACAAGAAAAAGGAGTTTTCCTGATGCCTAAATAGAGCGTCGGGAGAGACAGTCTCTCTCGACGAAGTAAAGGTTCGTCTCCCCCGACACCGTAAAGGTTCGTTGGGAGCTCCCGAAAACTTCCGATATATCTCTCGACGCCCGTCGGGCGGTATCGGGAGATGGGTCTTGTTTAAACCAAACCCCTTCTTCTTCCCCACTCCCCCATTCTTTCCCCCTTTTCCTTAAAACTCTAACCCCAATCTCCCATCCCTCCCCCCCACCGGCACTGCCAACCTCCTTTCTTCCTCTCCTTCTCAAATTTTTCCCCCTTCTCCCATTTTCCTCATTTTCTTCACCATTCTCCCTCCCTCTCCCCATTTTCCCATCCAATTTTTCTTCCATTTTTCCCATCCCATATTTCTCTCATTTCTCCCTTTACAATATAAAGTGTTTTCCACAACTCCTTTCCCCCCTCTCCCATTTTTCTCCCATTTTCACCCATTTTTCATCCATTTTCGTCTACCGCCGCTGCTCCTCCCTTCGATTAGCATATGTAATCAATTGCCTACCACCGTCGTCATCTCATCGCCGGTAATTTTCTCATTTTATTTTATCTTGTATATTTATTTAAATCATATGTGAAATGCCCATTAAAATGTGTTTCAATATTGTATTCGCTTTTGTTAATTCTCTGAAATTGTTGTACATATCATGCCCATTAAAATGTGTATCAATATTGTATTCGCTTTTGTTAATTCTCTGAAATTGTTGTACAAATCATGTCCATTAAAATCATACCCATTAATATCTCGTCAATTTTGCAGAATATATTTGTTTTATAATTCTCTGAAATTGTTGAGAGTAATTTTATAATGAACATGTCATATGATTTTTGTTATTTGGAGCCTAAGCATGCATGATTTAACATTTCGAAAATGTTTAATAAATGAAAGGCCTATATTAATCTAAAAAATATAAAATAAATCTTTAAACCTCCAATTTGGTACTTAACACATTTAATATTTTAAAAAAGTTTAAAGAATCTACTAGACATAAAACTAAATTTTGTGTTTAATAGAAAATTGAACTTTAAATTTTGTGTCCAATAGGCTTGTAAATTTTAGAAGATGTTGAATAGATGAAAGGCCAATATTAGACACAAAATTGAAAGCTCGAAGACGTACTAAATAAAACATTTGAAAGTTGTTAAGACGATTTAAACGGTCTAGGGACCTATGTGTTTATTTTGCCTTAAAAAATGAAAATTATGGAACTCAATGCTTAATAATACTTTGTACTTTGTCCTCTAATCCAAGTTATTGTTTTGGATTACAAGTTGGGTAGGAAATGAAATCAGTGAGACGGTTTTTGATAGACGACCTAGATATTCAAAAGGTCTGAGTTGGGGCCCTAAGCCTAAGTCAAGAAGGAGTAACATCTCATCAAGCTCGTCATCTACTCAAGGAACGAAGGCGGGAATGGAGGAATTGAGAGCAAATTTCCAACAGTCTCAATCGAGAATTAAGAAACTTGAAGACGTTCAGAAAAAAAATGTAAGAGGATCATGCCAGACAAATAGAAGTAATGAAAAAAATGATTGAAGACATGGTACGATCACATAGAGGAGACCCATCAAATTATGTATGATTACTATATCATTTAGTTGTCTAATATGTTGTTATCCTGTAGTTATGGTAGCAAAGTTTAGTTATGTCTTAAGTAGCTTTATGATAATTAAAGAATTGTTGGCTATCATGTAGTTATGGTAGCCAAACAACTAGATTTTGATGTGTTTTTTGTTGGCTATCTTGTGTATTTATGAATGTTTATGAAGTTTAATGTGTTGGGGGAGGGGAGGGGTTGAGATTGGGTTAAACCATTTTGGAGACGAATTTGAGTTTTATGTGTGTTGGTCATTGTTTACTCGTTTTGTATGTTTTTTATGTTCGGGAGGTTCCATGTTTGTAGTGGGGGGTGGGTAGAGTTTCATTGCATCCGTCTTGTCCTTGAACTTGGCTATTTTGTGTATTTAAGAATTTTACGAAGTTTAATGTGTTGTGGGGGGAGGGGAGTTGAGATTGGGTTAAACCATTTTAGGGACAAATTTTAGTTTTATGTGTGTTGGTCATTGTTTACTCGTTTTGTATGTTTTTTATGTTCGGGAGGTTCCATGTTTGTAGTGGGGGTGGGTAGAGTTTCATTACACCCGTCTTGTCCTTGAACTTGGCTATTTTGTGTATTTAAGAATTTTACGAAGTTTAATGTGTTGTGGGGGGAGGGGAGTTGAGATTGGGTTAAACCATTTTAGGGACAAATTTTAGTTTTATGTGTGTTGGTCATTGTTTACTCGTTTTGTATGTTTTTTATGTTCGGGAGGTTCCATGTTTGTAGTGGGGGGTGGGTAGAGTTTCATTGCATCCGTCTTGTCCTTGAACTTGGCTATTTTGTGTATTTAAGAATTTTACGAAGTTTAATGTGTTGTGGGGGGAGGGGAGTTGAGATTGGGTTAAACCATTTTAGGGACAAATTTTAGTTTTATGTGTGTTGGTCATTGTTTACTCGTTTTGTATGTTTTTTATGTTCGGGAGGTTCCATATTTGTAGTGGGGGGTGGGTAGAGTTTCATTACACCCGTCTTGTCCTTGAACTTGGCTATTTTGTGTATTTAAGAATTTTACGAAGTTTAATGTGTTGTGGGGGGAGGGGAGTTGAGATTGGGTTAAACCATTTTAGGGACAAATTTTAGTTTTATGTGTGTTGGTCATTGTTTACTCGTTTTGTATGTTTTTTATGTTCGGGAGGTTCCATGTTTGTAGTGGGGGGTGGGTAGAGTTTCATTACACCCGTCTTGTCCTTGAACTTGGCTATTTTGTGTATTTGAATTTTACGAAGTTTAATGTGTTGTGGGGGGAGGGGAGTTGAGATTGGTTAAACCATTTTAGGGACAAATTTTAGTTTTATGTGTGTTGGTCATTGTTTACTCGTTTTGTATGTTTTTTATGTTCAAGAGGTTCCATGTTTGTAGTGGGGGGTGGGTAGAGTTTCATTACACCCGTCTTGTCCTTGAACTTGGCTATTTTGTGTATTTAAGAATTTTACGAAGTTTAATGTGTTGTGGGGGGAGGGGAGTTGAGATTGGGTTAAACCATCTTAGGGACAAATTTTAGTTTTATGTGTGTTGGTCATTGTTTACTCGTTTTGTATGTTTTTTTTATGTTCGGGAGGTTCCATGTTTGTAGTGGGGGGTGGGTAGAGTTTCATTACACCCGTCTTATCCTTGAACTTGGCTATTTTGTGTATTTATGAATTTTACGAAGTTTAATGTGTTGTGGGGGGAGGGGAGTTGAGATTGGGTTAAACCATTTTGGGGACAAATTTTAGTTTTATGTGTGTTGGTCATTGTTTACTCGATACTTCCATGGCCATGGTAGCCCCGTGTCATTAACCCCATTGCCATAGTCTTCACTCTTTCGATCCCTTTGAAAAACATTTGCCTATCTATTTGATCTAACCAGGTCAACCAGAGGGCCAAGAATGCGGCCTCGTTTCATTCCTTGTTCAATTGAATCTGAAAGAGATCGAGGAAGAAGATAAAGGACTGTTTCAGAAGAAAGAATATACTTCTCCCTTTGGGAAGGGGGAAGGTACAGCGGGGGGCATCGCGCCAGGTTGTCCCCCTTCGATAAGAAGCCAGGTTGAGGTTGAGTTTGATCCAAGAAAATGCGGATCGCTCATAAATGCAGCCGTAATCTTATATACGAGAATCCCATTTGCCATGGATGATACGAGACAAGAATAGGTTCTTGTTCCAATCCTTTGTTTGGATTCACAAACGAATTGGGAAAGCAAACAGAAAGATCCGATTCTGACATCGTAGAGTTGGTGTTGCTGTTGCCTGCGCATAGGGCCATCCCTCACTCCTATCTTAGGGCGTTAAGGGTCAGCCTAAGCTTAAAGTAAAGGAAAGGCCCTGTTCCAGTATTGGAGGAAGCATGGCATAGAAAGCAGGGAGGAAAAGGGCCATGCTGACTGATGAGTGAGAGCATCTTTCTAAAGGTTAAATTCTCATGTGAAGCTAACATGGCTGAGAAAAAGGTTTTTCATAAAGGTAGCTTGTCTACGCCTTTTGAAAACCTTACTAATAATAAGAAAGGGCCCTATCTAAGCTCTATCATTGTAAAGCTACAGCTCAAAAGCCGGCCTTACCTTCTATGTTATTAGTAAAGCCAAAAAGGATCCTCTAATTGAAATTAGGAATTCATTAGGACCTGCAGAGTGGAGGAAGATACTAAGGGCAGAGATTTTAGCTAACAGTGTCTTGACTCCTTGCCTTACTCAATGCTTTTCGATTGAAATGTTAGCTTCAGGTTTTGGGCCGCCCATCTGGTGAGGGCAGCTATCACTGCTAGAAGCCCCTGCGGTTGTTCGGCTGTGTACTCCTCGTCCGCGTATCTCAAACTCCCAAAGCATTTTTTTTCTTTCATATTTCATTTTCCTTTCCTGCATTTTTCTTTCGAGATATAGGTCGGCTTCGTGCATCTCAATGTTTGCCGGGGGTGCTCTTAAGGTATGCCTTTCTGGTGGGTTGTTCTCTTCTCTGTCTTTTCCATCTAGTGCCAACACTGCGTCAGAAAATCTCGTCTTTGATCTCTCTTCACAACGCAATATAGAAGTCTAACAGTTTCTCTCGGCATCTGTCTTTTAAGTCATTGATTTCATATCGAGAAGCGGTCCGCGTTCACTATTAAGCCTACGCCCATTCCTTTCAAGCTTGATTCCGCCCTTAGACTCGTTATGTTGTTCGATTGAACTTGTTGGCTCCGTGCTCTATTTGGTCGGAACCCGATTCGATAAAATTCTCTCATAGATTCCCTTCACCAGCCAGCAATTCGCTCTTATCCCTTTCAAACAAAGGGCGAGTTCCTTTCTTGTCTTGCCCAAAAACTTTATGGATTCTCATTTTAGAAAGACTCTCCCGCGATAAGGGTTTAGACATAGGGCCAGCAGCTTTCTTTATCTCGCTTGTCGTTAGTCTGTCTAGCGCTTTTCGGTTGGGGACCACTTGTTAGTCTTGCTACACTATACGACACGAGTGATGGGTGAAGTTGAAGAAAACACGGTCGACGTTCAGTCAACTTCACAAGTGATTCAACATACCATATGGAAATAATAAAAAAGGGAGAGAAGGGTCTCGCCCAGGTGGCTCCCGCCAGGTAACGACTTCAAACTCAAACAAAGAACGTTCTTCTGTATGAGTCAATGAAAATGTTATATGTATCTAATGCATGACTTGTCGATAAGCTAAGGCTACAACATGAAGGAAGGCGAAGAAGTCCATTCAATTTTTGTTTCGCCTTCACCCTCCTGTGCTCCCGCCTTAGGCTAGGCCGATCCACCGAGCTTCAAAAAGGTTCATTTGTCATTCCACCCCCCGATACTCCTTCGAAGACATTAGCCAGGGAAAAGGAGGGTTCCATGTTTGTCGAGATTGGGGACGAATTTGAGTTTTATGTGTGTTGGTCATTGTTTACTCGTTTTATGTGTTTTTTATGTTCGGGAGGTTCTATGTTTGTCGTGGGGGGTGGGTAGAGTTTCATTACACCTTTCTTGTCCTTGAACTTGGCTATTTTATGTATTTATGAATTTTACGAAGTTTAATGTGTTGTGAGGGGAGGATGGGGGGAGGGGGAGGGGATTGAGATTAGGTTAAACCATTTTGGGGACAAATTTGAGTTTTATGTGTGTTGGTCATTGTTTACTCGTTTTGTATGTTTTTTATGTTCGGGAGGTTCCATGCTTGTCGTGGGGGGTGGGTGGAGTTTCATTACACCCGTCTTGTCTTTGAAATTGGCTATCTCGTGTATTTATGAATGTTTACGAAGTTTAATGTGTTGTGGTGGGGATTGAGATAAACCATTTTGGGGACGAATTTGAGTTTTATGTGTGTTGGTCATTGTTTACTCATTTTGTGTGTTTTTTATATTCGGGAGGTTCCATGTTTGTCGTGGGGGGTGGGTAGAGTTTCATTACACCCGTCTTGTCCTTGAACTTGGCTATCTTGTGTATTTATGAATGTTTACAAAGTTTGAACATATTGTGGATGTTTATCGATATAACATTTCAATGCTTTTGTTTTATTGTAGTATGCTGTTCGGAGATGAGTTGGGACAACGGTTGAAGATACTGTGTTCGAGAAGTGTTCTTGATGTTGTTTTGATTTTTCTTCTTTTATGCATTTGTGAATGAATGTCTATCGACTTCTTTGGATATTGTAATTTCTAGTATTGACTTCGTTTGGATATTGTAATTTTTTACTTGTTATAATATGGACTTCAGTTTCGTTTTTTAGTTATGTGAATCTTTATTTACAGGTTTTCAGATCAAATTTTAAAAAATTACAAATGATATATTAAATTTAATACTCCCCACGCATATAAGATCTCCCGACGTACTTTAAAACGACGTCGGGAGTAATGGTGGAACTTCCGATGCACAAACGGCATCGGGGGTTATGGTGGAACTCCCGACACACACATAGTGCGTCGATAGTTCCTGAAACTGTTGACACCGTATATTAGGCATCGAGAGTTCCCCCATAACTCCCGACGCCGTTTAAAAGTGCGTCGGGAAAGCCTCTTCTGACGAATTTTCCAAACTTTCCCGACGAAATGTGACATCGAAAAAAGTCAGATTTCTTATAGTATATAATATTCAAAATCACAGTAATTGATCTCTTAAAAATAGTTCAAGGAACTCATATCACACATAAAATCATGCTAAACAGAGTTGTATATAATCTCAAAATCTTTAGCTCATGGTCATAGACTACATATCTCATTTATAGTACAAAAATGTGTTATCTTACTCTGCTTAATTCGAAGTCATTCCTAGAATTTTTATGTGTTTATTTGACGATTTTATAGGTTTTGAGTATCTAAGAGGTAGAGCGGTGCGTTAATGACGAAATGAAGCTAAAAACATACAAAAACAGAGCTTAAATGCATTAACTAGGAAAGAAGAGGTGAAAATGATCAAATTGCCCGAAAGCCATGGTGCAGCGGCATTGTTATGCACCATGCCCCACATTTTTTCTCGAGAAGGCCAAATTCTTGCAAAGCAAATAGTGCTGAGCACTGCACCATAGCGTCGCGTCATCGTACTACTATAAAAATACTTTAGCCACCTAAGATTTTTTATCTCCAAATTCTAGTTGGTTTTTAGTGTTCTCCTATCTATTTTGTTGCGTTTCTTGATTTCTGTATGTAATCAAACGATTCCTTGATGGTCATCATGAAGAATATTGGGCTAAGATATTCGTTCTAGCTTAGGTGTAGAGTAGTTTTCCACATTTTTTGTGCATTTGTGAGGTTTAGGTTGTCTTATATCAATTCCTTATATTGTCTTTCAATTCTTTCTCTGATTATGAATGATTATGATTGTATCTTTGCTTGAAGATGTATAATCATCAACTAATGCTTAATTTTCAATATATGACATTCAATTGTTTATTAATCAACAAGTAGCAACAGGTAAAATTAGCTTGTAAGTGATGAATTGATATCAATGAATATTGGTTAATTAACCTAGGGAAGAATTATATTGAATGACTAGTTACATGTTTTCTATTAGAAATTCATGTTAGCAAATTTCTTAATCTTAATACAGTTAGTCAACTAATTAGGATGTATCTCATCTAACTAAATTGACTAATTAGATACTCCAGACTCTCGAGTAGCTTTTCTAGGCGAGTTGGTTAAGGGTAGATGATATATGAATTAATCTAATGGACTTATGGTCGAGTTGCAATTAGGGAAATTAACTCAAAAGCCTAGCTAGGTATTTTAATTATTTGAATTCAATCTCTCTTTAATTTGATGCAATTTATTTTTTTTGCAATCAAACCCCCTGCCCCCGCCAATTACCTCGAGATTGTAAACCGTTTAATTGAAAACTCAACAGCTCCCGTGTTTGACCCGTGCTTCCACTACTACAGAGTTAGATAGAAATAGTTAAATTATTTGTTCCGAAATTAAGCGACATATTCTGCCAACCACTCATCTAAATCTTTTTAAATATAAATGATCTTAAGCTCGTAGTCATAGATTAAAAATCATCTAAATGTTTCTAAATATATTTTTTTCACATGTTAGTCTTAATGTGGCCACTTGTATTATTATCATCATCATTATTTTAGTACAATAATTTGTAGGATGAAAAATTAAACATTTGATATAAAAAAAAAAGAATACATGTCAATTACCATTAAATTAAGCTTACTTTTAACTTCTAATATTACAATTTGAACTATTGAATAGAACAAAACAATAATACAATAATAATGTAGTAGAAATTACTTTGAACTCGAGATCTCCTTTTATAATAATACTATGATATGGTAAATCCTGGTTTTACCTAAAAATCTAAGAATCTAACTAGAAAAACAAGAACGCGTTTTCTTTTTATTCCGTATCTGAAAAAACAAAAGAGATCAAGTCGACCTTTAATTTCAAATTATATTTGCACCCAAAGATTGAGGGATGGAAACTTGACAAATAATTATACGAGTCCCCATCTTACAAATTTTCAAAATTAATTAAGTTTGCATAAACTTCTGAGCTTTTTAAATATCTGCCAGCTAAAATCATCACAATAGAAGATGGAGCTGTCATTATTAATGTTTTTTTTAACAATATTTAATTTTATTATAAGTTTGGTTATCCTTGTAGGCCACATTCATCTTCAACAACTAAACCCTATAAATACCCTAAAACCCCATCTCCAATTCTTCCACACCAAGCTAGTCCTCACTCAAGAATAATTAGCTTTTGGTTTCCATTGAGTTTCAAGACATCAAACTATGGCTTCCAAAGCTACCGTCTCTCTCTCATTTCTCCTCGCTCTCAATCTCCTTTTCTTCTCCTTCATCTCCGCTCAAAATGACCGAAAGTGCCCAATAGATGCTCTTAAGCTCGGTGTTTGTGCGAAATTGCTCGGCGGTGTCGTCGATGTTCAGATCGGCAAGACTTCTTGCTGCCCTCTGATCCAAGGGCTTGCTGATCTTGATGCTGCTGTGTGCTTATGCACTTCTCTTAGAGCCAATGTGTTGGGAGTGAGACTCAACATCCCCGTCGACCTCTCCCTGATTCTCAATGGCTGCAATAGGAATATTGCAAAGGGCTTCGAATGCTAAATTTACCCTCTTTTCCTTCAGTAACCATTTCAATGTTTTTGAATAGTGTTCCAATTTTATCTTGCTTTGTTTGCTTTCCTGTGGTCATTTCCTTTTGAGTTTGGTCAATAAGTTCACCAATTGCTGATTTTATCAATGAGTAAAAGATGTTAGAACATCAAGAATTTGATATATCATTTCTATATTATTATTTCCATATAATTCTTCCTCAATATTTTGTGTAAATACTTCTTCCAAAAACTTGATCATTTGATTAGGGGTATATCGACATTTTTGTCCACTTATTTTCATTTATGTTGTTTACATAAACTGTAATGGAAACAGAAAGGAAATGTAGTTCGAACGTTTTTATTTTCTTTGACAATATGTGGATAAGGGTATCAAATCTTTTACTTTGAAGTTGATAGTAAAAGCGCTATGTCAATTGAGATATGCTCATTATTTTGACTAATTAAAAAGTATTAGCTTTTATTTTAAATATATAGGAAATATGTATGACTACTAGAAGACCCTTCTAAATTTCTAATCAATTTAAATAAAGAACATGCGAAAAATTTTTAAAGCCATTTTTTTAACCCAATCTTTTATAGTTGAAATAATTTTTATGTCCAAATTTAAGAAAATAATCCTAGAATATTTTTTGCTAGAATTTACATGTCAATAGTGTACGCTGATAAAATAAACTAGGGCATACACTATACCCAATAATATCTCTTACTTGTCCTAGACAATGTGGTGCATATCTCGCATACCTAGACTTTCTAAATGACCCTCAACCACTTTAGCCGTGAGAGCCTTTGTAAATGGTTCGACAATGTTGTGCTCCAAAACTACCCTCGTGACAATCACATCTCCTCGTTGCATAATCTCCCGTATCAAATGATATTTCCTTTCAATATGATTTTCGCGCTTATGGCTTCGAGATTTTTTGGAGTTTGCCTAGACACCACTACTATCATAATAAAGTGTGATTAGAAAAGTCATAGTTGGAACAACTTCCAAATCCATCAAAAACTTCCTAAACCAAACGACTTCTTTAGAAGCTTTACAAGCAGCAATATATTCAACCTCTATGGTGGAGTCATTAATACAACATTGCTTGACACTTTGCCAAACTATAGCTTTTCATTAAGAGTGAACATTGATCCTGAAGTGAATTTCTTAGAATCCCTATCAATTTGAAAAATAAGAGTTAATGTATCTTGTAAGGATAAAATCCTTAGCCTCATACATAAGCATATAGTCCCTCTTTCTTCTAAGATACTTGAGGATGGTCTTAATTGCGGTCTAGTGGTTATATCCTGAACTGGATTGATATTTACTGACTATCCCTACTGCATATCTAAGGCTACCCACAACCGATGCTTAGGAAATTTGTCTCATTTTCTCAACCTCTTGAGGAGTCTTAGGACACTGATCTTTAGACAACACAATTCCATGCCTGAAAGGTAATAAACCTCTCTTGGAATTGTGCATTGAATACCTACATCTTGTCAATATACAATACCTGGGACAAGGCTAGTGTTTTATTCTTATGATCCCTTATGATTTGGATCTATAGAACAAACTGCGCTTCATCCAAATCTTTCATTTGGAATTGAGTGGCTAGCCATTTCTTTACATTCTTCAGTAAACCTACATCGTTCTCCATTAGTAGGTTATCATCTATATACAATACTATGAAAGCTACTGAACTATTGGTGATTCTCTTGTACACACAAGGTTCATAATATTCTGATGAAATCAATAAGATTTGATCGCAGTATCAAACCTCATATTTCAAGATCTAGATGCCTGTTTCAGCCCATAAATGAACCGTTTAAGCTTGCAAACTTTTTTCTCTTAACTCTGTTCTATGAATCCCTCTAGTTGTTTGATGTAGATACATTCCTTAAGATTACAATTCAAATTAATAGTCTTGAAATCTATTTTCCATATCTTATAGTCATAATACGAGGCAATGGACAAGATTATTCAGACATATTTTAATATGGCAACAGATGAGAAAGTTTCTTCACAGTCCGCTCCCTCAAACTGGATATGACCATTTGCCACTAATCTAGCCTTAAAGACTGTACCATCTACAACTTTTTTCTTCTTGTAGATCCATTTGTAACCTATATATTTTACGCCATCAGGTTGATCTACAAAATCCCAGATAGAATTGAAGTACATAGACTTCATTTCTTGATCCATGCATTTAATCCACTCATCTTTGTCAACATTATTTATTGCCTATTTAAAAGGCAATGAATCCTCAATGTCATCATCTTGTATGATGACTTGGGCTTCAGTCAAACCCATATTAACATGTAGGTTGTTTCACAACCCTCCTACTATGTCGAAATTCATTTATTTAATAAAATAATGAGATATTTTATTTGATACTTAAAGTTGTGTAACTCAATCCTATAAACTAAGATCCAAGGTTATTTTATGCAACTTAAACATGGATATTGTTGACATATAAATGGACAATGTTTAAGTAATAACCTAAATGGTCTGTGGTATATGGATAAGGTTTTGTGCCTTATCTTGGTGACGCTACGAATGCGGCCCACTTTGTAATTGTTATAATGGTTGTAAAGTGTTGCAAATGATTTGATCCTAATTTTTCATGTGAAGACATGTGAATGGAGGTATCCTATACAAAGAATTTTTATAAGACCAGACCATTAAATGATTAGTCTCACTTTATAACACTATTACCTAAAGAGATTTACATTTCACTAAGATGACTATATGCAACTTGACCTTAATCCTGAATGAGTTATGAACTTCTGCCTATGAGGGCAACCCTTTAATTTGTATGGGTTAGAATGGCCAGATTTGTCGACTTAATAAGTCTATCATTTTGGGGATTGATTTGATTGAGAAGCTGGAAACACAACTACACAAGATGAAATTCACTCATTCCTAACTTAAGAGTGAGGAGATGAATTGCTCCCTGAAGAGCTGATGTCAGGTCTTGAACAATGAGGTGTCTCACTCTCTTATTGCCCAGAAAGGAGTCTAGTTTATAGTTGAACTATAACTAATTGTTCATTAGAGAAATCAGTGGTACTTAAGGAGTTAGATGTAACTACAGGTGTAAAATAGTAATTTTGCCCAGTTGTAGTTAGGAGCAATTCTTGAAGGGTTGACTTACTATTGATTGATATTCACGGACACAGAAATATACCTATAATGCAAAGAGTGCAGTTGTTAGTCTTTAGTGAAGTGATTGGCAATTAATGAATGTTGATTAATTTAATTAAATAGTTTAATTAATTAATCTTGTATCATTGGAGCTTCTAATCTATAGATCCATTAGGTCCCCTTGCTAGCTTACTAAGGATAAAACAAGGGATAATGTTTTTTGAAATAATTTAAATTGTTCAAATTATTTAGGAAATTAAAAGGTATTGATTATATTAATATAATATGATTATCTAAAGTATAGTGTTTATTTATACATTATAGTATATAGTTAATTATAAATATGATTTATAATTAAAACTATATAATATGTGAGAGATAAATATTTGTATAAAATTCAGATATTTATATGATTTAGATTTATATAAATACTACAAGTTAAAATTAATGTGAATATGATTCATATTAAAACTATAGGTTATAAGAGAGATGTGCTTTTTAATGTGATTAAAAAGCATACTATATGATTGATTAATTAAGTTAGTTAATTAATCATTTATATTATAAGGTTAGTTATATTATGTAATTATATAATATAAAATTAATAACTCCCCACTACAGGGGAGTTATTATTCATCAAGTGGATGAGAATTAAAGTAACTTCCATCCCATCCTCTTACTACTAGTCTGGATTGAGAATTGGTTGATTATAACATGAAATGAAGAAGAACTCTCTCCCTCTCTCAATCTCTCCGGCTTTGGTCTATTATTGTTGTTTATTTAATTTTACATCGGGTAGATCTTGTTATGCGATCAGGTAGCTTTTGCTACACGATCGTGTAGCATTAGCTAAACGATCGCATAGCTACTATGCGATCGTGTAAAGTTTGTTACACGATTGTGTTGCATTTGTTACAAGATCGCTTAGTTGCATGTTGAACGATCGCGCGGTCTTTAAGATACTCGATGCATGATTGCTTGCTACACGATCATGTAGACTTTTATGCTCATCGCATAGTCATTAGCTACGTGATCACATAGTTTTACATGCTTATCGCATATCTGCTTGACGCATGGTTCTTTTTCTATACGATCAGCTGGAAGGTGATTCTTTGAAGGATGGTTCGGTTCGAGCGGTTCAAGACCCGATTCACTTGTTTCGAATTGGTTGACTCAAATTTTGTAATAGTTAGCCTTTTATTTTCTTTTTTTAGAGAAGTTCTATCTGGGTGCATCAACTATTAAAATAAATATACCTATGATGTATACTTTATATTATATGTCATAATGTATGTCATAGTTTTAAAATCTGCCATAGGTTATGCATTTATGTTCATGCATCATTTTATATTATAAGTGTTATAATATATGAATATGCATGATTTAAATTATACAAAGCATGCTCATGCCTCATATAGTATAAATGTTATAATATATGTATGCATGCATTATAGCATATCCATGCATCATTTATATTATAAGTCTTAAAATATATGGTTGAATGGTTATATAGAATGTATGCTATAGCATGATTCATTACTTAGTCATATACTTGTTATATATTAGTAATGAATGGATATTGCATGAAACATGATATTTCTTTAGGTTAATTTATAAATGTTATAATTAACTAAAATATGTCTACCATGCAATGATTGGTTTTTAATTGTTTCATTTATTTATAATTGTTAACTAAATGAAATTACAATTAAAATCAATAATAAAGAGTTGCATGCAAACCTTAGGCTATAATCATTTTTTAAAATTGTTTTAAAATATGATTGAGATAGACCTAAGATCACATTTCTAATGAGATTAGAAATCTAAGTTTAATCTTTTAAATCGATTTAATAGGATTAAATTGATTCTTAAAAAGATTAAATATGTAACAAATGTATCTATAAGGGACTTTTTGTCTAAGGAGGGTTCTAGCTAGGCTGGGGTACTTAAGTCGATGGAAATGTCACACCCCTACTTGGGAACCTACACGATTGTTCTTCCTCCAGTCTCGTCCTCTCACCAAGTCCACACAGAGCCCACACTTCTGGATTCTTACACCGAGAATACCAAGGTAGCCATTGTGGTTGTGCGTACTCAACTCGACTGAGGTCGAGGTTTTTGGAGGTCGTTCGTTGTGTTCGCGATGTTCGTGTGGTGGTAACTAATTGATCGTGCTGTGTTGCGGTCGCTGAGTTCGAGTGTTCGTGTGTTGCAGTCTTGGAGATTGAACGAGCGTTCGTGGTCGAGGGAGGTTGAAGATGAGTTTTCTAAGGTATGATGCTTTACCTTTTGATCTCTTATGTAAAGCATATTGTAATTTCGTATTGTACATAACCTGTTAGTTTCTATTTCTTGATTGTAATTGTGTATGTTTAAATACGAATGGAATTTGAAATGATCATTCCGTTGCTCATAAAAATCCTCATATCTTCTTTCCTTCACAATGACTGTATGTAAGAAGGGGCATCTGTTTGAGAACACGTTCTCAACATGATGATCCAGTTCAACGTGGTAGAGATGAATGGGTCAAGCATCGATGAGGCCAGCCAAGTTAGGATAATACTGGAATCTTTACCTAAAAGTTTCCTCCACTTCCGTAGCAATGTTGTTTTGAACAGGATTGACTACAACCTTACTAACCTACTCAACGAGCTACAGACCTTTCAATCCTTGTTGAGAAGGAAGGAGAAGAAGGGTGAAGCAAATGCTGCTTCATCTTCTAAAAAGTTCCACTAAGGTTCGACCTCTGGAACTAAGTATGCTTCTTCTTCCTTCAACACCAAAAAGTGGAAGAAGAAGAAGGGTGGAAAGGGGAAAGCTGCTAACCCAGTAGTTGTGGCACCAAGGGGTAGAAAACCCATCAAGGCTTACAAAGGAAAATGTTTCCATTGCAATCAAGATGGGCACTAAAAGAGAGGTTGCCCAGATATTTGGTAGAAAAGAAGAAGACCAAATAAGGTAAATATGATTTTCTTGTATTGGAAACTAGTTTAGTGGATAATGATAATTCTGCCTGGATTATTGACTCTGAGGCCCCTAACCATGTCTGTTCTTCATTTCAGGGAATTAGTTCCTGGCGGCAACTAGATGTTGGTGAGATGACGATGCGAGTTGGAACCAGACACGTCGTCTCAGCTGTGGCAGTGGGAAGTCTTCGTTTGACTTTACAGAACAAATTTCTTATATTAAAAGATGTATTTGTAGTTCCTAATCTAAAAAGGTACTTAGTTTCTGTAACGTGCTTGTTAGAACAATCTTATCAAATTAATATTTCTTTTACTAAAGTGTTTGTTACAAAGAATGGTGTTGATATATGTTCTTTAAAACTGGAAAATAATTTGTATGTGCTAAGGCCTTTAGCAACAAATGCCCTCAATAACACAGAGATGTTTAAAACTACAGTAACTCAACATAAAAGACTTAGAATTTCTCCTAAGAAAAATGGCCAACTTTGGCACCTAAGACTAGGACACGTCAATCTCAATAGGATTGAGAGGTTGGTGAAGAATGGACTTTTAACCGAGTTAGAAGAAAAATATTTACCTGTATGTGAGTAATGCTTTGAAAGCAAGGTGACTAAGATACCTTTTATTGGAAAGGTCATAGGGCCAAAAAACTTCTACAGCTAGTACATTTAGACCTTTGTGGTCCAATGAATGTAAAAGCTACGGGATGTTATGAATATTTCATCACTTTTACTGATGATTATTCAAGATATGTGTACGTTTATTTAATGCAACATAAGTCTGAATCTTTTGAAAAGTTCAAATAATTCAAGGCTGAAGTTGAAAATGCATTAAATAGAACAATTAAAACATTTCGATCTGATCAAGGTGGAGAGTTCATGGATTTAACATTCCAGAACTATATGATAGATCATGGAATTGTATCCCAACTCTCAGTACCTGGTACACCTTAGCAAAATGGTGTATCAGAAAGGAGAAATCGAACCCTTGAACATGGTTCGGTTTATGATGCGTTATACTTCCTTATTTGACTCGTTTTGGGGTTATGTAGTGGAGACAGCGTAAATCCTGAACTGTATTCCTTCCAAAAGTATTGTTAGAATACCTTTGGAGTTATGGAATGTTCGTAAAGCTAGTTTATGTCATTTTAGAATCTGGGGTTGCCCAGAATATGTGCTTGAGGCTAATCCTATGAAATTGGAACCACATTCAAGATTATGCCTATTTGTTAGCTACCCCAAGGGAGCAAGAGGTAGTTATTTCTTTGATCCTAAAGAAAACAAAATATTTATATCGACAAATGCTACTTTTCTTTAGGAAGACCATATAAGGGAGCACACACCCAGAAGTAGGATTGTGTTTAATGAGATTTCCAAAGAAACTATTGAATCTTCAACAAGAGTTGTTGAAGAACCTAGTACCTCAACAAGAGTTATTGAAGTACGTTTATCTAGTAGGTTAAATCTACCTTAAGTGTTTAGGGAACCTCAACGTTGTGGGAAGGTTACAAACTCACCTATTCGCTACATGGATTTAACTAAAATCCTAGCTATGGTAGTTAATGGCAAAGTTGAGGATCCATTGTCGAGGATCCATTGTCTTACAAGAGAGCAATGGAGGATATTGACAGAGATGAATGAATCAAAGCCATAGATCTCAAAATGAAGTCTATGTACTTCAATTCTGTATATGATCTTATAGATAAACCTGATGGGGTTAAACCTATAGGTTGTAAATGGATCTACAAGAGGAAACATGGTGCTCATGGGAAGGTGCAAACCTTTAAAGCTGGACTAGTGGCAAAGGTTTATACCCAGGTAGAGGGAGTCAACTATGAGGAGACTTTCTCATCTATTGCCATACTGATGTCTATCCAGATCCTCTTATACATTGCCTCATATTATGACTATGAGATTTGGTAAATGGATGTCAAGACTACTTTTCTGAATGGAAATCTTGAGGAGACCATTTACATAGAGCAGACTGAGGGATTGATAACCCAATGTCAAGAGCAAAAGGTTTACAAGCTTAATCAGTCCATTTATGGACTGAAACAAGCTTCTTAATCTTGGAACATAAGGTTTGATATTACAATTAAATCTTATGGCTATGATCAAAATGTTGATGAACCTTGTGTATACAAGAAGATCATCAACAGTTCATCAATTTTTCTAGTGTTATATATAGATGATATCCTACTTGTTGGGAATGATGTAGGTTTACTGACTATAGTTAAGAATTGGCTAGCAACTCAATTCCAAATGAAAGATTTGGGAAAGGCTCAGTTTGGTCTGGGTATTCAGATCTTTCGAGATCGAAAGAACAAAATGCTAGCACTACCTCAGGCGTCATATATTGACAAGATGCTTGTCAAATACTTGATGCAGAACTCTAAGAAGGGCATATTTCCTTTCAGGCATGGAGTTACATTGTCTAAGCAACAGTGTCCTAAGACACCTCAAGAGGTCGAGGAGATGAGATGGATCCCTTATGCATCTGCTGTGGGCAGCTTGATATATACGATGTTATGTACTAGACCTGTCATTTGCTATGTAGTGGAGATAGTCAGTAGATATCAATCTAATCTAAGATTAGATCATTAGATAGCTGTTAAGAATATCCTCAAGTATCTATGGAGAATGAGGTACTACATGCTCGTGTATGGTTCTAAGGATTTGATTCTTATGGCCGGGTGAGCTTGTTAGACCGAAAAATCAACACGACCGACCTAAACCGGCCGAAATGGAGTCGGATGATCGAAAATCTACTGAGAGCGGTCAGTGTCAGTTTTCGATTTTTCAAATCGATTCTAGTGGCGATCGGGGAGTGTTATAGGTCGGGTCTCGATCTGACCTGATTGATTTATTGTTATATATATATATATAATGCCATTTTAAAAAATTAAGGTTAACAATCTTCTTCTTTGTTCGAAATAGCTTGTCGTCTTCTTCGTTCTAACGATCTTCTTCGTTCCAGCTGGCCAGCCATCAAATTCATTGCAGTCGTCGTTCTTCTTCTTTCTTCTTCGTTTCGGCCATCGTTCCAGCCGTCGTTGATTGCCTTCCATTTCAGTCATATCTTCCATTCCAACCGTTTCAATTTCAGCCGTATCTTCCATTCTAGTTGAGCTGTCGTTCTTCTTCGTTCTTCCTTCCATTCCAGCGTCGCCAATTCTACAAGTCTATATCTTCCATTACAGCCGTTTCAATTTCAATGCTTCCCCATTATATGTAAAATTATGGATGTGTCGGTAGTGATTGTAATGTATTGTACATAGTGGCCAGTGCTATAATCTTATACTTTGAAAACAAAAATGGAAATTAGTTTTTTAAAATAATTGTCCAAGTCATCTTTAGTGTGCATGAACTTAACAATCTTGTTGAAATTAAATTTGAGTTATCAAAGTATGTGAAGGCGGTGTAAATACTTTGAGTATCTGATTTTTTGTAAGTACTTTGAGACTTGAGTTTTTGTAAAGCTGAAATACTTTGAGTTTTTATGAATTGTGTGATACTGACGTCTGACATGGTGTGGTTCAGCTACATGGATTCAATGGATATGGAGTTTTATGGAACTGCAACTGATGCTTCAAAAAATGAACGAGATGCAGAAACTGATGCCAATATAAATATCGTTGATGTTGATTCAGCAAATGAGACATCATATGTTTTAAATCCACCAAAAAGAAGGAAGGTTGTGAAAAAATCCATGGTTTTGGATCATTTTGAGAGGCTAAAAGGTGATCCTAAAGACCCTCATGCTCAATGTAAGTACTGTGGAGTTTTCTATGCATGTCATTCTAAACGTAATGGTATTGGGACTATGAAGAATCATTTGAAAAATTGTAAAAAATACCCTTACCAGAAAAAGAGAGATCCAACCCAAATGACATTAGTTTTCAAAACTAAAGACAAAGACAATGTTGAGGATAATACGTCACAATTTGTATGTGAGTCATATAGTTTAGAGAGTTGTCGGGAAGCGTTGGTTGAAATGGTAATTGTTGACGAATTGCCATTCAAGTTTGTGGAGGGTAAAAGATTTAAGAAATTTGTCGATAGATTAATGTACAAGTCAACCTAGATTTGTTGTTCCATCTTGGTTTACTGTGGCTAGAGATGTGCTTAAGTTGTATGTTAATAAGAAAAAGCGTTTGAAAGACATGTTTGTGAACAAGAAGTATAGAGTTTCTCTCACTAAGGATTGTTGGATATCGGGACAAAATATAAATTACATGATACTAACTCCCAATTTCATAGATTCTGATTGGAGATTACATAAAAGGATACTTGGTATTTTGTCCAATTGAGAATCATAAAAGTGATACTATTGGTAAAATTATTGAAAAGAATTTTAAGGATTGGGGCATTGAAAGGGTAATGACTTTGACGGTTGATAATGCAAGTTTGAATGACACTGCCATTGCTTATCTTCTGAAAAGATTTAATAAGGGATTATTGTTTGGTGGAGAAGTTCTACATGTTAGTTGTTGTGCTCATATATTAAATCTCATAGTATGTGATGCTTTTAAGGAACATAATGATTGCATTGAAAGGATTCAATATGTTATACGATTTATAAGATCTTCTCTTGCAAGTTTTTTGAAATTTAAAAAGTGCATTGAAATTGAAAAAATTTCTTGTAATAGTTATGTGTGTCTTGATGTTCCCACTAGATGGAACTCTACATATTTGATGCATGAGGTAGTTGTGAAGTTTGAAAAGGCTTTTGATAGATTAGAAGATGAAAATACTTCTTATAGATACAATTTGTCATCAAATAAGGATGATTAGACAAATTCTAAGATGTTGATTAGGTTTTTAAAGGTCTTTTATGATGTGACATTGAAAATTTCAGGGTTTTTGTACACCATTTCGAATATGGTTTTTTATCAGATTACAGTGGTTCAAAATTATATACGTTTGAATGCTGGTAGTGCAAATGCAATGCTAGTTGGAATGGCCAATACCATGAAGGCCGAATTTGAGAAGTATTGGGGGAACAATGAAAAAAATAATTTATTGTTGTATGTTGCTATTGTCCTAGATCCTTGAAAAAAGCTAAGTTTGTATCTTTTTGTCTTAAAAATTTTTTGGGCCAGAGGTTACCAAATCTATGGGAAATGTAGTAGAACAATGTTGTAGACGTCTCTTTCATGAGTACAGTACTACTCAGAGTGGGAGTGGGAATACTACTACTAATACACCAATTTTCTCAACCTCGGAGACCATGATTGATTGTGATCTATCTGAAAAGGTGGATGAAGACTTTGTTTATGATACAATTTATATTGATTTTGAAGGCGATGAGACTACACCTTTCGAGCAGGGGTCAGATTGATATTTATTTATTGAATGCCAATGTTAAGAATGAAGGTGCTTTTGGCATACTTCAATGGTGGAAGATGAACAGTCATCGGTTTGAGGTTCTTAGTCGTATGGCTAGATTATTTTGGCAATTTTAGTGTCTACTATAGTGTATGAGTCGGCTTTTAGTACAGGAGGACGTGTTTTTGATTCATCACGTTGTTCGTTGGCTCCAAAAACAATGGAGGCTCTTATTTGTACTCAAAATTGGCTAAATTCTATTCCAATAGATCTTGAAATTCAGCATGACATGGAAGAAGCTTCATTATTTGAAGAAGATATTTATTAAATGGTTTAATTTTAAACTTTATTCGTTTGTATTTTGTAGTTATAACATGTTAGTTTAAAATCTTAATGAGGTTGTCTTTCTCTTGTTAATCTTAATTATATAGGATTTAGAGAGGTTATGGACAATGAAAAAGAGATTTAAGACCTTCCAGATTTTGCAAAGTTGCCAGTTATCGATTAAGAATTTATCTTTTGATTTTATTGTAAGTTGGTTGTATTTGACAATTGACTTTATGTTTTATTGTAATGGGGTTGTATTTGACAATTGATTTTATGTTGTAATTTCTAATTTGATTGTCTGTGACCAATGATTATGTGTCATGTGACATTTCTATTTGTGATGTACACTCTCGACTCTCATATTAGTTTTGTTTTCAAATATATATGTAATATGTATTAGGGGGTTCTTTAAGAAATTAAGCGAAGCGAACACAATCCCAAACAATGGACATGTTAATTGTTAAATATTAAGGGTTTTCAAATCAAATCATATCAATATTTTATTTTTAATACTTCTATTCCTTAAGTATTAAAATGTGAAATAGTATCTTGAATTCTGAATCACAATCACAAATTAAGAGAGAAAACTAAACATGATTGATAAGGAAGTTAATAAATAGTGGATTTTTTTTATTTGTATTAAAAAATTGCTATTTATAACGATAATGATTTATAACTAAATATAACTTTTACCTAATAGCATTTTTTTCTAAGAATTTTAATAAATAAATATAATTTATTAAAAAAAGGAAAAGGAAAATGCAAAAAATGACCAAACCGACCGACTGACCGACCGGTCGGCCGGCCGTGTTTTTGTTCCGTCGACGGTCGAAACTAGTTTGGTCATGTTTTAAATCGATTCTGGTCGGTTCGACATCGATCTGGTCGAAAACCCAACCTCGACTGACCGATGATCACCCTTACTTACAGGATACATGAACTCTAATTTTTAGACTGATAAAGATTCTAGGAAATATACATTAGGATCAGTGTTCACTCTTAATAGAGTAGTAGTAGTATGGCGAAGCATCAAGCAAGGGTGCATCGCTGACTCCACCATGGAGGCTCAGTATGTAACGACTTATGAAACTTGCTAGGAACCCATTTGGCTCAAGAAATTCTTGATTGATCTGGAAGTTTTTCTAGACATGTCAAAGCCCATCAAACTATATTGTGATAATAGTGGTGTTGTGGCTAATTCCCGAGAGTCTAGGAGTCATAACGCAGTAAGCATATAGAGCGAAAGTATCATCTCATCTGAGAGATTGTGCATCGAGGGGACATGATTGTCACATAGAAAAGGATGTTGGCATTGTCTTAGGCATCTTATATTGACAAGATATTGTCTAGATATAAAATGAAAAATTCTAAGAAAGGTATGTTACCTTTCAGGCATGAAATTCATTTTTCTAAGGAACAATATCCTAAGACACCTTAAGAAGTTAAGGAAATGAAAAGAGTTCCTTATGCACTAGTAGTCGAGAGCTTGATGTACACTATTTGTGTACACGTCCCGATATATGCTATGCAGTCGGAATTGTTAGCATATGCTATGTAGTCGAAATTGTCAGTAGATATCAATCCAATCCTGGATATGACCATTGGACTGCTGTTAAAAATACCCTCAAGTATCTTCAAAGAACAAGGTACTATATGCTTGTGTATGGTGTAAAGGATCTGATCCTTACTAGATACACTGATTCTGACTTCTAGACCGATATTGATTCAAGGAAATCAACTTCAGAATCAGTATTCACTCTAAATTGAGGAGCTATAGTGTGGAGGAGTATAAAGAAAAGTTGTATTACTAACTCCACCATAGAAGTTGAATATGTAGCTGCATGCGAAACAGCTAAAGAAGCAGTATGGCTTAGAAAGTTCCTGACTGATTTCGAAGTTGTTCCAAATACGCACCTTCTGATCACCTCGTATTATGATAACAGTGGAGCATTTTCCAACTCAAATAATCTAGGAGCAAAAAACGAAGAAAGCACGTTGAGTAAAAATACCATCAGGGTCACGAAAATATCATCAGGTAGATAGTACAGAGAGAAGACGTGATAGTCACGAAAATAGCCTCTATAGATAATCATGCTGATCCATTTACAAAGGTCCTCCCGACTAAAGTGTTCGAGGGTCACCTACTAGGATGGGGACTATGAGCTTCCTATATCTAGGCCAAGTGGGAGAATGTCAAGGGTATATAGATGTCCTAGTTTATTGTATTCTCTCTTTGCTCAACATTGTATGTATTTGTATATATGTAAATCCACTAGAGATTTTGTCCAAGTAGGAGTTTGTTAGGTTGTATGTCTTAAAACTCGCAGTTTATAATCTTAAAATTCTAAATTTTATTGACATTTATTCAATAAAATTGTTGTTGAATAAGGTAAATTGTACTTGCATAGACTAAATTTAATAAACTAAGATCCATTGGTATTACATAAATACTTGAACTTTATGTGGAGACATAAAGATAGATCAAGTTCGAGTAAATAGCCAAAACGGTCTAGTATATGAATAAGGTTAGGTACCTTATTTTGGTAACACTATCGGATGCAATCCACTTCGTAGATAGTACAAACGATGTGATCCTGAGTTGTTCATGTAAGACATGCAAGTGGGGGTATCCTGTGCATTGAGTTTGTATAAGACCGGTGCCAAGAAATAAGTCACTATTACTTTATAATGTTGTTTATTGTTCAAGACTGACTATTTCAAATCGATGACCTAGGTAACTCGTGTTGGAGTTGATGCCCTAAATCTTATAGGTGTAGGAAATATAAACATAGATATCCTATGAGTAGTGGAAATGGATCGTTCCAAATCCCATTGAGAAAGAACACAAAATAATTGCAGTCTAAACAGAAACGAACAGATTATGCATAATTAGAAATACAGCATGATATAAGAAGATACAAGGGATAGAGTATACGAACCTTTGAAGAACTCTTCTTCAAGTATCCCTCGATCGTTCAACAAATCATTCAATCAGCACGAACTCAAATGCAACTATCAGAACGTGATCTCAACGAACCGAATAGCCAACAACACGAATGACTTGATGAACCTCAAACCGAATTTGAGTCCAAATCAATCCTCGAACAGAATTAGAACACCACCACAAGTGTTACCTTGGTATTCTCGGTGTGAGAATCCAAGAGTTGTAGGCTCTGTATGATTTTTGGATTGAGGAAAGTAGAAGGTATACGATCGAGTAAGTGGGAGATGAAGACTGTCTATCGTATAGATGAAATACTTGATCATTTAGAAGATGGAAACCTATAGTATAGATTTTACTACTCGATCGTGTAGCAACGATTAAGCGAGTAACTATCGTATAGTAAACTCGTAGCTCGATTGTGTATACTCTCGATGCTATCGCTTAGTAAAATAATTTTACTTGATAGCCTTTTTTGTGAGATTATTCGGATTGAGTCATAAACTTATTAATTTGGAAAACAATTTTCCTTTTATCTCACAGTTACCATAAAACTTCCAATAACCTCCCACTTAATTCGGTTATTAGAGAAAAAGAATAATTAATATGTTATAAATAAATATAATAACCAACTTATCATATTATATTTATAACCTATAGTTTTAATATTTCATTATATGAAACATATAAACCATAATTCTTTTTCTATTTTATGGTATTTAATATAAATCATATTTATATTAATTCCTCCAATTAATGTATCTAATACATCATATCAATTGTATCACATATAATTTAATTTCCTCTTGTTAATTTGAACACTATAAATTAACTCAAAATCTGATTCTCAACTTGAACCCATTGAGCTACCAAGGGGAACTCATGGACTTGTAGCTTGAAGCTCCAACGGTATGTGAATAACTGACTGAACTCTTTAGTCACAAGATCCACCATTCGTTAACTGTTGGTCACTTCACTAAAGATCAACAGTTGTACTCTCCGCACTATAGATATATTTCTGTACCCATATGAGAAATCAACATTATGATAACCCTTCACAAATCGCTCGTAAGTATAGATGGGCCAATTTACCATTTTGCCCCTATAGTTACATGTAACTCCTTAAGTACTACTGGTTCCTCAATGAATAATAAGTCATAGTCCTACTATGACTGAGTTCCTCTCTTCCTAAGGGAAGGTGTGGTCACTACAATCAAGACCCGAAATCAGCCTTTAAAGCAGCAAATTATCTACTTACCCCTGCTTCAGAGAAGGAGTGAATTCCATCTTGTGTAGCTAAGTTCTCAACTCCCCAATCAGACGAATCTCGGAAAAGGTAGGCTTGTTGAGTTGGAAATCTGGCCACTCTCACCCATACTAATCAAAGGACCGCCCTTGTAGGCAGGAGTTCCTAACTCACTTAGGAATAAGGTCGTGTCATCTATGGTCATTTGAGGAAATGTAAATCTCAATTATCAACTGCATTATATAAAGAGACTAATCATCTCGTGGTCCAGTCTTATACAAACTCTTTGAATAGGTTACCTCCGTTTGCATGTCTCCACATGAATGGTTAGGATCAAACCATTTCTAGCACTTTACAACACTTGTAAACATCTACAAAGTGGGTCGTATCCGTAGTGTCAACAGGATAAGGTATCCCTCCTTGATCCTTATACTGCAGACCATTTAGGTTATTACTTAAGGTATGATCCACTTGTTTGTCTCACATACATGCTTAAGTTACATGAAATAACCGCAGATCTTAGATTATTGGATTTGAGTAAATGCATATAAAATAACATTTATTTTATTAATAACAATATGTTTATAAGATGTTTACAGACTACGAGACCACCGGGAGAATCAGGATACCAATCCCGATAGTAAGGTCCTATAGTTTGTAAACATAGTTGAACAAACTCTTTATGTATTTCATAAAATATTTGATATTTTATTCATTGTCTATAAAATATGTGATATTTTAGTTTCATTAACCACAAACCAATAAACTAACCACAAACCAATAAACTAACATCCAAAGTTATCTTTGTAACTTAAACATGTATGTGAAGACATATGGGTGGATCATGTTTAAGTGATAATCTAAATGGTTTCTAATAGATGCATAATGCTGGTACCTTATCTTGGTGACACTATGAGCATGGCCCGCTTTGTAGGTGTTAAAATTGTTGTAAAGTGCTACAAATGATCTGATCCTGATCATTCATGTATTAGACATGCGAGTGAGGATATTCTATACAAATGAGTTTGTATAAGACCGGACCACAAAATGTTTAGTCTCATTATATAACACTATTCATAATAGATACTTACATTTCACCAAGATGACCATGTTGGGATTGGTGTCCTAATTCTCTCGGAGTCTCGTTGTTTGTAATCATACACATTGTTTTATGAATAAAATAATTGTTATTTCATTCTGGCATTTACTCGTATCCAATAAACAATGCTCCATGGTTATCTTATGTAAAATTAAGCATGTATATGTGATATATAAGTGGATCATGCCTTAAATGATAAGCAAAATAGGTCTGTAGTATAAAGATTAAGGTGGGATAGCTGATCCAGGTGACACTACGGATACAGCCCGCTTTGTAGAGGTTTGCAAGTATTGTAAACTACTACAGATAGTAGTGACCGTTAATGTGGAGATATGCGAGCAGGGGTGTCCTATACAAAGAGTTTGTATAAGACTGGACCAGGAGATGACTAGACTCTATATATAACATCGTTCATACTGAAGACATACATCTCATCTAAATGACCATAGGTGAAACGACCTCACTCCTGAGTGTTCTGGGAACTCCTGCCTTTGAGGGCAGTCCTTTGATTAGTATGGGTGAGAGTGGCCAAATTGCCAACTCAACATGCCTACCTTTTTTAGGACTTGTCTAATTTAGGAGCTGGGAACTCAATACACAAGATGGAATTCACTCTTTCCCCGAAGTAGAGGTAAGTAGATAGATTGCTCTCTTAAGGGTTGATTCCGGGACTTGAACATAGTGGTCACAACTTTTCTTTGGAAGAGAGAACTCAGTCATAGTAAGACTATGACTTATGTTCATTAGAGGATTCAATGGTACTTAAGGCGTTAGATGTAACTACAGGGGCATAACAGTTATAGGTCAAGCTATACTTACGAGCAATCTGTGAAGGGTTTTCGCACTGTTGATTGGTTAAGATGAACACAAAATATATCTATGGTAAGAAGAGTTCAACTGTCGGTCTTTAGTGGAGTGCTTGGCAGTTAACGGATGGTGGATCTCATGACTAAAGAGTTTAGTCAGTTATTCGTGTACCGTTGAAGCTTCGAGTTATAGGTCCATAACCCCTTAGCGGTTCAATGGATTCAAATTAAGGATCAGTTCTTGGTGTTGATTTGAAATGTTCAAATTGATAAGTGGTAATTCGATTATATATGATATGATCGGTATGATGTATGAGACACATCTAGTGGAGGGTTAATATAAATAAGATTTACATTAAGTGCCATGGAATAGAAAAAGAGCTATGGTTTATATGTTTCATGAGATGAAATATTAAAAATATAGGTTATAAATATATTATAGTAAGTTAGTTATCATTTATATTTATAATCATATTAATTATTGGATAATTATCTCTTTTTCTCTAATAACCAATTGAGTGGGAGGTTACTGGTGGTTTCATGGTAATTGTGAGATAAAAGAAAAAATGGTTTCCTACTTCTAGTAAGATTTGCAAAAATGTTGATTTGAGATTTCCAATCTCAGAAGTTACTCACGAAGAAGTTGTCAAGTAAATAAGATTTACTAAGCGACAACTTGGAGTTAGCTAAATGATCTGGAGTATTCTTACACGATAGACACACAACTAAACGATGAGCTAAACGATCGCATAGTGTTTGCTAGATGATCACATAGCTTTTCCTAAATGATTGGTCATCGACCTATACGATAGGTTGTTCCATCTCCCACTTGCTTAATTGTTTACACGATTGTGGTTCCTCCGGTTTTTTTGCCTCAATCCAAGTTCACACAGAGCCCACCCTCTAGATTCTCACACAGAGAATACAAAGGTAACCTTCTTGGTGTTGTTATACTCGACATTGTCGAGATTTGATGGAGGTCGTTTGTGGTGTTCGAGGTGTTCGTGACCTTGGCGATCACTTAGTTCGAATGCGCGATGTTCATGCAGTGTAGCGGTCGTATTGGACGAGCGTTCGTATGCTGTTGTGATCGAGCATTCACGATCAAGAAACTTGAAGATAAGTCTGCAAAGGTTTGTTGATTCTTCCCTTGATTTATAGTAAAGCATGTCGTAATTTCTGTATTTCGCATAACCGTATGTTTCTGTTTGTGATTGTAATTGTAAAGTTCATACAAAATTGAAATTTGGAAAGATCTTTCCGCTGCTCATGGAAATCCTCGTGTTTGATTTCCTTCAAAATGTATCAGAGCCAAGTTGTTCTTATATTCCAAATTTCAATTCTGTTTTGAACTTCTTTTATAGTCTTGGTGGGTTTTCTACATTTGTGTTTAATTGTTAAGTGCATTTGTGGATGGAGTTGATGAATGTTTACGGGTTTAATTGCCTTTGTTTAAAGTTTTCTTCAATTACAAAGTGTGAATTTGTAAGGGCCTCTATGTTTTTGCGGCTTAATTAACATGCAACCGAGTCTATAATTCCAAGTGTTTGAGTTAGTTGAGTTGTTTATGATGAAGTTTCGAAGCTTGGAGATGCGGTTCTCAATGAGGAAGAAGACAAGAGTTAGTCGTATCGTGTAGCCTAAAGTAAACGATCGTTGACATTTATCTAAGCGATTGTGTAGATTTTTCTAGTCAATCGTATAGTATTTACTAAACGATCGTTTAGCGGGGTAAATCGTTTACTCTATCGCATAACATTGGTTGCCTGATAGCATAGGCATTGGAGGTAGACGAACGTGGTGGGAGCATTTGATGCTCATCGTTTAGTAAAAGGCGCACGCTAGACGATTGTGCGGACTTCATCGCTTAGTAAAAGGTACACGATCGTTTAGCTCTGGGAGCGTTGGTAAACGATAGAGCAAATTGTTTGTTCTTTCGAGTAGACGATCGCGGGGAGTTTAGTGCACGATGGTTGGAGACGCATTGCTTCATCCAGACGGTTCAAGACCTAATTTTCCTTTTTGAACTAGAGACTCCTTGTTTTTGTAATAGTTAGTTTTATTTTAGTGGATTTGAGGCAATTTCACCGGTACATCAACATTCGTTTATTATACACGTGATGTATTATATGGCAAATTGTTTGACATATAGTTTAAAAACCCACCTTAGGTTGTGCAATTATTCATGCATCATGTATTATAAATGTTATAATCTAACATAAAGAAATTACGTGAAATCATGCGCATGCATCATGAAATATAAGAGTTATATTTTGCATGCAGTGAGCATTATCATGCATCATCCTTTTATTATAAGTGTTATAGTCTAAGGGTGAATGGAAGCATGTTATGCTTGGTTTCATTGTTGTTTTGTATAAGCGTTATATAAAAGAAGTAGCAATGAATGAACAATGCATTGAGCATGACACTTAGGCTGTTTATAATCATTATGAATGCCTTGCATGTGTTAGCTTGGCATTGTGATTTTGGTTGTTTCCGTTTATAAGTGTTATAAAGGAAATTAGAACTAAAATCGATAAGAAAGAATTTCATACGGACTTAGGGTGAACTCAAGTTTTTTAAAAGGGTTTTAAAATTGGATTGAGATAGGCCTAAGTTCAAATGGTTCTAAAGAGTTTAGTAACCTAGATTAATCTTTTAAAAACGGTTTAATAGGATTAAATTGATTGGCATAAAAGATTAAATTTGCTTTAAATCTATCTGTAAGGAACCTTTTGTCTAAGGTGGGTTCTATCTAGGCTGGGGTTCTTAAGCTGATGGAAACAGAACAACCCTTCGTGGAAACCTACCTGGAAAGGTGAATTAGATAGATTTTCTACAAGCATGTGACAATTGGTCAAAGACTCCGTTAAAGAGTTTAATGGATGATGATCAAAAGTTGTTTAACTATCCAAGGTAAAAGTTACTCTTGGACAAACCTAAAAGTCACTTAGTTAAAATCCTTAACCGTGTTTTTTCTAAACTAAACCCTAGGTTATAAAATACTCAGTGGGAGGAAGAGATGTATCTGATATGTCTATGATTCCACTCACGTTTCTCCTTGTATGTTCACACTGTGCGATTCATGCTTGGCCTCGTGATGCCCATGGAGCATCCACCTTTGGATGGTGTTTGCATGAGTCAATATCATGGTGGACAGAAAGAGTGTTTATAGTAAGTGGGTGAAGGGTGTGTGTCAACACGTTCTATGGTCTCTGTCATTGGTTCACACTGTGAGATCATTCTGTACTCCCTCGTGGCGCCCTGGGAGCGTCCCCCTTCGGATGGGTTTTGTGCAGTTATTCAAATCAAGGTGAACTCCAAAAATCGATAGGGTCACTTTAGGTTTTGCCCCAATCGGATTTTTTCCCTTTAGATTGACTGCTTGGGGTGGATCTCTAGGGCCTAAAATGACGGGTCACACTTACAAGAGATTGTTATGTAAGTTAATAATTTCTTGACCAAATCAATGATGGCTAGTCATTATAGGAGAAAGAGTTGTTCTGGTATTAATGACTGGTTGAGAACTTCTCAATTCAGAGGAGGGATAATTGACCTCCCTTCGGCAGCTTTTGTCCTAAACCTTTGAAGCGTCATTGTGAAACTAGATGTCACACAGGGTTCGTTTTATTTTTTCTAAAACCTTATTGGATGTTGTTTGTTTTACAACGGGTATTTGCTTAAAACCTAACATAAGTCAACGTGTTTTTCTTTTCAGCAACTCGTTAGTATTTCCGTTTAGTGCCTTTAGTATGACCCATTACATACAGTGGAATGAATCGTGTCAAACGTATTTCATGGCAAACAACCTCGAATTTGTCATGGTTGAGAACTATCCTCAAGTCCTGACCCTTGATGCACCGCAAAGTATTTGTAATGCATATGAGGTGTGGATGAAGGCTAATTCATTGGCCCGACTTCACATTTTGGCTAACATACCTGATGTTTTAGCCACAAGGGTTGAGCACATGGTCATTGCATGCGAGATCATGGACTCATTACAAGATTTGTTTGAACGTTAGTTCTTACTTTTCGAGCACAAAGGGATGGATGACAAAACCAGTAGTGTCAGTTGTTCGGACACTGATCCCACTACTCTCCAAAAGAGAAGGAAAGATAGTAAGTCTAATTTATTGGTCTTGAAAACGTGTTTGGTAGAGAATGATGATTTTGCCTGGATCTTAGATTCGGGTGCTACCAATCATGTCAATTCCTCTTACCAAGGATTCAGTTCCTGGCAAACGTTTTCACAGGGAGAGATGACTCTACGAGTCGGTACTGGTGAGGTTGTTTCAGCTGTTGCTGTAGGCAGGCTAAAGTTATTTGTTGACAAGAAAAGTTATCTATTATTGGATAATGTTTACGTTATTTGTTACTGGATAATGTTTTCGTAATTTCTCATATTAAGAGGAACTTAATTTCGGTTTCTTGTCTCATTGAACAAGGGTTTACCATCTCTTTTTTTTAGAATAAAATGTTTATTTTCAAGAATGGAATGGAGATTGATTATGGTTCAATGGAAAGTAACTTATAGTCATAAAAGCCTTGTTTAACACTAAAATGTTCAGTACGACAACAACAACTAAAAGACTAAAGGTTCCTCCTAAGGAAAATGCCCATCTTTGGCATCTAAGGTTAGATCACATCAACCTCAATAGGATTGAGAAGTTGGTGAAAAGTAGACTTCTAAAGAGTTTAGATAAAAACTTCTTGCCGGTAGGTGAATCATGCCTCAAAGGCAAGATGACTAAACGACCTTTTACTAGAAAAGGTTATAGAGCCAAGGAAGACTTGGAGCTTGTACATTCAGACATTTATGGTCCGATGAATGTTAGAGCCTGGGATGGGTATGAATATTTCATCTCTTTCATAGATGATTATTCAAGATTCAGGTATCTCTACCTAATGCAACGTAAGTTTGAAGCCCTTGAGAAGTTCAAGAAGTATAAGGCTGAAGTTGAAAACTTGTTGGGTAAGAAGATAAAAAACACTACGATCTAATCATGGTGGAGAGTATATGGACCTCCAATTCTAGAACTATATGATAGAACATGGGATTGCATCCTAACTCTCAGGCCCAGGTATAAAAACACTACGATCTGATTATGGTGGAAAGTATATGGACCTCCAATTCTAGAACTATATGTTAGAACATGGGATTGACTCCCAACTCTCGGCCCCAGGTATACCTCAGCAAATTGGTATATCAAAAAGGAGAAACAGAACCTTGTTGGACATGGTTTGGTCTATGATGAGTTATGCTCATCTTTTAGAGTCATTTTAGAGTTTTGCAGTGGAGGCTGCATGCTATATCCTAAACAATGTTCCCTCGAAAAGTGTTTCTGAAATACCTTTTGAGTTGTGGAGAGGCCGTAAAGGTAGTTTACGCCACTTCAGGATTTGGGGCTGTCCGACACATGTGCTTGTGACTAACCCAAAGAAGTTGGAACCACGTTCGAAGGTTTGCCTCTTTGTAGGCTATCCCAAGGAAACGAGAGGTGTATACTTCTATGATCCGAGTGAGAACAAAGTGTTTGTTTTTACAAATGCTATCTTCTTGGAAAAAGACCATATGAGGGATCATAAGCCATGAAGAAACTCGTTTTAAGTGAGATTTCTAGTGAGACTGAGACTGTTGAGGGTTCAAAATGAGTTGTTGAACAAACCGACAGATCAACAAAAGTTATTGAGGTCGGAACCTCTAGTCAACCAGCTCAAGAGTTGAGACTGCCTCGACTTAGTGGGAGGGTTATGAACCCACCAGATCACTACATGGGTTTGACTAAAGGCCAAAACGTCATTTCAAATGATGGGGACGAGGATCCATTGTCTTTTAAGAAAGCAATGGAGGATGTTGACAAAGATGAATGGGTTAAAGCCATGAACCAGGAAATGGAGCCTATGTACTTCAATAACGTCTAGGAGCTTGTTGATCCACCTGATCGGGTAAGACCTATTGAGTGCAAGTGGATATATAAGCAAAAGAGGGGTGTAGATGGAAAGATGTAAACCTTTAAGGCTCGACTCGTGGAAAAGGGTTATACCCAGGTCGAGGGAGTTGACTATGAGGAAACTTTCTCACCTGTTGTCATGCTCAAGTCTATCAGGATTCTTCTATCCATAGCCACATTTTATTATTGTGAAATATGGCAAATGGACGTCAAGACTGCCTTTCTTAATGGTAATATTGAAGTGACCATCTATATGACTCAACCAGAGGGGTTCATAGTTCCAGATCAAGAGCAAAAGGCTTTCAAGCTTAATAGGTCCATTTATGGGCTAAAATAAGCATCTAGATCATGGAACATCAGATTTGACACTACGGTCAAGTCGTTTGGCTTTAATCAGAACGTTGATAAGCCTTGTGTGTACAAGAAAATCATCAACAGCTCAGTAGCTTTCCTAATACTGTATGTAGATGATATCCTACTCATTAGGAACGATGTAGGGTATCTGACTAACATTAAGAAATGGTTAGCTGCCCAGTTCCAAATGAAAGATTTGGGTGAGGCACAGTACGTTCTAGGGATCCAGATCATTCGAGATCGTAAGAACATACGTTTAGTCCTGTCTCAGGCATCGTACATTGATCAAATGTTGATCAGGTATAGGATGCAGGATTCCAAGAGGGGTTTGTTACCTTTTATGCATTTGTTTTGTCTAAGGATCAATGTCCTAAGACACCTCAAGAAGTTGAAGAGATGAGACGGATTCCTATGCTTCAGCTGTAGGAAGCTTAATGTATGCAATGTTGTGTACCAGACCCGACATTTGCTATGTAATAGGGATTGTCAGTCGGTATCAATCTAATCTAGGATTTTATCATTGGACGATGGTTAAGACGATCCTCAAGTATGTTCAGAGAATGAGGGACTACATGATCGTGTATGGAGATAAGGATCTGATCCTTACAAGATATACAGACTCTGACTTTCAGACCGATAGAGATTCTTGCAAATCGACATTGGGGTCAGTGTTCACATTGAATGGAGGGGTTGTAGTGTGGCGAAGCATCAAGCAAGGATGCATTGCGGACTCCACTATGGAAGCCGAATATGTAGCAGCTCTTGAAGTAGCTAAGAAGGCTGTTTGGTTGAGGAAATTCCTTTCAGATTTGAAAGTTGTTCCAAATATGGATTTTCCTATCACTCTTTATTGTGATAATATCGAGGCTGTGGCAAATTCGAAGGAGCCTCGGAGTCATCTCCAGGGTAAGCATATAGAGAAAAAATACCACTTGATCAGGGAGATTGTGCATCGTGGTGATGTGATAGTCACGAAGATTGTGTCGGAGCACAACGTTGTTGATTCCTTTACAAAGGCTCTCACGACTAAAGTGTTCAACGGTCACCGGGGGAGTCTGGGTCTGCGGGACATGCGACATCTTATCTAGGGAAAGTTGGAGATGATACTGGGGTATGCCCTAGTTTATTGTATATTGTATATGTTTTATATTGTATTGTACATTAGTCTCCCGAGGCATTAGGACAAGTAGGAGATTGTTAGAATTGGTGTCCTAATTCTCTCGGAGCTCGTTGTTTGTAATTATACATATTGTTTTATGAATAAAATAACAGTTATTTTCATTCTGGCATTTACTCGTATCCAATAAACAAAGTTCCATGGTTATCTTATGTAAACTTAAGCATGTATATGTGATATACAAGTGAATCATGCCTTAAGTGATAACCTAAATAGGTTTGTAGTATAAGGATTAAGGTGGGATACCTGATCCTGATGACACTACGGATACGACCCGCTTTATAGAGGTTTGCAAGTATTGTAAATTACTACAGATGGTAGATCCTGACTATTTACGTGGGGACATGTGAGCGGTGATGCCCTATACAAAGAGTTTGTATAAGACTAGACCACGAGATGACTAGACTCTGTATATAACGCCGTTGATACTGGAGACTTACATCTCACCTAAATGACCATAGGTGACATGACCTCAATCCTGAGTGTTTTGAGAACTTCTGCCTTTGAGGACGGTCCTTTGATTATTATGGGTAAGAGTGACCATATTTCAACTCAACATGCCTACCTTTCTGGGGACTTATCTGATTTGAGAGCTGGGAACTCAATACACAAGATAGAATTCACTCCTTCCCTAAAGCAGGAGTAAGTAGATAGATTGCTTCCTTAAGGGCTGATTCCGGGGTTTGAACATAGTGGCCACAACTTCTCTTTGGAAAAGAGGACTCAATCATAATAGGACTATGACTTATGTTCATTAGAGGATTCAGTGGTACTTAAGGCATTAGATGTAACTATAGGGGCATAACAATTATTGGCTGAGCTGTATCTACGAGCAATCTGTGAAGGGTTGTCGCACAGTTAATTGGTTAAGATGGACACATAATATATTTGTGGTGAGGAGAGTTCAACTGTTGGTCTTTAGTGAAGTGTCTGGCAGTTAACGGATGGTGGATCCCGTGACTAAAGAGTTTAGTTAGTTATTCACGTACTATTGGAGCTTCGAGCTATAGATCCATAAGGCTTCCTTGGTAGCTCAATGGATTCAATTGAGGATCAGTTCTTGGTGTTGATTTGAAATGTTCAAATTGACAAGAGGTAATTCGATTATATATGATATGATCGGTATGATGTATGAAATACATCTAGTGGAGGGTTAATGTAAATGAGATTTACATTAAGTGCCATAAAATAGAAAAAGAGCTATGGTTTATATGTTTCATGAGATAAAATATTAAGACTATAGGTTATAAATATATTATGGTAAGTTAGTTATCTTTTATATTTATAATGATATTAATTATTGAATAATTATCTCTTTTCTCTAATAATCAATTGAGTGGGAGGTTATTGGTGGTTTCATGGTAACCATGAGATAAAAGGAAATTTTTTTTCATAATTTTAGTAAGATTTGCAAAAGCTTTGATTTGAGACTTCCAATCTGATAAATTACTCACGGAGAAGTTGTTAAGTAAATAAGATTTACTAAGAGAAAACTTGGAGTTAGCTAAACGATCGGGGAGTGTTCTTACACGATAGACACTCAACTAAATAATGAGCTAAACGATCGCATAGCTTTTGCTAGACGATCATATAGCTTTTCCTAATGATTGGAAATCGACCTATACGATAGGTTGTTCCATCTCCCACTTGCTCAATCGTTTACAAGATTGTGGTTCCTCCGATTTTCTACCTCAAACCAAATCTACATAGAGCCCACCCTCTAGATTCTCACATCGAGAATACCAAGGTAACCTTCTTGGTGGTGTCATACTCAATTTGATACTATCAAGGTTCTGTGGACGTCATTCATGGTGTTCGGGGTGTCGTGACCTTGGCGATCGCTTATTTCGAGTGCGCGGTGTTCGTGCAGTGTAGTGGTCGTATTGGACGAGCGTTCGTGTGTTGTTGTGATCGAGCATTCGTGATCAAGGAACTTGAAGATGAGTCTGCAAAGAATCAACAGTAAAACATGCTATAATTTCTGTATTTCGCATAACCGTATGTTTCTGTTTGTGATTATAATTGTAAAGTTCATATACGATTGAAATTTGGAAAGATCCTTCCGCTGCTCATGGAAATCCTCGTGTTTGATTTCCTTCAAACCATAGGTTACATGACCTGAATTCTGATTGAGTTGTGAACTCCTGCCTATGAGGGTGGTCTTTTGATTTGATGGGTGAGAGTGGCCAGATCGTTGACTCAACAAGCCTACCATTTTGGAGATTCATCTGATTAGGGAGTTGGGAACACAGCTGCACAAGATGGAATTCATTCCTTCCCCGAGGAAGGGGTAAGTAGATAAATTGCTCCCTTAAGAACTGATTCCAGGTCTTGTACAATGTGCCACCACACCCTCTCCTCGCCTGAGAGGGGTTTAGTCATAGTAGAACTATGATCTATTATTTATTAGAGGGATCAGTGATACTTAAAGAGTTAGATGTAACTATTGAGGGAAAAACGGTAATCTGGCCTAGGTGTACTTACGTGCAATTTGTGAAGGGTTCATCGTACTATTGATTGATTATATCCAATGGACACAGAAATATATCTGTAGTGCGAAGAGTGTAGCAGTCGGTCTTGAGTGAAGTGCCTGACAGTTAACGGATGGAGAATAATGTTATTTGATTTAAGAAATTGCCAACTCAATCAGCCACATTTTCATTAGTTAACTAATGGTAAAATCTACTCGAGGGACCATTTAGAAGCATTTTCCAAATTTGAGGGACTAAAGCATTTCTTTTAATACTTAAGAGACCAAACAGACACTAATTTCAAATCTCATGGACCAAAAGTGCATTTTGCCCTACACATTACATTTGAGATTAAAAAGAACATACTAAACCATTTGTTGATGACTAAAAATGTCAACAAATAGTGTTTATTGACGTTTTGTGGCCGTCAACAAAACTCTTTTTTGTTGATGTTTTGATTTTATTGCCAGGGGCTTTATTGACGATTTTTTGCCATCAATAAAAGTAAAATAAATAAATTTGTGGTGCAGGAAATGAAAATTATACAGAAAGAAATAAAAGTTTAAGAGAGACAAAAGAGAGAGCTAGAGAAAATTTTGAAAGCTAGCCAAAAAATGTTAGAGCTAAAAAAGAAATTACTAGTGACAACGCAAATTCAAAAATATTGAATAGTTATAGAAATATATAAATTTTTTGGGAGGATATTAATTAGCTATAATGAACTCTACTTAACTAAAATTAAATAATTAAGATGCCTTAATGCATTTATTGATCCCGCTTTTATTTGATTTATTATTTAAAAAACATCTTAAATGTATTTAATTAATAAATTAAGATTAGTTAAATTAAGTTAGTATAAAATTCATTTTAAAAAATTATTATTGATTACTTATTGATTTTTCATAATTAAATAAATATTTATTGAGATTAATTTTAGTTTGAACCGTCATTATTAACATATCATAAGTATTTAAAAACACTTATCTAATATTTCTTATTAACTTTCTATTCTTAACTTATTATATTTGATTTTGTTCTCTTTTTCTTACATTAATTTTTGTATATTGTTTATTAGAATATATTTCTTTATTTTATTTAATTAAAGTGAACTGACACAAACAAATTTTTAATTTATAATAATGAGACTTTAACTAAAACTAAATAATTCATTGTGATAAATAAATAGCCAAGTACTTATTTAATTATTTTTATTGATAAAAATATAATTAATGTAATAAAGGATATTTATTTAAAAATACTAATTAATTAATTTTAATATTAGTTTCAAATAAAAGATATAATTTTAGTAATAATTATTTTAACTTAGTATACATATTTGTTGTGAATGTGATCAAAGTTTTACATTGATTAAATAAGGGGATAATCACGTGTTTATAAGCGATGACAACTATTTCCAATGATATGAGATCTTTTGGGGTGAAACCAAAAATAAATACATGAGGGCTATGAATCACAGATACAGATACAACTACACGATACGGATACGATCGGATACGACGATTCGTCAATTTCTAAAAAACTAAGATACGGATACATCTAAGGATACGTCATTTTTTATATATTTTTTTAATATATATATTTCTAAAAAATGAGGATACTGATCCGTTGAAGATACATTTTTTTTTCTTTAAAAAAATATAGGATATAGATAAATTTAGCATATAAGTTAATAACATTAGCCCAAAATAGAATACAAACATTGAAATACAATACAAAAAAAGCAACATCTAAGATGTTGAAGTACAATAGTTAATAAAATGCAATAGAAAAATGACTCATATTGCAAGAAAGAAGAAGAAGAATATTAGAGAGAGAAGTATGAAGATAAATGAAGAACTTATTGTTGAAATATCTAAATGGTTTATATTTTGGTAGACTTGGAGTACATTTTCTAGTAATTCATTTAAAAAATTAGTCATTTTGGAAGAAATTAAAGTGTTTGACAACCACGCAAAATAGATTTTCAAATGTATTTTGATCCCTTTTTATCAAAAGTGTTTAAATAAAAATGAATTTTTTGAAAAACATGTTTTTCTCAAGTGAATCTAAATGAGCCCTATGTCTTAGAAGATAGATTATTGTGGGTTTATTTGTAGTATGTGTATGTATAATATTTTAAAATAATTAATTTTAAATTTCAATTTACTAATCCTTAGTTAATGCAAAGAAAAAACAAAAACAAAGAGGCTTCGTAAAACATAAATGAAATAATACGTAGACAAAATAATAATTTAAATCAGTTTTGGGCTTACATTTTGAACTCTCAACCATAAATCCACCCACATTGTTTTTGTTTTCTTAAAATCTTGAATCAATTTAAATCGCACTAATTAAAAATTAGAAAATTTTGGGAGAATTTTTTTTCCACAAATACTATAGGAATAAACACAAATAATAAATAATAATTAATAATAAAAGAAAACAACATAATTAAAAAGCACAAGAATCTAGTTTTTCATAATTGACCAGATATGTTTTAATCTGTTGAACGATATTGTTCAATTTAATTTATGATATTACATTAATTTTACTTTGTTATTATTTTTGTAATTTCATATAGTTGAGAATCCTGGATTAACTTTTTTCTATTATATATGTGTGTATAATCTCATAACTGGAATTTTAAATTGGATATGCAAGCTAGGTCGCAAAATATTAATTCATTTTTCTCATTTGAAAACTTCAATATTAGTGGGAGTGGTGTAATTATGGAGAATAATACAAAATAAAAAAGTACATACAATATTGCAACATAATTATTTGGAATCTTGAACTCAATTTCAATGTTTGGTGGAAATTATTAACATATGTTGTTTGTTATTGAAAACTTTCAATGTTAGTGGAAGTGGTGTACATATGGAGTATTATACAAAACCAAAAAAGTATAATATTGCAATAGAGATTAAACACACACAAATTTTTAATTAGACATGTGATACATATCTCTTTCTTTAAATAACTTAGCAAATTTATATTATGGATTTACTCTTTTAATACATATGTTTAATTGTCCATTCATCCTAGTACTTCTTTGCCCCATGTCATGTCAAATTATTGGATACCATTTGTCCAATAGAAGTATGTCACAAATACACATCATCATTTTAGTACGTTAATGGTTTAGAAATATATGGATAAGAATTCAAATATTCAAAGTCTATATTTGTAAATATATATAATTTTTAAGTTAAGAGACTAGATAAGTATCACATTTTAATACAACTATGCAATACAAATTATATTTTATATTTTCAGATTTATTGTATCAAATAGACTGAATCAATTATAATATCTATTGAAAAAATAATATTTTATTTGAAAATTTTTGTTATTTGGATTATGTGATTCTAAACCGGGAAAAATTCTAAAAACAACGTTTATCTGTTTTTATTTTATCTAAATTTGGAATCTAAAATTGAAAGTTGAAAAGGAATAAAATTTTCATAAATATAATATTTTATGTTATAAATTGAAGTAGAAATAATTGTAGATAAAAAGATATTTCATGCACAATTTTCTTTTGAAGTATCCATAACTATATTATCAATTATATGATATTGTAGAATAAAAATTTTACAAAATCTATGCAATGTGCCCCATATACTTTGGTTCAACACTTGTGCCATAACTATTTTGTTGGAGTTATATATGATTTGAAAGAAATTGACCTTCTCTTCAAAGATATAAATCAACGATAAAAAAGACAAATATCTTGCTTGTATTTTGGAAGAATTTCATATTTTGTCCAAATAGTTTTTTTTTTTTCTTTTCTCTTTTTTTTTTTTGAGAAAAAACTATTTTTATAGTTTGAAAAAAAAAATTATCCAACACATTTGAATGTTTGTTTAAATTTGGATAACCATTTTTAAATCTATTATCAAACATATGTTCCAAAATAGTGAACAACATATATAAAATAAAAATTGATTTCTTCCCGCTAAATTCTCTGTTATAAATTTATGTTCTCAATTTACTAACCAAATTATATGTATCATAATCTTAAGAAGCGTTTGGGACAAAAACTATCCTAAGACTATAATAACCGCCTTTTTACTATTTCAAAACTCTCAATTGGCTACAATCAATACTATTTCAAAACCGTCATTTACATTTATCATTTTTTTATTATTTGTTACAATGTTTAATATTTCGTTCTTAAATTAAAATCGTTTACACCTCAAACGCATACTCTAATACTCCAAACTAAAATAATCTAAACCACAAATACAAATTATTCTAACCAAACTATAATAACTTAGAACTATAATAACTAAGTCCTTGCTCCAAACCTTCCCTTAAAAACTTTTATTTAATAGAATATTAGATAAATGTGGGGTCAATAGGTGGATTGGGATATCTGAACTAAGTCGACATATTCTTAGCACCTTCATCATACCCAAGCGATCTAGCAGCATATTATTCAAAATCATAGTAATTGATCTCTTAGAAACTAGTTCAAGGAACTCATATCACACACAAAATCACAATAATAAAAGTTGTATATGAACTCAAAATCTTTAGCTCGTGGTCATAAACTACATATCTGATTGATAGTACAAAAAAGTGTTATCTTGCTCCGCTTAATTCAAAGTTGTTCCTAGATTTTATGTGTTTATTTGATGATTTTATAGGTTTTGAGTACCTAAGAGGTAGAGCAGTGTGTTAATGACAAAATGGAGCTAAAACAAACCAAAACATAACTCAAATGAATTAATTGGGAAAGAAGAGGTGAAATGATCAATTTGCCCTTGAAGCCATGGTGCAGCGGTGCTATTATACACCATGCCCCAATTTTTTTCTCCAGAAGGCCAAATTCTTGCAAAGCAAACAGTGTTGCGACGCTGCAACCTAGTGCCCCGCCGTTGTACTACTATAAAAAGACTTTAGTCGCCGAGGGTTTTTTATCTCTAAATTCCAACCAGTTTTCAGTGTTGTCCTCTCTATTTTCTTACATTTTTTGATTCTTGGATGTACTCAAATGATTCCTCGATGGCCATCATGAAGAATACTGGGCTAAGATATTCGTTCTAGCTTAGGTGTAGAGTAGTTTTCCTCATTTTTTGTGCACTTGTTAGGTTTAGATTGTCTTATATCAATTCCTTATATTCTCTTTCAATTATTTCTCTGATTATGAATGATTATGATTGTATCTCTACTTGAAGATGTATGATCATCAGGTAATGCTTAATTTTCAATATATGACATTCAATTGTTTATTAATCCACAAGTAGCAATATGTAAAATTAGCTTGTACGTTGTAAAATTAGCTTGTACATTATGAATTGATATCAACGAACATTGGTTAATTAACCCACGGAAGAATTATATTGAATGGCTAATTGCATGTTTCTTATTAAAAATTCATATTAGCAAATTTCTTAATCTTAATACGGTTAGTCAACTAATTAGGATGCATCCCATGTAATTAAATTCACTAATTGGATAATCCAAACTCTCATATATATATAGCTTTTCTAGGCGAGTTGATTAAGGGTAGATGATATAGAAATTAATCGGATGGACTTATGATCGAGTTGCAATTAGGGAAATTAACTCAAAAGCCTAGCTAGGTATTTTAATTATTTGAACTCAAAAGCCTACAAATCTAAGAATCTAACTAGAAAAACAAGAACGCGTTTTCTTTTTAATCCGTATCTGAAAAAAAAAAAAAAGGGATCAAGTCGACCTTAAATTTCAAATTATATTTGCACCCAAAGATTGAGGGATGGAAACTTGACAAATAATTATACGAGTCCCCATCTTACAAATTTTCAAAATTAATTAAGTCAACATAAACTTCTGAGCTTTTTAAATATCTGCCAGCTAAAATCATCACAATAGAAGATGGAGTTGTCATTATTAATGTTTTTTTTTAACAATATTTAATTTTATTATAAGTTTGGTTATCCTTGTAGGCCACATTCATCTTCAACAACTAAACCCTATAAATACCCTAAAACCCCATCTCCAATTCTCCCACACCAAGCTAGTCCTCACTCAAGAATAATTAGTTTTTGGTTTCCATTGAGTTTCAAGACATCAAACTATGGCTTCCAAAGCTACCGTCTCTCTCTCATATCTCCTCGCTCTCAATCTCCTTTTCTTCTCCTTCGTCTCCGCTCAAGATGACCGAAAGTGCCCAATAGATGCTCTTAAGCTCGGTGTTTGTGCGAAATTGCTCGGCGGTGTTGTCGATGTTCAGATCGGCAAGACTTCTTGCTGCCCTCTGATCCAAGGGCTTGCTGATCTTGATGCTGCTGTGTGCCTATGCACTTCTCTTAGAGCCAATGTGTTGGGAGTGAGACTCAACATCCCCGTCGACCTCTCCCTGATTCTCAATGGCTGCAATAGGAATATTGCAAAGGGCTTCGAATGCTAAATTTACCCTCTTTTCCTTCAGTAACCATTTCAATGTTTTTGAATAGTGTTCCAATTTTATCTTGCTTGTTTGCTTTCCTGTGGTCATTTCCTTTTGAGTTTGGTCAATAAGTTCACCAATTGCTGATTTTATCGATGAGTAAAAAATGTTAGAACATCAAGAATTTGATATATCATTTCTATATTATTATTTCCATATAATTCTTCCTCAATATTTTGTATAAGTACTTCTTCCAAAAGCTTGATCATTTGATTAAGGGGTATATCGACATTTTTTTTCACTTATTTTCATTGATGTTGTTTACATAAACTGTAATGGAAACAAAAAGGAATTGTAATTAGAAAATTTTTATTTTCTTTGACAATATGTGGATAAGAGTATCAAAAAGTACTATGTCAGTTAAGCTATGCTCATTAACTACTAAGAGATTGGATTACAATGTAAAGTAAAGGGTATATATGAAGCTTATAAAAGTGTCGAGTATTCGTCTGTCTAGTATAACGTAATAACTTGATTTTGAAAAAAGTCAAGAAAAATATTTCTTGATATAATTTCCGTATCAAGAAAGATAATACACTTGACACTGATGACATGTCCAGTTGGTTAATTCTTGATATTTATTACATATCATGTGTGATTACTCTTGACATTTTTTATTTGTCAAATATATTTTTATCTTGACACAAAATAATACACAAGTTATTTAATTCTAGACACATTTCCAATGTAATCTATGCTTTTCTTTTCAAATTAAACATTCGAGTTTAATTCCCATTTCTCGTTTCGTGCATTATATGTGTTCCAATAAGACAATTTCATTAACTAAAGTAAACATTTGCACATATTTCAGGTCTACATATCAGTCCATATATCCAACGTGACTTAACGATTCCATTCTTCTATTATCTTTCATGTATATGATGATTCCAAAATTTACAATAATATATACTCTATCAACCCGCCCCAATATATGATAATTTCAAAATTACAAGACGAATCCATACATATATTCCAAAAATCACAAGACTAAAATTATATCTCCCACCACATATTTCTTTGAAGTATATAACATATAATGGCTATGAACAAAACATTTACAAAAAAAAAGTTTTGTGCATTGCCATGTAGACACATACACAAAATTGACAGGAAGTCCATCAGATATAGCGCCCTTAATATTCAGCCCATTCCACGCGTACTTCATCCAATTCAAGTTGTGAGTACGAGCTCCTCGTATCAATCTATAAAACATAAAAAGTCAAATATAAATTATTTACACTATTTATAATGGTACAATATATATATATATATATATATAGTTTAAAAACATGTCGCATCTGTGATTATATTCTTCTCTTTAGTCATGATTTCTCGCATATATCTCATAACATAATTCCCACATTCGACAGTTCCCACTTGTAAAGGACACTACAATGCAAAACTAATAATTAATACTTAACATATAGATGCACTAAATATACACCATTCTATTACTTTTTTTAATGCTCTTATACTTGCCTTTATTGCTTTCCAGAATGTGGTTTTTTGGGTCTTTTGCAAATTCTTTTGAGACTGAGAAATCGCAATTGCCCTACATTTTCCAAAGAGTATAGAATAATATTCAAAATGAAATAAACATTACCCACACACAAAAAAGAAAAAAAAAATCCATGCAAAGTTAGCTTACATATTTGTTATGTATTTGATATCTTCTCACGAAATTGTTCTCAATGAGTCAAGATAGTACACCACGTCATCATAGCATTAATAACAATTAGTGACCAATGATCACTAAATAAAATACAGAACTAATTAGTATGGAACATGAAGGTAGCTCATTACATTAACATTTTCTTGGGCTAAAAGTACAAAATATTTTTTACTCCATCATAGACAAACATGCAAAACCTAATTTTTTCATATTCCATTATTTGGTATACAAGTTCAATGATCCCAACATAATTCTACATTGAAAAAAATAGGAAAAAAAGAAAAAGAAGAAGTGATTTTGCTTTCAAGTCATCCAAGAAATAAGGTAGAACAATGAATGCCTCTGAGAACTCCAAGTTTGTACAATTGAGTAAAATTCTACTTACCCAGGATTATAAGGAGCAATAACTAATTGAACTTATTCGGAAGCCATTAATCTACTATAAAGATTCTGAGCTTTAACTTCTAGAGTAGTTTGGCCCGCGGATATAAGAGATGGATCTACAAAAATGTACTTCAACCCTTTATTTGAATCAACAATGAACGAGTGTAAGTACCTACAATAATAGATCGAGCACATTAACTTATTACTAATTAATAAAGTGAAAATGTATCATAAACAAATAACATTTACTTACGCGATATAAGCCAACATTGATAAAGTCTTCACTTTTTGCATGCTAGAAAATTCGATCACATATTCTCACAGAACATAACTCTTTTGACCAAAACCAAAGAGCTCAACATGTAGTTGGAAGGAAATACTAGTCCCATCAACCATCATCTTTTCAGTGTACTTAAGAATAGACTTCAAGGATATTGCTCAAGGACATTGCTTCTCTCACAACTCTCAATCATGTCCTTGGCCTTGCCTTGTTCTACTCTGAGCTTGTCCAAGGCATTCCCCCAATCTTCAAACATTATCTAGCCAACATTCCCACTCATTGTTTTCATCTCATTCAAGTCCCTCCTGATATGTAAAGTCTCAATGGAAGATCAACTAGATCCAACTAAAAAATGATATAATTGATCTAATCAAGACAAGTCACTTCAATCACCTGACTTATTCCAATCCTTTTAACTCTTTGCTAACCTATATTTCCATAAATTTGAAACTCAATTCAATTTAAAACTATACTAAGACATTAGATATACTAGAATTTGGGAGTTTCAAACCAAAAGTGGGGTTATTCAAGCTACAAACTAAAAGAGGTAACAAGTTTATATAAAAAAAAAAAAAGATGAAAATTCATGTAGCTACGTTGTTCTTTTAGTTTTCTTTTAATTTGAATCATACCCACTCTAACTTATACCTATTTCTTAGATTAAGAGATGAAATTTAAAGGGAAAAACTCCTACGTTGTTCTTTTAGTTTTCTTTTAATTTGAATCATACCCACTTTAACTTATACCTATTTCTTAGATTAAGAGATGAAATTTAAAGGGAAAAACTCACTTAAGATTAGTTTGCTACTAAATATTCTTCCAAGAAAATCAACACCACCTTAAGCAACATCCTATCTTCTTCTTCTTTTTCCTCTTCTTCTTTTTCTTCTGATAATCCCCAATAGAATTTGATGGGATCGTCTCCTGATAATCCCAAATGTCATTTAAACATGGTGGCTTAGCTACTCCATAGTAGAAGAATGCCATTATTTTGGACAACTCATTTGCACTTACAAATCCCGAACCAAACCAAAACTCAAAGCTCAACTCACAAAAGTTGGAGCAAAAATAAAAAAATAAAAAACTCAAAATGTTCTCTCTTTGTTTCGCATTTACCCTTCTCACGCTATAAGATTTTACCTGCTTTAATGAAGATAATCTCTGGAAATGCAGACAGTAGAAAAGTAGAGACCAAGTTACGTTCAACAACAGTATCAACGACAACACAATGTAGTCAACAAAAATACGTTTAAAATAATGACATTTGCTAAAAGTAGAATATGAGTAAACTACACTAAAAAAATAGGCTAAACATACTCTTGGCAAAGGCAGACTGCAATTCCAAATTATGTGGATAGCATTCTCCAGCTCCTCACAAACTTTTTCATTTTCCTTTAGCCCACCAAAGTAAATATCACTAATTTCATGTAGCTACTTTGTTTTTTCAGTTTTCTTTTCAATTTAAATCATACCTAGTCCAACTATACTAATTTCTTCAATTAAGAGATGAAATTTGAAAGGGATAACTCACCTAAGATTAGTTTGCTACTTAATATTCTTCCAAGAAAATCAACACCACCTTAATCAACATCCCATCTACTTATTCTTTTTCTTTTTCTTTTTCTTCTTCTTCTTCTTCTTCTTCTTCCGACGGCTGGAATGAGCAGAGGCGCGGTGTTCTTCGACTGGCAAGAGAGGGACGTGCATTTGCTGTGGTTTTGGGGTTTTGGGGTGATTTGTGGGTTTGGGGGTGCCTCCCCCTATTTTTCATCTCTTTAATATATAAAACCCTAAACAATTAAACCACAGATTACTTGACGTTTATAAAGCGTCAAGTAAAAACGAGATGAAAAAAATCCGAAAATTTTTGTCAACCTTCGCTTTTTTCATTATTCTTGATGTTTTTCATCAAATCTACATGTTATTTGACTTTTTTTTGATAAAAACGTCAAGTACTCAAAAATTCCAAGTGTCAAGTAATGTGGTCTTTGTAGTAGTGATTCTGACTAATTAGAAAGTATTAGCTTTTATTTGAAATATAAATGAAATATTTATGACTACCAGAAAACCATTTTAAATTTTCAATCAATTTAAGTAAAGATCCGAAAAAACTTTTAAACCCATTTTTTTAACCCAACCTTTTATAATTGAAATAATTTTCACGTCCAAATTTAAAAAAAAAAACCTGGAATATTGTTTGCTATAATTTACATGTCAGCAGTGTACACTGATAAAATAAACTACGGCATATACTATACCTAATAATATCTTCCACTTTCCCTAGACACTATGGTGTGTATCTTGCATATCTAGACTTTCTAAATGACCCTCAACCACTTTAACTGTGAGAGCCTTTGTAAATATGGTTTGACAATTTTGTGCTCCGAAACTACCCTCGTGACAATCTTGTTGCATAATCTCCCATATCAAATGATATCCTTTCAATATGCTTCTCGTGTTTATGGCTTCGAGGATTTTTGGAGTTTGCCATGACACCACTATTATCATAATAAAGTTTGATTTGAAAAGTCATATTTGGAACAACTTCCAAATCCATCAAAAATTTCCTAAACAAAACGTCTTCTTTAGAAGCTTCACAAATAAATATTCAACCACCATGGTGGAGTCAGCAATACAACATTGCTTGACACTTCACCAAACTATAGCTCTTCATTAAGAGTGAACACTGATCCTAATGTGAATTTCCTAGAATCTCTATCAGTTTGAAAATCAGAGTCAATGTATCTTGTAAGGATCAAATCATTAGCCCCATACACAAGCATATAGTCCCTTATTCTCCTAAGATATTTGAGGATGGTCTTAACTGCGGTCCAGTGGTCATATCTTAGAATGAACTGATATTTACTAACTATCCTTACTGCATATCAAATGTCAGGCCTTGTACAATTTCTTGAAAGGTAATAAACCCCTCTTGGAATGGTGCATCGAAAACTTGACAAGCATCTTGTCAATATACAATGCCTGACACAAGGTAATAAACCCCTCTTGGAATGGTGGATCCTTAGAACAAACTGTCCGTCACCTAAATCTTTCATTTGGAATTGGGTGACTAACCATTTCTTTACATCTGTCAGTAAACCTACATCATTTCCTATGAGTAGGATATCATCCACATACAACATTATGAAAGTGAAGGAAATCTAAACAGAGATCTCCATGAACAGTGAAACTGGATTGTTCCAAATCCCATTCAGAATGAACACAACAATTACAGTCTTATATAGAAACGAATAGATTATGCATAAACAGAAATTACAGCATGCTACAAGAGGATACAAGGGATAAAGTATGCATATCTTTGAAGAAATATTCTTCAAGTATCCCCTATCAATTTCCAATGCGTCCAAAGTAGCACTCGAATGCAACGAATAGAACAACACCTCCACGAACGTTTGAATGAGCCTCGACCCCAATCGAGTCCAACTCGATCCACGAACTAAATAGGAACACCACCATAAGTGTTACTTTGGTATTCTCGGTGTGAGAATCAAGGAGTTATTGGCTCTGTATGATCTTAGATTGAGGAAGACAGAAGGTATATAATCGAGTAGATGATCGAGTAAGTTGGAGATGAAGACTACCTATCGTATAAACGATGTACTCGATCATTTAGAAAATGGAAGCCTATCGTACAGACTTTGCTACTCGATCTTGTAGCAACGATCAACGAGTAACTATTGTATAGTCAACTCTTAGCTCAATCGTGTATATTCTCAATGTTATTGCTTAGTAAAAAGACTTTTTACTTGATAACCATTTTCATGAGATTTTTCGTATGAATCAACTTATTAATTTTGGAAAAAAAATTCCTTTTATCTCATGGTTACCATAAAACTTCCAATAACCTTCCACTCAAAATGGTTATTAGAGAAAAAGAATTAATTATCATATAATTAATATATTATAAATAAATATGATATCTAACTTCTCATATTATATTTATAACCTATAATTTTAATATTTCATCATATGAATATAAACCATAATTCTTTTTCTATTTCATATTTATATTAATTCCTCCAATTAATGTATCTAATACATCATATTAATTATGTCACATTTACTTGAATTTTCTCTTGTTAATTTGAATACTTCAAAGCAACACAAAATCTGATTCTCAACTTGAACTCATTGAGCTACCAAGGGGATCTTATGGACTTGTAGCTTGAAGTTCCAATGGTACGTGAATAACTGACTAAACTCTTTAGTCACGAGATCCACAATCCGTTAACTGTTGGTCACTCCATTAAAGACCAACATCTACACTCTTCGCACTACAGATATATTTATGTGCCCATATGACCAATCAACAATGCGATAACCCTTCACAAATTGCTCGTAAGTATAGTTGGGCCAATTTACCATTTTGCCCCTGTAGTTACATCAAATTCCTTAAGTACCACTGATTTCTTTAATGAATAATAAGTGATAGTCCTACTATGATTGAGTCCTCTCTTCCAAAGAGAGGGTGTAGTCACTATATTCAAGACCCTGAATTAGCCCTCAAGGGAGCAATTTATCTACTTACCCCTACTTCGGGGAAGAAGTGAATTCCATCTTGTGTATCTGAGTTCCCAGCTCCTTAATCAGACGAATCCCTAAAAGGTAGGCTTGTTGAGTTGGCAATCTGGCCACTCTCACCCATACTAATCAAAGGACCATCCTCATAAGTAGGAATTCTCAACTCATTCAGGATTAAGGTCATGTCGTCTATGGTCATTTTAGTGAAATGTAAGTCTCAATTATCAACGACGTTATATAAAGAGATTAATCATCTCGTGGTTCGTTCTTATACAAACTCTTTGTATAGGACACCCCCACTTGCATGTCTCCACATGAATGGTTAGGATTAGACCATTTGTAGCACTTTACAACACTTGTAACATCTACGAAGCAGGCCGTATTCGTAATGTCACCAGGATAAGGTATCCCTCCTTTATCTTTATACTATAGACCATTTAGGTTATTACTTAAGACATGATCCACTTGTATGTCTCACATACATGCTTAAGTTACATGAAATAACCACAGATCTTAGTTTATTGGATATGAGTAAATGCAAATAAAATAACATTTATTTTATTAATAACAATGTGTACAAAATGTTTACAAACTACAAGACCACCAGGAGAATTAGGACACCAATCCCAACAAAAAGCTACTGAACTGTTGATGATTCTCTTATAGATAGAAGGTTCATCAATATTCTGATGAAAGCCATAAGATTTGATTACAGTATCAAACCTTATATTCCAAGATCTAGATGCCTGTTTTAGCCCATAAATGAATTATTTAAGCTTGCAAACTTTTTCCTCTCGACTTTGTTCTATGAATCCCTCTAGTTGTTTCATGTAGATACATTCCTTAAGATTACCATTCAAATAGATAGTCTTGACATCCATTTGGCATATCACATAGTATTCAGATATATTTTAACATGGTAACAGATGAGAAAGTTTCTTCATAGTTTTAACATGGCAACAGATGAGAAAGTTTCTTCATAGTTTTAACATGGTAACAGATGAGAAAGTATTCAGATATATTTTAACATGGCAACAGATGGGAAAGTTTCTTCATAGTTCGCTCCCTTAAACTTGGTATGATCCTTTGCCACTAATCTAGCCTAAAAGGATTGTACCTTACCATCTACACCTCTTTTCCTCTTGTAGGTCCATTTGTATCCTATAGATTTTACGCCATCAAGTTGATTTATAAGAACTCAGATAGAATTGATGTACATAGACTCCATTCTTGAACCATGACTTTAATCCACTCATCTTTGTCAGCATCATTTATTGCCTATATAAAGGACAACAAATCCTCAATGTCATCATCTGGTATGATGACTTAAGCTTCAGTTAAACCCATGTAATGTGTAGGTTTTTTTCACAATCCACCCACTATGCTTAAATTCATTTATTTAGTAAAATAATGAGATATTTTATTTGATATTTAAAGTTGTGTAACTCAATCTAATAAACTAAGATCCAAGGTTATTTTATGCAACTTAAACATATATGTTGTTGACATAAAAGTGGATAATGTTTAAGTAATAACCTAAATGGTTTATGGTATTGGGTTAAGTTATAGAGCCAAAGAGCCTTTAAAACTTGTACATTCAAACCTCTGTGGTCCTATATATGTTAAGGTAAGAGAAGGGTAGAAATATTTCATCTTCTTCATAGATGATTAATAAAGATATAGGTATCTTTGCCTAATGCAAAATAAGTACGAAGCTCTAGAAAGTTCAAAGAGTATAAGATTGAAGTTGAGAATTCATTAGGTAAAACAATTAAAATATTTCATCAGATCGAGATGGAGAGTATATGAATTTAAGATTATAGAACTATATGATAGAACATGGAATCATATCCCAACTCTCAGCATTAGTATGCCTCAGCAAAATGGTTTATTAGAAAGGAGAAATAGAACCCTTTTGGACATGGTTTGGTCTATGATAAGTTATGCTCAATTACCTGATTTGTTTTGGCGATGTGTAGTAATGGTTGTTGTTTATATTTCGAACAGTGTTCTATCAAAAAATGTTTCTAAAACACTTTTGGAATTGTGGAACATTCATAAAGATACTTTACGACATTTCAGGATTTGGGGCTGTCCAGCATATGCGCTTAAGGCAAATACAAAGAAATAGGAACCATATTCAAAATTATATCTATTTATAGGCTATCCCAAGGAAATGAGAGATGGTTACTTCTATTATCTTAAAGAAAATAACGTATTTGTGTGGACAAATGCTACATTTTTAGAAGAGGGTCGTATCAGGGGAGCATAAATCGTGTAGTAAAATCGTGTTAAATGAGCTTTCTAGTGAAACTGCTGAAACTTCAACAAGAGTTATTAAAAAGGCTAGTACATGAACAAGAGTTTTTTATGTTGGTTTATCTAGTCAAACACATCCACCTCAAGAGTTGAGGATTCCTCGACGTAGTGGGAGGGTTACAAACCAATTGCATGCTATATAGGTTTAACAGAAACCTTAGCTATCATATCAGATGGTGATGTTGAGGATCCATTATGCTGCCAGTGGATGATATGGATAAAAATGAATGGGTTAAAGCTATGGATGTTGAAATGGAGTCTATGTACAAAAAAATGGAGTTTGTTCTAGGGATCCAGATCAAAGAATAAAAAATTTGGCTGAGGTACAGTTTGTTCTAGGGATCCAGATCATCAGGGATCGTAAGAAAAAAATGCTAGCATTGTCTCAGGCATCATTTATTGACAATATGCTTGTCAGATATTCATTGCATACTTCCAAAAGGCGTTTATTACCTTTTAGGCATGAAATTATATTGTCTAAGGAACAATGTTCTAATACTCCTTAAGAGGTTGAGGAAATGAGATGAGTTCCCTATGCATCGACTGTTGATAGCTTTATATATGCAATGTTATGTACTAGACTTGAAATTTTCTATACATTAAGGATTTTCAGTAGATATAAATCCAATCCAAGATTTTATCACTTGACTGCAGTTAATACCGTCCCCAAGTATCTTCAGAGAACGAGGGACTATATGCTTGTGTATAAAGCTAAGGATTTTATCCTTACAGGATACATTGACTCTGATTTTTAGACTAATAGAGATTCCTGAAAATCCACATCAGGATCAGTGTTCACACATAATGAAGGGTTGTAGTATAGCGAAGCACAAAACAAAGTTGCATTGCTGACTCTACCATGGAAGCAGAATATGTAGCTACTTATGAACCTGCTAAGGAAGTTATATGGCTCAGGAATTTTTTGACAGACCTGAAAGTTGTTCCTGATATATCAAAGCCTATCACTCTTTATTGTGATAATAGTGGTACTATGAAAAATTCCAAGAAGCCTAGGAGCCATAAGAGAGGGAAGCACATTAAGCACAAATATCATCTCATCCGAAAGATTACTTCAGAACACAATGTTGTTGAACCAAATATAAAGGTTCTCACGGCTAAAGTTTTTTAGAGTCACCTGGAGAGTCTTGGTCTACAAGACATGCATCATCTTGTTTAGGGCAAGTATAAAATTTACTGGGTATAGTGTATGCCCTATTTTATTATTTTGTGTACTTTACTATGGTGTATGCTTTGAATTGTACACTCTACTAGCTTTAAGGAAAGTGGGTGATTGTTGGGGTTGATGTCCTAAATCTTGTGGGTTTCGTAGTTTGTAAATTATTTGTACATAAATTATTTATTTAATAAATAAAGTGTTATTTTATTCAACATTTAGTTTTTATTAAGACAATCAAATAAACTAAGATCCAAGGTTATTTTATGTAACTTAAATATGTATGTGGTTGACATACAAGTGGATCATATAGTAATAACTTAAATAGTCTATGGAATATGGATAAGGTTGGGTGCCTTATCCTGGTGACACTGATCCATCCCACTTTGTAATTGTTACAATGGTCGTAAAATGTTACAAATGATTTGATCATAATCGTTCATGTGGAGACGTGAGTGGCGATATTCTATACGAAGAATTTGCATAACACCGGACCGTAAAATGATTACTCTCTTTTTATAATGTCGTTACTTGAAGAGACTTACATTTCACTAGGATGACCATAGGTAACTTAACCTTAATCCTGGGTAAGTTTTGAACTTTTGCTTGTGAGGGCAATCCTTGGGTGAGAGTGGCAAGATTCATCGACTCAATGAGCCTATCATTTTGAGGATTTGTCTGAGTGGGAAGCTGGGAACACAGTTACACAAGATGACATTCATTTTTTCCCGCCTTGAGGGTAAGCAGATGAATTGCTCCCTTAAGGACTAGTTCTAGGTCTTCAACAATGAGGTATCTCACCCTCTCACTGGCCAGATAGATGTCTAGTTTATAGGTTTACTATGAGTAATTGTTCATTAGAGAGATCAGTGGTACTTAAGGAGTTAGATGTAACTGTAGGGTAAATAAAAAATTTTGCCTAACTGTAGTTACAAGCAATTCGTGAAGTGTTGACTTACTGTTGATTGGTTATATCCATGGACACATAAGTATATCTATAGTGCGAAAAGTGCAACTATCGACCTTTAATGGAGTGACCTGTAGTTAATAAATGTTGATTAATTGAAGTAAAGGCTTTTCAAACTTCTTACCATGATTACTTCGAATTCGAACAACATTCAACTTCTTTTTGCATTGTAATTTAAGACAAAAAGTTTGAAACACGGGGAAAGTGTCAGATTTGTCTTCAAGAAAATGATCCCAAGTAAATCTCGAATAGTCATCAACAACAATTAAGACATATTGTTTGCCCACCCAAACTTTCTGACTGCATTGGACTCATAAGGTCCATATGAAGAAGTTCGAGAACACTGAGTAGTGTGAGTGTGTTTTCTTGATTGACGATCCGTTGAAATAATTCCAATTGATATAGGTAAAAAGGGGAGACTAATTATAGCATTCTTGCTAAGAGCCTTCTGTATAATCTTCATGCTAACATGCCCAAGGTGTTTATACCATAGGCTAGCTTCATCTTGCCTAGAGAGAAGACAAACCTGCAAAGAGTTATTAAAACTCCACAGATAACAATTATCAGACGGGTGCCTATCTGTCATGACATGAGCATTGACATCATCTGTAAGAACACATATGTCCTTGGTAAAACTCACGTTTAGACCTTGGTCACATAGTTGATTGATGCTTAGAGATTGGAAGTAAGTCCCTCAATCAAAATTACATCATTCAATTTTGGAAGAACTGGATAATTCAGAGTTCTTTTTTTGATGATCTTACCCCTTACACCATCACCAAAAGTGACTTTTCTTGAACTGAAAAATTTGAGATAAGATAAATAGCTCTTTTCACTAGTCATATGATGCGACTACCACTATCAAAGTATCAATCACCTTTGGCATACGACCTAAGGGAGATCAAGACAACATTGCATCTCTTCTGAGTGTTATTCTCTTTCTACACCTTCTATCGTACTCTGTCTAGGTTTGTAATTCTAAGGTGAGAAAAGAATACCTATGAAGATCTTTCAATAATTGATAGTAAAAAGGACATTTATGACCCACTTTGCCACAATAGTGATAAATCCATCTCTGCACATGCTTATCTTTCTCAATTGGATTGAGGAAGGGGTGTTCTATAACACCATAGGACTATGGATCTTGAGCTCTAACAAATTCAATCTTTTGCTTCCCTTTACATGTTTTATTATGCCAACTACTACTTGCTAAAAAATCAATCCCAAAGTCATTACCTATTGCTTTTCCTTCTGTTAGGATCTTCTGAAGAGTCTTAGTTCCAGTGTTCAACATTCTCACATTCTTGCTCATAGTGTTTTTTTTCTAGATTTAACCTATGAAAGTTCATGCTTAAATTCTTCAATAGTAGACATCAACCTGTGATTATTAGCAATCGGAGACTCAATTCTTTCTTTTTATATATCAAGGGCTTTATCATTTATGAAAGAGAGCATGATACGGAGGATTTGATGCTTCAGGGTTCGTAGCATCAGAAGACTTTTTTGCATAAACATCATATTCAGAAACGGATAAGGTGTCTAATGAAATGTTACCAACAAGAGCTTTAGCATCTTTCTCTGAGTCACTGCTATCTTCTGTTTCAGTATCAGAAAGAGTTAAGACATATCCTTTACTCTGTTTCTTAAGGAAATTAGGGCATTCAACCTACATGTGACCATAACCACTACATTGTCTATATTTAATATGCTTTTCTGAGACCCAACTAGAGTAGACTTTTTGCCTTCCTTCTTGTTGTTCTAATGTCTGATCTGGTTGGAGGGGAAAGAGTCATCAGGCTTGTTGGTGTTGTATGTAGTAGACCTCTAGCCAAACCATTTGAGAACATGGTTAAACTGTTTTGAAAGTAAAGATATAGATTCAACAAGAGAATCTTCTGACTATCTTTGATGATCAGCAAGCTCTTCCTTAACAGAGGATTAAAGAGCAATACCCTTAGTTTTCTTCTCGATCTTCCCATGTAGAGACATCTCAAACGTAAGCAAAAAACCAAATAGTTCATCTATTCTCAACCTGGTTATGTCTTGAGCTTTCTCAGTTGTAGTAACTTTTATATCAAATACCCTTTCGGATAAGTTTATCCAAGAGTGAAGGACTCATTTGCAATATCTAACAGTCTGACATTAGAAAATTAATGGACTCATCCTTATGCATTCTAAGGTTCTCAAAATTCAATATCAACAACTGTAGCCTTGACATCTTGACTTTAAAAGTTCCTTCACGTGCAGCGGAAAAAATGTCCCATGCTTATTTAGCAAAGACGAAGACCAAGGTAATAGTTGGTATCTCTACACGTCTCCAGATTCTTTAAATAAGGTGACAAATAACAAAATACGGGAGTTTTGCATCCACAAACTGACCCACAAAAGATTTCTCCTATAAACAAACACGTGCATTAAGAACCTCCTCACAAAGCTCAACAATCACTTTATCATTTTCAATTAACCGGGGGGAGGTAAACTCTAAATTTCCCCTCAAATTAGACCAAAAAAGGGCCGCCCACGAATTTCACTCTTTCAAACTGGAACCGGATCCTATAGAACTAACCGCTCCCCCGTTGAACTTAACCGGTTCGTCTTTGAACCACACCCTGCAGCTGAACCGACGTTGGTTTGAACCGGCTCCCCACTCTCGTCAGTAGAAACTGAACGCTCAACACTCCCCACTCTCGTCAGTAGAAACTGAACGCTCAACACTCCCCACAAACCCAACCCTATTTACCTTCTAACGGTTTAAGCCCAACACTCTCAGTCTACCCACTATAACACCCAAGCCATCCGTCATTCTCCCCTGCTCCCCCTTTTCTAGCCGACTCCTACCTCACATCCCACTTAGCCCAGTTCCATCAGGCCCACCCCCATCTCGCATACCACCCAACATCTTAGCCACACACTCCCCAACTTCTTCAAAGCTCAACGAAGACACACCCCTCACACCCTATGCCCCAAGTTCACTAGAGCCTAGACTCCATTGCCCACCACCTAACCCAAAACCCAGCCCACCCAAATCACCCAAACCCTGGAACTTTCCAATCCGGATTGATTCCAATTCTAGGTTAGAGGACAGAGGCGATTTCAACCCTTCAAACTCCGCCGGAACACCAACCAACAAACTACCCAGCCCAACTCCGGCAACAATCCCCGCACCAGACTCCTTACCCTCCTCAGAACGACCATCAGATATGCCAAACTCCTTGACCTCTGAACGAGCCACCAATCTCAATTCAACCTTCGGTTTAAGAAGACGAAAGGGTTGCCATGCCAGTGAGCTCCATTCTTCTTCTTTAGTCTTAAAGGTGACCATTTACACACCATCCTCCCAAAACAAAACCCGATTAAAACTCACCCAACCGTTGTATTTCATGGCAGTTTAACCTAAAGACCGAATATGAATGAAATCACATCGACTGAATCACCCAACACCCACTGTAGACCGAACTTACTTACCACCCAACACCCATCGGAGACAACAACATCGTCAAACGATCACGAAATCACCTAAGTCTCATTGTGGTCGGAGGAAGCATGTAGATGCGTAGAGACGAGAGGTAGCTAGGGATCTCCCTGCGCAGTGACCAATTTCAAAGCAACTTACCTCTATACGGTGGCGACCGAAGGGACGCTAAGGTTCCCAACCGAGAAGCAAATTAAGAATAATTTTTAAGTCTGTAGAAATTGAGTAGTTAAAGCCCAATGGAATTTATGTAAATAATGAATGATAACATTCTTGAAATAAATTGAATCTTCTTTATTTGCTAGGGCACCATCATGTGACATAAAAGAAGGAAAAAAAGGAGCAACCATATAACAAACATGATAGAGAGAGAGAGAGAGAATTTTTGCGACCTCGAGAGAGATTAAGTTCTGGGTTTTGCACCGCTGAAGGACGTTTTCCATCGAATCTAAGTTAGTTGTAGGTCTTCCTTCATCGGTATATTGTGCGTGCTATATGTCTTGGGTATGCACGTCTAGGGTAATGTTAGCTCATGGCCGCATGTCCAAACCATCCTTAACCATCCTATCTTTAAGCATTGTAATTAGGTTAGTAAGTTGTTTTTTATGTCAAGTTGTTTTTCATGCGAGTGACCACTCGCCACTTTTGATATGAAAGCTAGGTATTTTAGAAATTACTCATAATGCACTATAAGGGAGACCCACTAGTCAACTTCTTGACCCATGTGGTGATGTACTCTTTGCAATCAAAGCTTTCTTGCAATGGTCAGTCTCAATGCATTCTTTAATGATGTTCTCAATGTTTTTCCTTTCTCATGATTTATAAAACTATTTTCTTTCAAAAAGTGACTAGAGGTTACATCATATACCAATGTTGTCCGCGACTTTCTATTTTTACACGGCTGACTTGCTCGTCAGATTAAAGCAAGTGCCACACAATCGCCTGTCCCATATACAAAAGTCTGCACTTGTGACAAGTGGTATCAGAGCTTAGTTAGCTCCTTGGGTAGTAAAGACCACAATCAATCATGTTCGCAACTTGTCGAAGTTGCAGTCTGAGCAACTTACTTAGATTGAAGAACAATTTCTATATCTGAGGGAATTGTCCAAAAAGTGAGATATCTCCAAACCCGCCTTGATAGGTCAGAGGAAAAAGTCAAAGAAATTGAAGCACTGAATGGCCGAGTAGATGGGCTACCAATAAAATAATTGATGCGAAGAGTTGATTTGTTGGAACACAAGACTACACGGTCGTGTAGATTGAAGCGTGTCCAGACCCGCCTACGTGGCCAATAAAAGAATCCAAGCTCTGTCGCACACATAGAGGAGTGTGTCGAAGAGCTTGATAGTTTGCATAAGAACATGCTAAAGTTGTTCAACGACCTGACTGACTACTTTAGAGTAACAATAAATGCGATCAAAGCTGAGATGGCAGAAATGAAGACACAAGTAAATTTGGCAATGCGTACAGTAGGGAACCAGACCCCGAACCAGACATGTGTTGTATCGAGCAAGTTTGAGATCCCAGAGCCTAAAGCTTTCAATGGGAACTATGATGTTAAAGAACTTGAGAATTTCATCTTTGACATGAAGTAGTATTTCAAAGCGAGTGGAGCCGTCGCCGAAGAAATAAAGGTGACATTGGCCTCTATACTTCTTGATGATGATGCAAAGTTGTGGTAGAGATCCAACGTAAATGATATTTAGAATGGTCTATCCACCGTCGAAAAATGGAAAGATCTGAAGAAAGAACTAAGGGCCCAATTCTTCCTCGAAAATATCAAGTTCATTGTAAGAAGGAACTTACGAGAACTTAAACACACAAGGACAATCAGGGACTACGTGAAACAATTCTCAGATGTCATATTATACATCAGGGACATGTCTGAAAAGGATAAATTATTCTGCTTTATCGAAGGACTAAAGCCATGGGTGATAACTAAATTATACGAGTCAAAAGTTCAGGATCTTGCTTTCGCACTGACCACAGTAGGGAGAATACTTGACTACAATAGTGAACAAGCTCCCCAAAAGAAACATGCACGAGTGCCGAATTGAGGGAATAAGGTTCTCAAGCTGAACCCCCTGAATAATTTTGTGACTGACAAGAAATTGTAAACCATAGATGCAGGCCTCTCTCGAGGGCTCTATCAAGCAAACCCGAATCAACAAGGGCCCCTCTCTTGCTTTCTGTGCAAAGGCCATCACCGGAGTAGCCGAGCGCCCACACAAGTTTCCTTGACAGCCTTACAAGCCCCAACACAATATAATAGCAAAACAGAGGTCGAAGCTGAAAAGGAAGAAGATGATGGGGAAACTCTTCGAGTGGGAATGTTAAAATTCTTTTCGGCAATCCAAAAGAAGCTTTCTGTCATAAGAACGCTTCAGAAAGAGGACTTATGTTCATTGATTCATTCATAAACTCCAAAGTACTATTGTGGACTTAGGAGCAACCCATAATTTCATTTCGGAGCCGAAAGTCCAACGTCTAAGATTGAAGGTCAAAAGGGACACAAACAAGATGAGAACTGTTAACTCTGAAGCCTTTCTCGTTGGGGGGATCTCAAAAAGAGTATCCTTGAAAATGGGGAAATGGAATGGAAATGTTGATTTTGTTTTTGTGCGTATGGATGACTTTGACGTTGTGCTTGGAATGGAGTTCCTTTTGGAGGATAAAGTCATCCCCATGCCTTTGACCATTTGCCTGATCATTACAAGAAGTAACCCCACGGTGGTCTGAGCCAACATCAAACAACCTAGTGTAATGAGAATGATCTCTGCTTATAGATAAAGAAAGGGCAGAGTAGAGAAGAGCCTACCTTTATGACTATTCCGGTTATTGATGAGACTATGGTGAAAGAACCTGCTCCTTTGAAAATCACTGGAAGTTCTGAAAGCTTATGCCGCTGTCATGTCAAGAAGCTTGTCAAAGACTTTACCTCCCAAATGGAAGATCGATCATGAGATTAAACTGGTGTCGGTAGCCAAACCGCCGGCGAAAAATGCTTACCGGATGGCTCCTCCAAAACTCACTGAACTCAGGAAAGAACTATATGGGCTACTGAACGCAAGCTTCATCCAACCGGTGAAAACACCCTATGAGGCATCGGTTCTATTTCAGAAGAAGAAGAATGGAACATTACAACTGTGTATTGATTACAGGGCTTTGAAAATTGTCATGCTTCGCAACAAGTACCCTCTATCAATTATAGTTAATTTGTTTCATCAGTTGAATAGGGCTCGATACTTTACGAAGCTTGCCCTTTGATCGGGTTATTATCAAGTTCACATAACAGAAGGTGACAAATTGAAGACCACTTCGTGACAAGATATGAAGCTTTTGAATTTCTTGTGATGCCTTTTGGTTTGACGAATGCTTCTTCGAGATTTTGTACCATGATAAACCGAATATTTTACGAGTATCTTGATCAGTTGGTGGTGGTTTATCTAGATGACATAGTCGTTTACAGTCCTACCTTGGAAGAACACCACGTTAACCTCTTATTAGTCTTTGATATGTTACGACAGAATCAGTTGTATGTCAAGAAGGAGAAATGTGCTTTCACTCAACAACGAATAAAGTTCTTGGGATGCATAATTTAATATGGAAATATTAAAATGGATTGCAAGAAGTTACAGGCCATATGGGAGTGGCGAGCCCTCACCTCTTTGACCGAGTTACTTTCCTTCTTGAGATTGGCTTACTATTATCGCCGATTCATCAAAGAGTTTTCAAGAAGAGCTGCCCCACTGACTGAGTTATTGAAGAAAGGCATAGTTTGGTGGTCGATAGAATGTCAGAACACCTTTGAAGAGTTAAAGACAACCATGACAAATGGTCCTATCCTTGGTCTAGTTGACGTGTCGAAGTCGTTTGAGGTAAAGAAAAATGCATTAGAGTACGCCCTTGAGGGTGTCCTCATGTAGGAAGGCCATTATGTGGCTTATAAAAGTCGAAAACTGAATAACGTCGAAAGGAGGTATATAGTCTATGAGAAGGAAATGCTGGTCGTGGTCCATTTTCTGAGGACTTGGAGACAGTATCTATTAGGGTCCTCCTTTGTAGTGAAGATCGATAACAATGCCATCTGTCACTTCTTTGAACAGTCCAAGTTGACTTCTAAACAGGCATGGTGGTAAAATTTCTTGGTTGAATCCGATTTTAAGTTTGAACCAAAAAAAAAAAAATGAATGAGTAACCAGGCAGTCAACGCTTTGAGTCGAAAGGGTGAGCATGTGGGCCTGTGCATGTTAGCCCACATTCATGCAAGTAAGGTTGATGGATCAATGCGGGACATCAACAAAGAGTTCTTATAGAAGGACTCCTCTGCTCAAGCTATCATCGCTTTAGCTAAAGCTGGTAAAACTAGGCAGTTCTAGGTTGAAGGAGATTTGTTGTTGACAAAAGGGAATATATTGTACATTCTCAGAGCGAAGAACTTAAGCAAGAAGATGTTATAAGAGTGCTACGATACCTTGTGGGCCGATCACTTGGGCTGACAGTGGACCTATGCATTATTGAAGAAGGGCTATTTTTTGCCCAATATGAGAGACAATGTCATGCAGTATACCAAGACTTGTCTTATCTTCAACAAGACAAGGTCGAGAAAGTGAAAATCGTTAGGCTCTTGGAGCCCTTGCCTGACCAACCAGACCTTAAGAAAGTGTATCCATGGATTTTATTACCCATCTTCCAAAGGTGGGCGATCATGGGGCCATCTTGGTTATATTGATAGGTTTTCAAAATATGCAACCTTTGTACCTGTGTCGAAACACTGTTCTACTGAGCTGACAGCCTAATTGTTCTTTAGACATATAGAAAGTTGTGGGATGATCCAACGAGTATTGTTAGCGACATAGATGGTAGATTCATTAGCACGTTTTGGATCGAGCTGTTTGTATTTATGGGGACAAGTTTTAATATATCCTCAAGTTACCATCTCCAAACTGATGGCCAAATAGAGAGATTCAATTGCTTGCTGGAGGAATATTTACGCCACTTCATCGATACTTGCCAAAAGAATTGGGTCCAGTTACTTGACATAGCCCAATTTTGTTTCAATCGTCAAACAAGCTCGCCAACAGGAAAGAGTCCCTTTGAAGTTGTAAGTGGGAGGAAAAATTTGTTACCTCATATTGTTGACCAAACGTATGCATGAAAAAATCCTCAAGCCCACAATGTTATCAAAGTGTGGAAGCAGACTACTGACATCACTCGAGCATGCTTGGAGAAAACCTCCAAACATATGAAAAAGTGGGTTGATAAGAAGTATCACCCTCTATAGTTTGGAGCAGAGGACTAGGTCCTCATAAAGTTAAGATCAGGACATATTTGATTTCAAAGCTGCATGACCAGCGTCTTGTTAGAAACTATGAAGGTCTAGTGGAAATTCTCAAAACGATTGGGAATACTTCATATAGAGGGGAATTACCTGCATGGATGAAAACTCACTAGTACTTCATGTAAGCAACTAAAAGCCTTATCATCCTGATCTTAAAGATGATCATTTCAATGAGACCGTCCGACCGAGTATTAATGTGAAGCAGAAGGAAGAGAAGGAAGTAAAAGAAATTTTTGTTGACAAAGTGAGAAAAGCCAGAAGATCCACTCAGAGAGTCCAAAAATATCTAGTAAGTAGAAGAACCTCCACGTGGAAGAAACAAGTTGGGAACGTGTCAAAGATTTAGAAGCTTGGAATCAGAAGATCGTTGAGTTCAAGCTATGCCAAGCAACAGGGACATCAACTGCCTAAGTGGGGCAGAATGTCTTGGGCATGCCCGTCCAAGGTAATGTTAGCCCATGGCCGCATGTCCAAACCATCCTCAACAATCCTATTTTTTAGTCTTGTAATTATGTTAGTAAGTTCTTTTTTATTTGAAGTTATTTTTCATGCGAGTGACCGCTCGCTACTTTTGATATGCGAGCTAGGCATTTTAGAAATTGCTCAAAATGCACTATAGTGGAGACCCACTAGTTAACTCCCTGACTGATATATTGATGTACTTTTTGCAATCAAACTTTATTGACTCTGTCAGTCTTCAATGCATTCTTTAATGATTTTTTTCAATGCTTTTCCTCTCTCATTTTTTATAAAACTATTTTCTCTCAAAACGTGATTGGAGGCTACATCATATACCGACGCTATCTGCAACTTTCGATTTTTACACAACTGACTTGCTCATCGAATTAGAGCAAATGTCGCACAATCGCCTATCGCATATATGAAAGTTTGTGATTGTGACACTATAGGTGTAATTTCCAAGCATGGGTAGTCTCGTTCGACGTGTCATTCGGCAATGGGTCTTCGTAGTTGGAGAACTCGGTTCAAAGGTAGTTTTTCTGGTGTGATTTGCATAGTGTTTTTCCAGTCACGTGGGTTCCCATACATGAGTTTTTTTTTTTCAGGCAATGGGTCTCGATTTTAGAGGCTATTTAAAATGTGTGGGTCTCTCGGTATCAGTGGATGTTTTGCCGACGGTGAAGTTAGGTTTGGTGAAAGGATTGCTTTAGTTATTGGTCTCGATCAAGAGGCAGTAAAATCGTGGTTTCATTCATAAATTACAAATTGTTGATTCTTGCATTGTAAACTATTGCTCGTAATAAATCATTCCAAATTGGTTCTCAAGGTGGATATAAACTAAACCGGTCGACCACTGTATTATTTTTTTTTTATCGCGTTTGATTTATCTGCTGATTGTTGTGTTTTGTATGGACATTTTAGATTTGGATTTAATTTTACGATTTATGTCTACACCCATCATATGTGTGTGACTTAGGGAATTATACAACATAAGAATCTAGATATCTTAAAGAAATACCAACGATAAACATTTCAAAACTCTCTATGATATATTGTAGCTTCTAACTATTAGGACTATTAAGTTCTTAGTCTTGGATTGACACAAAACTTATTCAAACACCTTTCGGTTTGGATCCAAGTTATTTGTTTTGATGAGTTTTTGGTGTTAAGAATTAATTTCAGATATCCTTTCAAACTTTTTCTAAATGGCTGTAAATGATTTTATAACTATTGTGAACTCTTTGTTTGTAGTTTGAGACTGATTCAGAGTATTTTGAGCTCTTTTTAAGTGGTTGTTGGGTTACCAACAAAACTTATTGCAAGGTACTTGTGGTAACATTTGTTTTATACATACATATATACATATATACTCATATATATATATATATATATATTTACTGACTCTTAAGTTTAGATAAGTTGGTTGAATTTTTGTTATACGGATAGTTTAGTATGTATGGGTTTAAAATAGGAGATACGATGTCAATTTTTGTGAGGTTAGGTATTATATGATCTGATTTTTAGATACTAAATATTTGTAGAAACGTTATTTTACTGGTTGATTATTGAAAATTACTCGGTTGATTTGTTGGATAGTAAGTTTATTATTTATGTTACATGTTTCAATAATATTGGTCTGATGATATGAATTTAGATATGTGCTATTGAAATTTTGGAGTTGTGTATAGTTGGTAGATTGCAAGATATTGGTGGGTTTGTAGAAGTTGAGAGAAGTTATGTGAAGTTGTTTTTTTGTAGGAGTTGTTTGAAGTTGTTGGTTTGTAGTTGTGTCGCAAACTTTATGTAAGTGATTTGATGTATTTTGTTTGGATCAATTACATGTTGCATATGAGAGGTCACAATGACCCAATTTTTTTAAAAAAAATCGGTGTAATTGACGGATAAAAAATGTTAATAAAAGTATGTAGTTGATGCTTAAAAATTGTTAAATAAAAACATTTCTTGACATGCAAAACACATTAATAAAAACGGTTTTCTTGACGTTCTTAAAAATAGTTGATGGACCAAAAATGTCAATATTACCTTACTTTGATATTTGAAGCATATCAATAAAAGTGTTTTTCTGGACTTTTTTTCCTAGTTGATGGCAAAAAAGTCAAAATACCTTTTTTGATGGCCAAAAAACGTCAAGAGAGGACTTCTAGTGACTTTATTTTATCAACCAGTTTTCTTGAGGACCATGCTTTCTTGATGTTGGCTTTCTTGACATCTTTTGGCGATCAAAATAGACCTTGGTGACAAAGGCCAAATTGGTAGTAGTGCATAATTGACATGATCTTCTTTTGTTAGATATCAAAGGTTTGATCCGTTGTCCTGTAGTTGTTGACCAAATCTGTTTATATATATATATCATAAGATAAATCACTACAACAAAACTGAGATTTCGAAATTTAAAAATTATCACAACTAAAATTCATGGTAGTTATTTTTAGTCATTAAATCGTCTATGAAGATATGAGTCTCAATGATAGTTTTGAAAAATATCATAATTGAACTTTTAAAAAAAACAAATCATTGTGTCAATAATAAATAATTATTGAAAATTATAAATGGTTATTGTCAAGTTTACTACGATAAATTATCATTGTCATCAGTGGTCTCCTTGTACATAATTATTATAATTTTTATATTATTTTTAAAATTTTATATATAATCCCATAATTGGGAATCTTGAATTCCATTCCAAGGCTAGGTGGCAAAATATTTATTTATGTTTATAGTTGTAAATTTGCATGTTAGTGGGAGTGGTGTACATATGGATAATTATACAAAACCATAAAATACTATACAAAATATTTCAACATAATTTGGAATCTTCAATTCAATTTCAATGATTGGTGAAAATTATTAATATAAATGTTGTTTCTTATTGGATACTTACATGTTAGTGGGAGTGGTGTAGTACATATGGAGTATTATATTGCAAAAGAGTATGATATTGCAATAGAGTTTAAACACACATATATTATTTATAAGACATGTGAAACATCTCTTTATCTTTAACCAACTTTTATCAAATTTATCTTATAGATTTACTCTATTATACGCTTATTTAATTGCCCATTCATTCACTACTTATATACCTTTCCATTTTTCATTCCAAATTATTGAATAGCATTTGTTCAATATAATAGAAAGTATAAATAGAAGCACATCATTCATTTTAGTAACGTTGTTAATGAATCTTTAAGAACTACATTTATGAGAATTCACATTTAAATCTACATATAAGCATATTTAGGAGATTAAATAAATACCACTTTTAATTTTTAATCATTTGACATAACCCATTTCATATGTTATTCTAATTTTATGTTGGATATTTGGAAATTTTGTTTTTAGACTTCTTTTCTGGATTGTGTAATTTCAAATAGTAAAAATTTTTAAAACAATATTTGAATTGAAAATTTTAAAGATCATAATTGTTGAATGAGAAATTTCGACGTATCACAAGTTGTCACATCATCAACGAAAGTCCGAGCCTATTGTAAAAATTATAAGTTGGATTGGGTCGAGTAATTAAAATCTCTCGGACCCAACCCAGTTCAAGCCCATGATGAAGTTTTGAGCTAAATTAAAGATTAAGCGCAAGCCCAATTTAGGCTCAATAAAGCAATTGTGCCCAAGCCCAAGTAAAGCCCATGAGAAACTTGAGGCCTTACCTCTTCATTTGGGGGAGGTTGGAAGAATTGAAGGCCAAAACTCTCTGAAGATCTAAAGTTCTGAAGCTCCGAGGATCTTAAGAACACAACTCCTCCAAAGCTCTGAAGACAGAAGATATATTAAAGTTTTGATGATCAGAAGACATATTAAAGCTATGGAGGTTTAAGCTCCCAAGATCTAAGACTTAAGCTCTCAAGATCCAAACACTTAAGCTCCTAATTTTTATAAAACCAACGCTCTCAAGCTCTCAAGTGTTGAAGACTGAAGCTTCTCAAATTTCAAAGACTGAAGTTCTCAAATTCTGAAGATCTGAACTATCTGAACTATTTGAAATAACAAACTGACCGGATCTTCACAACCTACAAGCTGAAGATTCAATCTCCTCAAACCCAAGGGCCAAGTCCATGCCCGCCTGTGAACTCTATAAATAGAGAAGCTCTCCTCATTTGGAGGGGTAAAAAATTTTACACCTTAGAGGATCTAGAGAGAATTCTCCCAATAATCAGAAACTCCCTAATTCCTGAAGCTGCTCGCACTCAAAAACTGAAGTCCTTTGAAGATACAAGCATCCTTCCAAGACTCTGAGCTCAAAAGCATCCACACGCTCCACTATCAAGCGCACACATTCAATCGAGAGAGATTCATAGGATCAAATACTAGAGATCGAACCACATCGTATCAAATCAATATAAATATCAATACCAACTCAAGTTCAACTCCACGAAACCAGTTTCTTTGGAAGCCTTGTGCAAACAATAATCATCCAAGAAGTTCATCAAGCCCAAAGGTCGATCATTCAAGAAGATCAACAAGTCCAAAGACCGATCATCCAAGAAGATCAACAAGTTCAAAAATCAATCATCTAAGAAGGTCAACTAGCCTAAAGGCCAATCATCCAAGAAGATCAACAAGTTTAAATACTAAAGTTTATTTTGAATGCATGAAAGAATTATTATATTAGAAATTGTATGTGCTATATTGAAATCAATACAAATACAAAGTTCAAATTCAATGAATTAAGTTTTTTCGAAAACCTCGTGCGAAATAATAATCAATTCAAAATGATAAAGAAAAATTGCAATGAGTGGCAAATTAAATTAATAAAATTGCAAGCATGACTTGAACTTTTTGATTTTGCAGACATAGCAAAATATTTAAATTCTATTTTTTGTTTTCTTCATATTCCAATTTTGTCCTGTTTTCTAACACCTCTCTTCCTATTTTTTCCAACGCCTTTCTTATTGATTTTTTTCTCCTATATTTTCTCCCAGCTAATGAAATTAGGAAACTTCCAAGGTCATTGTTTGGAGAGAGAGAGAATTATCTTCTTTCTTCTTCCTTGATCACCACTTTTTTTTTCTCCTTTTTAACATCATCATGTATGTGTGTGTGTTTATATATATATATATATATTGCATTTTTATCTGCATGCTAACTTTTCATCTTCATCATATTTTGTATTTTATTTTTGGTGGATTCATTTTTTTATTTGTATTTTTTTTTGTACAATTATAAGAGATTTTTATGTTTCCTTTTAATATTCTTTTGTTCCCCTGCGTGAGTTTTTATGATTTCGGTTCTGAGGAATTGTACTTTTTTTTTCCAAGTTTTAATGGTATTTCATATATATAACTATATACCAAATTTAAATTTAAATTAAGTTTTAATCGTTCTATTTACTTTACAATTGGTATATCAACAATATATTTAACAACAATGAACACTCCATCGGTAACTTATTTTGAAACATATCATGCATGTTTCATTTTATAAGCATGGTGTTCCAAGTGTACCAACAATATATATATATTAGATATAAAATATTAGTGTATTAGATATCAATCAGTAAATATTTGAAGCAAGACATGAGTGTATCAATAGTATATCTAACGACTATCAACATTCCAAGTGTATCAACAATATATCTAAGGACAATCAACATTTAATCAATAACTTATAGTTTGAAGTAAAACATGATTGTTTCATTTTATAACCATGAAATTTCAAGTGTATAGCCGTATATCATATATAAAACATGAGTGTATCAACAATAAATTAGTAAAGTATATTAGTAAAATGTATTAACATAACAAAAGAGTGCATCATTAATTACCAAGTTTATCAGTAGTATATCAGTCAAGTATATCAAGTTTATCTGCAATATAAACAAGTGAATGATTGAAAAGTTTATAAGCACATATTTTATCAATCAAGTACATTATCTTCAAGTATATCAAGTATATCAGTCAAGTGTATCAAGTTTATCAGCAATATAAACGAGTACATGATTTACAAGTATATCTCAGTCAAATGCATCATTATCAAATATATCAAGTATATATCAGTAGTGTATCAAGTTTATTAAGTATATATCAGTAATGAGAGCATTTGTGACATTTTACATCTCTTACATGTGGGTTTGACTATGTTTTTGCCATTTTTGCAAATAACAAATATGTTGGCTATGGACCTAATTAATATATTGTATTTTGTCTTTTTTGCAAATGCCTCAAAGATGCAAACATTGAAAATATATAATTCTTCGCGTGATAAATTTATTTTACTTTTTAAATTGATATATGCATAACTATATTACAAATTATATCATATGGTACAATAATAATTATACAAAATTTATAACAGAAAATGTTCATAAATAAAGTACCACGTACTTTGGTTCGACACATCTTTTCAGCTTTTTTTGTTGCTTGTGTATGGGAAGATATCATCATCGCAACCTCTATTTTACATCGGACATAATTAGCATGTTTTTGTGTAATATCTTGCATAGTCGAATGGTTTGTTAGGGTTAAAAAATATTATTTTCTCTTATTTCTCTTAGGAGGAAAGAGTTCCTTAAATAGAAGAAATACCCAATTACAAATAAGAAAAGAATAAAAAACAACAAATATAATACAATAAATACAATAGAGAATTTCACAATAAAGGAAATAATCAACCCTCACTCTCAAGTTGGTTTGAAGATATCATTCATGGCTAGCTTGTCAATCAACTTGTTGAATTGCCACTTTGGAAGACCTTTAGTTAACACATCTGAAATTTGCTCTGTTGTCGGAATAAAGGGAATGCATATTATTCATGTATCAATTTTCTCCTTTATTAAGCATTTATCAACTTCAATATGTTTTGTCCTATCATAAAGGATTGGATTGTGGGCAATGAAAATTGCTGACGCGTTATCACAATAAATGTGTATGGACATTGTCTAAGAGAAATTCAATTCTTCCAATAGTCTTCTTATCCATATGCCCTCACAAATACCATGGACTAATGCCCTAAATTCTGCTTCAGCACTACTTCTATCAACCACACATTGTTTTTTACTTCACCAAGTAACTAGATTTTTTCCAACAAAAGAGCAATAACCTGAAGTGAATCTTCTATCAGTCGTGCTACCTACTTAATCAGCATTAGTGTAAACTTCAATATGTAGGTGGTCAGGCTTCTTGAATAATATACCTTTTCCTGAAATATGTTTCCAATATCTCAAGATTCTATAAACTACTTCAAAGTGAACTCACTCGAGAGCATGCATGATCTGACTTACCACACTAACTGCAAAAGCAATGTCAGGACATGTATAAGAGAGGTATATGAGTCTTCCCACAAGTCTCTGGTACTTATCTTTTTCTTTTACCTCTTTTTCAGTTACAGCTACCAATTTTAAATTTTCCTCAATGAGATTTTCTGCTATCTTGCAACCAAGTAAGCCTGTCTCATTCAGTAGGTCAAGAATATACTTCCTCTGGTTGACAAGAATGCCACTTTTAGACCTGACAAACCCCATGCCTAGGAAATACTTTAAGGTTCCCAGGTCCTTGATTTAAAAATTATTAGTAAGGTTTTTCTTCATGATATTATCATTAAGAATGATATCATCAACATACACTATCAAAACAACCAACTTACCACTTCCAATATGTTTATAGAATATAGTATGATCAGCTTAACTTTGACTGAATCCATAGCCTGTGATGGCTTTCCAAACCGCTCAAACCATACTCTGGGAGATTGTTTAAGCCCGTATAATGATGTCTTTAACTTTCACACTTTGTTAATCTTGAGATCCACCTCAAAACTAGGTGGCAAGTTCATAAAAACCTCTTCTTCAAGCACCCCATTGAGAAACACATTTTTAATATGAAGTTGATAAAGATGCCAATCAAAATTAATTGCAATAGACAATAGGATTCTAATAGAATTAACTTTAGCTACTGGAGCAACTATTTCTTAATAATCAATGCCGTAGGTCTGAGTGAACCCCTTGGCGACCAGTCTGGCCTTGTACTTTTCAATACTACCATCAACTTTACATTTTATAGTGAACACTCATTTTCATCCCACTATTTTCTTATCTTTTGGTAGTTGGATTATGTATCCTATACAATTTTGTTTCAACGCATTAATCCATGCTAGTTTTCAATTTACATCATTTAGAGCTTCCTGTATATTCCTTGGAACACATAGGTTGGTTATTTTGGATGTGAAGGCTTTATGACAATCAGACAATTTATGATAAGAAAGATATTTTGCAATGGGATATTTAATGCATTTACGAGTATCTTTCCTATAGGCAATTGAAATATTAAGATCAAAGACATCAGGTAAAGGATTAGAAGGAGATGAAGAACTTGGAGAAATAGGAGTAGAGTGTCTAATACCTAGATTTTCAAGATCATTTATCGAAGTATTTGATTGGTCTTGTGATAAGTCAACTGTCTGATCTCGAACTCTTTGAGTCAAATTTCTTCTAGTATAAATTCCCTCCAATCCTCATGATTTTTGGAAATGCGATCAAGTATACTCTTAGCCACCTCATATGTTTTGTCGAGCAGACCACCAGCGGCTACCGCATTGGCAGCGAGGCAGCGGTCTGCGAAGAGGGATTCAATCCTTAGTAGAAAATCTCCATTTATAGGCAGTCTGGTAAGCCATTGTGTGGACAGTCTCTTACCAACCGCTTGAACCTCGCCCAGGCATCGCTGAGCGATTCATTATCTTCTTGTTCAAAATTTGTTATTAATTTTCTTCTCCTAGCGTTCTCAGTTGGTGGAAAATACTTCTTCATAAACTTTTCCACTACCTATTCCCACGAATTTATCTCTCTCAGTTCGAGAGAGTATGCCCAATTCCTCGCCTGATCACACAAAGAAAAGGGAAATAGAGTTAGTCGAACTTCCTCGGTTGAGATATTTGGGAACAAAAAAGTGTTGTAGATTTCTATGAAGCTTCGAAGGTGGGCGTGCGAGTCTTCGCCACGCCTTCCTCCAAATTGCCCAGCAGCTTGGATCATCTAAGACATTACCAGCTTGATTTCAAACCTGGATCCATCTAACGCCGGACTCATGATTCCTGGAGAGAAATCGTAGAGGTTAGGTAACGCACAGTTCTGGATGGGTCTATTGTAGTTATTCACTAGAAGGATGGGGTTGGCCATTATATTATTCTCGTTAGCGGCCCTTGCGTTCAGTGGCTCCGCCATTCTTGGTGTTTCTTCTTATTTTTGTTGGCAGTCTCTTAATATTCTTCTAAAAGTCCTCTCAATCTTCGAGTCATAATTCGCCAAAGAATGAGAGTCCTGTAAAGAAATAAAAAAAATTACAGTTAACATACTATTTTGCTGAAGTCCCTAGCAACGGTGCCGAAAACCTGATGCGTTATTTTATTAAGTGGAAATATGGATGATATGTGTTGATGGAATTGCGCTGTGCACTTAAGTTTCCCTAGTGGAATTCAAGTGTAAATTTCTCTGAGTTTTTTGGTAAGTCCAGTGTCGAATACAGGGACTTGTGAAAATAGATTGCGTTGATAATTTTTTATGAAAACTTTGCGGTAACCGGAAAAATAAATAAAGTGTTTGGTTGTAGATTGCGTTGATTAAAAAGAAATAAATAAATGTGGAGGATTTGAGAAACAAAAGTTGCATTGATAGATGCAATGAGTATGCGATGAACGGGTTGAGAAGATCTTTAGCTAACGTTACTTGGGAATGTGTCAGACCATGCAATCATGTTACTACCATGTATAAGTCATTTTCCAATGTTAATGCGATGCTCCTAAATCTAGGACGCATGTGTTGCATGCAAAATGTCCATAGAGCTTATTTCTAAGTCTCTACTTTTGTCCTATGCGATGATACAAAATGCATGAAAGCAAGGTGACTGCATACAATTGTATCCTATCTCTAGGATGCATGTGATGTATTGATAACAAATAGTGTTCATTCGTAAGCGCCTATCTCTTGTATTATGCATTCTAATCTAACTCTCCCGAGCTTAGATTCTGACTTGACCTTCCCAAGTTTAGATCCTGTCCTTAGACTTCCCTCCCGAGTATCCCTAATGGAAGAATGAAGCATACATAAATAAGATAATCGCAAAGAATGAAGATTCCCTAGTTGTGCTAGCTAAATACTTCTCAACCCATTCAACTAATTTAGATACTCATGCCTGAATCACAGAGATTTAACAAATATAGAGAAAGAAATTTCATTCTTATAAATAAGTTAAGTACAAAATGCCAATGGAAGTTTATGGTAGAGAGTCTGATATCAATTCCTTGCTGACTGAGGCTTTTTACACTGAAATCTCTATTCTGATCTAAAGATATTCCCTCTTCCGCAGGTGTCGACCGTCTCCCTGTCTTTGAAGCTTCCGGCGCTCTCCCAAGCTTACCGGAACGATCTACCGGCACAACTTCTCCCTCGCGTCCACCTTCAAATGAAAGAAAATTAAAACGAAGACGTGCGAACTGAAACAAAAGATTGTAAAAGTCGTGAACTTGTTAACCCCTTTTCTGAAGAATGCACTTGGTATTTATAGGGCATCAATGGTGAAAGGCGGCTTCTCTCTCCCAGTTGTACAAATGGGACAGCTTTAATTATTGATTGACGTGCCGAATGATTGTTATCGATAAAGTTGAATGTACTTTGTGACTGTTATCGGCTATCAACTTAATTTGGATTCGATTGTCATCAGCTTTCTGTCTCATCACTCTTAATTGGCCTTTCACCCAGATGCGCCCACCATGTTGCGATGACTAAGTTGCAGCGATCCTTCTCGGGTAAATGTTTGCGAGCATGATTAACACAAAGTCTTGCTGTGAAGTTGCGCTCGACCGATAATTTCCAATAATCGCAATCTTGCATTGCGTTAACGCATATTTTGCACAAAAATACAAAAATCAATAGTTCTAATGCGTTAAACGCATGCGACCGTAATATTATAGAATTTATGCTTAATGGACATAATTTAACATATTTTATCAACACAATCCAACATTGTTTAATAACTTAGCACTATGATAACGTGCATTTCTGCTCGTTATCACACCCCCAAATTTAAACAATGCTTTTCCTCAAGCATAAACAAAAGATTCCTTTAGCAAGTCCATCGCAAAGTTCTTTTCCTAGATTTCTCAAGGATACTTCATTCAAGTCCTATATACCAGAATTTTCTTAAGTCTTATTCAAGTCTATTCTTAAAATATTTCTAAGACCTAGGGACTGCAAGTTTAACTTTCAAAAGGACTTTACTAAATTCCGGAACATCGCATGATTTATTTCAAAAAAAGATTTTTTTTTTCTTACCGGGGTGTCGAATGATTTTATCCTTGCATAAAAAATTTCTTCCTATATATATATTTTGACCTTGCGCTGATCCGAGTGCCTTACCTTCGTTTTGGCTTGCCCCCACTGTGTCATGGGGACATCCAACTATGAGCAATGCACTCTTTCTTATACTAAACTCATATCAATTTGGCAGTGGAGTTGCAGTCATTTATTTAAGCATTGATCCTGGTGACTTACTTTCGTTTTGGCTTACCCCCACGTGTGTCATGCGGACATCCAACTATGGGTAAGTGCCTTTCACAACTTAACTCTTATCAACAAGGGTTTCCCATTGCGTTGACAGTGGAGTTGTTATTCTAAAAAATGTTTTATTTTTTTTCGAAAATAAATACTTCACCCCCAAATTTAAAATGCGGCAATGTCCTCATTGCCAAAAAATTAAAATAAGTCATGCGATGGTCATAGAATGTGTTATAAAGAGAGTTTGAAAGAAAGCTAGCAAACCCTAACTTCGAGAAATATTTCATGAGGTGACTATTTTAAGACCAAGTTGACTCTAGTGTATACGAAAGAAATAGAAGCATATTTTTCATCATTGAAATCATACTTGGCAAAGAAACAGAATGCGATGACTCACTAAATTTATCTATGTCAGATGATTGCGGTGATTAAAGAATATGCGGTGATAAAACTTTGAAGACTAAAATGCAATGTGATAGCGCAAAATAGGAAATAAAGATAAGGAAGATTACATCCACAAATTTTCCGCTGTCGCCCGCATTGTATTGACGGATCCATCTTTGTGGCGATCTTTCTTCTTTGGGTTATGATGATGGAATAAGATAAGTACTTCTTCACGTAACATCTCCCCAATCCAGCGCCTCGATCGTTATAAGAAAAACAAAGAGAGGGTCAAATTATTTTAAACAAAATAAAACTTGTTATCACATTTTTTTTCGTAGAAATAACAATAGTAAAGTAAGGATAGATCAGGATTGAAATGATATAGTAAAAATTCCGAATAATGGAGAAGAGTTGAAGAATCGATGTTTCCCAAACTTGCGTCCCTGAGAGACTGCGATCATTTAATAACGCAGGGACCATTTATTTTCGACTGGTTTGTTCACGTCCATGATGACTTCTCTCTCTTTTCTTTGTCCTATGGGATCTTTACCGCCTTAATCCGGAGTTTTTCCTCATGAATGCTCATTATAATTTTTCCCTTGCGCACATCAATTTGAGCGCGACCGGTTAAAAGGAATGGTCGCCCTAATATGATGGTCGTCTCCTTTATCTTTAACGCTTTTGTTAATAAATAAAGCCAAGTTAAATGAGTATGATCATTTACAAACTAACAAACCAATGCTTACCACTATGAGCCAAGACTTTAGACGGATCTCAAACATTGGTATGAATTAAGGAAAAAGATGTTGAAGCCTTGTACGGTTTAGGCAAATAGGTGGATCGAGGATGTTTGGAAAAAATGCAACTTTCACATTGAAAAATTGAACAATCAAATCCTTTAAATAAATTGGAAAATAGATACTTTAAATAGAAGAAATTTGGATGCCCTAATCTACGATGCCAAAGAATTATAGTTTCTTTAACAGAAGGAAAATAAACTCTACTTAAGCTGTGAACTGTTTTATGACTAGCAAAAACTTCATCACAGTAATAAAGACCATCAATCATCCTAGCATGTCCAATCGTACCCCCGAGTCTTGATCCTGAAAGCTACAACGAGTTTCACAAAAGATAACATAACAATAGCATCCTTAGAGATTTTACTATCAGATAAAAAATTACGAGCTAATTTTGGAACATAGAGGACAAAACGTAACATAAGTTTTATAGTCAAAGGAATAGTTCTTTTTCTTGAAATAGAGGTGAAGCTACCATCGGCCATGCGAATTTTTTTCATTGCAATAATTGGAGAATATGATTCAAATAAAAAAAAAAGGAACTTGTCATATGATCAGAGGCTCCAGAATCTATAATCCATGGAGATGAATTAAGACAAGAGAGAGCTTGAAGACAAGTACTTGATTGTGCCAAGGAAACACTAAGATTACCATATGATGAATTATTCTTTAGCAGCTTCAGAATTTGATCAATTTTCTCTTTATTAAACGGGTTGGAGTCAACAACATTAGCATTAAAGGTATGCTGATGGGAATTTTGCTCACTTTGCTTAGAACTTCTCGCAGGTTTTCCATAAAGTTTCCAACAAGTTTCACGTGTATGTCGAGGTTTATTGCAATGGTTGCACTAGAAATGAGGCTTTTGATGTGGCTTGTTGGATTGATCAAAAGCCTTAATTGCAGTATTTTTAGTCACCAATGCAGAGCATTCCACTGAATCAATAGTTTTTTTGCTAATCATAATATTCCTATGACTTTCTTCCCTACGAACTCCAGAAAAAACATCATTAATAGTTGGAAGAATATTTTTTCCAATCATCAAACTCAACATTAAGACCGGCAAGGAATTTGTAAATACAACCATCTTCAACAGTTTTCCCATAGTGCTTTTATAGACTTCCACTCATACGTATCAACGAGATCAAGGTCTTGCCAAATCTTTTTTAAGGAGTGAAAGTATTATGTAACTCAGTTAGTTCCTTGTCGTATATCACCCAATTTCAAGTTCAACTAAAACACTTGTAAATGGTTGCCCAAACTAGAATACATCTGAGTTACATTATCCCATAATTACTTGGTAGTGGAGTGACACATATAGTTACAACCGATATCTTCAACCATGGAATTGACGACCAAGTCATTGTTGGGGTTGATGCCCTAAATCTCATCGGGTTCTATAGTTTGTAAATATTATGAACAAACTCATTGTATATTTAATAAAATATATTAGATTCAAACTCATTGTCTATTTAATAAAATATGTGATATTTTAGTTGTATTAACCACAGACCAATAAACTAACATTCAAGGTTATTCTTGTAACTTAAACATGTATGTAGAGACATACGGGTGGGTCATGTTTAAGTGATAACCTAAATAGTCTATAGTAGATGGATAAGGCTGGGTACCTTATCCTGGTGACACTACAAATGATCTGATCCAGATCATTCATGTATAGACATGTGAACGTTGATATTCTATGCAAAGGAATTTTTATAAGACCGAACCACGAAATGTTTAGTCTCATTATATATCACCGTTCATAATAGAGACTTACATTTCACTAGGATGACTATAGGTAACATGACCTAATTCCTGAGTGAGTTGTGAACTCCAGCTGATGAGGGCGGTCCTTTGATTTGTATGGGTGAGAGTGACCAGATCGCCAACTCAACAAGCCTACCATTTTGCGGATTCGTCTGATTAGGGAGCTGGGAACAAAGCTACACAAGAAGGAATTCACTCCTTCCCTGAGATCGGAGTAAGTAGATAAATTACTCCCTTAAAGATTGATTCTGAGTCTTGAACAATGTGGTGCCATATTCTATCCTTGACGAGAGGGGTTTAGTCATAGTTGGACTATGATCTATTGTTCATTAGAGGGATCAGTGGTACTTAAGGAGTTAGATATAACTATAGAAGCAAAACGGTAATTTGACCTAGTTGTGCTTACGAGCAATTTGTGAAGGGTCATCGTATTGTTGATCGGTTATATCCAATGGACACAAAAATATATCTGTAGTACGAAGAGTGCAACTATCGGTCTTTAGTGGAATGTCCGACAGTTAACGGATGGCGAATAATTTAATTAAAAAGTTTAATTAATTATGCATGTACCGTTGGAGCTTCAAGGTACAGGTCCATAACCCTTGGTAGCTCAATAGGATTAATTGAGAATCAATTTTTAGATTAAGTTGAATTGTTCAAATTAGTAGAGGGATTTAATTATATATGATATAATTAAGTTGTTTTAATTATATGTGATATAATTATTATAATGTATTTGATACGTTATAACTTTAGTGAGAGAAAATAAATATTTGAATAAGGTTCAAATATAGTTTCTATGAATTAGATTCATAGTTGTTAAATTTAATATAAATATGATTTATATTAAACGCCATATAAGAGAGAAAAGAAAATATAGTTTATATTATATGTGATACAATATTAAAACTACAGGTTATATGTTATATTTGATATAACATATAATTTAATATATATATAATATGATAGATTAGTTATCATAGTTATATTTATATTAATTATCATTTTAATAATAAGTACTTCCTTCCCCTTCTTTTCTCTCCACCCACGTGGCATGTAGAAAAAAAAAGCATCTTCTTCTTTGTAAAGGGTTGATCGATTGAGCAAGAGAAAAGAAATAGAAAGAGTTATGTGTTTTTGGATTTGTTGTTGAACAATCAAATCTCTTCTCTCCGATCTACACAAAATTCCCTCAATTTGAAAATAATCAGAGCCCATCCCTCCTGGGTTCTCACCTGAGATTACCGAGGAAGTCTTTGTAGTCGTATTCGTTCTTGTTCAAGTTTTTTCTTGAAGAAAGTCTTCAAGGCGTTCATAGCTGTTCGAGGGAATCTTGAAGAAAGGTCTTCAAAGGAGAGGTTTCTAAAACCTTTTTATTAGCATGCTGTAATTTATATATAAATGCATATCTTGTTTCTTGTTTATTGTAAAATTTACATTCAACAAAAAATGGAATTTGTGTCATTTTTGCTTCCGCTTACGGTTCTCTCCCGTTAGGGATCCTTCAATTGATATTAGAATTAGGTTGTAGGCTTTCTAATCCCAAATTTCATTCTTTTATTGAATTGATTTTACAGTAATAGTGGGTTTTATATTATCTACATTATGTTTCATGCGATGAATGATTGTGAATGTGGTCTTGTTGATGGATATTTCAGGATTTGATACTTTGTTTTAAGGCTCTCTTTGTTTACAAATTTAGTTTGTAAAGGCCCTTGTGTTTTTTGGGCATATTCTTGGTATAGAGTCTGTAATTCATAAGTTTTAGCCGCTCATGCTTTTCCCGAGGAGCTTCAAATAAGAGTTACAGAGTACTATTTCGATGAAGAAGACAAAACAGTTCTACAAGATCGTGTAGCTACAACTAAATGATCGTGTAGCTTTTGCTAAACGATCTTGTAGCTTTTACTACACGATCTTGTAGCATTTTCTAAAAGATCGTGTATCTAGTGCTACAAGATCATGTAGACTTAACTACACGATCGTGTAATATTTGCTACAATATCGCATACCAGTTTGCTACATGAACACTGCAAGAAAGTTCGTTGAAGGGCGATTCAGTTCGAGCGGTTCAAGCCTAGTTCACTTGTTTCAAATCGGATGACTCAAGTTTATGTAATAGTTATCCTTTTAATTTTCCTTTTTGGTGTCCTACCCCAGTCCATCAACTATTAGTGTAAATATACATGTGATGTATGTTTTATCTTCTATGTCATATTGTATGTCATATAGTTTTAAAACCCACCATAGGTTATGCATTTATATTCATGCATCTTTTTATATTATAAGTGTTATAATATATGTATATGCATGATTTAAATTACATAGCATTCTCATGCCTCATAGAGTATAAATGTTATAGTATATGTGTGCATGTATTATAGCATATCCATGCATTTTTTATATTATAATTATTATAATATATAGTTGAATGAATGTATGGAAAGTATGTTAGCATGATTCATTACTTATTTATATAATTGTTATATATATTAGTAATGAATGAAGATTGCATGAAGCATGACATTACCTTAGGTTAATTTATAATTGTTACAATTAACTAAAGTATGTCAAGTATACAATGGTTGTTTTAATTGTTTCATTTATTTAAAATATTTATAACTAAATGAAATTAGAACTAAAATCAATAATTAAGATTTGCATACAAATCTTAGGCTATAATAATTTTTTAAAATTTGTTTGAAATATGATTGAGATAGACCTAAGATCACATTTCTAATGAGATTAGAAATCTAAGTTTAATCTTTTAATCGGTTTAATAGGATTAAATTGATTCTTAATAAAAGATTAAATATGTAATAAATGTATATAGGGACCTTTTAGCTAAGGCAGGTTCTGGCTAGGCTAGGGTACTTAAGTTGATGGAAACGTCGCACCCCTACTTGGGAACCTATCTGGAAGTGAATTAGATAGATTTATTACATGCATGCAAATTTGATCAAAGTCTATTAAAGAGTTTAATGAGATTTCAATCAAAATTGTTTAATCATCAAAGACAAGAGTTTTTTTTTTTAGCAAATTAAACAAACACTTAGATAAAATTAGTAGCCGAATTTTTCCTAAGTTAATTAATCCTAGGTAAAATACTCAGTGGGAAGAAAATGGGGTATGTGATACTTCATTTTATCCTCTACACATTTCTCCCTCTAAGATCACATCGTGAGATCTACATTCGGCCATGAGGCACCGTGGGTATCCCTCTACGGATGGCATTTGAGTAGGTCAATACCAAGGTGAATGGAGAGAGAGTTTACAGTAAGTAGGAGCGGGACGTGTGACAGCACATCCCTCGGTCTCTCTTTTAGGTTAAATAAATTTTCATGCATCGCCTCTGGCATCGTGGGTGTCCCATAAAGGATGGCAGTATTGCATGATGCTTTATTTGATCTCCAAAAATAGATAGGATTACTTTAGTTTCATGTCCGAATCGATTTTTCCCTATGGTTGTCTCATTGGGGCGGAACTCTAGAACCTAAAATGAGGGGTTACACTTACACAAAATTGTTAAGGATGTTAACAAATTTTGGACCGAACAATATTGGCTATTAGTTACAATGACAAGGTGTTGTTTCTATTTATTGGTTGAGAAGGTCTCATTTTAGTGAAGGGGCACTTGATCAACCTATGGTGACTTTTGTCCTACCTCACTAAAACATCAATTCAAAATAGATGTAACTTAGGGTACACTAGATTATTTTGCTAAGATCTGATTGATTGTCTTAATTGGTTTAATGCAAGTAGACTAAAATAGTTTGTTCTTTTTTAGTAAATTCTTTAAAATGGCTACTGCTACTTTAAGTTTACTTGTCGCGGATAAGTTAACAGGAGAGAATTACACTAGTTGGAAAAACACATTCAACACTATGTTGATCTTCGATGATGTTCGCTTTGTCCTGATGGAGGATCATCCTCTCATTCCAGCTGCTAATGCTCCTCGAAATGTTCGGGAAGTATATGAACGTTGGACACGGGCAAATGAAAAGGCCTGAGCGTATATCTTGGTAAGTCTTCATGAAGTCTTGGGCCAAGAAGCATGAGCCCATGCTCACAGCTCGTGAGATCATGGAGTCCCTGAGGGGAATGTTCGGACAACCACTTGCACAACTCAGGCATGACGCTCTAAAACACATCTTCAATGCCCATATGCAAGAAGGGACATCGGTTCGAGAACATGTTCTCAACATGATGGTCCACTTCAACGTGGCAGAGATGAATAGGTCGAGCATCGATGAAGCTAGTCAGATTAGCATCATACTGGAATCTTTAACTAAAAGTTTCCTGCATTTTTGTAATAATGTTTTTTTTTAACAGGATTGACTACAATCTGACAAGTCTGCTCAATGAGCTACAGACCTTCCCATCCTTGTTGAAAAGCAAAGAGTAGAAGGGTGAAGCAAATTTTGCTTCATCTTCTAAAAAGTTCCATAAAGGTTCGACCTCTAGAGCTAAGTCTGTACCTTTTTCCTCCGACACCAAAAAGTGGAAGAAGAAGAACGGTGGAAAAGGGAAAGCTAACCCCGTAGTTGCTGCTCATAGGGGTAGAAAACCCATCAAAGCTATAAAAAGAACCTATTTCCATTGCAACCAAGATGGTCATTGGAAGAGGAACTGCCCCAAATATTTGGCAGAAAATAAGAAGGCCAAGCAAGGTAAATATGATTTACTTATATTGGAAACCTGTTTAGTGGAGAATGATGATTATTCCTCGATTATTGACTTTGAGGCCACTAATCATGTTTATTCTTCATTTCAAGGACTTAGTTCCTGGCGGCAACTAGATGCTGGTGAGATGACGATACGAGTTGGAACTGGGCATGTCGTCTCGGCTGTGGCAATGGGAGGTCTCCGGTTGACTTTATAGAACAAATTTCTTGTATTAAAAGATGTATATGTAGTTCCTGATTTAAAAATGAACTTAGTTTCTATAAATTGTTTGCTTGAACATTCTTATAATATCAACTTTCTTTTTAATAAAGTGTTTATTTCTAATAATGTTGTTGATATTTGTTTTGCAAAACTAGAAAATAATCTTTATGTGCTAAGACCATTAGCAACTAATGCCCTCCATAACACAGAGACGTTTAAGACTGTAGTAACTCAACATAAAAGACTTAAAATTTCTCCTAAAGAAAATGTGCAACTAATGCTCTCCATAACACAGAGACGTTTAAGACTGCAGTAACTCAACATAAAAGACTTAAAATTTCTCCTAAAGAAAATGTCCAACTTTGGCACCTAAGACTACGACACATTAATCTCAATAAGATTAAGAGGTTGGTGAAGAATGAACTTCTAAGCGAGTTAGAAGAAAATTCTTTATCTGTGTGTGAGTCATGCCTTGAGGGCAAGATGACTAAGAGACCTTTTGCTGGAAAAGATCACAGGGCCAAGGAACCTTTAGAGCTAGTACATTCAGGTCTCTGTGGTCTGATGAATGTAAAAGGTAAGGGAGGTTATGAATATTTTATCACTTTTACAGATGATTATTCAAGATATAGGTATTTTTATTTAATGCAGTACAAGCTTGAATCTTTTGAAAAGTTCAAAGAATTCAAGCCTAAAGTTGAAAATGAATTAAACATAACGATTAAAACATTTCGATCTGATCGAGGTGGAGAGTTTATGAATTTAACATTCTAGATCTATATGATAGATCATGGAATTGTATCCCAACTCTCAACACTTGGTACATCTCAGCAAAATAGTATATCAAAAAGGAGAAATCAAACCTTGTTGGATATGGTTCAGTATATGATGAGTTACACTTCCTAACCTGACTCGTTTTAGGTTTATGCAGTAGAGACTTCAATGTACATCCTGAACTGTATTCCATCTAAGAGTGTTGCCAGAACACCTTTTGAGTTATGGAATGGACATAAAGCTAGTTTATGTCATTTTAGAATATGGGGTTGCCCAACACATGTGCTGAAGACTAATCCTAAGAAATTGGAACCACGTTTAAGATTGTGCCTACTTGTCGGCTACCTTAAAGGAACGAGAGGTGGTTACTTCCTTGATTCTAAAGAAAAAAAAAGTATTTGTATAAAAAAAATGCTACTTTTCTTGAAGAAGACCACATAAGGGAGCATAGGCCCAGAAGTAAGATTGTGTTGAATGAGATTTCCAAAGAAACTACTAAATCTTGAACAAGAGTTGTTGAAGAACTAGTACCTCAACAAGAGTTGTTGAAGTGGGTTTGTCTAATAGGTCAAATCCATCTTAAGTGTTGAAGTAACCTTGACGTAGTAGGAGGGTTGTGAACCCACCTATTCGCTATATAGATTTTAAAAAAATCCTGGCTATGGTAGCTGATGGCGAAGTTGAGGATCCATTGTCATACAATAAGGCAATGGAGGATAGTGACAAAGATAAATGGATAAAAGCGATGGATCTTGAAATGGAGTCTATGTACTTCAATTTGTATGGTATCTTATAGATTAATTTGATGGGGGTTAAACCTATAGGTTGTAAATGGTTCTGCAAGAGAAAACGGGATGCTGCTGGGAAGATGCAAACCTTCAAGGTTAGACTGATGGCAACGGGTTATACCCAAGTTGAGGGAGTTGACTATAAGGAGACTTTCTCACCTGTTTCCATCATTAAGTCTATCCGGATCCTCTTGTCCATTGCCTCATATTATGACTATGAGATATGGCAAATGGATGTTAAGACATCTTTTCTGAATGGCAATCCTGAGGAAACCATTTACATAGTGCAGCCCACAGGGTTCATAACCCAAAGTCAAGAGAAAAATATTTGCAAGCTTAATTGATCCATTTATGGACTAAAGCAAGCTTTTCGATCTTGGAACATAAGGTTAGATACTACGATCAAATCTTATGGCTGATCAAAATGTTGATGAGTCTAGTATCAACAGTTCAATAGTTTTTCTAGTGTTATATGTAGATGATATCCTACTCATTGGAAATGATGTGGGTTTACGGACTATAGTTAAGAACTGGCTAGCAACCCAATTCCAAATGAAAGATTTGAGAAAGGCTCTGTTTGTCCTGGGTATTTAGATCTTTAAAGATCAAAAGAACAAAATGCTAGTGATGACATGTAGAAATGCACGTCATCTTAGGCATTTTTTTTAGAATTATGAGGGATGTTATGCAGAATATGTGGCGATTATGTTTGAAATTCATGAGAAAATGAGTTTGCGTCCATCAGCATTAAGAATCTCGGCTAACCCACTATTATGCATTATTATGCACTCAATTGTTTATTTTTGTAGCAACTGCAGAAAGCGATCGAATGCACGGAAGCCAGGCTATCGTAAAGACGACCGCATGCGGAAATCTCTCCATCGCAGAGCCAAACGCATATGTTCGACGCATGGATGTTGAGGCCATTAATGCATGCGTCCATAGCATTGAAGTTGTGGCCGTCAAGTGAATTCGGTCATCGTAAGGAGATTGTGACTATAGAATAATAACCATAATAGAGGGATGATCGCAAGGTTGGTGAAATGCATCATGAACGCATATCTCGGGAGTATCAAAAGATGATGTTGACATTTCACCTACTACGTCGTTAGCAACAAAGATTCAGAAAAGGACCATCGTATAGCGAGTGTTAGATTCAGAGCAAGTCCATTGATGCTGTCGGCGATCAAAATCTATAAATTGAAGCCGCTGAGCAGAATTTCAGATCATCCGAGGTTTTTCGCTTGAGGCTCCATGCCTTAGTGCGGATCCTTATGATCCAGACTAAAGCATGTGAAGATAGCTCGAGAGTTCTTCCTCTCTTTCATCCATTTTGAGTGACGATCAGAGCCTTCGCCAGAGTTATAGCTTGAGAGAGTCTACTCCACTGCCCATCCATGGCACCACCGGTAGTCTTGAAATACATCTGCTTGAAGCAATGTCATTGCTTTCATCTGGTCCTTCCATTTCTCTTATTTACTTGTATTGTATTACATTTTGCTTTAAGAAATTAATACATCTTGTGATCAATACATTTCTATATTTTCCTTCGACTCCATCTCCATCTTCATTTACTTAGCATCCTTAACTTTCATTGTATCACTTAGTGAGATTGTTAGAGTATCGCATACTTAATCATGCGGCATAGGAATATGAAGCATGTAGTAAACCATCGGGAGGTGTACGTTGCATGAGTGTTATGAGAAAACCTTATTTTCTTAGTGTGAAGCTGTAGCAACGCTTGTCTATAAGCAGACGCAATGCTTGTCTATAAGCAGACGCAATGCTTGTCTATGAGTAAAATCAGCAACAACTAACTGTCTGGGAGGGTAAGTGGTTGGTCACATTAACCAATGTAAGCAAGTGTTTACTAGAGATAGGAATAATCTTACGTCAGCCAGGTTTATGCGATTACCTTGTCTTATGAGTGCATCATTCATCATTTAGGCATACTTAGGAGAGTAGTATAAAAACCAAGTCTAAGACTCAAGAGAGCGGATTGGAATGCATAAGCAAGAATGGAGAACTTAAAGATAAGCTCTGTTTGCGATTACACAGCGTATACACCCTACGGATAGGATATTGCATGCATTCAGAAGTAGGATACGGTGGTATGCGGTCATCTTGTTTATGTGTGGAAGCACATGAGTAGGAATAAAGACTTAGAAATAAGCCCTCTCGACACTATCGCATATACGTCGCATGCGTCTTAGAAATAGGCAGAAGTGTGTGCAGTATGATCGCATAGCTTTGCACTGGCTGGGGTTGCCCTTGCGGTCAAGCTTAGTGTTGCAGTGAAGGCATCCTCACATTTTATGTACTTTTCCATGCATTTTACTACGCGTCAACAATTGTCGTGTCTCTACCTCTCATTCATACTTCCAATGCTTTGTCTATTAGTTAGGAGTAGGAGTAGTTATTAGCTTACAATCCCCTATCATTTTTTTATTTATCCGCCGCAAACACATCACTGCATACATTTAGCTACAAGTCCCTGAGTTCGACCTCGAATCACCCAAGAAACTTGCGTTCGCGTTATACTTGGCGCGAGCGTAAGAAAACTTGTCACAGAAACACATGGTCATTGCATTTGGGATCAACACATACATTTCATTCCAACGCATGACCACCGATGCATGAGTATAAACACATAACCTAAGACATGTATCGCATAAATGCGTTCTCATTAATTTACGTCATCAGCTAGCTCTGTCTCAGGCATCGAACATTGACAAGATGCTTGTCAAATATTCGATGTAGAACTCCAAGAGTGGCTTATTTCCTTTCAGGCATGGAGTTACGTTGTCTAAGGAATAGTGTCCTAAGAAACTTCAAGAGATTGAGGAGATGAGACGAATCCTCTATGAATCTGTTGTGAGTAGCTTGATGTATGCGATGTTATTTAATAGATCTGACATCTGCTATGCAGTGGGGATAGTCAATTATAAATCTAATCCAAGATTAGATCATTGGACTGCCGTTAAAAACATCCTCAAGTATCTACGGAGAACGAGAGACTACATGCTTGTGTATGTTTCTAAGAATTTGATCCTCACATGATACACGGACTCTGATTTTCAGACTGATAAGGATTCTAGGAAATTCACATCAGGATGAGTGTTTACTCTTAATAGAGAGGCAGTAGTATGAAGGAGCACCAAGCAAAGGTGCATCGCTGACTCCACCATGGAGGTTGAGTATGTAGCAGCTTGTGAAGCTTCTAAGGAAGCTGTTTGGCTTAGGAAATTCTTAACTGATTTGAAAGTTGTTCGAGACATATCAAAGCCCATCACACTTTATTGTGATAATAGTTGTGTGGTGGCTAATTCCTGAGAGCCTAGGAGTCTCAAGCGCGGTAAGCATATAGAGTGGAAGTATCATCTCATCCGAGAGATTGTGCATCGAGGAAACGTGATTGTCATGCAGATAGCTTTGGAGCACAACGTTGCTGATTCGTTTACAAAGGCCCTCACGGGTAAGGTGTTTGAGGGTCAGCTGTAGAGTATGGGTCTATGGGACAAACCACGTCTAGACTAAGGCAAATGGGAGATTTGTACTGAGTGCATGTTATGCCCTAGTTTATTATTTGTGTTCTTTGTATTTTCACTATATTGTACACCCCACTAGCTTTAGGTCAAGTGGGAGATTGCTAAGGTTGTTGCGCTAAATCTCGTAGGGTTCTATAGTTTGTAAACATTATTGAACAAACTCATTGTGTATTTAATAAAATATCTGATATTTTATTCAAACTCATTGTCTATTTAATAGAATATGTGATACTTTAGTTGCATTAACCACAAACCAATAAACTAACATCCATAATATATATGTGTAGTAAGGAGAGTTCAACTATCAGTATTTAGTGGAGTGCCTGGCAGTTAACGGATGGTGGATCTCGTGACTAAAGAGTTTAGTCAGTTATTCACGTACCGTTGGAGCTTCGGAGCTACAGGTCCATGAGGTCCCCTTGGTTGCTTGGATTCTATTGAGGATCAGTTCTTGGTGTTGATTTGAAATGTTCAAATTGACAAGAGGTATTTTGATTATATATGATATAATCGGTACGATGTATAAGATACATCGAGTGGAGGATTGATGTAAATGAGATTTACATTAAGTACCATGGAATAGAAAAAGAACTATGGTTTATATGTTTCATGAGATGAAATATTAAAACTATAGGTTATAAATATAGTATGATAAGTTTCTTATCATTTATATTTATAATAATATTAATTATTAGATAATTAATACTTTTTCTTTTAAATAACCAAAGTAGTGGGTGGTTATTGGATCATGGTAACCGTGAGTTTAAAAGGAAAGTGGTTTCCTATTTTGAAAAGGAAGCTTTACAAATGATTGAAAAAGTATTTTGAGTTTTCTCTCCGCAAAAAAGAGAGTCACGGTAGTTGTCAAGTAAATACAGATTTACTAAACGACGGCTGGGCTAGCTAAACGATCGTGCAGTGGCGAGCTAAACGATCGTGAAGTATTTACTAAATGATCGCATAGTTTTGCTAGACGATCGCTGGCCCAAGGTAAACAATCGTGTAAAGTCTGTACGCAACAGACCAAGCTAAACGATAGACTAAATGATCATATAGCTTTTGCTAGATGATCGCATAGCTTTATCTAAATGATTGGGCATCAACCTATACGATAGGTCTTCGCCATCTCCCACTTGTCCAGTCGTGTACGTGATCGTTGTTTCCTCCATTCATCTGCCTCATACCAAGTTCGAACTGAGCCCACCCTCTGGATTCTTACACCGAGAATGCCAAGGTCGCCTTGTTTGTGGTGTCAAACTCAACTTGACACCGTCGAGGTTTTCTAGAGGCCGTTCGTGGTGCTGTGGAGGCCGTTCGCTGTTGCGGAGGAGATCATAACCGAGGAGATCATTGACGATCAGCGCAAAGTGTTCGTGTGGTGTTGCGATCGTGTAGATCGAGCACTCGTGGTTGCTGTTGTTCGATCAGAGTCACGCAACGGAGCATGGAGACGCATCCTCATATGTGTGTAGAGTTTAATCTCTGTTTTTTTAGTGTATTCATGCTGTAATTTCTCTGTATGATTTGCATAATTGCTTGTTTTGTATTCAAATGTAAATATATGTTCATTCATGATTGTAATTTGGAATATTCTTGTTCCGCTGCTCATGGAAATCTCGCTTCCGATTTCCTTCAGATGTAACCAATCATCCCTTGTCCACGAATATACGTCTGAACACTTTGGGACCAACGAAGAAAATTATCCCCATTAAATTGAATGGTAGTTATTTGGACAGTGGGACTAGTTGAATGGACACGATTGTCGCAAACTCTAGTGATGGGTGCCTTAGTGTCCGACATATCGTTGAAGAAACAAAGACCCAAAAAATAAAACCAATAGATCTGGAAAAAAAAACACCAAACAGAGGCTAAACAGACCAGCAACTTGATGAGACAATCGACAGATAGCTGCAGTTGATAGATGATGACGATGGATGGCGTTGAGCAGCAAAAATGACGGTTGACGACGCAGACAAGGTCGGATGGCAAAGACAACCAACGAACGAGTGTTCAAATTGAAAAAATGCGACCAAAAAACACCGGAGATGTGACGTTCGACGAAAATGCTTCAGATTACCGACGGCAGCGGCGAACAAACAGAAACTAATCAACAACGGCAGTGATGATAGAAGGTAGGGTGTTTTTAGGTATTAAAAAAAACTAGGATTTTTTTTGGGTTTTTAATGTTTCAAAACCTTTGAAGCTCTGATACCATGCTGAAAAATATTATTTTCTCTTATTTCTCTTAAGAGGAAAGAGTTTCTTAAATAGAAGAAGTACCGAATTACAAATAAGGAAAGAATAAAAGATAGCAAATATAATACCATAAATACAATAGAGAATTTCATAATAAAGGAAATAATCAATAGATAGGGACAATAAACCTTCAAATATCTCCACGATTATATGATATTGTCTACTTTGAGCATAAATCTTCATGGTTTTACTTTTAGTTTTACCCCAAATAGCTTCATACCATTGGAGATAGTTATCCTCTATTATAAACCCATGATCATCCCGTATTTAACTGAAGTGGGATTTTATCGCATTCCTAAAAATCCTCCCGTCGAATAAAGGTCCACTGGTCTTCCTTCATATAGTCATTTGATATCTGAATTATACTTGAGCACACCACTAACTCAACCATAGAGTAGTCATCCATCCCAATAATGCTTAAGCACACTACCCATCTGAAGGCTCAAAACCATGAACGAATACTCCGACCATGACTACATCTTCTAAGGCTCACACTTCTTTGTTTGATATTCGAGGATTGCATTGAAGGGCATGTCTCTAATACCAATTTGTTAGGACAAGGGGCTTCTAAATATCTCCACGATGATATGATATTGTACACTTTGGACATAAATCTTCATGACTTTGCTTTTATTTCACCCCAAAAAAGTCTTATACCATAGGAAATAGTTGTTTTCTCTTAAATAAACCCATGATCATCCCCTTATTTAAGTGATGCGGGACTTTGAACTCATTCCTAACAAGTTTCTCACATACATTTTCATAAAAAGCTTCATATTTTTGTCCAAAAAAACTATTTTTTACACAGTTGATCAATATGTTATTCAACACATTTTGAACACTTGTTTAAATTTGGATATCAACTTTTTAAATCTGTTGTCAAACATATATTTGAAAACACTAAACAACATAAAATACAACAACCCGAAATCCCTTCAACTTCAACGTACTTAAGCTCCCATTGAGCGTGAGATCCCCTCATTTCCATAAGCAAGCTTTTCTGGAGCTTTGATTGAACTCAATACAACGTTGAAAAAATCATCTTGAGTTCTCTATGTGATTTATTGTACTAATCACAACATTTCAACAAATCCTAATGACTGAAACAAACTCACAATTGGAAAATATAAAGCTTTTTAATTATAATACGTTAAGGCCTAGACAATTCTTAAACTCTCCGAACAAGTTAAAGGAACTCATCTCACAGAAAATTACAACATTAAAAGTTGTCATATTACTATTAAAACTCAAAATCTTACGCCCTTATAGTAATGGATATATCACAAATCATCTAAATCTTTTTAAATATTTTTTTTCACTCTTCCCATGTTAGTTCTAATGTTGTCATTTTTCTTCTTATTATTCTTATCATTATTTTAGTACAATAATTTTTCGGATGGAAGATTGACATTCTAATACATGTTAAGCTACTTTAACTTCTAATATTAATTACAACTTGAACTATTGAATAGAACCCAAAAAAAAAAAAATGTAGTAGAAATTAACATGAAGTTGAGATCTCCTTTTATCCTAATACTATGGTATAGTAAATCATTGTATTACCTACAAACTTAGGAATCTAATTAAAAAACAAAAATGCGTTTTCTTTTTATTCCATATCTCCTAAAAAACTCTGGATCAAGTCAACCTTAAATTTCAAATTATTTATGCACCCAAAGATTGAGGAATGGGACATGGTAAAAATAATTATATATATATACGAGTCCCCATCTTACGAATTTTCAAAATTAATTAAGTTTGCATAAACTTCTGAGCTTTTTAAATATCTGCCAGCTAAAATCATCACAATAGAAGATGGAGCTGTCATTATTAATGTTTTTTTTAACAATATTTAATTTTATTATAAGTTTGGTTACCCTTGTAGGCCACATTCATCTTCAACAACTAAACCCTATAAATACCCTAAAACCCCATCTCCAATTCTCCCACACCAAGCTAGTCCTCACTCAAGAATAATTAGTTTTTGGTTTCCATTGAGTTTCAAGACATCAAACTATGGCTTCCAAAGCTACCGTCTCTCTCTCATATCTCCTCGCTCTCAATCTCCTTTTCTTCTCCTTCGTCTCCGCTCAAGATGACCGAAAGTGCCCAATAGATGCTCTTAAGCTCGGTGTTTGTGCGAAATTGCTCGGCGGTGTTGTCGATGTTCAGATCGGCAAGACTTCTTGCTGCCCTCTGATCCAAGGGCTTGCTGATCTTGATGCTGCTGTGTGCCTATGCACTTCTCTTAGAGCCAATGTGTTGGGAGTGAGACTCAACATCCCCGTCGACCTCTCCCTGATTCTCAATGGCTGCAATAGGAATATTGCAAAGGGCTTCGAATGCTAAATTTACCCTCTTTTCCTTCAGTAACCATTTCAATGTTTTTGAATAGTGTTCCAATTTTATCTTGCTTGTTTGCTTTCCTGTGGTCATTTCCTTTTGAGTTTGGTCAATAAGTTCACCAATTGCTGATTTTATCGATGAGTAAAAATGTTAGAACATCAAGAATTTGATATATCATTTCTATATTATTATTTCCATATAATTCTTCCTCAATATTTTGTATAAGTACTTCTTCCAAAAGCTTGATCATTTGATTAAGGGGTATATCGACATTTTTGTTCACTTATTTTCATTGATGTTGTTTACATAAACTGTAATGGAAACAAAAAGCAATTGTCATTAGAAAATTTTTATTTTCTTTGACAATATGTGGATAAAGGTATCAATTCTTTTACTTTGAAGCTGATAGTAAAAACAATATTTCAGTTTGAGCTATACTTATTTTGACTAATTACAAAGTATTAGCTTTTATTTGGAATACAAATGAATTATGTATGACTACCAGAAGACCCTTTTAAATTTCTAACCAATTTAAGTAAAGATGACGCTACAAAAACTTTAAAGCCATTTTTTATTTTTTTATTTACTTACTCAATTTTTGTTTTATTTTTTATTCTTTTTTTTTATTGTTGATGGGATTTTCGTAACTAATTTAAAAAATAAATGTAGAATATTATAAATATTAAATAATAATCTGGTTGAAAATTAGACATGTTTTAATTAGATAAGTTATAGATGAATTAATTTATGAGAGTTAAGAAAAATTAAAGGATGAGAGTTAATTAAGTATGTTAATATAAGAGTTAATTAAGTATGTTAATATAAGAGTTAATTTAGTAGAGTTTCACATGAATTAAGTATGAGACTTTAACGGTTCAATGTATGTTTAATAAGGGTGTGAGTTATGTATTTAAATTTGGCCATGATAATCCTATAAATAGGATTGACATTTACATTGTTGATGCAACCAAGTGTGTAGAGAAGAACATGCGAAGAGAGTTCAATTAGAAGTGTGAATCAAGTTTGAAGAGTCTTTCAATTAAAAGTATTCTTTCTTCCTTTTAAATAATCTTTTGTTGGTTGTTTATTTATGAGTGTCCATAACACGCTTCCAACAATCCTTCGTATTATACTCATCTAATTCAACTTTCAATTCGTCATAATTTTTTTTTTCCAAAGATACTTTTCGTTGAGATTATTATGTTTTGTTGAAAAAGAAAATAGATTTAATTTCATAATAGTAAAAAAAATTTAAAAAAAAAAACTCATTAATAAAAATCAAATTTGGGCATAATGCCAATTTCAAATTGTGTATCTCTCACTGTCATCGTCTCTTCATTTCGCTCTTGTTGGCTAGGAAACAAAAATTTGTGCCTTCACTCTTATTGCGATTTTTGTTTCCTCTGTATTTCATCAGACATTTTTCTTTCAGCCGCTTATGGGAAAATGAAGATGGATTCATGAGGTAGAGTTTGAAATGGTGTAAAGGACTTTTGCTCATCAAATGGATTATTGTTGGATTTGGGTTTGAATTCTCAAGGGAAGCCATGAAGAATATTTATGTAGAGGTTAAAAAAAAAGAGAGAGAGACAAAAAGAACAGAAACAGTGCACGTTCTAAACGTGAGAGAAAGAAGTGTAAATAATAATAATAATAATAGTTTTCTAATCATATATTAGAGTGATTAGGAATCAAGAAGTGCACCCGAATATCTCAATTAGGTTGATATATCCTTAACAACCTCTTCATAGCCTAGATCCTATTGAAAGCATTGATAAGTCCACTCTAAATTCACTCTAAATCTCACAAACTTTTAAGAGAAGAAACTTGTTCTCTTACAAAACTCAAGAACGCACAAGAGAAGAATATTGTTCTCTTGAAACTCAGTTTCTTTGCAAACATCAATTTGCTTCTGTTGATTTTGATTCTTTTTCTCTTGCATACAAATGAACTCTTTATATAGTACTCAAGAGACACTTCCTAAAAGATACAAAATAAAAGTACATGTATACAATATCATTCGTGTACTTGAACAATTACATGTATCTAGAAATGCATGTATCTTGAAATTAGAAATGTATCTAGGAATGTGTTATCCACAATGTATCTAGCTTATTAATTTCTAACATGTCCCCTTAAGCTAGACATCCCTGACTCCGAGCTTCTCTTTCATTTTCAAGAATAAGTTTGTCTTTAATGCTTTTGTGAATATGTCTGCAACTTGATCTTGCATCTTGCAATACTTGATATATACTTCTCCATCTTTGATCAATTCCTTGATGAAATGATACTTGATCTGTATATGTTTACTTCTTCCATGTAAAACTGGATTCTTCAAAAGTGAAATAGATGATTTATTGTCACATATATGACTGTCCCTTTCTCTTGAGGACACTTCAATTCATGTAGTACCTTTCTATGCCAAAGCACTTGACAACTAGCTGCAGATAAAGAAATGTATTCAACTTCCGTTGTTGACAATACTACAACATCCTGCTTCTTTGATGCCCACGAAACTGCTCCAGAACCAATATTAAATACATACCCAGAAGTACTTTTGAAATCATCAATATTTCCTCCCCAGTCACTATCACCATAGCCAACAAGAACGTTATCCATATTCCTTTTATAGTGGATTCCATGATCAACAGTTCCAAGAATATATCTAAGAACTCTCTTTCTAGGTTTCCAATGACTTCTCTTTGGTGATGCCATAAATCTACTCAATAAACTTACTGAGAACATAAGATCAGGTCTAGTTGTAGTTAAATACATTAAACTTCTAACAAGACTTCTATAGATGGTGGCATCAAAAGCTTCACTATCATCATGCTTTGCTTAACTTTAAACCCAGTTCCATAGGAGTACTAGCAAGATAAGTATTCTCCATTTTGAATTTTATCAACAAATCTTTTGCATACTTCTTTTGGAAAATTGCAATCTCATTATCACCTTGTTTAACTACAATACTATGAAAGTAATGAAGTAAACCCATATCAGTCATCTCAAATTCTTTCTTCATGCTCTCTTTGAATTCGTCAATCATCATGTTTAAATTTTCCGTAAAGATTAAATCATCAAGAAATTACCATTTTCGTCTTCTTTGATGTAGAGAGCATATTCATATGGACATCTTCTAAAACCATCATTCAAGAGAAAATCATCGATACATTTGTACCAGGCTCTTGGTGCTTGCTTTAGCCCATACAATGCTTTTTTCAATCGACACACCTTATTTTCTTCTCCAATTTTGGCATAACCAGGGGGCTGCTCAACATAAATTTCATCCTCTAAATACCCATTTAGAAATGCTGACTTGACATCAATTTGATGAACTTTCCAGTTATTTTATGCTTCAAGAGCTAACATCAAACAAACAGTCTCCAAGCAAGTTATGGTGCAAAAACTTCTTCATAATCTACATCAAACTTTTGTTTGTAACCTTTTACGAGTTACTGGTGCAAAAATTTCTTCATAATCCACACCAAACTTTTGTTTGTAACCTTTTACTACGAGTCTGGCCCTGTATTTCCGCGCTTCTCCATTTTGTTTCAATTTTGTTCTATAAATCCATTTGACTCAAGAGCTTTTCTATTCTCTGGTAATTTGACTAACTCACATGTCTCGTTTCTATTGCATCAATCTCCTGATCCATGGCATCTTTCCATTTCTCATTTTGAATTGTTTCTTCAAAGTATATAGGATCAACATCTGCAAATAAAGAAAAATCAGCATGTTCATCATCTTGTATCTTCTTTAAGTATTATAGATCTCTTGAATATTTCTTCTCTTCCTTGGAGTAGTTTCTTCATCACTTGTGGAATGTGATAAAGAAGGTGAAGTCAGTGGTTGAGTCTCTTTAAGCTCCAAGTCTCGAGCATCTTCTTTGTCATTCATGTCAACAAGTAATGGATTTTGGTCTTTATTTGGTGCATCCTATTGCCAGAATTTTACATCATCGAACTTGACATCTCGACTAATAATAACTTTCTTACTTACAGGGTTATATAATCTGTAAGCCTTGGAGTTCTCACTGTACCCAACAAAAATGCATTTTTCTGGTTTATCATCTAGTATACCTCTTTTCTTATCTGAAATATGAGAGTAAGCAATACACCCAAATACTCTTAGGTGACTAACAGTTGGTTTCAATCCGCTCCCTGCTTCTTGAGGAGTAATACCTTGTACACTTTTAGTTGAAGCTCGATTTAGGAGATAAACGGCACAAGTTACTGCATCTCCCAACAATTGATTTGGAAGCTTCTTGGCCTTCAACATACTTCTTGCAAGTTCTATTATTATTCTATTTTTTCTCTTTGCAACTCCATTTTGTTGAGGAGTTCTTCGAACAGTCTTCTGATGCTTGATTCCATTTTCCTTCAAGAAATATGCAAAGACTATATATTCTCCTCCATGATCCAAACGCAATGCTTTCAATTTCAAGTTACTTTCATTTGCCACCATTGCTTTGAATGTCTTGAAACATTCGAAAGTAGAGCTCTTTTCTTTTAGCAGATAAATCCACGTTTTTCGACTGTAGTCATCAATAAATGTGAAAAAATAACAATTACCTCCATGTATAGTGGTTCTCATGGGTCCACATAAGTCTTATGGACAAGCTCGAGAGGTTTTGATGCTCTCCAAGAACCTCCAGTCGAAAATGAATTTCGATGATGCTTTCCGAAAACACATGCTTCACAAATTTGATCTTCCTTTTTAATATTTTGCATTCCACTCACCATATGTTGTTGACACATGTGAGACAAAATGTCAAAACTCAGGTGCCTGAATCGACAATGCCACAACCATAAAGAGTCATTTACTAAAGTTTCAAAACAAACAAGCTTCTCATAGCATATTTTAATTGGAAACATTTTGTTGTAAGTCATGCGTACTTTTGTTATGAGACCTCCATTCTTGGTTCTAATATCAAATATGTTATCTTTAAAGATAACATCATGTCTTCTTAGGAGAAGTTGCTCAACACTTAAAAGATTGTGTTTGATACCTGAAACATAATACATATCAATAATTCTTTTTGCTCTCTTTTTTGTCTTGACAAGAATATCTCCTTTTCCTTTGACCTCAAGCTTCTTGTTGCCACCAGTCTGCACTACATTTTGATGAGATTTATATAAAGATATAAAAATATCCTTTCTTCCTGTCATGTCGTTACTGCAACCACTATCAAGATACTATATTTCCTCAGTGCTTGTTTCTTGGACGTTGAATGTGAGGAAGAGAAAACCTTGATCATTATTATGTTGCTCAAGGAGTAGAATCAAACAACTTCAATCTGAGCTCATAAGATTGAAGTGATTCCATTAAGCTATTGATGGAGAGAGTTGACAAATCTTTGGATTTTTCAATTGCTACAACAATATGCTCATATCTTCTAGTCATACTTCTAAGGTTCTTTTCAACCACCTTTTGATCTTCGATTGTTTCTTCATTTGATCTCAATTGATTATCAATTAAGAGAACACGGTTTAAAAAATCTTCAATAGGTTCAGCATCTTTCATCCGAATGGTATCAAATTCAGCTCGAAGTGTTTGCAATCGGACCAATTTTACCTTTCTTCTCCTTCGTACAAATTCTGCAATGCATCTCATGCTGCTTTAGTAGTAGAGACTCCTGATATTCTTTCAAAAATATTTCATCCACAGCTTGGTAGATGAAAAATAATGCCTTCTTATCTTTTTTTCTAGTATCTCTTCATTAAGTTGTTGTGGTGAAAGACCATCCTCACTTTCTAGCTCCGAATATCCTCTGTCAATAATATCCCAAAGATCTTGAGATCCATAAAGAACCTTCATTTATTGGCTCCACCGTCTATAGTTTTTTCCTTCAAAGCAAGGAAGTTGAGGTTGCAACATGTTAAATGATATCTTTCAATCCTTTTGCTTTGATACCACTTTGTTGAAAGTGTTGACGAGCCCACTCTAAATTCACTCTAAATCTCACAAACTTTTAAGAGAACAAACTTGTTCTCTTACAAAACTCAAGAACGCACAAGAGAAGAATATTATTCTCTTGAAACTCAGTTTCTTTTCAAACTTCAATTTGCTTTTATTGATTTTGATTCTTTTTCTCTTGCATACAAATGAGGGAAATGAACTCTTTATATAGTACTCAAGAGATACTTCCTAAAAGACACAAAATAAATGAAGTACATGTATACATACCATTCATGTACTTGAACAATTACATGTATCTAGAAATACATGTATCTTGAAATTAGATATATATCTAGGAATGTGTTATCCATAATGTATCTAGCTTATTAATTTCAACAGATCCAATTGCATCCGAAAAGGGAACGGTTCGTTATATACAAAGAAAGCTAGAGAATAGCTCAAAAGAAAAAGGAAAACACAAAAGCTAGAGAAAAACCATCCAGTTTATAGCAATAGTAAATACATAACAATTACAAAAGAGGTCAGATTTTGTGCTCTCTAGTGCGCAACCAACGATATACATATCATCTCATAGATGATCGACTAGCAGATTTGTCAATACCTTGAAATGTTCTTCTGTTTCTTTCAAGCCAAATGCACCACGAAGAGGCAGCTATAATATTGCTGCATAAAATTCTAGCTTTTGATTTCATTTTGAGATGTTTCAAATAATCAACCAGACAGCGTAGCGATTGAGGGAAGCCATATGCAACCATTCCTTTGAGCCGGAGCAATAAGGAGGAAGATTAAAATCTACAACTTATAAAATAAAAAATCTACTGTTTCCGAATTGCTTGTGCACACAATACACACCAATTAGGATTTAGATATAACAAAGGATATTTAATTTGACATTTCTGGGAGGGAAATTGTATTGGGTAGCAAAAAATAAATTGCATATAGCAAAACTATTAAATTCTATTTATCCTTGTTTCAATGTACGTTTTTTGTGTTTTTCTTTCTACCGAACCTCTCTCCCACTTGGTCTAAAAAGGGAATAAAATGAAATAAATCTTTCGCTCCTGGTTTTGTCTTCATATATTTCATCTCATATGCACCTATTTTTAATTTTTTATCTTCTTTTTTATTTAATTTTCTTCCCTCTATACCTATTTTTGTGTTTACTTATTTATTTATTTTTGTTATGTTTTTTTTTTTTTGGATTTTATTAAATTTTTTCGTATTCTCAATATTTTATTTTGATTAATTTTTTTCAACAGGGATAGATCTTTGTGTTTCATTTTAGTTTGATTCTATTTTTTGTTTTTTTTGTAGGATTTTTCTTTAATTTAAGTTATTCTATCAATTGATATACCAATTTAAAATACATAAGTTGTAGCGCATGCATTATGACAACTATTCACATTGATTTACTAAAATGAAAAAAGCTCAAAGAATATGTTGATATACTAAATATGTACACTAATATATTAGTAAAATTTGTCAACAAGATTACAAGTGTATACAATTTATCAGCAATTTATCAGTTAAATGCATCATTATCAAGTATATAAAGTATATCAGCCAAGTGTATCAAGTTTATCCGTAGTATAAACGAGTGCATGATTGACAAGTATATCAAGCATATCAAGTATATCAATCAAGTGCGTCATTATCAAGTATATCAGTCAAGTGTATCAAATGTATATTAGTAGTGTATCAAGTGATAGAGAGAGAGAGAGAGAGAGAGAGAGAGAGAAAGATAAATAGACAGAATTAAATAGAGAGGGCATTTGCGTGTATGAAGTGCATCAAGTGTATACAGTAGTGTATCAAGTGTATAAGTCTATATTAATAATGTATCAAGTGTGCACTAGTAATATATCAAGAGTGTATGATGTGTATCATGTATATATCAAGAGTGTATCAACGGTATCAATTGTATCAAGTGTATATCAGTAATATATAAACTGTATATAAAATATAATACATGGGTGTATGAGACACCAACCAGTAAATGCTTGATTAACTAATTTAATTAAAATGAAGTATATCAATAGTATATCATCTATATATATTCAACATAAGGTTTTATTACTCAACAAATGTATTTGATACTGAGTATACCAACGACTGAGAGTATTTTAAACTTTTACTTTTCTAATGTTTGTGCTGGGCTAGTTTGCTAGATCTGTAAAAGAAGAAAAAGTGAAGGTACACCTGCAAGTATCAAATCCTATTATGATATGCATGCAATTACCCTTTTCTTCAATGTATTGAAAAAAATGTGAATCTAATACAAAATACAATGTCAAGCACGATGTCACAAACAATATGTATGACGAGTGAGCAACACAAAAATAAATAGAAAAATAACGACATGGAGATTGATAACCCAGTTTCATGCAAAATCACCTACTTCTAGAGGGCAGTATGCCTGTGAAGGAAATCAATGAAGGTCCCTGTGCGGAAACGTGGGGTTCGGTCCCAATTTCGTGTTTTCGAGAATCACAAAATTTCAGACTAGAAAATTAATTTTACATTAACCAACATATTTACAACATGCTAGGAGGGAATTAGGAAGAAAAGAGGACTTACTCTTGAAACCAAATGGTCTTCTCGAATTCCCTCGATTCGAATCCTTATCTCCAAAATACAGCAACCCAAGTCAAGACATTACCGCTTGGAAACCTTTCCTATTCTCTTAGGATTGAGATTTTTTTGTAGGAGTGACAAACTCTGTTTTTTTTAGAAGAGGGAGAAAAGGATGAGAGTGATTTTTGTTTTTTCAGAGAGCTCTCTCAAACATTCAAAGAGATTAGAAAGAAGATGAAAAACCTGGTTGCCTCATTCACTAGTTCCACGATAGATTGAGAGGAAAAGTAGGGACATAACTCCCTCATTTAATGTAATTTAAATTAAACTAAGTATAATATATATATATGTGTGTGTGTGTGTGTGTGTGTGTGTGTGTGTGTATAATAACTCACTTATATCATATATATAACTATATGTTATATCAAATATAACATATAACCTATAGGCTTTATATTGTATGAAATACAATATCACCTATAGTTTTATTTCTCTCAATTAATCATGGTATTTTTTATAAATCACATTTATACTAAATTAATTATAAGAATCACATCAATACAATTAATATTTGGATCATATTCAAATATTTAATTTCCTCTCTACAATTTATGATATTTAACATAAATCATATTTATATTAAAAAAATTAATTATATGAATCTTATTCATATAATTAATATTTGAATCATATTCAAATATTTAATTCCTCGCAAAATAAATGTTATATTATAATGTATCAAATACATTATATCAATTATATTGCACATAATTAAATTAATTGATTATATCATATATAATTAATTCCCTCAATTAGATTAAACAATTCAAATTAATTGAAAATTAATTCTCAATAATCCCTATTGAGCTACAAAAGGGACCTAGATTAAAGCTCCAATGGTACTTGGATAATTAATTAAACTATTTAATTAAATTACTAAACATCCATTTACTGTCGGTCACTCCATTAAAGGAGCACTATTCGCACTACAGATATATTTATGTGTCCATTGGATATAACCAAGCAATAGTGCAATGACCCTTCACAAATTGCTCGGAAGTACAGCTGGCCCAAAATTACCGTTTTACCCATGTAGTTACATTTAACTCTTTAAATACCACTAATCCCTCTAATGATCAATAAGCCATAGTCAAACTATGACCAAGTACCTTTCGATCCAAGTGAGGGTGTGACTACAATGTTTAAGCCCCGGAATCAGCCCTTAAAGGAGCAATTTATCAACTGACTCTAACATCAGGGAATAAGTGGATTGCATTTTATGTATCTGTGTTCCTAGCTCCCCTGTAAAACCCGTATCTTACTTTCCCTTTTTAATTAAGTTTATTGTTTTAGTTAAGAAAAGAGATGGGGTTAAATATTTAAGTTAGATTGGAAATGTGCGTTTTAAGGTAAAGGACAAGTTTGAAGAAGGAAAAATGTTTAAATATGGAAATTTAGCTCTCGGATACTTGTTAATCTAGCTTTGCAAAAAGAATTTCTGGCTAAATGTTGGTTGTGAAGAGGGGTGGTTGAGCATCGAGTAAGCATAAGGCAGACATCAAGTAAATGCTGCTGAGCGTCGGGTATAAGCGATTGAGGAAAGGTCAATATCGAGTGTAAGCGATCACGGAAGGGTCAAGCGTCAAGTGTAAGCGATCGAGGAAGGGTCGAGCGTCGAGCATAGGCGAGGAAGAGTCGCGCATCGAGTACGAGTGATTGAGTAAGGAACGTGTATCGAGCAAGCCATCCAGCGTCGAGTATCGAGTCCTTCCCATTGAGTATTCAACAGAGAGCCATTGAATTTTCCATCGAGTAATGACCCTTCTCCATCAAGGTTTTCCAGCGAGGATCGAGTTTGCTCGAAACGCTCAGTTTTAAACTTTTCTTTTAGTTATCTAGATAGATGACTTAATCTCGTCTTTAATCTCCTCTAATGGGTGAGGTGGCTTAAGGAGATTTCATGCAAAAAGGGCTAGACGGTAGTATAAAAGGGAAGAGAACGTCAAGAGCTCGTTTTGGATGATTTCCTCAAGCAAACCAGACGAACTTGTTACCGTTGGAAAGTTCTGTGAGTCTAGTTTCTGAAATCAAGCCTTTGGAAGGGAGTTCTTGTTGGGATTGGTGTTCTAATTCTCCCGGTGTCTCGTAATTTGTAAACTATACAGATTGTTGTGAATAAAATAAGAGTTATTTTATTTTGCATTTACTCATATCCAATAAATAAAGCTCAATGGTCATTGTATGTAAACTTAAGCATGTATATGAGATACAAGTAGATCATGTCTTAAGTGATAACCTAAAAAGGTCTGTAGTATAAGAATTAAGGAGGGATACCTGATCCTTGTGGTACCACGAATACAACCCGCTTTGTAAAGGTTTATAAATATTATAAACAATAGATTGTAGATCCTGACTATTCATGTGGAGACATGCGAGCGGGGGTGTACTATACAAAGAGTTTGTATAAGACCAGACCACGAGATGAATAGTCTCTTTATATAACGTCATGGATACTTGAAACTTACATCTCACTTAAATGACCATAGGTGACATGACCTTAATCCTGAGTGTTTTGGGAACTTCTACCTTTGAGGGCGGTTCTATGATTAGTATGGGTAAGAGTGGCCAGATTGCCAACTCAACAAGCCTACCTTTTTGTGGATTTGTCTGATTTGGGAGCTGAGAACTCAGTTACACAAGATGGAATTCACTCTTTCCCCGAAATAGGAGTAAGTAGATAGATTGCTCCTTTAAGAGCTGATTTCGAGTCTTGAACATAGTGGCCACAACTTCTCTTTGAAAGAAAGGACTCAGTCATAGTAGGACTATGACTTTTGTTCATTAGAGCGATCAGTGTTACTTAAGGAGTTAGATGAAACTACATAGGCATAACCGTAAATTGGCCTAGCTGTACTTACGAACGATCTGTGAAGGGTTATCACATTGTGGATTGGTTGATATGGACACAAAATATATCTATAGTAAGGAGAGGTCAACTGTCGATCTTTAGTGGAGTGCCCGATAGTTAACGGATGGTGGATCTCATGACTAAAGAGTTTAGTCAGTTATTCATGTACCGTTGGAGCTTCAAGCTACATGTCCATATAGTCCCCTTGGTAGCTCAATGGATTCAAGTTGAGAATCAGTTTTTGGTGTTGATTTGAAATCTTTAAATTGACAAGAGGAAATTTGATTATATATAATATAATAGGTGTGATGTATGAGATACATCAAGTGGAGAATTAATGTAAATATAATTTATATTAAGTACCATAAAATAGAAAAAGAACTATGGTTTATATGTTTCATGAGATGAAATATTAAAACTATATGTTATAAATATAATATGGTAAGTTGATTATCATATATATTTATAATAACATTAATTATTGGATAATTATCTCTTTTTCTCTAATAACCATTGGGAGGTTATTGGTGGTTTTATGGTAACCGTGAGATAACAGGAAAAATATTTTCCTAAATTTAGAAGAGTTGCTTAATTCGAAAAGAACTCGTGGAGATGCTGTCAAGTGAAATTGTTTCACTAAACAATACCTGCCAGAGAGATTAAACGATCATGAAGTGTTACTATACGATAGTTCACTCAGCTGGACGTAGCTAAATAATCGCAGGGCATTGTCTATACGATAGGCTGCCTTCTACTATATGAATGAGCATTTGTCTATACGATAGACACTTCTCATCTCCCTCTTTCTCAATCGTCTACACGATTGTTGTTCCTCCAGTCTCTTCCTCTAACCAAGTCCATAAAGAGCCCAGACTTCTGGATTCTCACACGAGAATACCAAGGTAACCATTGTGGTGGTGTCCTCACTCAACTCGATTGAGTTCAAGGTTTTGGAGGCCGTTCGTTATGTGTTCGTGTTGTTCGTGTGGTGGTTGCTATTGATCGTGCTGTGTTGGGTTGCTTCTTGGAGACTGAACAAGCGTCTGTGATCAAGAGATTTTGAAGAATTAGTCTTCAATGGTATGATACTCTATCCCTTGATCTTATCTGAAAGCATGTTGTAATTTCGTATTTTGCATGACCTGTTAGTTTTCATTTTTTGTACTGTAATTATTATGTTCAATATCGAATGGAATTTGGAACGATCATTCCACTACTCATGGAAATCCTCATGTCTGATTTCCTTCAGTTCTCACCAGAAAGAAGGCCAGAGAAGGAAGAAAAATTTGAAGGTTCGTTTTCAGGCTTTTTCGGGCACTCGACGAAGAATCGTAGGTCTAGACCGAACCACTTGGAATTTCAAGCTGAACTTTTAAGGTATTATTGAATACCATTTCAAGTAAGTTTTTAGAAAGAATTTTAGAAGATAAGGTATGGGGTTCAAGTTACATATTTTGGAAATTAAACCTAGAATCTTTAATCAAGAAGGGAATTGTGGTTTAGGGCTTTTGGGAGAGATTTGAAGGCCTAGGTTTAACCACAAGGAATTTTATGCTGAAACTTTGAGGTAACATTATTACCAAAATTCTGAGCATGTTTGGAAAAGGAACTTTCTTAAAATGAGTTATAGTATTCAAGTTATTGACGATAGAAGTTGAATCTGGAAATTTTGGACGAACATGCAACTTTTTTCTAAGTATAAACTTGGTTAAAAGAGAAATCTCAAAAGGGAGACCAAAGTGGCAACTAAACTCTTATTCTTTTATGTTAGGAGCTATGTCCATAGGAGAGGCCTACCAAGCTTAGAAAATATCAAACCTAAAGATCCGTGAGTGACTAAATGTTTTCAAAATATGTATAAAAAAGGAACATGCATTCCTAATGAATTTCATGCTAGCATTCATGAGTTTTCCAAGCAACTAAGTTTATACTTATATTTTAAAGGGTTCATTGCATTTCTTAAGCATGATGTTATAAGTTATTTGAACGAGTTTTACTAATCCTAGCTCATGTTAAGATTGAATGAAATTGTATTGCAAACTACAAGTTTATAATTCGTGAAACATGCATGTTGAATTGTAATAATGCTCTTATGATGAAAGCTAGGTAAGTTCTATGCCTAAAGCTTATGATACTCAAATCTTCTATGAATGTTACGATTCTAATAAACCGAATACCAAAGGTATAGAAGGTATCCAAGGAAGTACCTAAGGTGTTGATGGTACTTAGTATACTCCACTTACACGAGGTAGTTCTATATGAGAGGCTAAAGTATGGGTCTCTTGGCCACAATCTTTATAATGGGACCGAAGTATGTGTCTCATGGCCATGAATGGATGTTGGGAGCTTGAGCTACGAATGCTCGTCCTCAACTAAGGTTTGAAGAATGTTTGATTATGGCGCTTTGATTAATGTATGATACTTTGTATGTTGCTTGAGATTATTTCCAACATGTTTACTATTTAGAATAATGTATATGAAAGGCTTGAGAGGAAAGCCAACCTTGACAATTCCAATCCTCGGTAAATAACTCATACTACTAATACACTTGTTTCGCTGCGTATCGGTCGTTACCGCTTCATGGAATATCCTCTCTTATTGATGTTATGGAGAAATCCAGTATCGATCAACTGTGCTAATTTGATTAAATAACTTCCTCATATTTGACTTCCCCATATCTGTATTTCTATGAGTCACTCACTGGACAACCAGCTCACTATTTTTAAATGTTTTCCTTTTTTCCAGGTAGCAGTCAGTTTTCTCGCGGTTGAACCCACTGTTGCTTACCACTCAAAGCTCGATTAGGAAGGAAGAAGCTATGGTTAAGCTTGTTTTGATGTACACATTTTTCAAGAGGAGTATGGGACTTATGAAACTTATTTTGGGACCATGCTCATTCTTATGCTATTTGTTGGACACATATTTGTTGTTTTGGAATTATATTTCAATTATTATGCTGGTTGAAGTCATATTTGATTTACTGCCAAGTCATCTTTGCATCTTAAGGTATTAAGCAGGTTTCACTTAAGTTAGCCAGTAAGTGCTGGCATGTAGTTCGGTAACTGTTGTTGGCATGTCCCCTTTTGATTTTAGAGGATAAACTAGGAGGGGGTATGACATCCTCAATAAGACGAATCCCTAAAATGGTAGGCATATTGAGTTGGCAATCTGGCCACTCTCACCCAAAAAAAAAAAAAAAAAAAAAAAAAAAAAAAAAAACTGCCTTCATAGACAGAAGTTCACAACTCACTCAGGATTCAGATCATGTCACCTATGGTCATCCTGGTGAAATGTAAGTCTCTATTATGAACGGCGTTAGATAATCAGTTTAGTCATTTCATGGTCCGGTCTTATATAAACTCTTTGTATAAGATACCCTTGCTCACATGTCTCCACATGAGTGATCAGGACTAAATCATTTGTAGCACTTTACAAAACTTGTAATATCTACAAAGCATGTCGTATCCGTAGTGTTACTGGGATAAGGTACCCAGCCTTATCCATCTACTATAGACCATTTAGGTTATCATTTAAATATGATCTACCTATATATCTCTACATATATGTTTAAATTACATAAAATAGCCTAGGATCTTAGTTTATGGATTAAGTGTATGCTTATAAAATAACAATTATTTTATTAATAACAATTTATTTATACGATGTTTACAAACTATGAGAATACTAGAGAGATTTAGGATATCAATCCCAATAGTCTGGTAGAACGAAAGTTCACTATATGAAGAGTTTAGCAATTACAACGAAAGTACTTATCTAATAGACTTCATCTTCAGTGACTCATGTATAACTTTCTCTTCAATTTCAACTTAGGCCTTCCTAAGTTTGAGCTCCCCTCACTTCCACAATAATGATTCTTCAGGCTTTGCATGAGATCCACTCAATACATCATACTTAGGCTCCCCGTAAGAGTGAGATCCCCACACATTCACCATATTTAGGTACCCCGTAAATAGGAATTTTCATTGTCTTCAACATACTTAGGCTCCCCCTAAATATAATATCAAATCAAACTTCTCCAAAGTCCTACAATGGCTGCCAAAAAAAAAAAAAAAAAAAACCTAAACGACAAATACAAAGATTTTCAATAACAATACATAGTGGTTAAGGCTTAGACAAACCCAAAACTCAAAACTCTCAATACACACTTTTCTAATAAAGTTGGCTAACCCTGAAACTGAATAAAAGAACAATATAAATCAGGCTAACTTTAAGAATATCTTTTAGGAGTGAATAAATATTCTATGCAGGAAAATAAGGAAGGCGGATAAGGAAATCTTCAAATCATGCAAACAGATATGGAAAAGATATTCTACAGAATCTGCAAGATATACAACAATGTTTATGACAATGTCTTTGACTTATTGCACAACATGTTACTTGAGTTTTGTCTGTATTAAAATCAGCCAACCACAATGTAGTCTTATGATAATATCAGTCAATGATGCTACAGTAACATATTGAGATCCTTGTGAAGAATGTTCTATATAAAGAATTTGCACTCCTTTGGAATTAAAGCATACCATAAAGTTTCAATATTTTTATGTAAAAAAAAAGCTAGAGGAAAGAAGAAGATTAAACTTATAGGAGAGAGAAAGGTAAGAGAGGACGATCAAGATTAAATAAAAGAAAGATTTAGGGAGGAAAAATGCTTGGATACATTTCGAGTTGTACCCATATTTGTGCATCCCACCTAAGTGTCTATCAATGAGTTGCCACATGACCAATTTTTCTTTTTTCAAAAAAGGTACTTTAACTAATACTTCTTTTCATTTGTAATTAAATGAGATGCATGAATCTAGGTATAGCCTAGACATCTAAGTATTGCTCATTAGATAATTAGCCTACTACATAACTAATATTTCACAAAATCTACTGCATAACTAATAATTCCATTTCAGCAACATTTTGGGACAATTTTAAATTTTAACCTTTTAATAAATTTTCTCTCATTTTTTTATTTCCTACTAATATATATATATATATATTAGTTCCAAAATTTCTATTAATTACATAATTAAGGATTTTATTTTTTGAAATATAATTCATTATATTATCTCTCATCAATAAATTTTTAAACACGTAATTCTTTCCTTATTAACATTATTTTTAAATTGGACTTTGTTTTTTCTATTAATTTTTAGTTGATATTCATTTAATGCAGAGTATTTTAAATTAATCATGTTGAATCAAGTTATGTTTCATATTGGTTATCATGCCTTCAAGCCTGATCTGAACTGTGTTGAGGAGCCCACGGGTCCTCCTACTATTCTCACTCTCAACTACAAACTTTTTAAAGGTAATAATGTTCCTTATCTCACTGCTTCTTTTCACTCTGATAATGAGGATGCTCTCAGTTCTTCCATAGTTGCTTCACCGTTTGAAAGACGTGTTATGCAGTTGTTGGCTATTGAATCTCGAGATCTGACTATTCAAATTTAGCGAGCCACTGAACGTACAATTGGATATCTTATTGTAGATTATGTGCCTGGTGGCTTCTACAGTCGGTGATGCTTATACCTCTAAGGGAGTCGATGATTTTACTACTCCTAATGTTTGACTTTATGTGTAGTTGGTGTTTTGTTTTTTAAGTCAAAAGGGGGAAAATGGTTGGTTGGGTTGTTGTTTTTTGGTTGCTGGTGAAAATGTTAGTTTATATTTAATGACTATATGGTGTGTTGTCGTTTGATGGTCTTTCGGATTCTATGAATGTTTTTATTAGTGAAAATGTTTGAAATCTGTTAAATCTGACATCGATTGTGCTCTTCCTCATCCTGTGAATTGGTTATTTCTTTGGATTATCAGTGGTTGTTGTGCTTCTACCTGGTGTGTTCTTCCTTAGAAAACAATACCCGAATGGGAAGTTTGTTAGAGATTTTGTGCTTCTAAATGGCTTTGCTATTTTGACTATTTCGATGATGTCTCACGAAATATCTCATAGAAGTTGATTTTGCAGAATATCTTTTTCGTTATCTAAAAAATTTTAGGTGTTTATTCGTACGATTTTATTTCCTTTTTTAGGTTGTGCAAATTTTATTTCACGGTTGTTTCCTCCTTTCCATTGTGCATATTTAAGAGGATGTACTTTTCATATTAGGGTTGGTTGTTTTGAAGAATACTTAAGTTGTTGTCTTGTGGTTGTATCAAAAACACAAGTATGTCAATCCTTGAGATTGTGAAGCTTTCACCATTGTTGATCTTAAGTGTTTCTTTCGATCTTATTAATTTGTTCTTCTATATTTTGAGAATGGGTTCTTATACTTAGGGGAGCCTAAGTTTTACCAAGTGAAGTGGTCTTCCTTAGAAGCAAGAAAGATAGAAATTCGAGTTGAGAGGGAATCTCACACTTAGAGGAGCTTAAGTGATCGTTCACTAATATTCTTATACTTAGAGAGAGTCTAAATACGTTGAAGGTGAGAGGATCTCACACATAAAACAAGCCTAAGTTTCATTGAGAGGGAGTATCACTTAGGGGGAGCCTCTAAGTGATCATATACCAAGTTAAGCTATTTGAGTGTCACTATAATTTTTGTTTATTTACACTAATAATTATGTCGTAATTGCTTGACTTTTATATTAGTGAAAATATCTTTCCATGGGCACATTACCCCCAAGACGTAGGTGGTTTTGCACTGAACTAGGTTACCAACTCGATGTTCTATTTTGGCTTTAATTTTCTATATTTATCTTTGATGTTCTTAGAATTCCTGTAACATCGTGTATAACAAGTTTGTACTGTTAGATAATCTAACATTTCAATTATCAAAATATTCCAATTACAATCTTAAAGTGACTATTTATAGCCTTACAAGAAATTAAGAAAAATAATTAATTAATTATAAAATGCCAATCATTAATCTAAATTAACAACTAAACATATATTAAACATAAATATATTAATGATTTTTTTTAAATGACAAAACTGCTGAAAATATTTACATATTATAGCAAAATATCGTAATCTATCTACGATAGATCGTGATAGATCTATCATGATAGAGATAGGCACAAATAATAGTCTATTACGATCTATCGTGGTCTATCGTGGTCTATCACATATAAATAACGAAATTTTGCTATATTTATAAATATTTTTGTTCATTTTCATGACTAATTATTTTTATATTTTTTAAGATATATATATATATATATATATATATATATATATATATATATAAGCCCAAACCCCAAACCCCAAAGTCCAATTCCCATTTAATACCTTTATCTAAAAGCACAAAGTCTAAGACCAACTCCTAAGCTCAAATCTAAAAACCCTAAACTAACATTTTTCTTTTTGGGAATTGGAGTGTATGGCGGTTTTTGAAGTTTCATTCGGAAAAATAGCAAAACCATCCAGGAATAAGAATTACGGCAACTCATGTGACATGTACATGGCCGTTTGATTTGCCCTTGACTTGTTTGGGATGTTGTTGTTGATGTAACTACAAATACAGGGTAATTCGAATAGAGAAAGCATGATCGAGATATATGTACAGAATAATTGTTGATAGACAACTGCCTTCCTAATTTTACTCATATAGTTAATATAACTTCTATATTTTATTATTATTTTAAATTCTATTTAACCACTTATCAAATTTATCTCACCTTAATAAAATATCCAGATTTTAAAATCAAATTTATATTTGAAATAACCGTATATTATTAAAACTTCTTTCCTAATTTTTAGATAACACGATATCTATATTTTGTTATTAACTTAGATTATGTTTAACAACTTTTCGAATTTATCTCACCTTAATAAAATATTCAGATTTTGAAACCAAATCTATATTTGAAATACCCATATATTACCCTGATTTGCTCATGACCACAAATTTCTAAATCTCTGATTTTCCATTGTTGTTGATGAAACTAAATAACAGGTAATTCCAACATAGAAAATGGGGTCGAGGTATACAGGGTAATTGTTGATATTTGTCAAGGACAACTGCCCTCCTAATTTTGCAACATAATCTCTATATTTTGTTATTATTTAGATTCTATTTAACCACTTTTCGAATTTATCTCACCTTAATAAAAATCAAGATTTTCTACAAAATTTATATTTGAAATATCCACATATTATTAAAACTTCTTTTATCCATATATTTTATTCAAATCTCTATATTGTTTTTCATAATTGTATATATATATTTTTAATTAGCTGTATATTTCTCACATTTTTATTAAATTAGTTGTATATGCTATTTTTTATATTATTATAACATTTTGGGAAAAGAAATATCATTTCTAAAAAAATACAAGAATCAATTGGATTATTACTCCATACATTGCCATCACTTTTTTATTTACACAAAGGTTTCATCGATTTAGGTTTTTTTGTTGTTTCTTTAATAAGCTACTGTTTTTGCTATAACTTTACAATTAGGATTTGATTTAAAATAAACCAATCTCTTCCATAATTACTTCATGAATTGATTTAAAATAAACTAATCTTCCTCATTTTTCTCCCTTAATTGATTCAAAATAGCTATTGTTTTTATTTGATTTAACCATTTTTCGAAAATATTCATAATTAATAAATATTTAATTTTTTTATCACCATTTGGATTTTAATTTATAATACATCTTTAGATTTTATATTATTTTATTCATTTTTTATTATTCTAAATTCAAATTATTTTTTTTATTTTAATTAGGATTTTCTAGAATATTTTATACATATTATCATCTAATAAATTGTATATTTCATTTAAATTTGTTTTTTTTCTGTATTTTTAATTACCTTTTATTCATTATCATCTAATTATATCATTATATCATTATATCATTAATTTGTCTTTTTGACAAACAAATACGTATTCACTTTTGTAATCTTGTTGTTTTTGCTATGCCTCTACAATGAGTTAGATTTTTTTCATAGGTTTTTGTGGTTGATAAAGTTATAAATACATTGTAATTGTTGAACCTTATGAAAATGGAATTATGAATACAGTGTAATGATAAATAAATGAACTCCTTTCCTGATTTTTCTCCTCGAATTATATTTGAATTTATATTTTATTATTAAATTAGATTTTTATCTAAATACTTATCGATTTTTTTAATCAGAATAAACAAAAACTTATTGTTTTTCTCTCCAATTTATATTTGAATTTATTTTTTATTATCAAATTTGATTTTATCCAATTAACTTTTGATTTGTATACATGTTTGTTAAAAATTCAATTTTATCTAAATATTTTTTATTATTTTATACATATTATTATCAAATTAATTTGATTTTTTTTTCTTTATATTTTCGATGTTTTCAATTTTTCATATACAAAGATGTAAAAATGGCTTGTTGAACCTAAAAAGAAACATACAAATGGAAATTAAATTTTAAATGTTTGAAACATGTAGATGTGTATATATATATATTTCACTTTATTATTAATATTAATATTAGTATTCTTATTCTTATTCTTATTTTATTATCATCATCATTATTATTATTTATTAAAAGAAGATAACAAAAAACCCTGCCCCAAAATCTCATTTTCTCCTTTGCAATCTTACGTCTTCATTGGTTCAACAACTCTTTCTTAATTTCATCATCTTGGCTAGCTTTTAACAACCACCCTTGCCAGGTTGCCGATATTTCGCTGGTCACATCATCATGAAGTTGCAATTCCTTCACATATTCATTTGCCAACAACAACTTTCCTGGTAAAATCAACTTTGCTCTTTCTCATGATCGAGGAAGTCTATTGTTATATACATCTATATGTTTCTAATGACAATGACCCCCATCGACTTCTCGTCATCTTCCCTTGCATAAAGAACCATATTGGGTGATTTTTAATTTTGCTTCTGGAATGTTTAGATACTATGTATTTAAGGTTCAAGAATGTCAGGTAGAGTGTATTTATGGTATTCAGGTTGTTTTTGAAGCAGTGCATTTTCTTTTGTACTTAATTTTGTTGTTTTAGGATAGTTTTGTCTAATTAGTATTTTTTATTATATAAATTTGTTTTGCTATTTTTATAATTTTGAAAATTTTTTGTCATTTTTACAAATGAAACTTTAAAATTTGTTGTTTCTCTTGTCAGCCCTTCTTTTTTTTTCTTTTCAGCAAAGCAATCAGCATCAGCCTCCTTCACGTCTGGTCTACCTCCGCAATCAGCCTATGTCCTATCGTTTTCCTTCTTCAAAATTTCAATCTTAAAAAATCAACGAGCGTTCAACTTCAAGTCATTCACGTCAACCCTACTTTAAATCTTAAAAGTCATTCAATGTCAGTGAGCGTTATTCTTCTTCTTCGAATCTTTAGCAATCATCGTCAACCCATGCCCGATTTGTCGTTCTTCTTCTTTGAATCTTCCACAATCAGCATCAGTGAGCATTGAAGACATTCATGTCGAGCGTTCAACTGTCAGTGAGTGTTGAAGTCGTTCACGCCTGATCTGTCGTTCATTCATGTTGTTCACGTTGACATTTGTTCGTCGGGTTTGTACGCCCAAGCTGTTCACATCCATTCAAGCAGGGTCTGAACATTCGGTCCCCTTCACAGTTCACGACTTCACGTCTTTCGTTCAGTGTAAGTTACGAACTCTATTTTTCCTTTTTTAATCATATATTTGTTTCTTAAAATTTTTGTTAAAATGTTGAAATATTTGTTGTTGATATATTTCGAATTTATTAAGTTTGTTACACTGGTTGTTGAAAATTCAATCCTCGTAATTTGTTAATTCTATAAAATTGAATACTAAAACAGTAAAAAAAAATCAACGAATTTGAGAGTTTAGATCCAAATATAGATAGACTTTAAAATTGGGTCAAAACATAATATTAAAATAAGGTATTATTCACAAGCTTATAATTTAAAAAACTAGAATTTGTCTTCATATAGATAGACTTTAAAATTAGGTATTATTCACAAGCTTATTTTTTCTTTATTTTTTATAACTTATTAGGTTCCAAAAAATAATGTCTTCATCACCTTCTACAAATAAAGATTCTCAAGTCTTATTTCAAGTCCAATTCCAACTCCAAGCCCAAATCGGAGCCAACTCCAATCCTAAATTCAACACCATGCTCCTCAAATGACGATAATGAATCTTCATAATTGTATTATTCTTAATAAGGACTCCATTGAGAAGGGATCTTTAAAGAGGAGATTGACATGAGTTTTTTTGGAACCATTTTAAGAAGCAAAAAATAAATGAAGTAGATAAGATGGTTTGTAGTTATTGCAAACGAAAAAAAAGTAAAAATGGAACCAAACATTTACATGACCATATCAAGATATGCCTCTATATACGGTTTATATATCTTCAATCAGGAAACTGCAATAGAAGAATTAGCTAGGATGATAATCAAACATGAATATCCTCTTTTAATAGTTGAGCATGAAGGTTTTAGAGAATTCTGTAATGTCATCTAACCGTTATTTAAGATGGTGTTTCAATAAAGAAGGAGATCTTGAAAATTTACGAGATTGAGAAGTTGAAAACTATGATATTGTAGAATGATGACGTTGCTGAATGAGATCAATGGAAAATTTTCCCTTACAGTGGACATGTGGACTTCCAACCACCAAACAAAAGATTATATGGTTGTCATTGTACATTTTGTTGATGATAGTTAGGTTTTGCGAAACAAAACAATCAGGTTTATATATGTCCCTTCTCCACACACTTCTAAGGTGTTTCATGAAGAAATAATAGAATGTCTGTTAGATTGAAATATTGATAAAAAAATTTCATCTTTAACCGTAGATAATTGTAGTACAAATGACTTCATGGTTAATATGCTTGTTGACAGTCTTTCTAGAAACTTAATCTTGGATGAGAGTTTATTTCATATGCGGTGTTGTGCTCATATTCTGAATTTAATTGTGAAAAATGGGTTAGAAGTTAAAGCAGATGGGATTGAAAGAGTTCGTAGTAGTGTGGGTTTTTGGGTGCATATACAAAAAAGAAGGAGAAATTTGAGGAAATTGCTCGTTAGTTGAATGTTTATGAAGGTAAGATATTGAGTCTTAATTGTTGTACTAGGTGGAATTCTATATATTTTATGTTAGCCACTACATTGAAGTACAAGGCTGTTTACAAGTGTTTGCCTTTAGATCAAGATTGGGTATTAGCAAAAGAGATATGTGAGAAAAATATTTCATCATGTGACTGAAATATTTTCTGGATCTAAATATCCTTCTGTTAATCTTTTTTTCCGGGACAAATTGTAGCTTCCAAGAGATAAGAGACATGACTTCCAATATGATTTCAAAGTTTGATAAGTATTGAAAGAAAATTCATGGGGTAATGGTCATAACTGTAGTTTTAGATCTTCGTTATAAAATGAAGTTGATTGAGTCTTACTTCACTATAATTTATGGAGATACCTTTTTTCTTGATGTGGAAAGGATTAAAAAATTTTGTTTATATTTAGAAAAAGAATATCACCTAAAACATGAAAGTGAAGATGATGATTATCGCTCTAAAAATTTAGATGGAACATCAAAGAATAAAGAATTTGATGGTTTTAATGATTATGACTTGTATCAAATTCCAATAAGATGAATCAGAAGCAATAGTTTGATGCATATTTGCTAGAAATTGAAAGGGAGAAAATATCCCATTTTACAAGAAATTGCTAGAGACATATTAGCTATCCCCTTATCTAGTATTCTATCAACGTTAGTTTGTTTACGTTGTTTTACCTATCTTTAACATTTAATATATAAATAAATATCTTTTTTTGTATTATAAATATGTGACAACATAAGGTACTAGCACAGGAAAAAAACTGGTTAAGAAGATGCTGACTAAGGTATCTTCAAGAATTAACATTATTTTCATGGTACTTTTTAAAGCTTGTTATCTAGTTATTTTTGTGACAATATTTGTTAACTATATTTCAAATATAAGGATAATACTCACAACTAAGGATTGAATGATGTCGAGAAAAAAGAAAATTTTGAACGTAAAGTCATCAGAGAAGAGAGAAAGACGAGTAATTTATGATTATGTTGTTGTATTTGTAAATGTATTAAGACATGTGACTTTCATTGACTTCCAACTTTTATTGAACTTTATTTAATATAAGTTGTAAATTTATTTAATGGATTTTTGAGTTTCTAAGTTGTGTTTATTTCATGGATTAGTCTATTAAATTTTATTTTATTTTTTGTGGACTAGTGCAATTTTAAATAAAGTGACTTGAATTAAAAAAAAATATTAAATAGAATCCTCACAGGGAATTAATAGAGGAATCCGAGGAATGAACAGAAGAATCCCCGCGAAGAACTATCTAAGGCATCCCAGGGGAAATGACGAATGGGGACCCCGTTTCCCAACGAGGATGGGATCAAGTGAATTCCCCCCACGAGGCCAGGGAACCCCCCCTCCCCCCATCCTAGCCCTAGCTCCTTTACCAACCCTACAAACAGAAGTAAAATTCACCATCATTAAAATTAACAAAGAATATATTTTTTTTAAATACAATTGAGGGATGACGGTGTGAACCTCCAATTATTAAGGAAGGAGGTCATGTTCATTATGTTGAGTAAAACTCACTTTGGCAAAAAGGATATCATTAAAGAAACAAAAATTGACCAGCGCTTCAAGTACCTGATTAAAATTAAATTTTAAATAAAAAAGGAAAATCTCAAATATTCTTTAAACCCAATATCGCATATTTTTTTAAAAAAATTAATAATAATTAAAATAATAATTATAAAAAAAAAAAAAAAAAAAAAAAAAAAAAAAAAAACATCAGCCCCATTCGAAACGTGGAATAGCTGTTTATAAAGCCCTCGAAGAAAATTTTTCATCACCTTAGTTTTGAGCTTTTGATCAGATCAACAATTCAAATTACAATTATACACTCACAAAATATAAGAGACAAAGGATATTAAAAATAAAATGTGTATTATTTGTACTTCGTTCAGAAATGTACAAGACTTTGCATAAACTAATTTTGAGCTTCATCTTCAAACTTGCCAACTAAAATCTCAAGAGACCACCACATGGATCACCCAATCATCATATAGAGAATATAATTAAGGGTATCAATATTACTTTTTTCGTCACCCTCTCTTCCCTCAACCCTATAAAAACCACCCAATCTCTTCCCTTTCTCCCACCACCAATCCTTCAAAATCCTTTCAAACTTTTAAGAGAGACCCACCTCGGGAAAAGAATAACAAAATCTTTAATGGCTTCCAAAGCTTCAACCGCTCTTGCTATCCTCCTTTCTCTCAATCTCCTTTTCTTCTCCCTTGTCTCAGCTTGTGACAATTGCTATGTCCCTGCCCCACCCAAGCCTAAGCCATGCCCGCCCACAAAGCCAACCCCTTCCTCTGGCTATGGAAAGTGTCCTAAGGATACCCTTAAAATCGGAGTATGCGCCAAGCTCCTCGGTGGGCTCGTCGACCTTACCATCGGCAAGCCCCCGGTGACCCCACGCTGCACCTTGGTTGAAGGCCTTGCTGATCTTGAAGCTGCTGTCTGCCTTTGCACTGCCATCAAGGCTAGCGTTTTGGGCAACAAGCTTAAAATCCCTCTCCACCTCAGCTTGCTCCTTAATGTCTGCAAGAAGAATCTTCCCAATGGATTCCAATGCTGACTTTATATAATTAGTTTTTCACTGTTCTTGAATCTTTGAGTGTTTTAATGTCTTGTGGTTGTATGTTTTTTCGTTTTTAATTTACTACAAATTATTACTGGTTGTACAATTGGTTTCATTGGTTATTTGCCTTGATAGAGTTCAATAAAAAATTTGCCTATTGCCTAATTTCTATTTTGAATATTTACTTTTCAAGGTTCCGACAACAATAAAACACAATCCTAGATATTCTGAGTTGTGGGAGTAATTTGACATAAATTATGAAGGAAATGTTTGGTTTTAATGATGCAAAGAACACATAAATTTGAAAAAATAGATGGAATGAAAACATAGTTGTATAAATGTAGCTATCGATTAATATATTATATATGTTATTTTGTGTGAAGTTCAAAATAAATTGAGTTTATAACATAAAATAATATAAAATTAGTTTAATATTATGCATTGTAAATTTTGGTTAATTATACAAAATACACCTGAACTAATTGGGAGGTGGTTTTCAATTATATCTCTATACCTTTGAATTTCATTTTAACCTTTAAGCTTCAAAATTATATTATAGATTACTCTTTGAGGTGTTTTTATTTGTTATAATGAAACATAAATTGATGTGATGGCTAAATGTAAAAATTGAAACTACATATTAGATAACGTCGTTTTGATAATTTATAAAAAAAAAAAAAGGGTAAAACACAAAGATGTTATAAGTCAGGAAAGATATCACAGACAAAGGTAACAATAGGAAGAGATATAAGAGAGAAAGAACACAAAAAATTGTTAACCGAGTTCGGTGTAACCACACCTACATCGAGGAGGCTCTCACCTAGGTGAAAAGAAATCCACTAGTAAGTAATTTAGTTCTACAACATCCACTTCAAATAAAATTACATAAAATCAGCTTACACATAATCGAATTACTAGTGAGGAGGCTCCCCCTAACACGAATACTGCTTTTAAATGAGTCCACAGATTTAGGTTCTCCCTAAATCTGTTGCCACAGCAATGACCTCACCTTCTCTTCACCTATCAGATGAATACCCATTCACCTGATGTCTCGAACAATTCTACTAACAAACTTCTTGAACACAACAAGCTTTATAGAGAATAGTCGCTCTACTTCACAAAGATAACCCTCATGCAATTCCACAGTCTTCATACAAAATATTTTCGAACTAGAATCTTTTATCAAAGGCAAAAGAAAATTTGCCTAAGAGAAACAAAAACCAACCGATAAATATAAACCATACAAGAAAAGGAGACCAATATTGGTGGCAAGAATAAAAGGAAAATATCTCATCAATAAATCTATCATCGATAAGAAAAGAATAATTCAATCATGTGAGAGACAAGATATACAACTAAAATAAAAGAAAATATTATCTACCAACCACAGCAATAACAAACTCCCCATTTAGCATAAGTTTTTCTTTTATCATAAAGAACCAAAGAGCTTAATAAGAATGAGAAGAAACCAATCACTTCATTAAGAGAAAATACAAATTACAAATCGGGCAAGAACAAGATCAAATCAACCCAAACGGAACAAGGCAAATAGGCCAGGCAAAAAAACACCCAAAAAATGACACAGCAAACAAGACAGTCTAGACCAAATAGCACAAACAACATATACAAAACAACACAACTACTTCTCGTCCTTTTGCCAAGAAGCAGAGGCCACATCAGAGCGCGGAAGAGAAAGACTGAGAAGATGAACCAACACATCAATTTAAGCTCGCCGATCAGAAAAATCACAAATAATAGTGGTTAAAAAGCAAAACTCAATGGATAAGATACGAGTACCCAGCTCAGTACAAATCACAAAACCCTAAAATTGAAAGTAAATATAGTACCAATTTGATATAAAATACTAGCATGTTTGATACAAAACCCTAAAATAGAAAAAGAGACGTTGGAACAATGCATTGGAAAACACCAAGTTGTTATGATTATACGAAACAGAATAGCATGTTTCACACTGTGAGTAGAAGTAGATAACTGACCAGACTCAGGCCACTTAGATTGAATGCCACCTGTAAGCTCGGTAAAAAACTCCTCAGTGGAAGGATGGGGAACATCCAAAGAAGGAGACTCTTCACGTCCAAGATAAGCATTAATAGTGGCAGGAGAAAAGCAGCGACCACGAATGTGAACCTTTTGATAGCCTTAGCTACTAGGATCATCAAACTTAGACGGAAGGGTGACAATAAACTTTATCAGTAACTGAGGATAAAAGGAACCCAAGTCCACAATAGTCTTAAGAAGACCAACATGTTAAAGAAGATCAATAATCTCCAAGCACGATTTGGTCCCATCAGAAAAAGTTTTCTCATCAACAATACGGTGTTACACAACATATTTCCAATGCTGAACATTATCCACATTGTGGAAGGATATTCTGTCAATAGGAACAGTTAGGACATTAGGAGGAATTTTTCGACGACAAATTTTGGTCTGAGGCTTGTTCCGAACAATAGCAACATCATCTTTACTACTTGACTCAAAAAGTTAAGTAGAAGAATCAGAGACACAACCAGCAGTTTGCTGCACAGAGGGAGTGCTTTTGGACCGAGTACGAGTGGATGGGCCATAATCGTAGAAGCTGACACAGAAGTCCGCTTCTTCATCTTCCTAATTGATCAAAAGGAATGTTATCATCAGATGAAACAGAAGTTATCTTACTGAAGGAACTAACATCATCAGACTCAACAAAGGAGGAGGATAAAGGAATGGTGAAGTTCAAATGCGAAAGCGAGATCGTCCCAATTTTAGTTTTTCACATAATTGAAGTTTACAGAACAATAAATATTAAACATTATCAACAAATTATAGCATGCAATAAAGGAAGAGAAAGAGTTTGGATTAACTTACCCTTGAAGCCAAAACTTTCTTCATGAAAGCCTCCTCTCCGGTCATGATCAATCACGAATCAAAAGGCCGTCAACGAGGACACCACCATGAAAGCAACCTCCGTATTGTCTATAGGGGAAGAGAATTCTCAAGAGTGTGTGGGCTCTGACTTTTGGGAGAGGGAGAATAGTAATTCGAGAGAAGAAAATTCTCCTGATAGATTTTTCAAATCGAAATTTTACTGAAAGTGTGCTCTATCAAAAACGATGTAGAAGCATTCAAACTCTCACATCCACGAGCATGATCACATTAAGAGAAAAGAGTAGGGGGGGGGGGGGGGGGGGGAAGGTTACAACTGCATCCTCAATTAATTTTCCAAAAAAAATTATTTACTAAACTTATGTTATATCAAATATAACACATAACATATAGTTTTCATATTGTATCAAAGATAATATAGCCTATAGTTCGTTTCTCTCTCAATAATGCATGACATTTAATATAAATCACATTTATACTAAATTTAATTATATGAATCTCATTCATATAATTAATATTTGAATCATATTCAAATATTTAATTACTCTCAAATAAACGTTATATTATAATGCATCAATACATTATTTAATTATATCACATACAATTAATTCCCTCGATTAATTTGAACAATTCAAATTGATCCAAAATTAATTTTCAATAATCCATGTTGAGCTATAGATGATACCTTATGGACCTGTAGATTGAAGCTCTAATGGTACTTGAATAGTTAATTAAACTTCTTTAATTAAAATTTTCAACATCCATTAACTGTCGATCACTCCACTAAAGACCAACAGCTGTACTCTTCGCACTACAGATATATTTTTGTGTCCATTGGATATAACCAGACAACAGTGCAATAACTCTTCACAATTTTCTTGTAAGTACAACTGGTCCAAAATTATCGTTTTGCCCCTATAGTTACATCTAACTCCTTAAATACCACTGATCTCTCTAATGAATAATAAGCCATAATCCAATTATGACCAAATCCCTCTTGGTCCAAGAGAGGGTGTAGCGCCACATTGTTCAAGCTCCAGAATCAACCCTTAAGGGAGCAATTTATCTACTTACCCTGACATTAGGGAAGAAGTGAATTCCATCTTGTGTAGTTATGTTCCCAATTTCCCAATCAGACGAATCCCCAAAATGGTAAGTTTATTGAGTCGACAATCTGGCCACTCTCATCCATACAAATAAAAGGACCGCCTTCATAGGCAGGAGTTCACAGCTAACTTAGGATTCAGGTCATGTCACCTATGGTCACCTATGGTCATCTTAGTGAAATGTAAGTCTCCATTATTAACAATGTTATATAATCCGACTAGTCATTTCATGATCCGGTCTTATACAAACTCTTTCTATAACATACTCCTGCATGAGTGATGTAGACCAGTTCATTTGTAGCACGTTACAACACTTGTAATATCTACAAAGCAGGTCGTATTCGTAGTGTTAACTTGATAAGGTACTCAGTCCTATCCATCTACTACAAACAATTTAGGTTATCATTAAGAGCATTATGTAAAGAGACTATTCATTTCTTGGTCCAGTCTTATACAAACCTTTTTGTATAGAACACCCTCGCTCAAATGTCTCCAGGGGAATGATCAGAATCATATCATTTGTAACACTTTACAGCAATTGTAACATCTACAAAACGAGCCATATTTATATTTTCACAAGGATAAGGTACCCAACTTTATCCATCTACTATAGACCATTTAGGTTATCACTTAAATATGACCCACTTGTATGTCTCTATATACATGTTTAAGCTATAGAATATAACCTTGGATATTAGTTTAAGTTGAATGTCTGATAAAATATCGCGTATTTTATTAAATAAAAAAATCGTTTGTACATTACAATTACAAAATAGAAAAGCCATGAGATTTAAGGCATCAACCCCAATAATCTACTACTTATTCTAAAGCTAGTGGGGTGTAAATCATAAAAGTCACACTAATATAAAAGTACATAAAACAATAAATTTGGGCATAATATGCACCCAGTACAAAATCTCTCACTTGTCTTAGACTAGATGTGGCCTATCCAGTAGACCCATACTCTGCAGGTGACTCTTAAACACCTTATCCATGAGGGCCATTGTCAATGAAAAAGCAATGTTGTTCATCGAAGCTATCTGCATGATGGTCACGTCCCCACGATGCACAATCTCCCGAATAAGATGATACTTTCGCTCTATGTGCTTCCCACACTTGTGACTCCTAGGCTCTCGGATATTAGCCACAGCACCACTATTATTAAAATAAAGGGTAATAAGCCTAGACATATCTTAAACCACTTCCAGACCAGTCAAGAACTTCCTGTGCCATACAGCTTCCTAGGCAACTTCACAAGCCACCACTTACTCAGCCTCTAGAGTGGAGTCAGCAATGCACCCCTACATGATGCTCTTCCAGACTACTTTCCCTAATTAAGAGTGAACACTGATCCTGATGTGGATTTCTTAGAATTCTTATCAGTCTGAAAATCGGAGCCTGTATATCCTGTAAGGATCTAATTCTTAGAACCATACATAAGCATGTAGTCCCTCGTTCTCCGTAGATTCTTAAGGATAATCTTAACAGCGGGCCACTAACCAAATCTTGGATTAGACTGATATCTACTGACTATTTCCCACTGTATAGTAGATGTCAAGTCTAGTACATAACATCACATATATCAAGCTACCAATAGCTGACGCATAAGGGATCCATCTCATTTCCTCAACCTCTTGAGATGTCTTAGGACACTATTCCTTAGACAAAATAACTCCATGCCTGAAAGGAGTAAACTCCTCCTAGAGTTCTGCACTGAAAAATTGACAAGCATCTTGTCAATGTACGATGCCTGAGAAAAGATTGGCATTTTCTTCTTTTAAGCTCTAAAGATCTAAATGCCCAGAAAAAACTATGCCTCTCCCAAATATTTCATTTCGAATTGGGTTCCTAGTCAATTCTTAAATTCAATCAGCATGCCTACATCATTCCCAATAAGTAGGATATCATCTACATACAACACAAGAAAAGCTACTAAATTGTTGATGATTTTCTTGTAAACACAAGGCTCATCAACCTTTTGATAAAAGTCATAAGATTTAATCACAATATCAAATCTTATTTTCCAAGATTGAGAAGTTTGCTTCAATCCTTAAATGGACCAATTAAGCTTGCGAACCTTTTGCACTTGACCTTGGGTTATGAATTTTCAGACTACTTCATATAAATGGCCTCTTCAAGGTTGCCATTTAGAAAAGCAATCTTGACGTTCATTTGTTAAATCTCATAGTCATAATATGAGGCAATGGACAAAAGTATCTGGATAGACTTCAACATGGAAACAAATGGGAAAGTCTCCTTATAGTCGACTCCCTCAACTTGGGTATAACCCTTTGCCACAAGTCTAACCTCAAAAGTTTGCACCATGCAATCAACACCCTGTTTTCTCTTATAGATTCACTTGCAACCTATAGGTTTTACTTCATCAGGTTGATCTACAAGATAAAAAACTGAATTGAAGTACATAGACTTCATTTCGAGATCCACATCTTTGATCCATTTATCTTTTTCAACATCCTCCATTGCCTTCTTGTAAGACAATGGATCCTGAACATCTTCGTCAGCTACAATAGCTAGGGTTTCTATTAAACCCATATAACGAACAGGACGATTCGTAACCCTCCCACTACATTGAGGCTTCCTCAACACTCTAGGTAGATGTGACCTACTAGATGAACCAACTTTAACAACTGAGGTGTTGGTCTCTTCAACAACTCTTGTTGAAGGTTCAGTAGTTTCACTAGAAAATGTAATCAACACTATTTTACTATGGGGCTTATGTTATCTTATCTGGTCCTCTTCTAAATATGTAGCATTTATTGATACAAACATCTTATTATCATTAGGATCATAGAGGTAACTACCCCTCCTTCATTTAGGGTAACCTACAAATAGGCACAATTTTGAATGAGATTCCAATTTCTTAGGATTTGCCTCAAGCACATATACTGGACAACCCCAGATCCTGAAATGGCATAAAATACCTTAATAACCATTCCATAATTCCAAAGGTGTTTCAGTAACACTCTTGGAAGGAGCGCAATTCAAAATGTATGTTACAATATGTACTGCATAACCCCAAAACGAGTTAGGTAAGGAAGCATAACTCATCATAAACTGAACCATGTCCAAGAGAGTTCGATTTTTTCTTTCTGATAAACCATTCTACTTAGGTGTACTAGGTGTTGAGAGTTGGGATACAATTCCATACTCCATCAAATAGTCTTGGAATTTTAGATCCAAATGCTTTCTACCTCAATCAGATCAAAATATTTTAATCGTTTTATTTAATGCATTTTCAACCTCAGCCTTGTACTCCTTGAAATTTTCAAGGGCTTCAAACTCATGTTGCATTAAATAAATCTATCATATCCAGAATAATCATCAATAAAAGTGATTAAATATTCAAACCAATCTATTGCCTTAACATTCATCAGACGACAGAGGTCTGAATGTACAAGTTCCAAGGGTTCTTTGACTTTATGACCTTTTCCAGTAAAAGATCTTTTAGTCATTTTTCCTTCAAGGCATGACTTACATATAGGTAAAGAATTTTCTTCTAACTCGCTCAGAAGTCCATTCTTGACCAGTCTCTCAATTCGTGCCAAACATGGGTATTTTCCTTAGCAGAAATTTTTTTCTTTTATCTTGAGTTATAGTGGTTTTAAACAATTTAGTATTCAGGACAAGTTTAGTTCCTAATAGTCTTAGCATATAAATATTATCTTCTATCTTAGTAGAATAAGAATCTATACCATTCTTAGAAATAAACGCTTTATTTAAAGAAAATGTACAGAATAATTTTCTTCAATTAAACACTTTACATAAATTAAGTTCCTCGTGAAATTAGGAACTGCATATACATAGTCCAACAAAATATAACTTCTCTATCAATTAAATTGGAGTCTTCTCATTTCCTTAATTGATATGACGTGCTTAGTTGCAACATACATCGTCATCTCTCTAGTATCCAACTACCATTGATGACGGAAAAATAGAAGTCAATTTTACTCGACAACTAAAATCCCATGGACGCGGTATGCAATACATGTTCTTAAGATATGCATTGATAGTCATGCATTGATGGTCATGCGTTGGAATGAATATGCAACAACGAATGTATGCGATGACCATGTGTCCTATCAAAAGTTTTCTTACGCTCACGCCAAGTATAACGCGAATGCAAGTTTCTCGGGTGATCCGAGGTTGAATACGGGGACTTGTAGCAAAATGAATGCGGTAATGTGCATGCGGCGGCTAAATAAAAGAATATTGGAGGGGTTACAAAGTTAACACTACTCTTACTCCTAGCTAACAGATAACGCAATGAGAATATGCTTGAGAGATATAATATACAATAAACTACAGTATACTCTATACCCCAATATCATTTCCCACTTGCCCTAGACAAGATGTCGCGTGTCTCGTAGACCCAGATTCTCCAGATGATCCTCGAACACTTTAGCCATGAAAGACTTTGTAAACGGATTAGCAACGTTGTGCTCTAATGCAATCTTTGTGACTATCACATCACCGCGATGCACAATCTCCCTGATCAAGTGGTATTTATATTCTATATGCTTGCCTCTACGATGGCTCCGAGCAACTTCCAAATCTGTAAGGAATTTTCTCAGCCAAACAGCCTCCTTACCTGCTTCACAAGTAGCTACGTATTCGACTTCCATAGTGGAGTCAGCGATGCATCCTTGCTTGATACTTCGCCACACTATAGCCCCTCAATTCAGAGTGATCACTGACCCCGATGTCGATTGATGAGAATCTCTATCAGTCTGAAAGTTAGAGTCTGTGTATCCTGTAAGGATCAGATTCTTATCTCCATACACGAGCATGTAGTCCCTCGTTCTTCGAAGATACTTGAGGATCGTCTTGACCGCCATCCAATGATCTACTCTTAGATTGGACTAATAACGACTAACAATCCCTACTGCATAGAAAATGTCTGGTCTGGTACACAATATTGCATACATTAAGCTTCTAACAGCTAAATCATAGGGAATCCATCTCATCTCTTCAACCTCTTGAGGCGTCTTAGGACACTGATCCTTAGAAAAAATGATTCCATGCCTGAAGAGTAACAAACCTCTCTAGGAATCTTGCATCTTGTACCTGATCAAAATTTGATCGATGTACGATACTTAAGACACGGCTAACCTCTTGTTCTTACGATCCTAAATGATCTAGATCCCTAGAACATACTACGTCTCACCTAAATCTTTCATTTGAGACTGGGCGGCTAGCCACTTCTTAATGTCAGTCAGAAACCCTACATCATTCCCAATGAGTGGCATATCATCCATATACAGTAAAAAAAAAAAAAAAAGTTACTGAGTTGTTGATGATATTCTTGTAAACACATGGCTCATCAACGTTCTAATTAAAGACAAACAATTTAACCGCACTGTCAAATCTAATATTCCACGATCTTAACGCTTGTTTCAACCCATAAATGGACCTATTAAGCTTGCAAACTTTTTGTTCTTAATCTGGAATTATGAACCCCTCTGGTTGAGCCATGTAGATGGTCTCTTCAAGATTACCATTAAGAAAGGAAGTCTTGACATCCATTTGCTATATCTCATAATCATAAAATTTGACTATGGACAAGAGTATCCTGATAAACTTTAGCATGACAACAGATGAGAAAGTTTTCTCATTGTCCACTCCCTCGACCTGGGTATAACCCTTTGCGACGAGTCTAGCATTAAAGGTTAGCACCTTTCCATCTACACCTCGCTTTCGCTTGTAGATCCACTTACACCCTATAGGTTTTACCCCATCAACCTTATCCACAAGCTCTCAGACGTTATTGAAGTACATAGACTCCATCTCCTAGTTCATGGTCTTAATCCACTCATCCTTGTCAACATCCATCATTGCTTGCTTAAAAGACAATGGATCCTCAACCCCATCATTAGAAATGACGTTCTAAGCTTCAGTCAAACCCATGTAGCGCTCAGGTGGGCTCATAACCCTCCCACTACGTCGAGGAAGTCTCAACTCTTGAGCTAGTTGACTAGATGAATCGACCTCAACAACTCTTGTTGATCTGTCAGTTTGTTCAACAACTCTTGTTGAACCTTCAATAGTCTCAATCTCACTAGAAATCTCACGTAAAACAAGCTTACATAGTAGTTTATGATCTCGGATGTGGTCTTCTTCGAAGAAGATAGCATTTGTAAAAACAAACATTTTATTCTCACTCGGATCATAGAAGTATCCACCCCCATTTTCCTGGGGTAGCCAACAAAAAGGCAAACTTTCAAACGAAGTTCCAACTTCTTCGGGTTAGTCACTAGCACGTGGGCCGGACACGCCCAAATCCTAAAGTGGCGTAAACTACATTTACGACCTCTCCATAACTCAAAAGGTATTTCAGAAACACTTTTCAAGGAAATGTTGTTCTTAATGTAGCACGTAATCTCCACTGCAAAACCCCAAAATGAGTCTGGACGATGAACATAACTCATCATAGACCGAACCATGTCCAACAAGGTTCTGTTTCTTCGTTTTGATACCCCATTCTACAGAGGTGTATCTGGGGCCGAGAGTTGGTGAATGATCTCATCTTTAAGAGTTTCATGAACGTGTTCGGATCGCTCTGATCTCACAGTGACCAAAATACAACAATACATACAGTTATGTAAAAAATTTTAATTAACGACATACTATGAACAACAAAATAACAAAGGAAAGAGTGCCATACCAGTTGAAGACGTTCTTCAAACTTCAGCACTTCAAGCAGCGGAACCCTCCAAGCGATCTACAAATGCCTAGCAGTAGTGTGAACAAAAGCAACACAAACAACCGTATGAACATGAACGCCGCGGGGACGACACCACCATTAAAGAGCCCTAGGTATTCTCGGAGTGAAAACCCAAAGGGTGGCTTTTAGTGAATTTGGTGGAGAAGGGAGGAAACACAAATCGTGTAGGCGATAAGCAAGTGGGAGGGAAAAAGACGCTATCGCATAGTAGACTGCTTATCGTTTAGGAGGAGTTACACAATCGGGTAGGTTTTACAAACCGATAGTTTAGGAAAAGGTATACAATCGTTTAGTGAAATTGGCACACTATACGATCGTTTAGAGAAGTTATCCGATCGTGTAGGTGACAGTGTGTGATCGTTTAGGCGCGAGGTAGACGATCATTTAGGCAGAGAGGACTATCTTATAGGCTCTTGTTTTACGTAAGCGACCGTTTACAATTCTCCAACACGCGCTTGCGATTTGGGCAATTGATCAAAATGAAAACTATTTTCATTTAAACTCATCGGTTATAATAACCGACGTTACCCCACTAACCCACGTCTGAACGTGAATTTTTGATTAATTATCATATAATTAACCAACTAATTAATTAATAAATATAATCATATTATATTTTTATCCTATAGTTTGATATCACATATCTACTATAATATTTTCTCCTTTACTTGATATAAATCATATTTATATCTAATTTCCTCCAAAATAACGTATCTCATACATTTAGCCAATTATATCATATATAATTAACAAGTCCAATTATATCATATATAATCGAACTTCCTCTTATCAATTTGAACTTTTCAAATTAACCCAAATACTGGTTCTCGAGTTTATCCAAGCTACCCAAGAGACCTAATGGACCTGTGGCTCGAAGCTCCAATAGTCCTTGAATAGCTGACTAAACTCTTTAGCCACGAGATCCACCATTCGTTAACTGTCAAGCATTCCACTAAAGACCAACACCTGAACTCTTCTTGCCACAGATATATTTCTGTGTCCATCAGATATAACCAATCATGAGTACGATGATCTTCACAGATGCTCGTAAGTACAGTTGAGCCAAATTACCGTTATGCCCCTATAGTTACATCTCACTCCTTAAGTACCACTGATTCCTCTAATGAATAATACAACATAGTCCAACATGTGTGAACAACTATCGAGCCAAGAGAAGGTGTGTGGCGCCACATTGTTCAAGCCCCAGAATCAGCCCTTAAGGGAGCTATCTATCTACTTACCCCTGCCTTGGGGAATAAGTGAATTCCATCTTGTCTAGCTGAGTTCCCAGCTCCCAAATCAGATAAATCCCCAAAATGGCAAGTTTGAATTGGCGACCTGGCCACTCGCACCCATACAAATCAAAGGACCGCCTTCAAAGGCAGAAGTTCCCAACTCACTCAGGATTGAGGTTAAGTTACCTATGGTCATCCTAGTTAAGTGAAGTCTTTGTCATGAATGGTGTTATATAACGAGACGTTAATACTTCGTGGTCAAGTTTTATATAAACTCATTATATAGGACGCCTCTTTGCATGTCCCCAACACGAATGATCAGGATCAGATCATCTATGATAAGTCACAACACTTGTGACAATTTCACAAAGGGGGCCGCATCCGTAACGTTACCAGGATAAGGTTTCCCTCCTATATCCATATACTACAAACCATTTTTGTTATCACTCAAGACATGATCCACTTGTATGTCACCACATACATGCTTGAGTCACATACAGATAACCAAAGATTTATGTTTATTGGTTTATGATAAAGCAAATAAAAAAAGTAACTGAGCAAAAATACAAGATGTGAAGTAAATATCATATATTAACAACACAAGTGTTCGTACAAACTGTTTACAAACTACAAGACACGAGACTTTAGGGTATTAATCGCAACAGTTGGGATGTAATTCCATGTTCTATCACATAGTTTTGGAATTGGAGGTCCATATACTCTCTACCACGATCAGATTATAGTGTTTTTATCTTCTTACCTAACAGGTTTTCAACTCCAGCCTTATACTCCTTGAACTTGTCAAGGGCTTCAGACTTACGTTGCATTAGGTAGAGATACCTGTACCTTGAATAATCATCTATGAAAGAGATGAAATATTCATACCCACCTCGAGCCTTAACACTCATCAGATGTAACATCACAATTTTTTTAGGAAAATTTATGTAAATTATCTCAAATTGTTGAGTTTTAGTTTCCTAATCTTTGGAATTTGGAAACAAATTGTTACAGTTGAAGAAGTTTTATTGGTTAATGTGGATTCTTGAGTATGAGTTTTAAATTAGATGGAAGGGATATTGAATTATTTGTATAAGAAATTTTGAGGTTTTGTGAAATTTGAAAGGAAAAAGAGGAAATTGTGGTTTTAAGATTTTACCCTCTTTAATTTTGGAACTTGGATCCAAAATTTAAGTAAAGATATAGGAAAAGATAATTGGTTTATTTGGAAGTAATTAAATCAAGTACTTAAAAAGATTTGTAAATTTGGTAGAATTTAATTTTGAGATTTAAAATTTTTGGAAAGAAGTGATTTAAAGTTGGTGAATTTTTTTTAGGTTTATTTAATTAATTGGAGAAGAGGTGAAAGATTTGAGTTTGATATGACATAATTATTAAGGAAAGGCATATATATATATATATATAAAGGTTTTGGAATTATATATTATGTATTTGTGTGGTGGAGAATTAAAAAGAAAAGAAATATGGAATTTTCAAACCCCCACTTTCTCACTTTCTCTCTGGTTTAGACAAACTTCGGCTGCCGCACTACGTCCACACCCTTTCCTCCGTCAAGTTGCAATCGTGCCACTCCGACCTTCACGTCGCCGGATTTGCTCGTCGTTAGTCATTCTCTCTTCCAGTCGTTGTCCTCTGTCAAACGTCATCGTGAGGTTCGTAGTTTTGGTATAAGATCTAAATGATTTTCATTGTTTTGTTGAGGATTTTGAATACCCAATAAATAATGTGTTTAATTATCATTTCAATCGTGATTTTGGAGGTTGAATTTGAAAGATTGAAGGAGTTTAAAAGGTCGTTAGCGTGCTGTCAAGCAGAGTTAAGATGATTTCGCCAAGAATTTTGGTAAGATTTGAGGCTTCGTGACTTGTTCAGTTCAAATGTAATTTATATGAATTAAGTTATTAAGTTTTGGTTTTGATTTTGGCGTGATTAAACGCTTAGGTGTGAACCTAAAGGTTAAATTTTATTTTGGTTTATGTACTAGGATTTAATTCAAAGATTGTGGAGATTAGAAGCGGTTAGTTGCTCAAATATTCGGCTCGATTAAGGATTCAAGAACTTCACAAAAAATCAATTGCTTTTTAGTTCAACCTAATATCAAGGTAAGTAATCTTACTACTGGAACTGCCACCAGGCCAAAAACTAGATATATGCTAGCATAATAGATGAATATCAGGATAGAACGATAACATGATAGATGGATAGTATAGAATTACCGATATATATTCTTTTATGAGAATCTGAAAGAATTATTTGTACACGTAGAGACTTGCATGCTAGTAAGAGGTAATACTTGATTCACTGAGGGTGTATTCGATATGAGGATATAGAGGCATATATGAATTCTTATAACCATGATGTTTAGGTATATATGTATGTTATAAAACCATATTGTAATAATTGTGATGTTGAGATTGTAATACTATCTTTACTGATTAGTTAGATGCCCATTATGTATTGTGTTTCCTTCGAGATTCACTAGATTATGTTTCCTTCGAGATTCACCAGATTGTCTTTCCTTTGGGATTCACCAAATTGTGTTTCCTTCGGATTCACCAGATTGTGTTTCCTTTGAGATTCACTAGATATTGTGTTTCCTTCAAGATTCACCAGATTGTGTTTCCTTCGGGATTCACCAGATTGTCTTTCCTTCGGTATTCACCAGAGGTAGTAGGCATACTTAACTACAGTAGGATAGAAACCAGTTTTTCATGTATGTATGTGTCCCATGAGAACTAGAGTAATTTTTATTTTCCACCAGAGGTAGGCATCTAAAGGACATAAATGCCTAGCCCGACCATAGTAGTGGGGTTACTTATTGAGTATTTTATACTCATTCTTTCTCATGTTTATGTTTCAGGTAAGAGCAAGGACGCACTGGCGAATGACAAGAGGAATCCTTGAACGAGCCACTGGGGACCAGTTTTATGCTTCTGCTCATGAGATTTAGATTTCTTTTCATGTTTTGCTTAACTTTTAGTTTTGATGTTTAAAACTTACTATTAAAAAAAAATTTCAGACTTATTTTTTAATATTTATGAGTTATGGGTACCCTATTGTTGTTTTTAATATTTGAATTTAATGAAGGACTTTTGAACTTATCTTATTTATTTAGCATTTATTTCACCATAAAAGGGTGTCGTTTTAAGTTCCATGCATGCATGTATTTAGTAACGGTCTAACTTATGTCCTAGGGGGTCGGGTCGTTACATGGGACCAAAAAGGTCAAAATGTATAAGCTCTTTGGTTTTCTTGACTCTGTAACCTTTTCCAGTAAAAGGTTGTTTGGTAATCTTGCCTTCGAGGCATGATTCACACACTAGTAAGGAGTTTTCTTCTAAATTGTTTAGAAATTCACATTTCATCAACTGCTCAATCCTATTGAGGTTGATGTGACCTAACCTTAGATGCCAAAGATGGGCATTTTCCTTTGGAGAAACACTTGGTCTTTTAGTTATCATTGTCGTATTGAACATTTCAGTATTAAATAAGGCTTTTATGACTAATGGCTTTAGTACATATAAGTATTTTTCCATTGAACCAAAACCAATCTCCATTCCATTCTTGAAAATAAACATTTTACTCTCGGAAAAGGAGATGGTATATCCTTGTTTAATGAGACAAGAAACCGAGATTAAATTCCTCTTGATATGAGGAGCTACGAAAAAATTATCTAGTAATAGATAACGTTTCTTGTCTTAAAATAACTTCAGCCTACCTACAGCAACAGTTGAAACAACCTCACCAGTACCGACTCGAAGAGTCATCTCTCCTTGTGGCATTTTTTGCCAAGAACTAAATCCTTGGTAAGAGGAACTGGCGTGATTAGTAACACTCGAATCAAGAATCCAGGCAGAAATATCATTCTATACCAAACACATCTCCAAGACTAATCAATCATATTTACTGTCTTTAGACATCCTCCTCTTTTGGAGAGTAGTGGGATCAATATCAGAACCTAAATAAGCTCCAAGATCCGTATCAGAGAACATTTCTCATCAATGAACTTCAACAGGGTCAACAACGCTTGCTTTTTCTTCCTGGAGATTAATTTGGGAACTGACACTGCTGGTATTGTCATCCATCCCTCTGTGCTTGAAAAGTAAGAACTGACATTTAAACAATTCTTGCAACGAGTCCATGATTTCACATGCAATGACCATGTTCTCAATCTTTTTGGCCAAAACATCAGGTATGCTAGCCAATATGTAAAGTCGGGCCAATGTATTAGCATTTATCCACAACTCATATGCATTACGAACACTGTATGAAATCGGTCAAACTAGAGGCATTAAATGGAAAATCAAACATGTTGTTGAAAACAAAAAGACATTGACCTACATTAGGTTTTAAGCAAATACTCGTTCAAAAAACAAACAACATCCAATACGGTTTAGCAAAACTAACATGACCCCCGTGTGACATTTAGTTTCGCAATGACGCTCCAATGGTTTAGGACAAAAGTCACCGAAGGGTGGTCAATTTATCCCTCATCTGAATTGAGAAATTCTCAACCATCCATTAATTCCAGAACAACTCTTGCTCCTATAACGACTAGCCATCATTGATTTGGTCAAGAAATCATTAACTTACTTAACAATTTTCCGTAAGTGTGACCCACCATTTTAGACCCTAGAGTTCCACCCCAAGCAGCCAATCCGAAGGGAAAAATCTAATTGGCGCAAAAACTAAAGCGACCCTATCCATTTCTGGAGTTTACCTTGATATTGACCGACTGTACAAAATCCATCCAAAGGGGGACGCTCCCAAGGCGCCACGAGGGAGTGCAAGAATGATCTCATAATGCGCACCAATGAAGGAGACCATAGGACATGTTGACCCACACCCTTCCCCCACTTACTATATACTCTCTCCGTCGACCTTGATATTGACTCATGCAAATACTATCCAAAGTGGGATGCTCCCAAGGCACCACGAGGTCAAGCACGAATCTCACGACATGAACATTCAGGGAGAAACGTGAGTGGAATCGTTGATATATCATATATATCTCTTCCTCCCACTAAGTATTTTATAACCTAGGGTTTAGTGTACTTAGAAAAAACATGGCTAAGAATTTTAACTCAGTTACATTCTAGGTTTGCTCAAATATAACTTTTACCGTGGATAGTTGAACAACTTTTGATCATCATCTATTAAACTTTTTAATGGAGTTGTGACCAATTGTCGCATGCTTGCAGAAAATCTATCTAATTTACTTTTCTCAGTAGGTTCCCAGGTAGGGGTGTTCCATTTTCGTCAGCATAACTACCACAGCCTAGACAGAATGTGCCTTAGACAAAAGGTCCCTCATAGATAGGTTTAATACAATTTTTATCTTTTATGCCAATCAATTTAATCCTTTAAACCAATAAGATTAAACCAGATTGTGAATCCCATTAGAACCTTGAACTTAGGTCTATCTCATTCCAATTTTAAAACCATTTTAAAAAAATGAGTTTGCCTAAGTCCACATGCAACTCTTTCTTATCGATTTTAGTTCTAAACCTTCATAGATTGCTCGTAAGTACAGCTGGACCAATTAACCGTTATGCCCCTATATTTATATCTAACTCCTTAAGTACCATTGATCATTCGAACATAAGTCATAGTCCTACTATGACTGAGTCCTCTGTTCCAAAGAGAAGCTATGGCCACTATGTTCAAAATCTGGAATCAGCATTTAAGGGAGCAATCTATCTACTTACCTCTACTTCGAGGAAGAAGTGAATTCCATCTTGTGTAACTAAGTTCCTAGCTCCCAAATCAAACAAATCCCCAAAAAGATAGGCATCTTGAGTTGGCAATCTGACCACTCTCACCCGTACTAATCACAAAACCGCCCTCAAAGGCAGGAGTTCCCAAAACACTCAGGATCAAGGTCATGTCACCTATGGTCGTTTAGGTGAGATGTAAGACTCATGTATCAATGACGTTACATAAAGAGACTAGTCATCTCGGGGTCCAGTCTTATATAAACTCTTTGTATAGGACACCCTGCTCGCATGTCTCCACATGAATGGTCAGGATCTACCATTGTAGTAGTTCACAACACTTGTAAACCTCTACAAAGCGGGTTGTATCCATAGTGTCACCAGGATCAGTTAAGCGGGTTATATCCCTCCTTAATTCTTATACTACAAACATTTTTAGGTTATCAGTTAAGGCATGATCCACTTATATATCTCATATACATACTTAAGTTTACATTCAATAACCATAGAGCTTTGTTTATTGGATATGAGTAAATACCAAATAAAATAAATTTTATTTTATTCGTAACAATGTGTAGAGTTTACAAACTACAAGACTCCGAGAGAATTAGGACACCAATCCCAACATAAATTTCTCCAATAGTAACACTTATTTTGAATAGTTAAACAACTTTGATCAATGTTTATTAACCTTCAATCAAATAATTGCATGTTTGTAGCAAATCTATCTAATTCAACTTTCCAGATCAGTTCCAAGGTAGGATTGTTCTATTTCTGTCAACTTAAATACCCCAGTCTACACAGAACTGACCTTAGATGAAATGTATCTTATAGATACATTTGTTACAAATTTAATATTTTAATTATAACCAATTTAATCTTATCAAACTGAATAAAAGATTAAATACTAATCTCATTAGAAATTTTGTGATCTTAAGTCTATGTGAACCATATTTTAAAATTATTTTTAAAAATGATTTGAAACTAAGTTTGCATGCATTTCTGAATTATTGATTTTAATTTCTAAATTCATTTAATTATAAAAATTATAAAAAAATGAAACAAATTAAAATCATACATTGTATTTAATGACATAATAAAATTATAACATTTATAAAATTATCTAAAGTAGAGTCATGTTTCATGCAATTCCCATTTCATTACTTGAGATACAGCACATTTATATATACTAAAGTAATGAAATAAAAATAACATTCATACATACATCCAACTATAAATAAAATAAAAATATTTTAAACCGATATTGTAGCCTCATCTTTAATGTTGGTTTAAAACCGACATTAAAGATCCACCCTAAATTTTTTAATTTCAACTCACTTTTCTTTTTGTATACCTACTCTTTCTCTCACACAACTCCCATTTCTTTTTCTCTCAACCTTTACCATCTTCTCCTTTCTCTCTGAACCTTCACCATCTCTCTCTCTCAACTTTCACCATCTTTTCCTTTCTCTCTCAACCTTCACCATTTTCTCATTTCTCTCTCAACCATGTCGTCCGTCCACTCCTTTCTCTCTCAACCATGTCTTCGCCACTCAAGGTTCGTCAAATCTGATCACCCAATCAGTTCATCTAGATCTTATCGATGGTCATCGTCGTCATCCAGATCCATGTTCATTCAATCCATATATAAGTTCGTTCCGTTCAGATATGAGTTCATTCCATCAAGATGTGAGTTTTGGTGTGATGTGTAGGTTCTTTCCGTAGCTTACAGCAACATTTTTCTCTTGTTTAGTGAGTCTCAACACTTACCCATTGTATGTCGATGTTGGATTTGAGCTACCTATTGTAATGACTTCAAATATGCAGGAGTACCTATTTTTATGCTTGGGACTTCGAAGAAAGGTCATCCCTGGAAAGCTGAAGAAGGGTCTGAAAAATCCCAAAGGAAAACTGTTTTTTTTTAGGTTTCAAGATTTCAAGGTGATCCACTTCTTTATTCTTCTAGATCTTGCTCCGATTATCTGGGTTTCTTAGTCTCGATTAGTCTAACCTCATTTATTTCTCTTTTTGATCTATAATTTATTTTCCTTTTCTGCTCGCTTTAATAACTTTCTATGCTTGTGCTTAGAAATTATGATTTTTTTTCTACTTTTTTCCATAATTGTGAAGTCTTCAATTAGCTAAAAAGGAGGGCTTTTTAGTTTATAGCTTCAAATTCTCTAGTGGTATTTAAGAGTTTTCAAATTACAGTTTATTTCTGTAGTTCTTTCGTTTTGGGTGGAAGGGGATGTTTCCAGTTTTTCTATTTCAATTTTTCTTTTGCTTCCAATAATTGGATTTTGATTAAAGCTTAATGGAGTATAGAGCTTAATGGATCTCACAATTTCCTATTGAGGTTCTTTTTATGAAAGAGTATCAACAATAATAAATCTATATATATTAATTTGGTCTCCATATGTTAGGTGTTGTTCTATTTTAATTTTCCATTTTATCTAATGTTCAAATTTAATTTTGTCTATATTTAATAGATGTTAAAATTAATTAGTCTTTATTGTTAATTTGAAAATAGATTTTAGGTTAAATTGATCATCTTGGTCTCTGTATTTAGAAACTTGTTATACTTTAGTTTTATAATTTTAAATGTCCAAAATTAGTCATCATACTTTTAATTAATTTTAAAATAAGTCCATACCATAGGTTATGAATAAATAACAACATAATAATGGATCAAGTACATTGTAAAATGATTTGCATATATAACATATTTTTTAACTTCATTAGAGTATATAACTAATTAATGTACCTCACATGCTTACTTTAAATTAGTCCATATCATTAATTGAGATAGCTATTGATCTATCGTTGATACTGTAGTTTGACTATCACTGATAATGTAGTTTGCTCATTTAATATTTGACTACTGTACTTTGCCTTTGTTGTCAAAGCAGCTTGATGAACGAGCAATCCTATTGAAACATCCGACTTTAAGAGTTATGGAGTTCCTCCCAAAGGTTTGTATTTATTTCATTATGAGTGAAAACCTTTTCTTTGAATAAAAGAACAATTTGACGTTTATTCAAAAAAATTTGTTCAAGTTTACATTTCATGGATGTCTGGTAACAACATACATTCCCTTTTGAGTTTGTAGAGGACTTGGTCATAAACACTGACATTTTCTACAATTTTAAGGCATTTGTTGGGTAAGTTTCACCAAGTTAAGACTATTATTATTATTTTTTTTTCAAACCAACTTAAAGTCCTTTATATTTGTCTTTAATTCTTGGAAGCTTGTATTTGTAGTTTCAAAATAGATTTAGAACCGTTCGAACACTTTTCAGCAAATGCCCAAGCTTCTTTTGGTGAGTTTTAGGTCGAAAGAGTCCATTTAATGCTTTCTTAATTAAAATTAGATATTACAAATTAGCTTTTAACTCATGGATATGCTCTGTTTGTAGTCTATGCTTGATTCGAAGTATTTGGATTGATGATTGTATTGTGTTTATTAACTGCAAGCAACTTGGTATAAGTGATTTCTTTCGAGGCATTTACACTTGTACGTGATCTATTTTATTCTTAAACTTATTTAATTAGTATGATTGGTCCAGTTGCCTAAGAAATCTAGAATAGAAAAAGAACTCCTCTGCTGAATTTACTGCTTGAATTCTTTATTAATTTAAGCTTGTTAGTTTTAGTATGTTGGTAGAATTTGATTAAGTACTTGGTTTGAGTATTTGTGTTCTGGAAACCATAGTAGTTTAGCTAAGAGAAGATTGTTGTTTGAACGTTGTTGGAAGTACATTTCTTTGAACATGTGTTAGATTTAAAATTTTTTCTTTTGTTGTATAGTGTTTTCATGTTGCCAAATTTTTTTTTTGAAGCATAAGAGTTAGTAAAGTTAGTTACACGTTAAGATATGGTAATGTTCTCTAGATTCTTTCTGTTCTCTCTTCTATACTTCCTTTACAGTTGCACCAAACATTTTCTATTTTGGTGTGATGCCAGGGATAAGATATTAGAAAAAATTTAAATAGGATCATGTACCAATTTATTAGGACTTTGAATGGAAGGTTTACAAATATCTCTCTTTGAGAAGACTTGATTGTAATGATTTTGGTCAAAATCCGGATTTGGAATTGTATCATTGAATCATGTGATTGTTTTTTCCTTTTCACTTGTTGATCATCTTACTACTAGGCTCAAAATTTTATGAGTTGATTTCGACTTCTTTTCCTTCTTTATAAGATTTAAATGAAGTCGCAAATTTGATTACAAATTTTGAAGTTTTGGATTTATATTTTGAAGTTACTCATTTTTTACTCTTGCAAATCATGATATTTATCGTATTTTTCTCAACTGTGTTGTTGATTGTTGTATCATACCTAAAAAATTCTCAGGGTCTCGGTTGAAGGTCGGGTTTTGGGAGTGGAGCTGGTAGCTATGGCGGAGAAGCAGTAGCTCAAACCTTGCTTAGAAAGTATCGTCTTACAAGCAATTCAATTCATTTTTAGTGGAATGAGTGATCAATTTGATTGAAGAGATTGTTAGCATTTTTTCCATTTTCTTAGTTTATTGGAAATATTATAAATTCAAATTTATTAGAACTAGTGTTGTGCAAGTATAAATTGTGTTTATTGAGATCTTAATAAATAAAAACAATTTAGATTTCATTTTCTATATGTATAGGTAAAAAAAGAGAGATTATTGAGTTGCTGCATAATAAATAAATAAATAACAAAACATTGATAGACATTTAATATTGGACAATTGCTAACAAAAAGTAGGTGAAAATCGACATGGAAGATAATGTTCAATGTCGGTTTATTGAAAAGAGTCTTTAATGTCGGTTGAAAACTAACATCGAAGATAACTAACATTGAAATCTTGGTAATCTATAATGTCAATTTAAAACCGACATTAAAGACAATCGACATGAAAGATCCAACCGAAATTGTACCCCTATAATGTTAGTTTTAAACTAACATTAAAGCCCAATTTTGTAGTAGTGATAGCATGCAATAAAGGAGGAGGAAGAGTTTAGATCAACTTACTCTTGAAGCCAAAACCTTCTTCATGAAAGTCTCCTCTCTAGTCAACGAGGACACAACCACAAAAGCAACCACGAATAAAGGAAGAATAAGAGTTTGGATCAACATACCCTTGAAGCCAAAACCTTCTTCAAGAAAGTCTTTATGCGTATGTGTGTGCGTGTACATGTGCATGTGATTGTGTATGTGTGTGTGTGTGTAATTCCCTCAATTAATTTGAATAATTCAAATTAATCCAAAATTAATTCTTAATAATCCATGTTGAGCTATAAAAAGGACCTTATGGACCTACAGATTGAAGCTCCAATGGTACTTAAATCATTAATTAAACTCATTTAATTAAAAAATTCAACATCCATTAACGGTCGGTCACTCCACTAAAGATCAACAGTTGCACTCTTCGCACTACAGATATATTTCTGTGTCAATTGGATATAATCAGTCAACAGTATGATAACTCTTTAAGTACCACTGATCCTTCTAATGAATAATCAGTCATAGTCCAACTATGACTACACCTCTCTCGGGCTAAAAGATGATGTGGCGTTACATTGTTCAAGCCGGAAATCAACCTTTGAAGGAGCAATTTATCTACTTACCCTAACATTAGGGAAGAAGTGAATTTCGTCTCGTGTAGCTATGTTCCCAGTTCCTCAATCAGACAAATTACAAAAATCGTATGCTTATTGCCTTCATAGGTAGGAGTTCACAACTCACTCATGATTCAGATTAAGTCACCTACTATTATCTTGGTGAAATGTAAGTCTCTATTATTAACAGCGTTATATAAAGAGACTATTCATTTCGTTGTCCGGTCCTATACAAACCCTTTTGTATGAACACCTCCACTCAGATGTCTCTACATAAATGATCAAGATCAAATCATTTGTAATGCTTTACAACAATTGTAACATCTACAAAACGGATCGTATTCATAGTGTCACCAGAAAGGTATCCAGCCTTATCCATCTATTACAAACCATTTAAGTTATAAATTAAACATGATCCACCTTTATGTCTCTACACATGTTTAAGCTACAAAATATAACCTTGGATGTTAGTCAAGTCGAATGTGTATGGATGAAAACCCTAAGGCACAGCGGAAGTCAAAACACAGAACCATTTCGTTTTTTTAAGTTGGCATTTAAAATTAAAACAATTTTGCATTGGAATAAAAGGTAATATCGATTAAGGATGCAAATCCCAAAAAGATTAATTATACTTGGGAAGAAACCCTACCTTGCAAACCTTTTAACAATTTTGTAGAATTTCTCTATTGATTTGAGATTGGGCACCATCACTTAAAAATCTCTCAATTCTTGCAGAGAATTGAGGCTATGGAGAATTGTGGGATTCTCTCTTTTAGGTTTATGGAATATCACAAAACGATTTTTTCTTTCTTTTCCTAGGAAGAAGAAAACACAAACAGAGAGCTTGAGAGCCCCTTTCTTTGCTCCTATACAAAACAAAGCCCTTTTTTTAGAGAGAGAGATGGTGAGAGAGGGAGACAAAAACGTGTGATTGATCTCACGTTTTCTCGTAACTTTCCTAAAATGGGGAGTTAATTTGTTTAATTAATTTAAATGAAATGAAATGAAATGAAATTGATTATTTATATTTAATAAAATGATCATTTAAATCATATTTAAATGATTTCCTTTCAAATACTTATAGTTTTAATGCACGTCTAATGTACATTAATTTTAACCTATAATTTTGATTTAATCAATTTAATTTAATCTATAATTAAATTAAATTAATTAATTAATTAATCATTCAATTAAATGTAACATATTTAATTTAATTTCACATTTGAATCATATTCAAAAATATTTTTCTCATTTAACCTATAGTTTTAATGCGCATCCAATGCATATTATTTTAACATATAGTTTTCAATATGAATCTTATTCATATTAAATTAATACTTGAACTCCTTTCAAGTATTTCAATCTCTCATTTATTAATTTTGAATCATATCCAAAATTAATGATAAAGTCTAAAATTAAATTTTATATTAAAATGTATCAACATACATTAAAAAAATTATAATTTTGAATTTGAACATTTCAAATTCAATTTAATGACAAATTACCTCAATACTCTTTATAAGTTAGGAAGGGGACCTAATGGACCTGCAGATCAGAAGCTCCAACAATGTGAGATTAATTGGCTAAACTCATTAACCAAATTAATCAATATTCATTAATTGTGGGTAGACTCCACTAAAGACCCACAACTGCACTCTTCTCACTACAGATATGTTTCTATGTCCACATATTATAGACCAATAACAGCAAGTTAGTCCTTCACGAGCATTCGTTACATCAACTATGTCAAATTATCATTTTACCCTTGGGTTATCTCTACATCCTTAAGTACCAGTGCTTCTCTAATTAACAACCTGTTTATGGTCCAACCATTAAACAAAAACCTCTCTCGAGGTAGTGAGAGGTTAGGGCCCGTTGTTCAAGTCCCGGAAACACCACTTAAGGAAACACTCATCTACTTACCCTAATGCCAGGAATGAGTGAAATTCATCTTGTATGATTATGTTCCCACCTACCCACTTGGTCTTGTCCCCAAAATGGTTGGCATATTAAGTTCGCAAACTGGTCACTCTCACCTATACAAATAAAAGGAATTCCTTGTGAACAGAAGTGTATAATAAACTCGGGAATAAGACTAAGTTGCCTAGGTCATCCTATTGAAATAGAAACCTAACTAGTCAATAGAGTTACATCTAGTGGTTATTATTTCGTGGTCTGGTCTTGTGGAAACTCATCACACAGGATACATCCACTTACGTGTCTCCTACACGAACGCGTTGGATCACTGCAAGAGCCAGAGCAGTTGAAATCAAAATATCCGTATCCGTTTGTGCGCGTAAACAATCCTCTTCAACATTCTAGCTTTTATAAGAGTAGGTGCTTCCCCTTCGTTGGGTTGGGGGAAGGAAGAGGGGCGGAATGACCGGCAGCGGGGTAGCAAAGGTCCCCCATAGTGCTTTTCGATCTTAGGGTTGGCATTCGAGAGTGTGAAAAAAGTCTCTGCCATTTTAGAGGTGTCAGGTCCGTCTCGGTAGGCTCAGCCAGAGCAAGAAGCAGATCATTTATGATGAAGAGGATGAGCTTCAAGAGAATGATTCGGATCGAGTGACATTGCTTCTTCGGCCCGAACCAAGTAATTATATGACACCGGTATGAATTTTGTTCTCGTTCATGATCGAATAAGATAGTTGTCGTCCTTTTGAATTTCCCACGCGGACGTTCCAGTGGACATTATGCACTTGTTATTACCCAACAACCCCTTAGAGGAAGGGCCGGAGGGCTACCTTTAGGAAGGAAAACTACTGATTCAATCACAGCGGATACGCATTCGATAACGAATTGACGGCGATCGTCCGCGCTCCATACACCGCCGCTTTCCTACTAGGCTTAGGCCATTCTCGTCGCCTCTGTACCCGAAACCGCTACCCAAGCGCGTCAACGTAGGATGCTCAGAGGGAGCCGCTAGAGAATCCACCGTCAATGTCGGGTTTCATTTTGACTAATCCAATAAAAAATTAAGGAGCTTTTCTTAGCTGACGTTTGTGTCAAATATAAAGTGGTTCGTATCCATAGTGTTTCCAAGATAAGGTATCCAACCTCATCCTTATACTATAGACCCTTTAGGCTATATCTTGAACATGGATCCCTATATGTCTCTACATAAAGTTCAAGACTCATAAAAAAACTTAAGATGCTAGTTTATTAGATTTTAAGGTTAATAAGACAAAATTAAATAAAACATCAATATCACTTATTGATAAAAATATTAATAACTATTTATTAATGACGGTCATTTAACTACATTAACTATCTATGAGTTTTAAGGCATAAAACCTAACAAACTCCCACTTGAACAAAAACTCTAGTTAGTATGATGTACATTACATGGAACAACGAGGATGTTTCAAAAACAAAGTAAAATACAATAAACTAGGGCATTTCATACCCACTATGCGTCTCTCACTTGCCTTAGATTACACAATATACAAATCTCGTAGACCTAGATTCTCTAGATGACTCTCGAAAACTTTAGACAAGAGAGCCTTCGTAAATGGATTAGCAATGTTGTACTCTGAAACGATCTTTGTGACGATTACATCTCCTCGTTGCAAAATCTCTTGTATCAAGTGATACTTCCTTTCAATGTGCTTTCCTCATTTGTGGCTATAAGGTTCTTTCGAGTTGCCCATAGCCCCACTATTGTCACAGTATAAGGTGGTCGGCAAGTTCATGTTTGGAACAACTTTCAAATCACTTAGGAACTTCCTTGGCCAAATTTCCTCCTTTGCTGCTTCATAAGTAGCTACATACTCAACCTCCATGGTTGAGTCTGCAATGCATCCTTGCTTGATGCTACGTCATAATACAACTCTCCCAATCAGGGTGAACACTGATCCTGACGTAGACTTCCTAGAATCTTCATTAGTTTGGAAATCACTGTCCGTGTATCCCATAAGGATCAAGTTCTTTAGCTTCATACACGAGCATATAGTCCATCGTTCTCCTAAGATACTTGAGGATATTATTAATCATAGTCCAGTGGTTTAACCATGGATTGGACTTGTTGGGTATAACATACATTAAGTTGCCCACAGCTGAGGCATATGGACTACATTTCATATCCTCAACTTCTTGAGGTGTCTTATTGTTGGGATTGGTATCTTAAATCTCTTATATTCTCGTAATTTTTAAACATTATATAAATAAATTGTTATTAATAAAATTATCGTTATTTTATGAGCATACACTCAATCTAATAAACTAAGATCCTAGGTTATTTTATGTAATTTAAATAAGTACATTGAAGACATACATATGGTTCTTGTTTAAATAATAACATAAACGGTCTGTAGTAGATGGATAAGGTTGGCTACCTTTTTTGAGTTACACTCCCGATACGGCCCGCTTTGTAGAACAAGTGTTGTAAAGTGCTACGATGATATGATCCTAATCATTCATGTGGAGATATGTGAGCATGGATATCCCGTACAAAGAGTTTGTATAAGATTAGACCACGAAATAATTAGTCTCATTATATAACACCGTTAATAATAGAGACTTACATTTCACCAAGATGACCATAAATGACATGACTTGAATCCTGAGTGAGTTGTGAACTCTTACTCATGAAGACAATCCTTTGATTTGTATGGGTGAGAGTGGCCAGATTGTCAACTAAATAAGCCTACCATTTTGGGAATTTGTCTGATTGAAGAGTTGGAAACACAGCTATACAAGACGGAATTCACTCCTTCCCCGATGTTGGGGTAAGTAGATAAATTGTTTTCTTAAGGGCTGATTCTGGGGCTTGACCAATGTGGCCACACCCTCTCTTAGTCATAGTTGAACTATGGTTTATAGTTCATTAGAGGAATCAGTGGTACTTCAGGAGTTAGACGTAACTATAGGGGCAAAACAGTAATTTTGGTTCAGCTATACTTACAAGTAATTTGTGAAGGGTCAATGTATTATTGATTGGTTATATCCAATGGCTACAGAAATATATTTGTAATGCGAAGAGTGCAGCTGTCGGTCTTTAGTGGAATGATTGGCAGTTAATGGAAGTTAGGTAATTTAATTAAAGAGTGTGATTAATTATCCAAGTACCATTGAAGCTTCAATCTACAGGTCCATAAGGTCCCTTCTGTAGCTCAAGAGGGATTAAATTGAGAATTATTTTTTGAATTAATTTGAATTGTTCAAATTAATTAAGAAAATTAATTATATGTGATATCATTAATTAAATTAATTATATGTGATATAATTAATATTATGTATTTGATATATTATAATATAAAGTATTTTGAGAAAAAATTGAATATGATTCAAATAATAATTATATGAATGAGATTTATATAATTAAACTTAATATAAATATTATTTATATTAAATACCATAAATAGTTGAGAGTAATTAAATATTTGAATATGATTCAAATATTATTTGAATGAATGAAATTCATATGATTGAATTTAATATAAATTTGATTTATATTAAATGTCATGCATTGTCGAGAGAAAATAAAACTATAGGTTTTATGTTATATTTGATATAACATGTAGTATATATATATATAATAAAGTAGTTATTATATATTTTTTTTATTTAAAATAAATTTAATTTTAACATTTAAATAAAGGGAGGTCATTACAACTCCCTTTCCCCTAAATTCTCTTAACATTACGTATAGTGAAAAGAAGTGTTTTTTTTTTTTTTTTTTTTTTTGTGTACTCTCCATCTTCTTCCTAAGATAATACAAAAAAGTTCTCTAGAAAAATCCTTCTCCTTTCTCTTTTTCCTCTTCAAAGAATTCAAGCAAAGCCCACAACTCTTACTTGAATTCTTAATCCCTAAAGAGAATACAGAAGGTTCGTTTTATGGTGGTGTTCTGATCGATGAAGAAATTGTGATCTAGATCGAGGGAAACATGAAGAAATTGACATCAAGGATGTATGTTTCTTCTCAATTTCCCTCAAATGCATGTTGTAAATTTTAGATATAATGCATAATCTCTTTGTCTTTTATTCTGTAATTCTAAAATGAGTTTAACTAATTAATCTCATATCGTTGGAGCTTCTGATCTACAGATCTATTAGTTCCACTCGTTATCTCACTAAAGGATACTTAAGAAGGATAATTTGAATTGTTGAAATTAATTTGACGAAGCTATATATTATCTTGATTAATATATAATTAATTATGGATATAATCTATAATCAAATTGGAAAGTAATATTTGAATAAGATTCAAACTAATTAATTCAAGTGAATTAGATTCCAAAAATGAAGATCGCATAGTTAACCAATTCAGTATATTCTTGCAATGGAAAGTTATGCAACATAGGCGGTGGAAGTCAAACAAAAAAAAAGTTGGTAGTTGATAAGAAAGCTTCAAGGCAGAACCAATGAACTACTAACGCGCAACAGGGGGCACATTAGGGTATGACATTTAATGCACCTTATCGCCACAGTCATTAGTGAGAGAAAAGAAGCTGCCCTTGGACGACTATAAACACTCCACAAGAATGCCATGTAAAATATATAGAACAGAAGAGGGGATATAAAAAAAAAAAAAGAAAGAAAAAGAAAGGGAGTGAACCAAGAAATTTGAGGAAACACTGTCAAAATCCTTACTTCTCTTTCGAAGCATTTATGAACCTTAAGTGAGCATTTAGGTTTTCCTTGGAAGCAGAAGAGGTGCACCGTCTTTAACACAATCTACGTGAAGCAATCATTGAAAAGTCGGAGGAAACAAGAGGTTGCATAGCACAGCTTGACCTTCTTTCTCTATTCTTCATTTATTTTAGTTGTACTTGTATTGTGTAATGTTGAGAAGCATCTTTTGCCAATATGAATGCATACTTAGCTCATCATTTATCCATCTTTGTTATCGTCATCATAAGCAAATAAATCACTTATGGGTTGAGAAGCATTCAAATAACATGGACTAAGTCAAAACATAAAGTTATGTGTTCAACTTGTTTTATGTCGAGTAGATTAAACCTAGGTTTGGAATAACTAAAAGTTTAGATTTCATAAAACAAGAAGTGAGCTACTTTAGAAATAAAGAAATGTCTCTTCTAATAAACACTCATTGCATGCATCTAGAGATAGGATATTGTGGCTCTGTGCTTCAAAAGGTATAAGTCATAATTTCGAGTGATCTGCTTGAATGCAGGATTTATGCAATTACTTACGAATGTTATTGAGTATTCTTCTCAACCATATTTCTATCCATTCAAATTTAACACTCATCGCATAGACTGACTCAAATAGATTGTATTGTCTATCGCATTTGTCATTTAACTAACCTTGCGTAGGAATAGTATAAACCCACTCATCCCTCATTTATAAATTTAGGCACGTCAAGATCGAAACAGTAATTTTCAACGCATACTTACAAAGCAATCCCTAAGTTTGACCCTGGACTCACCAGAACTCTAGTTGGCCTTACACTTAGGTTTGACTAGATAAAACAATGCGTTATAAATCAACATTTAGCATTCATTTCATCGCATAATAAAAATGCATCAATTTTTCGTGGCACTTGGAGAATCTAAAGGTAAGAATGGTTCTAATCTTTTCCCTAATGCATGCTAATTTACGTGTTTATCCGTTCTGTCTAGTACAACGATTTTGTTTATTGTAAAAATAGAATCGCAAGATGCAAGGCGATCTCACATGAGAGAGCTTCCGTTGCAGAATTCGATCCCTTCAAATTCTACAAAATTTTCATTACAATCTTTGACTTTACATATCGAGCTATCATCATCCATGGAGGATTTGAGAGTAACTCCTTGACTTTACTTTCCGTTTTTTCACCTAAGGTCATTTCCAACTTTCGTAGAGAGCCAAACAACTCATTAATTTTCATGGTACTAAGATTTTGAGCTTCTTCTATAGATATAACCTTCATATCAAACCTTTTGGGGAGAGAACGAAGAACTTTACGAACAAGTTTCTCTTCATAAATCTTTTATCCAAGAGCAAAGGATTCATTTACAATATCAAGGAGATGAACATTAAACTCACACACTCTCATTTCATGCATTTTAAGATATTCAAATTTCATTGTCAAAAGTTGCAACCTTGACATTTTTCTTTTGACGTTCCTTCATGAGCCACGACAATAATCTCCGGTGCTTCTTTGGCAATAACACATGTGTTGATTAACCTTAAAATATTATGATAAACACCATTGTAGATATTATTCAAAGCTCATGAGTTCCCAAGCGAGGCTTGGCCTTTTTCTTTAGTCCAGTCTTTCTCAAGTTTTTGAGTAACAACACCATCTTTGTCAGTCACTGTTGGATGTGTCCACTCATTGAGAACTGCCTCCAGGATTTGTTGTCTATGGATTTAAGAAGAAAAAAGCCATACGAGCCTGCCACTAAAAGTGGTTTATCCCATCAAGGACTGACAGTCGAGATGTAGATTCACCTTCTTTGATTTACTCCATTCAGAACACAATAAAAAGCAATCAACCCACTCTGATACCAATTGAAATTAAAAGAATTAATCACAGTGATGTCATAAGCCAGGAAAGATGTCACAGACAAAGGTAACAACAGGAAGAGAAATAAGAGAGAAAGAACATAAACAATTGTTAACCCAACTCGGTGTAACTACACCTACGTCTGAGAGGTTTACGCCTAGGTGAAAAGAAATCCGCTAGTAAGAAAGTTAGTTCTACAACACACACTTCAATTAAAATTACATAAAACCAGCTTACATATAACTAATTACTAATGAGCAAGTTAAGGCTCCCTCTAACATGAATACTGCTTTTAAATAAGTCTGTAGATTTAGGCTCCCCCTAAATCTATTGTCTCAGCAATGTCCTCACCTTCTCTTCACCTATCAAATGAATACTCACTCACCTGATATCTCGAACAATTTTACCAACAAATTGCTTGAACAGAACAAGCTTCACGGAGAACAACCGCTCTACTAAATGAAGATAACCCCTGTACAATCCCAAAGTCTTCATACAAAACCGTTTCGAACAAGAACCTCTGATCAAAGGTAAAAGACGATTGTCCTAGAAAAACCAAAACCAACCAATAATTACAAACCATACAAGGTAAGGAGACCAACACCGGTGACAAGAATAAAAGGAAAAAATCTCACCAACAAATCTGTCACCGACAAGAAAAAAATAACTCAACTATGTTAGAGATAAGATATCTAGCTAAAATAAAAGAAAATATTATCCACCAAGCTCAACAATAACAATTTATTTCAATTGAAAAGATATTGACATCATCTACAAGTATCGTCCTTCCAAAATCAATTTTTACAAATTTGCTTTCATGTCAATTTACAAGATTGATATTGTAAACGATGTTCAATATGTGTTTTTTTTTTTTTTTTCTTTTTTTACACGTTGATTTGTCATGCTAGTTTTCATTCATCATTTTAATGGAAAAACCTGTAAAGTTATTTTCTTTGGAACGTAACGTCAAAAATTAATGGTTAGACCAATAGGGCATTTCAAAATCTGTAGAATCATATACTTTGAAGCATATTCCATAGGTCCAAGATATTTAAATACAATTAACCTTTACTTTCAAATTTTAAATTTTACAAAACACATAATACATGATCTTCATTGTGGGAAAAAAAGAGAGGTCCAGGATGATGATTTGAATGAAGAAATTGAGAAGAGCATCAATATTTCTAATGTGAATAATGGAAACAAATTATTTTCACATTCAGGAGTTAGATACCATATAGCTATAAGCTAGTTTGATGAGTGTGAGTTAAATAGATAACATTAATTTAAGGAAAATTATTTCAAATGATAAAACTATGGAAAATATTTATAAGATAAAACAAAATTTTAGAATTATTAATGATAAACGTTGGTAAACACTGATAGACTTCTATCAGTGTCTATCAATGTCACTAATAGACACTGATAGAAGTCTATCAATGTTTATGAGTATCTATCATTGATTTCTCTATAATTTTACTATATTTTGTAAATATTTTGATTCATTTTTCAATATTTAAAAAGAACCCTTAATTTAATTCTTTTATTACATTTTGTTTGTACTTAAGTTGGAATAACATTTATTCATTTCAATTATACAACAATTTTTTCTATCGTTTTATCATACAATTCAAAGTAACAACAAAATATAATTTGTAATTTAAAAAATAAACATTTTTAAATAATGAACTTATAAATATTCAAATAATAAACACCAAGATACAAAAATTAAACTAATATTTCTAATTTGGTCATTAAACCACAAAGATCTGATAAGAGCTTAGCAAACATTGTTACATTTTATTTTATATTTAAAATTGAAATTTATCGAACATTAATTTACTTCATATGGTAGTGTATTTTTTCTAAAACCATAGTTATAAATAATTATTTTAAATACTAGGGTAAAATAACATTTTGGTCCCTATATTTTGAAGTTTGTTCAATTTTAGTTCCTATATTTTCAATTGTCAAAATCTAATCCTGGTATTTTTAATAGATCTCAAATCTAGTCCCTACTATTAGTTTGTTGTTCATTTTTTATGAAATTTTTTTTGTTACCTTTTAACATTTTGACTATAAATTTTGAAAATATAATCACATATTTATTTTCTTGCATGCAAATGATTATCATTACTTAAACAGTAAAATTTAATGTCGTGAGACTACATTTAGGATTTATGGAAAATATAGACACTAAAATTATATAATGGAAAGTATAAGAATTAAAATTGAACTAATTTCAAAATATAAAAGACCAACATGGTATTTTAACCTAAAAACTAAAATAATTCTAAATAGAGCCTTAGGCCGTTTGAAAGGAAAAAACGAGAAAAAAAAAAAAAAAAAAAAAAAAGAAATACAGTACACACACATCTAGTTGCATTCAATTTTGGGTTTACTTTTTGAACTCTCAACCAAATCAAACAATTTTTTTTTCAGTTTTCTTAATATCTTAAATCAAATTAAAGGTGTTTAAAATATATTTTTAAGTGTTTAATTAAAAAATAAGTCATTTTAAAATAATCTAGAATGTTTGACAACTACTTAAAATAGTTTTTTAAGTGTATTTTAATCATTTTTTTTATCATAAGTATTTAATAAAAGGAAATAATATATTTTTGGTCCTTAGATTTTGGGTCTAATTTCTATTTAGTCCTTAGGTTTCAAAATGTTACGTATTTAGTACTCAGGTTTTGAGTTTAGTTTTAGGGACTGTTACAAATATAGACATTAGACCAAACGTATTTGTGGATATAATATAATGTAAAAAAAAATTTACAAATATGGCCAAATTTAAATAGTCTATCAATGATAGACCATATTATTGGTAGGAGTCTATTAGTGATAGTCCATATCACTGATAAAAGCCTATCAACGATAGAAGTCTATCGCGAATACACTTCTATATTTACAACTTTTTTTTTTAAAGATATTAATCTCAAATAAAGCTCAACGGCTAGTTTTCATTTCAACGGACTTCAGAACAGACTTGTAAACACATATATATACTTGTTACATTCATTTTATTTTTTTGTTTTTACATTTAGTTTTCTACAAATTCTGTAAGAAAGAAAACTTATCTCTGAAAATAACTTCAATAAAATCATCTTCCTTTCCCGTCGACATAGGCTTCAAATTAAGTCGAACCACGTACATGCTTTTGTTGCTCTTTTCGTCCTCTTTCTCTTCTTCAATTTGCATGCATGATTAGATTCTTCATTCTCTGTGAATTCACGCAAGAACACAAGGAAAGGTTGAGAGTGTTTGAGGGATTTTCGGAAATTCGGTTGAGGAGAGAGAGAGGAAATTTTATTTACCAGATGAATTTTGGTCAACCTCAAACAATTCCCACTGATCCTTGATAGTGGTGTTATCCACGTGTTGTCGAGGCAACTGAGAGGTGTGGCTCACTGAGAGCCTTTTGTTCTACTAAACCTCTTTTCTTGGGTTTGTCTCCTCTCTTCATGGCCTGAAATCAAAAACAAAAACCCAAAAATTTGGTATCAGAGTAAAAAAAACGTTTAATGATTTCAATTCTTGAACTACCAAGATTATAAGATTTGCACAAAATGGCAGTAGCAATGCATGAGGTGGAGAAGTTTGATGGTAAAGGGGATTTTGGTCTTTGGAAGGCAAAAATCAGGGTCATTCACGGTCAGTAAAAGGCTCACAAGGCCCTAATGGATCCATCCACCCTCCTAAACACTGTGACAGCTGATGACGGGAGATTAGATGTCAATTACTCGACAACTAAAATCTCTTGGACGCAATATGTGATGCATATTCTTAAGGTATGCATTGATAGTCATGCGTCGATGGTCATGAGTTGGAATGAATATGCATTAACAAATGTATGCGATGACCAAACATCCTATCACAAGTTTACTTGCGCTCACGCCAAGTATCACGCGAACGCAAGTTTCTCGGGTGATCTGAGATCAAACACAGGAACTTGTAGCTGGATGAATGTGGTAAAGTGCATGCGGCGGTTAAATAAAAGAATGGATGGTAGGTTTCTAAGTTAACACTACTCCTACTCCTAGCTAACAGACAACGCAATGAGAATATGAATGAGAGGTAGAGACATGATAACTCTTGACATGAAACAAATGAATGGGAAAAATAGATAAAATGTAGAGATGATTTCAGCGCAACCCTTAAGAGTGACCGCAAGGACAACCTTAGTCAATGCAAGCATGCGATCATGCTACACACACTTGAGCCTAACTCTAGGACGTATGCGGTGGGTATGCATAAGTGTCGAGATGACTGCATACAACCTCCATATCCTACTTCTTGGATGCATGCAATATCCTCTCCGTAGGATTCATACGCTGTGTGATAGCAAATGGCGCTTATTTCTAAGTTCCCCATTCTTGCTTATGCATTCCAATCCGCTCTCCCGAGTCATAGATTTGGATTTTAGACTACTCTTCCAAGTATGCCTAAGTGATGAATGATGCGCTCATAAGACAAGGTAACCGTATAAACTTGGTTGACACAAGATTATTCCTATCTCGAGTGAACAATTCATACATTGCTTAATGTGACCAACCACTTACCCTCCCGGGCACTTGGTTGTTGCTGACTTTACTCATAGACAAGCAATGCATTGGCCTATAGATAGTAGTTGCTACAACTTCACACTAAGCAAATAAGGTTTATTCACACACTCACGTAACACACACCTTCCGTTGGTTTGCTACATGATTCATATCCCTATTCCACATGACTACGTATGCGATACTCTAGAAATCTCACTAAGCGATGCAATGAAGTTAAAGATGCTAAGCAAGGAAGATGGAGATAGAGACGAAGGAAACAGAGAAATGCATTGAAAAAAAATTGTATTAATTATTTAATCACAAAATGTCATACAATACAATATAGGAAAATGAAGCAAAATGAAATGACCAGCTGGAAGCAAAGACATGCTTCCAGCGGATGTGTGTTAAGGTTGTCGGTGGTGTCATGGATGGGTGGTGGAGTTGACACTCCCGAGATCTAGCTCCAGTTAAAGGCTCCATTCATCACTCGAAATGGATGAAGGAGGTGAAGAACTCCCAAGCTTCTTCTCATGCATTTGTCTGGATCACAAGGATCCGCCCTCGACAAACCTCAGAAGAAAACCTTGGATTCAACCTTGGGCGAAAACCCTGGATAGCTTAAAATTTTGCTTATCGACTTCTTTATATAGAGCCTGAATCGCCGACAACATTAATGGACTGCTCTAATTGTGACATTCGGTGCATTTAGTCCTTTCTGCACCTCTGCTGCAAACGTTGTGGTAAGTGAGATGTCAATATCATCTTTTTTATTTTCTCGAGATAGATGCGTTGATGCGTTCATTCCACCAACCTTGCGTTGATCCCTCTATTATGTGTTATCGTGTAGCTACAATCATTCAGTGACCGCATTCCCTTAATACCGCAACTTCTACACGATGACCGCAATCGCTTGACGATCACAACTCTCATGCGATGGACGCATGCGGCTGATTACCGCAACACCCATGCATTGATTAAACATGTTCGCCTTTGCGATGGAGAGTTTCTCCGCATGCGGTCGTCTATGCGATAGTCCATTTTTCGTGTTTGCGTACTTCTTGCGTTAGCTACAAAAAGAGACAATTGAACGTATAATAACGCATAATAATGGGTTAGCTGAGATTCTTAATGCTGAACGCCGCAAGCTCAATTTCTTATGAATTCCTAACATAATTCCCGTATATTCTGCTTAACAGCCTTCACAATTCTAAGTAAAGGGCCTAAGATGACATGCATTTCTGCATGTTATCACAATCACAAACTTAAAATCATGCCTGTCCTCAAGCATGCGTTATACTCAAGAAATTCTAACTCACCTTCTTGCTGTCCTTTGCAATGACCAGCTTTTCAGAATATAATTTACACACACCTCTAACCATCGCAACAATGTTCTCCTTCACTTTGGCTGCTTCTTCAAAAGGATCTTTTCTAAGTTCAGATCCGGCAAGCCTTCGCTAAAAAAATGTTTACTCATTCACCGCATCTTTGCATTTTGCTTTTGAGAATGTGTTCGTTCAAAACAGTTCAAAAATTTTCGATGACTTATTCGAATGCAGCGTTGAACCTGGATACGTTCTTCGTTTTGGCTTACCCCCACATGTATCATGCGGGCATCAAATTTCGGTTGTGTTCCATATTCAACTCAACTCTTGTCTTGCTTGTTTTGGCTCGTGCCGTACAGAGGAGTTGTGCGTATGCATTGAACCTGGCAACTCACTTTCGTTTTGGCTTGCCCCCACGTGTGTCATGCGGACATCAAACTACGGGTGAGTGTTTTTCACAACTTAACTTTTATCAACATGGGTTGACAATGGAGTTATTATTCTCAAAATTTTCTTCATTTTTTTTGAAGGACCGCAATGTAATAAACGCAATTCTCCGAGACCGTTGCCACCCCCATACTTAGAGATTGGCAGCGTTCTCACCGTAAAGCTAAAACGAAAATTACAGGAATGCGGTAGTAAACGTTTGAACAAATGTTTGTACAAAATAAAACTTAAGACTTTCAAAATTTGAAGAAGCTAATAAAAGTAAAGAGTGCCTTACGACGATTAGTTAGAAGATGTAGTGAATTATAAATACCATCATAGAAACATCGCAAAACAACGCAATCGGAAAAAATAGAATTTCAAAAGGATAATGCATAAAGGATAACAAGAAAAGAAACTTAGTTGGAACAACGCATGCGATTATACGTTGGAATTCACACGATCAAAGCCATGCGTTGAAGGGTGAAAGGAATTTTTCCATTGAACTGTGCACCGAGGAGATTTATTGTTGCACCTGCAAGGAACAATCACACCACAACCAAGGAAGCAGCCATATAGCCAAAATAACAATAAAAATAAAAATAACCTAAACTAAGAAAGCAAGTTAAATATAGAGTAGAAGACATCCCTGGAAACATAGGAGTGTTTTCACCGCAAGGAGTCTTCCATGCAGGAGATGGCTCTCAACTGCTCGGGTCAAGGACTTACCCTGACCATTGGAACTTCCGACAATTTTTGGGTGCATGCGGCCATCATGTGCTTAGAATTACTTTCAGCTCTTTTGTGACTGATTGCCCTTCTACCTTGGGGTCAATACTAGGTTTCAGCGCATCGTCTATACTTCAATATTGTTTGCAGCCTGGTCGCATAAGCTACAATACTCCCAAGATAGAAAGGTTGTCTGTAGAGACACAAACTCAACAAACAATTTACTGCCAAGTCCCCGGCAACAGACCCAAAAACTTGGTGACGGGAGATTAGATGTCAATTACTCGACAACTAAAATCCCTTGGACGCAATATGCGATGCATGTTCTTAAAGCATGCGTTCATACTCATCCATCGATGGTCATGCGTTGGAATGAATATGCGTTAACAAATGTATGTGATGACTATGCGTCCTGTCACAAGTTTTCTTATGCTCACGCCAAGTATAATGCGAATGTAAGTTTCTCGGGTGATCCGTGGTCGAACACAGGGACTTGTAGCTGGATGAGTGTGGTAATGTGTATGCGGCGGTTAAATAGAAGAATGGATGGGAGGTTTTTAAGTTAACACTACTCCTACTCCTTGCTAATAGACAACGCAATGAGAATATGAATGAGAGGTAGAGACACGACAACTCTTAACATGAAACAAATGAATGGGAAAAATAGATAAAATGTGAAGATGATTTCATCATAACCCTTAAGAGTGACCGCAAGGCAACCCTAGTCAACGCAAGCCATGCGATCATGCTACACATACTTGAGCCTAACTCTAGGACGTATGTGGTGAATATGCATAAATGTCGAGATTGACCCCATACAGCCGCCATATCCTACTTCCTTGACGCATGCAATATCCTCTCCGTAGGGTGCATACGCTGTGTGATAGCAAACGAAGCTTATTCCTAAGTTTCCCATTCTTGCTTATGCGTTCTGCTTTCCTGAGTCTTAGATTTGGATTTTAGACTACACTTCAAAGTATGCCTAACTTATGAATGATGCGCTCATAAGATAAGGTAACCACATAAACTTAGTTTACGGAAGATTATTCCTATCTCTAGTGAACAATGTATACATTGCTTAATGTGACCAACCACTTACCCTCCCAGGTAGTTGGTTGTTGCTGACTTTACTCATAGGCAAGCATTGCGTTGGCTTATAGACAAGCGTTGCTACAGTTTCACACTAAGCAAATAAGGTTTACTCATACACTCACGCAACACATACCTTCCAATGGTTTGCTACATGCTTCATATCCCTATTCCACATGACTAAGTATGCGATACTCTAGTAATCTCACTAAGTGATGTAATGAAGTTAAAGATGCTAAGCAAAGAAGATGGAGATGGAGTCGAAGGAAACAGAGAAATACATTGAAAACAAATTTTATTAATTATTTAATCACAAAATGTCGTACAATACAATATAAGAAAAGGAAGCAAAATGAAATGACTAGCTGGAAGCAAAGACTTACTTCTAGCGGATGTGCGTTAAGGCTGCTGGTCGTGCCATGGATGGGTATGAAGCTGACTCTCCCAAGATCTAACTCCGGTCGAAGGATTCATTCGTCACTCGGAATGGATGAAGGAGGTGAAGAACTCTCAAGCTTCTTCTAATGCATTGGTCTGGAACACAAGGATCCGCCCTAGGCAAACCTCAGGCGAAAACCTTGGATTCAACCTTGGGCGAAAACCCTGTACAACTTGAAATTCTATACATCGGCTTCTTTATTTAGAGCCTAGAACGCCGACAACATTAATGGGCTGCTCAGATTTTGACATTCAGCGCGTTTATTGCTTTCTGAACCTCTGCTGCCAATGGTGTGGTAGGTGAGATGTCAACATTATCTTCTTTATTTTCTCAAGGTAGATGCGTTGATGCATTCATTCCACCAACCTTGTGTATCGCTTAGTATTCGCTTAGTATATTCTCTTAGTATCATGTAGCCGCAATCATTCAGTGACCATATTCGCTTAGTATCGTAACTTCTACACGATGACTACAATCGCTTGACGGTCGCAACTCCCATGCGATGGATGCATGCGGCTGATTACTGCAACACTCATGCATTGATCGAACATGTTCGCCTTTGTGATGGAGAGCTTGTCCACATGCGGTCGTCTATGCAGTAGTCTGGTTTCCGCATTTGCGTCCATTTCTTGCGTTAGCTACAAAAATAGACAATTGAACGCATAATAATGCATAATATTGGGTTAGCTGAAATTCTTAATGTTGAACGCCGCAAGCTCAATTTCTTATGAATTCCTAACATAATTGCCGCATATTCTACTTAACAGCCTTATAATTCTAAGTAAAAGGCCTAAGATGACATGCATTTCTGCATGTCATCAACAACAACCTCGAACGCTCGAACAACACGATCGCAACACTGTACGAATACTTCGCACTCGTCCTCAACGATCGCCTCGGTCATGAACACTCTAGCAAGAACACGAACAACCTCCAATGAACCTCGACGGTGTCGAGTTGAGTATGACACCACAAAAAAGGTTACCTTTGTATTCTCGGGGTGAGAATCCAAAGGGTGGGCTCTATTCGTACTTGGAATGAGGCAGATGAAAAGGAACAATCGTGTACACGATTGGGCAAGTGGGAGATGAAAGAAACCTATCGCATAGGTCGATGCCCAATCGTTTAGCTAAAGCTATGCCATCGTCTAGCAAAAGCTAAGCGATCGTTTAGCTCATTGTTTAGCTCGGTGTCTGTCGCCTAAAAAACACTACACAATCGTTTACTAAAACATGCTGTCGCTTAGTAAATCGGTATTTACTTGACAAGCCCTTTAAGTTTCTTTTTGCAAGAGAAAAAAAAAACTCAAAAGTATTTTTCAATGTTTGTAAAAAACTTTTCAATACATACTAAAATTAGAAAACAATTTTCCTTTTAACTCATGGTTACCATGGATCACCAATAACCACCCACTCAATTGGTCATTAAAGAAAAATAATTAATTATCCAATAATTAATATTATTATAAATATAAATGATAACCAACTTATCATACTCTATTTATAACCTATAGTTTTAATATTTCATCTCATGAAACATATAAACCATAGTTCAGTTTCTACTCCATGGTACTTAATGTAAATCTCATTTACATCAATCCTCCACTAGATGTATCTCATACATCATACCGATTATATCCTATACAATCAAAATACCTCTTGTCAATTTGAACATTTCAAATCAACCCCAAGAATGATCCTCAACTGTATTCATTAAGCTACCAAGGGGACCTTATGTACCTGTAGCTCAAAGCTCCAACGGTACGTGAATAACTGACTAAACTCTTTAGTCACGGGATCCACCATCTGTTAACTCCCAAGCACTCCACTAAAGACTGAAAGTTGAACTCTCCTTACCATAGATATATTATGTGTCCATCTTAACCAATCAGAAGTGTGACAACCCTTCACAGATCGCTCGTAAGTACAGCTGGGCCAATAATCGTTATGCTCCTGTAGTTACATCTATCTCCTTAAGTACCACTGATCTCTCTAATGAACATAAGTAATAGCCTTACTATGACTAAGTTTTCTCTTCAAAGAGAATTTACGGCCACTATGTTCAAGCATCGGAATCAACCCTTAAGGGAGAAATCTCTCTACTTATCCCTACTTCGTGAAAGAAGTGAATTCCATCTTGTGGATTGAGTTCCCAACACCCAAATCAGATAAATATCTAAAAAGGTAGGTATGTTGAGTTGGTAATCTGGCCACTCTCACCCATACGAATCAAAGGACTGCCCTCAAAGGCAGGAGTTCCCAAAATACATAGGATTGAGGTCGTGTCACCTATGGTCATTTAGGTGAGATGCAAGTCCCTAGTTTCAATGGCGTTATATATAGAGTCTAGTCATCTCGTGGTCCAGATCTTATACAAACTCTTTGTATTGGATACCCCTGCTCATACGTCTACACATGAATGGTTTGGATCTACCATCTGTAATAGTTTACAACACTTGCAAACCTCTACAAAGCAGGTCGTATCTATAGTCAGCAGGGATGTTACCCTCAGAGAAAGGGAAATGTTCATACAAAAAGAAAAGACTACGATTGAGATACCTAAAAGCCCTACAACTAGGATCGAGATAGAGGCCCTAAAAGACAAATCTATAGATCATGGCACTCCTAATGACTCAGAAAAAGAAGAGGATATTGCAGGAAAACAGGTAGAAACCACTGAAACACAACCTGACTTGAGTCAATACACTATAGTAAGGGATAGACAGAGAAGAGTGATTGTTCCACCAGCTAGGTACACTGAAATAAACTATATGAACCTAATTTCAAATGCAAAAATAGCTCCAAGTGACAAGGAACCAGCTAATTTTGAGGAGGCAGTAAGCTGCCCTAATGCTAGGAACTAGATTGAAGCTATGTGTGAAGGATCGTCTTGGCCGTCGTCTAGTGATCAAATAATGGATAAAACTGATACCGACTGACAATCCCTACTGCATCACAAATGTAGAATCTAATACATAAAATTGCATACATCAAGCTTCCTACAGCAGAAGCATAGGGAATCCATCTCATCTCCTCAACCTCTTGATGTGTCTTGGGACATTGATCCATGCCTGAAGGGTAACAAACCTCTCTTGAATCAATGTATGATGCCTGAGACAGGTCTAACCGCTTGTTCTTTCCATCCCTAATGATCTGGATCCCTAAAACTTACTTTGCCTCACCTAAATCTTTCATTTGAGACTCGGCAACTAGTCATTTCTTAATGTGAGTCAGATATCCTACATCAATCACAATGAGTACGATATCATCCACATACAGTACTAGAAAAGCTACTGAGTTGTTGATGATCTTCTTGTATACACAAGGCTCATCAACGTTCTGGTCAAAGCCAAACGACTTGACAGCAGTGTCAAATCTGATGTTCCAAGATCTAGATGCTTGTTTCAGCCTCTCCATAACTCAAAAGGTGTTTCAGAAACAATTTTCGAGGGAACATTGTTCAGGATATAATATGCAGTCTCCACTGCATAACCCCAAAACGAGTCTGAAAGATGAGCAAAACTCATCAAGACCGAGCCATGTCCAATAAGGTCCTTTTTCTCCTTTTTGATACACCATTCTTCTGAGGTGTACCAGGGGCCGAGAGTTGGGACGCAATCCCATGTTCTATCATATAGTTCCAGAATTGGAGGTCCATATACTCTTCACCACAATTAGATTGTAGTGTTTTTATCTTTTTACCTAACAAGTTTTCAATTTCAACCTTGTACTCCTTGAACTTGTCAAGGGCTTCAGACTTATGTTGCATTAGGAAGAGATACCCAAACCTTGAATAATCATCTATGAAAATGATGAAATATTCATACCCACCTCGAGCTCTAACATTCATCGAACCACAGAGATCTGAATGTACAAGCTGCAAGGTTTTCTTGGCTCTGTAATCTTTTCCAGTAAAAGGTTGTTTGGTCATCTTGCCTTCAAGGCACAATTCATATACCGGCAAGAAGTTTTCTTCTAAAATCTTTAGAAGTCCACTTTTCACAACCTTCTTAATCCTATTGAGGTTGATGTGACCAAACCTAAGATGCTAAAGATGGGTGTTTTCCTCAGGAGAAACCTTTGGTCTTTTAGCTGTTGTTGTCGTACTGAACATTTCAATGTTAAACAAGGCTTTTATGACTATCGGTCTTAGTACATATAAGTTATTTTCAATTGAACCATAACCAATCTCAATTCCATTCTAGAAAATAAACACTTTATTCTCAAGGAGACAGTATAGCCTTGTTCAATGAGACAAGAAACCGTGATTAAGTTTCTCTTAATATGAGAAACTACGAAAAAACTTTTTCGGTAATAGATAACATTTCTTGTCAATAAATAACTTCAGTCTGCCTATAGCAACAACTGAAACAACCTCACCAGTACCGACTCAAAAAGTCATCTCTCCCTATGACAACGTTTGCCAAGAACTAAATCCTTGGTAAGAGAAACTGAAGAACTTGAATCAAGGATCTAGGCATAATCATCATTCTCTACCAGACACGTCTCCAAAACACCATAAGGTGTTCGACTTGCGGTGATGCGCATGCAATTGATGAATCCCTATAGAATCCACAGTCTATTTACTTCGTGAAAAATAATCTCTTTTTGAATACCTACAACTCCGAGTGGAGAAACTACCTCAATTTTGCATGGAAGAATCAGCAGCAGAATTTCCAACCTTTGGCGCAGAAAGAAATGCCACCTGGATTCTTCCCGCGCAATAACGGTCAGACAAGCAATCAAGCCAATAGCTCGCAACTGTCGCAATCCTCCTCCCTGCAAAGCCTATAGAAGCAATATATAGAGAAAAACGAAACTGTACTTCAAAGTCAGGCTACGTCCATCCGCAATCTAGAATTACAGATGGGCCAGAAAGCAAGTGACCTAAAGAACAGACCGCAAGGGGCTCTACCGAGTTCAATAGAACTCCCACGTAACCCGGGGGGATCGGTAAAGAGCAATGTCAAGTTGTGACATTGCGGAGTGGAAAAACTGTGGAGGGAGAAAGTAAGGAGCCGAGCCAAACTGCTCCCATTGTGTTGGAACCTGAAATTGCAGTGAAACAAGAAGAAAAAAGAGAAAAAGAAGCAATAGAGCCAGAAGTTGCGTCCACCTCAAAGCCAACAGAAAAGGGACCATGAAAGTACAATTACCACATTTCCCGCAAAGACTAAGAAAGAAAAAGAATGAAGAGGTACAGTGCCAATGCTTCCTGTCTATATTAAAACAATTACATATTAATATTCCATTCAGTGAAGCGATTGAGGAGATGCCTACCAATGTAAAGTTTCTAAAGGATATGGTAACCAAGAAGAAGGGAGCTGCTAAGTTTGCCACGGTAGCTTTAACGCAAAGTTCGAAATATATTATTCTACCAAAGATGAGCGATCTTGGGAGCTTTACTACACCCTTTTCCATAGGAGGACTAAACATCGGGCAAGCTTTGTGTGACCTTGGAGCCAGCATCAAATTGATGCCTCTGTCGATCTTTAAGCAGCTAAATATGGGGCAACTTGCGCCCACGACCGTGACTATCCAACTTTCAGATAGATCTCTGTGCATCAAGAATGGAAGGTGAAGGATGTGTTGATTACCATCGAAAAATTTATCCTACCAGCCGACTTCATCATCTTGGATTACGAGACCGATAAAGATGTGCCCATCATCTTGGGGCGACCATTTTTATCAACAGGTCATGCCCAGATTGATGTGCATAAAGGGGAGATCACTTTCAGCATAAATGGACAGAAGCTCAAGTTCAATATAATCCGTGCCATGAAGTTTCCTGACGAAGAAGAACTTCATGACTCAGACGACGACTAGGACTTGATTGAAGAAGAAAAGTTTGACGAAGAGAATGAAGAAGAGGATGCAAGCACATCCATTGCTACAAGTACTGCGATCATAGCAAAAACAAGCAAGGAAGAAGAGATTATCGCAACCCAAGAAGAAGAGCCAACAAAAAAAGAAGAAAGAAAAACAACGCAACCATCCCTAATAGAACCACCAACAATGGAATTAAAGACTCTGCCAAACCACTTAAAGTACGCATTTTTTGGGCAGAATGAGAAGCTGCCAGTAATAATTTCCTTAGAACTTAACGAATACCAGGAGAATGCGTTGATGAGCATTCTGAGGAAGCATGTGCGAGCAATTTGCTGAACACTCGCCAACATTCGAGGAACTAGCCAAGCATATTGTATGCACCGCATTTGTCTCGAAGAAGACCACAAGGCAACGATCGAACAACAACGCAAACTCAAACTCCAAAAAACCAAACTCTGCCTTACGTAAAGTTGCCAGAGTATGCTTAACCCTGGGATTTGAAATCACTGCTTCTCTTAGATTCGAACCCATAGCTGATGATAGAACTAGAATAGATATTTTCTGCGATGAAAGAGGTCGTTAAAAAGAAGATCATTAAATGGTTAGATGCAGGCGTTATTTATCCGATAACAGATAGCACATAGGTCAGCTCCGTGCAGTGTGTGCCTAAAAAGGGTGGCATGACGATAGTCCCAAACGAAAACAATGAGCTGATATCGTAAAGAATCGTCACTGGGTGGTGCATTTGCATGGACTAACGCAAGCTAAATGCCGCCACAAAGAAAGATCATTTCCCTCTGTCGTTCATTGACCAAATACTAAACCATCTAGCTGAAAATGATTTCTACAACTTTCTGGATGGCTATGCTGAGTATAACCAGATTATGATTGCTCTAGAAGACTAGGACAAGACCACGTTCACCTGCCCATATGGGACCTTTGCTTTCCGCCACATGGCATTTGGCCTCTGCAATGCGCCAAGCATGTTCCAAAGGTGCATGATGGCCATCTTTTCAGAATATCTTGAGGACTCTATTGAAATCATCATGGGTGACGTCTCTGTTTATGGGAACACCTATGAAGTCTATCTAGCCAACCTGGAGAAGATACTGAAGAGATGCGAAGAGACGAATCTGGTTCTTAACTGGGAAAGACGCCATTTTATGGTTAAGAAGGGCATAGTATTGGGGAACAAGGTTTCTCGAGATGTGTTGGAGGTGGATAAAGAAAAAATCGAAGCAATTGAAAAACTTCCACCTCCAATAAGTGTGAAGGCTGTATGAAGTTTCTTGGGGCATGCCGGATTCTACAGACGCTTTGTCAAAGAATTTTCAAATGTGTTGATTACCACACCTGTGTTGATTGCACCTGACTGGACACTTCCTTTTGAAATAATGTGCAATGCAAGCGAGTATGCGATGAGAGCAACTTTGGCACAAAAGAGAAAAACAATCTTACATCCCATCGCATATGTGAGTAAGACATTAAATCCTGTTCAAACCAATTACACCACCACAGATAAAGAGCTTCTTGCAGTAATTTTTGCATTGAAAAAATTTCTAGCATATCTGTTGGGAACAAAGGTATTCATACATACTGATCATTCGACAATAAAGTATTTAATGACAAAGAAGGACGAAAAGTCGAGTTTGATCAGATGGGTTCTTCTCCTTCAAGAATGTGACATAGAAATAATTGATCGAAAAGGGACAAAGAAACAAGTTGCGGATCATTTGTCTAGATTGGAAAACCCTGAAATTGACCGCAATGAATCAGAGGTGAGTGCGGTGTTCCCAGATGAGCAGCTGTTCCATATTGAAGAATTGCCTTGGTATGCTGACATAGTCAACTATTTGGTTTGCGGACAATTTTCTGAAGATTATACCTACCACTAACAGAGGAAGCTCAAAAATGAATGCAGATATTATTACTGGGATGAGCCGAATCTGTACAAAAAGGGGGTAGACCAGATTCTGCAACTATGCGTACCAAATGTTGCTCAACAACGCATATTATCGCAATGCCATGACTCACCATATAGTGGGCACTTTGGAGGATAGCGTACCGCAGCTAAGGTGTTTTATAGAGTGGATTCTTGTAGCCAACATTGTTTAAGGATGCAACTGACTATGCCAGGAAGCGTGATCAGTACCAACGCACAGGTAACATTTCATGGAAACATGCAATGTCGACGAACACCATCTTGGAGCTTGAATTGTTCGACGTGTGGGGTATTGATTTCATGGGACCATTCCCTCCCTTAAATGGTAAACATTATATTTTATTAGCCGTCGACTATGTAATCAAGTGGGTATAGGCAATGGTGTACGCCGCAAGTGATGCGGCGGTAGACTCTCAATTCCTGAAGACGAATATTTTCACTCGTTTTGGCACTCCACGTGCCATAATACGTGATGAGGGGTCTCACTTTGTCAATCATATTGTTAAAGAGCTACTGCGCAAATACAACATTCTCCACAAAGTGGCCACCGTTTACCATCCATAAATGAATGGTCATACCGAGGTGTCCAATCGGGAGATTAAACTAATACTCGAGAAGGTAGTAAAACCTTCGCGAAAAGATTGGGCAACATAGCTCGACGATGTGTTGTGGGCATACCGGACTGCATTTAAAACACCCATGGGTATATCCCCATATGCATTGGTATTTGGTAAGGCATGTCATTTGCCTCTGGAGCTGGAATACAAGACAATGTGGGTGGTGAAGAAATTGAATTTTGATTTGAAGAAAATAGGAAAAGCGCAAAAAATGCAACTGGTCGAGCTAGAAGAATGAAGGATTAATGCATATGAGAACGCAAAGATTTACAAGGAGCGCACCAAACGCTGGCACGAAAAACACATATGCGGTAAGAACCTCCAAGTCGGGCAGAGGGTCTTACTATTCAACTCACGACTACAGCTCTTCCCAAGAAAATTAAAGTCACGTTGGTCCGGACCAATCATAGTTAGACAGGTATTCCCGCATCATGCGGTTCAATTATCAAATGAGAAGACTGGCATCGCCAAGTCGACTCTGTGGAACTAAAGAAGTTTGAATAAAGAAGGAATTAGGTGGTCCCTGCATTATCAGATGATCGAAATCCATCAGGGACGCAACTTTTGGGAATCATGGAATCTTCAATTCTTCAATACTACTCAGAATTTTCAATTCACTATATCTTTTTAGTCTTTATCTATTCTTACTCTTGCTATTTTGAAAAAAAAAATTGCGCTAGAAGAATGTTTTTTTGTTTAAACTTATTTAAACCTCTCTCTGTTTTTCTTGCAACAATTGAGGCGCTGGATTACGGAGGTGTTACACGAAGAAGCAACTTATCTCATTCCATCACTGCAATCCAAAGAAGATAGATCGCCGCAAAGAAGGATGCTTCAATACACAATGCAGGCGACAGTGCAAATTTGGAGGTTGTATTCTTCCTTCACTTTTTTTCAAATTTCGTACTATCGCATCGAATTTTAGTCTTAAAAGTTTTATCACCTATCCTCTTTGATTACCGCAATCATTTAATATTGATAAATTTAGCGAGTTACTGCATGTTGTCTCTTTGCCAATTATGATTTCAATGATGGAAAACATACTTCTATTTCTTTCATATATACTAGAGTCAACTTAATCTTAAGATAGTCTCCTCATGAAATATTTCTAGAAGTTAGGGATTCGCTAGCTTTCTTTCAAACGCTCTTTACGAAGTTTTCTAAGAACATCGCATGACTTCTTTCAATCTTTTGGCAATGAGGACATTGCCGCATTTTAAATCTGGGGGTGAGGTATTTATTTTCGACCTTCTATTTTGAAAAAAAAGAATTGAGAATAACAACTCCACTGTCAACACAATGGGAAACCTATGTTGATAAGAGTTAAGTTGTGAAGGGCACTTACCCATAGTTGGATGTCCGCATGACACATATGGGGGCAAGCCAAAACGAAAGTAAGTCGCCTGGATCAACGCATAAATAAATGACCGCAACTCCGCCGCCAAGTAGGTATAAGTTTAGTCTGAGGAAGAGTGCATTGCTCATAGTTGGATGTCCGCATGACACACGTGGGGGTAAGCCAAAACAAAGGCAAGGCACTTGGATCAGCGCAAGGTTAGAAAAAAAAATAATAATAATGTCAAGAAATATGCAAGGAGAAAAATCAATTGACACTCCAGAGGAAAAAGTTTCTTTTTGAAATAAATCATGCGATGTTTCGAAATTTAATAAAGTCCTTTGAAGGTTAAGTTTGCGATCCCTAGGTCTTAGAAATATTTTAAGAAGAGACTTGAATAAGACTTAAGGAAATTTTAGTGTATAGGAGTTAAATGAAGTATCCTTGAGAAATCTAGGAAAAGAACATTGTGGTCGACTTGCTAAAGGAAATCTTTAGCTTATGCTCGAGGAAAAGCATTGTTTAAATTTAGGGTGTGATAACGGGCAGAAATATACGTTATCATTGTGCTAAGTTCTTAAACAATGCTGGCTTGTGTTGATAAAATGTGTTAGATTGTGTCCAAAGAGCATTAAGTTTATTACATTGCTGTCGCATGCGTTCATCGCATAGGAACAGTTGATTTTTTTATTTTTATACAGAATATGCATTGACGCAAGGCGAAAATTGCGATCATAGGAAATCATTGGTCGAGCGCAGCATTATCGCAAGGCTTTGCAGTGATTGTGTTCGCAAGCATTTGCTCAAGAAGGATTGCCACAACTTGGTCAGCACAACTTGGTGGGCGCATCTGGGTGAAAGGTATAATTAATCGTGATGGGACAAAAAGATGATGACGGTCGAATTCGAATTAAGTTGACAGCCGCTAACGATAACAAGTACATTCAACTTTTCGTTGACAAATATTCGGTGCATCAGTCAGGGAATTAAAGCCATCCTATCTGAGCAATCATAAGAGAGAAGCCGCCTTCACCTCGAAACTCTATAAATACCAAAGGCATCCTTCAGAAAAGGGTTCGAAAAAATTCATAAATTCGGATCAGTTAGCTCAGCACGTCTTTGTCCATAGTTTTTCCTTTTTATTTTAAGGCGGAGCAAGAGAAGAGAAAAAATGTCAGAGATCGCTCAGGGCAACTCAAGAGAGAACCATGAGGCATGGAAGTATAGAGCGGGCTGACTCTCGCGAAAGTGAGATTATCTTTTGAACATGAGTAGAAAGATAGTGTAAAAGCCTAGGAACCAAGAAATTGCTACCATGCTCTTTATTCTATCCTTGCATTGTTATTTTGTACTTCATCTTTATATTTATACAATGGAAGTTCTTATTCTACATCTGTCCACTCTCTTAGTACTCATGAGTAGCTAAACTAGTCTAATGAGTTGAGAAGAACTAAGCTAACATGACCTAGGAAGTTCATTTCTTGCGATTATCTTGTGTTATGCTGTGCCAAATATCCCTTTAGAGCTACTCGAGAGAGAGTCTGAAGAAAGAACCTAAGACTCGAGAGAGCTAGGTTAGAGTCTAGACTCGAAAGAGTAAGATTAGAACTGCATAAACAAGAGATAGGAACATAGAGATAAGCTCTGTTTGCCAACCTGCATCGCATGCATCCTAGAGATAGGAATGATATTATGTGGTCGCCTTATTTGTGCGTGTGCCATTTTTTCATAGCATAAATAAGAATAGAGGCTTATGTATAGGTTCTATAGACTTATCGCATACATCGCATGTGTTCTAGCCTTAGAAGTCGTGGCATTCGCACCGAGAGGTGGTTTACTATTGTATGCATGTTGCATGATCGCATAGCATGAACGCATCCTAGGAAGTGTTAGCCGAAACTTTTCTCAACCCGTTCACCACATACCCATCGCATTTTTCGTTTATTCAACTCTTTTCACACTCCGCCAAATTTGTTTATTTTTCATTAACGCAAACATCAACCTCAACATCTATTCGTTTATTTGGTTACCGCAAAGTTTTCCTAAAATGTTACAATTGGATTTCACTGAGAAAACTTGACTGCTCAATGCAGTGGGGTTTATACTTGGATTTCACTAAGAAAACTTGAGTGCTCAACGCATTTTCATCATTGCATTTCATCCACACTTCCACATCATAAAAACAATGCATCATCACGAACACTCCAGCAAGAACACAAACGACCTCCACAGAACCTCGACGTTGTCGAGTTGAGTATAACACCACCAAGAAAGTTACCTTGGTATTCTCGGTGTGAGAATCCAAAGGGTGAGCTCTGTTCGGAATTGGAATAGGCAGATGAAGAAGGAAAAAACAATCATGTACAGGATTGGGCAAGTGGGAGATGACAGAAATCTATCGCATAGTTTGATGCCTAATCGTTTAGCAAAAGCTATGTGATCGTCTAGCAAAAGCTAAAGAATCGTTTATCTCATCGTTTAGCTTGGTGTCTATCACCTACAAAACACTACACGATTGTTTACTAAAACACGTTGTCACTTAGTAAATCGGTATTTACTTGATAAGTACTGTGAGTTTCTTTTTGCGAGATAAAAAAAAACTCAAAACAATTTTTCAACATTTGTAAAAAAAACTTTTCAAAACAAACTAAAATTAGGGAAACAATTTTCCTTTTAACTCACGGTTGCCATGAATCACCATTAAACCACTCACTCAATTGGTTATTAAAGAAAAATAATTAATTACCCAATAATTAATATTATTATAAATATAAATGATAACCAACTTATCATACTATATTTATAACCTAGAGTTTTAACATTTCATCTCATGAAACATATAAACCATAGTTCTTTTTCTATTCCATAGTACTTAATGTAAATCTCATTTACATCAATCCTCCACTAGATGTATCTCATATATCATACCGATTATATCAGATATAATAAAAATGCCTTTTGTCAATTTGAACATTTCAAGTCAACACCAAGAATGATCCTCAACTGAATTCATTGAGCTACCGAGGGGACCTTATAGACCTATAGCTCGAAGCTCTAACAGTACGTGAAAAACTGACTAAATTCTTTGTCACGAGATCCATCATCAATTAACTGCCAGGCACTTCACTAAAGATTGAAAACTGAACTCTCTTTCCCACAGATATATTATGTATCCATCTTAACCAATCAGAAGTGCGACAACCCTTCACAGAACGCTCGTAAGTACAGCTGGGCCAATAACCGTTATGCCCCTATAGTTACATCTTTCTCCTTAAGTACCACTGATCCCTCTAATGAACATAAGTCATAGTCCTACTATGATTGAGTCTTCTCTTCCAACGAAAAGCTGTGGCCACTATGTTCAAGCCCGGAATCAGCCCTTAAGGGAGCAATCTCTCTTCTTATCTCTGCTTCGGGAAAGGAGTGAATTTCATCTTATAGATTGAGTTCCCAACTCCCAGATCAGACAAGTCCCCAAAAAGGTAGGCATGTTGAGTTGGCAATCTGGCCACTCTCACCCATACTAATCAAAGGACCGCCCTCATAGGTAGGAATTCCCAAAACACTCAGGATTGAGGTCGTGTCACTTATGGTCGTTTAGGTGAGATGTAAGTCTCTAATATCAACGACGTTATATACAGAGTCTAGTCATCTCGTGGTCCAAGTCATATGAAAACTCTTTGTATAGGACACCCCCGCTCGCACGTCTCCATATGAATGGTTAGGATTTACCATCTGTAGTAGTTTATAACACTTGCAAACCTCTAAAAAAAAATGGGCTGTATCCATAGTGTCACCAAGATCAAGTATCTCACCTTAATCCTTATACTACAAATCTATTTAGGTTATCACATAAGGCATGATCCACTTGTATATCGCATAAACATGCTTAAGTTCACATAAGATAACCAAGGACCTTTGTTTATTGGATATGAGTAAATGCCAGAATTAATATAACACTCATTTTATTCATTAAATAATGTGTATCTTTACAAAACAATGAGACTCCGAGAGAATTAGAACACCAATCCCAACACCTACATCTACTCTAATGCTTTAGCTTCAACTCTTGACAAGGTCACCTATGTTAACCCCCTTGGAAAACATGATTAGGTCTTGGACTTCGGATGCACCTACCATATGACACCTATGTGATCCTAGGTTAACATCTACGAAGAGATAGATGGAGAAATGGTTTACAAGGGGAAGAACCAAGGTTGTAAAATTGAAGGCATTGGGTCATCTCCATGAAGCTCAAAGATGAGACTATAAAACTTCTAAGGAATGTAAGACATGTCCCACTTCTTAAGAGAAACCTAATCTCCCTTGGAATGCTAGATGCAATAGGGTGTGAATACAGGGGAAAAGGTGGAACTCTTAAGGTTCTAAAAGATTCTAAAGTAGTTCTTGTTGGGGAGAAAGTCAATGACTTGTTTGTAGTCAAAGGTATTGAAATTATGATAGGGGCATATGTTGCCACACCAAATGAGATGACAGAAGCTTATGTATGGCATAAGAGACTATCTAACATAAGTGCCAAGGGGCTGGAAGCTTTGTCTAAACAGGGAATTCTACCCAAAGGAATTTCAGAGAAGTTGACCTTCTATGAACATTGTGTTTTGGGGAAAGCAACTAGACACAAGTTTACAAAGCACACCATTCAACTAAGGCAATTCTAGACTACATTCACTCAGACCTTTGGGGTCCAGCTCAAACTCCTAGCCTAAGTGATTCAAGGTATTTACTTTCCTTTATATATGACTTCTCAAGGAAAAGCTGGGTTTTCTTTCTTAAATCTAAAGACCAAGTGTTTAATAAATTTAAAGAATAGAAACTCATGATTGAGAAGCAAATTTCTATGGAAATTAAATACCTAAGAACAGATAATGGATTAGAGTTTTGTAGTGAAGAGTTTAATAAATTTTGTAAGGAATCCGGCATAACTAGGCATAGGACAGTCAAGCATACACCCCAACAGAATGGGGTAGCTGAGAGACTCCATAGAACCATCATGGAAAAGGTCAGATGTTTACTCTCAGATGCTATACTCAATGAAAAATATTGGGCTGAAGCTGCTTGCTATGTTGTTTGCACCTTACATAGGTGCCCAATACATCCCTAAACATTATAACCCTTGAAGAAAAATGGACAAAACATCCTCCTAACTTAGACAACCTAAGAGTATTTGGATATGTTGGTTATATACATCAAAATCAGGGAAAACTAAAGTCTAAGGCTGAGAAATGTATGTTTGTTGGGTTCACTGAAGGTGTAAAGGGTTTTAAAATATGGAACTCTCCTGAGAAAAGGTTTGTAGTCAGTAGGGATTTTACCTTTAGAGAAAGGGAAATGTTCATGCAAAAAGAAAAGACTACAATTAAGATACCTAAAAGCCATACAACTAGGATTGAGGTGGAGGCCTCAAAAAACAAATCTACAGATCATGACTCTCCTAATGACTCAGAAGAAGAAGAGGATATTGCAGGACAACAGGTAGAAACCACTAACACACAACCTGACTTGAATCAATACTCCCTAGCAATGGATACACAGAGAATAGTGATTGTTCCACCAGCTAGGTACACTGAAACAAACTATATGAACCTAGTTTTAAATGCAGCCATAGCTCCAGATGACCAGGAACCAGCTAATTTTGAGGAGGCAATAAGCTGCCTTGATGCTAGGAACTGGATTGAAGCTATGTGTGAAGAAACGCAATCACTAAGTGTTAATGACACTTGGAATCTAGCTCTTCTACCTAAAGGATGCAAGGCAATAACATCTAAGTGGATCTACAAACTAAATGAGTGTTCTTCTAAGGATGAAAAGCCAAGGTACAAGGCAAGATTAGTGGCCAAAGGTTTTACTCAAAGGGAAGGTATTGACTACTTTGAAATTTTTTCACTAGTAGTTAAGCAAACATCAGTTAGACTCTTACTATCCTTGGTTGCTCAATACAATGTTGAACTAGATCAGCTAATTGTTAAAAAAACCTTCTTACATGGCTACTTAGATGAGGTCATCTATATAGTTTAGCCTAAATGTTTTATGGAAAAGGGTAAAGAGGACCTTTATTGTCTTCTAAATATATCCATTTATAGTCGTAAATAGTCTCCTAGATGTTGGTATAGAAGGTTCAACGACTACATTGAAAGTATTGGGTTTTAGAAAATCACATATGATATTTGCACCTATGTAAACTCAACCTCCTATAAGAACAAGGTGTAGCTACTACTCTATGTGGATGATATGTTGCTCGCTTGGACCACTAAATAAGATCTAAATTATGTTAAAAATCTCCTAAAGAGAGAATTTGACATGAAAGATATGGATCAGTCTAAGAAGATCTTAGGGATTGAAATTGACAGAGATAGAGGTTCATCTACCCTAAGCATTAGTCAAACCAATGACTGTGAGAAAGTTATCAGAAGGTTTAATATGTCTAATGCTAAAGCTGTAACCATACCTATTGCTCAACACTTTAAGCTGTCCTCAGCTAATTCACCTAAGGAAATCGCCTTAGAACACCTAAATCAAATGCAAATGGTTCCTTATAATCAGGCAGTAGGATGTTTGATATACCTCATGATCTCCACTAGGCTTGATTTATCTTGTTGTGCAAGTCTAGTTAATAGATTCATGTCAAACCCAGGAAGAAGGCATTGGGAAGCTATTAAATGGATTCTTAGATATCTAATTTGGTCTAAGCAATCTAACCTAATCTATCATAGTGTTAAGGAAATAGATCTTGAACTCTATGGATATGTAGACTTAGATTTCACAAGGGATCAAGATAAGAGAAGGTCCCTAACAGGGTATCTCTTCTTATATGGCCCTAATCTATTAAGCTAGAAGGCTAATCTACAGTCAATAACAGCCCTATCTACTATCGAAGTTGAATACATGGCACTTTCAAAAGCAATAAAAGAGGCATTGTGGTTAAGAGGCTTGATGGAAGACTTTGATATCAAACAAATAGTAGTTAAGATCTATTGTGATAACCAAAGTGCTATCCATCTTTCCAAAAACCCATAATATCACTCTAGAGCAAAACATATTGACATTAAATATCACTTTGTAAGAGACAGAATAGAAAAAGGTCAAGTCAAAGTCCTGAAAGTTCATACCTCAGAAAACGCAGTGGATATGCTTACCAAGCCAGTGTCGAAGCTCAAGCTCAGCAATTGCCTTGATTTGATCGGCTTCATTTTACCTGAAAAATGATAAATAATGGTTAGATTTGGAAAGGAGAAGTTATTCAAAGTTAAGATTAAGGTGGAGATTTGAACGATATTAATCTCAAATAAAGCTCAACGGCTAGTTTTCATTTCAACAAACTTCATAACAGACTTGTAAACACATATATATATTTGTTACATTCATTTTGTTTTTTGTTTTTACATTCAGTCTTCTACAAATTCTGTAAGAAAGAAAACTTATCTCCGAAAATAACTTCAATAAAATCATCTTCCCTTCCCGTGGACGTAGGCTTCAAATTAAGTTAAACCACGTACATGCTTTTGTTGCTCTTCTCTTCCTCTCTCTTCTTCAATTTGCATGTGTGATTAGATTCTTCATTCTCTATGAATTCACGCAAGAACACAAGGAAAGGTTGAGAGTGTTAGAGAGATTTTCTTAAACTTGGTTGAAGAGAGAGAGAAAATTTTGTTTACCAAATGAATTTTGGTCGGCCTCAAAGAATTCCCACTGATTGTTTATAGTGGTGTTATCCACGTGTTGTCGAGCCAGCTGAGAGGCTTGGCTCACTGACAGCTTTTCGTTTTACCAAACCTCTCTTCTTCGGCTGGTCTCCTCTCTTCGTGTGCCTGAAATCAGAAAAAAAAAAAAAAATCCAACATTTTTAAATGATGTTATACACTTGGTTATTATTCCTAAAAATGTTACCAATTACAATTACCCTTAGTTTTAATTTAGTCCCTAGGTTTCAAAATACTACAATTTTACCCTTGACATTTAAATTTTTGCTTCAATTTGGGGTTTACACTTTTAACCTCAATTTTCCATTAAATACTTACTTTCTGTCTTTTGGAGTTAATTTATGTTTATAAATTAAAAATCGTTAAAAGAATTATAATTAATTAAGTTTCACTATTTTTATCACTTTTAACATTAAATTTAAAATTTCATTTCTAATTATTTCTAATTAATTAATAGAAACTGGGGTAAATGATTGAAAGTAAGTATTTAATGAAAAATTGAGCTTAAAAATGTAAAATCCTTAAATCCATGAACCAAATTGAAACAAAACATAAATCTCAAGGGCAAAATTGTAATATTTTGAAGCTTAGTGACTAAATTGAAACAAAAATCAAAACTTAAAAACTAAATGTGTAACATTTTAAAACCTAAGAAGTAAACAGAAACTAGTGTCAAGACCAAGGGACTCAAAAGGTATTATTCCCTCCTAAATAAAAATGAATTTTTTAAAAAACAATTTTTTTCTCAAACGGGTCTTAAATCACATTAAAACTGAAACACTGAAAAGTTATAAGTTAATTTCAGTTTGATTCGGTTTCTTGGTTATTTCTCTATTTTGCTAGTTATCATTATGCACCCCTACGTCGACACATCTGAAATGGTTTTTGAATTTTTCTTCATTTTACCTTTTTTTAATAGTTCAATATAACATGAAAATTGAAAAACTCGAATATCTATTTTTTTTTTTTTTTTACTAAGAGAACTATGGTTAAATTAATACGAGAGGATAAGCTAAAGAATTGGAAAATTAAGCATCATAGTACATTATATTATTATGATATTACATTATTTTACATTGTTATTATTTTTTAAATTTCATATATAATCTCATTAATGAGAATCTTGAATTCAACTTCAAAGCTAGGTGGCAAAATATTAATTTATGTTTATAGTTGTAAACTTACATGTTAGTGGGCATGATGTACATGAGGAGTATTATACAAAACCAAAAGAGTGTACACAAAATATTGCACCATAATTTGGAATCTTGAATTCAATTTCAATGCTTGGTGGAAATTATTAATATATGTTGTTTCTTATTGAAACCTTGCATGTTAGTGGGAGTGGTGTAGTAAGTATGGATTATATTATACAAGACCAAAAGAGTATAATATTGCAATAGAGTTAAACACACATATATTCTTTCTAAGACATGTGAAAAATATCTCCTTTTCTTTAAGCAACTCTTATCAAATTTATTTTATAGATTTCGTCTACTATACACATTTTTAATTATCCATTCATTCATCCCACTACTTATTTACATTGTCAATACCAAACTATTGAATAACACTTGTTCAAAATAATATGAAGTATATAATACAAGCATCATTCATTGTGTTAAACGTTGTTAATTTCAAAGTACATTTACAAGACTTCGAATTAAAAGTTTAGATATAAGTATGATACCACTTTGATTATTAACACAACCTATATTTCTTTTTATAAAAGAATATATATATATATATAAATAAATAAATAAAGGTAGATTAGTAGGTATATCGAAATATAACTACGTTGGCACATTCTTAATACCCTCATCATATCTCACCCATTTTTGTCAATAATAAAAAAATCCAAAGACAACTTCATATGCCATTTTGATAGGGAAATTTTGTTTTCAAACTTTTTTTTTTTTTTGGATAATGTGATTTCAAATAAGACAATATTTGAATTTAAAAATTTCAGGTTCAGAATCAAAATTAAAAAAAAAAAAGATAAAAACTTTGAAAATATAGTGATTCATACGATAAATTCATTCTACTTATTAAATTGAAGTATACATATTTATATTATAAACTAGGGAAAGTTATTTTAAATGACAATACTGCAAAATATATATATAATTATAAAATATCATAATAATCGTCAAAATATCATAATCTATCTGTGATAGATCGCGATAGACTACTATAAATAATTTATTGGTATTATAAAATAATTATTATAAAAGGTAAAAATGTTCATGAATTAAGCACCATATACTTAGTTCGACACATGTATTCAACTATATTTTGTGGAAGTTATGGCTTGAAAGAAATTACTATCTTTTCAGTGATATTAGGCAAATGTGTTGCTTGCATAAGGAAGATATCATCATCACGACCTTTAATTAACTCTTAGCTCTTCTACCATCCGGCTTAATTAGTATGTTTCTGAATAACATGAAATCCAATTTGATTGATCTTTTTTTCTTTTTTTTTTCTTTTCTTTGTTGATTATATTCCCTTTTACCAAGTTTTACGTTTTCAGGCTCTCAGTAACTAATTCAAGAAATCATGTCACACAAAATCACAAAATGTAATTAATGTTTAGTGTTATTATCTATATTAAAATTTTAGGATGACTCAACAACTAGATTATAGTTATCAAAATTGATGTTCAGGCACTTACTATAATTATAACAACAATAAAATAACAACTAGTAGAAGAAATAAAAAGAAAAAATACACTCAGAGAATAGTAACCAATTGATCATGAAAGCTTCTTGTTCAACGGTGATTTTCCACAACAAATATATCAAACAAAGACAATATACCAATGGCCAGTACATAAAGCACAAGACCATCAAAAGACATGTAGAAGCAACAACGCTGATAATGCAAGAGCTTACTGATAAATGGGCACAGTGGAGAAAAGGAAAAACATTCCAACCAAAATCGAAAGACAAATAAGAAAAGAAAAAATCCATGAAAATAATTCTGCATTGAGGAAAAAAAATCTTGCAGAAATAGTATCTTGTTTGACATCTTTTGTAACAATTTTTGTGACATCACATGTTCAACTGTAAAACCAAAGTCCTTAAACAAATATTCAACCAACAGCAGAATCTCTAACCTATATAAATATATTTCACTAATAAAAATTGTCATTTTCGTCATTTAACTCAAAATTTAAGCCCATAAAGTTATAGATTACAAATCATCTAAATCTTTTTAAATGTATATTTTTTTTTCAATCTTCCTAATGTTACCACTATTTTTAGTACAATATTCTCTACAAATTGAGGATTGAACATTCAAAAAAAGAAAAAGATTGTCAATTATATATGAACTACCCTCACGACTTTTAACTTCTAATGTTACCACTTGAACTAATAAATAGAAAATATATATGGGAGAAATTTCAATGTAGAAATTACTTGAAATTCGAGATCTCTCTTTTATCCTAATACCATGATATTGTAAATCATTGATTGACCTACCCGCCTAAGAATTTAAAAAACAAAAACGCGTTTTCTTTTTATTCCATATCCCCAAAAATCTGGATTAAGTCAACTTTTTATTCAAACTAATTATGTACCCAAAGATAAGGGAAGAAAAAACAGAAATGTCCAAAATAAAATTTGCATAAACTTCTGAGCATCTTAAATATATGCCAACTAAAATTGTCGCACATGGATGGATGATGGAGTTATCATTATTTTTTTTAACCAAATATAATTTTATAAGTTTGATTATCCTCAAATGGCCGATCCAAAACTTTTATGTGAGGGCACAAATATTTATAAAGATGTTGAAAGTTTAGCTTAACAACTTTTAGATTTGGTTTATATATAGTTACTAAACTTAATCTAAAAAATAGTCCCTAAACTTTAAAAAAAATGTTTAATAGGTCATAGGCCTAAATTTTTTATTTATGTATTTAATAGATTCCTAAAATATCAATTTTGCATCTAATAGATCTTTTACGTATTTGAATGTTAATTAAATATTATTTTAGATATGAAATTTAACTTTATGCTTAATATACACGATTGAATATCTTTTTAGAATTAATGTAACTATTAACTACAAAATATAAAATTTAAGGTTCAATTAGACAAAATCTTTGTCTTATAAAATGGTTACTTTTTAAATAATTTTAATATTTATGAAATCTATTAGATATAAAATTGAAGTAATTTATAGATTTATTAGACATTTTTAAGAGACTAGAGTCAAAATTGAAAGTTGAGACTAGAGTCAAAATTGAAAGTTTACACTCTGTTTAATAACCAATTCATTTTTGGTTTTCAGTTTCTAAAAATTAGGTATACTTTCTTTCAATTTTTAAGAATGGTTGCTTTTTTCTTCAGTACAAGAGTTGAATTCTCAGCCAAGTTCTAAATACAAGAAGAAGTTTTTAAAAACTACCTTTTTTAGTGGATTATGAAAATATTAGTAATAGGTTGATAAAAAAGTATGAATTTAAAGGTGAAATAAGTGTTTATATACTTAATTTTCAAAAATTAAACACCAAAGATGAAATGGTTGTCAAACAAGGACTTAGAGATTTATTAGCCACAATTTTAGAAGCCTATGAACTAAAATTGTAATTTAACATTCTTATAAATGTAATTTTAAATTCATTGATGTATAATATCTATGCTAAGTAATACAAATTAAAAAATTGTTATAAACCTTTATAGAACTATTCACCTAGACATATAGGCAAAAAAAAAAAATATTCAACCAATTTTCGTAATATAATTTTATAAAGTCCAAAAAATATTTGTATATTTGTATATGAGTGTGTGAGAAAAAATAAAATGGAATTAACTTTATTGATCTGTTTCAAGTTACTAAAAATTAAATATTATATATTTGTAAAGATAAAAAATATAAAAATAATTTGTAAATATATGTGGTGAATATTTGAAAAGTAATAGAGAGAAGTTTACTCAATTTTAAGGATATACGTTCTAATGGTTATATTCATATAGAGATGGTAGTGTGAATAATGTAGATGTAGAGTATCTTTATATTATATCAACTGTCTCACATGAAAAATGTATATTAGAAAAATTGTCAACTTTTTCTTCTAGATTATATTATACTCGTACGAGTGGTGTTGAAACTTATGCAACCACAAACTTGAAGTTCACTAATCCATTTATTTTTTTCTTTTTGGCGTGACTGGTTTAGTCATCCTAGGTCAATAATGGTGACAAAAATTATAAAAATTCATATAGACATCTATTGAAGAACCAAAAGATTATTCAATCCAATAAATTTTCATGTATTGCTTTCTCTCAAGGAATATTATTTATTAGACCTTCACCAATTAAAATTGGGTTTGAATCTACATAGGGGACCATTTAGATATTTATGGTTCTAATCGATGCATCAAGTAGATGGTCTCATGTATGCTTACTAATTATCAAATCAAAATCTTGCCTTTACAAGGCTACTAACTCAAATAATTAAGTTAAGAGCACAATTTCTTGATTATGAAATTAAGAAAATTCATCTTGATAATGTTGATGAATTTAAATCTCAAGCATTCAATGATTATTGTATGTCAATTGGGATAAGTGTTGAACATCTTGTAGCACATGTTCATACATAAAATAGTTTAGCATAATCATTTATAAAATATCTATAATTAATTGCTAAACCAATGCTTATGAGAGCAAAGCTTCCAATACCTATATCGAATCATGCGATTAATTGCTAAACCAATGCTTATGAGAGCAAAGCTTCCAATATCTATATGGAATCATGCGATTTTGCATGCAACATTGCTTATACGAATTAGGCTAGCAACTTATCATAAATACTTCCTAATACAATTAGCATATATGCAGGAGTATATGCAAATTTTTGCCCATTTGTGAAGTTTTAGATGTGTAATATATGTTTCAATTGCTCCACTACTATGTATTAAGATGAATTCTCAAAAGAGATTAGGAATATATGTTGGCTTTGATTTTTCATCAATTATTAGATAACTTGAACCCCTCATGGGTGATGTATTTATTGCACATTTTGCTTATTGTCATTTTAGTGAGACAAATTCTCCATGTCCTCTTCTAGATCAACTTGTTCCTTCAAAGTATCTATCTCCTTATAGTAATACTTCACGGACTTGCCACCTTGTTTCAATGATTGAAGCTTTTACGCCATGTCCCCTTGGAAATGCTTAGGAACAAATCTTCTTCTCATGGACTTCTTGAACTCATACCATGAGTCGATTGGTGCTTTAAGATTCCTCTTCCTACTTGACACAAAGAACATTTAATGACTTGTTTGTAACAGAAAATAAAAATTGATTCACTAGCAGTTTTTTTTTTTTTTTTTAACTTCTAATAGAGAATCAAAATGCATTCATTACGACCATAAGTAATCCGAATTTGAAGATGATAAAGAAGAACAAAGTATAGCTAAGAATCAAATCTACAAACTTGCAGAAGACAACAATACAAAATTGTGAACGGACTTTTTTTTAGACAAAGCCTAGCTCACAACAAAGCTAAAAGAAATTATTTTTTCATTCACTTTCATCATCTTGCTCTTCATCTATCTCACAATTTCTCCCTCTCTGTTGGCTGTCTTTTATTTTTGCAAGCCCACGAAAAGCTTATGGCAAATTGGATGAAAGAAAGGCCCAATTTGAGATCAGCCCAAGGTTTGAGTTAGGTAAGAGACTTGGTTTTGATTAAGCCACGATTACAAGGAGATCAAATGACACGTGTAAGGCCAAAATCAATACCCTCAACTGATCAAATTCATGCACTCAAGAAAGGGGAAGACACTTCGAGTAAAACTCTTTCTCTCTTCTCTATTTCATTTCTCTCTGTTTATTTTTCTTTCTCAGATTAGCTTTCTCGTAGATATGATGTTGTTTTGTTTGATTTGTGCGAAAATATACTGAAGAATCAAAGAAATAATGAAAGAAGAAGGGGATGAACACAGTAGTTACGTGGTTCGACAAAGAGAGCCTAAATCCACGGGAAGGATTCTTTTCTTTTCTACTTGAAGATTGTCTACACATATTTCTTACAAAAATGTGTATGTTAATTTCTATATCTCTGTGTAATGAGCCTGATTCAGGTATTTATAGTTTACGCCTTATAAGTAGTTACAAGATAGGAATATATTAGTTATGCAAGAAGTAAACTAGCTGTTGAAATGTATTAAGATTCATAAGTCTTCAAATCTCCACCTTGAATCTTACACATTCAATCTTCTGTCCTTCCAACTTCCAACCATTTTTACCCTATGTCTGATAAGTCAAAGCCAACTAGTTCAAAACACCTGAGAAGTTTGAGCTTCGGAGCTGGCTTCGTCAACATATCAGTTGCGTTCTCCGAGGTATGAATCTTCAAGATATCTATTTCCCCTGTTTGAACTTTGTCTCTGATAAAATGATATTTTATGTCGATATGCTTTGTTCTTGTGTGGTATTGTGGTTTTCTGGAGAGATGGATAGCACTTTGGTTATCACAGCAGAGTTTTACCATTGTTTGAGTTAAACCAAAGTCTTTCAACAATCCTTTAAGCCACAATACTTCTTTAATTGCCTCTATTAAAGCCACGTACTCAATCTCTGTTGTAGATAGGGCCACTAGAGGTTGCAGTATGGCTTTCCAACTGATTAGATTAGAACCATAGAGAAATACAGAGCCTATTAAGGATCTTCCCTTGTCCAAATCACCAGCATAATCAACATCCACATATCCATATAACTCTAAGTTTGATCCATTTGGTTTCTGATAGACTAAGCTAAAGTTTTTTTTACCAAATTAAATACCTTAGGATCCATTTAGTAGCCTCTCTGTGTCTTTTATCTGGATTGGAAATATACCTATTAACAAGGCTAGCTGAGTATGAGAGATTAGGTCTTGTGCAAATCATCAAATACATTAAACTTCCAATTGCTTGACTGTAGGGTATTGTAAACATCTTTTTTTTATGTTCTTGGTCAAAATCTTTAGGAGAGTTAGCTCAAGATAATTTGAAATGTTGAGCAATGGGTAAGGTCATAGGTTTCACATCACTTAGATTGAATCTCTTTAAAATCTTCTCACAGTAGTTTAGTTGATTGATGCTTAGAGTAGACTCCTGTCTATTTCTTAGGATCGCAATTCCTAGAAGTTTACTTTCCTCCCCTAAATCTTTCATGTCAAATTCTTTCTTTAGGAGATTCTTGACATGCGTTAAGTCTTGCTTGGATTTTCCTGCTAATAACATATCATCCACGTATATGAGTAAGTAAACTGTATTCTTATAGGAGGTTGGGTTTACATATACATATATATCGTAGGAGCTTCTTATGAATTCAGTGCTAGACATATAGTAATTGAACCTTCTATACCAGCATCTTGGTGATTGTTTAAGTCCATAGATTGACTTGTTGAGTAGGCAATAGAGATTTTATTTTCCTTTAACTTCAAATCCCTTTTGTTGTATCATATAGATTGTCTCTTTTAAATGTCCACGAAGGAAGGTATTCTTCACATCTAGTTGATAAAATTCCAAGTTACCTTGTGAACCCAGAGATAAGAGTGAAGGAACTCTTAAATAAGAGAACCATTGAGCAAAAGCAGATCGTTCCAAACCCATTGTGAAAGAACAACACATTTACAATAAAACAACAAAAGTTATGCATCATCGAGTAAATTACAGCATGCTTTTAAGTGAAATACACAGGGAATCGAGTGACATACCTTTGAATAACTATTCTTCAAGTATTCCCTCAATCAACACCGCTCACGTGTCCAAGAAAACTCGATCAAATGCACGAACGCAACGAACAACCAGTGAAAAACACGAACTCTCAGTTCCTCGAACACAATTGAGTAATACTCAATCCTCGACTCTCGAAAAGCAAACTCGACACTACCACTCAGTTACCTTGATATTCTTAGTGTGAGAATCCAGGAGGTGTAGGCTTTTTGTGGATTTGGTAAAGGCAAGAAGGTACTAAACGATCGAGTAAAACGATCGAGTAAGTGGGAGAATGAGAAACTTCTATAGTAACGAGGAGCTTGATCGTTTACACTCTCAAAGGCTATCGTATAGCTTTTCTTTTCCCGTTCAATATGTGTTGCCTTAATCAAAATATGAAAACCATTTTCACTTTTATCCTTCAGTTATTAAAACTGATGATAACTTCCCACTTGATCGGTTAAAGGAGGAAAAATTAAACATCAACAATTATCTTATAATTGTTTTATTATAAATAAATATAATAACCAATTTATCATATTATATTTATAACCTATCGTTTTATATCACATCCTATGTAATATTTAAACCATAGTTCTTTTTCTCCTTTATTGCATTTTATATAAATCATATTTATATTAATTCCTTAAATTAATGTATCTAATATATCAAATCAATTATATCACATATAATTGAATCAATTTAATTATAACATATATAATCAAATTCACTCTTGTTAATTTGAACACTTCAAATTAACCCAAAAACTGATTCTCAATTGAATCTATTGAGCTACCAAGGGGACCTTATGGACCTGTAGCTTGAAGCTCCAGTGGTACGTGAATAACTGACTAAACTCTTTAATCACGATATTCACCATCCGTTAACTGTCGGGCACTCCACTAAAGACCGACAGTTGCACTCTTCGCACTACAAATATATTTCTGTGTTCATCGGATATAACCAATCAACAGTACGATGACCCTTCACAAATCGCTCATAAGTACAGCTGGACCAATTTACCGTTTTGCCCCTATAGTTACATCTAACTTCTAAGTACATTTGATTCTTCTAATAAACAATACATCATAGTCCCACTATGAGTGAACACTTCTTAAGCCATGAGAAGGTGTGGCATCACATTGTTCAAGCCTCGGAATTAGCCCTTAAGGGAGTAATTTATCTACTTACTCTTGCTTCGGGAAAGGAGTGAATTCTGTCTTGTGTAGTTGAGTTCCCAACTCCCCAATCAAACGAATCTCCAAAGTGGTAGGTTTGAGTCAGCGGTCTGGCCACTCGCACCAATGCAAATCAAAGGACCGCCCTCATAGGCAGGAGTTCTCAACTCACTCAGGATTAAGGTCATGTTACCTATGATTATCCTAGTGAAATGAAAGTCTCTGTCATGAACAGCGTTATATAACGAGAGTAAACATTTCGTGGTCCGGTCTTATATAAACTCTTTTGTATAGGATACCTCCACTCGCATGTCTCCACATGAATGACCAAGATCAGATCATTTGTAGCACTTTACAAAACTTGTAACATCTACAAATTGGGTCGTCTTTGTATTGTCATCAAGATAAGGTTTCCCTCCTTCATCCATATACTACAAACCATTTAGGTTATCACTTAAGGCATGATCTACTTGTATGTCTCCACATACATGCTTAAGTTACAACGATAACCAGGGATCTTAGTTTATTAGTTTATGGTTAATACAACTAAAATATCTTATATTCATACACAGTAGTGAATAAATTATCTCATATTATTACATCACAAATGTTTGTTCATACAGGTGTTTACAAACTACATGACCCTACGAGATTTAGGGCATCAACCCCAACAAGGAGTAGTCTTATATAAGTCCATTTTACAACTAGAGAGAAAATCTCTAAGTAGTTATGTCTTCTCTCTGTGTAAAACCCTTTGCAACCAATCTTTCCTTGTACCTAGGCTTTTTATCACAGGATATACCTTCTTTGAGTTTAAAAACTCATTTAGAAGCTACTGGATTATATCCTTTAGGGAGAGGGGCTAGAGACCAAGTATCATTCACACTTAGTGAGTGAATTTCCTCATTCATGGCTTCTATCCAACTTCTTGCATTAGGACCACTAGTGGCCTCTTCAAAAGTTGTTGGCTCTTGGTCTATAGAAGCTACAACAGCATTAAGCACCAAATTCATATAGTTTATTTCAGTATACCTGGTTGGTGGAGTTATAACTTTTCTTTATCTGTCCCTAGCTAAGGCATACTGAGTCAAATCAGTTTGTATATTAGCTGTCTCTTCTTGTTCCCCTGCGTCTTCCTCTACTTCTTCTTAATCGCTTGGTAAATTAGGCTCTATTGGTTGCTCAGTAGTTATCTCTACCTCAATTCCTGTGGTGGAATACTCAACTTAATCATTTGGATTTTCTTCTTTTTGTATAAACATCTATTCTTCTCAGAAAGTTATGTCTTTACTAATGATGAATTTTTTCTCTACTGGATGCCACATCTTAAATCCCTTGACTCCATCAGTGAAACCTACAAATATACACTTAGCAACCCTGGCTTTCAACATTCCCTTATTTTGGTGTACAAACCCCACACACCCAAATACTTTAAGGTTGTCTAGATCATGAGGGTGGTTAGACCACTTCTCTTTTGAGGTAAGTAACTCTAGGGATCTGTGTGGGTATTTATTTAGTGTATAAACAATGTAAGTTGTAGATTCTGCCCAAAAATTTTCACCTAGAATAGCATTAAATAACAAACACCTTACTCTTTCTATTATAGTTCTATTTAGTCTCTCAGCAACCCCATTCTGTTGGGGTGTGTACTTCACAGTCGTATATCATGTTATTCCATTATCACTACAAATTATCAAAGTCTTCATTACAAAACTTAAGCCTATTGTCAATTCTAAAGTATTTTAACCTCTTAGATGTTTGAGTTTCTATCATAATTCTTCATTCTTTAAACTTCCCAAAGAATTGATCCTTAGTTTTTATGAAGTATATCCAACTTTTTCTAAAAAAATCATCTGTTAAGGTTAGAAAGTACCTTCAGCCACTGAGACTTGGTGTAGAAGATGGTCCCATAGGTCAGAATGAACATGGTCTAATATTCCTTTGGTGGTATGCTGAGATTTTGTGAAGCTCTGCTTGGTGGCTTTCCCTAAAATGCAGTGTTCATAGAAGGAAAGGTATTCACTGATCCCTTTGGGCAATATACCCTGCTTAGATAGTGCTTGCATCCCTTTGGCACTGATATGGGATAGACTTTTATGCCACAAGTCTGCTTGTGTCAAGTTTACTGTAAAAATGGTGTAGGCTTCAGTCATCATTTCTACTCCTCTACCAATATAGAGGTCATTTACCTTTTCACCAACCAAAACTACTTTAGAATCCTTGATAACTTCTAGAATTCCATTTTTTCCCCTGCATCCATACCCTATAGAGTCTAGCATACCCAGAGATATCATGATTCTCTTGTGTAAAGGTACATGTCTCGCATTTCCAAGAAGCTTGATTGATCCATCCTTCAATTTTAAGGATACTGAACCAATTCCTTTGATCTTACATGCTTCATTGTTCCCCATGTACACTAGTTCTCCATCCACATCCTTGTAGGTGTTCAACCAGTGTCTAAAAGGTGTCATATGATAGGTATAACCTAAGTCAAGTGCCCAATCATGCTTCCCTAGAGGACTGATTTGGTTGGTTTTGCTCCTTGTAGAAGCTAAGGCATAAGAATAGAAATAGGATACTTCAACTATTGAGGCTTCTGGTTGTTTTCCTTTATGATCCTTCTCTTTCTCTTCATTCTGTCTTTTCAAACTGTAGCAATCTCTCATTAAGTGCTCTTTCTTCTTACAATAATTACACCTCAGTTTTGTTTTTGGCTTATGTTCTTCACTAGGCTGATTTTTAGCCCATTTTGAGTGGTTTTTCTTGTTCTTCCCTTTGAGAAATAGTCCTTCTACATTAGGTTGTTCCTTTTTTACTACTTGAAGCTCCAATTCCCTAATTCTCAATTCTGAGATAATGGCATCAGTGGTGACTGACTCCCTGCAATATTTCAAAGCATTCTTTACCTCCCTAAAGGCTCCGGGTAGAGAGTTCAACAAAACAAAGGCTTCATTTTGATCACCAATTTTTTCACCAAAGCTTTTGAACTCAGAAACTATCTTCTTAAACTCATCCAAATTATCCGATAGTGTTTTAGCAGAATCCATCTTGAATGTGAAGAATTTCTCTCTTAAAAACATCTTATTAGGTAGATCCCTTGTGGCAAAAAGACCTTTCAGCTAGGTCTACATCTTATAAGCTATGTTTTGGTCGATTACCTGTCTCAAGATGCTGTCACTGAGGTTAAGTACTAAGGTTCCAAAAGCTGTAAGTTCCATATCTTCCCTTTCTTGAGTTATTATCGCAAGTGACAGAGTATATGGGTCTAAAAGGGTTTTATGGGCTTTCTGTTGTCCAAGAATTGCCTTGATTTTGGCTTTCCACAAGGCAAAGTCACATTCCCATCAAATTTCTCTATTTTGAATCTTGCAACAACCATTACTGATCTGAAAAATAGACTTAGACCACCAAGAATTATTTTTTTGAAAATCTTGATGCTTCAAGAAAGACTAACCTGATGATCTTCAAGCTCTGATACCAATTTTGTTGAGCTGTCGTTTATTTTTGCAGGCCCACGAAATAAAGTTGATGGCAAATCGGATGAAAGAGAGGCCCATTTTTAAGATCAGCTCAAGGTTTGAGTTAGGTAAAAGACTTGGTTCTGATTAAGCCACGATTACAAGGAGATCAAATTATACATAGGTCAAAATCAATACCCTCAGCTGATCAGATTCATGCACTTGGGAAAGGGGAAGACACTTTAGGTAAAACTCTTTCTCTCTTTTCTATTTTGAGTCTCTCTGTTTCTTTTTCTTTCTCAGATTAGCTTGCTCGTAGATCTGATGTTGTTTTGTTTAATTTGTGTAAAAATATATTGAAGAATCGAAGAAATAATGAAAGTAGAGGATGAACACAACAGTTACATGGTTCGACAAAGAAAGCCTACATCCACGGGAAGGATTCTTTTCTTTTCTACTTGAAGATTGTTTACACATATTTCTTACAAAAATGTGTATGTTAATTTCTATATCTCTATGCAAGGAGCCTGATTGAGGTATTTATAGTTCATACCTTATAATCAGTTACAAAATAGGGACAGATTAAGTCATGTAAGAAATAAACTAGTTGTTAAAATATGTTAAGATTCATAAGTCTTCACTCTCTAATGGTCATAATTTTCCTATGCATTCTCTACTAAAGTAACCTACTCCTTTGACACTTCCAACATTTCAAATCTCTATTTCGTACATTAGGTTCATCCATCTTTTCTTTCCTTTTTGTTGAACTCTCCCCTTTCTGAAGCTTCACCTTAGGTTTCTCATTCACCTTTTGATTTCTAGGCTTATAATCAATATTCTTACTACCTCTTTTTCCATGTAGAACTAGAATTGGAAAAATGTTTAGAAGAATACACATCGAGACTTTAGTTGGAGTTTCCTCTCGATCTTGATTGCAATATGCAACAATTCCTAATCTCCATATTTAGTCCTTTTAAAAATCGTACCATGAGATTCTCCATGTCTTCGTCTAGATCAAGTCGATCGATCGATCTATCCATCTCCCTATATAATCCTCCATGGACTTGCTTCCTTCTGTAAATGATTCTTCTCTTGAATTAATTTGTTGGGCAGATTCTTGAATTTGATGCTTTGATTTACAATATTTGATGCTTGAATTCACTTCAGTTCATTTAATTGCAAATCAATTTGTTCTAATCTTCTATGTATGAGTAAGATGGCTTGGTTTATATCAAGATGGGTTTCATGAGAGGCATGGGAGATCGTATTGTGTGTAGGGCTTCTACGCATGAAGAAAAAAAAGAGGGATCGTGTGTTTTTTTTTTTTTTTTTTTACTAAAAACCATATATTTAATTAAAAAAAATTTTTAAAAATATAGTTATTTAATGATAAAAAAAATGTATCATAAATTTGTGACATTGAAAAACGGTCACGAAAAATCTGATATCCGAAAATTGTGTTTTTTACACCAAAAATACGTTTTTTTATTTATGACACTTTCCCCCCTCCAAATCCAATTTAGTTTCACTCTAATGTCATGGAAACTCACTTTTATTGCAGGGTGTGCACATTTTTGTGAGTTGCTGAACTCTCGCTCAAAGCTTTTCAAAGATTATAACTTGTCTTCCATCTCATTAAACTTAGTAGCTTTTCTTGAACTTATCTCATTCTTTGGGGGCTTATCTCTAGCCCATTCACTTTTTTTTTTCGCACTACTCTAATTCTTGATATATCAATGAATGAGAAGTAAGATTTGAGGAAGATGTTACGGATCTGTCAATCTAGTTGAGTGCACCTACTGATCCACACTACGTATCTTTCTCAAAGGGAGAGTGAACATATTTCCATCTTGAAAAATACTCGTGTGAATCTTTGATTCTATTTTTTTGAAATGTCTTGAATTTGATATCTATGTTTTAAACGACCAAGTATATGAGTCTTGTTATCCAAACCTAAATTGTATTTGTATTTGTCATATTTACATCATTTACGATTTTTGTAAATAAAAGTACGAAAGCACGAGGGATCAGTAGATGCACCAAAACATTTCAACTAGGTTGACACATCAAAGGATTTGGATCGTATTTACCATTTTGGCCCTAGATTATGAAAGATTGTGCTATATAAACTCTCTAAACTCTAAAATCTTTGATTTGTAATCTTAATTATTCTTTATGATAATAAACTCTTCCTCTACCCATATACATAACTAACAAACTATTAGTGAACTACGTAAATCTCTTTATCGATTCTCTATTGTTTGATGTTCTATGTTCATCTTTATTTGTCAATTTCTTAATTACTTTCATTTTTGTGCAATCCACTTGATTGTCGAACCATAGATTATTCTATGTGATGAATTTACTTTTGCTTCTTCTTTTCAAAATAGTTTAGATTTAATTGGTGTAATTTGCTTCTTCTTTTCAAAATATTCCTCTATCGTCACATTCAGAAATGTCCGAAACTTTGCATAAACTTCTTCAAACCTGCCAGCTAAAAATATCAAGAGGTCACCACACATTGGTTGCATATCATATACGACAAATATCTAGTGGTTAGTGGTCCTATAGATATTATATTTTCACAAATCATCTTCTCCATTGATCACCGTCCCTTCCCTCAACCCTATAAAATCTCAGCCAATCTACCTCCTTTCTCCACCACAAATCTCCAAACTTTTCAAGAGAGGTCCTTCTTGGAAAAGAAAAACAAAATCCTAATGGCTTCCAAAGCTACAGCCTCTCTTGCCTTCCTCCTGTCTCTCAACCTCCTCTTCTTCTCCCTTGTCTCAGCTTGTGACAATTGCTATGTCCCTGCCCCACCCAAGCCCAAGCCATGCCCTCCTCCAAACCCAACCCCTTCACCTGACTATGGAAAGTGTCCTAAGGATACCCTTAAAATCGGCGTCTGCGCCAAGCTTCTTCGCGGCCTCGTCGACCTTACCATCAGCAAGCCCCCAGTGACTCCATGCTGCACCTTGGTTGAAGGCCTTGCTGATCTTGAAGCTGCTGTCTGCCTTTGCACTGCCATTAAAGCTAGTGTTTTGGGCAACAAGCTTAACATCCCTGTCCACCTTAGCTTGCTCCTTAATGTTTGCAAGAAGAATCTCCCCAATGGATTCCAGTGCTGATTTTAGTGTCTCTTTTTCTATTCTTGAATTCTTCGGTGTGTTTTGATGTATGTGGTTTTCCAGAGCTGTCTAAGTTTTAGAATTTATTACAAATTGTTCTCATCAGTTGTTTAATTTTCTTCGTGGGAGTTATTCCTTTTGGAGTTGAAAGGTTTCAATAAAATTGTCATATCGATGAATTTTTTATTTATAGTTTTGAATACATGGTTGTTTTTTTTAATGTTAATTAGAAGTGAATTTATAGACACAACTTAAGCTTGGATAATTGATGGCCGCTATTCTTTTAGAAAAATTAACTAGTATCCGTAAATTTCAACTATTAATAAATGTAATCATTTTAGATATAATAACTAAAATAAATTTATAATCAACTTTTTTTAAAAAAATTAATTTAAAATTTTAAATAATTGTGTAGTATAAAATTTTTGTTTGTTATAAATTAATTTTTAAATAGTAAGGAAAATTTTATTTTTTTTAAAAAAAATTAATATGGTATACTTTTTAAAAAAAATTGATGCATTTAACTCATGAAAAATAGAAAATAGAAATAGATAAATATATAAAAATTGAAAACTGAATATTAATTAAAAATCTTACGATTTTAACCTATTTAAAAGTAGTTTTCAATTAGTTTATGAACTAAAACTTAAGTAATTGGACAATATTATTAGAACATGAATGGGGCTTTAACAGATGGAAGACCCCGTGCTTGATTGTTATCAAGGCATTTGTAATAGAATATGAGAAAATACTATTTACATTCATTTCCACCTTTTTTTCCATAATTCGATTTTGCCCCGAATATTTATATACAACTTCTTCCCGAAAGTTTCATAATTTGATTAAGGGATTTGTCTTCACGTATCTACTCTCTATCAATATTGTTATTGACGAGGAACTAATTAAAATAGAGAAGCATGGTGTGAAGTTCAAATGTAACTGAATTTCTTTTTTTAAAAATTAAAAAAAAAAATTGTCTCAATGGGTATAGGACATGAATGAGTTTTTAAAAGGAAAAAATAATACCAAAACCATAAAAAAATATATGTATAATGCACCTTCCAGTGTGCAAAATGATCAACAAATTGCAGTTTTAAGTTCATGTTGTAATAACATTAATTGTTCGTGGCAATTAAAAAAATAGGATTTTTTTTTCCCAAGATTTTGGGTCTATGCTAATTTCTTTTTCATAATTAGGTTTCAAAATATTACACTTTTAATCCTTAAGTTTTGAGTTTAGTTTCAATTTAGTTTTTAGGTGTAACATTTGAATTTAAGAATAGTATATGAATAAACCAATATCACATCCGAATATGAGAGAGGTCATGAGAATATAAAAATATGGTTAAGAAAAGCTTTAAAAAAATTGAAAAATTACTACTTATATCGACAAGGTTTATAGCCCCGAAAATGAGTTATCTCACAACGCCTAATTCGAGATTGTTCTTGTATTTTATGTATTTATTTCCTGATTTTATAGGTATCGAACATAATTTGGATAAAACCAACCTTTAAAGCTAATTTTTAGTTAAAACGTGATTATGAGACTTAGAGCATCAACCGTGGCAAGAAAAACACAAAGAGATCAAAGGAGGCTATTGTCGCAATGGTACTTGGTGCTTGTTCCAACGTCAAAAGACGAAATGGTGATGTTGCATGCAAAGTGTCGAGCACATCAGCGTTGTCCTGTAGCACTACGGCAATACGATGTTTGACAGAAAAGATGCATGTAGCAATGCTACAGAGCTATTCCCTAGCACTGTGGCACCATCACGATTATTTTAAATAAATCCTATACGGACTGCATTATTGTTATGATTTTCGGATAGAATTCTCTCATCTCTCTTCCCCTCTCCTCTATATTTTGGTTTCTTCGTTCAATCAAGACTTTCATTGATTATTATGGGGTGATTTCAAGAACGTTTCTAGGCTAAGATACGATTATCTAGCTTAGGATTCAAGGTTTAATTCTTGACTTGTAAACTCATGAGGTTATGAACAATTTATCTTGTAATTTTATAGTTTAAGGATTTCTCATCTTGTTCTTATTCTTACGACTAAATATGTTTTGGATTACCTAACAAATTAGTCAAGCATATCTAGATAATCACTATAGATCTACACTTAATACATAATTGTTAGGTTCTTAGATTTGTCAAACGTGTTTTGGATTATTTGAAAAATTAGTCAAGCATGTCTAAATAATCGCCATAGAGCTATACTTAATACGTAATCGTTTTTGGGTCTTATGCCCTAAAACTCGTAGATAGTAAGTGTCATTAATTGACCATTAACAATAAAGAGTTATAGATGTTAATTCAATAAATATTATTGTATTGTTTTCTATTTTGTCTTAATAACCTTAAATCCAATAAACTAACATCCAAGGTTGCCTTATGAGTCTTTAACTATACATGGAGATCAATGTTCAAGATACAGCCTAAAGGGTCTATAATATAGGGATAAGGTTGGGTACCTTATCCTGGTAACACTATGGATACGGCCCACTTTGTATTTTGATACTATAGAAAATAATAAGTTTTTTTAAGTGGTTTTTTATTAGATTTTTGGAAATTTAAAGGCCCATGGCATTATCATAATTATTTAGCAGTGGCATTTTTGCAATTATCTCTTCTTCTTAAAAAATGGGCAGTATTTTGTGTAACTTTTTTTTGGAGAGCAAGGCAGCCGCATGGGAGAAGATATAGCCGTCTGGGGGTTTCGTCCGGTGAGCCACAGCCGCTGAAGTCCACGAGCCGCCTGAAGCAAAACATATGCCGCTATCCGTAGGTGATGGGGTCTGACGTGGGCGAGCATCCGCAGTGGTGGCGTGGGTGTCCGGCGAGATTGATTTTCGTCCGACAAGCGAAGTCGACGGCGAGATTGATTTGCGTGAAGGAGCAACGGTCGGTCGAGCTTGGTCTGAGCAGTGCCATGGACTTGAATCCGGGGGTTTAACGGTTCGCCGTGGAGGCTGAGTTCGGCAACGGTTGTCAGGGGTGAGAGAGAGGCGCGGGTCTGCACGTGGTTCGCCAATTAGAGGCGGGTAGCACCCTATTTTGGGCTGTTTTGTAGCAGGTTGTTCTTAGTAGAAAGAGGCGACGTTGTGTGCGGATCTCTCGGTATCAGTGGATACTTAAAATTACAGATTGTTGATTTCGTTGATTATCTGTAATTTGTAAAATTCCTTTATTGCTCATTAATAAATTAATTCAAGTTGGTTCTCAAAGTGGATGTAGACCAAACTAGTCGAACTACTATATATCTTGGTGTTCTTTACTACTTTCGATTTATTTTTGCTGATTGTTTGCGTTCTGTTTGGCCATCTAAGTTAGGTTCAGAAACTCTCGCAAGTGATATCAGAGATAGGTTGATCCAAAGAGGTTGTGTGGTAGTGTGTGCTGGCATATTCTTTGTTCAGGAATTTTTTGTTGGAATTAATTTTGACAGACGATGTCTACAAGGTTCGAAGTTGTTAATTTGATGGGAAAGGTGATTTCGGGTTATGGAGAAAAAAGATTAGGACTATTCTGGTACAACAAAAGGTAGCCAAAATCTTAGACGAAGATAACCTTCCACCAACAATTACAGAAGCTGAAAAAAAGGATATGGATGAGATGGCCTATTCGACGATAATTCGGTATCTGTCAGATGGAGTGCTTAGACTAGTAGATGAGGCTACTACTACAGCGGAATTGTGGAAGAAACTGGAAAGTCTTTCTTTGACTAAGTCCTTGCCAAATAAATTATATCTAAAGGAGAAATGCTTTGGATATAAGATGGACTCAAGTAAAGGCTTAGAAGAGAACCTAGATGAATTCCAAAAGATTATAGTTGATCTCAATAACATTGGTAAAAAGATGTCAGATGAAAATCAAGCAGTTATTCTTCTAAATTCTTTGCTAGAATCGTATCGAGAAGTTAAGGCAGCTATTAAATATGGATGGTTGTCCATGGATATAGTGTTGGATGCCTTAAGAACGAGAAATCTCGATATTAAAAAGGAACACAAGGATGGAGAGTTACTCATGGACAGAGGCAGAAATGAAAAAAAGAACGGAAAAGGAAAAGAGTCGAGATTTAGGTCGAAGTCAAAGGAGAAAAGAAAAAAGTGTTTCCTATGTCATAAAGAATGACACTTTAGAAAGAATTGCCCTTTGAATAAGAGCAAGGAAGCATCAAGTAGCAAGCATACAGAGGATTCTAGTGCAGCAAATATTAATGATGGGTATGATTCAGCAGAGGTTTTGATGGTGTCCAATAGGGACATTCAGAATGCTTAGATCATGGATTCAGGGTGCACGTTTCACATGACTCCTAATTGAGGTTTCTTGATTGAATTTCAGGAAAATGATGGGGGATCAGTTCTGCTTGGTGATAATGGTGCTTGTGATGTAAAAGGAATTGAGTCAGTTCGAATTGCAATACATGATGGTATAATCAGAATTCTTACAAATATAAGGTATATTCCAGAACTCAAATGAAATCTAATTTCTCTAGGCAAATTAGATAGAGTGGATTATTCTTATAAACCTGAGAATAAAGTTCTGAAGGTTATCAAGGGTTGTTTGGTTAAGCTGAAGGGGACCTTGAGGAATGATCTTTATGTGTTGGAAGGTACTGCAGTTTCAGGTAGTGCTGCAATTGCATCTGGGAAAGAAACAGATAAATCTATGTTATGGCATAACAGATTGGCTCATGTGAGTGAAAGAGGTCTGCAAGCTCTTTCACAACAAGGTTTGCTTGGAGCAGTTACAGACATTGAACTCCCATTTTGTGAACATTGTATAATGGGAAAGTCTACCAGAATGAAGTTTGGGAAAGGGAAGCATTCTACTAAAGGAATTTTAGATTATATACATTCAGATTTGTGGGGTCCTACAAAGGTACCTTCTATGGGAGGTTCGAGATATTTTATCTCGATCATTCGTGACTTTTCAAGAAAGATGTGGATGTATCCACTGAAACAGAAGGATGAAGCTTTTGGAAATTTCTTGAATGGAAAAAGTAGGTTGAGAACCAAACAGGTAGAAAGGTAAAGTATCTGAGGACAGACAATGGTTTGGAATTTGTGAATCACAAATTTGATAAATTTTGCAAATCTGAGGGAATTACGAGGCATTTTACTGTTATGTACACTCCACAGCATAATGGTTTAGCTGGGAGGTTCAACAGAACAATTATGGAGCATACAAGATGTCTCTTGACAAATGCTTAATTACCCTTGAAGTTTTGGGGGGAAGTTGCACAAACAGCCTATTATCTTATTAATAGGAGTCCGTCTTCCGCTTTAGGCCTAAAGACTCCTCAGGAGATATGGACAGGAAAAGCTACAAGCTTGGATCATCTCAGAGTGTTTGGATGTTCAGCTTATGCTTATGTTAAGGAAGGGAAGCTGAATAAGAGGGCACTGAAATGTATGTTTATTGGCTATCCTCAGGGTGTTAAAGGGTATAAACTTTGGTGCTTGGAAGAGGGCAGAAACAAATGCATTATCAGCAGAGATATAACCTTTAATGAAACAGAGATGTCATTTCGTGTCAAAGAGCAGCAAAAACAGCAGACAGTTGATTAGGTTGAGGCAGAGGTTAGAATTGACTCTAAAGCACAACCATCAGTTAGTTCAGGTGATTCCAGTGATCAGTCATCCAGTTCTGATGGTAGACAGCCTCAACTGCAGAGAACTTTGATTGATGAGGGAGCTTTTGGTGAAGAAAGCTCAAGTGGCAGTGACCTACAGAATTATCAGCTTACACGTGACAGGCCTCAGCGGGTGAGGCAAGCTCCTACGAGGTATGGTTATGCTGATTTAGTTGCTTATGCTCTTACTTGTGCATCTGACAGTATTGAAGCAAAGCCTCTTACTTTTGAGGAGGCTATTGTATCTGATTCGAAGGAACAGTGGAAGGATACTATGAAAGTAGAGTTATTCTCATTGCAGAAGAATCAGACATGGTCATTGGTTCCAAAGCCTCCTAATCAGAAACTCATTCTGTCAAAGTGAATTTAATAAAATCAAGACAAGTACAGGAGGTGACAGCAAGCCTAGATATAAGGCTAGACTGGTAGACAAGGGCTACACTCAGAAGGAGGGAGTTGACTTTCATGAGATTTTCTCTCCAGTGGTGAGGTATTCGTCCATTCGATTAATTTTACCTATTGCTCTTCACTTTGATATGTTTGTTGAACAGATGGACGTTACCATAGCTTTCCTTCATGGTATCCGCAGTTGCTGTGAACTATCAGGCAGCATTGTAAGGAGAGCACGTTTGACATCCTCCGGATCTTCGAGAGAGAATGTAGAATGAGAAATACATTCGATTACGGCATTCCAATGATCTTGATGAAGAATCCAATAGCTCCTCTCAAGACCGACAATCATCGAGATTTAAGAAAGCATCCGTCTTCAAGACGATCTAGTCACAGGTTTTCACCTCTCAGTGAGGCCCTTGATCAGATAAACCCCCCTATGACCCACAACTCAAAATGAGCCATACATATGAAAGAGTATATAATAATGTTGTATTTGGTGAATCAAATACCATGGTCTAATACACGTCGCGGTTTTTGATGTAGTTGCAATCCCTATCATCAGTGAGTATTTCGAGATTGGGTTGGTGTTCCGTGTACTGTCAGTACAAGATCGACCGACATCGACCACTCTTAGGAAACTAGGCTGGACGGACTGCGCCTATGAAAGCGCTTTCATATCGATTATTGTTGAAGGAAAGGTATCAAGAGGGGGGCGAGACGATATTGATAGAAGCTTCTTTTTCATTCTTGGAAAATGAAAGCCCACGGAGCGGTACTCTTGGAAAATGAAAGCCCACAAGCCTAATACCCCCAGGAAGTGATCTACATGGCTCAACCTAAGGGCTATGAGGTGAAAGGAAAGGAAGACATGGTTTGTCGTCTTCACAGGTCCATCTATGGATTGAAGCAATCGCCGAGACAATGGTATATCAGGTTTGACACCTTTATTCTGAAGCAGGGGTTTCACAGGAGCTTATATGATGCCTGCGTGTACTGGAAACTATCTCATAAAGGTACATATACTTATCTACTTCTGTATGTAGATGATATGATTCTGGTGTCTAAGGATTATTCTAAAATCTATGATCTCAAGAAACGATTGAGTAATGAATTTGAGATGAAAGATTTAGGTGAACTGAAAAGGATCCTAGGCATGGATGTGAAAAGAGATAGGGAGAAAGGTTTGTTAACAGTTTCGTAGGAGAGTTATGTGCATAAACTGCTTGAGAAGTATAATATGTTTGGTTGTAAGACAGTTTCGACACCCTTAGCATCTCATTTTAGGCTTTCTTCATCTCAGTGTCATATTACTGAACAAGAAAGGTTAGAGATGGCTAATATTCCCTATTGTAATGCTGTTGTAAGTATTATGTATTTAATGATTTATACTAGGCCTGACTTAGGATATGCTATGAGTATGATAAGTAGGTTTATGTCAAATCCTGGGAAGGAGCATTGAAATGCAGTTAAATGGGTGTTTCGATATTTGAAAGGCAGTGCCAGTGTATCATTGTGTTTTAGCAGGGATTGTGATAAATCAGCACTGTTGGAAGGCTTCACAGATGAAGATAATGCTGCAGACCTTGACAAAAGAAAGTCTCTATCAGGTAACATTTTTCGTTTGTTTGTTAATATGGTCAGCTGGAAGGTTGCTCTACAATCAGTTGTTGCCTTGTCTACTACTATTTCAGTGAGTGAAGCTGTGAAAGACACAGTGTAGTTGAAAAAGATAGTTGGTGAGTTGTTGTCGCAGGAGTTCATTCCTATCGTCCGTTATGCTAGCCAGAGTACTATTCATCTTGCGAAGAATCCTTCTCATCATGAACGGTCTAAGCATATCAATGTCAAATTTCATTTTATCAGAGAAGTTGTGGCCCAGAAAGATGTTGAACTGGTCAAGGTTCATACAGTTGAGAATTAGTCAGATATGTTAACAAAGGTTCTTCCAGCCTATAGGTTCAAATACCTATTAGATGGGCTAAATATTAAATCTGGATGATAGGAAGATTGTAGAATCAGCTTGATACTTAAATATTCTTGTTATGGGGGAGATTTGTAGAAAATAACAAGTTTTTTTAAGTGGTTTTTTATTGGATTTTTGGAAATTTAAAGGACCAATGGCATTATCGTAATTATTGAGTAGTGGAATTTTTGCAATTATCTCTTCTTCTTCAAAAATAGGGAAGTATTTTGTGTAACTTTTTTTTGGAGAGTAGGGAAGCTACAAGGGAGAAGATATAGCCGCCTGGGGGTTTCGTCTGGTGACCCGCAACCGCAGAAGTCCACGAGTCGCCTAAAGCAAAACGTCCACCGCTGTCCGTCGGTGATGGGGTCTGACGTGGGCGAACGTCCGCAGCGGTGGCATGGGTGTCCGCCAAGATTGATTTTTGTCCGGTGAGCGAGGTCGACGGCTAGATTGATTTGCGTGAAGGAGCAGCGGCCAGTCAAGCTTAATTTGAGTAGTGGCGTGGACTTGAATCCGGTGGTTCGACGGTTCGCCATGGAGGCTGAGTCTGGCAGCGGTTTTCGGCGATGAGAGAGAGGCGCGGGTCTGCACATGGTTCGTCGGTCAGAGGCGAGTAGCACACTATTTTGGGCTGTTTTGCAGTGGGTTGTTCTCAGTAGATAGAGGCGACGTTGTGTGCGGATCTCTCGGTATCAGTAGATACTTAAAATTACAGATTGGTGATTTCGATGATTATCTATAATTTATAAAATTCCTTTATTGCTTATTAATAAATTAATTCAAGCTGGTTCTCAAAGTGGATGTAGACCAAACTGGTAGAACCATTATATATCCTGGTGTTCTTTACTGCTTTCGATTTATTTCTGCTGATTGTTTGCGTTCTATTTAACCATCTAAGTTAGGTTCAGAAACTCTTACAGATACAAACACAATGATCCAATGCGGTCGTGTAGGTGACATGTGAAGGATCTCAATGAAGAGAACCTTGACTGGAAGTGGGATCATCCCAAACACCATTCTTTTAAAGAAAGTAATTTATACATAAAAGACAAGTGGATTATGCAATTATACAAATTAATTACAGCATGCTTAAACAAACAAAAACGAGTTTCAAAAATCCTTACCTTTGGAGACCTTCTTCAAGAATCCCTCGATTAAGTTACGAACACAACCACGATGGCTTCCTCGGTATTCTCAGGTAAAGAACCCAGGAGTGATGGACTTTGACTATTTTGGAATGAGGGAATTTAGATTTGACTAGAGAGAAGTAAGAGTTGAGATTGTTCACTAACTACCCAAAAACTCACAGAACCTTTTCTATCTTTCACACACACTGAATTTTTGAAGAAAAAGACTCTCTCCTCCATTTCAAAAATGCCAAAAATATCAACCATCCACATGGGAAGGGTGTTGTAACTCCCTCCCTCATTTAAAAATAGCATTATATATATATATATATATATATATCAAAATATATGTTATATCAAATATAACATATAACTTATAGTTTTAATATTGTGTCACATACAATATAACTTATAGCTTCTTTTCTCTCTCATATGGCATTTAATATAAATCACGTTTATATTAAATTTAGAAATTATGAATCCAATTCATATAATTAATATTTGAATCACATTCAAATATTTATTTCCTCTCACTAAAGTTATAATGTATCAAATACATTATAATAATTATATCACATATAATTAAAATAACTTAATTATATCATATATAATTAAATCCTTCTGTTAATTTGAACAATTCAAATTAATCCAAAAATTGATTCTCATTTAATCCAAATGAGCTACCAAGGGGGCCTCATGGACTTGTAGCTTGAAGCTCCAATGACATATGAATAATTAATCAAACTCTTTAATTAAATTATTCACTATCCGTTAACTGTCGGGCACTCCACTAAAGACGGATAGCTGAACTCTTCGTACTATCGATATATTTCTATGTCCATTAGATATAACCAATTAACAGTATGATGACCCTTTAAAAATTCCTCGTAAGTACAGCTAGGCCAAAATTATCATTTTGCCCCTATAGTTACATCTAACTCCTTAAATACCAATGATCCCTCTAATGAACAATAGATCATAGTTGAACTATGACTAAACCTCTCTCGACTCAAGAGAGGGTGTGGTGTCACATTATTCAAGCCCCATAATCAGTTCTGAAGGGAGAAATTTATCTACTTACCCCGACCTCGGAGAAGGAATGAATTCCTTCTTTCGTAGCTATATTTTCAACTCCCTAATCAGACGAATCCCCAAAATGGTAGGCTTCTTCAGTCAGCAATCTGGCCACTCTCACTCAGGATTCAGGTCATGTTACCTATGGTAATCCTGGTGAAATGTAAGTCTCTACTATGAACAATGTTATATAATGAGACTAACATTTCGTGGTCCAGTCTTATACAAACTCCTTTGTAAAGAATATCCCTGCTCACATGTCTATATATGAATGATCAAGATCAGATAATTTGTAGCACTTTACAATAATTGTAACACCTACAAAGCGGGTCATACTCGTAATGTCACCAAGATAAGGTATCCAGCCTTATCCATCTACTACAGACCATTTAGGTTATCACTTAAACATGATCCACCTGTATGTATCTACTTACATGTTTAAGCTGCAAGATAACCTCGGATATTAGTTTATTGGTTTGTGGTTAATGAAACTAAAATATGGAATAAAATATCATATATTTTATTAAATAAACAATGAGGTTGTTTAAAAACATTTACAAACTATATAACCCTACGAGATTTAGGGCATCAACCCTAACAACATGTAGTGAGGGTATCCTATGCAATGAGTTTGCATAAGATCAGACTGGAAAATAGTAACCACTAGATGTAACATCGTTGACTAGTTAGGTTTCTATTTCACCATGGTGACCTAAGCAAATTAGTCTCAATCCTGAGTATATTATGAACTCCTATTCACGAGAGATTATCCTTTGATTTGTATGGATGAGAGTGGTTAGTTCGCCAACTTAATAAGTCTACCATTTTAGGGACAAGATCGATTGGGGAGGTGGAAACATAATAATACAAGATGGAATTCACTTCTTCCCAACTCCAGGGTAAGTAGATGAGGGTTCCCTTAACTGGTGTCTTCGAGACTTGAATAAAGGACCCTACCCTCTCATTCACCCGAAAGGGGTTTCTGTTTATTGGTTGGACCATAAACAGGATGTTCATTAAAGGAGCACTAATACTTAAGGAGTCAGAGGTAACACAAGGTAAAATGGTAATTTGACCCAATTGAAGTTACGAACACTCGTAAAGGACTAACTTGCTGTTATTGGTAGATTTGTTGACACAGAAATATTTCTGTGTGAGAAGAGTGCAGTTATGGGTCTTTAATAGAGTGTACCCAAAGTTAACGAATATTGATTAACAATGTTGATGAGTTTAGCTAATTAATCTTATATCGTTGGAGCTTTTGCTATACAGGTCCACTAAGTCCCCTTGTTAGCTCACTAAAGGATATTAAAGAGGAATGATTTGAATTGTTCAAATCAGTTTGAAGAAATTATATATTAATATGATTAATATGTAATTGATTATGGATGTGATCTATAATTCAAATTAAGTTGAAAAGAAACATTTGAATGAGATTTAAATAATTAATTCAAGTGAATTAGATTCACAAAGAATTAATTAATAAATAAAGAGGTGTTGCACATACACATATAATGTTTATGATAATTAAATATATATACGTTAAATTGGATTATATATATATATATAGTTTTTAAATTAATGTGCTAATTAATTAAATAAGTGTTATTTAATTAATTGTGCACAAGGAGAAATTGGAAAAAGACTTGGAGAAGAGGGTTAACCCTTCTCTATTTAATTATAAAGACTTAGAGAAGGGGGTTAACCCTTCTCTATATAAAGTCTTCATTTTGACCTTTTTTGGAAAAAGCATTCATTGTGCGAATTTTTCCCTAATCAACAAAAAGAAATCCTCTCTACTCTCCCAAAGGTTTTTCCTCTTCATCCTCTTACAATAGTTGGATACCACCTTCTATTGGAAACCTTGAGAATAACAAGGTTATTCTCGTGACCGTGTTCAAGATTGTTCGAGGAGACGATCGTGTTGAAGATCGTTGGAGGAATCGTTCGAGGATCATTCTAGAAGCTTGGGAATCTACAAATGTGAAAATGGTTCTTTCCTTTCTCTAAAGCATACTATTTTACATGTTTATTCTACACAATTTTGTTTTAATACACTGATTTTGTTTATGTAAAAATCGATTTACGGGATGCAAGGTGTTCACATGCTTTCACTTGGGATTTGAATCCTTTCAATTGGTATCAATTTCTTGCATCTTCGTTCTTCGTATTTTTTGACACAAGAATCAGTTTAGAAATGGGTTATTAAATATGCATTTTGAATAAAGGTTTGCAAGATTGGATGTTTTCGATTTTGGCACTTAAATTACTTTTAATATGATTAAAATGTAAAGACTCGTTGTAATTTTTAAAAAAATTTAATTCTTGCTTTGAGGCTGTAAGTCTGTGTTGATTGATAAAGTAACTGTTGCTGAAGATATCGAAAGAAACAGAGATGTTTGTAGCGCGACGCTGCTATCGCAGCATTCCAACACTAAAACGCAAGGTGGTTGTTGGATCGATATGGCAACCCTCGAGGGGGGTGAATAGGGTTTAATTAAACTTTTTTTTCTAAATTAACCCAATTAAACTAATTAATACACTTTTTATAAATAATAAGAAAAATTCAAATTATGCAACAAATAAGATGACAAAAAATGTGATAACTTAATTCTATCAAATTTTAGTAAATAAATAAGAACACACTAAAACATACAATAAATTGCTTAAATTAATTGCAAAAATAAAAAGGAAAGAGTTAGAGAAGAAGACACCGTAATTTTTATAGTGGTTCGGTCAAACTCGACCTACTCCACTCCCCAAGCGCCTCTTGGGAATTTGAATAAAATCTTTCCGACTCTTTCCACGAATTAGAGCCCAACCATTACACCACCACTCCTTTTATGAGTTCAAGAGCAAACCCGATCCTTTCCACGGTTTAGGATCAAACCGTTACAAATGTTGAAATTTTTTAAGAACAGAATACAACTCTCACTATAGTGGATTTACAAGTTTAAGCACTCAACAAGTTTATCCTCACAATACAATAATACTCTCTCAAGAATAAGATGAAAAGAAAATTTGGGAACTTAGAGAGAGCAACAATGAAACTTTTGAGTTTTGGAGGATTATGAAATGTAAAATTTGTTTGTTTAAAATTTGGAGAGGAAGATGGTTTATATAAAGATGGAAAAATTTTTAGAAACCACAATTAATTTGGACCATTGGATTTTTGGAAAAGAAAAATCAATGGTAGGGATTTTAAACTAAACTAGTCATTAGATACAAACAAAATAAAATATTAAATTCCTTTTCTTTTTAAAATTAATCCAAAAAATTAAAAAAAAAAAAAAAACATACCATGTGTCAAAAACTAGCCGTTAGACACAAACATAAAATAATATTAAATTTATTTTCCTTTTAATTCATTTTTTTTTAAAATTCATTCTCTTTAAAGTCAATCCAAAAATAAAAAATATACCATGTGTAAAAAACTAGTCGTTAGAAACAAACATAAGATAATATTAAATTTATTTTCCTTTTAAATTTCTTTTTAATTTTTTTTTTATTTTAAATCAATCAAAAAATCAAAAGTCTATCATATGTTAATCTCTTAATGATCCACCATTTAACCAATATGTTGCCACATGTCAACATACAAATGGTCTGGTTATGCCACATCATCCACCACCGTATTTTCTCTATAGACTTATTTCGGTCATATCATCTTCGTTTTAGCTCCGATTTGAGTGATTCAAGAGGCGTTGGAATCGTTATTCCGAGCTCTACGCTATGGACATATTAAAATACTAAGATTTTCAGTAATTAAAAATTGATTTTTTTATTATCAAAACATTGATTAATTAATTAATTAAAATTAATTAATTTGAGATTAAGGGCCAAAAAGCCAACAATCTTTCCCTTTTTGATGATGACAAACCATTCAAGAAAAATAGCTTGAAATACATGTAAACCATATGTAGCACATAATAAAATTCAACATATCACCATAAAGATCATTCTTGAAATTCACTCAAAAAAATAAATTCTCCCCTTAATTAATACAATCAAAATCATAACAAATTTATAGCATATTTTTCTTAAACTTCTCCCCTCTTGGAATCATCAAAAAGAATAATTAAGAAAAATTTAGAACTACATAAATGTTTCCCTTAAAAACATGAAGATAAATTTAGCACAACTCCCCCTAAGAATATTAACACATGCTTTCCATAACCCCCTATCAAAACGTCTTCTAAAAGATTTAACAAGTAAAATTATAAAATCAAGAGGCATCACAACGAATAATACCGAGCTCAAGCCTATTTTTGCAAAAGTTTTCTTCATTCAAATGCTTGGTAAAAATATCCGCTAATTGAAGAGCCTACAAATCAAGAGTAATACTATCATTTTGCACATGCTCTCTAATAAAGTGATGCCTAATATCAATATGCTTAGTCCTAGCATGATGTATAGGATTTTTAGTCAAATTAATAGCACTAGTATTATCACAAAATATAGGCACATTATCAAACTTTAATCCAAAATCACAAAGAGTTTGTTTCATCCAAAGAATTTGAGCACAACAACTAGCAACTGCAATTTATTCCGCTTCAGTAGTGGATAAGGAAACCGAATTTTGCTTTTTACTAAACCAAGAAACTAAGGAACTACCAAGAAATTGACATGTTCCACTAGTACTCTTACGGTCAAGTAAACTACCCGCAAAATCCGCATCGGAATATCCTACCAAATTAATTTAAACATTTCTTGGATACCATAAGCCTAAATTAATAGTACTAAGCAAATATTTAAAAATTCTTTTTAACGGCATGTAAATGTGATTCCTTAGGACAAGATTGAATCTAGCACAAAGACATAAACTAAACATAATATCGGGTCTACTAGCGGTTAAATAAAATAAAGATCCAATCGTACCTCTATAAGTTTTTATATCCACACACTTACCTTTTTCATCCTTGTCAAGCTTAGTGGATGTGCTCATGGAGTTTTTGCAATTTTACCTTCATTGAATTTGAACCTTTTGAGCAAATCTCTTGTGTATTTTTCTTGACTTATGAAAATACCATCCTTGAGTTGTTTGATTTGGAGTCCAAGGAAGAAGCTAAGTTCTCCCATCATACTCATCTCAAATTCACTATGCTTATACTTAGAAAAATTTTCACACAAAGATGGATTAGTAGAACCAAAAATAATATCATCCACATATATTTGTACTAAAAGCATATCATTTTCTTTAGTCTTAATAAAAAGAGTAGTATCAATTTTACCCATTTTAAATTCATTCTCAAGCAAGAAATTACTAAGTCTATCATACCAAGCTCTTGGAGCTTGTTTTAAACCATAAAGAGGCTTTTTCAACTTATAGACATGATTAGAAAAATCAAAACTTTCAAACTCCGGAGGTTGTTCTACATAAACTTCCTCCATGATATAACCATTTAAAAATGCACTTTTCACATCCATTTGATACAAAATGAAATTCTTATAAGAAGAAAAGTAAGCAACATTCTAATAGCTTCTAATCTAGCAACGGGTGCAAAAGTTTCTTCATAATCTATTCCTTCCTCTTGACAATAACCTTGAGCTACAAGTCTAGCTTTACTTCTAATGATATTTCCATTTTCATCCATTTTATTTCTAAAGACCCATTTAGTTCCAATTATAGAAGTATGAGAGGGTCAAGGGACTAACTCCCAAACTTTATTCCTTTCAAATTGATTTAATTCTTCTTGCATAGCTAAAATCCAAAATTCATCATTTTCGGCATCTTTAAAACTTTTTGGTTCAATTTGAGAAACAAAAGCAAGATTATTAAACATATTAACAGAGGAACGAGTTTTCACAACTTGTTTGGGATCACCAAGAATTAATTCTTTGGGATGGGAAGGAGCATACCTCCACTCTTTAGGCATGGATGAAGAACCAACTTCGTTCTTTTCGATTAAGCTCACCTCTTGCTTACTTGAAACAATTTCCTTGCCTTTGTCACAAACAAGTAAATCTCCAAAATTTCCTTCTAAAACATCACTATAAATAGGCTCATTAGAAATAACATTGCAAGATACAACAAATACTACATGCATAGATTCCTCAACTACTAAAGTTCTTTTATTGAAAACTCTATAAGCTTTACTAGTAGAGGAATAGTCAAGGAAAATACCAACATCCATCTTAGAATCAAATTTTTCAAGTTTTTCTTTGTTATTCAAAATAAAACATTTGCAACCAAAAACTTTGAAATACCCAATATTTGGAATTTTGTTATGTCAAAGTTCATAAGGAGTTTTATCCAAAGAAGGTCTAATTAAAACTCAATTTAAAACATAACAAGCGGTGTTAACGGCTTCCGCCCAAAAGTATGTAGGTAAACCATACTCATGCAACATTGATCTAGCAAATTCTTGCAAAGTACGATTTTTCCTCTCAACTACACCGTTTTGTTGAGGAGTTCTTGGAGCGGAGAAATTATAAGAAAAACCATTTTCTTCACAAAAAGTTTCAAAAGCATTGCTATCAAATTCTCCTCCATGATCACTCCTAATTTTAGAAATCAAAAAACTTTTTCATTTTGAACTCTTTTTGCAAAACTAGAAAAGCTTTTCAAAGCATCGTCCTTATGTTTTAGCATCAAAACCCAAGTAAATCTTGAAAAATCATCATCTATCACAAAGGCATAATATTTCCCTCCAAAACTAGCAATCCTAGAAGGTCCAAATAAGTCCATGTGTAATAGTTGAAGGGGTCTAGTTGTAGAGATTACATTTTTAGATTTGAAAGAGGACTTAGTTTGCTTACCCATTTGGCAAGCATCACAAACTTTATCTTTTTCAAATTTAGATTTGGGAAGACCTCTAACCAAAGAATTCTTGGAAATATTTGAAATTAAGTGCATGCTAGCATGTCCTAGTCTTCTATGCCATAACCAAGAATCATTATGCAAAGCCGATAAATATTTATCATTAATAGGACAATCATTCAAATCAATAGTATAAACATTTTCATCTCTATTTCCAACAAATATAACTTTTCTATCACTAGCATTTTCAATGATGCAATTTTTTTTATCAAACACAACTCTAAAGCCTTTATCACACAATTGACTAATACTAAGTAAATCATGCTTCAAACCATCAACCAAAAGTACATTTTCAATTAAAATAGAAGATTCATTACCTATACTACCTTTACCAATTATTTTACCTTTCTTGTTGTCACCAAAGGTTACAAGACCTCCATCCTTTACGGAGAGAGAGACAAACTTGGATGGGTCTCCCATCATGTGCCTCGAGCAACCACTATCCAAGTACCACTTGTTTTTCTTAGAGGCTTTCAAACAAACCTACAAATACAAATGTTTAAGTTTGATTATTTGGTACCCACACTTGTTTGGGTCCTAAATGGTTAGCATTGACAAACTTGGGAATCCATTTCATTTTTGCATAGACATTTAAGGCATTGGATTTAGACAAGTAACAAGAATAAGTTGTATGTCCAAACTTGTCACATGAGAAACAAACAACATTATGCAAAGATTTATCTCTTACAACAAATTTATGCATTCTATTTTTCTTGGAGAAATTATTCCTTGGAGCATTGTGAAACTTTGTCCTTTGAGAAAAAATTCTTCTTGGAGAAGTAGTATGAGCATATTTCAATTTAAAACACATAGGTCTAATATGGCCTTCAACACCACAATAATGACATATAGGCACAAAGTTATATTTAACATGCTTAGACACAACCTTAGGCATATTAAGCTTAGGCAGATTATGAGATGCTTTAACAAAGATAGTTTTAGAACTTGAAGGAGTAGAACATTCATCAATATAGCCTAAACCTCTTTTATCACCAAAAGGCTTGCCTACTTCAATTATCTTGTCAAATCTTTGAGCACCTATTGTCAACTTTTTAATAGATTCTTTAGCCTTATCAAGTTCTTGCAAAACACTAAATTCCTTTTCTTTGAGTAATTTAATCAAATTATTTTTTTCACAACTATCATGCTCAAGAAATTTAACTTTGTCAAGCAAGCCATTTTTCTCATCACAATCAAAAGCATGCTTGTCACAAGAGATATTCATTTCATCAATATGCATAGCATCATGCTGATTCTCTTTTAAGCAAGCAATTTCTTTAAGTAAAGACTTATTTTTACTAGTTAAAACATTCTATTTCTTTTTAAGCACAACATACTTAGAACTAAGTTTTTCTAAATCATTTTGCATATTTTCAAAAGCTTCAAACAATTCATTATAAGAAAGAGGTTCTAGAATTACGTCATCATTTTGTTCATCCTCTTTGTCACTATGAGCCATGAAGTAAAAATTGACCACTTCTTCATTATCACTCCCATTTTCGCTTTCATTGCTATCATCCCAAGTAGCTTTCATTACTTTCTCCTTGGATTTCTTGGATGATTTGAGAAAAGGGCAATCGGTTCTAATATGACCCGACTTCTTGCATTCATAGCATATTACCTCATCCTTTTTGCTTTTTTCACCTTTTAACTCTTTTTGGTTGGAGAGATGCTTCTTGAATTACTTCTTTCTCTTGATGAAGTTCTTATACTTACGTGAAAGATAGGCAACATCATCTTCATCAAGGTCATCTTCATCTTGGGAGTCAACTTCTAAAGAAATGGTCTTTAAAGCTATACTCTTTTCTTTCTTTTTCTTTCCATCCTTCATGTTTTTCTTGATCTTTATCTCATGCGTCAACAACAAGCCCATGAGTTCATCAATGGAGAGAGATTTGAGATCCTTTGCATCTTGAATGGCGGTGACTTTAGGCTCCTATTGATTAGGCAAAGACCACAATAGTTTTTTTATCTTCTCAAGATTTGAGTACTTTTTCCCAAGTCCTTCTAAGGCATTGACAATGTTAGTAAATCTAATAAACATATCGGAAATAGCTTCATTTTCATCAATTTTAAACAATTCATATTGATGAACTAACATGTCAATCTTTGTTTCTTTTACTTGACTAGTTCCTTCATGAGTAATTTATAATTTATCACATATCTCTTTAGCTATTTTGCAAATAGACACTCTATTATACTCAACTTCATTCAAAGCACAAAATAAGCAATTAATAGCTTTGGCATTTAAAGAGCATGCTTTCTTTTCATTTATTGACCATTCTTCCTTAGGTTTTATAGTGCTAACACCATCAACATCTTTTGTTGGAATTTTAAAATCTTCCTCAACAATATCCCATAAATCATAATCAATAGAAAGTAAGAAAAATCTCATTCTATTTTTCTAATAACTATAATTAGTACCATTAAAGAAAGAAGACTTTGTAATAGATTGACTATTGGTAAAAAGGATAAAACCTAAAGTTGTCATAACTCAAAAACAATTAAGTTTATCAAGAAATAAATATTTCAAGAAGAGCAACCCACTCTGATACTAATTGTTGGAACGATATGGCAACCCTAGAGGGGGTAAATAGGGTTTAATTAAACTTTTTTTTTTCTAAATTAACCCAATTAAACTAATTAATACACTTTTTATAAATAATAAGAAAAATTCAAATTATGCAACAAATAAGATAACAAAAAATGTGATAACTTAATTCTATCAAATTTTAGCAAATAAATAAGAACAAACTAAAACATACAATAAATTGCTTAAATTAATTGCAAAAATAAAAAGAAAAGAGTTAGAGAAGAAGACACCGTAATTTTTATAGTGGTTCGGTCAAACTCGACCTACTCCACTCCCCAAGCGCCTCTTGGGAATTTGAATAAAATCTTTCCGACTCTTTCCACGGATTAGAGCCCAACCGTTACACCACCGCTCCTTTTACGGGTTCAAGAGCAAACCCGATCCTTTCCACGGTTTAGGATCAAACCGTTACAAATGTTGGAATTTTTGAAGAACACAATACAACTCTCACTAGAGTGGATTTACAAGTTTAAGCACTCAACAAGTTTATCCTCACAATACAATAACACTCTCTCAAGAATAAGATGAAAAGAAAAAAATTGGGAACTTAGAGAGAGCAACAATGAACTTTTGAGTTTTGGAGGATTATGAAATGTAAAATTTGTTGGTTTAAAATTTGGAGAGGAAGATGGTTTATATAGAGATGGAAAAATTTTTAGAAACCACAATTAATTTGGACCATTGGATTTTGGAAAAGAAAAATCAATGGTGGAGATTTTAAACTAAACTAGTCGTTAGATACAAACAAAATATAATATTAAATTCCTTTTCTTTTGAAATTCATTTTCTTTTTAAAATTAATCCAAAAAATAAAAAAACATACCATGTGTCAAAAACTAGCCGTTAGACACAAACATAAAATAATATTAAATTCATTTTCCTTTTAATTCATTTTATTTTTAAATTCATTCTCATTTTTAAAGTCAATCCAAAAATAAAAAACATACCATGTGTAAAAAACTAGCCGTTAGACACAAACATAAAATAATATTAAATTTATTTTCCTTTTAAATTTCTTTTAAATTTCAATTTTTTTTTATTTTAAATCAATCCAAAAATCAAAAGTCCATCATACGTTAATCTCTTAATGATCCACCATTCAACCAATATGCTGCCATATGTCTACATGCAAATGGTCTGGTTATGTCATGTCATCCACCACGGTATTTTCTCTATATACTTGTTTCATTCATATCGTCTTCGTTTAACTCTAATTTGAGTGGTTCAAGAAGTGTTGGAATCGTTGTTACGAGATCTACGCTATGGACATACTAAAACATTAAGATTTTCAGTAATTAAAAATTGAGTTTGTTATAATCAAAACATTAATTAATTAATTAATTAAAATTAATTAATTTGAGATTAAGGACTAAAAAGCCAACAGCGGTATGGTGTAACACATGGAGTTCGTAGTGTCGCAACGCTACCCCTCGGCGTTGCAACGCTACGAACTTTGACAAAACTGTGGTGGCGCGCGCGCGAGGAGTAATGCAGGTGTTGAAGCTTTGGTTTCTTTTGTATTTAATTAATATTAATTAATTAAATTGATATAATAGTTATATTAATTTAATTAATTATTTTTGCATTAAGGTGCCAAAACTGGTCCAATTTCTACTGGTTAAGCTAATTTAATTTTACATTGGATGTATGTTTAGATTAACATTTGAATTGATATTACATATTGTATGTCATATAGATTCAAAATACTCACCTTAGGATAAACATGTGCATGCATCATAATTAAATATAAAGGTTATATTTTATGGATGCATGAATTAGCATGTTCATGCATCATGATATAAGTATTATGTTATCATTATGTATGATTATATTAAGCATGTTCATGCCTGATTCTATGTTAAAATTGTTAAAATACAAAGTGGAATGTTGTATGTGAATACTTGATTTTCATGTATGATTTATATAAGTGTTATATTTATCAAATGAAAATGAAATTTGCATTGAGCATGACATTACTTAGATATTTATAATTGTTGTATTTAATCAATATCATTAGATCCAAATTTATAGGTTTTAATAAAACATTAAAATATAAATGTTATAGTTTTAGTAAGGTAGTTTGAAATCTATAATCAAGAGTTGCATGCAAACATAGGTCCAAATTAATTGTTAAATTGTTTAAAATTGATCAATCTGGACTTATGTTGGAATTATTTCTAATGGGATTAGAAATAGGTTAATCTTTTTAATTTTTTTTAATAGGATTAGAATGAATTTAATAAAAAGACTAAATTTAAAAAATAATTTCCCATAAGTAACCTTTATCTAAGAAATGTTCTATCTAGGCGGGGGTATTTAAGCTGATGGAGACGAAACACCTCTACTTGGGAACCGACCTGGAAGGTCAATTGGGCAAATATTTTATAAGCATGCAATAAATTATTGATCTTATTAAAGAGTTTAATAAATGAAATCAAATATTGATAAATCATTCAATATAAATGTTATATTGAGAAAATTAAAATGACTTAGATAAATTCATTAGTCGGTTTTTAAACTAAGTATAATAAAAACCTAAAAATATTAGAATACTTTAGTGGGAGAAAATTGGTATATGTGATGTATCAAGTTCAACTCTCATGTCCCTAAGAATTCACACCATGAGAACCACACTCGGCTTCGTGTCGCCCTGGGCATGGCCTCCCTTCAAAAATTGTGTGCATGGGTTAATAACAAGATGAATAGGTAAAGTGTCCATAGTAAGCGGGAGAGGGACTCGTGTCAATATATCCCACGGTCTTCTCCATTAGGTTGTACCATGAGATTCCTATGGTCCACCTGCGTGTCATTCTGGAGCAACCGTCCCTTCGGAGGACTAGATCATAAGAATCAGAATAATGCAAACTCCAGTAATGGATAGGGTTTCTTAAGTTAATCTTCAACGGTTGTTTTTCCTTCTGATAGCCTGTTGAAGCGTACTTCTTGGATATGAAAATGAGAGGGTCAAACTTATGGAATGAATTAAGTTAGTTAATGAATCCTCGACCAAAACAATGCTAGCTAAAAATTATAGGAATAAGAGTTATTATGGTATTAGTGATTGGCTAAAATTGTCTTAATTTAGAGGATAAGTAGTCGATCACCCTTCAGTGACTGTTGCTTTAAACCACTGAAGTATCGTTGCAAAAACTAAAATAAATAGATTAATTAGGGTTCTAGGATTACATGTGTTTTTGCTAAATTGATTGGATAATTATGTAATAGGTTAAGACAAATATAAGTAATACAGTCAAATAATTGTTATCTGTTTCAGCATGTCATCCACAATCATTTCCTTACTTAAAAACGAAAAAATTACCGATGAAAACTATGTGATGTAGGAATCTAACTTGAACACAATTCTAGTTATTGATAATCTGTAGTTCGTGTTGAAAGAAGAATATCCTCCAGTCCCCGCTCGCGATGCATCCCAAGTGTTGAAGGATGAATATGACCGTTGGACGAAGGCCAATGACAAGGCCCGAGTATACATCTTGGCAAGTCTGTCTGACGTTCTAACCAAGAAGCATGAGTGCCTCTAAGAAATGTTTAGACAACCGTCCATTTAGATCCGGTACGAGGCTCTCAAGTACATTTACAATGTGCGCATGAAAGAAAGCCAATCAGTGAGAAAACATGTTCTCGACATGATGGTCCAGTTCAATATTGCCAAAATGAACAACGCGGTCATCGATGAGTAGAGTCAGGTGTCCTTTATTTTAGAATCTCTTCTGAAGAGTTTGCTTTAATTACGCAGATATGCAGTTATGAACAAAATACAGTACACTCTGACTACCCTTCTTAATGAGCTATAGACTTATGAGTCCCTTATGGAAGGTAAGGGACTAGTAGAAGAAGAAGCAATTGTTGCCTATTCCAGAAAGTTCCACAAGGGTTCATCCTCAAGAACTAAGTCTATTCCTTTTATCCTCTTTACAAGGAATTAATTCCTTACAGCAGCTCGAGAAAGGTGAAATGACGCTCAAGATTGGAATGGAAGACGTCATTTCAGCTCGTGCAATAGGAGTTGCTAGGTTGTTTTTTGGAAGTAGATGTCTATTTTTAGAAAACTTATATATTGTTCCCAAAATAAGGAGGAACCTTGTTTTTATTTTCTATTTAATTGAACAATCGTACTCTATTTCTTTTCCTTCTAATGAAGCGTTCATTATGAAAAATGGTGTGACTATTTGTTCAGTTAAACTAGAAGAAAACTTATATTTGTTAAGACCAACTAAATCAAATGCACTTTTAAATCATGAAATGTTTAAAACTGTGAATACTCAAACAAAAAGGCGAAGAATTTCTCCAAGTAACAATGATACGTATCTTTGGAATTTGAGATTAGGCTACATAAATCTCGATAGGATCAGAAGATTGGTAAATAATGGACTTCTAAGAAAGTTAGAAGATGATTCATTACCTACATGTGAATCACGTTCTGAAGGAAAAATGACTAAAAGAACTTTCAGTGGAAAAGGTTATAAAGTCAAGCTCTTAGAGCTCATACATTTGGATCTTTATGGTCTAAAGAGTGTAAAGGCTAGAGAAGGGTACAAATACTTCATTTCTTTCATTGATGATTATTCGGTGTATGGTTACTTATACCTCATGGAACATAAGTCTGAAGACTTGAAAAATTCAAAGAGTATAAAGCTGAAGTTGAAAACCTAATTAGGTAAAACAATTAAAAGACTTAAATCTGATCGACATGGAGAATACGTGGATTTAGAAATCCACGACCATATGATAGAACATGGAATTCAATTCCAACTTTTAACACCTGGTACACTTCTATAGAACGGTGTATCAGAGAGGAGAAATAGAACCTCATTAGACATGGTATGTCCTTTGATGAGCCATGTTTAATTGCCTAACTCGTTTTGGAGTATGCAGTAGAGACTATAGTTCACATCTTGAACAATGGTCCCTCGAAGAATGTTTTTGAAACACCTTACGAGTTATGGAGGGGGCGTAAATCGAGTTTACACTGCTTCAGAGTTTGGGTTGTTATGCACATGTGTTAGTGACAAATCCTTAGAAGTTGAAACCTCGTTCAAGATTATGCCAATTTGTTGGTTACCTTGGGGAAATGAAATGTGGTCTATTCTATGACCCTCAAGAAAGTAAGGTGTTTGAATCAATAAATACTACGTTTTTAGAGGAAGACCACATGAGAGATCATAAACCACATAGAAAAATAGTATTAAATGAAGCTACTGAAGCATCAACAAGGGTTGTTGATGCAGCTGATCCTTCATCAAGAGTTAATGAAGAAGCTAGCACTTCAGGTCAGTCTCGTCCTTCTCAATCGTTGAGAGTGCCTCAATGTAGTAGGACGATTGTGATACATCCTAATCATTACTTGCGTTTAACTGAAACTCGAGTTGTCATACCAGATGATAGTGTTGAGGATCCATTGGTCTATATATATGCAATGAATGACGTAAACAAAGGCCAATGGTTCAAAGTTATAGACTTTGAAATGGAGTCTATGTACTCCAATTCAGTATGAGACTTGTAGATCCACCTGAAGGGTCAAACCCATAGGGTGTAAATGGATTTATAAAAGAAAGAGAGACGTGGCTTGAAAGGTACAAACCTTCAAAGCTAGACTTGTAGCAAAAGGTTATACCTAGAGGGAAGGGATTGACTATGAGAAAACTTTTTCCCCTATTGCTATAAGTCTATAAAAATTCTCTTGTCCAAAGCCGCATATTATGACTATGAGATTTGTCAAATGGATGGCGAGACTGCTTTCTAAATTGAAATTTTGAAGAGAATATATTTATGTCTCAGCCCGAGGGGTTCATAGCCCAAGGTCAACTAGGCCAATTAGGCCAAAATTATAACCAAAGGGGTTCATAGCTCAAGACTACTTTCTGAAATTACTTGTAAGTACAACTAGGCCAAAATTATCATTTTGCCCTTGTAGTTGCATCTAACTACTCAAGTACCACTGATCCCTCTAATGAACAATAAATCATAGTCTAACTATGATCAAACCTCTCTCGGGCCAAGAGAGGGTGTGGTGCCACATTGTGTAAACCCCGAAATCAGCCGTTAAGTGAGCAATTTAACTACTTTCCCCAACGTTGGGGAATAAGTGAATTCTGTCTTGTGCAACTGTGTTCCCAACTCCCTGATCAGACGAATCTCCAAATTGGTAGACTTATTAAGTCGGCGATCTAGCTACTCTCACCCATAAAAATCAAAGAATCGCCTTTAGGAAAGATTTCTCAATTCACTTAAGATTCAGGTCATGTCACCTATGGTAATCCTGGTGAAATGTAAGTCTTAACTAGGAACGGCGTTATATAATGAAACTAGTCATTTTGTGGTTTGGTTTTATACAAACTCTTTTGTATAGAATACCCCTGCTTCCAACAATTGTAACATCTACAAAGTAGGTTGTATCTGTAGTGTCACCAGGATAAGGTATCCAACCTTACCCATCTACTACAGATCATTTAGATTATCACTTAAACATAATCCACCTCTATGTCTCTACATACATGTTTAAGCTACAAATGATAACCTTGGATGTTAGTTTATTGGTTTGTGAGTTTAGTGCTCCTAAATGTCAAATAAAATATCTCATATTTTATTAAATAAATAAAATGTTTGTACAATACAATTACAAACTACAAAACCCTATGAGATTTAGGGCATCAACCCCAACAATTAATTCAATAAATGTTAGTGTGTTGTTTTCTAATTAGTCTTAACAACCCTAAATCCAATAAACTAACATTTAAGGTTACCTTGTGAGTCTTGGATTATATATGGAGACATACAGGGATCAATGTTCAAGATACAAACTAAAGGGTCTATAATATATGGATAAGGGTGGGTACCTTAATCTCGTAATACTATGGATACAGTCCACTTTGTATTTAATACTAACGCAATGATCCAACGCGTTCGTGTAGGTGACATGCGAGTGGGGGGTATCCTATGAAATGAGTTTGCATATGACTAAACCTTGAAATAGTAACCACTAGATGTAACACCGTTGACTAGTTAGGTTTCTATTTCTCTAGGATGACCTGGATAACTTGTCTTAATCTTGAGTATATTATGAACTCTTGTTCAGAGGGATTGTCCTTTGATTTGTGTGGGTGAGAGTGGCCAGTTCGCTATCTCAATAAGTCTATCATTTTGGAGACAAGACCGAGTAGTGAGCTAGAACATAATAATACAAGATAGAACTCACTCATTCCTATCTTCAAGGTAAGTAGATCAGTGTTTCCTTAACTGGTATCTCCGGGACATGAACAAAGAGTCTTACCCTCTCATTGGCTCGAGAGAGGTTTCTATTTATTGGTTGGGCCACAAACAGGTTGTTTGTTAGACGAACATTGGTACATAAGGAGTCAGAGGTAACCCAAGAGTAAAACGGTAATTTGACCTGGTTGAAATTACAAACACTCGTGAAGGACAAACTTGTTATTCTTGGTCTATATTTGTTAACACATAAATATATCTGTAGTGAGAAGAGTGTAGTTGTGGGTCTATAGTAGAGTGTACCCACAGTTAATGAATATTGATTAACTTGGTTAATGAGTTTAGCCAATTAATCTCATATTGTTGGAGCTTTTGATTTATAGGTTCACCAGGTCCCCTTGTTAGCTCACTCAAGAATATTAAAGAGGAATCATTTGAATTGTTCAAATCAATTTGAGGAAATTGTATATTAATATGATTAATATGTAATTGATTATAGATGTGATCTATAATTCAAATTAAGTTGGAAAAAAAACATTTGAATAAGATTCAAATAATTAATTCAAGTGAATTACATTCACAAAAAATTAATTAATAAATAGAGAGATGTTGCACATAGACTTACGTTGTTTATGTTAATTATATATATATATATATACGTTAAATTGAATTTAATGTATAAATAGTTATTTAATTAATGTGCTAATTAATTAAATAAGTGTTATCTAATTAATTGTACATAAGGAAAAATTGGAAAAAGACTTGGAGAAGGGATTGACCATTCTCTATATAAAATCTTCCTTATGATCCTTTTTGGAAAAAGCACTTGTGTAAATTTTTTCCTAAGCTACAAAAAGAAATCCTCTATACTCTCCCAAAGGTTTTTCTTCCTCACCCTCTTCCAATAGTTAGGTATCACCTATCCTTCTATTGGAATCCTTGAGAATAACAAGGTTATTCTCGTGGTCGTGTTCAAGATTGTTCAAGGAGACGTTCGTGTTCAAAATCATTAAAGGATCGTTTGTTGGAATATCGAGAGGATCGTTCTAGGAACTTGAGAATCTAAAAGGTGAGAATTGTTCTTTCCTTTCTCTAAAGCATGCTATTTTACATGTTTATTCTACACATATTCTATTTTGCTACACTGATTTTGTCTATATAAAAGTCGATTTGTAGGATGCAAGACGTTCATACGCTTCCGCTCGGAATTCGAATTACTTCAATGGTTATGTTCATAGATTGCTAAGTGGCAAAGAGTTAAGTTAGGGTTCTAAATTGATTTGGCAATTCAAACCATTAGCATTCATCTAACTAACCTAGTGGTGAGAATCACATCCAATACTTAATTGGGCAATTCCGAATTATTTTGTTCGTCTTAGCGATTACCCTAAATCTTAATACTAATTGATTCGCATGTTTAGGATGTTTTTCATCTAGACACAAAGATCAATTTGATTAATAGGATGTCCATTTAACTTTTCTAAATGCAATAGGCTAAGCTTACACATACAAGAGTAAAGATAATTGGTGTGGTTAATCAATGATTGAGTAACAAATTAGGAATAACTCCAATATACCCCTAGGCCTAAACGCTTTTCTTTACAATTATAGAAATCAAGACCATTTCAAACCTCCCCCCTTTGGTTACCTAACCATAAATGTTTTAAGTTGGAAACTGACTGGCTCTCTGTATATCCACTTGTTACTACACAAATACTATAGAACTAGAGTAGGAAATGGAACATTATTTGATCAGATCAAAAGACTCGACAACTTTTAGTTCGTCAAAGGTGCACTTTTCTTTGTGGTGGCTCAATCATAGGAACTTCATACTTAAGTGTGCTTAGCTTGTAGCAATTTCATGTTGGGAGACCTTTTGGCAATTTTCTTAAGAAGTATGTGAGTGAGGACAAAGCATATTGAAAGAATTTGTATTATAGTTTGTGGGAATAGTCTTCACTATTAGAAGCAATTTAAGATAAACAAAGATGATGTTGCCAGATCATAGGAGAATGGCAAGGCAATTAGAGTTCAAATTTAAGAATCAAATTGAAACAAAATTCAAATCAATGATAAAATTATAACATTTTAAAACATATGTATTAAATTGAAACTAAACTCAAATTTTAATAACTAAATATTTTGTGTAAAGAAAATGCTTTAAAATGTGTCATTTTGAAACATAATAACTAAATAGAAACTAAACTCAAAACCTAAAGACCAAAAATATACTTTTCAAAAAAAAATTGCACAAACCATTTTTAAACTATATTAAAGTTAGTAAAATCAGACTAAATATATCTAAAGGGTTTTAGTTTTGTTAAAATTAAATTCTTAAAAAGTTGATTCAAATAATTCCAATTAAACCCAATATCTACACAATTGAATGATATTGTTCACTTTTACTTTAAAACCCTCGTGACAATTCTATTGATTTTATCAAAAGTCTTCATGCTAAAGGAGATCACAATTGTCCCCGTCTTATTGAACTTAAAATTTGTATAATATTGTCAATGTGGAATTTATTGCTTAGTATGTTGCGATGTTCCATCATTTCACAATCAATCGATTACAAGAAAGAGTAAAAGAGAAATTGGAGAGACAGAGGAGATAGAGAGAGAGAATATTTCCAACCTTCTAATATTGAGAGTGGAGACAAAAACATCTTTAATACTACGTACTAAAAGAGGTTCAATCAGCTTTTACATATAGAAAATATATAAACATAAATTGAATAACACAGTTAAAATTTACTATAACACATCTAATATTATCTAACATCTATGTATCTTATAAAGATTATGAGGTCTCCTCATTCTTTTAATGTGAATATTCAACATGGTGCCTCTTTAGTTTAGCATTCCTCGATTTTTTTTTTTTTTTTATTGAATATCATTAATTTATAGGCTCTAATACCCTACACGAGACATTTGAAGTTTTATGTCTAACAACTAATTAGTTACAAGAGGAGCGATTTCATGTATTCTATAAAAATTATGAGACCTCGAGGATTTTTCCACCAATTAAGACGAAAAGATTCTATTTTTCAAAAATACTTTTAAGAGTAACTATATTTTTACTATTTTTTAAGATCTCATGGTTTATTATTATTATTTATTTATTTATTTATTTATTTAATTATTTATTTTGTAAAGGTAATAGATGGTTAGAAAGAGAACTTAACAGTCCAAAGTCAAAATATAAATAAAACACTACAAAAACAAAAGAATGACAAGATGACAAAACTAACCAAATAGGAGGAAAACAAGCACGTCCGACTCAAGGAAAAATGTCCCAAGAGGAATAAGATGTTCGAGTCCCCACAAGAGAAACCCCACACCACTTAGAACCTTAAACCGAATCGTGAGATTAATCATCTGGGGAGGATCAAAGTAGCACCATGGATACGACTATTACGCTCACCCCGAACATGATAAATAATAGCACACCAAACAACTCTCCAGATCTTATGCGTACGTTGATTACCTATGCTAAAATTAGGGGGGTTCAAGTGACCCGACAACCCAAACAACCTAAACTACCCAACTCAAATTGTAAGGGTTAGGTTGGGTTAGTTTTAATTTTGGGTTGGGTTAAATTCATTTATATTTTTTTGGGTTGGATTGGGTTCGGGTTGCACTTTTAAAAATTCGGATTGACCCAACCCAACCCGAATTTCTAATATTATTAATATATATATATATATATATAAGTATATATATGTATTATAATATTTATAAGTTATACTATATATAATATTTATAAGTTATACTATATATATACATTCAAACGTACAATTATGCAAACTAATCAGTAATTATCAGCAAGTTATGAACAACAAAATAACAAGGGAATGAGTTTTCATACCAGTTGAAGACAGTCTTCAAACTTTGGAACTCAACGGAGCAGAAACCTCTACGTGATCTACCAACACCCAGCAAAATTGTCAACTATAGCAACACGAACATGAACGCCACGGGACGGCACATCCAGTAAAGAGCCCCGGGTATTCTCGAAGTGAGAACCCAAAGCGTGGTCTTTGGTGAATTTGGTAGAGGAAGGAGGAAGCACGGATCGTGTAGGCGATAAGCAAGTGGGAGGAAAAAAGACGCTATCGCATAGCAGGATGCTTATCGTTTAGGAGAAACTACACGATCGTGTAGGTTTTACTGAACTATCATTTAGGAAATGGTATACGACTGTTTAGCAAACTCGAGACACACTACAATCATTTAGGGAAGCTATCTGATCGTGTAGGAACTAGTGTGCGATTGTTTAGGTGCGAGGTGGACGATCATTTAGGCAGAAAGTGACTATCGTATAGGCTCTCAAAATGCTTATGTGGTCGTTTAGGATTCACCAGCGTGCTCCTCGATTTCTTTTTGGACGATTGATTCAAAATGAAAACTATTTTCATTTTAATTTATCGGTTACAATAACCGATGCTGCTCACTAACCCATGTCCGAACGTGATTTTTTACTTAATTATCATATAATTAACCAATTAATTAATAATAATCATATTATATTTTTATCCTATAGTTTGATATCACATATCTACTATATTATGTTCTCCTCTACTTGATATAAATCATATTTATATCTAATTTCCTCCAAAATAATGTATCTCATACATTTAGCCAATCATATCATATATAATTAACTAGTCCAATTATATCATATAATCGAACTTCCACTTGTCAATTTGAACATTTCAAATTAACCCAAACCCTGGTTCTTGACTTTATCAAAGCTACCCAAGGGACCTAATGGACCTGTGGCTCAAAGCTCCAACGGTCCGTGAATAGCTGACTAAACTCTTTAGCCATGAGATCCACCATCCATTAACTGTCAGGCATTCCACTAAAGACCAACAGTTGAACTCTTCTTACCACAAGTATATTTATCTGTTCATCGAATATAACCAATCATGAGTACGATGACCCTTCACAGATGCTTGTAAGTATAGTTGGGCCAAATTACCATTTTGCCCCTGTATTTACATCACACTCCTTAAGTACAACTGATTCTTTTAATGAACAATACAACATAGTCCAACTATGTGTGTCCACCTCTCGGGCTAAGAGAAGGTGTGTGGCACCACATCGTTCAAGCCCTAGAATCAGCCCTTAAGGGAGCTATCTATCTACTTACCTCTACCTCGGGGAAGGAATGAATTTCATCTTGTGTAGCTGAGTTCCTAGCTCCCAACAGACGAATCCCCAAAATGGTAGGTTTGAGTCGGTGACCTGGCCACTCGCACCCATACAAATCAAAAGACCGCCCTCAATGGCAGGAGTTCCCAACTCACTCAAGATTGAGGTCATGTTACCTATGGTCATCCTAGTGAAGTGAAGTCTCTGTCATGAACGGTGTTATATAACGAGATGTTAACACTTCGTGGTCAGGTCTTATACAAACTCTTTGTATAAGACGCCCCCACTCGCATGTCCCCAACACAAATAATCAGGATCAGACCATCTGTGACAAGTCACAACACTTGTCACCATTCCACAAAGCGGCCCACATCCGTAGCGTTATCAGGATAAGGTTTCCCTCCTATATCCATATACTACAGACCATTTTGGTTATCACTCAAGACATGATCTACTTATATGTCACCACATACATGCTTGAGTCACATACAGGTAACCAGGGATTTTATGTTTATTGGTTTGTGGTAAAGCAAATAAAACAAGCAACTGAGCAAAAATACAAGATGTGAAGTAAATATCATATATTAACAACACAAGCATTCGAACAAACTGTTTACAAACTACAAGACACGAGACTTTAGGGCATTAACCCTAACAATATATATATATATATATACACACACACATATAGAATAACTTATAAATATTATAACACATATATATACTTTTATGATGTTTGTATGAAGTTTGTAATAGATATCTTGGATTTTGATATTTAACATTTGAATTTTATGAAATTTTTATTATTAGTATATGTTGTACATAAATTTAAGTATTTTCAGTTAATAAAAAAATGTAATAAAAAATAAAATAATAAAATAATAAATAACCAACCCAACCCAATCCAACATGAATTTTAAGGGTTGAGTTGAGTTGGAGATCTTATTCAAGTAATTAGGATTGTCAATCCGAATTTTTAAATTGATCCAAAAAATACCACCAATCCAATCGAACCCAACTTGAAGTATGTACCCTAGCTAAAATTACAAATCGAATTGAGTTGGGTGTCCGAGTGAAAGATCCTCGTGATATTTCGAATGTAATGAAGTAGTTTATGACATGTTCGACCGTTGATCGAGACTTTTGGCTTTCTAATAATGGACGCACATCATGCAACAGTTTCTTTTTTTTCTTCTTTCTTTCTTTCGATGGAATTTTATTTCTTTCCGTCTCGAAGTTGCAAGTAAAGTGAATTATTTTTACAACTCAATCATATTACATATTGTAAAATATATCTAAATCTTGAAATTAAAATTTTAAACTAATCATTATGGTATGAATTGATGAAAAATTATTTTAAATGATAAAATTATTAAAAATATTAACAAATAATAGTAAAATATCACAATCTATCTGCGATAAAATGCAATAGTGTAATGATAGGATCCTTACATATTATGGTCCGACCGCTACGACATGCATGCTTAGACTTTTCTATTATGAGATGAGTTTTGGTAAAAATCTCAAAAGAACATATCTAAGATTTTATTAATTAGGTAGAAAACTATATAAAAAGTTTATTTTACAAAACACCAGGATCCATAAAACACTAACGTAGTGATACAAAAATGCATATGCCTATAATAGTGAGTTTGATGGTTGGCCATTTGAGCGACGTTCAGTTCTGCCACCTACGCTGTGTCCTTACCTACAAAGTCTATAAAAATAGGATGAATATATAATATACCCAGTAAGTAGTTCTCATATAGGGTAGTGACCAAATGCACAATCACATGCAACATGTTCTGAAAACATATAATAACATGTGGTGGTCGGTTATGCTTCTAACGTAAATTTCTCCGCCCTGATAGGAAGATGAGGACTTAGGCAGAAACTAACTCATCTGATGATTAGCGGGTTATGCAGTCAGTAGGGCCAGAGTCGCATCCAATATCAACCATTAACATAAACGTAAGATTGGACAAGGGGGTGCAACCATACATATCCTGTTAGTCCCTAGCATAATCTTGACATAGAATTGGGTCTAGAAAGGTGCAACCATACATGCCCTGCTAGCCCTAGAAGCATAACCTTTATCTAACTAAAATTTAATCTTATGAACAAACATAATGCATGGGGTCCCTTATCGATAAACGTATTTTAAACATGCAATGCAACATAACAATAACATAATTATGTAACATATTAAAGGTACACTACCATGAAACACTTAAAGAGAGGGTGAGATAAACTACTTACCTTGACTACGATCCTAGTTATTCCTTATTATTCCTTATGGTTTAATCAGTAGAGTTTTCCCTCTTAAACCAGAAGAAAATTTGGGCAGCACTTCCCTCGTGTTTCCTCCTTCAAACTAACAGAATTACTTCATCATTTTCACACGATTTTTACTACTGAGTTTTGTTTGAGAATCCGTTTAACTTCCAGCCTAAAGCCTCCTATTTATAGCCATTTCCAGCTCTTCTCTGTGTGACAACTTATCCTACAAATGGCTTCTTTAAAATTACTTAGGTTTAAGAATTTCTCTTCATAAGACACCTAATTTTGGTTAACGTTTGCCCTTACGTCATCAACCTTACAACCTTTGTTTGTATTCCATTTTAGGGTTCTCCATGTATAATTTATAAGATCGTGGCCAAATTTAATGCATAATCCATGCTTCTGTCCAAATCTCACTCTCTCCAACTTTCTTGCTGGTTTAGCTCTCGCTGTCGCTCTAACTCTCTCTCCCGCTCTCTCCCACTGTCTCGCTGAGAATCTCGCTCTCTCCACTCTCGCTTTCTCCAATTTTCTCTCCAATCTCGATAGTTTTCACGCGGGGGTTGCCTTCACTGCTTGCGGATTCCACTTCCCCATTTTAACTCTTTCAAATTTTAAGAGTATATAGACAGTTAATTCACCTTCAATTCTTCTAATGAGCAGTGCCCAAACAAAAAGTTATCTACTGCTCTTTGTCTCCTGAATTAGCTAGCGTCCAACTTCTAATTAATCCTCCCTGATTCTGCCCCCTTATTTATTATTTTTGGATAATTAATAAATTTCTTATTTTTTTCCAATTCTAAATTTTCACCCGATTTTCCTATTAAATTTATATATTTTTCATTCTTAATTATATGTTTTATTTGTTTTTCTGCTTTCTAAATTAGGGTTAGGGTATTACATTTACCATCCCTTTAAATAAAATTTTGTCCTGCTTAACATTTGACATTTAATTTTCTGTAGTGTATGCGTACAAATTTGGGTTGTTACAAATAGACTATTATATATGTCTTTGTCTATGTTTATCTGTATCATGATAGACACAAATAGAAGTCTATCGTAGTCTATCATAAATAGACAATGAAATTTTGTTATATTTGTAAATATTTTAATTCATTTTTCAGTATTTGAAAACAATCCTAAATTTAAATCTATAAGTGAATAATTTTAAAGTTTCATTTGGCAATACTTTTTTCACTGGTTTCTTTTAATATTAGCTCAAAATTCACTTAAATAAGATTATTTTTCTTCCAAAATTTCACAAAGATAGCTAGAAAATTTATCACGTAATTATTTTTAAACAAGAGAAGAGAAATAGAGGAAGACAAAAGATGAAAAACTTAATCATAATAATTTAAAAAATTACTATAGTCTATTTGATTCCAACATTTCTATCTAATTTAGATTAATTCTTGCATTAATTTAAAATGAAATTCTAACTTAAGGTCTATATTATTCATTTATGAAAATTTAGATTTTTAATTGATAAAATAATTAATTGATTGGGGTTTTAAGTGATATAGTTCCAAGTTTATGAGTATGGATTGTTGATTTCTTTTAATTAAGAATTATAGATGTATCATATATGTAATTAGAAGGAACAGTTGCAAATATAGATATTAGACCTAAAGTATTAGCATATATAACATAATGTACACAAAATTGCAAATATGATCAAATTTAAATATTCTATCAATGATAGATCATATTATTGATAAGAGTGTATCAGTGATAGATCAGATCACTGGTAAGAGTATCAACGATAGTAGTCTATCACCAGTGCTAGTTTGAAGTATTACATTCCCAATGGAGCATCTAGGAAGAAAGGATGAGTAGTTACTCTAGCAACGGATACGTTCTAAACCGATTCTTTCACTATTCTATCAGCCTCGGTTCACTTCACTCCCTAAAGGCGGATTAAGACTAAGGCCTGTTTGCTCCCCATGTTTTTGCACCCCAGTGTCCCCGCTGCTAAGGGAGAGCAAGAAAAAAAAATCAAATTCTTGGGAGAAAAAGTTACGATAGCAAGCACTTCTCCGACCGGAGAGCCTCCAGGACAAGGGGCGACGGTCAACCATCCACTCTTGAGATTCATATTGATCAATCGAGTCTATCAACGATAGACTCGTCTATATTTGTACTTTTTTAAAAATTATATAATATATTAGTTTTTATTTCTAAAAATGCTACCTTACAATTATGCTAATTAGAATATTCAGTTATATTATTCGCTATATATATGTATATATAATTTTGTAATTTGGAATCCTGAGAGTTCAATCTCAAAGCTATGTCTGGCAAAGAAAAATATATATCATTTGTATTCTTCTCCACAATCATTATTCATTGGTTCACGGGAAGGCCTCCAATTTAATTTAATATTCACGTTGTGCATCCAATTGTTTATATAAAATTTAAAGTTATTGGCCCTGCATTATGATTTTATTTTTTATTTTCATAAAACATTTAATATGAAATTTGTATATTTCAACTTCCATCTATTCGACTATTCAAATCAAAATCGAATGAATAGCCCTATAACTAGGAAAATGAAATATTGACCACAAAATAATATGTCAAAATTGGCCTCTAAAGTATATCTTTTTATGGTGACAATAAATATATTTGGTCTAATTTTTCAAGTGTGTAGTTTTGAAAATAAATTACTGTGAAAAAAATTAAAGGTTTTGTCCACTAATAGCTTTTAAAACATTTTTAAATTGGATTTTAAACATTTTTTTATCGAATAAATTTAAATAAAAAAAAAATTTCTTTAGTCAATTCAAATATGTCTTATGAGAAATGGACAAAACCACTTTTGTCAATTTTCAAAATCATTTCGAAAATGTTTTTAATCATTCAAAATCAATTTTATTTATATGAAAATAATATCTAAAAATGTAAAATAAACATTAAATTAGTTTTTAGAGGTTAAATGTGTGTTTCTGAGAAATTTTTAACATAGCAAAAATAATTTTAACCATTTTAGAATTACTCTCAAACATGCATTTAATACATTTTAATCATTATACATACTTTTGGCTTAAAATGTTAGTTATCATTTCAATCCCTTTTTAAGTAATTCAATTTTATTGTTGCCTTGCCCTAGTTAAAGATCTCTAGCAAAAAAAAAAAAAAAAAGTTACGATAGACACTGATAGGCTTCTAATCAGTTTCTACCATTCATGGATACAGATAGATTTCTATCAGCTTTTATCAGCCTCTATCAAAGAATATTAAATTTTTGGTACTTTGTGTAAATAGTTTCCTTCATTTTTCTATTTTTGAAATCCCTCACCACTTTATGAGAAGTAAAATAATTGAATATATATATATATATAATATAATATAATATAATATAATATAATATAAACCACTTCATTAAGAAAGGCATTGTGTTAAAAATAAGAAGAATTCAATTTGTCTATTAAATGATTGCATTAACTTGAAAATACTTCCACTGTATTGAGAGCCATATTTACAAAGCCCTCACTATAAGAAAAATTGTCATCCCTTCAAAGCTTTAGATCATATCAACATTTCTAATTAAAGAAAAAAAAAACTATTGATGGGATGTGGGGAGCGAAAGTATTTTCACCAATAAAAATATTTATATGCATTTTAGAACTACATTCATTTAAAAAAAATAATATTTTTTTAATGTCTGATTAGAGTGAGATGTACACAAATAGATTGTACGTTATTGTGGGTGAATTTTGATATGACACAATAAAATAAAAAAAAATCAAGATAAGATAAGAAAATATTTGAATCAGAACTATTTTTCTTTGTTTTGCATGTTCTCTATTCCTCAAATTACAAATTTATAATTGTTGTCAACGTGAATATCGAAAATATTTTTTTCCATCAAAAATTTGACATCAACATACACTCATAATGGACTCAAATATTCATCTACCATCTCATTCAAAAATGCCCAGCACTTTGCATAAACATCCTTTAAATCTGCCAGCTAAAAATATCAAGAAAATCAGCACACATGGGTTACCTATCCTATAGAAATATTTAATGGTTAGTGGTATCAATATTATTTTTTCACAAATCCATTTTTTTCTCCTCATCCTACCTTCCCTCAACCCTATAAAAACCCACACAACTTCTTCCCTTTCTCCCACCACCAATCCCTAAACTTTTCAAGAGAGGCCCTTCTTGGAAAACAAAAACAAAAACCAAAATCAAAATGGCTTCCAAAGCTACAGCCTCTCTTGCCTTCCTCCTCTCTCTCAATCTCCTTTTCTTCACCTTTGTCACAGCTTGTGACAATTGCTATGTCCCTGCCCCACCCAAGCCCAAGCCATGCCCTCCTACAAAACCAACCCCTTCACCTGCCTATGGAAAGTGTCCTAAGGATACTCTTAAAATCGGCGTTTGCGCTAAGCTCCTCGGTGGCCTCGTCGACCTTACTATCGGCAAGCCCCCGGTGACCCCATGCTGCACCTTGGTTGAAGGCCTTGCTGATCTTGAAGCTGCTGTCTGCCTTTGCACTGCCATCAAGGCTAGCGTTTTGGGCAACAAGCTTAACATCCCTCTCCACCTCAGTTTGCTTCTTAATGTTTGCAAGAAGAATCTTCCCAATGGATTCCAGTGCTGATTTTAATTAGCTTTTTCCTATTCTTGAATTCTTGAGTGTTTTGATGTTTGTTGTTCCAAAGTTGTCTAAGTTTTAGAATTTATTGCAAATTGTTCTCAGTTGTTTAATTTTGAGCTATTCCTTTTGGAGTTGAAAGGTTTGAATAAAATTTTGCCATATTGGTGAATTTATGATTTGTAGTTTTGAATATATTTGCTTTTTTTCAAAGTTAAAAGAGAATGTATGGACTCAACTTAGAATTATAGACTTATGTCATTTGACAAAAATTATTTATATATATATATCAAAAGAATAGTTGTCCTACATCAAAAAGATAAAATGATTGCCTCCATGTATTCACACTCTTTGTGATTGTAATAATTTTTTGCATAGTAGATTTCGTTCTAGTAGGTCTGAGTTAATTCTCAATTTTTTTTAGTTTTCCATGTAAAAATCAATTGGCATTGGAAGAAATAGTCCATCTATCTTATAAAGAGCGTAAGGTCCCTTAATTTTTTCACTGTAGGATCCTCAATAGTATGTAAAATTTTGTACTACTTGAAATTTTTCTACCAACGTATGGGATGATAATGAATGACACGAGCTAGTGTGGTGAATTTCGATTGAATCTAAGGGGAATGTGAGTCCCCCACACTATTTTTAAAAATATGTTGACAAAGCAATAAATGAAGGTAGTATGAAAAAATTTCCATATATACTACCGCAGTACTTAAAATTTTTATCATAGTACTCATAATTTTTTCACTGACATATGGGTAGATAATGAATGACATCGACTAGTGGCTAATGTCTATTGAATTTAGGTTAAGTACTACAAAACTTTTTAATACCCAAATGTTATTGGGTCAAGTATCGTTCCAGATGATATTAGTCGAAGTGCATGTAAACTGGTCCGAACACTCACGAAAAGAAAAAAAAAAAGAAAAAAAAAAGAAAAACTATTGGGTTCAGGGTTCTCAAGCCCCCACAATGTTAATGTTTATTAATTAGGTAAAAATAATGTCATGCATTTTCTCTAAGATAGTACCATGACTCGGTGGCTAAAGAGCCTATTTAAAATTATTTGGTTAAATTATATAAAAAAAAAAATTCTGAACTTTACACTTTGTGTAAACAATGTCCTTGAAGTTTCATAAGTTTCAAACACCCTTAAACTTTCAGAAAGAGTTCAAAAATATTCTTGTCGTTAGTTTTGGATGGAAACCATTAAAACTTTGTTTCAAAGATACCCCTAAATTTTCAAAATGTTTAGAAAATAATCTTAACTTAATAAAAGTTCAAAAATACCTCCACCGTTCGTATTTGATCAGATACCGTTAATTCCTAAAATGACTTTAAAAATAAAAGAAATAAAAAATTCTCTTAGTGATCAATTTGTTTGAAGTTTTCTTAAGTTTGAAAAGAACTAATATTAAATTAAATTATATAGATATTCTCATTTTACTCATATATATACTCTCATATTCTCTTAATTTTTCAAGTCTTAGTTTACACCAAATTTCTAAACAACCAAAATAAAAAGAAAAATGTTAAGTTAAAACATAAAATACCACAAAATTTTACAAAATTCCAAAATCAAAATCTCCATTTGAAACATAGAAAATGATAAATAGTCAAATTAAAAAAAAATATTATCCTAAAACGTGTTGGTTCTTAGGAATTTAATATTTATTTGAATTCTTAGATATGTTATCAAGTAAAAGAAGCTGTCAGGACGTTTCAAATGCAATTTAAGCTTAAATGGAGCAATTAAGAAACAATGGGAGGCAAAATGGTGAAATCGAGAAAGGGGAGGGAGCCATAACCTTGCTTAAACGCTACGACACTTGTGCCCTACACCATTCACAGAGACAATCTACTAGGCAAGCGTTGCAGTGTTGCCCTACGATGCCACATCGCTCTCCATTTGATACGCACGCATGAAGAGGCACTCCTTTCAATCTGCTTTCCAAGGCACTTCGTGAGGGGGTTTTTAGCATTGCACTATTTTGGTATGTTTTGGTTGTTGAGAAAACTTGTGTAAGCTAAGAATTGGAAAATTAAGAGAAATATTAGAGTACGTATATGAAAAAAAAAATGAGGATATCTAGATAATTTATTTTTAAACTAGTTCTTTTGGAACATAGGAAAACTTCAAACAAATTGATTAGTATGATAAATTTTTTTAATTGTTAAAGTCACTTTTGTCACGAGGAATTAACGGTTTTTATTCAAATACTGACGATTGAGGTATTTTTGAACTTTTTAAGTTAAGGGTATTTTTTAAACATTTTGAAAGTTCAGGGGTATTTTTGAAACAAAATTTTAACTGTTTCTATTCAAAACTAACGACAATGATATTTTTTGAACTCTTTTTTAAAGTTCAATGATATTTTTTAAACTTTTGAAACTTCAAAAGCATTTTTGACACAAAGTGTAAAGTCTGTGGGCATTTTTTTTATAATTTAATCGAATTATTTTTAGGTGTATATAAACATTTTTTTCTTAGAAACATAAAAGTATTTTATAACATAGAATAATTGTAATGGGTAGTACTTTTAAGGCTAATAATTAACTATGTAGCAGTATTTTTAAATAATTGCAAATATAGCAAAACTTATAGTAGTAGACTTTATCACTGATAGATTCCGATTATTAATATAGTCTATCACTAATAGACTCTGATAGCTGGATTTAAATTTTGCTATATTTGTAAATTCTTTTGCATTGTGCTATATATCTGCTAATACATTAGGCCTAATTGTTATATTTGTCACCCTTTTAAAATATAAGCACTAAAAATGCACGACTTTAAAACTCCAGACCAATCTTATAATTTAACCTTCACTTAAAATATTTTTTTAATATTTAGAAAGTCAATCCAAATAGATCGTAAGTCTTTTAGTCAATCTTTAGATAACAACTTATTCTCACGTAGTGTAGTTTTAATTAGATAAAAAAAATCTAACCTCTAAAGAAAAATTGCATATCAAATTACTATAAAGATTAAACTGAACTCACTTTAGTGATATATATATATATATATATATATATATATATATATATATATATATATATATATATGTGTGTGTGTGTATCGAGTGATGATTATAACGCACGTAATGATTAATTGTGTTATTTGATATAATTCTTGTAATTAATTTAATATATTTGCATAATTTCGGAATCTTATATACTTGAACGTCGAAGCTATCTGGCAAAGTATCATAATATTCGAATTGTTTCTCCTTTTAATTGACAATCCACATGTTCGTCAAGGTTGTAATGCAATTATAAGCCTCCAAATTGGTTTTGAGATTGGCTACTTCCTCTATTGTCAAATGATTTAATTTTGAGATACATCATATTATCTAATAAGTTTGTGGTTTACTAAAGTTGAAGGTAGTAAAATTTTGGTTTATATTAGCAAAATTTTAAAATAAATTCAATAATGCATAGTGAAAATTCATTAATATAAAATTATGTTAATATTTTAAGAAATTTATTTAAGTATACAGTTGTACTGAAATTATGTCTAGAAATAAAAGGCTGAATGATCGGTAGAATTTGTTGTCTGATTTCGAACCAAATAATTTAACCGTTCTTACCTAATTTTGCAACAATGGTAGCACAAATGGTTTACAATTCTAGATAATCGAAAAGGGGTTGTGAGATTGATTGATTGCAATAAAATTTAAATAGCATAAAAGTAAATATAGGACAGTGAAATTTGTGATTAATATGTTAAGAGGACCTAATTTGGGTTATTATGGAAAGAACTCTAAAATCTAATATCATAAATGGATAGAGGACAAAAAAATGAAGAAAATGAGTGGTCATTCACCTAAAACGACCGTCCGGATAAAGATATATGACCTAAAAATCAAAGTGCAATTTTTATAACGATCATACAACGCCACAGCGTCGGGTTGTCATTTTCTCTCCCTTTTGAAGTCTCGGATGCCCTTTTTAACTTTTAATTGCTCCAATTTAATCCCGAACGACCTGTAACGCTCCAAAATACTTGTATTATTCGAGATCTTACAAATATAAACATTTAAACACATTAAATATCATAAATGGATAATATTAGAGACACTAAGATAGCACATTTTCTGTGCTATCACTGGATAAGAAAATAATTAAACTAAAACAATCCTTTTCTAGACAAAAAAAAAATTATAAATGAAGAATACAAATATAAATACTATGATATATATATTTATATATACAGAAAGGGCATATAATGTACATAAATAAACTTGAAATTATACAATAATCTATTCCTACTTTTACATGAATAGTCCAATGGACTACTGTGACCTAATTTACTTTTTTCGTCCACCTTACAATTCATTTTTTTATTAAATAATAATAATAATAATACCAAAAGATGTATTGAAGGAAAGGCTCTCACAGTTATGAATTCCAAATGGCCTTCTTTTCAAAACCTATACAAGAAAGGAAATTTTTTCCAAAATTTTGAATATTGTCCCCTCATAAACAAGAGCAAGTATCGACAAGAAGCATCAAAAGAGAAAACAAGATATATTTGATAAGTGCATAAACAAAATAATTTGTTATATATATATATATGTATGTATATATATGTATGTATGTATATATATATATGTATGTATATATGTATGTATGCATGTATGTATGTATGTATGTATCGTTTTAATATACTAATCAATGTATGTGAAGTATATTCACATTATCAAGTATATTTGTAAACATTTGTCTTACTGCCACGATCTACTGAGATTCAACCTTTCGTCGTTCTGATTCGTTTTAAAGAAAAAAGTATGTCTGTAAACGTACCAAAAACTAAACTTTGGTATATGCGATATATATTTACATTTTCAAGTATATTTTTAAACATACAAAAAAAACAAATCATGGTATATGAGATATACATTCACATTTTTTAGTATATTACCGGTATATTCGACATAAACTTGAGATCTCAATGGAGAGGTGATGGGTTTTCATCTAGGAATATGAAGGAAAATAAATGAAAATTCCTAAAAGAAAGAAAACATTAATTTAATATATCACGCATTAGATGAATAGTAATCGAAATTAATAAATAACAAAAAAAAATCAAAATTAAAAAAATGATGTTAATAAAGAAATAATTAAATATTTTGAAATTTTTGAAATAATGGTAAAAAGGTTAAATTCGTCAAAAATTAAAGAAAAAGCTTTTGATAGAATAATTCAAAATCTAGGACATTTATTAAATATATAGTGTACAAAGGATTTTTTATGTAAAAATCTCAATATATGAACCAAAATAGATTCAAAGAATGAGAGAGGACCATAATAAAGATTCGATTTGAAAAAATTTTCCCTTATTATGCAGGTCACTCAAATGTCAAATCACAGTTTATCACGTGGTAAAGTCTTTTGTTTATACTTTTTTGAATTTTTTAGTGTAATCCAAGATGGTACCGAAAGATGCATTCAAAAGTCTTTTAGCGATGACAAGTGGATACATGGAGGATTGTAATTGATAGAACCACTTGTTAGCACTAAAAACTTTTTGATGGTATTAAGTGTAAACAAGAAGGTTACCAACTTAAAAATGATGAATCTAAAGAGGCATCATCTTGAAAGGCATGTGACCTAATAATCTTGATAAAATATACATGAAAATACTCATCTTTATTGTCAATTAGTTTTGAAATAAGCTATGTGTTCGTCTAACAAGGTATCAAAGTCCATGAAACCCAAATTAGAAATTCAATCTATAAAAAAGATATGATCCAAGAATGGTGAAACCAAACAAGTACCATCTTGAATGAGCATGTTAAGATGTATTTCACACTGAAAAAGAATGAAGAGACTTCACAATAATTATTAAATACACGATATTACTTTTTTTATTGTCAATTGATTTAGAGATCAACTTATATTTATTTAATTTTTTTTGTTTCCTATGGATCAACTTAATAATGAGAGAGAGAAAATGAAAGAAAAGAAAAGGGGGAAAGTTTGATAATATTCCCAATCCCATCACATTCACAAACGTCCAAAACTTTTTGCCTAAACATCCAAGCTTCAGCTTCTTCAAAGTTCAAACCCTGCCAGCTAAAATCCCATGAGACCACACATGGGTTGGGTATCATATTATTTTTAACAAATCATTTGTTCTTTCCTAAACCCTATAAAACCCCATTTATTCTCTCCTTTTTTGCCACCACCAATCCCTCAAAATCCCTTTAGAGAGAGAGAAAGAGAGAGAGAGAGAACCCAAATGGCTTCCAAAGCTACAGCCTCTCTTGCTATCCTCCTTTCTCTCAATCTCCTTTTCTTCTCCCTTGTCTCAGCTTGTGACAATTGCTATGTCCCTGCCCCACCCAAGCCTAAGCCATGCCCGCCCACAAAGCCAACCCCTTCCTCTGGCTATGGAAAGTGTCCTAAGGATACCCTTAAAATCGGCGTATGCGCCAAGCTCCTCGGTGGGCTCGTCGACCTTACCATCGGCAAGCCCCCGGTGACCCCATGCTGCACCTTGGTTGAAGGCCTTGCTGATCTTGAAGCTGCTGTCTGCCTTTGCACTGCCATCAAGGCTAGCGTTTTGGGCAACAAGCTTAAAATCCCTCTCCACCTCAGCTTGCTCCTTAATGTCTGCAAGAAGAATCTTCCCAATGGATTCCAATGCTGATTTTAGTGTCTCTTTACTCTATTTTTAAATTTTCGAGTATTTTGATGTCTTGTGGTATGGGGACTTCTGTTTTAGATTTCATTCCAAATTATTATTGGTTCTTTGTTGATTTTCTTCATCGGATCTTTTCTTGTTGGGGTTGAAATGTTTCAATAAATTTTTGCAATTGGTGAATTATGAGTAGTGATTTTCGTGACTTTCTAATCTTGAATATTCGTTTGTTGAAAGTTTTTAACAACTTTTAGACACTTAAATCTGAAAGTCTGTAATTAAAATTTCTGTAACTTGACCAACGTTATTCAGAATGGTTCGGATAATAATTTTAAAACATAAATTTAAAAACTAACGATCGAGAGGAGAATAAAATTTGTTGGGATGTCTTGAATGTGTTATGTGATGCTCCGACGATTAAGTACGAGCCTGCCTTAACCGTATTTATATTATTTACATTATTTATGAAATTGACTCTAGGGTTTAGAGGAGTGAGCTATATAAACTCTTTAATTCTATTGGTGTCTCTTGATCTGTATTCTGATATTTTTTTCTCTCTAATAATAAACTGCTCTCTCTCTCTACCCTTGGACATAATTAACATCCGTTACTAAAGCACATAAACCTCTACATTGATTCTCTACTATCGTATTTTATGTTTTTCATGTTTTCAAATGTGTTTTGGTAGCAAATTTAGAATCAAATTTGAATTATGAGTTACGTAAAATACAAATTTGAATTATGTTTTTTCTCTTCATCTATTTTCTTATTTTAGAATGTGATGATGGTGCTAAAGAGATGTCAACCTAGTTGAGATGTCCTAGTGTCGACTGATCCCCTTTACTAGTATCTTGTTAAAAAAAACATACATTAAGTTAAATTTCAATTATAAAATTTGAATAGTCATTGTTTTACAATATTATATAATCTTTAATTATTTAATTTTAGCAAAGATGCAATGAGTTTATTGTTGGGTTTTATTCCCTAAACTAGTTTGAAAATGTATAAACAAATTATTGATTATTAATAAAATAATTGTTATTTTATTGTGCATCTTAATATTGCATAACTCGATCTAATAAACAAAATCTAAGGTTATTTACATATGACTTGAACTGTATGTAGTTGACATACAATGGATTTCGTTCAAGTAATAATCTGAAGGATCTATAGTATATGGATAGGGTTGGGTACCTTATCTTGGTAACACTACAGATACGATCCACTTTGTAAAGGTTACAGATGATGTAATCCAAATCGTTCATGTGGAAACATGTGAAAGGGGATATCCTATACAATGAGTTTGTATAAGACTAAACCGCAAGATAATTAATCTCTCTATAGCTTCGTTGATTGAAAAGATTAATAGTTCGTTGGATGATCATATATAACCCGATCTTAATCCTGAGTGAGTTATGTACTTCTCGTCATTTGGTTAGCACGGGGGCGAGTGGACCCAACTACCAACTCAATAAGCTGGCCATTTTGAGGACTTGAGCGAGTAGGGAGCTGGGAACATAATATCACAAGATGAAATTCACTTCTTCTCGTATAGGAAAAGTAGATGAGTAGTTCCCTTAAGTACTAACTTCAGAACTTGAATAATGGGCCCCACCCTGTCACTGACCCGAGAGGGACTTAGTTTATAATTGGATCATAAATAAATTATTCATTAAAGAATTAGTGGTACTTAAGGATATAAAGGTAATTACAGAGGTAAAACGAATAGTTGACCTAGCTGTAATTATGAACAACTCGTGAAGGATTAACTTACTAGTAATGGTTAAATAGCAATATATTCTATAGTGCGAAAAGTGCAGCTGTGGGTACTTAGTGGAGTGACCCATAGTTAATGAATGTTGAATAATGTAATTAAAGAGTTTAATTAGTTAATTTTGGATCATTGAAGCTTTTAATCTGTAGGTCTATTAGGTTCCCCTGCTAACTCACAATAGATAAATAAGGATCGTGTTTTTTGAAAGAATTATTTGAAATGTTCAAATTAATTTAGGGAATATGTATTAATGGCTATGATACAATTAATATAATGTATATAGATACGTTATAATATATACTTAATTTTAAATTAAACTATATGATATGGGAGAATTAATGTATTTGAATTTGATTCAAATATTGAATTAATATAAATGTAATTTATATTAAAGTTATAGGTTATAAATAATATGAATTAGATTCATATTATAACTATAGGTAAGGAGAGAAATGTACATTTGAATATGATTCAAATATTTAATTAAATGTTAGATATTTAATTAATTATTATTTACTTAAACTAAATTATTTTAATTTAACTTAATAAAATCACTCCCCTTAACGAAGAGGAGTGGTGAGTGGTGGAAGGGGAGTTACAATTCTCTCTCGCACTAAAAGTATTCCTCCTGCATTTTACAGGAGAAAGTATTACACACTCAAAAGAAAAATTATCTCTGTCTTAAAATCTCTCTCAATTTTACACAGAGAAGTTCTTTGTAGAAAAATTCTTCTCCCTCTCTATAACAAAGAAGGCTCCCACAAGTTGATTCTCATCAAAAGAATAGCGGGAAGATCTTTTGGAGGCGTCACTATACGTGGAAAGAAATATTGCTATAAGATTAGTTCATTGGGAGAAGAGATGAAAAGAGAAGAAGTTTTTCAAGGTTAAGTTTTCTCTTCTTCCCTTTTGAAATTCATGTTTAACTACAGTTCAATGTACTTTAATTTAAAGCGAAATCAAAGCAAAAGTTATCTTTCGCTTCCACTGCGGGATTCGACCCCTTAATTTATAACATGAAATAGAATATTTTTTAAATTTTTTATATGTTTACTGTAATTTTGCAATTTAAAACTTCTAACTAAAAATCGAAATATACTTATTCATATCAGTTAGATGTGTGATAGACTATATATTTGTTTAAGGTTTATGGAATTTGCTCCTTGGGTCATTTCAGTATTGTCTCAAAATATATCTCATAGGATGTCTCACGGGATGTTGTTTTGCAGAATATTTCTTTCCTTATTTTAAATATTCTGTATTTTATTTTCTCTATGTTGCTTTCCTTGTTTATGGTATGCCGTATTTTAATGGGAATGTTTTTTTTTTTTTATCTTTCCACTATGTTATTTAAGTGCAAGAAAAGTAGCCTTATTAGGGTTGCCGCATATATTTTTGTGTGACAAAGATTATTGTGTTTTGGCAAAAAATAAAAACTCTTTGTGTTGTTCATTGTTCGTAAAGCAATAAATATTCTTGGTTCTTGGTGGTTGATTCTATAGTTGCTCTTGTAGAGGGTCGATTCATTCTTGAGAAGCATTTTTCATCCTTGGGTTGAGCCTAAGGCAGTGTTGGTTGAGAATGTATTCTCATCCTTAGATGATCCTAAGGTAATGTTCATATAAAAAGAGTTCTCAAACTTAGGGGGAACTTAAGGTTTTCAAGTGAAAGGGAATTCACAAGAAAGAGGAAAGACAACCTCATTGTGAGAGGGAGTCTTATGCACTTAGGAGGAGCCTAAATATCTCTTCACTAATATTCACATACTCAAGAGGACCCTGAGTTCTATTAAGAAGGAATTTCACATTTAGGGGGAGTATAAATGAACAAATACGTTAGGCTCTATGTGTGTCATTGTAATTATCACTATTTTACATATAAGTACAACATTGTATACGTTTGACTTTTTCATATTAGTGAAATATCTTTCCTGAGCACTCTGCCCTCTAGACATTGGTGGTACATCACCGAATTAGGTTACCAAACTCTAAACGTTCTTCTCTTAATTTGCTATTTGTAATTTACTTGTTGTCTCTATAATTGCTTGCTAAGGACATCTTATTTAACATTTGTATCTATGTGACAAATCACCTTAAAATTTCAATAACTTTTTACCATATATGGTAATAAAAAATAACTTCTACCATATATGGGATCATTTTTAGTTTCCTATTTTCTAAAACTATTCAAGAAACACATGCAATGCAGGTAAATCTTGTAGTTTTAATTAAACATTATAAAAAATTGTAGGTTTTAGCATGAGACAAATAAATATTATATAATTTTATTTTAATTTCCATAACCTATATCTATTATAAAGTAAAACATTATACCATTTTTTTTATTTGTGAAATCCTAATTTTGACATTTATGTAAAATATTTTTGTTCGAAAAAAAGAAAAACTATATTTTGTTTTTTTAAATGATAAACATTCTTTCTTATCTTAGTAAAAAAAATGTTTGTTTGCTACTATAAAATTTCTCCTAAAACTTTCCTCAAAGTGTTTTTTATGTTATATGATTTGAGAGGACAATAACAGTTTTTAATTTAAGTTATAAATCTCATTAACCCAACATACCTAGAAGTTAATAAATTTATGATATTATATTCTATTTTGTAAGTTTAAAGAAAAAAAATCATTAATGTGCATAATAGTTCTAAGAACCAAATTTCAAGAAAATGTGGAGACAATAGTTAGTATGTTTTTAAAATTAAGATTGAAACTAAAATTAAGAATATTAAATCTATTTATACCAATCATCTTCCTAATTTTTTCAACTATATGTATATCTCTTCGTTCACTTATCTTCTCAAATACTAATTAATTGCTTTTAAATCTCTGGTCTCTCTTTACACAAATTCAATACATGGAAAACAATATGTTAATCAATTGATTGAATGTGCTAGTTTCTATTGAATAATTTATTAAACATTAATAAAATATTTTTATGTATATGTACCTTTTGAGACATTAGGGTGAAAATTTTGGAATGACATAAACATAAAGACTAACATACATCTACAATGAAGATACAAAATAGAAACCTTAAAATTATATTATTCATAACCACTTATGAATATCAAATATTTAAATAAAAATATCAAAATTTATTCTAATTTTTTTAATAAAAAAATCAAATAAAAAAATCCCAATATTCAGATTAGATTAGTTGATCGAATCCATGAAGATTGCGTAATCAACTGGAAAAAAAACGAAAAGAAAATAACAAATATTGTTTTCCCAAGTAACACAAACACAAATAGATAATACCACAACAAGCAAATCCACTAAAATCAATATTATAAACATTACCATAAACCATAATATTTCAAATAACTACTACTTTCATGCGCATTTTATCAAATATTTTTAGGGCATCAAATCTACAAAATTTCCCTATTCAAACAAATTCTCAATGCATTACAATATTTAGAATTGTTGATGAAATCCGCCAAGATTATGTAATCTATTAAAAATGAAAAAAGAAAGGAACAATTATTTAAAAAAATGAAAATTAGCAAACGTCGCTTATAAAATGAAGATTTATTCTAATTAAAAGAGTTGATTACTAAGAGAATTCATGGACATGAAATAATTTGACATTCTCAAGTCTCAAATTTATGAGTTTGCATAATCACTTACCTGAAAAGTTTGATGAGCATTCTTTTAGGTTATGAGAATTTAGTCATCATTATTGTTGATGATTTGAAAATTAAATATGTTCCCTTTGTGATTGTGAAGTCACAATGAAATTGATGAAATTATAAATATATTGAATCGTCATGTAACAATCACTTGAAAGCAGGAAAGGGTGAAAGTTAATAATTGAATTGTTAATTAACTACCAAATTTAGAGGGTATTTTAGTCATTTGCTTAAATAGCGGGCAAGTTGGAGAAGTAAAAATTCTTCTACTTCCATCTTTTAATATAGCAGAGATTAATGCTTGTTTCTTCCCAATTTTTCTATTATGATTCTTACTTATTTTAAATAAACATTTGAATTGACAAATGATTCTAAAATAACACATTTGTAAAAATTACTATATTTGTTTGAGTTTTCAAAATTTGGAATATTAAAAAATGGATTTATCTTTGAAAATATGAGTAAAAGTTACCTTATAAAATATGATAATTACAAGGGTAACACTTTTAAAGCTAATAATTAACTGTATAACAATATTCTTAAATAAATGCGAATATAGAAAAATTTATCCGTGATAAATTTTATTATTGATAGGCTCCTATTAATTGAAAATTCAAATATACTCATAACTCCTAACTTTTATCATATGGGATTATTTTTAGTTTCTTGTTTTTAAAAATTAATACTTGTTTCCTACCAATTTTCTGTTATGATTTTAAATAAACATTTGAATTTCTAGATAAGTAATTCTAAAAAAAATTAAAATTTACTTTATTTTTTAAGTTTTCAAATTTTGGATTGTTAAAAAATGGATGGTCTTTCGTATGAATAAAAAGTAGATACAAAATATAAAAATTTATAAATAAAAGTAGCCACACGTGTGTGGGGTAATAAATTTACTAGTTGGAGATAGAGAAATCTCTTGATATCTTTAAAGTAGTGTCCGGCATGTCGACGGGTTGACCAGCCGACGTGTGGCTCGGCAACGAACGGCATGAGCTGTAATATTTAGCTTACTTTACATGCATGAAACAAATTAGATATACCATATATTATATTAATTAAGGTTAAAATATTATTTTAGTCTATGTATTTAATATTTGTTCAATTATAGTCTATACTTTTTATAAATCGTACATTTGGTCTCTACTACTAGGAGTGTAACAAAAAATCAAAATAAGTAAAAAAAAACCAACCAATAAACCAATCCAAACTGATCTAATGATTTGATTTTTTGGTATAAAATTGTATATATTAGTTTGTATTTGGAGAAACCTAAAAAGTATTGTTTTGAATTAGTTGTTTATTTGAAAAAGCAACCAAAATCGAACCAAATGAGGGTATTTATACCCTTAAAAATAAACTTTAAAATTAGGTATCTTTTAATATTTTAATTATTATGGTGCATACATATTTGTTGTTTAGAAAAAAGGACCAATTATTATAACGCTTGTATTTTTTTTTTATTTGAATAAGTGTCAAGACAAAAACAAAAAATCAAATTTCAATCTATAAAGAAAAGAAATAGACCCAATTTTAATTTAAAAATTAGTAAAGAGAATTGATTCAAACTAAAAGTAGAAATAAAAATAAAAATTTGGAAGAAAAAAGAAAATACCAAAAATCAAGAACCAAATAAAAAATCGAACCAAATAAAAACCAATCTATTAGTTTTGTTGTTTATTGGGCATTGATGTGGATGTCTTCTTTGTAAAGTAACTGTTTTTGTTTGGTTCTTGGTTGACCCCAGAACCGATAAAATTGAATTGTTGTTTGTTTTTTTAACAAAGTACTGGAGATTGGATCCGTAGGCGCACCCGTACATATTAATTAGCTTAACACACCATTAGCACGATCATCAAGTCCCAAATCCAAAAGAGCTTTGTTGATAAAGAACTTTTTAGAGAAGCATGAAGTTCAATGTTTAATACAAAATGCAAGAGAGGTCAGAGAAAAGTTATCCAGTTGAGGATATACAAGAAGCATCATAATTTCAAAAGAGCTTTGATCTAGAACTCCATTGTGCAGTGAAATATAAAATGTCCTCCCAAAGATGTCTAACAATTTTAGCCTTATCTTGGAAGTCTTATTATTCCTCTCCAGCCAGATGCACCATAGATAAGTCGTGAGCAAGTTACTTCATAATATCTTCTTTTTGAAAATTTTCTATATATGAGTCTGAACATAACGCTACTAAAAAATTAGCATTTTTTGATGCATAAAACTTTTTTTTTTATGGTCATGGTAAAAAAACCATAAATTTCTTGATATAATAAAAGTTTATATTTAACTTGACGTACATTAACATTAAAAAAAATATATTTTTTATCAAAATAGTGAATACCCGATTTTTAGATTCTTTGATGATCAAAAACCATTAAAAAAGATCCTTTGTTTGATGGACGATGACCATCAAGAAAGATGAATAACTTAACCGACTAATTACCACCATCGAAACTACTCTAATATTAGATTCGCGGTTATTGCCAGTCAAGAAAAGTCAGTATATTGACTGGCATTGGCGATCAAGAAATAAGACCAAAACGACTACGTTTTGGACTTTAGTACTATACGAGAAGGTCACACGGTTTTTCAAAAACATTGAAACGACGTTTTTGGTCTTCCGAAGATTTAATTACATTTTTGCTCTTTTTTAATGGTTTTATATATTAAGGGTATTTAAGTAAATTAAGTCGGATGGCATTTTTTAAAATAATTTATTCTTCTATTCTTAGGGTTGCATCATGTATCACAGGTGGGTCTAGAAAAATTTTCTGTTTAAATCATTGATTGGTGATCTTTCTATCTTTTTAGTTTTTTTTTTTGTTTGATCTTTCTCTGTGTCTTGTGGTACATATAGATTTTCTCCTTTTAAGTTGCATATACCAATCATTGGATTGCTTTAAGTCTGCTAGTATTTATTTAGTTTCTAGGCTTATATTCTGATTCTGTATGGTTAGGTTTAATTGAATATGTTTGTGGCAAAAATATAGCCATGAACAATGTTTAGCAATTGGTGTTTGAAAGGGTTTTCTCATTAAATTCCTTTCTTTGATTGCTTTTCTTTAAAGTTATATCCCCTAATTTTCACTTGGATGCAAATGTTGCCCTCATTTTCTTGGGTAGAACAGTGAAGTATTTCTCAAATTTAAGGAAACACTTGCATTCTAGAGTTGATGGTCCTCCAATATCTCTAGAAGCTAGGGGTGGAAACGGTTCGATTCGGTTCGGTTCGGTTTCGTTTCAAATTCGGTTTTGGCATTTTTAAAAAATCCATATTATATATATTTTTTTAATTAAAAAAGGTTCGGTTCGGTTTTAAATTCGGTTTTCAAAAGTGAAACCGAACCGAACCAAATTAATTCGGTTTCAAAATTTCTTCAAACCGGATCGAACCGCATTTTTCAGTTTCACTGAGTTTTCGATTCGGTTTTTAGAAACGGTTCGATTTTGCGGTTTGAATGACCACCCCTACTAGAAGCAATTACGAGTATTGTGGTTGGGTATGGGGCTTACTAGCTGGTTTTGTAACTAGTTGTTTTGGAGAATTCAAAGATTTTATTAGTTTTGTGAAGTTGATATTTGTTAGTTTGGAAATTTTTAATTATATTTAGGTGTGATAATGCAAATTTCATATTTGAAACTTGTTTGGGTCAATTATGGTTGCATATGAGGGATCCTTCTAGATCTTTTTCTATTTTTTTCAAATTAATATAGTTAACGGATAAAAAATATCGACAAAAGTGTATAGTTGATGTTTAAAACCCGTCAATAAAAACATATGATGACAGACAATAAAGTTCTATTCTTAACATGCAAAAAATGTCAATAAAAAGAGTTTCTTTATGTTTTTAAAAAATAATTGATGGACAAAAAATGTCAATATTATCTTACTTTGATGTTCGAAAAGTATCAACAAAAAGATTTTTCTTGATTTTTTTTTCATATAGTTGATGGACAAAAAACGTCAATATACCTTTTCTTGATGGTCAAAAACGTCAAGATGGGATTTTTGGTGATGTTCTTTGGTGTCAACAAAAATATTTTCTTTTATGGTCAGACTTTCTTGACGTTTTATAGCCATTAACGTAGACTCTTTTTTTTAACAACAAAGGTCAAATTTGTAGTAGTATACCGACGTACTGAATATCACCCTTAACTACTACAAATTTATTGTTGACTTTTTCAAGTTATTATTTATCAATATTTTTACCATATAAATTTTTAAAACATATTCTTATATGTATTGTATATTATTGTATGAGAATTATATTATTATTTAACCAATTTCGATAAAATGTAATTTCAAGCGACTAAAATTTAAGATTTATTAAAAATATAAGGATTAAAATTAGATACTTAAAAATATAAAGATTAAAATTGAAAAATATAAAGATTAAAATTGAATAAGGATCCTATAATTAATTAATGTCGTGTGTGTAGAAAAAAATGTACCTTATGACATTTGTGATTTTAGTAATAAAATTTGGTTGTCTTTATCTATATTTATAAAATGTAATATAATGTCATTAATTGGAAACTTCGAGTCCAATCCCCATGCTATCTGGCAAAGTATCATTTATTATATCATATGCATGTTTTTCTCTTTTTTTCTCCAAGATCATTATTAATTGGTTCACGGGAAGGGTTTCCCTTTTAATTAAAAATTCTTAACTTATTAAGGACAAACTAATTGAGGGTTGGAAATTGTTATACAATTGACTTTTTAAATTCTGTGGTAAAAATAATTTAGATGGAAAAATAAAAAGTTAGGAATTTTTAAGATTCTTTGGTATTCGTGAAAGCTGAAAAGTTTTTATTTGTTTGGAATACATTTCGTATTTAAAAATAGAAAAAAAATATATATATATATATATATATATATATATTGTAATTGAATGTTTTAAAATTGTATTCAAAATTTATATTTAATATATTTTTACTTTATAGGGATTTGTTATGTTTTAAGAATAAAAAAAAATTAACATTTTTTTTAATGTTAAAAATTTCGTGAAAATATTTGTAGTTGGAAATTAAAAAATAATTGGAAAAAAAATTCAAGACAAAAAATCAATTTTGGTAATAAAAACTCTATCACATATTTCAATTCAACTTAACTTAGCACTCTAAACTACAGGACATGGATTGGGTTCGAAAATTTTTTGGACCAATCCAAAAATTCAGGTTGGCAACCTCAATGACTTGAATAAGGTCTCTAACTTAGTCTAACCCTTAAAATTCGAGTTATGTTGGGTTGGATTTGTCCAGTTATTTATTCTTTTTTTTTCTTTTTATTATATTTTTTATTAACTTAAAATACTTAGATTTGTGTACAACACATACTAATAATTAAAATTTCATAAAACTCAAATGTTAAATATCAAAATTCAAGATATCTATTACAAACTTCATACAAACATCAGAAATATATATATAAGTTATAATAATATAATAATAATAATATTATTATTACTATTAGAAATTAAGGTCAGGTTTGATCAACTAGAACCCAACCCAACTCCAAAAAATATAAAAAATTTAACCCAATCCAAAATTAAAACTAATCCAACTCAACTCTTACAATTTAGATTGAATAGTCTGAGTTGTTCAGGTCATTTAAACATCTCTACTCCAAACACATAATCAAATTTCCCAAATGGGTTCTAACCCTTCAAAATATATATTTTTTTAATTTTCCATAAATTATATTTTTAATGCTTAACCGAAGTAGTGGAGCTAAAGCACAATTGTTAACTTGTAAACAGACCCATATCAAAATAAAAATTTACTTCTATCGTGTAATGAAAGTTTAAAATTGATCAATAAAATTGACAGAAAATATTCCTTTCCACTCTAAGTTTTGATTCTAGTTTCATTTAGTTATTAAATTTCAAAATATTGCATCTTTATTCTTCAACTTTTGAGTTTAGTTTTAATTTAGTTCTAATAAGATTTGAGTTTTATTTCTATTTGTCTAAATTTTAATATTTATATTTTTAACTTGGATTCCGCGTTATGAATTGCAAGTTGAGAGTTATTGTTTGCGTCTCAAAAGAACTCTTTCTCCAAGTTGAAAGCAAGACATGAAGGGTGACCCTACACAGTGGGTCCGACCATTATGCTAATCCCTACAATTTCTCCCTCAGATCCAAATTTAATTAATAAAGTATTTAATAATTATTATTACTAATACACCAATATGAAAACGAATCAACCCGTGCTCAAAGTTTCAATTCTTTCTTCTCACATATTATAAAAATTAATGATTTATATTACTAAATTAGAAAATAATTTAAACTACGTTGGATAAGTATTTAGTTTTTGGATTTCTTTTTTATTGTTGATAAATTCTTTTTTTATTATTTTTTTTAAATTATATTTATTTTGTTGAACTTTTCTACCATCATAACTGTACATTTGAATTTTTATAATTAAAAATCACTTATTTTAGATTTCAAACCTTAACTTGATTTTTAAAATATTTTTTAAATGTATATATAAAAAAAATAAATATTAATAATATTTATAAGTTTAATTTTTAAAAATGATGTAGAATCAATTTCTTATTCTTTAAAAAATGATTAAGAGATTTAGAGCAATAAATCAATAGTGATGTGACATATATGAGTGAACTTAAAAAAAGTATTTAGAGCATAATTATTAAGATTTTTTTTACTACTATGGTTATTTTTGAAACTTAGATCATCTGTAATGAAAATTGATATAATCAAAATGAGATTTTATTGATTGGTGAATCGTAAAGGCCTAAATCACAAACATAAATGAATTATTTTTTTTATCGCATTTACTTAGAATAATGAATCTGTTATATTTTAACAATAAATGTGACAAGATTTATAATTCTCATATTGTTACAATAACAATATATATAACAAAAACGATAATGGTAACGATAAAAGTAGTAGGTCTCATGAAAATACAATCAAATTGAAGACCATCTAGTTCCTCAATTAGATTGAGTGTTTTAATTATAATTTGGAGCTAGATCTCATTGTTTATTATAATTATGGAATACATGTAAACAACAAACGTAATTAACTTGGACCTATTTTTTATTTTATCATTGATGAATTATGTTTCAGTTGAGATAAACGTGGCGGTGGCCTTACCGTGAAAATATAGTTATTTTGAAATTTATTATCAAAATATTGTAGTTTTCTTAATCTCGTCTCTTGAAGACACGGAGCATTAAATTTATCTTTAAAAATATAAAAACTGCACGTTTATCCGTTCAGGAATGCAGTAATTTTTACGAATGAAGAGTTTGGCACAACGGCCAAGGCGCTCTCTGGCTAATTTAAAATCTAAATATGAAAACAAATAAAATATAGTTGCATGGTTTTGGAAAATTCATGTAGATAGAAAAATCACAAAAATATTTATAATTTATAGTAAAAAACTTTAAACGTTGAGTACTTTTGAAATTTTTTTACTATAAAATATAAATATTTTTACATATTTTCTATATTTAAAAAGTCCTTTTATATGTGTAGTAGAATATATTTGTAAGCCATAAAACTAGTTGTTAGGTTGAATTAAAACTATATTATTAATTATTTACGAATTTTCGTTAAAATATTTGTATAATTATTAGTTTATTTATGAATTTTAGTTAAAATTTTTGTATAATTATTATTTTATTATATCATTTTATTTATAACGTACTAAATAATACATATTGTAATAAATTCGCATTTTAAATTTTCAAAATAAAAATTTAGATAAAATGAAAACATAAAAGATGATGTTTTCAAATTTTCACAGATGAGAGATCTCAAAAATAGTTTTCTAAAACACACCTTTTTACACACATATTTGTTAAATTCTATGAATAAAAAATGAAATAAAATTTAAATTGCATACCAAACAAACCTATTGTAGTTTTTCATATTCTTGTCATCCTTGAAATTAAATTTAAAGAGCTCTGTTGGTAAACTGTACTTTAAGTTTATATTATTTTTAAATTGTGCATTTTGATCCATATTTGAATATTTTCAACCCAGGATCTACGTACATCAAAAATCATTTTAATAGAAAGTTGTAACAATATATCATAAAATTTAGGACAGGTTTGGATCATTGACTTAGAAAAAAATTGTTTTGAGTAGTTGTCAAAACTTTGAGTTTTTTTTTTTAAAATGACTTTTTTTTTTTCTAAATTAAACACTTGAAAAGTTATTCTAAACACGTATTTAGTATGTTGTAATGTTTTGCTCAAATTGGGTCCGGCTCGTAGAATGGTAAACATATTTATATATTGTATTTTCTTGCATCATTGTGTGTGTTTTTTTTTGAATAATATGTGGGGTGAGAGAATCAAACCTATGACTTCAACATTGAGATATAGTACAAACGTTGTGCAAGTTGAGCTATGTTCATTTTTTCTCTGGTATGAGAATTATTATTTTTATTAATTAACCAATTTCAATAAGAATTAGCTTTGAGGAACTAAATTTTAAGATTGTTTTATTGAAAGTATAGAGACTAATCTTTGATATTTGAAAGTATAAGAACTAAAGTTCAACAAATCTCAAAATACAGAGACCAAAATGGTATTTAAGTTATAGCCTTAAATTATGAAATCTCCAACAAGATTTTTTTTTTCTTTTTTTACAATCTTGATGCTAATAAATTCACACTTTTAGAAATTCATTTCCAACAATTCAACCTTCTCAATTTTTTTTTTAAGAACTAAAGAGATTTGTGTTAAAATAAAAAAATAAAAAATAACTGAACATCTTGGACTACTCATAGGGTTGGCAATGGAACGGAGTGCAGCTGGGAATGCCTCCCCTTTCCCCGTCCCCTTGGGAATTTTTCATCCTTGTTCCCCCCTCATCTCCTATTTTGTGGAGTCGGGATCGAGATTGGGGAATCCCTATATAGGAATCGGGTTCCATCGAGGAAAATTTTCTATCTTTTTTTGTTATTTTTCATTATTTTTTATTTAAAATCAATTAAAATTTGGTACTCATATTGAATTTGTAAATATTTTAGGTAATAGGTTAGTATTATTATTGGTTTATAATATAGAAATTAATAATTAAAAAAATATTCTAGCATTTTTATTATATATTTAATAAAAAAAATTAGAGTTTATTGTATTATAAAATTAAATTAAAAAAAATTAAAAAAATAACAAAAAAGATGACAGCTTATGAAATATAAAGCTACTGTTTTATAAAAATATTATAAAGTTACTCTTTGCATGTGTGTGCATAAATAGATATTAAAAAAAATTAAAAAAGAAGTATTCGAGGCAAGGTCGGGATCGGAGATTAGGTAGAGATACTCTTCCCATCCTCGTCTAGGGATCCATTTTGTGTACTTGATCAAATCGGGGGATTCCCTGTGCCCTAATTGGGTGGGTACCCATGGAGTGTAAACCTTAGAACGTATTTTCCTCAGTAATCATGCTTGAGTGTATTTGACGCTTAATGTACATGATTAAAAACTTAGTTGCACTGTTGTGAATGTTGTCATTATGTAAAAAGTAATAGGAGGAAGAAAATATTCTAAGTATTGGCAATGAGGCTCTCGGGTAGCTTAAGGAAGATATCCAACACTTAGTGAGAATCTTGAGAAGTGTAAAGGAAACTAGGCGAGATATGTTGATAAATAAATAAATAAATATATATATATATATATATATAATAACCACCTTATTATATAAATATAGACTATATGTTATATCAAATACAACATATAACCTATAGTTTTATATTGTATTAAATACAATATAACTTATAGTTTTATTTTTTCTCAACATTATATGATATTTAATATAAATCATATTTATACTAAATTCAGTTATATGAATCTCATCCATATAATTAATATTTGAATCATAGTCAAAATTTAATTCCTCTAAACTAATTATGGTATTTAATATAAATCATATTTATATAATTAAATTATATAAATCATATTTATATAATTAAATTATATGAATCTCATTCATATAATTAGTATTTGAATCATATTCAAATTCCTCTCAAAATACTTTATACTATAGTGTATCAAGTACATCATATTAATTGTATCATATATAATTAATTTCCTCAATTAATTTGAACATTTCAAATTAATCCAAAAATAATTTTCAATTTAATCCCTATTGAACTACAAACCTTATGGACCTTTAGATTAAAACTCTAATAGTACTTGGATAATTAATTAAACTCTTTAATTAAATTACCCAACTTCCATTAACTATCAGTCACTCCATTAAAGACCAACAACTGCACTCTTTGCACCATGGATATATTTTTATGTCCATTGGATATAACCTATCAACATTGCAATGACCCTTCACAAATTGTTCGTAAGTACAACTGGATCAAAATTACCACTTTGCCCCTGTAGTTACATCTAACTCCTTAAGTACCACTAATTCCTCTAATGAACAATAAGTCATAGTCCAAATAAGACCAAGTCTCTCTCGGGCCAAGAAAGGATGTGGCCACATTGTTCAAGCCCCAGAATCAGCTCTTAAGGGAGAAATTTATCTACTTACTCCGACATCAGGGAATGAGTGAATTTCGTTTTGCGTAGCTAGTTCCCAGCTCCCCAATCAGACGAATTCCCAAAATGGTAAGTTTATTGAGTTGGTATTCTGACCACTCTCACCCATAAAAATCAAAGGACCGCCTTAATGAGCAAGAGTTCACAGCTCGTTCAGGATTCAGGTCATGTCACCTATGGTCATCCTAGTGAAATGTAAGTCTCTACTATTAACGGTGTTATATAATGAGACTAATCATTTCGTGGTACGGTCTTATACAAACTCTATGTATAGGATACACTCGCTTATATATCTTCACATGAATGATTAGGATTAGATCATTTGTAGCACTTTACAACACTTGTAATATCTACAAAGCGAGTCATATTCATAGTGTCACAAGGATAAGGTACCCAGCTTTGTCCATTTATTAAAAACCATTTAGGTTATTATTTAAATAAGATCCACCTGTATGTCTGTACATACTTGTGTAAATTATATAAAATAACCTAGAATCTTAGTTTATTGGATTGAGTATATGCTCATAAAATAACAATTTCTTTATACAATGTTTATAATCTACAAGGATATAAGAGATTTAAGACATCAATCCCAATAAGTAAGGGTCAAGGAAAGGTAGCATACGTGCAGCTAAGTGCCTAATGCCAAGCATTCAAGGGGTGCCAAGACAAGGTGTTAGGCATGGGTTGCAAGGTGTGTGTCAGCCATGAGGAATTGAGGTTAGAAGTTAAGTGAAGACCGTTTGACGGTGTAGGCGTTGCCATTGGTGAGCAACATAGTCTTGGAGAAATGCGGAGTGTGAATGTTTAGACGTTATTTTGAGCTAGGATGGACGGACAAGGCACCTAATGCAAGACGATGAGATGTTGGCGATGTGTTAGTATTGGTAGAGAGAGAGGTTGGTGTAGACGCCAGCCCTATGCGTTGGAACGAAGATGAATAACTTAGCTTAATCATCCGGTATGTGGGCTAAGTAGCATCATTAAGGGCCTTAAACAATAATGGTTAGTGGCCTAGGTGTCGCCAAATTAGACCTCTTAGCCATATAAGGCCTAGTATATATATGAGTTTGTAAAAAGGAATTCAGTTTGCACAATTCCCTCGTGCGTAAGGGAAAGAGTTGCTGCCAAAGTGAAGTTCCATCGAAGAAGAAATGTTCCTAGCTGCCAAGAAGAAATTCCCACAAATTCCCAATGAAATCTGAAGAATCTGACAAGTGTTCTAAGTTTTTTGATCATCCGAGCAAGCAAGAAAGATTAGAGGATTCTGAGCTCACCAATAGAAATTAGAGGCTCAAATTTTAAGGTAAAAGAAAGGAAATTTGTTAAGATAGTGTCTGGATTTTATGTTATAAAGGCTGGAAGTTGAATATGGAAATTGCGATGGATGAACAAGCAGGCAGCTGCAACCAAGGGACAAGCAAGTAACTGGCCAGACGATGGCATGTGTGAGTGTGTGTAGGCATTGGCAAGGGTGTATATACGAGATGAGGCATGAGGCTAAGTGGTGGAAGAGTGCCATCAGCCGAGGGCGTGCTAAGTATGACGCCCAAGGGACGCTTAACACCTAAGTTGAGTGAGCTTGTCCTAGCACCTACCTAAACGCCCATATGTGTGTGCCTAGCACCAACCTGTCAAGTTGCAAGTTAAATGGCTAAGTGTGGGTGATGCATTGGTAGGAGGTCAGGTGTTGGTAAGCTTGCTAAAAAATTGTAAGTGAAATGTTAAACTTGAATATCAGAGTTAAGCTAAAAAAGGAGCCAATGATGTTAACCAAGAATACCTATTTATGTCACAGGCTATGAAGCACAGATACTTCATGTGAGGCAAAGAATCAGTATTAAGACATGTATCGGATACCGATACTTCCAGATACTTCACAGATACGTATCTGACATGCGATTTGACGTATCTATATTTTCAGGTACTTTCCAGATACGTATCTGACACGCGATTTGACGTATCTATTTCTATGCATACTTTTCTTTTTAAGAAAAAAGAAAAGTAATTCATATAATCTTTCCTAATCTAAAATTAGGCAACCTATTTAAAAAACTCACTACTCGAGTCTAAAACTAAAAGAAAAATAAATAAATAACGGACCAAACCATAGACCAGAATCATCTGATCTCCATCTTCACATTTGAGTCCCCACAAAGTCCACCAAAATATAAACCATTTGGATGTCTTCAACAATAAGTTCTTCGTTTATCTTTATACTTCTCTCTCTAATCTTCTTCTTCTTCTTTTTTGCATTATGAGTCATTTTCCAACATTTTATTAACTATTGTACTTCAACATCTTAGATATTGCTTTTTTTTTATATTGTATTTCAGTGTTTGTATTCTATTTTGTGCTATTGTTATTAACTTGTATGTTAAATTCATCTATATACTATATTTTTTAAAGGAAAAAAAATGTATATTCAATGTATCAGTATTCTCATTTTTTAGAAATATATATATTTGGCGTATCCTGAGACATATCTGTATCTTAGTTTTTTAGAATTTGACGAATCACCGTATTCGATCATATATGTATCGTATAGCCGTATCTGTATCTGTGCTTTATAAGTCACAGGGCAAACACAAGTAGGAGAAGCTTCTAACCCTTGGGGAGTAGCACAAGACAGTGAGTGACTAGTTTTCACAAGAGTTACCTTAACTTGATTTCTATGGTTTATAGTACATATTTTCTATGAAGTTTCCAACATATGGTTATTTGAAGTTTAATGTGTTTACATGTTTATAACATGATTTTGTTAAAGTGATTTCCTAAACGCATGCTTAAACTTTAGAAAGCTTATTATATGGACACAAGGTCCCTTTCTTTTAAAGATTAGTGTTTGAAGTAAAATGAAGCATGCCTTTCAGTAAGCTTTATGCCAAAAATTCTAAGTATGCTTTTCTAATTTTCAAAGAAAGTTTTAAAGCCCAAAGCATGTTAGATCTTGAAAAGAATTTTATGAAGCATACTTGAGTTTTATTGATTGAACCTTGTGTTAATTAGCATTCTTTAAGATGAATTACTTCTTATGACTTCTATTTCTATGATGTGTTTTACAATGGGATGCTTAATGCTTAGTATGATAAGTTTTTAGCCTAAACCACGTTTTAAAAAGTTTGTATTGAAGAAACCAGATACTGAAGGAGATGAAGGTATCTGGATCCCTTGATACCTAAGGAATCACGGTATCCAGGGTAAAATACTATTACTAGCCTTAAGGGTATATCCACGCATACGTAGGAACAATATGATCGATGCTAATTGTATTGAGATTACTCTATATCAGCTAAGAAAATCGACGTTGAGCGCTCGAGAAAAAGGACTCTCACTCAACTAAGGCAAGAAGAGGATGATTTTCAAACAGATTGATGATATTTGAGTTTTCCAGGATTTTAAAAGTACTTATACAAATCTATATCTCTTATGGCTTAAAATTTTTTCTTAAACCTAAAACATAGAGAAACATGTTTTATTCAGTAACTATGTTTCTATATCATATTCTTAGCATATGTAAGTTTTAAAAAGAAAGTCACTCATTAGGCATTTCTAGTTCACCTTTTCTAAATGTTTTCTTTTCCTCAGGTAGCGGACAATTCTCTAAAGCCTAGTTGATCTGCTAGTCAGCTACAAAGTTTAGGTCTCAAAGGAACAAAAGAAGTTTAGGTGGTTCATCATGGTTTGTTTAAACACTAAGACTTTCATGTACATATTAGGGGTAAGGGATAGAACCCTAGATAACACTAATATGGAATAAGGTTATGTAAAGTTACTTTAGTGATGTATATAATTTTGGGAGTGTTTTTACGTGATAATGAGATTCGTATGTGATGCGTTTTAATATATGTGATGGTTAAATGCTCTATGATGTCTTCAAGAGTGCATTGTTTTGCCTAATTAAATCCAAGTGTAAATCTAACTAAGCATCTGGTGAGTCCAGGGTCGAAAACAGGGATTACTTGTTATTGATGCAATGAAACTATTGTTTCGATCTTGTTGCTAATTTGTTGTTAAACAAAGGCAATGAGTTTATGTTCCTAAGTGTTGAAATGAAAGATGATGAATGCATTGGAAATCACAATCATAACGGAAGCAACTTATGTAATGCAATGGAGTTTTCCAAGGGATGAATTAGGGTTGAGGCACATATTCATTAACATTCCCTAAGTAAATGCACAAACCATGCATTTAAGAAAATTACTCGCAAATCATAACTACACTTCTCGGTATATTTAGCCACATTGTCCATTTCTAGGATGCATGCGATGAGCTTTTAATGCAAAAAATATTTCTTTATTTCTAAAGGTAATCTCTTCTTGTTTTATGAAGTCTAAATCATTTACTTTTTCAAGCATAGATTCAGTCTATTTAAAGCAATCTCTTAACTAATTCAAATAGCTTATAAAGCATGCATAAAATATGTTGAACACATGATCAAGCTTTACTTAGTTCATATTAGTTGCAATGATTCTCAACCCATACAGAAGTTAGTTACTTATGGATAAAGATGAAGAGATAGATGAATAATAAACTGTGAATGCATTCATATTGATAAAATGAGTTTTTCAAGGTTTTACACAATATGAACAACTGTAGTAAAAAGAAGATATAGAGATAGATATAAAAAGTCAAGTCATAGGTGACAGTTTCTTGCTCCTTCCAGCTCTTTAAACAACTGCTTCTTGAGGATTGTGTTGAAAAAGATGGCTTCCCTTCTGTTCCAAAAGAGCTCTTTAGTATTCACTCAATATTTCATGAGGGCTCGAAAGAATTATGTGAAGTGAAGATTTTTGCAGAGTTTTTCCAATGTCTCCTCTCTTTTGCATGGAAATCTTGTGGGGGTATTTATAGGCATCACGAGGTAGCTTTTCCATCTCTCACTAATGATTATTCTGACGACATGCATTAAATTTCATACTCTGACGTGCCGTCTGTTGCGCATAAGAAGTTTATTGGCTCTACCGTGAACCTTTCTTGTCAGCTACCAACTTGGTCTTCGATTTGACTTCTACCGCTTATGCGCCATGTCACCTTCCTTTTCTTTTATCGCATTAGTTTATGCGTCTCCAGCTATGCAGTTTCGATGTTGGCATTAGGAATTTCCTCCGCGATGAACTGTTGATCGCATGACAGGATTTCTGCATTTCCAAAAGCACAATTTTATAACTTTTTAAGGGTTATGAAATGTTGTATAAGTGCATCACATAATATAATGAAATCATGAATTTCTTACCAATTTTGTCGCATTGTCCATGATTTTTTTCTTAATTGTTTTAGATAAAAGAGGTAAAATAACTTGTATTTCTACAAATTATCAGCATGCTTGTATGTTTGGTTAAGAGTATGTCAACAGAGGCCACATATGTATACATTAACTGTTAACTAGGTACAACAAATGCAATGGAGACAAGTATCAGGAAGTAAGATGGGTAGTAGGTGTCGTAAGATGATCGACGTCTACTATCATCACAGCTCTTCCCAGGTTAAGAAGGTAATCGGGAGGGGGTGTGACAGGTTGGTATCAGAGCATAAGATTTTGAGGAAATAGGCTCATGCATTAGACTAGGAGCATGTCAATCTTGTAATGTACCTAATGATTGTGAACTATTTTAGGATGGATGCCTCGAAGAAGTGACAGACTGAGTAAGTAAATGGTAGATGGGGATCATGACCCTACCAGAGATCCTGTAGTACGAGGGAATCAAGACCTTGTTATAGAACCAGTGGCACAAGAGACCACATATGAGGCAAAGTCTAGCACCCTTCAGGATAGAGCTGACTCTAACATGGAGGATGGAGTTTTTGACAGAATAGCATAGAGATTAAGGCTAGCGTAGGATCCATATAGGTGGATTCAGAGAAAAAATATGGAATAGAAAGGATGAAAGATTAGGTGCAACGACGTTGGAAGGTACGACAGACCCGACAGATGTCGAGATTTGGCTAGATCTGATAGAGAAATTCTTTAGTGTGATGAAGTGTTCCGATGACCGAAAGGTCGGGTTAGCGATATTTCTATTCCAAGAGAGGGCAGAGAAGTGGTGGAAAGTCATAGGCTCCAGAAGGAGCAGTTCTGAGGTTATGACATGGGAAGAATTCAAGAGAGCCTTTGAAGACAAGTACTATCCCAGTTCATTCTGTGAGGCGAAGAGAAATGAGTTTCTGGAGTTAGTCCAAGGTTCGATGATAGTAGCAGAGTATGAGCAGGAATATACTGAGCTATCTTAATATACCTTTACTATCATTGCTGAAGAGAAAGACAGATGTATGCGGTTTGAGAACGACTTGAGGAAGAAGATTCGAACACCAGTGACCACCACAACTAACTAGAAAGAATTTTCCCAGTTATTCGAGACGATGATGAGAGTTGAGAAGAGTTTGACAGAGGAAGAGCAGGATAGATAAGCCATGAGAGGTGGATTGCAGGAGTAGGGAGGTGGAAGAGAACAACGAAGATCTACTCTAAGAGTGCTAGGAAGGAGGAACTTCAAGCCCCGTTATAGTGGGCAATCAACTTCCAGAGGTAGCAGAGCTGGGAGTTAGCAGAGATAGGACAGAAGGAGATCCAGTCAGCCAGTTGTTTTGACTAGAGGATCCACGTCAGGACATACAGGTGAATCCATTACTAGTTTAGCCAGGAATCCCTCATGTGCGAGTTGTGGTAAGAACCACTTGGGGCAATGTTATAGTGGAAAAAATGTCTGCATGTTATCAGTGTGGGCAAACGGGTCATTTCAAGAGGGAGTGCACTCAATTGATTCAGGAGACACAAGCTGAATAGAGAGCGAATATTGTGACACTGGTATGGTAATTCTTTGTAAACGACCTGCATATGTATTGTTAGATCCAGGAGCAACTCATTCATTTATCTCTAGCATGTTTGCATAGAATACTGGTAGGATATTAGAGAATATGCTTGATGAACTATTTATTTCTACTCATGTTGGTGAAGTGTTGGTAGTAAAAGAATTCTATAGAGGTTGTGAAGTTGTGATTGAGTGTCATAGCATGTTGATTGATTTAATCCCTCTAGAATTATTAGAGCTCGATGCTATCCTGAGGATCGATTTTTTATTTAGATATCATGCATTTGTAGATTGTTACAAAAAAGAAATGTCGTTCAGTAGACCTGAAAAAGTTGAGATAGTGTTTATAGGAAATTGGAGAGTTCTTCCTAATAGTTTGATTTCAAAGAAAAACCGTCCTCTCCCTTTTTTTCATCTCAACCATAGTTTTCTACACAGCAAACTTTTCCTTGATCATTTTTCTTTAAAGAAAATTGACCTTTTTGTTGGTCGTGTGAGTATATAACAAAATGGGTGTGCAATTATGTAAATGCTAATGTGGGAACATAATTAATTTTCTCCATTATTCATGAACCCAAATAAACCACCATCAAATCGAAAAATCTGCCCTCCACCAACGACATCCCTAGTGGAGCCACTTGTCAAATACTCTAGAAAGCTAATTTAGATCATATCAACATTTGCAGCTCTATGGATCTTCTCAAAGAAAAATGAAACAAAGTATGAAAGAAAGAAATCGGGAACACTGAGAGAATATTCCCAAAATGTCATCCCACAAAGTTCCAAAACTTTGCCTAAACTTCTGAGCTCTCTTCTTCAAATAACCCCTGCCAGCTAAAATCCCAAGAGGCCACACATAGGTTATTTTGTATCATATTATAGAGCCTAGTGGTAACATATTATTCTTTCACAAAAAATAATTTCTTCTTTCCTCAAAACCCTATAAAACACCACTCATTCTTCCCCTTCTCCCACCACCAATACCCCAAAATCCCTTCATTTTTCTTGTGAAGAAAAACCAAAGAAGGATCCAAATGGCTTCCAAAGCTACAGCCTCTCTTGCTTTCCTTCTTTCTCTCAATCTCCTTTTCTTTTCCCTCGTCTCAGCTTGTAATAATTGCTATGTCCCTGCCCCACCCAAGCCAAAGCCATGCCCTCCAGTGGTCAAGCCCAGCCCTTCATCTGGCTATGGAAAATGCCCTAGAGACACCCTTAAGCTCGGTGTCTGCGCCAAGCTGCTCGGTGGCCTTGTCGACATTACGATCGGCAAGCCCCCAGTGACCCCATGCTGTAGTTTGATTGAAGGTCTTGCTGATCTTGAAGCTGCTGTCTGCCTTTGCACTGCCATTAAGGCTAACCTTTTGGGCCTCAACCTTAACCTTCCTGTCTCCCTTAGCTTGCTCCTTAATGTTTGCCAAAAGAATGTTCCCAAGGGATTCCAGTGCTGAGTTTAATTAACCAGTACCTTCTCTATTTCATGATATGTTGTTGAGTGTGTTTTGATGTGGGTTTGTTTTAGAATATTTATTTGCAAATTCTTGGTTTGTTTAATTTACTACATATGGGTTCTTTTTCTTTTTGGGGTTGGAAAGTCTCAATAAGTTTACCTATTGGTAAATTTATGATCAGTAATTGTAGTTTTGAATATTGGAAATGAAAAGATCTACCATTTCCTCCTTTATATTTTCTGCTTTCCATAACTTTCCAAAAAAATTCTGTTACTTTCTATTTAAAAGGTTAAAATTGATCACTATATTGTAATTTGTTTACAAGAAATTAAAGGATATGGGTAAATACACCTGAATATTTCAACTAGATTGATATATTCATAGCACCCTCATCACTAAACTACAAATTCAATTGAATAAGATTTTACAGATTATCTATATCAAGATATAATAGTTAGGTACACTCTAATTTTTAACTCAAAGAAAAAAAACCGAAAAAGAAAAATAGATCTCCCACAATTTTACCTTCCCATTACATTGTTTACTCTTTGGAATAGTGGTAAATGTAGTAATCAGTCTCAAAGTATTAGCATTATATTATAATGTAAAAAAATTACAAATATGGTAAATTTTAGTTTGCAATTAGTTGATATACCATATTGTTGGTAGGGACTTATAAGTGATAGAGCATATAAGAGTCTATCAGTGATAGAAGTCTATTGTTGATAGATTTTGCTATATTTGTAATTTTTTTTAAAAAATGATGTTATATATAGAGTTATTATTCTTAAAAACGCTGTCCATTACAATTATCCTTACCCTTTTAGATCTAAGCATGCCTAATTTAATTTCATTTAAAATATTTAGTAAATGAACATGGTGTCTCACCTTAATAATGAATTTTTTCTTTCACTTCAAGACTAGTCTGTTTTTTTTTTTTTTTTTTTTGAAAGGTATTGAATTAATTAATGTGTAGAGTGAAGAAAATCCAATTTCTGATATTGAGATGGATAACATAAATACTATGATATTGAATTATGTTAATTTTAGTATTCTAAGATTAATCTTCTTGTTTAGATTGAGAGGTATATAATAAAAAATTAATATACCACCACCTTAAAATTGAATAAAATTCTCTTTTATGAGCATTTAATATAAAACATAAAAATATATATTTTTTTTCTCTCTGTTACATAATAGAAGAAAGTGACCGCCACACTAATCTATGCTTTTTCCTTTTTTATATTTCGAGGTTTTTGAAACCACTAAATTCAGGAATCAGAATCGACGCGTACTTAATTATTAAAGAGCTGATTATTATTATTATCATCATCATCATTATTCAATATTCGACTATTACAGTGTTGATTGGAGAGTAGTTTGTCTTTTATGCTTGCATAATTGCTTGTCTAAAAAGATAAATTACTATAAGCTTTTGGGAGCAATTTAATAAAAGACAAATGAAAAAGGCTTTATGATTGAAACAAAAATTTGTACCATCAACTCTAGAGATTTAATTTTTATCTCATATATATCGTTAAAAAAAATATCACTTTATATTATAAATTTAAAATTTTATCAATTAAAATCATCAACTAATAAGTATATCGATTTAAATCCTAAGTTTTTACAAATATATCAATTTATATTCTTTTCTAGATTTTATTCAACCAATATCGTATGCGTCTATGAAGCTATGACAACACGATATGGATACGATCGGATATGACGATTCGTCAATTTTTAAAAAACTAAGAGACGGATACGTCTAAAGATACGTCACTTTTTTTTTATATTTATTTTTTAATATATATATTTCTAAAAAACGAGGATACTGATACGTTGAAGATACATTTTTTCTTTAAAAAAATCTAGGATATAAATAAATTTAACATACAAGTTAATAACAATAGCACAAAATAGAATACGGACACTGAAATACAATACAAAAAAGCAATATCTAAGATGTTGAAGTACAATAGTTAATAAAATGCAATAAAAAAGTGACTCATATTGCAAAGAAGAAGAAGAAGAAGAAGATTAGAGAGAGAAGTATGAAGATAAACGAAGAACTTATTGTTGAAGATGTCTAAATGGTTTATATTTTGGTGGACTTTGTGGTGACTCAAATGTGAAGATGGAGATTAGATGATTCTAATCTATGGTTTAATCCGTTATTTATTTATTTTTCTTTTAGTTTTGAACTCGAGTAGTGAGCTTTTTAAATAGGTTGCCTAATTTTAGATTGGAAAAGATTAGATGAGTTACTTGTCTTTTTTCTTAAAAAAAGGTACGCATATGAATAGATACGTCAGATCGCATGTAAGATACGTATCTGGAAAGTATAGATACGTCAAATCGCGTGTCAGATACGTATCTATGAAGTATCTGAAAGTATCGGTATCCGATACGTGTCTGATACTGATTCTTTGCCTCACATGAAGTATCTGTGCTTCATAGTGTGTAGAACATATAATTTGACTTAATCAAACTCCTCCCTTCATTACAACTGTTTTTTAAAATCATTCATGTATTAATTCTCAAATGTGTTTAGGCATATTTCATAAAATGTCACTTTTACAAAATAAGCGATTAAAGTAAATGCATAGACGACACTCCAAAGAAATTATGACTAAAAGAGTCTAAATTAATTCATTTGTAGAAGTTTAGATGTTTAATTGATACCTTTATAAGTTTCATTGGATGTTTTTCCAAATAGAACGTAATAAAGAATATGAATTGATATACACGACAAAAGTTCATAATCCAAATTGATACAATTATTAGTTCAATTTTTAAATTGACACAATTATTAGTTCAACTTTTAAATTGACACAATTCTTAAAGTTTAGGATTATAAATTGATTTTTCTTTTAAAAAAAATGAGAATGTTTACTTCCTCGTAAACGTATGAAGAATGAGGCTAATTAATACGTTTCAAAAAATTAATCAACAATATTATATGAATTATGAATAATAGAAAAATCATTACAATGACTAGCAATTTTAATTACTGAGCATTAAACATAGCCTTGTTGTGATATTTATCTGTAAATTCTTTACCATTTACATTAAGAGTGTTAAAAAAAACCTGACAACATGAACATCTCAGACTATCCAACTCAAACTATAAGGATTTTGTTGGGTTAGTTTTGTTTCTAGGTTCTATTGGATTGAACTTTTTTTTTTTTTTTTTTTTATGGACTTGGTTGGGTCTCGGATTAGCTAAATAAAAATTCAGGTTGATCAATCCAACCTGAGTTACATATATATTAATGAAAAGAAATATATACTTCTCTTTGTTTAAAATTTGGCTATTTTGAATTAATGAATTTATGAATTTTTAATACTTTTATTTTATAAGTGTTATGATGTTTGTATTTGTTTGAAGTTTGAAATAAATATCATAGCTATTTGGTTTTAAAATTTTGAATTTTATGAAATTTTGGTTATTAACTATGTGTTATAAATAAATTTATATATTTAAAATTAATAAGAAAAAAATAAATTATAACTCGACAACTCAACCTTAGATTGAGTTGTATTAAAGATTTTATTTGAGTCTTTTAGTTTATCAATCTAACTAACTCGAATTTTGAGTTATCCAAAAAAAATCCGAATTCGATCCAATCTAATTCATATACATCTTTAATTTACTAATTTTATTACGGTCAACCCCTCAAAATTATCATCAGTAAAATAAAGAATTAATATTCAGACATGTCGACAAATGACAGACCGACGTGTAGTTTAGTGATGGAAGGCATGGGCGATGGCTTCCGCTGCATGCATGCAGGTGTGTGATTTTGACGCTTACACTTACTTAAACCTGAATGTGCACAGAACACCAAGTATCATCATTGTGTCAGATTCATAACTTTTAATCTTTTCCTTAAATTATAAATTTAGCCTTATTGGATGGGTTGAAGTTTCAAACTTAATCTTCTTATATTTTAGGAGAGTGTTTGGGATAAAAAAAAAATTATAATCCTAAATTATTATAGTTAATTTATAATAATTTATGTTTATGGTGCAGATAATTTTAATTTTGGTTATAATAATATGTGTTTGAAGTGTAAATCATTTTAGTTTGAGAAGAAAATAATAAACATTGTATCAAATAATAAAAAATGATGGATATAAAATAATAAAAATTATAGTAAATAGAAATACTATAGCAAATAGAAGTTTTAAAATAGTGTTAACTATAGCTAATTAAAGAGTATAAAATAGTATTTACTATAGAAAGAGGTGGTTATGATAGTTGTACTCTTAAGTATATTTGGTAAATTAAAAAAATATATATATTAGAAGAGCAATACTGCTATCATATGTAAAGAAAAATAGTAGCTTCACATCATGAAAGAAGCTTATATGTTTGCTTTTAAATGATTTGACTTAGAAAAACACATTTAAGTCTCATATATTAGTTGTAGTTGTGTGAGTAGTATAAAACTAGCTTTAATAGAGTATTTTTTCGTAATTGGGGTCACAAATTCTTTTTTCTAGTAATTGTAATAGTTTTTCACATAATTAAGTTTTTTTTGTGGGTCATAGTTTTTTCTTTAATATTAAAATATTTAATTTAAATTCTTGTGTTTCTTATTTTTATTCATTTCTTTAATTCTTGTAATGCTTTTTTTTTTTCTTATTCTTATATTAGAAGTGAGAGATTTTGTCCCAACGTTATTTTATATAGATAACTATCCCAAATAGTCAGTGGTAGATCCAAAAATTTTGTTCATAGAGACTTTATCCAATTTAGTAAAAATAAATGTAATGAGTGAAATTTAAACCTGGATTTAGAGAGGGTTGAAAGATAAGTATTTCAAAAAATTAGCTATTGATTTTGATATTATGCTAGTTTATAATAATAATAATAATAATATTATTATTATTATTATTATTATTATGAACATTTTTGGAAACATTCAACCTTCTTTTTCCAAGCCAAGACAAAAGACTAATTAAAGGTTTTTCAAATTTTTCCTCCTATATCATTATAAATTTAAGAGAGGAGGTGGAGATTTAAGTCTTTGACTTCAGAGAAAATGTTACTGACTTTTATACTGCTAATAGATATTAAATTCTTTAAGATGTTTATTTTAAAATATTTATTAATATTACAATTATACAAAAAAAAAAAAACAAAAAAACAAAAAAACAAAACAGTAGAAAAAGATAACTTCCATTTCGTTTGATTGAGCATAATTCAACTATTATTAACATATCTATTTGATTTATGAAATAAGAGGTGGGAATGGAATTATCATTATATTTATTAAAAATTTTCAATATTGGAAATGAGATATCTTATTTCAAGACATTTCTTATTCCCATCCTTAGAGGTATTTCATAATCACCCAAATAAGTAAGTTTTCTCAATTTTCAATGATTTTCTATCTCTTTTACTTTTTATCTTTTTATTTTATTTGTTTTATTTATTTCTTGATATTGTTTAATTTATTTAATTTTTATAAATATATTTAAATTAAATTTATAATTCACATATATAATTAATTTTATTAATAATGATGCTAATATAATTATTTATTATGTTATTATCAATTAGTATAAAAACTATAATCATTTAAAAAAATGAATAATCATAATTATATTTTCTTAAATCTCTTCTTATTGGTAATATATATTGACATTATAAATTATTTATTGAAATTATTAATTAGTCTTTAAATTTTTTTAATTAATTAACTAATAATAAAATAAGTTAATTTTTTTAACAAATAATTTTGTACACTTGCACTTCTAGTTTTAATCTATAATTGTAACATTGTTTGATGATTAAAATCAAGTAGTTTATATCAACTTCTTTTGTATATATATAAGGCTTATAATCGACATAAAACAATTAGCTAGTTAACTCTTCAATTAATAAAACTACAAAAAAAAAATAGAGATTTAAATTAATTATCAATATTTTTAATAAAAATTGATAATATAAAAAAAATTTAATTGATAATAAATATATTAATTAAAACTTTGAACACCCTCTAAATTGGGTTCAAATTAAAAAAAATTTAATTGATAATAAATATAGACATCTTATTCCCAGACATCCTATTTCAATACTTTATTTTCAAATATGTATAAAACTTTGAACACCCTCTAAATTGGGTTCAAATTTTCCAATTTTTTCTATTTGAGAGAGAACTAGAATAAGAGCATATTGAAAAGTGATTTTGAAATTATTAAATCATTTTTGTCATATTCAAAATCACTCGAAAATACTTCTTTAATTGAATATTTAATTTTATTTTTAAATATAATTGTGATATTATAAAAATGGATTATTTCATAGCGTTTAAAGTCACTCTGATGGATAGAATCAAAATGAAGAGTGCATCACCTTGTTGACAATCTCTAGAAGTGAGAAATGAGTCGGTGTAATTTGTTTTTACATTGTAACTAATATTATTTTCTTCGTGGGTTTATGCTTTGTGTTATTGCGCTAGAGGTTGACTATAATTTTTCTATCAGACATTGATGTTGGTGGTTATGTTTTACATCTTGTTCCTTATTTTTGTGAAGTATGATGTTCCACCCCTATGTTGTTTCTGTTTGAGAATATCTTATTTGTTTAACTCTGTGTAACCTTAATGTTTGATTCTTTTTCCTTTTTTGGTGGTTGGATAAGATCTCGATCCTTATTCGATTCTTTCCAAAAGAGGTTGGTATATCGTTGGTGCTCCTATGTAGTTAGAGTTGTCGTTGTTAATCGAGTACTAGTTTTTTGCATGCCGTACGTGCTTTTCTTTGAAATTATTGATGAACAGAGTTTGTTAAGGAATCAAGAGAAGTTATCTTCATATATCAATATTTGAGACAACTTTACTATACTCCATTAGATGTTGTTAAAATTTGAATAGTCTACAGAAGCTTACTAGTTTTAGAGAGACATTTTTGTTCAGTGGTCTATAGGTGCTCTCTAGACTATCTTGAAGTTAAGTAGATGGGTCAGGGGGATTTTTACACTTAGGAGAACCCTAAGTTTTTTGTTTGAAGAGTTCTTTGAAAGATCGTGACATCAGCTGAGAAGTAGTCTCATAATTAGGAGAAAACTTAAGTTATTGTTCACTAAAAGTTAGGCTATTTGTTAGTCGTTGTAGAAGATCTGTTAAATAGATAAGTACTGCGTTGTAATTGCTTAACTTTATATTTTAGGAAAATCTCTTTTCTTCAATCATATTGCTCAGACGTAGGTGATATTGTATCAACTAAGCTACCAATTTTTTAATCTTTTGATTATTGTTTTATCGTTTGTTCTTTATGTTGTTAATCATCTTGCTACAATATAATGTGTGACTTGTGACCGGTTGTCAATATAAACCCACTAGTTTAATATAGAAATAGATTTATGTAAAACAAATTATCATTTTGGTTCAAATAGCATTTAGTCTCTATATTTTTAACATTTTTTTAAAATTTTAGTCCATATATTTTTCAATGTCTAATTTTAGTCCCTCTATTTTTAATAAATCTTAAATTTAGTTGCTTAATTTTAATTTTATCAAAACTGGCTAAATAATAATAATAATAATAATAATATTCATTCCAGAAAAAATATATATGTGATTATGTTTTCAAAATTTAGAGTGAAATTACTAATAGATAACAATTTTTTTTAATTTTTGAAAAATTCAACAATAAAAACAAATAGTATGAACTAAATATAAGATTTTTTTGAAAGTAGAGAAATTAAAATTGGACGGATAAAAGAACATAGACTAAAATTTAACAAACTTCAAAGTATGAGAACTAAAATGGTATTTTAACTTATTCTTTTTTTTTTAGTTTCCATTTGATTTTTAAGTTTTAAAATGCTACAAGCTAACTTTAGTTTCCATTTTGATCTCCAGATCTCAAAATATTATACATTCTTATCTTCAAGAGTTTTGAGTTTAGTTTCAATTTGGTCTCTCAATTTCTAAATTTTATCCTTTTACTCTTAAAGTACGTAGCTGATTCTTATCGTTGGTTATTGGAGTTAACTTTCAATTTAATTAATTTAAGATAATTATGATAGGAAGTTTTTAGATAATTTTAATAGTAACTAAAATTTAATAGTAGCCCAAAATTAACGAAAAAACTACTTCAACATAGTTAATTTTAATTAACTAACGTAAAATTAATACAGATGACTAAAAAATGAAGGTGAGTAAGAATTACTCAAGGGTAAAAGTACAAAAACTATGAAAGCTATGTCCCAAATAGAAATTAAATTTAAAACTCAAGAGTAAAATGTAGTCTATGAAAAACATATATATTATTCCTCCCTAAATTTATCTATAAGAAGTTAATCTAGACCTAGTATAACAAACTTACAATCTAAAATAATAAAGCTAATCCAATAAATCAAATACCTCCTACAAATGTTACCGGCAGCAAAGTTAGAACAATTTTGACTTATTTTCCATTTTATAAATACGAGTTGGTTTTTATTGATGGTCTCAAAATTCTCTCTCTTTAGCCCATAATATTGAATTTAAATTTACAAGTTACTTGACTCCTAGCCCCATAATTTCTTGGCATTTTGTTTAGTTGTCTAGTTGAAGTTTATTTCAACTTTGAAATTAACAATTTCCATAAATATGAAACTAAATATTTAGAAGAATAAAATCCCTTAAAGAATCTTTAAAATTTGGATCAATTGACAGCTTTTATTTTAGTAGTTAATCAATCATATGGTCACATGGGTCCAATCCATACATGAAGTGCATTGCATCAAGATTTCCCGTGAACTTGTTTTGGCTTTTTCTTAGGGTTTCATGTTAAAGAAAGAACCTCATAGACTTACTATATTCCTAAACTAATTTTTTATTTTTTTATAGATTAAATAACAAATTTAGTCCCAAAATTTTAGCTTCGAACTTTCATTCTAGTATATCCTTCACTCCAGTCTTAATACGATAGAAAGACTTCAAAAAAGATATTTAAGAATGAATATTAATATGAGTTCATTGGGTGTGTGCTTCGTGTTACAAAAATGGTTGTGACCAAATAGATTAAGATCGCAACTAAAGTAGATTGAGAATAATAATAATGAAGAAGAAGAAGGAAAAGAATAACACATCATAATGATTTTACGTAGAAAACCTCTAAACAAATTAAGGTAAAAACCACGGGCAAAGATAGAATAATTCCACTACATAAAATATGAGTTATAAACTTTCTTTCTTATAGATGAATACCAAGCTATCTTACAAGAATAAACTCTATTTTATCTCACTCACTTGTTGGAGATTTTTAGGATGGTTTGGCAACCATGAGTCTCCACCTATTTATAGTCCAATGAAACTTGGTCATCAAACAAATCCGATGACTTCATATTGTCCTTGATAGATGTGAAAGATCCAATAACTCCAATTTGTGGCCTTTAGATCTTGGTCTTGGACAAAAGGTAAGATCTAATGATCCAAAATTGTCTTGAAGAAACTTATTAAATAATAAAAAACTTTCTTGATAATTATCCAACACTTTGTAAGAATGGCTAGAAAATTTTCAATCATATCTTTGGTCTACTAAATCTAATCTTTTTCACACTTATGATGTTTTCACAGTCGCCCTAAATTGACATATTATGATGTACAAAAAATATGCCCATAAATTTTAATTTTGTGTAATAACTACTTGACCTATTTAACGTTTTGTGAAAAATTCAGTGACAACTAGATATACCATTGAAGTTTTAGGATAAGATCGATTCATTCATTTTTCAAAAGATTTAGAATATGTCATAGATATATTAGACAAAAAATTAAAAGGTAGGAGACAAATATTGATATGTTTCAAGGTTAGAAATCTATTAGATACAAAGTTGAAAGTCCGATTAAACCATTTTTAAGTGAGTGACTTTAATTTTTAGACATATTATTTAAATTTCGAGATTAAATTTGTAGTTTAATAAACTTTTTTATTTTAATTATTATTTTCTCCATCTTTTCCCGTGTGGATTGTGGGATGACACCGCTGGAAAACGGGCGATCTCTTTGTTGGTATTTAACTTCATATTGGATTCACACTTTACCATTTATGATATATTAAAAAACTTTTTAGATGGCATTTTTTAAAACAATCTGTTTGACCTATTTAATTTTCTTATTTATATTTTATAGGCCCATTGGTTCCCCTTTTTAAAAGAAAATTATAGGCCGTCTTTATTTCTAACAGATGTGTGTAGTATAAAAATTTGTATTATCAAGGGTTGGGTTCTTCAATTCTACATAATTGTTAAAAAAAAATAAACATAAATATTTTTTTTAAAAAAATTTAAACTTGGGAAAAAAATTAAGCAATCTTATGATAAATTTAAGAAATAAATTTCGTTTGATAGCTATTTGTTTTGTTATTTTTTATTTTAAAAAATTAAGTTTATTTTCTCTTTATTTCTTACCATGATTTGTACATTTCTTAAGTACAAGGGTTGAATTCTTAGTCAAATTCTAAAAAAACAAAACAAAATTTTAAAAGCTATTTCTTTTAGTTTCTAAATTTTGACTTAGCTTTTTAAACCAGTAGTAAAAAGTGGATAATAAAGAAAGAAATTTGAAGGTAAAAATAATTTATATAGACTTAATTTTTAATAAAGAAAAATTACAAAACGGGCCCTAAAGGAAACTATGGAGTTATCCCCACCGACTTCTTATTGGAAAGTTGATATATATTAATATATTTAAGAAATTTTGTGAAGGTTGTACAGACCAAGAAAAGAATCGAACACTTTCATAATATCGATATGAGAAAAACCACAAAAAATGGAGTTTTTTCTTCTTTTTTTTCAAGAATTTTTTATTTTATTTTAAGAAAAGATACTTCATTAAATCACATGTGGGAAGACAGTTCGTCCACACACATTCTTATGTCATAACATGGTTTTTGGTACTTTTGATCAGGAATAATAAGTTTATATATATACCGGATGTTTTCGTTTCTTTATTTAAGAAACAATTACACACACGACAATTTGACACAAAATATTTACGAATTTAGTACAATTTAAAAGTATTTGTAAATATGTAATACATACAGTTTTAATTTCTATCCATACTTATCATTAATTAAGGTCTATCGCTTATAAAATTATATATAACTAAGATCTAACACTTTATAGACTTACCTGAAGTCCGTCTCTGATTTTAGAGTCTATCGATGATTAGATGTCTATTACTGACTGTTTACCTGCTGCTTCTTTATTATTATGTTTGATATAATAAATAAATATGTGTATATATATATATAAGAACAATATTAGTATACTTCATTTATTATTAGATATCTCTTACTATTGTTCATTTTCCTTTAAGTTGATCAAGTATAAAATAGAAATGCAATATCAATATTTAACTATTATTTTTTTTCTTCTATATTTAATTATTTGCATGCTATTCTATTACTGATATATCATATCAATAAAATGTTAAATGGTATATAGATATTGATATTTGAAAGTGGATTCATATCCATGAGTTTGCACATGCACTTGGTGTTATGAGATCTATGATTGATTAATCATTATAAAAAAAATTAGGAAAAATATTAGAAATGGTAAAGCAACATGAGTGAAAAGTTTTCTTCAATTAAAACTTTTATGAAACAAAATCAGTTAAGTTTGTTGTAAATAAGTGAAAGCATATATTATAAATAGAAGAATCCATCGCATAAAAATTATACTAAGAAAATAAGAAAGCTTTGTATTTTCTACTTGAATGAGTAGAATTGCTTTCACCAATAGTGGATGCAAGTCTCTTTATGGCCAACCACTTTAAAACCTTGTCCTCATTCTATACTCTCAACAACGAGATTAGATATACGAATTCCTCAATCCCAAATTAGGAGTCTATATAGATTGGATTGGATTGAAGGTATTTTTTGGACCAACTCAAAAATTCGGGTTAGTTTGATTGACAATCCAAATTATCCAAATAAAGTTTCCAACTCAACCCTTAAAATACAGGTTGGATTGGGTTGGATTGTCGGGTTATAACTTTTTTTTATTTTTAATGAAAAATATATAAATTTATATATAATACATGACTAATAACTAAAATCTCTAAGATGCTAAATACCAAATATCTATAATATTTATCGTAAACTTTAAACAAAGACAAATATCATAACAATTTTAAAAGAAAAATACTAAAAATTCAAAAAATAATCAATACAAAGAAATCAAACTTTAAAGGAAAAGGAATATATATATATATATATAATTTGGGTTGAGTTGGATCAACCAAGATTTTTTTTAGTTAACCCACAACCCAATCCAACCCAAAAAATAGAAAAATTCAACCAAACTCAACCCAAGAACAAAACTAACCCAACCCAACCCGATTGGATAATCCGGATTGTTCGGGTTGTCAGATTATTTGAACACCCCTATCCCAAATAACAATAAATTGCTAGAGCAATGTAATAATAATATACATTTTTTAATAATAATGATAATGATAATGATAATTGACAAAAATGTATCAATAATAAACATCTATCATTGATAGAGAGAGACACGATCTATGATAAATACAAAAATGTTTCATTAATAATAAACATAAAAATTAATATTTTAATTATTAGGGTGTACTATATTTGGTGTTTAGAATAAGGACCCTTTATCATGATCATAAATGTTTGTTATTTCGAAAAATATCAATAAAAGAAACAAAAACTCTAATTTCAATCTATTTTAAAAGGCAAAAAGGCCAGCCCAATTAAAAACAAAACCGGAAATAAAATTGAAAATGTGAAAAAAAAAAACCCCAACCAAATCAACAAGTACTAAATAAAAACAATTGATTTGAATCTTGATCGACTCCAAATCTGAGAACATCAAATCGACTTCACCCTAAACAAAAATAATCTAGCAAATATCTACAGATTGTTGTTAATAAATATAAAAAATTGTTGATAAATGATAGACATCTATTAATGATAGTATGTAAAAATGGTCTATCAAGAATAGATATAAATAAAATGTTTATTGATGATTTTCTTAAAAGAAAAAAAGAGTTTTATCAATGACAAACTATTAAAATGATATCAATGGATAAGAAATTTCGACTAATTAATCATAAAGCGCCACATCATCACAATCAAAGTCAATTCTATTAAATTATGGGGCAAATTAAGAATTATTGTACTCAAAATAAAAATTTATAGACGTCAAAATGGCTAATAAAAAGATGCACGTCTTGAATCTGGATAGTTGATCACAAATATGGACTTATTAAACTTAGACCACGATCGATAAATTTGGCTAGAGGTCTGATTGGACTTTAAATCTTAAATTGGATCAGACTAAATAATTAAAATTACTTTAGTCCAAAGTCCAACCTAATTCAAACCCACGATGAAAATTTGGAAAAAAAAAAAGGACTAGGCCCAAAGCCCAACTTAGGCCCACACCCCAAAACTACATGGGCCCAAGTCCATGTAAAACCCATGTAAAACCTCTCCCCTTCATTTGGAGGTAATGGAGAAGAATTAATAACAAAGCACTCAAAACTCTCAAGATTTGAAGATTAAAGCTCTAAGGAGATGTTTGGATCGAGGAAATTAGAATGGGAATAAGGATGAGAATAGGTATAATACACCTTTCCTTGTTTGGTACAAGTTTTGAAGTTTTAGGTATGAGAATAAACTATTCTCATGCATTTCTTATACCCATAGATGATACCCATCTAACGAGTTTTCTTGATACTCACTCTCTCCCCTTTAATACATGAATTAATTAAATTTATGAGTTTTCTATTATTTTATATTATTAAAATTAATTAATATATGAATATTAAATTTATAATTTAGAAATTTATATTAAATTTTAAATTAAATATTTAAATTTAACTATTCCAAATTTATAAATAAATAAATAAATTATTTAATAAATCGTAAAGAACCGATTCATTAATACTATTAATTCATTAATAAATTATATATGTAGCTAATTAATTATTAATATGATTACTATTTTATGAGATTATTTTTTAATAATTATAATTAGTTTATCATCAATTAATTATAATTCATCAAATTATAATTTTTTATATTTATTTTTTAAAATTGATTTTAATTATTATATTAATTAATACATCATATTTATATAAACTCGTCAAATTGATACAACAAATTATATGACCAAATAACTTTAATTATTAATTACTCATTTTACAAATATTTGTAATTAAAAATTTAATTAATATTATTATTTGATAGTTAAACAATTAATTTTGTTCAAGACTTTGAATTGAATTTATTGTTTATCAATTAATCTATCAAAATTTTATAGAGGTGTCCATGATTAATTTTATAAATAAAATACAAAACTATTTTTATTATAAAATTTTGATAATATTCTCATGTACAATCAAATAAAGTGTTTTTTGATTCTCAAGAATCTTATTCTTAGACTTTTTATTCTTAAGTAAGACTTTAAAGTTATGATCAAATTCAAGACTACAACTCTATGAAGCTCGAAGACTTGAAAGACTAAAATTACTTGAGTTCTATAAAACTAAAGCACTGAGTAAGTTCTAAGTTTATAATTTCCTGAAGATTGGATTTCATTAGAAATTTTAATGCGTTATTGAGCATCTAATTAAATTTGTTAATTTGAACATTCATTAACACCCCCTCTAGAGGGTCTCTAGAAGGCTAATCTTGTTAAAAAAAATTAATGGGTTAAAACAACAGTCATGGAAAATATGGTGCATCATCACATTTACCCTCCTTTATTAAAACATCATTTGAGATATTTGAGTTGTGACTCATATATTACAACATTAAAGTAGGCAATGCCTTTGTAAATCAGTCTTTTAGATTATCTTTCAAAAAAAAAAAGTTAGAATATTAATATCATTAGATTCTTCAAGTTAGAAATTTTGATTTCTAATCTTGATTTGCATATATTTTAAATAATTGATAATTGTTATTATTGTACATACGGTGATGCTTAGTGTAGTATTGAAGAGGCATTATTGGGTGTAGATCCCTTCGTCCCATACTTTAGAAACATATAAGTTTGAGTAATGTTATGTGAAGTTGAAAAAATTAATGGGTCTTTTTGTTATTTTGTGAAATTAAAAGCTAACCTATACATGATAGACAGTTTTACAAACAGTTTTACAAAGATATGGTTCTTCTCTCTTCATCTCTCAATCTTTACGTGTTCTTAATTCCATAATGAAGGACAATATAATCTCTATTTTAGGGTTTAATTCATTGAATAAAACAAGTCTTTATAATATCATATGACGAACTGAAGATTATACGGCATTGGAATTGGAGAATATTGAAAATTATTTTGGATATTCATCATATAATGGAATCAAATAAGTTTTCATCCGTTTTACTGAAACTTTATAATAATGTCATTTTGATTGATTTAATTTCTCTATTGAGATCTAATTTCTATTAATCGCTTCCACATTCGAGTTTATTGAAAAATTAAAACACTTCAAGATCATGATAGGAAAAGAGAGCTTCAGTGAGATATTATTTTATTTTATCTGCTTTGATATTTAAATTTTTTTTTGTTTCATCTACTTTGATATATCTTGTTTTGGTTTCATCTATACATGTTCTTCTATTGTCTTCACATAAAGCTTTGACTGCGACTCATGTTTCATGAATGCGTTCAGTCATTAATCTACCATAATCATACATATTCTTCACTAACTTAATGATTGCCAAGATTTGTAATTGGGTATAGTTTGCTTCATATATTATCATAATATATAGTTCTTCTACATGTATTCAATAACTCATTTGAGATATCTAACGTTTATAAGTCTTAGATAAATAACACACATCTTAATAACTGACTATATCCAAATAATATTTAGAGGCAATTGTAATATAATAACCAAGCCTTATTAGCAGATATAACACAGTGCAAAAAAAAAAATGTAGATATAACAAAAATTAGATAATCTATTAGTGATAGATCATAACACTAGTAGGAATCTATCAGTGATAGACCATATCATTGGTAGAGGTCTATCAGCAATAGACTGTATAATTGATAGACTTTGCTATATTTGCAATTTTTTAAAAATGTTGTTATACACTTAGTTATTATCATTAAAAATGATATTTGTTGCAATAGATAAGTTAAGTAATTGAGTTTTAATTATGTTTTCGATTCCTTGAGTAATTTTATGAAATCTCATGACCCTTTTATGATAGGGTGATACAAAACATCCTCCTTGTAGAAGTTACAATAAAAAAATTAAATCTACAATAACCTATAACAAAATTAATAACAAACTTGTAAAGAAGATGAAAACTAAAACGAATATCTAATATACCCCCGCAAACTTAGAACAGGAAAGAAGCCATGAATTTGGTACAACAATGAGCACAGCAACATGGAGAGAGTGGTTTAGTGAACAAATCAACAACCTGATCCTGCAAAGAAATAAACCGAACGGATAGATCCTTGACAACTACTTTCTCTCGAATAAAGTGATAGCTGATCTCACTGTGCTTAATGCGAGCATGAAAAATGGGATTACTGGCAAGAGATATAGCAGAAACATTGTGACACTGGAGGATCAGGAAGGTACCCCAGCCTAGATAGAACTAGCCTTAGACAAAAGATCCCTTATAGATACGTTTGCTACAAATTTAATCTTTTATTAAAACCAATTTAATCATATTAAACTGATTATAAATATTAAACTAATTTCTAATCTCATTAGCAACTTATGATCTTAGGTCTATGTGAATCATATTTTAAAATTATTTTAAACAATGATTTTACCTAAGTTTGCATGTACTTCTGAATTACTGATTTTAATTTCTAATTTCATTTAATTATAACTATTATAAAATAAATGAAACAGGTTAAAACCATACATTGCATCGTATGACATACTTTATAAAACTATAACAATTATAAAATTATCTAAAGTAATGTCACGCATCATGCAATTCCCATTTCATTACTATATATGCATAACACTTATATATTAAGGTAGTGAAATAAATAACATACAGACTATATATTATAACTATTATAATATAAATGATGCATGGTTATGTTATTAATGCGTGCAAGTGTATGTATAACACTTATATTATATGATGCATGGGCATGCTATAAAATTAAATCATGTAATATTACAACATTTATAATATAAATGATGCATAAATAATGCACAACTTATGGTAGGATTTTATTATATGACATACATTATGACATATATAACATAATTAAACCACACATCATATGCATAATTAAATAGCAATTATGGAGTGGGATTGGACTTCTAAAGAATTAATTAAATTAATATAACATTTATATTAATTTAATTAATAAAAAAACTAACTGTTATATTAGAAAAAAGTCAAACCGGTTATAAATAGGTGAACTGAGTCTTGAAACAACACGAACCGGACCTCCAGCAACCGAACCGCCCTCAAACCGCTCGAACCAAGTGAACCGAACCCGAACCAGCTCCAAAAAAAAACCAAACCGCGTGCAAACCGGCACTGAAACACGCTTCTCCCCATCTCGAAGCGTCCCAACTCCGTGCCCTAGCATCGCGATGCCATGGAAAAGAACTCTGTTCGTCACATAGTAGCTTCATGACGCTCATGAAGGTTGCCTTTTCTTGATCCTCAGGCACAATCATGATTTAATTGTACCCTACATAGCCATCTAAGAAGCAAAAGAAATCAATCTCTACTAATCTGTCCAACATTTGATCAATAAATGGCAACAAAAAGTGATCCTTCTTAGTAGCTACATTGAACTTCCTGTAGTCCATAGATATTTTCCAACTTGTAACCGTAGCGTTAGAATGCGCTCATTGTTTTAGTTTTTTCAAAACTTTCAATAGAGCGTCTTCTTTTTCTTCTGAGAGTTTTGCTGAAATAATCATAGGTAAAGTATTGTTCTCACCAAGGAATGCATATTTCAGGTGGGTGGGGAGCGCTTTCAATTCCAAAACTGGCAATTGCTCGAGCAAAGGCTTGATTTTGCCTTCTTGATTCTTCAAGCCCAAAGGTTCAAAATTCTTTTGCATGTCTTTTACCGTATAACACGATTCCAATGTTGCGTTCGCCTCATCCTTCAGTTCCATTGCTTCCCCAACTTCGAAATCCAACCTACAAGGTCAATCCTCTTCCAATTCAACTGTTTGGCATGCATTTATCTCATCAGGATATTCCATCGCCTTAAGAATGTTAAACTTCATCGTCTGGCCATTAACTTGCATGGTGATTTTACCCTTGTACACATCAATTTGGGTTCTTCTTATGGAGAGGAAGGTTTTTCCCAAAACGTTAGGTACATCTTTATTTGCTTCATAGTCTAATATAACGAAATTAGCTGGAAAGATGAATTTATCCACCTTTACGAGCACATATTCTAATTTCCCTTCTAGATGCACCAAGGAACGGTCTACCAGTTACAAAGTAATTGTTATGGGTACAAGTTCTCTCATTTCTATGTGTTTAAAGATTGATAATGGCATGAGATTGATGCTGGCTCCAAGGTCGCATAGGGCTTTCCCTATATAAATTCCTCCAGTGAAACTCCCTGGATCTCGCATTTTTAGTGGAATACTTTCTTGTATAATGGTGCTACATTCTTGTGTCAGTGCGACAGTCTCATAATTTCTCATTTTTCATTTCTTTGAGATGATATCTTTTAAGAATTTGGCGTAAGATGACATTTGTTCCAGCACTTCGATGAGTGGAATGTTAATATGCAACTATTTTAACACTCCAAGGAAGCATTGAAATTAGTTCTCATCATTCTTCCTCTTCAACCTTTTTAAGTATAGAGGGAATTGCACCTTATTTGACGCCTTTGAAGTAGAAGCTGTCATAGATGAGTCTCAGCTTTCCTCTTGCTTTTCATGCGATGATACCTTTGTTTCCTTTATTGGTCGCTTGTCAATCTTTTCATCAAAAAAAGGTCTATACGCTTCATTAGTAGGCTTCATTGACTTTTCCTTATGATCTTCTTTCATTATGCTACCACTTCTCAATGTCACCGTGTGACATTATTCTTTGTCTGAACTTGAGGAACTTCAGTGTTGCTTAGTAGTGAGCCTTGTGGTATGTTTTTCAATTCTCTAGTGATCTGCCCCATTTGAAGTTCAAGATTTTGAATGGACAACGCTTGACATTGCAGAACCGCCTCATTTTTATGTATGTATTCTTTTAACAAATTTTCCAAAGGTGAAGTTACTGGTTGTTGCGATGAGCTTGTTGCCAGTTGATGTCCATGTTGTCCTTGATGGAACCTAGGTGGTCCATCTTTAGGGGCATTATGATGGTTGCCGTATACTTGCTGATTTCTGCCCCAAGGGAAATTCGGGTGGTTTCACCAACTGAGATTGTAGGTATTTGAAAACAGATTATTTTTTACAACGTAGACAGATTGTAGATTGTGCGGGTATTCCTCGAGCGAATCAACTTCTTCGTAGAGAATGCAGTTCTTGTTGGCGATCTGAGTAACCACATTTACTTGCCCATTTCCAACGCCAGTTTTTGTCATTGCCATTGCATGCAGCAAACTAGTCATCGCATTCACCTACGGTTGTAGTGATGCAATGGCATCATTACTTTGTCCACTTCTTCCTCTCTCATTCGATTGTGAGCCATATTTGCTCTCTTTCTAGTCCTCATGATTATTTGAGATGCGATCAAGGATGTTTTTAGCTTCAACATAAGTTTTATCCAATAAAACACCTGTTGTGACATAATTTACGACAGTTTGGATGCTGAATTCAAGCCATAACAAAAAAATCTCCATTTGAAAATAATCAGGGAGTCTATTATGTGGACAATCTCTTACTAGCCTTCTGAATTTCTCCCATTCGTCACTTAATGCTTCGTTTTCTTCCTGTTTAAAATTTATGATTACCCTTCTCCTTCTTGCATTTTCTATAGGTGGAAAATATTTCTTCATAAACTTTTCCTCGACTTGTTCCCATGATGTGAGCCCTAATCTTTTGTCTTTTTTTCCTATTTGCTTTTCTTCTTCTATAAAAGGTCCTCTCAATCTCTGGGTCGTATACTAGCTCAAGTGTTGATCCTTTGCTCATAAAACGTTTGTACTACTTTCACAGATCAAGGTACAATACACCAAAAATCAAGACCTGCAAAAATTATAAACAATAATCTTAGCGCAACTTAGTTACCACAATCCCCGACAGCAGTGCCAAAAACTTGATGCATTCTCGTTATGCAATGAATTAGTTACTATGTGAACCTTACAAACGAATAGTTTTACCTAGTTAGACCGAAGTATAAATCCAACTAGAATCCTGGTCAGTCCAGGGTCAAACTCAGGGATTGCATTCTATCAATGTGTTATCAATGATTGTTTCGATCTTTACGCGAGTCGTTTTGTTAAGTATATGATGAGTTTGTTCCTATTCTATTGCTACAGTAAAATAAATAATGGTGGATGCGATGATAATCTCAATCATAAGCAAACAACCTATCCAGAGAGATTTCGATTTCAAATGAATAAAAGTAGGGTTGAGAAAAATATTCACTAACAATTCCTAAGTAAATGCATATGTCATGTGTTCAAACAAATCACTCAAAAGTATGAGCCTACAATTTTCAGTGCATACAGCCACAATATCTTATTTCTAGAATGCATGTGATAAGTGTTTGATGCAAAAGATGTCTTTATTTCTATAGGTAATCTCTTCTTGTTTTATGAGGTCTAAATATTTTACTCTTTCAAGCATAGATTCATTCTATTTAGAACAATCTTTCGAATTATTCAAATAGTTTATAAAGCATGCATAAAATAAGTTGAATGCACGATTAAGCTTTACTTAGTTCATGTTAGTTGCAATGTTTCTCAACCCATTAAAAAATTAGTTGCTCATGATAAATGGATGAAAAGATGAATAAACAAAATACTGTATATGAATTTATATTGATAAAAGAACTTTTTCAATGGTTTTACACAATATAAAAGGCAACAATAGCAGAAAAAGAGATAGAGATAGAATATCAAGTTGTGGTATACAATTCTTTGCTTCTTCTGGTGTTGTGGATGACTGCCTTGCTAAATTGTGCTGAAGATGAAGTTTCCCCTTTTTCTTCTAAAGGAAATCTTGAGTTCTCACTCAAGATTTTTTCGAGGGCTTGAAAGGAAGTGTTTATGAAGTGAGAAATTGCACAGAGTTTCCTCTAACGTCTTTTTGGTCGTGTCCCTTTGCATGGAAATATCGTGGGTATTTATAGGTATCAAAGGACACTTCTTCTTCTCTCACTAATGATTGAACTGACAAGGTGCATTAATGTCCATACCCTGACGCGTCGTCTACTTCACACCAGAAGTTCATTGGCCCTGCCATGAAGCTTACTTGATAGCCACAAACTCTGATTTAACCTCCACTGCCATATGCGTCATGTTATCTTCTATCGCATGAAGTTATGTGCTCACACCTCACCCCCAAAATTAAAACTATGTTTTTCCTCAAGCATAAGCTAAAGATTTTCTCTAGCAAGTCAATCACCTTCTTCTTTCCTAGATTTCTCAAGGTTGCCTTATTCAAATCCTATGTACCAAAATCTCCTTAATTCTTATCCATGTCTCTTCTTAAAATATTTCTAAAATTTAGGGACCGCAAGTTTAACCTTCAAAAAAACTTTACTTGTTTCCAGGGCATCGCATGATTTATTTCATAAAAAAACTTTTTTTTTTCAACTGGGGTATTTTCAAATGATTTTTATCCTTGCATATTTTAGACATATATATTTTTCTATGACCTTGCATTGATCCGAGTGCCTAGCCTTCGTTTTGGCTTGTTCCCACGTATGTCATGCGGACATCCAACTACGAGCAAGGCGCTCTTTCTCAGTCTAAACTCATGCCCATCTGGCAGCAGAGTTACGATCATTTATTTATGCGTTGATCACGATTCCTACCTTCGTTTTGGCTTGCCTCCATGGTTGTCATGCGGACATCCGACTACGAGTAGGATCCGATTGCAACGTTATGTTTTTTTTTTGTAGTGCCTAAAAAATAGCAAAGTTGAAAATGAATACCGCACCCTCAAATTTAAACGCAGCAATGTCCTCATTGTTGAAAGATTGAAAGAAGTCATGTGATGCTCTTAGGAAGTTTCGTAAAAAGTTAGTTTGAAAGAAAGCTGGCAGACCACTAACTTCTAGAAATATTTCATGAGATGACTGTCCTAAAATTAAGTTGACTCTAGTATATACGAAAAAAATAGAGGCATGCATTTCATCATTGAAATCATAATTGGAAAATAGAAACAATGCAGTGACTTACTAAATTAATCATTGTTAAATGATTGCGCCGACTAAAAAGGATGCGATGATAAAATTATCAAAGTTAAAATAATATGCGATAGAGCAAAATTTGGAATAAACAAAGTCAAGGAGAGATACAACCCTCAAATTTGCTCTGTCGCCCGCATTAATTGTGATCGTATCCTTCTTTGCGGCAAACTGCTTTCTTAGATTGCAGTGGTGGAATAAAGTAGTTACGTCTTTCGTGTAGCTCTTCCGCAGTCGTTCACCACGATCGTTGCAAGGAAAACATTGAGAGGGTCAAATAAAAAAATAGAGTTAGCAAAATTTTTCTTCCTTTTTTTTTGAATGCAGTAGATAACGAAATGATAATAATGGTAAGAAGATAGAGTTAAGTTCATGAATTGAAGATTTCAACGGATACTTTACAAAACTTTCAACCCTGATGAATTTGAATTGCATGATTATGCAGGGACCGCCCACTTCTTTTTCAGTCAAGAGTTCCTCAGGCACACGGAGGCGGCCTTGTGATGCAAGTCTTCTCCGCGATATATTTTTACTCTTTGCCCCTTGACTTTGAATACGTTGGTTCCGTCTTCATTGGATAACTCGACCGCGCCTTGCGGGAATACCTCTCTGGCTATGAAAGGTCCAGACCAACGTGACTTTAATTTCCTAGGGAAGAATCGTAGCCGAGAATTAAATAATAAGACCTTTTGTCCGACATGGAGATTCTTCTCGCATAATTGTTTGTCGTGTCAGCGCTTTGCGCGCTCTTTGTAGATCTTTGCATTTTCATATGTGAGAGTTCTTCATTCCTCCAGCTCGACCAATTGAAGTTTTCTTGCTTCCCCTGCGGCCTTTAAATCAAAGTTTAGCTTTTTCACCGCCCACAGTGCTTTATGCTCCATTTCGAGTGGTAAATGACATGCCTTTTCAAACACCAAATACCAATGCATACGGGGACATGCCTATAGGTGTCTTATAGGCGATCTTGTATGCCCACAAGGCATCGTCTAGATTTGTTACCCAATCTTTTCGTGAAGGCTTCACCACCTTCTCTAATATCAGCTTGATTTCCCGGTTGGACACTTCAGCTTGACCATTTGTCTGTGGATGGTATATGGTGGCTACTTTATGGAGGATATTATATTTTAGCAGCAAATTTTTGATGATGTGATTGATAAAGTGGGAGTCTTCATCACTTATTACGGCACGGGGAGTGCCAAACCAAGTGAAAATATTTTTCTTCAGGAACTTGGAGACTACCACAGCATCGCTTGCGGCGTATGCTACCGCTTCTACCTATTTTGAAATGTAGTCAACGGCTAACATAATATATTTGTGACCATGGAAATGGTCCCATGAAGTCAATGTCCCAAACGTCGAACAATTCTAGTTCTAAAATGATGTTCATGGGCATCGCATGCTTCCATTAAATATTACCCATGCGTTGGCAAACTGTGCAAAACTCCATCACGTAGTCTCTTGCATCCTTGAATATTGTTGGCCAATAATACCCACTTTGTAATACTTTCACTACTGTGCATTGACCTCCAAAGTGCCCTCCATATGGCGAGTCATGACATTGTGATAATATATGTTGGCGAGCAGCATCTGGTATACACAGGCGCAAAATCTGGTCTAACCCCCTCTTATAAAGATTTGGCTCATCCCAATAATATGATCTGCATTCATGTCTAAGCCACCTCTTTTGGTGGTTTGTATAGTCTTTAGGAAATTGTTCGCAAACCAGAAAATTGACCACGTCCACATACCATGGCAATTCTTCAATTTTAAATAGCTACTTGTTTGGGAAAGTTGCGTTCACCTCTGATTGATTGTGGTCAACTTCAGCATTTTCTAATCTGGATAAATGGTCTGCAACCTAGTTCTCCATCCCTTTGCGATCGATAATTTCTGTGTTGAATTCCTAGAGGAGGAGAACCCATCTGATCAATCTCGGCTTCGCATCTTTCTTCGTCATCAAATATTTTATCGTCGAGTGGTCAGTGTGAATGATTACTTTAGAAAGATGCCCAAGGATAAATACAATGATTACAATGATGAGGTACAGTATCAACGCTTCATAGATATGCTAAAACAGTTGCATATTAACATTCCGTTTATTGAAGCGATTGAACAGATGCCCAAGTATGCAAAGTTTTTGAAGGATATAGTGCGATGAAGAGAAGCACTGGTAAGTTCGCAACGATGGCTTTAACACAAAGTTCAAAATATATAGTCCCAACGAAAATGCGCAACCCTGGAAGTTTCACTATACCTTGCTCTATTAGAGGGTTATACATCGGTCAAGCGCTTTGCGATCTCAGGACCAGCATCAACTTGATGCCCCGGTCAATTTTCAAGCAGCTGAACGTGGGGCAGCTAGTGCCTACGACGGTGACTTTCCAATTAGCGGATAGATCTTGTGTGCATCCAGAAGGGAAGGTGAAGGATGTTCTAGTTACAATCGACAAATTTATATTACCAGCAGACTTCATCATCCTGGACTATGAAGCAAATAAGGATGTACCCGTCATACTGGGATGACCATTCCTATCCACTGGTCGCGCCCAGATTGATGTGTACAAAAGAGAGATCACGCTGAGCATGAATGGACAGAAGCTCAAGTTTGACATTATCTGAGCCATGAAGTATTCTGAGGAAGAAGACCTCAATGAATCTGACGATGAAGCAAGTTTGAATGAAGAAGAAAAGTTTGAAGATGAAAATGAAGATGAGAATGTGATCGCATCCATAGTAATATGCAATGCGATCATGGAAAAAACAACCAAAGAAAATGAGATGATCGCATTCGAAGAAGACAAGCTGACAATGAGTGAAGAAAGAAAAACAACAAAACTATCCTTGGAACAACCACCAACAATAGAACTGAAGACCCTTCCAAACCACCTGATGTATGCTTTTCTGGGGCAGAATGAAAAGCTACCTATAATAATTTTCTTTGCACTTAATGAAGATCAAGAAAATGCGCTGCTGAGCATCCTGAGAAAGTATGTAAATGCAATTGGCTGGACGCTCACAGACATTAGAGGAATCAGCCCCGCATACTGCATGCATAGGATTCGACTCCAAGAGAATCACAAAGGATCGATCAACATCAACGCAGACTCAACCCTACGATGAATGAGGTCGTAAAGAAGAAGATAATCAAGTGGTTAGACGCGGGAATTATCTATCCAATAGCCAACAATACGTGGGTCAGCTTCGTGCAATGCGTGCTGAAGAAAGGAAGGATGACGATAGTCCCCAATGCAAATAACGAATTAATACCAATGAGAACCATCACTAGATGGTGGATTTGCATGGACTACCGCAAACTAAATGCAGCAACAAAGAAGGATCACTTCCCTTTGCCTTTTATCGACCAAATGCTAGACCGCCTAGCTGGAAATGATTTCTACTGTTTTTCTACTGTTTTTTTTATTGCTCCTAAAGATCAAGAGAAAACCACATTCACCTGCCCGTATGGAACATTCGCATTTCGACGCATGCCGTTCGGTCTATGCAATGCGCCGAGTACTTTCCAAAGGTATATGATCGCCATCTTTTCTAAATATCTTGAAGACTCTGTAGAAATTTTCATGGACGAATTCTCGGTGTATGGCCAAACATACGAAGTCTCTCTCAATAACCTGGAGAAGATATTGAAAAGATGTGAAGAGACGAACCTTGTGATGAATTGGGAGAAATGTCATTTCATGGTAAAAGAAGGTATTGTGACTGGGCACAAGGTGTCTAAGGATGGGCTGAAGGTGAACAAGGCAAAGATTGAGGCGATTGAAAAGCTTCCACCTCCAACAAATGTGAAGGTTGTCAAGACCTTCTTAGGACACGTTGGCTTTTATAGACATTTTGTCAAAGACTTTTCAAAGATTGCACGACTACTGAGTGCGTTGCTGGAAGCAGATAGAAAGTTTGACTTTGATGACCAATGCCTCAACGCATTCAGGATTTTGAAGAACGCATTAACAACCGCACCTGTGTTGATCGCACCGGACTGGACACAACCCTTTGAACTAATGTTCGATGCAAGCGGTTATGCAATGGGAGCTGTGCTGGCGCAAAAGAAAAAAACAATGCTACATCCCATCGCATATGCGAGTAAAACCTTGAACCCTGCTCAAACAAATTACACGACCACAAAAAGAATTGCTTGCGGTGATATTTGCATTGGAAAAATTCAGAGCTTATTTTCTGGGATAAAGATACTTGGGCATCTTTCTTCTATTTATCCTCTAGTCAACGCAATCTCCGGCTCCATCGCAATTGAAGAAGACCGGCTAAGCTTCTTCTTCTCCTCCGCCACAGTTCTTCAGCTCCGCAATGTCACAACTTGACATTGCTTTTTTCCCGTACCCTCTGGGTTGCACGGGAGTTCCGTTGAACTCGGCAGTACCCCTTGTGGTCTATTCTTGAGTTCACCCGTAATCTGGCCTATATGAATTTCCAGGTTGGGGATAAACGTTGCTTGATTTTGAAGCATTGTTTCATTCTTTTCAATATATTGCTTCAACAAACTCTCCAAGGAAGAAGATTGCGGTGCCGGCGAACTGCTGGGTTGATTTTGCGTTTGACTGTTGGTTCATGAGGAAAATCCGGGTGGCCCTTCTTTTTGCGCCACTAATTGAAAATTTTGCTGTTGATTTTTCCACGCGAAGTTAGGGTGGTTTCTCCACCCTGGGTTGTACGTTTTTTAAAACGGATTATTCTTCACAAAATAGACCGACTGTGGGTTTCTTGGGCATTCCTTCATTAGATGGCCTTCACCGCAAGTAGCACAACTTGCGGTTGTCTGGTTGATTGCGTTGACTTGCCCACTATGGGTTCCTGGGCTACTGATTGCGATTCCCTGTATCAAGTTCATCATCGAAGTCATTTGGTTCTGAAGGGATGCGATGGCCCCGTTATTCGCGTCACTGTCCTTGATTCTTAATCTTTGATCGCTTTCTCTCCAGTCTTCATGATTTTTAGAAATGCGATCAAGGATATTCTTGGCCTCATCGTAAGTTTTATCTAGCAGACCTCAAGCTGCTGCCGCGTTGACAGCTGTCTGCGAAGCAGGGATCAATCCGTGGTAGAAAATTTCCATCTGTATATGTCGTCCAAGCGTCGCTGAGCGATTCGACAATATCCTGTTCAAAATTGATGTTCAACTTCCTTCTTCTGCCGTTCTCCATCAGAGGGAAGTACTTCTTCATGAATTTCTAGACTACTTGTTCCCATGATGTAATCTCCCCTGGTTCGAGAGAATAAGCCCATTTTTGTGGCTGGTCACACAACGAAAATGGAAACAATGTTAATCGAACTTCCTCAGCGGAGATGTTTGGGAACAAAAAAGTGTTGCAGATTTCAATAAAACTTCGAAGATAGGCATGCGGATCCTCGTCACGCCTTCCACCAAACTGTCCGGTCATTTGAATCATCTACAACATAACCGATTTCATTTCAAACCTTGATCCATCCAAAGCTGGGTTCATGATTCCTGGGGAGAAATCATATAGGTTGGGCGGTGCATAGTCCCGAATGGGTCTATTACGGTCATTCGCTAGGAGGATGGGGTTGGCTATTATATTATTTGCGTTTGCGGCCCTTTCTTCCGATTGTTCCACCATTTTTGGAGTTCTGTCTTCTTGTTGTTGGCGGTTGTTTCTCAATCTTCATTAGAACGTTCTTTCAATCTCTGGGTCGTAATTCGCCAGAGATTGAAAGCTGCAAAGAAAATAAGAAAAATTACCGTTAGCATGATGTATTGTCGTAGTCCTCGGCAAAAGCGCGAAAAACTTGATGCGTTGTTTAATGCGATGTAATAATGGTGTAGAATGCGATGGTGGAATATGCATTGTGCATATAAGTTTTTTCAGCAAGATCCAAGTATAAATCCTATTGAGTTGCCTGGTAAGCCCAGGGTCGAACACAGGGACTAAGGAAAACAATATGCAATGGTAATTCTAGATCACTTTTCGGTAACAAATAAATCAATGAGTTGGTTGGTGTGTTGTTTAAAGTATAAAGTTTATGCGACGGAGTTGAGAAAAGAGTTAATAATACGAAAGATGCGATGAGTATGCGGGGGAATGGGTTGAGAAAGGATTTAGCTAACACTTCCTAGGATTGCATTCATGTTATGCAATCATGCTACATACATACAATAGTAAGTCATCTCTCAATGCAAATGCTACGACTTCTAGTTTTAGAACGCATGCGATGTATGCGATGATGTCTATAGGACTTACATCTAAGCCTCTACTCTTGCCTATGCGATGACGAATGACACACACATACGCAAGGCGACCGCATACTACCATAACCTATCTCTAGGGTGCATGCGATGCATGTTGGCAAACAGAGCTTATCTCTAAGTTTCTATCCCTTGCTTATGCATATCTAATCTTGCTTTCTCAAGTCTAGATTCTAACCTAGCTCTCTCAAGTCTTAGATTCTTTCTTTAGACTCTCTCTCAAGTAGCTCTAAAGGAGTGATGGACGCAATATAAGACAAGATGATCGCATGCAATGAAAATCCTAGGTCATGTTAGCTAAGTACTTCTCAACCCATTCAAAAGTTTAGTTACTCATGCGCATTATGAAGAGAGTGAACAGATATAGAAATGTAAGTTCCATTCTATATATATATGAAATCGAAGTACAGAATGACAATGTGAAATAAGGATAAAGAGTCTGGTAGCAATTTCTTGCTTCCCAAGGCTTTTACATTGTTTTTCTCTACTCTGCTCAAAAGATATTCTTGCTCTCGCAAGAGTTGGCCCTCTCTATTTTCCACGCTCCCTGGCACTCTCTCGAGCTGACCAGGACGATCTTCCGGCGTCTTTTTCCTTCTCTCGCTTCCACCTTCTGAGTATATGGAAACTAAAAACTAAGGCTAACTATCTTCTATATGGCTTAGCTGGAATGAAAAACCGAACTGCTTCAATGAAGGTGGCCTTCAGTATTTATAGGGCTTCAAGGTGAAGAGCTTTTTCTCTTTTATGATTGCACTGATGGGATGGCATTAATTCTCTGTCTGATGCCCCGAATAATTGTCACTGAAAAGTCGAGTGTACTTGTTATAGTGTCGTTAATGCCTTTTCAACTTAATTCAGAATTGACCATCATCAGCTTTCTGTCCCATCGTGATTTATTAATCTTTCGTCTTGATGTGCCGATTCTATGCGGCCACCTTCTTAAGCAGATTTTTACGAATGCAAACGACCATATACCCTTGCGGTCACAATCTCTTAATGCGCTCGGACGTTAATTTCTTTGGATCGAAATTTCGCCTTGCGCCAACACATTTTCTGCACTAAATACATAAGTTAACTATTTTTAATGCGATGGACGCATGCGATCGCAATGTTACAAACTTAACACTTTTGGACGCAATTTCATATATTTTTACTATCGCAATCCTTCATTGTTTTATAACTTTGCACTGTAATAACGTGCATTTCTGCCCGTTATCACACGATGCGAATCCAATTTTGGTGTCAGGAATTTTCTTCTACAGTGACATCTTATGATCGCATGAATAGATTTCTGCATTCACAAAGCACGATTTTTATAACTTTTGGATTACGAGATTGTGTTCATATGTGATCGCATAATATAATTAATTCGATGATTTTTTTGTCAAGTTGTTGCACTTTTCATGATTTTTCCTAATTGTCTTAGGGAAAAGAGATAAAATAACTTAACAAGAGTTTTTTTATTAGGTCATCCTTCAACAAGAGTTGCTGATGGAGCTGGAACATTTGGTCAACCACATCCTTCTCAAGAGTTGAGAGAGCCTTAACATAGTGGGAGGATTGTTCAACAACTTGACCGTTACATAGGTTTAACAAAAACTTAGGTCGTCATACCTGATGATGGCTTAAAGGATCCATTGACCTTTAAACATTCAATGGAAGATGTAGACCGAGACCAGTGGATCCAAGCCATGGACCTGAAAATGGAGTCTATGTACTTCAATTTAGTTTGGGAACTTGTAGATCAGTCAGATGGAGTAAAATTTATTGGTTATAAATGAATCTACAAGAGGAAATAAGACTAAGCCGGAAAGATACAGACCTTTAAGGCTCGATGTGTGGCAAAATAGTTTACCCAAAGAGAGGGGGTGGACTAAAAACCTCCTATCCTATTGTCATGCTAAAGTCGATTAGGATACTCTAATCCATAGTCACTTTTTATGATTATGAAACCTGGAAAATGGATGTCAAGATAGCCTTTCTAAATGGCAATCTTGAAGAGAGTATCTATATGGCTCAACCAGAGAGGTTTATTGAATATGGTCAAGGACAAAAGGTTTGCAAGATAAAATAATCCATTTATGGATTAAAGCAAGCTTCTAGATCCTGGAATGTAAGATTTGATACTGTGATCAAATCTTATGGCTTTGAACAGAACGTTGGGAACCTTGTGTTTACAAAAAAGATTATCTGTAGCATTCTTGGTGTTGTATGTTGATGATATCCTACTCATTAGGAAGGTAGGATTCCTGGATGACATTAAGAGATGGTTAGCAACACAACTCCAAATGAAATATTTGGGAGAAGTACAATATGTTCTTGGAATCCAAATCTTTTGAAATCGCAAGAACAGAACGCTAGTCTTATCTCAGGCATCATATATAGACAAGATGTTGTATAGATATAAAATGCATAATTTCAAGAAGGGTTTACTGTCTTTCAGGCATGGAATTCCCCTGTCTAAAGAACAGTGTCCTAAGACACCTTAAGAAGTTGAAGATATGAAACGTTTCTCTATTGATGCTATACAGTCAGAATTGTCAACAATTTTTCAGTTCAATCTTAGATATGGTCATTGGACTGCCATTAAAAACATCCTCAAGTATCTTCAGAGAACGAGGGGCTATATGCTTGTGTATGGTGCCAAGGATCTGATCCTTACAGGATACATTGACTCATATTTTCAGACTGATATACCAAAACAATAAGCATTCGGTTTTTCTTGAATCCCATCTAGAGAGAGATCCCACTAAGGGCATTCGGAGTTTTGGTTGAGGAAGACCATAGTCATCCATCATCATCTTGAAGCTATCATCAATTTTGCAATGGAATCTGGTATGTTATTCTTGACAATTTGACATGAATGATCATAGGGTTTATCTATTCAATATAGATATAAAGAATTTAGGCTAACCATTCATACTTGTTTTTCATTTTTGCCCAAGCCACCCATGTATTTTTATCGCACACATAAAATCTACCAAGCCAACTTCAAAATCCAATCTTTTCATTCTTCTTCATTGTGAGTAGCATCATGAGCCTTTGCATTTTAATATTGGACAAGAAGAAAATATATGTTTATATAGAAAAAGATAGGAGACGTTCAAGAATTGAGAGAGGAGAATATGGGGATGTGGAGAGTATAGGGATGTTGTGGAAACGTAACATTCTTATTCTAAGATGTTTAGTAGACTTTGATGATTTGTTTCATTTTCAAGGAGTTTCTCAAGAAACGTAACATTTAAATTTCTCCTTAAATGTAATAATATCAATGGAATAAATAAGACTTTTCAATTTGCTTTTGAGTTTTTATTTAACAAATTTTAAAATTGTCCAATTTGCCACTAATGCAATAGTTAGAATGATTAAAATAAAAGCTTCTCCCTATAACCCCTTTGATATATTCTATAGATTATTATTATTATTATACACAATCTACGTAAATCTTTGGTAGAGAGAATAAAATTTAGAATAGATACAAATAAAATGGGTCCTATTGGATTTTATGAATCTTCAATGTCGTTTGATTAAGAAAAACAATAACTTGAAAAAATTCAGACTACCCCCAAATGTAGGTATTTTTTCTACCAGCTTTATTGTTTGTTTTATTCCTTGTTATTGATTTTGTTGTAATAACGTGTATGAATTGTGACAATCTGGATTGGATAATCCTTTTTTCACTTATTATTTAAATTGGTTTTGTTTTATTTATAAAAAAAGTTCAGAGTATAAGTTGTGAGAGTCTTAAATGGAGTATTTTCTAAATGTTTGGAACTTAATTATATTGTTCAAATTTCAAATCGAGGACTATACTGATATAATTAAACTTCATGATGCAAAAATTTAAATTTGTCTCTATTTTTTATTATTTGAGTTCAGCAACATGCAGAGGAAGGTTAGAAGTTCATATTAATTTAAAGATAGAAAATATGACATATTTTATGATCCATAGACTTTATCAATACTACATGTAATATCACTCAAGCTAGCTTAAATTCATAGGTTACACATTAAAATATCAATATTAAACACTCTTCTACATTTGTGGTCTTTTTTTTTTTTTTAATTCAAAAAACTAGAAATCAATATCAATTATAGAGAAGAAATGGTATTATACACAGAGCTTCCTACTTCAATGCCATATTAAATTATCCTTAATCTCAAAAGCTAAATAGATGGGTTAAGCTCCCCAACTCTCGTCCTTTAGGCCGACAATGAAAAATTCCACCTCGGATAGACTTGGGATTTGATTAGACAACATTCAAACTTTGTTTGGAAGTAAGAAAAGAAAGAAATGGTTCACGTTTGTCGTAGCCAATTATGTTGGCGCTTTTGAATGGAAGGATGAACGAATGCCCTCATTTTCGACTCACTCTCGTTTAAAGGAAATTTGACCCCTACCCACTTCCTTTAATTATACCAAAGAAGTTTCCTAAAAGTGAATAATCTTGATGGATATTGAGATACAAATGATGTATAAAACAACATATAAATCAACTTTATTTTGACATGAGTTACACCACACAATAAATAATGTTTGCTAAATTGTTAGCAAACAAAACATAAAGACAACAAAATTAACATAAGAAATTAAACTTAAAACACACAACACATAAGGGGAAAAAAATCTAATTCAAGGGCATTGGAAATCTGGTGGAACTTTCGTACCACAATTATTAAGGAACAAAGTAAGTGAAATTGGTATTTGGGTAAGGTCAATGCCCAACACACTTGCTTTAATGGCAGTGCAAAGGAAAATTCCAGCTTCAAGATCAGCAATGCCTTGAATGAGAGAGCAACAAGGAGCAACAGGTGGTTGGCCAAGAATGACTTTGAGCAAATCATTGTTGAGCAATTTGGCACAAAGGCCAATCTTAATGGCATCTTTAGGACATTTTTCATTGGGGGAAGAAGGAGATGTGGGAGGAGGAAGAATAATAGATAATTTTGGTAATTTTGGTAGCTGTGGCTGTTGAAATTTGGGGTTTTGAAGAGAAAAACTTGTGCATGTGGTTGTGGAAAGTGTAAAGAAGAGAAGATTGAAGGAGAGGAAGAATTGGAAATGAGAAAAATAAGCTTCTGAATAACCCATCTTTTAATCTCTCTCTATTATGTTTGGTTTTAACTATGAATGTGGGAATTAAGTCTATTTCAAATGAAGAATGAGACGAAGCTTATTATATACACCTTTTATAGAAGGAGATGGCTAAAGGCAGAGAGTTTTTAATTATATATTAATGTTTTTATATATTCACATGAAGAAACTAAACTATATTTTAAGAAGAATTGATACTATTAACAAAGGCTTGAGACCCATAAAAGATTTTAGTGGAAGACCATTACCATTAGATCAATCATTGAAGAGGAATCTTGTAGAATCTTATTATAAAACTTCTATATATAGCTTAAGTTCATTAAATTTGGAAAAAAAATATCGATTTAAATGTCTAAATTTTGGTTGTATCAATTAAAAAATTATAAGATAATAATTGAAGCAAATTAAACGCCTTAGATTATATTCATTTACGATCCCATGCATGTTATGTTTAAAAAAACATAGTGTGAAACCATTTATTAATGTTACGTTTGAAATTCATCTATGTGTCACTTTTTGCACACTTCTTCAAATCTCAAACTAATAGAATTGATGATTAGAATTGATGAATTAACAATTTTTAAGGGACATCCTAACTGAGAAAATAAATTGATTCGCATATAAAAATTTTGGAGTTTTATTGATTAAAAAAAAATATATATAGGTTTGAGTCATCTAACGTGATATTTGCCTACCAAATGTAAAGAATATAATGATGTAAATTGATACGATGATGAAAGTTATTTGAGCTCAGAAAGGTTAATACCCATTTTCTCTTTTATTCGTTATTATAATGTTCGTGTTACATCGTTACACGAACTTCTATAAATACCTTTGATGTAAGAAGAAAATATAATAATTTTTTTTTAAATATTGTTTAGATGAAAATGCAATTTGGAAGAACATTTTTTTGTCCATAGACAATCTACACCCACTTTAGTCAGTTTCATTGCTATTGAGTTTCAATTCCAGTTGTAAATTAAATCTTAACTAATTTGAGATTGGTGAAAAAGAATTTTAGAAATACTATTATTTGTGGTCGAATGTGTTAGAACTAAATGTCAATCGTTATTGTGCCGTGGAAAGGTTCACAGTCTAAAAAAACAAAATTCGACGTGATCTTGGTGCTAAATTACGTATATTGGTTTTTTTCTCAAGGTTAACATAACTTCCCAACTCAAGCATGTACTCACTAGAGAAAAGAATAGAATTGTCGATTAGGATGCCTGTTTTGCTTTGAAGAGTATGGATGACAATGAGGAAAAACAATAAGAATAGAAAAATCGGATCTATATTTTCTGAAAAAAACTCACTGATTTTCAAGACGATGAAGAGCGGTTAGGGCATCCAACGGATGAAAAACGAGCATAAAGAAAAACAAACAAAAATATTTAATTAGATTCAATAGTTATGAATCTGATATTAATGGAAACGTGAAAATGGTAAAATATGGAGGGGTAATAAAAAGTATACTTTCAATTGTATTAAAAAAATGACATGTATAATTTCAATTTTTAGATATGTTTTGCTTTAAAATTAAATTTTCTGTAATTGTGTCTAAATTCATATTGTATAACGAAAAATATATTATTGATACCAGCTTTTAATACTTGATAATCATAAAAACAAAGTTTAAATAATATGTATAGACTACATGAATAAAAATTTTACAAATAATTATACACTATTTTAAACTTTAAATTAAAATTTTAACATTTCAGTGTACAACACGTATTGTTTACTAGTACTAATTCAAACAACCGAAACCAAATTAAAATCTACTATTTTGGACTAATTAAAATTGAGAATTTTTATGTAAACTGAACGAATCAACTCATATATATACTCTTCAAAATCAATCCAATCAATTTTATTGATTATTCTCGAATTTTTAGTTTCTACTTTGAACTCTAATATGAGTTTTGGTGGAAGAATAAGAATATTGAAATATTAATATATTTGTGAGTGGAGTTCCAGATGCAAAATAGATTTGATATGGATTGCAATAAAGCTGGCAAATATTTATGGTAATTTAGTTCGATTTTAGACTAATCATTTGTGTTTGGTAATGGTAAAAGCTGGTTAAAGCTAACATTAAAGTTATCCCAAATAATTTGTATCCAAGAATTTAAATTGAATGTTGGAAAAATATAGGGTGGATAACGTGACATTCAGGTGATGTTAGAATAAATTTATTCAAAATTAAGTAGATCCTGACAGTCCTTCAAAACAAGCAATTAAGAGTCTCTTTGATAATGTTTTCGTTTCCTACTTTTTGTTTCCCATTTTCTGTTTTTAGTTTCCCATTTCTTCTTTTTTCAGAACAAGAAACAAGAATATATTTGATAATTATTCTTGTTTTCTGTTTTTTTAAAAGAAAAAAACAGAAACTGTTTTTTTTTTTTTTGCTTTTTTTTTTTTAACAATATAATATAAAAAGAGAAGATATATCATACTTTAAATATTGAAAAAGATATCATCAAAAGTTTATGTCATCTAATACAAGTAAGACCCGATGAAAACTAAATATAATAACAAATTGCATCATATTCTTTATATGTTGCCCAAATTTGATTGTCACCGTCACTTTTAATCGAGTCATTTGTCTTAAATGATGTCAAGTCAAATCTAACTTAATTATGTTATTATGTAAATGTCATTGTTGTCAAATATTAAAGTTAAGATAATGAATGCTTTAGTCGGCAAAATTTATATATATTATAAAAGTCTCCTCGATTACTGATATACTAAAATATTAAAATTAAGATAATATATAAACATGCATATTGCAAAATTTAATATTCAAAAGTTAAATATAGAAAAGTTAGTATACATAAAGAAAATAAATAAAATATAAAAAACAAATAATAAATAAAAGTACCTTGAGAATTGAAATTTGAAATATAAAAAAATAAAGGTTCCCTAAACTTTTATGAAAGTAACAATTTAGTCCATAAACTTTGGTTTGTAACGATTTAGTCCTTATATTTTTAATTTTGTAATTATTTAGTCCTTAAACTTTAGTATGTAATAATTTAGTCCCTAACGTAAGTAAATTTATCAAAATTATATGTCAACTTTTATTATTTTATGATGGATATTTTATATTTTATGAAAATATTGAATCTCTAATTAATTTATTGGTTTGTTTATGCAAGAGAATTTGTTAAATCTTAACACTAATATTTAAAATAAGGACTAGATTGTTACAAATTTTAAAGTACAATGACTAAATTATTGCATTATAAAATTTAAGGATTAAATTTTCACAAAATTGAAAGTTGAGAGACTAAATTTTTACAATCCAAAGTTTAGGAATTAAATTGTTACTTTTAGATAAGTTTAGGGACTAAAATACATACATATTGAAAATTAAAATAATATATAAATCTAAATAATTGAGAATTTTAAAATTCAAAACTAAAATAAAATATAAATATAGCATTTTTTTTGGTAAATATAAAATTAATAAATAAAATATGAAAGATGGAAATAAATATAAAAGAAAAAAAAAAATAAAAGTGTCCATTTTAAGAATTGAACACCCAACCAAGAGATGGAAGGAAATTATAGACATGCAAAATTATCAATAGGCCAAGAATGCATGTTAAAAAAAAGAAGTAAGAGTTTAATATAAGACAGAAACGATTGATGCGATTTCATAAAAACGACATGAAGTTTAAATTCTTATTAAATTTCGTAAGTTTAGGGAAATTTGTCCATGGATCGATGTAGTGCCTTAATCGGGCATCATTATATGTTATACATTGTGTGATTATAGTTAATATATATCATTCTAAAGGGTAATAGAACAAAACATTATCAATCTCACCCTTATCAAAGTTAGCTCTTTACTCTTCATCCAACCTCAAAAGAAACACAAACACCATCAAAACAACATCAAAAGCATCCATATCATCCATGGATATAAATTGTTGGTGCAAAATTTTCAGATCCCCAACTCGGTTTGCACCTGCAAGATGGTGTTGGCCGAGTCCCTCAACCGTCTCGACTCCTCCTCAGTTAGATGCACATTGGTGATCCCCAATACTCCACCCCTCCCGAGCTGCGCAGGCAGGCTGAGGAACAGGTCGCCACCGTCAATACCATACAACCCTTTTGCAAGGACAGAGACGGGGTGGATCCTCCGTTGGTCTCGAAGGAGTGACCGAGCCAAGCTCGCCACGGAATAGCCGATTGCCCATGATGTGTAGCCCTTAAGGCTTATGACTTCATAAGCCCCGCCAATGACCTCTTTGTGAATTTTCTCTAATGTTTCTTTCTCGTAGGCGATTTGTTGATTCTTTAGAAAGCTTAGTATTGGCACTCCGCCTACACTTATGCTTGACCATAATGCTACTGAACTGTCGCCGTGCTCTCCCACTATGTATGCCTTCAAACACATATATAATCCAATCCTCTATTTTTTAGCTTCATGATTTAAATATCAATGCTATTTTCTACAAATTCATCTATGGTTTGATGCATAATTTAAGCACCTAGATTATGGTTTGAATTATACTTGGGTGAATTTATTTCTTCATTTTGGTAACTGAATTCTCAAAACGCGGTTTTTCTTTTTCCTTTTTCTAATTTCTGTCCACCAACATTCAAAATTTGAATGTTTAAATACTAATGGGTTGAAACGATTCTATTTTATTCAGTTTAATAGTCAAACCGAATCAAACCGAATTTTCTAATATTAAAATCAAATCAAATCAAATGAATTTATTGGTTCAAATCGAACCGAATCGAGCCGGTTTGGTATTTTAAAAAAATCTATGTTACATCTTTTTAATTAAAAAACGGTTCGGTTCAATTTGGTTTTATTTTTTAAATTAAAAATGATTCGATTTTAAATTCGATTTACTCTTTCACTTCGATTTAAAATTTGATTTTCAAAATTGAAACCGAACCAAACCAAATTAATTCGGTTTCAAAATTTTTTCAAACAGGACCGAACCATATTTTTCGATTTCACTAAGTTTTCAATTCAGTTCAGTTCGATTTTTGCGGTTTGAATTGTCACCCCTAAATACTACTTTAGTTTCTATATGTTTGGTTTGAGTTCATTTTTATTATATACTTTCAAAATATTCCTTTTGGTTCTTATACTTTTAACTTTAGTTTAATTTGGTTTCTATACTTTCAAAATGTTCATTCAGGTCCTTATACTTTTAAGAAGTGACCATTTTTATCCCATCATTTTCACTTTTACTTCATTTTTAAAGGTTCAAAATGACCACTTTTCAAAAGTTCAAGAACCAAAATGAACAAAAATTTAAAATATAAGGTCCAAAATGAACATCTTAAAAGTACAAGTATAAAAATGAATCAAAGTTAAAATCACACGTACCAAAGTAGTATTTAAACCTAAAATAGATTTTTTTTTTCATTTATCTTTGTTTTGCTTTTAATAAGTTTGATAGAGGTGAATATTGGTGAAGAAATATTAGGTGGAACATTGGTTATTTATTTTGATTAAATTACAAATTTGGTTCCAATGGTTAGGAGAATGTTAGAATCTACTCCTTTTGTAAAGGTTAAAATTTGTCCACCTAATTTCATAAAATCTCATAAATGGTCCTAGGGTTTGATAAACCCCTCCTAGAATTTTATAAACCATAAATACAAAATTTTAGTTATAACTAAATTCTAACTTCCTTCAATCATAGAGATCAAATTTATAATTTAAACACAATTTTTTTAGTTTAATTACAAGTTTATTCTTTGAACTTGTTAGATTATATTATAAATTTCTAAGGCAGCATTTGGTACCCATCTGATTTTTTATTTTTTAAAATTAAACCTATAAACACATTTTCATTTTTAAATTTAATGTTTTATTATCTATTTTTTAATAATATTATAAAAAAACTAAGTCAAATTTTAAAAATTAAAAAAACAGTTTTTTTTAAAAAAAAAATTTAATACAACTCTTATACTCTTAAAAAATGAAAGAAAATATACTTAATTTTAAAAAATAAAAATGATTATCAAAAGCAGTCTAAATTTGTAGGTTACTTCATAAATTTATGGACTTTAAAAAGTGTTTAATAACATTTTTAATTTCGTGTCTAACAGATTTGGTTTTGATTTTTTTTTTTTTTCTATCTAATAGTTATTTGAGATGTTCTTTTCCACAAATTTTCCCAAAAATAATCAGCACATTTGATACCAATCAACCAAAAACAATTAAATCAAAAGGGAAATTTCTTCAACAAACACCAAATTACCAAAAAAAGCACTGATCAATTGAAGAACGCAGGAGAAATATCAATCGGAAAACTGACCTGAACATCCTGAGCATTGACGTCGAGATGATCAGCGATAAGAAACCTGAACCTAGACGAATCCAGATTCGTTCCCGATCCAATCACTCGATTTGAAGGAAAACCAGAGAGCTTCCAAGCAACATAAGTTAAAACATCCACCGGATTTGAAACGATCAGAAGAATCGTCTCGGGAGAGAACTGAACCAGCGGCGGCACGATCTTCTGAAACAGAGCAACGTTCCTCTGCAGCAGATTCAACCTAGATTCACCGGCGATCTGGCGAGCACCAGCAGTAATAATACATAGATCGGATCCAGCGGTAATGGAGTAATCGGTGGAGGCGCTGATTTTGGTGCGGGGAAGGAAAGCGGCAGCGTGTTGGAGATCGAGCATTTCGCCGCGGAGTTTGTCGGGCTTGGCGTCGACGAGGACGAGTTCGTCGACCAGATCTTGAGTAAGGATGGTTTGAGCGATGGCCATGCCAACGTTTCCGGTGCCGATGACGGAGATTTTGGTGTTGCGCTTTGAAGTCGATGGGGGAGAGGCGTCGCGGATTGGCTTGAAGAAGGCTTGAGAAAGGTCGAGGCCACCTGGACCTAAGGAAGATGTTGAGGAACTCTTCTGCATTGTGAAAAAGGTTTGGAGATTGTGATTGGCGGTGGAGTTGTTGCAGAGAACTTCAAGTGGCGATTGCGATAAAGGAATGAAGAAGAAGAAAGTTGGGAAAGTTGAAGACAGAGAAGAAAGTGTAAGAGCAGTTTTTCAGAGATTTTTCAGCGGTCAACATTCCTTGGGGTTGACGGTTCAACTTTGATTCATTTCATTGGCCACTGTGGGTCCCACTCCCTATTTTTAGGAGAGATTCTCTCTCTCTCCACTAAAATGTGAGAGCTTTTTTTCCCACATGGAAGTATACGAATAAAATTTCTTCTTAGATTGAATTAGGCTCTTTTGATCAAAGATAGAGTTTTAAAACCTATAATAAATAAGAAGTTACACTCAAATTAGTAAAATTATTTTATTTATTCAAAGAATGAAACAAGCTACTACCATTCTTTCTTTTTTATTTTTTTATTTTTGATAAAACATATTAGAAGCAGAACGATTCAAACTCTAATCTTTTCGTCGAGAACATATCCTTTAACGAGTTGAATTATACTTTAAATTGTCTAAAAGAAAACTAATTAGTTAGGCTCTTAAAATGTATATGAGAAAGTTTAAAGAATGATCTTGGAAATTTACTAATTAACAAGTTGAATTAATGGTAAGGATGACATTTATACATTAGGTATATATAATGGTTGACGTGAGCATAAATAAATTAACAATACACCTAATCCTCTTAATTATAAATTATGACATTACATAAATGGTGACATTAGATACATATAGTGGTCGGCATGAGTATAGATAAGTGAATAAGACATCTAGAACATGTTTAGCTCAAGGAGCAAGAGTTGAGAAAGTGAAATTTCACTCCACGTTTGGTTCAAAAAGTTCTTAAACCCATTATGGAGCTTAACGATTAAAAATATTCCATTCAAGACTTGTTAACTTCTTATACTGTAGACTCTACAATTAAACAACTTCACTCTTACCCCCAAACGCTCCTATCTCTTTTAAGGTGAAACGTTTAAATTTCATCTATTCTACTAAAAAAATTATACACGTAATCGGGTGATAATAAATTAAATAATTAATTGATGTTGTAAGTAATATTATGTTCCCTTTTAGTACAACAAATATAGAGATATGAAGATTGAACCTTTCGTGAGACGTAATACATTTGAAGCACTATTGTGCTTATATGTTCTCCAATGTTAGCTAAGTGCTTTGTGTTGCCATAATAATTTTTTAAGAGTATTATTCCATACACCAAAATTCTAGATAGAGAGAGGGAATTCAGATCTCTGTCCCGATTTTAATAATCAAAATTTTGTTTTTTCTTAATTATTTTAAAAAATCCACCTTCTCTTATATGGAATAATTTAGGGGTGTTTAGTTTATTTAATTTTAAAAATAAGTTATTTTTTTTAAAAAAAAAGTTGAAATATTTGACAATTACTTAAAATTGCATTTGAAATCCTGTTAAAGTATGTTTGAAACTATGTTTATCAAAAGAGTTTAAATAAAAATGATTTTTTCGAAAAATACTTTTTCTTATGTCAATCCAAATACGTCCTTAATCAATTTCTATCCATGATAAATGTAAAGCTATTCATTCTCTTTTCATATTTGGATTTGTTGTATTCAACTGAAAATTCTGGACTTTACCGCGAGGAAATTATCAAAAAAAAAAAAAAAGTAGTTTGGACCTTAGGGGCAGTTTAAAAGTTATTTTTATAATTTAGTATGAAAATGGAAAAACATCCATTTTGATAGAAATTTCTATCACATTACACTCAAATGACACTTCAGATTTAAAAAACCTTGTAATTTTAATTTTTTTTTTAAAAAAATATCTAACTTGTTAAGAAATTCAGATCTCTAATCTATTGCGTAAGATCAAATGTCTTAACCAATTAAATTATGCTAAAATTAATTCGAGTAAAAAAATCTTAATGTGTCCTTTCACTATTCTATTCTTTTAAGATCAGTAATTGAAGTTGAATAATTATCGAAAACATATATTACTTTTATCACAATTTTGTGAATAAATTTTCAAAAGGTTAAAAAAATATTTTTCATCCATAGTATCTCTAAACTTAATCTCCAAACCTTTGTAAACTTAACAATTTAATTTTTCTATTTTTAAACTTGTAACCATTTTTAGTCCGTAAATATAGTATGTAATAATTTAAAATTTGTAACCATATTTAGTTGACGTATTTTAATTATCTAGTTATGATAGGTTTATTTTGACATCAAACTTTTTTTAGAAAAATCCACAATATATGATCAATTCATTACAATTTATTATTGTAAATTAAATTAATTAATATAAATAATAAAATTTTGGGATATAATTTAGGACTATTTTCAAATAAAAGAAAATGTATAAACTTATAACAAATATAGTAATTTTCACTATCTATCAATGATAAAATGTAGTAGATATCTATCGGTGTTTAATAAATGTCTATTACAATTTATCGATCATTGATTGATATGTATCTTAATCGATTCATGATTCATTGATAACCAATGACATTTTATTATACTTAAAAATAATTGTTTTTAGTAGTTTTAAACTTTAAATCAATTACACTATAATTTAAGAAAATCATTGGATGAAAAGTATAGTCGGTGGAAAATTGTGCATGAAAAGGAGTGGAGAAAAGGGAAAAACGTGATGAGAGCGGGAAATCCAAAGCAAAGCATGAGGAAGTTTGAAAGTTCGTGAAGAATTGCTTTTCATTCAACCAACTACCAAACCAAGATGAAATAATAATAAGTTGAAGGTTTTGAGCTCTGGAACCATGGGCGGGGCAGTTCACTTTACAAGGAATAAATAAATAAATGAATTGACGGAAAATTCTTTTTTTTTTTTTTTCTTTCCATAGATTTGTGAGTTTAATTTTCTATTTAGCCTCTAAATTTTAAAATTTTATATATTTAGTTCGTAAATTTTACTTTTGATTTCAATTTAATCTTTATATTTCAAAATGTTGTCATCTTTGAGATTTTAAGATTGGTTTCAATTTAGTCCTTAAATCTCTAAATTTACACTTTGCCACCTTGATTTTTCATTAAGTATTTATTTGCTGCTTTTAGTACTAATTTCTATTAATTGATTTTAAAAAATTATAATTAATTAAATTTCATCCTCTACAATAATTTTATTATTATTATTATTATTTTGAAAAGATATTGTAATTAAAGTGTGAGGTGGGGAATCGAACTTATGATCTTGAGGTCGATAGTATAAACACTATGTCCAAATGTGTTAGTTATTAATTTTTTTATTTTTATTTTTCAAGAATACCACTTTGTTATAAACCAAAGTTAGGTTATTTAATATAATCATTAATTCCAAATCTTATAGCTTCCACTTTGATGTCAATGCTTAGATATTGCTGAATAAAGTATGAGACCACTTTCATAGTTTAATTTTCAGACAACATAAGAGGCTACAAAACAAATTGAATAAGGTGGCCAATTTTCTACCATCTCACAACTTCTCTTCTGAAAATTTGTGAAAGAAAGTGTTCTAATAAAATTGATAGAATTTTAAAGAAAAATGATATTAGAGCTTTTTTTTTTTAATCAAAATTTGTAGTTTTGACCAAATATATTTAATGATAGGATACTAAGTAAGCAAACATATTATGGAGGTAGGGAAGGAATTCGCATATCTAACCTATTAAGAGATTCAAACTTCTAATTTATTACTTAAGTTCATATGTTTTAACCAATTAAATTATGTTTAAGGTAGCTCTATGTAAACTCCGTACTCCATTTTCCTATATAAGTGAGTAACAAACGTGTTAAGTAAAATTATGAAAGGAGGTAAAGAAAGTAAGAAGAGGGAGGAAGAAAATTCTAAGTGTTACAAATACTTAGTTAAGGGTGAGTTTTAGATAATATAACAAGTAAAAATTGGCTAAGTATGGAAGCAAAGTGTAGGCATGCGTTGATGGAGAAGTGTGGACGCATGAGGTTGCGTGTGTAGCAACCAAGGCTTGTAGAGGCTAAGTGTTGAAGGCAAGGATAAACTATGCATTGGTACTAAGGATGAACGCATGAGTTGAAAGACATGATGCGTTGATAAGGCTTGTGGCAGCCAAGGGGCTTGCGAGGGTATTTGGGCACTAGGCATTGGAGATGCGCACGCTGGTTGATCGTGTAGTAAATAAGTGGCGCTATACGATGAGGTATGTAATCGTCTAGCAAACGACCGGCGCTATGCGATGAGGTAGGCAATCGTGTAGCAAATGCGTGGAGTTAAGAGATGCGGTAGGCAATCGTGCAGTAAAGTGCAACTCTAGACGATACAAAGGGTCGCGCTAAGCGATAGCGCTATGCATTGGACAATAGCGTTAAGCGACGAGGAATTGGCACTGCACGATCAGCATCAACACTAGACGATGAGTTGCACGACAAGCGCTAGACGATAGACGTTGGGTGCTAGACGATTGGCGCTGGGCGCTAGACGATGGAGTATGCAATGTGTGTAAGGCGTTGAAACTCGATGCACGCTAAAGTTATGCTATGAAATGAGGAAGGCCTAATGCTTGCTTGATATGATAAGACTAAGCTATGCATGGGCTAGAAAATGCATTCGCTTAGGAGTATGCGACCAAAAGGGGGGACGCAATAGCCTTTAAGTGAGCTATGCGTTAACAAGATTGGGCGATGCATTGTGGAGGAGGTATGCGGTCATGTGGTTGCAAGCGTTGGCTTGGGAGCTGACGCTTGCGTCGATAACCAAGAGGGAAGGATCATCTTAGTGATTGATTAGCGAAGTCAGTTGTCGTACTCAGGTTTGATATTATCCTTTAAGGATTAGGTGGCAACTTGATGTTAAAAGGAGAACATACAGCTGCTAGTTTAAAAGGGAAACTCGATTTCAAAGAGAGGGTTGGAGAAATTCGCTCATGCAAATGGAGTAATTTCAGAGCTATTCAAACCCTGAGTATGTCTAGTTGCTGAGGTTGAAATGCTAGAAGGATATTCTAGCGGAATCGAGCTAGAGAATGAAGAATTCGGCTGAAGGTCGAATTCTTGATTAAGTTGGGCCAGTCTTAATGATCTAAGGATTTCAGCTCAACCATGAGAAATTCTGAGCTGAAATTTTAATTTAAGCTTGCTAAGACATTTTAGAGAATATTTGTAGAAGGAAATTTCTTGAGAAAAGGCCTGAAAAATTAGTTATTAAAATTGAAAGTTAAATCTGGAATCTTGAACAAGCAGGCAGCTGCTTGGGTTGAACAAACAAGCAGCTTTAAGGGCTTGACGATGATGTTGAGCGTATGCGTTGGAGGCTGAATTAGCGCAAGGACGCGCTAAGAAGCATTAGACCATGCAACACATATTGAAGTCGTAAGTGCAAGTGCTGCGTGGGCATTGGATCCTACAGGCAGGCGCACAAGGTATTAGGACAAGGTTGCGTTGGAGTTTATGGGCGCAACCAGACGAACGCATGGGTTATGCGTTGATATACCACAAGAGGGGCACATGAGCTAAACGATGGGCGCAAAGGTTGCTATGTAATTGTCCATGGGTGCGACCAGACGAACGCATGGGGCATGCGTTGATGTGCCACAAGACGGGCGCATGAGCTAAACAATGGGCGCAAAGGTTGCTATGCAATGGCCAATAGGCGTTGGCTGAAAGCTTGGTCGCATAGGAGGCTTGAACGCCTAAAGCAAGGCATAGACGCAAGCCATGAATGCATGGTAATGAAGTTGTTGCCTAGTCAAGTTAAGGCCTAAGAATTTGGCTAAGTGTTCAACAAACAGTGAGCATATACATGAAGAGGATTGCCAAAGACTGTGAGCGACTCTAAATGCTTTAAATGTTTTAAGTAAATTGCTAATGCTTATGAATGTCTAGTAATGCATGTTTACTGAAAGCTATTTATGACAACTATTCTCAAATAGTTACCAAGCAACGCATCTCACATTAATGTTATGTTTATGTTATGCTTTCAATGAACATGAGAATGCATTAGTATATAATGCTTTTGGGCAACTAAGTCATTAAGAGATAAGAATGTGCAAGTTTAGTATAAGTAGTTCAATACTGAAGGACTAGATGAGAAGGTACTGAAGCTCAGTCTTAGATTTGAATAGCTCAGTACTGAAGGACTAAATGAGAAGATACTGAAGCTTAGTCTTAGATTTGAATAGCTCGATACTGAAGGACACGGAGAAGGTATCCGAGCAACTCAATATTGAAGGACACAGAGAAGGTATCTGACCAGTAGTACCAAAGGTATGACGATACTTAAACTAGAATCACACGAATGAAAGAGAAGTTGTTATTTGTAATGTTGAGATCACTCCACACTAGCTATAGATTGACGTTGAGGAATTGAGTAAAGGTTCTCTCCCAACTAAGGATGTAAATTATGTTTTTAGGAAGTGAACAAAAGGGTTTCTTCCCAATTAAGTAGTAATGCAGTAAAGAATGATAAAGAGTGAGCAAAAGGGCCACTCTAGACTAATAAACTAAGGCATAGTCTAGCAAAGTAAGAAAAGTGCTAAGTGATGTTGATGGCATGGATAATAGTTGCCAAGTTTATGTTTTCAGTTAAAGCTTTCAGTTTTAATATCAAATTTATGTATGAAAGTTATGCTTTAACTATTAGTCACTCACTGGGCTTCTAGCTCATGTTTTCAAATGTTTTCTTTTAAGGTAGCGGTCAGTTCCCAAAAGACTTCTCTGCTGCAGCTTTGCCACTATAAGAGTCAGATTGAAGGAAGCTTAATTGAAGACCAGTATTAGTTAGTACACATGTGTCTGTCAAATAGGGACTAGTATTCTAGATGGGGCTCACTAAGTTGTAATATTCATGTATGAACAATGCTATGAAACCCTGTAATGTAACTGTGTTAAGTTCTGAGTTAATTTGTTCGTATATTGATGAAATGTACGTATTTAGGGTTTGAGCAAAATTTAACAGGTTAGATAGGTAGTAAGTACCAGCAAAAGAGTTGGTAACTGCTGCAATCATCATTTCATCCAGGTTAAGAGGGTAAACTGGAGCGGAGTGTGACACTTTAGTAGGAAAAAAATATTAATACATCTTTACACTAACTTATTTTATTAAAATTCTTAATCACCCTAAAGTGAATACTTATTGAAAACTTGTTTTCAAGGTCAAAACATATTTTTTATCCAATTTTTCTAAACTTAATCTCAAGCCTTTTTAAACTTAACAATTTAACTTTTATATTTTTAAACTTATAACAATTTTTAGTATATGTAATAATTTAATCCAAATAATTTGAAATTTGTTACCATATTTAATAATGTATGTTAATTAATTAGTTAAGTTCGGTTTATATTGCATCAAAATTCCATCAAATCTTTGAAAAAGAAATTCCACAATATGGATAAGATCAAATCATTACAATTTATTATTGTAAATTAATTTAATTAACAAAAATAAACAAAATAATAATAATAATTTGAGACGGAATAAAACAAATAAACAACCAAATCATTCTCTTCGGTGTTGTGTTTTCTTTTACATACTTTCACATTAAATTTAAATAGTTAATTTATAATTTGATTGGATCGAAGTTGGGGTACCTCATGATCTCTAACGTGTGATTGACAAAAAATTTGTGAGTGAATACTTTACTAAATGTTTAAACATTTATATATTATATGATATTTTAAGAAATTCACGATTATATATGGTTTTAAAGAAATTATGAGATTCAAATCTGAGTGGTTTATTTACAACATATTTTATTATTTAGTCAAATATTATGAAATTTCATGTAATTTATTATTATGTTTGGCTTTAGGAAAAATTGCTAAATTATTTATGGTTTTCAGTAATGTCATTTTTTTATTTTTTTATTTTTTTATCATGAATGGTTTCAAAATAATGTGAAGGCATGATTTATGTGTGATATGCATGGTGAGATTTACGTTAAAATGATTTTTAATCTCCTAGATCTTTTACCTATGTTGATTATTCGATACACTCAGTAAATATATTTTCGTGGTGTACATGTTATAATGACGTGATTATGTTTATAGACACACAAATAGAATGTATTATGGTAATAAAATTATAAACCTATGTGCACCTATAAAAAGAAGTATTGTTTTGAGCGTATTGACATTGTTCTAAGCCAATATGACAATAAATTGGGATACAGACTTGATGATGGTATTTCACAAGCTTGTGTGTTAAGTTTATTAAGGATTGTTATTTCTTTGAATTTTCTAATGTTTATTAATCTTAAATGTTAAATTGTTTTGTTCCAAGTTTTGAACTTCTATATCGTTTTAAGAAAGTTTTACTATGGCTATTTTAATATTAAAAATACTCATTGTTGGGCTTTCTAGCTCATTCTTTCCTTCTTATTTTTTCCCACTAAGTTGCTTTTGAGTTTCAGATAGAATTAGCTGCTCAACATCTACCACCAATCTCACCACTGGAAGCATCTATTAGATCGTGTGTTGGATCGATATGGCAACTCTAGAGGGGTGAATAGGGTTTAATTATTATTTTTTTTAAAATTAAACCAATTAAACTAATTAATACACTTTTTATAAATAATAAAAAAAATTCAATTTATGCAATAAATAAGATGACAAAAAGTGTGATAATTTAATTCTATCAAATTTTAGCAAATAAATAAGAATAAACTAAAACATACAATAAATTGCTTAAATTAATTGCAAAAATAAAAAGGAAAGAGTTAGAGAAGAAAACATATAGTGGTTCGGTCAAACTCGACCTACTCCACTCCCCAAGCGCCTCTTGGGAATTTGAATAAAATCTTTCCGACTCCTTCCACAGATTAGAGCCCAACCATTACACCACCGCTTACGGGTTCAAGAGCAAACCCGACTCTTTCCACGGTTTAGGATCAAACCGTTACAAATGTTGGAATTTTTGAAGAACACAATACAACTCTCACTAGAGTGGATTTACAAGCTTAAGCACTCAACAAATTTATCCTCACAATACAATAACACTCTCTCAATAAAAAGACGAAAAGAAAAAAAAAATAGGAACTTAGAGAGAGCAACAATAGAAACTTTTGAGTTTTGGAGGATTTTGAAATGTAAAATTTGTTAATTCAAAATTTAGAGAGGAAGATGTTTATAAAGAGATGGAAAGGGAAAAAAATTGAATTTAAATTGGACCATTAGATTTGTGTTAAAAAAACAAAGGATGGAGATTAAAAGAAATTAAAAGAAAAATAAGAAGATAAAATATATAATAATATATATATATATATATATAATATATATATATATATATATATATATATATATATATGAAAAAAGCTTCCAACGGCAAGAGCATTTAATGTTTTTTTTTATTTTTTATTTTTTAATTTAAAAAAAACCGTTTGACACTTTTTTTTAATAAAATAATATATATATAATATTTTAAATAACCAAAAGCCCTACGTGGTACTCTCCCAAAGCTCCACGTGTCATCGTTGTGGTCATTGATGCTGACTCAGTTGCCACGTCATCGCCATCGGTATTTTTCGATAAAACTTGTTTCGGTCATAACTTCTTTGTTTTAGCTCCGATTTGAGTGATTCAAGAGGTGTTGGAATCGTTGTTCCGAGCTCTATGCTATGGAAATATTAAAAAACTAAAATTTTCAGTAATTAAAAATTGAGTTTGTTATCATCAAAATATTGATTAATTAATTAATTTGAGATTAAGGGCCAAAAAGTCAACATCGTGTACTTAGACATCGCGATGCAATCATATCACACCTTTTGTATGTATTAGTCAAGAAACATGTGCATATGCATGTGAAATCTTGTAGTCTTTATTAAGAAACTTTGAGGGTTTTCAAAAATAGAAAAATAAGGAAAATTATTTATACAAAATAACAAAATTTATTCTTCTTTGATAGAGGTTGATAGAGGCTGATAGAAGTTTATTATTGTATTATGTGATAGACGTTAATAGAAGCCTGCCAGTATCAACTGGTGTTTTTTTTTTTTTTTTGCGCTATTTCTATAAATAATTTGACTTTTTTTTTATCTATGAATTTTTTCGTTAAAATATAGTGGTTTTTTAGCTTGTATTAAATAAATTATTATATTTTGTTTTAATTACCATAAACTTTTAACCGTTAGTAAACCTAACAATTTTTATTTTCACATTTTCATAAGCAAATTATTTTATGTTGTACCGTACCAAACAAATGTTTTTGTTAGTAACTAATTCAAGAGAATGACAAAAGAGGACTTTATGAAAAATTTAACACTTAAATAGTAAATATTATCCTTTATAGCCTCTTAAAATCTTGCATTTTTTTTTTTTTTTTTAAAGAATCTTGTAGTTTTAATTTAAAATAGAAAAACATGTTTAATTTTTGTCCAAATATCATTTTGTCATAATTAAATATTATTTGGAGTTTTTTTTAATCTCTATAAAATTTATGAAAAAGTTTCATATAATAGAATTTAAAAATTAAGATTATATTTTAATTTTAAAAAAACCAGTACATTACATGTAAAGTTTTAATTTGAAAACTAATAATTTCTTTTAGAATTATGTACTCTCAATTTTCTTAATTGAAATCTTTATTCTAATTTTTAAGTAATTCAAGATTCTAAACTAATTTATGCACATGTGTATAATTTAAGCTTCCGAGATTTCTTTTTCCCTAAATTTTAGATATATGAGATTTTTTTTTTTAAGAACATAATCAAACACTTTAATTTTTTTTTTTCCTTTTATATATGCATTTCACACCTACATGAAAAGAAGCACTTGTTCGATGTGTAACTACCATGTTTGAGTAATCACATCCCATTGGCATCATTTGCATCAATGGGTGCTCATTAAACACATACACTCGAAGAGTTGCATCGTACCAACACCATTTTACCTATTCTATATAAAATTTTAATTTTAAAATATATAAATATATTTTGTGAGTTGAAAATTTGAAAGCTCACATTTATTGTCTTTTGAATTGAAAATAAGAAAAACTCATTTTATGGACAAAGGGTAAGTAAGAATTTATTAAAAATAAAAGGGCAAAATAAGTATATCAAATCATTCCCTTTAAAATATATTAAAAAAATAAGTAAATATAAATCTTAACAAATTAATGCAGATACATTGTTGTTGTAATGTCTGAGGAATGCCAAAAAGTCCTATCTAAATACCTTGGTTCTTCGCCTTTCTACAAAGAATCTAATATAAATTAAAATTATTCCTTAAAAAAATAATGAAAATTGCTAAACAAAAACACAAAAATATGCCTTTTACAAAACAAACTTCAACAACAACCAATTTGTCACTCCAACACTTTATAAAGCATTTACAATCCAACATTTCCTAAAACATTCACAATTAACACTTTCTAAAACATTCATAATGTCACAAGTCATTGCCTCTCAATACCTACACAAAGTAGGTTACATCTTACTAACCAAAGAAAAAATTCACTACCATTAATATTTTCACCAAGAAGAAATTAAAACAAAAATAAAAGAGAGGAAAAAAGAACCTAGAACTATCATTTTGAAATTCAACTTTAATTTTTCATTTTGGAACTGTCACTTAGTTGTATCAATGGTAGCATAGATTAGTCATATCAATGGTAGCATAGATTTTAGAGTCATGTGAGCTCTATTTCCATTTGGATCTTTGGTAGTTTAGAAATGGTTGCTTATGAACAACTTAAAAAACTAAAATCTTACGAATACTTAAATAAAAGAAAAAAGGTTAATGGTGATTATTGTAGAAGGGATGGAGCCTCTTTGTAGAAGAGTGCTTCGATGAAAAGGTTTGTTTGATGAGGTGTCTACCAGGGAAAGTTCACTACAATAAATTTTGGCTTTGATGTCGATTGCAAAAACTACAAACGCATGTACAATGTCGATTTCTAAAAAAAAAAAGGATCTTTAATGTCGATTTTAAACCGACATTGTAGGTGTACTTAAACCGACATTAAAGATCCGTTTTTCTATCCGCTAACTTACTCAATTTTTTAGGGTTTGAAAGGAAGCAAAGGTACCATTTTTCTTCTTCTTCCTCAAATTCTAGCCGCTAACCTCATCTATATAGTATCTCTCTCACTTCAACTCACTCTCATGCAACGACCCATGCAGATCTTGAAGGAACTTTAAAACTAGAGGACCGTTGAGCGAAAGCGGATCGTTCCAAACTCCATTGTGAAAAAACATAAACATTTACAATCAAACAGAAACAATTATGCATTAAAGACTAATTACAGAATGCTTCTTAAATTAAATACAAAGGATCGAGTGACAATATCTTTGAAGAACTTTTTCTTCATGTATTTCCCTCGTTCAGTCACCTAGGCGTCCAAACAGCACGAACACAACGATCAACTGGAAGATCCTCGATCACCAGCAAGTAAAACTCGATTCTCAATCCTCGAACAGAATTAGACACCACCACAAGATTACCTTGGTATTCTCGATGCGAGAATCCAGGAATTGTGGGCTCTATATGATTTTGGATAGAGGGATGGAGGAAGTAAATGATAGAGTAGTCAATCAAGTATCAGACAACATTATCGTGTAGAAGAAGAAAGCCTATCTCATAGACTTGACGCTCGATCGTTAGAAAACGAGTACCATCGTATAGTAAACTCGGCGCCTGATTGTTTAGTAAACGAGTACTATGGTATAGTAAACTCAATCCTATTGTTCAGACACTCGATTACTAATCTGATTACTTGTGTGTCTCGTTGTACTGTTGAGATTTTTGAAATCAAATTCCTTTTATCTCAATTTTCCATAAAATCGTGTATAACCACTCACTAAGGTCGGTTATTTAGAAAAAGAAATATTAATTATCATATAATTAATAAATTATAAATAAATATAATAACTAACTTATTATATCATATTTATAACATATAGTTTAATATTGCATCATATGCAATATATAAACCATAGTTCTTTTCCTATTTTATGGCATTTAATGTAAATCATATTTATATTAATTCTTCCAATCTAATAATGTATCAAATACATTATATCAATTATATCATATATAATTGAATTAATTTAATTATATCATATATAATCAAATTCCCTCTTGTTAATTTGAATATTCAAACTAACCCAAAAACTGATTCTCAACTTGAATCCATTGAGCTACCAAGGGGACCTTATGGACCCGTAAATTGAAGCTCTAACTGTATGTGAATAACTGACTAAACTTTTTAATCACGATATCCACCATTTGTTAATTGTCGGGCATTCTATTTATAGTAGGAGCAATATGTGAATAACTGACTAAACTTTTTAATCACGATATCCACCATTCGTTAACTGACGGGCACTCCACTAAAGACCGACAGTTGCACTCTTTGCACTACAGACATATTCCTATGTCCATATAAAGAATCAACAGTGCGATGAATCTTCACAAACTGCTCGTAAGTACAGCTAGGCCAAATTACCATTTTGCCCCTATAGTTACATCTAACTCCTTAAGTACAACTGATTTCTCTAATGAACAATAAGTCATAGTCCCACTATGACTTAATCCTCTGTGCCCAAGAGCGGGTGTGACCACTATGTTCAAGACCCAAAATCAGCCCTTAAGGGAGCACTCTATTTACTTACCCCTACATTGGGGAAGGAATGAATTCTGTCTCGTGAAGCTGAGTTCCCAACTCCCCAATCAGACGAATTCCCAAAATGATAGGCTTGTCGAGTTGGCAATCTGGCTACTCTCATCCATACAAATCAAAGGACTGCCTTCATAAGCAGGAGTTCACAACTCACTCAAGATTCAAATCATGTTACCTATGGTCATTCTAGTGCAATGTAAATCTCTATTATCAACGGTGTTATATAAAGAGACTAATCATTTCGTAGTCGGTCTTATGCAAAACCTTTGTATAGGATACCCCCACTCGTATGTCTCTAAATGAATGATTATGATCAGATTATTCGTAGCACTTTACAACACTTGTAACACCTACAAAGAGGATCGTATCCATAGTGTCACCAGGATAAAGTACCCAACCTTATCCATTTACTACAAACCATTTTGGTTATTATTTATACAAGATTCATCTGTATGTCTCTACATACTTGTTTAAATTTACATAAAATAACCTCGGATCTTAGTTTATTGGATTGAGTAAATGCTTATAAATAACACTTATTTTATTAATAATAATATGTTTATATAGAGTTTACAAACTACGAGATTACAAGAAGATTTAGGATACCATTCCCAACAATCTCCCGCTTATCCTAAAGCCTAGGGAGACTAATGTACAATACAAAGACAGTACAAAATATAATAAACTAGGGCATACATTATATCCCAGTAACATCTCCCACTTGCCCTAGACAAGGTGCCGTATATCCCATAGACCCAGACATTCTAGATGACCCTTGAACACTTTAGCCGTGAGAGCCTTTGTAAACGGATCAACAGCATTGTGCTCTGACACGATCTTCATGAAAATCCTATCACCGTGATACACAATCTCCCGGATCAAATGATATTTTCGTTCTATGTGCTTGCCTCTTCGGTGACTCCGAGGTTCCTTAAAATTTGCCACAACACCACTGTTATCACAATAAAGTGTGGTTGGCAAAGACATATTTGGAATAACTTCCAAATTAGTAAGGAACTTCTTAAGCCAAACAACCTCTTTAACAGCTTCACAAGTAGCTACGTATTCGACTTACATAGTGGAGTCCGCAATGTATCCTTGCTTGATGCTTCACTATACTATAGCTCCTCCATTCAGAGTGAACACTGACTCTGATGTGGATTTCTGAGAATCTCTATCAATCTGAAAGTCAGAGTCTGTGTATCTTGTAAGGATCAGATTCTTATCTCCATATACGAGCATTTAGTCCTTCGTTCTCCAAAGATACTTGAGGATCGTTTTGACCGTGTCTAGTGATCTAATCTTGGATTGGACTAATATCGACTGAGAACTCCTACTGCATAGAAAATGTCAGGTCTAGTACATAACATTGCATACATAAGGCTACCAATAGCTGATGCATAGGAAATTTGTCTCATTTCCTCAACCTCTTGAGGTGTCTTAGGACATTGTTCCTTAGACAAAACAATTTCATGCCTGACAGGTAATAAACCCTTCTTGGAATTTTGCATCGAATATCTGACAAGCATCTTGTCAATGTACGATGCCTGAGACAAGGCCAACCTTTTGTTCTTACGATCCCTTATAATCTGGATCCCTAGAACATACTGCACCTCTCCTAAATATTTTATTTGGAATTGGGTGGCTAGCTAGTTCTTAACGTCAGTCAGAAAACCTACATCATTCCCAATGAGTAGGATATCCATTCACATACAGCACAACACAAGGAATACTAATGAGCTGTTGATGATTTTCTTATAAACACAAGGCTCATCAACATTCTGATCAAAGTCATAATATTTGATCGCAGTATCAAATCTTATATTCTAAGATCTAGATGCTTGTTTCAGTCCATAAATGGACCGATTAAGTTTGCAAACCTTTTTCTCTTGATCTTATTCAATGAATTCTTCTGGTTGAGCCATGTAGATGGTCTCCTCAAGATTACCATTCAAAAAGGTAGTCTTGACATCCATTTTCCATATCTCATAGTCATAATATGTGGCTATGGACAGGAGAATCCTGATAGACTTTAACATGACAACAGGTGAGAAAGTTTCTTCATAGTCTACTCTCTCAACCTAGGTATAACCCTTTGCCACAAGTCTAGCCTTAAAGATTTGTACCTTTCCATCTACACCTCTTTTCCTCTTATAGATCCACTTACAACCTATATGTTTTACTCCATCAGGTTGATCTACAAGCTCCCAGACAGAATTGAAGTACATAAACTCCATTTCTTGATTCATGACTTTAATCCATTCATCTTTGTCAATATCTTCCATTGATTGCTTTTAAGACAATGGGTCCTCAACTCCATCATCAGATATGATGTTTTGGGCTCCTGTTAAACCCATGTAGCATACAGGTGGGTTCACAACCTTCCCACTCTGTCAAGGCAATCTCAACTCTTGAGATGGTTGACTAGATGAATTGACATCAACAACTCTTGTTGATCTATCAGCATGTTCAACAACTCTTGTTGAAGTCTCAGCAGTCTCATTAGAAATCTCATTTAAAACAAGTTTACTCTGTGGCTTATGATCTCTTATGTGGTCTTCTTCCAAGAAGGTAGCGTTTGTTGATATAAACACTTTATTCTCACTTAGATCATAGAAGTATCTACCTCTTGTTTCTTTTGGGTAACCGACAAATAGGCCTACTTTCAAACGAGGTTCCAACTTTTTGGGGTTAGCCACAAACACGTGGGCTGGCATCCCCAAATCCTGAAGTGGCGTAAACTACCTTTACGACCTCTTCATAAATCAAAAGGTGTTTCATAAATACTTTTTAAGGGAACATTGTTCAAAATGTAAATTGCAGTTTCTACTACATATCCCCAAAACGAGGCTTGAAGATGAGCATAAGTCATCATAGACCGACCCATGTCCAGTAGGGTTCTGTTTCTCCTTTCTGATACACCATTCTGTTGAGGTGTACCTGGGGTTAAGAGTTAAGACGTGAATCCATGTTCTATCATATAGTTATGGAATTCTAAGTCCATATACTCTCCACCACGATCAGATCGTAGTGTTTTTATCTTTTTACCTAACAAGTTTTCAACTTCAGTCTTATACTCCTTGAACTTTTCAAGAGCTTCAAACTTATGTTGCATTAGGTATAGATACCCAAATCTAGAATAATCATCTATGAAATAGATGAAATATTCATACCCACCTCTTGCTCTTACACTCACCGAACCACAAATGTCTGAATGTATAAGCTCCAAGGTTTCCTTGGCTCTATAACCTTTTCCAGTAAAAAGTCATTTGATCATTTTGCCTTTAAGGCAAAATTCACATACTAGCAAAGAGCTTTCATCTAAACCATTTAGAAGTCTACTTTTCACCAACTTCTTAATCCTATTGAGATTTATATGATCTAGCCAAAGATGGACATTTTCTTTAGGAAAAACTCTTGGTCTTTTTACAGTTGTTACTGTTTTGTATATTTCAATATTAAGCAAGACTTTTATGACTAACAACCTTAGTACATACAAGTTATTTTCCATTGAACCAAACCCTATCTCCATACCATTCTTAAAAATAAACACTTTATTCTCAGAAAAGGAGATGAAATAATTTTGTTCAATCAGACATGAAACTGAAATTAAGTTCCTCTTTATATGAGGAACTACATAAACATTATCCAATAACAAATATCGTTTCTTGTCCAAAAATAACCAAAGACTGCCTACAGCAATAACTAAAACAGCCTTACCAGTACTGACTCTAAGAGTCAACTCTCCAGCTTCCAACTGTTTCGAGGAACTAAATCCTTGATGGAAAGAACACACGTGGTTAGTAGCCCCTGAATCAATTATCCAGGCAGAATCATCATTATCTACCAAGCACGTCTTCAAGATAAATAAATCACATTTATCGTCTTTGGAGTTCTTCCTTTTTCTGGAGAGTAGTGGGATCAGTATCAAAACCTGTATTATAAACTCAAGCTTCATTTCAGAGGATATTCCTCGTTGATGAACTTCATAAGAGTCAGCAACAATTGCTTTCTCTGTTAGTCTCTTGACATTCTATAAGGACTGAAGATTATCTTGGGAACTGACACCATTGGTTTCATTGTCATTAATCCTATTTTGCTTAAAAAAAATGAGAACTTATGTTCAAATAATTCTTGGAACGACTCCATGATCTCACGGTGCAATGACCATGTTCCTAAAACTTTTGGCCAATGCATCAGGTATGCTAGCCAAAATATGAAGTCGGGCCTTCGAATTAGCCTTCATCCATACCTCATATGCATTACAAATAATTCACAGTGCATGAGGGGTTGGGACTTGAGGACAATCCTCAAACATGACAAACTCGAGGTCGATTACCACGAAATTTTTTTAATAGACTCTTTCCACGTCATGTAATTAAAACCAGTCAAAGTAGAAAAGGCAACTAACGAAAATCAAACATTGACATTTTGGTAGAAAAACAAACATATTGATCTATGTTAGATTTTAGTGTAACTCTTTTAAAACAAATCCAATCAGGTTTAGCAAAATCTAAATGAACCTCATATTACATCTAGTTTTGCAATGACGCTTCAGTGATTTAGGATAAAGGCCACCGAAGGGTAGCCAATTTCTCCCTTCACTGACTTGAGATACTCCCCTTGAGATACTCCCAACTAATAATTACATCAGAATAACTCTTATTCCTATAACGATTAGCCATCAGTGAGAACTCAAAGCATGGTCTTTGGTAAATTTGGTAGAGGAAGGAGGAAACACTAATCGTGTAGGAAATAAGCAAGTGGGAGGGAAAAAGCCGCTATCGCATAGCAGAAATGCCTATCGTTTAGGATGAACTACACGATCGTGTAGGATTTACTGAACGATCATTTAGGAAAAGGTATACGATCGTTTAGCAAAATCAGAACACTATATGATCGTTTAGAAAAGCTATGCGATCGTGTAGGAAATAGTGTGCGATCGTTTAGGCACGAGGTAGACGATCGTTTAGGCGGAGAGGACTATCGTATAGGCTCTCATTTTACATAAGCGATCATTTTATATTCTCAACAACACGCTCTTGCGAATTCTTTTTTGGGTGATTGAACTCCGGGCGATTCAAAATGAAAACATTTTTCATTTTAATTCATCGGTTACAATAACCGATGGATCCCACTAACCCACGTTCGAATGTGAATTTTGGATTAATTATCATATAATTAATCAATTAATTAATTAATTAATATAATCATATTATATTTTTATCCTATAGTTTGATATCACATATCTACTATAGTATTTTCTCCTCTACTTGATATAAACCATATTTATATCTAATTTCCTCCAAAATAATGTATTTTATACATTTAGCCAATTATATCTTATATAATTAACCAGTCCAATTATATCATATATAATCGAACTTTCTCTTGTCAATTTGAACATTTCAAATTAACCCAAACACTGGTTCTCGACTTTATCCAAGCTACCCAGGGGACCTAATGGATCTGTGGCTTGAAGCTCCAACAGTCCGTGAATAGCTGACTAAACAATTTAGCCATGAGATCCACCATCCGTTAACTATCAGGCATTCCACTAAAGACCAACAACTGAACTCTTCTTACCACAGATATATTTCTGTGTCCACGGATATAACCAATCATGAGTACAATAACCCTTCACAGATGCTCATAAGTACAGCTAGGCCAAATTACCGTTTTGCTCTTGTAGTTACATCTCAATCCTTAAGTACCATTAATTCCTCTAATGAACAATAAAAAACAGTCCAACTATGTGTGAACACCTCTCAGGCCAAGAGAAGATGTGTGGCGCCACATCGTTCAAGCACCAGAATCAGCCCTTAAGGGAGCTATCTATCTACTTACCCCTGCTTCGGGGAAGGAGTGAATTCCATCTTGTGTAACTGAGTTCCCAACTCCCAAATCAGACGAATCCCCAAAATGGTAGGTTTGAATCGGCGAATTGGACACTTGCACCCATAAAAATCAAAGGACCGCCCTCAATGGCAGGAGTTTCCAACTCACCCAGGATTAAGGTCATGTTACCTATGGTCATCCTAGTGAAGTGAAGTCTCTTTCATGAACGGTGTTATATAACAAGACTTTAACACTTCGTGGTTAGGTCTTATACAAACTCTTTGTATAGGACACCCCCGCTTGCATGTCCCCAACACGAATGATCAAGATCAGACCATCTGTGACAAGTCACAACACTTGTGACCATTCTGCAAACCGTGCTGCATCCGTAGCGTTACCAGGATAAGGTTTCCCTCTTGTATCCATATACTACAGACCATTTTGGTTATCATTCAAGACATGATCCACTTGTATGTCACCACATACATGCTTGAGTCACATACAGATAACCAAGGATTTTATGTTTATTGGTTTGTAGTAAAGCAAATAAAACAAGTAACTGAGCAAAAATACAAGATGTGAAGTAAATATCATATATTATACAACACAAGCATTTGTACAAACTGTTTACAAACTACAGGACACGAGACTTTAGGGCATCAACCCCAACAATTACAACACTTGTAACACCTACAATACGGGTCGTATCTGTATTGCCACAAGGATAAGGTACCCAACCTTATCTATCTACTACAGACCATTTAGGTTATTATTTAAACAAGATCCACCTGTATGACTCTATATACTTGTTTAAATTTACATAAATTAACCTCGGATCTTAGTTTATTGGATTGAGTAAATGCTTATAAAATAACACTTATTTTATTAATAACAATATGTTTATACAGAGTTTACAAACTACGAGATTACAAGAAGATTTAGGGCATTATTTCCAATAGATCTCTCTTTCTCTCGTCAATTCTCCCACTGTCGCACGTATCAACTCCCATCGCCCACCATCATCATCGACCGATATTGTTCGTTGATTACAGTCGTGGTTTAGATTCGCCATTCTCCATGGTCAAATCTGTGGGTCTCATTCTCCATAGCCTTCTTCTTCTCCCTCCCTCCCTCCCTCTCTCTCTTTCTCTAACTTTGTTTCTCCATCTCTCGAACACCAATCTGTTATGTGGATCTTGCTAAATCCGACTGCAACTTAGCTCGATATCGCAAGATCTACAGTCTAACTCATCGAATCTGACTAAAACACATTCCATCTTGCCAAATCTGACCACAATGCACTGGGTCTCCCCAGATCTAACCGCAACATACTCGCTCTCGCCTGCTAAGCTTCGCGGATAATGTTGCTGTGAATATGGCTGATAAGAAGGGTCACGCTTGACTAGAGAGGTGTAATGAAGAAAATACTGCTAAAGTTATGAATATTTTCTCCATTGGTTCCAACTTCACACTACAGTTGACCAGAAAGGCAAAGAAAAAAAGGGACAGATTGGTGTTGGTGCCTTCTTTGGCATTTGGTTGGTTTCTACCATTGTTGGCACTATTGATTCCATCCCATTGGTAAAGTTTTCTTAGAACTGAAAAAGTAAATTTTAGAGGGTTTAGTTGGTAAAGATTTTCATATGATTTTATAACCTTGGATTCTTGTAAATATAAGTACCAAAGTTGTTGGAAGTTATGGGGCTTGGCTATAGTGTGTGGTTCACTGCTCCACTTTTTTTATTCAAGGTTACTGCTTGAAGTGGTTTGATTTGTAGTCTTGTACTTTTCTTCAAATATGTGTGATAAATTAGCCAATTTCTTTTGTTCAGGAAAGTAGAGATGAATTGGCTACCAAGATTGATGGGGTAAAGGAGCAGGTTTTTGGTTTAGATTGATGACTGCCGACTGGTATGGTAAGAAATATTTTTTTGTCATACTTAGTTACTTAGTTGTGTTTGGCTAGATAACTGGATGTGGTGATGAAAAAAAATATGATATAGATGATGATTGCATTTTTTTTCTCTAATGGAAAAGGAAAATATTACATTGGTTGAATATTATTCCAGGTATTATTCTTCTGAAAGGAAAACCAGATGTCTCGTTTATATAAAATAGGAATGAGATTGAGAATGATGGAAACCTTTTCGTAATGTTCATTAAAAGCGATAGTAAAGTAGAAAGAGCTAGGGGGCAGGATTGATGGATTTTTCTTTTAAAAGAGATGAGATTTCTTATATGGTAATGTTTTTACAATATCGAGGTGGACCAATAATCTGTTCAATCTGTTTAAATTCTAATTTGTTCAATCTGGTCAAATATTAGTTTGTGCCATCATAAAGTTCAATCTCAAGTTCGAATTTCAAGCTCTAACTAGGATTAACATAAAGAGGACAAACCTTTTTTTTAATGGAAGAGCTTATTGAACAAAATATTTTGTTATTTTGACCAAATTTTTTGTTTCAAGAATTAATGCTTCAATTTACGTGGAAAAGGACCTTCATTCTATTAGTTGTTTGGATTTCTTTCCTCATACTTCAAGTTGTGAAGGTATCTTTCTATATTTCTTTATCTTCTCTATAGTTACGGTAAGAAGATAAATTGCTCCCGTAAGGACTGATTCAAGGACTTGAACAATTAGGCGCCTCACCCTCTCCTACCTCGAGAAGGGTTTGTTCATAGTTGGACTATGACTAATTGTTCTTAGAGGGATCAATGGTACTTAATAAGTTAGATGTAACTATAAGGGTAAAATGGTAATTTGACCCAATTGTACTTATAAGCAACTTGTGAAGAGTAAACGCGTTGTTGATTGGTGATAACGGGCAGAAATGCACGTTATCGTAGTGCTAAGTTCTTAAACAATGTTGGCTTGTGTTGATAAAATATGTTAAATTGCGTCCAAAAAGCATCAATTTCATAATATTGTGATCGCATGCGTTCATCGCATAGAAACAGTTGATTTTTGTGTTTTTATGCAGAAGATACATTCACACAAGGTGGAAATTGCGGTCATAGGAAATCAGTCGAGCGTAGCATTACTACTAGACTTTGCGGTGATTGTGTTTGCAAATATTTGCTCAAGAAGGATTGCCGCAACTTGTTGGGTGCATCTGGGCGAAAGGCATAATTAATCGCGATGGGATAGAAAGCTGATGACGGTCAAATCCGAATTAAGCTGACAGCCACTAACGATAACAAGTACATTCAGCTTTTCGGTGACAAATATTCGGCGCATCAGTCAGGGAATTAAAGTCATCCCATCTGTGCAATCATAAGAGAGAAGCCACCTTCACCCTGAAGCTCTATAAATACCAGAGGCATTCTTCAGAAAAAGGGTTCACCAGTTAGAAAATTCATCAGTTAGCTTAGCACGTTTTTGTCCATAGCTTTTCCTTTTTATTTTAAGGCAGAGCAAGAGAAGAGGAAAGACGCCGAAAATCGCTCAGGGAAACACGAGAGAGAACCTTGAGGCATATAAGCAGAGAGTGGGCCGACTCTCGTGAGAGCAAGATTATCTTTTGAACACGAGTAGAAAAATAGTGTAAAAGCCTGGGCAGCAAGAGATTGCTACCAGGCTCTTCATTCTATCCTTGCATTGTTATTTTGTACTTCATCTTTATATTTATACAATGGAAGTTCTTATTCTACATATGTTCACTCTCTTAGCAAGCATGAGTAGTTAAACTAGTCAAATGGGCTGAGAAGAACTAAGCTAACATGACCTAATAAGTTCATTGCTTGCAATTATCTTGTGTTATGCTGTGTCAAATACCCCTTTAGAGCTACTCGAGAGAGAGTCTGAAGAAAGAACCTAAGACTCGATAGAGCTAGGTTAGAATCTAGACTCGAGAGAGCAAGATTATAACTGCATAAACAAGAGATAGGGACTTAGACATAAGCTCTGTTTGTCAACCTGCATCGCATGCATCCTAGAGATGGGAATGATATTATGTGGTCGCCTTATTTATGTGTGTGTCATTTTTTCATCGCATAAATAAGAATAAAGACTTATGTGTAGGTCCTATAGACTTATTGCATATATTGCATGCGTTCTAGCCTTAGAAGCCGTGGAATTCACACCGAGAGGTAGTTTACTGTTGTACATGTTGCATGATCACACAACATGAACGCATCCTAGGAAGTGTTAGCCGAAACTTTTCTTAACCTATTCACCACATACTCATCGCATCTTCTGTTTATTCAACTCTTTTCAAACTCCATCGCATTTGTTTATTTTTCATTACTGCAAACAACAACCTCAACAACTATTTATTTATTTAGTTACCGCAAAGTTTTCCTAAAATTACCACCGCAACCTATTTTCCAAAGTCCCTGAGTTCAACCCTGGACTTACCAGGAAACTCAGTGGAGTTTACACTTGGATTCTACTGAGAAAACTTGAGTGCTCAACGCAATTTCACCATCGCATTTCATCCACATTTCCACATCATAAAATAATGCATCAATTGGTTATATCCAATGGACACATAAATATATCTATAATGCGAAGAGTTCAACGGTCAGTCTTTAATGGAGTGATTGATAGTTAATGAATGTTGATTAATTTGAATAAAATAGTTTAATAAATTAATCTCGTATCATTGGAGCTTCAATCTATAGGTTCATAAGGTCCCGTCGTCAACTCAGTTAGGACTGATGAGAATCAAATTAATTTTGATTTAATTTGAATCGTTCAAATTAATTAAGGGGAATTAATTGCATAAGATACAATTAAATCGTGTATATTGATACATTATATAATTTTATGAGAGAAATAAATGTTTGAATATGATTCAAATATTAATTGTATGAATATGATTCATACAAAATCTATATGTTAAAATTTAATGTGAATATGATTCATATTAAATTTAAATAATTTTATGGAAAAAAATAAATATTTGAATATGATTCATATAAAATCTATATGTTAAAATTTAATGTGAATATGATTCACATTAAATTTATATAGTTTTATGAGAGAAATAAATATTTGAATATGCTTCAAATATTAATTATGTGAATATGAATCATATTAAATTTATATAGTTTTTTTAGAGGGGTTGTCATTTGAATGTGATTCAAATATTAATTTATATAAATGTGATTCATATAAAAACTATAGGTTAAAGTTAATATGAATGTGATTCATATTAATATTTTAGGTTATTTGAGAGAATAATAAACTATGGTCTATGTTATATATGATATAACAATAACTATAGGTTATATATGTTATATGTGTTATAACATATAGTTTCTATATATATTAAGTGGCTATATATATATATATATATATATATATTAAATTCAAACTTTTTAATTTGAATTTGATTTAATTAAATTAAAGGGGAGGGAGTTATAACTCCCTCACCTATTTTTTTCTCAAACGCTCTCACATAACAAACTGAAGAAAAAAATAGAGAGAAGTTCTGTCTCATTCTCTCTCTTTCTCCTCTTGCTCTCTATGTTATGTAAATGAGTTTACAGAGAAGAAAATCTCTGTCAATACTCTTCTTCCCTTCCCTCTTATGGAAATTAAATGTAAGCCTACACGTCTGCACAATTCTCGTGTTACTAGGGTATAGTGTATGCATTAGTTTATTGTATTTTATACTTTATTTGTATTATATATTAGTCTCCCTAAGCTTTAAAATATGATTGAGATAGACCTAAGTTCACAAATTTCTAATGAGATTAGAAATTAGATTAATCTTTTAAATCAGTTTAATAGGATTAAATTGATTTCAATAAAAGATTAAATTTGTAGCAAATATATCTATAAGGGACCTTTTGTCTAAGGCGGGTTCTAGCTAGGCTGGGGTATTTAAGCTGACAGAAACAAAATACCCCTACCTGGGAATCTACCTGGAAAGGTGAATTAGATAGATTTGTAACAAGCATGCAATTGTTGATTAATGTTTGTTAAGGTGTTTAATGAATGTTAATCAAAATTGTTTAACTTTCCAAAGTAAATGTTACTTTTGGACAAACTTAAATAATCACTTAGTAAAAATAATTAGCCGTATTTTTCCTAAATAAATTAAACCCTAGGTTGTTAAAATACTCAGTGGGAGGACAAGATATATATGTTATGTCATTTTTTCACTCACATTTCTCCTTTAATATTTACACCGTGAGATTCATGCTTGGCCTTGCGGTGTCATGGGAGCGTCCCCCTTCAGATGGTGTTTGCATGGGTCAATATCAAGATGAATGGAGAGAGTATTTATAGTAAGTGAGAGAATGATGTGTATCAACATGTCCTACGATCTCTTACATTGGTTTGCCCTGTGAGATCTTCTTGCACGACCTTGAGGTGCCTTGGGAGTGTCCCACTTCGAATGGTTTGTGCAGTTGGTCAATATCAAGGCGAACTCAAAAAATGGATAGGGTTGCTTTAGTTTTTGCCCCAATCGGTTTTTCCCTTCAGTTGGCTCATTGGGGCGGAACTCTATGATCTAAAATGAAGGGTCACACTTACGGAAAATTATTAAGCAAGTTAATGATTTCTTGACCAAATAAATGATGACTGATCATTATAGGAATAAGAGTTATTTTGGTGTAAAGATTAGTTGAGAGTGTATCCCTTCAATGAAGGGAGAAATTGACTACTCTTTGGTGGCTTTTGTCCTAAACACTGAAGCGCCATTGTAAAACTAGATGTTGGGGTTCATTTAGATTTTGCTAAAACTGATTGGATTTTTTAAGAGAGTTATGCTAAAATCTAATGTAGATCATATGTTTGTTTTTCAACAAAATATCAAATATTGATTTTCCATTAGTTTCTTTTCAAGTTTGACCGGCTTTAATTACATGATGTGGAAAGAATTCATTAAAACTCTTTTTGTGGTAAACGACCTCGAAGTTGTCGTGTTTGAGGATTTTCCTCAAGTCCCAACCCCTGATGCACCACAAAATGTTCGTAATGCATATGAGGTGTGGATGAAGGTTAATTCAAAGGCCCGAGTTCAAATTTTGGTAAGCATACCATATGCATTGGCCAAAAGATTTGAGAACATGGTCATTGCACATGAGATCATGGCATCAATACAAGAATTGTTTGAACGAAGGTTCTCACTATTCAAGCAAAATGAGATTGATGACAATGAAACCAGTAGTGTCAGTTCCTAAGATAATCTCCAGTCCATATTGAATGTCAAGGGACTAACAGAGAAAGCAATTGTTGCCAACTCTGATGAAGTTCATCAATGAGGATTGTCCTTTAAGATGAAACATCAATGAGGATTTTCCTTTAAGATGAAACTTGGAGTTTATAATATGGGTTCTGATCCTGATCCCACTACTCTTTAGAAAAGGAAGAACTCCAAAGAGGATAAATATGATTTATTGTCATGGAGACGTGTTTAGTAGAGAATGATGATTCTGCCTGGATAATTGATTTAGGGGCTACTAACCATGTGTGTTCTTCCCATTAGAGATTTAGTTCTTGGAAACAGTTGGAAGCTAGAGAGATGACTCTTACAGTCGGTACTAGTGAGGCCGTTTCAGCTGTTGCTGTAGGCAGGCTTAAGTTAATTTTGGACAAGAAACGATATCTATTATTGGATAACGTATATGTAGTTCTCCATATCAAAAGGAACTTAATTTCTTTTTTTTGTCTGATTCAACAAAATTATTCAATTTCCTTCTCTGAGAATAAAGTGTTTATTTTTAAGAATAGAATGGAGATATATTTTGGTTCAATAGAAAATAACTTGTATGTTCTAAGACCATTAGTCATAAAAGCTGTGCTCAATACTGAAATGTTCAAAACAGCAACAACTGTAAAAAGATCAAAGATTTCTCCTAAAGCAAATGTCCATCTTTGGCATCTAAGGTTAGGTCACATCAATCTTAATGAGATTGAGAAGTTGGTGAAAAGTGGACTTCTAAACGATTTACAAGAAAACCCTTTACCAGTATGTGAATCATGCCTTGAGGGCAAATGACCAGACGACCTTTATTGAAACAGGTTATAGAGCCAAGGAAACCTTGGAGCTTATACATTCAGATCTGGTCCGGTGAATGTAAGAGCACGAAGTGGGTATGAATATTTCATCTATTTCATAGATGATTATTCTAGATTTGGGTATCTATACCTAATGCAACATAAGTCCGAAGCTTTTGAAACGTTCAAGGAGTACAAGACTGAAGTTGAAAACTTGTTAGGTAAGAAGATAAAAACAATATGATCTAATCGTGGTGGAGAGTATATGGACTTATGATTCCAGAACTTTATGATAAAACATGAAATCATGTCCTAACGCTCAGCCCCAAGTACACCTCAGCAAAATGGTGTATCAGAAAGAAGAAATAGAACCCTGTTGGACATCGTTCGGTCTATGATGAGTTATGCTCATCTTCCAGACTCGTTTTGGGGATATGTGATAACTGGTAGAAATACGAGTTATTACAGCTCAAATAAGTAAAACAATGAGAAAATGCGATGGTAAAATAAGCAATATCATGTCCAAAAGCACTAAACTGAAAGGAATTGCGATCGGAAGCACCCAATGCATAAAAATAGTTAATTTACCTATTTTATGCAGGAACAATGCGATGGCACGTATGAAATTGTGATCCAGAGGAACAAGGCATCAACACTTTTGAAGATTGCGATCGTAAGTCATGCGATCGTGAGAAGTTTCTTAAAAAGGCGGCCGCATAAAGACTGCGTATCAAGGTGATAGCATAATAAATCATGATGGGACAGAAAGCTGATAACGGTCGAATCCGAATTTAGTTGATAAGCCGTTAAAAGCCACACTATAGCAAGTACACTCAACTTTTGGTGACCATTAATCAGCGCATCAGAGCAGGGGAATTAATGTTGCCCATCATTGCGATCATTAGCAAGAAAGACTGCTTCACCTTGAAATTTATAAATACCAAAGGCCACCAATGTGAGAGGAAGTTAACAAGTTAGCTAGCAGTTAGTCTGTTCACGCACATACTCATACATATACATAGAAGATGGAAAAGAGCAAGAAGAGGAGGAAGCCGAGAGATCAGTCTCAGATAGATCGAGAGACTACTAGAAAGAAACATAAAGAAGAATGAGCCAACACTTGTGAGAGCAAGAATACACATTTAGAACAAAGTTAGAGTGAAAAAGAGCAGTGTAAAAGGCCACGAGAAGCAAGTCGATGCTTACCAGGCTTCTTATCTCTTAAATCCATTTGTTATTTTGTATTCAATACTTTATTTACAGAAAATGGAAATATCATTTCAATCTATGTTCACTCTCTCCATACTTCGCATGAGTAGCTAAATTTCTAAATGGGTTGAGAAGTACTTAGCTAGCATGACTTAAGATTTACATTTTATGCAATCATCTTGTCTTATGTATGCATCATTAATCATTTGGACATACTTGAGAGAGTCATCTAAAGATAGAATCTAGGCTTGAAATAGTCAGATTAGAATCTAGGCCTGAGAGAGTCAGATTAGAATCGCATAAGCAAGAAATAGAAACTTAGACATAAGTTCTATTGCTATTTACACATCGCATACGCCCTAGAAATAGGAATGATTGTATACGATCACCTTGTTTTATGTGTGCATCATTCATCATCGCATAGACAAGAGTTGAGGCTTAGACATAAGTCCTATCGACTGTTTTGTATACATATTGCATGTGTCCTAGAAATAAGAATTATGGCATTCTGCATTGAGAAATGACGTGTTGTTATTTATGTGTAGCATGATCGCATAATTTGTGCACAATCTTGGGAATGTTAGCTAAACCCCTTCTCAACCCCTTCATCGCATACTCATTGTAACTCTACGCTTTCATCAACTTTGCGTTCAACTCCATCGCATAGGAAAAATCTCAATCAAAACGCTATCCACTTCATTTGTTTTTACTACCACAATAGAATCGAAGAGTTTGTCGCATATTTACTTAGTAGTCCCTATGTTCGACCTTGGACTTACCAGGAAACCTATGAAGGCTTATACTTGGGTCTTGTTAGGAAAACTTGCATGATCACCGTATAACACACAACACCGCAAACTCACACCATAACACATCACAATTACACGCATCAATATGCAGTAGAGATTGCAGTTTATATTTTGAACAATGTTCCCTCAAAGAGTGTTTCTGAAACACCTTTTGAGTTATGGAGAGGTCGTAAAGCAGTTTTCGCCACTTCAGGATTTGGTGATGTCCAACCCATGTGCTTATCAAAACCCCAAAAAGTTGGAACCTCATTCAAAAGTGTGTCTATTTGTAGGTTACCCCAAAAAATGAGAGGTGGATACTTCTATGCTCCAAGTGAAAATAAAGTGTTTGTATCGACAAATGCTACTTTCTTAGAAGAAGACCACATGAGGGATCATAAGCCACAAAGTAAACTTGTTTTAAGTGAGATTTCTAATGAGACTGCTGAGACTTCAACAAGAGTTATTGAACAGGCTGATAGATCAACAAGGGTTGTTGATGTCAGTTCATCTAGTCATTTATCTCAAGAGTTGAGATTGCCTTGACGTAGTGGGAGGGTTATGAACCCACCTGTACGCTACATGGGTTTAATAGAAGTCCAAAACATCATATCTAATGATGGTGTTGAGGATCCATTGTCTTATAAACAAGCAATGGATGATGTTGACAAAGATGAATGGATTAAAGCCATGAATCAAGAAATAGAGTCCATGTACTTCAATTCTATCTGGAAGCTTGTAGATCAACCTGATGGGGTAAAACCTATAGGTTGTAAATAGATTTACAAGAGGAAAAGAGGTGTAAATGGAAAGGTACAGACCTTTAAGGCTAGATTTGTGGGAAAGGGTTATACCCAGAGTGAGGGAGTGGACTATGAAGAAACTTTCTCACTTGTTGTCATGTTAAAGTCTATCAGGATTCTCTTGTCCATAGCCACATATTATGACTATGAGATGTAGAAAATGGACGTCAAGACTGCCTTTTTGAATGGTAATTTTGAGAAGACTATCTACTTGGTTCAACCAGAAGGATTTATTGAACAAGATCAAGAGCAAAACATTTGCAAGCTTAATCGATCCATTTATGGACTGAAACAAGCATCTCGATCTTGGAATATAGATTTGATACTGCGATCAAATCTTATGGCTTTAATCAGAATGTTGATGAGCCTTGTGTTTACAAGAAAATCAGCAGCAACTCAGTAGCTTTTCTCGTGCTGTATGTGGATGATATCTACTCATTGGGAATGACGAAGGTTTTCTAACTGTTAAGAAATGGTTAGTCGCCCAATTCCAAATGAAAGATTTGGGAGAGGTGCAATTTGTTCAAGGGGTCTAGATCATAAAGGATCGTAAAAACAAAAGGTTGGTCTTGTCTCAGGCATCGTATATTGACAAGATGTTTGTCAGATATTCAATACAAAATTCCAAGAAGGGTTTATTATCTTTTAAGCATGGAATTGTTTTGTCTAAGGAACAGTGTCCTAAGACTCCTCAAGAGGTTGAGGAAATGAGACGGATTCTCTATGTATCGCCTATTGGTAGCCTTATGTATGAATTGATATGTACTAGACCTAACGTTTGCTATGCAGTAGAGATTTTTAGTCGATATTAGTCTAATCCTAGATTAGATCATTGGACGGTAGTCAAAACGATCCTCAAGTTTCTTCAGAGAACAAGGGACTATAAGCCCGTGTACGGAGATAAGGATTTGATCTTTATGGGATACACAGACTTTGACTTTCAGACTGATCAGGATTCTCGAAAATTCACATCAGGGTTAGTGTTCACTCTAAATGAAGGAGCTATAATGTGGCGAAGCATCAAACAAGGATGCATCGCAAACTCCACTATGGAAGCCGAATACGTAGATACTTGTGAAGCTGCTAAAGATGTTGTTTGGCTTAAGAAGCTCCTTATTGATTTGGAAGTTATTCCAAATATGTCTTTGCCCATTACACTTTATTGTGATAACAGTAGTGCTGTGGCAAATTCTAAGGAACCTAGGAGTCATCGAAGAGGCAAGCACATAGAATGGGAATATCATTTGATCCGGGGCATTGTGCATCGAGGTGATGCGATTGTCACAACGATCAAGTCAGAGCACAACATTGTTGATCCGTTTACAAAGGCTCTCACGACTAAAGTGTTCGAGGGTCATCTAGAAATTATGGGTCTACGGGATATGCGACACATTGTCTAAGGCAAGTGAAAGATGTCACTCGGGTATAGTGTATGCCCTAGTTTATTGTATTGTACATTAATCTCCCTAAGCTTTAGGACAAGTGGGAGATTGTTGGGAATGATGTCCTAAATCTCCTTGTAATCTTGTAGTTTGTAAACTCTATATAAACATATTGTTAATAAAATAAGTGTTATTTTATAAGCATATACTCAATCCAATAAACTAAGATCTGAGGTTATTTTATGTAATTTAAACAAGTATGTAGAGACATACAGGTGGATCTTGTTTAAATGATAACCTAAATGGTCTGTAGTAGATGGATAAGGTTGGGTACCTTATCCTAGTGACACTATGGATACGACCTACTTTGTAGGTATTACAAATGTTGTAAAGTGCTACAAATGATCTGATCTTGATCATTCATGTGGAGACATACAAGCGGGGGTATCCTATACAAAGAGTTTGTATAAGATCAGACCACGAAATGATTAATCTCTTTATATAACATCGCTAATAATAGAGACTTACATTTCACTAAGATGACCATAGGTGACAGGACCTAAATCCTGAGTGAGTTGTGAACTCCTGCTTATGAAGGCGGTCTTTTAATTTGTGTAGGTGAGAGTGGCCAGATTTCCAACTCAACAAGCCTACCATTTTGGGGATTCGTTTGATTGGAGAGCCGGGAACTCAGCTACACAAGACAGAATTCACTCATTCCCCGATGTAGGGGTAAGTAGATAAATTTCTCCCTTAAGGGCTGATTTTGGGTCTTAAACATAGTGATCACACCCTCTCTTGGCCTGAGAGGACTTGGTCATAGTGGGACTATAACTTATTGTTCATTAAAGGAATCATTGGTACTTAAGGAGTTAGATGTAACTATTGGGGCAAAACAGTATTTTGGCCTAATTGTACTTACGAGCAATTTGTGAAGGATCATTGCACTGTTGATTAGTTATCTCCAATGGACATAGAAATTTATCTGTAGTGCGAAAAGTGCAATTGTCGATCTTTAGTGGAGTGCCCAACAGTTAACGAATGGTGGATAATATAATTAGAGAATTTAATTAATTATTCATGTACCATTGCAACTTCAAGCTACAGGTCCATAAGGTCCCATTGGTAGCTTAAAAGAATTTTGTTGAGAATCAATGTTTGTGTTCATTTGATTTGTTCAAATTAATAAGAGATAATTTAATTATATATGATATAATTAAATTAATTCAATTATATATGATATAATTGATATAATGTATTTGATACATTATTTGGAGGAATATATATTTGAATGAGATTCAAATAGTTATTAATTTAATATAAATATGATTTATATTAAATGCCATAAAATAGAGAAGAAGAATTATAGTTTATATTGTATGTGATGTAATATTAAAACTATAGGTTATAAATATAATATGATAAGTTGGTTATCATATTTATTTGTATTATTTATTATTTTGAATAATAATCCTTTTTTCTCAAAAACTACCTTGGTGGGTAGTTATGCAATTTCATGGCAATTGAAATAAAATGAAAAATTGGTTTTTCTTTTCTTCCAAGAGAGTCGAATGCAAGAATAAACTATGCGATAGTCTACACGACAAACATAGAGCATACACGATAAGCTCTTTGTCTATGCGATAACCTAAATGATTGAAACAGTTCCTATGCGATAGTGATTCTTCTTCAATCGTCTTCCTCCTCCGAACTCCTCTTAACCAAAATAGTCAGAGCCCACAATTCCTGGGTTCTCACCCCGAGCATACCAAGGAATCCAAGTGGTAATGTTCTCTTCCCATTTGGTTCATGATTTACTTGAAGAAGGTATTCAAGATCTTGTTGCTTTTTGTTCGAGGAGTTCGTGACCGTTCAAGGGATACGAGAAGAAGTGTTCTTCAAAGGTGATTTCCCTTGAACTATGTATCTTATTTGAAAAGCATGTTGTAATTTACTTAGTTTGCATAACCTATCTGCGTTTACTGTAAATTTATGTTTCAATCGAAATGAAATTTGGACGATCCACTTCTGCTCTAGGATCTCCTTCGAGATTTCCTTCATCTCGTCCATGAGAAGAACAAGGAAGACCCTGTGTTCATATCCGGTTGCAGTGTTCATGAGATCGGGAGAAGACGATGCAAATTGGAGGAACGTGAAGAATTGTTCTTCAAAGGACGTGATATCTTATCTCTTTTCTCCATTTTCACAGTAGTAGCATGCTTGATTTAATAATATTTATCAATTATTTCTGTCACTCTGAATTTTATATGTTCTATAAAACGAACTCTAGAGACCAATACATCCAATTGCTTCTACTGGGGGAAATTCCAATCCCTTCAGTATGAAATAATGTGTGATGTCTAGGAAATCAATGCTATCACACGACAAAACCTTTCGACAAAATTCTTGGGCTTCTTATTCTCTTGTCCACCTTAGTAGGGTGTCACGGGGCGGAATCCTACCATCGAATTGAGCAACCTTTTACCTCGTGCGTTGCCAAGTCTCACTTTACCAACCTACATGAACTTGCCCAAAACACCCACAGAACACTTGAATCCTGGATGGAAATCCCAAAAGGCATTTTTAAACTCACACCATCACTACATGACTTGGCTAGAGAAAGGGTACGAGAGATATAAGTAGAATTAGTGGAAATGTAACACTTTATTACCGAAGTAACATCAAAACCATGCTTACAAGAGTCGAGATAGGAAATCTCCTCATGTAGAAGATCTTCCTTTGCAAAAGGTGACTCAATGAATGTATATATCATTAAATGCCTTGGACAACCCCCAAGGTTATCCTTTTATAGGCGTGGGAGGAGTGATAATAGGAGGAAAATGTGGAAGTGGCCCTAGTGGGTAAAACCGTCCACTACCCATGTAATTAGGGCCACTCTCCCATATCCACAATTATCTCTTACATTTTAGGAGGACATGGCCATTTCCTCCTATTTTTTAGCATTCACTCTCTCCTATTTACTATTTTTAGGGCAACCTTCTTACAAACTAGGAAATAACCACCCATGATGCCCATGATCATGGATGTCCACCATTCTTGTCTATATATATGCTTGCTAGCTCCTCTTGGACAAGCACATTTAATAATAATCCTTTATTATTATCAAGTTCCTCTCAAAATGCTTGCCCCATGTCGGCAGCAAGGCTAATTGGCCAAGAGTTTACTGGACCATGCTTCCCTTTTTCCCGGACCAAGCTTGCCTCACCTTGAGTACACGCTTGACTGTTTGTGTTAAGATGGCACTAAGACTGTGTCTCCCGAACATCGCGTGTATGCTGCCTTATCGCCTTCTGTTTGGCATGTGCCTGTGACACCTATGCATTCATCTGGCCCTGCAAACGCCACAGTGCCCTTGCCTGTAGAATGCACCATCACCATTGGGGGTTATGCATGCACACATGCTTCCTACTGTCGTGCAATGCGTGTGCACGCCCAAGCATCTGTTCGTGTCGCATGCCCTGCTAACCTCAGTCACACCCCACACTTTTATGTGCACCTTCTATGCACCAAGCGCCCGTGCCATCCTTTTGGTCATGAGGCATGGGCTGCCTGCCCACGTCGTTCCCCTTGTCACTCAAACCTTTTGTTAGCTTTCCGTGCACGTCTGGTCGCATGCCTCGGCACTTTGGGCATGTGTCATGGCTAACCTCTTATCAGCCCTAAGCATGTTGTCCACCCGCTCGACATAACCCATTCGCCAGCTACATGCTTTGAGATTTAGAGATCTGACAAACCTCCCCAGGTTGAGCTCATCGACATCCTCGTTAGGTTTTCACATCCAATGGTTTAACTACTGACTCTCATTGGATCGGCTTCACATACCAACTTTTTGGGTGCTGCCTGGAATCCCTTCTAAGGCACTCTCTAGTCGACCGGTTGTCCATTCAATCACATTTCAATTGCTCATGCATATTGATTTGCGTCGTCTTCCTGTGTCTTGTACCCCGCTGCATATCATGTGCCTGCCCTCGACTGGGCCATGCACGGCATGCACCTATCGATCTCTCGTGCGCACCTCGGTGGGAACTTGCAGGTCCTCGTGCGTTAGTCTCATACACGCCTGCCTATGTCGCCTACCCTACTCTTCACTCGTATGTTGCCCATGCACACACCCTGACACCGTTGCTTGCAAGGCTTCTCCAACTATGCCAGTGTTCAAGAACCAAGGTCCTGACAAACCTCCCCTCACTTGAGCTCACCAACATCATTGTTGGTTGTGTCCTCTCTGAGTAACTTCCCACTCGCCCTTTAAACGATAGGTTGCCTTGCCTATCCATTTGTCAATTTTGAAGGGTCCTCTATACAATTGCACCAAGCCTCGTTGTGCTTCCTTTCCTTTTCCATATCTAAGAGGAAAGACTCATTAGTGCAAGTACTTCAAAATCTGAAGGTCTCCTACCTCCGCCCGAGTTATGAACTTGCCTAACTCTTATTCCTATTGTCTCTGGAATAACTTTTATTCCTATAGTCATTAAGTTATCGTTTTCGGTTAAGATCTTTACTAACAACTTAGTAATTCTTGTATGTGTGACCGGCAATTTTCAGATCTTATAGGACGGTATGAACTTGCCTCCAAAATTGAAGACAATATCCAAGACAGAACTATAAAACCCTATTCATTTTACTGAAGCATGAGTTGTTCCAAATCCTATGTTACAACCCTCCGAGGGGATAGTCGTCGCTAAACGACTAGCAAAGGGCCGCCTAAAGCAAACTAGCAGGCGCAACATAGGAATCTCACGGTTCAGACTAATGGAGGAGACCGTAGGATATATTGACACATATCATTCACCCATTTACTATGAACTACTTCCTCCATTTACCTTGATATTGACTCATACAAAACACTTTTCGAATGGAGGTCACTCCCAAGGTGACACGAAACGTCATATGAATCTCACGATATAAACTACGTGGCAGTTGAAATCTATATATCATATAATAAACTTATGTTTGTACAACTTCCTCTTATTCACTAAAATCTAGATTTAAGCTAAAAAATACTCTCCGAATGGAGGTCACTCCCAGGGTGACACGAAGTACCGCTTAAATCTGGATTGTGAACTCTTAGAGATGTGAGAGCTAAAAATAACGTATCGTATATGGTATTAATCTCCCACTGAAATTCTCTAATAACTCTATCTTATAGAATTTATTAAACTACCACTGAAGTGTTATATTGGGTAGATTTATACTTAGGTTCTTTTCGGCTAATAAAACAACCCTAAGTCTATGTGGTTTATCCAAGTATAACTCTTATAATTGGATTTTAACCTACGATGTCTAGGTGATAAGCCATTTTATTACCTCACATCGCTCACGTATACTTATAAAACTAGTTACCAATGCTCAATAATTCGGTCATAATCCCCAGGTAGGAGGTGTTCCGTAAACCGTCAACTTAAGTACCCCTAGCCTTAGATAGGATTATATACCGGTTGAGTTTGTAACCTAGGTTTTATTAGTTTTAACTATTTAAAATAGGTGGTTAACCTACGTGAGCATGCAGTTGTTGTTTATGTATTTTAAATGTCTAACCCAATTTTATAACAACTTATAAAACTTTAGACATGCTAAACATCCATAACATAAATAAGGCATTCAATATTTAATACAAGAAACCCTAACACACATACTATATATTATAACAATTTATAACATACTTTCAATGCATATAACATGCTTCCTATGGTGGGATTTTAAATTTAAATGGCATACTATATGCACATACAAGATATATTTAATTATAACATACATCAAATGCATAAATAATTAAACACAGACTGATATGGTTTTAGTATTGGCATAAACAAGCAAACAGAAGCCTAACTATTACAATCAGCTTCAATACCGTCATTGAACCGCTTGAACCACTCCAAACCGAACCCAAGCATCTTGAACCAGACTGGATGAGTCTGAACCAGACCAACCAAAAACACTTGGAGGCTGAACCAGATTGTACCTTGAGAAAACCGATCGAACCGGCTACTCTTGGTCTAACCTTAAAGTCTTGCTAAGGTCGATCATGTAGTGTGGAAGGGAATCGTCTAGCTTCATCGCCTTGTGTTGTGAAAGGGTACATGATCGCTTAGTGTTTGGCACAACTAAACGATCGCTTAGTGTCTGCCGAAGCTAAATGATCGCTTAGCTCTATCATATAGAACTACACGATCACTTATCTCCATCGCTTTGCTCTATCGTATAGAACTAAACGATCGCTTAACACCATCACCTAGCGCTTCATGCCATCGTTTAGTAGCCACCGTAGCTAAACGATCGCTTAGCTCTATCGTATAGAACACCATCGCGTCGCTTAGCTCTTTGTCTACACGGTCGCTTAGCTTCGCTTCTACGTGATCGCTCAGTGTTATCACGTAGCACTTCATCGAATCGCTTAACACGCATCATAGCTAAACGATCATGTAGTACCATCGTATCATAAATTCAGCGTATCATTTAGTTCCCATGCCAAAGCTAAACGATTGCTTATTGCTATCGTATAGCAAATTGAACGCATTGTTTAGCTCCCGCAGGTACACAATCATTTAGCATTCAACATCACAACGTCCAGCGCCCATTGCTATACAATCTTCTAGCTTTTCTTCACATCGTGTAGTATTTAGAGCTAGACGATCGCTTAGTAACTGAACCTTAACAACGATTTTGAGCAGAAGCTGAAAAAACTGGAACAACAGTTTGGCCTTCTTCACTTATTTCTTCAATTACATCTTAATTTCAACTCTAATGACTTCAAATAAATTACGGACTCTTGCTAACACTAAAATCTCATCAAATAAGAGTCAATTACAAATTTAAATGAGAAATTCAAGATAATTAAAATGCCAAAACTCATAAAACCATATCAGTGCATCAGTTTCATATTTCTCATATAAAACACCCACCAAACTAAAATTAAACCGAATTGAATGCTTATATGATGCTATGATACCAATTGTAGGATTGCATTAGCAACAGCGAAAGCACAATGATCATTTAAGCACTCTAATTCACTAATTTCGGCAAAATATAAAGCATGCTTTTCCAAAAAACAAGTGAGTTTCAAGACATACCTCTTGTAGAACTTCTTCAAAGCTCCTTCTCCAGATGCTATCTTCTCTGAGTTGTAGACCACCTCAAGATCTTCCCCACTATTCTCTTGGTGCTCTAGATTGAGTGTGGGACTAAAAACATGCTTGAATCAAAGGATGAAGAAGAAAAGCTCACAGCAGCAATCTTGGTGAATAACTCTTTCTTCAACCGATTTTTCACTAAAATTCTCTATAGATTGCATGCCTGAATTTCACTCCAATCTCTTCATTATATTATATATCAACATGCAAAGGAGAGAGTTGCATGAGTTCCAGATCATGCTTGGAGAAGACAAGGCAAAGATGATGCTATTTGTGTAAGCAACTTAGGTGATGGATAATGGAAAACCGATTTTTTCCATTTTGTGTTTTTGTTTTTCTATTTTCCAATTTTATCTCAAAAATAAAAACTTGATTTTAAAACCCATTTTGATTTAAAAACTGAAAAAAAAAATTAATTTCATAAATTAATTTTTAAATAAAACTTAATTAATTTAATATCAAATATTAAATTAATTTTAACACATCCGTCTTTATATATTTAAATCATATTTAAATATAAATTCTCCTATTCCATTTAATTTTCAAATCAAACAAGTAATTATATTCCATATAATTACTAATTCTCTTAATTCTAATTTGAACGATTCAAATTAACTTATCACGTTATTCTAGAGCGAGTCCGTTATGAGCTAGTAGGGGGACCTCGCGGACCTACAGATCATAGACACCAACGATCCGAGATTAATTGGCTAAACTCATTAGACCAGATTAATCCTCATTCGTTAACTAATGGGTCACTTCACTAAAGCCTTTAGCTGCACTCCCCTCACTATATATATATTATGTCCACATGATTTAACCATAATCAGCAAGTCGACCCTTCACAGGTTGTTCTTAATAACGGTTGGGTTAAATATCTGTTTTACCCTCGAGATTATGTCTTATTCCTCAAGTTCCTACTGATCCTCTAATGAACAACTAGTTTGTGATCTAATCACCAAACCAAACACTCTCAACCCAGTGAGAGAGTAGGGCCCCTTGTTCAAGACCTGGATTCAGTACTTGAGAGAACAACCTTTCTCCTATCCCTAAATCGGGTAGGCGTGAACTTCGTCTTGCACCCTATGTCCCCAAATATCTATTAGGACTTACTCTTGAAATGGGAGTCTTATTAAGCCGGTGCTGTTGAGCCAACCCTCACTTATGCAAATCTAAGGACAATCCCCAATAAACAGGAGTTGATAGTTAGCTCAGGATTAAGGTCGAGTTACCTAGGTCATCTAGGTGAAATAGTCAGTCTTATACAGTAAACAGCGTTATAAAGTAAGAGTGACTTATTTCTTGGTCCTGATCTTATGGAAACTCATTGCATAGGACGCCTCCACTCCTCAAGTTATATCATGTACGAATTAGGATCACATCGTATGTAGCACTTTATAACTCTTTATAACAACTACAGAGTAGGCCGCATCCAATGGTGCTACCAGAATAAGGTACCCAACCTTATTCATGTACCATAGATCATTTTGGCTATTTACTCGAACCTGGTCCACTCTTATGTCTCCACATAAAGTTCAAGTACTCATATAACAGTCATGGGTCTTAGTTTATTGGATTTAGGCTTTCATACAATTTATGAAATCAATAATAAGTATATTGATTATAGAAAATGTTTATCATTTTACAAATTGCGAGTTTTAGGACATAAAACCCAACAGGTAGCCTGATTCTTGGCTCTCACTCGATCTCGTGGTCCGTGGTTCACCGGGGTGGAAGAGTCTTTAGTAGTTTTGGAGACATCACCAAGGATCTTTGCCATTGTGTTTGGCACTTTCTTATGCTCATCTGGCTTGTATCTTGGGGTTGTCATATGAGTAAGCATCTCTTGTTGTAACTTGACATGGGTTGGGCAGGCACCACCTTGTGTCTAATTGAACCAGCCACCTCGACCATCACTATCATCATGAAGCTTAGGGTCATCTCCATTGAGACCAGCACCCCATTTTAACAATGTATAGGGGACATCTTCGCCTTGAATAAGAACTCTGGTCCTAGTGTTGCATTGAAGCCATCTTAAGTATTGTCGTGTATGCCATCTGCACACACATGGTGTATCCCTTCGTGCGCCACTCCTCGGTGTCGGTTCGCATCAGCAACTTGTGTATTGTATGCTTACACTCTTATGTTATTGGATGTTTACAACACTTGGCCCGAAGTATACTCGACTTCCTTATGCATGTCTTGCAAATTTGTATTTTCTTGAAGTCTCATGTAATCGTCTCTTCTTGTGTGAATGAAGTTCTCGTTTTTTTAGTGTAGGTAGAGTAGAAAACTGATACTAACTTGTCACTACTAGTCAAGGTAGTAGAGACAAAGAAGTTTCTACTAAATACCTGTTGGGTTGTATGTCCTAAAACTCGCAGTTTATAATGATTAACACATTCTATTATCAATAAAGATGTTATTAAAGTTTATTCAATAAAATTGTTATTGGATATGTGAATTATACTTATAAAGTATAAATCCAATAAACTAAAGATCCATGGCTATTATATGAATATATGAATTTTATATGAAGACATAAGAGTAGATGAAGTTAAGTAAATAGCCAAAACGGTCTATAGTATATGAATAAGGCTGGGTACCTTATTCTAGTAACACTATCGGATGCGGCCCACTCTGTAGTTGTTACAATATGTTGTAAAGTGCTACAAACGAAGTGATCCTGATTCGTTCATGTATTAACATGAGGAATGGGGGTATCTTATGTAATGAGTTTGCATAATATCAGACCAAGAATTAAGTCACTCTTACTTTATAATGTTGTTTACTATTTAAGACTGACTATTTTAAAGCGATGACCTAGGTAAGTTGACCTTAATCCTGAGCTAACTATGAACTCCTATTTATTTGGGATTATCCTTAGATTTGCATGGGTGAGAGTTGACTTAACAATGCTGGCTCAATAAATCTCTCATTTCAAGGGTAGAACCGGGTAAATAGTTGGGGACATAGGGTGCAAGACAGAATTCACTTCTACTCACTTTTAGGGATAGTAGAAAGGTTGTTCTCTTAAGTGCTTACTCCAGGTCTTGAACAAGGGGGCCCACCCTCTCATTGGCCTGAGAGGGACTCGGTCTAGTGATTGGATCACAAACCAATTGTTCATTAGAGGATCAATGGTACTTAAAGAGCAAGATGTAATCTCGGAAGTAGAACAACTTTTATCCCAACCGTCATTACGAACAACCTGTGAAGGGTTAACTTACTAATCATGGTTATATCGAGTAGACATAATATATCTATAGTGAGGCCAGTGCAACTACTGGGCTTTAGTGGAGTGACCCGGTAGTTAACGAATGGTAGTTAATTAGGTTAAAGAGTTTAGCCAGTTAATCTCAGATCATTGGAGCCCATGATCTGAAGGTCCATGAGGTCCTCCTACTAGCTCGTAACAAACTAAACCTTAAAACAGTGTGACGAACGAATTTGAAGTGTTCAAATTCAGTTTTTTTTAGCAAAGCATTAAATATATATGATATATTTAGCCTAATATTTAATTATGAATTAAACATAAAGAGAGAGAAAATAAGAGATATTTAAATAAGATTTAAATATCAAGATTATAAATAGAAATTAATATAAATTGGGATTAGTGTTGGATTTAATATTAAATTAAATTAATCATTTATTTAATATTATTTTAATTTTTAAAGTTAATTATTAGAATTAATTTTGAAATTAAATGAAATTGGTCAAAATTGCATTAAAAGTCAAATTGTTTACTATGTTAAAAATGCACTGGAAGTCAAATTTATTGACTTTAGACTTTGAGAGTCAAACTTTGACCAAGTTAGTGGAAAGATCCAACATTTGTGAGTGGGAAATGCCAACTTTTGCATAGCTAAGTGTTGTCTTCATTTGAAGACACTTGTCCTACTAAATCCCACTTTGAGTTAGTGGATTTTTTAGTATCAAATTCTTATTAAACTCAAAGTTGCATGTTTGCATGTAGTGGTCTTCAAAAGGGAGTGTCTAATGTTTTTTAAGAACTCTTGGCCATAATGGTGGATGAGATTATGTGATAATCTCATTACAATTTTCTCTCAAAGTTTTAGCTTTTTCCTCTCCAAATTAGTCACTCACAGGTTCCCACCATCCCATTCTAAGGTTGGAGAATAGTCGGGAAGACTCTCGTGGTGGTCTATGAACCATTCATGAAGAGATTGGAGCTGATTTGGAGAAGATTCAAGGACTACAAAGGTTGTATTCTCTTTCCCTTTTTTCTTGTTTTATTGCATGCATGCTTATCTTTGTAATTAATCTAATTAGAGTACTTTAGATCCGTTTTTCTTCTGCTGCGCATGTATTCATTCCATCAATTGGTATCATACTTAAAGTACTCAATTTTTGGTTAATTTATGCATATGGTGGGTATTAATTCATGTGATGAATGCTTGAGTTCTAAAATGGATAATTTCAGTTTTGGCATCCGTTTTTCCTCTTGGGTTGTAATAATTATTGTAATTGCCTGGTGTTTATGGGCTTTAATGTGTGGTAAAGGGTCTGTAAATTTTCTAGAGTCATTATAGTTGAAATTAAGCTGTATTTACTCGGTTCTGGGAAAGAGGACAACTTCATTTTTTGGTGAAAAATAAACTTGCAGACCCGAGAGTGCCTCCCAGACCCGTGTCCGACCCAGTTCTTCCTCGTTCCTCATGTGCACTTGCTTCATTGTTTGATCCGACCCATCCGTGCACCCAAGTCGACCTGGTTTGTCCTTGTTTCCTCGTTCCTCGTGCATGCCTACTTTCGCGTCCGACCCAGCTCGACCCACTCACCTGACCCAAATTCCCGCCCGCACACCTCCAACCGTTGACCAACTCCAGCGTGTTGACTCAATCAGTCCAGATGGTCTGGACCAGTCCAGTTGACTTGGTCGAGCCGGTTTGACCAGTTCAACCTGGTTTTTTGGAGTTCCTGAGCCAATTCGAGTGGTTTTTGGCCGGTTTGGGTTGGTTCAAAGAGTTTGAAGTCGGTTTAAGGGAGCTGCTTGCTGTTTATTGTAATAAGTGTAGCTTTTAGCTAGCTGAGGATGCCAAAACTAGTTTATTTTAGTGTGTTTATTTAATTATGCATAGTAAATGTATGAATTAAATAATTTATCTATTGTGTGCATATTGTATGCTATGTAGATTTAAAATCCCACCATAGGATAAGCATGTAGCATGCATTGCAAGTATATTTTAAGTGTTATAATGTATAGTGTACATGTGTAGGATTCCATGTTTTGATATAAGTTGTTATATTAAATGCATGGAATGAATGTTTATATAATTGTTATATAAAAGTATGTTATGGATGCAAAGTACGTCTATTTTTTTATAAAGTTGGATTAGACATTAAAATCCATAACAAAGATAAAAGCATGCTCACATAGGTTAACCACCTATTTTAATAGTTAAAATAGGTCGACATCTTATAAAATACGATTACAAACTCAATCGATAGATAATCCCATCTAAGGCTGGGGGTACTTAAGTTGACGGTCTACGGAAAACCTCCGACCTGGGGATTATGGCCGAATTATTGAGCGTTGTTAATCGGTTTTATGAGCACATGTAAGCAATGTGAGGTGTTAAAATTGGTTTTTCACCTAGAAATCATAGGTTAAATCCAATTATAAACATTATACTTGGATAAACCACATAGACTTAGGTTGTTTAGTTAGCCGGAACATTCTTAAGTAAAGTTTTACCCAAAAATAAGTAAAATACTTCACTGGGAGTTTAATAACGTATATAATATGTTGTTAGAATACTTTAGTGGGAGATTAATAACATATACGATATGTTGTTTTTGGCTCTCGCGTCCCTAAGAGTTCACATCGAGATTCATGCTTCGCTTCGGTCGATTATACCTCAATTACCCTACTCGAAAAGTATTTGCATGAATCAAGATCAACCCCTCTTAGAATTCTACATCGAGTACCTAATCAACATCTTGTCAATGTACGATGCATGAGATAAGGCCAACCTTTTATTCTTATGATCCCTTATGATTTGGATCCCTAGAACAAACTACGCCTCTCCCAAATCTTTCATTTCGAATTGGGCGGCTAGCCAAATTTTAATGTTAGTTAGAAAACCTACATCATTCCAAATGAGTAGGATATCATCCATATACAGCATAAAGAAAAAGAATTATTTATCATATAATTAATATATGATAAATATATATGATAACCAACTTATCATATTATATTTATAATCTATAGTTTTAATATTTCAACATATGAAACATATAAACCATAGTTCTTTTTCTATGTTATGGTATTTAATATAAATCATATTTATATTAATTCCTCCAATTAATGTATGTAATACATCATATCAATTATATCACATATAATTGAATTAATTTAATTATATCACATCTAATTAAACTTCCTCTTGTTAATTTGAACATTTCAAACTAACCCAAAATATGATTCTCAACTTGAACCCATTGAGCTACCAAGGAGACCTTATGGACCTATAGCTTGAAGCTCCAACGGTACGTGAATAACTGACTAAACTCTTTAATCACGAGATCCACCATCTGTTAGCTGTTGGTCACTCCACTAAAGATCGACAATTGTACTCTTCGCACTACAAATATATTTTTGTGTCCATTGGATACAACCAATCAATAGTGCGATGACCCTTCACAAATCGCTCGTAAGTACAACTGGATCGATTTACCGTTTTGTCCCTGTAGTTACATCTAACTCCTTAAGTACCATTGATTCCTCTAATGAACAATAAGTCATAGTCGTACTATGACTGAGTCCTATAGTCCTAAGAGAGGGTGTGGCCACTATGTTCAAGACCCGGAATCAACCCTTAAGGGAGCAATTAGAGTGAATTATGTCTTGTGTAGTTGAGTTCTCAGCTCCCCAATCAGATGAATCCCTAAAATAGTAGGCTTGTTGGGTTGGAAATCTGGCCACTCTCACCCATACAAATCAAAGGACCGCCCTCATGAGCAAGAATTCCCAACTCACTCGAGATTCGTGTCATGTCATCTATGGTCATCTTAATGAAATGTAAGTCTCAATTATCAACGACGTTATATAAAAAGACTAATCATCTCGTAGTCCGATCTTATACAAACTCTTTGTATTCGATACTCCGCTCACATGTCTCCGCATGAATGGTCAGGATCATACCATTTGTAGCACTTTACAACACTTGTAACATCTACAAAGCAAGTCGTATCTGTAGTGTCACCAGGATAAGGTATCCATCCTTTATCCTTATACTACGGACCATTTAGTTTATTACTTAAGGCATGATTCACTTGTATGTCTCACATACATGCTTAAGTTACATCAAATAACCACGGATCTTAGTTTATTGGATTGAGTAAATGATTATAAAATAACACTTATTTTATTAATAACAATATGTTCACAAAGTGTTTACAAACTATGAGACTACCAGGAGAATTAGGAAACCAATCCCAACACTTGTATCTTCAAAGGACTTCAATCTTCTTATGCTTGTATCTTCAAAGGACTTTAGTCCTCAGAATGCTTATATCTTTAAAGGATTTCAATCTTCAAGCGTGGTCAGCTTCAGGAGTCAAGGAGTCTTCTGATTGTAGAGAATTCCCTCTAAGCTCTCTAAAGCATAGAATTGTTGACCCTTCTAAATTAGGAGAGCTTCTCTATTTATAGAGTTCACAGATGGGCTTGGGCTTGGCCCTTGGGTTTGAGGAGATTGAATCGTCAGCTTGTAGGTTGTGAAGATACGGTTAGTTTGTTGAAATATTCTAATCTTCAAAGCTTCAAATAGTTCAAATCTTTAGTTCTTTAAAATTTGGGAACTTCAGTCTTTAAAGCTTGAGAAGCTTTGGTCTTCATCACTTGAGAGCTTGAGTCTTGGATCTTGGGAGCTTAAATCTTTAGAGCCTTAATATGTCTTCTGATCTTCAGAGCTTTAATATATCTTCTCATCTTCAGAGCTTTAGTGTCTTCTAATCTTCAGAGCTTTGATCTGTTTTCTAATCTTTAGAGCTTTAGTGACTTTTGATCTTCAGAACTTTGATATGTCTTCTATTCTTCAAAGCTTTAGTGTCTTCTGATCTTCAAAGCTTTGGAGGAGTTATGTTCTTCAGATCCTTGGAGCTTCAGACTTTAGATCTTCAGAGAGATTTTTCCTTCAATTCCTTTTATCTTCTCCCAAATGAAGAGATAATGCCTTTATTTATAGAGGTTTCTCATGGGCCTTACATTGGCTTGGGCCTAATTACTTTATTGGGCCCAAATTGGGTTTGGCCTAAAGTTGGGCTTAGGCCATTTGTTGTTGGGCTTGAGCTTAATCTTTAATTTAGCGCAAAATTTTACCATGGGTTTGAATTGAGTTAGGCCCGAGCGACTTTAATTACTCAGCCCAGTCCAACTTATAATTTTTCAATAGGCTCATGCTTTCATTGATAATGTAGCAACTGATGATTCGCCGAAATTTCTCACTCAATGGTCACATTTTCGATTACTCCATATATCACATTTTAATTGAGTTAATTTGATTAATTTTGTTGTCATGTCACCATTTCAAATATTTTTCTATTAAGTTTATTTTGGTTATATCTTCTTCGTTACAACTCTAATTTGAGTGATTTCAAATTGCATTGAGATCGTTATGTTGAGTTCTACGCAGTAAATACTTCACAATACCAAATTGTTAATAAGTAAAAATTTGTTTGTTATCATTTGTTGGGGTTGATGCCCTAAATCTCGTAGGGTTTTGTAGTTTGTAAACACTTGTATGAACAAACATTTTTGTAATATATAATATATGATATTTTATTCACTTCAGTCTATAAAATATGAGATATTTTAGTTGCATTAACCACAAACCAATAAACTAGGATCCATGGTTATAACTGTAACTTAAACATGTATGTGGAGACATACAAGTAGATCGTGTTTTAAGTGATAACCTAAATGGTCTGTAATATATGGATAACGAGGGATACCTTATCCTTGTGGCACTACGAGTGTGACTCGCTTTGTAGGTGTTACAAATGTTATAAAGTGCTACAAATGATCTGATCCTGATCATTCGTGTATTAGACATACGAGCAGGGATATTCTATATGAAGAAGTTTGTATAAGACCGGATAACTAAATTTTTAGTCTCGTTATATAACGTCATTCATAATTGAGATTTTCATTTCACTAAGATGCCCATAGGTAATATGACCTTAATCCTGAGTGAGTTGTGAACTCCTGCCTATGAAGCCGGTTCTTTGATTTGCATGGGTAAGAGTGGTCAGATCGCCGACTCAACAAACCTACCATTTGGGGATTCGCCTGATTGGGGAATTGGGAACTCAGCTACACAAGATGGAATTCATTCCTTCCCCGATGTAGGGGTAAGTAGATAAATTGCTCCTTTAAATGTTGATTCCAAAGCTTGAACAAATGTGGCGCCACACCTTCTCTTGGCCTGAGAGGGGTTCAGTCATAGTGGGATATTGATCTATTGTTCATTATAGGTATCAGTGGTACTTAAGGAGTTAAATGTAACTACAGGGGCAAAACTGTAATTTTTTCCTACTATACTTACGAACAATTTGTGAAGGATCATCGTACTATTGATTTGTTATCTAATGGACACAAAAATATATCTGTAGTGCGAAGAGTGCAGCTGTTGGTCTTTAGTGGAGTGTCCGGCAGTTAACGGATGGTAGATAATATGATTAAAGAGTTTAGTCAGTCATCACGTACCGTTGGAGCTTCAAGCTACAAGTCCATAAGGTTCCCTTAGTAGCTCAATGGATTCAAGTTGAAAATCAGTTTTTGGGTTAGTTTGAAATGTTCAAATTAACAAGAGGGAATTTGATTATATATGATATAATTAAATTAATTTAATTATATATGATATAATTGATATGATGTATTTGATACATTATTATTAGATTAGAGGAACTAGTATTTGAATATGATTCAAATATAAATTCTATGTATAAGATTCATAGTTGTTAAATTTAATATAAATATGATTTATATTAAATGCCATAAAAAGAGAAAAAGAACTATGGTTTATGTGATGTATATGATGCAATATTAAAACTATAGGTTATAAATATAATATGATAAGTTAGTTATTGTATTTATTTATAATTTATTAATTATTTGATAATTAAATTTCTTTTTCTCTATAACCACCTTTAGTGAGTGGTTATACGGTTTTATGGCAAAGATGAATAAAGATGAAAAATTGGTTTTCTAATTATTCAATGAAACGACTGCTAATATTCACTATCGAGTAACTACACGATAGCGTCGAGTTTACTATACGATAGTACTCTTAACTAAACGATCGTGCGTCGAGTCTATGCGATAGACTTCCATCTTCTAGATGATATTGCTACCCTTTACTCAATCGTATACCTTCTTCCCTCTAACCAAAATAAGCTAGAGCCCACCATTCCTAAATTCTCACACTGAGAATACCAAGGTAATCTAGTGGTTGTGTCCGGATTTGATCGAGTTTTACTCATTACTAGTGTTCGAGGGAGTTCAAGTTGCTCATTGCATTTGAGTTTAATCGAGGGATACATTTGAAGAAAGGTACTTCAAAGGTATTGTCTTTCTAACCTTTATATTTATTTCAAGAAGCATGTTGTAATTTATGATTTAATGCATAATTTGTTTAGTATGACTATGAATGTATGTGTTCTGTCACAATGGAGTTTGGGTGATCTGCTTCCGCTCATAGGTTCTCTATATTTAGAGTTTCTTCATCATCAACTTATTAATTAATTAATTAATTTGAGACTGATGGCCAAAAAGCTAATAGCATTGATCTTCTAATGAATAATATGCTTATGATCCAATCATTAGGGTTCATTATCGGCCTATCACATCGATTTTAGGCTAAAATCGACATCGACCACCAATTTATCGATTATGATTGGTCGGTGACTTTTAGCTTTGAGAGTGTTTAAGGAATCGACCGACCACTTACATGAATAGTCAATCGATTTTGGTCGGATTTGGGAAAAACTTTGTTGGTGTAGTGTTGGTTTGGAGGAGACATGAGATTTGGAGAGAGAACTAAAAAAATAAAGTATAGAAGGAAGAGGGAAGAAAAAATTACCAAAATTGAAAAGAAAAAAAAATTATGGCTGTTGCATTGATGCTACAAAGGTAGTGTTGATCGATGAGATTCCAGCAAGAAAAATATTAGGAAGATACTCAAACGAGAAGAAAATTAGAAAGAATATTGATTCTTGGAAAAGGATGAAGAAGAAGATTAAAAGAAGATGAAATGTGTGTGCCTGTGCATAAGTGTCAACTCACTGACGATCGATGGTCAGTTTTTTAATATAAAAAATTCACCACCAACCATTAAAGCCATGAAACTGATCGACCAAAGTCGATTTTGTTGATTTTATCACACCCCTTCCCAGATTACCCTCTTAATCTGGAAGAGGATATGACCATGGTAGTTACTAGCCCTACTGCCAGCATTCACCACCTTAGCCTTCCAATCTAAATACCAACCTGTTAAAACATTAATAATGTACCTATACAGCATGCCTCATTAAGGTTCTACATAAGATTATATAATCATATGCATATAGCCATGACATAACATCTACGGGAAAAATATTCACAGATGGCCCCAAACTTCTCTAACAAAACCCTAGTCCCTCTCAAAACATGTGTACATAAACAGAACATCAACCTAAGTCTTCTTAATAAGTTGGGCCTTCAGTGGCAAGCAACAGCAGGATCAACCTTGAGGAATCTGACTGCTACCTAAAAAGGAAAACACAGAAAATCTGTGAGCTAGTAGCCCAGTGAGTGACTATAGAATCATGTTACACCATGCATTATATCCCTATAACCATGTAAATATACCGATGAGCATCTCAAGCAACTTTCTCTAAATATAAGCATTAAGAACCATTCTTAGACATCATTAAACATCATTATTCCTTAGTTGAGAACGAGCCTACATCGTTCTAATTCCCAACATCTATTACCGGCCAAGAGACCCATACTTCGGCCTCCCTTTGGTAGTATATGGCCTAGGAGACTCATACTTCGGACTCTCATTTAGAACTACCTACGTGTATGTGGAGTTTTCTAAGTACTGTCAACACCTTAGGTACTATTACCCAGATACCTTCTCCATGTCCTTCAGTATCGGGTTATTTCGTTACATCAAATTAAGTTTCATTGCTTGTCAATCACACAAGGACTCATTCTATCATAGCTTTCCTCTAGAAAGCATATTTCAACATTCGAAACTTAACTTTTGTAATGCTTTCACAACATACCTTGACCTGCGTTAAAACATTTACAAGCCAGGGAAGATTCGTTAAGCTATTTATTAATCATTTGTTGCTCGAGGAAGTATAAATTCATCATCAACATCACTGTAACTTACTTGGCCTTATATGCATAAGTATTAAAAGCATTAAGTTCATTTAATCACTCATAGCTCGTCGGGGCTCTTAACGGTTTATACGCCTCTCCTAGCTCTTCTTGGCCTGAAAGGACAAAATTCCCGGTTAAATTCCTTAGAATTCTTAGCAAAATACCTCAAATAGTTCGTTTACTAATGGAACTTTCCTCAATAAAACAATATTGCTAGCAAGATAACCATTATGAGTGGATTCATCCTCATGAGTGAGATCCTCATGAGCGAGATCACGCATTTCTTTAAAAAAACTTCAACCTAGCGATACTCACCATACCAACGAGATTCAGCTCAAATTTCTAGCGATATTTCCTTCTTGAGCGAGATCTTTAGCACAAAATTAGCGAGATTGTCATCCTGAGCGAGATCCTCATCCTTCTTATCTCGCTTTCGCTCTCCACGGTGAGCTGTTTGTTTATTCTTCCCAAGCAGCTGTCTACTTATGCATAGATTTCCTGCTTCAACTTCAAAAATTCATAACTCAAAATCCAGAACTCTTTTCACGAAACTTCCTTCTACAAACTTGTTTAGAATTGAGTAACTTTCTTACTAAAAATTTTAGACAAATTTTTTTTATAGTTTGGCCTAGAGCTTCCACTCTTCACCTCGGGCCCTGATTAATCTGAGATTCTGCCTCTTCTGTAAATTCTTCACTTTTTATTCTTCTTCTCCTGAAATATTTCTCCGGCAAGACAACCTCAAAAATTAGATTCTTCCAGCTTTCAAATGGCATCAATTTCACTAAATTTGCTTATGCCAATTTCCGAAACCAAGCTTTTGAAGTTCCACTTCCCTTTAATCTTCCTGCCGCCTCCCGAGCTCTAAGATTAAACTGCCACGTCACCCCACACTTAGTGCCTTCAGCCAAAACCAATTAGTGAGCCTCCTCTTTTATCGTTTTTTTCCTTCCCTTCCTCCATATTTCCTATAAATAAACATGGATTTCCACTTATTAAATATTTAATATAACATTCCTTTGGCTAAACATGCTTATCTAGGAAACCTAAAGTTCGGGGTTTACAATCGCCTTCCCCTTATAAGAAATTTCGTCCTCGAAATTTACCTGATACATCATTTGAAAAGTTGAGGATATCTCTTCCTCATTTGCTCTTCAGGTTCTCAGGTTGCTTCCTTAATTCCATGATCATGCCATAGCACCTTCACTAAAGAAATCGTTTTATTTCTAAGTGTTTGGTCTTTCCTGTCTAAAATCTCGATGGCCTCTTCCTCGTAAGATAAATATTCTTTGAGTTGTACCGGTTGTGCTGCTAGTATGTGCATAGGATCAGACACATACTTCCTTAACATTGACACATGAAATACGTCGTGAATACGAGTTAGCTCTATCGGCAACAACAATCTATATGCTACTAGACCAACTCGTTCCACAATTTCATATGGTTCGATGTATCGCGGACTTAACTTCCCTTTTCTCCCGAACCGAAGAATTCCTTTCCATGGGGACAGTCGAAGAAATACCCGATCTCTGACTTCAAATTCTAGTTCTTTTCTTCGCTTATCAGCATAGTTCTTCTATCTAACGCAGGCCGCCTTAAGATTATCACTGATAAGCTTCACATTCTCTGTTGTTTGTTGAATTAATTTTGGACCCAATAATTGTCGTTCTCCGACTTCGTTCCAGCATACTGGGGTTCTGCAAGGTTGACCGTATAACGCTCCATAAGGAGCCATTCCGATACTAGAATGGTAGCTATTGTTATATGCAAATTCAATCAACGAAAATTGTGTATCCAACTCCTTTGAATTGTAATACACAAGCTCTCAACATATCTTCTAGTATCTGTATAGTTCTTTCCGACTGTCCATCTGTTTATGGATGAAAAGCCGTACTGAAATGAAATTTAGTGCTCATAGCCTTCTGTAAACTAGGTAAGAATTTTGAAGTAAGCCTCGAGTCTCTTTCTGACACTATCGACACTAGGCCTCCATATTGACTGATTATCTTATCCATATAAATCTTAGCTAGACGGTCTAGTGTAAAAGTAACTTTTACTGGTATAAACTTGGCCGTCTTGGTTAGTCTATCGACTATTACCCAAATCCCATCATATCCTGAGGGCATCCTAGGCAATCCAAATAGGAAGTCCATTGTCACATGCTTCTACTTCCACTCAGGCACTGGGAGTGGATTGAGTAATCTTGTCGGTCTTTGTCTCTCAAGTTTCACTTATTGACAGATTATACATCAGTCCACATATTCTGCTATGTCTTTCTTCATCCCAAACCACTAGTAAGATCTCTTCAAAGTTCTATACATTTTGGTGTTCCTCGATGCATAACATAAGTGGAACTATATGCTTCTTCCATAATGGCTTGCTTAAGTTATAGCTTACTAGGCACACACATTCTTCCCTCCTTCTCTAGTACGTTATCTGTTCTCAGTTGAAATTCAATTCTGATTTCCTTACTTACATCATCAGTAATCTTCTGAAGGTCAGGGTCTTTCAACTGTTCCTGCTTAAGGTCTTCTACTAGGGTAGGCCTTACCTGGAATGTAGCTATCACTCCTCCTGACCGTCCCACTGATAAGGCGGTTCTAGAATTCCTGAACTCCTGCACTAGCATTTCTCTCATTGAACCAATAATGGCCTTGGGTCCCAAGGATTTCCTACTTAGTGCATCCACTACAACATTAGCCTTACCAGGGTGGTACTCGATGGAACAATCATAATTCTTGATCAATTCAATCCATCTTCTTTGTCTTAGATTCAACTCTTTTTTATCAAAGATATATTTTAAGCTTTTGTGATCTATGAATATTCTGCAACGCTCTCTAAATAGGTAATGTCTCCTCAACTTCAGAGCTAAAACAACTGCTGCCAGCTCTAGATCATGCGTAGGATAAATGCTCTCGTGCTTCTTAAGTTGACGAGAGGCACATGCAATCACCTTCCCATCCTGCATCAACACACATCCCAATCCTTGTCAGGAAGCGTCACAATAAATCTCAAATTCCTTACCTGGAACAGGCAAGGTAAGCACTGGTGTTGATACTAGTCTCTGTTTCAGCTCCTGAAAACTATGCTCACACTCTGATGACCATTCAAACCTCACGCCTTTCTTGGTCAGGTTCGTCAATGGAAGGGCTATCTTAGAGAAACCCTCCACAAACATCCGGTAATAACCTGCCAAACCTAGGAAACTGTGTATCTCTAAAATAGTCATGGGTCGTTTCCAATTAACTATTGCTTCCATCTTTTGGGCATCCACACTGATACCATCTGCTGAAATAACATGCCCGAGAAATACAACTCGGTCTAACCAAAAATCACATTTACTGAACTTAGCATACAACTGCCTATCTCATAGCGTCTTCAATACTATCCTCAGGTGGGCCATATGATCTTCCCTACTACCAGAATATACCAATATATCATCAAGGAATACTATCACGAACTGGTCCAAGTAGGGATGAAATATCTTGTTCATAAGATCTATGAATACCGCAGGGGCATTTGCCAGTCCAAATGGCATTACTAGAAATTCATAATGTCAATATCTTGTTTTAAATGTGGTTTTAGGAATGTTAGCTTCCTTCACCTTCAATTGATGATAGCCTGATCTCAAGTCTATCTTTAAAAACACCGTGGCTCCTCTTAGCTGATCAAACAAATCGTCAATGCATGGTAACGGATATTTATTCTTAATCGTTACCTTATTCAGCTGCCTATAGTAGATACACAACCTAAGTGTACCGTCTTTCTTCCTTACAAATAACACTGGAGCTCCCCAAGGTGATACACTAGGTCGAATGTATCCCTTGTCAATTAACTCCTGCATCTGAACCTTTAATTCTTTTAACTCAGTTGGCGCCATTCTATACGGTGCCTGCAATATAGGAGTTGTCCCTAGAGTTAAGTCAACTCCATCTCTCTGTCGGGTGGAAATCCCGATAATTCCTCAGGAACTACATTCTGAAACTCATTTACCACGGGGACATCTTTAGGGTTCAGTTATTTCCCTTGAGCAACCACTATGTGAGCCAAATAGGCTTTAGATCCCTTGCTCAGCAGCTTCCTGGCTTTCACTGCTGATATTAGGTTCCCTACAGTTAATCTTTTGATTCCTGCTAGCATTGCATCCTGGCCATTTTATTTTTTTAGCACTACCTCTTTCTTGTGACAGTCCACTGAAGCACAATACTTACTTAGAAAATCCATCCCTAGGATAGCATCAAACTCTAACAGTTCCAAGGGAAATAAATCAACATAAAAGTCCTGACCATTGATCAACATCTCACAATGATTATAACATTTATCTACTATTATCACATCTCTCAAAGGGGTAAAGATATATAGCTTTTCAGGCATAGGCTCAACCAACCTATCTATACTAGATGCATACATGTTAGATATAAATGAACGTGTGGCACCAGGGTCAAATAAAACATATGCAGACTGTCCACATAATATGACATTACCGGTCACAACATCTTGAGACTCTGCTGCCTCCTGATGTGTCACGGCATACACTCGCCCCTATTGCTGGGGGTCGACCTAGCACCACTTGATCCTTCGCCTCGATTTCCAGTACCCTTTGGTTGGTTAACTGTCTGGGAGGTTGTCTGTTGTGCTGTTGGGGCTTCCCTGTTCACCTGGGGACAGTTCATCTTGAAATGCCCTACTTGTTCGCATTGGAAACATATGCCTCTGCCACTATAGCATACTCCAAGATGCCACTTGCCATAACTAGGGCACTTCGGTTTCCTGTCTATGCTGGCTATCGACTCACCAGCTCGTGGCATCTCTGGTCGGCTAGCTGCACTGGTCGAGGGTCTCGATTTCCTTTTCCTGGATTCCTGCCAACTTGTACCCCTGAATTGGCTTTCACTAGTCTGAGTTATAACTGAAGGTCGGGATCCCCTATCTTTAGGCCCTACTATTACCTCACTACCCCTTGGCAACTACTCATCATCTACCAAACTTTGCTCGACTTGTGTCTCCGTTTCTACTAACCGGTTAAAGTCTAGCCAATTAGCCGTAGATGTCACCAGAGTTCTAATTTCTTTCCTCAACCTTGTTCAAACTTTCTGCATCTTTCTCTTTCTTCAGCAATAATCGCCAGAGCATACTGAGATAACTCTATAATTTCTGCTCATATTCTGTCACTAACATCGTTCCCTGCGTTAGTCTGAGGAATTCATCCCTTTTCGCATCGCGGAACGAGTTGGGGTAATACTTCTCTTCAAAGGCCTTCCTAAACTCAGGCCATAACATCGCACATGTACTGACTCGTCTAGCGAATATTACTTTCCACCATTTCTCTGCTTCTTTCTGTAGTAGAAAGGTGGCTAGCCCTACTTTCCTATCCTCTGGACAACCCATAACATCGAAACATTTTTCAACTACATCCAACCATAACTCGGCTTCAATTGGGTTTGCTGTACCTTCGAATGTCACAGCCCCTAGGGCTTTAAACCTCTCAATACCATATTTCTTCTCTAGGTCAGCTCGTATTGAGCCTACACTGGCTGCTAACCTCTGCACTATCCTGTTAAAAACTACATCATCTAGCTGAGAATCTGCCCTACCTGAGGAGTACCAGACTCTCCCTCCGACGTCGTTTTTTGACTCACTGGATCGTTCACCTTCTTTTTCCCATCCGGTGGGTTCTTTCTAACCTCCGGGCCTCTATTAGTAGGGTCAGTATTCCAGACTCCTGTCTACTTACTCTGTCTGCCACTTTACCTCAGCATTTAACCTATTACAATGTACACATGTTAGGAACTCACACTTTAGGGACTTAGACTTATGCATGAACCTTCTCTCTTATTCCCAGAATCTTATGCTCTGATACCAACTTATCACACCGCCTCCTAGATTACCCTCTTAATCTGGAAGAGGATATGACCGTGGTAGTTACTAGCCCTACTGCCAGCATTCACCACCTTAGCCTTCTAATCTAAATACCAACCTCTTAAAAAATTAATAGTGTACGCATACAGCATGCCTCCTTAAGGTTCTACATAAGATTATATAAACATATGTATACAACCATGACATAACATCTATGGGAAAAATATTCACAGATGGCCCCAAACTTCTCTAACAAAACCTTAGTCCCTTTTAAAACATGTGTACATAAACAAATCATCAACCTAAGTCTTCTTAATAAGCCAGGCCTTTCAGTGGCAAGCAGCAGCAGGATCAACCTTGAGAAATCTTACCGTTACCTGAAAAGGAAAACACAGAAAATCTATGAGCTAGTAGCTAGAATCATGTTACACCATGCATTATATCACTATAACCATGTAAATATACCGATGAGAATCTCAAGCAACTTTCTCTAAATATTAGCATTAAGAACCATTCTTAGACATCATTAAACATCATTATTCCTTAGTTGAGAACGAGCCTACATCCCTCTAACTTCCAACATCTATTACCGGCCAAGAGACTCATACTTCGGCCTCCCTTTGGTGGTATATGGCCTAGGAGACTCATACTTCGGCCTCTCATTTAGAACTACCTACGTGCACGTGGAGTTTTCTAAGTATTGTCAACCCCTTAGGTACTATTACCCAGATACCTTCTCCATGTCCTTCAGTATTGAGTTATTTTGTAACATCAAATTAAGTTTCATTGCTTGTCAATCACACAAGGACTCATTCTATCATAGCTTTCCTCTAGAAAGCATATTTCAACATTAGAAACTTAACTTTTGTAATGCTTTCACAACATACCTTGATCTGCGTTAAAACATTTACAAGCTGGGGAAGATTCGTTAAGCTATTCATTAATCATTTGTTGCTCGAGGAAGTATAAATTCATCATCAACATCACTGTAACTTACTTGGCCTTATATGCATAAGTATTGAAAGCATTAAGTTCATTTAGTCACTCACAGCTCGTCGGGGCTCTTAACGGTTTATGCGCCTCTCTTAGCTCTTTTTGGCCTGAAAGGACATAATTCCCAGTTAAATTCCTTAGAATTCTTAGCAAAATACCTCAAATAGTTCATTTACTAATGGAACTTTCCTCAACAAAATAATATTGCTAGCGAGATAATCATTATGAGTGAATTCATCCTCATAAGCGAGATCCTCATGAGCAAGATCCTCATGAGCGAGATCAAGCATTTCTTTAACAAAACTTCAACCTAGCGATACTCACCATACCAACGAGATTCAGCCCAAATTTCTAGCGAGATTTCCTTCTTGAGCGAGATCTTAGCACAAAATTAACGAGATTATCATCCTGAGCGAGATTCTTATCCTTCTTATCTTGCTCTCGCTCTCCACGGTGAGCTGTTTGCTTGTTCTTCCCAAGCAGTTGTCTGCTTATGCACAGATTTCCTACTTCAACTTCAAAAATTCATAACTCGAAATCCAGAACTCTTTTCAAGAAACTTCCTTCTATAAACTTGTTTAGAATTGAGTTAATTTCTTACCTCAAAATTTCAGCCAAAAATTTCTTATAATTTGGCCTAGAGCTTCCAATATTCACCTCGAGCCCTGATTAATCTGAGATTCTGCCTCTTCTGTAAATTCTTCACTTTTTGTTGTTCTCCTGCAATCTTTCACCGGCAAGACAACCTCGAAAACTAGATTCTCCCATCTTTCAAATGGCACTGATTTCACTAAATTTGCTTATGCCAATTGTCGAAACCAAGCTTTTGAAATTCCACTTCCTTTTAATCTTCCTGCCACCTCCTGAGCTCTAAGATTAAACTACCACGTCACCCCACACTTATTGCCTCCAGCCAAAACCAATTATTGAGCCTCCTCCTTTATTTTGTTTTTCCTTCCCTTCCTCCATATTTCCTATAAATAAACATGGATTTCCACTTATTAAATATTTAATATAACATTTTTTTGGCTAAACATGCTTATCTAGGAAACATAGAGTTCGGGGTTTACAGATTTTTGTAGGTCGGCTCAATTTTTTAATTTGATTTGCTCACCCTCAGCAATCATAAACCAAGTCTTTTTTAGGCCATTGAAAAGGTGTGGCACATTCTTTAAGTCCTCAATCAGCATTTAAGAGAGTTATTCATTTACTTATTCTATGTGGGAAAGAGTGATATTCATCTACTTACCCTATTTGGGAAAGAGTGAATTTCATTCTCTAAAATCACATTCTTAACTCCTTATTTGGCCGATTTCCTAAAATGGTAGTCTTATTGAATCAACTACTTAATCCCTTCTCACCCATGCAAATCAAAGGACGAGTCTTCACGAGCAAGAGTTCATAATGTAAAATATTAATCTTTTCAATTATCAAATTTGTAAAGAAAGACTAAATATTTCGTGATTTAATCTTATACAAACTATTTTCAATGGTAGGCTTATTGAATCAACTACTTAAGCTCTTCTCACCCATGCAAATCAAAGGACGAGTCTTCACGAGTAGGAGTTCATAATGTAAAATATTAATCTTTTCAATTAACAAATTTGTAAAGAGAGACTATATTTCGTGGTTTAATCTTATACAAAGTCTTTGTATAAGATACCTCACTTATATGTCTCCACATAAACGATTTAGATCAAATCATTTTTAACAATTTTAAAATGGGTTGTATCTATTATGTCACCATGATAAGGCACATAATCTTATCCATATACTATAGATCATTTAGATTATTTCTTGAGTATAATCCACTTATATGTCAATCATATACTGTTCAAGATTACATATAATAGCATTGGAATATTGCCTTGAAAATAACCTTGAAATTTTATTGTTATGGGTAATTTAATATTTCATATAAAATAATTAGATTAAATAGTTATTAAATTAAAAATTAATTATGAGGTTTTATGGCACAAGTTCCTGCATTTAGAGCTTCAAAAGTGACAACCATATGCTTCTTTCCTAAAATATATCAACATTTTGTTGATGTTCCAATAACATTCACCACATTTGCAACTAAAAGAAAAAGACCATTAATCTCTACCTGATTTTTTTTTTTTTCCAAATCTTCCAGAGTTAATTGAAGCCGATGAGAATAACTATGAACATATAATGCACATTCATTTTCGTTCGAGAAATCTACTGACATATTGTTTGCCCCATCATAACCTTGTCCTCATAAATTGATAATGTGTCATACCCCTTTGTCTCGAAGCAAATGGCTTGGTCGAGTTGACCAAGGCAAGTGGGCAAATGTCATACTCAAAGCTGACAAAAGGTTAACAACAAAGGTGCTCATGGTGTAAAAATACTCATCGATAATGATTAATTCATATATAGAAAAGAATCCCTCAATAGCTTCTTTACACGATAAAGAACTTCTACAAATAACATGTGCAATACTTATCAATTGTTCGATCAAACATCTTTTATCCACATATTTTGACACATTTGTCATATGCTCCTTACAAGATATTTTACAGTTTAACAATCAAAATTGAAAATAACTTATCATCAATACCTCTTATGATTGCATTGACAATTTTTCCTGCAATATAATTCACAATATCTTTTTGGATATGCAGTTAGTTTCTAACTTTTCAAGAGTATTTCTCAAGTTATTATAGTTGCATAGCTATTGTAAGAGTTAAGAAATTTACATTTTTTTAATCTCCATTCATCGTGCCCATAACATAGAGACCTTGTTATTATCACAATCAAATACAACCAATAGTTGCACTTAGTCAAGTTCGACATACAGTTCTTGCTTGGTGAGAAATCTTTTTTGAAAAAATATTAGCAATATGTTATCTTTGCTTCCAAAAAACTTCACATTTACCCCATGCTTAGTTATATTCACTATTTGATCCTCCAATATGAGTTTGCAATTTCTCTCTTTTTTTTCTCAGTTAGAAAATTCTTCACTAACAAAATGGTCATGTCTTGAAACTTTTGGTTTAAATAAATAACAATATAAAGTCAATTCACCATCTTTTTGAAATGCTATATTCTAGCAAATTAAAATATTTAGTAAATCATATTAGATTATAAATAACACAAATTCCACTAACGAAAAACGTATAACTATGAGGATGACAGGTTCCCTTTTATAGATATGCTTTGTGAACTTGGTCTCAAATATTACAATTGAAATTAATAACATTGTTCAAGTAATAAATCAAAAAGAAATTGACTGCATAACAACAATACCAAATAGAAGTATCATATGTTAGACAATGAAATTTAGTCGAGCAAAAATCATTTTTCAATTTGCATACTCGTGAGATTCTTCAAATTATTTCAAAAAAGAAACTTATGCTTGATTGATTTGGAAGTAACCAATTGGCCACTACATGTGGTAGAGTCTAATTCGCTAGAGATCATAAATCTTGTTAGTTAGGTGGATCTCTATCTGTGAATCAGATTTTTATCGGGGATAATATTTTTGTTGGGAAGGTTGTTAATGCCTTGCGTTTTTGTCATGTTCTTGGAGAGAACAAAGTTGTTCATCCCCTAATGACTTTCCCATCCATTTATGGATATCGTTTAATTTAGAAAAGTGTTTATCCAGGTAATATTATACCGTCTCCATCATTCTTGATGGAGAATCTAGGGAAATTTGTACGGATGAATAAAAAATTGGGCCAAAAATGTCATATGACCCAGTTTTCGAATAAAATGCCGAATGACCTTTTGTTGACGTCAAATTCGGGTGAAATTATCAAGTTATACTCGCGCGCACACGGAAAAGCATCTCACTCTGGCTCTCACTCTCCCTCTCCCACTCATTGATGATCCATTTGTGAATATTCATAGAATAATGGGTCTTCTTCTTCTCCCTTCTCGCCCGTCTTGCTCACGTTGATCGCTCTCGCTGGTCTCGTTTTTGTCGCCTTCGCTCTTGTTTATCGGAATTGGTCACGTCAGAGTTGCTCATGTGAATTCATTGTGTCGAAGAAGAAGAAGATGCATCTAAGAAGAAGTCAAAGAAGAAGAAAATGCAGCGGAAGAATAAAAGAGAGGGAGAAAGGAAGAGGAAAAAGGAAAAAGAAAAAAACTCGACAGCGTGGAGGAAAAGAAAGAAAAAAAAAAGCAAGAACACAAGGACAATATTGTAATTTTGTGTGACCATGACATCAGCAAATGATTATTTGCCATTTTTTTAAAATTTGGGTCATTTGCTATTTTTTTTAAAATTTGGGTCATTTGCCATTTTGGACCTCTAGAATAGGTTTTTTGGTACAATTTTCCCGAGAATCTAGGTTGTAATTTCTTTTTTCTTTGCTATATATACTCAAAAATAAAGACATATTTGATACAGATATAAAAGTTGTAATTTAATACATAGAAAATCAAATTTGCATTTTTAGAATTATTAGACGATCCCTTTTCAAAATTTGTTTTTATAAATGTCCAAATTTTTTAATATTTCATATATATAAGATTTAATGAAACTTTCTGACAATAATATCCTTATGATGGCAACTGGAGAGAGAAAATGCGTTGGAAAAAATTTTCATACTTATTAAACATCCTTTGAGAGAGAAAATTTATTAATAGTATTAATTAATTGGGATTTTGTTTCATTTTCAATTGAAAGGAGAAAATATTTTTTTTTTTCATTTTACGCATTTCATGCAAACAACTAGTTTTACTAGCATATTCATATTATTTTTAAATGTACCTTTGAACATTGTACTAGATGTCTCCATATACAATCATGACAACTTGTTTAGCAGATTCATGATTTTATTTTTTAAATATACCTTAAAATATTGTATTATATGTTTGCAAATATTCTAACCCATATATGAAATATAAATGTGGTTGTACCATTCGAAAGTTTTGATACTGAATTTTCAATATAAATCACAATTTATATCATAAGTTTCATATCACAATATATATCATAAATATCTACTACAGTATACACAATCCCATATGAACTTTTCAACATAAACTATAGGGTTTAAATAAAAAAGGCTCCTTGATTTGGATGAGTAAAATCTCGCAATCTTCATCTTTGTCATCATCAACCGTCCATCATTCATGCCCATCTTCCGTCGTTCGACTATCCGCCTCGTGTCCACCGTCATCCGAGTCGCGCACTGTCCAAGTTTGTCGTTCGCTGTCCGCTCCCAGTCCACCGCTCGTCGTCTGCTCCAAGTTCGTCATTCATCATCTAGTGTGGTCATGATGATCCGCTTGCCAGCAAAAAATCAAATGTGAGAAAGAAGGTTTGGCCAAAAAGATCTAAGAGAGGGGGTTTTGAGAGCGAAATTAAAGATGGAAGGTCTGAGAGAGAGGGTCGATTAGAGAGGATATGAGAGAGAAGGTTGTTGAACATGGAAAGTCTGGTAGTTTTTTCTTAAAATATTTTGGTTTAATTGAAAAGATTTGAAAAATTCTTAGAAAACACGTGCGACTTTTGACTTTCCTATTTTAAAAAATTGTGTAATTAATGGATGGTTAGGACCTACATAGTAATTGGACTCTAATTTTCTCCTTTTTTTTTTTTTGTAATTTAAAAAATAATAGACATTCTTGTAAATAATGAAAAACTTGGACATGAATGAAACATAGGGTTAGCACCTTATGAGTTTATCCTTTTTTTATTAAAATAAAAAACCAAATTAGTAGTTGAGCCAGACATTTCCTTAATATTGGGCCTCAAATTTTCGAATGGTTGGATCTGTCAGCCCATCGTACTGGCCCACGGGCCTTATATTTGCACGAATCCTTACTGAGAGGCCGCGACACACCAGATCCCAGTGTTCTCTCTTTTCTCTCCAATTAAAGAAGATAATCCTTCGTCAGGCCAATCCCTTTTTAGTGGCCCCAATCCAGTCCTGACGGTCCAGTTTTCAAATAGGAATTGGAATGTGATAAGAAAGACCGTGAATTTCAATATAAATATAAATAGAGAATGGAAGTTCTGTAAAAGGTAAGTTAACCTCCTCCATCTCTAGCATGCTTTACCTCTTTTACCAAATAATGACTTAAATATCGGAATGTTGTAACAAATATCACACCAGTGTGTTATCTTTTGATTACTTTGTGGGTAACCTCTTCTCCAAATTATAAATTTACTGTTGGCAACATGTGAAAGTTAGACGAGTTTGTTTGGCCAGATTTTGTCATCAACAATGTCAGAGAGGTCAAAAGTTAGAAAAAGTAAAGATGTTAGAAACAGATACATATAAGAGAGGAAAAAATTGTAAATAAGAAAAAAAAAATAGTAATGAGGATAATATTAGGGAGGCTATTTATAAGAGTAGATGGAATATCTTTTTGATGAGAAAAATAGATTTTGTTATGAGATCTTATCTTTACAGGCATAAAAACAGAAGAAAAACCCCACAAAAAATTGGGGGCAAAAGGAACTAAAAAGGCAATATTTGAAGCAAGAAATTTTGGGTGTGGAAATGTTTTCACAATTTTTATTCATTATGTAGAGCTGTACAGGATATCACTTGCCAGAATCCTTGAACTGGAAGAACAACAAGCAGCAAAAGGAAGAGGCAGAGAGAACAGAGGAGGAGGACGATGATGGCGGCGGCAGTAGCAATGAAGTGAAAATCTAAGAGTTAAGTGTAACAGATGAAGAACAATCAGGTCTCTCACACAAACCAGCTACCACCCAAATGTGTTCTCTCCACTGTAAGTAACATACAGAAATCCATCTTCATCCTTCTTCTCTTCATATATTGCAGACATGATTGCTCCTTACGAAGGAAAGAAATAAGTGAATTAATTGTTCAGGCAAGTTGGATACAACAAGTTATAGTTCTTGATTCTTGAACATCAAACTTGTGTTTCAAGTTATGGTTTTAAACACCGATATACTATTCAAATTTTTAAACATGCTTCTTTTGTTAAATTCTCCGTTATCTTTAATGGTGGTGTTAAATGTAGGTGATATGTGAACCAATCATGGCAAAACTAAAGGTAAAATGTAACCCTGAGGCACTTACAATAGATCATAATCACAAGACTTATTCCAAGAAGTAGACAATCGTTACCGAAATCTGTTAAATGAACTTGTCTATGAGATGTACTTTAATTTTCAGAAGTGGTCCTAGACATGTCCTAGGATTTAAAATAGGGGAAAAGAATATACCTGTAGGAGGGAGGACATTGTCCACAAAGATAAAGATCGCTTTCTCTGGGCTCAATTTAATCCTTTTACGGATGACATAAACAAACTGTCCCACAGTAAGGTCTGCTGGAACTAGGTATCTGCAGTCGATATGTCAAAATCTTAGGTATAGAAAGAGAAAGAAGTGAAGGCATTATGAACTGTCAATAGGTCATTCTCCCCTTATGGTTTTGAAATGAATCATATGCATAAAGCAAAGTGACAACAAAACTATGAGAAAGAACATAAACATAATTTTAAAAGTTAAAGGCTCCCTTGGGTAACCATTTGGTTTTTGGTTTTTAGTTTTTGTTTTTGAAAATTAAACCTATTTCATTCATATTTCTTCCCACGATTTTCATTTTTCTTAACTATAATGGTTGAATTCTTAGCCAAATTCTAAAACAAAAACTTTTTGAAAGCAACTTTTTTTAGTTCTCAAAATTTGGCTTGGTTTTTTAAACCATTGGTGAAAAGTAGATAACAAAAGAAGAAAATTGGTGGTGAAGATAGTGTCCATAAGCTTAATATTAAAAAAAAAAAACAAAAAAACAAAATGATTACCGAATGGGGTCTAAATAAAGGCCATTTTCAAAGAGATGAAGAAGAGCTTTTAGCAAGGCTGCAATGTATGTGTGTGCGCATGCGCATGTGCATGTGCTCGTGTATTCAGCTCATCAAGCATCAATCAGAAGACAAAAAGAGAAAAATCTCATAAAATGCAATCAGTTACTGAACATAAATTCTAACACACAATCAAGAAATTTCAAGTTTATCAGCTACCAGTAGCAATATAATACTTCCTTTGTCAAAAAAGAGTTGAACACAGAATACTTTTCCAAAAGATATCCTTTCAAAATCAACTCCAACTTTAATGTAATATAAAAGAAAAAATAAATACAACAGACCGAGCACGAAATGAATGTTGGTGATTCTTACTTTTTCTTATCAATGCTAGGGATGTCACTTCTCTCTGCCTTCTCCACAATAACCTTGAAACAATAAGAGCAGAATTATATAACCAAGCAGTAACTGACGGAATGTTGAAACACATGCGCAAACAAAAGTACAACAGATGAACAGTCTTCATTTTGGGACATTTTATCTTAAAACACACTTCTTCTTATCATTATAAACAACCCACTGCTAAATCAGTAACAATATAATCATCACTGTCTGTTGTCAAGAAAGAAATCAAAGACAAGATTATCAACAACTGATCGTTTCTTGTCAATTTAAGCATGGTTCAACAGATTAAGATATATATCCTTGACCAATAAGTTAGAGGTTCGAATTCCCCACCCCATGTGTCCTTAAACTAAAAATTAATAATAACTGATTGCTTGACCAACCAAATGACAGACAAAAAAGGGATACTGAAAATGGATGATAGGGAAATTCAGAACAAATTTGACTCATTACTTAGTCATAGGAGGTTAAAAAGAACATCAAAGCTTTGGCAAAACAATATCTGACTATCAAGTTGATGATTACCAAAAGCCAATCAAATCACGATAACGAAATAAATTCATTTATTACCGGAATCCTATCAGGATATTTCTCCCTAATCCTCGCAGCCTCTGCTTTTCTTTTCTCTAGTAAAACAAACATGGAAAACTTATCAGTTTTAATCTTACAAAATGGATTTAATACAATACGAAGGGGATAAAGAAAAGCATTTCAAAACATAGAGTAGAAGACTACCAAGATCATGCTCTTGCTTGAAGTAGCTCTTAGCCATCAGTCTTGAAACTACAATCCACGAACGTCAAACTCCTGAAATTTCAATTTTAAAAATATAAACGCAACTCCAGAATCGTAGAAAGTTGGGGGAAACTGGCAAAGCGTGAAATATGAACATTACAATCAAAACCCAACAATAAAAACCTAAAAATCGCCATAATTAACGGTATAAACATAATCGTGAACAACAGAATAGCACACTTATCAATTAAAACCACCTAGAATTTCACCAGTCCGGTAAACTCGACAACCCCAACAAACTCTTACAACTTTCCCAATCAACGATCAACAAGAAAAAGAAAACTAAGTAAAATGAAATTAAACTTATGGAATCAATCAGCGAATTAAGGAAAAAGAAACACAGTAGATTCACAGTAGATGATTGAACTGAGAGAAGAACTAACAAATAAAATCAGGGATCATGGAGGGAAAAGGAACAAACCTAGAAGAGAGTTCAGTAAAATTAATCGAGGTGGGAATCCAGCTGAGAGTAAAAAACGGACCCAATTGTGCGATTAACTAAAAAGGCCGAGAAATTTTGCAAGAATCGAGCTTGATTGAATTACAGATAAAAGAGAGAGAGGCCTTTAAGGTGGCGTTGGTTCGGTGTTCAATAATTTTTCTTATTTTAAAATCATTTATCTGATTGTGATATTCAACTATTATTAATAAAATTTGTTAAATTAATGAGCGAATAAAAAGGGTACAAGTATTATTAAACAAATTAATGAGCAAAAAAAAAGTTACAAATATTATTAAACAACCACAGCTCTCTCGTAAGTTCTTCACTCTTTTGGGAGTTTTATGATTATTATTATTAGGGTAAAAATATTGTTTTAGTTTTATTTTATGGAGGTTAAATAATAATAATAATAATTTATATGAAATAAACACACCATGTGGATATGTTTTCAAATCTTTTGTTGATGACATAATCCAAATAAGAAGACTCACTTGACCTTCAATACAAAAAAAAATAAAATACTGACATATTCAACAAAGGATCAAACTAGAAGTGGAGAGAAAACTTACCTTAGATATTGCCTATGACCTCTTATTTATTATGGGATGGACTTAGAATTTCGAAAGCAAGTGGGATTAGGGAATGTAATTTTGGGCCAACCAATGGTTGGAAAACGGCTAGCCTCGACCTGCGTGGGCAAGTTAGGCCTTTTGGCCCAACACCTCTCCTTTCAGTTTTAATATTGTCCTTAAGGTTGTCTCCCTAAACTCATGATTCTTGTTCCAAAAGTGACTCATAAAATTTTTAATGAAAACGTTAATTGATAGTAACTTTTTTTAAAGAAAAAATAAATAAATAACAATGAAATAGTTGCATAGACTAAATTTAAGATTTGATAAGAGTACAAATATTAAAATTAGATTTTTTTTAAAAAAAAAAATAGACGTTTGATAATATAGGACTAAAATTGGACTAACTGAAAAGTATTGGAACAAAAATGATATTCTAATATTATTATTATTATTATTATTATTATTATTATTAGGTTAAAATACTATTTTAGTTCTCATATTTTGGAGTTCAATTTTAGTCTTGATATTTTTAAATGTCAAATTTTAATCAGTATACTATCAAATCATAAATTTAGTCATTTCAAGTTAATTTTTTTATCGATATTAGTTCAATAATAATAATTTTTAAGCAAGAAAATACAATATGTACAAATATTTTCACAATTTATAGTGTAAATGCTAATAGATAATAATAAAAATTAAAAAAAAATCAATAAACTAGCGATACTAAATTTAAGTTTAATTGAAAGTATATGGATTAAAATTGGAGATTTAAAAGTTTAGAGACTAAAATCGGATTATAGGAACAAAAATAATATTGTAACCTTATTGTTTTATTATTTGGAGGGAAAAATCAACTTATATACCTAAATTTAGAAATTACATACCTAAAATTTCAAACTAATAATTGTATTTAATTAAATCATCCATTCAAAAAATATATCAATAGAAAGTGACCATTTTGATCTCTATTGTAAAATTTTGACACAAATTTTTATACATAATGAAAACTCTTTAATATAAATTTACGGTTACATTTTAAGAAATTCAATTAATGAAGTGTCAGAAATTTCATTAAATCTTAGTAGTATGTTTAATGACAGAGACTAAATCATTTATAAAGCATAGAAATTAATTACTAAATTATTATTTATTAAGGTTTAAAGAGTTCTATCAACCAATTGAAAGTAGAGACCAGATTAAATTAGATGTTTGGAGAATGGAACCAAAAACAATATTTAAACTAAGTTTTTATAGATTCAACGTTGCAATATCGTCATTTAAACTTTTTAAGATTTTTTTTTTTTAAAAAAAAAAAGAAGTCAACATTAATTAGAATAATAAGAGGTTGAAGAAATTTTATTTTATTCTTTAAATTCATACGTACATGCATCATACATGATGCAAAAACAGATATCAAATACTAAATCATTCACATCCTTAAAAAAATAATGATAATAGAATTAACGACTAAAACAACAATTAGTTGAACTAAATATGTTACAAATATTATAGTTTTTTTTTTTTTTTGTGGATATAAACAAAAATTATAGATTATCATTCATGAAAAGGTTACATTAGGAAAAAAGTAGTTACATGGAAAGATGATGTTAAATTTTTATTTCTTTGTCGCTTTCCTCTTTTTCAAAAATAGATTTGGAACATAATCCATAAACTCTCTTTTTGTCAAAAGGAACAAAGAAACCACTTTTTAATTTCTAAAAAAATATAATCAGTACATTTTTATGAGATTTTAAAATGATTAAAATTATGGTTATCATATCTAAAATCATTTCAGTACTTTTAATAATTTAAAATTAAAATTGATGGTACGGAAATCGTATTTAAAATGTATAAAAAATTGATTTTAAATAATATGATAAAAATAATTTTAACTATTTTAATATCACTCTCAATTACACCGATGTTTACGAAGGTCGAATTTGGCTACCTAAATATTCCTTTCTTATGTTTCAAATATATAGTACACATGAACACACAAAATCATTTAAAGGTCTCAATCCTTCTAATGTAAACATGATTCAACCGGCATAATTTACAATCTAAAAGTTTGTGGTTCAAACTCCTCTGTGGGCTTTATTGTATTTGGCTAATACTTTATTGTTGCTTTAATACTTGTCATTGTAATTCACAACCTAAAACTATTGTTACTTTCAAGCATGCTTTGTTCTCACTCATATGCTTATCAGGACAACTTTCAAGTGATTACCCAATATAGAATTGCTCTAAGCTTTGGAATTCATATAATTGAGCCATTAAAAGAAAGGTGCACTCTGTTAGTATATGTAATAGCTTTTAATTTTTTTCAATATTGCTTACTCATACTCAGAATCTCTTTCATTCAGATGTGATCTCAGTTCATTTATATATCCCTCCTAAATTTGGGTGTTACATGATTCAAATTGAATTAATTGAGCAATTGAATTATATTCAAATTGACACAAATCATTATAATTTCTAACTAAAAATAAGATGCATATTAACCATTATTAATTTTAAAATTATACCAAACATTCTTTTGTTTGTTTCAATTAAGCCCCAACTTTAAGTCTTTTTCTTACAAAAAAAACTATATTATAATTATAAATATTATAATATGTGTTAGATAGAGGCCCAATCTCAATGTCAAAAGCCAAATATCCTCCTTTCATTTCCATATGTGTTGGTCATATGTCATACAACAACCTATACTTGTGCCCGAATGTGTCACATCCTACTTGCCAAAATCCCTATAAATAAGTGGCAATTTGTGGATTTTTAAAACCACATACATTGAGCAAAATCAATGAATTTTGGAGAAAGTGGAGAATCTTGAGAAATTTTCATATTTTACATTTTGTTATTTATTTATTTTATATATTATATTATATTATTTTAATATAACAATTTATTGGTATCTGTGTTCTCGTTGTGCTCCTCAAGTTTACAACACGTTATGAGCACGAACTTCTATTGTTTCCCCTGCTAAAGAAATATCCTAAAGGTAGGTCGATTTTTTCTCTTTATTATAATTAATATATTAAATGCTATTTTGCATATTTAGTATATATTAAATCTCTAATATAAATACAATGTTTTGTGATAGTGTTGTCATGATAAACTTTGCGAAATTAAAATTCGCAACCCTTGATATTAATGACAATAATTATTTTTCATGGGTGCTTGATGTTGAAACCCACTAGATGCTATGAACCTTAGAGAAACAATTAAAGAAGGAAATTAAGGAAATCATAAACAGAGATCTCCATGAGCAACAAAAGTAGATCGTTCCAAATTCCATTCAGAATGAACACAACAATTACAGTCTAACTGGAAACAAACAAATTATGCATAAATAGAAATTACAACATGCTACAATAGAATACAAGGGATAAAGTATGCGTATCTTTGAAGAACTATTCTTCAAGTATCCCTCGACCAGTCTCCAATGCGTCCAACAATGCACTCGAACGCAACAAACACAACATGGCCTCCACGAACGTCTGAATGCTCCTCGAACCCAATCGAATCCAACTCGATTCACGAACGAAGTTAGAACACCATCGCAAGTGTTACCTTGGTATTCTCGGTGTGAGAATCCAAGAGTTGTGGACTCTGTATGATCTTGGCTTGAGGAAGATAGGAGGTATACGATCGAGTAAATGGGAGATAAGAAGAGTGTCTATCGCATAGACGATGTACTCGATTGTTTAGAAAATAGAAGCCTATCGTATAGATTTTACTACTCAATTGTGTAGCAACGTAGCAACGATCAAATGAGTAACTATCGTATAGTCAACTTTTAGCGATCGTTAAGACTCTCAACGGCTATTGTTTAGTAAAAACTCTTTTTATTTGATAGCCTTTCCGGTGAGAATTTTCCGAATGAATCAACTTCTAAATTTGGAAAACAATTTTTCTTTTATCTCACAGATACCATAAAACTTCCAATAACCTCCTACTCAAATCGGTTATTAGAGAAAAAGAATTAATTATCATATAATTAATATATTATAAATAAATATGATAACCAAATTATCATATTATATTTATAACCTATAGTTTTAATATTTCATCATATGAAACATATAAACCATAGTTCTTTTTCTATTTTATGGTATATATCAATTATATCACATCTAATTGAATTTCCTCTTGTTAATTTGAACACTTCAAACTAACCCAAAATCTAATTCTCGACTTGAACCCATTGAGCTACCAAGGGGACCTCATGGACCTGTAGTTTAAAGCTCCAACGGTACGTGAATAACTGGCTAAACTCTTTAATCACGAGATTCACCATCCATTAACTGTTGGTCACTCCATTAAAGACCTACAGCTGCACTCTTCACACTACAGATATATTTATGTGTCTATATGACCAATCAATAGTGCAATAACCCTTCACAAATTGCTCGTAAGTACAGTTGGGTCAATTTACCGTTTTACCCCTATAATTACATCTAACTCCTTAAGTACCACTGATTCCTCTAATGAATAATAAGTCATAGTCCTACTATGACTGAGTCTTCTCTTCCAAAAAGTGGGTGTGGCCACTATGTTCACGACCCAGAATCAGCCCTTAAGGGATCAATTTATCTACTTACCTCTGCTTCGAGGAAGAAGTGAATTTCGTCTTGTGTAATTGAGTTCCTAGCTCCCCAATCAGACGAATCCCCAAAAAGGTAAGCCTGTTGAGTTGGCAATCTGACCATTCTCACTCATACTAATCAAAGGACCGCCTTCATAGGCAGGAGTTTCCAATTCACTCAGGATTAAGGTCATGTCACCTATGGTCATTTTAGTGAAATGTAAGTCTCAATTACCAATGGCGTTATATAAAGAGTCTAATCATCTCGTGGTTCGATCTTATACAAACTCTTTGTATAGGACACCCCTGCTCGCACTCCACATGAATGCTCAGTATCAGACCATTTGTAGCACTTTACAACATTTGTAAATATCTACAAAGCAGGTCGTATTCGTAGTATCACTAGGATAAGGTATCCCTCATTTATCCTTATACTACAGACTATTTAGGTTATTACTTAATGTTGATCCACTTGTATGTCTCACATACATGCTTAATTTACATGAAATAACCACGGATCTTAGTTTATTGGATATGAGTAAATGCAAATAAAATAACATTTATTTTATTAATAACAATATGTACAAAATATTTACAAATTACGAGACTACTGAGAGAATTAGGACACCAATCCCAACAATCTTCCATTTGTTCTAATGCCTCGGGGGACTAATGTACAATACATAAAACAGTACAATATACAATAAACTAGGGCATACTCTATACCCCAGTATCATCTCCCACTTGTCCTAGACAAGGTGCCGCATGTCCCGTAGACCCGAACTCTTCAGATGACCCTCAAACACTTTAGCCATGAGAGCCTTTGTAAACGAGTCAGCAACGTTGTGCTCCGACGCGATCTTCATGACTATCACATCACCGTGATGCACAATCTCCCTGATCAAATGATACATCCGTTCAATATGCTTGCCTCTTCGGTGACTCCGAGGTTCCTTAGAATTTGCCACAACTTCATTGTTATCACAATATAGAGTGATCGGCAAAGACATATTTGGAACAACTTCCAAATCTATAAGGAACTTTCTATGCCAAACAGCCTCTTTAGCAACTTCACAAGCGACTACGTATTCGGCTTCCATAGTGGAGTTTACGATACATCCTTGCTTGATATTTTGCCAAACTACAGCCCTTCCATTCATAGTGGACACTGACCCTGATGTCGATTTCGGAGAATCTCTATCAGTCTGAAAATCAGAGTCTGTGTATCCTGTAAGGAACAAATCCTTATCTCCATACACGAGCATATAGTCTCTCGTTCTCCAAAGATACTTGAGTATCATTTTGACTGTCGTCCAGTGATCTAATCCTAGATTGGACTGATATCGATTGACAATCCCTACTGCATAGCAAATGTCAGGTCTTGTATATAACATTGCATACATAAGACTTCCAACAGTCGAAGCATAGAGAATCTGTCTCATTTTCTCAACCTCTTGAGGTGTCTTAGGACAAGGTTCTTTAGACAAAATAATTCCATGCCTGAAGGGTAATAAACACCTCTTGGAATTCTGCATCGAGTACCTGATCAACATCTTGTCAATATACGATGTCTAAGAAACGGCCAACCTCTTGTTCTTATGATCTCGTATGATCTGGATCCCTAGAACATACTGCACCTCTCCTAAATCGTTCATTTGGAATTGGAAGGCTGGCCACGTTTTAATGCCAGAAAACCTACATCATTCCCAATGAGTAGGATATCATCCACATACAACACCAGGAAAGCTACTGAGCTATTGATGATTTTCTTGTAAACACAAGGCTCATCAACATTCTGATCAAAGCCAAAAGATTCGATCGCACTATAAAATCTAATGTTCCATGATCTAGATACCTGTTTCAACCTATAAATAGACCTATTAAGTTTGCAAACCTTTTGCTCTTGATCTGGAATAATGAATCCCTCTGGTTGAGCCATGTAAATAGTCTCCTCAAGATTACCATTCAGAAAGGCAGTCTTGACGTCCATTTTCCATATCTTATAATCATAAAATGTGGCTATGGATAGGAGAATCCTGATAGACTTCAACATGCCAACAGATGAAAAAGTTTCCTCATAGTCCACTCCCCCAACCTGGGTATAACCCTTTGCCACAAGTCTAGCCTTAAAGGCCTGCACCTTTCCATCTACACCTCGTTTTCTCTTGTAGATTCATTTACATCCTATAGGTTTTACCCCATCAGGCTGATCCACAAGTTCCCAGACAGAATTGAAGTACATAGACTCCATTTCCTGATTCATGGCTTTAATCCACTCATCTTTTTCAATATTGCTTGCTTACAACACAATGGATCCCATCATTAGACATGATGTTTTGGGCTTCAGTCAAACCCATGTAGCGTTTAGGTGGGTTCACAACCCTCCCACTATGTCGAGGCAGTCTTAACTCTTGAGATGGTTGACTAGATGAACCGACATCAACAACTCTTATTGATCCATCAATCTATTAAACAACTCTTGTGGAACTCTCAGTAGTCTCATGTAAAACAAGCTTACTTCGTGGCTTATGATCCCTTATGTGGTCTTCTTCCAAGAAGATAGCATTTGTCGACACAAACACCTTATTCCCACTCGGATCATAAAAGTATCCACCTCTTGTTTCCTTGTGGTAGCCTACAAAAAGAAAAACTTTCGAACGCGGTTCCAACTTTTTAGGGTTAGCCACAAGCACGTGAGCTAGACTTCCCCAAATCCTGAAGTGATGTAAACTACCTTTATTGTCTCTCCACAGCTTAAAAGGTGTTCAGAAACACTTTTCAAGGGAACGTTGTTCAAAGTATAACATGCAGTCTCCACTGCAAATCCCCAAAACGAGTCTGGAAGATGAGTATAACTCATCATAGAGCGAACCATGTCCAATAGGATTCTGTTTCTCCTTTCTGATACACCATTCTGCTGAGGTGTACCTGGGGCTGAGAGTTGGAACGTGATTCCATGTTCTATCATATAGTTCTGGAATTCGAGGTCCATATACTCTCCACCACGATCAGATCATAGCTTCTTATCTAATAAGTTTTCAACTTCAGCCTTATACTCCTTTAACTTTTCAAGAGCGTCAGACTCATGTTGCATTAGGTATAGATACCCGTATCTTGAATAATCATCTATGATAGAGATGAAATATTCATACCCACCTCGAGCTTTAAACCCTTATCGAACCACAGAGGTCTGAATATATAAGCTCTAAGGTTTCCTTGGCTCTATAACCTTTTCCAGTCAAAGGTCGTTTGGTCATCTTGCCTTCAAGGCATGATTCACATACCGAAGGAGTTTTCTTCTAAACCTGTTAGAAGTCCACATTTCACCAACTTCTCAATCCTATTAAAGTTGATGTGACCTAACCTTAGATGCCAAAGATGGGCGTTTTCCTTAAGAGAAACGTTTGGTCTTTTTGCTGTTGTCGCTGTTTTGAACATTTCAGTATTAGGCAAGGCTTTTATGATTAATGGCCTGAGTACATACAAGTTATTTTCCATTGAACCAAAACCAATCTCCATACCATTCTTGAAAATAAACACTTTACTCTCAGAAAAGGAGATGGTATAACCTTGTTCAATCAGACAAGAAACCCTGATTAAGTTCCTCTTGATATGATCAACTACAAAAACATTATCCAGTAACAGATAACGTTTCTTGTCCAAAAATAACTTCCGCCTGCCTACAGCAACAACTGAAATAACCTCACCAGTACTGACTCGAAGAGTCAACTCTTCTTCTTCCAACGTTTTCCAGGAACTAAATCCTTGGTAGGAAGAACTTATGTAATTAGTAGTACCTACATCAAGTATCCATGTAAAATCATCATTTTCTACCAAACACGTCTCCAAGACAAATAAATCACATGCATTACGTGCAATAACCATGGTCAAAAAGTGAAAACTGACATTCAAAAAATTCTTGCATCGTGTCTATGATCTCACGTGCAATGACTATGTTCTCAACCTTTTTGGCCAATGCATCAGGTATGCTAGCTAAAATGTGAAGTCGGGCCATCGAATTAGTCTTCATCCACACCTTATATGCATTATGAACATTTCGCGGTGCATCAAGGGTCGAGACTTGAGGACACTCCTCAACCATGAAAAACTCGAGATCTCCATGAGCAACGGAAGTGGATCGTGAAAGATCTCTTATACCGTAAAGTTCTATGAGCGTGTTCGGATCGCTCTGATCTCACAGTGACCGAAATACAAATATATACATTCAACACGTATAGTTATGCAAACAAATCTAATTAACGACATGCTATGAACAACAAATTAACAAAGGGACAGAGTTCTATACCAGTTGAAGACAATCTTCAATCTTCAGAACTCCAACGCAGCGAAACCCTCCAAGTGATCTACCAACGCCTGACGAAAACGTCGACTGCAGCAGCACGAACAACGCGAACTCACGACCGCTACAGGGATGACACCACCACTAAAGAGCCCCGGGTATTCTCGGAGTGAAAACCCAAAGGGTTGGCTTTGGTGAATTTGGTAAAGGAAGGAGGAACACGAATCGTGTAGGCGGTAAGCAAGTGGGAGGGAGAAAGCTGCTATTGCATAGCAGAAATGCTTATCGTCTAGGAGGAGCTACACGATCGTGTAGGATTTACTGAACGATCATTTAGGAAAAGGTACACGATCGTTTAGTAAAACTGGCACACTATACGATCGTTTAGAGAAGCTATCCGATCGTGTAGGAAATAGCATGTGATCGTTTAGGTGTGAGGTAGACGATCGTTTAGGCAGAACATGCTATTGTATAGGCTTTCAAGCGATCGTTTACTTTCACCAAAGCGCGCTTCCGAATTCTCTTTGGGTAATCTGACGACGGGCGATCAAAATGAAAACCCTTTTCATTTTAATTCATTGGTTACATTAACCGACGCTCCCCATTAACCCACGTCCGAACGTGAAACTTGGCATAACTATCTTATAATTAACCAATTAATTATTTAATAAATATAATCATATTATATTTTTATACTATAGTTTGATATCACAGATCTACTATAGTATTTTCTCCTCTACTTGATATAAATCATATTTATATCAATTTCCTCCAAAATAATGTATCTCATACATTTGCCAATTATATCATATATAATTAACCAATCCAATTATATCATATATAATCGAACTTTTTCTTGTCAAATTGAACATTTCAAATTAACCCAAATACTGATTCTCAACTTTATCCAAGCTACCCAAGAGACCTAATGAACCTGTGGCTCGAAGCTCAAACGGTACATGAATAGTTGACTAAACTCTTTAGCCACGAGATCCACCATCCGTTAACTGTCAGGCATTCCACTAAAGATCAACAGCTGAACTCTTCTTACCACAGATATATTTATGTGTCCATCGGATATAACCAATCATGAGTACGATGACCCTTCACAGATGCTCGTAAGTACAGTTGGGCCAAATTATCGTTTTGCCCCTGTAGTTACATCTCACTCCTTAAGTACCACTGATTCCTCTAATGAACAATACAACATAGTCCAACTATGTGTGAACACCTCTCGGGCCAAGAGAAGGTGTGTGGCGCCACATTGTTCAAGCCCCGGAATCAGCCCTTAAGGGAATCTATCTACTTACCCCTGCCTCGGGGAAGGAGTGAATTCCATCTTGTGTAGCTAAGTTCCCAACTCCCAAATCAGACGAATCCTCACAATGGTAGGTTTGAATTGACAACCTGGCCACACGCACCCATACAAATCAAAGGACCACCCTCAATGGCAGGAGTTCCCAACTCACTTAGGATTGTGGTCATGTTACCTATGGTCATCCTAGTGAAGTGAAGTCTCTGGCATGAAGGGTGTTATATAACGAGACGTTAACACTTCGTGGTCAGACTTTATACAAACTCTGTATATAAGACGCCCCGCTTGCTGATTACGAGCAGAAATGCACGTTATCATAGTGCTAAGTTCTTAAATAATGTTGGATTGCATTGATGAAATATGTTAATTTGCATCCATTAAGCATCAATTTCTTAATATTTCAGTCGCATGCGTCCAACACATTAGAACAGTTGATCTTTGTATTTTTGTGCAGAATATGCATTAACACAATGCAAAGATTGTGATCATAAGAAATCAGTGGTCGAGCACAAATTCACCACAAGGCTTTGCGTTGATTGTGCTCGCAAACATTCGCCCAAGAAGGATCGCCGCAACTTGGTCAGCCCAACATGGTGAGCGCATCTGGGTGAAAGGATAATTAAGAGCGATGGGACAAAAAGCTGATGACAGTCGAATCCAAATTAAGTTAACAGCCGATAACAGTCACAAAGTACATTTAGCTTTATCGGTGACAATTATCCGACACATCAGTCAAGAATTAGAGTTGTCCCATCTATACAACCAGGAGAGAGAAGCCGCCTTTCACCATGGATGCTCTATAAATACCAAGGGCATTCTTCAGAGAAGAGGTTAACTAGTTGATCAGTTCGCACGTCTTTGTTCTTAGTTTTCTTTCATTTTAAGGCAGATGCGGGGGAGAAAGTTGTGTCGGTAGATCGTTCCGGTAAGTTTGGGAGAGCGCCGGAAGCTCCAAGGATAGAGAGAGGGCTGACGCCTGCGGAAGTGGGATCATCATTAGATCATAATAGAGATTTTAGTGTAAAAAGCCTCGGTCAGCAAGGAATTGCTACCAGGCTCTCTACCTTTAACTTCCATTGACATATTGTATTCAACTCATTTATAAGAATGGAATTTCTTTCTCTATATTTGTTCACTCTCTGTTATTCACACATGAGTAGCTAAATTAGTTGAATGGGTTGAGAAGCATTTAGCTAGCACAACTAGGGAATCTTCATTCTTTGCGATTATCTTGTTTATGTATGCTTCATTCGTCTATTAGAGATACTCTGGAGGGTAGTCTAAGGACATGATCTAGACTTGGGAAGAGCAGGTTAGAATCTAGACTCGAAAGAGCCAGATTAGAACACATAAATGAGAGATAGGCGCTTAGGAATGAACACTATTTGTTATCAACGCATCGCATGCATCCTAGAGATAGGATATGATTGTATGCGGTCCACCTTGCTTTCATGCATTTTGTATCATCGTATAAGACAAGAGTAGAGACTTAGGGATAAGCTCTATGGACACTTTTGCATTCAACACATGTGTCTTAGACGTAGGAGCATCGCATTTACATTGGAAAATGACTTGCTGTGCATGGTTGTAACATGATCGCATAGTCTGACACATTCCCAAGTAACGCTAGCTAAAGATCTTCTCAACCCGTTCATCACATACTCATTACATCTATCAACGCAACTGTCTTTTATCAAATCGTCGCCTTTATTTATTTATTTTTTCATCAACGCAACAACAACCTAACACTTATTTATTTACTTGGTTACCGCAAAGTTTTCATCAAAATTACCAACGCAATCTATTTTCACAAGTCCCTGTGTTCGATCCTAGACTTACCAGGAAACTCAGAGGAATTTACACTTGGATTCCGCTGGGGAAACTTGAATGCACAACGCAATTCCATCAACGCATATCATCCACATTTCCACTTCATAAAAACCAAGCATCAAGTTTTTGGCGCGTTGCCGGGGACTTCGGCAAGATAGTTTGCTAACGGTAATTTTTTGATCTCTTTGCAGAACTCTCAATCTTTGGAAAATTACGACCCAGAGATTGAGAGGTCTTTTAGACGAAGATTAAGAGACCGCTAACAACAACAAGAAGGAACAACAAGAATGGCAGAATAACCGACAGAAAGGGTCGTGAATGCAAACAATATGATGGCCAACCCCATCCTTCTAGTGAATTACCGCAATAGATCCATCAGGGACTATGCATCACCTAACCCCTACGATATCTCTCCAGTAATCATGAGGTCGACACTAGATGGATCGAGGTTTGAAATGAAGCTAGTAATGTTGCAGATGATCAGGCTGCTGGGCAGTTTGGAGGAAGGCGTGGCGAAGACCCACACGCCCACCTCCGGAGCTTCATAGAAATCTGCAACACTTTGTGTTCTCGAATATCTCAACCGAGGAAGTTCGACTAACTCTGTTTCCCTTTTCTTTGTGTGATCAGGCGAGAAAATGGGCATATTCTCTCGAATCGGGAGAGATAACTTCGTGGGAACATGTGGTGGAAAAATTTATGAAGAAGTATTTCCCACCAACTGAGAACGCTAGGAGAAGGAAGTTAATAACAATTTTGAACAAGAAGATGAAGTTAATAACAATTTTGAACAAGAAGATGACGAATTGCTCAGCGATGCTTGGGGGAGGTTTAAGCGGCTGGTAAGAGACTGTCCACACAATGGCTTACCAGATTGCCTGCAAATGGAAATTTTCTACCAAGGATTGAATCCCTCTTCGTAGACCGCTGCCAATGCGGCAGCCGCTGGTGGTCTGCTCGACAAAACATATGAGGAGGTAAAGAGTATACTTGATCGCATTTCCAAAAATCATGAGGATTGGAGGGAAAACAATTAGAGATTAAGAATCAAAGAAAATGATGCAAACAATGGGGCCATCACATCCCTGTAAAATCAAATGACTGCGATGATGAGTCTGATACAAGACATCGTAATTAATAATACGGGAGCAAAGAAAGAGCAGGTCAACGCAATCATTCAAACGACTGCAAGTTGTGTCATTTGCGGTGATGCTCACCTAATGGAGGAATGCCCAATAAACTCGCAGTCGGTATGCTTCATGAGAGATAATTCCTATTCCAATACATATAACCTCGGGTGGCGAAACCACCCAAATTTTGCATGGAAAAATCAACAGCAAAGTTTTCAACCTGTGGCACAAAAAGAAGGGCCACCTGGATTTTTTCCGCATAACAATGGTCCAGCACAAAGCCAAGCTAACAACTCACAACCACCGCAGTCTTCGTCCTTAGAGAGCTTGCTGAAGCAATATATTGAGAAAAATGAATCTATGCTTTAGAATCAAGCTACATCCATTAGAAATCTCGAAATTCAAATGGGACAAATTGCAGGCGAGCTGAAAAATAGACCACAAGGAGCGTTGTTGAGCTCAACTGAGCTCTCTCGCAATGCTGAGGGTAACGGGAAGGAACAATGCTTAGCAGTCTCCTTGCTAAGTGACAACATGACTGCGGAAGTAGGGGAGAAGCGCATTGCGACCAACTTGAATGCGGTAATAACCGAAGACCCGTTGACCTATAGATTGGAGAATCCTAGAAATACAAGTTATTTATGCTGCCTTATTCAGATATTGCGGCCAAAAGAGAGAAAATATGCGTTGATTGTATGAAAATTAGCTAAGAAATATAATAATTATAAATTGTCGTCAATACACCCACTAACACCATTGAGATGGTAGAAAAGAATATTTCAAGTCTGTTTTGCAGGAAATCAAGTCACCGTATGCATTCAAGGCTCAAGAGAAAAAGATTAATGCATCTAAGTTGCATTGCGCCCATCATTCAGGAATGAATAAACGATCAACGCAATGATGGCGTATGCGACAATCGATCCAGAGCTGAACTTCAACCGCATGCGGTAATAAAAACAACACCACATGCGAGCACATGATCGAAAGATGCAAATGAGCAACGCAATCGTGGAGGATTTTGACACGTGTACAACTAACCGTTGTGCATTTTCAACGGACTGATTGCATAACAGAAGGAATATTTATTCCACCATTTTTGGAATTTCCATAACAATAAAGTGGGGACCACACAAGTTAGAGAGTCAAAGCTTTCATCTATAAATACCCTCAAAGAATTCACTGGAAATTATACTCGATACGGGGGACAATTGATACGAGGCTGTTGAAAGAGAGGCTGATCTGAATGCTGATCGGAGAAGATCCGGGAAGAAAAGAGACAAGGCCGAGAGGTGAGTCTCAGGGTGAATCATTCCAAATCCCCACTGTGAAACTCTGCACCTAGATCAACTCTACCGGTTGAGCAAGCCTGAGAGGGAAGCTCATCCTTCCGTTCACTCCATCTACGCCAGCAAGCAATCTCTCTATCCAGAACGGTGACAAGACATTGGCACTATTCTGTATTTGTTTCTAACTCTTATTCATCCATTGTATTTCATCTTCTTAGTCTAAATCATTCACAACCATGTATCATATGCTTGATTTTATAATTAATTGTCACGATCATTCTCATTTCTACATTTCTGTCTATTTCCGTTCCTCCATTAATCGCTTTCTCCACAATGTATTCTTAATCCCTTGGTGATTAATATGAATTAAACAAGTAACTTAATCTGTGCTAAAGAAATAAAGATGTTTAGCTAAAGCATGCTAGACGGCATCTTCACCTGTGAGAGCAGAAGTGAAGAAGTGAAGATGCCATTCTGATCTGTCGAGAGAAGGTTAGAAGAATGCATTAACTAAAGCGAGAAGTACTTCCAGAGATGGAAGCAACCTTGCGTTCACTACGTTCGTCCCTATTTTGCCACATAGATGTGGGAATACGGCCGATCACCGAGAGTTGTACGCCAAGGGAAAGCGGAACCGCACTTATATCTTTAACGCAATTAAGGAACTTGCGCTGTTTATATTAATTATCCTTTCTCTTGTAGTTTCGCACATAAGCCTTGCCACCACATAACACGATCTTTGTATATTCTTCACAGTCAGTCTCAACCTCGGTATTTTGTATCATGTAACTTGTATCTTGTATCATCATAGCTTAGGTTTATTTTATCACACTTCACTTTCATCGCAATTTACTTTATTATCGCATTTTTATCGCTTATCTTTACTTTACTGCACAATTTACTTTACCGCATTTTTAAATACCTGTACACACAACCTTTTTATAAATTGAAAAACCCCTGGTCGCATATATCACAAGTATAATGCAATTAACCTAAAACAATCCCTGTGTTCGACCTCGGATCACACCGAGAAACTTGCAGTGAAATTATACTTGGTTTCAACGCAAGGAAACTTTTGACAATGCATAGTATACTACAAGATTCTCATGAATAACGCATATCTAGAAGTAGTATCGCATAAATTAAGTGTGTCTAAATAAGCATAACATAGCATCCACATTCCATTCCCATTCCAAGTCATTGAGTTTATGGTAACATGAGCTTGTATGATCCATCATTCATCACAATCCATATGCCTATTTTGAATCACCGCATCTTAAGCGTCGTATGGCATCATCATTTTTATGCTCAACAAGTTTATGGCACCATTGCCAGGGAACTGGTAATGGGGACATGGACTTGAACCTTGCTTGAATCATCGCATTCTTATGCCTAACAAGTTTATGGCACCGTTGCCAGGGATTGGTTAACGGTTATTGTTTGAATGTGTTTATGGTATTTTACAGGACAGATTTCTTTGTACTGGCTGTTCAACACGGAGAGCACTCTGACGGCTTATGAACTCTGGTACCGAACCAGAATTCATAGCTGACCCAGAGATCGAGCGTATCTTTCGTGCACGAGAATGCTAGAATTGAGAAAGGCGAAAGAAAGCAGCTGATATGGTAGATAATAACGACAATGCAGTTCCCGTAGGAAATCAAGGGGCGGTACGCCTGGCGCAGGACCCAGTCTTCCTTACCGCTGATCGTAACATTCCCATGAGGAACTACGCGACACCCACCTATATGATTTTTTGCCTGGGATTTCGAGGCCTACAGTAGAGAAAAACGCAAGGTTTGAAATAAAGCCGGTCATGCTCCAAGTGATCCAAAACGCAGGGCAATTTGGGGGTCTGCAAGGTGAAGACCCGCATGCCCACCTAACCAGTTTTGTCGACATGTGCGACAACTTCTCATTATCTGGCATTACCCCTGAGGATATTAGACTGTATTTATTCCCTTACACCTTGAGGGATGAAGCCATGAGGTGGGCTCACTCACTGAAGCCGAACGAGATTACATCATAGGATCAACTGGTTGAGTGATTCATGAAGAAGTTCTTCCCGCCGGCCGTCAACGCGAGGGGACGAAAGGATGTGCTGAACTTTGAGCAAATGGACAATGAGACCCTGAGCATCACCTGGGTGCGATTTCAATTTCGGCCATCGTCCAATCGATGGCAATCAATTGAGCCATCCCCCAACAATCAGCACAACCCGCTGTACCGGCTCAAATGGCCGTAATAAGTTGCGTTAATTGTGGAGGGGCTCATGTAGCAGAAATGTGCCCATCGAATATCTAACAAGTATGCGTCATCCAAAACAACCCCCTCAGTAACACCTATAATCCGGGTTGGAAGAACCATCCTAACTTCGGTTGGGGAGGGAATCCTAACCAAGGGGGGCCTAGCAAACATCAAAGTGGCAGTAGAGGGAACCCTCCTCCTTTTCACCATAACTCGAATCAGAGGCAACTAAGGAAATCGCATAATCAACAACCCTTATCTTCAAACACCTCTGGAAGCTCATTAAAGGCCCTGTTAAAACAGTATATGGACAAAAATGACGCAGTGATGCAGGCACAAGCGTCTTCAATTCGAAACTTAGAGATTCAAGTGGGCCAGCTGGCTTCTGAGCTTAGAGACAAAACACCTGGTACGTTGCCCAGCAACTCTGAAGCCCCAGGATCTCATGGAAAGGAGCAATGTCCCTAGGACATTGGGCAGGCAAGCTGGACCATCTGCAGAGGTGTGGATTACGCTCATTCAAAGAAAAGCATTTTCCGGTCCATATCTCACATCTATGTTTAAATGCTTTCTTTAATTCTTGTCTTTATGAATTTCTGAACTTTGTCTTTACTGCTTCATTTAATTTGTTTCATGACTTTATGAATTTATTCTTCATTTACTTTCCTTGCATTTATTTCTGCACTGTTTTAATTCCTTTTACTTTTTCGTCATTAATGCGTTATTCTTTAATTGGTGAATGATTGAGAAATAAGAAGAAAATGGTTACCGCAAGTCATAGCAACTTTCGTTGATGAAAAAAAATATATATATAAAAATAAATAAATAATGAAAAATAAAAATAAAAGAAAATCAACATCCAGTATGCATGGCAATAATGGACGCATCTTGAACCAACAAGATGCACTTTGCGTTCATCCAACTCAAATGCGTTGAGCTGAGGAGTGTGTTGCGCGCGTGTGTGTCCTTTGCCCGTCCTTAGTAAAATGCACTATGTTGAGGTAGTGTTGCACTGGTAGCAATACCGTGCGTCTGATCCTCCAGAAATGTGTTTAGTTAAGGGGTGTGTTGCGGGGATGTATGCGTTGTTACCCGTCCTCTGCGAAGATGCATTTGCGTTGGTGAACACATTGCATTGATCTTTACCTTGCGTCCATTCGAATAAAATATTAAATATAATTTTTTTTGAAAAATTGAGAAGTCCAATCGTTCCGTATTTCAAAGAAATGATGAGTCTACAGACGAAAAGACGTTTTTTTTGAAATTTCATAAATGAGGGAAGTTCAAATGACGAGCCTTTTGAGGGTCTAGAGGCTTGCCGCCGTGAAAATCGTGTTGGGCCCACTAAGGCCCAACCTATAAATAGCCACTTCCCCCGTCTGTGAACATTTTACCTATTTTTGCAACTTGAAAACCCTAGCGCCCCTTGCATACAGAGCTTTCTTCTTCCCTGAAACCCTAACGTTTTCCAGCTTTCTTTCAACTAAGCACCCATGGCCGACCAAGCTTCCCAGCCTTCTGCTTCACCCTCAACCCCTTTCACTGACCAAATCTCCATGCGAGAGGCAGCATTCCTTGTTGCCAATCGCCGTCTTGCTGCCCAACCACACGCTGTTCCCAGAATCACCGGTAGATCTCGGAGAAACCCTTTAGCTGTCAGACCACTTCAGTTCAAAAGGGGGTAAAGCACTGAAAGCACCCCGCTCCCAACTCTAATAGTCTCCACTGAAAGCGAGAAGAAGAGACGAGATGACAATGAGGTATTTGAAAAAATTATGAGTAACTTGGAGGAAAGAGGAGGTCTGCCCGAGGCAGGGATTGTAAACTAACCACTATCTATGGAGGAGGTGACGGTGGCAGTGATTGAGCAAGTGGTGGTGGTAGAGGAAGTGGCAGTGACGGAGAAAGTGGGGGAAGAGAAGACAAGAAGAAGCACTATGGCTTTAGAGACTCCTGAGGAAACTACGCAAGTAGAATCCTATGACAGACCTATCAGAGTCGCATTAGAAGAAGTCACGACAGAGAAGCAACAAGAGGTGGAAGAGGAGAAAAAAAAGAAAAAAAAAAGAAGAAGGAAAAGAAGGTTGGAGAAGGTGAGTCATCCTATCATCGCAAAGAGAAGAAGAATAAAGAAAATAATGAGGATGAAGAAGATGAGGAGGCCAAACTAAGAAAGTAGAAAAAGAAGAAAGAAAGGAAAAAATGCAGGCGTGAGAAAAGGCGCCTGAAGAAGGAAGAAGAAAAGAAGAAGAGGGCTGCAAGCCCAGAGATGGATGGAGAATCCACCTCCGTGAGGGAGGACAAGGGGAACCAGCGTAACTTAGGGAATCGATGCAACCTGAAACAATGCATTGGTTACGACCGACGAAGGCGAGAAAAGAGATGTTACCCCCTTAATGCAGCGTCGCAAGGGTCTACCGTTGACCCTTCAATTTTGATCATCGCATTAGAAGAAAAGAAAAGGAGGAGAAAGGAATAGGAAGAGAGACAAGAGAAAATGGAGCGGGCGAAACTCATCATTGCAGAAGGTGATAGAAGAAGAAGACTGCATGATGAGAAGGTTCGCCACAATAATGAAATCTTGAGGCTTGAAGAAATAAGGCGAATTGAAGAGGAACAATGCCTTTTGTTGGCCTCTGAGAAGTTTATGGAGGAGTTTGAAAGAGAAGTGAGAGAAGAGGAAGAATAAGAAAAGAAAAAGAAGGCAAAAGAAGAAAAGAAAATGAGAGAAGAGAAGGAAAGGAAGCGCGAAGCCAACATGCAACGTTTAATTAAGAAGAAGGGCAAGGAACTTGCCGAGCGAGAGAAGGAGGAACAAGGCAAGGAACGGGAAAGAAGAAAAAGGCAACAATTCTGCCTTACGTTGGCTAAGGGAAAGGGCAAAGCGGTCGCAGAAAGCAGAAAGCCCACGTTAGCAAAGGTGCATCCATCAAGAAAGAAAGAAAACGATGATTTGTTGATGGAGATGGGCTTTTTCCCTGTGCCAACGCCACTACCAGATGTAATCACGAGCGTGATCATGGAGCATGGTTAGGACACATTTTGCCAGTGCCCAGCCATTGTTGTTTCAAAGGTAGTGCGCGACTTCTACCATGGACGGCTACATGACACCAAGGATGTGGTGACCATAAAAGGGCGAGTGGTGTCTTTCAGTGCAAGGAACATCAATGAACTATACCAAATGAAGGATAACCCGGATGCACCGGGCAACAAAATCATTGATGATCTCACGGAAGAACAGTTGGAAGATGCGCTACGAGTATTAACGTAACCAGGCACTAAGTGGTCGGTTTCTTTAAAAGGCATCAAGACCCTGGCATCCAAGACTTTGCTTTCGGAGGCAAGGCTTTGTGTTTATTTGGTTAAAAAGCAGTTGATCCCAACTTCCCATGACAAGCAATTTCAAAGGATCGAGTTATGGCCGCATATTGCATTGCGCACAACATTCCAATCGATGTAGGCCGGTTGATCGCAAGTCAAATTCGAGGCTTTGTGGGGCATATTAGAGGACAATACTTCTTTCCATGGACTATATCAAGTTTGTGCCTATCAATAGGTGTAGGCACCGAGGAAGAGCCCACGCAAGAAGTCCATGACCTCATCAATATCAAAATCTTGAGGTTGCTCCTCAAAGACTCCCCACATTGCCTAGAGTTACCTTTAAAGAGGCCCGCAATCGATCTCAATGCACCACAAGAACCTAGGCCAAAGAGACAAAGCAGAGATGATAAGGGAAAAGAAAAGGTCCAGAAATACATAAACTTGTAATGCTTTTGGGTGGAGGATATGAATTGCTCACTATGATGCGATACTACGTCTAATCATGCGTTAATTATGGATGTTCTTATAGTATGCCATGCGTTGTCACAAGTTTCCTTACAATGGAACCAAGTGTAATTCCACCGCAAGTTTCTCGATGTGATCCGAGGTTGAACATGGGGACTGGTTTAGGTTATTGCAGTACGTTCATGATACATGCGACCAGGTTTTCAATCTTTAAAAGTGTGTTTGTACAAGTATAAAAATTGCAATAAAATAAAGGAAAACAGTAAAGATGCGATAAAAACATAAAAAGACAGTAAACCTAATCTTGATGATACAAGATACAGACTACATGTACAAGATGCTGGGAGTAAGGTTGGTTGTGAAAGTTATGCAAAGACATGGGATGCGGTGATAAGTCTTATGAACAAAATAGAAAGAGAAAGACAAATAATATAAACAGTGCAAGTTCTTAATTGGATTGAAGGTACAAATACTGTTCTGCTCTTCTCTTGGCATACACCTCTCAGTGATCGGCCGCGCTCCCACATGTTTGTGGTGAAACAGAGACTAACGTAATGAACTCAAGGTTGCTTCCATGTCTGGAAGTACTACTCACTTTAGTTAACGCATTCTCCTGACCTTCTCTCGATAAATCAGAATGACACCTTCACTTCTACTCTCACAGATGAAGATGATGTCTAGCATGCTTTAGCTAAACGTGTTTTATATCTTTAATACAGATTAAGTTCTTAGTGTTTCATATTGCTCATCAAAGGATTACAAAGATATCCTGGAGAATGTGATTGGTGGGTGAACAGAAATAGATAGAAAATGGTAATTGGAATTTATCGAAACATTTAATATTTCTACTAAGCTTTCGATACATGGTGTGTGAACGAAGAGATAAAGAAAACATGGATTACACAATGAAGGAGAGAGATATAACAGATACAAATAGTGCCAATGTCTTGACACAGATTCGATGGAGATCTACTTACCGGATAGGATGGATTTGATGGTAGGAAGAGCTTCCCTCACAGGCTTGCTCTACCGGTAGCAGGGATCTTTGCACAGAGCTTCTATTCGGGTGTTTGGCAGGTTGGATATGAGATTCACCTCTCAGCCTTATCTCGTCTTCTTCTCAGATTTCTTCTCTTAAGTACTCAGCTCAACCTTCTCTCTACAATCTAGCAGCACTTAGCCCCGTATCAAGTAGTATATTATTCTTTGAAATCAATGGGGTATTTATAGGTGCAAATCTTTGACTCCGGCCTTATGGTCCCCACTTGTGGTTATGGTAATTTTGAAGATGGAGGGATATTATTCCTTCTGTTATGCAATCAGATCGTCAATTATGCACAACCGTTAGTAGTACACGTGTCTCAATCCTCCGCTCTTGCGTTGCTCAGCTACATCTTTCGATCATAGGTTCACATGCGGTGTTTGTTTTTATTATCGCATGCGGTTGAAACACAGATCTCGGATTGACTGTCGCATTGCACTGTCATTGCAATATTCGTCTCTTTATTGTTGATTGACGGGTGCAATGTGACATAGATGCGTTGATTAGTCTCTCGTGAGCCTTGAGCTCAAGCGGTGACTTGGTCTCCTGCAAAACAGAGTAAAGTTGGCTTGTCTTCCTTCTTTTTGGTGTTAGTGGGTGCAATCGCAAACATTTATAATTATTGCAATATTAGCTAATTTTCATACAATTGGTGCATAATTACTAACTTTTGGCCGCAATATCTAGATAAGATAGTATAAATAACTTGTATTCTTACAAGTTATCAAATTACCATCACAAGAAACAGAACCTTTGGACCCTTTACCCTTAGTAATCCGCCCTCTGAGCCCTCCAAGCCCTCCCGCACAACCTTCTTCTTCTTCCCTTCCTGAGCACTTTACCAACCTTCTTCTTGCCCCAAATTCTCCAACCGCATATCCAGCAACCCCATCCTCACCTTCAGCATCATCATCGCAACCTTCCATTCCACCGCCGCATATTGATGACCCACATGATTTGGGTGAAGGCACCTCTGCCCAACCTCAAAATGTTGCTGGCGGGACATCGCAGGCACCACCCACTGTCACCTCTTTAATTGCTGAGTTAGCAGAAATGCGGTCCCTCTTTTCCCAAAAACAACAACTCTTCGCTCAGTAACAAGCATTCTTCAACCAGAGATTTGATGTGGTAATGGAGCAAGTCGACGATATACAGCGCAGTGCTGCTACATCAAGGGAGGCGTTGATCAATATTCAACATAACATTTATAAGTTCCATCGGCACCAAAGATAGATTGTGGAGCGCAACCATGAGTACATTAATTTTCTCACCGCATATCTTCATGGTCCCATGGTGCCTCCGCATCTCAGGCAACACTTAAATTTTGAAGAAGCTCCTTTAGTACCACCTCAAAACCCTCCTCCAGACCCTTCTGCTCCTCAACAATAATCTTTACATTTTTATGCGGCCATTCTATATTTTTATTCAATTCATTATTTTTCTGAGTTTACAAAATTCTTTGATTCTGTGTATAAGGCAACAATTTTTCTATTGCGTTAATTTTTAATTATTTGTATAATTAGTGAATATTCAATACAATTGAGTAAATATTCTCTCTATTTGCCAGTGCCTTTTTCTTTATCATCCTTTGTCAATATTTGCGATGTTCTTAATCTTTCTTTTTGCGTTATTCATTGCGCTGCCATGATGTATAATATGTTCATACTTAGAAGCATTTCCCATACTTTGTAAATACTAACTAACACTTAGTTAATTCATAGCTTAGTAATACTTTACCTTTTGCCCTTCAAAATTCTGCTCAAGCCTTCTTTTTGAAATTTTTTTCTAAGTGTTTGTCTATTCTGTCCAAACAATGCAATGAGGACCTTGCACATCTCTAAATTTGGGGGTGGGGAAGGTCTGAGCAGATGAGATCAAGATTAGGCAGTCATTAAGAAAATGCATTCATTTTCTATAAAAAAAAATCAATAAATTTTCATACAAAACTCCAATGTCAGCGCAAGGGAAAACTTCAAAAACATTTCCAACTTGATATAAGTAAGTTGTGAAAGGAACCTACTCGTAGTTGGATGTTCACATGACACCCGTGGGAGCAAGCCAAAATGAAGGTGGGTTTCCAAGAACAACGCAATATGAAAAGAGAAAAATGCAAAAGAAAATAAAAGAATGCAAGAGACAACTCCTCTGAAATTCATGAGTTAAAGTTGAAATTGGCACACAACCGTGGTTGGATGTTCACATGACTCCCATGGGAATAAGCGAAAATGAAGAGTGTAACCATGACCAACAGTCTCTAATAAATGACACAAAGTTTGACCACTGCATACGGACGCATCAAGTTGTTTTGATAAAGAAGATGTAAACATTCTTTTTGAAACTAGAAAAGCATATTTTAGCAAAAATTTGTTGTATAGAAGAATAAAGTAGGGCTTTGATACAACTTAGCAAGGATAGAAGGAAATTGCGTTGTCAAGTAATGTGCCTAAGTGGAGCATTCGGAGCAACCAATCGACGCAAAAATATAAGATAGGAAATGAGCTTTATTGCCTTAGTCGAAGATATGTTTGAAGATAAGCATATATCTAAATTTGGGGGTGTGATAACTTGTAGAAATATAAGTTATTTATGCTGCCTTATTTAGATATTGCGGCCAAAAGAGAGAAAATATGCGTCGATTGTATGAAAATTAACTAAGAAATACAATAATTATAAATTGTCTTCAATACACCCACTAACACCATTGAGATGGTAGAAAAGAATATTTCAAGTCTGTTTTGCAGGAAATCCAGTCACCGTATGCGTTCAAGGCTCAAGAGAAAAAGATTAATGCATTTAAGTTACATTGCGCCCATCATTCAGGAATGAATAGACGATCAACGCAATGACGATGCATGCGACAATCGATCCAGAGCTGAACTTCTACCGCATGCAGTAATAAAAACAACACCGCATGTGAGCACACGATCGAAAGATGCAAATGAGCAACGCAATCGTGGAGGATTTTGACATGTGTACAACTAACCATTATGCATTTTCAATGGACTGATTGCATAACAGAAGGAATATTTATTCCACCATTTTCGGAATTTCCATAACAATAAAGTGGGGACCACATAAGTCAAAGAGTCAAAGCTTTCATCTATAAATACCCCCAAAGAATTCACTAGAAAATATACTCGATATGGGGGACAATTGATACAAGGCTATTGAGAGAGAGGCTGATCTGAGTGCTAATCAAAGAAGATCCGAGAAGAAAAGAGACAAGGCCGAGAGGTGAGTCTCAGGCCAAATCATTCCAAATCCCCGTCGTGAAGCTCTGTACCTAGATCAACTCTACCGGTTGAGCAAGCCTGAGAGAGAAGCTCATCATTCCATTCACTTCATCTACGTCGACAAGCAATCTCTCCATTCAGAATAGTGTCAAGACATTGGCACTCTTCTGCATCTGTTTCTAACTCTTATTCATCCATTGTATTTCATCTTCTTAGTCTAAATCATTCACAACTATGTATCAGATGCTTGATTTTATAATTAATTGTCATGATCATTCTCATTTCCACATTTCTGTCTATTTTTGTTCCTCCATTAATCGCTTTCTCCACGATGTATTCTTAATCCCTTGGTGATTCATATGAATTAAACAAGTAACTTAATTTGTGCTAAAGAAATAAAGATGTTAGCTAAAGCATGCTAGACGACATCTTCACCTATGAGAGCAGAAGTGAAGAAGTGAAGATGCCATTCTGATCTGTCGAGAGAAGGTTAGAAGAATGCGTTAACTAAAGCGAGAAGTACTTCCAGAGATGGAAGCAACCTTGCGTTCACTACATTTGTCCCTATTTCGCCACAGAGATGTGGGAATGCGGCCAATCATTAAGAGGTGTACGCCAAGGGAAAGCGGAACCGTACTTATATCTTTAACGTAATTAAGGAACTTGCACTGTTTATATTAATTATCCTTTCTCTTGCTGTTTCGCACATAAGCCTTGCCACCACATAACACGATCTTTGTATATTCTTCACAGTCAGTCTCAATCTCGGTATTCATGTAACTTGTATCTTGTATCATCATAGCTTAGGTTTATTTTATCACACTTTACTTTCATCGTAATTTACTTTATTATCGCATTTTTATCGCTTATCTTTACTTTATTGTACAATTTACTTTATTGCATTTTTAAATACCTATACACACAACCTTTTTATAAATTAAAAAACCCCCGGTCGCATATATCACAAATATAACGCAATTAACCTAAAACAATCCATGTGTTCGACCTCAGATCACATCGAGAAACTTGCGGTGAAATTATACTTGGTTTCAACGCAAGGAAACTTGTGACAACGTATAGTATACTACAAGATTCTCACGAATAACGCATATCTAGAAGTAGTATCGCATAAATTAAGTGTGTCTGAATAAGCATAACACAGCATCCACATTCCATTCCCATTCCAAGTCATTGAGTTTATGGTAACATGAGCATGTATGATCCATCATTCATCATAATCCATATGCCTATTTAGAATCACCACATCTTAAGCGTTGTATGGCATCATCATTTTTATGCTCAACAAGTTTATGGTGCCGTTGTCAGGGAACTAGTAACGGGGACATGGACTTGAACCTTGCTTGCATCATCACATTCTTATGCCTAACAAAGCCCGAGAAAATAGACCCTGAAGTTGCGTCCACCCTTAAGCCTCTAGATCTTAAGACCATTGACTCTGCAAAGATTGAAAGAGGAACAAAATGAGGAAGAAAATATTGCAATAGGTGTTGTAGCGCAAAATTCTATGATCCCACATAAAATGGGCGACCCCAGGAATCTTCACGATCCCATGCTCTATCGGAGGGACCTTCAGTGGCCAAGCACTATGCGATCTTGGGGTAAGTATAAACATAATGTCGTTATCAATCTCCAAACAATTGAATGTCGGCACGCTTACGCCCACAAAGGAAACTCTCCTACTCGCGAATAGATCTCGAATACACCCTGAAGGAGAGTTGAAAAATGCTAATTCATCCTGCCGACAGACTTCCTCATTTTGGATTATAAAGCGGATGAAGATGCACCCATCATATTGGGACGACCATTCCTTTCAACCGATCGCGCTCAAATTGATGTGCGCAAGGGGGAAATTGTAATGAGCATTCATGGGGAGAAACTCCGGATTAAGGCAGTAAAGATCCTAGAGGACAAAGAAAAGAGAGAAAAGCCACCATGGACGTGAACAAACTAGCCGAAAATAAGTGTCCCTGAGTATTATATGATCCAACCTCATCAGGGATGCAATCCTTTTGAATATCCTTTTCCCGCATCAAATACTTCATGAACTTTTATCTTACTTGCTATTATCGCAATTGCTTTGCTTACTATTTATCTACACTATTTCTAAAAAAAAAAAAAAACTAAATCATTTGACCCTCTCTTTGTTTTTCTTGCAAACGATCGAGGCACTGGATTGCAAAGATGTTACGTGAAGAAGCCTCTTATCTTACTCCATCACCGCAATCCTAAGAAAGAAAAAAGATCGCCGCAAAGATGGATGCGTCAATACAATGTGGGCGATAGCGCAAAATTTGGGGGTGTATTCTTCCTTATCTTTATTTCAAATTTTGCGTTATCACATTGCATTTTAGTTTTCAAAGTTTTATCACTGCATCCTCTTTGATCACCGCAATCAGTTGACATAGATAAATTTAGTGAGTTACTGCATTCTGCTTCTTTGTCAAGTATGATTTCAATGATTAAAAATATGCTTCTATTTCTTTCGTATATACTAGAGTTAACTTAATCTTAAGATAGTCACCTCATAAAATATTTCTAGAAGTTAGGGGTTTGCTAGCTTTCTTTCAAACTCTCTTTACAATGCATTATATGACCATCGCATGACTTATTTTAATCTTTTGGCAATGAGGACATTGCCGCATTTTAAATTTGAGGGTGAGGTATTTATTTCCGACCTTGCTATTTTCTACAAAAAAAAAAAAAAAAAAAAAAACTCCACTGTCAACGCAATGGGAAACCCATGTTGATAAGAGTTAAGTTGTGAAAGGCACTTACCCGTAGTTGGATGTCCGCATGACACACGTGAGAGCAAGCCAAAACGAAAGTAAGTTGTCAGGATCAACACATAAATAAATGATCGCAACTCCATTGCCAAATATACATGAGTTTAGTCTGAGAAAGAACACATTGCTCGTAGTTGATGTCCGCATGACACACGTGTGGGCAAGCCAAAACGAAGGCAAGACACTCGGATCAGCGCACGGTCAGAAAAAAATAGCAATGAAGAAAATTTTTTATGCAAAGATAAATCATTGACACCCCGGTAAAAAAATTTTCTTTTCAAAATAAATCATGCGATGTTCCGGAATTTAGTAAAGTTCTTTTGAAAGGTAAGCTTGCAGTCCCTAGGTCTTAAAAATATTTTAAGAAGAGACTTGAATAAGACTTGAGTAAATTCTGGTATATAGGATTTGAATGAAGTATCCTTGAGAAGTCTAGGAAAAGAACTTTGCGGTTGACTTGCTAAAGGAATCTTTAGCTTATGCTTGAGGACAAGCATTGTTTAAATTTGGGGTTGTGATAACAGGCAGAAATGCACGTTATCATTGTGCTAAGTTCTTAAACAATGTTGGATTGCGTTGATGAAATATGTTAATTTGCGTCCATTAAGCATTAGTTTCTTAATATTGCGGTCGCATGCGTCCAACGCATTAGAATAGTTGATCTTTGTATTTATGTGCAGAATATGCGTTAACTGTAACGCAAAATTTGATGATTCTATTTTAGGCATACGCACTACGATATATGATGCATGATACAAGTTCATGTCCCCGACAACGGCGCCATAAACTTGTAACGCAGTATTTGATAGGTATGATTGATGATGTTCTATGCTCGAAATGATGTGATACTACTACTAGATATGTATTAATGATGGGTGTTCACGTAGTATGCCATGCGTTGTCACAAGTATCCTTACGATAGAACCAAGTGTAATTCCATCGCAAGTTTCTCGGTGTGATTCGAGGTCGAACACGGGGACTGATTTAGGTTATTATGGTATGTTCATGATATATGCGACCAGGTTTTCAATCTTTAAAAATGTGTTTGTACAGGTATATAAATTTTGATAAAATAAAGTAAAGCAGTAAAGATGCGATAATAAAATTAAATACAATAAACTTAAGCTAGATGATACAAGATACAAGCTTTATGTACAAGATATTGGGGTCAAGGCTGGCTGTGAAAGTTGGGCAAAGACGTGGAATGCGACAGCAAGTCTTATGAACATAATAGAAAGAGAAAGACAAATAATATAAACAACGCAAGTTCTCAATTGCGTTGAAGCTACAAATGTTGTTCCGCTCTTCTCTTGGCGTACACCTTTCAGTGATCGGCCGCACTCCCACATGTCTGTGGTGAAACAGAGACTAATGTATGAACGCAAGGTTGCTTCCATGTCTGGAAGTACTACTCACTTTAGTTAATGCATTCTTCTGACCTTCTCTCGATAGATCAGAATGGCATCTTCACTACTGCTTTCACAGGTAAAGATGTCATCTAGCATGCCTTAGCTAAATGAATTTTATATCTTTAACACAGATTAAGTACTTAGTTAATTCATATTGCTTATCAGAGAATTAAGAAGACTTCATGAAGAAAGTGATTGACGGGTGAACGAAAATAGACAGAAAATGATAAATGAAAGCTATCAAAACATTTAATATCTCTATTAAGCATTTGATACATGGTGTGTGAATGAAAAGAGAATGAGAAAGTGAAATACAACGATGAAAGAGATAGAACAGATACAAACAAGTGCCAATGTCTTGGCACTGATTCGATGGAGATCTGCTTGCCGGATAGGATGGATTTGATGTTAGGAAGAGCTTCCCTCTCAGGCTTGCTCCACCGGTAGCAGGAATCTTTGCACAGAGCTTTCAATCAAGTGTTTGGCAGGTTAGATATGAGATTCACCTCTCGGCCTTATCTCGTCTTCTTCCTGGATTTCTTCACTTAAGCACTCAACTCAGCTTTTTCTCTCAACAGTTTTGCAGCATTTACCCCGTATCCCGTAGCATACTTTTTCTCTGAAATCAATGGGGTATTTATAGGTGCAAATCTTTGACTCCAGCCTTGTGGTCCCCACTTGATTGTCATGGTAATTCCGAAGATGGAGGGATATTATTCCTTCTGTTATGCAATCAGACCGTCAATTCTGCACAACTGTTAGTTGTACACATGCTCAATCCTCCGCTTTTCCGTTGCTCAGCTGCATCTTTCGATCATGGATTCGTATGCGGTGTTGTTTTTATTACCGAATGCAGTTGCACACAGCTCTGAATCGACTGTCGCATTGCGCCGTCATTGTGGTAATTGTCTCTTCATTGTTGATTGACGGGCGCAATGTGACAGAGATGCATTGATCAGTTTCTCGTGAGCCTTGAGCGTAAGCGATGACTTGGTCTCCTACAAAACAGAGTAAAATTTGGCTTGTCTTCCATCTTTATGGTGTTAGTGGGTGTAATTGCAAACATTTATCATTATTGTAATACTAAGCTAATTTTCATACAATCGGCGCATATTTACTAACTTTTGGCCGCAATATCTAGATAAGGTGGCATAAATAACTTGTATGCCTACAAGTTATCATTAACGCAATGCGAAGATTGTGCTCGTGCTCGCAATATCTAGATAAGGTGGCATAAGGTGGCATAAATAAATTGATGTCTACAACTTCACCGCAAGGCTTTGCGTTGATCGTACTCGCAAACATTTGCCCAAGAAGGATCGCCGTAACTTGGTCAGCGCAACATGGTGGGCGCATCCAGGTGAAAGGATAATTAAGAGCGATGAGACAGAAAGTTGATGACAGTCGAATCCAAATTAAGTTGACAGCCGACAACGGTCACAAAGTACATTCAGCTTTATCAGTGACAATTATCCGGTGCATCAGTCAAGAATTAAAATTATACCATCTATACAACCAGGAGAGAGAAGCCACATTTCACCATGGATGCTTTATAAATACCAAGGACATTCAGAGAAGGGGTTAACCAGTTGATCAGTTCGCATGTCTTTGTTCTTAGATTTCTTTCATTTTAAGGCAGACACGAAAGAGAAAGTTGTGTCGATAAATCATTCCGGTAAGCTTGGGAGAGCGCCAGAAGCTCCAAGGACAGAGAGAGGGCCGATGCCTGCAGAAGTGGGATCATCTTTAAATCAGAATAGAGATTTCAGTGTAAAAAGTCTCGGTCAGCAAGGAATTGCTACCAGGCTCTCTACCTTTAACTTCCATTGACATATTGTATTCAACTCATTTATAAGAATGGAATTTCTTTCTCTATATCTATTCACTCTTTGTTATTCACGCATGAGTAGCTAAATTAGTTGAATGGGTTGAGAGCTAGCACAACTAGGGAATCTTCATTCTTTGCGATTATCTTGTTTATGTATGCTTCATTCGTCCATTAGAGATACTCGGAAGGGTAGTCTAAGGACAGGATCTAGACTTGGGAAAGTCAGGTTAGAATCTAGACTCGGAAGAGCCACATTAGAATGCATAAACGAGAGATAGGCGCTTAGGAATGAGCACTATTTGTTATCAACGCATCACAGGCATCCTAGATATAGGATATGATTGTATGCGGTCACCTTGCTTTCATGCATTTTGCATCATCGCATAGGACAAGAGTAGAGACTTAGGGATAAGCTCTATGGACACTTTTGCATTTAACACATGTGTCCTAGACTTAGGAGCATCGCATTGGAAAATGACTTGCTGTGCATGGTTGTAACATAATCGCATAGCCTGACACATTCCCAAGTAACGCTAGCTAAAGATCTTTTCAACTCGTTCATCGCATATTCATTACATCTATCAACGCAATTGTCTTTTCTCAAATCCACCGCCTTTATTTATTTCTTTTTTCATCAACGCAGCAAAAACCCAACACTTATTTATTTACTTGGTTACTGCAAAGTTTTCATCAAAATTACCAACGCAATCTATTTTCACAAGTCCCTGTGTTCGACCCTGGACTTACTAGAAAATTTACACTTGGATTCCACTGGGGAAACTTGAGTGCAAAACGTAATTCCATCAACGCATATCATCCACATTTCCACTTCATAAAACCAAGCATCACTCGTATGTCCCCAACACGAATGATCAGGATCAAACCATCTTTGATAAGTCACAACACATGTGACCAATTCCACAAAGTGGACCGCATCCGTAGGGTTACCAGGATAAGGTTTCCCTCCTATATCCATATACTACAGACCATTTTGGTTATCACTCAAGACATAATCCACTTGTATGTCACTACATACATGCTTGAGTCACATACAGATAACCAGAGCTTTTATGTTTATTGGTTTGTGGTAAAGCAAATAAAATAATTAACCGAGCAAAATGCAAGATGTGAAGTAAATATTATATATTAACAACACAGGTGTTCGTACATACTGTTTACAAACTACAGGACACGAGACTTTAGGGCATCAACCCCAACAATCTCCCACTTGTCCTAAGGCGAAGTAGGGTGTACAATAAACTAGTACAAAACAATAAACTAGGGCATAAAAGCCCAGTACAAGAAAATCTCCCACTTGCCCTAGTTCAACCGCGGGCGATCCTATAGACCCATGCTCCATAGGTGAACTTTAAACACTGTAGCCGTGAGAGCCTTCGTAAATGGGTCAAGACCATTGTGCTCCGAAGTGATCTGCGTGATGATCACGTCCCCTCGATGCACTATCTCGCGGATCAGATGATGCTTTCGCTCTATGTGTTTGTTGCGCCTGTGACTCCTTGGCTTCTTGGAGTTCGCCACAGCCCCACTATTATCACAATAGAGGGTAATGAGCCTAGACATATCTGGAACAACTTCCAGGTCTGTCAAGAACTTCCTGAGCCAGACGACCTCCTTAACAGCTTTGCAAGCTGCTACGTACTCCGCCTCCATAGTGGAGTCGGCGATGCACTCCTGCTTAGTACTTTGCCACACTACAGCTTCTCCGTTAAGAGTAAAGATTGGCCTTATTGTGGACTTACGAGAGTCCTTATCAGTCTAAAATTCAGAATCTGTGTATTCTGTAAAGATCAAATCCCTCGAACCATACATGAGTATGTAGTCCCTCGTTCTCCGAAGATACTTGAGGATGTTCTTCACTGCGGTCTAATGACTCTGGCCTAGGTTAGACTGATACCTACTGACTATGCCCACAGCGTAGCAGATGTCTGGACGAGTACAGAGCATCACGTACATCAAACTGCCAACGACAGACGCATATAGAACCCGTCTCATCTCCTTAACCTCTTGAGGCGTCTTAGGACACATGTCCTTAGACAAAGTGTACTTGAGCATCGTCGATGTACGATGCTTGAGACAGTGCTAGCACTTTGTTCTTACTATCCCGAAAGATCTATATACCTAGAACAAACTGAGCCTCTCCTAAATCTTTCATTTGGAATTGGGTCGTTAGCCAGTTCTTAACTGCAGTTAGTAGACCTACATCATTCCCAATGAGTAGGATATCGTCTACGTACAACACTAAGAAGACTACTGAAGTGTTGATGATCTTCTTGTAGACACTAGGTTCATCAACGTCGCTATCCCAGTCAACATCCTCCATTTCTTTCTTATAAGACAACAGATCCTCAATGTCATCATCTGCTACCATAGCAAGAGATAGCGAACAGGTGGGTTCGCAACCCTCCCACTACGTCGAGGTTCCCTCAACTCCTGAGGTTTAACCGACCTACTGGATGAACTCCCATCAACAACCCTTGTTGATGTAGCAGACTCTTCAACAACTCTTGTTGAAGTTTCAGTAGTTTCATTGGAAAACTCATGCAACACGACTTTGCTTTTTAGACTATGCTCCCTTATATGATCCTCCTCTAGGAAAGTAGTGTTTTTTGAAACAAACACCCTATTTTCCATCGGATCATAAAAATAACCCCCTCGTTTACCTTTGGGATAGCCTACAAATAAGCATAACCTCGATCGTGGTTCCAACTTCTTGGGATTAGCCTCAAGCACATGTGTAGGGCAACCCCAACCCCAAATGCGAAAGTGACATAAACTAGCTTTACGCCCGTTCCACAACTCCAGAGGTGTTTTTACATCACTCTTGGAGGGAACACAGTTGAGTATGTATACAGCAGTCTCCACTGCAAAACCCCAAAACGAGTCCTGTAAGGAAACGTAACTCATCATCGAGCGAACCATGTCTAACAAGGTCTTATTTCTCCTCTCCACTACACCATTCTGCTGAGGTGTACCCGGAACTGAGAGTTGGAAAATGATTCCATGTTCTATCAAATAGTCCTGGAATTCCGAGTCCAAAAACTCTCCACCTCGATCTGATCGAAGTGTTTTAATCCGTCTATCCAATGCATTTTCAACTTCAGCCTTGAACTCTTTGAACTTTTCAAAGGATTCAGACTTTCGTTCCATAAGATAACCATACCCGTACCTAGAGTAATCATCAGTGAAACTGATAAAATACTCATAGCCACCTCGGGCTCGCACATTCATAGGACCACAAAGGTCAGAATGTACTAACTCAAGAGGCTTCTTAGCTCTATAACCTTTTCCAGTAAAAGGTCGTTTAGTCATCTTACCCTCAAGGCAAGATTCGCACACTGGTAAAGAATTTTCTTCTAACTCATTTAGATCCATTCTTCACTCATCTCTCAATCCTATTGAGATTGATGTGCCCTAAACGAAGATGCCAAAGTTGGGCATTTTTCTTTGGAGAAATTCGTCGATGTTTTGATTGAGTTACGGCAGTTCTGAACAATTAGGTATTATGGAGAGAATTAATGACTAACGGCCTTAGCACATATAAATTCGATTCCAGATTTTCTGTGCAAATAAAAACACCATCTTTATGAATAAACGCTTTATTCACATTAAAAGAGACAGTATATTTACATTGCAATAAACACTTTACAGAAATTAGGTTGCTTTTTAGTTCAGGAACAATATATACATTATTTAAAATAAGAAAAACCTATTCCGTAAAGCTAACTGGAGTCCTCCCACTGCCACAGCTGAGACGACGTGCCCGGTGCCTACTCGCATCGTCATCTCACCAGCCACCAGCTGTCGCCAAGATCTAATCCCCTGAAAAGAAGAACAAACATGATTAGTGGCGCCAGAATCAATTATCCAGGCAGAATCATCATTCTCCACTAAACAAGTTTCAAGCACAAGTAAATCACATTTACCTTTATCGGCCTTGGCCTTAGCCTTGGCTGCTTTCTCCTTTTTCAGATACCAAGGACACTTCCTCTTCCAGTGTCCATCTTGGTTGCAGTGGAAACACCTTCCTTTAGCAACTTGTGGATGCCTCCTTGGGGCGAAAGGCGGTGGGTTAGCAGGTGCCTTCCCTTACCATTCTTCTTCTTCTTCCCTTTTGTAGAGTTAGAACAAGAAGGTGCAGACTTCGTTCCTAAGGTCGAACCTCTATGAAACGTCCTGGAGGATGAAGCAACATTTGCCTCACCCTTCTGCCTCTCCTTACTTTTCAGTAAAGATTGGTATGTCTGCAACTCGTTGAGGAGAGTTGTAAGGTTATATTTCACTTTGTTAAGAATCACATTGCTAACAAAGTGCAAGAAGCTCTCTGGCAAAGAATGCAGGATTATGCTAACCAAGCTCTGATTCCAATTGAAAGATCTCTTATACCGTAGAGTTCCATGAGTACGTTCGGATCGCTCCGATCTCACAGTGACCAAAATACAAATATATACTTTCAACACAAACAGTTATGCAAACAAATCTTAATTAACGACATGCTACAATCAACAAATTAACAAAGGGACAGAGTTCCATACCAGTTGAAGACAATCTTCAATCTTCAGAATTCTAATGCAGTGGAACCCTCCAAATGATCTACCAACGCCCAACGGAAACGTCGACTACTGCAGCACGAGCAACGCAAACTCACGACCGCAACGAGGACGACACCACCACTAAAGAGCTTGGGTATTCTTGGAGTGAAAACCCAAAGGGTGGGCTTTGGTAAATTTAGTAGAGGAAGGAGGAACACGAATCGTGTAGGCGATAAGCAAGTGGGAGGGAGAAAGCTGCTATCGCATAGTATAAATGCTTATCGTCTAAGAGGAGCTACACGATCGTGTAGGATTTACTGAACGATCGTTTAGGAAAAGGTACACGATCGTTTAGTAAAATTGACACACTATACGATCGTTTAGAGAAACTATCCGATCGTGTAGGAAATAGCGTGCGATCGTTTAGGCGCTAGGTAGACGATCGTTTAGGCGGAGAGTGCTATTGTATAGACTCTCAAGCGACCGAATTCTCTTCGGGCGATCTGACGACGGACGATCAAAATGAAAACCTTTTTCATTTTAATTCATCAGTTACATTAACCGACGCTCCCTACTAACCCACATTCGAATGTGAAATTTCGCATAACTATCTTATAATTAACCAATTATTTAATTAATAAATATAATCATATTATATTTTTATCTTATAGTTTGATATCACATATCTACTATAGTATTTTATCCTCTACTTGATATAAATCATATTTATATCTAATTTCCTCCAAAATAATGTATCTCATACATTTGCCAATTATATCATATATAATTAACCAATCCAATTATATCATATATAATCGAACTTCCTCTTGTCAATTTAAACATTTCAAATTAACCCAAATACTGGTTCTCGACTTTATCCAAGCTACCCAAGGGACCTAATGGACCCGTGGCTCGAAGCTCCAACGGTACATGAATAGCTGACTAAACTCTTTAGCCACGAGATCCACCATCTGTTAACTGTCAGGCATTCCACTAAAGACCAACAACTGAACTCTTTTTATCATAGATATACTTCTGTGTCCATCAGATATAACCAATCATGAGTACGATGACCCTTCACAGATGCTTGTAAGTACAGTTGGGCCAAATTACCATTTTGCCCCTATAGTTACATCTCATTCCTTAAGTACAACTGATTACTCTAATGAGCAATACAACATAGTCCAACTATTTGTGAACATCTCTCGGGCCAAGAGAAGGTGTGTGGCCCCACATCGTTCAAGCCCCTGAAGGGTGCTATCTATCTACTTACCCCTGCCTCGAGGAATGAGTGAATTCCATCTTGTGTAGCTGAGTTCCTAGCTCTCAAATCAGACGAATCCCTATAATGGTAGGTTTTAATCGGCGACCTAGCCACTCGCACCCATACATATCAAAGAACCTCCCTCAATGGCAGGAGTTCCCAACTCATTTAGGATTGAGGTCATGTTACCTATGGTCATCCTAGTGAAGTGAACGGTGTTATATAACGAGACGTTAACACTTCATGGTCAGGTCTTATACAAACTCTTTGTATAGGACGCCCCCGCTTGCATGTCCTCAACACGAATGATTAAGATTAGACCATCTGTGACAAGTCACAACACTTGTGACCAATTCAACAAAGCGGGCCGCATCCGTAGCATTACCAGGATAAGGTTTCCCTCTTATATTCATATACTACAGACCATTTTGGTTATCACTCAAGACATGATCCACTTGTATGTCACCACATACATGCTTGAGTTACATATAGATAACCAGGGATTTTATGTTTATTGGTTTGTGGTAAAGCAAATAAAACAATTAACCGAGTAAAATACAAGATGTGAAGTAAATATCATATATTAACAACACAAGTGTTCATACATACTGTTTACAAACTATAGAACACGAGACTTTAGGGCATCAATCCCAACAGATCGTTCCAAATTCCATTCAGAATGAACATAACAATTACAGCCTAACTGGAAACAAACAGATTATGCATAAAGAGAAATTACAACATGCTACAACAGAATACAAGGGATCGAGTATGCATACCATTGAAGAACTATTCTTCAAGTATATTTCGACCAGTCTCCAATGCTCCAACAATGCACTCGAATGCAACAAACGCAACACGGCCTCCACGAACGTCTGAATGCTCCTCAAACCCAATCGAGTCCAACTCGATTCATGAAGGAAGTTAGAACACCACCACAAGTGTTGCCTTAGTATTCTCGGTGTGAGAATCCAGGAGTTATGGGCTTTGTATGATCTTAGCTTGAGGAAGATAAGAGGTAGATGATCGAGTAAGTGGGAGATAAAAAGAGTGTCTATCGCATAGACGATGTACTCGATCGTTTAGAAAATGGAAGCCTATCATATAGACTTTGTTACTCGATCGTATAGCAACGATCAACTATCGTATAGTCAATTTTTAGCGATCGTTTAGACTCTCAACGGCTATCGCTTAGTAAAAACTCTTTTTACTTGATAGCCTTTTCTGTGAGAATTTTTCGAATGAATCAACTTCTAAATTTGGAAAACAATTTTCCTTTTATCTCACAATTACCATAAAACTTCCAATAACCTTCCACTCAAATCAATGATTAGAGAAATAAAATTAGTTATCAGATAATTAATATATTATAAATAAATATGATACCCAACTTATCATATTATATTTATAACCTATAGTTTTAATATTTCATCATATGAAACATATAAACCATAGTTCTTTTTCTATTTTATAGTACTTAATATAAATCATATTTATATTAATTCCTCTAATTAATGTATCTAATACATCATATCAATTATATCACATATAATTGAATTTCCTCTTGTTAATTTGAACACTTCAAACTAACCCAAAATCTAATTCTCAACTTGAACTCATTGAGCTACCAAGGGGACCTCATGGACCTGTAGCTTGAAGCTTCAACCGTACATAAATAACTGACTAAACTCTTTAGTCACGAGATCCGCCATCCATTAACTGTTGGTCACTCCACTAAAGATCGATAGCTGTACTCTTCGCACTACAGATATATTTTTGTGTCCATATGACTAATCAACAGTACGATAACCCTTCACAAATCGCTCGTAAGTACAGTTGGGCCAATTTACCATTTTACCTCTATAGTTATATCTAACTCCTTAAGTACCACTGATTCCTTTAAAAAATAATAAGTCATTGTCCTACTATGAAAGAGTCCTCTCTTCCAAAGAGAGGGTGTGGCCACTATGTTCAAGACCTGGAATCAGCCCTTAAGGGAGCAATTTATCTACTTACCCCATCTTCGGGGATGAAGTGAATTCCGTCTTGTGTAACTGAATTTCCAGCTCGCCAATCAGATGAATCCCCAAAAAGGTAGGCTTGTTGAGTTGGCAATCTGGCCACTCTCACCCATACTAATCAAAGGACCATTCTCATAGGCAGGAGTTCCCAACTCACTAAGGATTAAGGTCATGTAATCTATGGTCATTTTAGTGAAATGTTAGTCTCAATTATCAACGGCATTATATAAAGATACTAATCATCTTGTGGTCCGGTCTTATACAAACTCTTTGTATAGGACACTCCTACTCGCATGTCTCCACATGAATGGTCAGGATCAGACCATTTGTAGCACATTACAACATTTGTAAATATCTACAAAGCGAGTCATATCTGTAGTGTCACCACGATAAGGTATCCCTCCTTTATCCTTATACTACAGACCATTTTTGTTATTACTTAAGGCATGATCCACTTGTATGTCTCACATACATGCTTAAGTTACATGAAATAACCATGGATCTTAGTTTATTGGATATGAGTAAATGCAAATAAAATAAAAAAAAATTTATTAATAACAATGTGTACAAAATGTTTACAAACTACGAGACCACCGAGAGAGTTAGGACACCAATCCAACAGGAAATACGACATCCAGTCAAGACAAAAAAAAAAGCTAAGATTTTCCCATCATCTCCATAGGGATTGAAAATGGAGTATCTTACAATAAAAGTGTTGGGTTTTATGCCCTAAAACTCGTAGATAGTGAATGTAATTAAATGACCGTCATTAATAGATAGTTAATAATGTTTTTCTCAATAAGTGTTATTGATGTTTTATTTAATTTTGTCTTATTAATCCTAAAATCCAATAAACGAACATCCTAGGCTGTCTTATGAGTCTTGAACTATATGTAGAGACATATAGGGATCAATGTTCAAGATACAGCCTAAAGGGTCTATAGTATAAGGGTAAAATTGGGTACCTTATCCTGGTAACACTATGGATACGACACACTTTTTATTTGATACAAACGCAGGTGATCCAACACGTTTGTGTAGGAGACATGGGAGTGGGGGGCAATGAGTTTGCATAAGACCGGACCACAAAATAGTAACCAATAGATGTAACTCTGTTGACTAGTTAGGTTTCTATTTCAATATGATGGCCTAGGCAACTTAGTCTTACTCCTGAGTATATTATGAACTTCTGTTCACGAGTGATTGTCCTTTGATTTGTATGGGTGAGAGTGATCAGTTCGTCGACTTAATATGTCTACCATTTTGGGGATAAGACCGAGTGGGTAAGTGGGAACATAATCATACAAGATGGATTTCCCTCCTTCCTAATTTCAGGGTAAGTAGATGAGTGTTCCCTTAATTGGTATCTCCGAGACTTGAATAAATGGCCCTACCCTCTCACTAGTCCGAGAAGATTTCTGTGTAATGGTTGGACCATAAATAGGTTGTTCACTAGAGAAGCACTGGTATTTAAGGATGTAGAGGTAACCTAGGGGTAAAACGGTAATTTGATCCAGCTGGTGTTACGAACACTCGTGAAGGACTAACTTGTTTTTATTGGTCTATATCCGTGGACACAGAAACATATCTGTAGTGAGAAGAGTGTAATTGTGGGTCTTTAGTAGAGTGTACCCACAGTTAACGAATATTGATTAATTTGGTTAATGAGTTTAGCCAATTAATTTCACATCATTGAAGCTTCTTATCTGCATGTCCATTAGGTCCCTTTCCTAGCTTGTAAAGGGTATTGAGGTAATTTTCAATTAAATTGAATTTGAAATGTTCAAATTTAGAATTAGGATTTTTTTAATGTATGTTAATACAATTTAATATAAAGTTTAATTTTAGACTTTATCATTAATTTTGGATATGATTCATAATGAATAAATGAGAGAACAAAATATCTGAAAGGAGTTCAAATATTATTTAATATGAGTAAGATTCATATTGAAAACTATAGATTAAGGTGAAATACATTTTGGTTCTGTATGTTATGGCTTTCTCTGTGCTTTAGGGTTTGAGCCAAATTGTATTATCAATTTGGCCATTTAATTTTTTTTTTTTTTTTTTTTTTTTTTTTGCATTGTTTTGGTGGAATTTATTGCATTATGGATGTTATGGTTTGCAATTGAATGTTTTTTGTAATATTTGCTTTAGATTTACAATGTTGATACGATCAATGTAAAGGTCCCTGTGTTTTTTGGGCATTATTGTTGTAAATCGTTCCCTGTAAGTCCGGGTCTAGAATTAGGGTTTGTGCCAATGGAGATCGACACCATTTTGGGCAAAAATCGCAATTTTGTCAACATTCTGCATCCCTGCACAATTTTGTAGATAATTAGGGTTAGCAAAGCGGGTACAGTTCGACTGTGGTTTAGTTGGTGGTCCGGTTCTGTTGGGTGGCTTGGTACATAGGTTGGTGATCCGGTTCAGTTGGTCTGGTCCGATCCTAGAGCGACAGAAGAAATTTTAGGATAAAATTAGATAAATTAATGTAATTTATTGCTTTATTTTATCCTAGGGCCTAAAAGTTGCAGGTTCATTTACTATTTAAATGTTTTGTAGATGTCATTTAAATAAATCCTACCTTAGGTTAAGCGTGTTCATGCATTTTTTGTATATTATAAGTGTTATAATATATGGAATTTTTTTTATATTTAATGTATTTGATATGTTAAATATATGAAATTGGAGAAGCATGTTGCATGATATTAATTAAAAAATATAATTAGTTATATTTATGAATGTATATGAATATGCTTGGTTATTTTTCATAATATTTTATAAGTGTTATATTTAATTGAAAATCAATATGCATTGAGCATGACATATCCATAACTTAATATAATGGTTATATTAAAGTCATGGAATGCATGTAATAATGGTTTAATTTTTTAACTAGAATATGAATGTTAATTAATTAAAATCATAATGAGCATGTTATAGGACTAATCATTGAAATTTATAATAGTTACAAAAATTAATAATTAGCAACCATTAACCTATAACAAAAAGTTGCATGCAAAAATAGGATCTTAGGAAAAATATATGAATTTTAAATTATTTAAAATTAATTAGACCTAAGATCACATTTCTAATTAGATTAGAATAATTACTTAGTTTCTTTTTAAATAGTTTTAAAATTGACTAAGTAGGACAAATAGGATTAAGGTTATGAGGGAACTCAACCGATATAGTTTTGTCTAGACTTAAGGTATTTAAGTTGACAGTTTACATAATACCTCCTAACTGAAAACTGGATCGAAACCTGATTGAATTAATCGAGGTCCTATTAGTATGCAATGTCACTAGGTAAATTAAATGGTTTAACACATCTGGAACTTTAGTATAAAGATCTTATTATAAGAGTTATAATAGGCATAGACTTCGATTCATTAGCCGGAATTTAGCTTTCACGTCCCTAAGAGCTCACACCGTGAGATCCATGCCCGACTTTTTGTCGCCCTAGGCGTGGCCTCCCTTTGGAAAGCATTTGCATGGGTTAATATCAAGGTGAATAGGAGAAATTTTCAGAGTAAGTGGGAGAAGGTCACGTGTCAATGTATCCTACGGTCTTCTTTATTAGGTTGCACCGTGAGATTCTTATGATCCATTTGCGTATCGTTCTAGAATGACCATCCCTTTGGAGGGCCTGATCATAGGTTTCAAAACAACATAAACTCCAAAAATGGATAGGATTTCTTAGGTTAATTTTCAATAGTTGTCTTTTCTAACGATAGCCTGTTGAAGTGTATCTCTAAAATTCGAAAATGAAAGGGTCACACTTACAGGATGAGTTAAACGAGTTAATGAATCATTAACCAAATTAGTGGTAGCTAAGAGCTATAGGAATAAAAGTTATTCTGGAATTAGTAATTAGCTGAGATAGTCTCAATTCAGGGGAGGGATAGTTGATCACCCTTTAGTGGCTGTTGTCCTAACCTCTGAAGTATCGTTGCAAAAATCAAATCAACAGTTTACTTAGGATTCTATGATTGTTTGTTATTTGTTGAACTGAATGGATATTTTTTATGATGGGTTAAGGCAAAGATAGCTAAAATGGTCATTTGTTTGTTTGTTTTTCAACATGTCTTCCTCAATTGTCGCCCTACTTAAAAATGAAAAACTAACTGGAGAGAATTACACAATGTGAAAATATAACTTGAATACGATTCTAGTTATAGATGATCTATGGTTTGTCTTAACTGAGGAGTGTCCTCAGGTCCCCGCTCGTAATGCACCCTTAAATATTAGGGATGCATATGATCGTTAGACAAAGGCCAATAAAAAGGCCCGAGTCTATATCTTGGCAAGTCTGTCTGACTTACTTAACAAGAAACATGAGGCCATGCTCACTGCTCGTGAGATCATAGAGTTCCTCTAGGGTATGTTTGGGAAACCGTCCATTCAGATCTGACACGAGGCCCTCAAATACGTTTATAATGCACGTATGAAGGAAGGTCAATCAGTTAGAGAACATGTTCTCGACCTGATGGTCCAGTACAATGTGGTTGAAATGAATGAGGTGATCATTGACGAGCAAAGTCGAGTGTTTTATTCTAAAATCTCTCCCAAAGAGTTTTTTCAATTCCACAGCAATGTGGTTATGAGTAAAATCCAGTACACCATAACGACTCTTCTAAATGAGTTGCAGACCTACTAGACTCTTATGAAAGGTAAGGGACCGGTAGAAGGAGAAGCAAATGTTGTCCATTCTAGAAAGTTCCATAAGGGTTCATCCTCAGGAACTAGGTTTGTACCCTCATCTTCTGGTTTTAAGAAGGTCCAGAAGAAGAAAGGAGGAAAGGGGAAGGCTCCCTCTGCTGGGAAGAGTAAGGGAAAGGTCAAGGCAGCTGACAAAGGCAAGTGCTTCCGCTACAATGTGGAAGGTCCTTGGAAGCAGAACTGTCCAAAGTACCTTATTGAGAAGAAGAAGGAAAAGGAAGGTAAATGTGATTTACTTGTTTTAGAAACATTTTTAATGGAAAATGACCACAATGCCTGGATATTTGATTCAGAAGCCATTGATCATGTTTGTTCTTCTTTCAGGGAACTAGTTCCTTCCAGCAACTTGCTGACGGTGAAATGACGCTCAAGGTTGGAAATGGAGACGTTATTTCGGCTCGTGCAATGGGAGCTGTTAGGTTGTTTTTTGGAAATAGATTTTTATTTTTAGAAAATTTGTATATAGTTCTTAAAATGAAGAGGAACTTAGTATCTATTTCCTGTTTAATTGAACATTTGTCTTCCATAAATTTTTCATATAATGAAGCGTTCATTTCAAAAAATGATGTACATATTTGTTCGGAAAAACTACAAAACAACTTATATGTGTTAAGACCAATCGAAACAAAAGCACTTTTAAATCATGAGATGTTTAAAACTGCTAATACTCAAACTAAAAGGCAAAGAATTTCTCCAAGTAACAATAATATTTATCTTTGGCACTTAAGGTTAGGTCAGATTAATCTCGATAGGATTAGGAGATTGGTAAAGAATGGACTTCTAAGTGAGTTAGAAGATAATTCATTACCTCTATGTGAATCATATCTTGAAGGTAAGATGACTAAAAGATCTTTTAGTGGAAAAGGTTATAGAGCCAAAGAGCCCTTAGAGATCATGCATTTGGATCTTTGTGGTCCAATGAATGTAAAAGCTCGAGGAGGGTACGGATACTTCATCTCTTTTATAGATGATTATTCGATGTATGGTTATTTATACCTAATGAAACATAAGTCTGAAGCCCTTGAAAAATTCAAAGAGTATAAGGCAGAAGTTGAAACTCTGTTAGGTAAAACTATTAAAATACTTCGATCTGATCAAGGTGGAGAGTACATGGATTTAAGATTCCAAGACTATATGATAGAACATGGAATCCAATCTCAACTCTCAGCCCTTGGTACACCTTAGCAAAATGGTGTATCAGAATGGAGAAATAGAACCTTGTCAGACGTGGTTTATTATATGATGAGTTATGCTCAATTGCCTAGCTTGTTTTGGCAGTATGCAGTAGAGGTTGCAATTCATATCTTGAACAACATTCTCTCGAAGAGTGTTTCTGAAACACATTTCGAGTTATAAAGGAGGCATAAACTAGTTTTCGCTACTTCAAAACCTGGAGTTGTTCAACACATGTGCTAGTGAGAAATCCTAAGAAATTAGAACCTCGTTCAAGATTATGCCAATTTTTTAGTTACCCTAAGAAAACAAGAGGTGGTCTATTCTTCGATCCACAAGAAAACAAAGTGTTTGAATCTACAAATGCTACATTCTTAGAAGAAGACCACATGAGAGATCATAAACCACGAAATAAATTAGTATTAAATGAAGCTACTGAAGAATCAACAAGAGTTGTTAAAAATGATGCAGGTCCTTCATCAAGAGTTAATGAAGGGACTAGCACTTCAGGTCAGTCTCGTCCTTCTCAACCGTTGAGAGTGCCTTGATGCAATGGGAGGATTGTAGCACAACCTGATCATTACTTGGGTTTAACTGTAACTCAGATCATCATACCAGATGATGGCATTGAGGATCCATTGTCTTATAGGCAGCAATGAATGACGTAGACAAGGACCAATGGTTCAAAGCCATGGACCTTGAAATGAAGTTAATGTACTTCAATTCAGTATAGGCTCTTGCAGATCCACCTAAAGGGGTTAAACCTATAGGGTGTAAATGGATCTACAAGAGAAAGAGAGATGTAGCTGGGAAGGTACATACCTTCAAAGCTAGACTCTAGCAAAGGGTTATACCCAAAGAGAAGGGGTTGACTATGAGAAAATTTTTTCTCCTATTGCTATACTTAAATCTATATGAATTCTCTTGGCTATATCCACATATTACGACTATGAAATATGGAAAATGAATGTCAATACAACCTTCTGAATGGCAATCTTGAAGAGTGTCTTCATGTCTCAGCCTGAAGTATTCATAGCCCAAGGTCATAAGTAATAAGTTTGCAAACTGAATCGATTAATTTATTGGTTGAAACAGGCATCCAGATCTTAAAAATTAGGTTTGATACTGCGATCAAAACTTTTGGCTTTGACTAAAGTGTTGACGAGCCTTGTGTTTACAAGAAGATCATCAACGATAAAGTAGCTTTCTTAATACTTTATGTGGAAAATATCCTACTTATTGGGAATGATGTAGGATACTTTACTGATGTTAAAAAGTGGCTAGAAACCCAATTCCAAATGAAAGATTTGGGAGAGACACGGTATGTTCTTGGGATCTTAAGAATAGAATGCTAGCTATGTCTCAAGCAACTTATATCAACAAGATATTGATTCGATATTCGATGCAAAACTCTAAGAAGGGTTTATTTCCTTTCAAGCATGGAGTTCATTTGTCAAAGGAATAGTGTCCTAAGACACCTCAAGAAGTTGAGGACATGAGATGCATTCCCTTAGCTATGGGCAGCTTAATGTATGCTATCCTCTGCACTAGGCCTGAAATTTGTTATGTAGTGGGAATAGTAGGTACAATCTAATCCAAGGTTAGACAATTAGACTACAGTTAAGAATATCCTTAAGTATCTTAGGAGAATGAAGGACTATATGCTAATGTATGAAGCTAAGGATTTGATCCTTATGGGATACACGAACTCTAATTTCCAAACTGACAAGGATTCTAGGAAGTCCACGTTAGGATCAATGTTCACCCTGAACGAGGGAGCTATAGTATGGCGTAGCATTAAGTAAGGATGCATTATAGACTCAACTATGGAGGTTAAGTATGTAGCTACTTGTGAAGCAGCAAAGGAGGCAGTTTGGCTAAGGAAGTTCCTAAGTAATTTGGAAGTTGTTCCAAAGTTGAACTTGCCGATCACCTTATACTGTGACAACAGTGGGGCTGTGGCCAAAGAACCTCGTAGCCACAAATGAGAAAAGCACATTGAAAGGAAGCATCACCTGATACAGGAGATTGTGCAACGAAGAGATGTGATCGTCACAAAGATCGCTTCAGAGCATAACATTGGTGATCCATTTACAAAGGCTCTCTTGATTAAAGTGTTCGAGAGTCATCTAGTGAATCTAGGTCTACGAGATGTACATTGTGTAATATAGGGCAAGTGCTAGATGTGTAATGGGCATGAGATGCCCTAGTTTATTGTATTTTGCTTTGTATTTGTAACATCCCCGTTTTTTCGTGATATCCCACTAACTAGAGTTTTAGTTCAAGTGGGAGTTTGTTGGGTTTTAAGCTCTAAAACTCGTAGATAGTGAATATAATTAAATGACCGTCATTAATAAATAGTTATTAATATTTTTCTCAACAAGTGTTATTGATGTTTTATTTAATTTGATCTTATTAACCCTAAAATCCAATAAACTAACATCCTAGCCCGTCTTATGGGTCTTGAACTGTATGTAGAGACATATATAAGGATCAATGTTCAAGATACAACTTAAAGGGTCTATAGTATAGTGGTAAGGTTGGGTACCTTATCCTAGTAACACTATAGAAGACATGCGAGTGGGGTATCCTGGGCAACGAGTTTGCACAAGATTGGACCGCGAAATAGTAACCACTAGATGTAACTTCGTTGACTCGTTAGATTTCTATTTCAATAGGATGACCTAGACAACTTAGTCTTACTCCTGAGTATATTATGAACTCCTGTTCACGAAGGATTGTCCTTTGATTTGTATGGGTGAGAGTGGCCAGTTCGTCGACACAATATACCTACCATTTTGGGGATAAGACCGAGTGGGTAGCTGGGAACATAATCATACAAGATGGATTTCACTCATTCCCGACTTCAGGGTAAGTAGATGAGTGTTCCTTAAGTGGTGTCTCTAGGACTTGAACAAATGGCCCTACCCTCTCACTAGCCCGAGAGGGTTTCTGTTTAATGGTTGGACCATAGACAGGTTATTCATTAGAGAAGCACTGATACTTAAGGATGTAAAGGTAATCTAGTGGGTAAAATGGTCATTTGACCAACTGATATTACGAACACTCGTAAAGGACTAACTTGTTGTTATTGGTCTATATTCGTAGACACAGAAACATATATGTAGTGAGAAGAGTGCAGTTGTGAGTCTTTAGTAGAGTGTACTCACAGTTAACGAATATTGGTTAATTTAGTTAATGAGTTCAGCCAATTTAATCTCACATCGTTGGAGCTTCTGATTTGTAGGTCCATTAGGTCCCCTTCCTAGCTTGTAAAGAGTATTGAGGTAATTTGTAATTAAATTGAATTTGAAATGTCAAATTCATAATTGTGATTTTTTAATGTATGTTGATACATTTTAATATAAAGTTGAATTTTAGACTTTATTATTAATTTTGGATATGATTCAAAATTAATAAATGAGAGAACGAAATATTTGAAAGGGGTTTAAATATTAATTTAATATAAATAAGATTCATATTGAAAACTATAGGTTAAAAGTAATATGCATTGGATGCTCATTAAAACTATAGGTTAAATGAGAGAAGTGTTTTTTAATATGATTCAAATGAGAAATTAAATTAAATATGTGATATTTAATTGGATAGTTAATTAATTATTTTATTTAATTAAATTTTGAATTTAATTAAACTGATTAAATCAAAACTATAGGTTAAAATTAATGCACATTATATGTGCATTAAAACTATAAGTTATGTGAGAGAGAACCATTTAAATTATGATTTAAATGGTTATTGGTTTTTATTTATATAGTTAAATTAAATAAATAGTTGTATTTAATTTTAACTAAATAAAATGTAACTCCCCACGTAAGAGAGTTACTTGAGACATGGGATGAATCCCACGTCTCCTCACTTCTCTCTCATTCTCTCTGTATGAAAAAAATAGATGTAGAAAAAAGAGCATTTTTTTTATATCTCTGTTTGTTGGTAGAAGCAAAAACTCTGTGTTTTTTCCCAAAACCCTCCTAATTTCTAAAGATAATCCCACAATTCTCAAATCTTCAATTTTCCTATAAAAATAGGGAAGACTCCAAGTGGTGGTGCTCATTCCCAATTCGTACACAAGAATTCCAACGAATTCCCAAAAGGTTTGCAAGGTTGGGTTTCTTCTCTTTGTATGTTTTGTTTCTATAATTGTATGCTTAATCTATTTTGATCTATAGTTTTTATTCCAAAAAAAAAATTGTTTTGATTTTAAATGACCTTTTGAAATACGTTTTGGTTCTGTATGTTATGGCTTCCGTTGTGCCTTAGGGTTTTCATCCCTACAAAAAGATCCACATATCTTGTGGAAAAATTTGAGAGAGAGGTATGGTCATAAAAAAAAAATAGTTATTCTTCCTAAAACTTATTATGAGTGGATGAATTTGAGGCTACAGGGTTATAAATCAGTAAATATTTACATTCCGCATTATTTATAATCAGTTCAAAATTGTTGTTATGCGGAGAGAAAATTACTGATGCTAATATGTTAGAAAAGAAATTTTCGACATTTCATGTCTCGTATATGCTTCTGCAGCAGCAATATCGAGAGAAATGTTTTAAATAGCATTCTAAACTAATTTCATGTCTGCTCGTGGTTGAACAAAATAACAAGGTATTGATGAAAAATCATGAATCTCGACCAACCAGAACAAAACCATTCCCTAAAGTGAATACTGTGAGTTTTAATAATAATCGTGGTCGAGGTCGAGGTCATGACCACGTTAGAGGAAGAAACAATCTTTCTTTTCGTGGTGGACGTTATAATCATCCAAATTTCAAGAGAACCACACAAAATGATGATCATAAAGGAAAAGATCCACAAGATAAGAATTCAAAAGGTGATGAATAAAAATGCTTCCGATGTGGTATGACTAGACATTGGTCACATATTTTTCATACATCAAAACATTTAGTTAATCAGTATTAAGCTTTCCTGAAGGAAAAAGGGAAAAATGTATTGACACAGTTGATGGACATCAAATGTTTCTTTTGATTTTGAGAATATCTAGACTTAATGTTTTTTTTTTTTTATCTATCTTCATGTTTTTTTCCTTAATAAATGTTAACTTTGAAGAAGTTAGCTATTAACATGCGGAAGCAATGAAGGATCTTAAGTACTCTAATTAGGTTAATTTCAAAGGAATAAGCATGGATTTTAACATAGATTAAAAGGTTAGACTATACAACCTTTGTAGCATAAACTCTTCTTGATTTTTGATCAATTCTTCACACGAACGGTTCGTAGACCACCACGAGAGTCTTCTTGACTATTTTTCAGCCTCAGAATGGGATGGTGGGATCCGATGAGTGACCAATTTGGAGAGAAATTGTATAAGGGTTTGAAAGAAAATTAGGGTTAAGGTTCTTTAAAATCTCAAAAAATTACACTTTTACCAAGAGGATTAAACTTCATAGAATCATTTTATTTATAAGCAAAATCATGTAAAGTTGAGTTTACGAAAATTTGACACTCAAAATTCAACTAACTCTAAGTGGGATAAACACCTAGTAAGAATATTTTAATAAAATTCACAAAAATTGGATTTTCCCACTAAGTCAATCTTGAATTTTTCCACTAAGTTGGTCAAATAGTCAAACTTTGACTCTCAAAATCTATAGTCAATATTTTGACCTAGTAAAAAATTTTGACTTTCAATCCAATTTTGACCTAGTCAACGATTTTGACTTTCATTCTAATTATGACACAGTCAATAATTTTGACTTTCAATCCAATTTTGACCTTTTTAAATTAAATTAATTTAAACAAATAATTAAATAATTTAATTAATTAAAACCATACCAATCCCAATCAATCCTGATTGACCATTTTTTCAATCCCTATTTAGAAAATTTCGATATTCAAATCTTATTTAAATATCTTTTTCTTTCTCTATATGTTTAATTCATTATTAAACATTATGTTTAAATATACCGGATATATTTAACACTTTACTCCAAAAATCGAATTCGAAAACGTCGAACTCGTTCGTTATACTTGAGGAAAAGTAAAGAGAAGAGAAAATGGCACACACTTGTTACGTGAAAAATCCTAGTACATGGAGAAAAAACCACGGTGCAGAGAACTTTTATTATAATAATGTGATGCAGAATAATGCCCAGAGGCTACAGTTTAAATAGAAAAAGATGAAACCCTAGGGTACACATGAAAAGGCAAAAATGCCCCTAGGGCAAATATTCTATTTTCAACACTCTCCCTTAAGTTGGAGTATAGATATCAACGAGACACAACTTGCTAACACATGAGTCAAAGAGTTGTCGTGATAGCCCTTTTGTGGGTACATCTGCAATCTGCTGACTAGAAGGAACATAGGGAATACAGATATTTCCACTGTCAAGTCTTTATTTGATAAAATGCCTGTCAATCTCTACATGTTTCATTCTGTCATGCTGAATAGGGTTGTTTGCAATGCTTATAGCAGCCTTGTTATCACAATAGAGTTTCATTGGCGCATCATGACTTTGGTTAAGATCAATTAGGACCTTTTCCAGCCATATTTCTTCGCATATCCCAAGGCTCATGGCCCTGTATTCAGTTTTGGCACTACTTTTGGCAACCACCCCTTGTTTTTTACTCCTCCATGTAACAAGGTTACCCCAAACAAACGTACAATAGCCCGATATCGACTTTCTATCGACCACTGAGCCTGCCCAATCAGCATTTGTATAGGCCTCGATGCATCGTTTGTCCGACTTTCTGAACATTAATCCTCTACCCAGAGAAGCCTTTAAATATCTCAAATTTAATTCCACTGCCTTCATATGTTATTCGTAAGGAGACTACATAAATTGGCTAACCACACTTACTGCATATGCAATATCTGGTCTCATATGGGAAAGATAAATTAGCTTCCCGACCAAACGTCGACTCTCCTTGTTAACTGGTGCATTACTACTCAAATAACTAAGCTTAGTATTTGCTTCCATAGGAATGTCAACTGGTTTACATCCTGTCATACCTATCTCTTTAAGCAAATCTAGTGTATACTTTCGTTGAGAGATAGAGATGTTTTCCTTCGACCGGGCCACCTCCATTCCGAGAAAATTCCTTAACCTTCCAAGATCCTTGATCTCAAATTCTTCGGCCATCCTTTTCTTCAATTTGTCTATTTTTGAAGCATCATCCCCCGAGATTACAACGTCATCAACATACACAATTAGAACTACCATTTTCTTAGACACAAACTTCTTTATAAACAAGGCGTGGTCTGAATGTCCCTGACTGTACCCTTGCGATTTTACAAATGTAGTAAATCTGCTAAACCAGGCCCTCGGAGACTGTTTCAACCCATATAATGACTTCTTCAGTTTACAAACTTTGTGACTGAACTGTTTTTCAAACCCTGGAGGCAGACTCATGTAAACTTCTTCTTCTAATTCTCCATTAAGGAATAAATTCTTCACATCAAACTGGTGTAAAGGCCAATTCTTATTAACTGCAACTGAGAGGAGCACATGAGTTGCATTTAACTTTACTACTGAAGAGAAAGTCTCCGAGTAATCTATCCCAAAGATTTGAGTGAAACCTCGGCCACTAACCATGCCTTGTATCGGTCGATCGTACCATCAGGTCTATACTTAACAGAAAACACCCGTTTGCAACCAACTGTCTTGTGTCCCTCGGGAAGAGTTGCCTATTCCCATGTGTCGTTCTTTTCAAGAGATTTCATTTCTTCCATGACAGCGGCTCTTCACTCAGGAATTTTCATAGCTGCATATATGCTGCTTAGTATTGAAATAGTGTCGAGGCTAGTAGCTAACGCTTTGAACACTGAAGAAAAGTTACTATAAGACATATAACTCTACATTGGGTACTTGGTACAAGACCTCGTTTCTTTCCTCAAAGCAATAGGAATGTCAAGAGAGGCATCATGATCTTCCTGTTCTTCTGACTTCTCATCACACTTAGTATCTTGTTTTGTCTCATCTTGGTCTTTCTGATCTTCTGACTTCTCATTATACTCGGTATCCTACTTTTCCTCATCTGTACTTTCTTCAACATCTTCAGTTGGAACCTAGGGTTCATTACTGCCTTCACCCGTACCAGCCACATTTTCAGTACTGTCACTATTACTGTTAGTACTATCATGGTGATCAGTATCCACATTAGTCACACTCTCGGTATTGTCTCTACTTACACTACTTTCAACATAAGCATTATCACCACACATATTATCATTATTTGGAATAGAAAACTTCGTACCTGGAACTGTCACTTGTTCTTACTCATGTACTGGAGCCGAAAAAGTGATCGGTGACACTATTTCCTTTCTAAGATTCCTTCTATATTACGTGATCCATGGGACTTGCTCGGTAGGAAGAATAGAAGCATTGACACTTGTGTCGGGAATGGACTCAGGTAGGTCTGGCAGGCAAGGACTTAGACCCCAATTGGACTTTTCACTTATACTCTCCCCCAAAAAGGACTAAGGGGAAAAAATGGACGGTCTTCGAAAAAGGTGACATCCATGAAGACAAAGTACTTGCGGAAAGAAGGATGGTAACATTTGTACCTGCGTTGATGAAGGGGGTATCCCACAAAAACATACTTCTGAGCTCGAGGGGTAAATTTGGTTCGATTAGAACCATGGGTATGGACAAACACAACACACCTGAACACATGAAGTGGAACATCAAGGGTAAGGCAGTTATCAGGATATGACTCTTTGAAATAGTCAAACAGAGTTTGGAACTTTAAGACCCGATAAGGCATTCAGTTTATTAAGTGCGCTACTATCAAAACAACATCTCCCCAAAGATATGACTAAAGAGATGTGGATAGCATGAGTGACCGAGCAACCTTAATTAGGTGACGGTTTTTCTATTCAGCCATGCCATTCTGTTCAGCACACCAATATTGTTGAGCGCATGTTGGATAACTTGATTGTTTCAAAATCTTACTCAATTTGAATTGCGGCGCAATTTTCCTCCCACGTTGTGCTGATCCCAAAGTCTTCTTTCTCCGATTCTTCTAGGGGCTCGTGCCAATGTTCTTCCTGCAATTCCCCAACATATTAACAATTTTTCATATCACTCAGGTATTTCAACGCATTGAGGACGTTGAACTTAACTTACTGATTGTCGACCCTTATGGTAAATTCTTCTTTATGTACATCGATCAGTGCTCGCCCTGTTGCAAGAAATGGGTGACCCAAGATGATAGGTACCTCAATATCAACTTCATAATCTAATAAGATAAAGTCTGCAGGGAAAATGAACCTATCTACTTGCATAAGTACATCCTCTATTTTGCCCTCTAGATGCTTTATTGATCTATTGGCCAACTGCAATGTAATTGTGGTTGGTCTTGTGTTGCCGATATTTAACTTTTTGAAGATTGACAAGGGCATTAGGTTTATACTCGCTCCCAAATCACACAATGCATTTTCGACTTCTTTTGCCCCTATTGAGCTTGGCAATGTGAAACTTCCGGGATCTTTCATTTTAGTGGGGATGTTGTTCTGAAAAAGTGCACTAAACTCATATGTTAATGCGACCGTTTCATTCTCCCCAATCTTCCTCTTGTTGGCAAGTATGTCCTTGAGGAATTTCACATAGCTCGGCATTTGTTCCAAAGCTTCTATTAAGGGAATGTTAATATGTAATTGTCGGAGAACATCCAGGAATCTCTGGAATTATTTGCTGTCATCTTTCTTTCTCAGCCTGGACGGGAAAGGTAGAGAATCCCATCGTACTTCTTGTTCAATTGGTTGTTCATTGAGATCCTTTGCTTGCTGTGTTTTAGGAGCTAGAGGTTGCGGTGACTTTGCATTAGAGTCTTGCTGAAATTCATCCTTTATAGATGTACTTTCTTTTAAACTAGTAATTCTTTTATTTGTGGTTGAATAATCATCATAATGGTTAAGTCTACTGGTCTTGTTACTGAGTCTGGTACTAGTGGCACGGGAACCATTGTCTTGCCACTTCTCAATGTAACTACTTGACATTGCTCTTTACCACGTGGCCCCGATGTTCCCGAGCTGCTAGACAGCGTACCAGGCACTTTATTCTTAAGTTCAATAGCAAGTTGTTCAATCTGTACCTCCAAATTTCTACGGGAGGAAGCTTGTGATTACTTAATTGCCTCGTTCTTCTCAATATAATGTTTCAATAATGTTTCCAAAGACGAGGTACAAGAGGTGTCAGAAAAGAACGGTTGGTCGTAGGGTTGTACACTCTAAAAGCTACCTTGGTCGAGATTCTGATTAATGAAAACCGGAGGATTACCTCGATTCCCATGACGCCTGCTCTGATGATTACCTTGGCCCTCCGGTTGTGATTCTCGTCCCAACTGAAAGTTGGGTAATTCCGCCAACCAGGGTTGTAAGTGTTGTTGAATGGTTCATTGTAGATAGAGTATACGGATTATTGATTCAACGGGCAGACTTTCACTGAATGTCCCTCTCCACATTGAATGCAATTTATTGCGGCCACGTGTGTCAACGCATTGGCTTGCGCTGAACTTTGAGAGAGATGTCCTTGATAAATAACCATAGTCTGGAGGAGCGAGGTCACCGTAGCCATCTGATCGGCCAGGGTGCTCATTGTGTTAGCTGGTACAATGGCACTTTCTGCTCTTCCTTGCTCTGAGCCTCTTTCCTCATACCTGTTATCTAACCACTCATTTGTATTTTGCGAAATGCGATCTAAGATGATCTTTGCTTCCGTATATATCTTGTTTATCAATCCTTCTGCCGCGGAGGCGTCAGCAACTGCTTGCGTTGATTAATCCAAGCCATTATAAAAAGTCTCCATCAGAATGCAATCAGGAATCTCGATGTGCGGACAGTTTTTCACTAATTGTCTGAATCGCACCCAGGCGGTGCTCAAAGTTTCATAACCCTCCTGTTCAAAATTCAACACATCCCTCCATCTCCTTGCGTTGACGGGCTAGAGAGAAGAATCTATTCATAAACCTTTCGACCAACTGATCCCATGCGTTGATTTCATTTGGCTCTAGTGACTGAGCCCACCTTCTTGCCTCATCCCACAATGTATAGGGGAAGAGATACAATCTAATTCCTTCAGGAGTCACACCAGGTATGGAGAATGCGTTGCACATCTCTACAAAGCTAGTCAAATGAGCATGTGGGTCTTCTCCTTGTAGACCTCCGAATTGTCCCGCATTTTGAATCATTTGAAGCATGATCGACCTTATCTCAAACCTTGCATTCTCCTCAACCGTGGGTCTTGAAATTCTGGGCAAGAAGTTATAAAAATTTGGCGCCGCATAGTTCCTCATCGGGATGTTGCGGTCGGCAGCAAGAAATACAGGGTCTTGCGCTAGCCAATTTACCCCTTGATTCCCCTCGAGCCTCTCGTTATTATTTTCCATGATTCTTCTTCGCCTAAATTGGTTCTGATGTGCTCTTGCACGAAAAATACACCTGATCTCTGGGTTAGCTTAGAATTTCTGGATCAATTCCAGTACTCATAAACCATCAGACTGCTTTTCGTGATAAACAGCCAGTACAAAGAGATCTGTCATGCAAAATACCACAAAAGTACTCAACACTAACCGTTACCAATCCTCGGCAATGGTGTCATAAACTTGATGACATAGAATTGAATGCCTTTATCTTTATGCATATAGACAATGATGAATATGAATGATACAAGCTTATGCTGCCATAAATTTGTAAGGATACGATATGTAATGTTGTCTATCTGATGCGTTGATGAATGAATGAATGCTCTAATTGCGCTTAAGTTCTTTTGCGATGAAGACATTTTTTTATGCGATACTATGTCTAAATATATGCGTTATTAATTATATGCTTGTAGTATGCGATGGAGTAGTGCGTGTCATAAGTTTCCTTGCGCTGAAACTAAGTATAATTCCAACGCAAGTTTTTTAGAATGATCCGAAGTCGAACACAGGGATTGTTTTCGTTAATGCGTTACTTAAGTGATACATGCGACCGGTTTTTAACAATGAATAAAGAATGGTGGTTTATACAGAAATATAAATTGCGAGGAAAGTAAAAATGCGTTAATAAAATAAATCCTAAACTAATATGATACACGATACAATATACATGATACATGATACTGAGGTCGAGAACTGACTGTGAAGTTGTACAAAGAATCGATGTATGCGATGGCAAGTCTTTATGAATGAAGTAGAAAGAGAAAGGGTAAATAGTAAAAACATCGCAATTTTGTCAATTGCGTTAAAGATGCAACTAAGGTAATGGTTTCCCTTGGCGTACACCTCTCGGTGATCGGCCGCGTCCCCATATCTCTATGATGAAACAAGGATGAACGTGATGAACGCAAGGTTGTTTTCATCTCTGGAAATACTTCTTTCTTTAGATAACGCATTCTTCCAACCTTCTCTCGATAGGCGGAATAACATCTTCACTTCTGCTCTCATAGGTGAAGATGTCGTCGAGCATGTTTTAGCTAAACTTAATTATTTCCTTAACACAAATTAACTCACTTGCTTAATTCTTGCTATTTACCCAGGGGATTAAGAACACATCATGGAGAAAATGGATTATGGATGTACGAAAAGAGACAGAGAGATGACAATTGAAATTATCATAACATTTAATTCTAAAATTAAGCGTTCGATACATGTTGTGAATGAGAGATTACAGAAGATGAATACAGATGATGAAATAGAGATTAGAAACAAATACAGAAAGAGTGTCAACGTCTTGACACAGATCTCGAACGAAGATTGTGCTTGCCGGCGTGTGGAAGTGGTGGAGGGGAAAGCTTCCCTCTCAGGCTTGCTTTCCCGGTAGAATTGACCTTCACATAGAGCTTCAGCTACAGGAATTGGAAGGATTCTCTACTGGAGACTCACCTCTCGGCCTTGTCTCATGGTTCTCCCAGATCTACTCTGGACAGTCTCTTTAGACCAGCCTCTCTCTCAGAATCAGTATATGCACATCTCTATGTATTCATGTATATCAAGTATGAATTTGAAGAAGCTATTTATAGGCGAGACTTGGCTCTTTGAAGTTGTGGTCCCCACTGTTTAGTTATGGTAGTTCCTGAAATGGCGAAATGGAAAATTCCTTCTGTTACGCAATCAATCCGTCAGAAATGCACAACTGAAAGCTATACACTTGTCCGAATCTTCCGCAAATGCGTTGCTCTTTACATCTTCGATCTATCGCCGCATGCGGTGTTATTTTTTATTACCGCATGCGATTGAAATTGCGTTGATTGCTAGAGCTCTTGATCGATTATCGCATGCGTCGTCATTGCGTTGATCATCTCTTCGTTCTTGATTGATGGGCGCAATGCAACGTAGATGCGTTGTTCACTTTATCTTTGAGCCATGAACGCATGCGGTGGCTGATTTCCTGCAAAACAGAAACAGAAAACATTCTATTCTACCATCGCAATGGTGTAGTGGATGTATTGACAATATTTTATAATTTTCGCATTTCTTAGCCAATTTCTATACTATCGACGCAACTTTTCTTTTTTTTTTTGCCACAATATCTGAATAAAACAGTATAAATAACTTGTATTTCTACAAGTTATCAGCCACCATGTGCTTAGAACTGCCATTAGCTCATGCGACTGATTGCCCTTTTACCCTGGGGTCAATACTGGTTTTCGGTGCATCACCTACACTTCAATATTGGTTGCAACTTAGTCGCACAAGCTACAATACTCCCAAGATAAAAAGGTTGCTTGCAGAGACACAAAACTCAACAAACAATTAGCTGCCAAGTCCCTGGCAACGGCGCCAAAAACTTGATGATGAAAAATTAATTATCAGTTACTTGACGACTAAAATTACGTGAACGTAATATGCGATGCATGTTTTAAATGTATGCGTTGATTATCATGCGTCGGTGGTCATGCGTTGGAGTGAACTATGCGTTAATGAATGTATGCGATGACCATGCGTTCCTGTCACGAGTTTTCTTGCGCTCACGCCAAGTATAACACGAACGCATGTTTCTCGGATGATCCGAGGTTGAACTCAGGGACTTGTAGCTAGACGTATGCGGTAATGTGTATGCGACGGTTGAATAAAAGAATGATAGAGGGGTTGTTAAGCTAACACTACTCCTACTCCTAACTAACAGACAACACAATGAGAAGTATGAATGAGAGGTAGAGACACGACAACTGTTGATGCATAGTAAATGCATGAAAAAATAGATAAAATGTGAGGATGTCTTCACTGCAACACTGAGCTTGACTGCAAGGGCAACCTTAGCCAACGCAAGCTATGTGATCATGCTACACGCACTTGAGCCTAATTCTATGACGCATGCGATGTATATGCGATAGTGCCGAGAAGTCTATGCCTAAACCTCCATAACCCGCTCACGTGCTTTCGTCGCATGAGCATGATAGCCGCATACCACTGTATCCTACTTCTGGACGCATGCAATATCCTATCCATAGGGTGCATACGCTGTGTAATAGCAAATGGAGCTTATCTCAAAGTTCCCCATTCTTGCTTATGCATTCCAATCCACTCTCTCGAGTCTTAGATTTGGGTTTTAGACTACTCTCTCAAGTATGCCTAAATGATGAATGATGCGCTCATAAGACAAGGTAACCACATAAACTTGGCTGACGCAAGATTATTCCTATCTCTAGTGAACAATAACTTACATTGCTTAACGCGACCAACCACTTACCCTCCCAGGCAGTTAGTTGTTGCTGACTTTACTCGTAGACAAGCGTTGTGTCTGCCTATAGATAGGCATTACTACAGCTTCACACTAAGCAAATAAGGTTTTCTCACACACTCGCGCAACGCACACCTCTCGGTGGTTTGCTACATGCTTCATATCTCTAATCCACATGATTAAGTACGTAATACTCTAGTAATCTCACTAAGTGATGCAATGAAAGTTAAGGAGGCTAAGTAAAGAAGATGGAGATGGAATCGAAGGAAACACAGAAATGCATTGAACACATAATGTATTAATTCCTTAATCCCAAAATGTAATACAATACAATATAAGAAAAGAAGAGAAAATGAAATGACCAGCTGGAAGCAATGTCTTGCTTCTAGCAGATGTGTGTCAAGGCTACCGGTGATGCCATGGAAGGGTGGTAGAGCTGACTCTCTCGAGGTCTAACTTCCGTCGAAGGCTCCGGTCGTCACTCAGAATGGAGGAAGGAGATGAAGAACTTTCAAACTTTCTTCTCACGCATTTTTCTGGATCACAGGGATCCACCCTAAGGCGAGCCTCAAAAAAGCCCTGGATGATTTGAGCTTCTGCTCATCAGCTTTTATTTATAGAGCTTGGATCGCTAACAACATTAATGGACTACTTTGATTCTGACATTCGCGGTGCATTAGTCCTTTCTGAATCTCAGCTGCTAACGGCGTGGTAGGTGAAATGTCAACATCATCTTTTGATTTTCCCGAGATATGCGTTGATGCGTTCATTCCACCAACCTTGCGTTGATCCCTCTATTATGCATTATCGCAACTTTGCGTTTGACCAGCTTCTTACTTTCCTTTGCGATGACCAGCTTCTCAGAATATAATTTACTCATACCTCTAACCATTGCCGCAATTCTCTAGTCCACTTTGGCTGCTTCTTCAAAAAGATCTTTTCTAGGTTTAGATCCGGTAAACCTTTGCTAAAAAAATTTTATTCATTCACCGCAACTTTGCGTTTAGCTTTTGAGAATGCGTTCGTTCAAAACATTTCAAAAACCTGCGATTACTTATTAGAATGTGGTGTTGAATCTGGTTACGCTCTTCATTTTGGCTTACCCCCACGTGTGTCATGCGGGCATCCAACTTCAGTTGCATTCCATATTCAACTCAACTCTTGTCTTGCTTGATTTGGCTTGCGTCGGACAGAGGAGTTGTGCTAATGCGTTGATCCTGGTGACTTACCTTCGTTTTGGCTTGCCCCCATGTGTGTCATACGGATATCCAACTACGGGTAAGTACCTTTCACAACTTAACTCTTATCAACATGGGTTTCCTCATTGCATTGACAGTGGAGTTGTTATTCTCAAAAAAATCTCTTTCTCTCTCTCTCTTTCTTTTTTTTTTTTGGAAATGATCGCAATGTAATGAATACAATTTTTCGAGACCACTGCCACCCCCAAACTTAGAGGTTGGCAGTGTTCTCACCACAAAGCTAAAAACAAACTCACAGAAATGTAGTAATAAACGTTTGAGTGAAGGTTTGCACAAAATAAAACTTAAGACTTTCAAATGAAGAAGCTAATAAGAGTGGGGAGTGCTGATAACTTGTAGAAATACAAGTTATTGTGGCTTAAAAGTTGGAACAATTAGGGTCTTTAATGATAAAATCTCATCATTTTTAGAAGAAATGCATGGAATTACTCGAGCACTATCAAACTCATGCAAAAGAATGTTTATTGCTAAAATACTGTGACACTAACGCATGATATTGTAGGATCTTAACAAAAGGCTAACACATGATTAAGAAAAGTGTCGCAGGCAAAGTCTAACGCATGGGGCATGCATCGGAGGGATTCAACGCAAGGAAGATTCATTGATTCAGGCTGTTTGTGTCAAATCACCACTTGCAAGTATGGGCACCTGCAGCGGGTGGCGTCTAAAAATCGTCTGAGTATCAGGTGGCTAACCAGGGTATGGAATTTAATGCTGCCCATCATCAAGTTGGAGAAAATCGAAGCCTATAAATAGAAGAAATCCCACCAGATGAAAAAGTTCTGAAGTTCTGATATCTCATTCTCAGTCTCAGTTTTAGCTTAGTCTTAGTTTAGAATCTTAGATCTTTAGAGTTGTGTTGTGGTGCCGAGAAGAATAAGAGGGAAGAGAACCACCACCATCGTCGATCAAGGAGCGGAGGAAGCTGAGCTCGAGAGAGACATTTCTTCCAATTCTTATATAAGTGGTTGTACACGACTAGAATTGAGCCAAAGAGGACAAGTGATTGTACTCTATGGCTTGACTCCTTTCATTTCATCTTACTTATCGCTTTCATCTTCTCATTTGATTAAGTATTGGTTTTGTAAAGACAATCAGTTTCTTTATAAATTCTCATATTTGATGTATCATACTTTGCCACTGTTTATTTCTTGTTTATGTTGGATGCATCTATAACTTCATGCAAAAATTCCATTTTGAACGCTTAAGCCAACTAAATCAATTGATAAAAGCATCTTTAGCTTAAACTTTCGAGAGAATAAATAAGCCAACATCAAGTTAGAAACGCTTAGTACATCTAGAGATAGACGCACTGATGTTTTATTGCATCCTGTGTTTGACGCATACACCCTAGAGATAGGTATTGTATGATATTCGCATTGAGAAGTGTCGAATAGAGTCTAATGCATAAACGGAGAAAAACAAGTCATCTCATTCGCATCATATTATTGTTTGTGTACATCCAACTTAGATCGATGCATATCACTTGCATTAAAGTCCATTTTCACACGATCCATCATTCTCTACTCGACCTTTTTGTATCTTCTTGCATACACACACAGCAGCTTAGTGTAAATAACTCATTTCTCCATACACTTAGGATATCTCTACAACAATTACAACGCAAGGTTTGCGTTAGCTTTAATCTGAATCCCTGAGTTTGACCCTGGACTTACCAGGAACCTAAGTTGGATTTATACTTGAATCTGATTTAGGAAAACTTGAATGTCAATAGAGAAGTGTCATGTGTCCTGTTGCACATCACTAATGCATCAACATATCATTCATATTTACACTTATTTTTCCAATTATTTTATACAATACACTCCTAAGCTCGAATCACGAAATCAACGAACAAGTTTTTGGCACCGTTGCCGAGGATTCAACAACAAAACTAAACAAAAAATTTTCTTGTATCTTTTATAGGTAAACTTCAGCTGAGGGAGTATTACGAGCTAAGCCGAAGCTTATAAACGTTTATGAGCAGGGATAACACTCCTAAAATTGTATACGACCCCGAAGTTGAAAGGACCTTCCGACGAAGAAATAGATCTAATCGTTGCCGAAGGTTAAGGCAATAACTGCTCAGACAACAAACTAGGAAACAACAAATGGCGGACAAACAAGCAAATCAAAACTTAGCTCAACAGCTAGCCCACGCTGCGCAAAATCCTATTATAATGGCAAATAGTAGTACGCGTCCCATGCGGGAGTATGCGTCTCCTGGGTTGTATGATTTCTCACCAACGATCATATACCCAACACCAGATGGGACAAGATTTGAGATGAAATCTGTGATGTTACAAATGCTCCAAACAGCTGGACAATTTAGGGGTGCTCGGGGAGAAGACCCTCACGCCCACATGAAATGTTTCCTGGAGACGTGTAATTCATTTGTGATTCCTGGAATCACCCCAGAAGCTATCAGGCTATCTTTATTCCCATATTCTCTGCGTGACGACGCAAAGCAATGGGTAAGTTCTTTGGAGCCTGGTAAGATCACAACTTGGGAAAAGTTGGTGGAGAAATTCATGAGAAATACTTTCCACCCACCACAAATGCAAGGAGGCGGAGAGAGATCATGAACTTCGAGCAGGAAGAATTTGAAACCTTGAACGCCGCATGGGAGCGTTTTAAGGGATTAGTCAAGAATTGTCCCAACCATGGATTACCATTAACCATCCAGATGGAGACTTTCTATGGCAGATTAAACAGAGCATCTCAAATGGCAGCTGACGCAGCTGCAGCTGGCAGTATCATGGACAAATCTTATACTGAAGCTAAGGAAATATTGGACCACATAGCCAAGCATAATATGGAATGGGTGGATGACACTTACGATGCAAGAGCATAAAGGAAGAGGCTATCTCAGAATGTGAATTCTATTGACTCTAACGCAATAGCCATGCTCTCTGCACAAGTGGCTACTATGACAAACCTTTTGCAGAATATGTCACTAAGGAACGCATCAAACCTGCAAAAGGTAAATCAGGTAGAAACATTCATACAGCCCATGGTTAGCTGTGTGGGCTGTGGAGATCCTCATTCCTACTCTGATTGCCCATAAAATCCGCAATCGGTATGTTTTATTAAAAATGACCCATTCTCAAACACATATAATCTCGAATGGAGGAACCATCCAAATTTCTCTTGGGAAGGTAATCAACAAGAGCCACACCACTCAGGGGTAAACCAGTAGCAGAGGCAAGGACCGCCGCCTGGATTCCAACCAACGCAGCAGCCACACCAACAACCCTTTAATAGAGGAGGTTGTGCATCGAGTTCAACATCTCCGCTTGAAAACCTCTTAAAGGAGTATATCGCCTAGAACGACGCATTGCTAAAAAGTCAGGCGTCTTCCATCAGAACTCTAGAGATACAAGTGGGGCAGATTGTGAATGAGTTGAAGAATCGACAACCTAGAGTCTTGCCCAGCAGCACGGAAACCCCAGGGAAAACCAAAGGAGCAATAGAGTTGACGTGGAAGGATAGCACAAATACGTTCAAGGTAAATGGGCAAAGAGTGAAGCCCTACTTTGAAGATGGTGTAGAACGAAAAAAGTCATCCCTCGTATTACACGAAGCCAACTGAGGCTTGCGTCGAAGCATCCCTGTGTTCACATCGACACATATTCCAGGGACGCTTCTTCTATCTTCATTTCTTTTGCATTATGTATTTTAGCACTGCGTTTGAGTTTACTCTGACTGTTTGCTTGTCTTTGCGTTTTAAGTTGATTGATGAATGTTATTGCTTTCTTAGTTAAGAGATTTATTTGTTTTAAATAAAAAAAAAAGTTGCGTACAATTGGAAGAAGCTTAGGATGGGAATAAAACTGACGCATTGGACTTAAGCCAGCGCATGGCCCAAATTGAAAGGACGCATCTCAAAAACACAAAACACTCGATTGCCTAGAAACCCTAGGCACGTCCTTTCGTCTTCTTAATAAATGTGGATGTCAGGCGTCGTCTGAGTCATCATCCTTTTTCCCACCGACCTATAAAACACATGCCTTCGTTATTCTCTCTTCTTCCATCTCCTTCAAATCCTTCTTCGAAAAAAAACCTAACGCCCGAAGCCTTCGCCGGCACTCGATCAAGCCTATTACTCTGGTCATTCTTCGATAACAATGTCTTCAGCATCCGACAGCCAAAACCAATCGATGAGCTATGGAGGCATGTCGCCGGTAAGTTCCTTCTCATCTTCGTCTGCTTCAATGTCGCCTCCTCTAAACCCTCACCGAACTTCAAAAACCCTCGTTCCGACCAAGCTTTCGCATGGTAGGCCTTCCTCTACATCCCAGCGACCATCTCAGTTCAAACCCTTCAAAACCACCACAAACCCAAAATCCTCTAAAACCCACCAAAAACCCAAAACCATCGCAAAACCTAAACCCAAAACTCCCACCAAACCAAGGCAGTAGCGCCCTTCTTCCTCCGCGGCTGCCAAGAAACCTTACACAAAGCCCACCCCACCACCGTTCATTCCAAATATTACTCCGGTGGGTACGCCGCATGACCCTATCCCCACTTATCTCCATAACGCACCATCGCCTGCAGTGCGTCCACCTCTCTATTATCCATCCAACCTTTAGCCACCATTTACCCCATTGAAGCAGAAAGAGCTTGCCAACCCCTTCCGCCGCGTTCACCCATTATCATTTCATCTCCAGGGTCGCCGCATACCCCATCCAGCACCCCACCAATCACTCCACCCAGGCCCAGCATTGATAGTCCTGCATCAGAGCGACAACATTTACATCCACTTCCTGTCCTTCCTCTGTAGACTTTATTCATGGTGACAACATTTACATCCACTTCCTGTCCCTTAGATTTCAAGAGGGGTTGATATGTATGAAGCTCCTTGTTCATCATTGCATTTGTGTTGAACTATATGAAGCTCTTCGGAAAAGACTCTAAAATAAAATTGACTTGGCTCTTCTCATCAACGACAACTCCGTTTACTTCTGCAACGTTAAAATAGATCATCATGTACATGACACATTCTCTAATAGAGGTCCCTTCTTTCATACGACAATTATAAATGTGCTTGATGTCATCATGTCTAAGGGAGAAGGACGATTGTCTAAACATTCCCCATAAAGATTCCATAATCTCTTTAACGGTACATATACCATCGTGTTTCTTAGCCAAGACATCAGATATGCTGGTAAGAATGTGGACTCTAGCTTTTTTCATTTTCCTTTGTCCACTTATCATATGCATCCCGAACTGTTCGATTTACATTTGAGTCGGGATTTGGAGAACACTCCTCAGTTAAAACAAACCTAAGATCATCGATTACCAGTATTGTATTCAAGTTTGATTTCTACGTAGCATCATTGTCCCCATTAAGTTTCTCAGAAGCAAGTAATTGTACTAATGAGCTAGTCATGCTGAAAATATAAACAAATTTTATTAGTGAATTTCTATAAACCTTTTTAATCCAATCTTGTTTAGCAAAAGAAATAATGTATCCATCATTATTCTTATTGCAACGACACTTCAGAAGTTTAAAGTAACATCCACCTAGGGGTAGTCTGCTACTCCTCCTTTGAATCGAGACATTCTCGGTTAATCACTATTACTAGAATAACTCATATTCCAACAGATCTTTTTAGTTATCATTACTTTGGTCAATAAGTTACCAACAGTTAATAATTCCTGTAATTGCGACCATCCATTTTCAGACCTCAGAGATCGGAATCAATAAGCTTCTGAAGTTGGAAAGATAATGCTGAAAATGGACCTATGAGACCCTATCCATTTCTGGAGTTTATGGTGTTCCGAATCCCATGATACAACCCTTCTAAGGAGTGGTCGCTTCCAGTGCAGACTCGTAGGGGCATTATGGGGATCTCACGGTGCAACCTAATGGAGGAGACCACAAGATGTGTTGACACACTTCTTTCACCCACTTACTATGAATAACTTCCCCTATTCACTTTGTTAATGACTCATGCAAACACTTTCCTACTGAAGGCTGCTCCCGAGGTGACTCGAAGCTAAGCATGAATCTCATGGTATGAATTCTTAGGGACGTGGGAGCTGAAAACATTTTCCCTCTCACTGAAGTGTTCTAGACGGTTGGATATTACTTAGGCATATTCTAGCTAATTAAATATTTACGTAAGTCTAGTTGTTCTAACCTATGATGTTTAGGTGATAAACATTTTAAAACCTCACATCGCTCACGCATGCTCATAAAACTAGGTTAACAAAAAACTCAAGTACCGGCTTGATCTCTAAGTAGGAGGTGTTCCGTAAATCGTCAACTTAAGTACCCCAGCCTTAGACAAGATCGTGACAGGCAAGTTAAGAATATGTACAGGCTAAGATCAATAACTCACCACATTCGTGAAACATGTGGTTTGTCTTATAATAAAAATATTTCAACAATATTATAAGAAGACAACACAACTTGCACAACCCAAATCAAAAGATGATATATTAAAGGAGATAGAACAAAGCATATTTCACCTAAGCTTTTTTTACACTCATGATCTTGAAGAAAAAGGCGATATCACTGTACAACAAATTTGTTCGAAGGAAAACCTGACATACTTATTTACAAAATCATTACCAACCGCAACCTTTGAAAAATTGGTGCATGATATTGGAAAGCAGTGCCTCAGATATCTTAAGTGATATTTTCATAAGGGGGAGCAAATATATTGTATTCTTTTAGGAGTATATATTATATGAAATATGTACTCGGAGTATATATTATATGAAATATGTACTTTGTTTCCTTCACTAGGGTTTTTTCCCATTAGATTTATCCTAGTAAGATTTTAATGAGGCATATTTCATACATATAATGGGCATCTAAGGGGAAGTATTATAAATATTATAATGTGTTAGATAGATGCTCAAGCCTAGTGTCAAAAGCCAAGTATCCTCCTTTCAGTACCACATGTGTTGGTCATATGTCATACTACAATCAATGCTTGGTGTCCAAATGTGCCACATTCTACTTGCCAAAATTCCTATAAATAAGTGGCAATCTATGGATTATTAAAACACACATACATTGGGCAAAATCCATGAAATTTGGAGAAAGTGAAAAATCTTGAGAAATTTTCATATTTTACATTATGTTATTTATTTATTTTATATATTATATTACATTTTATTGGTATCCGTATTCTCGTTGTGCTCCTCAAGTTCACAACAATTATTATGTATTGACCTCTCCATAATTATGGAGATTTTTCATGGATGATCCAATTTCCACGGTCAAATGTTGTTTGATCCATATTTTGAAAATGGTAAAAAAAATGACCTTTTGTTGATGTCAGAAACACTTGCAAATACTCTTTTCTAAGGAGAAAAAACCTAGCACGTGAGAGAATAACCTTGTGAACATGAGCGCGAGCACAAAGAAGGGAAGAGGAATGTGTGCGTGAGGAAGTGACACAAGCAAAAGATTATACATCCTTATTTCCAAAATTTGGGTCAAATAACATGATTGTGAAATTTGGGTAATTTGTACAAAAAATTCATGATTTATGAGATAATTGTATGGTTGGGCAAAAATGTGGGTCAAAAGGGGATTTGTCTCACTTTTTAAAACTTAAGTTTTATGACATTTTGCTTGCATCATCATCAATAAGAATTACTGAAATGACCTTATTGTACACACATGTTGGGTTATCACAGCCATACTAGAAAAGAGTAGGTCGTGACTACACTAATACAGAAAGTATAGTGACGACACGCAAGTATTGACACATCAGAAAAAGACAAGGGCAAGAGAAGTGTCATGATGTGGTTGATGAGGATGGTGGATTATCCAACACATCAAGATGATTGTGCAAGCAAGTCAAGTTTAGCGACAAATGAAACATTAGTGTCATCAATGGTGTTAGTGACAAGTTTAGCAGGAGGCCAGATGGGCCCTAGGCCACGACCTCAAAAGTTAGGATCAAGAATTTTCACAAGCGACTCTAGAGTTAGATGCATATTAATAAGATATGTAAGCCCATAAACTTCATGTCAATAGGAGATCAAACACTCTATGCTTATGAGTGACTCTGCGACCATTTTATTTACAAGAGTGTCACATGAAGAGAGACTCAAAATGTTTAGAAAACCCTGAGTTAGAAAATCGGTCATGCATCAATTCTTGATAAGTGTGCTCGAGCAAGAGATAGTAAACAGATGGCATCAAGAAGCATTGGTGGTAAGATTGTTTAAATTTGGACTGAAAATCGATTTGACTGACCAAATTTGACATCTGTTAGTCGATTTATGTACATGTATGAGTGACATGTATAAATGAAGTTTAGTTTCACGAGTTTAATTTGGTTAAAGAGTCGAGCAAAAAAGTAGTTTGGACCTGAGTTTCCAAGATTTGTCCATGATGAGTGTAAATTATGGTGTTGCAAGATTGGAGAAGTATGAGTGTAACATCGTTCTCTTGACTCTCGACTCAGGACTCAAGCTCTTTACTCTTGATATTTATTCTCGCTACTATACATCAAAGCTGACAGCAAAAAACCAAAGGAAGAAAGAGAATGAAGAATGACAAAATTACCAAAGGGAGAAAGAGAATGAAGAATGACAAAATTTGAAGTATGCAGAGGAAGTGCAGCGAGAGCAAGATTGAACCTACACGTACCATATTCTATTTTGGTCCTTTTAGGTTGTTAACATAGTCAGAAGGTAAATAAAACAGTCGTTCGTGCGAGAAACCCACAAAGTATCTGTAACATAGAAAGGCGAAATTCTGAATTTTGATTTAGCAGCGCGGTCAAGCTAGGGGATACGTGTATCAAATACCGGTCAATTCTTTAGCAAGCATAACTGAAAGGGCTGAAACCCGAGCAGCTCGAAAACGAGAGAAGACAATGGGGAGCAGAACAAATTTCTACAAGAATACTTCCATCTCCTACAAGAAGGACTTGAACCTCTCCTCCGCTCTTCAAAACCTAAGAGGTAACCTATTTCTTATTCACCCTTGCTTTCTCCTCGAAATTTGGTGCATCTTAATCTGTTGTTTCTTTTTTCATCGTCTTGATTGTTTATGATGCCTAAGATTGCTGAAATTGTTTGTTTTTTTTTTCTTCTAATTTTCTCCAGCGTATAACATTGCTACCGGCAATGCTCCTCCGACCGATGTTGGACCACCTCCTGTCGTGAAGAAGAATGAGAACCGGAAACGCCATCGGGAGCCGGAATTATCTGGTAGTCCAAAGTATGATGTTGGAAATAGTGACGGCCCTATGTCTCATCAAGATTACATTGAAAGGAGAAGGTACACTCGAATGTAATTTTTCAAGGCTTGAGAGATTTTCTTGTGGTGAATTGCTATTGTATGTTCGTGATATGGAAACATAATAATGGTGCCGGAAATTTTCAAATGCTTACAGAAAAGAAGCAAATAAATCTCAACCTTATGAGACACTTACAGAAGATGTTTTGGTTAGTGAATGTTCTCATTTTAGATCCTGGGGATTTTTCTTGAATGTCACGTGAAGTTATTATTTTTTTTTTCCCTCTGTGGCAGGGAACTTCCAGCTTGGGCTTGAACTTGGTCGAATATGAAAGTAAGCTTCTTTGGCATTGTTGTGCTAGTTCAGCTTCTTTTGGATCATAGTGCAATTGTTTTTTACTTAATCCTATGCGTATAGGATTACTCTCAAACTCAAAACATTGACTTTACTGGGGTTTGTTACTGGCTCCATCAAACTTCAACTACGTGATGATGTGTCCTAATTTTTCTAGAAAGTTGTAGCATGATTGGAGTTACATGGCATTTAATTCATTCTTGTTATTGATGACTTTTAATGGCTAAGCTTCCATCTTACATCTAAAGTAATATCAATCATCGTGGCTGGTTTCAAAACTTTTTAACTCATGGATTGGTACACATTCTCACGAAAGATTGTACTTCTCATTCTAATAGATCATATTTTTCAAAGGTTTGACGTTATGTGAATTCTAAATTTGAATAACCATAATTCTTTATTTTATTATTATGCCCATACGGTGGCTAATACTTGTGACTTGTTCATGTTTCTTGTTCGAGCTATTATAGTCGTTATTTTCTGATATGGTGGATCACTCTTATTTGAAAGAAAGACAGAGCTGGTTCTGCTGTTAAATGTTGCTTTCCAATTTTCTCTTTGCGCTTCATGTATTATGTTTTATGGAAAAAGATTTTGTTTTCAAATCTCAGTGGGTCGACTTTCTAACCTTTCTGGATGTAAACATTTTCTATAACCGACTTACCTGACATTTATATTGATTTATTGTTCTGGGATCTGTTCTCATTTTATTTTACTTGTTCATTAGGTGATGAGAGCACATCTTCAGAAAATGCAGTAAAGCCGGATCATCCAAATTCCAGTTTGTTCTTGGACTAAACTATCACTTTTAAGTAATTGCTCTTGGGTTGCTTAGGTTTGTTATCATGGTGACAAACTCAGTGGCTTAACTTGATTATCAGTATGTTAACCCCTAATTATCTACAAGTATAAAAGGAGGGGCAAGAAATGAAATGCACAGGAAACAAATATGGCAGGGAATGTGGGAGAAGAAGAAATCCGTTGAGGCACCACAAGGTTGTTATAAAAAGGATAGTCCGAGAGTCAGTGTAGGTAGGGAATAATTTGGGTGAAAAGTTGAGGGAAGCTTTTAGGAGAGGACCACCAACTCTCTCGAATGTGCTGGTTTGCTTTCTTTTATTTGGTTGCTTTCATTTCTTCTTTAGGGCTGTGATTGTTTGTTTTACAACAGGCAATTCTCTGGAATATTTTGTATTGAATTGGGAATTTCTTTTCATCTTATTATCAATATATATAGAGCTTTGTTGCTCTATTTTCTTGTGTCCTTGTTGGGTTTATTCAGTGCAGGCAAGGAGAAACCTAACCAATTGGTATCAAAGTCCATTAGTCCTAGGGCGAGCTAGGGCAATGGCCCAGAAACAAATGGAAGAAAGAATGGAGAATAATGAGAAGGAGATCTCCGAAATGAAAGATATGTTGTTGGGACTATGCAAGGGTATTGAAAAGCTTACCCAAGAAGTACGAGAGAACAACTCAACTCGAAAGAATGAGGAGTTCGGCACCTCGGACAGATCTCGATTCAAGCTAAAAGGGAAACTGGATGAGACCGATTTAGTTCAAAATCAAGGAACCGGAGGGATCGATAAAAGCAAATACAAACGTCTAGAGATCCCTATGTTCTCAGGTGAAAATCCCGAATTGTGGGTGTATAGGGCTGAGCATTACTTCGAAATTCATGAGCTACCAGATGCGGAAAAGGTTAAGGTAGCTGTAGTGAGCTTTTGCACCTGACGAAGTGGACTGATTTTGATGGAGTCACAACCGAAGAGCCATTACTATATGGGAAAAACTGAAGAGGCAGATGTTCAAGCATTTTTGACCCACCGGAGAGGGGAGTTTGGGGGCACAATTGCTGCGAATCAAACAAGATGGGTCATACGTCGATTACGTGAAGAAACCTACTTGACTCCGTTACCAGATCTGGCGGAGAGCGTTCTCAGGGATGCTTTTGTTAATGGGCTTGAACCAGACTTACAGGCTGAAGTTATCAGCAGATATCCAAGCACTTTGGACGAGTGTATACGAGAAGGCCAGCTAATGAATGACAGGAATGTGGCCCTGAAATTGACCCTATTTGACCTGGGAATAGTTGGGACAATAAAAAAGAAGCCCAAGGCGGAAAGGACAGTCCATCCACCGACAAAGCGAATTCTAAAACCCACGAAACCCTAGTGATGAGACATATTTCGATTCTAGTGAAAGGGAATTATGCGAAGCGTGATCCTCCGGTGAAACGATTGTCGGATAGTGAGTTCCAAGACCGATTAGAGAAAGGGTTGTGTTTCCGATGTAACGAAAAATACGCACCTAGCCATCGTTGCAGAATAAAGGAAAATCGAGAGTCGATGTTGTTCATTGCGAATAAGGAAGAGGAATTGGAAACCGAAGAAGAAGTAGAAGAGCAAAAATCGGAATTGCAGGCAACCGAAGTAACAGAGAAGTCGAAGATAGCCTTGAGGTGGATGTTTGGATTTTCAGCAAGAGGAACAATGAAACTGAGAGGTACCTTGAAGGAAAAGGAGGTCATAGTACTAGTCGATTGTGGGGCAACTCACAATTTCATTCATCAGAAGATCGTGAAGGAACTAAGTTTACCAGTGATAAAGAAGACGAAGTTTGGGGTAGTTATTGGGAATGGGACAACGATACAAGGAGAAGGGGTTTGCAAGTTCGTGGAGCTGAAGCTTCCTGAGTTGATAGTGACGGCCGATTTCCTCGGAATTGATCTGGGCCAAATAGATGTGGTACTAGGGATGCCTTGGCTATATACCACCGGGTTTATGGACGTTCATTGGCCATCATTAACCATGTCTTTTCTGGCCGGCAACTCACAAATAATATTACGAGGTGACCCTTCCCTTACAAAATCAGAAATATCGTTTAAGGCCTTAGCAAAGACATGGGAGGAAGAGGACCAAGGGTTCCTAATCAAATTTTAGAATTTAGAAATTGAAGGTAATGGGGAGATAGGGAATGACCTGGAACAGGAGGGTTTATGAAAAGATGCCCGTAATGATTCAAGCCCTGCTGGAATAGAATGAGGACATATTTGGGACACCTATCACCCTTCCCCTGAAACGATCCATTGATCATCGGATATTGATGGGAAAAAACCAAAGAACCATCAATGTTAGACCTTAAAAGTACGGCCACGCACAGAAAGGAGAAATTGAAAAACTCGTCGATGAGATGTTGCAAGCCGGAATAATTAGACCTAGCCACAGTCCATACTGTAGTCCGGTATTGTTAGTCAAGAAAAAGGATGGTGGATGGAGGTTCTGCATGGATTATAGAAAATTGAATCAAGCCACGATTTCAGATAAGTTCCCTATTCCCATGATAAAAAAACTCTTGGATGAGTTACATGGAGCAGTAGTTTATTCAAAGCTCGATCTAAGGTCCGGATATCATCAGATCCGAATGCGAGAGAACATTGAGAAAACAACTTTTTGAACTCACGAAGGAACTATGAATTCATGATAATGCCCTTCAGTTTAACAAATGCCCATGCTACCTTCTAGTCTCTAATGAATAAGGTATTTCGACCTTTCCTTCATCAATTTATTCTTGTGTTTTTTGACGATATATTGAGGTATAGCCCAGACATTTCTACTCATGAGACACATCTAGGAGTGGTGTTCAACATCCTGCGAGACAATAAGTTATACGCCAACAAGTGGAAGTGTACTTTTTGCCAAACAAGGATACAATACCTGGGCCACTGGATATCCCACCAAGGTGTGGAAGCGGATGGGGAGAAGGTTAAGGCCATGATGAAATGGCCCCAACCAAAGAATGTATCAGAGCTTCGTGGATTTTTGGGGCTTATAGGGTATTGTCGGAGATTCGTGCAAGAATATGGCAACATTGCAGCTCCCTTAACTCGGTTATTGCAGAAGAATGCTTTTGAATGGGATGAGGAAGCCATTCAAGCATTCGAGAAGTTAAAGCAAGCGATGATGACAGTACCAGTTTTGGCTCTTCCTAATTTTTTGAAGCCTTTTGTGATTGAGATGGATGCTTCTAGATTCGGGTTGGGAGGCGGTATTATCTCAAGAATCCAAACCCATTGCTAATTTCAGTCAAAAACTATCTCATAGAGCACAGGCAAAATCGATATATGAAAGAGAATTAATGGCAGTGGTTTTGGCAGTGCAGAAATGGAGATACTACCTATTGGGGAATAGATTCACTGTAATTTCAGACCAAAAGGCCCTTAAGTTTTTGACTGAGCAGCTTGGGGTTCAACCCCAATTTTGGAGATGGTTGACTAAATTGTTGGGGTATGATTTTGAGATATTATACCAGCCTGGCCTTAGTAGATGTGGAGGTGGCTTTGAAGTAAGTTGAGGAAGATGAAGATCTCCATAAGATAATGGCCATATTAAAGTTAGATCTTGATGGAAAGCCTATGTACCAATGGAAAAACAACCGACTGCCTTACAAAGGAAGGTTAGTTCTATCTCAAAATTCTACATTGACTCCATCCTTATTACATACGTTCCATGACTCGGTGTTGGGAGGCCACTCGGGGTTCCTAAGAACCTACAAAAGAATAAATGGAGAATTGTTTTGGCAAGGTATGAAGGCAGACGTTAAGAAATATGTTGAAGGGTGTGAGATTTGTCAAAGAAATAAAACTGAATCCTTGTCACTGGCAAAGCCTCCTTCAACCTCTACCAATCCCAAATTTGATCGTGGAAGAATAGACTATGGATTTTATTGAAGGACTTCCAAAAGCAGGAGGATATGATTCTATCATGGTGGTAGTTGACCGACTGAGTAAGTACGCCCACTTTCTCTCTCTCAAACATCCATTCACGGCGAAACAAGTAGCTGAGTTGTTTATAAAGGAAGTTATTCGACACCACGAAGTCTCGAAATCCATCCTAACAGACTGAGATGAGATCTTCTTGAGCAATTTTTGGAAGGAGATGTTCATGTCAATGGGCACCCAACTAAAGAGGAGCACAACCTTCCATCCTCAAATCGATGACCAAACAGAGAAAGTTAACTGCTGTCTTGAAACTTACCTCAGATGTTTTTGTAATGAACAACCAACAAAATGGAACAAGTGGTTCGCGTGGGCAGAACTGTGGTACAACACGACCTTTCATGTGTCGATTAGGACCACCCCTTATCAGGCAGTATATGGGAGACCTCCTCCACCTTTGGTTTCATATGGGAAAAGGAAGACAACTAACGGTACTGTGGAACAACAGCTGAAAGAAAGGGATTTGGCGATTAATGCCTTAAAGGAAAATCTGGTGGTGGCCCAAAATCGAATGAAGAAACAAGTGGATTTGCACAAGAGGGAATTATACTTTGAGGTAGGAAACGAAGTATATTTAAAGCTAAGACCGTATAGACAACGTTCCCTAGCCCGGAAGAGATGTGAAAAACTATCTCCTAAGTTCTATAGACCGTACCTAATAACAGAAAGAATTGGAGAAGTGGCCTGTAAATTGGCTCTCCCACCAGAGGCTTCCATAAATAATATGTTCCATATCTCTCAACTTAAGAAGAAATTGGGGCAAGCTCAACAGATTCAACATCAACCACCAGCATTGACAGAAGAGTTTGAGCTGCAAATAATTCCTGAAACGGTTTTAGGTGTACGTTGGAATGGTGAATTAGCTACTAATTAATGGTTGGTTAAATGGAGGGGAATGCCAGAAAGTGAAGCAACACGAGAAGCTGTCCATTTAATGAATCAACAATTTCCTAGTTTCCACCTTGAGGACAAGGTGCATTTTAAGAGGAGCGGTATTGTTAAACCCCCAATTATCTACAAGTATAAAAGGAGGGGCAAGAAAGGAAATGCACAGGAAACAAATATGGCAGGGAATGTGGAAGAAGAAGAAATCCGTTGAGGGACCACAAGGTTGTTATAAAAAGGACAGTCTGAGAGTCAGTGTAGGTAGGGAATAATTTGGGTGAAAAGCTGAGGGAAGCTTTTAGGAGAGGACCACCAGCTCTCTCAAATGTGCTGGTTTGCTTTCTTTTATTTGGTTGTTTTCATTTCTTCTTTAGGGTTGTGATAGTTTGTTTTACTGCAGACAATTCTCTGGAATATTTTGTACTGAATGGGGAACTTCTTTTCATCTTATTATCAATATATATAGAGTTCTGTTGCTCTATTTTCTTGTGTCCTTGTTGGGTTTATTCAGTGCAGGCAGGGAGAAACCTAACACAGTATTATTATTATTTTGAGTTAAAAACGTATGGGGTGGGAGATTTGAACTACTGACCTTTTGGTTGGGGATGTCTTAACCAATTGAGTTATGCTTAGGGTGGCAGTGGCTTAACATTGATAGATTTCTATTATTTATTTTTAATTCATCAATTGTCCAAAGTTCATCTTCAATACATCTAAATCTGCATGTCAGCACAACTAGTCATCTAAATCTGCATGTCAGCACAACTAGTCAATCATTGCACATTTGGAATCTAATTTCATTCTTTCTAGGTCTCTTGAATGATTACGAGGACGTGAAAAGCAAAACTGAGCAACGTCTTGCCATTGCGGGAGAACCTGTTTGTGTAGTATGTGGTAGATATGGAGAATACATATGCGATGAAGTGAGATGTGAACAATTGATTCAATACTTTCACTCACGTTAAACTATTAAATTTGGTCCATCCTAAGTCATTGTGCACGATCATTTTGATAGACCAATGATGACATCTGCGGCATGGAATGCAAACTCAAGCTTTTGGAAATTCTTAAATGGAGCGAGGTATTTATTTCCCTCCCCTACTTAGGATGGTAATTGATAATATTTATATAATGATTCTGATGCTTCTTTCTCTTTGTTTTCAGGAGTCCTCAAACTGCAAAGTGAAAGATGTTGCATTACCAGAAAGTAAATATATCCTGCCTTCCCCAGAGTTCGGGGAGGACACCTGGGATTATAAGAACCATCACTGGTCCAAAAAGAAATCTAATCTTTGTACTTATGAATGGTAAATCTCGGCCATAACTTTGTCTTTATGGTCATTATTTAGCACTATCATTTTCTTTAATAAGAAACGTAACTTTCATTATCAAAAGAGAGATACAAAAGGAAAAGGGAGATGATGAAATTGACATGAATGTTTCTGATTATTGGTATATTTTTCTCACTTATCTTTTGTAACTAGTTAGGAGTTTATTGCTGCTAAATGCAAAGATACGTTATTGGGGGAAAGTCATGATACAGTTTTCTAGCTCATTTGGATGGTCACTCTTAACTTCTTGTACTTCCAATCACAGCTGGAAATGTCAAAAGCCGGGACACCTTGCTGAAGATTGTTTGGTGAAAATCAGTAGCCAGGTTCGCTATTGTATTGCAATTCATCTAGCATACTTGAGTGTCCAAGTCTTTTTGGGCCCTAGATGTTCTAGATGGTTAGTAATCTTTGGACAATTACTTATCCTTGTTTGTTTATCTAGATAGTGCGACAAACGACTTCCAATCCTGTACCTGGCGATCTCCTTGGATTATATAAAAGGTCAGGAAGATGCTAACTGTCATTGTTTTCTGTTTCTACTAGTTATCATCGGAACTTGTCTCTAGTTATCTGCTAGAAAATGTCTATAATTTGATAGTAAATGCATCTTTTTTATCATGCCATGAAAGGTTACTGAACATTTACTGACGAATGTTATATATTCATTTTGCTAGGATTATAAATATTTACTGATTTTCTAGTTCCTTTTAGTAAGAATAAAAATGAATGCGTTCTATTTTCCACATGGAGTCGGAATTTTTATAATAAATATCATTTCCACTTTCTTGAACTTTTGATAATTACATTCATTGCAGTCAAAAGAAAAGGGTGAGCGTGAGCCAGGAAGGAGTGGAGGCTTAAGATGTAGTGTAATATAAAGTTGTAAGCAGAATTTCGTTTGAAAGGGATTAATAGATATACTGGTGAATTTACGTTGCATGTGTGGGTTGTTTGTTAAAGAATTCTGACATCCAACTCTCCGAACAAAATTTTCCTGCTTGTTCATACCCACATTTAATATGGATCAAGATTTCACATCTGTTGCATATTAATGTAGAAGAAAAGGTGGCACTAATACGAAATTGGTGTGCTTGAAATCTTTTGCGTCTGCAGATGTTACCAGATAGGAAAGAATGTGTCAAATGCGCTGTGCAATGAATGCAGCTGTTCATTTAGTTTGGCGACATGTCTTGATTGTAGCACTGTTTACTGTGACAGGCATGCACTTCCATCCATTTCTTTACTTTGTATTTTTAAATGGATATTCGGTTAGATCATTTTCAATCTTATGTCTCTTAGCTATTTTCTTCTCCATCGACACTTTGGACTTAATTTGGTTAAAGAATTCTCGTATATCAAATAAGGAGTATCATAAAGTATTTCAGTAGGAATCGAATGTACTAAAATTCCAAGTTTCCAAATGAGGGGTTTGGGGTTCATTTACATGTGCACATAGTTGGAAGGCATCTTTAGTCATCATATTCAGGCTTTTGATTGCTGCAGTTTTGTATATAAGTTGATTAGATACTCATAAAGTATTTTAGTAGGAATCGAATGTATTAAAATTCCAAGTTTTCAAATGTGGGGTTTGGGGTTCATTTACATGTGCACATAGTTGGAAGGCATCTCTAGTCATCATATTCAGGCTTTTGATTGCTGCAGTTTTGTATATAAGTTGATTAGGTACTCATGATATTAATTAAAAAAAAAAAGAAAAAGAAAAAGAAAAGAAAAGAAAAGAAGAAACTATGATATTTAAATGTTAGAATTATTATTTTCTTAATTTTCAGAAAGAAACGTACCCTAGCAGTTAGAGTGAATTTATTTCCGGTAAAGAATTATGTTATTGTGGAATGTGTGTTATTGATGAATAATTTTTTTCATAATGACTGCTCAACTTCTTTCTTCATGTCTCTTACTAGTGTTTCTATGTTTACAGTGCAGGTCATTTAAATGAGCACATCCACAGACACCCAACTCATGGACTATATTATTCGCATAAACTCAAACGTCTTGTAAGTGTACAAATCAATATCTACGTTGTTATCTATGTCAATTTCTACCTTGTTTTTTGTGTATACCGCTGTAGTGGCTTTCCGTGGATAAGTTCATCTTGACCCTAGATGAAGTTAAATAACTATTCAATGGTAATACTTAGCTTTACACTTTAGAAGTAAATTTTTCTGTATACATTCCTTTTATTAGATTTTTTCTGCATAAACTTTTTTTTTAATATTTGCTACTACCACCAAGATCTGTACCGACGGCCGCTCCGCCTGGGCTCACACATAAGGTTTTGCAGTGACCGCCACGCCCTTCTACTCATCGGGGCTTGGCTCTTGCCCCAACAGCCGGGTATAGGTCGCACACTTCAGCATTTTTTCTGCATAAACTGAAACTGCGAGGAACTTAATATTGGCTTTCTTTTTGATAAAGAAATGTCAAATGTTATATTCTTTATGTAAAAGGGTGATTGAGATTGATTGAGGCTGGGGCTGCATCCAGTTTAGCCAACGAGGTTCAAAGATGATTTTTTCAAGATGCATATACCTGAAAACAAATCTTCCTTTGTTTAATTGGGTGGGACATTGCAGTTGACTTGTTTATACACTGTTTACTCATTTGTTGATCAAAAGTATTAATTATCAGCTTCATTTGAATTATATTAGTTATTGATTTGTCTTTAAGTTTTTGTATGATTTTATTGGAAGGAACATTTAGGTTACTAATGCAAAAACGATGCAGTTGTCCTTTTGCTCCACTTCTAGAATTCATTTAAAGTATATTAAGTCTTGACTTGTTTTTGTTATATTTTATGCATCTTTGAAGGCCACAAGTAAGCCCTTTTGTAATTATCCACTAGGTCCTATTTCTCTTGATTGGATGCCATTTTGTAGTTTGCCTCCCTTCTTGTGGGCTTCTTTTTTGTATGCCCTTGTATTCTTTCACTTATTCTCAATGAAAGCTTGGTTATTTATCAAAGAGAAATTCACTTGCAATGACTCTAGGGTAACAGAGGAAAATCAATTGGAAAGTTTTGAGATTGTGTTGCAAAGAGAAAATGTCTGATGAGTTAATTGATAGGGAATTCCATCACCAAGCAGGCTAGTAGAAACGACAAAAAGTAAATGAAAATCTCAGGGTTGAATAGAGCCTCAAATTTCAATCACAGACGAGTTTACTCATTCATTAAGTAAATGTATACTCTTGTGGTCTCGGCTTGGCATTCATGCTGATACCCCTTGGTTACTTTCTCCATGTAGTGTTGTCAAGGAAATTGTTTCTCTCATGCTTTGGGTGACTGTTCATCTATTTTAAATGTAGCTACACCTGTGTGCTACAATTGTGCATGCAATAAATGTCATTGTACCTGTTATTCTTTCGATAACTTAAATGATGCCGAATCATTTTTGTCCTAGGTAAAATGCTGCAAATCAACATGCAGGGTGACTCACATCAAGGATCTTCTGGTCTGTCATTACTGTTTTGATAAAGCTTTCGACAAGTTCTATGATATGTATACTGCATCTTGGTAAGTATGTGTTATATTGTAGATTAATACCTTTGGACAACTTAAGGAATTGCGAGATTAAGTTGAGATCGATTTGATAGATGTATTGTATCACGATTATTTATTTATTTATTTATTTTTGTTCCAAAAGTTTGTAGAATTAGATACTAATTTTCAATTTTAAATCTTATCTATGAAGGAGGGCCATTTCTTAGCTCATAAAAAATAAATCATTGCTCCTACTAGAGTTCAGGACAATTGACAGACTCCTCTCCCACCAACTTACTATCATCTTATTTTCAAATTGAAAGCTGCAAAACTATCTCATTTGAAACTAACACGTAACCTACAATTTTTCTTCACTTTTGTTATCTTAGAAAGCTATATCGTATTGGATTTGAACTTTGTGTTTGCTAAATGCAGGAACAGAGCTGGGCTTTCAATCATATCAGGTTCCATTTGCTGCGAAGATCATTTTGCGTGGTAGATACTCTGACATGTCTTTTTCTTTTTCAGTTCAACATTTCCATGGATGAGGATCATATCATTGACCTTGGGATCATAATTAGTGTCTTTATCCACTGAGCTATGGTTTCCATCACTTTTTTTTCTTTATCACTTTCTTTAGATACCCTCTCCACCTCCCTACTTTAGTCTATCAAAGTCCTCCAACGTCCAAATCAATCACTTTAAACTTTAAACTGGCCACATATTGAACTCAAAGATGCTTGTCCCTTATGTTAATTCTTCAATATCTTCAAACAAATCCAAAAGTTTCTGAATTTGCGGAAAAAGAACCATTTGGATAGAGCTATACTGATTTGGCTTCTGTGTTGCTGCAATGTTAGGCATCGGATGAACTGTTTTAACGCAGATGTAGAGGACACTGCCTATATCATGGATAGGAAAGCGAAAAAAGATAAGTCCGTTTCCATTAGTGATTTTATTTTTTGAGAGCTCAAGCAACTCAACTTGTTCCTCCTTTTTAACCTTTCCTCATAGCTATCCTTATAGTTTGAGTGCAAGAAAATCATACTTTTGTACTTTAAGGCCATAGATCTGCCTTCAAACCCCATTTTTCATGTGAATATTTTGGAAAGAAATGTGTATTTATTTGATCCTATCTTGTTCTTTTTCTTCTTCATCTTCTTTTTCGAGAATTTTTTTGGTCTTGGCGAATTGAAAATGTCACGTGCTAATTGCATCCCCTTGTGTTTCTATATATTGTTTACTTTTTTTTTTCTTTTGTGAGAAATCTTGTTGTTTACTTGGTTTGATTGTGATTTTTATTTCTTAATACTATATATGGGAGCCTCCAACTTTGAGAGATGAAATACATGTCGATTGCCATTGAGCCATGTTCATTTTGGTTTACTTGAGTTGTGATTTATGTTAATTTTTTAGTCTCACTTGTTCGGAATACAATAAAATAATTTAACCATAATGATACTTTTTCTTTAATGTTTTTGAAAAGAGAATATTTCTTAAGTAAATTTTAGTTTATGAACTAGTGTTTTTCTATTTTGTTTGACCTTAAAATCTGAACATTGCTTCTTTTTAGTCATGGTAACAATGTTGATAGAAAGAACATTAACATAACATTAAACATGTCAAAATGGTTGTTAGATATCAAAGTAGACCCGTGACTAAATTAATTTGACTCATACCTTCATTTAATAGCCTTATTGACCATTTAGTCAGAGGCGGATCGATGTCAGAACCAAAAGGGCACATTACCCCTCTCGAAATTTTGTTTAGTTTCTTTTGAAATATAAAAATTGTTTGCTGCTACATTGGTAAGGGGGGACTATAAAGCAAGGTTTAAAATGTCGATATTGACTCAAATATCAAGATCTTAATTTCATAGAAATTTCTATAGAAATATCGATGAAATGTCAATTTTGTTAGATATTTTTGAAAAATTTATAAAAATTAAAAAATTAAAAAATTAGCTTAAATTGGTAAATAAACTTTTTATGTTTTTTAAATAAGTTAACATGTCTATAGTGATATTTTGTTGCTTATCTTTTATATTTCGTGGATTTTTCTACAATATAATGAAAATATCAATTCATCCTTAATATTAATATCAAACCTATGAAATGTTAATATGGAAAAATTGAAATATCGACATGTCGATAAAAATGTAATACTATGCTTGGAAGTGCTTTTTGGTTTGGGAATTGTGAGTTTGCTTAGTGTGTTTTTTTAAGGAAATAAATATGATAGTAGGTGTGCTGAATGTGGTTTTGGCTGTGAAAGAGGGTATGTTGAATGTGCTTTCCTTGTGCATAAATCGGCCCAGTTTTGCTTGTTGAATCGATGCTATATTTGGAGGTACACAAAAGCAATCAATTTTTTATCGGCATAATATTGCACAAAACGAATATCCAAGTATAATAGTTGCTAAGTAACCATCACCATGATGACGCACAAAAAATAGTGTATCAACTTAGATACATGATTCTAAAAACATAGTGATGTGATAGATTATCATTCAAAAGTAGTTCAAAAAGAAAGGTTGATCAAGTGTCTTTTTCAAAAAGGAGCTCGCATCACTAAAATATGTTTCTACATTAATATGAACTGAACTAAAAATGTACAAATCATCATAAAAGATTTCTTAGGAGACTTCTTATTTCTCTAGTCCAATTTTATGAACGACTTTTATTTTTCCCTATACATAGTTTTATTGTTTTAAACTTTGTTGATACAAATGAAACAAATTATATATTAAAGTATGTTTGGATTGAGTGAGAAAAAAAATGTTTTTCAATAAGTCATTTACATTAAAACATTTTTCATAAAAATGTTTTAAAAAAACATGAAAATAAAAATCCTCATATATTTTAGTTATATTTGCTCAAAAATGTTTTTAGACACAAGTTTATTTAATTTACTATACACTCAAAGTATTTCTACTAAAATGTCAAATTACTATAAAAGAAGACTATTAAACACTATGAACCGGTTGTCAGAGTGATTGCTAAAGTTAATCTCATGGGTGGTCATCGATTGTAATCGTCAGAGTTGCCTGTTGGAGCTAGTCAATCATGGTGGTTGGCATTGGAAGTGGTTTTCGTTGGAGTTGGCTATGATCGTAGGAGTTGGTCGTTGAAGATGGTCATCGGCAGGTGGAGTCATTAGAAAAATTGGAGGAAGAGAGAGTTGGTTATTTTAACTACGGAGTTGGGTAAATTACTTTTTTGGTCTTTAAGGTTTTGTATTTGACGTCAAATTAATTCCTAAATTTTAAATTTGACAACTTCAACTATTAGAAAATTATCAATTTTAGTTCATTCATTAACGGGACAATTAACCTTGGAAATTTTTAAAAGTAAAAGGACAAATATATTTTAGGTTCCTGGGTTTGGTTTAGGTTGCATTTGAATCTCTAAGTTTTTAAACTCAATAATTTTACCTCTGAGATTTGCATTTGATAGCGTTCGTAGTTCTAATGCCAGTATTTTTGTTAATTAATTAATTATATATATATATATATATATATATATATAAACTAAAGTAGTATTAATACCATTAGCTAGCCTAATGGTGAATTATGTCTTCTAGCTCCTTCTAGACTTAAGTTCAAAATCTCATTTCTTATGTTTGTTTTTTCAGATTTTCCCTCCTCAACAGTTCTTCAATTTTCAGGGAAAAAAAACAATTACTACACACTAATTCCCACCAAATACAATTGAAAATTAAGAAAGAAGACATCTACATGATAGTTTAACTTCATTTTTAAATTTCTGAACTTCAACGTCAATAAATCTTCATTTTTAAATTGGAAATTGGTAAGTTTTATTTTTTTTCTTCTTTTTAAGTTTATTATTTTATTTATATACATTTGGTTTTAGTATTTCAAATCATTCTTTTTTTTTTTTTTAGTTTTTTAAATTTCTTCTTCGACTTCTTCTTGGCTTCTTCTTCAATTTCTCCTAGTTTATGAGGTAAATTTTGTAATTTTTTCCTTTTTTTTTTTTAAGTTTGTTATTTTATGCATTTTGTTATCATATCTCAAATCATTATTATTTTTTGTTTTAGTTTCTTTATTTTATATTTCTTATTATTAATTTTTTAAATAATTTATGGAAATTAAATAAACATCTTAAATTCTATTTGTTGAGTTGTTTAAGTTATGATATTATTGTTATGTTGTCAATTTCTTCTTGATTTATTGTTGTTACAATGTTATTGTAAATTTAATTTGAAATATAAAAGGAGAAATTGTGATGTACAATTGTAGTGTACGAAAGTCAGTAAATTTACGAATTTTTAGAACTACTCACTTATAAATTATTTTTATTAAATTATAAAGCCCCCATCAACAAAATTTCTGGATCCGTCATCGTGGAAGTGAAAAATGAGGAGTAAGGGAAGAAAAGAAGAGGAAGAAGGTGAAGGGAAAAAAAAAAGTCAATGACAACAACGACGGGAGATGGTTGACTGTAACGAATGGTGACAATAGATAGCAGCTGATGAAGGTAACATTAGATAGAAGGTTTGGAGGAGAGAGGAAGAACAAAAAAGAGAGAGAAAGAAAAAAAATTGAATAGTTCTATTAATTTTTTATAATAACACAATATTAAAAAAAAATCTTTTTTTTTTTTTTTTTACATTTTTTTACTGGAAAAACTAATGAAGAGACCAATAATGCTACCAAATTCTAACTTCGTGTGTAAAATTGTTGAGTTTGAAAATTCCTAAACCTAAATGCAACTTAGGCCACGTTTAAGTTAGAAAAATAAAGAGATAGAAACGGTATCGTTTACCTCTTCATTGTGTACGATAGAGTCAGGTAGTTAAACGATGTGAAGATAAATCTTATCGTTTATCTCGTCATACTACACGATGGAGCCCGAAACTTACATGATAGTAAAATCAGTTATCGTTTACCTTATCATTGTATACGATAGGATTCGGGTGCTACACGATAGAGGCTATCGTTTACCTTTTCATTGTATACGATAGGACTTGGGCACTACACGATAGAGGCTATCGTTTACCTTTTCGTTGTACACGATGGACGTTCAACGTTAAACGATGAATGGTGTATTCAGTCGTTTAGCTAATCGTTGTACACGATGGAACCAAATTACTAAACGAAAGACAGAGAGCTTTTCAACTTTGCCTCTTCATAATCTTTTCTTACATTGAGAAGGGGTAGCATGCCCAATTTATATACTGTTCCCTATTTTAGGGATTCAAAGAATTAAAAAATTATATACCAAATGACTAATGAAATGAGGATACATGGTCCAATACATGAAGAAAGAATATTTGTTTGTTATCACCCAATCCTAACAGAAATTTGGAGCACTAAAGAAATAATCCTTCATGACTCACCTCAGTGATATGGAATTCTTCAGCTAATGTGTTTTCTTGACTTCTCCTTGGTCGCTGATGTGACATATTCTCTAACATCCCCCCTCAAACTTGTGGGGAGTTCAACTATCCCAAGTTTGGACCGTAAGTTGAAGAATTGAGAGTGTGTCAATGGTTTTGTAAGGTAGTCAACTGGCTAATCCGATGAAGGAACATACCGGATTTCAAGTTTCCCTATAAGGACTAGGTCTCTGACAAAGTGAACATCAATTTCAATGTATTTGGTCCGAGCATGGAAGACAGGGTTGTTGGCTAAGGCCCCTGCACTCAATTGTCACACCAGATTATTGGTTTGGCTGAATGGGACTGTTGGATTTCATTTAGTAGTTGCTAAAGCCAAACAATTTCTGAAGCCGTGTGTGCAAGGGCTCGATACTCTGTCTTGGTACTTGATTGAGCTACTGCTGTTTGTTTCTTTGAAGACCAGGAGACAAGATTTCCACCAACAAATACACTGTACGCGGCTACTGACTTTCTATCATCAATGTTTGCTGCCCAATCTGCATCTGAATAAGTTGATACTTCAAGTAAGGGGCTTAGTTAAAACAGTAGGTCATAGTTCTTGGTGTCACTGATGTATTGAAGAACTCTCTTTGTTGCTTGCCAGTGAGTATCTGTGGGAGCTTTGAGAAATTGGCTGAGATGATTCACCATATAAGTGATGTCCGGACGAGTGTTGATTAGGTACTGGAGTGCTCTAATTGTACTTCTGTACAAGAATGGATCAGTGAGAGGAACTCCATCATTGATAGACAATTGTTTGCCTAAGTAGCTAGGTAAGGCTATAGGTTTCAGATCTGAAAAACCAAATCCAGTCACTGTATGCATTCATGGCTCAAGAGAAAAAGATTAACGCATCTACATCGCATTGCGCCCATCAGTCAGGAATGAATAGATGATCAACGCAATGATGGGCGCAATGCGACGTAGATGCGTTAATCGATCAGAAGTTGAACTTCAACCGCATGCGGTAATAAAAACAACACTGCATGCGGACACACGTGTACAACTAACCGTTGTGCATTTTCAACGGACTGATTGCATAACAGAAGGAATATTTATTCCACCATTTTCGAAATTTCCATAACAATAAAGTGGGGACCACACAAGTCAGAGAGTCAAAGCTTTCATCTATAAATACCCTCATAGAATTCACTGAAAGATATACTTGATACAAGGGACAATTGATACGAGGCTATTGAGAGAAAAGGCTGATTTAAGTGCTGATTGGAGAAGTTCCGGGAAGAAAATAGACAAGACCGAGAGGTGAGTCTTAGGGCGAATCATTCCAAATCCCCGCCGTGAAGCTCTGTACCTAGATCAACTCTACCAGTTGAGCAAGCCTGAGAGGGAAGCTCATTCTTCCATTCACTCCATCTACGCCGGCAAGCAATCTCTCCATCCAGATTGGTGTCAAGACATTTGGCACTCTTCTGTATTTGTTCCTAACTCCTATTCATCAATTGTATTTCATCTTCTTAGTCTAAATCATTCACAACCATGTATCAGACGCTTGATTTTATAATTAATTTTCATTATCATTCTCATTTCCACATTTTTGTCTATTTTCGTTCCTCTATTAATCGCTTTCTCCACGATGTTTTCTTAATCCCTTGGTGATTAATATGAATTAAACAAGTAACTTAAGCGGTGCTAAGAAATAAAGATGTTTAGCTAAAGCATGCTAGATGGCATCTTCACCTGTGAGAGCAGAAGTGAAGATGCCATTCTGATCTGTCGAGAAAAGGTTAGAAGAATGCGTTAACTAAAGCGAGAAGTACTTCAAAAGATGGAAGCAACCTTGCATTCACTACGTTCGTCCCGTTGCACCATAGAAATGTGGGAAACGCGGCCGATCACCAAGAGGTGTACACCAAGGGAAAGCAGAACCATACTTATATCTTTAACGCAATTAAGGAACTTTCGATGTTTATATTCATTACCCTTTCTATTTCTGCTTCGCACATAAGTCTTGCGACCGCATAACACGATCTTCACAGTCAGTCTCAACCTCAGTATCTTGTATCATGTAACATGTATCTTGTATCATCATAGCTTAGGTTTATTTTATTGCACTTTACTTTTAACGTAATTTACTTTATTATCGCATTTTTTATCGCTTACCTTTACTTTATCGCATCTTTAATACCTGTACACACAGCCTTTATTAAATTGAAAAACCTCCGGTCGCATATATCACAAATATAACGCAATTAACCTAAAACAATCCCTGTGTTCGACCTCGGATCACACCGAGAAACTTGCGGTGGAATTATACTTGGTTCCAATGCAAGGAAACTTGTGACAACGCATAGTATACTACAAGATTCTCATAAATAACACATATCTAGAAGTAGTATCGCATAAATTAAGTGTGTCTGAATAAGCATAACACAGCATCTACATTCCATTTCCATTCCAAGACATTGAGTTTATGGTAACATAAACTTGTATGATCCATCATTCATCACAATCCATATGCCTATTTAGAATCACTGCATCTTAAGCGTTGTATGGCATCATCGCATTCTATTCTTGCTTGCATCATTGTATAGCATATGCCATTACAGGTGGCAGTTATATTCTCACGGTCCCCTATTCTTTCGGCTTTGAGGTGGACACAATCTCTGATTCTTTTGCCTTCTTTTCTTCTGTTTCTTCTCGAGTCAACGCAATCTCTGGTTCTAGTGCAATTGGAGCAGTCCAACTAGGCTTCTTCTTCTCCCCTGCCACAGTCTTTTCGCTTCGCAATGTCACAATTTGACATTGCTCTTTTCCCATACCCCCTGGGTCGCGCATGAGTTCCGTTGAACTCGGTAGGCCCCCTTACGGTCTATTCTTGAGTTCCCCCGCAATCTATCCCATCTGAATTTCCAGATTGCAAATAGACGTCGCTTGATTTTGAAGCATGGTTTCATTCTTTTCAATATATTGCTTCAATAAACTCTCCAATGATGAAGATTGCAGTGCCTGCGAACTGTTGGTTTGGTTTTGCGTAGGACCGTTTGTTCACGGAAAAAATCTCGGTGGCCCTTCTTTTTGCGCCCCTGATTGAAAATTTTGTTGTTGATTTTTCCATGCAAAGTTAGGGTGGTTCTCCACCTGGGGTTGTAAGTGTTGGAAAACAGATTATTCTTCACGAAATAGACTGACTATGGATTTCTCAGGCATTCCTCCATTGGATAGCCTTCACCGTAAGTAGCACAACTTGCGGTCGTTTGGTTGATTGCGTTGACTTGCCCACTATACTTGCTAGGCTACTGATTGCGATTCCCTGATCAAGTTCATCATCGCAGTCTTTTGGTTCTGAAGGGATACGATGGCCCCGTTATTCACGTCACTATCCTTGATTCTTAATCTTTGATCGCTTTCTCTCCAGTCTTCATGATTTTTAGAAATGTGCGCTTTTAGGTTATCGCGTAACTCCATCGCAATCGTTCACTACAATCATTGGTAAATATCGAGAGGGTAAAAAGTATGAAAGACATGGTTGGAGATTCTAAAGAGTAGTGGTTATGCAAAAAGTAAGATAAATTCATGAAAGAAAAATATCAAAAGGATACTAAAAAAAAGGATTTGTCCCTGATGAGTGTGTGTCGCATATCAACGTAGGGACTACTCGTTTCTTCTTCATTCAGGATTCCTCAGGTCTACAGAGGTTTTCTCGCGATGAAAGTCTCTTCCGTGATACATCTTGAGTCTTTGTCCCTTGACCTTAAATGTGCTGGTCCCTTCTTCATTTGTTAATTCAACCTCACTGTGCGAGAATACTTCTTTAATTATGAACAGTCCGGACCAGCGTGATTTCAATTTTCCCAGAAAGGTGGTAGCCTAGAATTGAATGGCAAGACCTTCTGACCAACTTGGAGATTCTTTTCACATAGTCGTTTGTCATGCCAACGCTTTGTACGTTCTTTGTAGATCTTAGCATTTTCATATGCTTGAAGTCTCCATTCGTCTAGCTCGAGCAACTGAAGTTTTCTCTCCTCCCTTACAGTCCTCAAATCAAAGTTAAGCTTCTTCATTGCCCACAATGCCTTGTGCTCTAATTCCAGCGGTAGATGATATGCCTTCCCAAATACCAAAGCATACGGAGACATGCCTATGGGTGTTTTATAGGTAGTCTTGTATGCCCACAAGGCATCGTCAAGCTTCATGGCCCAATCCTTTCGTGAGGGGTTCACCACCTTTTCTAGAATCAGTTTGATTTCTCTATTAGACACCTCGGCTTGGTCGTTTGTCTGGGGGTGATATGCGTTGTCGATCTTATGACGAACATTGTACTTGAGCAGCAGTTTGTTAATGATGCCATTGACAAAGTGGGAGCCTTCATCACTTATTATGGCATGTGGGGTACCAAAACAAGTGAAAATATTTCTCCGCAAGAATTTGTAGACTGTCGCCGCATCGTTTACGACGCATGATACCACTTCAATCCACTTGGAGACATAATCGATGACCAACAGAATATATTTGTGACCATTTGATGGTGAAAATGGTCCCATGAAGTCTATGCCCCACACGTCGAAGAGTTCCAATTCCAATATAATGTTCATCGGCATCGCATTCTTCCATGAAATGTTTCCTGTGCATTGGCACTTGTCGCATTTCATAGAATAGTCTCGCGCATCCTTAAATAGAGTTGGCCAATAATACCCGCATTGTAACACTTTTGCTGCTATGTGTTGACCTCCGAAATGTCTGCCATAGGGTGAGTCATGGCATTGAAAAAGTATGCACTGAAAATCAGTCTCTGGTACACAGAGTCGCAAGATCTGGTTTGGTCCCTTCTTGTAAAGATTCGGCTCGTCCTAGTAGTAGGATTTACATTCATGCATCAGCTACTTCTTTTGGTTGGCTGTGAATTTTCTGGAAATTGCTCATAGACCAGGAAATTGACAACATTTGCATACCATGGTAATTCTTCAAGTTTGAACAACTGCTCGTCTGAAAGGATGCATTCACCTTCGACTGAATGCAGTCTACTTTCAAATTCTCTAATCTCGACAAGTGGCTAGCGACCTAGTTCTTCGCTCCCTTGCGGTCAATTATCTCCATGTTAAATTCTTGGAGGAGGAGAACCCATCAGATTAGCCTTGGCTTTGCATCTTTTTTTGTCATTAAATATCTTATCGCCGAGTGGTCGATGTGAACTATAACTTTGGATCCCAATAAGTACGGTCTAAAGTTTTCAAGCGCAAAGATTACCGTAAGAAGCTCCGTTTCTGTGGTAGTGTAGTTTGCCTGGGCGGAGTTCAATTTTTTGCTCGCATATGCGATGGGGTGTACCATTGTCTTTTCCTTTTGTGCTAACATTGCCCCCATCGCATAACCGTTGGCATCGCACATAAGCTCAAATTTCTTGGTCCAGTCGGGTGTGATCAAAATAGGCGCTGTAATTAATGCGTTCTTCAAAACTTCGAATGTGTTGAGGCATTGTGAATCAAAGTCAAAAAAGTTCTGTCAGCCTCTAGCAACACACTCAATAGTCGAGCTATCTTAGAGAAGTCCTTCACAAATCGACAATAGAATCCTGCATGTCCAAAGAAACTCCTTACAACCTTCACATTTGCTGGAGGTGGAAGTTTTTCAATGGCCTCAATTTTTGCTTTATCCACCTCTAGCCTTTCCTTAGAAACCTTATGCCCGAGCACAATTCCTTCGTTAACCATGAAATGGCATTTCTCCCAATTCAGCACCAGATTGGTATCTTCGCATCTTTTCAGTATCCTCTCCAAGATTTTTAGATAGACTTCATATATTTGCCCATAAACTGAAAATATTTCCATTGAATCCTCGAGATACTTGAAGAAGATTGCCATCATGCACCTCTGAAACGTGCTCGACGCATTGCATAATCCAAACAACATGCGATGAAAAGCAAATGTTCCATATGGGCAGGTGAATGTGGTCTTTTCTTGGTCTTCTGTGCAATCATTATCCGATTGTAGCCCACATACCCATCAAGAAAACAGAAGTAGTCATTTCCTGCTAGTCGGTCTAGCATTTGATCAATAAAAGGTAAGGGGAAATGATCCTTCTTCATTGCCGCATTAAGCTTCCGGTAGTCCATGCAAATCCGCCAGCCAGTAACGGTCCTTATGGGTATTAATTCGTTGTTTGCGTTCAAGACTATCGTCATTCCGCCCTTCTTGGGAACGCATTGCACAAGGCTTACCCATGTGCTATCGACGATAGGGTATATGATACCTGCGTCCAACCATTTAATGATCTTTTTCTTTACAACCTCCTTCATCACAGGGTTTAGTCTGCGTTGAGGTTTGATATAGCCTTTCTGGTTGTCTTCGAGCCGAATTCTGTGCATACAATATGTTGGGCTAATACCTCTTATATCTGCTAGCTTCCACCCGATTGCTTTTATATACTTCTTCAGGATGTTGAGCAGCACATTTTCTTGTTCTTCTGGTAGCACAGAGGATATTATTACCGGCAAGGTTTCATTTTGCCCAAGGAAAACATACTTCAAATGACTTGGCAGAATTTTCAGTTCCAAGGTAGGTGGTTGTTCTAAGGAAGGTTTCTGTGTTTTTCTCTCTTCATTCAAATTCAAATTTTTGTCATGGCTTGTTGTCTCATCCTCTCCTTCTTCATCTTCTTCTACGGACTCCGACTCTTCATCGCAACTTTGTTCATTGTCAAATTTTGATAGGTCTTCATCTTTTGGATACTTCATCGCCTTTATGATGTTGAACCCGAGCTTCTTCCCATTTATACTCATCGTGATCTCTCCTTTGTGCACATCAATTTGGGCACGACTAGTAGATAGAAATGGTTGTCCCAATATGATAGGCACATCTTTGTCCGCCTTATAGTCTAGAATGATGAAGTCTGCTGGTAGAATGAATTTATCGATTGTGACCAAGACATCCTTCAACTTTCCCTTAGGGTGAACTAGGTGTTGGAATTGGTGTCCTAATTCTCCCGGAGTCTCGTTCTTTTGTAAAGATACACATTGTTCAATGAATAAAATAAGTGTTATTTAATTCTGGCATTTACTCATATCCAATAAACAAAGCTCATTGGTTATCTTATGTGAACTTAAGCATGTATATGTGATATACAAGTGGATCATGCCTTAAGTGATAACCTAAATAGGTCTGTAGTATAAGGATTAAAGTGGGATACCTGATCCTGGTGATGCTACGGATACGACTCGCTTTGTAGAGGTTTGCAAGTGTTGTAAACTACTACAGATGGTTGATCTTGACCATTCATGTGGAGACGTGGAGCGGAGGTGTCCTATACAAAGAGTTTGTATAAGACCTGGACCACGAGATGATTAGATTCTGTATATAACATCGTTGATACTAGAGATTTACATCTCACCTAAACGACCATAGGTGACACGACCTCAATTCTGATTGTTTTGGGAACTCCTGCCTTTGAGGGCGGTCCTTTGATTAGTATGGGTGATAGTGGCCAGATTGCCAACTCAACATGCCTACCTTTTTAGGGACTTGTCTGATCTGGGAGCTGGGAACTCAATCCACAATATGAAATTCACTCCTTTCACGAAGCAGGGATAAGTAGAGAGATTGCTCCCTTAAGGGCTGATTCCGGGGCTTGAACATAGTGGCCACAGCTTCTCTTTGGAAGAGAAGACTTAGTCATAGTAGGACTATGGCTTATGTTCATTAGAGGGATCAGTGGTACTTAAGGAGATAGATGTAACTATAGGGTTATAATGGTTATTGGTCGAGCTGTACTTACGAGTAATCTGTGAAGGGTTGTCGCACTGCTGATTGGTTAAGATGGACACATAATATATCTGTGGTAAGAAGAATTCAGCTGTTGGTCTTTAGTGGAGTGTCTGATAGTTAACGGATGGTGGATCCCGTGACTAAAGAGTTTAGTCAGTTATTCACGTACCGTTGGAGCTTCGAGCTACAGGTCTATGAGGTCCCCTTGGTAGCTTGGATTCAGTTGAGGATCAGTTCTTGGTGTTGATTTGAAATGTTCAAATTGACAAGAGGTATTTTGATTATATATGATATAATCGGTATGATGTGTAAGATACATCTAGTGCAGGATTGATGTAAATGAGATGTACATTAAGTACCATGGAAAAAGAACTATGGTTTATATGTTTCATGAGATGAAATATTAAAACTATAGGTTATAAATATAGTATAATAAGTTGATTATCATTTATGTTTATAATAATATTAATTATTGGATAATTAATTCTTTTTCTTTTAAATAACCAAAGTAGTGGGTGGTTATTGGATCATGGTAACCGCGAGTTTAAAAGGAAAATTGGTTTTCCTATTTTAAAAGAAGGTTTTTACAAAAGATTGAAAAGGATTTTTGAGTTTTCTCTCGGCGTATAGAAACTCACGGTGGTAGTCATGTAAATATAGATTTACTAAACGACGGCTGGGTGAGCTAAACGATCGTGCAGGTGCGAGCTAAACGATCGTGCAATATTTACTAAACGATCACATAGTTTTGCTAGACGATTGCTAGCCCAAGGTAAACGATCGTGTAGTGTTTGTAGGCGACAGACCGAGCTAAACGATAGATTAAACAATCGCATTGCTTTATCTAAACGATTGGGCATCGACCTATACGATAGGTCTCCGCCATCTCCCACTTGCCCAGTTGTGTACGCGATCATTGTTTCCTCCATTCGTCTGCCTCATACCAAGTCCAAATAGAGCCCACCCGTTGGATTCTCACACCGAGGATACCAAGGTCGCCTTGTTGGTGGTGTCAGACTCAACTCGACACCATCGAGGTTTTCTAGAGGCCGTTCGTGTTGCGGAAGAGTTCGTGACTGAGGAGATCGTTGAGGACGAGCGTGAAGTGTTCGTACTGTCGTGCGGTGTTGCAGTCGTATAGATCGAGCATTTTGCTGATTGATCGAGCGGTTGCACAATGGAGCGTGGAGACGCATCTGTAAATGTGTGTAGAGTTTTCCCTTACTGCATTTGTAGATATTCACGCTGTAATTTCTCTGTATGAATTGTATAACCGTTGTTTGAAGTCGACTGTAAATATTATGTTAATTCATGATTGTAATTTGGAATAGTCTTATTCTACTGCTCATGGAAATCTCGCTTCCGATTTCCTTCAATTGGTATTAGAGTCAGGTTCTCTAATATTCCAAATTACAGATCTAAATTGCCATTTTTCAGTCGCGATGGGTTTCTGCATTTTTAGTTAACCATTTTCTGCATTTGTGGCTGATTTTGATGAATATTTCGGGTTTAAATTGCCTTTTTGTTAAAGCTTTCGATATTACAAAGTGTTAATTGTAAGGGCCCCTGCGTTTTTGGCCGAAATTAATTTTGCAATCGAGTCTGTAATTCGAAAAGTTTGAGTTCGTTGAGTCATTCGTGATGAAACTTCGGCGCATGGCGATACAGTTCTCAACGAAAAAGAAGACCAAGCATTGGTCGGATCATGTGGCCTCAGGTAAACGATCGTTGGGATTTAACTAAGCGATCGTTTAGATATTTATTTCTAGACGATCATGTAGTATTTTCTAATCGATCGTTTAACTAATGCTAAGTGATCGGGTAAATTGTTTACCATATCGTGTAGTGTTGGTTGCACGATCGCGTAGGCGCTGGAGGTAGACGATCGTAGTGGGAGCATGCAATGCTCGTCGTTTAGTAGAAGGCGTGCGCTAGACGATCGTGTAGTTAGCAAGCTTCATCGGTTAGTTACTACCTATGCGATACGGAGACACTAGCTAAGCGATCGCTTAGGCGATGGTGCTTCGTGGCATCGTAGTCGCTTAGACAATCACGGAAGGTGGGCGTTTTGCAGAGCGCGCTCAACGATTGTGTACTTCAGGATTCATCACTTAGTAAAGGTACACGATCGTGTATTAATAACTAAACGATCGTTTGGATTTTTCTAGACGATCGTATAGTAAATACTAAACAATCGTTTAACTCTGGAAGCGATGGTAAGCGATAGAGCAAAGAGTTTGTTTTATCGTGTAGACGATCGCGGGGTGCTTAGTACACAATGGATGGTTAGAGAAGCGATGCTTTACCGAGTGGTTCAAGACCCGGTTTGCCTGTTTGAACCGAAGACTACTTGTCTTTGTAATAGTTAGCTTTCCTTTTTGTGTTTTAAGGCAATTTTACCCGGTTCATCAACTTTTATTGCTTATACATGTGATGTATGGTACTTATATGTCAAAGTGTTTGTCATATAGTTAAAAACCCACCTTAGGTTGTGTAATTATTCATGCATCATGTATTATAAATGTTATAATCGAGCATGAAGAAATTACTTGAAAGCATGCACATGCATCATGAAATATAAGAGTTATATTTTGCATGCATTGAGCATTATCATGCATCATCCTTTTATTATAATTGTTATAGTCTAAGGGTGAATGGAAGCATGTTTTGCTTGTTTCATTGTTGTTTTGTATTAGTGTTATATAAAAGACGTAGCAATGAATGGACAATGCATTTAGCATGACACTTAGCTGTTTATAATCGTTATGAATGCCTTGCATGTGTTAGCTTCGCATTGTGGTGGTTGTTTCTGTTTATAAGTGTTAAAGAAAATTAGACCTAAAATCAATAATTCTGAGTTACAAGCAGACTTAGGGTGAACTCAAGTTTTTTAAAAGGGTTTTAAAATTGGATTGAGATAGACCTAAATTCAAGTGGTTTTAAAAAGTTTAGTAACCTAGATTAATATTTTTAAATCGATTTAATAGGATTAAATTGGTTGGTTCTTGCTAGGCTGGTGTTCTTAAGTTGATGGAAACATAACACCCATACCTGGAAACCTACCTGGAAAGGTGAATTAGATAGATTTTCAACAAGTATGCGACGTTTTGGTCAAAGACTCCGTTAAAGAGTTTAATGGATGCTGATTGAAAATTTGTTCAACTATCCAAGGTAAAAGTTACTCTTGGGCAAACCTAAAAGTCACTTAGTTAAAATCCTTAGCCGTGTTTTTTCTAAGTAAGCTAAACTCTAAGTTATTGTTGACATAATTTTTTTCTTTATCTTCTAAACTACAAATTCATGCCATAAACTTGTAACACAAATTTTATGCGTTGATATGTGATACTACTTCTAGATATGCGTTATTAATGAATGCTTTTGTAGTATGTTGTGCGTTGTCACAAGTTTCCTTGCGTTGAAACCAAGTATAATTTCACCACAAGTTTCTCGGTGTGATCTGAGGTCGAACACAGGAACTGTTTTAGGTTATTGCGTTATGTTTATGATATATGCGACCAGGGGTTTTTCAATTTATAAAAGAATTTGTGTACAAGTAAACATGTGATAAAGTAAATCTAAGCTAAGATGATATAAGATACAGGTTTCATGATACAAGATACTGAGGTCAAGGCTGGCTGTGAAGATTATACAAAGATCGTGTAATGCGGCGACAAGTCTTATGTGCGAATCAGAAAGAGAAAATAGTTAATACAAATATCGCAAGTTCCTTAATTGCGTTAAAGATATAAGTACAGTTCCGCTTTTCCCTTGGCGTACATCTCTCAGTGATTGGTCATGTTCCCACATCTTTGTGGTGAAACAGGGACGAACGTAATGAACGCAATGTTGCTTCCATCTCTGGAAGTACTACTTGCTTTAGTTAACGCATTCTTCTAACCTTCTCTCGACAGATCAGAATGACATCTTCACTTCTGCTCTCACAAGTGAAGATGCCGTCTAGCATGCCTCAGCTAAACGCATTTATCTCTTTAGCACAGATTAAGTTACTCATTTAATCCATATTAATTACCAAGTTATTAAGAATACTTCATGGAGAAAACGATTAATGAAGGAACGGAAATAGACAGAAAAGTGGAAGTGAAAGTGATCGAGACATTCAATAAAACTATTTAGCGCCTGATACACGATTTGTGAATGAAGAGATTAAGAAAGTGAAATACAATTGATGAATAAAGTTAGAAACAAATACAAATAAATGCCAACGTCTTGGCGCCAATCTGGATGGAGATTTTCTTGCCGATGTGGATGGATCGTGCGGAAGGATGAGCTTCCTTCTCAAGTTTGCTCAACCGGTAGCAGGGATCTAAGCACAGAGCTTCACGGCAGGGATTTGGCATAATCGCACTGAGACTCACCTCTCGGCCTTGTCTCTTCTCTTTCCGGATTTCTTCCGATTAGTACTTAGCTCAGCCTCTCTTTCAATAATCGAGCATCAATTAGCCCTCGTATAAATTATCCCATATCAAGTATATCTTTTTCTCTGAATTTTATGGGGGTATTTATAGGTGAAAAGCTTTGACTCTTGGCTTGTAGACCCCACTTATTGTTATGGAAATTCCCAAGATGGAGGAACAAATATTCCTTCTGTTATGCAATCAGACCATCAAATCTACACAACGGTTAGTTGTACACGTGTCACAGTCCTTCGTGTTTGCATTGCTCAGCTGCATCTTTCGATCAGTTACTCGCATGCGGTGTTGTTTTTATTACCACATGCAGTTGAAATTCAGCTTGGGATTGACTGTCGCATTGCGTCGTCATTGCGTTAATCGTCTCTTCATTGTTGATTGACGGGTGCAATGTGATAGAGATGTGTTGTTCAGTTTCTCGTTGAGCCTTGATTGCAAGTGGTGACTTAGTTTTCTGCAAAACAGAATAGAAATGTCCTTTTCTACCATCTTGATGATGTTAGTGGGTGTGATTGCGAAAATTCATAATTATTGTATTTCTTAGCTAATTTTCATACAATCGACACATATTCCTTCTCTTTTGGCCGCAATATCTAGATAAGTCAGCATAAATAACTTGTATTTCTACAAGTTATTAGTTATAAAATACTCAGTGGGAGGAGGAGGCGTATCAGATATATCTATGATTCCACTCACGTTTCTCCCTATATGTTCACACCGTGAGATTCATGCTTGGCCTCGAGATGCCCAGGATGCATCCCCCTTCGGATGGTGTTTGAATGAGTCAATATCAAGATGGACGGAGAGAGTATTTATAGTAAGTGGGTGAAAGGTGTGTGTCAACACGTCCTATGGTCTCTGTCATTGTTCACAACGTGAGATCATTCTGTACGCCCTCGTGTCGCCTTGGAAGCATCCCCCTTCGGATGGGTTTTGTGCAGTTGGTCAATATCAAGGTGAATCTAGAAATGGATAGGGTCGCTTTAGATTTTGCCCCAATCGGATTTTTTCCCTTCGGATTGGCCTTTTGGGACGGATCTCTAGGGCTTAAAATGGCGGGTCACACTTATGGGAGATTGTAAGTAAGTTAATGATCTCTTGGCCAAATCAATGATGGCTTGTCGTTCTAGGAACAAGAGTTGTTCTGGTTTTAATGACTGGTTGAGAACTTCTCAATTCAGAGGAGGAATAACTGACCTCCCTTCGGTGGCTTTTGTCCTAAACCCTTGAAGCGTCATTGCGAAACTTGATGTCACACGAGGTTCATGTTAGTTTTGCTAAAACCTTACTAGATGTTGTTTTATTTTACAACGGGTATTTGCTTAAAACCTAACGTAGGTCAATGTGTTTTTCTTTTCAGCAACTCGTTAGTATTTCCGTTTAAAGCTTTTAAAAATGACTGATTATTTATAGTGGAAAGAATCATGTGAAACGAATTTCGTGGCAAATGACCTCCATCCCACTACTCTCCAAAAGAGGAGACAAGATAGTAAATATGATTTATTGGTCTTGGAGGCATGTCTGTTAGAGAATGATGATTCTGCCTGGATCCTAGATTCAGGTGCTACCAATCATATCAGTTCCTCTTACCAAGGATTTAGATCCTAGTAACCGTTGCCACAAGGAGAGATGACTCTTTGAGTCGGTACTGGTGAGGTTGTTTCAGTTGTTGCTGTAGGCAGGCTGAAGTTATTTGTTGACAAGAAATGTTATCTATTACTGGATAATGTTTTTGTAGTTCCTCATATTAAGAGGAATTTAGTCTCAGTTTCTTGTCTCATTGAACTTTTTCTGAGAATAACGTGTTTATTTTCAAGAATGGAATGGAGATTGGTAATGGTTCAATGGAAAATAACTTATATGTACTAAGACCGTTAGTCATAAAAGCTTGTTTAACACTAAAATGTTCAGTAAGCTAAAAGACTAAAGGTTTCTCCAACATCTACGAGGTCTCAACCTCGTGGTTGGAGAGTATATGTGACCCTCCAATGACCAAACGACCTCCATATACTATATGTGGTCTGATAGAACAGGTGATGATTTTGTCCCTTCCTAACTAAGTCTCAGCCCCGGGTACACTTATATGATAGAACAGTAGAATGGAATGTGTATCTGAAAGGAGAAACAGGACCTTGTTGGACATGGTTCGGTCTATGATGAGTTATGATCATCTTCCAGACTCGTTTTGGGGTTATGTAGTGCAGACTACATGTTATATCCTGAACAACGTTCCCTCGAAAAGTGTTTCTGAAACACCTTTTGAGTTATGGAGAGGCTGTAAAGGTAGTTTACGCCACTTCAGGATTTAGGGCTGTCCGGCACATGTGCTAGTGACTAACCCAAAGAAGTTGGAACCGCGTTCGAAGGTTTTCCTATTTGTGGGCTACCCCAAGGAAATGAGAGAAGGATACTTTTATGATCCGAGTGAGAACAAAGTGTTTTTTTCCACTAATGCTATCTTCTTGGAAGAAGATCACATGAGGGATCATAAGCCATGAAGTAAGCTCGTTTTACGTGAGATCTCAAGTGAGACTGAGATTGCTGAGGGTTCAACAAGAGTTGTTGAATAGGCCGACAGATCAACAAGAGTTGTTGAGGTCAGGACGTCTAGTCAACCAACTCAAGAGAGACTGCCTCGACGTAGTGGGAGGGTTATGAACCCACCGGATCACTACATGGGTTTGACTGAAGCCCAAAACGTCATTACGAATGATGGGGTCGAGTATCCGTTGTCTTTTAAGAAAGCAATGAAAGATGTTGACAAAGATGAATGAGTTAAGGCCATGAACCAGGAAATGGAGTCAATGTACTTCAATAACGTCTGGGAGCTTGTTGATTCACCTGATGGGGTAACACCTATTGGGTGATAACGAGCAGAAATACACGCTATCATAGTGCTAAGTTCTTAAACAATGTTGGCTTGCACTGATAAAATATGTTAAATTGCATCCAAAACCATTAATTTTAAAACATTGTGGTTGCATGCGTTCATCGCACAGAAACAGTTGATTTTTGTATTTTTATGCAGAATATGTGTTGACGCAAGGCGGAAAGAGTGATCACAGGAAATCATTGGTCGAGCGCAGCATTACCCCAAGGCTTTGCGGTGATTTGTGTTCGCAAACATATGCTCAAGAAGGATTTTCGCATAGAGTCGGCACAACTTGGTGGGCGCATCTGGGTGAGAGGCATAATTAATCACGATGGGACAGAAAGCTGATGACGATCGAATCCGAATTAAGCTGACAGCCACTAACGATAACAAGTACATTCAACTTTTTAGTGACAAATATTCGGCGCATCAGTCAGAGAATTAAATCCATCCCATCTATGTAATCATAAGAGAGAAGCCACCTTCACCCCGAAGCTCTATAAATACCAGAGGCATCCTTCAGAAAAGGGGTTCCACCAATTAACGAATTCACCTGTTCACCGATTTAGAGCCTTAGCCTTGTCCATAGTTTCTTTTATTTTTAAGGTAGAGCAAGAGAAGAGTAGAGATGCCGGAAGATCGCTTAGGGCAACTCGAGAGAGAACCCGGAGGCGTAGAAACAGAGAGCGGGCCGACCCTCGCGAGAGCCAGATTATCTTTTGAACACTAGTAGAAAGACAGTGTAAAAGCTTGGGCAGCAAGAAATTTCTACCAGGCTCTTTATTCTCTTCTTGCATTGTTATTTTGTACTTCAACTTTATATTTATACAATGGAAGTTCATATTCTACATCTGTTCACTCGTTTCGCACGCATGAGTAGCTAAACTTGTTGAATGGGTTGAGGAGAACTAAGCTAACATAATCTAGGAAGTTCATTGCTTACGATTATCTTGTATTATGTTGTGCCAAACATCCCTTTAGAGCTACTCGAGAGAGAGTCTAAAGAAAGAACCTGTAACGCTAAAGATGGTTTCCTAATTATGCGTGCACTGTGCCATAAACTTGACACGATGTTTTTATATCTTTAGTCTTTATGCGATACTACTTCTAAATATGCCTTGTTAATGATAGGCTAGTAGTATGCGATAGAGTAATGTGTGTCAAAAGTTTCCTTGCGCTGAAACCAAGTATAATTCCAACGCAAGTTTTTCAGACTAATCTGAGGTCAACACAGGGATTGTTTTCGTTAATGCATTACTTTTGTGATACATGCGACCGATTTTTACAATTAATAAAGAATTGGTTTATACAGGAATCTAAAATGCGATGAAAATAAAATTGTGTTGATAAAATAAAATTGCGTTGAAAATAAAATCCTAAACTAAGATGATACAAAATACAAGATACATGATACATGATACTGAGGTCGAGATTGACTGTGAAGTTATACAAAGGATCGTGGTATGCGATGGCAAGTCTTTATGGATGAATCAAAAATAGAAGGAATAAATAGTAAAAACATCGCAAGTTTGTTAATTGCATTAAAGATGCAACTAAGGTTTCGCTTTCCCTTGGCGTACACCTCTCGGTGATCGGCTGGGTTCCCATATCTCTATGGCGAAACAGGGATGAACGTGATGAACGCAAGGTTGTTTCCATCTCTGGAAATACTTCTTGCTTTAGTTAACGCATTCTTCCAATCATTTCTCGATAGATGGAATAACATCTTCACTTCTGCTCTCACAGGTGAAGATGTCATCAAGCATGATTTGACTAAACATAATTATTTCCTTAACAAAAATTAATTTACTTACTTAATTCTTGCTATTTACCCAGGGAATTAGGAAAACATCATGAAGAAAATGGATTATGGATGAACGGAAATAGACATAGAGATGACAATGGAAATGATCATAACATTTAATACTAAGATTAAGCGTTCGATACATGGTGTGAATGAAAGATTAAGAAGATGAATACAGATGATGAAAAAGAGATTAGAAACAAATACAGAAAAGTGTCAACGTCTTGACACAGATCCTGGACGGAGGTTTTGGTTGCCGATGTGTGGTAGAAATGGAGAGGAGAGCTTCCCTCTTAGGCTTGCTCTTCTGGTAGAAATGACCTTCGCACAGAGCTTCAACGGCAGGGATTGGAAGGATTCTTTGCTCGGAGACTCACCTTTCGACCTTGTCTTGTGATTATCCCGGATCTACTCTGGAAGTCGCTCAGACCAGTCTCTCTCTCAGATCAGTATATACACGTCTCTATGTATTCATATATATCTCTTAGTGATTTGCAGAAGCTATTTGTAGGTGAAGCTTGGCTCTTTAACTTCGTGGTCCCCACTTTATGGTTATGGTAGTTCCTAAAATGGTAGAGTGAATATTCCTTCTGTTACGCAATCAACTCGTCAGAAATGCACAACTAAAAGCTGTACATTTGTTAGAATCCTCCGCAAATGCGTTGCTCTTTACATCTTCGATCGATCGCCGCATGCGGTGTTATTTTTTATTACCGCATGCGGTTGAAATTGCGTTGATCGCTAAGCTCTTGATTGATTGTCACATTCGCCGTCATTGCATTGATCATCTCTTCATTCCTGGATGATGGGCGCAATGCGACATAGATGCATTGTTTATTTTATCTTTGAGCCGTGAATGCATGCGATGACTGATTTCCTGCAAAATAGAAATTGAAACACTCTATTCTACCATTGCAAAGGTGTTAATGGGTGTATTGACGACAATTTATAATTCTCACATTTCTTAGCTAATTTCTATACTATCGACGCAACTTTTCTTTCTTTTTTCCGCAATATCTAAATAAAACAATATAAATAACTTGTATTTCTACAAGTTATCAGAACCTAAGACTTGAGAGAACTAGGTTAGAATCTAGACTCGAGAGAGCAAGATTAGAACTGCATCAACAAGAGATAGGGACTTAGAGATAAGCTCTGTTTGCCAACCTGCATCGCATGCACCCTAGAGATAGATATGATATTATGTGGTCGCCTTATTTGTGTGTGTGTCATTTTGTCGTCGCATAAATAAGAATAGAGGCTTATGTGTAGGTCCTATAGTCTTATCGTATATATCGCATGCGTTCTAGCCTTAGAAGCTGTAGCATTCGCACCAAGAGGTAGTTTACTGTTGTATGCATGTTGCATGATCGCATAGCATGAACGCATTCTAGGAAGTGTTAGCTGAAACTTTTCTCAACCGTTCACCGCATACTCATCGTATCTTCCGTTTCATCAACTCTTTTTGAACTCCGCCGCATTTGTTTATTTTCATTACCACAACAAACAAAACCAACACTTAATTGAGTTACCGGTTACCGCAAAGTTTTCCTAAAAATTACCACCGCAACCTGTTTTTCCAAGTCTCTGAGTTCGACCCTGGACTTACCAGGAAACTCAGTGGGGTTTACACTTGGATTTCGCTGAGAAAACTTGAGTGCTCAACACATTTTCTTCATCGCATTTCATCCACAATTCCACATCATAAAATAATGCATCAAGTTTTTGGTGTCGTTGCCGGGGATTTTGGCAAAATAGTGTGCTAATGGTAATTTTTTTGATTTCTTTGCAAACTCTCAATCTCTAGCGAATTATGACCCGGAGATTGAGAGGACATTTAGACGACGATTAAGAGACCGCCAACAACAACAATCAGATAAAGAAGATATGGCGGAGCAGCCTGGAAATAGAGCACAAAACGAAAACAACGTCATGGCGAATCCAATCCTGCTGGAAAATGATCGTAACAGGCCCATTAGAGACTATGCATCGCCAAACCTCTATGATTTCTCTCCAGGAATCATGAGGCCTGCCCACAACGGAAGACAATTCGAAATGAAACCGGTGATCCTGCAGATGATCCAGACTGTAAGACAATTCGGAGGACGACGTGGCAAGGACCCGCACGCCCACCTCCGTAGCTTTATAGAAATCTGTAATACTTTTGTCTTCCCGAACATCTCTATCGAAGAAGTTCGACTAACTTTATTCCCATTTTCTCTTTGTGATCAGGCAAGAAAATAGGCGTATTCCCTCGAGCCGGGAGAGATCACTTCATAGGAACAGGTCGTGGAGAAATTTATGAAGAAATATTTTCCACCTACTGAGAATGCTAGACGAAGGAAACTAATCACGAAATTTGAACAAGACATGAACGGGAGGTTTAAGAGGTTGGTCCGGGACTGTCCACACAATGGATTACCAGACTGCCTTCAGATGGAAATCTTTTATCATGGTTTAAATCCCACTTCGCAAACCGCTGCCAATGTGGCAGCCGCTGGTGGTCTGCTTGATAAAACGTATGACGAGGCTAAAAACATCTTGGATCGCATCTCTAAGAACCACGAGGATTGAAGAGAGAGTGATCAGAGACTGAGAATCAAGAATAACGACGTAAGTAATGGTGCTATTACTTCACTACAGAATCAAATGACCGCAATGATGAACTTAATTCAGGGAATTGCGATCAACAGCCCAACACCGATAAATGGGCAAATCAATGCAATTAGTCAAAACACCGCAAGGTGTGCGACTTGCGGTGATGGGCACACAATGGAAGAATGCCCACAGAATCCACAGTCTATTTAGTTTGTGAAAAATAATCCATTTTCGAATACCTACAACCCCGGGTGGAGAAACCACCCCAATTTTACATGGAAGAATCAGCAGCAGAATTTCCAATTTGTGGTGCAGAAAGAAGGGCCACCTGGATTCTTCTCGCACAATAACAATCAGACAAGCAATCAAGCCAGTAGCTTGCAACTGCCGCAATCCTCCTCCCTGGAAATCCTATTGAAACAGTATATAGAGAAAAACGAAACTGTGCTTCAAAGTCAGGCTACGTCCATCTGCAATCTAGAATTACAGATGGGCCAGATTGCGAGTGAGCTAAAGAACAGACCACAAGGGGCTCTGCCGAGTTCAATAGAACTCCCACGCAACCCAGGGGATCAAGTAAAGAGCAATGTCAAGTTGTGACATTGTGGAGTGGAAAAATTGTGGAGAGAGAAGGAAAGAAGCTGAGCCGGACTGCTCCCATTGCGTTGGAACCTGAAATTGCAGTGACACGAGAAGAAAAAGGAGAAAAAGAAGCAATAGAGCCAGAAGTTGTGTCCACCCCAAAGCCAACAGAGAAGGGGACCGTGAGAGTGCATTTACTACCTTTCCCGCAGAGACTAAGAAAGAAAAAGAATGAAGAGGTATAGTACCAACGCTTCCTGTCTATATTAAAACAATTACATATTATATTCCATTCGGTGAAGCAATTGAGGAGATGCCTGCCTATGCAAAGTTTCTGAAGAATATGGTAACCAAAAAGAAGGGAGCTATTAAGTTTGCCATGGTGGCTTTAACACAAGAGTTCGAAATTAATCATTCCACCAAAGATGAGCGATCCTAGGAGCTTTCCTATACCTTGCTCCATAGGAGGACTGTACATCAGGCAAGCCTTATGTAACCTTGGAGCCAGCATCAATTTGATGCCTCTATCGATCTTTAAGCAGCTGAATGTAGGGCAACTTACACCCATGACCGTGACTCTCCAACTTGTAGATAGATCTCTGGTGCATTTAGAGGGGAAGGTGAAAGACGTGCTGATCACCATCGACAAATTTATCCTACCAGCCGACTTCATCATCTTGGATTACGAGGCCGACAAAGATGTGGCCATCATTTTGGGGCGACCATTTTTATCAACAGGTCGTGCCCAGATTGATGTGCATAAAGGGGAGATCACTTTGAGCATCAATGGACAGAAGCTCAAGTTCAACATAATCCGTGCCATGATGTTTCCTAACGAAGAAGACCTACATGACTCAGACGACCACCAAAATTTGATTCAAGAAGAAAAGTTTGACGAAGAGAATGAAGAAGAGGATGCAAGCGCATCCATTACTGCCTGTAATGCAATCATAACAAAAACAAGCAAGGAAAAAAAGATATCGCAAACCAAGAAGAAGAGCCAACAGAAAAAGAAGAAAGAAAAACAACGCAACCGTCCCTAGTAGAACCACCAACAATGGACTTAAAGTCCCTGCCGATCCACTTAAAGTACGCATTTTTTGAGAATGAGAAGCTGCTAGTAATAATTTCCTCGGAACTTAACGAAGACCAGAAGAATGTGTTGATGAGCATTTTGAGGAAGCATGCGCGAGCCATTGGCTAGACACTCGCCGACATTCGAGGAATTAGCCCAGCGTATTGTATGCACTGAATTCGTCTTGAAGAAAACCACAAGGCAATGATCGAACATCAGCGGAAACTCAACCCTGCGATGAAAGAGGTCGTTAAAAAATAGATCATTAAATAGTTAGATGCGGGCATTATTTATCTATAGCAGATAGCACGTGGGTCAGCCTCGTGCAGTGTGTGCCTAAAAAGGGTGGCATGACGGTAGTCCTGAACGAAAACAATGAGTTGATACCGCAAAGAATCATCACTGAGTGGTTCATTTGCATGGACTACCGCAAGTTGAATGCAGCCACAAAGAAAGATCATTTCCCTCTACCGTTCATTGATCAAATGCTAGAACGTCTAGCTGAAAATTACTTTTACTGCTTTCTGGATGGCTATGTCGGGTATAACCAGATTATGATTGCTCCAGAAGACTAGGACAAGACCACATTCACCTGCCCATATTGGACCTTTGCTTTTCTCCGCATGCCATTTGGCCTCTGTAATGCGCCAAGCACATTCCAAAGGTGTATAATGGCCATCTTTTCAGACTATCTTGAGGACTATGTTGAAATCTTCATGGATGACTTCTCCGTCCATGGGCACACCTATGAATTCTGTCTAGGCAAACTGGAGAAGATACTGAAAAGATGCGAAGAAACGAATCTCATTCTTAATTGGGAAAAATGCCATTTTATGGTTAAGAAGGGCATCGTGTTTAGGCACAAGGTTTCCCGGGATGGGTTAGAGGTGGATAAAGCAAAAATAGAAGCAATTGAGAAACTTCCACCTCCAACAAGCGTGAAGGTTGTACGAAGTTTCTTGGGGCATGCTGGATTCTACAGACACTTTGTCAAAAGACTTTTCAAAAATAGCACGACCACTGAGTGCATTGTTGGAGGTTGACAGAAAATTTAATTTTGACGACAGTTGCCTCAACGCATTCAGAATTTTTAAGAATGCATTGATTACCGCACCCGTGTTAATTGCACCTGACTAGACACTTCCTTTTGAAATAATGTGCGATGCAAGTGGGTATGTGATGGGAGTAGCTTTGGCACAGAAGAGAAAAACAATCTTACATCTCATTACATATGTGAGTAAGACGTTAAATCCTGCTCAGACCAATTACTCCACCACAGAGAATGAGCTACTTGCGGTAATTTTTGCGTTGCAAAAATTTAGAGCATATCTACTGGGAACGAAGGTACTCATCCATACTGATCATTCGACAATAAAGTACCTAATGACGAAGAAGGATGCAAAGCCGAGGTTGATCAGATGGGTTCTCCTCCTTCAAGAATTTGACATAGAAATAATTGATCGAAAGGGAACGGAGAACCAAGTTGCGGATCACTTGTCTAGATTGGAAAACCCTGAGGTTGACCGCAATGAGTCAGAGGTGAGTGCGTTGTTCCCAGATAAGCAGTTGTTCCATATTGAAGAATTGCTTTGGTATGCTAACATAGTCAACTATCAGGTTTGCAAGAAATTTCCAGAGGATTATACTGACCACCAGAAGAGGAGACTCAAGCACGAATGTAGATCATATTTCTGGGATGAGCCAATCTGTACAAAAGGGGGGCAGACCAGATTCTACGACTATGCATACCAAATGCTGCTTAACAACGCATATTATCGCAATGCCATGACTCACCATATGGTGGGCACTTTGGAGGACAGTGCACCACAGCTAAGGTTTTACAGAGTGGATTCTTTTGGCCAACATTGTTTAAAGATGCAGCAGACTACGTGATGAAGTGTGATCGGTGCCAACGCACAGGCAACATTTCATGGAAACATGCAATGTCAATGAACATCATCTTGGAGCTTAAGTTGTTCTACGTATGGGGTATCGACTTCATGGGACCATTCACTCCCTTGAATGGTAAATGTTATATCTTATTAGCCGTCGACTATGTATCCAAGTGGGTAGAGGCAGTGGCGTGTGCCGCAAGCAATGCGACGATAGTCTCTCAATTTTTGAAGAGAAACATTTTCACTCATTTTGGCACTCCACGTGCCATAATCAGTGATGAAGGATCCCACTTTATCAATCATACTATCAAGGAGCTTCTGCGCAAATATAACATTCTTCACAAAGTGGCCACCGCATACCATCCACAAACGAATGGTCAGGTCGAGCTGTCCAATCGAGAAATCAAGCTAATACTTGAGAAGGTGGTAAGGTCTTTGCAAAAAGATTGGGCAAAAAAGCTCGATGATGCGTTGTGGGCATACCAGACTACATTTACAACACCCATAAGTATGTCCCCATATGCGTTGGTATTTGGTAAGGCATGTCATTTGCCTCTAGAGCTGGAATACAAGGCATTGTGGGCGGTGAAGAAACAAAACTTTGATTTGAAGAAAGCAGGAGAAGTGCGAAAAATTCAACTGGTCGAGCTAGAAGAATGGAGGACTAACGCATATGAGAATGCAAAAATTTACAAGGAGTGCACCAAGTGCTGGTACGACAGACACATATGCGGTAAGAACCTCCAAGTTGAGCAGAGGGTCTTACTATTCAACTCACGACTACGGCTCTTCCTTGAAAAATTAAAGTCATGTTGGTCCGGACCATTCATAGTTAGACAGGTATTTCTGCATGGTGCGATTGAATTATCAAATGATGAAGAAACCAACATATTCAAAGTTAATGGGAAGCGAGTAAAAGCATATCACGGAGAAGGCTAGCATCGCCAAGTCGAGCCCGTGAAACTGAGAAACTTTGAATAAAGAAGAAAGTAGGTGGTCCATGCGCTATCAGACGATCGAAATTCATCAAGGATGCAAGTTGTGGGAATCATGGAATCTTCAACTTTTCTCTACTACTCTGAATTTTCGTTATACTATATCTTTTCATCTTTATCTATTCTTATTCCAAAAAAAAAAAAAAAAAGTCGTTTGTTTTGTTACACGAAGAAGCAACTTATCTTATTCTGTCACTGCAATCTAAAGAAGATAGATCGCCGCAAAGAAGGATGCATCAACACACAATGCGGGCAACAGCGCAAATTTGGGGGTTGTATTCTTCCTTAACTTTATTTCAAATTTTGCACTATCGCATCGCATTTTGATTTTGAAAGTTTTATCACTGCATCCTCTTTGATTACTGCAATCATTTAATATTGATAAATTTAGTAAGTCGTCGTATGAGTTCTTTGCCAAATATGATTTCAATGATGAGACACATGCTTCTATTTTGTTTGTATATACTAAAGTCAACTTAATCTTAGAAAAGTCACTTCATGAAATATTTCTAGAAGTTAGAGGTCTGCTAGCTTTCTTTCAAACTCTCTTTACGAAGCTCTCCAAGAACATCGCATGATGCCTTTCAATATTTTGGCAATGAGGACATTGGCGCATTTTAAATTTGGGGGTGAGGTAGTTTATTTTCGACCTTGCTATTTTGAAAAAAAAAAGAAGAACAAGAAGAAAAGAGGAAAATTTTGAATAACAACTCCACTGTCAACGCAATGGGGAAATCCATGTTGACAAGAGTTAAGTTGTGAAAGGCACTTACCCGTAGTTGGATGTTCGCATGACACACATGGGGGCAAGCCAAAACGAAAGTAAGTCGTCAGGATTAATGCATGAATAAATGACTGCAATTCCGCTGCCAAGAAGGTATGAGTTTAGTCTGAGAAAGAGCGCATTTCTCGTAGTTGGATGTCCGCATGACACAAGTGGGGGCAAACCGAAACGAAGGAAAAGCACTCGCAAGGTCAGAGAAAAAAAATATATAATGTCAAGAAATATGTGAGGATAAAAATCATTTGACACCCCGGTGGAAAAGTTTTCTTTTTGAAATAAATCATGCGATGTCCCAGAATCGAGTAAAGTCTTTTTGAAGGTTAAGCTTGCGATCCCTAGGTCTTAGAAATATTTTAGGAAGAGACTTGAATAAGACTTGAGGAAATTTTGGTGTATAGGAGCTGAATGAAGTACCTTGAGAAATCTAGGAAAAGAACATTGCGGTTGACTAGCTAAAGGAAATCTTTAGCTTATGCTTGAGGACAAGCATTGTTTAAATTTGGGGGTATGATAACGGGCAGAAATGCACGTTATCATAGTGCTAAGTTTTTAAACAATGCTGGCTTGCGCTGATAAAATATGTTAAATTGCATCCAAAAGCATTAAGTTTACAACATTGCGGTCGCATGCGTTCGTCGCATAGAAACAGTTGATTTTTGTATTTTTATGCAGAATATGCGTTGACGCAAGGCGGAAAGAGTGATCACAGGAAATCATTGGTTGAGCGCAGCATTACCGTAAGGCTTTGCGATGATTTGTGTTCGCAAACATATGCTCAAGAAGGATTGCCGCATAGAGTCGGCGCAACTTGGTGGGTGCATCTAGGTGAGAGGCATAATTAATCACGATGGGACAGAAAGTTGATGATGGTCGAATCCAAATTAAGCTGACAGCTACTAACGATAACAAGTACATTCAGCTTTTTGGTGACAAATATTCAGCGCATCAGTCAGGCAATTAAAGCCATCCCATCTTTGCAATCATAAGAGAGAAACCGCCTTCACCTCGAAGCTCTATAAATACCAGAGGCATCCTTCAGAAAAAGGGTTCCACCAATTAACGAATTCACCTGTTCACCGATTTAGAGCTTTAGCCTTGTCCATAGTTTTTTTTTATTTTTAAGGTAGAGCAAGGGAAGAGTAGAGACACCAGAAGATCGCTCAGGGCAACTCGAGAGAGAACTTGGAGGTGTAGAAGCAGAGAGCGGGCCGACCCTCGCGAGAGCAAGATTATCTTTTGAACACGAGTAGAAAGACAGTGTCAAAGCCTGGGCAGCAAGAGATTACTACTAGGCTCTTTATTCTCTTCTTGCATTGTTATTTTGTACTTCAACTTTATATTTATACAATGGAAGTTCTTATTCTACATTTGTTCACTCTCTTCGCACGCATGAGTAGCTAAACTTGTTGAATGGGTTGAGGAGAACTAAGCTAATATAACCTAGGAAGTTCATTGCTTGCGATTATCTTGTGTTATGCTGTGCCAAACATCCCTTTAGAGCTACTCGAGAGAGAGTCTAAAGAAAGAACCTAAGACTTGAGAGAGCTAGGTTAGAATCTAGACTCAAGAGAGCAAGATTAGAACTACATAAACAAGAGATAGGGACTTAGAGATAAGCTCTGTTTGCCAACCTGCATCGCATGCACCCTAGAGATAGGTATGATATTATGTGGTCGCCTTATTTATGTGTGTGTCATTTTGTCATCGTATAAATAAGAATAGAGGCTTATGTGTAGGTCCTATAGACTTATCGCATATATCGCATACGTTCTAGCCTTAGAAGCCGTGGCATTCGCACTGAGAGGTGGTTTACTGTCGTATGCATGTTGCATGATCGCATAGCATGAACGCATCCTCGGAAGTGTTAGCCGAAACTTTTCTCAACCAATTCACCACATACTCATCGTATCTTCCATTTTATCAACTCTTTTCGAACTCCGCCACATTTGTTTATTTTCATTACTGCAACAAACAAAAACAACACTTATTTGAGTTACCGGTTACCACAAAGTTTTCCTAAATATTACAACCAGAACCTGTTTTCCCAAGTCCCTGAGTTCAACCCTGGACTTACCAAGAAACTCAGTGGGGTTTACACTTGGATTCCATTGAGAAAACTTGAGTGCTCAACGCATTTTCATCATCGCATTTCATCCACAATTCCACATCATAAAATAATGCATCAACGATCAAGGATATTCTTGGCCTCATCGTATGTTTTATCAAGCAAACCTCTAACTGCTGCAGCGTTGGCAGCTGTCTGCGATGCAGGGTTTAGTCTGTGGTAGAAAATCTCCATATGCAAGCAGTCTGGTAAGTCGTTATGCAGGAAATCTCTTACCAACCTCTTAAGCCTGTGATAACGGGCAGAAATGCATGTTATTACAGTGCTAAGTTATTATACAATGCAAGTGTGCGTTGAAAAAATATGTTAGATTGCGTCCAAAAAGCATTAAGTTCATAACATTGCGGTCGCATGCGTTCATCGCATAAGAACAATTACCTTTTGTATTTTTATGCAAAATATGCATTGACACAAGGAAAAAAGTGCGATCACAAGAAATCAACGGTCGAGCGCAGCGTTACCGAAAGGCCTTGCGGTGATTTGTGCTCGTAAACATCTGCTCAATAAGGATTGCTGCATAGAGTCGGCGTAACTTGGTGGGCGCATCTGGGTGAAAAGTATAATTAATCACGATGGGACAAAAAGCTGATGATGGTCAAATCCAAATTAAGTTGACAAGCCGCTAACGATAACAAGTATGCTCGACTTTTCGGTGACAAATATTTGATGCATCAGTCAGAGAATTAAAGCCATCCCATCTGTGCAATCATAAGAGAGAATCCACCTTTCACCCCGAAGCTCTATAAATACTGAAGGCAACCTTCAGAAAAGGGGTTCAGCAAGTTCGGATACTTAGATAATTTTTCTCCATAGTTAGAATAGCCTTGTTCTTAGATTCTCTTTTATTTTAAGGCGGAAGCAAGAGAAGCGAGATTGTGCCGATAGATCGTTTCGGTGAGCTTGGGAAAGTCCCAGAAGCGTCAAGATCGGAGAGAGGACCAGCTCCTGCGGAAGCAGGATTATCTTTTGGACAGAATAGAGTTGATAATGTAAAGGCCTTGGGAAGCAAGGGATTGCTACCAGGCTCTCTATCCTTATCTTCCATTGTCATTTTGTACTCAAACTTATCTATAGAAATGGAATTTACTTCTCTATACTTGTTCACTCTCAGTTTATTACGCATGAGTAGCTAAATTTGTTGAATGGGTTGAGAAGCACTTAGCTAGCATAACTGGGGATCTTCATTCTATGCAAATATCTTGTATTATGTATGCTTCATTTGTCCATTAGAGATACTCGAGAGGGTAGTCTAAGGACAGTATCTAGGTTTGGGAAAGTCAGGTTAGAATCTAGGCTCGGGAGAGTCAGGTTAGAACGCATAATCAAGAGATAAGAGCTTAGAAATAAGCACTGTTTGCTATTAACGCATCGCATGCATCCTAGAGATAGGATATGATTGTGTGCAATCATCTTGTCTTTGTGTGCATCTTGCATCATCGCATAGGAAAAGAGTAGAGACTTAGGAATAAGCTCTATGGACATTGTTGAATTCAACACATATGTCCTAGAACTAGGAGCACCGCATTTGCATTGGAAAATGATCTGTTGTCGCATGAGTGTAACATGATCACATAGTTTGACGCATTCTCGGGAAACGCTAGTAAAAGACCTTCTCAACCCGTTCCTCCGCATACTCAGTGTATCTACCGTATAATCGAACTTTTCTCAAATCCACCACATACATTTATTTTTATACCGCAACCAACAACACAAACAACTATTTGATTTATTTGGTTACCACAAGGTCTTCTTAGAAATTATCACCGCATACTGTGTTCCCTAGACCCTGAGTTCGACCTGGACTTACCAGGAAACTCAGTGGGGTTATACTTGGATTCCATTGAGAAAACTTGTTGCTCAACGCATTTCCATCACCGCATCTCATTCCATAAATTCATCACATAGAGCAACGCATCAAGTTTTTGGCGTCGTTGCCGGGGACTTCGGAAAATCAATGGGCTAACCGTAATTTTTTTTATTTCTTTGCAGCTCTCAATCTCTAGCGAATTATGACCCATAGATTGAGAGAACGTTCAGAAGGAGATTAAGAGACAGCCGCCAACCAAAACAACCAGATAAAGACGATATGGCGGAGCAGCCTAGAAACGGAGCACCAAACGAAAACAACGTCATGGCGAATCCAATCCTACTGGCAAACGATCGCAATAGGCTCATTCGGGATAATGCATCGCCAAATCTCTACGATTTCTCTCCAGGAATCATGAGGCTTTCCCTCGATGGATCCCGATTCGAGATGAAACCGGTGATGCTGCAGATGATCTAGACTGCTGGACAATTCGGAGGAAGGCGTGGCGAGGACCCGCACGCTCACCTCTGAAGCTTAATAGAAATCTGCAATACTTTTGTGTTCCCGAACATCTCTACCGAAGAAGTTCGACTAACTCTGTTTTCATTTTCCTTATGTGATCAGGCAAGAAAATGGGCGTATTCTCTCGAACCGGGAGAGATAACTTCATCGGAACAAGTGGTGGAAAAGTTTATGAAGAAGTATTTCCCACCAACTGAGAATGCTAGGAGAAGGAAATTAATAACAAATTTTGAATAAGAAACTGATGAATCGCTCAGCGATGCCTGGGCGAGGTTTAAGAAGCTGGTAAGGGAATGTCCACACAACGGATTACTAGACTTCCTGCAAATAGAGATCTTTTATCACGGATAAAATCCCTCTTCGCAGACCGTTGCCAATGCGGCAGCCGCTAGTGGTTTGCTAGACAAAATGTATGACAAGGCTAAGAGCATCCTGGATCACATCTTTAAAAATCACGAGGACTGGACAGAGAGCGATCAGAGATTGAGAATAAAAGACAATGACGCAAACAATGGGGTCATTGCATCCCTCCAGAACCAGATGACTGCGATGATGAGTTTGATTCAAGGCATCGCAATTAATAACACGGGAGCGAAGAAAGGGCAAGTTAACACAATTGCTTAAACAACCGCAAGTTGTGTCATTTGAGTAGACGCTCATTCGATGGAGGAATGCCCAGAAAATCCGCAGTTAGTATGCTTCATAAAGAATAATCCCTATTTCGATACATACAAACCTGAGTGGAGAAACCACCCAAATTTTGCGTGGAAAAATTAACAATATAGCTTTCAACCAGTGGTGCAAAAAGAAGGGCCACCTGGATTTTTCCCGCAAACAAACGGTCCAATCCATAGTCAAGCCAGTAGTTCGCAACCACCGTAATCCTCGTCCTTAGAGAGCTTTTTGAAGCAGTACATTGAAAAGAACGAATCGGTGCTTCAGAATCAAGCAACGTCCATTTAAAATCTTGAAATTCAACTGGGACAAATTTTGGGCGAGCTAAAAAATAGACTGCAAGGAGCGTTGTCGAGCTCAACTGAGCTTCTGCGCAATGCTAGGGGTATGGGGAAGGAACAATGCTTAGCAGTCTCCTTGCTAAGCGACAAAATGGCTGCGGAAGTAGGGGAGGAACCTATCATGACCAACCTGAATGCAGTAATAACTAAGGACCTGTTGACTTGTACAGAAGATCCCGAGCAAATGAAACCAGAAGTTGTGTCCATCCTCAAGCCTCTAGATCATGAGACAGAAGAAGTCCAACTACCACCAACTCCACAAGGATTGAAAGAGAAACAAAATGATGAAGACAAGATCACAACATTGGCAGTAACGCAAAATTCTATGATCCCACCAAAAATGTGTGACCTAGGAATCTTCACGATACCATGCTCCATTGGAAGGGTCTACAGTGGCCAAGCACTATGTGATCTTGGGGCGAGTATAAACATAATGCCACTATCAATCTTCAAACGATTGGATATTGGCACACTCATGCCCACAAAGGAAACTCTCCTGCTGTGGACAGATCTCGAATACATCCTGAAGGAGAGTTGAAAAATGCTGCAATCTCAGTTGATAAATTCATCTTGCCGGCAGACTTCCTCCTTTTGGATTATAAAGCGGATGAAGATGCGCCCATCATATTGAGACGACCATTCCTTTCAACCGATCGAACTCAAATTGATGTGCACCAGGGGGAGATTATGATAAACATTAACGGGGAAAAGCTCCGGATTAAGGCAGTCAAGATTCCAGAGGACAAAGAAAAGAGGAAAAAGTCGTCGTGGACGTGAAAAGCCCAGCTTGGGAATAAGCAGTCCCTGAGTTACTATATGACTCAACCTCATTAGGGACACAAACCTTTTGAATATCCTTTTTCTACATCAATACTTCATGAACTTTCATCATCTTGTTATTATCTATTATCGCATATTTACTTATGTACTCTAAAAAAAAAAATCGTGTTAAACGATTGCGGTGAGCGATTTTGTTAACTTTGTTTTTTTTATATATTTGACCCTCTCAATCTTTTTCTTGCAACAATCAAGGCATACAATTGCGGAGGCACTACACGAAGATGCAACTACTTTATTCCATCACCGCAATCCAAAAGAAGAAGATCACCGCAAAGTAGGATGCGTCAACAAACAATGCGAGCAACAATGCAAATTTGGGGTTGTATTCTTCCTTGACATCGCATTTTAATTTTGAAAGCTTTATCACCGCATCCTCTTTGATTACCACAATCATTTAACATTGATAAATTTGGTGAGTCGTCGCATGTTGTCTCTTTGCCAATTATGATTTCAATGATGAAACACATGCTTCTATTTTTTTGTATATACTAGAGTCAACTTAATTTCAGGACAGTCACCTCATGAAATATTTCTAGAAGTTAGTGGTCTGATAGCTTTCTTTCAAACTAACTCTTTATGTAGCTTCCTAAGAACATCGCATGACTTATTTCACTCTATTGGCAATGAGGACATTACCGCATTTTAAATTTGGGGGTGAGGTATTTATTTTCGACCTTGCTATTTTTAGCTCTATATTAAAAAAAAAAAGGAGGAAAATTTTGAGAATAACAACTCTACTGTCAATGCAATGGGGAAACCCATGTTGATAAGAGTTAAGTTGTAAAGGGCACTTACCCGTAGTTGGATGTCCGCATGACACACGTGGGGGCAAGCCAAAACGAAAGTAAATCGCCAGGAATAACGCATAAATAAATGACCGTAACTCTGCTGCCAAGTACGTATGAGTTTAGTCAGAGAAAGAGCGCCTTGCTTGTAGTTGGATGTCTGCATGACACACATGGGGGCAAGCCAAAATGAAGGCGAGGCACTTGGATCAATGCAAGGTAAGAGAAAAATAACGATGTCAAAAATATGCAAGGATAAAAATCAATTAACACCCCGGGGAAAAAGTTTTTTTGAAATAAATCATGCGATGTCCTGGAATCTAGTAAAGTCCTTTTGAAGGTGAAGCTTGCAATCCCTAGGTCTTAGAAATATTTTAAGAAGAGACTTGAATAAGAATTAGGAAATTTTGGTATGTATGATTTGAATGAAGTATCCTTGAGAAATCTAGGAAAAGAGATTGCGATCGACTTTCTAAAAGAAATCTGTAGCTTATGCTTGAGGACAAGCATTGTTTAAATTTGGCGGTGTGCTAATGGGCAGAAATGCACGTTATTACAGTGCTAAAATATGTTAGATTGCGTCCAAAAAGCATTAAGTTCATAACATTGCGGTCGCATGCGTTCATCGCATAAGAACAATTACCTTTTGTATTTTTATGCAGAATATGCATTGACACAAGGAAAAAAGTGCGATCATAAGAAATCAATGGTCGAGCGCAGCGTTACCGCAAGGCCTTGCGGTGATTTGTGCTCGTAAACATCTGCTCAATAAGGATTGCTGTATAGAGCCGGCGTAACTTGGTGGGCACATCTGGGTGAAAAGTATAATTAATCACGATGGGACAAAAAGCTGATGACGGTCAAATCCAAATTAAGTTGACAAGCCGCTAACGATAACAAGTATGCTCGACTTTTCGGTGACAAATATTTGATGCATCAGTCAGAGAATTAAAGCCATCCCATCTGTGCAATCATAAGAGAGAATCCACCTTTCACCCCGAAGCTCTATAAATACCGAAGGCAACCTTCAGAAAAGGGGTTCAGCAAGTTCGGATACTTAGATAATTTTTCTCCATAGTTAGAATAGCCTTGTTCTTAGATTCTCTTTTATTTTAAGGCGGAAGCAAGAGAAGCGAGATTGTGCCGATAGATCGTTCCGGTGAGCTTGGGAAAGTCCCAGAAGCGTCAAGATCGGAGAGAGGACCAGCTCCTGCGGAAGCAGGATTATCTTTTGGACAGAATAGAGTTGATAATGTAAAGGCCTTGGGAAGCAAGGGATTGCTACCAGGCTCTCTATCCTTATCTTCCATTGTCATTTTGTACTCAAACTTATCTATAGAAATGGAATTTACTTCTCTCTACTTGTTCACTCTCAGTTTATTACGCATGAGTAGCTAAATCTGTTGAATGGGTTGAGAAGCACTTAGCTAGCATAACTGGGGATCTTCATTCTATGCAAATATCTTGTATTATGTATGCTTCATTTGTCCATTAGAGATACTCGGGAGGGTAGTCTAAGGACAGTATCTAGGTTTGGGAAAGTCAGGTTAGAATCTAGGCTCGGGAGAGTCAGGTTAGAACGCATAATCAAGAGATAAGAGCTTAGAAATAAGCACTGTTTGCTATTAACGCATCGCATGCATCCTAGAGATAGGATATGATTGTGTGCAATCATCTTGTCTTTGTGTGCATCTTGCATCATCGCATAGGAAAAGAGTAGAGACTTAGGAATAAGCTCTATGGACATTGTTGAATTCAACACATACGTCCTAGAACTAGGAGCACCGCATTTGCATTGGAAAATGATCTGCTGTCGCATGAGTGTAGCATGATCGCATAGTTTGACGCATTCCCGGGAAACGTTAATGATGACGGGAAATTGGAAGTCAATTTTACTCGACAACCAACTTCCCTTGGACGCGTTATGCAATGCATGTTCTTAAGATTTGCGTTGATAGTCATGCGTCGATGGTCATGCGTTGGAATGAAAAATGCGTTAACGAGTGTATGCGATGACCATGCGTCCTGCCACAAGTTTTCTTGCATTGACGCCAAGTATAACATGAACACAAGTTTCTCGGGTAATCCGAGGTCGAACACAGGGACTTGTAACTATATGTTTGCGGTGATTGTGCATGCGGCGGTTAAATAAAAGAATGGAGGGGATATTGCTACATTAATCCTACTCTTACTCCTATGTAATAGACAACGCAATGAGAATTATGCATGAAAGGTAGCGATGCGACAAACCTTGACATGAAATAAATGTGTGGAAAAATAGATAAAATGCAGAGATGTTTTCATTGCAAAACTTAATAGTGATCACAAAGGCAACCCTAGTCAACGCAATCCATGCAATCATGCTATAACCATACACGGCAAGTCATTTTCCAATGGAAATGCGGTGCTCCTAATTCTAGGACGCATGTGTTGAATGAAAAAGTGTCCATAGAGCTTATTCCTAAGTCTCTACTCTTGTCCTATGCGATGATGCAAAATGCAAGAAAGCAAGGTGACCGCATTCAATCGTATCCTATCTCTAGTATGCATGCGATGCGTTAATAACAAATAGTGCTCATTCTAAGCGCCTATCTCTTGTATTATGTGTTCTAATCTGGCTCTCTCAAGCCTAGATTCTAACCTGACCTTCCCAAGCCTAGATCCTGTCCTTAGACTACCCTCCCGAGTATCCCTAATGAACGAATGAAGCATACATAATACAAGACAATTGCATAAACTTTGCTGACCTAAGATTGTCACTATCCCTAGTGAACAATGCATACCTTGCTTAATGCATTCAACCACTTACCCTCTCAGGCAGTTGATTGTTGCTGACTTCACTCATAGACAAGCAATGCGTTAGCCCATAAACAGGCGTTGCAGCAGCTTCACACTAAGCAAATAAGATTACTCACATACTCGTACAACGCACACCTCTCGGTGGGTTGCTACATGCTTCATATCCCTAATCCACATGATTAAGTATGCAATACCCAAGCACTCCCACTAAGTATTGCAATGAAAGTAAATATGCTAAGCAAGAAGATGGAGATGAAATCGAAGGAATAGAGAAATGCATTGAAAAACACATTGTATTAATTTCTTAATTCCAAAATGTCATACAATACAATATAGAAAAAGAAAGGAAGAAGAAATGACCGGCTGGAAGCAAACTTTGCTTCCAGCGAATGCGCATCATGCCTACTGGTGGTGCCATGGATGGGCGGATGAGCTGACTCTCTCGAGATCTAGCTCCGGTCGAAGGCTCTGGTCGTCACTCGGAATGGATAAATGAGGTGAAGAACTCTCAGCGCCTTCTCACAGAGTTTGTCTGGATCACAAGGATCCGCCCCAGGCGAACCTCAGGCGAAAACCTGGGATAAAATGAATTTCAACTCATCGGCTTCTATTTATAGAGCTTAAGTCACCGACAGCATTAATTGGACTGCTTTGAGTCTGACTTTCAGCGCGTTAGTCCTTTTCTGAACCTCTACCACTAACGGCATGGTAGGTGAAATGTCAACATTAGCTTTGGATTTTCTCGAGGTAGATGCATTGATGTGTTCATTCCACCTACCTTACGTTGATCCCATTAGAATGCGTTGTCGCATAGCTGCAATCATTCAATGATCGCATTCGCTTAACATCATAACTCTACATGATGACCGTAATCGCTTGACGAGCGTAACTCCCATGTGATGGACGCATATGGCTGATTACCGCAACATCCATACGTTGATCGATGCGTTTGCCTTGCAATGGAGTGTTTCTCCGCATGCGGTCGTCTATGCAATGGTCCAGTTTCTATGTTTGCATTCATTTCCTACATTGGCTACAAAAATAGAATATTGAACGCATAATTAATGCAAAATAACGGGTTAGCTGAGATTCGAAATGCTGATCGATGCAAGCTCATATTCTTGTGAATTCTTATCATGATCGAAGCATATTCTGCCTAACAACCTTCATAATTCTAAGTAAAAGGCCTAAGATGACATGCATTTCTGCATGTCATCAGCTAACGAAAGACCTTCTCAACCCATTCCTCCGCATACTCAGTGTATCTACCGCATAATCGAACATTTCTCAAATCTGCCGCATACATTTATTTTTATACCTCAACCAACAACACAAACAACTATTTGATTTATTTGGTTACTGCAAGGTCTTCTTAGAAATTATCACCGCATACTGTTTTCCCTAGTCCCTGAGTTCGACCTTGGACTTACCAGGAAACTCAATGGGGTTATACTTGGATTCCACTGAGAAAACTTGTTGCTCAACGCATTTGCATCACCGCATCTCATTCCATAAATTCATCACATAAAAGTCTATTTTCTTGCCTGGTCACACAACGAAAATGGAAACAATGTTAATCGAACTTCCTCAGTGGAGATGTTTAGGAACACAAATATGTTGCATTTCAAGGAATTTACTTAAACAATGCAAGAAGACGAAAGGATGTCATAAACTTGTTAACGATACGAATTAAATGTTATGCTATATTATGTTTTGTATCGCTTATACACATTACTAATGGATGAATGTAATACAAGCTCATATTGCCATAAACTTGTGAGGATAAAATGGAGTGTTTTCTTTATCTATTGCGTTGATGAATGAATGAATGATGCTCTATATGCGCTCAAGTGATTTGCGATAAAGAAATTTTATGTGTTCTAAGTGTATGCGTTGATAGTGATATGTTTGTAGTATGCGATGAAGTAGTGCGTGTCACAAGTTTCCTTGCGCTGAAACCAAGTATAATTTCAATGCAAGTTTCTCATAGTGATCCAAGGTCGAACACGGGGATTTTTGTTGTTAAATACGATACTTATGTGATACATGTGACCGGTTACAATAATGAATAAAGAATTTTAGTTTGCACAAAAATATAAATTGCGCTAAAAGTAAAAATGCGTTGATAAAGTAAAATGCGTTGTAAAGTAAAGATGTGTTGATAAAGTAAATTCCTAAACTACTATGATACATGAAACATGATATAGGGGTCGAGGACTGGCTATGAAGTTGTAAAAAAGAATCTATGGATGCGATGGCAAGTTTTATGAATGAGGTAGAAAGAGAAAGAGTAAATAGTGAAAACATCACAAGTTCGTCAATCGTGTTAAGGACGCAACTAAGGTTCCGCTTTCCCTTGGCGTACACCTTTTAGTGATCGGCCACGTTCCCATACGTCTATGGTGAAATAGAGATGAGCGTGATGAAAGCAAGGTTGTTTCCATCTCTGGAAATACTTCTCGTTTTAGTTAACGCATTCTTCCAACCTTCTCTTGATAGGTGGAATAACATCTTCACTTCTGCTCTCACAGGTGAAGATGTCGTCGAGCATGCTTTAGCTAACCTTAATTGACTTCTTGACACAGATTAACTCACTCGCTTAATTCTCGCTATTTACCCCGAGGATTAAGAACACATCATGGAGAAAATGGATGATAAATGTATGGAAAGAGACGGAGAAATGATAACAATGACGATGATAACATTTAATTCTAATTAAGCGTTTGATACATGTTTGTGAATGAGAGATTAAAGAAGATGAATTAGAGAATAGAAACAAATACGGAAAGAGTATCAACTTCTTGACACAGATCCCGATCGGAGACTTGTGCTTGCCGGCGTATGGATGTGGTGGAGAGGAAAGCTTCCCTCTCAGGCTTGCTTTCCCGGTAGAATTGATCTTTTGCACAGAGCTTCAGCTTCGGGAATCGGAAGAATTCTTTGTTCGGAGACTCACCTTTCGGCATTGTCTCGTCGTTCTCCCGATTTACTCTGTAAGTCTCTTCAGACCAGCCTCTCTCTCCTTTCAGTATATCTCTCTATGTATATATCCCCAGTATCCGTATATGTATATCTTTTCAGAAATTTGAAGAAGTTATTTATAGGCAAGACCTTGGCTCTTTGAATTTGTGGTCCCCACTGTATAATTATGGTAGTTCCTAAAATGGCAGAATGGAAAATTCCTTTTTATTTCACGATCAATTCGTTAGAATTGCACAACTAAAAGTTGTAAACTTGTTAGAATCGTCCGCGAATGCGTTGTTCTTCACATCTTTGATCTATCGCCGCATGCGGTGTTGTTTTTTATTACCGCATGTGGTTAAAATGCGTTGATCACTTAAGCTCTTGATCGATTGTCGCATGTGCCGTCATTGCATTGATCATCTCTTCGTTCTTGATTGATGGGCGCATGCAATGTAGATGCGTTGTACATTTTGTCTTCGAGCCATTAATGCATGCGGTGACATATTTCCTGCAAAACAGAGACTAAAACATTCTATTTTGCCATCGCAATGGTGTTAGTAGGTGTTTTTACGACATTTCATAATTTTCGTATTTCTTAGCCAATTTTTATACTATCGACGAAACTTTCCTTTCTTTTTTCCGCAATATCTAAATAAAATAGCATAAATAACTTGTATTTCTACAAGTTATCAGTGGGTGTGCGAATCCTCACCACGCCTACTACCAAACTGTTCGATAGTTTGGATCATCTGCAGCATCACCGGTTTCATTTTGAACCTTGATCCGTCAAAAGCTGGCCTCATGATTCCTGGGGAGAAATCATAGAGGTTAAGCGATGCATAGTCCCGAATGGGCCTATTGTGGTCGTTCGCCAATAGGATGGGATTCACCATGATATTATTTTCATTTGGTGCTCCATTTCTTGGTTGTTCCGCCATGTTTGGATCTTTCTCTTGTTATTGTTGGTGGTGGCTGTCTCTTCTTCTTCTTCGAAACATTCTCTCGATCTCTAGGTCGTAAATGGGCTCAGGATTTTGTCCTTCGCTCATATGACGCCCGCTTCTTCCCTTACCTAAGGACAAGCAGTGCATAGAGACGGAGAGTCTGCAAAGAAAATCAAAAAGTTACCGTTAGCACAATGTATTGCCGAAGTCCTCGACAACAGCACCAAAAACTTGGTGCGTTTTTTTTTAATGCGATGAAATAATGGTGTAGAATGCGATGGTGGAATATGCATTGTGCAAGCAAGTTTTCTCAGTAAGACCCAAGTATAAATCCTATTAAGTTGCCTGGTAAGCCCAGGGTCAAACACAGGGACTAAGGAAACAGAATGCGATGGTAATTTTGTATTACTTTGCGGTGACAAATAAATCAATATGTTGGTTGGTTTGTTGTTTAAGGTATAAAGTGTATGTGGTGGATTTGAGGGAAAAGTTAATTATGCAACAGATACGATGAGTATGCAAAGGAACCGGTTGAGAAGGTCTTTAGCTAGCGTTTTCTGAGAATGCGTTCAAGCTATGCGATCATGCTACACTCATGCGACAACAATTCATTTTCCAATGCAAATGCGATAGCTTCTAGTATTAGGACGCATGCGATGTATGCGATGATGTCTATAGAGCTTATTCCTAAGTCTCTACTTCTTACCTATGTGATGATGAAAGATGCACACATAGACAAGGTGACTGTATACAATCATATCCTATCTCTAGGGTGCATGCGATGCGTTAATAGCAAATAGAACTTATTCCTAAGCTTTTATCTCTTGATTATGCGGCTCTAATCTGACTCTCCCGAGCCTAGATTCTAATCTGAATTTTCCAAGCCTAGATTCTATCCTTAGACTACCCTTTTGAGTATCTCTAGAGGACGAATGATGCATACATAATACAAGATGATCGCATAAAGTGAAGATCCCAGGTTATGCTAGCTAAGTGCTTCTCAACCCATTCGACAGATTTACTACTCATGCGTAATGTAAAGAGAGTGGACAGATATAAAGATGCAATTTCTATTTTTATAAATAAGTTCAGGATACAAAATGGCAATGGAAAAATAAGGGTAGAGATCCTGGTAGCAATATCTTGCTTCCCAAGGCTTTTACACTAAGTTATCTCTATTCTGCCCAAAAGATGTTCTTGCTACTGCAAGAGTTGGCCCTCTCTCTGTTTTCTACGCTTCCTGGTACTCTTCCGAGTTCACCAGGACGATCTCTCGGCGTAATCTCCCTTCACTCGCTTCCACCTTCTAAGTATGTAAAATCTAAGTATAAGGTGAAGAACAACTCTAAGTCTGAGGAGCAGAACCGAACCATCCGAACTCTTTAAACGAAGGTGGCCTTCGGTATTTATAGAGCTTCAGGGTGAAGAACTTTTTCTCTTGAATGATTGCACTGATAGGATTTCATTAATTCTCTGTCTAATGCGCTGCATATTTGTCACCGAAAAGTTGAATGTACTTGCCACAGTATGTCGTTAATGACTTGTCAACTTAATTCGGAATTGATCGTCACCAGCTTTCTGTCTCATCGTGATTTATTAAGCTTTCACCTAGATGCACCTACCTTGATGCTCCGACTCTATGCGGCCACCTTCTTGAACAGATTTTCATGAACGCAAACGTTCGCATAGCCTTGCGGTCGCAATCTCTTATGCGCTCAGACACTAATTTCCTTAGATCACAATTTCACCTTGCATCAACGCATTTTTCTACATAAAATATATAAGTTAGCTGTTTTAATGCGATGGACGTATGCGATCGCAATGTTGCAAACTTAATGCTTTTAAACACAATATTATATATTTTTACCATCGCAATCCTGCATTGTTTTATATCTTTGCATTATAATAACGTGCACTTCTGCCTGTTATCAATGACACCCGTGGGGGCAAGCCAAAATGAAGGTAGGAATCGTAATCAACACATAAACCAAGTGATCACAACTCCACTGCCAAATAAAGAAATGGGCATGAGTTTTAACTGAGAAAGAGCGCCTTGCTCGTAGTTTGATGTCCGCATGACACCCGTGGGGGCAAGCCAAAATGAAGGCGAGGCACTTGGATCAGCGCAAGATCACAAAAACAGATTCCCGTTGCGGCATTGGCCTTCTTGCCCTTTGGGCAGCAACTGGTGGGTTAGCTTTCTCCTGGAGTTACAAACACTCGTGAAGGACTAACTTGTTGTTATTGGTCTAGAATATCTAAATCGCACAAGAATAAAAATCACTTGGAAGCACCCCGGTTGGAGAAAGTTTGAAATAAATCATGTGATGTCCTAGAAATGAGAAGTTTTTTTTTTTAAGGTTAAACTTGCGGTCCCTAAAGATTAGAAATATTTTAGAAAGAGATCAGGATAGAAATTAAGAAGGCATTGGTTCATAAAATTTGAATAAGGCACCTTGAGAAGTCTAGGTTGGATAAAGGCGGTAGACTTTTTAAAGAAAATATTTAGTTTATGCTTGAGGACAAGCATTGTTTTAAATTTGGGGGTGTGATAACCGGTAGAAATACAAGTTATTATAGCTCAAATAAGTAAAACAATGAGAGAATGAGATGGCAAAATAAGCAATATCATGTCCGAAAGCATTAAACTGATAGGAATTGTGATCGCAAGCGCTCATCGCATAAAAGTGGTTAATTTACTTATTTTGTGCAGGAAAAATGTGATGGAGCAAGGGAAATTGCGATCCAAAGGAACAAGGCGTCAGCGTGCTTGAAGATTGCGATCATGAGAAGCTTCTTAAAAAGTGGCTGCATAAAGACTGCACATCAAGGTGACAGCATAATAAATCCTGATGGGATAGAAAGCTGATAAACATCGAATCCGAATTTAGTTGACAAGCCATTAAAGCCACACTATAGCAAGTACACTCAACTTTCAATGACCATTGATCGGCTCATCAGAGCAAGAGAATTGATATCGCCCATCATTGCAATCATTAGAAAGAAAGGTTGTTTCACCTTGAGCTCTATAAATACCGAAGGCCACCAGTGTAAAAAGAAAAAAAACAAGTTAGAGAGTTAGTAATTCATTCACGCATATACTCGTACATATACTTAGAGGACGGAGAAGTGCAAGGAGAGGAGGAAGCTGAGAGATCATTCCCGGACAGATCAAGAGATTGCCAAAAAGCATTACAAAGGAGAGAGGGCCAACACTTGCGAGAGCAAGAATACACATCAAAAACAGAGTTGGAGTGAAAAAGAACAGTGTAAAAGGCAACGGGAAGCAAGACATTACTTACCGGGCTTCTTATCTCTCAATTCCATTTGTTATTTTGTATTCAGTATAGAAAATGGAAATCTCATTTCAATCTATGTTCAATCTCTCCATACTTCACATGATAGCTAAATTTCTGAATGGGTTGAGAAGTACTTAGCTAGCATGACTTAAGATTTACATTTTATGCGATCATCTTGTCTTATGTATGCGTCATTCACCCTTTAGAGATACTTGAGAGAGTAGTCTAAAGATAGAATCTGACTTGAAAGAGTCAGATTAGAATCTAGGCTTGAGAGAGTCAGATTAGAATCGCATAAGCAAGAAATAGAAACTTAGACATAAGTTCTATTGCTATTAACACATCGCATGCACCCTAGAAATAGGAATGATTGTATGCAGTCACCTTGTTTTATGTGTGCATTATTCATCATCGCATAGACAAGAATAGAGGCTTAGACATAAGTCCTATCGACTTTTTCGTATACACATCGCATGCGTCCTAGAAATAGGAGTTATGGCATTCTGCATTAAGAGATGACGTGCTGGTATTTGTGTGTAGCATGATCGCATAACTTATGCATAATCTTAGGAAATGCTAGCTAGACCGCTTCTCAACCCCTTCATCGCATACTCATTGTAACTCTATGTTTTTATCAACTCTGCGTTCAACTCCATCGCATAGGAACAATTATTAATCAAAACACCATCCACTTCATTTGTTTTTACTACTGCAAGAGAATCAAATTGACTGTCTCATATTTACTTAGTAGTACCTGTGTTCGACCCTGGACTTACCAGGAAACCTAGGAAGGCTTATACTTAGGTCTGTTAGGAAAACTTGCATGATCACCGCAAACTCACACCATAACGCATCAAAAAATTACACGCATCAGTATTCGGATTCCATAGTGGAATCTACGATGCATCCTTGCTTGATGATTTTCCATACTACAGCCCCTCCATTTAGAGTGAACACTGACCCCGATGTCGATTTATAAGAATCTCTATCGGTCTGAAAATTAGAGTCTGTGTATCCTGTAAGAATCAGAACCTTATCTCCATACACGAGCATGTAGTCTCTCATTCTTCGAAGATACTTGAGGATCGTCTTGACCGCCGTCCAGTGATCAAATCTTAGATTGGACTGATACTGATTGACAATCCCTACTGCATAGCAAATGTCGAGTCTGGTACACAACATTGCATACATTAAGCTTCCTACAGCTAAAGCATAGGGAATCCGTCTCATCTTCTCAACCTCTTGAGGTGTCTTAGGACATTGATCCTTTGACAAAACGATTCAATGCCTGAAGGGTAACAAACCCCTCTTGGAATCTTGCATCCTATACCTGATCAATATTTGATCGATGTACGATGCCTGAGACAAGGCTAACCATTTGTTCTTACGATCCCGAATGATTTGGATCCTTAGAACATACTATGCCTCACCCAAATCTTTCATTTGAAACTGGGCGGCTAGCCATTTCTTAATGTCAGTCAGATACCCTACATCATTCCCAATGAGTAAGATATCATCCATATACAGTACCAGGAATGCTACTGAGTTGTTAATGATTTTCAAGACTCATCAACGTTTTAATCAAAGCCAAACGACTTGATTGCAGTATCAAATCTGATGTTCCAAGATCTAGATGCTTGTTTCAGCCCATAAATGGACCTATTAAGCTTGCAAACTTTTTGCTCTTGATCTGGAACTATGAACCCCTCTGGTTGAGTCATATATAAGGTCTCCTCAAGATTATCATTAAGAAAGGCAGTCTTGACGTCCATTTGCCATATTTTATAATCATAAAATGTGGCTATGGACAAGAGAATCTGGATAGACTTGAGCATGACAACAGGTGAGAAAGTTTTCTCATAGTCAACTCCCTCAACTTGGGTATAATAACCCTTTGCCAGGAGTCAAGCCTTAAAGGTTTGCACCTTTTCATCCACACCTCTCTTTCGCTTATAGATCCACCTACACTCAATAGGTCTTACCCCATTAGGTGGATCAACAAGCTCCCAGACATTATTGAAGTACATAGACTCCATTTCCTGGTTCATGGCCTTAACCCATTCATCTTTTCAACATCCTCTATTGCTTTCTTAAAAGACAACTGATCCTCGACACCATCATTCGAAATGGCGTTTTGGGCTTTAGTCAAACCCATGTAGCGATTCGGTGGGTTCATAACCCTTTCACTACATCGAGGCAGTCTCAACTCTTGAGCTGGTTGACTAGACGTTCTGACCTCAACAATTCTTGTTGATCTGTCGGCCTGTTCAACAACTCTTGTTGAACCCTCAGCAGTCTCAGTCTCACTAGAAATCTCACACAAAACCAGATTACTTTGTGGCTTATGATCCTGGATGTGGTCTTCTTCCAAGAAGATAGCATTTTTAGAAACAAACACTTTATTCTCACTCGGATCATAAAAGTATCCACCTCTCATTTCCTTGGGGTAGCCTACAAAGAGGCAAACCTTCGAACGCGGTTCCAACTTATTTGGATTAGTCACGAGCACATGTGCTAGACAGCCTCAAATCCTGAAATGGCATAAACTACTTTTACAGCCTCTCCATAACTTAAAAGGTGTTTCAGAAACATTTTTCGAAGGAACGTTGTTTAGGATATAACATGCAGTCTCCACTGCAAAACCCCAAAACGAGTCTGGAAAATGAGCATAACTCGTCATAGACCGAACCATGTCCAACAAAGTTTTGTTTCTCCTTTCTGATACACCATTCTGCTGAGGTGTACCAGGAGCCGAGAGTTGGGATGCAATCTCATATTCTATCATATAGTTCTGGAATGGAGGTCCATATACTCTCCATCACGATCAGATCGTAGTATTTTTATCTTCTTACCTAACAAGTTTTCAACTCCAGTCTTATACTCCTTTAACTTGTCAAGGGATTCAGACTTACGTTGCATTAGGTAGAGATACCCGTATCTTGAATAATCATCTATGAAAGAGATGAAATATTCATACCCACCCCGAGCTCTAACATTTATCGGACCACAGAGGTCTGAATGTACAAGCTCTAAGGCTTCCTTGGCTCTGTAACCTTTTCCAGTAAAAGGTAATTTGGTCATCTTGCCTTCGAGGCATGATTCACATACCGGCACGATGGTATACCCTTGTTCAATGAGACAAGAAACTGAGATTAAGTTCCTCTTAATATGAGGAACTACGAAAACATTATCCAGTAATAAATAACGTTTCAGGTCAACAAATAACTTCAGCTTGCCTACAACAACAGTTGAAACAACCTCACCAGTGCCGACTCGTAGAGTCATCTCTCCCTGTGGCAACGTTTTCCAGGAACTGAATCCTTGGTAAGAGGAACTACCATGATTAGTAGCACCCGAATCTAAGATCCAGGCAGAATTATCATTCTCTACCAAACACGTCTCCAAGATCAATAAATCAGATTTACTGTCTTTTCTCCTCTTTTGGAGAGTAGTGGGATCAGTGTCAGAACAATTGACACTACTGATTTTGTCATCTATCCCTTTATGCTCGACAAGTAAGAACTGATGTTCAAACAAATCTTGCAACGAGTCCATGATCTCACGTGCAATGACCACGTTCTCAACCCTTTTGGCCAAAACATCAGGTATGTTAGCCAAAATGTGAAGTCGGGCCAACGAATTAGCCTTCATCCACACCTCATATGCATTGTGAATACTTCGCGGTGCATCAAGGGTCGTGACTTGAGAACACTCCTCAACCATGACAAATTCGAGGTCGTTTGCCACGAAATATGTTTTTTACACGATTCTTTCCACTGTATTTAATCGATCATATTAAAAGCACTAAACAGAAATACTAACGAGTTGCTGAAAAGAAAAATACATTGACCTACGTTAGGTTTTAAGCAAATACCCATTGTAAAATAAACAACATCCAATAAGGATTTAGTAAAACTAATATGAACCCCGTGTGACATCTAGTTTCGCAATGACACTTCAAAGGTTTAGGACAAAAGTTGCCGAAGGGAGGTCAATTATCCCTCCTCTGAATTGAGAAGTTCTCAACCAGTCATTAATACCAGAATAACTCTTACTCCTATAACGATTAGCCATCATTTATTTGGCCAAAAGATCATTAACTTACTTAACAATCTCCTGCAAGTGTGACCCGCCATTTTAGGCCCTAGAGATCCGCCCCAAAAAACCAATCCGAAAGGAAAAAATCTAATTGGGGAAAAACCCAAAACGACCCTATCCATTTCTGGAGTTCACCTTGACTTGACCAACTGCACAAAACCCATCCGAAGGGGGACGCTCCCAGGGCGCCACGAGGGAGTACAGAATGATCTCACGGTGTGAACCAATGACAGAGACCATAGGACGTGTTGACACACACCCTCACCCACTTACTATAAACACTCTCCGTCCACCTTGATATTGACTCATACAAACACCATCCGAAGAGGGATGCTCCCAGGGCACCACGAGGCCAAGCATGAATCTCACGGTGTGAACATACAGGGAGAAACGTGAGTGGAATCATAGACATATCAGATACATCTCTTCCTCCCACTGAGTATTTTATAACCTAGGGTTTAGTTCACTTAGAAAAAACACGGCTAAGGATTTTAACTAAGTGGCTTTTTAGGTTTGCTCAAGAGTAACTTTTACCTTGGATAGTTAAACAACTTTTAATCATCATCCATTAAAATATTTAACGGAGTCTTTGATCAAAATTTTGCATGCTTGTTGAAAATCTATCTAATTCACCTTTCCAGGTAGGTTCCCAGGTAGAAGTGTTACGTTTCCGTCAATTTAAGAATCACAGCCTAGACAGAATTCGCGTTAGATAAAAGGTCCCTTATAGATAGATTTAAAACAAATTTAATATTTTATACTAATCAATTTAATCCTATTAAACCAATTTTAAAAGATCAATCTAGGTTACTAAACTCTTTAGAACCATTTAAACTTAGGTCTATCTCAATCCAATTTTAAAACCCTTTTAAAAAACTTGAGTTCACCCTAAGTCCACATGTAGCTCTTTCTTATTGATTTTAGTTCTAATTTCCTTTATAACACCTATAAATGGAAACAACCAAAACCACAATGCTAAGCTAACACATGCAAGGCATTCATAACGATTATAAACAACCTAAGTGTCATGCTCAATACACTGTTCATTCATTGCTACTTCTTTTATATAACACTTATACAAAACAGCAACAAAACAAGCAAAAGATGCTTTCATTCACCCTTAAACTATAACACTTATAATAAAAGGATGATGCATGGTAATGCTTACTGCATGCAAAATATAACTCTTATATTTCATGATGCATGCGCATGCTTTCAAGTAATTTCTTCGTGCTAGATTATAACATTTATAATACATGATGCAAGATTCACAATCTAAGGTGGGTTTTTAAACTATATGTCAAACACTTTGCCATATAAGCACCATACATCATATGTATAATAAATAAATGTTGATGAACCGGGTAAAATTGCTCAAATTCACAAAATTAAAGCTAACTATTACAAAACAAAGGAGTCTCCGGTTCAAACAAGCGAATTGGGTCTTGAACCATCTGGGCGAAGCAACGCTTCTCCAACCATCATGTACTAAACTCCCCGCGATCGTCTACACGATAGAACAAACACTTCGCTCTATCGCTTATCAATGTTTCCAGAGCTAAACGATCGTTTAGCAACGATCGTATACCTTTTACTAAGCGATGAAGGTATGAGATCGTCTAGCGCGCTCTGCACAAAGCCTGCCTTACGTGATCATCTAAACGACTACGATACGGCAAAGCACCATCGCCTAAATGTTCGCTTAGTGAGTGCCTTCATATCGTATACTGTGCGATCGTGTAGGTAGTAACTAAGTGATGAGGCTTACTAACTACATGATCATTTAGTGCGCGCCTTTTACTAAACGATGAGCATCAAATGCTCCCACTACGATCGTCTACCTCCAGCGTCTACGCGATCAGGCAACCAACGCTACGCAATAAAGTAAACGATTTACCCATCGTTTAGCATTAGCTAAACGATCGTTTAGTAAATACTACACGATCGTATAGAAAAATCTACACAATCGCTTAGATAAATCCAAACGATCATTTACCTTAGGCTACATAATACGACCAACACTTGGTCTTCTTCCTCGTTGAGAGCCGCATCTCCATGTTTTGAAACTTCATCACAAACGACTTGACTAACCAAACTCTTTGAATTACAGACTCGATTGCATGTTAATTATGCCCAAAAAACATAGGGGTCCTTACAAATTAACACTTTGTAATTGAAGAAAGCTTTAACCAAAGGAAATTAAACCCAAAAACATTCATCAACTCCATCTACAAATGCATTTAACAATTAAATACAAATGTAGAAAACCCATCAAGATTGTAAAAGAAGTTCAAAACAGAATTGAAATTTGGAATATCAGAACAACCTGGCTCTGATACCAATTGTAGGAAATTGAACACGAGGATTTCCATGAGCAAGAGAAAGATCATTCCAAATTACAATCGTATATGAACTTTACAATTACAATCCCAAACGGAAACATATGGTTATGCAAAATATATAAATTACAGCATGCTATACATATGATCAAGGACAAGAGTAACACACTTTTGTTGACTCATCTTCAAGCTCCTTGATCACGAATGCTCAATCACAGCAACACAGTTCCACGCGAACGCTCGTCCAACACGACCGCTACATTACACAAACCCCGCGCACTCGAACTAAGTGATTTCCAAAGTCACGAACCGCCCAATCACCACGAACGGCCTCCACAGAACCTTGACAGTGTCGATTTGAGTAAGACACCACCAAGAAGGCTACCTTGGTATTCTTGATGTGAGAATCCAGAGGGTGGGTTCTGTGTGGACTTGGTTTGAGGCAGAAGACCAGAAGAAACACAATTGTGTAAACGATTGAGCAAGTGGGAGATGGAATAACCTATCGTATAGGTTGATGCCCAATCGTTTAGGAAAAGCTAAACGATCGTCTAGCAAAAGTTATGAGATCGTTTAGCTTATCGCTTAGCTCAATGTCTATCGCTTACTAACACTCCACGATCGTTTAGCTCACTCCAAGTTGTCGCTTAGTAAATCCAATTTACTTGACAACTTCCCGTGAGAATTTTTCCAAGATTGGAAATCTCAAATCATCAATTTTACCAACATTACTAAAATTAGGAAAATATTTTTTCTTTTATCTCACGGTTACCATGAAACTACCAATAACCTCTCACTCAATTGGTTATTAGAGAAAAAGAGATAATTATCCAATAATTAATATTATTATAAATATAAATGATAACTAACTTACCATAATATATTTATAACCTATAGTTTTAATATTTCATCTCATGAAACATACAAACCATAGCTCTTTTTCTATTCCATGGCACTTAATATAAATCAACTTTACATTAATCCTCCACTTGATGTATCTCATACACCATACCGATCATATCATATATAATAGAATTACCTCTTGTCAATTTAAACATTTCAAATCAACACCAAGAACTGATCCTCAACTTGAATCCATTGAGCTACCAAGGGGACCTTATGGATCTGTAGGTCGAAGCTCCAACGGTACGTGAATAACTGACTAAACTCTTTAATCACGAGATCCACCATCTGTTAACTACCAGGCACTCCACTAAAGGCCGACAACTGAACTCTCCTTACCACAGATATATTGTGTGTCCATCTTAACCAATCAACAGAGCGACAACCCTTCACAGATTGCTCGTAAGTATAGCTCGGCCAATAACCGTTATGCCCCTGTAGTTACATCTAACTCCTTAAGTACCACTGACCCTCTAATAAACATAAGTCATAGTCCTACTATCACTAAGTACTTTCTTCCAAAGAGAAGTTGTGGCCACTATGTTCAAGCCCCATAATCAGCCCTTAAGTGAGCAATCTATCTACTTATCCCTGCTTCGAAAAAGGAGTGAATTCCATCTTGTGTATTGAGTTTCCAGGTCCCAAATCAGACAAGTCCCTAAAAAGGTAGGCATGTTAAGTTGGCAATATGGCCACTCTCACCCATACTAATCAAAGAACCGCCCTCAATGGCAGGAGTTTCCAAAACACTCGGGATTGAGGTCATGTCACCTATAGTCGTTTAGGTGAGATGTAAGTCTCCAGTATCAACAGCGTTATATACAAAGTCTAGTCATCTCATGGTCCGGTCTTATACAAACTCTTTGTATAGGACACCCCCGTTCGCATGTCTCCACATGAATAGTCAGGATCTACCATCTGTAGTAGTTTACAACACTTGCAAACCTCTACAAAGCGGACCGTATCCGTAGTGTCACCAGGATCAGATATCCCACCTTAATCCTTATACTACATATCTATTTAGGTTATCACTTAAGGCATGATCCATTTGTATATCACATATACATGCGTAAGTTTACATAAGATAACCATGGAGCTTTGTTTATTGGATATGAGTAAATACCAGAATGAAATAACAATATTTTATTCATCAAACAATGTGTATCATTACAAACAATGAGACTCCGAAAGAATTAGGACACCAATCCCAACAAGCTAATCGTTGTACACGATGGAACCAAATTATTAAACAATAGACAAAGAGCTTTTCAACTTTGCCTCTTCGTATTCTTTTCTTACATTGAAGGGGCAGCATGCCCGATTTATACATTGTTCCCTATTTTAGGGATTCAAAGAATTAAAAAATTATATACTAAATGATTAATAAAATGAGGACACATGGTCCAATACATGAAGAAAGAATATTTGTTTGTTATCACCCAATCCTAACAGAAATCTGAAGCACTAAATGAATAATCTTTCATGACTCACCTCAGTGACATGGCATTTTACTGTTACAACATGAGAATTATGAATTTGTCGCATTTACTATTATTGTTTCTATTATCGTTACTGTTTGACACTAAATGGTAACGATAGCGATGGTAACGATAATGATAATGGTTATAATAAATGTGATAAATTCATAAGTAAACGTGATAACAAACAAGCGATTGTGGTCTATTAAGATTAATCAAATCTCATTACGATCATACTAATTTTCATTACATATTAGTAAATATAGCCTTAAAACAAACTTAAAGAATTAAAGTGTAATTTTCATGAAACATAATAATAATAAAATTTTAAAAATTTGAAATATAATTTTAAGGGGGAAAATAAAGAAATGGTTCGAAATAACACCTTTAAGTTTTTACCTTACAAAACTAGCACCCTTTTTTAAAACTGCTTTTCTCGATCCATCTTTGGCAATATCGACCACTAAGATTTAGTTTTAAAAGTTGATTTTTTTTAACTTATTGATTGTAAGGGCCAAATTAGGTTTTTTCTAACTTATTAATTATTTTGGCCCTTTTGGACCTTTCTCGGTATATAATCTTATACCAAATCTAATATATATTCTTAAATTTTCTCCATAGTCGATTATATTTACCAAATAATAAAATCTTATGTAATTTTTTAAATCTTTATCCAAATTTCTAATTTCCAAATCAATTTATCAATTATCCAAATGAATTATTTTAGATGGATCTCAGGCCGATCATCCATCTGAAAAAAAAAATCTAATTGATAAACTCATTTGGAAATTTATAAATTCATATAATCTTGAAAACAGAAATTGGCCTAAGATTACATAAGAATTGAATATAATATTTGGTAAAGATAACCGAATCTGGAGAAAATTTAAAAACATATAAGATTTGGATAGATTATCTAAAATTTGGAAAAATTACTAAAATCTCGGCATTTAATCTCATCAAGATGTACCCAGAAAGGCCTAAAAAGGTCAAAACAATCGATAAGTTAGAAAAAGTAAATTTTTGGTTAATTTATAAAAATTGTCTTTAAACTTTATACTTTGTGTCAAAAATGCCCCTGAAGTTTCAAAAGTTTCAAAAATGCCCTTAAACTTTCAAAAAAGTACATAAAATATCCCGTTAGTTTTAGATGGAAACCGTTAAAATTTTGTTTCAAAAATACCTCTGAACTTTCAAAATATTTCAAGAATACTCTTAACTTAATAAAAGTTCAAAAATATCTCAACCGTTAGTATTTGAACAAAAACCGTTAATTCTTGGGAACAAAAACGACTTTAAAAAATTTAAAAAAATGCTCCTACCGATCAATTTGTTTGAAGTTTTTTATGTTCGAAAAGAATTAGTTTTCAAATAAATTATATAGATATCCTCATTATTTTTTCATATATGTACTCTCATATTTCTCTTAATTTTCCAATTTTTATCTTGCACCAAGTTTCTCCACAACCAAAACATACCAAAACGCTGCAACGCTGAAGACCCCCTCATGAAGCGTCTCGGAGAGCAAATTGGAAGGAGTGCCTCTTCATGTGTGCGTATCAAATGGAGAGCGTTGTGGCGCCGCAAGGTAGCACTACAATGCTTGCCTAGCAGACTGTCTCTGTGGATGGCGCCGCCCACAAGTGTCGTAGCATTTAAGCAACGTCGTGCCTCCCCTTTCTCGATTTCACTATTTTGTCTCTCGTTGCTTGCTAATTACTCCATTTAAGCCTGAATTGCATCCGAAAACATCCAGACAACTTCTTTTGCTCGATAACCTATCTAAGAATCAAAATAAATATTAAATTCCTAAGAACCAACACAATTTAGGCTGATATTTTTTTAATTTGACTATTTATAGTTTTAATATGTTTCAAGTGGAGATTTTGATTTTGAAATTTTGTAAAATTTTGTGTTATTTTATGTTTTAACTCAAAATTTTTATTTTTATTTTGGTTGTTTAAAAAATTGGTGTAAACTAGGAATTGGAAAATTAAGAGAAATATGGGAGTACACTTATGAGCAAAATGAGAATATCTATATAATTTATTTTAAATTGGTTCTTTTCGAATTTAAGAAAATTTCAAATAAATTGATCACAATGAACATTTTTTTTTTTAAGTCATTTTTGTCACGGAAATTAACGGTTTCTCTTCAAATACTAACGATGGAGGTAATTTTAAATTTTTATTAAGTTAAGGTTATTTTTAAAACATTTTGAAAGTTCAAGGATATTTTTGAAACAAAATTTTAACAATTTTCATCCAAAACATTCAGTAAGGGTTTTTTTTTTAACTATTTTTAAAAGTTTAAGAATATTTTTGAAACTTTTGAAATATTTTTGATACAAAGTGTAAAGTTCCCTGACATTTTTTTTATAATTTAACCTAATTTTTTTTAATTACATCTCGGTAGTCGATCTCGCCTCAAATCGGAAAAAAAGTTGTCTTAACTTTTGAAAATGGAACAATTTCCAAAAAAAAAATCTTATATTCTCCCCACGGCGCACCCTTTCCCCTTCTCTTCGCCATTCCGCCTTTCCCCTGCCCGCCGACCTCAACGCCACTGGCCGAGATCACCGCCACCCAACGACGGTATATATTGCATCATCAGCAGTGATCGAACTCAGGTTTTGCATCCCTTGCTCTTTCATTTTACGTCTTTTTGTTTTGTTTTTTTTCCAGCTTTTAATCGTTTTTCCCCCTTCTTTTGTTCTTGGTCGATTTGATTTGGTTTAGATCTGTTGAGAATTCATGATTTGGAGATGGATTATGACGCCCACCCCCATTTTCCCTACCCTTTTCTAATCTGTTGCGAACGAACAACTTCCTATTCTGATCTTGAAATTAAATTCAATTACGTGTTGCCTTAGAAACCCTAATTTTGGCTATCGCACTCTTCTTCTTTTTCTTCCTGGTTACTCTTAGCGGAATCTCTGGAAGTTGCTTGGCGAATTTATTTTTTCGTATGATATTGTGTCAATTTTATGAAGAATCTGCCTTGTGCATCCAATTATTATTACAGGCACTTATTTCTAAAATTTTATAGCCTGCAGGTGAATTACAATCTTAGTTTCTTAGATTTGGTGATTATGGGAGGTCATGGAGGTTTAAATATTCTTCCCCAAAAGCGATGGAATGTGTATAACTATGAGAACAGAGAGAAAGTACGGCGAGATGAAGAAGCAGCAGCCAAAGAAGAACAGCTTAAACGCGAGCAGGCTAGGAAACGGGACGCTGAGTTTCGTCTCGAGCAGCTTCGTACCGCACGGGGTTTAGCTGCGGTAATTGACACTGCAAAGCCTGTAGAAACAGATCTGAAACCTGGTCACATAAATCTATTTGAAGGCATCAAGATTTTTGACCCAGTCAAGGGTTCAGAAAATGGGGGAGTTGAAGATGGGTCTAAGAGGAAGAGGATGAAGAAGGAAGAAGTCGAAAAAAAGGTCATCACACCTGAAGATGAGAAGTATAAGTTAGGTTATGGTGTTGCTGGAAAAGGAGTCAAATTGCCATGGTACCTTGAGAGGCCCGGCAAGGATGATGCCGAGAGTGACGAAAATGATGGATCTTCGAGAGTAGGGAGTGGAAATGTAAAAAAGGGAGAAAAGAAGACATTGGAAGAATTGAGGGCCGAGCGTCTGAAACGAGAACAGAAGGAGAAGGGAAGGGAGCGTGCTTTAATCGCAGGCCGGAAGAGTGGAACAGCTTCAAGGGAAGGAGATTCATCTTCTAGGAGGTAAGCATATGCTAAGCTAACAACAATTTTCTTGTCATTGTTCTTTACTTTAGAGAGCTCATGTTACATTATTTCTCAAGTCACATAGTATTCAACTTATAATGGGATTCTAGAATCTAGATGATTAGATCATAGGGAGCCTATTTTTTTCGGCAAGCTTCAATTCCACATGAAAACGAACTAAAACTTATGTTACTTACATTTATCAGGTAACTGTTAGATCAGTCAAATTAACATTCACTTTTCTGTAGCTAGCAATTTTGTTGAATCATGTTCTATCACTACATTTCATTCACCTAGCTGCATTTCGGATCATATAGACCCTATTGATGGGTTTTGGACGTGCTAACGTATAAGCATGCTTGGAAGAATAAAGCATCTGCCCTTGCTATGCAGGTGGAAATCCAGAAGATAAAGACGTAGGTTTTCTGGATTATGATATCATCTTGGTTTTAGCTCAGTTTTTGAAGGATGCTGACTTCCGAGTATAATGAGATATCGTTTCAAGTGCAAATCCCATGTGCAAACTCTAAAGAGGATTGCTTTATGTTCAAAGGCCTCCCGAAAAACTTGATACCGTGGCTAAAATTTATGCCTAGTGAAATTTGTAATTTGCAGTTCATTTGGACAAGATTTGTGTACATAGAAGGTAACGTTCATCATTGAGATACCAATGACCATGACCATATCAATTCTTTCTCCCCTCACCTTGGTCGGCTTGTGCAAGATCTTTGTAAAAACATTATGGTTGTAATAGCTCTTTCGGTTGTTACTTGTGATGTTGTCGATGTTCTTGCAAGTCAAAATGTGATCAGAAGAATATGCTCTGTGCCTTCATATTAGTACGAAAAAATGTTCTGTGCCTTCTGAAGAAGGTTATCAAACGCCCCAGCTAAAATGCAGTTTGTTCAAATAACATAATTAAATGGTAAATTATCACCATCAATCATCTTTTGAACTGTTGGTCTGCTAGAGAGAGCTATTCCATAGAAAAAGCTTCGCGGGTGATTTGAGTTAGTGTAAAATATAAACTTCAAATTAGGTGGGGTAGGTTTGATTTGAAAAGATTTCCTTTTTTAACTAACAAGCTGCATTAAGAGAACTTGCACTCAAATTGATATATATGTTCAAGATTAGATGAACACTTTTACACTGGTAACCATCTGTATCTTGACATCGAGCAAATTTGTTAACTAAACACATTTACCTTTCAATTCTTGAATTCATTCTACAAATCGAATCCGAGAAGGAAACACTCACCAAGAACATTAATATCTATTTTTTATGACAACTCTAATCAAGATGCAAACTGGAAGGGAAAACAAAAACTAGAGATAAGAATAACATGTTGAAAATCTTTGTGAAAGAAATGCTGGACAATTGGGGATGTAAAATTATTAAATCAACGGTTTCACAAAATATAACAAGTTGGATGGCAGGAGAGGCGGAGGGAGAAAAAATAGAAAAGGAAAAAAAAAAAAGGAAAGGAAAAAAAAAAAAAAAGAAAAACTCTTTTAAGTTACAGAAAGAGTGTGCTACCTTGCAAATTCAGCAACTACAAATTCTTGAACACCACCTAACAATTTGCTACTTCAACAAATTAAAACTTGCTACAGATCCACCCACTGAACATTAGTAGTTCCCTTTCCTTAGAAATTATAATGATATAAATCCAGTTTGCTGCAAAGAGATTCTCAAGTCTTCTTAATAATATAGCCAAAGAAGATTCCGATCAATCCGACTAATATGACGAACAAGAAGGAGACGCCACCAGCATTTTTCCTGCTATCATGCTTCAAAAGTTCCTGCACAATGCAAACCTAGACTATAAGAAACTAATGTAACCCTGGTATTCTAATAGTCCACGAAAATGAGAATCAAAGTTGAGCGTAATCTTATTTGCAACCGTACAAAGAAAGTTGAATGTTATAGTAAATATTTCATTTGCGTAATAGTCAAAAGGTATTTGCAAGTATATCTCAAAAGTAAAGTTGTTTCCACGTAATTAATATACGAAACTTCTTGAGAAAAATTGCATCTAGTGAAGCTTCAAATCATCCCTCTTCTTACCAATTCCTGACGAAGTTTGTTATTCTGTTGCAAGGCATTATTCTTTTCCTCTGTGAGTTTTGCTATGAGGGCTCTAGCCTGCACGTATTGAGTAGCCATCAATAAGCATCCTGCTAGAAAGAAAGTATAACATCGAATACACAAAAACACACACACATGAACACAAACCATCAGTGCAGTGCTGAATAATTTAAAAACATCTGAGAAGCATGATAAAGGTTTGAGAACATGGCACAAACAGAGAAGAAAAACAACATTTTTGTTTGAAGGAACAAGGAGAACAAGAGATCCAAACGTCATTGGACTTATGAATTACGGACCAAGGTACTTTTCAGGTTTCAACAAAGAATTTTGAAGCAAAGGGAAGGAGTTCCCATATTAAAAGCTGAAAAGAAACTATATCTTGAAAGATTGAAGCAGTTTGTCTATTGTTAAAAGGGGGCAGATACCATGTCCTTAGCTTAGCTTAGGCATCTTTGGGCAAAGAGAGTTACAATTGATTAGTTGTGTAAGAAAATTTAGTTGGGTAGTGATGCCAAGGAACAGAGTTTCTGTGGAATTTGATAACATTCAATGAACAAGCAAACCAAACTGAATGCATAAAACATACTTTAGAGAATCAACTAGTTGCCAGGAAACTTTGGAAAGAGTTCTAATACAAGGCAAGAAGACAAGAATATAGCATCATTCTATCATAGATAAAGCATCGTTTAAGTCAACAGTTTGGAAAGGTTCTCTCCAAGTGGATGATGTATCCTAACCTAAATATTTATTTGGTACTGGAAAAAAGAAAAAAAATATTTAATGGTGACGGTCCTGGCTTGAACTTATGACCTCAAAATATGATCAAAGATCATATATACGCGACAAACCATTATAAGAAATCCATACAAAAAAAATACTCAGCATGTTTAAACAAAATCTCAAAAGTAAATCTTCAAGTATTACAAATATGCAAAGGAAGTTGCATCCATCTGTACGTTAACACTAGGAGGAACTTCTATATCGAAACATAATGCTTTCAGTTAAGATTAGAATGCAATAAAATATGCTGATGTATAGCTAACCAGTTTGAGCAATCTTTGCAAAACAAATACTTCAATCACGTAACAAGTTCACCCAAAACTTCACAGGTGTATGGTCAACTACTTCTGTCCCAAGCAAATTTTATTGTTTACTGCTCAGAGTGACACTCCAATCACAAGGTCATATTAGGAGAAAAATTTAAATACATCAGAAGATATGCACATAAACCAGGCATCAGAATTACAGAAAAGAAAAGAGAGAATCATCCATATATCTGCAGGCATAAAATTTCACACCAATAGCATACCAACGATCATCCTATTTTTTTACCTCTGCAGATTTATCCAGGGGCTCCGACCGTTCAACATATCCCCTTGTAGCCTGCAAACAGAAGGTGAAGGTATGTCAATCAACTGTGCTGAAGAACGAAAAGGAAACAAAGAGAACCCAACTACTCACAGTATTCAAGTCAGCATCATTGAAGTTTCCATTCTCTGAAACGGAACCTCTTGGGGAGGACCCTTCTTCAGAACCTTCTGGTACTGGAGAAGGTGGTTGAGGTGGAGAAACATAAACAACTTTCAATTTGAATTCCTCAACCACATGCCCAGCCTCTTTATTAAACTGCAAACCATACGCCCATAAATAAAAGTAAAATGCTAATACTAACCATAAGCTCAAAACGTTGACACTATATTTACCATTTCTGCGGTAATATCCTTTGCAGTTGCGCCATCAAATGTTTTGACACTCTGAAGGAGGAATTTGTCTTTGCATTGCATATCAGCAGGAGCCTCTTTCTGGGCTTGCATGGTGACTACACAACAAAGTACTCCCTATATCAGTAACCAAAAAAAACTTATTTGAAAATTAAATACTACGAATTACAACAGTTGATATTGGCATTTGTCACCTATAACGTCGCATGTTGACCGTGGCGAGACAATTCCAGTGTTTGGGCGAACACAGTACTTTTTAGGGTTCGTAGTTTTCACCTAGAAAAAGATCAATTTCATGTTAAGCGGACAAAAGACGTAGAAAAAAGTATTCAAATACAAACTAATTGAAAATCGACGAAATTAACAAATTTCACAACGTGATCTGGCGCCAGAAAGATACATCAAGAGAGAAGGTAGGTAAAAATAAGAGAGAAGAAAGTGAAGACGCCAACATTCCAAATCCAGAACAGCTTAATACTACGAGTACCAAAGCCTTTCACAGTAGAAAAAGATCAATTACGCAAATCAAACAAATTGAATCATACCCAAAAGGATTCAAACAGAGAGAAACAAGACACGCACCTTAAATGCAACGCAGCTCTCGGTCTTGTTAGACAATTGAAGGGAACAAGAGATCTGCTTCTTCAATTCGACTAACGAGAAAGAAACAAAGAAAACAAAACAAATTAAGCAGAAATGAAATTAAAACAAAAAACAAAAAAGATCCCTCAAAAGATTACAGATCCACAAGAAGGAAATCAGTCCCTCCTTCCACATCCCAGAAAAGAAAAAAAGATGAACTCACAGGGAAACTTGAGCTCGAGAGGTTCGATGCTGAGGAGTTCTCCCGTACTCATTGTTGAGAAGAGTGAAGCAGGATCAAAAAAAGGGAAGATGAAATCAAAGAGATTATAGAAAAAGAGAATCTGGAAATGAGTTTTGCTTGAGAGCAAGTTTCGCGAACAGATCGAGAAAAGAGAGGAGCAACAATGGCGAACGTGCTGCGGACAGGAGAAGGGAGAAGCAAAACACGTGCCGCACAGACCAAGTAATACTGTTACTAACTCTTTCCCTTTCCTTTCTTTAGCCAATTCTTCATTTTTCATGGGCCTTTGGCCCATTATGCCTCTCCAGCCCATTTTCACTTGGTCCATTGGACTTTTCGTCTTCCTGACCAACTAGAAAAGGTAAAATTACAATTTTAGTCTCAATTCTTAAAAAAAAAAAAAAAAAAAAACAAGAAACTGTTTAAAATAAAAGCACTCATCTTGGTTACATTTTCTCAAAAGTGATTTTACAAAAAAAAAAAAAAAAAAAAAAAAAAGAGTTTAGTTTTCCATTAATTAAAGTGCTTATATTAATTGGTTGTCAAAGTCTCGAAAGTGATTTTTATACCAAAAAAAAAAAATGTTTAGTTTGCCATTAATTAAAGTGTTTATATTAATTGGTTGTCAAAGTTAATTGTTGAAGTTGGTGGACGGAGTTGATAGTTGTAAAGTAGCCGCTAATGGTGATTTTGTCATTGGGTTGGTTGAGGGAGGTGATCATGGGCAACCCATGGGGAAGTGAGGAGCGAAATAGTATGAGGGTGTTTTGGTAATTTTATATATTATGAAAATTAGAGAGATAAATTAACCTTTAAACATTCAATCATCCTTATTCTTCCTTTTTTTTTTTTTTTTTGATAACGTACGAAACAAATCACTGATCTCAAAGATTTATACCAGTTGAGTTGTGTTCATGTTGGTCAAAAATTATTATTTTAATAATTTATTAAAGAATTTCTTTCAAACTAGCTTATTTCACAAACTCAATTTTTTTAAAAGTTATTTTGAGTGGTTGCTAAACATTCCAAAAATATCTTTTTAAAATAAAATATACTTGGAAAATTAAAGCAAACACGTCCTGAATCTATGAACTTCAGAAGTGTTGAATACTTAAACTCTAAAAATTATCTAATGAGTCTTTGAGTTCTTAATTACGTGTCCAATAGTTTCATAAATTAAAATTTGAAAATTTATTAAACATTTTTAACATTTATGATTATATTAAGCACGAAATTGAAAGTTCAAAAACACATTACACACTCTCTAAAAAGCTCAAGAACCAAATAGTCATCACCTTGTAAAAGACTAAAAGTCCAAATATTAATTTTGAAATTGTAAGAAAAATATTAATTTAAATTTGGTAAAAAATAAATTGATGATACTTTTATGGAAATTCTTTATTTGAACTAGTGATTATTATAATGGCTACTCATTTACCTATTTTGCTAAAGAGAACTAAAACGACTGATAACCAATGGCAAGTCATTTAATGGTTCATGATTTCGATTTTCATTGAAAAATGAACTATATATGCAATAATGCAATTACTTAAATGATATATTTACAAATATGTTTATGGTGTAAATCATCTAAATTTTAAGCCAGAATTTGATAATAATTTTATTTTCATTTTTTTTTTCTCCGAAAGTTTTAATTACAAAATACGAGTTAAATTACAAATGTAGTCATGAATTTTAAATTTATTGTTAGAAAATATACTCAAATTCTGACTTTAGCCTGAATAAACTGTGATTTTCATCATGAACATCAGAATCCACCTTTTAAATCAAAGATAAATGATAACTTTTCAACCCTTCATAATAAGTGAAAGTGCCATTGACTAATTAAAAACATTTTACAAAATCTAACCACTAAGAATTTTAAGGAAATCATTAAATTCAATCCGAGCCCCATTGAATTTTAAATGTCTGGAATAATTAATTTATGTGTATCAATTTTGATACACAGGATAATTAATGTTTGGAAATTCAAAATGTGTGTTCAATTTACTTTGTAGAAACTAAAATTAAATAATTACTTAATTAAACACAAGAGATCAATTATTGTAAGGGGTCTTTTTAAATATAAAAAATATTTAAATATATTTACACTTTATAGCAAAAAATTTCAAAATTACAAAAACACTTTTGAAATATTTTGCTATAAAACATAAATATTTCTAGGATTTTCCTATTTATAAGAAATTTCCTTAGTGTAGTCATCAAATAAATTTAGCATTATTTGATCAATAAAAATAATGGGTTATTTTCAAATATAAGAAAATGAATCAAAATATTTATAAATATATCACAATATCAATGTCTATTATCTATGTCATGATAGATACTGATGGTAGTATCTCTTGGCCTAACACGACCTATCACAAATAGATTGTAATATTTTTTTATTATTTGTAAATATTTACAACAGTTTTATCATTTAAAATAATTTTTCCAAAAAAATAATATAAGTGAATACTTTATATTAAACTTTTATTAAACATAATTAATTGATTTAAATTACTACAAATAATTAAATTATAATAAATTAATTAAAATATTGATAATCATTATCATAATAATAATTTATATTAAATAGTTAAGATAACATAAAATATTAATTATAAAGATATTAATTGAAATTTATTAAGTCTAATTAAATAGGAAAATCCCAAAAATATTTATACTTTATAGCAAAAAATTTCGAAAGTATTTTGTACTTTTGGAATTTTTTACTATAAAGTGTAACTATTTTTAAATATTTTTTATATTTAAAAAGACTTCTACAATTAATTAAAATTAATAATAATAAGTAATAGATACTAATTTATTAATTAATTAAGTTATATTGTTATCGATCATCTTTCCGATATAAGAATCTCACACTTTTACAGTGTATTAAAAACTCATGTTAGATGAGTTTTGAAATTATCTAAATAATAATATCCCTCATTTTAAAAGCTGAAATTTTGTAAAAAAAACAAGAATATTAAATATCTGCATGTGAAAATATATAAAACAAACATGCTCCAAAAGAAAAAGATTCAAACTACTAACTGCTTTCAAAAGAAGCATTTGTTTTCCAGAATAATTTTGTAGAATACTTCCCCTAAAACCATTATTCCCAAGAATTATACCAAACTCGCACTACCTGGAAACTAAATATTCTCCCAAGGGAGAAAATATGAGCAATTGTACATTGATTACTCATTTACACATTCATCTTTTACTTCTCATTCCATTGAAACAATAATAAAAAATAATAATAGAAAGAATCTTGATAATTTTAGGCCAGCCATTTGTCCCTTTCCTGAATCAGAAGCAATAAAAACAAAGCCTTTCTTCCAGTGAATACTAAAAATGAACAATTCCTGTAGAGATTGACACAACTTTGAATCAATGAAATAATACAGTCATAATAGATGCCTCAATTTTGGTTGGACGTATCAAACTTTTCTGCTCTTTATAACAGTGAACAATCATAAAGGATACATACTGGCTGCAGCTGAAGTGATCTGGTGTGTGAGTTAGGGCTTTATTTTCTCCAACAACTTCTCAGCTTCAATGAATCCGATCGATCCCAATGATAAATATTTTACGAACTTCCACCTGTTTGCGCCCCCGTTTTGGTTTAGAGTTTTGTTGTTGAAATAAACAGTATCAATTGGACATTTCTTGAAGCGCTATCCTAAGCATTTGTTAATAATGTGAAAGGTGAAAAACTGGTTACCTGGGTGTGTAAGGCAGAGCAAAACAATGGAGATGTAGGTGATTGACACTGTTCATTGGTGGCTGATGGAAGCCAAATCTTACAGAGAAAGAAAAGAGAAGCATCAATTTAGAATCATGCTGCTCTGAAGTAAAAGATAAGAACTAAAAGTTAAGTTGAAATCAGAACTGTGAAGCGTTTAGTATTTCATTTCATTTATAAAACAAAAGTTTAAATACAATTGGCTCTTTTTGATCTTTGTGCTTTCAACTTTTGTTGATTTTAGTCTATTTCAAAACGTGACAATTTTCCATCTCTACTTGTAAAATTTTAAAACAAATTTTATTCACAATGGAAACCCTTTAATGCAAATGTATGGCTATAGTTTAAGAAAGTTGGTGAATAGAATGGCATGCTAAAATTTTGATAGAAGTAAATGATTTAAAAATAAAAGTGAAGGAACTAAATTGTTCGATTTTTAAAAGTACAAGGAGCAAAATAGACATTTTGAAAGTATAAGGACTAAAATGGACAAAAGCCGAAAATACAAAGACCAAAATAATATTTAAACCTAAAATGGAATATACAAAGAAAAACCCCGAAAACCAACCGTATTACAAATCTCTTTACCCTGATGGGTTGGCCCTAGTAGTGCAAGGACTTGGTATATTTGGAAATACCTTCAAGATCCAGATTCAAGTTCTACATGAAAAAGCTTAATGACTTAAGAGTCTGATTGTCTTCTAGAGTTGGCTTGAGGACGGAAATGCCTCCTCAAGAACAAGTGGGTTTATATTTCATATCATCGTTGTTCCTATCTATTTCTTGGGAGACTGTTCTATAACCTTTTTATCAAATTTCCAAAAGAAAACCCCAAATGAATTTAGGTAAACACTTTAGTCTATAACGGCCAACCGTTAAGGAGAAATAATGCATTCAACACCAATTCAAGCCTGCCAACAAGGAATTTGGCTAAAACTTCAAAAAGAGAATGAGACTTCATGAGACAAAAATCGAATCCAACCATCAAATCAGACTTTTTTTGGAAAGAATCAAACGTATGCCGATAAACACACACGATGGGCTCACTAGATCAGTCTCACTGACAAGTTGATTTTGTATTTGAGCAGCTGAGGGCCGGATAGAACCCGAACAAAATTACTACAAGGTACTGTAATATTAAATAAGAACTTACAAGATAGACTAAGTAATTTAAGAAACTTGAGCCCTCTCTTTCTGATCATTCAAGCTCTAAAGCCCTAAATTGAATCCATGCCTAACTTCCTCCATCTCCGCCCTTGCTATTTATAACAAATTAGCACAACCACATCTCTAGTCAATTACTAATATACTCTTTAAATTCTAGTAATATTCCTAATCTTATCCTAATGCCATTCCTATAACAATTCCCTTTTAAAGAAATCCAAATCAGAACAATTCAACTCTGGAAGTTCATTACAGCCGAAGTTTCTCAAAGTCATCCACACCTCTTCACCTTGGAAAGAAACCTCTGGTTGTCATTACCTGTTATGCTCAATCAGATTCCAAGAAATGCCTGGAAACTATGTAAAAGAAAACTACTGCAAATCTCTTCAAGTATCTATCCTACATCCCTTCTGCCAATCAGAAAGGCCATCCATCTCTGATACTCCATCATCCCATCTAGGAAATGAAGCTCTATAAGTAAGATATCTTTTCACATTGGACGAAGTTTGTAGTACAACTTGAAAAACAAAACCCGCAGGAATTCACAACTATGGTACATCATTCATCATTAGAAAGAACTAAGTTGCTACCAGGCATCAAGTCCCTAAAGTAGCTTGTTAGGAGATTGGTTTTCAAACACTACTAAAATTTTTCACGATGAATGACCAAGACCATCAGCTAGTGCAAATATTAACAAATTTTTATAAGTTTCCAAAATAATATGTCACAGGCACAAACTAGCCCTATATATAATATTATAAACCAAAAGGCAAATTGCAAAAACCACCCCCGAAGTATAGTGGTAGTTGCAATTATGCCCTTAAATTTTCAATTGTAAAAATTGGGCCCCTAAACTTCTACAAGTATTAAAATTGGACCCTCTACTTACAATAATTGTATAAATTGGACCCAATGATAAAAATTGAACTTTCAAACTTACACAAATGTTACAATTTATACAATTATGTATATTTGAAAATCCAATTTGACACAATTTTAACATTTATATAATTTTGAGGGTTCAATTTCTAAAATTGAAAGTTTAAGAGTATAATTGCAACTACCACCATAGAAGCAATTTGCCCTAAACCAAACATATGAAAGGATTGATACATTGTTAATTCATTTAAATTCATGTTTTCTTTAGTTTTACCCTGCTTTAGCACTTGATTGAAGAGTAAAATATAAACACCGTTTTCCTCCTGAAGACTAGCAACGTAAAGGTTTTGAGAAGTGGTTATCATTTAGAGTACCTGTGCTTTAATCGAGGGGAATCTTGGGATAAAAGTGTCTGCCCCACCTCTAACATGTGACTTACTGATGAAAATAACCAAGATAGAAATGAGCAAAGTCATTATCAGAATTGGCAAGCTGACCAAAGATTTAAAAATGCATTCTCTGTGGGAGGCATTAGGAGGATCTAAGTCATTTGCTGTGGACTGCAGGAGTGTCATTTCACAAACTGCCTTTCGGATCATTGGTGGAGTCCTTTTGGGGTTAGTGGGGCTCGTAATAGGGATAGGCATTCTTTGTTGGAGGAGGTGGTTTTGCTCCACCAGGAAGAAGAAGTTTGGGACATTGGTCACTAGACCATTTTGTAATTATGATACCAATCTTTATCCCTTTGGATTGTAGGTTTTTCTTTTCCTCTTTTTTGAAGTGTTGGACTCTTGTTTTTAAGGCTTGTTTTCGGTATTCCTAATGCCAGGTATTCTTTCATTTTTTGAATGAAAGTTCAGTTTCTAATTCTTATTAAACAAAAGAAAACCCTTGTTTTAGAAGGTGTGCCTCTGGTGTTGGTGCAAAGCACCTATATGGCACACCTGGTTTTTTTTTCCTTTGAAAAGAAAGGGAGAAAGTTGTTTGTTTGGATATCTATATCTTTACTATTTTCTGAAAACGTCAGGGCCACTCAGCATTATGCCCCTACTAACTGTCGTGCAGTTTTTTCCCACCCCAAGACTAGCTTTGAGAATGAGAGGGTTAAAAAAGGGAGGTCAAAGGAAGGAGAGAATACGGTAGGGTGAGGGAATTATATTCTGGTTCTTGTGAAGGTTTAATGCTGATAAAAAGATACCAATAGGTTTTATCAAGTTATAACATGTAAATATACCTTTTGATTTTTAAGGACTTGTTCCCTCACCTCATTGCCTCCCCCTTTCACTTTTTTTTAAACAAAAAACCATAAATGAATTGCAATTAATGATTACATTACCGAGTGAGTAATCTTCGGCTCTTCTCTGGAGATTCCTAACTGTGGGAATGTGCTCCTTGGGAATTACCAATAAATGCCTATAAAGTAATAACCCAATGTAAGAATGCTCTGTAAATGTGTCTTTAATTGCAGAAGATCAGTTGCAACTAACATTTTTGTGGTGGAAAGTCTTAATGCAACCTAGTACAATATAATTACTAGCAAAAAGAACAATAGAAAGAAATAAGATGGCCAATTTCATGTAAATGATTCGTAACTGAAGAAACAAGAACGATTGAAAAATGGCAGTCAAAATCAAAAGATTGACAACAAACCGACTATTTCTTTGTTTCTTAGTAAGTCGTGCGTATATCTCTTTCTAGACTCTCCAAAATTCATAATGGCAATTGACACTCACCATTTAGTGGCCTTATAGAGGCCATCCTCAGCACCTTCGAGATGACAACTCACGAAGGTCATAGATGGCCACTCTCGATGGCCATTCAGAACCTACTACAAACATGTCATAGATGTTAAAAACCAACAAAGTACAAAGGAAAAACGAAAGGGAGAGTATTTAAAAGACTATGATTGAAAGAAGCGAACAATAGCCCCTGAACTCAGCAGATTATCATCGAGGACTTCAATTCACAATCACATCCAATATAATGTACATTGTGAACTAGATCACAACAATGGAAATATTTTGAGGCAGTTCAAAACTTAAAATGTGGAAGACCCTTATGAAAATAAATCCTTTTGCTCACGCATCCAAAACATGGCTTCTTTCTAAATTTTTCCTGCCGCCATTGCTATGCAGGTTTAGATGTGGATTGTACATTGAATATCAAGCAATCAACGAAATGGGTTTACAACAGTAGAATAATTTTTCCTAAAGAAGCTAAACAAATGCAGAAATGAAGATGAAATTGACACAGAAGTATTTTAGAAGCCTCATATCGATAGCAAAACTGAATTAAACCCTAGAAAAGAAAAAGGATTCATTCTATAGATTAAGAGGTTCAAAATACCTGACAGCAGAAGGGTTTATATCTTCAAAAGCAACAACTCTCTCATCCTGCAGAACCCATATATTTAATCAGAGACCCTTCATTCAATCGCCAGTATAAGAGAAGAAGAAACACAGAAAAATGGCTTTATCAGAGAAACGAAAGGAGCAGACAAAATGAAGAAGGTTATTGGCTGTAGAATTAGAAGCTTTCTGGCAGAAAATACAAGATGAAACTGTTGCTGCCATTTTTCTTTTCACAAACTTCTCCGACCAATTTCCCTATTTGCCTCCGAGCTTCTTGATTGGGTATGTATGGCGCTCGAGCAAATTAGCTTTGCCTAAATTAAATCCGATTAATTAAGATGAAAATCAATTATTAATAAACGGGATAAACGGCCTCAAATAAATAAATAAATAAAAGAATAATGGTATGAATCGAATAGTCCAAAATATTAAGTTGAAATGAGATTTGACCTAATGTTGAAATTTTAAGATTTTTGTTCTTTTACTTGCATTAGATCTGAGTGAAATTACCATTTGGGAGTGGAGTGGTGTGGCGACCCATCTCCTTCGTCTTCTTGTCTTGAGAAGTCTTCCAGATTTTAGATAGATAAGCGAAAGTTAAAATTTATTGTTGAAAATTTTCTAATGATCTTACTCCCACCTTGTGTGACCTTCTTTTTAAAGAGAGAATCTGTGCAATGATATATGCTTTGAGAAGGGAGTGCCTGAGCTTACCATTCTGGAGAGCTCGATTGAAGTCCATATTCATGATATTGTGGGTAAGGGTAGAGGTCTCAGGGGGTGTATGTGCTTTATCCACGTCGGACTTTTCCTCTTCCAACAACATCTGTCCTCGTTCATTTATGCTGAATGTGAGTTGTTGGAAGCTAAATATTGATGTGGCCTAGTTTGAAGAGAAAGGTTCAGGTGGGCTCAATGGATTATTTGTGATTATATTAGTCGGTCGATCTTAGGGATGTAAGAGTTTTAGCAAGGATTGGAGTGTTGATATTTTGAAGGGCGAAACTATTTTGGAAGATCTAACCATGGTCGAGTGTGAGTGTCTGGGACCAATCTAAGGTGGATTCTGATGCTTTGGAAGTTATTAATATGTAGAATAGAAAGGAGAGCTCTTTTAAGTGATATCAAGGTCCCAGTGAGAACATCATTTTTATTGCAAACTCTATTAATATCTCTTATTTTTATCACATCTTCGAAGAGGAGATAAAACAACTCATGCTGTTGCAACTTTGATCTGTAAGGTTGTTCTTTGTTCCGTAAGATGTCCGTGTACTTTCCCTCTCATTCATTATAAGAAAGTGAAGGAGTAGTTGGTTAGGTTTCTCTTACGGCAAAATGTGAACTTTATTTCTTAATTAATTTTATGTTATTTATAAATTATATAATTCCAATTTGGGCGCCGCTTCTGCAGCTAAAATTTCTAAATGACCATGATCTTTAAATTCCTCCGTCTCTCATGGCTACTTCTCTAGTGCCCAGATCCTTGTTTCGCATTCTTCATCTTGTTACCACAAGCCCCTTTACTTTGGCCGCTCAATCGTTCAATCCCTTCAAGTTCTGTGCAGCTCGAGCTATGAGTTCTGAGTCAACTCAGTGCCTTTTTCAGTTGAAGTTTGATCCACTTACCGGCAACTCGGAGTGGGTAGTCATCGAAGAAGAGGTTGAAGGAGTTTCAGAGAATTCCCAGAAACCCCTTTTGGCCACAACTTCATATTTGGATATGCTCAATGATTCCACTAGAAACAGAGCGTTTCGCGAAGCCATTGACAAGACTATATCAAAGCCTTGCCGTGTTCTTGATATTGGGTACTTTTTTTAGTCCTGTTTTGAGACTTCTTGCTTTGAAAACGATGAAGAGAAGACGACGGTCCTATTGAAGTTACTGTTTTATGCTCTTGGGTGCTTGTGCGTTTTTCAGTTGATCAAATTTTGTTGTATCTTTTATGAATTTTGATTTTGGAAATGGTTGCTCAGGCTGCAAATGGTTTTTATAGGTGTACTGACTTTGTGGTTAATCTACTATTTCCAGTGCTGGAACTGGTTTGTTATCAATGATGGCTGCACGAGCAATGGACTCGGTCATGGGTGATTCCAAGGGAATGGTTACGGCTTGTGAATCTTATCTTCCAATGGTGAAATTGATGAGGAAAGTCTTGCGTCTTAATGGGATGGAAAGGAAAGTAAAAATTATTAACAAACGCTCTGATGAACTTCAGTTTGGTGCTGATATTACTTCTCGAGCTGATGCCCTTGTGAGTATTCAAATGGTCTTCAACTTTTTTTGGAGAACCCTGTAAACTACAAGATATTCAAAATCAAACATTTGTGGGTAATTATTAGAGGGTGAATAAACAAAGACATTTTGAGTTGTTAAGACTCAAGAAGAAGACAAACAGAAAATTTTGAGTTGTTTCTCACTATCTTGGGTTGTTTCTTCTTCTCTTGTTTGTTTACTCAGTCTTTTTGTCGAGTTTCTTGTCTACTAAAATGTCATTAATATATAGGATATCTTTCAATACAGCTGATCGAAATAAATAGTTTCTTGGACTTTCCTTTGTGAATTCTGAATATTCCAGTGATTGAATCTGCCAAATAATTGAAGGTTAGTGAGATTTTGGACTCAGAACTGTTAGGTGAGGGGCTTATACCGACCTTACAACATGCATATGACAAGCTTTTAGTGGAAAATCCACTGACTGTGCCATACAGAGCAACCATATACGGCCAGGTATTTAAAAAGCCCTTCATTACTACCAAACCTGTCATATTTTTTGTATGGAAGTTTCATTTTCTTCTGAACTTCATATTGTTATGGGTCAAACCATGCAGTATGGGACCTTTTGTATTCATTTCACCATATCAACGAAATGGTTTTTGTTTCCTATCAGTTTGTGTATATATATGTGTGCGCATGCATGTGTGTATGTATGCATGCATGTATGCAGTATGGGACTTGACTGCATTTGCAGTTTCCTTAAACAGTAATGATAACTGTTTCATTGTACAAGGACAAAAGTGATAATATCAAGATTTCAGATTTATCTCTGTTGACTGCATGCATCCGACGGGCTGTGATTGAATGGACTGCAAATCAATAAGTTGATAAAAATACCGTTTTACATTGTTGAAAGTGAGAAGTAGTTCCAAATCCAAAAATTAAGAATCTCTCTCTGTCATTCTCAGCTGGTTGAGAGCACATACTTGTGGAAGCTTCATGATTTATGTAACAACGAAGCAAATGCATGTGATAGCATCCATCTTGCTCCAGTAGGGATGGATCCTATTGTATGTATCAAGCCACAGCAATATGCAATGCATTGTGATGCGATTGCCAATGAAATAAAGCTGGTAATGACCTAAAATTTTGACTTGATTCTCATGATCTTCAAGTGGTTTTATTACTATTTGTTTCAGGGCTTATCCAGCTCTCAGAACCCTTCAGAGTTTTTGAATTTGATTTTTGGAAACGTCCAGAGAGTCATGCTGAAAATGAGTTGCGCATCAAGGCAACTGACAGTGGTAGAGTTCATGCTATAGTGTCATGGTAACCACTTCGTTGTTAATTTGTGATCTATGTTTTCTGCCAAACTTCTTTGACCGAACCACTGCAATTGATTTCTAATATGTGTCTGTAGGTGGATGCTGCAGCTCGATCGTGAAGGAACAGTCTTTTATTCCACTGCCCCAAAGTGGATAAGTCCACCTTTCAATGTAGGTGAGTCATAGACAAGTCATGAGACACACCTTCCTTTGGTATGGTGCCATTTAATTCTACTATGGCCTAAAATCATAGACTTCTTTTTGCTATTCAATTATTCTCGTGTAAAATCAATGTTCCATACTTCGACAGGAGCTGGTGACTGGTGTGACCATTGGAAACAGTGTGTTTGGTTTATCCCAGGCAACGGTGTGTCGATATCCAAGGAAGAAGAAGTTCATTTATATGCTTCTCATAATGATACTACATTCTCATATCATCTGAAGGCTCAAATTCCTGGAGGTGAGGTTTTGCAGCATGGCGTTGATGCTGAGAGTTTTAAACTCATATTGTCACCAGAAAGAATTGCGGTTTATGGAGATAGAGAATGGAGGACTGCAATGTTAACGGCAATAACAAATGTGGTATGATACCCTTTTTACCCCTCCCTTTTTTCTCCCCATTTCTTAAGCACATAGCACATTAATTTGTGCAATATGTTTGCATACCTCCTTATACTTGAACTCTACTATCTGCTGAACCAATTGTTGTCGTCATCTTTGAAATCTTTGTAGTTGCAGGGAAGAGCTTCCTCTGCATGCATGATTGCAGATGATAGTGTTTTCTTAACACTTATGGTTGCTTGCTTTTTGAAAACAACGCTTGTTTTGTCATTGTTTCCTGGGATTCGAGAAAAGGGTGCCAAGTATTTGCAGGCTGTTTCTCATGCAAATGGTATCTGTACGGATAGTATAAAAGTTATTGAAAAGAGGAAATCATGGTTGACCGTACATGATACATTTGAGAAAAAGGTGATATATTTACTGACCCACCTCGCATTCCCCACTTTCATGCACTGCTGCATGCTTCTCTTTATTTAACAGTTCATTGTAATTTAAATATGTTTTAAGGTACTTAGTGTTTGAGTTTGAACCTTTTGCTCCACCTAAGTTCTGCTTACTGATTTTTGTTCAATCTTTAGGTTGACTTGCTTATCAGTGAACCATTCTACTACGGAAATGACAATGCACTCCCATGGCACAACCTGCGGTTTTGGTGAGAAATTTGCTCAGAAATGCAATCTCGTCTATTAGATGTTAGAGAACACAAAGACATGTTATCTAGATACCTATTGGCAATGTTGAGTACATGGTTTTCTCTGTGACAGTTTTTACTCAACTCGACGTGTTTAGATCCAAATTACATCTTTAAACTGCAATATTGCAACCATTTTGGCAAAAGAATTTTTTTTGCCCCCTCCCCCCCAAAATCTCTATGCAGTTCCTAAACGAGATGCACAACTTTCTAATCTATTAGGACATACAAAATAATTCACCATAACTCAAAGGCACAAGTTGCTACTGGCTGTTTCCCTGTAGAGTTCACCCTTGTTACCAAATCTAAATTCAATTTTTGTCACTGTTGGCTAGTTCCGTCAATTGGCATAACTTCAGTCAAATAAGTTTAGTGTTTAACTTGTCTAAAATGCTTTTCCAGGAAGGATAGAACGATGCTCGATCCGGTCCTGTCTGATGATGTGCTAATAATGCCTAGTAAAGGCATCTTGAGAGCTTGTTTAATGTCATTGCCTGTAAGACCTCTCTTTTCCTTGAAAATGCATGATCCAGGCCAAAGTTGTCTTTGTCACTTGATGGAAATTCTTAGTATGCTTGTTCAATGCCGTTTCAAGGATCTATGGAGCAGCCGTCGTCGATTGGGAACAATTGAAGGTTTTGATCACTCTGTTACAAATGGCACATTGGGAGCTTGTGGACCTGAAGGACAAGAAGGCCCATGTCTGGCTTTCTACATCTGGCAGTGTGGAGAATATGAGGTTAACTTGTTTAAACAAAACATTAACAATAAAAATTTCTTGAAAAGAACAAGAATATCAATGACACTGATATTGGTGCAACTGTCTTGAAAACTTTCAGGAACTCAGTGGGATATTTACATTGATGGAGTTTGATTTCTCGAAACCAATAAGCCCTTGTAGCGGGAAAAGCCAGGTATTGCAATACTTTTCATCCCCATTTTGTCTGGTTTTGGGCTTTTGAGAATATATATTTGTTTTTTTAAATATTCTGTGTTTGAGAAGCAAGCTTCTAATTCTAAATGGCTCATCGAATATCTGAATAAACCCACATTCTTCAATAAATAGAACTGTCTGAATGAAGCGACAATTTTTTTGTTCGTATGTTTCTAAATCCAAATGTTCATGTTGGAAAAGGACAAGAAGAAAATAAAGTTTCTCTTCTGTTTTTGAATTTGAAAGAGGATCAGTAGCCATTGTGAAAAATTCTCTTGGGGCTTTTATCTGAGGAATAGGAAAGTAGAAAGATGTTTTTTTCAGAAAAAAGAAAAAAGAAAAACAGGGACAAAAACCTATCACAATGTGATACCCTCTCCAAACGAACTTGTACAAGCACACACTCAAATATTCTAGGCACTGTTTGATAACTATTTTGTTTTTCATTTTACGTTTTTGAAAATTATACTTGTTTTTTTTTTTCACAATTTTCTGGTGAGCCTTTTACCTTCTTTAAAAACACATTTGAAATCTAAGCCAAATTTTAAAAACAAAATCAAGTTTTCAAGGCTCCGTTTGTTAACCATTTTATTTTTGGTTTTAGGTTTTTGAAAATTAAACTCATTTCCTTTCAATTTCTTACAATGTTTTGCATCTTTCTTAAGTACACGAGTTTAATTCTTAGCCAAATTCCGAAAACTACTTTATTTAGTTTTCAAAATTTGACTTAGTTTTTAAAAACATTGATAAAAAGTAGATAACAAAACAAGAAATTTAGAGGTGGAATGAATGTTTATAGGCTTAATTTTCAAAAACTAAAAATAAAAAACCAAATGGTTACGAAATGGGGTTTAAGTTTTCAAATTTTGGCTTGGTTCATGAAAATGTTTTTGAGTAGATAATAAAGCAAGGAAGCTATAGCAGGACAGTAGTAGTGCTAGAAGTTTAATTCTCAAATAATAGAAAAAAAGAAGTTATCAATTGGGGGTCTAATAATTTAAAATTCTTATTGTCTAGTCTTGAGTAAACAAAAAGCCTATTTGAGACGTAGTATGATGTGCCACGAGTGTAATAATACAAGGAAAATATACCCTCAAGATGCCCTAGTTATCATATAGACCCCAATTTTCTTACCACTATCTCAAGGTATAATTATAGGTAGCAATCTTGTTAGATGATATATAATTAAATTTATCTTCATCCAAAAGTTTAAGTTTTTTGGTCAATTGATGATTTAAGATGGTATCGAAGTAGGTGGTCCAGGAAGGTTATGTGTTCAAACCCCTGCAATGTGATTTCCTCTCCAATTAATATTTGATTTCCACTTGTTGGGTTTTCTTCATATTTCGAGCTCACAAGTGAGGAGTATTAGATGATATTAAATGTGCCTTCACCTATCTGCCTAAGCTTTTGAGTCAATTGGTGATTTACGATAGTATCAGAGCAGATTGGTTTAGGATATCCTGTGTTCAAACCCTTGCATTGATGTTTCCTCCGCAATTAAATATATATGATCTAACAAATCTCAACTTCAAGCCTGATAAACCATACAAATCCTGAGGAATAGGACCATACTCCATTGATATATAATCAACATTGACCTTTCTCTTTCAGGTTAAGGTATCCAAGGCTGGAATATGTCATGGAATTGTACTGTGGATTGATTGGGTAATAGATTCAAAGAATTCCATTGTCATATCCACAGGCCCAGGTACTAGCCTTCAATCTCTAAGAAATTCTGATACTGACATTGTTTGCTGGTGATTTAACTCCTCATTTCATGTCATAACTCCTCATTTCATGTCATAAACTGATTCAGATAAAAGATACTGGAAACAAGGAGTTAAGCTTCTTGCCAAACCCGTGGCAATTGGAACTCGAGCTTCGGGTGAGGACACCGAATCCTGCTCTGCTGCCATCGAAGCATCCTTTGATCCATCAACGGGTGAACTCGACATACGACATTCTTTTTTGTAATACAGTAAAACTTTTGGTTCTCGATCTCTGAATTGCAACTTCTTTGTTCAAGAGGCATGAATCAAGTCAAATCTCATATGATTTTCTTCTTTATTTAGATGAAAGGGTCATTTAGAGCTCCTTACAGTCGGAATATTTGGCATTTTTGGTGATTTAAGATCCGAATTGCAACTTCTTATTTATTTTTAGATTAAGTTGCCTAAATAGGTTGTTATGGTCAGTTGTTTTATTTTAGTTCTCATACTCTTTATAGTTCTCATATGCTCGCATTTATTTTTAGCAAAGTTCGTCTAGGCAAAACAATATATCCTTACAAAAGGGTAAAGGGTGTGAATTCTGTGTGAATTCTTACTTCCACATTTTAAATTAAAAAGTAAATAATTATCTGAATTTTTATAAATAATTAATGACAAAAATAAAATTCAAAGAGAATTATTCTAAAAAATAGGGTTGCTAAATTGTAGATGGAGTACACGAGTTCGACAAATAGTGTACCATATCTACTATTTAGGGGTAAATCGTGTAAATGTCCATGATTGGGTAAATCATGTATTTGGTACATGAGTTACGTTACATGGATAATAGATTTGTCAATTGAATGTCAATTAATGGTGCATGGGGTCATATGCACATCAAAAAATCATGTAAATAATCCACAATTTGTGTGCATATTTCTCCTTGATTTTGAAAGATCTTTTTGGGTTGGTAATTTGAAAATAGATTTTTATTCTACATTTTTATTTCGCGTTTGATTTATTAAAAATATATTTTTCAATGTTAAATAAAAATATTACAATAACAGTCTAGTAAATTTTTGATTAAAAATGGAATCAAAATTTTAATTAAATATGGATTTAGTCCTTAATAAAGATTTAAATTAATTACCTTAACTGAACTTAGTCAATTAGAAAGGGCAAAAATAACCTAATAACATAGAGAAATAGTACTTAAAAAAAAGAAAGAGAAATAATATTTTGAATGAAATAAAGTCTAGATTAGAAAATTTTCTACAAATTAGGTTTTTCTTTTAAAAAAATTAATTACCTTAAATGAATTTAGTAAATTAGAAAGGAAAACCACGACTTAATAAATTCGAAAATTTTTCACAAATGTGAATTTTTTTAAAAAAAACCACAAACCTAGTTGAAAACAATCTAGGAAAATCAACATATCTTACACCATTCTCTCCTTAATTTCCTCGATTTGGTAACAATAACGCACGGTAAGAGATTATGTGAAGGACCCTAAAGCAAGCTATTGAATTTGTCCTAACCAAAAAAAGTCGATCTATCGATTACGTTCATCTCATAAAGATGTTCCTTTTCACTCCTAAATGAAAGCTAAACTAAACAACAATAATACCAGTGAGTGGTATTATTGGACTGATCTTTTGGTGGGAAATATTCTTCATTTTAGATAATGAAACCATTCCATTACTACCAACCCAAAGAAATACAACCTCTCTTAGATATACGGTTTATGCCGGAAAGGTACGAAGTTGGACTAATTTGGAAACATTGGGCAATTTACTTTATACCTACTATTCCGTCTGGTTTTTGGTTTCTAGTCTGATTTTATTAGTAGCCATGATTGGGGCTATAGTACTGACTATGCATAGGACTACTAAGGTGAAAAGACAGGATGTATTCCAATGAAATGCTATTGATTTTGGGAGGACTATAATGAGGATGACGACAGACTCACTCATGATCTACTAAAGGGCAAGTAGCTTGATTGGTTCGAATCCAAGTCGTGAGATGGCAGTGACGGTGAGGAAAAGGCGTAGGTTGGCCTGGCTTTGGCTTGCTCTGGTCATTATGGCGATTGATGATCCTAGTGCAAACAATAAGTCAGAGTCCCAATCCTATATATTAACTAAAGAAACTCGTGTATCGGTAGGGATGACCGGCCCTGCAGGTACCCGCCCCGAATGGTGCAGGAAATCCTCGATCAGACGGGGAGAGAGCAGAGATAATTTTTTTCCCGTTGGCTAAACGGAGACGGGGACAGGGATTATATTCCTCGTCCCCGCCTTGGTTCCCCACCTCACCCCGATGAATATATTATATAATTATATTTTTATAATAATAATTACTTAATCTACATAATATGAGTTTATAATAATTATTACTATTATAATTATTATAATAGTTATTTATTATTATTATTATTATTATATCTATATACTTTTTATAAAAATTGTAGTATAAAAAGTTAGTTATTTTCTAATTTTCATTTCAATTTTTTCGGACTTTAAAACATTTCTAAATTGTTTTAACATTTAAGACTTCCTACCTCAAGTCATAAATATTGTAGTACTTAAATGGAAAACTTAACTATGATATTGTAATATTTAAATTCTAACTTTTAGAACTTATAGGATTAACTTATATTTTTACACATATAATAGCATTGTTTTTATAATGAATTTTTAGACTATTTTCTTTGAATGAAAATTTATTAGAAATAACCCATTTAATATATATAATTTTATTTGGTTGAGAATAAACGAAATTGCTAAAAATAAATATATTAAAAAAATAAACAAGGAACCCGATCCCCGTGAATTCCCTATGAGGAATCCCCACGTGAATTTCACATAGACGGGGAATGAAATAGGGGGCAGGGATGGGAACGGGGAAGCCTTCCCCGTTGCGTTTCCGCCCCACCCTGTAGACATCTTTATGTATCGGGTACACGATTTAGTGACAAGTTGATGCTGATTTGGAGGATTGAAACTCATGTATGATGTACCCGACTTTCAACTACCCTATTTTTTCAATAATTTGTGTTTCTACCTTATATCTGAAATTTCTTTTTATATTTACGTTACTTTTTAAAATAATTAATCAAAAAAACATGTGCATATGCATGTGAAAATCATGTATTTTTTTCTTAAAAAAAAGAAAATAGTATAGTTTAATTTAAAATTTTTTAAAATAGTAGTTTTTAGCATGTAATAAATAAAATATTACATTATTTTTTCTAATTACTATAAGCTTTTAGATTTTAGAATAAAATGTATATAATAAACATATACCTTTTAATTTTTTTCAGCAAATAAATATTTGACATTAAAATATATTATATAATTAAAATAGAATTTTTAAAAATTGATTTTAAAAAAGTGATCAAAATTTGAAAGATGTGATAAATTTTTGGAAAAGATAAAATCTTTGACTGAAAAAATATGTCAACATAAATTTGACAAAAGCATCTTTTCTACAATTATGTAATTTAATTTTTACAATTATGTAAGCTTAGAGTTTTATTGTCTCATTAATATTGTAATTGCACAATCAATGTATTTTAAGTTGATATATATACAATTTATCCACTTTTCTATTTTAATGATGTAGCTATAGGACAAAATATATGAATGAAATAATGTGGATAATATAAGAGTTTTTCCTCAAGTCAATAAAAGGGATGTATGTTTCTCATTTGGCATTTATAAAGGTTTCAACAAATCATCTGAGGGTGAAATATATAATTATTAAATGTGAGGATAATTAAAGTAGTTACTTTTTTTCCAAATTTTTTTTTTAGATTTTTTGTTTTAAATTATGCAAAATTTTAATTGTTTGAAAAAAGATAGCATTATACAAATCGTTATTTTAGTAAAAATATTTTATGCTATAATTTAAAATGGTAAAATAGATATTTCATATATAATATTTTTAGTAAAAAAAAATTTTTCTCTATAGCTTATAAAATATTAAATTTAGAATTTAGGCCAATATTTATTTTTTGGAAAAAAAACTTATTATTATTATTATTATTTTCAATAAACAAAATAAATATCAATTATATTTTATTTTTTAAAAAAATATATGATAAGTTGCCATTCTTCTTCAATAAAACTTCATGAACTAAAATTTCAAACAAACTTTTATCTACAGAATAAATCTAAGAAAAAAATTGAAGAATTTGTTTCTTTAATACAATAACTACGCGGTTGGGGATTGAACCTCCAACTTATAGAAGATTAATACCACTAAGTCAAACTTACTTTGAATGAAGAAATTTGTTAATTAAAAGAACTTTTAAAATTTTCATTTTTAAATTAACTATGTAAAATCTTTACCTTTTTTTAGGGGAAAAAAAAAAGAAGAAGAAAATTTGTTCTACTATTGATCTTTGTCCCTTTTGAATGTTACTTAATATAAGGAGAATATATATGAAGTTAAGGATTAAAAATATGTTAACTAAAGAATTATGTGAATTTTATATAAAATAAATCTTAAACTAAAAAAAAAATCTGCAGTCAAACTATATATAATTATTACAGATTCAAGAAACATCTTTTAATAGATTATAAGTATTAAAGTAAGGATAACTGAAATGAATAGTTATTTTTTTAAAATAATTTTTAGATTCTCCTTTTTTTTTATGCAATATTATATTTTTATACCAATTAAATCTTAGAAAAATAGTCTTTCTAAAAATAATAATAATAATAATAAAATAGTTACTTTTTCTTTCCAAATACATTTTAGATTTTCCGTTTACAAATTTTGTAAAATTACTAATTTCTAAAAATAAAGATATTATCATTTCTTTTAACAAATATAATACAATTATAGTTAACCTCTTTTTCAAATACTTTTCTCGAATATCTATTTTAAATTATTCTTTTATTATTTGACGAAGATATTATCACACAAGATGGTGGATTTAGAACTTAAAGATTGACCTAAAAAGCTCTCTATGAAATCACTAATTTGCAAAATTCCACTACCATTAACATTTTGTACAGAATGTTGCTTGCTTCTCCCAAGTTTTGATTCGAATAGTAAGTTGAAACAAAATAAACCAAAAAAAAAAAAAAGAAAAGAAAAAAAAAGAAAGAAAGAAAGAAAGAAACAAACAACTTGAAATTGTTGCTTTGGAATTCAATATTTTCTGAAAACTTAAATATTTGAACTTCCTCATTCACATCTATTGGTAGGGATATTTCCCTTCAAAATTGCCTTAAATATTTTATAAAAAAAAAACTCTAAATATAAATATTAACAAATCATAGATACTTTTACCTTTTTGCCATAATGAGTTGGATGCTAGAAAATCTTTTCTGACTATATTAAATCTGTTATTAAATAAAAATTGTTAAACTAATAATAGAAAAACTTGAATGTAAGAACTCGAACAAAATAACAATCAATCCCTTACTCAACACTTGGTAAATTGTTAACAATATTGTGAATCTGTCACTTCTCCACACCTACAAAATATAAGTCACAAAAAGTTATCCAATTAACCAAAGTAAAAATTCCACTATCGTTTATCTCCACAAAGTAATTTAAACAAACATAAAAGAATTTATTGAACTTACTCAATAACATTTATTGGCCCAGATATTTCCTTTGAAACTTTTTTTTGTCTTCAAAAAATTTATTAAAAAAAAAACCCCAAATATGAATATTAACAAATCAATATAGATATTCTAGAAAATCTTATCCAACTATATGCCTTTCTACGAAGAATTTGTAATCAAATAAAAATTGTTAAACTAAAAACAGAAAAACGTGCATCTAAGAACCTGAACAAAACAATAACTAATTCCTTACGCCAACACTTTGTAAAACAATGTCGTGGATCCATCGCCTCTCAACAACTACAAAATGTAAGTCAGAAAAAATTGTCCACTACCATTTCTTTAGAAAATTAACTGAACAAACATAAAAGAGAGGAAAAAAGAATCTAAAATTGTTGTTTTGGACTTCAACCTTAATTTTGAAATTGTTGCTTAAGAACAACATTCGACAAAAACTGAATTTTGTGAAGAGTTAAATAAATAAATAAGTAGGCTAGAGCGGTTGTTGTAGAAGGAGTGAAGTCTCTTTATAGAGAGGTATTGTGATGAAAGATTTCGATTGGTGAGGTGTTTGCCATAAGATTTTAACGAAGAGATACAATAGGGATAAAATAGGAATTTTAAAAAATTTAAGGACAAAAAAGAAAGGAAAAAATTCTCCTCTTATTGTCCCTTTTAATGTAGTGTAGTTTTTTTGAACCACCATAAACATGTCATTTTTTTTTCAAAAACTCCATTATTTAAGAACTTAATTCTCTACCTTGTGATAACAAAGCAATAATATTTAGAGTTTTTAATAAATGAAAATTTAAACATTTGTTTGAGATTTTAGTGTCTAACATCCGTTGTGGATGGTATAATTGTTGTCGTAATGATATCATCACTTGCCCCTCAGGACGATCAAGTTGCAACGACACTCCTCTTCACAGGATTTGAGTTCCGTTCTTTCCCTTTTTTTAAGCAACGACACACCAACGTTGAAAATTTAAGTGTGCGTGTAATTCATATATATAACTTTAAAAAACAGATATTATTTCATAGATATAGATATTAAATATCTAGATTTTACATGTATGAGATAATTAATCCTTATAAGTTAAATGAATGTGTTTGATTTACCAATTTTGTATATAAAATCAAAACTAAATAATTATTTAATCAAAAGTAAAAGAACAAGTAATATAGTCATGATTAAATTTAACTATTTAATATACTGTTATCATGATTAATTATTTAATCAATTAAAATATTTTTAAATTAAACATTATTTAAATTATTTTATTTAAAATTAATAAATTAATTAAAATATTAATAATAAAATTTTATATTAAATAGTTAAGAAAACATAAGATATGAATGGTAAATGTATTATTTGAAATTTATTAAGTCTAAATAATATATTTATTTTTTAATAATTAATTAATCCGATTTTATCTATCTCCAGTATAAAAATCTAGGGGTGTACACGAGTTGAGTTGGGTTGAAGGTGTTTTTAGGACCAACTCGAAAATTCGGGTTGGTTGGGTTGACAATCCAAATGATCCAAATAAAGTCTCCAACTCAACCCTTAAAATTCGGCTTGGGTTGTCGGGTTATGAATTATTTTTCCTTTTTAATTAAAAGTATGTAAATTTATATAAACATATGACTAATAACTAAAATCTCATAAAATTCAAATGCTAAATACCAAATATTATGATGTTTATTACAAACATTAAACAAACAAATATCATAACAATTTGAAAAGAAAAAATATTAAAAAAATCACAAAGTAATTAATGCAAAGTAATCAAACTTTAAACAAAGATGTACATATATTATTAATATATATGAAATTCGAATTGGTTTGGGTCAACCTAAATATTTTTTAGCCAACTCAACTCACCCAATCCAACCCAAGAACAAAACTAACCCAAATTAACCCTTACATTTTGGGTTAGGTAGTCTGGATTATTCGAGTAATTTGAACACTCTATAAAAATCCTACAAATATGAGGTATTAAAAAATCCATGTCACATAAGTTTTAAAGTTCCATAGATAATAATATCCTAGGTTTTAAAAAGTGAAATCCTATAAAATAAACACAGATATTAAATGCCTTTGAAATTTTATGACAATATTTGTAAAACAAATAGACCCTTGCAAGCATTTTTCATTGTATATGCATAAGTCAAATAAGAAGTTCATCAATGAGCTCTTTAAATAAAATGAGGATGATTACCATGGTTTCTTGAGAGCAATCTCAATGGTCAATGTTTTGTTCTTAACAATCCTAACTACTTAAAAGAATCACATCCTTTGATTCCAACCATCATAAACATTCCAAGTTATAATCTTTTATCATCCAAGTAATTGTAGAGTTTTTATTTGGTTAATATACACACATATATACATATAATATGCCTTTGAATTTTGTTCTTTTGAATTAAAAATACCAATAAACTTTCAAAAATTTGTACCCTTAAGCTTTTAAAAAGAGTTCAAAAATACCAATTACTTTTAATTTTGGATGAAAATTGTTGATACTTTATTTTAAAAATACTCTTGAACTTTCAAAAGTTCAAAAATACCCTCAAGCCCAAAAAAATATTTTTAAAAAATACTCATAAACTTAAAAAAATATTTTTAAAAAATACTCATAAACTTAAAAAAAAAAAAAAAAAAAAAAAAAAAAAAAAAAAAGATAAAAAATACTCCAATGTTAGTATATGAACAAAAATGGTGGTTAATACTTTTAGATTTTCAAAAGTTATATTGGTATCCTTACCTTTAAAAAAAATATCATGATCATTAAAGGTCCCATTTATATGTACCTCATCACCTCCATCTTCCATTTCCTCTTTCTCCTACTTCAATCTATGACCTAAAACTTCTCTATTCCCCGTGACCCTCTCTCTTTTCTTTATTACCCTTTTATTCTGCTTCTTCATTTCCTCTGTCCCTCAATTCTCTTCTAGTTACTTATTTTGTTGCTTCATGTTAGTTGTTTGACCTTTGTTGACTTCAATGAAGTTATATAGATTACAACAAGAAGAAAACAATGGAACCACCAAGGAATCTTAGGGCTTAAATACTTTAACAAGGTTATATGCATTAGTAATTGAGTGTGTATTAATGCGTTTGAATTTAACACACAAAAAGAGAGATATATTGAGCATTATAGATAAGTTGAGATTTGGATCATTATTGTGTGGACAACTCATTGGAGAATAAAAAAAGGAAACATGTACATTATCAAATTTATAATGATAAGACTTTGTTGGTTCTTTTTGCGATTCAAATTAATCTATTTATTGTGATTAGTTAAGAAGATTCACCGTGATCAAAGATGATATTTCTTGATCAATCCTTTTTGTATTTAGCTATTTATTGTTTTGTTAAATTTTAAGAGAGATTTTGATTTTGAAATTTTATAAGATTTTGCATGATTTTTTCTTTAATTTATTTATTTTTTGTTTATATGTGGTTGTTGAGAATTAAAGTGGTGTAAGAATTGGACAAATAAGTAAAAAATGAGAGTATTTATACAAAAAAAAATGATGGCCTCGAAATAGGTTGTTTTAAAATTGATTCTTTTTCAACTCAAATTAAATTAAAATAAAATGATCACTATACTAATAGTATGAACATTTCTAAACTTTTTTTTATTGAAGGGTTAAAAGTATTAATGCAACTTTTGAAAGTTTAAGGATATTTTGAAACAAGGTACTTAATAGTTTTCGTTTATATATTAATAAGGGTATATTTTCTTTTAAAAGTTTACGGGTATTATTAAAACTTGAAAGCTCGATATTTTCTAAACAAAAACAAAGTACTAACTCTTTTCATTCAAAATCAATTTTAATACTACTTTTAACCTTTTTCTTTTTTAGTTTAAGAGTGTTATTGAGATTTTTTAAAGTTCAAAGATATCCTTGACACAAAATATAAAGTTGATACAATTTTTTAGAAATTCTATTAAGCCCAAATAAAAATATGCATTGCATCTGTTCCATATTAAAGATGACGTGTTAAACAAGGGCGTGATCTGTTTTGTATATATTTACAATAATGTTTTTTTCAATGTTCTATTGATATATTCAATTAATCATTAAAAAAATCAAGGTTAAAAGACGTAAAAGTGAGTATTTAGTGAAAAATAATGGTTAAAAGGAAAAATCTTGAAACATAGAAACTAAATTATAACACCTCAAATTTTAAGGATAAAATTGTAACAATATAAAATCTAGGAACTAAATTGAAATCAAATTCAAAATTAAAAAACTAAAAGTATAACATTTTAAAATCTAAAGACTAAATAAAAATTTGAGAGGTTCAATTAAGGTCCATAATAATGATTAATTGACTAAGTCCTAGACAAAGATTAGAAATCTTCATACATTTGTGTTCAAATTTAGTACTACTTTTTATCTCATAAGAGACCGTCATGTTTGCCTCAATATTTCAAAATTGCCCGAAATCTTAATAATGTTAAATCACATTTATTTTAATAAATATTTACCTTTTTCCAAAATACTGCCAAATTATTCCCCTGTTCTTTGTCTTTCTTTTAATATCTTCACGGCAACTTCTATATGTAATTTAAATTTCTTTTACACAATGCATCGATTACTTCATTTCTTACCCAATAGGATTGCTTGTTAATTCATTCAATGTTCTTGGCTCTTATATGAAGAAAAACCATTTTAAAATTGTCAACATTTTTTTATTAAAAAAAAAAAAGCCATAGAGTATAAATGAACTTTTAAAAGTTTTTTTTTTTTTTTTTTACAAAACAACATTTTAAAATTCTTTACATGTCTCTAACTTTATCTTTTACTACTTAATATATATATATATATATTTCCGACTTTGACTATCTTCCTTTAAACGTATCTTTCTCATCTTAACATTTCTTTTTATGACCTATCTCCTTCTAATATTGTGTATAAATATAAAGAATTATCTATCTCTTTCCATTAGATTACATTTTATTGACATTGTTGATATTTCTACGGGGTTTGTATCAACATGAAGGATAAATCAATATTTTTTAAAAAATCCAATAAACATCAAAAAAAAAAAAAAGACACTAACGTGAATAAAATATAAATAATAAACATTTTGACTATTTAAAGCTTAGAATATACCTTTATAAATCGTCAATCTGAAATCTGTAAGCGCATTTTTCTAAGTCTGTCCATTTGTGCCTCGTTAATAAAAGAATTCATACTTTTTTTTTTCAAATTTTTTGTTTTAACAATTTTTTCTAAAATACTAATTGACATTGACATTTTCATAAAATTGAGACCTATACATTTTTTTCGACATCGACATTTTTAATCTTACAATCAACTATAGAAAATATGTCAAATTATGTATGACTTGGTGTATACAACATCAATTTTCATCTCTAAAATAGATCGTTCGACCCGACACCACTCTTACAATTGTTGATGAAAATAAAATTTGAAACTACAACTCATAAAGGAAAGAAAAGAAAAACATCTAACTACTCCAATTATGTTATTGGACAATTTTTATATCCTCTATTATATGCTTTTGTTGTTTTTTCTGAGGTACATGTGTTCCAACGTTAAGAAAATAATAATAATAAAATGTGGGCCCTATGATTGTATGACCATGTTCGGAACATCATTCGACATGACGGTCACATTTATAATATTTTAATATGACCGTTTAACGGATTAAAGGGGAGTTTTGCGAAGTAATTAAAGGTTAAATTACAGCTCTCCCTAAATATTTCAACTTCTCTAAATTCTAAAAATGTCTAATAAATCAATAAAAGCTTTTAATTTTTGTATATCACGAGTTTCTAAACTTTATAACATATCTAACGTGTTCTCAAACTTTTAATTTTGTGTCAAATTAGTTTTTAAATTTTCAATTTTGTATCTGATCGATTCTTGATCTATTCAATATTTTTAAATATTTTATGGATATAATAGACACATAAAATGATAAAATTAGGTTAAAATCATTTTTTGTCCGTAAACTTTCATACAAGTAACAATTTAGTCTTTAAACTTTGCTTCGTAATGATTTAGTCTTGTACTTTTAAATTTGTAATAATTTGGTCCCTAGACTTTAGTATGTAATAATTTAGTCCTTATATTTTTAAATTTGTAACAATTTAGTCCCCGACGTAAATAAATTTATCAAAATTAAATGTCAATTTTGATTATTTAATGATTATATTTTGTATTTTATAAATTATTGAGTTTCTAATTATTTTATTGGTTTATATTTATGCACGATATCTTATTAAATCTTAACATTAAAGTTTAAAATATGGACTAAATTGTTACAAATTTTAAAATATAATGACTAAATTGTTACATAGTAAAATTTAAGGACTAAATTGTTATAAAATTGAAAGTTAGAAGATTAAATCGTTACAATCTAAAGTTCAAGGACTCATTTATTACTTTTACAAAAGTTTAAGGATTAAAAGTAACTTTTAATCCACAAAATTAAAAGTTTAGCCCCTGAAATTTGTTAGTTTGTTGACTAATCATTTTGCTATCCTTGTGGAGAGGATGAGTTTGGAAATCAATTCGCTAGTTGTTTCGATCTTCGACAAGTTTCATCCTTTAATAGTTGACTCTGGATTTGATGGTTCAAGGGAGGTCATTGTGCATACTCTATATTGTAAGGAATCTCATCGAGGATCTGTTTGGATTGATTTGAGAAAAAAAATGTTTTTTAAAAAATTTATTTTTTATTTAAACATTTTTGACAAAAAATTGTTAAAAAAATCTTTTCAAAAACTATTTTGAATGGTTGTTAAACACTCAATTTCTTTCTAAAATAACTTATTTTTTAAATTAAGCACTTGAAAATGCATTCCAAATACACTCTAAGACTTATGGATCATCAGGATCCTATAATGTATTATTCTTTGACTAGTTGATATATTCTGATCATGCTTCATGTTGATTAGGGCTATGAACTTGGTTTGTCTTTGTTTTTTTAATTATCTTTTGTTGTTGTGTATCTGAACTTGTGATCGTGAGGTTTTCCATGATCTTATACCTCCTTTTAAGGTTAAAAAATTACAATAGTTCATATGGGAGAGTTGTCACTATAATCAAGGTTTAAAATGTCGATGTCGACTTTCTTTTTAAAAAATTGTTGATATGGATGGAAATATCAAGATCTCAACTTTCAATTTTACGAAAATGTTGATGAATATTTTTTGAAAAAAAAATTATAAAATGGGGATTATCAAAAGTAGAAAAATAAAGGAAACTATTTACACAAAATAACAAAATTTAATATTCTTTGATAGAGGCTAATAAAAGTCTATTAGGGGTGTTTGGCTCACCAACATGAGTTGAATTGAGTTGGTATAATATACTAACTCATTGTTTGGCCCACCAACTTTAAATGTTGGTGGAGTTGAGTTTATTTTACCAATTCACCCAAACTCTCCCTTCTTCCCACGTTTTCAATAGTTTTACCCATCAGCCACTGTCACACTTTGAGAACTAACTCCAAACTCCAACAACCACCTCCGATGACAACTTTGGCGACCAACTCCGGGCTTCGAAAACCACTTCCGATGACAATTCCGTCAACAAAATCTAGACTCTGGCAACCACCTCCAATGACAGCTCCAGCGACCAACTCCGAGTTCCGACAACCTTCGTGCGACCAACTTCGATCCCCAATTTTGGCCTCCGACGGTCACCTTCACACTACCAACTCCGACAACCACCTTTGCGCTACTAACTCCGACGACCAATTGGCTTAAACTTCGATGACCAACTCCGACTACAAATTCCGATGAAAATCACCTTCGATGATCACCTTTGAGCGGGCAACTCCGACGACCAACTTTGGGATTTGACAACCACCTTTGACGACAAACTTTGACAACCAAATCAAATACTACCTTCATGCGACTAACTTCAGGCTCTGATAGTCACCTTCGATTACAATATCCAGGGAAAATCATCTTCGATGATCAACTTTGACGATCACTTTCGCCTGACCAACTCAAAGATTCGAAAACCACCCACGATGATAAACTTCAAAAACCAACTCCAATACACCTTCATGCAACCAACTTCAGGCTCCGACAACCACCTCCGACTACAAACTCCAGCAAAAATCATCTTCGATAATTAACTTTGACAACCACTTCCAACTACTATAAGACTGATGACTATTAAAGTATGTTGTAGGGTTGTTGATTATATAAAAAATATTATTTTGTCTACATTAAGTGCAATATTGATATTTAAAAAATTGTAAAAGAATTTTTTTTTTTTTATTTGATTGAATTCACATATCAAATGAGTATTAAGAATATTTAGATGAAAAATATATATGTAGTTGAGAAGTATGTAACATATAACAAAAAAAACATAAAATGAGAAGAAATTTCTTGGAACATTTTCAAGCAAAAATTAGTGAAAATAGAGATTTGTTCTCCGATGATTCTCTAAATTTAGAAGAAATAAAAGTGAAATTGTTGAAGAAATGTGGTGATATTCCATTGGCTATTAGGAGAGATTTAATTTAAAAAATCATGTCATAATAAAAATATAGAGCAACAATAGGAAGAAGAAGAAAAAGAAGAAGATGATAATGAAATTCATGGAGAAAAATTAGCTAGAATCAAAAGTTTTGATTTTGTTTTGGCTTTTTATTTTATTTAAACATATTTCTACCGGAAATGTAATGGGTTAATTGTTGCTCATTGCCCAAAAAATAAAAAAAAAGGAAGGAAGGAAGGAAGGAAAATTTTAAAAAATTAAAAGAAAAAATTATAATCCATATTTTACTCAAACAAAGATGGGTATAATTATTGAATAAAGAAAATTCAAAACAAAAATAGTAATTATAAAAGTATATTATTGAATAAAAAAGTTTTTTTAAAAAATCTGCATCGGATACAAAGAGATATAAACTCTGCACCCAAAATATAGACATATGAACTCTACAGATATATGACACAGACATATGAACTCTACAGATATATGAACTTCACAAGCATATGAACTCCAGATATCTCATCTCAACTCTGCGCCCCAAGCAATCCTTTAGTATCTATCAATGATAGAAATGGATAAAAATCTATCATTGATATTATGTGATAGACGTTGATAGAAGTCTATCAGTGTCTATCATTATTTGTTTTGGCTATTCCTATAAATAATTTGATTTTTTTTCTATCTATGAAATTTTTTCTATATTTTATTTATAACATATTTACATTAGCGATATTGTGTTACTTAATAATTTTTTAAAATTAATTTTTTTATAATATAATAAAAATATCAATTAAAATTTTAGTATGAAGATTATAAATTGGCACGCATTGGTATAATTTAATTTTATAAATACCGTAGTTATTTTATTCTTCTTCTCTGACATTCCATTCTGTTTCCGTATGGGCAATCTTCAATTAATATATTTGTACTTTTAACCCCTTCAACCACTAACAATAAGATAAATGATTATATAAAATTGTAGGTTCAATTAATTTCTTTTTTTTTTTTTTATCTACAATCTAGTGGGTTAGGAAGATTCAAATACGAGTTAAATATTTTACATTACACTTTAACCGTTATATTTATAGATTCATTTGAGAATGGTTTTTTATTATTAGGTTTTTTTTTTTTTTTTTAAATTAAGCTTATAAATATCTCTAATTATGATTTTTTGTATTCTACATTTTATGAGTATTTTTAAAACTAAGCCAATTTTTGGGAGAAAAAAATAGTTTTTTTATTTTATTTTTGTTACCTACATTTATTTTAATAGTTTTTATTATTTGCATACCTTTGTTTTGTTAGGTACACTTTAAAAGTGTAAACTAAAAAAAAAAAGTATATTTAAATTTTAGTTTTTATTTTTGAAATTTGATAAAAATTCTAAGAATTAATTAGAAGAAATGAAAACTATAATAAAGAAGTGGTAAGAAAAAAAAAACATAAGTTTCAAAAATTAAAAATAAAAAATCATATAATTTGGAGCCTAAATTACACCTATAAGATTTCATTTGATAATTATTTGATTTTTAGTTTTTGGTTTTTGGGTTTTAAAAATCAAGAAAACACTACTTTCATGTATTGAATTCTTTATTTTATTATCTACTTGTTTCAAGAGTGCTTTAAAAAACTAAGCCAAAATTTGAAAACTATTCTTAAAATTTTTCTTTTATTTTATTTTTTGGGCAAATATAAATTAATACCCTAAATTTTACGAGTGGTATCAATTTAAACCTGAACTAATAATTATATCAATTTAAACCTGAATTAATAATTATACCAATTCAAACTTTTAACTTTTATAAATGTATCAATTATTTATACATTCTATCAGATTTTATTTGGAAAAATTTCATGTGAAACTTATAATTGTATAATTAAACTTCTACACTTTCATAAATTAATTATCAATTTGGACTCTAGACAAAATTTCTTTGTAAATTGTCCACGCATTTACTCTAATCGTCCATGTTGTTAAACCGACATTTGAGATCTAATACATAAATTAGTTTCAAAGATAATCGTAATGAATGATCTAAATTGACTGGCTTATAAAAATTTATGAGTTAATTGACTTAAATATAAGTTGCATATGATATTAGTCAAATGAAAGCTGAAAGAAGGTGTAAATTGATACACTTGGAAAAATTCAAGATTAATTTAAATTGATGCAATTATTAGTTTATGTTTTAATGTATTTACTTAGAGTTTAAGAATATTAATTAATATTTGCTTTTTTTTTTTTTTTATTCGAGTTGTAAATTAGAACAAATAAGGTAATAAAGCTGTAACTTGTACCCTTTTTTAACAATAGTTTTGATAGATAGTGTTATCAACTTCCATTATTTCACTCAACAAATTGGTGTATCACTTTATGGCCAGCCACTCATTAATAGCAGAAATTATTCGTGACATTAATTAAACTAGCAAAATTGAATCCTAGATAAAAAAAAAAAAAAAAAAGGGTAAATTTGTTAAAAATAAATTAAAATATTGTAGAGACAAAAAGGCATTCAATAAACTTCAGAACTAACCCCACCCCCCCACCCCCCCCATCCCAAAAAAAAAAAAAAAAAAAAAAAATCTAAACTTAACATTTATTTTTATTTATCATTCTTTTTTGTAAATATTTATTTAGTTATTATGCAATTAAATTTAGAAATTTACCATATATATTAAGTCTTCTAAAATACAATTAATTAATGGGGTCTTTTTAAATATTAAAAATATTTACAAAAGGTTCTAACTTTTGGAACTTTTTAACTATAAAGTGTAAATATTTTTTAGATTTTTCTATTTATAAGAATTTCCCTTAATTAACATTAAAATGATGGACTTCTTGAAGATTTGGCAAAATAAATTTAAAAAATTAGGTTCATAGTCTACACTTATTATTTTTTTCAAAAATAGCAAAAAAAAGATCAATCCACGCGATAAACTTGATACCCTTGATACACTATCAATATACACTTGGTAGTGGTACACTGCTAGTATACGCTTGATACATTGCTGATACACACTTGATATATTATTGATAGATACTGATACACTATTGAAATACTATTGATACACGGTTGAAAATGACTAGTTATTTAAGAGTTTTTTTTTTAATAACAAAAATGATTTTTTTTTTTAAAAAAAATCTTTTTTTCTCTAGTTATTCCAAACACCCAATTTGTCAAAATGAGCATACTAAACCGAGTGTTAGTGGTCTTTAAGTTGAATTTTCTCTGCTTATTTACATTTGTACTTAAAAATAAAAGAAACAACATCCTTTAAAAAGGAAAAAACTACAAAAAGGATAAAAAAAAATGTAACAAATACAAAATTTAAAATGAGTAATAACTCATATTGCTGCAAACAAATAATATAAAAGGTATATAAATCAATAGGAAAAATACACAACTAATATACTTTAAATGTGATATATTAGTCGATTGATATACCAAATGTGGATTTATTAAAAGGAAAAAGTTGGAATATGGAATAAACAAAAAATTAAATTTAAGAAATTTGTCATATCTACGATTTTTCGTATGTCGAACAAACCTTCTAATTATACCTTTTGGATTACAACCATTGAAAATTCCCTAAAATGATTTTTGCATTAAAAGAAATCCTATAGCTAGACAAGATGAAAATAATATATAATTTTATCATGAAATATATGTAATCTTGTAGTTCAAAATAAAATTTAAAGTAAATATTGAAATGTTGCTGGTTAGTCCCTCTACTTTAGATTCTTCTATTCTATTCCATTTTAACTTCTATATTCTCAATAGTTCAAATTTAGTTAATAACTTTCAATAAATTTTAAGTTTCATCTATTTACTTTCAATAAATAATCTTGGTTAAATATTGATAATAAATTTCATGTAATAAAAGATACTGAACATATTTCTAAAATTAGTAAAAAAAAAAAAAAAACTTAATAAAGTTTTTTTATATAAATAATGGAGAATAAACTAACAACCAAAATTAATTTTAAATTTTATTAAAAATATATTGAGATTAAAATTAGATATTAAAACTACATAAATAAAAAAAATTAAAATGATATTTTAACCTTTTCAACCAACATAATTGGGATAGGTGTTTGGGAGACGGTCATATTATATTAATTATAATATAGTGGGAGGATTTCAGAAGTCAAAAGTTGCCTACAAATATTTTATTTTCCTGTCCTTTTCCGAAAATTCATAAATTTATTCAACAAAAGTTAGTCCACTTTTGAGAAACCACTTGTTGGTAAAATCATTTTATTAAAGTATTATTTTGTTTTGTGTATTAATTTTATTTTAATTTCAATATTTTAAGTTTGTGAAAATTTAGATCTCATAATCTCTATAAATGTTTAAAGCTGTTCAAACTCCGTCATATTAGAATTTAGAGAACTTATTATAAATAGAAAAATCTAAATATTTTTAAATATTTTTTATATTTAAAAACACCTCATAATTTACTTTTCCAAAAAATAATTAATCTTTATTATCTTTTCCTTTATGAAACTTTAAACATTCTCACATTATCTTTTTCTTCAACAAAATTTCATTCAAAACTACTATAAAAGGACTAAAATTAGAGAAATTTTTACAAATAAAAAATGTCAAAATATTTATTGAAATAAAAATTAACGTGTGATATCAGCGATAGACTTCTACCAATGTCTATCAATTTATATTACTGATAGACTTCTATCAATCTTTATAAAAATATTAAAATTTTACTATTTTGTATAAATCGTTTATCTTATTTTTTTATTTATTATTTTTGAAAAAAACCCTTTAAAATTACGATTGACTAAAAATGCATTGGCTAAATTTAAACATTTGGAAGTATGACGGACTAAAATACAAAAAAATTCAAAGTATGAGAAATTAAAATAGTATGAAAACCAATTTAGTCTTACTTTTTCATTTTTCAATTACTAACTAGTTTGTCATATACTTATTTTTTAACTGTAATTTCGAATCTGCTTCATTTTAGTTTTATTCGTTAAAAATATATGTAAAAATATTTTTTTATAACACTAATTACAAAAGTAGAGAATCAAACCTTTAACCTAAAGGTCACGTGAATTGAAATTAACCCTTTAATGCCTAATGTGTTACTTTTTTTTTTAATGCATGTTCATTGGTTAATTATTTTCCCTTACTAAGCTTTTTATGCTTTTTTATTTTGCCGTTATTTTTGTTTTGCATGCCTCTTTCTCATTAAATAAAACAAACTCCGCGCTCACTTCAATTTATTTACTATTTTTAACTTTTTGACAAAAAGGCCTTTCTCATCTTTTTACCCAAAGCCTCTCTCTTTTCATTTTCTCATAAAATTATTAAGTCTTCCAAATTTTAAAAGAAAAAAAGTAAAAAATTGTGGCTAATTATGAAAATACTCTTAGAACTTTTTTTCTTTTTTTTTTAAAAAAAACCCTCATATTTTAATTTTCCATAAATATTTCAAAACGAAAAATAGAAATCTCTAAAAATATAAGATAAAAATTGAGACACAGAAAAATGAGATAGTGAGCTTGAACAAAAATTAGAACTAAAATATCTCTATATTGTTCTAACTCACCACAACATCCACCTTAAATTTAATTTCATACAAAATTCAGACGAATTTCTACTTCAAAGTAAACTTTGAAGCGTGTATAAAAAAATTGAGTGCAAGACAAAGTGTGTGTATTTTAAGATAACGATGAATATAATTTAAGTTGTATTTCATTGAATACTCTTTTTTTTTTCTAACATAGTAAAATAAGATAAAATAATTAATTAAAAGATTTATCACATGACATTTTTATTGGGGTAGCTTGGCCAGCACTAGAAGTTTCTGATAAGCCAAAAATATTTGTCAACGGACTAATTTTAATCATCTCAATCAACTGCGTCAGTTTCTCAGTCACTCACTCCCTTCCGCGGGAAAAAACGTCCTTTTCATCTCTATCCTCAAACCAAAATCCCCAAAACACCCTAATATGAAAACAAATATTACCAAAATGCCACTGCCGTTTTCTTCTTCCAATCAGTCCCCAACAATCTTCTCCTTCAGCAAACTCCCCAAAAAATGACCGTTATAAAGACACCAAAATAGTTAAATAAACAAATAATCATTTTTTTTACAACGAATTAATAAAGAAAACATTTATTATATTATAATATTATAATCATTCCAATCCATTCCCTTATTTATAGATTCGCAAAACATTCCCAAATTCCCCAACAGAGAAAAACACCTCTCTCTAAAATGGCATTCTTCGTTCGTTCATTTTTCTTCTTCACTTTCTTTCTCCTATGCTTTTCCTCCGCCGCCAAGCACCGCCACCACTGGGTCGGACCCACCGGCCACCGCCTGATCAAAGTGAACGTTAACGGTGGCTCCGATGTGTTTCTGTCAGTGCAAGCCGCCGTGGATGCAGTTCCCGATTACAATACCGTCAACACCGTCATCCGAATTAGCCCTGGATATTACGTGTAATGCCCTCTTCTTCTTCTTCTTAATTATTAACATTCATCATTTTAATTTTCCCATAATAATAATAAATAATAATAATTCACATTTTATCTTTTTTTGTTGCTTTCTTTTAATAACTTTCGCTTTACGTATAAATCTTTCCCTCTTTTCTTAGAAACTTTCCTCAAACGCCGTGTTCGAAAATCTTCTCCCCTCCAATTTTTTATTTTTATTTTAGAACTATTTAGCCATATTTTCCTTCTTCTATTATTATTTTTTTTCTTACTCTTCTTCACCTACAAGCTTCCGAATTAGTTCGTGCTCTCAAAAATGATACTTACTTTTCTACTCGCCGAGGGGGTCGTCATTATGATTTTTATTTATTTATTTTTATTAAATTGTAATTTAGTTTGAGAAAAAACAAATTTAATCTGTAAGATAAGTGAGGACTATTATTTGTGATGTTTTATCAAATCATAGAGATTAAATTTTAAAAGGAACTAAATTCTAATTATAAGGACAAAAATGTGTAATTTAACCTTTTTTTTATGCTCTATTAACCACCATTCAATTTAAAATTCTTCAAATTAATAAAAAAAAAATTCAGAAAAGAAGGAGCCAAAAATATTTTTTTCGTTTTTTTTCTCTTTTCTTTTCTGCATCTCATACCTAAGAATGAAATTGATACTAACAATAAGCAGGCAAATATTATCTTCATATAATTAAAAAAGGGAATATTTGAATGTATCATAGTCTACACCTATAATTTACTGTCTAATTTAGTGGTCTCACTACAATTTTATAAAATATTTTTTATTTTTTTCTGTGGTCTATTTAGAGTGTATTGTAAAACAAAAATGTACGTAGGATGTTCTCGAACTCTTAAAAATATATGCTTTTGAAGATAATAAATTTTTTATATCCACTAAATTTCTTAATATTTTCCTTTTTATTTATCATGGAAATTAAAGGATATAAACCACTAATTTTCAGGTATATATGTTTGTGAGGAAGCAATACGATAAACTCACAAACTAATAATGTTGGAAGGATTATAGTAAAAGTATCTAAAAATTTAAATGGATAGAAAAAGTTAATTTAATATCATATCATCTCGAGACTATCTGATCTGATACCATATCAAATGACTTAAAAATTTGGTAAAGACAAATTTAATATATATCATCTAAAAATGAATGGTTTTATTATTAATTAATGCAGGGAGAAGGTGGTGGTGCCGGCGACGAAGCCGTACATAACATTTGAAGGAGGAGGGAAAGAGACGACGGTGATAGAGTGGCACGACCGGGCAGGTGACCGTGGTCCCAGCGGGCAGCAGCTGCGTACTTACAGAACAGCCTCTGTTACCGTTTTTGCTAATTACTTCTCTGCCCGAAACATCAGCTTCAAGGTAAATCCATTACCCCACCATATACTTTCCAACTTTCCTGCACGTGAACTTCCCTACAGTTATCTCACTTAATAATATTAATAATAAAATACCATTTTCGTCTTGTACTTTATGACCTATTTATTCAATTTTAACTTTGTCTAATTTTAATATATTTTTTTTATAATTAAAAAAAAATCTTAAATTTAGTCCTAGTATATTGTTAAATTTTATCATCTATAATATTTTCATTATAAAATTTAAAAATATATTCACAAATAGTAATTTAGAGATTTCAAAAATAAAAATATAAGATAGCAAAATTTAGTTATAGTTGTGCTATCATAGATAAACGTTGATAACAAAACTGATGCAATTCTATCACTAGACATTGATCTATCTATCAGTGTTTATCAGTGATAGAAACTAAAATGAATAGAAGTCTAAACTAATTATATGACTTAATTCTAAATTTTATTGAAAGAAGGTAGGTTAAAGTTGGATATTTAAAATGATAAGGACTACATAAATACATTTACATAATTTATAGAAGAGAAAATGCTAATATTGACTATTTCTTAAAAAAAATAAAATATATAATAAATTTAACCTAAAGACTAACTTTAACATTTATTGAAAGTATATGAAATGGATATCGGAATGCTATTTTAATTTATAATTAATTTAACAAGATGGCTTTTCCCCCTTTTCTATAGCGGTGGTTTGCTAACCTATAATATAGTGGTTAATTGTTATGGTATTTTTTTCAATTCAATCCTTGTCAAAGTTTAAGTTTAGTTAAATTATGAAATTCTTTTGTCAGTTTGATTTTTCAAGTTTTTAATTTTGAAAATAAATTATTTTAAAAAAAAATTAAATTAAAATTTTCAAAATAATTTTTAAAATATCTTTAACGTGTATTTTAAACCGCTTTTTATAAAAGAATTAAAATAAAAATAACATTTCTTAAAAAACATTTTTTTAATCAATCCAAACTAACTCTTAATCTAACTTAGATTCAGCTAAAATTTTAAATTTTCTTTATTTGAAGAACCTAATTTCTTCTCTAAATTTCTTTAAAATCACCAAGTATCATGCTGAAAGTGATCAACAAATTTTAAGATTCACTGGTTACAGAACATTAAAAAAAAGTTTAAAGAAAATAAAAGGAGTAAATTAAGCTTCTAAAAAAAAAAATTGAAAAACACTCCAATATTATGGGTCAAAGATAGATAGATTCCTTTTAGCTATAAATTTATTTTTATCAATTTATACTTGGGAAAAAAAGGTAGTTTTGGTTTTTTTTTTTTTAAGTAGTTTTGATTCAACACATAGAAACAACAAAACAAAATGATTTTTTACTGACCTCAATGTTTCCCTGATTTTGTTCTGAATATTTTTAGCCTTTTCGAAGATGTTTCATTTAACTTATTAAAAAAAAAACATGAACATAAAGTTACTTTCTTCTTGAAAGAAGATAATGGTTATGATAATAAAATACACTTTACAAATTAAGAGGTCCTTATGAATTAGAAATCTTAGTCATAGATAAGAGACAACTAACCAGCTTCTTTTACCAGTACAAAGTGCTTTTATTTAATTTATTCATACTATATTTAATAATTGGTGGGAGTCTACTAAATATGTTTATGGTTAAAATATAGCTTTGGTCTTTGTCTTTTGGGTTTTGTTTAATTTTTTTAATTAATATATTGTCCACCAAAATTATTATTATTTTTAATCAAAACTTGTTTAATGATAATAATAATTTTCATGTCAGAAGATACAATAATATGTGAACATTTTTTTTAAGTTTATACTGGATATTTTTTATTGAAAAATTAACAAAAAAAAAACTAGCCTTATTGATTAAATTTAAATTTTTTTGAAAATATATAGACTAAAATTAGACATTTAAAAGTACAAAATTTAAAATTAGTCATAAAGTACGGAGATCAAAATTGTATTTCAACATATTGATTCCTTTCTTTTAAAAAGTTGGTTAAATTATGAGCTTAAACCTAAACTTTTTTTCTTTTTTTTTGAAGAGGTATTGTAATTAAAGTGTGGGGTGGGGAAATTGAACTTTAAACCACGAAGTTGATAATATAAACATTATGACAGTTGAGCTTAGACCTAAACTTCTTTAATTGAAAAAAACTAACAATAATACAGATACTAAAATTAAACAGTTGTTGAAGTACGGATACCAAAATGATATTTCAAATATATTGATTTTCTTTTTATTAAAAAGTTGGTTAAATTATAAGCTTAGGTCTAGATTTTAATGTTTATAGATTTTTGGTCTCTAAACTTTGGAAGAATCTAATAAATTTTGAAACATTTAATTTATTGTATTTAATAAGTTTCTCAAATAGATTTGATTGAGAAAGGAGGAAAAGATGTTATCTTAGTTTTAGCTTATATTAATTAATTATATATTAAGAGATCAAGACTTCCCTTTCTAAATTTTTAAAATTAAAAAAAAAAAAAGAAGAAAATAGATAAACAAAAAATGTCGTGATATTTGGTTTTCACGTGACGGCAGAATACGGCACCGGCGCCGATGCCCGGAATGCAAGGGTGGCAAGCGGCGGCGTTTCGAATCTCCGGCGACAAAGCCTACTTTTCCGGCTGCGGATTCTACGGCGCACAAGATACGCTTTGCGACGACGCCGGCCGCCATTACTTCAAAGAATGCTACATTGAAGGCTCCATAGACTTCATCTTTGGAAATGGCCGATCCATGTATAAGGTAATCTAATTCTAATTCCACTCTTTAATTTTTCTTTTTAATTTCAATAAAAAATTGTTCTTTCTAATTAGCTTTAAATCTTATTTTAATTAAGATTTTTTTTTTGCCAACATAATAAGCATAGCTGATATAAAATTTATAGTATGAACTTTGAAGTTAAATATTCAAACTTCCATCCTATATATTGTAAAAAAACAGGTATTTTTAAGATTTTTTTAAATAACATCATAGTATTTTTTTTTAAGTATAAAAAAGTTTAATTACAAATTTGATCCGTTTATATAAAATTAGAATTTAGTTCTTATAATTTAAAAGTTATAATTCATAAGAATGAGTTTCTCACTATTAAAACTATAACCTAATTTATAATCTTTTTTTCAATATAAGGACTGAATTTGTAATTTATCCAATAAAAATAAGAGACAGTTACAACTATAGCAATCAAACCGAAAATATTTAACGATATAGTACAATTCAATTTTTTTTATAGATATAGTAAATTTTAAATTTTATTTTGGAAAGTTATCAGTGATTGACATATAGTAGGGATCTACACTGGTAGAAAAAATAGACAATATCACTAGTAGCGATAGAATCTATCACCGACATATTTTGTTATATCTATAATTCTTTTATAAATATTATATATTTAATTATTATCTCTGAAAATACTACGTAATTGTAATATTAAGAGGAAACATTTTGAAATCCGAAAGTGAGGTGTATTTACGTAGACATAAATTTGAGACCTATATTGTCTCCGTTAATTAGCGTTTTCTTTTTCTTGGCAAAGGAAAGGGGCAAATATTATTGGGGTTAACATTTTTTAAAGTATTTTCGTGAGAAAAAAAGGTTCTAAAAAGTAATATTTATAATAGAGTTGTTTTTTTAAAGTAATGATTAGAAATAGGTAAATTTAGCAAAATTTTGTGGTCAAACTCATGTAACCTATCGTTAAATCTCACTTTCCCATAATGACCTATTTTTGCCGTTAGATGTGTAAAAAGTAACTTTATTTTAAAAATTATTTTTGAATTAAACTATTCCTAATCGTGACAAAATAATAGTATATATCAAAATATTTAGCTTTTTTAAATGAAAACACTAAATTTTTATAATAAATATTATGAAAATTTAGATCAATGAAAACATTTACAAAATTGGATCAAAATGCATTTAAACCCTTAATTCTAATTAAAGTGAAAATAGTACATTGCACTTTTAGTTTTGGTTCATTTTGATATTTATATTTTTTAACTTTAGTTCATTTTTATTCATACAATTTCAAAAGGTTCAATTTTATCATCGTATTTTTCAAAGTTCAAAGAGATCATTTAGACCTCCTTAAAAATGAAATAAAAATAAAATTGAAGAGGGTCAAAATGGTCCTATTTTAGAATTGAAAGTATATTTTAAAAATATATGGATTATTTTGAAAGTATATAGATAAAAATAAATCGAAATTGAAAATACACTGATCAAATGAAAACAAGGCAAAAATATCCTAAAACTAATCACAAAGTGAGCTACACTCTTTCGACTTTTTCCTTTGTGGTGTAGGATTGTGAGCTACACTCAATCGCCACCCGATTCGGTTCCATAGCGGCACAAGATAGAAACTCGCCGTACGAGAAGACCGGGTTCGCTTTCGTCCGGTGCAAGGTGACCGGTTCAGGACCCGTGTACGTGGGCCGGGCCATGGGCCAGTACTCCAGAATCGTCTACGCATATACTTACTTTGATGACGTGGTGGCCCACGGTGGATGGGATGACTGGGACCACGTCAGCAACAAAAACAAGTAAGAAAAAACAAAAGCCCTATTCTTTTCTCTATTTTTGAGAATGATTCTCTTCTCTTTTCTGCGTCCCATAAATATAATGGGCTGGACTTACCCATTGGCCTGTAATCTTGGGCCCAGTCCAATTGGGCCAGAGCCCAAGATGGCTAAGTAGGTTTGTTTGTTTTTGTTTTTTTTTTTTTTTAAAATTATTATTTATTTATTTATTATTATTATATTTGAAAAAAGTTATTTTTATGTGTTTGTTCAAATGGCTAATTTTAATTTTAATTTTCAGGACTGTATTTTTTGGAGTATACAAGTGCTGGGGGCCAGGGGCAAGTAAAGTGAAGGGAGTATCCTGGGCCAGGGAGTTGGAGTTTGAAGAGGCCCATCCATTTCTTGCTAAGAGCTTTGTGAATGGCAGACACTGGATTGCACCATCTGATGCTTAGTTATTTACATGCAATATATTTACTTCATACTATATATTTTTACTCATTTCCAAATATTTATATTACATTCATTCAATTTCTACTCCACAATAATACTCTTGTAATATGCTATTTAATTTTTATTATTTGTTATTATCTATTTTTATTGCTCTAAATCTCAAACATCTAACTTGAATTATTAGTTTGGCTGTTTAACTTTTTCCTTTAAAAAATTACCTGCATACAGATTTGATGGAGTTACGGAAAAATAATATTTTTTTTACACATGAAGAAATGAGGTTAGAATTTAGATTTGCGTTTACTCCAAGGAAAACATAGTAAATTAATGATAATCTGAAAAATAGTAGGTCCCATTTGATTATGTTTGGTGTTATTTACTTGTGTTCTATACCCTTACTGATATATGAAACTCACTTCCAAATCTGTAATAATGCAAATTGATTGAGTATAGGGTGCTCAATTCAATGTGTTTGGAAATTATACTGATATTATTACTATTATAATATGAGAATTATAAATTTATCACATTTATTGTCACAATTGTTGCTAATGCAAACGGATTGTTATTGTTTCCGTTAATGATAACGATAAATGTGACATATTCATAATTCTAAGTAAATGTGATCAAAATTAATTTAATTACTTTTGCGTTTGTGGACTATTATGATTGATATATCAATGGAATCCCAATATAATTACACCAAATTTTATCACATAACTGTAAATGCGATGAAAATAGACCAAAAAATTTCTCAAATTAAAAAAAAAAAAAATTTCTTTCCATATTTCAATGCTATAATTTTATTCATTGACATCAATCTAAACATATCCCTTTATAAATTGAAAACATCGAAAACTAGAGCAGAAGAAACTTTCATGACAGGATTCCTCCAAAAGATTAATGTAACTCACATAGTTTTGAGGGAGGAAGACGATTGAGGAAGAAGCATTATTGTATAGTTTTTGCTTCAATCGTTTAGTCTATCATATAGACTTTGTTTTTCGTGTAGTCTTTATGTGGAAGAAAAGAATCATCAAATCTTATATTCCATTTTGCCATAAGAAACCAACTAACCACCCACTAAAGTAGTTGGAGAGAAAATAGGATTATTATTCAAAATAATACATAATATAAATAAATATGATAACCAACTTATCACATTATATTTATAACATATAGTTTTAATATTGCATCATATACAATATAAATTATAGTTCTTTTTCTCTATTTTATGACATTTAATATAAATCATATTTATATTAAATTTAACAATTATGAATTTTATTTATAGAAAATATATTTGAATCACATTCAAATATTTATTCCTCCAATTAAACTATCATGCATGAAATACATTATGTCAATTATATCATATATAATTGAATCAATTTAATTATATCATATATAATTAAATTTGCTCTTATTAATTTGAAAAATTCAAATTAACCAAAAACTGATTCTCAACTAAATCATTTTGAGCTACCAGGGGACTTAATGGACCTGTAGCTTAAAGCTCCAACGATATGTGAATAATTAATTAAACTCTTTAATTACATTATCCATCATTTGTTAATTGTCAGGTACTCCACTAAAGACCGACAACTGCACTCTTCACACTACAGATATATTTCTGTGTCCATTGGATATAACCAATCAACAGTACGATAAGCCTTCATAAATTGCTCGTAAGTATAGCTGGGTCAAATAACCGTTTTGCCCTTGTAGTTACATCTAACTCCTTAAGTACCATTAATTCCTCTAATGAACAATAGATCATAGTCCTACTATGACTAAACCCCCCTTGGGCCAGGAGAGGGTGTGGCGCCACATTGTTCAAGACCCGGAATCAGCCCTTAAGGGAACAATTTATCTACTTACCCCTACTTCAGGGAAGAAGTGAATTTCATCTTGTGTAGTTGAGTTCCCAACTCCCCAATCAGACAAACCCCAAAATGGTAGGCTTGTTGAGTCGGCGATCTGACTACTCTCACCCATACAAATCAAAGGGCTGCCCTCATAGGCAGGAGTTCACAACTCACTCAGAATTAAGGTCATGTTACCTATGATCATCCTAGTGAGATGAAAGTCTCTATTATGAAGTTATATAATGAAAGTAAACATTTCGTGGTCCGGTCTTATACAAACTCCTTTGTATAGAATATCCCCACTCGCATGTCTAATACACGAATGATCAAGATCAAATCATTTGTAACACTTTACAACATTTATAACATCTACAAAGTGAGGCATACTCGTAGTGTCACCAGGATAAGGTACCCAGCCTTATCCATCTACTACAGACCATTTAGGTTATCACTTAAACATGATCCACCTGTATGTCTCCACATACATGTTTAAGTTACAACAATAACCTTGGATGTTAGTTTATTGGTTTGTGGTTAATGTAACTAAAATATCACATATTTCATAGACAAAGTGAATAAAATATCAAATATTATTAATCACATACAAGTTCGTTCATACAAGGTTTACAAACTATAGAACCCTACGAGATTTAGGGTATCAACCCCAACACTTACATATTAATTTTCTAAATAAAATTAATTTCTTTTAAAACAATTTTAATAACTAATTTCACATAAAATTAATTTTAAATAATTAATCAAACAATTTAATTAATTAAAACACCAATCATGAACATGAATCACTATTCATGTGTAATATTTAAATCATATTTAAATATTATCCAATTCTCCAATTTGTTTAATCCTACAATTAAACATCAATTATATCACATATAATTAACAATAATTTCCTAAACTAAATTTGAACGTTTCAAATTCTCTCATCACACTGTCCTAAGGTTTAGTTCGATATGAGCTAGCAGGGGGACCTAATGGATCTACAGATCATGAGCTTCAATAATCCGAGATTAACCGGCTAAACTCTTTAACTTAATTAATCAACATTCGTTAATTGTCGGGACACTCCACTAAAGTCCAATAATTGCACTCTTCTCACTGTAGATATGTTTCTGTCCATTTGATTTAATCATGAGTAATAAGTCAATCCTTCACAGATTATTCATAATTACAGTTGGGTCAAAATTCCCAATTTACTTCTATAATTACTATAGGTGAAGGAACCCATTCTGAAGGGAACCGTAAGCAGAAGCAAGATTGACCCAAATTTCATTTTTTGTTTTGAATATGAGATTTACAGTAAAATAAGAATAAGATATGCATTTATATATAAATTACAGCATGCTATCAAAATGTTTTAGAAACCTTACCTTTGAAAACCTTTCTTCAAGATTCTTTCGAACAACACACGAATCCCTTGAAGACTTTCTTCAAGAAACCTTCGAACAAGAACGAACACGACCATAAAGATTTCCTCGGTATTCTCAGGTAGAGAACCCATGAGTGGTGGGCTCTGACTATTTTGGAATAAGGGAATTTTGTGGTAAGAAGGAAGGTTTGAGAAATGTTCACCAATAACTCAAACACACACACAAAACACTTCTGTGGTTTTTCTCTCTGTCAAATTCGATGATCAGATTATTGAAGAAGGAGACTCTTTCCTGTCTTTCAAAGAACCAAATACCACAACCACCCACTTACGTGGGTGGAGAGAAAAGAAGGGGAGGGAGTTGTAACTCCCTCCCTAATTTTTATCTAAAATAAAATAACAATGATATATATATATATAAAATATAACATATAACCTTTAGATTTAATATTGTATCACACACAATATAACCTATAGTTTATTTTCTCCCCTTTTTTTTTTTCTGCATTTAATATAAATCACATTTATATTAAATTTAACAACTATGAATCCGATTCATAGAATTTATATTTGAATCTTATTCAAATATTTATTTTCTATTATTAAGCTATAATGTATCAAATATATTATAATAATTATAACACATATAATTGAAACAACTTAATTATATCATATATAATTAAATCCCTTTACTAATTTGAACAATTCAAATTAATCCAAAAACTGATTCTAATTTGAACGTTTCAAATTAACTTATCATGCTACTCTAGAGCTAATCCATTCTCGAGCTAGTAGGGGGACCTTATGGACCTTCAGATCATGGGCTCCAACGATCCAAGATTAATCGACTAAACTCATTAGACCAATCTAACCCCCATTCATTAACTAATGGGTCACACCACTAAAGTCCATAGTTGAACTCCCCTCACTGTAGATATATTATGTCCACTCGATATAACCATGATTAGTAATTTAACCCTTTACAGGTTGTACGTAATAACGACTGGGTCAAATTTCTGTTTTACCTCCGAAATTACCTCTTGTTTCTTAAGTCCCCACTGATCCCCTAATGAACAATTTTTTTACGATCCAATCACAAAACCGAGTCCCTCTCATACCAAATGAGAGGGCGAGATCCTTTGTTCAAGCCCCAGAATTAGCATTTAAGGGAATTGCCTCTCTACTATCCCTAAAGTGGGTAGGAGTGAATTCCCTCTTGCACCCTATGTCCCCAGTTATCTATCCAGTCTTACCTCTGAAATGGCAGTCATATTGAGCCGGCGCTGTTGTGCCAACCCTTATCTATGCAAATCTAAGAGCAATCCAAGATAAACAGAAGTTCATAGTTAGCTCAGGATTAAGGTCAAGTTACCTAGGTAATCGCCTTGAAATAGTCAGTCTTAAACAGTAAACAACGTTATAAAGTAAGAGTAACTCATTTCGTGGTCTGATCTTCTACAAACTCTTTTACACAAGGACACCCCCACTCCTCATATTCAACATGAACGAATTAGGATCACTTTGTTTGCAGCACTTTACAACTCCTTGTAACAACTACGGAGCAGGCCGTATCCAATAGTGTTACCAGAATAAGGTACCCAACCTTATCCATGTACTATAGATCATTTGGACTATTTACTCGAACCTGATCCTTTATGTCTCTACACAAAGTTCAAGTACTCATCCAATAGTCAAGGGACTTTTAAGTTTATTGGATTTCTATTCAAGTAATAGATCTATTCAATAACACCTTTATTGAATTATCAAAATAAGCTCCATTATTTACATACCATGAGTTTTAGGACATAAAACTCAATAGAATGAAGCATACATAAGACGAGATGATCGCATAAAGTGCATAGCTTAAGTCATGTTAGCTAAGTACTTCTCAACCTATTTGCAAATTTAGCTACTCATGTATGGTGTGAAGAGATTGAACATAAATTGAAATAAAGTTTCCATTCTTGCAAATAAAGTGTTTAAGTACAAAACAATGAATGGTGTAAGTATCAAGCCAGGTAAGCAATGTCTTGCTTCCTCTGGTGTTTACACTACTCTTATCGCTTCAATTCTTTCCCAAGTTGTAAACTCTTGTTCTCACAAGGGTTTGGTGTCTCTCCTCTGTGCTGTTTTCGGCAGTCTCTCGACCTCTCCAAAAATTAATTTCTTCTCAAGAATTCCCTTCTCTCAGCTTCGCCTCGCCCTCCGACTTCCTTCTGGTTTGGTAGTATTGGGTATTTATAGACTTTTAGACAAAATAATTCTTCTCACTAATGATTGCGTGGATGGGCAGCATTAATTTCCATACCCTGTTGTGCCGTCTGATAGTCACCGGAAGTTCAATGTATTTGTAATGGTATGGTCTTCAACAGCCGTCAACTAAATTTCTGATTTGACTGTTATCAACTTTATATCCCATCACCTTTTATTATATTAGGCCACCGCTTTTATGTAAGGTTATCACGCAATCATCTTTAGGTACCCTTGGATCGCAAACTTAAAACGTGTGATCGCATTGTTCCTACACAAAATAACTCAATTTAACTGCTTTTATGCGATGAGCGTTAGCGATCACACTTTTTCTTTTAGTTTGGCGCATTCAATCATAATATTGCCTATTCACTATCGCTTTCTCCCATTGTTTTAATAATTTGAGCTTTAATAACTTGTATTTCTACCAGTTATCACACCCCCAAATTTAAAACAATGCTTGCCCTCAAGCATAAACTAAAGATTTCTCAAAATTTCAATCGCCTTTACCCTACCTAGGCTTCTCATGATGCCTTATTCAAACCGCTGAACCGTTGTCATTATTAATTTCTATCCTAATCTCTTCCTAAAATTTTTCTAACCTTTAGGGACCGCGAGCTTAATCTTCAAAAAAATCTTTACTCATTTCCTAGGACATCGCATGATTTATTTCAAATTTTATCAAACTGGGGTGTTCAAGTGGTTTTGGCCTTCGCATGATTCAGATGTTAGTTTTGTGATCTTGCGTTGATTCGAGTGCCTAGCCTTCGTTTTGGCTTACCCCCACAGGTGTCATGCAGACATCCAACTACGAGCAAAGTGCTCTTTTCAGTCAAAACTCATTCCCATCTTTTTATTTGGCAGTGGAGTTGCGATCACCTAGCTTCTACGTTGATCCCAATTCCTACTTTCGTTTTGGCTTGCCCCCATGGATGTCATGCAGACATCGAACTACGAGCAGGATCCGATCTCAACGTTATATATTATTATATATATATATATATTGAACATAAATTGAAATGAAACTCTGAAAATAACAAGGCTGAAAATAACACCCCCTATTTAAAACACAGCAATGTCATTGCTGAAAACAAAATAATTCATGCGATGGACTCAGAAAATTTGTAAAAATTGTTTTGAAGTAAAGCTGGCAGACCAACTAAATTTTAGAAATGCTTTGTGAATCGAATGTCTTGAAATTAATCTGATGCTCGTTCATGCGATAAGAAAAAAGGCATATATTTCATCACTGAAGTTGTAATAGGCAAAGGATGAATGCGACGACCAAATAAAGCAATACAAAATTTAGAATTGAGCCAAACGAGAGAGAATACGATAGTAGAATTCAACAATATTAAATTGAAACTGAGAAGTACAAAAATTGAAATAAGATGAGGCAAGGAGGGACACAACCCCCAAATTTAATTTTTCACCCGCATTATTTTGATTGCAATAAATGAGTGCGACAGAGTGATGCGATGGTCTTAAATTCACGCGATCGGTTGAAATTTGAAAGATAGTACGAAAAAGAATAGACAATCATAAAAAGTAGTAATTATGCAGAAAGTAAAATAGATTCTAGAAAGAAAAACAAAAAGGATACTCAAAAGGATATACTTCGTCCCTGATGAATGTATGCCGCTTATCATCATAGGGACTGAGTATTTCTTTTTTATTCTGGCTTACTCAAGTCAGTGAAGGTTTTCTTGCGTTGGAAATCCCCTCCATGATACAACTTTACTCTTTGTCCATTCACTTTAAATGCGTTGGTTCGATATTCGTTGGTCAATTCCACCGTTCCATGCGGGAATACTTCCTTGATTATGAAAGGCCCGGACCAACGCAACTTCAGTTTTGCAGGAAAGAGACGCAACCTATAGTTGAACAGTAATACCTTTTGACCTGCCTTGAGGTTTTTCTCACAAAGACGCTTATCATGCCATCGCTTGGTGCGTTCTTTGTAAATTTTGGAATTCTCATATGCTTGTAATCTCCACTCGTCCAGCTCTAGTAGTTGAAGTTTTTTCTCTTCTCCTGCAGCCTTAAGATCAAAGTTAAGTTTCTTAATTGCCCACATCGCCTTATACTCCAGTTCCAGCGATGGGTGACAAGCCTTTCCAAACACCAATGCATATGATGACATGCCTATGGGTGTTTAATAAGCAGTACGATATCCCCACAAGGCATCATCTAGTTTTATGGCCCAATCCTTCCGCGATGGGTTCACCACCTTCTCTAAGATTAACTTGATTTCTCTATTAGAAACCTTTGCTTGTCCATTTATTTGGGGGTGATACGCTGTGGCGATCTTATGATGGACATTATATGTGATCATTAGTTTACTAATAATGCGGTTCATAAAGTGGGTCCCTTCGTCACTTATTATGGCACGTGGGGTGCCAAAACGAGTGAAGATGTTTTTCTGCAGAACTTAGAGACTGTTGCCGCATCGTTTACAATGCATGAAACAGCTTCAATCCATTTGGAAACATAGTCGACAGCCAATAGAATGTATTTATGACCATTTGATGATGGAAATGGTCCCATGAAATCTATTCTCCAGATGTCGAATAGCTCCACCTCCAAAATGATGTTTATAGGCATCACATGTTTTTCTAAAATGCTTCCAGTGCGTTGCCACTTATCGCATTTCATAGAGTATTCTTGTGCATCTTTAAACAGAGTGGGCCAGTAATACCCACATTGCAAAACTTTCGCTGCCGTGCGCTGTCCACTGAAATGCTCTCTATAGGGTGATTCATGACATTGAAACAATATGCGATGGAAAGCAGTTTCTGGAATACAGAGTCTCAATATCTGGTTTGGTCCCCTTTTGTAGAGATTTGGATCGTCCCAGTAGTAAAATTTGCATTCATGTATGAGCCTTTTCTTTTGATGGGATGTGTAGTTTTTCGGGAATTGTTTGCAGACCAAGAAGTTGACAATATCTCTATACCAGGGCAGTTCTTCAATATTAAGCAACTGCTCGTCAGGAAATGAGGCGTTCACCACTGATTGGATGCGATCCACTTCTAGATTTTCTAATCACGATAATTGGTCAGTGATCTTGTTCTCTGTTCCCTTTTTTTTGATTATTTCCATATCAAATTCTTGGAGTAAGAGAATCCATTGGATTAGTCTAGGCTTTGCATCTTTTTTTGTCATCAAATATCTTATCGCAGAGTGGTTTGTGTGGACAATCACTTTTGACCCCACAAATGAGATCTGAATTTTTCAATTGCAAAAATCACTGCTAAAAGTTCCTTTTCAGTGGTGGTATAATTCACCTGCGGGGAGTTTAGCGTTCTGCTAGCATATGCGATAGGGTGTAACATTGTCTTTACTTTTTGTACCAAGACTGCCCTCGTCGCATATCCGCTGACATCTGATGACTTGAAAATTAATCTTTAAGCATGTGGACAAATATGAATGTGAATGAATGAACAAGTCCATGTCCTCGGCAACAGCGCCATAAACTTGATAACTTGAAAATTGATGAGTATGTAATGTGCATGCATGATGATGTGCTACAAGCTCATTTTGCCATAAACTTGTAACGCAAAATGTAATCTTATGCTGTGTTGTTGCTCATGCACACTTTATGCGACACTACTTCTAGATATATGCGTTGTTAATTATATGCTTGTAGTATGCTATGGAGTAATGTGTTGTCACAAGTTTCCTTGTGCTGAAACCAAGTATAATTCCAATGCAAGTTTCTCAGAGTAATCTGAGGTCGAACACAAGGATTGTTGTCGTTAATGTGTTACATTTGGGATATATGCGATCGGTTTTTACAATTATTAAAGATTGTGTGTTTGTACAGGAAAGTAAATTGTGGTAAAGTAAAATTGTGCAGATAAACTAAAGTTGCGTTAATAAAATAAATTGCGATGAAAATAAACCTAAGCTAATGTGATACAAGATACGAGATACATGATATATATGATGCTGAGTTCGAGACTAGCTGTGAAGTTTATATGAAGGATCGTGGTATGTGATGGCATGTCTTTATGGATGAATCAGAAGGAGAAAGAATAATTAGTACAAACATCGCAAGTTTGTTAATTGCGTTAAAGATGTTACCAAGGTTCCACTTTCCCTTGGTGTACACCTCTCAGTGATCGGCCACGTTCCCATATCTCTATGGTGAAACAGGGATGAACGTGGTGAACGTAAGGTTGCTTCCATCTTTAGAAGTACTTCTTGCTTAGTTAACGCATTCTTTCAACCCTCTCTTGATAGGCGGAATGGCATCATCACTTCTACTCTCACAGGTGAAGATGCCATCTAGCATGCCTTGACTAAACTTAATTATTTCCTTAACCCAATTAATTTACTTGTTTAATTCTTGTTAATTACCCATGAGATTAAGAAAATGTCATGGAGAAAATGAATTATGGGTGAACGGAAATAGACAGAGAAATGATTATGGAAATGATCATAACATTCAATACTAAGATTAAGTGTCTGATACATGGTGTGAATGATAGAGATTAAGAAGATGAGTACAAGTGATGATAAAGAGATAGAAACAAATACAGAAGAGTGTCAATGTCTTGACACAGATCTAGACGGTGGTTTTGCTTATCGGCCTGTGGAATGGATGAACAGAAGAGGTTCCCTCTCAGGCTTGCTCATCTGGTAGAGGTAACCTTCGTCCAGAGCTTCAATGGCAGGGATCAGAAGGATTCTTTGCCCGGAGACTCACCTCTCGGCCTTGTCTCTTAATTCTTCCCGGATCTACTCTGATTAATCGCTCAACCAGTCTTTCTCTCAGATCAGTATATACATTTTTCTTTGTATTCAAGCATCATTTTTCAGTGGAATGGCCGGAGTTATTTATAGGCTAAGCTTTGACTCTCTGACTTGTGGTCCCTACTTTATTGTTATGGCAGTTCCTGAAATGGTGGAGTGAATATTCCTTCTATTACACAATCAATCTCGTCCGAAATGCACAATGGTCAGCTATACATGCGTCAGAATCCTCCGCAATTGCGTTGCTCTTTACATCTTCGTGCCTGCATGCGGTGTTGTTTTTGATTACCACATGTAGTTGAGATTGCGTTGATTGCTTAGCTCTTGATCGATTTTCGCATGCGCCGTCATTGCTTTGATCGTCTATTCATTCCTGAATGATGGGTGCAATGCGACGTAGATGCGTTGTTCTTTTTATCTCGAGCCTTGAACGCATGCAGTGACTTGATTTCCTGCAAAACAGACTTGAAATATTCTTTTCTACCATTGCAATGGTGTCATGGGTGTATTGACGAAAATTTATAATTCTTGCATTTCTTAGCTAATTTCTATACAATTGACACAACTTTCCTTTCTTTTGGCCACAATATCTAAATAAAATAGTATAAATAACTTGTATTTCTACAAGTTATCAGCATCGCACATCAGTTCGAATGGCTTCGCCCAATCAGGTGCAATCAGAATTGGCGTTGTAGTCAGAGCATCTTTTAGTGTTTTGAATGCAGTGAGGCAGAGTGAATCGAAATCAAAGGGTCTATCAGCTTCCAACAGCGCATTCAAAGGTCGTGTTGGGGTTGATGCCCTAAAGTCTTGTATCCTGTAGTTTGTAAACAGTATATACGAACACCTGTGATTGTTAATATATGATATTACTTCACATCTTGTTGTTTTGCTCGGTTAGTTGTTTTATTTGCTTTATGATGACATGCAGAAATGCATGTCATCTTAGGCCTTTTACTTAGAATTATGAAGGTTGTTAGGCAGAATATGCGTCGATCATGATAGGAATTCACAAGAATATGAGTTTGCGTCGATCAGCATGTTGAAACTCATCTAACCCGCTACTTTGTGTTAGTTATGCGTTCAATGTTCTATCTTTGTAGCTAATGCAGGAAATGAACGCAAACGTGGAAATCGGACCACCGCATAGACGACTGCATGTGGAGAAACACTCCATCGCAAAGGCAAACACATCGATCAACACATGGATGTTGTGGTAATCATTCGTATGCGTCCATCGCATGAGAGTTGCGCTCGTTAAGCGAATGCGGTCATCGTGTAGAGTTGCGGTATTAAGCGAATGCGATCATTGAATGATTACGGCTGCGCGACAACACATCTAATGGGATCAACACAAGGTAGGTGGAATGAACGTATCAACGCATCTACCTTGAAAAAATCCAAAGTTGATATTGACATTTCACCTACCACGCCGTCAGTGGCAGAGGATTAGAAAGGACAAACACGCCGAATGTCAGACTCAGAGAAGTCCAATTAATGCTATCGACAACCCAAGCTCTATAAATAGAGGCCGAAGAGCTGAAATTCAATCATCCGGAGATTATCCCTCAATCGGGGATTTTCCCTGCGATCCAAACAAAACGCGTGAGAAGATGGCTGAGAGTTCTTCACCTCCTTCATCCATTCCGAGTGACGACCGGAGCTAGATCTCGAGAGAGTCAGCTCCTACGCCCATCCACGGCACCACTGGCAGCCTTGACGCACATTCGTTGGGAGAAAATCTTTGCTTCCAGTTGGTCATTTCCTTTCCTTTCTTTTTCTATATTGTATTGTATGAAATTTTGAAATAAGGAATTAATACAATCTGTTTTCAATGCCCTTCTCTGTTTCCTTCAACTTCATCTCCATCTTCTTACTTAGCATCTTTACTTTCATTGTAACACTTAGTGGGAGTGCTTGGGTATTGCATACTTGTCATGTGGATTAGGAATATGAAGCATGTAGCAACCCACTGAGAGGTGTGCGTTGCACAAGTATGTGAGTAATCTTATTTGCTTAGTGTGAAGCTGCTGCAACGCCTGTCTATGGGCTAACGCATTGCTTGTCTATGAGTAAAGTCAGCAATAATCAACTGCCCAGGAGGGTAAGTGGTTGGACGCATTATTAAGCAAGGTATGCGTTGTTCACTAGGGATAGTAACAACTGTAGGTCAACGAAGTTTATGCGATTGTCTTGTATTATGTATGCTTCATTCGTCCATTACGGATACTCGGGGGGGTAGTCTAAGGACATAATCTAGGATTGGGAAGGTTAGGTCAGAATCTAGGCTCGGGAGAGTCAGATTAGAACAGATAATACAAGAGATAGGCACTTAGGAATGTGCACTATTTGTTATTAACGCATCGCTTGCATTCTAGAGATAGGATACGATTGAGTGCGGTCACCTCAGTGTTGTGTGCATTTTGCATCATCGCATAGGAAAAGAGTAGAGACTTAGGAATAAGCCCTATGGACACTTTTGCATTCAACACATGCGTCCTAGACTTAGGAGCACCGCATTTTCATTGGAAAATGACTTGCCGTGCATGAGTGTAGCATGAGCGCATTGGATTGCGTTGACTAGGGTTGCTCTCGTAGTCACTCTTAAGGGTTGCAATGAAAACATCTCCGCATTTTATCTATTTTCCCACACATTTATTTCATGTCAAGGTTTGTCGTATCTCTACCTTTCATGCATATTCTCATTGCATTGTCTGTTAGATAGGAGTAGGAGTAGGATTAAAGTAACAATATCCCTCCATTCTTTTATTCAACCGCCATATGCACAATCACCACAAACATATAGTTACAAGTCCCTGTGTTCGACCTCGGATTACCCGAGAAACTTGCGTCCATGTTATACTTGGCGTGAACACCAAAACTTGTGGCAGGACGCATGGTCATCGCATATATTTATTAACGTATATTCATTCCAACGCATGACTATCAACGCATATCTTAGGAACATGCATCGTATACTACTGTAAACATAAAATGTATCTTATATCACACAACGCATGGATGATTATAACGTAAGTTTATGATCCCCGACAACGGTGCCATAAACTTGTAAACATGTTTTGGGATGTATGAAATTAAGTGCTCATGATGATGCAATACTACTTCTATTTATGCGTTAATTTGGAATGTTCATGTAGCATGCTCTACGTTGTCACAAGTTTCCTTACAATGGAACCAAGTGTAATTCCACCGCAAGTTTCTCGGTATGATTCGAGGTCGAACACGGGGAAATGGTGTCGACTATTATGGTATGTTCATGGTATATGCGACCAGGTTTTCAATTCTTTATAAAGAAGTTTGTACAGGTAATTAAATTGCAGTAAAATAAAGGAAAGCAGTAAAGATGCGATAAAACATAAAAATACAATAAACCTAAGCTAGATGTTACAAGATACAGACTTCATGTACAAGATGCTAGGATTAAGGCTGGCTGTGAAGGTTGTGCAAAGACGTGGGATGCGGCGACAAGTCTTATGAATAGAATAGAAGAGAAAGATAAGTATTACAAACAACACAAGTCCTTAATTGGATTTGAAGGTACAAATACTATTCCGCTCTTCTCTTGGCGTACACCTCTCAGTGATCGGCCGTGTTCCCCACATGTCTGTGGTGAAACAGAGTCTAACGTAATGAACGCAAGGTTGCTTCCATATCTGGAAGTACTACTCGTTTTAGTTAACACACTCTTCTGACCTTCCCTCGATAGATCAGAATGACATCTTCACTTCTGCTCTCACAGGTGAGGATGCTATCTAGAATGCTTTAACTAAACATATTTTATAACTTTAATACAGATTAAGTTCTTGGTGATTCATATTGGTCATTAGGGGATTAAGAAAACATCATGAAGAAAGTGACTAACGGGTGAATGGAAATAGACAAGAAATGGTAAATGGAATCTATCGAAACATTTAATATTTCTACTAAGCGTTTGATACATGATGTGTGAATGAAGAGATAAAGAAATTATGGAATACAATGAAAGAGAGATAGAACAGATATAAACAAGTGCCAATGTCTTGGCATAGATTCGATGGAGATCTGCTTGCCGGATAGGATGGTTTCGATGGCAGGAAGAGCTTCCCTCTCAGACTTGCTCCACCGGTAGTAGGGGTCTCTGCACAGAGCTTCGATCGGGTATATGGCAGGTCGGATCTAAGATTCACCTCTCGGCCTTATCTCGTTCTCTTCCTAGATTTCTTCTCTTCAGCACTCAGCTCAGCCTTTTCTCTCTAAAATCTTGCAGCACTTAGCCCCGTATCAAATAGCATACTTTTCTCTGAAATTAATGGGGTATTTATAGGAGCAGATCTTTGACTCTGGCCTTGTGGTCCCCACTTGATGGTAATTTCGCAGATGAAGGGATATTATTCCTTCTGTTATGCAATCAGACCATCAATTCCGCACAACCATTAGTTGTACACGTGTTTCAATCCCCCACTCTCGCATTGCTTAGTTGCATCTTTCGATCATAGGTTCACATGCGGTGTTTGTTTTTATTACCGCACGCGGTTGAAGCATAGCTCTGGACCGACTGTTGCATTGCGCCGTTACTTCGGTAATCGTCTCTTCATAGTTGATCGACAAGCGCAATATGGTAGAGATGCGTTAATTAGTTTCTCATGAGTCTTGAGCGTAAGCGGTGACTTGAAGCGGTGACCTGGTCTCCTGAAAAATAGAGTAAAGTTTGGCTTGTCCTCCATCTTTTTGGCATTAGTGGGTGTAATTGCAAACATTTATAATTATTGTCTTACTCAGTTAATTTTCATACAATTGGAACATAATTACTAACTTTTGGCTGCAATATCTAGATAAGATGGCATAAATAACTTGTATTTCTACAAGTTATCTCATCCCCAAATTTAGATATATGCTTGTCCTCAAGCATATCTTCTACTAAGGCAATCATGCTCCATTCCTATCCTATATATCTACGACGATTGGTTGCTCCGAATGTTACACTTAGGCACATTCCTTGACATCGCGCTTTCCTTCTATCCTTGCTAATTCTTAGCAAGCCCTACTTTATTCTTCTATGTAACAAAATCCTGCTCAAAGACACTTTTCTAGTTTTCAAAGTAGGATGATTATCCCTTCTTTATCAAAACAACTTGATGTAATTATATGCTGTGAGCAAAACTTTGCGTCATTTATTCACTTAGAGACAGTTGGTCATGGTTACACTCTTCATTTTGGCTTGTCCCCACGGGTGTCATGCGAACATCCAACTACGGTAGTGTGCTAGTTCTAACTTTAACTCTTGATAATCAAAGGAGTTGTCCCTTGCCTTCTTTTTCCCTTTTTGGCTTATACTACGTTGTTCTTGGAAACGCACTTTTGTTTTCGCTTGCTCGTACGGTGTCATACGAACATCCAACTACGAGTAGGCTTCTTTCACAACTAAACTCTTATCAGGTTGGGAACAGTTTTGAAATTTTTCCTTGCGCTGACATTGGAGTTTTGCATAAAAATTTTGTTTTCGTTTTATTTTTTTTTCAAATGAAAGTAGACGCATTTTTTGAAATACTGCATACTTCTTAGTCCATCTGCTTAGACCTTCCCCACCCCCAAATTTAAAGATGAGCAAGGTCCTCATTGCATTGTTTGGATAGACTAGACAAACACTTAGAAGAAAATTTCAAAAAGAAGGTTTGAGCAGAACTTTGAAAGCTAAAAGGTAAAGTACTGCTAAACTAAGAATTAAATAAGTGTTAGTCAGAATTTACTAAGTATGGGAAATGTTTCTAAGTGTAAACATAGGATACATCATAGCAACGCATCATAGCAACATAGCAAAAATTATCAAAGGAAGATAAAGAAAGAGGCACAGGCAAAGAGTGGAGTGAATATATACTTCTAATTGTATTGAGTATTAACAAAGTATGCGAATATATTACAAATGAACGCATTACAGGAATTTTTCTAATGCCTGTACAAAAGTCAATGAATTCGGTTAAGTTACAAAATAATAATCGAATTGAATACAATTAAAGAATGGCCACATAAAAACTTAAAATGGAAGAACGAATAAAAACTAAGGTTGAGGAGCAGGGGGATCTGGTGGATGATATTGAGGCGGTGCAACAGAGCCATTGTCAAACATTACATGTTGCCTTAGATGCGGAGGCACCATCGGACCATACAGATAAGCGGTAAGAAAGTTGAAGTATTCTTGATTGCATTCTGCTATCTGTCGTTGGTGTTGGAAGATCCTGTGCATACTGCGCTGGACATTGATGAGTGCTTCCCTTGAAGTTGCAACACTACGTTGAATCTCATCAATGCGCTCCATTGCGACCTCAAATCGATGGTTGAAGAAGTGATGCTGCTGAGAGACAAGTTCTTGCTATTGGGCAAAGAGGGTTCTCATTTCAGATAGCTCAGCAACCAAGGAGGTGGAGGATGGTTGTGCCTGCGATGTCTCGCCATCACCGTTTTGGGGTTAGGCAGATGTGTCTTCACCCAAATCGTATGGATCATTGTACTCATGATTGGTTATATCCAATGGACACAGAAATATATCTGTGGTAAGAAGAGTTCAGTTGTTGGTCTTTAGTGGAATCACTGATAGTTAACGGATGGTGAATCTCGTGGCTAAAGAGTTTAGTTAGCTATTCACGTACCGTTAAAGCTTCGAGGCACAGGTTCATTAGGTCACCTGGGTAGCTTGGATAAAGTCGAGAACCAGTGTTTGGGTTAATTTGAAATGTTCAAATTGACAAGAGGAAGTTCAATTATATATGATATAATTGGACTAGTTAATTATATATGATATAATTGGCTAAATGTATGAGATACATTATTTTGGAGGAAATTAGATATAAATATGATTTATATCAAGTAGAGGAAAAAATACTATAGTAGATATATGATATCAAACTATAGAATATAAATATAATATGATTATATTTATTAATTAAATTAATTGATTAATTATTTAATAATTAACCAATTAATCCACGTTCGGACGTAGGAAGATGGGGCCGCGAAGGTTATGGTAACCGGCGGGTTAAAGTTTTGAAAATCATTTTCATTTGAAGAAATAATTCAGTCGTGCATTCTAATCGCCCGCGCCCAAAAAGAATTCGTGAAAGAGCGATCGCGTGAGCCTATATGATAGAAGCTCATTCGTCTAAACGATCGTCTAGTTCATGCATTCTCCAAACGATCGTATACTTCTTTCCTAAACGATCGTTTAGTTTTTCCTAAACGATCGTGTAGCTTTACTATACGATAAGCGTCTCCACTATACGATAGTAGAGTTCTTCTCGCGCGTGCTTATCATTTACACGACATCTTCTCCTCCGCCCTCTTCAAACTCACTAGAGCCCACTCTTTGGGTTTTTTACGCCGAGGATACCCGGGTTTCCTTTGTGGTGGTGTTGTCCCCACGACCTTGTTTGTGTACGTTCGGATCGTGCAGTAACAGTCGACAGACTCACCGGGTGTTGATAGATCGGTGGGAAGTTTTCCGCTACCTTGGGTTTACACATATGAAGACAGTCTTCCTTTGGTATGAACCTCTCTTCCCTATGTTTTATTGTATTCTGAGCATGCCGTTGATGAGTTTAATATGCATAACTATTAGTATGGAATGTATATCGTTTTCGGTCACTATGAAATCGGAGCGATCCAAGCCCGCTCATGGAACTTTCGTTATGAGATCCTTCAATTGGCATCAGAGCCAGTTTCTGATACTCCAATTTCATTTGTTGCAACGAAATAACGTTTATATTCATGGTGGGTGCATTTCTACACTGTTTTAAGTGTTAATACTGTTGTGGATGTGCCGGATTAGTGGATGTTTTCGGGATGAATTGCCTTGGTCTGTTTAATTCCTTTTACATTTGCGGTTGTATGTAAAGGCCCCTGCGTTTTTGGGCATATATAATCGTAATCGAGTATGTATTCAAAGTGTTTGAAGTCTTGAGTCATTTGTCAAAGTTCTGGGCAAAGGTTACGACTTTTCGAGGAAGGAGATGATCTAGGGTTGATCGCATCGTGCAGAAAAAGGTTCTATGTGATCGCTGTCCATTGCATCGTGAAGATGAAGGACTATGCGATCGTGGTTGAATGCATCGATTGAACGATGTGGTATGCGATCAAGAGTTGGTTGTATCGGGTTGACGATCGGGCACGCGATCGCTGAGTATCGTTTAATGCACGCGCGAGCCAGACGATCGTTTAGGTCAGCAAGCTTCATTGCTTAGTAACTGACTAAACGATCGCTTAGCATCGCAAGGTAAATTGTTTACCAAGTTACACGCATCGGTCAGACGATCAGACGCTTGCGTATTATTTAAAGCATGCTAGACAATCGTTTAGGTCAGCAAGCTTCATCACTTAGTAACTGACTAAACGATCATTTAGTAACTGAAGGTAAATCGTTTACCCATTGTTGCACTACACAATTGCATGGACGATCAGGCTTCGCAACCTCGTCCTCATCTACGCGATCGTTTGCTATTGTTCCTATCATCTAGTGCACGCTGAACGATCGTTTACCTGCTAAAGATTGCTACACGATGGAGACCTCTTGGCGGTTCAAGACCCGGTTCGCCTGTGAACCGGTTTGCTCGATGAAAAATGTAATAGATAGGGTTTTTCATTCCGGTTCTTTTTTGATTTAAAGGCACATCTCGGTCCATTAATCTATTTGTTTAATACATGTGATGTATGTTTTATATGTCATATGGTATGCACATATAATAAATCCCACCTTAGGTTATGCATTGATAATGCATCATCTCTTTATTGTAATTGTTATAATTTAGAGAAGCATGATTTTAATTATATAAGAGCATGCTCATGCATCATATAATATAAGAGTATATTTATGCATTCATAAAAAGCATTGACATACATCATCTTTATATTATAATTGTTATAGTATAAGGGTGAATGATAGCATGTTTGCTTGGTTATTACGCGTTATATAAAAGTTATATAGTAATGACTGGACATTGCATGAAGCATGACACATAGGTTACTTTATAATTGTTATAAATGCCTCGTTATGCGCAATTTTTTTTTGTTGTTTCTTTTTAAGAGTTAAAGAGAAATTAGAACTAAAAGAAATAAGAAAGACATGCATGCTCACTTAGGTTTAATTCATGGTTTTAAAATGTTTAAAACTTGGATCACATAGACCTAAGATCACGGTTCTAATATGATTAGCAACCCTAAGGCTTTAATCTTTTAATCAGTTTAATAGGATTAAATTGGCTAATAAAAGGTTAAAGTGTAGCAAATCTATCTATAAGGGACCTTTTGTCTAAGGCAGGTTCTGTCTAGGCTGGGGTCTTTAAGTTGATGGAAACGTAACACCCCTAGAACTTACCTGGAAAGGTGAATTAGATAGATTTGATGCATGCATGCAAATTAAGGACAGTCCATTAAAGTGTTTAAATGTGACTACTTGAACTTGTTTATATTTCATAAACAAACGTTGTTTATGAGCAGGCTTTAAAAAAGACTACTTTGACTAAAATCAGTAGCCAAATTGTCTAGGTTAATGAATCCCTAGGTAGAACATTCAGTGGGAGGTACTTGGGGCATAAGATGCTTCACTTAAACCTTTCTCTTTTCTCCTAAAGTCCATACCGTGAGATCTATCCTTGGCCTCGTAGCACCTTTGGCGTGTCCCCCCAATGGATGGTGTTTGGGTAGGTAAATATCAAGGTGGATGGAGAGAATGTTCATAGTAAGTGGGAGTGGGAAGTGCAACAGCATATCCCTCGGTCTCCCTCGTTAGGTTGAATAAAGTTATTGCGCATCGCCTTGAGGCACCTTGGGAGTGTCCCCCTAAAGGATGGCAGTTTTGCACGTTTCTTTATTCGATCTCCTATAAGAGGATAAGGTAACTTAGTCTCTTGTCCTAATATGTCTTTTCCCTATGGTAAGCGCATTAGGGCGGGACTTTGGCACCGAAAACGAGGGGTTACACTTACACGGAATAGTTAAATGTTAACGATTATAGACCAAAAAAATGGTGGCTTTTAGGTTCAGTTCCAAGAGTTGGTTTTGCCTAATTGTTGAGAATGTCTCATTCCAGTGAAAGGGCAACTGATTACCCCACCGGTGGCATTTGTCTTGACTCACTGGGGCATCATTGCAAAATAGAAGTCTATAACTTAGGGTACTTGAAACTGTTTTGCAAAACTAATTGGTTTAAAAGTGGTTTAGCAAAAACTAATCAAGATATGTTCGTAATTTCAACAACTTTTTCAAATGGCTACAGCCACCTTATCGTTGTTAAGCGCCGAAAAATTAACTGGCGACAATTTTTCAACATGGAAACATATGATCACGACGATCCTAATAAACGAGGATCTCATGTTGCTCTCATGAAGGCTTGTCTTCCTATTCCAGCTCCAAATACCGCTCAAAATGTTCGGGAGGCATATGATGACGGAAATTAGAAGTCATTATTCAACAACTAAAATCCCTTGAATGCGGTATGCGATGCATGTTCTTAAGATATGCGTTGATAGTCATGCGTCGATGGTCATGCATTGGAATGAATATGCATTAATAAATATATGTGATGACCATGCGTCCTGCCACAAGTTTTCTTGTGCTCCGCCAAGTATAATGCGAACGAAAGTTTCTCGGGTGATCCGAGGTCGAACATGGGGACTTGTAGCAAAATGAATGCGGTAATGTGCATGCGGCGGTTTAAATAAAAGAATGTTGGAGGGGTTGCTAAACTAATCCTACTCCTACTCCTAACTAACAGACAACTCATTGAGAATATGCATGAGAGGTAGAGACACGACAACTCTTGACATGAAACAAATGAATGGGAAAGATAGATAAAATGCGGAGATGTTTTCATTGCAACACTTAAGAGTGACTGCAAGGGCAACCTTAGTCAACGCAAGCCATGCGATCATGCTACACACACTAAAAGCCTAAATCTAGGACGTATGCGGTGGGTATGCATAAGTGTCGAGATGACCGCATACAACCACCATATCCTACTTCCTGGATGCATGCAATATCCCATCTGTAGGGTACATATGTTGTGTGAAAGCAAACAGAGCTTATGTCTAAGATCCCCATTCTTGCCTATGCGTTCCAATCTGCTCTTTCGAGTCTTAGATTTGAGTTTTAGACTACTCTCCCAAGTAAAGCTAAATGATGAATGAAGCGCTCATAGGACAAGGTAACCACATGAACTTTGCTGACCTAAGATTGTTCCTATCCCTAGTGAACAATGACTTACATTGCTTAATGCGACCAACCACTTACCCTCCCGGGTAGTTGGTTGTTGCTGACTTTACTCATAGACAAGTAATGCGTTAGCCTATAGACAGGCGTTGCCGCAGCTTCACACTAAGCAAATAAGGTTTTCTCATATATTCGCACAACGCACACCTCTTGGTGGTTTACTACATGTTTTATATTCGTAATCCACATGACTAAGTATGCGATACTCAAGCAATCTCACTAAGTGTTGCAATGAAAGTAAGGATGCTAAGTAAAGAAGATGGAGATGGAATCGAAGGAAACATAGAAATGTATTGAACACAAAATGTATTAATTCCTAAATCATAAAATGTATACAATACAATATAAGAAAAGAAAGGAAAATGAAATGACAGGCTGAAAGCAAAGACTTGCTTCCAGCGAATGTGCGTCAAGGTTGCTAGTGGTGCCATGGATGGACAGTGGAGTTGACTCTCCCGAGATCTAGCTCCAGTCGAAGGCTCCGGTCGTCACTCGGAATGGATGAAGGAGGTGAAGAACTCTCAAGCATCTTCTCACGCATTTGTCTGGGTCGCAGGGAAAACCCTGGGTTGTAGGGGTAATCCTTGGACTAGTTGAATTTCTGCTCATTGGCTTCTATTTATAGAGCTTGGATCGCTGACAACATTAATGGATTGCTCTGAGTCTGACATTTGGCGCGTTAGTCCTTTTTTGAATCTCTGCAGCTAACGGCGTGGTAGGGGAAATGTCAACATCATCTTTTGATTTTCCTAAGGTAGATGCGTTGATGCGTTCATTCCACCAACCTTGCGTTGATCCCATTTAGTATGCATTATCGAGTAGCCGCAATCATACAGTGATCACATTCACTTAATACCACAACTTTACACGATGACCGCAATCGCTTGACGAGCGCAACTCCTATGCAATGGACACATACGGTTGATTACGACAACATCCATGTGTTGATTGACGCGTTTGCCTTTGCGATGAAGAGTTTCTTTGCATGCAGTCGCCTATGCGGTGGTTCGGTTTCCGCATTTGCGTCCGTTTCCTGCGTTAGCTACAAAAATAGAACATTGAACGCATAATAACACATAATAACGGGTTAGCTGAGATTCTTTAATGCTGAACGATGTAAGCTCATTTTCTCATGAATTCCTAGCACAATTGCCACATATTTTGCTCAACAACCTTCATAATTCTAAGTAAAAGGCCTAAGATGACATGCATTTCTGCATGTCATCAGTGTGCGATGGACAAGGGAAAATGAGAAGGCTCGACCTATATCTTGGCAAGGCTTTCTGACTCTTGGTCAAGAAGCATGAGCCTATGATCTCAGCCCGTGAGATCACGGAGTCCCTGCGGGGGATGTTTGGACAGCCGTCTAAACAACTTATGCATGAGGCTCTTAAATATATATTCAACTCCAAAATGCAAGAAGACACCTCTGTTCGTGAACATGTGCTAAACATGATGGTCCACTTCAGTGTAGCGGAGTTGAATGGGTCTACCATCGATGAGGGAAGCCAGGTTAGCATAATCCTGCATTCTTTGCTGGAGAGCTTCCTGCACTTTGTTAGTAATGTGATTCTTAACAAAGTGAAATATAACCTATGATCATCCTGGTGAAATGAAAGTCTTTATTATGAATGGTGTTATATAATGAGACTAAACATTTCGTGGTCCAGTCTTATGCAAACTCATTTGTATAGAATATCCCCGCTCGTATGTCTAATACATGAATGATCAAGATCAGATCATTTGTAGAACTTTATAATAATTGTAACACCTACAAAGCGGTCTATACTCGTAGTGTCACCAGGATAAGGTACCCAGCCTTATCTATATATTATAGACCATTTAGGTTATCACTTAAACATGATCCACCTGTATGTCTCCACATACATGTTTAAGTTACAACGATAACCTTGGATGTTAGTTTATTGGCTTGTGGTTAATGCAACAAAAATATCACATATTTCATAGACAAATTGTATAAAAATATCATATATTTTTAATCATATAAGAGTTTGTTCATACAAGGTTTACAAACTATAGGACCCTACGAGATTTAGGGCATTAAACCCAACAATCTCCCACTTTTTCTAAAGCTAGTGGGGTGTACACGATAATAAAATTACAAGTACATAAAACAATAAACTAGGGCATAACACGCCCAGTACAAGATCTCTCACTTGCCCTATTCCAGCCGTGGTCTATCCCATAGACCTATACTCTGTAGGTGACCCTCAAACACAGTAGTCGTGAGGGCCTTTGTAAACAGATCAATAACGTTGTGCTTCGAAGCTATCTTCATGACAATCATGTCCCCTCGATGTACAATCTGTTGGATGAGATGATACTTCTGCTCGATGTGCTTGCCACGCTTATGACTCCTAGGCTCATGGGAATTAGCCACAACACCACTATTATCACAATAAAGTGTGATGGGCTTTGACATGTCTGGAACAACTTCCAGATTAGTCAGAAATTTATTGAGCCAAACGACCTCCTTAGTAGCTTCACAAGCTGCTACATACTCAGCCTCCATGGTGAGTTCGCGATGCACCCCTATTTAGTGCTTCATCATACTATTGTCCCTCCGTTAAGAGTGAACACTGATCTTGAAGTGGATTTTCGAGAATCGCTATCAATTTGAAAATTAGAGTCCATGTATCCTTTAAGGATCAAATCCTTAGAATCATACACAAGCATGTAGCCCCTCATTCTCCGTAGATACTTGAGAATGTTCTTAACGACTATCATGTGATCTAATCCAGGATTAGACTGATATCTACTGACTATCCCCACTGCATAGTGATAACGGGCAGAAATGCACGTTATCATAGTGCTAAGTTATTAAACAATATTGGATTGCGTTGATGAAAAATGATAAATTGCGTCCATTAAGCATAAAATCTATAATATTGCGGTTGCGTGCGTTAGTACAATGGAACTATTTATTTTTGTATTTTTTGTGCAGAATATGCGTTAAAGCATTACCGAGATTGTGATCATAGGAATTCATTGGTCGAGCGCAACTTCATCGCAAGACTTTGCGTTGATCGCGCTCGCAAATACTCACCCAAGAAGAATCATCGCAACATGGTGGACGCATTCAGACGAAAGGACAATTAAGATCGATGGGACAGAAAGCTGACAGTAGTAGGATCCAAATTAAGTTGATAGCCGATAACGGTCACAAAGTACATCCAGCTTTATCGGTAACAATTATCTGGCGCATCAGTCAGGAATTAAAGCTGTCCCATCTGTACAACCAGGAAAGAGAAGCCGCCGTTCACCTTTTGATACCCTATAAATACCAAGTGCATTCTTCAGAGAAGGGGTTAAGCAGTCGATTAATTCATCACTTTACAAGTTCACTACTCTGTTCATAGTTTTCTTTTCCATTTCACAGCGGAGCTAGAGAAGAGTGGTGATGCTGGAGATCGTCCAAGGTAGCTCGAGAGAGAACCTTGGGGCGTAAGAGTAGAGAGCGGGTTGACTCTCGCAAAAGCGAGAATATCTTTAGAGCACGAGTACAACAGTGTAACACCTGGTGGCAAGAAATTGCCCCAGGCTCTTTACTATACTTGCATTGTTATTCTGTACTTCATCTTTTATCTATTCAATGGAAGTTATAATTCTACATCTGCTCACTCTCTTAATACACACGAGTAGCTAAACTAGTTGAATGGGTTAAGAGGAACTAAGCTAACATGAGCTAGGAAGTTCATTGCTTGAGATTGTCTTGTTTTATGTTGTGCTAAATATCCCTTTAGAGTTGCTCGAGAGAGAATCTAAAGAAAGAACCTAATGTCTCGAGAGAGCTAGGTTAGAATTTGACTTGAAAAAGCAAGATTAGGTTTGCATAACCAAGAAATAGGGACTTAGAGATAAGCTCTGTTTGTCAACTTGCATCGCATGCATCCTAGGAATAGGAATGATATTATGCGGTCGCATATTTGTGTGAATATCATGTTGTCATCGCATAAATAGAAATAGAGGTTTATGTGTAAACCCTGTAGACTTATCGCATATTTGTCACATGCGTTCTAGCCTTAGAAGCCGTGGCATTCATGCCGAGAGGTGGTTTACTATTGTATGTATGTTGCATGATCGCAAGGCATGAACGCAACCTAGGGAGTGTTAGCCGAAACACTTCTTAACCCGTTCACCGCATATCCATTGTATTTTCGATTGCCAACTCTTTTCAAACTCTGCCACATTTATTATTATTTTCATTAACGCAACAACAAACCAACCACCTTAATTATTTTACCCGTTACCACAAAGTTTTCATAAGAAAATTATCAACGGAAACTATTTTCACAAGTCCCTGTGATCGACCTTGGACTTACCAGAAAACTCAGCGCAATTTACACTTGGATTCCACTGGGGAAACTTGAGTGCACAACGTACTTCCGCCAATGCATATCATCCATATTCTACACTTAATAAAATCACGCATCAAGTTTTTGGCACCATTGCCAGGGACTTCGGCAAAATAGTTTGTTAACGATAGTTCTTTTTTTGATTTCTTTGCAGGACTCTCAATCTCTGGCGAATTACGACCCAGAGATTGAGAGGACTTTTAGGAGGAGACTAAGGAACCGCCAACAGTAACCACAATCCGATAAGGAAGAGATGGCGGAACTGCTTAGGAATGAAGCACCATACAACAACAATGTCATTGCAAATCCAATTCTGTTGGCTAACAATCGCAATAGGCCCATTAGAGACTATGCATCACCAAACCTCTATGATTTCTCTCTGGGAATCATGAGGGCTGCTTAGACAGAAGTAGATTTGAAATGAAACTTGTGATGTTGTAGATGATCCAAGCTGCAGGTCAATTCAAAGGAAGGCGTGGCGAGGATTCGCACGCCCATCTCCGAAGTTTTATTGAAATCTACAATACTTTTGTGTTCCCGAGTATCTCTGCTGAGGAGGTTCGACTAACGTTGTTCCCATTTTCTCTCTGTGATCAGGCTAGGAAAGGGGCTTACTCGCTCGAACCAGGAGAGATCACTTATTGAGAGTAGGTGGTGGAGAAGTTTATGAAGAAGTATTTCCCACCTACAGAGAATGCAAGATGAAGAAAGCTTATTACTAATTTTGAACAAGACATGGACGAATCGCTCAGCGATGCTTGGGCGAGGTTTAAAAGGTTGGTTCGAGATTGTCCGCATAATGGGCTGCCAGACTGCCTTCAGATGGAAATTTTCTACCACGGTTTGAATCCTGCTTCGCAGACTGCTGCCAATGCGACAACAGCTGGTGGTCTACTTGACAAGACATATGATGAGGCGAAGAATATCCTGGATCGCGTCTCCAAGAATCATGAAGACTGGAGAGAGAGCGACTAGAGATTAAGACTCAAGGATTCGGACGTAAATAACGGTGTTATTGTTTCATTGCAAAACCAAATGACCGCAATGATGAATTTGATTCAAGGAATGACGATCAGTAGCCCAACACCGCAAGGTGGGCAAATTAACACAATAAGTCAAAGCACCACAAAGTGTGCGACTTGCAGTGATGGGCATGTGATGGAGGATTGTCCATAAAACCTACAGTTTGTATATTTTGTGAAGAACAACCCCTTTTCCAACACCTACAACCCTAGGTGGAAAAACCACCCAAACTTTGCTTGGAAGAATCCACAACAAAACTTTAAATCCGTGGCACAAAAAGAAGGGCAACCAGGGTTCTTTCAACAGAGCAACGGTCAACAGAGCAACCAAGCAAGTAGCTTACAACAACCACCGCAATCTTCTTCCCTAGAAGGCTATTGAAGTAATATATAGAGAAAAATGAGACGGTGCTTCAAAGTTAGGCTACGTCCATCCGCAACCTTGAATTGCAAATGAGCCAGATTGCAAATGAGCTCAAAAGTAGACCGCAAAGGACGCTGCCAAGTTCAACCGAGCTTCCACGTAACCCAGGGGGTTCAGGTAAGGAGCAATGTCAGGTTGTGACATTGCGCAGTGGAAAGACTGTGGAGGGAGAAAAGAAGGACCAGAACAGATCAATCTCCATCGCAGCTAAACTTGCGATTGCAGCAACGCAAGAAGGAGAAAAAGAAAATGAAGCAGTAGATACTGAGGTTGCATCAACCTCAAAGTCAAATGAAACTGGAACCGTGAAAGTCCAGTTACCACCCTTCCCTCAAAGGCTTAAGAAGAAGAAAAACGAAGAGGTATAGTACCAACACTTCCTATCTATGTTAAAGCAATTACATGTTAACATTCCTTTCAGTGAAGCGATTGAGGAAATGCCTGCCTATGCCAAGTTTCTGAAGGACATGGTAACTAAGAAAAGAGGCGCTGGAAAATTTACCACGGTGGCATTAACGCAAAGTTCCAAATCTATTATCCCACCGAAGATGAGCGATCCTGGGAGCTTCACTATTCCTTGCTCCATAGGAGGACTCTATATTGGGCAAGCTTTGTGTGACTTGGGGGCTGTCATAAATTTGATGTCGTTGTCGATTTTTAGACAACTAAATGTGGGGCAACTTGTGCCCACATCCGTGACTCTCCAACTGGCCAACAGATCTCTGGTTCATCCAAAGGGTAAGGTGAAGGATGTGCTGATCATAATTGATAAATTTATTTTTCCAACTGACTTCATCATCCTGGATTATGAGGCCGATAAAGATGTTCCCATCATTTTGGGTGACATTTCCTATCAACTGGTCGTGCTCAAATTGATGTGCACAAGGGCGAGATCACTTTGAGCATAAACAGACAAAAGCTCAAATTTAATATAATTCGTACCATGAAATTTCTTGACAAGGAAGACCTGCCAGATTTGGAAGATGACGTAAATTTGGTTGAAGAAGAAAAGTCTGATGAAGTGTATGAAGAAGAGGATGTCGACGCATCCATAGCTGCCTGCAATGTAATCATAGCAAAAAAAAAAAAAAAACAAAGAAGAAGGATCGATCGAAACGTAAGAAACAGAGCCGAAGGAAGAAAGAAACATAACGCAACCTTCTCTCGTGGAGCCACCAACCCTTGAACTAAAAAACCTACCAACACATCTAAAGTACGCATTTCTGGGGCAGAATGAGAGGCTGCCAGTAATGATTTCCTCCGCACTTAATGCAGATCAAGAGAATGCGTTCATGAGCATTCTCAAATAGCATGTGCGAGCAATCGGCTGGACGCTCGCTAATATCAGAGGAATTAGCCTTGCGTACTGCATGCACCATATTTGTCTTGAGGATGACCACAAAGTAACCATTGAGAATCAATGCAGACTTAATCCTGCGATGAAAGAGGTCGTCAAAAAAGAGATTATCAAGTGGCTGGATGCGGGCATTATCTATCCCATTGCAGATAGCACGTGGGTCAGCCCCTTGCAATGTGTGCCTAAGAAGGGCAGAATGACGGTATTCCCTAATGAGAAAAATGAATTAATACCGCAAAAAACCATCACTGGATGGCGCATATGTATGGACTACCACAAACTAAATGCGGCCACAAGGAAAGATCATTTCCTTTTGCCATTCATTGATCAAATGCTGGACAGACTAGCAGGGAATGCTTTTTACTACTTCTTGGATGGATATGCCGGGTACAATCAAATCATGATAGCTCCTAAAGACCAAGACAAGACCACATTCACCTGCCCATATGGGACATTCGCTTTCCGCCGCATGTTATTCGGCCTCTGCAATGCGCCAAGCACGTTCCAGAGGTGCATGATGGTAATCTTTTCAGATTTTCTCGAGGACTCAGTAGAAATATTTATGGATGACTTCTCTGTTTATGGGAACACTTATGAAGTCTGCCTGGCCAATTTAGAGAAAATATTAAAAAGATGTGAAGAGACAAACCTGGTGCTTAAGTGGGAAAAATGTCATTTCATGGTGACAGAGGGTATAGTGTTGGGACACAAGGTCTCTAGAGAAGGTTTGGAGGTGGACAAAGCAAAGATTGACACAATTGAAAAGATTCCATCTCCAACCAACGTGAAGGCAGTACGAAGCTTCCTGGGGCATGCCGAATTCTACAGACGATTCATTAAAGACTTTTCTAAGATAGCAAGACTATTGAGTGCATTACTAGAGGTAGACAGAAAGTTTGAATTTGACAACAATTGCCTCAACGCATTTCGAATTTTAAAGAATGCATTGATTACCGCACCCATCTTAATTGCGTCGGATTGGACACTACCGTTCGAAATCATGTGCGACGCAAACGGGTATGCGATGGGAGCTGCATTAGCACAAAAGAAGAAAACAATTTTGCACCCAATCGCATATGCGAGTAAAACCCTGAACCCTGCTCAACTTAATTACACCACCACTGAAAAAGAGCTCTTGGCTTTGATTTTTGCGTTCGAAAAATTTCGGGCATACTTGTTGGGAACCAAGGTACTCATTCATACTGATCACTTGATAATCAAATATTTGATGACAAAGAAGGACAAGCCGAGATTGATCAGATGGGTTCTCCTCCGTCAAGAATTTGATATCGAGATAATTGATCGTAAGGGGACAGAGAATCAAGTTACAGATCACTTTTCTAGATTGGAGAATCCTGAAGTTGACTGCAATGAATTTGAAGTGAGTGTCGTGTTCCTAAATGAGCAGCTGTTTCACATAGAAGAACTACCATGGTATGCGGACATCATTAACTATTTGGTATGTAAACAATTTCCTAAAGATTACACCTACCATCAACGGAAGAAGCTCAAGAATGAATGCAAACACTACTATTGGGATAAGCCGAATCTGTATAAAAGAAGTGCAGACCAAATCATTCGATTATGCATACCAGATGCTGCTCAACAACGCATATTGTCACAGTGCCACGATTCACCTTATGGAGGGCACTTTGGAGGACAACGCACTGCAGCCAAAGTTTTGCAAAGTGGATTCTTTTGGCCTTCATTATTCAAGAATGCTGTTGACTACGCAATGAAATGTGATCGGTGTCAACGCACTGGCAACATTTCATGGAAGAACGCAATTCCAATGAATACTATCCTGGAGCTGGAATTATTCGACGTATGGGGGATTGATTTCATGGGATCATTCCCTCCAAACGGTAAGCACTATATTTTATTAGCCGTTGACTATGTCTCCAAGTGGGTAGAGGCAATTGCATGTGTCGCAAGTGATGCGGCAGTAGTCTCCCAATTCCTGAAGAAAAATATTTTCACGCGTTTTGACACTCCCTGTGCCAGCATAAGTGATGAAGGATCACACTTTGTCAACCACAGTATTAAGGAGCTATTGCGCAAGTACAACATCCTCCACAAAGTGGCCACCGCATACCATCCGCAAACAAATGGCCAGGCTGAAGTGTCCAACCGTAAAATTAAATTGATACTTGAAAAGGTAGTAAAACCTTTGCGGAAGGATTGGATAGTGAAGCTTGATGATGCATTGTGGGCATACCGGACCGCATTTAAAATAGGTATGTCCCCCTATGCATTGGTATTCGGCAAAGCGTGTCACTTGCCCTTGGAGTTGGAATATAAAGCATTGTGGGCAATCAAGAAACTGAATTTCGATTTAAAGGAAGCAGGGGAAGCGCGGAAAATGAAATTGATCGAGCTAGAAGAATGGAGGAACAACGCATATGAAAATGCGAAAATTTATAAGGAGCGCACCAAACGCTGGCACGATCAATGCATATGCGGCAAGAACCTCCAAGTCGGACAGAAAGTCTTGCTTTTCAATTCACATCTGCGACTCTTCCCGGGAAAACTAAAGTCTCGTTGGTTCGGACCGTTCACAATTCGACAAGTACTTCCGCATGGCGTGGTGGAATTATCAAATGACGATGGTACAACCATATTCAAAGTCAATGGGCAACGAGTAAAGGTATACCATGGAGAAGATTGGCATCAAGTCGACTGCATGGAACTAAGAAACTTTGAATAAAGAAGGAAGTAGGTGGCCCCTGCGTTGTCACATGATCGCAATTTCTCAGGGACGAAAGTTTTGGAAAAACTTCAAGTCTTCAACTCTTTTCTCCACTACTCAGAATCTTCACTATCTTTCAGCTATCTTTTCATTTTTCAATTCTATTTACATTAAAAAAAAAAGAGATTTAATTTGCATTAATGATTTTTCTTTTGTTTAAAATAATTTGACCGTCTCTTTGTTTCCTTACAACGATCGAGGCGCTGAAATGCGACGATGTCACGCGAAGAAGCATTCATCTTATTCCATCACTGCAACCCACAGAAGAAAGATCGCCGCAAGGATGGATGCGTCAACACAATGCAGGCGACAGCACAAAATTTGGCGATGTACTCTTCCTTATCTTTATTTCAAATTTTGCGCTATCACATTGCATGTCGCTTTTCGAAGTTTTATCACCACATCCTTCTTGATTACCACAATCATTTAACAAGTAGATAAATTTACTAGTTTACTGCATTCTGTTTTTTTACCAAGTAAGATTTGAATGATGAAAAATATGCTTCTATTTCTTTCGTATATATTAGAGTCAATTTAATCTTAAGATAGTCACCTCATACAATATTTCTAGAAGTTAGGGGTTTGCTAGCTTTCTTTCAAACTCTCTTTACAACGTATTCTAGAACATCACATAAGTTATTTTAATCTTTTGGCAATGGGGACATTGCCGCATTTTAAATTTGGGGGTGAGGTATTTATTTTTCGATCTTGCTATTTTCATTTCTAAAAAAAATAAGCTCTATTTGTCAACTTGCATCACATGCATCCTAGGAATAGGAATGATATTATGTGGTCGCATATTTGTGTGAATGTCATGTTGTCATCACATAAATAGAAATAGAGGTTTATGTGTAAACCCTGTAGATTTATCGCATGCGTTCTAGCCTTAGAAGTCGTGGCATTCACGCCGAGAGGTGGTTTACTATTGTATGCATGTTGCATGATCACAAGGCATGAGCGCAACCTAGGGAGTGTTAGCCGAAACCCTTCTCAACCCGTTCACCGCATATCCATCGTATTTTCGGTTGCCAACTCTTTTCGAACTCTGCCACATTTATTATTATTTTCATTAACGCAACAACAAACCAACCACCTTAATTATTTTACTGGTTACCGCAAAGTTTTCATAACTCTCCCACTACCATAAGCTACCATAGCTAGGATTTTAGTTAAACCCATATAGGGAATAGGTGGATTCCCAACTCTCCCACTACGTTGAGGTTTCCTCAACATTTGAGGTGGATTTGACCTACTAGATGAACCCACTTCAACAACTTTTGTTGAGGTAATAGGCTCTTCAACAATCCTTGTTGAAGATTTAGTTGTTTTTTTGGAAAGCTCATTCAACACGATTTTACTTCTGGGTCTGTGCTCCCTTATGTGGTCCTCCTCAAGAAAAGTAGCATTTTTCAATACAAATACATTGTTTTCTTTAGGATTATAGAAATAACCACCCCTCGTTCCCTTGGGGTAGCCTACAAATAGGCATAACCTTGAATGTGGTTCAAGTTTCTTAGGGTTGGCCTCAAGCACATGTGTTGGGCAATCCCAGATTCTGAAATGATATAAACTAGCTTTACGACCATCTTCAGAGGTATTTTGATAACACTCTTAGATGAAACGCAGTTCAGGATATAAGTTGTAGTCTCCACTGCATAACCCCCAAAACGAGTCAGGTAAGGAAGCGTAACTCATTATAGACCGAACCATGTCCAACAGGGTTCGATTTCTCCTCTCTAATATACCATTTTGTTGAGGTGTACCAGATGCTGATAGTTGAAAAACTATTCCATGTTCTTTAAATATTTCTGCAAAGTTAAATCCAAAAACTCTTCACCTCAATCAGATCGAAGCGTTTTAATCGTTCTATTTAATGTATTTTCAACTTTAACCTTGAATTCTTTGAACTTTTCAAAAGATTCAGACTTCTGTTGCATTAAATAAACGTAACCATATCTAGAATAATCATCAGTGAAAGTGATGAAATATTCATAACCTCCCCTGACTTTAACATTCATCGGACCACAAAGGTCTGAATGCACTAGCTCTAAAGGTTCTTTGGCCCTATGACCTTTTTCAGTAAAAGGCCTTTTAGTCATTTTTCCTTCAAGGCATGACTCATACAAAGGTAAAGAATTTTCTTTTAACTCGCTTAGAAGTCCATTCTTCATCAACCTCTCAATCCTATTGAGATTAATGTGTCCTAAACTTAGGTGCCAAAGTTGGGCGTTTTCTTTAGGAGAAATTCTAAGTCGTTTATTTTGAGTTACGACAGTTTTAAATATGTCTATGTTATAGAGGGCATTTTTTACTAACGGTCTTAGCATGTACAAATTATTTTCTAGTTTAGCAGAATATATATCAACACCATTCTTAGCAATAAACACTTTATTATAAGAAAAATGAAGTTGATAATTACATTCCAAATGACACTTTACAGATACTAAGTTCCTTTTTAAGTCAGGAACAACAAATACATCATTTAAAATGAGAAATATGTTCTATAAAGTTAACTGTAGACCTCCCACTGCCACAGCTGAGACGACGTGTCCGATTCCAACTCACATCGTTATCTCACCAACATCAAGTTGCCACTAGGAACTAATTCCCTAAAATGAAGAACAAATATGGTTAGTGGCCCCAAAGTCAATAATCTAGGCAAAATCATCATTCTCCACTAAACAAGTTTCCAAGACAAGCAAATCACATTTACCTTGTTTGGCCTTCTTCTTCTTTGCCAAATATCTGAGGTAGTTCCTCTTCCAGTGGCCATCCTAGTTGCAATAGAAACACTTTCTCTTGCCAACCCTCATTGGTTGTCTACCCCTTGGAGCAGCAACTTGTGGGTTAGCAGGAACCTTTCCCTTTCCACCATTCTTCTTCTTCCACTTCCTAGTGGCGGAGGAAGAAGGTGCAGACTTAGTTCCAGAGGTCGAACCTTTGTGGAACTTTTTAGATGATGAAGCAACATCTGCTTCACCCTTCTTCTCCTTGCTTTTCAACAAGGATTGGAAAGTCTGCAGCTCGTTGAGCAGAGTGGTAAGGTTGTAGTCAATCCTGTTCAGAACAGCATTGCTATGGAAATGAAGGAAGTTATCTGGTAAAGATTCCAGAATTATGCTAACCTAGTTGGCCTCATCGATGCTTGATCCATTCATCTCAGTCATGTTGAAGTGGATCATCATGTTGAGAACGTGTTCCCAAACAGATGACCCTTCTTGCATCCGTGAGTGGAAAACGTACTTGAGAGCGTTGTGCCTGAGTTGTGCAGACGGTTGTCCAAACATTCCCTACGGAGACTCCATGATCTTACGTGCAGTGACCATGGGTTCATGCTTCTTGGCAAAGACTTCGTTAAGACTGCCAAGATATATGCTCGAGGCTTCTCGTTCACCCTTGTCCACCGCTCATACACTTATCGAACACTTCGAGCAGCAATAGAAGCTGGAATGGGAGGACACTTCTCTATCAGGACGAATCGGAGATCATCGATGATTAAAATTGTGTTTATTGTATCTTTTCAACTAGCATAGTTTTCACCAGTTAGTTTGTCGGCAGCAAGTAAGCTTAGAGTCACAGTAGCCACAATAAAATTGTTGAAACAGAACAAACTTAATTAAGTCTTCTTGCATTAAACCACTTTTAGAAAACCAATCATGTTTTAGCAAAAATAGTCTAGTGTACCCTAAGTTACATCTATTTTGCAATGATACTTTAGTGAGGCAGGAAAAAAGTCACCGTAGGATGATCAAGTGCCCTTTCACTAAAATGAGACATTTTTAACCATTAGGCAGAAACAACTCCTTGTAATTGAATCTAATAGTCACCATTGTTCGGTCCAGAATCTGTTAACATCCTTAACAATTCTATGTAAGTGTAACCCGCCATAATGACCCAACCTTAGGGAAAAACCGATTAGGACAAGAGACTAAAGCAACCCTATCTATTTCTGGAGATCAAATAAAAAGACATGCAAACTGCCATCCTTTAGGGGGACACCAATGATGCCACGAGGCAATGCATGAAACTTTATCTAACCTAATGAGAGAGACTGAAGGATATGTTGTCACACATCCCGCTCCCAACTTTGACTCAAGTCTTATTAAACTCTTTAACATACTTTCATCAAATTTGCATGCATGTAACAAATCTATCTAATTCACCTTTCCATGTAGGTTCTCAGGTAGGGGTGCGACGTCTCCATCGATTTAAGTACCCCAGCCTAGCCAGAACCATCCTTATACAAAAGGTCCCTTATAGATACATTTGTTACATATTTAATCTTTTATTAGGAATTAATTAATCCTATTAAATCGATTTAAAAGATTAAACTCTTATATTATATGATGCATGAACATGCTTTATGTAACTTAATCATGCATACTAATATATTATAACATTTATAATATAAAATGATGCATGAAAATAAATGCATAATCTATGGTGGGTTTTAAAACTATATGACATACATTATGTCATATAAAATAAACATACATCACATGCATATTTAACTAAAGTTGATGAACCGGGATAATTAATCTCAAGACCGGAAATAAATGGCTAAACTATCACAAAAGTTGAGTCCACTAGTACGGAATAAGTGAATCGGGTCTCGAACCGCTCCACCAAGAACCCTTGTAGCTTGATCGTGTAGCAAATGCCTAATCGTCAAGTAATAGGTGTCAAGTATAAACGATCGTGTATATGCGATTGTGTAGCTTTTGACTATGCGATGAGCATGAAAGTCTACGCGATCGTGCAACGTGCATCGGGTATCGCATACCATCCGATCGTGTAGCTAAAGACTATGCAATGAGCATGATAGGCGTGCGTCAAGTATCGTATACTATGCGATTGTTTAGCTACTGACTATGCGATGAGCATGATAGTCTACATGATTGTTTAGCATGCAAGTCTTGCATCGAGTATCATATACCGCGCAATCGTCTACCCATCGAGCGCCTACACGATCATGCAGCCAATGCAATACAATTGTGTAACAAACTCTACACGATCGCATAACATTAGCTATGCGATCATTTAGTAGATGCTACACGATCATGTAGAAAACTCTACACGAACGCATAAAAAATCTAAACGATCGTTTAGCTTTAGCTACACGATGTGACCATCGTTTTGTCTTTTCCATCGAAATGCAGTGTAACTTTTCTTTTGAAGCTTCACGAATGACTCAAAACTAAAACGAAGACAAACTCGATTGCAAGTTTAATGCCCAAAAACGCAAGGGCTCTTACAAATTAACTTTGTAATTCAAAAGGAAAGCCATAAATAGAGACATCTATCCCGAAACATCCATCAACAACCATCCACATACATTTAACATTTAAACGCAATGCAAAAATTAAAACGAACCTCTACTATAAACGATTTCAATACAGAAATGGAATTTGGAATTAAAACGCTAATCTGGCTCTGATAACAATTGAAGGAACTCATTTTCAAGAGATCCTTGCTCGAAAGCGGATCGTCCAAATTCTATTTTGATTGAAAAAAAAATTTACAACAAACATATAAGATATGCATTCTTAAATAAATTACAGCATGCTTTTGTAAAGAAAAAGAGTTCAAGAAATTATACCTTTGAAAACCTTTTCTTTGTGAAAAACCCTCGAACTGTCACAAACTCAAAAATAGCAACAAGGTTGAAGACCCTCTTCAAGAAATCTCGAACCAAAACAGAAGACACAACCACTAGAAGCCTTCAGTATACTCAGGGTGAGAGTCCAAGAGTTGTGGGTTTTGACTATTTTAGTTAGGAGGGAGTTTGAGTTTGGAGGAGGAAGAAGATTGAAGAGGATACGGAACGTTTCTGCTCTCTATCGTATAGCAAACTTCAATCGTCTAGTTCTTAACGTGAGTCTGCATGGAAGAAAAGAAAAATAAATTCTTTTATTCCATTTCCCATAAAACTACTTAACCATCACTAAGGTGGTTGTAGAGAAAAGAGGAATAATTATCCAGAATAATAAAATAAATATGATAACCAACTTATTATATCTTATTTATATTAAACTATATGTTATATAAAATATAACACATAATCTATGGTTTTAATATTGTATTATATACAATATAAACTATAGTTCCTTTTTTCTATTTTACGACAATTAATATAAATCATATTTATATTAAATTTAACAACTATGAATCACATTCATAGAAAATATTTGAATCTTATTCAAATATTTATTTCCTCCAAATAAACTATAATGTATCAAATAAATTATAACAATTATATCATCTATAAATGAATCAATTTAATTCTATCATATATAATTAAATTCCCTCTTATGAATTTGAACAATTCAAATTAACTCAAAAACTGATTATCAACTTAATCCTTTTGAGCTATCAAGGGGACCTTATGGACCTGTAGCTTGAAGCTCCAATGGTACGTGAATAATTAATTAAACTCTTTAATTACATTATCCACCATCCGTTAACTATCGGGCAGTCCACTAAAGACTGCCAGTTGCACTCTTCACACTACAGATATATTTTTGTGTCCATTGGATATAACCAATCAACAGTACGATGACCCTTCACAAATTGCTCGTAAGTACAGTGGGGCCGAATTATCGTTTTGCCCCTATAGTTACATCTAACTCCTTAAGTACCACTGATCCCTCTAATAAACAATAGATCATAGTCCTACTATGACTAAACCCCTCTCGGGCTAGGAGAGGGTGTGATGCCACATTGTTCAAGACCCAGAATCAGCCCTTAAAGGAGCAATTTATCTACTTATCCCTGCTTCGAAAAAGGAGTGAATTCCATCTTGTGTAGCTATGTTCCTAGCTCCCCAATCAGACGAATCTCCAAAATGGTAGACTTGTTGAGTCGGCGATCTAGCCACTCTCACCCATACAAATCAAATGACCGTCCCCATAGGTAGGAGTTCACAACTCACTCAGGATAGGTCATGTTACCTATGATCATCCTGGTGAAATGAAAGTCTTTATTATGAATGGTGTTATATAATGAGACTAAACATTTCATGGTCCAGTCTTATACCAACACCTTTGTATAGAATATCCCCACTCGCAAGTCTAATATATGAATAATTAGGATCAGATCATTTGTAGCACTTTACAGCAATTGTAACACCTACAAAACGAGCGATACTCGTAGTGTTACCAGGATAAGGTATCCAGCCTTATCCATATACAATAGACCATTTAGGTTATCACTTAAACATGATCCACCTACATGTCTCCACATACGTGTTTAAGTTACAATGATAACCTTGGATGTTAGTTTATTGGTTTGTGGTTAATGCAACTAAAATATCACATATTTCATGGAAACATTGAATAAAAATATCATATATTATTAATCACATAAGAGTTTGTTCATACAAGGTTTATAAACTATAAAAGCCTACGAGATTGAGGGCATCAACCCCAACAGTTTAAGCTACAAAAGATAACCATGGATGTTAGTTTATTAGTTTGTGGGTTAATGCTACTAAATGTCGCATAAAATATCTCATGTATTATTAAATAAATAAAATTACATTACAATTACAAACTGCAGGATCCACGGGCATTAACCTAACAATTACATCTTGCTTCTTAAGTCCCACTGATCATCTAACAAACAATTGGTTTATGGTTCAACCAATAAATCGAGTCCTTCTCGGGCTATTGAGGGCTGTCGGGAGATCTGGTATAGAAATCAAATCGAGCAGAAGGCCTTCTTCTTCCCCATATTCTAAAACCCTAGATAGAGAGAGAGAGCACGAGAGACCATCTGCCTTCTTCCTCTAAACGGCACCGTCCGAGAGTGAAGCTGAGAGAGAGATGTCATTGTTCGCTGGTTAGTTCGAGAGAGAGGTGTCACCGGTCGCTAGTTGTCTGAGAGCGTTGGTCGCTGGTTGGTCGTTGTTCGTTGTTCACAATCAACAACCATTGGTCGCTAGTTCGTTCGCCGTCGTTCGTTTGTCACCGTCGCCACCGACTTTTCCTACATTTTTGTGAGTTCTTTTTTCTCCAATTTCTATGATTTCTTGTAATTTTGATCACCATTATACTGTTCTTACTACCGGATTTGTTTGGATTCTACAATTGCAATCAATTTTGGACTTTATAAAAAAAGTTTCAATCTAATTATCATTAACAATTATGTGGGATCCATTTCTGTTTTTAGGAAACCTTTGAGCATTTTCAAGATTTTGTCCTTACGAGACATTCATACAATTCAATTACTATCTATATGGTTTTTGTCGTACTTAAAATTAATATCGGTAATTTTAAATAATTTGACATATATTTTTATTGGTATAATATTGATTACCAATGATATCGATATTCATCTAAATAGAAGGGATATTGATACATTTTCTGGTGTTCTAATATCATATTTCTGCACAAGGTTACAAAGAAACACTATAAACCTTCTTAATTAAACTATGTGTGTTGGCCTGCAAATAATACAATACGCCAACTTCAGTTTACCAATTCAATAGCTATTACCAATGCAAGACTTTGTTTATAAGAACCCCCTTGAATTAATTAACTTAATCATCCATATTTATCCTTTTTATTTTCCCTTCTTAATTAGTTAATTAATTTTTCATCAATAGCTTCGGTTTGGTGATGCAAATAAAATAATGCAAATTGGGAGTTAATTTATTTAAGTAGTGAATCTAAATCCCATTCTCCTTATCTTTTTTTTTATTTTTATTATTATCCTTCCATTTCTTGCTTATGAGCATTGAATTTGGTTTAGATTGTTTTGGGAGAAAGTTTGAGTTCTTTATGTGTTCGTTATTGTTTATGAAATTTGAATGTTGTGGGGGTGGGTAGAGAGTTGAACTTGTAGATTTTTATGTGTGTTTTTTTTTTTTTTTTTTTTTTTTTATGTTTATTGTTTATGAGCATCGGGAATGTCATAGGGGGTGAGTAGAGGTAGGTTATACTCATTTTGTCATTGAACTTGGAGTTTTTGTGTGTTTATGGATGTTTATGAATGTTTGAACATGTTGTGAGGGGTGGGTCAAGTTTGATTTAGATTTTTTTGGGGGGAAAGTTTGAGTTTTTTGTGTGTTCATTGGTGTTTATGAAGTTTGAATGTTGTGGGGGTGGGTAGAGTTCGGTTATAATCATTTTGAAGTTGAACTTGTAGGTTTTTGTGTGTTTTTTTATGCTTATGAGCGTCGGGAATGTTGTGGGGAGTGAGTAGAGTTTAGTTATACTCGTTTTTTCATTGAACTTGGAGTTTTTGCGTGTTTATGGATGTTTATGGATGTTTGAACATGTTGTGGAGGGGTAGGTCGAGTTTGGTTTAGATTGTTTTGGGGGAAAAGTTTGAGTTCTTTGTGTGTTTGTTCTTGTTTATGAAGTTTGAATGTTGTAGGGTGGGTAGGGAGTTGAACTTGTAGGATTTTATGTGTGTGTGTGTGTGTGTGTTTATGTTTATGAGCATCGGGAATGTCGTGGGGGGTGGGTAGAGTTAGGTTATACTCATTTTGTCATTGAACTTGGAGTTTTGTGTGTTTATGGATGTTTGTGAATGTTTGAACATGTTGTGGGGAAAGTTTGAGTTCTTTGTGTGTTCGTTGATGTTTATGAAGTTTGAATATTGTGGGGGTGGGTAGAGTTCGGTTATAATCATTTTGGAGTTGAACTTGTAGGTTTTTGTATTATTTTTTTTTAATGTTTATGAGCGTCGAAAATATCGTGGGGGGTGGGTAGAGTTTGGTTATACTCGTTTTATCATTGAACTTGGAGCTTTTGTGTGTTTATGGATGTTTATGAATGTTTGAATATGTTAAGGGTGTGGGTTGAGTTTCGTGATACTTATTTTGGAGTTAAACTTAGAGGTTTTTTTGTTTGTTTATGGAAGTTTATGACATTTGAATATTTTTGTTTTGTTGTAGGATACTGTTCGGAGATGAGGTTAGACGATTGTTGAAGATGTTGTGTTCTAGATATTGTTTTCTTTTTTGTATTTCTGAAGACATATTTCTTGACATTGTTTTCATCTTATTTCTTTCATGTATTTCTGAAGATATATATATATATATATATATATATATATATATATATATATATATATATATTTTTATAAACTATCTTATAACTTTTCTTTTATTTGTTAAAGTATGGACTTCGTTTTGTTTGTTTCATTTATTATGTGAATCTGCTTGAGTTGGTTAATGATGCTTTATAGGTTACTCAGATCAAATTAAAAAATATATATTACAAATTACAAATTAAATAATTTTAAAAGTCAATATTCAACCAGTGAAGGAACTCCCCACGCATTATTGGGTTGTCGGGAGTTCCACCAACTCCTGACGAATGGTAAAGTCTGTGGGGAGTTATGGAACTCCCCACACACTAGTGGATCGTCAGGAGTTCTAAGAACTCCCGAAAAATAGAAGAGCCTGTCGGGAGTTATTGGAACTCTTGACAGCATATATTAACCGTCGGGAGTTCTCGTAACTCCTGACAACCTACATTCTGCGTCGGAAGTTCTTGAACAACTCCCGTGGATTTCTCCCGACCAAACTCCCAACGATCAGTACGTTGTTAACTTTAAAAAAGAGCTAATATTCCTAGCTTAGTTCGGGCTCGTTAGTGGATTTTATGTGTTTATTTCCCTATTTTGTAGGTATCGAGCAACCAAGAGGTAGAATTAATCATTTGGTGAAGAACGGAGTTAATTTGAACACCGGGCTTCAAAAGAGTTGAAAAGACCAAAATGCCATCGAGTTCCACCAAGTATGAGGCAGCCATCGAGCACTATCGAGTACCATCGAGTGAAAGGCTATCAAGTAATCAAGAAAACTCTACCAAGTGAACAAGGATCGAGTATCGAGTAGCGTATCTGGAAGTGGACGCAGTGTTGCAACGTTACTCCAAGCATTGCGACGCTCCGAAGCTGCATCGTCCTAACACATCCTGACGCTTCACTCTAATGTTTGAAGGCAGAAAGCGTTGCAACACTGCGAAGAATGATAAACATGGAGTTGAGAACACAGGTAAGTGAGTGTTGGGCTAAGCGTTGGACTGCTTGTCTGATGCTTCCCTCTCGCCGCATCAACATTGCAACGCTACACTGCGTTGATCAGTATAAATTCCTCTTCTTAGCCCTAGGTTGGGAGATGCCAAATTTTGGAGGTCAAATCGATGGAGGCCGAAGTTAATCTTCATCTTCTTCTATTCCCTTCAATTTTTAGTATCCTTAGGTTAGTTTTGCTTTTTATTTTGGGTTGTAATTGATGGATTGGAGGTTTGTTCTTGATTTGTCTATGAATTGAGAGGTAATTTCTATCTAATTTCTTTGAGCAAGAGCCTTATGTTTAATTTCTTGAAGGATTTCAAATTAATTTAACTGAACTTTTGTGAATTATTTGGATGGATTCGTATTAATATTAATAGAGTTTCGATGAATTTTTCTGACAAATTAAAATTTGAAATTATTGTTTGTAAAATCGTCATAGCCTACGCAATATTGATTGATTAAGTTGCATGTATTAGGATCGCATGTGTGAAGTCTTGACTTTTTCTAACCAAATGCATGTATGTCTTAATATAATCTTTTCCAAATAAATCATGCTATAAGATATGGCTTTCCGGCTTGTAGCATGTCTCAACAATTGAAACCTCTCTTAATGCTTTTCAGTTTTAACTTGTATGTCACTGAGAAGGAACAGTTTCAAACTGAATTAAAGCTGATTTAGATTTTTATCAAAATTGGTTAATTGGGCTATTAGATTTTCTAATAGTTTGAGGTTGACAGATTCAATGTAATTAATTGATGCCTAATGAAAGAAATTGCATAGGAACTCTCTCTTGCTCTAAAAATTAGATAGACTCTTATCCTATATTACATTTACCCTTTTATTTCAATTTCACGCATTTATCTCTTCACACCAAGACCCCTCCATTTATCGCTTTGGTTCGAAAATTAACTTAATGAAATCAATCGCGCTTCTTTGTGGATCGACTCAAACTTACCATAGGAGTAGTTTGGTATTTACAAATTTCTTTTACTTCGGTTTGGAGTTGAATTAACGACATTGATCCCTGATCCGAACATACGTCGTTCCACCATTTCCCAGCGATTTCAAGCGTCGGGAGAAGTGCGATTTCTTGTGGTGACTAATATCAGTGGTTATTTACAATATATATATATATATATATATATATATATATATATATATCTCCCTCATGCCTACTCTCTCTCCTCCATGCATATGTTCTCTCTCCCCAATAATATATTTAATATATTCTCTCTCTCATAATTTACACTCATTTCTTCCTCTTCCCTCTCTTTTCTCCTTCCAATGGTGTGAGTTGCAAGCGGTAGTCGACAACATGTAGCAGATTGATGGCTCGGCACGAGATGACCTGAGCGACTTGGGACGAATCGATGACACTAACGATGTGGTCCTTTATGCAGAGGAAGATGACGAGCAGTTGATAACAGGCAGAAATGCATGTTATCATATTTCTAATTTCTTAAACAATGCTGGGTTACATTGATAAAACATGTTAAATAACGTCCAAAAAGCAGTAGATTCATAATATCGCGGTCGCATGCGTTCATCGCATTAGAACAGTTGATTTTTGTATTTTTGTGCAGAATATGCAATGACGTAAAGCAGAAATTGCGATCATAGGAAATCATTGGTCGAGCGCAGCATTACCGCAAGGCTTTGCGGTGATCATGTTTGCAAATATTCGCCCGAGAAGGATTGCCACAACTTGGTCAGTACAACATGGTCGGCGCATCTAGGTAAAAGGCTAATTAATCGCGATGGGACAGAAAGCTGATGACAGTTGAATCCGAATTAAGTTGACAGCCGATAACGATCACAAGTACATTCAGCTTTTCGGTGACAAATATTAGGCGCATCAGTGAGGAATTAAAGTCGTCCCATCTGTACAATCATGAGAGAGAAACCGCCTTTCACCCTGGATGTTCTATAAATACCAAGGGCATCCTTTAGAAAAGGGGTTGATCAGTTAATCAGTTCACTAGTTTACGAATTTAAGAGCTCAGCTCGTCTTTGTTCATAGTTTTCCTTTCGTTTTAAGGCGGAGCAAGAGAAGAGTGGTGGCGTCGGAGATCGTTTAGGGCACTCGAAAGAGAACCTTGAGGCGTAGAAGTAGAGAGCGGGCCGACTCTCGCGAGAGCGAGATTATCTTTTGAGCATGAGTAGAAAAATAGTGTAAAAGCCTGGGCAGCAAGAGATTGCTATCAGACCCTTTATTCTATACTTGCATTGTTATTTTGTACTTCATTTTTATATTTATACAATGGAAGTTCTATTTCTACATCTGTTCACTCTCTTAGTACGCATGAGTAGCTAAACTAGTTGAATGGGTTGAGAAGAACTAAGTTAACATGACCTAAGAAGTTCATTGTTTGCGATTGTCTTGTTTTATGTTGTGTCAGATACCCTTTAGAGCTACTCGAGAGAGAGTCTAAAGAAAGAACCTAATGACTCGAGAAAGCTAGGTTAGAATCTGTACTCGAGAGAGCAAGATTAGAACTGCATAAATAAGAGATAGGGAATTAGAGATAAGCTCTGTTTGTCAACCTGTATCGCATGCATCCTAGAGATGGGAATGATATTATGTGGTCGCCTTATTTGTGTGTGTGTCATTTTGTCATCGCATAAATAAGAATAGAGGCTTATGTGTAAGTCCTATAGACTTAGTGCATATATCGCATGTGTTCTAGCCTTAGAAGTCGTGGCATTCACACCAAGAGGTAGTTTACTATTGTATGCATGTTGCATGATCGCATAGCATGAACGCATCTTAGGAAGTGTTAGCCGAAACTTTTCTCAACCTGTTCACCGCATACTCATCGCATTTCCCATTTAATCAACTCTTTTCAAACTCCGCCACATTTGTTTATTTTTCATTAACGCAAACAAAAAAAATCCCAACAATTTATTTATTTATCCGGTTACCACAAAGCTTTCATAAAAATTACCAATGTAACCTGTTTTCACAAGTCCCTGAGTTCGACCCTGGACTTATTAGAAAACTCAGTAGAATTTACACTTGGATTCCGCTGAGGAAACTTGAGTGCACAACGCAATTTCACCATCGCGTATCTCCATAATTCACTTCATAAAACCAAGCATCAGCAGTCGATGGGTGTTATTAGAAACTTATGGATGTATACAACAATGGACTTCCTCCAAGGTGAGAAAGCCAACTATAAAAAATACTAATTAATAAATGATAAAACTATCCTAAAACAACAAAATTAAGTACAAATAAAAATGCAAAGATACGCTACTTCAAAAATAACACGAATTTCACAAATACACTCTGCCTAGACATTCTAGAACCACAAATACATAGTATCTAAATATTACAGAAGCAAAATTAAAAATCACCCAATATGGTCCTTTATGCAAGGAAAGATGATGAGCAGTCGATGGGGTTATTAGAAACTTATGGACGTATATAACAATGGATTTCCTCCAAGGTGAGAAAGAGCAAAATTGATTTTACCAGTAAAGTTGTTGTTGGCAAGTGAATATGTGAAGGAATTGCAACTTCATGACGTTGTGACCATTGGAAGTATGATTGCGTTTGACACTAGACCAGTTGTAGGGAGTCTCATCATCTTCATTCCATGTGACAATTTTGCTCATTGGATCTTAAAAGCCAACTTTAAAACTATCAATCCCATAATGTCATTGTTGAAAATGATGTTCAAAGTAGAAACAAAAGTAGAAAACATATGTGCAAGCGAAAAAAGGTCGGCAACCTAGTGAGGGTGGTCGTTAAAAACTAGCCAAGATGATGGAATTCAAGAAAGAGTTGTTGAACCAACGATCAAAGACATGAGATTGCAAAGGAGAAGATGAGATTTTGGAGGCGGCTAAGTGAAGAAGATGAAAAAGATGAAAAAGATGAGATTCAAGGTTTTTTGTTATCTTCTTTTAATAAATAACAATAATTATGATAATAATAATAAGAAGAAGAATAAGAATACTAATAATAATATTAATATTAATATTAATATTAATAATACAAGTAACTAAAAATATATATACACACCCACATGTTTCAAACATTTAAAATTTAATTCCCATTTATATGTTTCTTTTTAGGTCCAACAAGCCATTTTTACATTTTTTATATATGAAAAATTGAAAATATCGATAATATAAAGAAAAAAATCAATTTAATTTGATAACAATATATAAAATAATAAAAAAAATATTTAGATACAATTGAATTTAAAACAAACATATAAATTAATCAAAAGTTAGTTAGATAAAATCAAATTTGATAATGAAAAATAAATTCAAATATAAATTGGAGAGAAAAAACAGTAAGTTTTTGTTTATTCTGATTAAAAAAATTGATAAATAGTTTGATAAAATCTAATTTGATAATAAAATATAAATTCAAATATAATTCGGGGAGAAAAATTAGAAAGGGAGTTCATTTATTTACAATTACACTGTATTGATAATTTTATTTTCATAAGTTTCAACAATTATACTGTATTTATAATTTCATCAATCACAAAACCTATGAAAGAAGCCTAACTTGTTTGTAGAGGTATAGCAAAAACAGCAAGATTGCAAAAGTGAATACTCATTTGTTTGTCAAAAAGACAAATTAATGATATAATAATATAATAAGATGATAATGAATAAAAGATAATTAAAAAATACAAAAAATACAAAAAATGATCAAATTTAAATGAAATATACAGTTTATTAGATGATCATATGTATAAAATATTTCGTAAAATCCTAACTAAAATAAAAAAAAAATAATCTAAATTTAGAATAATAAAAATGAATAAATAATATAAAATCTAAAAATGTATTGTAAATTAAAATCTAAATGGTGATAAATAAATTAAATATTAATTAATTCTGAATATTTTCGAAAAATAGTTAAATCAAATAAAAACAAATAGCTCATGTGAATCAATTATGGAAGAAAAATAAGGAAGAGATTGGCTTATTTTAAATCAATTCGTGAAGTAGTTATCAAAATCTAATTATAATATTAAAAATAAATTTAAATTCCAAAAGAGGAAAAAATGAGGAAGATATTGATTTATTTTAAATCAAATCTTAATTGTAAAGCCATAGTAAAAAGAGTAGTTTATTAAAGAAATCTCAAGAAAACCTAAATCGATAAAACCTTTGTGTAAGTAACAATAGTTATGGCTATGGAGCAACAATCCAACTAATTCTTGTGCAATCAACGCATACCTATTTTTTAGGAAGTGATATTTTTTTTCCAAACGTTAAAATAATATAAAAAATAGTATATACAACTAATTTCTTAAGAATGTGAGAAATATACAACTAATTTATTAAAAATATATGTATACAATTATGAAAAATAACATAGAGTTTTGAATAAAATATATGGATAAAAGAAGTGTTAATAATATATGAATATTTCAAATATAAATTTGGTAGAAAAATCTGGATATTTTATTAATGTGAGATAAATTCGAAAAGTAATTATGTCAACTACATGAGCAAAATTAAGAGGGCAGTTATGACAAATATCAACTATTAGCATGTACCACCACCCTATTTTCTATTTTGGAATTACATTCTTATTCTTGTACGGTTTTATCATTTTTTCAGAATGAAACCTCAAATTCCACTTAAATTATATTGTGGGTATAATTTTGAATTGTAAACTCCTTTGAGCACATTGGTCATGAAAATGCAAGTTCAATTTTATGGTCTTGCATCATCTAAATAAATTTTACATTTCTTTCTTTTTTACTCTTTTTGAAATACATATAATATCACTTCTTTAAAAATATCACACCGAATTTTCAGTTTTTTTTTTTTTTTTTGTCGTGTTCTTAAAAATTTTGTAGTCTACCAAAATATTTTTAACATATTATTTGTGGAAAAAAAAAACTCTTATAAATACATCAAATCATTGTGTGATGTTTATTTTATCTAATTTATAATTTCTATAAAAAAAACAATATTATAAGTTCTCGTGATTTTGATTAAACATTAAGGAAATTTTTATTTAATAATTAAACACTACAATTGAAACTACATTTTTTTTTCTTTGTTTATTCAAGCAGTACTTTTTCTCCTATATTCTTATAACTCTTTTTGTTGCAGTGATTTTTTATTTTTATTTTATAAAGAAGGTGTTTAAATTATTGTTTTTCATACTCATAAAAAATTATACTCTATAAATAAATAAATAAATATAAAAAACAACAACATTGTAATTTCTCATGATTGTGGTTAAACATTAAGGAGAAATTTAATTAGTAATTAAGTACTATGATTGAAACGACAAATTTTTAATTTATTTTTTAAAGCATGGATTCTTTTTCTTTATTATTACAGTAATTTTTATTCTATAAAGAATGTGTTTAAATTAGTGTTTTTCATATTAAATTTTTTTATATATATAATCACCGAAAAATAAAGATATTATAATTTCTTATCATTGTGGCATTAAGCAGAAATTTAATTAACAATTAATTAGTACACGAACTGATTTTTTTTATTTTATAACTTAAAGCAATAATTCTTGTTCCTATATTCTTAAAACAATTTAAACTTAGATAAATATCACAAATTTAAACACTATATTTCCCTATAAACATTGTATTTGTTAAAATTGTAATTTATCTATTATAATATAATTAAAGATCACAAGATGATTTGATGTATTTAATAGAGTTTCTTTTCCAAATAAAGTGTTAAAATTGTTTCGGTAGATAAAAGTTTAAAATTACTAATATTTATTTAAATTCAACTTTTTAAGAATATTGTAAAAAACAAAGAAAAATATGGCATAATAATTTTAGAAAGTGATAAAATAGAAAAAAGAAAAAAAAAATTATTTAGATATGCAAGAGAGGTTTTCACTTAAAATTTGTGCACATAATGTATTTAATGAAAAACATTTCACCCTTACCTATTTGTGGGTCCGCTATTCTGACAAAAGTTCACCATTTTTTAAATTTGCAGTCAAAGTTGGTCTTGGATGCGTCTCTTTATGAAGACAAAAAATTTACATATTTTTGCTAAATATTTTGGAAAGTTCTCGTTTTTTCCCTTTTTTTTTTATTATTAAATCTATAACATTCAATTCATTGTAATAAAGATTATATCACTTTCCATATTGTAGCAATATAATATCAATCTAAGCATATCCCTCATAAATTTCGAAAACAAGAGAAGGGCCATTCATCACAAGATATTAGAAATTAGTTTATATTTTGTTATAAGTTTGTTATACAGGTAGTTAAATGGTTAGTCACTGTTGTAATTATGCCTATTTATAGGCCTCTTTTGGTTAATAAATGATATAGCAGATTTATTTACTCTGTTTTAATATGGTATCAGAGCAAAATTAAAACTCTTTGACTTTTCGTTTTCCCTCCAGCCACTCTTTTTCTCGTGTCTTTTCTTCTTCTCGGGCCGATCTCGCTCCCCGACCTTTCGAACGCTAACATTGATCTCACTCGCCTCTGTCCACAGTGTCGAGCGAGATTTTTCTTGTGATTTTTTATCTCGCTCCCCGACCTTCCGGACACTAACACTGATCTCGCTCGCCTCCGTCCACAGTGTCAAGCGAGATTTTTCTCGTGATTTTTCGTTCTCCTTTTTCATCCAAAACGATGATCATGACCAGATCCGACGACCTAACCTCATCCGGAAACTCCACCTCCATGGAGAATGTTCGAGCTTCCCCATCTTCCATTCTTGAACAATATCAGAACCCTTATTTTCTTCATCCCTCAGACAGCACCAGTCTTGTGCTCGTTTCTAATCTTCTTACGGAATCGAATTACGACTCGTGGAGTCAGGCGATGAAGATCGGGCTCAATGTCAAGAATAAACTCGGCTTCATCAATGGTGAAATCCCTCGACCTTCCGGTGAGTTACTCAGTTCTTGGATCATATGTAATGGCAGTGTCACTGCGTGGATTCTTAACTCTCTTTCCAAAGAGATTTCTACTAGCATCAACTTCTCCGATTCCGCTCAAGAAATTTGGGCTGATTTGTAAGAACAATACCAGCATAAAAATCGACCAAGAGTCTTCCAACTACGCCGTGAAATTTCCAACTTATCCCAAAATCAAGATTCTGTTACCACATACTATGTCAAGCTGAAAACGTTGTGGAATGAACTCATCTCCTATCGCCCATCTTGTTCTTGTAGAAAATGCACTTGTGGTGGTGTCAGGAACCTACAGACTTACTTCCAAACAAAGTATGTTATGGCTTTCCTCATGGGTTTAAACGATTCATCTGCTCCTATCAGATCTTAGTTGTTACTAATGGAACCAGAACCATCAATCAAACGGGCCTTCTCTCTAGTTGCACAGGAGATTGACCAGAAAGCTTATTCTTCATCCTTTGGCAATGCGATATCTTCATCTAATGCCACTGTCCTCCTTGTGAAAAATGGTTCTTCTGCTTCCCACCAGATTGCTCCAAGCTATTCTCACAACACCAATCAAAACAAGAAGAAGGATAGACCAATCTGCACCCACTGTAATATTCAAGGGCATACTGTTGATCATTGTTACAAACTCCATGGATATCCACCAGGGCACAAGCTTTACAAACCTCCCGAATTAGCAAGAGCAGATCATTATGATTCTTTATCCTCTTTAACATCTGAACAATGCCAAGGCTTATTGGCTATGCTCCAGTCCCATCTCAACAAGTCCAAAACAGCCACCATAGCAGCAACGTCCAATAAGGCAGATTCTATCACTCCTACAGCTCACGTTGCAGGTATTTGTTCCCTTTCTGATATATCTTCTGATCAGTGGATACTTGATTCTAGTGCATCAGCTCATATCTGTCATAATAAGGTCCTATTCACTACTCTAAGACAAATTAAACTGACAACTGTTACTTTGCCTAATCAGTCTCAGCTTCTGGTTGAATTTGTTGGGGATATTCAAATCAGTACATATATCATGCTACACAATGTGCTATATATATCAGATTTCTATTTCAACTTAATTTCCATAAGCTCTTTAACTTCCTATCTACCCGTCATGGTCACTTTTTTTAGTGATTTTTGCCTCATTCAGGACAAGTACTCTTTGAAGAAGATTGGCAAGGCTAACAAATGGAATGGATTATACTTATTGCAAGCATCAGGTGATAAGTCCTTACATTCATTTTCACATACTACAAAACTTATTTGTTCTTCCACTACTACTTTCTCTACTTCTACTTGGCATAATCGGCTTGGACATCCATCATATAAACATCTTAGCTTCCTAAAAGACATTTTACATGTAGACATGGATAGTACTTGTACTAAATGCATGATTTGTCCTCTAGCAAAACAAAAACGACTGTTTTTTCAAAGCCATAATAGACTTGCTGCTCATGCTTTTGATCTTATACATTGTAACATTTGGGGCCCTTACAATGAACCTACTCATGCTGGATATCATTACTTTTTAACACTAGTTGATGATTATTCTCGGTACACTTGGGTTTTTTTTATGAGGAACAAAAGTGAAGCTATTAGTATTGTCCCTCGCTTCTTTCAGTTGATTGAAACTCAATATGGTTTTTCCATAAAAGCTTTTCGATCGGATAATGCACCAGAACTGGCCTTTACTAATTTTTTTACTGCCAAAGGTGTTCTCCATCAATTTTCTTGTGTTGAATGGCCTCAACAAAATTTAGTAGTAGAAAGAAAACATCAACATTTGTTAAATGTCGCATGATCTCTATTATTTCAAGCTAGGTTACCTATCTTGTTTTGGGGAGAGTGCATATTGACCGCATCTTATTTGATCAACCGTATTCCATCTCATATCTTGTCCTGGCAAACACCTTACTATCGTTTGACTACTGAACATGCTGACTATACTTCACTACGAACTTTTGGTTGTCTTTGTTTTGCCTCTACTTTACCTTCTCACAGGACCAAGTTTCAGCCTCGGGCCATTGCCTCTGTTTTTTTGGGATATCCTACTGGCATCAAAGGCTATCGCTTATATGACATTGAGAAGAAGAAATTCTTTATTTCAAGGGATGTTGTGTTTCATGAAGACATATTCCCTTTTCATCAAATCAATTCTCAAGCAGAGGTATTTGATCCTTTTCCTGATCTAGTTTTACCATTATCACTTCCATTTTCAGGTGATTTATCCAGCAGTGAAGCCTCTTCATCATCCGCTTCTGCTACTCCTGAGCTTTCTGACCAGCCTACTTCATATGACGTTTTTCAACCTACTGCTCCCTTTGCACCTGCTGATGATGGTGCTGCAGTCACTGATCAGCCCCATCTGTCTTTACTTGACAATTCTTCTCACTGTCGCCGCTCTACAAGGACGACTAAACCACCCTCATATCTCAGGGACTATCATTGCAACCTCCTTTTACACAATCATTCTCAGCAAACAGTTACTAAGTATCCTTTGCAAGCTGTCTTATCTTATGACAGACTGAATCCTATCTATAAGATGTTTGCCCTCAATATCTCATCCGCATATGAGCCTCAGTTTTATCACCAGGCTGTCCCTCATGAACATTCGCGCCAAGCTATGCACGATGAACTTCTAGCAATGGAAACCAACCGTACTTGGTATGTTGTGCCCTTACCTCAAAGCTAACACTCTATTGGATGCAAATGGATATACAAAATCAAGTATCGTGCAGATGGGACCATTGACCGCTACAAGGCACGGTTAGTAGCCAAAGGATACACGCAGCAAGAAGGCCTCGACTACATTGAGACATTTTCTCCTGTTGCCAAGCTTGTTACTGTCAAAGTACTTCTTACTCTTGCAGTCTCAAAAGGTTGGTCTCTACTTCAACTAGATGTTAATAATGCTTTCTTACATGGTGATCTAGTTGAAGATGTATACATGGATCTACCCTTGGGTTACAAGCACAATGTTGTTCACAAACAGGGGGAGCATCTTGTTTGTCGCTTGCATAAATCCATATATGGCCTTAAGCAAGCATCACGCCAATGGTTTGACAAGTTCTCAAAGGCACTCCTTCACTTAGGATTTTCTCAGTCCAAGTCCGATTACTCCTTATTCACTCGAGGTTCTGCTCAATCCTTTGTTGCTTTGCTTGTTTATGTTGATGACATAGTCATTACCGGTGCTTCTTTACCTGTACTACATGAGATCAAAGATCATCTGCACGAGACCTTCAAGCTCAAAGACTTAGGGTCTCTTCGGTATTTCTTGGGTCTTGAAATTACAAGATCGTCTCAGGGTATTCTTCTATCACAACGAAATTATACATTGCAGCTCCTAGAAGATCATGGTTTGTTGGCTTGCAAACCGGTTCCTCTACCTCTTGATCCGGCTTTAAAGCTCCAATTTGATGTTGGTACCCTCCTTCCTGATGCAACATTGTATCGGAGACTCATTGGAAGACTGCTATACTTGACTATTTCTCGGTCCGACATAACTTTTGCTGTCCATAAGCTCAGTCAGTTTGTTGCTCAACCTAGACAGCCTCATCTTGATGCTGCCATGTCCTTACTTAAGTATTTGAAAGCTTCTCCGGGCCAAGGTATTCTGCTACAACCTGTCCACACATTTCAATTAAAGGCATATTCTGATGTTGATTGGGGATCTTGCCCTGATTCAATGAAGTCTATAACCGGTTTCTGCATCTTCTTGGGTGATTCCATAATTAGTTGGAAGGCTAAGAAGCAATCTACGGTATCCTGTTCTTCTGCCGAAACTGAATATCAAACTTTGGTTGCTACTACAAGTGAATTGCTATGGGTTGAACAACTTCTTCATTAGCTTTCGATACCTCTTATTCATCCCTCTTTAATCTATTGTGATAATGAGGTTGCTGTCCATAATGTTGAAAATCCGGTTTTTCATGAACAGACGAAGCACATTGAAATTGATTGTCATTTTGTCCGAGATCACATTGTTCATGGCAATGTCAAACTTCTTCCCATCCGATCTCACTTACAGCTTGTTGATATCTTCACCAAGGCTTTGCCCAACACTTTGTTTTTCTCCTTGCTATCCAAGATGGGTATTCTTGATATAACCACACCATCTTAAGGGGGAGTAGTACAAATTAGTTTATATTTTGTTATAAATTTGTTATACAAGTAGTTAAATGGTTAATCACTGTTGTAATTATGCCAATTTATAGGCCTCTTTTGGTTAATAAATGATATAGCAGATTTATTTACTCTACTTTAATATGGTATCAGAGCAAAATTAATACTCGACTTTTCGTTTTCCCTCCATCCACTCTTTTTCTCGCGTCTTTTCTTCTTCTCGGGCCGATCTCGCTCCTCGACCTTCCAGACGCTAACACTGATCTCGCTCGCCTCCGTCCACAATGTCGAGCGAGATTTTTCTCGTGATTTTTTATCTCGCTCCCCGACCTTCCGGACGGATTCCTCCAATAGATATACTTAATAAGTAAAATATTAATATAAGTCACCTAATTTGTAAAATCAACACTCTACCAAGAAATAAGCGAAAGGAAACCAGAAAAGGCATAAGGTGGCTAATTTCCTGAAAGGGGGGAAAATCGAGAAATTTGTTTTAGGAACAACCATCTTCGTCACTCCTTCATCACTCCATTAAAAACTCCATTTCATTTCAGCTTTCAGTTTCTTTTTGCTAAATCTCAACTGACGGAATTATCAGCTCAAGCTACAAGGTACAGATCAATATGAAACAAGATACAGATCAAAGCAGATGTTCTCCTGATATGAAAAAACTCCATTTCCAAATAGCAGACAGCACCATAATACATAGAGCATCAAAGCACCCAAAACCCTGGCAACCCCGTTCCTATAAAAGAAAATGACTTATTAAATCAAACACATTGTTGTGTCCAGCAACAGTATTGTGTTGATATCGTCGACGAATAGTATGGTTGAGCGTATAAAGCATATACCATAATTTTCCTCCAGATGCCTTCACGTATGACTACAACCGACCAAAGTGCAGAGAAACTCCAAGCTCATGTTTGCCTAACCAGTGATGAGGTAGTCAACCATAATGGCCAGCCTAAAATAGCACTTTCATGTTTCGAGAGGTATGCATCATTTAAACTGCCAAATTTACAACTTGATGTCAATGCAAGTTTCAAATAATAATAGACTTGTACATTTCCAATCTTGCATTGTAGCTCCTTAGGGACAACAAAAGAGAGATACTTACTAATCAACATCTGGCGTATCCAGCATATCATTCCATTCCTCTCCCTGTTCCACAGAAGGGACCACACAAGCTACAGAAGCCGAATCTTGTACACCATCGACCTAAAAGAAAAGGGTACAAATAAATAGTTTGAAGATCAAAAAGGCAATAAATTTTCTGGATAGATCAACCTTTTTCTATAAATATATTGCTCTTGATTCCCACTCATTTTATTCTGATTCTAAGCCTTAGCAACCTGAAAGGGCAATTAGAATTCACCCAATAGACTCCAATTGAAAAATGGCTGCAAACAAATAGATTATAACAATCACGTTGCCCACTATCTACCACAGAAGAGTATGGAGCTCTTGCATTCTAAAGAAAATAGAACTTACCTGTTGAGGATACGAGCCATAACCCGAATATGCACCATAAGCATATAAAGATGGATCTTGTACAACTCCATACCCATAAGCATCATAAGTCCCTCCATACCCATAGTAAGCGCTCCACTGGTTCGGATCAACTTGCTGACCCCAAGTAGCCAAGTCCTAAAATTTCCATTTCATCAGTCTACTCCATAGAGTGAATAATAGTTCACACTATGAACATTACACACATTATTGTGGCTTGTGAGAGCTCGCTCATATAAAGATAACATGCATAACCAATATTTTTTTTACCAAGAAGTCATTTTTCTGTACCAAAATACCTGTTTTTCCAAGCTAGAATATATATAATAATATATTATAGTTTAGGTAAATTATTGTGTCTGCTATAGGTCTGTAGATGATTTTGTCTGTTATACTTTTGTGAGGTAAGCCCCATTCCCACTTCCCAGACCTTTTCTTTAGATCCTATTTTTGTACTAGGGTGTTTTAACATTCACACACACCACACACAAACAAAAACAAAAAACAAAAAACAACCACAACAAGAAACAAAAAACAAAACAAAACAAATTTCAGAGTACTGAGACCAAAATGGTATCTTAATCAAAAATTATTTACTAGGATGAAATGAGGGCCATTTTTTCCCTATAGATTAAATTTCAAATTCGCTGGCTAAGTAAAAGGCAATGCACCTAATGTTCTATACACAAACTCCTCATCGTGCAATCAGAGTTCTGTAATTTGAATCCAAGTAAAAGCATTAAATTAAAAACCACATAATAACACATCACATTCAGAGGAAAAAGGATTTCAGTAAATCTAGAAAAATATTTGTAACCACATAATTACACATCACATCCAGAGGAAAAAGGATTTCAGTAAATCTAGAAAAATATTTGTTCTGAACTGCAATGGGAAAGGTCAATTACCTGCTTGGCAGCCGGATTTCTGCCCCAAGAAGTACGAACTACTTGTTGACCAATTATCTTTCCTTGCATCTTTTGGATGGCTTCTTCAGCTGAAGCCCTGCATGGACCCGATACAGAGAACATATTAAATCCAAGCCAAATGTTCATGTGAAATAAGAAGTCAATAACATATCTTTGAGAATCATACAAACACAACAACTTTCCTTCTATTCCACGATTTTTTTTCCCCACTTGAACATTATTTTTATTCACAACCTTCTGTCAAGGCATAGAAACAGGAGCAAGCAGAGATGCAATTTACACAACTTACATCAATAAAATCAATCATGCAAAACACACCTTGTCCCAAACTGGACAAAACCACAGCCTTTCCCGGCAGGAATTTTCACATAAGCAATCTCACCAAACTGCAAAAAGGTTTGCTTCAACTCCTCCTCTGTAATATTCGGATCCAAGTTACCAACAAATATCTGCGCAAAGCACAATATATAAGAAATGAGCATAAAAACCAGAAGAAGTAAAACTGTCACTTGACACTTGACTTACTGTTGTGTTATTTGCATCATAATCTGCTGGAAGTGCAGGCACAGATGTAGTGTAGGCTGGAACTGGGTACATTGCTGAGACAAGAAGCACATTGAAGAACAAGTTTAAAGATGGAAAATTATCATCCCCTCCTAAGATTTTCTCATAGGCGAAGGAAAAAAAATACTAATGACAATAAATTCTCTTTCATTTGAAATTTGGACCATTAGGATTGATATATCAATGGAATATAATGGTCACACTATGAACATTACACACGTTTGGTATAATTGTATTTTGACATATACATTAAATATGCATAACAATTAACTTGATAAGTTTTCATCATAGATCCAAGAGCACTAATTTAGCCAATATCTACTAAAATTTCAGAAAGATCATTTGTACCTATGAACTCCTAGCTCTAGGTTTGATGATGGGGAAAAAGGGAATCCCTTAGAAATGTCCAACAAAGAACTTTCATTGACAAAGGTGAAATTCAAATTTTAAAGCCAACAGTTTCATATCTATGACTACTAGCATAGATAGGAACCATACCAGTTTCATGTAAATAGAAAAACTCGGATGAATAGTACAAAAGATTGTACTCACTCTAAAAAGATTAAAAAAAAAAAACATGAGAAGTGATCAAATGAATAAATGAAAAGGCACTACTGCATACTCATTATTCATTACCTTTACCTAGACTATATTGCTGCTGAACACCAATGGTTTTTTTGGGCGTTGCTGCACTAATACGCATAGGCCTAGTTGAGCAATAAACACCATTCATTTCTGACATAGCTCGATTCCTTTCATTTTCATCAGCAAATTTAACAAACCCATATCCCTTCGAACGTCCAGTGTTTGGATCAGTCACAACTTTAGCACCCCTAACAGATGGATATTGCACTCTAAAAGTCTCTTGCAACAGATAGTCTGTAACATCAGGAGCCAAATCCCCCACAAAAATAGAGTGCTCAGGGCCAGCATCGGGGCGCCTTTCTCCAATTCCAAAGGAGGCCCAATTCAATCTGAAAGTTTGCTCCGTTCCAGGCATCTGAGTTCCATTGTATGTCTGCAAAATTCTTTCTGCTGCGGCATGAGATACAAACTCCACAAACCCGTAACCCTCAGGCTGGCCAGTGATCTTATTGCGAATAATTTTAATTGAAATTACCTGTACTAAAAAAATGGCATAGTCAACAAATAACAGAATAGTCTCTTGTCTGAATGCAGCTAAGAGTTACAAGCTCTTAAATACTAGAATACAAACAACACGTATGGGCTGTTGTAATATAACAAGTTAACAACAACTAAAAATAACTATCATTTTATATATTGGGTTTTCCCCATTCAGTGACATGAAAGGTCAAAAGAGAGGCTCTCCCTCTCTCTACATTTCAGATATCTGTAGCAATAGAGCAAAATACAAACACTTCCTAATTTTATACAGCCAAATTCACTTCCAAACACCAGAAGAAAACTAACCACTTTCAGGAGAAATTATTCGGAAAGGCCTAACTAAAAGTAGAAAACATCAAAAATCCACCTACAAACATCTAGTTTTCATATAAACAATTGTCATCAGCTTGAGCAACCGGTTAAATCCTAATGGGTCTATGATTAAAAACATCATCATTAAACACCAAAGTAAGAAAAGATTTTAAGAAAAATTAACAAACAAACCTCGCCAGTGTGAGCGAAGCAAGAATTAAGGTAAGACTCATCTACCCAGTACTGCAAATCCCCTATCCAAAGTGTTCTAACTTCCTCCACCGTAGTTGGTTGATGGTGAGTTGGTTGACCTGCCAGAGTTGCCATCGTATCTATTGACGCATTATCTTATTGTTTCGGTTAATTGACTTGCCGATGTTATCGGGAACTTTGTAAGATTGTTTCTACACTACGTATAATGCTCCGACTTCACCGTCTCTGTAAATTGATCGGTGAATTCAAAGATTCTGGGGTGAAAAGTTTGGTGATAACTGAAGAGTTTATAAATTACAATAGAAACATAAACAAGTGGAGAGATTTGAAGAAAACCTGCGGATTCTTGGCACTTGCCACTGCTAGGGTTTCGTTTTCGCCTCGCACGACGGTGGAACTCCAAAGTACGGTTAAACACCAATTTCTTCTTACGTTTTCATTTCCTATGTTTTTATCCGCAATTGTCCCCTTCATATTTTAGGTTATGGATTTATGATTTAATTTAATCTAAAAACTTTCAGTTTACATTTTTATTTTATTTTCTTTTTTTAAAAAAAGTTCTGTAATTATATTTTTAGTTATTAACTTAATATATTATTAAATACATGAACGTAAAGACGATTTTTTTTAAAAAAAATAATGTTATTTTAACATATATCAACAAAAGTAGGGTAGGATTGAAAATATTGACAAAAATAAGTTTTTAAATCGTGTACTCGGTACACAATTACACCCTAAATCGTGTATCCGGTACACAAGTGCCTGTTGATCTGGCACGCGCCGACTGCCAATGTGATAGTCATGCAACGTTGATTGAGGTAATTGTGTACCCGATATTTTTTCCCTACGTTGTTTTCCAAAGCTGAACTTAATGTGTAGTTTATGGATCCTGATTTATTTGTTAGATTGAATCTAGAAATATATGTATATGTTTTGTTGGGCTAATTTTGTCTAATATAGTTTATGAACTAAATTAGATTTTGTTGGGTTGATTTTGTTGGCTATTTTGTTATGTTTGTCTATTTGTTGGGCTATTTTTTTAATTATTAATTTGTTGGATAAGTATGCATTTATTGGGTTGAATCTAGAAATATATGTATATGTTTATAAAAATGAAAATTGGTTCATATATATATTATTTTGTTTGCATTTGGGCTGATTTAAATGTATAATATTTAGATCTTATATGTTGAACTTAGAAATTGGATTTTGTTGGGTTTACATATTAACATATTTTTTGTCAACTATAACACTTGAAAAAGTCATAATAAATATGTCGATGCGTCCTGAAGATTTAGTTATTCTTGAACCTGGAATTGAAGGAGACAGTGATATTGATGTTGAAGTTGATGAATTATTTGGAAACGACAGTAGTGGGGAACATGATCTTGAGTTGGTATCGTCGGATATGTTCACCAAAATAGATCAGGAAATTACAAATTCAACATGTGAACTAGGGTCTACTTTGGAGGAAAAGAATATAGGTGTAGATAATTGCAATTTAATACAGAAATGAACATTGTTTAATACTAAAGAAGATTTACAGCTTGCTGTAAAAGAATATTGTGTCATAGGACAATACGAAATTATTGTAGTGGAGTCAAATCAAGATCTTTGGTATGTCAGATGTAAATCATGGAGTGATAGTTGTGCTTGGAGGTTACGGGCATGTTGGCATAAAACTCATGGGATGTTCGAAATCACCAAACTTTAAGGGAACACTCATGTTTTTTTTTTAAAATTGACACATGATCATTCACAGCTTGATTCAAATTGTATGAGTATCGAAATCCAAAATTTGGTTAGAGCTGATCCTGGGTACCTGTGGCCCTACTCCAAGAAACAATTAAAAACCAATATGGCTATAATGTTAATTATAAACGGGTGTGGCAAGCCAAGAGAAAAGCGTTGATTGCTGTGTTTGGTGATTGGAAGAAATCATATTCAAAGCTTCTGTATTGGTTGATTGCTTTTGTTCATTACAATCGAACAAATTAGTTTTTCCTTCTCTCTGATATGCCAGGTACGACTATTTTTTGTCGAGTTTTTTGGTCCTTTGGTCTTGTAGAGAAGGATTCAAACATTGTAGACCATTAATCCAGATCGATGGAACTCATCTCTATGGAAAGTATAAGGGGAAATTATTGACCGCCTTATCTATTGATGCAAACAGGCATATAATTCCCCTTGCTTTTGCTATTGTTGAAGGTGAAAATTCGTCCAGTTGGTCATGGTTTTTGTGGGCATTGCGTGAATATGTTATCCAAAGAGATGGTATTTGCTTGATTTCTGATAGATATAAGGGCATTCTTGCTGCAATTAATAATGAGGAAATTTGTTGGAGTGAACCTAGAGCATACCATCGATATTGTCTTCGTCATGTTACCAGTAATTTCAATACGAAATATAAATCAAAGAAACTAAAAGATTTGGTATTTAAGGTAGGAAATTAACACCAAAGGCGCAAGTTCATTCGGTGTATGAAAGAATTGAAACAATTTCACCCTGAATGCCTTGAATATTTTTCAGATATTGACTTGGAAAAATGGACCCAATCACATGATGGTGGGTACCGCTATGAGTGGATGACAAGCAATGCAGCTAATGCATGAATGGTGTTTTCAAAGATGCTAGAATGTTACCAATTACTTCTTTGGTTAGGCTAATATTTTATCGCACAATACTGTATTTTGAACGTCGAAAATAAGAAATCAGTGAAGCACTCAATCGTGGGGACATGTCTACAGAATATGCACTGAGAAAACTTAAGAAGTGCGAAAAACGAGCATTTGCACATACGGTGACATCTATTGACAGGGAAAGTCAAACTTTTGAAGTACAAACTGGCATAAGTATGATTTCTCCCTTTAAATGACAATACACCCAAGTTTTGAGCTTAAAAGAAGGAATATGTTCTTGTAATAAGTGGCAGTCATTCAAGATTCCATGCTCTCATATAGTTGCAGTTTGTAATTACATGTGTATGACATACATACCACATATTGATGAATGCTGCAAATTATCCAATTTCAAGTGATGTTATGAAGGTCGCTTCTATCCAATAGAACACCCAAATTATTGGCTAGAATTATCATTTATAGAAGTTCGTCCAAATGCATACTTACTAAGAGAACAGGGTTGGCCAAAAAGTATGTGCATTTCCTGTACAATTATATCAACAAAATACGCATCGTTCACCATCTATATGAGATAGTTCTTCCACAATAGTTTTGAGTTGTCGGAGAAGGGAGGCATCTGTACAACATACTATCCCATTTGAGCACCACATTATTTCATACGTTGAATAGGGAGGTTTTTTTGGGTCGCACAAATCGGTTTTATCCAGCTTGATTGGCACCTTATTGTTGCTCTAGTTGAGCGTTGGAGACCAGAAACCCACACATTTCACCTGCCTTATGGGGAATGTGCAATCACGCTGCAGGATGTTGCCATACAGTTTGGGTTACAAGTGGATGGGCAACCATTGACAGGTTCACTACAATATGACTAGAAGAACGTTTGTGAAAAGCTCTTAGGCGTTCTACCAGATGATCTGAAAGGCTTAAGATTGAGTATCCCCTGGTTGGCATCCCAGTTTCCAGAATTACCTCCCGATGCTGACGACATCAGCGTACGTAGGTATGCACGAGCGTACATCATGCAGCTTATTGGAGGATTTTTGTTCCTTGACAAGTTAAATACTCTAGTGCATCTCATGTTCCTTCCGCTACTGTCTGATTTCAAGCATGCTGGTACATACTCGTAGGGTGGTGCATATCTTGCATGGTTGTATAGAGAACTTTGTTGGACTACCAATGCACAAGCGTTGGAAATAGCGGGGCCACTGATACTACTATAGGTATGGGCTTATAATAGATTTCCAATTATAGCACCACAAGTCCGGTTACAGGCCTCAGATCATTGTCCACTTAGTGTCAGGTATTATTTCATTTATATATTTATTTCGTTATCATTTTATGAAAGAATATAAATTAATTGTATTTTTTATAATTTTAGATAGAGTGGGATATTAGCTGCCTCTGAACAGTCAGCAAATATGTTACTCGTGTACCGAAAAATATTTGACAGACTGATACACAATCAGGTAATAAATGTATATATAAATGAATATTTAAAACATTTTGGATGTATACTTATCTTTTTTTTTTTTTGGTCAGATTATTTGGACGCCATACACACAACAGATTTGTTCATCCCTACCTGATTACTGTTGTGATGGTGAAGACATCTGGTTGACCATTAGCCCTCTTATATGCTTCCATATAGTAGAATGACATCATCCAGATCGTGTGTTGAGATAGTTTGGTCTATGACAAACGATACCTTTGTTGTCCTATACACTCCCAATATTACACCAAATTTATTTGAGAGGTAAGCATTGGGTTTTATGTCCTAAAACTCGTGGTTTGTAAACATTAGAACTTATTCTGAGAATTCAATAAAGTTGTTGTTGAATATATTGTTTTTTAGAAATCCAATAAACCTAAGTCCCTTGACTATTATATGAGTACTTGAACTTTATGTAGAGACATACAAGTGGATCAGGTTCAAGTAAATAGTCAAAATGATCTATAGTATATGAATAAGGTTGGGTACCTTATTCTGATAACACTATTGGATGCGGCCTACTCTGTAGTTGTTACAAAGAGTTATAAAGTGCTACATACGAAGTGATCCTAATTCGTGCTTGTTGAGACATGAAGAGTAGGGGTGTCCTATGTAAATGAATTTTGTGCAAGATCGGACCACGAAACCTGTCACTCTTACTTTATAACACTGTTTACTGTTTAAGATTGACTATTTCAAAGCGATGACCTAGGTAACTTAACCTTAATCCTGAGTTAACTATGAACTCCTATTTGTTTGGGATTATCCTTTGATATGCAAACGATGAGAGTAAACCAATTGCCTCTACTCAATAAGCTTACCATTTTGGGTATAAGACCGGATGAATAGCTAGGAACATAAGGTGCAAGAGGGAATTCACTCCTACTCGATTAGAGTTAGTAGAGAGGTTATTCCCTTCAAGTGTTGATTCTGGGTTATGAGAGGGATTCGATTTGTTGATTGGATCACAAATCAATTGTTCATTAGGGGATTAGTAGAACTTAAGGAACAAAAGGTAATTTCGGGCGTAAAACAGAGATTTGACCCAGCTGTTGTTACGAACAACCTGTGAAGGGTTAACTTACTAATCATGGTTATATCGAGTGGACAAAATATATCTACAGTGAGGGGAGTTTAGCCATAGACCTTAGTGGAATCACTTATTAATTAACGAATAGGGATTAGATCGGTCCAATGAGTTTAGCCGATTAATCTCGGATCGTTGGAGTCCATGATCTATAGGTCCGCGAGATCCCCCTACTAGCTCATAAATGGGTAAGCTTTAGGGTAGCTTGAGAAATTAATTTGAAACGTTCAAATTAAACGAAACAAGAGAATAAATATTTAAATATGATTTAAATATATGAAGATGATTATTGTGCAAAAATTAATTTAATATTTGATATTAAATTAATTAATTTTTTAAAATTAATTTATGAAATTAATTTAAGAAAATCAATTTTTGAATTAAAATGATTTAAAAGTCATTTTTTGTTTTAAAAGGAAAATGGAAATTCGTTTGCATGTCGCACAAATAGAAAATGAGTTTTCTCCATTATCATCATCTTTATGCTCACACAAACCATTATCTTCTCTACTTTGATTCTCCAAGCATGAGCTGCAAGCCATGCACTCCATCTCTTTGCATGTTCATCTAAATACATAAAGAAGATTGGAGTTGTTGGAGAAGAAGAAGAATACATAATTTTGGGAGAAAAATTACGGTGAAGAAGAAACTGTCTTCTTCAACTTGCTGCTGTGAGCTTTTCTTGTTTCTTCACATCTTCAAGTTGTTCTTAAGTCCCACAACTCTATCTAAAGCTCCAAGAGCATAGTAGGGAAAGTTTTGAGGTGGTTCACGTTGATATCAAGTGAAGACAGCAGCTGAACAGACATTTTCTTGGAGAGTTCATCAAAGGTATGTTATGAAAACCCATTTTTATGAAGAACATGCTTTAATTTTTGCCAAAATTAGTGAATTAGAATGCTTATGGATCCTTGATACTTCCGTTGCATATTGTTTAACTCTTACAGTAAGCACGACCAAGATTGGCGTCGAATCCACATGGAATATATATCCTACTGGCATGGATGACATGATCGTTGTACACAAGGAGAATTAACAAATAGGCCAGCTGTATCAGATGACTACTTTTCCTTGTACAATTCAATCACGAGGCGATTTATTACACCTGATGGCGCTTACTATTACTGCATGGTAAGAGATTTAAAATCATATATTTTCCATATATATGATATGAATATTGTTTAATATTTTTTTTTCATTGTATAAAATAATTTTATCAGAGATGTACAACAATATTAAGTGTATTACAACTTACCAAACTTGGGTTCAATGTGTCAGCAAACATTGGTTAACATAGACGGTATTATCCAACAAACAAGACGACTCAATGTTGCTAACACCAATCGAAGACGTATTCATTGTAGACAACAACGATAGTAGGGTGAACCTAATTTAGAGGGACACGAAGACAACCCTTATGAGGGGTAAGAGCCAGGGGGTCGTTTTTAAATTTCATGTAAACTTTCATTTTCAAATTGTAAATTAAAGAACTAATTGTAAATCTTCTTTAATATCATGACATTTTTTTTTAATATGAGTGCAAAATAATATGTTTTCATTGTAGATTAAATATATAATTAAGTTTAATAATGAAGGAATTTGTGGATCCGTTTCTAAAGTCTTAATATTGTTGTACATCTCCAATTAAAAAAAAAAAATAGTCAATCTATTTTTTTTTTTTGAAAAAAAGAAAAACCAATCGAGTCCACGATTATGGCAATCGTGGACTCGGTCCACGAGTTTCCATGCGACCGGTTAACCAAGTTAGCTAATGTGGTGCTGACTGGATTAAATGTTAATCGTGTACCCCGTACACAATTTTGCCACATGACAATCGTGTACCCCGTACACGATTTCACTACCCTACTTTTGTCAATAGTTTCAATACTCACCTATTTTTAAAAATACTCTCTCATATACCCTATTTTTGTCAATAGTTTGAAAAAATACTATATTTTTGAACAAAATCCCGTAAAGACAGTTGGTAAAATTTAAATATATATAATAAATCAACTTTATTTATTTATTTATTTATTTTGTAAAACTTAGATTTATATAATATAAAAATTAATTAATTTTTTAATTTATCAAAAAATTTATTGAACACAACATTAAATGTTGAGAGATTTATTAGATCTCAATAAAAAAAAAATTAAATACTTATTGAGTAAAATTATTTAACGAAAGTTTTCCATTACATCACAATTTAAATTTGGATTTTAGTTGACGAATGGGATTGGAAAAGGGAGATTTTTTATTTAAAAATGATAATTTGATGGGTTGTGAGTTGTGAGTTGTGACATTCATTAGGGGAAGAAATGAGAGAACAATCAAAATGTTTAGCTAAATAAAATGCAAACATGCAAAATGTTGATACCGAAAAATAGAACAATGTAACTGTATTTTTCTTTTATGAAAAGTAATACCCAACTCCCTGAAAATTGAATACTGGTGTAGAGTCAAGTCTTCGACAATATTCAAGTAAATAATTAGTCGATGAGTAATTTGATAATAGAGAGAATTCTCGTTATGCTTTTGATTAATGAACACATTACTTAAATAGGTCTTAGCTGTATATAATTGATTCTCGAGTTTATTATTCTCCTCTTTTTAATTCTTGAAATAGTTGAGTTATTGTTCAAGCGATTACATCACAATTTAATTTCACGATCAATCAACAAGTTATTGGCTCATACATTCAACTCTTGATGGTTCCTTTATGGATCGTACATTAGGAATTTAGACTTATAACAACCAGAGTTCGACTACTTACTTAACCTAGTGGAAAGTTCCAAATGTCCTCCATGAGACTGGAAGGTCCTCCGGGAGTCTTGCAAAGGTCTTCCAAGGTCTTTTATGGGACTACAAGGTCCTTAATAGGCCATGTAGTGATCTTTTATTGGTCCTTCATTAGATTGCAAAGTCCTCCATATCGATTATGCATAGATCCTCCATGGTACTATAAGGTTCTATCTCCATGGGACTATAGGGTCCTCCATGCCTTTTTTGAGCAATCCATTAGATCGATTTCTTAAGGCCATGATTGGCTATGAGTCACGGGTTCTATCAATTTTGGGTGAGTCATCTTAGGCCTCTATTTTTATCTGTGAACGAAAACAGGAGTTTTTGATATTCTCATATCAAGGATGTCATTTTTTTTAAACTTTTTACCCTTCATTTTTTTCTTTTATATATACATTCTTAAGTTTTCATTTTCATAAATTGAAGGGGTTACTTTGTTTTTTTTTTCCTTAAAATTTTTCATAGATGTGTGTTTTCCTTAAAACTAATTACTTTACACACACATATACGTACGTATATATTCAAACAATTTGTTTTCATTTTGTAGCTATTTTTTTTCATTAGAACGAAAGTTGTTTTTTCAAAATGGACAACACAAAAGACAACAAACTAAACAAACTAAAAGATTACATCTGAAGCCAAAAGCAATATATACCACTCAAGATAAAAAGTTTGGAGTATTCTAGACTTTCAATCTTCCAAAACTTTACGTCCAACAAAAAGAGCAAGCTCAATTTAACTATGGTGAACATAAGAAAAAACAACAACTATCAGATCACCATCTCGTTTTTTTGGCCTCAACAATAAGAAACGTAGTAATATCGACAACATCTCCATTTAACAAATTGACTATCTCCAAACAATTAGAATCAATCAAAATATTTAAAATTGAAAGAGAAAAAATAATCTCAGTCTCCAAACATGTCACCATTGCTTCAAGAATTTTTACCTCCTTGCAACGAGGGAAGAACCCCATTCCGGAGACCACCCAAGCTGGAATCATACCACCAGGCAATATTAGTGTTCAACTTCCAACAAGAAACATTAGGAAGTTGCTGACCAATCATCATTGACCTGCTGCCAGAAATGGTCGCCTTCTTGTCTTTGCCATCATATTCTACACCAACAAAGACGAGTTTCAACAATATATTTGCCAATTGAGTCACTAATATTTTCAGAATGAAATTTTATTGCCTAATTGATTGACATAAATAATGATAATTGCTATAATTTTATTTTGTAGGATAGCCATTAATATACATTGTTGATTAATTTCGATATTGGTTAACCATAATCTAGAGAACTCATAATTAATTATAAATAGATTATTTTTCCATGTAATATATTTCAATTATGTCTATAAACCTTAAAAATTTGAAATGAGTATGATAGGTAAATTGATCTATTTTCTTGAGTTTCAGATCAAACAACTTGATGAAGGTATATTTATCTTTCAGAGTAAATATACTAGAAGTAATGTGAAGAAATTTGGGCTTGAAAAGGCAAAAATCAACGAATTCTAGCTCCCACTCACTCTAAGCTATCCAAAGATGCAAATGGAAATAATTTTGATGAAAGCTTATATAGAAGCGTCACAACCAGTAGACTTGATATTGCTTTTGCAGTTGGAGTTTGTTCTTGATGTCAATCTCATCCCACATCTAATCATCTTCTTGGTGCAAAGAGAATAATCAAATATATCATTGGGACAAGCGACTATTGTCTATTGAATACTTTTGACACAAGTAGTTCTCATATTGGTTACTGTGATGCTGACTGGGCTAAAAGAGGATGTTTCTTCCTTGGAAACAATCTTATATCATAGTTTAGCAAAAAAGAAAATTGTGTTTCTCTATCTACTGCAAAAGTCGAATACATTGCTGCAGGTAGTAGTTGTACTCAACTGATGTGGATGAAGCAGATGTTGAAGGAATATGATGTTCCATAGGAAACCATGACGTTTTATTGTGACAACCTTAGTGTTATCAATTTATCAAAGAATCCTGTTTAGCATAGTTGAACCATTGATATACATCACCTCATTTATGATCTTGTTGAAAATAAGCAAATTGTTCTTAAAAACGTCTGTACTAAAGATCAACTAGCAGATATACTTACTGAAGCCTTGGATGCAACTCAATTTGAGGCCTCAAGGGCAAGTTTGGTCCTTTGCAAAATTAATTAATAGCAATTAATTAACTGGCAAGTTTGGGCCTTTATTGTAAGCAAGCCCATTAATTATACTCTGTTGATGGCCCACGCTCAACTTAATGATGTGATTAATTTAAATTTGAATTTAAGTAGGTAGAATTTATTAATTAAGGTGTGAATCCCTTTTAATGTGGTTGTTCATCTTCTTCCCTACATTGCTCCAACTGCCCGAGCGCTCTGTTTTGTGTATTGTTCTTGCATGATGATGAATACTAGGAAGAAGACTTATGTTCCTGAGAAAAAGATGGTTCATTTCAAAGAGAAAGCTAATTAAAAGAAGATTGTTGATGTTGATGTTCCTGTAACTACTACAACACATATGGCATTCGAATGCGAAGGTTACATTCTCTCTCATACACTAATCTTGTTGTGTCTCGTTCCATCAAGCGAAAGAGATCGTCTATTGGTTCTCCAACCTCTACTAAGAGGAAGATTGATCTGTTGTCCACAACCGCCTTGACTATGATTGATCTTATAGGGTCAGGTAAGACAATTTTAGTCGACCCTAACAAATCATCTTCTAGTAGTTCCTCTTAATTTGAACAAGATTATCGTGTTGTGAGTCATGGTTCTGAGCAAAACGTGTCTTCTGATTTTTATGAACCTTTTAGCAAAGGAGTTAGGGTTTTTGAACCATCTGTTACAGATAAAACCAAATGTTGACTCTATTATTGAAAGTAGTCTTGTTGCTACGAATGTTGATGTCTCTAGAATTAGCCGTTGTTCCTTCTGTTGGGAATGGTGTCCTAAATCTTCTTGTAATCTCGTAGTTTGTAAACTCAGTACAAACATATTTTTATTAATAAAATAAGTGTTATTTTATAAGCATTTACTCAATCCAATTAACTAAGATCCGAGGTTATTTTATGTAAATTTAAACAAGTATGTAGAGACATACATGTAGATCTTATTTAAATAATAACCTAAATGGTCTATTGTAGATGGATAAGGTTGGGTACTTTATCCTGATGACACTACTGATACAACCCGCTTTGTAGATGTTACAAATATTGTAAAGTGCTACAAATGATTTGATCCTGATCATTCATGTAGAGACAAACGAGCGAAGGTATTCTATACAAAGAGTTTGTATAAGATCGAACCACAAAATGATTAGTCTCTTTATATAACACCATTGATAATAGAGACTTACATTTACTAGGATGACCATAGGTGACATGAGCCGAATCCTGAGTGAGTTGTGAACTCCTGCTCATGAAAGGGGTCCTTTGATTTGTATGGATGAGAGTGGCCAAATTGCCAACTCAACAAGCCTACCATTTTGGGGATTCGTCTGATTGAGGAGTTGGGAACTCAACTTCACAAGACTAAATTCACTCCTGCTCTGATGTAGTGGTAAGTAGATAAATTGCTCCTTTACGGGCTAATTCTGAGTCTTGAACATAGTGGCCACACCATCTCTTGATAAGAGAGGACTCAGTCATAGTAGGACTATGACTTATTGTTCATTAGAGGAATCAGTGGTACTTAAAGAGTTAGATGTAACTACAGGGGCAAGACGGTAATTTGGCCCAGCTGTACATACGAGCAATTTGTGAAGGGTCATCGCACTGTTGATTGGTTATATCCAATGGACACAGAAATATATCTGTAGTGCGAAGAGTGCATCTGTCGGTCTTTAGTGGAGTGCTCGGCAGTTAACAGATGGTGGATAATGTGATTAAAGAGTTTAGTCAATTATTCACGTACAGTTGAAACTTCAAGCTACAGGTCCATAAGGTCCCTTTGGTAGCTCAGTGGATTCAAGTTGAGAATCAGTTTTTGGGTTAGTATGAAATGCTCAAATTAACAAGAGGGAATTTGATTATATATGATATAATTTAATTCAATTATATATGATATAATTGATGTGATGTATTTGATACATTATTATTTGATCAGAGGAATTAATATAAATATGATTTGTATGAAATTCCATAAAATAAAAAAAGAACTAGGTTTATATGTTGCATATGATGCAATATTAAAACTATAGCTTATAAATATAATATGATAAGTTAGTTATTGTATTTATTTAAATGATAATTAATATTTTTTTTTCTTAATAACCATCCTTAGTGGGTGGTTATACGGTTTTTTATGGCGAAGTGGAATAAAAGTGAAAAATTATTTTTCAAAATGATTCTACAACACGACTGATGCAATTGACTATCGAGTGACTACACGATAGGTATCCAGTTTACTATACGATAGTACTCATATCTAAACAATCGAGCATCGAGTCTATGCGATAGACCTTTATCTGCTACACAATTGTATCATCGTTTACTCGATCGTTTCCTACTTCAATCCAATCCTTCCCTTATACCAAAATAAGTCAGAGCCCATAACTCCTAGGTTCTCACATCGAGAATACCAAGGCAATCTTATGGTAGTGTCCGATTCTGATCGAGGATCGAGTTGATACTCGTTTCTGGTGTTCGAGGGAATTCAAGTTGATCGTTGTGTTCGAGTTTGATCGAGGGATACACTTGAAGAAAAGTTCTTCAAAGGTATTGTTTCTCTTATCCTTTGTATTTAATTCAAAATATGCTGTAATTTATTGATTAATGCATAATTTGTTTAGTATAATTGTAAATATATGAGTTCTTTCACAATGGAGTTTGGAACGATCCGCTTCTGCTCAAAGGTCTTCTATAATTAGAGATCCTTCAATTGGTATCAGAGCCAGGTTGACCTGATTTCTAAATTCCATTGCTGTATTGAATGTCATATATAGTCTTGGTGGGTTTTAAATATTCTGAAATGCGTTTAAGAGTTAAGAGTTTTTGTGGATGTTGTTGATGGATAATTTTGGGATAATTGCCTCTGTTTAAAGCTTTCTTTGCATTTACAAAAGTTAATTTGTAAGGCCATCTGCATTTTTGGGCATTATTAACTTGCAATCGAGTCTGTATTCGTTTTTTGTGTTTGTTGAGTCGTTTGTGATGAAGCTTCAGACGTAAGGAGTTGTTGTTCGCTTCGAGGGAGAAGATGAATCGTTGGTCAGATCATGTGGCTTAAGCTAAATGACCGTTTAGATTTGGCTTTGCAATCATGTAGAAAATTTTCTACTTGATCGTGTAGTATTTGCTAAACTATCACATAACTAATGCTACACGATCCAGTAAGAGTTTACGTGATCATGTTGCATTGGCTACTCGATCGCGTAGATGCTTGGGGTAAACGATCGCAGAGTATATGATACTCAACACCTGGCATGCATGCTAAATAATTGTGTAGGCTAGCACGCTCATTGCATCATCACTAGTTACACGATCGCTTGGTATACGATACTCGATGCTTGCTACTCGATCGTGTAGACAATCATGCTCATCGCATAATCGTTGGCTGCACGATCGATTTCAATAAAAGATTAAATTTATAAAAAATCTATCTATAAAGAACCTTTTGTCTGAGGCGGGTTTTAGCTAGGTTTGGGTATTTAAGCTGGTGGAAATGGAATACCCCTACCTGGGAACCTACCTGGAAAGGTGAATTAGATAGATTTGCTACAAGCATGCAATTGTTGATTAATATTTGTTAAAGTATTTAATGAATGTTAATAAAAAAAATTTTAACTTTCCAAAGTAAGTGTTACTTTTGGGCAAACTTAAACAGTCACTTAATAAAAATAATTAGTCGTATTTTTCTAAGTAAATTAAACCCTAGGTTGTTAAAATACTTAGTGGGAGGAAAAGATATATATGATATGTCAATTCCACTCACATTTCTCCCTTAATATTCACATTGTGAGATTCATGCTTGGCCTCATGGCACCCTGGGAGCGTCCCCCTTCAGATGGTGTTTGCATGGGTCAATATCAAGGTGAATGGAGAGAGTATTTATAGTAAGTGGGAGAAGGATGTGTGTCAAATGTCCTGCGGTTCTTTCATTGGTTTGCACTGTGAGACCTTCTTGCACGGCCTTGAGGTGCCCTGGGAGCATCCTCCTTCGGATTGTTTGTGCAATTGGTCAATATCAAGGTGAACTCTAGAAATGGATAGGGTTGCTTTAGTTTTTGCTCTAATTGGTTTTCCCCTTCGGTTGGCTAATTGGTGCAGAACTCTAGAATCTAAAATGAAGGGTCACACTTACGGAAAATTGTTAAGCAAGTTAATGATTTCTTGACCAAATCAATGATGACTGATCGTTATACGAATAAGAGTTATTATGGTATAATAATTAGTTGAGAGTGTCTCAATTCATTGAAGGGAGAAATTGACTACCCTTCGGTGGCTTTTGTCCTAAATCACTGAAGTGTCATTACAAAACTAGATGTAATATGGGGTTCATTTAGATTTTGCTAAACCTAATTGGATTTGTTTTAAAAGAGTTATGCTAAAATCTAATGTAGATCAATATGTTTGTTTTTTCAGCAAAATGTCATTGTTTTGATTTTCCGTTAGTTGCCTTTTCTACTTTGACCAGTTTTAATTACATGATGTGGAAAGAATCTATTAAAACATTTTTCGTGACAAACGACCTCGAAATTATCATGTTTGAGGATTTTCCTCAAGTCCTAACCCCTGATGTACCACGAATTGTTCGTAATGCATATAAGATGTGGATGAAGGCTAATTCGAAGGCCTGACTTCACATTTTGGCAAGCATACCTGATGCATTGACCAAAAGGTTTGAGAACATGGCCATTGCATGTGAGATCATGGAATTGTTGCAAGAATTATTTGAACGTAAGTTCTCACTTTTTAAGCCTTGCTTTAATCAAGAGTTGAGATTGCCTCGACGTAGTGGGAGGGTTGTGAACCCACCTGTATGCTACATGGGTTTAACAGAAGCCCAAAATATCATATCTGATGATGGAGTTGAGGATCCGTTATCTTATAAGCAAGCAATGGAAGATGTTGACAAAGATGAATGAATTAAAGCCATCAATCTAGAAATGGAGTTTATGTACTTCAATTATATCCGGGAGCTTGTAGATCAACCTAATGGGGTAAAACCTATAGGTTGTAAATGGATCTACAAGAGGAATATAGTTGTAGATGGAAAGGTATAGACCTTTAAGGCTAGACTTGTAGCAAAGGGTTATACCCAGGTTGAGGGAGTGGACTATGAAGAAACTTTCTCACCTACTGTCATGTTAAAGTCTATCAGGATTCTCCTGTCCATAGCCATATATTATGACTATGAGATATGGCAAATGGACGTCAGGACTGCCTTTTTTAATGGTAATCTTGAGAAGACCATCTACATGGTTGAACCAGAAGGATTCATTGAACAAGATCAAGAGCAAAATATTTGCAAACTTAATCGGTCTATTTATGGACTGTAACAAGCATCTAGATCTTGGGATATAAGATTTGATACTCGATAAAATTTTATGGCTTTGATCAAAATGTTGATGAGCCTTGTGTTTACGAGAAAATCATCAACAACTCAGTAGCTTTCCTTGTACTATATGTAGATGATATCCTACTCATTAGGAATATTGTAGGTTTTCTAATTGACATTAAGGAGTGCCTTGCCGCCCAGCTCTAAATGAAAGATTTGGGAGAGGCGCAGTTTGTTCTAGGGATCCAGATCATAAGGGATCGTAAGAACAAAAGGTTGACCTTATCTCAGGCATCATATATTGACAAGATGCTTGTTAGATATTTGATGCACAATTCTAAGAAGGATTTATTACCTTTCAGGCATGGAATTGTTTTATCTAAGGAACAGTGTCCTCAGACACCTCAAGAGGTTGAGGAAATGAGACAGATTCCTTATGCACTGGCTATTGGTAGCCTTATGTATGCAATGTTATGTATTAGACCTGAATTTGCTATGCAGTAGGGATTGTCAGTCGATATCAGTCTAATCTAGGATTATATCACTGCACGCTGGTCAAAACGATCTTTAAGTATCTTCGAAGAATGAGGGACTATATGGTCGTGTATGGAGATAAGGATTTGATCCTTACAGGATACACACACTCTGACTTTTAGACTGATAGAGATTCTTGAAAATCCACATCAGGGTCAGTGTTCACTCTGAATGGAGGAGCAATAGTATGGCGAAGCATCAAGCAAGGATGCATCGTGGACTCCACTATGGAAGTCGAATGCATAGCTACTTGTGAAGCTACTAAAGAAGCTATTTAACTTAAGAAGTTCCTTACTAATTTGGAAGTTGTTACAAATATGTCTTTTCCCATCACACTTTATTGTGATAACAGTGGTGTTATGGACAATTCTAAGGAACTTCAGAGTTACCGAAGAGGCAAGCACATAGAATGGAAATATCATTTTATTCGGGAGATTGTGCATCGCGGTGATGTGATTGTCATGAAGATCGCATCGGAGTACAACATTGCTGATCGTTTACAAAGGCTCTCACAGCTTAAGTGTTCGAGAGTCATCTAGAAAGTCTGGGTCTACGGGATATGCAACACCTTGTCTAGGGCAAGTGGGAGATGTTACTGGGGTATAGTGTATGCCCTAGTATATTGTATTTTGTACTATTTTTGTATTGTACATTAGGCTCCCTAGGCTTTAGAACAAGTGGGAGATTTTTGGGAATGGTGTCCTAAATCTCCTAGTAATATTGTAGTTTGTAAACTCTGTATAAACATATTGTTATTGATAAAATAAGTGTTATTTTATGAGCATTTAGTCAATCCAATAAACTAAAATACGAGGTTATTTTATGTAAATTTAAACAAGTATGTAGAGACATACAGGTGGATCTTATTTAAATAATAACCTAAATAGTCTGTAGTAGATGGATAAGGTTGGATACCTTGTCCTGATGACATTATGGATACGGTCCGCTTTGTAGATGTTACAAATATTGTAAAGTGCTACAAATGATCTGATCCTGATCATTCATGTAGAGACATGCAAGCGGGGGTATCCTATACAAAGAGTTTGTATAAGACTGGACCACAAAATGATTAGTCTCTTTATATAACACCATTGATAATAAATACTTACATTTCACTAGGATGACCTTAGGTGACATGACTTGAATCCTGAGTGAGTTGTGAACTTCTGCTCATGAAGGCGGTCCTTTGATTTGTATGGGTGATAGTGGCCAAATTGCCAACTCAACAAGCCTACCATTTTGGGGATTCGTCTAACTGGGGAGCTGGGAACTCAACTTCACAAGACGGAATTCACTCCTTCCCCGATGCAGGGGTAAGTAGATAAATTGCTCCCTTAAGGACTGATTCCGGTTCTTGAACATAATGGACACACCCTCTCTTAGTAAGAGAGATCCCAGTCATAATGAGACTATGACTTATTGTCCATTAGAGGAATCAGTGGTACTTAAGGAGTTAGATGTAACTACAAGGGCAAAACGATAATTTGGCCCAACTGTAATTACGAGCAATTTGAGAAGGTTCATCGTACTGTTGATTGGTTATGTCCAATGGACACAGAAATATATCTGTAGTGCAAAGAGTGTAGTTGTCGGTATTCAATGGAGTGCCCGGTAGTTAATGGATGGTGGATAATGTGATTAAAGAGTTTAGTCAGTATTCACGTACCATTGGAGCTTCAAGCTACAGGTCCATAAGATCCTCTTGGTAGGTTAATGGATTCAAGTTGAGAATCAGTTTTTGGGTTAGTTTGAAATGCTCAAATTAACAAGAGGGAGTTTGATTATATATGCTATAATTAAATTAATTCAATTATATATGATATAATTGATATGATGCATTTGATACATTATTATTTGATTGAAGGAATTAATATAAATATGATTTATATTAAATACCATAAAATAGAAAAAGAACTATGGTTTTTATGTTGCATATGATGCAATATTGACACTATAGGTTATAAATATAATATGATAAGTTAGTTATTGTATTTATTTATAATTTATTAATCATATAATAATTGATATTTCTTTTTCTCAATAACCGACCTTATGGGTGGTTATACGGGTTTTTATGGCAAAGTGGAACAAAAGTGAAAAATTATTTTTCAAAATGATTCTATAACACGACTAACACAATTGACTATCGAGTGACTATAATAAGTATCGAGTTTACTATACGATAGTACTCATATCTAAATAATCGAGCATCGAGTCTATGCAATAGACATTCACCTGCTACATGATTGTATGATCATTTACTCAATCGTTTCTTGCTTTAATCCAATCCTTCCCTCATACCAAAATAAGTCAGAGCCCACAACTTCTAGATTCTCAAACCGAGAATACCAAGGCAATCTTGTGATAGTGTCTGGTTCTGATCGAGGATCGAGTTGATACTCGTTGCTGGTGTTCGAGGGAATTCAAGTTGATCATTGCGTTCGAGTTTGATCGAGGGATACACTTGAAGAAAAGTTCTTCAACGGTATTGTTTCTCCCATCCTTTGTATTTAATTCAAAGCATGTTGTAATTTATTGATTAATGCATAACCTATTTAGTATGATTGTAAATGTTTGAGTTCTTTCACAATGGAGTTTGGAACGATCCGCTTTCGCTCAAAGGTTCTCTATAATTAGAAGTCCTTCACTTTCGAATATTGATAGTCACTTAAATTGATTGATTGGATTGTGTATAAGTCTGAGTTGAGTTCTGGTGGTAATGTTTCTGTGAATGTTTCTATTTCTAATGAGCCTATTGTGGTTTTACCTGTTTGTGAGAATCAAAGTGTTGGCATGCCTTTTGAACCCACTTTTATTGTTGATGGTGGGTTCGATAAAAATGATGTTTTAAATGATCAAGTGGTTGAAGAATTTGCTAATTTGTTGCCTACAATTGAGAATATTGAAAAGGTCCAAGATGTGAGTGATAATCTTAAAAGAATTATTGACAAGTGATTACAGGCTATTGAATACTTTTGACATAAGTAGTTCTCTTGTTGGTTACTGTGATGCTGACTGGGCTAGAAGAGGATGTTTCTTCCTTGGAAACAATCTTATATCATGGTTTAGCAAGAAACAAAATTATATTTCTCTATCTATTGCAGAAGTCAAATACATTGCTGCAGGCAGTAGTTGTACTCAATGATGTGGATGAAGCAAATGCTGAATGAATATGATGTTCCATAGGAAGCCATGGCTTTTTATTGTGACAACCTTAGTGTTATCAATATATCAAAGAATCCTGTTTAGCATAGTTGAACCATTGATATACATCACCTCATTTGTGATCTTGTTGAAAATAAGCAAATTGTTTTTAAAAACGTTCGTACTAAAGATCAACTAGCACATATATATTTACTAAAGCCTAGGATGCAACTCAATTTGAAGCCTCAAGGGCAAGTTTCGGCCTTTGCAAAATTAATTGAGTACAACTACTGTTTGCAACTACTACAACACGTATGGCATTCGAATGCAAAGGTTACATTCTTTCTCATACGATAATCGTGTTGTTTCTCATTCCATCAAGTGGAAGAAATCGTCTATTGGTTATCCAACCTTTGCTAAGAGGAAGATTGATTTGTTGTCCACAACTGCCTTGACTATAATTGATCTTATGAGATCAGGTAAGACTATTTTAGTCGACCCAAACATATCATCTTCTAGTAGTTCCTCTGAATTTTAACAAGATTACCATGTTGTGAGTCATGTTTTTGAGCAAAATGTGTGTTTTGATTTTGGTGAACCTTTTAGCAAAGAAGTTAGGGTTTTTGAACCATCTATTATTGATAAACCAAATGTTGACTCTATTATTGAAAGTAGTTTTGTTGCTACAAATGTTGATGTCTCTAGAATTAGCTCTGACGTTCCTTCGAATGTTGATAGTCATACAAATTGGTTGATCGATTGTGCAAGAGTTGAGTTAAGTTCTGGTGGTAATGTTACTGTGAATGTTTCTCCTTCTAATGAGCCTGTTGTGGTTTTACCTGTTTGTGAGAATCAAAGTGTTGTTGGCATGCCTATTGAACCCACTTTTATTGTTGATGGTGGGTTCGATAAAAATGATGTTTTAAATGATCAAGTGGTTGAAGAATTTGCTAATTTGTTGCCTACAATGGAGAATATTGAAAAGGTGCAAGATGTGAGTGATAATCTTAAAAGAATTAATATTGATCATGTTTAGTTTGAAAAAGGGGAGAGTTATGCAAAACCTTTGGATTTGTCCAATTAGGATGATATTCCCCATAGTCACTTGTTATCCAAGTTGAAAGATGTTACAAAGGATGCAAAGGTAACTTCTGAGTCTTCAAAAGAAAATTTTGATGAAGAAGATGTTGAAGATGTATCTGAGTCTTCTAGAGATTGGGGGCCGATCAACAGTTCTGACGATGAATCTGAAAAAGTTCAAGGGCCAGTCACTCGTGCAACGGGGTCAAAATAAAAGGGCAAATCCTGCCTCTGTTCCTCTTATGCCTCTTGATGGTGCCTCATTTCACTCTGAGGAAAGTGCCTTCTTTTGGAAGTTTTTGATCAAGAGGAAGATTTTTGCTGAAAAGTAGTTGTTAGAAAAGGCACAAGAATGTCTTGATTGTTAGGGTTGATGCCCTAAAGTCTCGTGTCCTGTAGTTTGTAAACAATTTGTACGAATGCTTGTGTTGTATAATATATGATATTTTACTTCACATCTTGTTTTTGCTCAGTTAAATGTTTTATTTTCTTTACCACAAACCAGTAAACATAAAATCCCTGGACTGAAGCATGTATGTGGTGACATACAAGTGGATCATGTCTTAAGTGATAACCAAAATGGTCTGTAATATATGGATATAGGAAGGGAAACTTTATCCTGGTAACGCTACGGATGCGGCCCACTTTGTAGAATAGTCACAAGTGTTGTGACTTGTCACAGATGGTCTGATCCTGATCATTCGTGTAGGGGACATGCGAGCGGGGGCATCCTATACAAAGAGTTTGTATAAGACCTGACTACGAAGTGTTAACGTCTCGTCACATAATGCCGTTCATGACAGAGACTTTACTTCACTAAGATGACCATAGGTAACATAACCTCAATCCTGCCATTGAGGGTGATCCTTGATTTGTATGGGTGTGAGTGGCCAGGTCGCCGATTCAAACCTACCATTTTGGGGATTTGTTTGATTTGGGAGCTGGGAACTCAGCTACACAAGATGGAATTCACCACTTCCCCGAAGCAAGGGCAAGTAGATAGATAACTCCCTTAAGGGCTGATTCCAAGGCTTGAACGATGTGGCGCCACATACCTTCTCTTGGCTCGAGAGGTGTTTACACATAGTTGGACTATGTTGTATTGTTCATTAGAGGAATCTGTGGTACTTAAGGAGTGAGATGTAATTACAGGGGAGAAACGGTAAATTGGCCCAATTGTACTTACGAGCATCTGTGAAGGGTCATTGTACTCATGATTGGTTATATCCGATGGACACAGAAATATATCTGTGGTAAGAAGAGTTCAGCTGTTGGTCTTTAGTGGAATGCCTGGTAGTTAACGGATGGTGGATCTCGTGGCTAAAGAGTTCAATCAACTATTCACGTACCATTAGAGCTTCGAGCCACAGGTTCATAAGATCCCTAGGTAGCTTGGATAAAGTCGAGAATCAGTTTTTGGGTGAGTTTGAAATGTTCAAATTGACAAGGGGGAGTTTAATTATATATGATATAATTGACTAAATGTATGAGATACATTATTTTGGATGAAATCAGATATAAATATGATTTGTATCAAGTGAAGGAGAAATTACTATAGTAGATATATGATATCAAACTATAGGGTAAGGATATAATATGATTATATTCATTTATTTACTAATTGATTAATTATGTGATAATTGATCGAAATCCTCTCCTCAATCGTGCGTTAGTGGGAGAATCCTTATTCGGTTATTGTAACTGAAGAATAAACTGAAAATTTGTTTCATTTTGCATGGATTTCGAAAAAATCGCAACAGGTGTGAAAACATTATGATCGCTTAGCCGAGAGCCTATACGATAGAGCCTTATTGCTTAAACGTTCGCACATCGCGTGTCTAAACAATTGCACGTAGTCTCTAAATGATCGCTTAGCTTTTCTATACGATCGCTCAGCGTGCTGAGTTTTCTAAATGATCACTTACCTACTCCTAGACGATCGCTTAGTAAAACCTACACGATCGTGTAGCTTTCTCTAAACGATTAGCATATGATAGCCTTCTCCCACTTGCTTATCGTTCTACATGATCAGCCCGTTCCTCCTTCCTCTACTAAATTCAATAAAGACCACTCTTTGGATTCTAACTCCGAAAATACCAAGGGCTCTAAGTGGTGGTATAGTCCCCGCTCCTCCCCGCCCGTGCTTGTTCGTGTTGTTGCCGTTCATGCTGCCGTAGCCGACTGTTTTGCTAGGCGATAAAGATCATAGAGGTTGCTTCCGCTATGTTGAGTTCGAAGTGAAGAGTGTCTTCAACTGGTATGTGAACTCAATCTCTTGTATTTTATTTTTCAAAGCATGTTGTTAATTAGTGTTACATTGCATAACTATTTATTAGAATATGTGTGTGGTATTTCGGTCACAATGAAATCGGAAAGATCCGAACGCGCTCATGGATGTTCTTCATTAAGAGTTCCTTCAATTATCATGGAATTGATTGTTAAAGCTAATCTGATGAAGATTATTATGAACCTCGGTCCTTATTGTTGGGGTTGATGCCTCGTGGTTTCATAGTTTGTATATTTATTTGTACAAATGGATTATTTATTTAATAAAATATGTTGTTATTTTATTTGACATTTAGTTGAATTAACCCAAAACCAGTAAACTAAGATCCAAGGTTTATTTGATGAAGCTTAAACATGTATGTGGAGATATAAAGGTGGATCATGTTTAAGTAATAATCTGAATGATCTATAGTAGATGGATAACACTAGGTACCTTATTCTGGTGACACTATGGGTACGACCCGCTTTGTAATTTTTACAATTGTTGTAAAGTGTTACAAATGATCTAATTCTGATCATTCATGTGCAGACATATGAGCGGGTATATCATATACAAAGAGTTTGTATAAGACCAGATCACGAAATGATTAGTCTCTCTTTATAACACCATTACTTGAAGAGACTTACATTTCACCAAGATGACCATAGGTGACTTGACCTTAATCTTGAGTGAGTTGTGAACTCCTGCCTATGAGTGCGGTTCTTTGATCTACATGGGTGAGAGTTGCCAGATTTGTCGACTCAATATATCTACCATTTTGGAGATTCATTCGAGTGAGAAGTTGGGAACACAGCTACATAAGAAGGAATTTGCTCTTTCTTTTTGTTAGGATAAGTAGATAAATTACTTCCTTAAGGGTTGATTCTGGGTCTTAAACAATGAGACGTCTCATCCTCTCACTGGCCAGAGAGGGGTCTGGTTATAGTGGGACTATGACTAATTGTTCATTAGAGGGATCAGTGGTACTCAAAGAGTTAGATGTAACTACAGGAGTAAAATGACAATTTTGATCTAACTGTATTTACGAGCAATTTGTGAAGGATCAACACACTGTTGATTCATTATATCTACAATGTGAAGAGTGCAGTGTCGGTCTTTAGTAGAGTGACTGACAGTTAATGAATGGGGATTAATTTAATTGAAGAGTTTAATTAATTAATTTCGTATCATTGAAGCTTCTAATCTATAGGCCCATAAAGTCCTCTTGTTAGCTCAATAAGGATTAATGAGATTTAATTTGAATTGTTCAAATTAATTAAAGGGAATTAATCGTATGAGATACAATTAATATAATGTATGTTGATATATTATATTATAAAGTTAAATGAGAGAAATAAATATTTGAATATGATTCAAATATTAATTATATAAATGTGATTCATATAAAAATTATATATTAAAATTAATATGAATATGATTCATATTAACACTATAGGTTATATGAGATAATATAAACTATAGGTTATATTATATGTGGTATAATAAAAATATAGGTTATATATTATATGAGATATAATATATGGTTTAATTATATTAAATTGGTCAATATAGTTTGAATTTTGAATTTAAAAATTACACTCCCTTGGAGTTATTTTCACATAGTGGAGGGAGTTATTTTGATAATCCCCCCACATTTCGCTGGTAGGTGAAGGCAAAGGAGTGATTGAAGTATCAACAACGTGAAATCATTTTTGATAGAAGATTCTGACATTTCATCTTTTTTTCCTCTGTTTTTTTCTCTTAAGAACACAATCTCTCCCTTTCACCAAAATTAACCAAGGAAGCCCACAACTCTTCTTGATTCTTACTTTGAAGAATAACAAGGTAACTCATGTGGTGGGGTTCTAGTTTGGAACTTTTGTTGTTATTCATTTTGGTTGATGTGTTCGTGAGAAGAAGACTTTGTTCTTGATCTTGTTGTCGGAGAGGAACTCGTGAAGATCTATTCTGCTTCAAAGGTAAGTTTTCTTCTATCCTTTTTCCTCATGAATTATGTAGAAAGCATGCCTAGGGTTTAATGTTTATCATTGTTCTGTAATTCTTTGTTTTACTATTTTTCAAAACAAAATTCTAAGACATGAGGCGATCAATTCTTCCACTTTGAGAATTCTATTCCCTCTAATTGGTATCAGAGTTAAATCGTGTCTTATAATTTATTTTTTGAAAATTAAAATAAGAGAATTGATGGGTTTTTTATATTGCATTGTGGATGTGGTTTTGCAATTTGGATGTTTTAGAAATTGGCACATAGTTTACTGCTTTAATTCAATTAAAGTTGTAAGGGCCCAATGTTTTTTGGGTGTTTAAATTATTGCAATCAAGTCTATAAGTCCATGTTGTTTGTGGTGAAGTGTTTGCTAGGAAGAAGGCTTCAATTTGGAGAAATTTGGAGCAAGAACGGAGCAAGACGGACAAAGGAATTGAAGCAGAGGTTGCGCTGCCTTGGAGTGTAAGGCGCATCGTAATTATGATGTGCTTTACGTAGTAAGGCAGAATGCCCAGCGTAGCTATGCTTAGCCTCAATGTTGCGACGCTGAGGCGGAGCATAGCAATACGTTACGACAAGCTCCAAACCATCGTAACTACGCTTCTTCCAAGCGTCATTATGCTCCGAACGTGACTCGTGTCCATGTTAGTTTCCTTCAGATCGTGGGTTCGAGCCTCTTGAAGCAGTTTTGTACCTATTTTTTTTTTTATGTAATTTATTGTTTTTAATTAATTAAATTAATAGATTTATTATATTAATTTAATATAATCTTAGGAGTGCCAATTTTTTTGGTCCAATATTGCTATTTAATTAATCTTACATGTGATGTGTGATTACTTTATTATATAACATAATATATGTCATATAGAACCAAAATTCCACCATAGGATAAAAATTATTATGTCATGCATCATATTAAATATAAATGTTATATTATATGATCACATGCATTATTAACAAGTCCATGCATAATACTATAGTATAAATGTTATATTATATCATCTGTATGATGGATGTATTTATTTTCATTACTTTATAATATAAGCTTATGTTAAGTAATGAAAATGACAATGCATGAAGTTGAAGGAAAAGTCGGCAAGCGCAGCGGAATTGAGAATCAATTTTACTCTAATTGTCCAAAATAAACATGCAACCCTAAAAGAATTAATTAGGGTTATTTTGAAATAATACCTTTGAAGCTCCTGAAACTCGTCTATCTCCACCCGAACATGAACGGACCACCACTAGAGCTGACTTACTATTCTTTAGACTCAAAACCGGATTGTGGGACCCGATGGATGAAGAACTCGAGAGAGAGAAAAGATGGAAATAGAAGAAGAGATTTTTTATTGGGTTTGGGTTTTTCTTTTTGGCCAATTTTAGAAAACTATTTTGGCAAAAATCCAAAAGTTTTTAATCCAAAAACACAAGCCCATATTTATAGAAAAGGGTCATGCAAAATTACATGAAATAACTTCATAAAATCCCAACACTTAGAATCCACTATCTTAATGGGCTTAATGTCTCCACCATAAGCCAGCACCTACCACTATTTTGTTAATGGAATTATCCAACAAAAGTTTGGATTTTTCCACTAACTTTAGTCAAAGGGCAAAATAGTCATTTGGTCAAAGTCAAACTTTAAAAAAAAAGTCAACATTTTGACTTTTTGTGATTTTTTCCGTGTTGACTATTTTGACCTCCCGAGCATGAATCCACATTCATTTTCTCGAAATTCAAATCACATTTGAATATAAGGTTGGTCAAAGTTGACTTTTTAAAGTCAAAAGTCAACTCTTTGACTTTTTACATCTTTGACCATTTCTATTATTTTTGAGCTTCCGAATATGAACGTATTCATATTCTTGATATTTAAGTCGCATTTAAATATTAAAGTTGTATCTCTAAATTGAAAAACCGACCACTATATCACATATACTTGTCGGTTTCTCTCTCTTCACCTAATTCAAACAATTCGAATTATTCTATCATTCTGTTCTAAGTTTATTCCATATGAGCTAGTAGGGGAACGTAATGGACCTATAGATCATGGGCTCCAACGATTCGAGATTAGCTGACTAAACTCTTTAGATGGAGCTAATCAACATTCGTTAACTAACGGGTCATTCCCCTATAGTCCCATAGTTGCACTCTCTTCATTATAGATATATTTGTGTCCATTTGATATAACCATGATTAGTAAGCTAATCCTTCACAAGTTGTTCGTAATCTCGGCTAGGTCATAAAAACTGTTTTACCCCCGAGACTACATCTTATTTCTTAAGTTCCATTGATCCTCTAATGAACAATTGGTTTAAGGTCTAACCTATAAACTGAACCCCTCTTGAACCAATGAGAGGGTGGGGCCCCTTGTTCAAGACTTGGATTCAGTACTAAAGGGAACAACCTATCTACTATCCCTATAACGGGCAGGAGTGAATTCCATCTTACACCCTATGTTCCTAGTCATCCACCTGATCTTACCCCTGAAATGGGAGGCTTATTGGGTCAGCGATAATGAGCTGCCCTCACCTATGCAGATCTAAGGATAATTCCGAGTGAACAAGAGTTCATAGTTAGCTCAAGATTAAGATTAAGTTACCTAGGTCATCAATTAACGAAATAGTAGTTTTATACATTAAACGACATTTAGAACGTAAAAGTGACTATTTCATGGTTCAGTCTTATGTAAACTCTTTACATAGGATGTCCCCATTTTCATGTCTCTACATGAACGGTTTAAGATCACATCGTTTGTACTAACTACAAAATGGGCTGCATCCATAGTGTCCCCAGAATAAGGTGACCTTATTCATATACTATAGATCATTTTGGCTAAATATATTTGAACTTGATCCACATTTATGCCACTACATAAAGTTCAAACTAAAACTTAATAGCCTCGGAACCTTAGTTTATTGGAGTCATGAATATAGAATTTAAATTTACTAAAAATTTTCAATAATTGCTTTATTGAACAAGAATATGATATTACAAACTATGAGTTTTAGGACATAAAATCCAACAGAAGTATGATATTACTTAGAAAATATAAAAGTTATACTTCATATATGTTATTAGATGCATATTTATAGTAAGTAGGAGAGAGTGTGTGTCAACACATCTCACAGTCTCCTTCATTAGTTTATGGTTAAGTTTCATGTTCGGCCTTATGGCACCTTTGCTTGTGTCGCCTCAAGGAAGGCATTTGCATGAAATTTTATACAAACTCCAGAAATGGATAGAATTACTTTAGTTTTTGCCCCAATTAGGTTTTCTCTATGGTTGGCTCTTTAAGTAAGTTAATGATTTTGTGAACAAACAACGGTGACTAATCTCAATTCAGTGAAGGGGTGATTGTCCACCCTACGGTGACATTTCATCCTGACTCACTAAAGCATCATTGTAAAATTAGATATCACATAGAGTACATTAAAATTTTTCCAAAATTGATTGGTTTTCTTTGGTAATTCTTAATAACTAATATAACTAATTTCTATAATTTTATAAATCTTTGAAAATGACTATTGCTACACTAAACTTAATAAGTGCTGAAAAATTAAATAGCGACAATTATACAACTTGGAAGAACATAATAAATACTGTGCTTATAATTGATGACTTGAGACTTGTCCTACTTGAAGAGTGTCCTCAGATACACACTCAAAACACAACTCGAAATATTTGGGATGCATATAAAAGGAGGGTAAAGGCAAATAAAAAGGTCAGAGTATAGGTCAGAGTATATATACTTACCAGCTTATCCAAAGTCTTGACAAAGAAGCATGAATGGTAACTGCATACGAGATCATGGAATCATCATGTGAGATGTTTAGACAATCGTCCTCACAGCTTAAACACGACGCTCTTAAATACATTTTAAATTCCTGTACGAAAGAAAGGATATCTATCAGAGAACACGTTCTCAACATGATAGTGCACTTTAATGTGGCTAAAATGAATGAGGTCATCACCGATGAGGCCAATGATAACGGGTAGAAATACACGTTATTACAGCTCAAATAAGTAAAACAATGAGAGAATACGATGGTAAAATAAGTAATATCATGTCCAAAAGTGCTAAACTGAAGGAAATTAATTCCCTTATTTTGTGCAGGAAAAATATGATGGCGCAAGTAAATTTGCGATCCAAAGGAATTAGGCGTCAGCACGCTTGAAGATTGCAATCGCAACGCATGTGATCGTGAGGAGGTGCTAAAAAAGGTGGCCACATAAAGACTGCGCATCAAGGTGACAGCACAATAAATCACGATGGAACGGAAAGCTAATGACGGTCGAATATGAATTTAGTTGACAAGTCATTAAAGCCACACTATAGCAAGTACACTCAACTTTCAGTGACCATTAATCAGTGCATCAAAGCAGAAGATTTAATGACCGCCCATCATTGCAATCATTAGAGAGAAAGGTTGCTTCACTTTGAGCTTTATAAATATCGAAGGCCACCATTGTAACAACATATATATCAATCAAGATATACAAGTTAGAGAGCCATTAGTCTGTTCATGTATATACTCATACTTAGAAGACGGAGACGAACAAGGAGACGAGGAAGCCGAGAGATCATTCTCGGGAGAGACTGCCGGAAAACGTTACAAAAGAGAGAGGGCCAACACTTGCAAGAGCAAGAATATACATCTAGAAAGAATTGGAGTGAAAAAGAACAGTGTAAAAGGCCACGGGAAGCAAGACATTTCTTACTGGGCTTCTTATCTCTCAATTCCATTTGTTATTTTGTATTTAGTACTTTATTTATAGAAAATGGAAATCTCATTTTAATCCATGTTCAATCTCTCCATACTTTGCATGAGTAGCTGAATTTCTGAAGGGGTTGAGAAGTATTTAGCTAGCATGACTTAAGATTTACATTTTATGCAATCATCTTGTCTTATGTATGCGTCATGCACCCTTTAGAGATACTTGAGAGAGAAGTCTAAAGAGAGAATCTAGATTTGAGAGAGTTAGATTAGAATCTAGGCTTGAGAGAGTCAGATTAGAACTTCATAAGCAAGAAATAGAAACTTAGACCTAAGTTCTATCGCTATTTACACATCACATGCACCCTAGAAATAGGATATGATTGTATGCGGTCACCTTGTTTTATGTGTGCAACATTCATCATCGCATAGACAAGAATAGAGGCTTAGACATAAGGTCTATCGACGTTTTCGTATACATCGCATGCGTCTTAAAAGTAGGAATTGTGGCATTTTGCATTGAGAGATGACGTGTTGTTATTTATGTGTAGCATGATCACATAACTTGTACATAATCTTAGAAAGTGTTAGCTAAACCCTTCCTTAACCTCTTCAGCGCATACTCATTGTAACTCTCGACTTCATCAACTTTTTGTTCAAACTCCGCCGCATAGGAAATATTCTTAATCAAAACACTATCCAACTCATTTGTTTTCACCACGCAAGAGAATCAAAGTACCTGTCGCATATTTACTCAGTAGTCCCTTTGTTCGACCCTGGACTTACCAGGAAGCCTAGTGAGGCTTATACTTGGGTCTTATTAGGAAAACTTGCATGTTCATCGCATGACACATCACCACAAACTCACACCATAATCACATCACAATTCACACACATCAAGTTTTTGGCGTCGTTGCCGGGGACTACGTTAGTATATATTGCGGTAACAGTAAACCTTTTGATTTTCTTTGTAGCTTTTGACCTCTTTGCACTGCCATTCCGTTGGTAAGGGAAGAAGCAGGCGTCACATGTGTGAAGGACACGCTTCTGAGCCCAACTACGACCTAGAGATCGAAAGAACATTCTGAAGAAGATAGAGAAACAACCGCTGACAACAACAAGAAAGAAATCCCAGAATGGCGAAACAAGCGAAAGAAAAAGTCGCAAATGCAAACAACATCATGGCAAACCCTATTCTCCTGGCGAACGACTGCAATAGACCCATCTAGGACTATGCGTCACCTAACCTATATGATTTCTCCCCAGGAATCATAAGGCTAGCTTTGGACGGATCAAGGTTTGAGATGAAGCCAGTTATATTACAGATGATTCAGACAGCCGGACAGTTTGGTGGAAGGCGTGGCGAAGATCCGCACGCCCGTCTTCGGAGTTTCATTGAAACCTTTAACACTTTTGTGTTCCCAAATATCTTTACTGAAGAAGTTCAACTCACGCTTTTCCCATTTTCGTTATGCGACCAAGCAAGGAAATTGGCATATTCCCTCGAACCAGGAGAGATAACTTCGTGGGAACAGGTTGTCGAGAAGTTCATGAAGAAATATTTCCCTCCTATCGAGAATGCAAGAAGAAGGAAGTTAATCATGAATTTTGAACAGGAAGTAGATGAATCGCTGAACAATGCGTGGGCAAGGTTTAAGAGATTAGTGCGAGATTTTTCGTACAACGGATTACTAGACTGCCTCCAGATGGAGATATTTTACCATGGCTTAAATCTTGCATCGTAGACAGCTGCCAATGCGGCAACAACTGGTGGTCTACTTGATAAAAGTTATGATGAGGCGAAGAATATCCTTGATCTCATATCGAAGAATCATGAAGATTGGCAAGAGAGCGACCAATGAGTAAAACTTCGAAAAGGTAATGCAAATAACGGTTCCATTGCATCTTTGCAGAATCAAATGAATGCGATGATAAATTTGTTACAGGGCATCGCAATCAACAACCCTGGAACGTAAAGAGTGTAAGTTAACGTAATTGAACAGACGAGCACAAGTTGTGCAACATCTGGAGAATCGGACTGATTGAAGAGTGTCCTCGGAACCTACAGTCAATCTACTTTGTAAAGAACAACCCTTTCTTTAATACATACAACCCTAGGTGGAGAAACCACCCCAATTTCGCTTGGAAAAATAACCAACAACAAAGTTACCAACCTATGGCACAAAAAAAAGGACCACAAGGATTTTTCCAACGAACTAACGGTCAACTGCAACAACAAGCAGGTAGCTCGCAAGCACCGTCATCATCCTCTCTGGAGAACCTATTAAAAAAATGAGATGGTCCTCTAGAACCAGGCGACTTCCATCCACAATCTCGAAATCCAAACAGAACAGATTGCGGGAGAGTTGAAAAATAGACCGCAAGGGACGCTGCCGAGCTCAACTGAGCTCCCTCGCAACTCGGGAAACACAGGGAAGGAACAATGTCAAGTAGTTACCTTTCAAAGTGGAAAAACGATAGCGGAAGAAAAGAAGGCGTCGAGTAGGACCAATCCAAATGCGATGGAATCCAAGAACCCGTTGACGCGAAATGAATCGGAAGAACCCGAGACGATGGAACCAGAAGTTGCATCCACCTCTAAGCCTATAGAACACGGAATAGTGAAGGTACAACTACCACCATTCCCGCAAAGACTGAAGAAGAAGCAAAATGATGAAGTTCAGTATCATCGCTTCATGGAAATGTTAAAACCACTACACATCAACATTCAATTTACAGAAGCGATAGAAGAAATGCCGAAATATGCTAAATTTTTTAAGGACATGGTGTCAAAGAAAAGAAGCACAGGAAAGTTCGTTATGGTGGCATTAACTCAAAAATCAAATATTATAATCCCACCAAAGATGCGCGACCCAGGAAGTTTTACGATGCCCTACTCAATTGTCGGGATCTACATCAGTCAAGCGCTATGCGATCTTAGGGCCAACATAAATTTAATGCCCCTTTCAATCTTCCAACAATTGAATGTGGGGCAGCTGACACCTACGATGGTGACTCTCCAGCTTGCGGATAGGTCTCTAGTTCACCCTGAGGGAAAGTTGAAGGATATCTTGGTCACAATTGATAAATTCATTCTACTGGCAGACTCCATCATTCTTGACTATGAAACAGACAAAGATGTCCATCATATTGGGACGACCATTTTTATCTACTAATCGTGCTCAAATTGATGTGTACAAAGGAGATATCACAATGAGTATAAATGGGAAGAAGCTCAGGTTTAACATCATCAAAATGATGAAGTACCCAGAAGATGAAGACCTATCAGAATCTGGCAATGAACATAGTTACGATGAAGAAGTGGAGTCCAAAGAAGAAGATGAAAGAGAGGATGCGACCGCATCCATAGAAACTTGCCATGTAATCACGGAAACAGTCAATAGTGAAGAAATATTGAATTTGAATGAAGAGAGAAAAACACAAAAACCTTCCTTAGAACAACCACCTACCTTGGAGCCGAAAACTCTGCCATGTCATCTAAAATATGTTTTCCTTGGGCAAAATGAAACCTTGCCGGTGATAATATCCTCTACGCTACAAGAAATACAAGAAAATACGTTGCTAAGCATCCTGAAGAAGTACATAAAAGCAATCGGGTGGATGCTAGCAGATATAAGAGGAATTCGCCCAACATACTGCATGCACAAAATTCGTCTCGAAGGAAACCAAAAAAGGTCTGGCGAACCTCAACGCAGACTGAACCCTGTGATGAAGGAAGTTGTCAAAAGGGAGAACATTAAATGGTTGGACACAAGCATCATATACCCAATCGCTGACAACACGTGGGTTAGCCCCATGCAATGCGTGCCCAAGAAGGGAGGAATGACGGTAGTCCCGAATGCGTACAACGAATTAATACCCATAAGGACTGTCACTGGCTGACGGATCTGTATGGACTACCGAAAGCTCAATGCAGCGACGAAGAAGGACCATTTCCCTTTGCCTTTTATTGATCAGATGCTAAACCGACTAGCAAGAAATGATTACTTCTATTTTCTTGATGGGTATGCAGCTACAACCAGATAATGATCGCACCTAAAGATCAAGAAAATACCACAGTCACCTGCCCATACGGAACGTTTGTTTTTCGCCGCATGCCGTTCGGATTATGCAAGCGCCAAACACGTTCTAGAGGTGCATGATGGCTATCTTCTCTGAGTATCTCGAGGATTCAGTGGAAATCTTTATGGACGATTTCTCAATTTACGGGCAAATGTATGAAGTCTGTCTGAAGAACTTGGAGAAGATATTAAAAAGATGCGAAGGGACAAATATGGTGCAGAATTGGGAGAAATGCCATTTCATGGTTAACGAAGGAATTGTGCTTGGGCACAAGGTTTCCAAGGAAGGGCTGGAGGTGGATAAAGCAAAAATTGAGGCCATTGAAAAACTCTCACCTCCAGCAAGTGTGAAGGCTGTAAGTGATAACTTGTAGAAATACAAGTTATTTATGCTGCCTTATTTAGATATTGCGGCCAAAAGAGAGAAAATATGCGTCGATTGTATGAAAATTAACTAAGAAATACAATAATTATAAATTATCACAATTACACCACTAACATCATCAAGATGGTAGAAGAGGATATTTCTACTGTGTTTTGCAGGAAACCAAGTCACCGCTTGCGATCAAGGCTCAGAAAGAAAACTGAACAACGTATCTCTGTCACATTGCGCCCGTCAATCAACAATGAAGAGACGATTAACGCAATGATGGCGCAATGCGACATTCGATCCCGAGCTAAATTTCAATTGCATGCGGTAATAAAAACAACACCGCATGCGAGCACCCGATCGTAAGATGCAGCTGAGCAACGCAAACTTGGAGGATTATGACAGATGTATAACTAATCGTTGTGCAGATTTGACAGTCTGATTGCATAACAGAAGGAATATTTATTCCTCCATCTTCAGAATTTCCATAACAATAAGTGGGGTCCACAAACCAAGAGTCAAAGCTTTTCACCTATAAATACCCCCATAGAATTCAGAAAAGAAATATACTTGATACGAGGGCTAATGGATACTAGATTATTGAGAGAGAGGCTGAGTTGAGTACTGATCGGAAGAAATCGGGGAAGAAAAAAGACAAGGACGAGAGGTTAGTCTTAGTGCAATTCTGCCACATCCCCGCCGTGAAGCTCTGTGCTTAGATCCCGTCTACCGGTTGAGCAAGCCTGAGAAGGAAGCTCATCCATCCATTCGCTCCATCGACACCGACAAGCAAATCTCCATCCAGATCTGTGCTTATTTGTATTTATTTCTAACTTTATTTCATCAACTGTATTTCATCTTCTTAATCTCTTTATTCACAAATCATGTATTAGACACTAAATAGTTTTATTGAATGTCTCGATCATTTCCATTTTCACTTCTCTGTCTATTTCCGTTCCTCCATTAATCGTTTTCTCTACGAAATTTTCTTAATCCCTTGGTAATTAATATAGATTTGACGAGTAACTTAATCTATGATCAAGAGGTAGCTAAGGCATGCTAGACGACATCTTCACCTGTGAGAGTAGAAGTGAAGATGCCATTCTGATCTGTCGAGAGAAGGTTAGAAGAATGCGTTAACTAGAGCGAGTAGTACTTCCAGAGATGGAAGCAACCTTGCATTCATTACGCTCGTCCCTGTTTCACCACAGAGATGTGGGAACGCGGTCGATCACTGAGAGGTGTACACCAAGGGAAAAGCAGAACCGTACTTGTATCTTTAACGCAATTAAGGAACTTGCGCTGTTTGTATTAATTATCTTTTCTGTTTCTACTTCGCACATAAGACTTGCCACCGCATAACACGGTCCTTGTATAATCTTCACAATCAGCCTCAACCTCAGTATCTTGTATCATGAAACCTATATCTTGTATCATCTTAGCTTAGGTTTACTATATCGCAATTTATTTTATTATCGCATTTTTACCGCTTTACTTTACTTTATCGCATGTTTAATTACTTGTACACAAAACTCTTTTATAAATTGAAAAACCCCTGGTCACATGTATCACAAACATAACGCAATAACCTCAAACAGTTTCTGTGTTCGACCTCGAATCACACCGAGAAACTTGCGGTCGAATTACACTTGGTTCCAACGGAAGGAAACTTGTAATAACGCATAACATACTACAAGAACATTCATTATTAACGCATATCTAGAAGTAGTATCGCATAGACTTGAACCTTGCATTGGTAAAGACTAAAATTTGCGTTACAGTAAGGAGTTTCATGGGACATGTAGGATTCTACCGTCGATTTGTGAAGGACTTATCGAGGATAGCTCGACCATTGAGTGCATTGCTAGATGTTGACAGAATGTTTGACTTTGATTCACAATGCCTCAATGCATTCAGAGTACTGTAGAACACATTAATTACCGTGCCTATTTTAATCGCACCCGACTGGACAAAGCCATTCGAGCTAATGTGCGATGCCAACGGTTATGCGATGGGGGCAGTGTTAGCAAAGAAGGAAAAAACAATGCTACACCCCATCGCATATACGAGCAGAACACTAAACTCAGCCCAGGAAAACTAAACTACCACAGAAAAAGAGCTTCTTGCGGTGATCTTTGCGCTTGAAAAATTTAGAGCTTACTTACTGGGATCCAAAGTGATAGTTCATACCGACCACTTAACAATAAATATTTAATGACCAAAAAAGATGCACAGTCGAAGCTAATCCAATGGGTTCTCCTCCTCCAAGAATTCAACGTGGAGATAATTGACCACAAGGGAACGGAGAACCAGGTCGCGGACCATCTATCAAGATTAGAGAATCTGAAAGTAGACCGCATTCAATCGGAGGTGAACGCATCCTTTCTAGATGAGCAGCTGTTCAAACTTGAAGAATTACCATGGTACACAGATGTTGTCAATTTTCTGGTTTGCGAGCAATTTCTGAAAAACTACGCAGCCCACTGATGCATTATGAATGGAAATATGGATGATATGCATTGGTGGATTACGTTGTGCACTCAAGTTTCCCTAGCAGAATTCAAGTGTAAATTCCTCTGAGTTTCCTGGTAAGTTTAGGGTCAAATGCAGGGACTTGTGAAAATAGTTGCGTTGGTAATGTTTATGAAAACTTTGTGGTAACCAAGTAAATAAATAAAGTGTGGGTGTGTTGTTGCGTTGATGAAAAAGAAGTAAATAAAGGCGGCGGACTTGAGAAAGATAGTTGCGTTGATAGATGCAATGAGTATGCGATGAACGGGTTGAGAAGACCTTTAGCTAGCGTTACTTGGGAATGCGTCAAACTTTGCGATCATGTTACAACCATGCATATAAGTCATTTCCCAGTGTAAATGCGATGCTTCTAAGTCTAGGACACATGTGTTGAATGCAAATGTCCATAGAGCTTATCCCTAAGTCTCTACTATTGTCCAATGCGTTGATACAAACTGCATGAAAGCAAGGTGACCGCATAAAATCATACCTTATTGGTAAGATGCATGCGATGCGTTAATAACAAATAGTGCTCATTCCTAAGTGCCTATCTCCCATTTATGCGTTCTTATCTGGTTCTTAGAAACCTAGATTCAGACCTAACCTTTCTAAGTTTAGATCCTATCCTTAGACTACACTCCCGAGTATTTCTAATAGATGAATGAAGCGTACATAAACAAGATAATCACAAGGATGGAGATTCCCTCGTTATGCTAGATAACTACTTCTCAACCCATTCAACTAATTCAGCTACTCAAGCTTAAATAATAGAGAATGAACAGATATAGAGAAAGAAATTCCATTCTTATAAATGAGTTGAGTACAAAAGAACAATGGAAAGTAAAGGTAGAGAGCCTGATGGCAATTCCTTACTAACCGAGGCTTTTTACACTGAATCTCTATTCTGATCTAAAAATTGCTCCTGCTTCTGCAGGCATCAGCCGTTTCACTGTCTAGAAGCTTCCGGCGCTTTCCCAAGCTTACCAGAACGATCTACCGGCACAACTTTCTTCCTCGTGTCTGCCTTAAAATGAAATAAAACTATGGACAGAGGTGTGAACTTGTGAGATGATGAAGTAATCGACTGCTTAACCCCTTCTCTGAAGAAGGCACTGGGTATTTATAGAGTTTCCATTGTGAAAGGCGGCTTCTCTCTCCCAGTTGTACAGGTGGGATAACTTTAATTCCTGACCGATGCGCCGGATATTTGTCACCGATAAAGCTGAATGTACTTTGTGACCATTATCGGCTGTTAACTTAATTTGGATCTGACTGCCGTCATCTTTCTGTCCCATCGATCTTAATTATCCTTTCACCCAGATGTGCCCACCAAGTTGCGGTGATTCTTCTTGTGTGAATGTTTGCGAGCACGATCAACGCAAAGTCTTGCGGTGAAGTTGTGCTCAACCAATGAATTCCTATGATTGCAATCTCTGCATTGCGTTAACGCATATTCTGCACAAAAATATAAAGATCAACTGTTCTAATGCATTGGATGCATGCGACCGCAATATTATAGAATTTATGTTCAATGGACACAATTTAACATATTTCATCAACGCAATCCAACATTGTTTAAGAACTTAGTACTATGATAAACTACATTTTTGCCCGTTATCACACCCCCAAATTTAAACAATGTTTGTCCTCAAGCATAAGCTAAAGATTCCTTTAGTAAGTTAACTGCAAAGTTCTTTCCCTAGATTTCTCAAGGATACTTCGTTCAAATCCTATATGCCAGAATTTCCTTAAGTCTTATTCAAGTCTCTTCCTAAACTTTCAAAAGAACTTTACTAAATTCCGGAACATTGCATGATTTATTTCAAAAAAAAAAAAAAAAAATTCCACCGGGGTGTCAAATGATTTATCCTTGCACAAAAATTTTCTTCATTGCTATTTTTTTTTCTGACCTTGCATTGATCCGAGTGCTTTGCCTTCGTTTTGGCTTGCCCCCACGTGTGTCATGCAGACATCCAACTACGAGCAATGCACTCTTTCTTAGACTAAACTCATACCAATTTGGCAGTGGAGTTGCGATCATTGTTTTATGCGTTGATCCTGGTGACTTACTTTCGTTTTGGCTTGCCCCCACGTGTGTCATGCGGACATCCAACTACGGGTAAGTGTCTTTCACAACTTAACTCTTATCAACATGGGTTTCCCATTGCGTTGACAGTAGAGTTGTTATTCTAAAATATATATATATACATACATATATATATATATATACATATATATATACATATATTTTATAGCAAGGTGAAAATAAATACCTCACCCCCAAATTTAAAATACGGCAATGTCCTCATTGCCAAAAGAAATTAAAATAAGTCATGCGATGGTCATAAAGTGTGTTGTAAAAAGAGTTTGAAAGAAAGTTACAAACTCCTAACTTCTAGAAATATTTCATGAGGTGACTATCTTAAGATTTAAGTTGACTCTAGTATATACGAAAGAGATAGAAGCATATTTTTCATCATTGAAATCATACTTGGTAAAGAAGCAACATGCGGTAAACTACTAAATTTATCTAGTCGACAATGATAAAAATTTGAAAAATAAAATGCAATGTGATAGTGCAAAATTTGAAATAAAGATAAGGAAGAGTACACCCCCAAATTTTGTGCTATCGCCCACATTGAGTATTGATGCATCCATCATTGCGGCGGTCTTTGCTTCTGTGGATTGCGGTGATGGAGTGAGATCATTTGCTTCTTCGCAATCCTGTGCCTTAATTCTTGTAAACAGGCAAAGAAAGGGTCAAATTATTTTAAAACAAAACAACAAGTTTTTTTTTTTTTTAGAAAAATAAGTGCAATACTGATAATAGTAAAAATGACGAAGAGTTGTTCAAAAGTTGAGTAAGGGATAGTCCGGGATTTTCAACTTTGCAGAGACTGTGTCTGGCTGGAAATCTCCTCCGCAATATTCCTTTATCCGTTGCCCATTAACTTTAAATGTTCGACTGCCATCCTCAGTGATCAGTTCCACCACACCATGTGGAAATATTGCTTTGATGATGAAGGGTCTGGACTAGCGCGATTTTAATTTTCCCAGGAAGAGTCGCAATCTCGAATTGAAGAGTAAGACTTTTTGTCTGGTTTGGAGATTTCTAGCGCATATGCGTTTATCATGTCAGTGCTTGGTGCGCTCATTGTAAATCTTCGCATTCTTATTTGCTTTGACCTTCCATTCTTCTAGCTTGACCAGCTGTAGTTTTCGCGTTTCCCCTGCTTTCTTCAAATCAAAATTCAGTTTCTTGACCGCCCACAATAATTTATACTACAACTCCAAAGGCAGATGACACGCCTTGCCAAATCCAACACATAGGGAGACATACCTATTGGTGTTTTAAATGCAGTCCGATATGTCCACAATGCACCATCAAGCTTCATTGCCCAATCCTTCCGTGAAGGTTTTACTACCTTCTCAAGTATCAATTTAATTTCACGATTGGACACTTCAGCCTGGCCATTTATTTGCGGGTGGTCACCTTGTGGAGGATATTGTACTTGCACAGCAGCTCCTTTATATTGTGGTTGACAAAGTGTGATCCTTCATCACTTATGATGGCACGGGGAGTGCCAAAACGAATGAAAATATTTTTCTTGAGGAACTGGGAGACTACCGCCTCATCACTTGCAGCGCATGCAATTGCCTCTACCCACTTGGAAATGTAATCGATAGCCAATAAGATATAATGATTGCCATGCGAAGGAGGGAATGGTCCCATGAAATCAATCCCCCAGACGTCAAATAATTCCAGCTCCAAGATAGTGTTCATTGGCATTGCGTTCTTCCATGAAATGCTACCGATGCTTTGACACCGATCACATTTCATTGCGTAGTTAGCAACATCCTTAAATAATGAAGGCCAAAAGAATCAACTTTGCAAAACTTTGGCTGTAGTACGTTGTCCTCCAAAGTTCCCTCCATATGGCGAATCATGGCACTGTGACAATATGTGTTGTTGAGCAGCATTTGGTACGCATAATTGAATGATTTGGTCTGCACCTCTTTTATACAGATTCAGCTCATCCCAATAATAATGCTTGAGCTTCTTCTGTTGATGGTATGTATAATCTTTAGGAAATTGTTCACAAACCAAATAATTAACGATGTCCGCATACCAGGGCAGATCTTCTATGTGGAACAGCTGCTCATTCGGAAACGCGACACTCACTTTAGATTCATTGTGGTCAACCTCGGGATTTTCCAGTCTGGACAAGTGATCTGCAACTTGATTCTCTGTCCCCTTTCGATAAATTATTTCAATATCAAATTCTTGAAGGAGGAGAACCCATCTAATCAACCTTGGCTTTGTGTCCTTCTATGTCATCAAATGTATGATTGCCGAGTGATCAGTGTGAATGAATACCTTGGTTCCCGATAGATATGCCTGAAATTTTTCCAACGCAAAAATCACAGCCAGGAGTTCTTTTTCAGTGCTGGTATAATTGATTTGAGCAGGGTTTAGAGTTTTACTTGCATATGCGATGGGGTGCAAAATAGTTTTCTTCTTTTGCGCTAACGCGACTCCCATCGCATACCTGCTTGCATCGCACATGATTTCGAATGGTAGTGTCCAATTGGCGCAATCAAGACAGGTGCGGTAATCAGCGCATCTTTTAAAACTTGAAATGCGTTGAGGCAATTATTATCAAATTCAAACTTTCTGTCCGCCTTTAACAACACACTCAGTGGTCGTGCAATCTTAGAAAAGTCTTTAATGAATCGTCTATAGAATCCAGCATGCCCCAAGAAGCTTCGCACAGCCTTCATGCTGGTTGGAAGTGGAAGCTTTTCAATTGCGTCGATCTTTGCTTTGTCCACCTCCAACCCTTCTCGGGAGATGATGACTTGAGAATTTATGAGTGTAATGTGCATGCATGATGATGTGCTACGAGCTCATGTTGCCATAAACTTGTAACGCTAAATGTAATCTTATGCTATGTTAATGTTCATGCACATTTTATGCGATACTACTTCTAGATAAATGCGTTGTTAATTATATACTTGTAGTATGCTATGGAGTAATACGTTGTCATAAGTTTCCTTGCGCTGAAACCAAGTATAATTCTAATACAAGTTTCTCAGAGTAATCCGAGGTCAAACACAAGGATTTTTTTCGTTAATGTGTTACTTTTGTGATATATGCGACCGATTTTTTTACAATTAATAAGATTGTGTGTTTGTACAGGAAAGTAAATTGCGGTAAAGTAAAATTGTGCAGATAAACTAAAGTTGTGTTAATAAAATAAATTGCAATGAAATTAAACCTAAGCTAATGTGATACAAGATACAATATACATGATATACATGATGCTGAGTTCGAGACTGACTGTGAAGTTTATACGAAGGATCGTGGTATGCGAGGGAAAGTCTTTACGCATGAATCAGAAGGAGAAAGAATAATTAGTGCAAACGTCGCAAGTTTGTTAATTGCGTTAAAGCAGTAACTAAGGTTCCGCTTTCCCTTGGCGTACACCTCTCGGTGGTTGGCCGCGTTCCCATATCTCTATGGTGAAACAGGGATGAACGTGGTGAACGCAAGGTTGCTTCCATCTCTAAAAGTACTTCTTGCTTTAGTTAATGCATTCTTCCAACCCTCTCTCGATAGGCAGAATGGCATCATCACTTCTGCTCTCATAGGTGAAGATGCCGTCTAGCATGCCTTGACTAAACTTAATTATTTCTTTAACCCAATTAATTTACTTGCTTAATTCTTGCTAATTACCCATGGGATTAAGAAAACGTCATGGAGAAAATGGATTATGGGTGAACAGAAATAGACAGAGGAATGATAATGGAAATGATCATAACATTCAATACTAAGATTAATCGTATGATACATGGTGTGAATGATAGACTAAGGAGATGAATACAAGTGATGATAAAGACATAGAAACAAATACAGAAGAGTGTCAACATCTTGACACAGATCTGGATGGTGGTTTTGCTTGCTGGCATATGGAATGGATGAACAGAAGAGCTTCCCTCGCAGGCTTGCTCGTCTGATAGAGGTGACCTTCGTACAGAGCTTCAATGGCAGGGATTGGAAGGATTCTTTGCTCGGAGACTCACCTCTCGGCCTTGTCTCTTAATTCTTCCCAGATCTACTCTGATTAGTCGCTTAACCAGTCTCTCTCTCAGATCAGTATATGCACTTTTCTCTGTATTTAAGCATCCCCTCTAAATGGAATTGCAAAAGCTATTTATAGGCGAAGCTTTGACACTTTGTATTGTGGTCCACACTTTATTGTTAAGGTAATTCCTAAAAAGGTGGAGTGAATATTCTTTCTGTTACGCAATCAATCCCGTCATTAATGCATAACGATCAGCTGTACACGCGTCTCAGTCCTTCGCAATTGTGTTGCTCTTTACATCTTCGATCGTTTGCCCGCATGCGGTGTTGTTTTTTTATTACTGCATGGGGTGAAGTTGCGTTGATCGCAAAGCTCTTGATCGATTGTCGCATGCGCCGTCATTGCGTTGATTGTCTCTTCATTATTGATTGAGGGTCGCAATGCGACGTAGATGCATTGTTCAGTTTATCTTTGAGCCATGAACGCATACGGTGACTTAATTTCCTACAAAACAGAACTGAAACATTCTTTTCTACCATCGTAATGGTTTCAGTGGGTGTATTGATGAAAATTTATAATTCTCGCATTTCTTAGCCAATTTCCATACTATCGACACAATTTTTCTTCCTTTTGGCCGCAATATCTAAATAAAACAGTATAAATAACTTGTATTTCTACAAGTTATCACACCTCCAAATTTACTTATATGCTTGTCCTCATGCATATCTTCTACTAAGGCAATATTGCTAAATTCCTATCCTAAATTTTGCGTTGATTGGTTGCTCCGAATGCTCCACCTAGGCAACATTACTTAACAGCGCAATTTTCTTCTATCCTTGATAACTCATAACAAAGCCCTACTTTATTCTTCTATACAATAAATTTCTACACAAAAATGCTTTTCTAGTTTTTAAAAGAATGTTTACCTCTTTTTGCAAAAACAACTCGATGTGTCTGGATGCGGTGGTCTTGCGTCATTCATTTAGAGACTGTTGATCATGGTTACACCCTTCGTTTTGACTTGTTCCTACTGATGTCATGCGACTATCCAACTATGGTTGTGTGCCAATCTCAACTTTAACTCCTGAATTTCAGCTAAGTATAACTTTTACTAGTCAGAGGAGTTGTCTCTTATATTCTTTTATTTTTTTTCTCTCATTTTTTTCTTCTTTTCATATTGCATCATTCTTAGAAACCCACCTTCGTTTTGGCTTGCTCCCACGGTTGTCATGTGAACATCCAACTACGAGCAGGTGTCATAAACTTGATGCTTTGAGAATTGGTGAGTGTAATGTGCATGCATGATGATGTGCTACAAGCTCATGTTGCCATAAACTTGTAAAGCAAAATGTAATCTTATGCTATGTTGTTGCTCATGCACACTTTATGCGATACTACTTCTAGATAGATGCGTTGTTAATTATATGCTTGTAGTATGCTATGGAGTAATGCGTTGTCACAAGTTTCCTTGTGCTGAAACCAAGTATAATTCCAACGAAAGTTTCTCAGAGTAATCCAAGGTCGAACACAGGGATTGTTGTCGTAGGATATATGCGACTGGTTTTTACAATTAATAAAGATCGTGTGTTTGTACATGAAAGTAAATTGCGGTAAAGTAAAATTGTGCAGATAAACTGAAGTTGCATTAATAAAATAAATTGCAATGAAAATAAACATAAGTTAATCACTAAACTAGGAGTGAATTCATCTTGCACCCTATGTCCCAAGCTATATACCTAGTCTTAACCATGAAATGGGAGGCTTATTGAGCCGACTCTGTTGAGCTAACCCTCACCTATGCAAATCTAAGGATAATTAAAAATAAACAGGAGTTCATAGTTAGCTCAAGATTAAGGTCAAGTTACCAAGGTTATCACTTTGAAATAGTCAATCTTAAGTAGTAAACAGAAACATGAAGCTTGTAAAAGTATCACAAACACACCCACTGATCACATTGTGAGGGCGAAAAGGATTTCTAAACCTTTGTTTTGTAGGTAGCAGGTATCACCGCATGCAGCAATTGCTCATGAACAATAAGATCAACGCATTTTCAGGGATTTCTGTATCGCAAACACACCCGCTGACCACATTACGAAAGCAAAAAGGATGTCCAAACCTTTGTTTTGCAGGTAGCAGGTATCACCACATGCGACAATTGCTCATAGACAATGAAATCAATGCATTCTCAGGGATTTCTGAAATCGTACAGCTTTTTTTTGACATACGGCCTGACAAATGGAACGTGGAGTAGAGCAGACATTTCCACCAGCCACAACAAGAAAAACTAACTTTTTCAGAGTGGGACCACTGAGGCAAGAGGCGCTAAAATCTATAAATAGCAACACTCAGAACAAGCTGAGGAGACGAGGAGACAAGGAGAATAACAAAAAAAAGTTCTATGCAAAGAACACTCTTCTCTCAAGAACTCTCCTGAAAAGGAAGTTCTTGATGCGTTATTTTATTAAGTGGAAATATGAATGATATACGTTGGTGAATTGTGTTGTGCACTCAAGTTTCCCCAGCGGAATTCAAGTGTAAATTCCTCTGAGTTTCCTGGTAAGTCTAGTGTCGAACACAGGGACTTGTGAAATTAGTTGTGTTGTTGATTTTTATGAAAACTTACAGTAACCAGTTAAATAAATAAATCATTGGGTTTGTTGTTTGTGTTGATGAAAATAAACAGCGAATGCGGCAAAGTTTGAAAAGAGTCGGTAAATGGGAAATATGATGAATATGTGGTGAACGGGTTGAGAAAAGTTTCGGCTAACACTCCTTAGAATGCGTCCATGCTTTGCGATCATGCTACCTGTGTACAATAGTAAACCACCTTTCAGCGTGAATGCTACAGCTTTTAAGGCTAGAACGCATGCGATAAATAAGTCTACAAGGTTTACACATAAACCTCTATCTCTATTTATGCAATGAAACATGACATTCACACAAATATGCGACCACATAATATCACTTCCATTCCTAGGATGCATGCGATGCAAGTTGACAAACAGAGCTTATCTCTAAGTCCCTATCTCTTATTTATGCAAGCCTAATCTTGCTCTTTCGAGTCCAGATTCTAACCTAGCTCTCTCGAGACATTAGGTTCTTTCTTCAAATTCTATCTCGTAACTCTAAAGGGTATTTTGCATAACATAAAACAAGACAATCGCAAGCAATGAACTTCCTAGGTCATGTTAGCTGAGTTCTTCTCAACCCATTCAACTAGTTTAACTACTCATGCGTATTAAAAGAGTGAGCAAATGTAGAAATAGAACTTCCATTGAATAGATATGTGATGAAGTACAAATAACAATGCAAGTATAGTAAAGAGCCTAGAGCAATTTCTTGCTGCTAGGCGTTTACACTGTTTCTATTCGTGCTCAAAAGATATTATCGCTCTCACGAGAGTCGACTCGTTCTCTGCTCTTACACCCCAAGGTTCTCTCTCAAGTTTCCCTGGGCGATCTCTGGTGTCACCACTCTTCTCTTACTCTGGTGTAAAATGGAAAAGAAAACTATGAACAGAGCACTGATGAATTCGTTAACTGATCAACCCCTTTTCTGAAGATCAAAGGTGAAAGGCGGCTTCTTTCTCCCGATTGTACAGATGGGAGAGCTTTAATTCCTGATTGACATGCCGGATGATTGTTACCGATAAAGCTGAATGTACTTTGCGACCATTATCAGCTGTCAACTTAATTTGGATCCGACTGTCATCAGCTTTTTATCCCATCGCTCTTAATTATGCTATCACCCGGATGTGCCCACCATGTTGCGGTGATTCTTCTTGGGTGAATGTTTGCGAGCACGATCAATGCAAAGTCTTGCGGTGAAGTTGCGCTCGACCAATATATTCCTATGATCGCAATCTCAGCATTGCGTTAACGCATATTCTGCACAAAAATGTAAAGATCAACTGCTCTAATCCGTTGGACGCATGCGACTGCAATATTATAGAATTTATGCTTAATGGACGCAATTTAACATATTTCATCAACCAATCCAACATTGTGTAAGAACTTAGCACTATGATAACGTGCATTTCTGCCCGTTATCAGTTATTCACCTCATTCCTTTACTCATCCAATGCATCGGCAAGCAAGCAACTTCGATCAGGATCCGTGCCAGGACATTGACACGTAGCTCTCGACTATTCTTACTTTCTGTTCATTGTTTGTGCTTCTATTTCTGTCTATCATTCATATCTCTGTAACAAACGCTTTATCAATTAATATCACTACAATGTTCATCTTCATCTCTCTATTCACCATCATGCATCCATCTTTCATTTCTTTCACCATGAGTCACTAAACTTCTAGGGTGTGGGGGAAGTATTGAGTGAGTGAGTCAATTCATGTTGAAGATGTCAGCTAAGTTTATTTAACGTATGCTTAATGGCGTCTTCCCCTGCGAGAGCAGAAGTGAAGATGTTAATCCACCTCTCGAAAGAAGGTTGATAGAATATGTTAATTAAAGCAAGAAGTATTCCTAGAGATGGAAATAACCTTACGTTTGGAAACGTTCATCCCTGATTATCATAGAAATATTGTGACACAAGCGATCACCGAAAGGTGTAAACCAAGGGAAGACGGAATCTTAGTTGCATCCTTAACAGGATTGACAAGCTTGCGATAATCTTTTTCCCTAACTCGTTTCACCCCTACATTTCTATCCACAACACTTGCCATCACATTCACTCATGCACCCCTTGCACTCAGCTTTATTTGTTACCTATTTGTTCATTTACCATCACATTTTACTCTCTAACACTTCACAATCATATTTTGTTTACGATCGCATATATCACTTCATTGTCGCACAAACATTGCAAATCCCCGCGTTCGACCTCGGATCATTCTGAGAAACTCGCGGTGGAATTATACTTGGCTTCATCGCGAGAAAACTTGTGACGCACATAACACTATCTGAATGCATCAATTGGTATTTTACAACAAACTCTGTAACATCACATATCATTTATCATTTGTTAGCGTGATTAAGACATAGAAGATAGATCACGCAATTACAGAGATACCAAACAGTTACTAGGATAAGGTTTCCCTCCTATATCCATATACTACAGACCATCTTGGTTATCACTTAAGAACTGATCCACTTATATGTCACCATATACATGCTTAAGTTACATACAGATAACCAAGGATTTTATGTTTATTGGTTCGTGGTAAAGCAAATAAAACAAAAAACTGAGCAAAATCAAGATGTGAAGTAAAATATCATATATTATATAGCAAAAGCGTTCGTACAAACTGTTTACAAACTACAGAACACGAGACTTTAGGGTATCAACCCCAACACAATTGTCATTCTTTAGTGAGGTGCCTGACAGTTAACGGATGGTGGATAAAGTACTTAAAGACTTTCATTATTTATTCACGTATTGTTGGAGTTTCAAGCTACAGGTCCATAAGGTCCTCATGGTAGCTCAAAGGATTTAGTTGAGAATCAGCTTTTGGGTTAATTTGAAATGTTCAAATTAATAAGAGGAAATTTAATTATATATGATATTGTTAAATTAGTTAAATTATATATTATATAATTGACATAATGTATTCGATACATTATGATCTAAATTGGAGGAATGAATATTTGAATGTGATTCAAATATATTTTCTATGAATAAGATTCATAGTTGTTAAATTTAATATAAAGATGCCAAAAATCTAGTACACAATAGAGAAAAAAAACTATGGTTTATATATTGTATATGATGCAATATTAAAACTATAAGTTATAAATATAATATGATAAGTTAGTTATCATATTAATTTATATTATTAATTAAATTTGATAATTATCCCCTTTTTCTCTCTAACCACCTTAGTGGGAAGTTAAGTAGTTTTATGGCAAAATGGGATAAAATAAAAAAATATATGTTGTTATTATTCCGGTGGATAAGTTACACGACTTGTGAAATCTAGTACACAATTTTCTTGAGAGCCTATGCGATAGACTCTGTTCACTAAACGATTCAAAGTTCTTTCTATGCGATAGAGTTGTCTTCCTAAATCGTCTTCCTCCTCCAACTTCTAAACTCCCTCCTAACCAAAATAGCCAAAGCCCACCACTCTTGGATTTTCACACTGAGAATACCAAGGTAACTAAGTGGTATTGTCCTCTACCTTTCGAGTTTGGTTGCTGTTTCTTCGACACGTTTGTGAACGTACGAGGGATTTACTTGAAAAAGAGTTCTTCATGTTGGGATTGGTATCTTAATTCTCCAAGAGTCTCGTTTTTTTGTAAAGATACACATTGTTTGATGAATAAAATAATTGTTATATAATTCTGGTATTTACTCATATCCAATAAACAAAGCTCCTTGGTTATCTTATGTAAACTTAAGTATCTATATGTGATATACAAGTGGATCATGCTTTAAGTGATAACCTAAATAGGTTTGTAGTATAAGGATTAAGGTGGGATATCTGATCCTGGTAACAATACGGATACGACCGCTTTGTAGAGGTTTGCAAGTGTGGTAAACTATTACAGGTGGTAGATCCTGACCACTCATGTGGAGACGTGCGAGCGGGGGTATCCTATACAAAGAGTTTGTATAAGACCTGAACCACGAGATGATTAGATTTTGTATATAACGTTGTTGATAGTAGAGACTTGCATAACACCTAAACGATAATAGGTGACACGACCTCAATCCTGAGTGTCTTAGGAACTCCTGCCTTTGAGAGCGGTCCTTTGATTAGTATGGGTGAGAGTGGCTAGATTGCCAACTCAACATACATACCTTTTTGGGGACTTGTTTGATCTGGGAGCTGGGAACTCAATCCACAAGATGGAATTCACTCCTTTCTCGAAGCAGGAATAAGTAGAGAGATTGCTCCTTTAAGGACTGATTTTGGGGCTTGAACATAGTGGCCACGGCTTCTCTTTGGAAGAGAGGACTCAGTCCTAGTAGAACTATGACTTATGTTCATTAGAGGGATCAGTGGTACTTAAGGAGTTAGATGTAATTACAAGGGCATAATGGTTATTGGCCCAGTTGTACTTACGAGTGATCTGTGAAGGGTTGTCGCACTAATGATTGGTTAAGATGGACACATAATATATTTGTAGTTTGGAGAGTTCAGTTGTCGGTATTTAGTGGAGTGCCTGGTAGTTAACAGATGGTGGATCTCATGACTAAAAAGTTTAGTCAGTTATTCACATATCATTGGAGCTTGGAGCTACAGGTCCATAAGGTCCCCTTGGTAGCTCAATGGATTCAGTTGAGGATCAGTTCTTGGTGTTGATTTGAAATGTTCAAATTGACAAGAGGTATTTCGATTATTATGATATGATCGGTATGGTGTATGAGATACATCTAGTGGAGGATTAATGTAAATGAGATTTAGATTAAGTACCATGGAATAGAAAAAGAACTATAGTTTATATGTTTCATGAGATGAAATATTAAAACTATAGGTTATAAATATAGTATGATAAGTTGGTTATCATTTCTATTTATAATAATATTAATTATTGGATAATTAAACCTTTTTCTCTAATAACCAATTGAGTGGGAGGTTATTGGTGGTTCATGGTAACCATGAGATAAAAGGAAAATGGTTTTCCTAATTTTATTATATTTTTGTAAAAACTTTGCTGTTTGATATTTTCTCTCGGAAGAACATCTCACGAAAGCTATCAAGTAAATACGGATTTACTAAATGACAACTTGAGCGAGCTAAACGGTCATGTAGTGTTTTATAAGCGACAGACACGGATCTAAGCGATGAGCTAAGCGATTGCTTAGCTTTTGCTAGATGATCGCTTAGCTTTTGCTAAAAGATTGGACATCAACCTATACGATAAGTTTCTGTCTTCTCCCACTTGCTCAATCGTGTACACGATTGTTGTCTCCTCTTTCATCTGCCTCAATCCAAGTCCAAACAGGGCACACCCTCTAGATTCTCACAACGAGAATACTAAGGTAACCTTCTTGGTGGTGTCATACTCAACTCAAGTCCGTCGAGGTTCTGTGGAGGCCGTTCGTGTTGCTAGGAAGTTTGTGACCGAGGCGATCGTTGAGTTTGAGCGCGAAGTGTTCATGTAGTGTTGTGGTTGTGTTGTTCGAGCGTTCGAGGTTGCTGTGTTTGAACCTTTGTGAGCAAGGAGCATGGAGACGAGTCTACAAATGTTCGTAGCATTTTCCTTGTTCATTTTGTAGTTTCATGCTATAATTTATGTAATGAATTCATAACCATTTGTTTTTGTGTACGACTGTTATTTGTAATGTTTATACATGATTGTAATTTGGAATGATCTATTCCACTGCTCATGGAAATCCTCGGATTCGATATCCTTCAATTGGTATCAAAGCCAGGTTGTTCTGATATTCCAAATTACAACTCTGTTTTGAAATTAATTTTGCAATCGCGGTGGGTTTCTGCATTTTTAGTTAATCGTTTTCTGCATTTGTGGTTTAAGTTGATGAATGTTTCAGGTTTAATTGCCTTTTGTTGAAGCATTCTGTAATTACAAAGTGTTAATTTGTAAGGGCCCTTGTGTTTTTTGGGCATAATTAACTTTGCAGTCGAGTCTGTAATTCAAAGAGTTTGAGTTAGTCGAGTCGTTCGTGATGAAGTTTTGAAGCATGGAGATGCGGTTCTCAACGAAGAAGAATACCAAGCATTGGTTGTATCGTGTAGCCTCAGGTAAACGATCATTAGGTTTTAACTAAGCGATCGTTTAGATTTTTCTAAACGATCAAGTAGTATTTACTAAACAATCGTTTAGCTAATGCTAAGCGATGCGGTAAATCGTTTACTCTATTGCGTAGCGTTGGTTGCACGATCGTGTAGGCCCGGGAGGTAGACGATCGTAGTGGGAGCATGTGATGTTCATCGTTTAGTAAAAGGCGCGCGCGAGACGATCGTGTAGTTAGAAAGCCTCATCGCATAGTTACTACCTACATGATCATGCGTATACGATATAGAGGTGCTAGCTAAGCGATCGCTTAGGCGATGGTTCTTCGCAGCATCGTAGTCGTTTAAACGATCGCGGAAGGCAGGTGTTGTACGAAGCGCGCTAACCAATCGTGTACCTCAGGCTTCATCGCTTGGTAAAAGGTACACAATTGTGTAGTAGTAGCTAAACGATCGTTTAGCTCTAGGAGCATTGGTAAGCGATAGAGCAAAGCATTTGTTTTATCGTGTAGACGATCGTGGGGAGTTTAGTACACGATGGTTGGAGACGCGAAGCTTTCCCCAAGTGGGTCAAGACCCGGTTCGCCTATTTGAACCAGAGACTCCTTGTCTTTGTAATAGTTAATTTTAATTTTGTGTTTTTAAGCCAATTTTACCCGATTCATCAACAATGGTTTATTATACATGTGATGTATGGTGCTTATATGCCAAAGTATTTGATATATAGTTCAAAACCCACCTTAGGTTGTGCAATTATTCATGCATCATGCATTATAATTGTTATAATATTGCATGAAGAAATTACTTGAAAGCATGCGCATGCATCATGAAATATAAGAGTTATATTTTGCATGCAGTGAGCATTATCATGCATCATCCTTTTATTATAAATGTTATGGTCTAAGGGTGAATGGAAATATGTTTTGCTTGTTTTATTTCTGTTTTGTATAAGTGTTATATAAAAGAAGTAGCAATGAATGGACAATGCATTGAGCATGACACTTAGGCTGTTTATAAGCATTATGAATGCCTTGCATGTGTTAGCTTTGCATTGTGGTGTTGGTTTCCATTTATAAGTGTTATAAAGGAAATTAGACCTACAATCAATAATTCAGAGTTGCATGCGGACTTAGGGTGAACTCAAGTTTTTCAAAAGGGTTTTAAAATTGGTTTGAGATAGACCTAAGTTCAAGTGGTTCTAAAGAGTTTAGTAACCTAGATTAATCTTTTAAAATCAGTTTACTAGGATTAAATTGGTTGGAATAAAAGATTAAATTTGTTTTTAATCTATCTATAAGGGACATTTTGTCTAAGGTGGGTTCTAGCCAGGCTGGGGTTCTTAAGTTGACGAAAACGTAACACCTTTACCTGGAAACTTACCTGGAAAGGTGAATTAGATAGATTTTCAACAAGCATGCGACAATTTGGTCAAAGACTCCGTTAAAGAGTTTAATGGATGATGATCAAAAAGTTGTTTCACTATCCAAGGTAAAAGTTACTCTTGGAAAAACCTAAAAGTCAATTAGTTAAAATCCTTAGCGTGTTTTTTCTAAGTAAGCTAAACCCTAGGTTATAAAATACTCAGTGGGAGGAAGAGATGTATCTGATATGTCTATGATTCTACTCACATTTCTCCCTATATGTTCACATCGTGAGATTCATGCCTGGCCTCATGGTGCCCTGGGAGCATCCCCCTTCGGATGGTGTTTGCATGAGTCAATATTAAGGTGGACGGACAGAGAGTTTATAGTAAGTGGGTGAAGGGTGTGTGTCAACACATCCTATGGTCTCTATCATTGGTTCACACCGTGAGATCATTATGTACTCCCTTGTGGCGCCCTGAGAGCGTCCCCTTTTGGATGGGTTTCGTGTAGTTGGTCAAGATCAAGGTGAACTCTAGAAATGGATAGAGTCGCTTTAGGTTTTTCCCCAATCAGATTTTTTCCCTTTGGATTGGCGTTTTGGGGCGGACCTCTAGGGCTTAAAATGGCGGGTCACACTTATGAGAGATTATTAAGTAAGTTAATGATCTCTTTGCCAAATCAATGATGGCTAGTCGTTATAGGAGCAAGAGTTGTTCTGGTATTAATGATTGGTTGATAACTTCTCAATTCAGAGGAAGGATAACTGACCTCCCCTCGACGGCTTTTGTCCTAAACCTTTGAAGCGTCATTGCGAAACTAGATGTCTCACAGGGTTCATGTTAGTTTTGCTAAAACCTTATTGGATGTTGTTTTGTTTTACAATGGGTATTTGCTTAAATCCTAACGTAGGTCAATGTGTTTTTCTTTTTAGCAACTCGTTAGTATTTCTATTTAAAGCTTTTAATATGACCAATTACTTACAGTGGAAAGAATCGTGTGAAACTTCTTTCATGGCAAATAACCATGATCCCACTACTCTCCAAAAGAAGAGACAAGACAATAAATATGATTTATTTGTCTTGGAGACGTGTCTGGTAGGGAATGATGATTCTGCCTGGATCCTAGATTCAGGTGCTACCAATCATGTCAGTTCCTCTTACCAAGGATTGAGTTCCTAGCAAACGTTGCCATAGGGAGAGTTGATTCTTCGATTCGACACTGGTGAGTTTGTTTCAGCTGTTGCTGTAGGCAGGCTGAAGTTATTTATTGACAAGAAACGTTATCTGTTACTAGATAATGTTTTTGTAGTTCCTCATATTAAGAGGAATTTAAACTCGGTTTCTTGTCTCATTGAACAAGGCTATACCATCTCCTTTTCTGAGAATAAAGTGTTTATTTTCAAGAATGGAATGGAGATTGGTTATGGTTCAATGGAGAATAACTTATATGTACTAAAGTCGTTAGTCATAAAAGCCTTGTTTAACACTGAAATGTTCAGTATGGCAACAACAGCTAAAAGACCAAAGGTTTCTCCTAAGGAAACGCCCATCTTTGGCATCTTAGGTTAGGTCACATCAACCACAATAGGATTGAGAAGTTGGTGAAAAGTAGACTTGTAAAGAGTTTAGAAGAAAACTCCTTGCCGGTATGTGAATCATGTCTCGAAGGCAAGAAGACCAAACGACCTTTTACTGGAAAAGGTTACAGAGCCAAGGAAGCCTTTGAGCTTGTACATTCAGACCTCTGTGGTCCGATGAATGTTAGAGCTCGAGGTGGATATGAATATTTCATCTCTTTTATAGATGATTATTCAAGGTTCGGGTATGTCTACCTAATGCAACGTAAGTCTGAAGCTCTTGCCAAGTTCAAGGAGTATAGGCTGAAGTTGAAAACTTGTTTGGTAAGAAGATAAAAACACTATAATCTGATCGTGGTGGAGAATATATGGACCTCCAATTCCAGAACTATATGATAGAACATGGGATTACGTCCCAACTCTCGGCCCCTGGTACACCTTAGCAAAATGGTGTATCTAAAAGGAAAAACAGAACCTTGTTAGATATGGTTCGGTCTATGATGAGTTATGCTCATCTTTCAGACCTGTTTTGGGGTTTTGCAGTGGACACTGCATTCTATATGCTGAACAACGTTCCCTCGAAAAGTGTTTCTGAAACACCTATTGAGTTATAGAGATTTGGGGCTGTCCAACACATGTGCTAGTGACTAACCCAAAGAAGTTGGAACCGCGTTAGAAAGTTTGCCTATTTATTGGCTACCCCAAGGAAACGAGAGGTGGATACTTCTATGATCCAAGTGAGAACAAAGTGTTTGTTTCTACAAATGCTATCTTCTTAGAAGAAGACCACATGAGGGATCATAAGCCATGAAGTAAGCTCGTTTTATGTGAGATCTTTAATGAGACTGAGACTGCTGAGGGTTCAATAAGAGTTATTGAACAGGCCAACAGATCAATAAGAGTTGTTGAGGTCGGAACATCTAGTTAACCAGCTAAAGCGTTAAGACTACTTTGACGTAGTAGGAGGGTTATAAACCTACTGAATTGCTACATGGGTTTGACTGAAGCCCAAAACATTATTACAAATGATGGGGTCGAGGATCCGTCGTCTTTTAAGAAAGCAATGGAGGATGTTGACAAAGATGAATGGGTTAAAGCCATGAACCAGGAGATAGAGTCTATGTACTTCAATAATGTCTGGGAGCTTGTTGATTCACCTGATGAGGTAAAACCTATTGGGTGTAAATGGAACTTTAAACAAAAGAGAGGTGTCGATGGAAAGATGCAAACCTTTAAGGCTAGACTCGTGGGAAAGGGTTATACCCAAGTTGAAGAAGTTGACTATGAGGAAACTTTCTCACCTATTGTCATGCTCAAGTCTATCCGAATTCTCCTATCCATAGCCACATTTTATGATTATGAAATATGGCAAATGGATGTCAAGACTGCCTTTCTTAATGGTAATCTTAAGGAGACCATATATATGACTCAACCAGAGGGTTCATAGTTCCAGATCAAGAGCAAAGGGTTTGCAAGCTTAATAGGTCCATTTATGGGCTCAATCACAAAATGGAATTCACTCCTTTCCCGAAGCAGAGATAAGTTGAGAGATTGCTCCGTTAAGGGCTGATTCTAGGCCTTGAACATAGTGGCTACAACTTTTCTTTGGAAGAGATGACTCAGTCATAGTAGGACTATGACTTATGTTCATTAGAGGGATCAGTGGTACTTAAGAAGCTATGTGTAACTACAAGGGCATAACAGTTATTGGCCCAGCTGTACATACGAGCGATCTGTGAAGGGTTGTCGCACTAATGATTGGTTAAGATGGACACATAATATATCTATGGTAAGGAGAGTTCAGTTATCGGTCTTTAGTGGAGTGTTTGGCAGTTAACGGATGGTGGATCTCATGACTAAAGAGTTTAGTCAGTTATTCACATACCATTGGAGCTTGGAGCTACAGGTCAATAAGGTCCCCTTGGTAGCTCAATGGATTCAGTTGAGGATCAGTTCTTGGTGTTGATTTGAAATGTCAAATTGACAAGAGGTATTTCGATTATATATGATATGATCGTATGGTGTATGAGATACATCTAGTGGAGGATTAATGTAAATGAGATTTACATTAAGTACCATAGAATAGAAAAAGAACTACGATTTATATGTTTCATGAGATGAAATATTAAAACTATAGGTTATAAATATAATATGATAAGTTGGTTATCATTTATATTTATAATAATATTTTATTGGATAATTAAATATTTTTCTCTAATAACCAATTGAGTGGGAGGTTATTGGTGGTTCATGGTAACCGTGAGATAAAAGAAAAATGGTTTTCCTAATTTTAGTAAGTTTTTGTCAAAAATTGGTTTTTTGATATTTTCTCTCAGAAAAACATCTCACGGAAGCTATCAAGTAAACACGAATTTACTAAGCGATAGCTTTAGCGAGCTAAATGATCATGTAGTGTTTTGTAAGCGACAGACACAGATCTAAGTGATGAGCTAAACGATCGCTTAGGTTTTGCTAGGCGATCGCTTAGCTTTTGCTAAGCAATTGGGCATCGACCTATATGATAACTGGTAGAAATGCCAGTTATTATAAGTCTTTTATTTAGAATTATGTGGGTTAATAAGTAGAAAACGCGGTGATAATACTTAGAATTTGTGAAAATTTGAGTTTTGCATCGATTAGCACCTAAATCCTCACTGACCCAATATTATGCGTTACTCCGTGCCAAAGTGTCTATTTTTGTAGCTATCGCAGGAATCAAACGCATGCATTGGAAATAAGCACTCGCAATCAAATGCATGCGCTGAAGCCAAGCGAACGCAAAGACAAATGCATGCACTGAAAATCGAGTTATTGCATAGACGAATGCATGCGAAGATCGCATGCATCCATCGCATGGAAGTTACAGTGATCAAGCGAATTTAGTAATCACTTGGAGATTGCAGCCACAGAGTGATAGCCATAATAGAAGATCACAAGATGGGTAATCAAGCTTGGACGCATACCTTGGGAGTATCAACAAGATAAGACGATGTGACAATGCCCATACCGCGACAAAAGCAGCAGTGAGACATAATGCAATCATGATAGCTATGGCCGTTTAAACTCTATAAACAGCCCCTTGGACCTTCATTTCAAGACATCCGAACTTCTGCCTCAAGGCAGAGGTTTGCGATCATAGATGAGAGCATGAGAGAGATTTTCAGTGAGAATTCTTTATCTACACAAACCAGACCGAGTGACGATCGAAGCTTTCACCGGAGATAGAGCTCAAGAGAGACATCTTCACCATTCATCCATGGCACCACTGGTAGCCTTGTCGCAGAGTCCTTCATTTCTCTTCTATCCTCTGTATTGTATTACATTTTAGCTTAAGATATTAAGACATTTTGTAATCAATGCATCTCTTGATTCCTTCAATGCCATATTCTTCATCATCTTTATCTTTATCATCGTTTACCTACATCGTTTATTTATCAAAGGCGATCACATACTTAATCGTGTAGTCTAGAGATAGAACGCATGTAGAAACCCACCGAGAGGTGTGCGTTGTGCGAGTATAGTGAGTTAATCCTCCTTGCTTGGTGAAAGGTTGTAGCAACACTTGTCTATGGGTTGTTGCAATGCTTGTCTATAAGTTAAATAGCCGCGTCTAACTGCTTGAGAAGGTAAGAGATGGAACGCACAAAACCAAAGTATGCATTGTCCCTAGAGATAGGCACAATCTTATGCTCAATGTAACCATGCAGTATAGAAATATAGTCATGCGGCTGACACCGAGAGGTGTGCGATGCGTTAGTGCAGTGAGCTAGGATTACTTGACCGATTTAAGATAATAAACATTACTATGCGTTAACGATTGTTGTGTATCTACTGATTCTCATCGCAAGTCTTCTATTACTCTATTTGTTTAGTTAGAAGTAGGAGTAATGTGTATATCCATTAAACTTCTTATTTTTACTTTTATTCATCGTCTCAAACGCATTACTTCACAAGCATTATTGAGTGACAAGTCCCTGTGTTCGACCTCGGATTACCCGAGAAACTTGCGTTTTCGTTATACTTGGCGAGAAGGCAAGAAAACTTGTGATAGGAACGCATGCTCATTGCATACTAGATTAATGCATTTTCATTCCAACGCATGGGCATAAATGCATAGCTTAAGCATGTCCAATGCATGATTATGTGAAATAACCCCATCACCCGTTCCTTTTATAATAATCCCAACACTATATGATAGGTTTTTGTCTTCTCCCACTTGCCCAATCGTGTACATGATTGTTGTCTCCTTCTCCTTCTGCCTTAATCCAAGTCCAAACAGAGCCCACCCTTTGGATTCTTACATCGAGAAGACCAAGGTAACCTTCTTGGTGGTGTCATACTCAACTCGACACCGTCGAGGTTCTGTGGAGGCCGTTTGTGTTGCTGGGGAGTTCGTGACTGAGGTGATCACTTAGTTCGAGCACGAAGTGAACGTGCAGTGTTGCGGTCGTGTTGTTCGAGCATTCGAGGTTTATATGTTCGAGCGTTCGTGAGCAAGGAGCTTAGAGACGAGTCTACAAATGTTCGTAGCATTTTCCTTATTCATTTTTTAGTTTCATGCTGTAATTTCTGTAATGAATGCATAACCATTTGTTTCTGTGTACGGCTGTAATTTGTAATGTTCATACATGATTGTAATTTGGAATGATCTATTCTACTGTTCATGGAAATACTTGGATTCTATTTCCTTCACTTCAAGGGTATAATCTCTAAACCATTCTTCTAGTTCAAAAGCATGTTGTAATTTATGTTTGATGCATAATCTGTCTTGTTGACTATAAATGTTTGTTTCAATCTAAATGGGATTTGAACGATCCGTTTTCGATCAAAGGTTCTCTATAACACGAGTTCCTTTGATTTTACATATATATACAAATAAACTAGGGCATCAGATACCCAGTACTTCTCGCACTTGCCCTAGTTTTATCTATTTCACAGTCCTAGTCTCACTACGTGACCCTCGAACACTTTAGCCAAGTGGCTTTTTGTAAATGGATCAGCAAAGTTTTCTTCAAAGGCAATCTGCATGACAATCACGTCTCTTTGGTGTACGATTTCCCTGATGAGATGGTGTTGAGGTTGATGTCCTAAAATTCGTAGGGTCCTGTAGTTTGTAAACACCTGTATAAACAAACAGTTTTGTGATTTATAATATGAGATATTTTATTCACTTTAGTCTATAAAATATGAGATATATTAGTTGCATTAACCATAAACCAATAAGCTAAGATCCTTTTTTATCGTTGTAACTTAAGCATGTATGTGGAGATATACAAGTGGATCATGCTTTAAGTGATAACATAAATGGTCTGTAGTATATGGATAAAGGAGGAAAACCTTATCCTAATGACACTACGAGTGTGGTCCGATTTGTAGGTGTTACAAGTTTTGTAAAGTGCTAAAAATGGTCTGATCCTAACCATTCGTGTATTAGACATGCGAGCGGGGATGCTCTATACAAAGGAGTTTATATAAGACCGAACCACAAAATGTTTAGTCTTGTTATATATATCCGTTCATGACAAAGACTTTCATTTCACTAGGATGACCATAGGTAACATAACCTTAATCCTGAGTGAGTTGGGAACTCCCGCCGATGAGGGAGGACCTTTCATTTGCATAGGTACGAGTGGTCAAATCGTCGACTCAAACCAACCACTTTGAGGATTCGTTTGATTGGGGAGTTGGGAACTCAGCTACACAAGATGGAATTTACTCCTTCCCCAAAGCAAGGGTAAGTAGATGAATTGCTCCCTTAAGGGATGATTCCTGAGCTTGAACAATGTGGTGCCACACCTTCTCTTGGCCCAAGTAGGGTTTACTCATAGTGGGATTATGACGTATTGTTCATTAGAGGAATCAGTGGTACTTAAGGAGTTAGATGTAACTACAGGGGAAAAATGGTAAATTGGCCCAGTTGTATTTACGAGCGATTTGTGAAAGGTCATCGTACTGTTGATTGGTTATATTCAATGGACACAAAAATATATCTGTAGTGCGAAGAGTGCAACAGTCGGTCTCTAATGGAGTGCCTGACAGTTAGCGGATGGTGGATATCGTGATTAAAAAGTTTAGTCAATTATTCACGTACGGTAGCTCAATGGATTCATGTTGAGAATCCGTTTTTGGGTTAGTTGAAGTGTTCAAATTACAAGAGGGAATTTGATTATATATGATATAATTAAATTAGTTCGATTATATATGATATAATTGGCTGCACGATCGTGTGGCCTTCATGCTTGATCGCATAGTCAAATTCACTCGATCCATGCTACATGATCGTCTATACTCATTCAGTGTTACTCGATGATCACAAGAAGCTGCTATACGATCATGGAACGAGGCTTCGCCCGGGCGGTTCAAGACCCGGTTAGCCTATTTGAACCGATTGACTTGATGGCTTATGTAATACATATTTTTATTTTCGGTTTTTAGAGGCTAATTATCTCAGTCCATTAATTTTTTATGAATGTACATGTGATGTATGCTTGATTATATGACATAAAGTATGCCATATAGTTTTAATACCCACCATAGGTTATCTGTTTTTTCATGCATCTTTATATTATAAGAGTTATAATATAGTAATTTGCATTATTAAATTACATTAAAGGATGCTCATACATCATATAATATAAGAGTTATAATATATGCATGCATTAAGCATATCCATGCATCATCTTTATATTATAAGTGTTATAGTATAAGGGTGTACGAAAGGATTAAATTATATAAGAGTTATATATAGTAATAAATGAACATTATGCATGACACTTAAGGTTAATTTATAAAAGTTATAAATACCTATTGTATATTAGCAAGTGTTATAATTAATGTAATTAGAACAAAAACAATAAGAAAGACATGCATGCCCACTTAGGCTTTCATCATGTTTTAAAAAAGTTTTAAAATTTGATTGAGATAGACCTAAGATCATGGTTCTAATGAGATTAGAAACCTATGTTTAATCTTTTAATTCGGTTTAATAGGATTAAATTAACTAATAAAAGATTAAATATGTACCAAATCTATCTATAAGGGACCTTTTGTTTAAGGCAGGTTCTGTCTAGGCTGGGGTATTTAAGCTGATGAAAACGGAACACCCCTACCTGAGAACCTACCTGAAAAGATGAATTAGATAGATTTGTTGCATGCATGCAAATTTGATGAAAGTCTATTAAAGAGTTTAATGAGACTTGAATCAAACTTGTTTAATTATCAAAAGCAAGAGTTGTTTTTTTGCAAATTAAACACACATTTAGTTAAAATCAATAGCCGGATTAACTAAGTTAATGAATCCCTAGGTAGAACCTTCAGTAGAAGGTACTTGAGGTATATGATACTTCACTTAAACCTCTACATGTTTCTCCCTAAAAGTTCACACCGTGAGACCTATCTTTGGCCTGGTGGCACCCTGGGTGTGTCTCCATAAAGGATGGTGTTTGGGTAGGTCAATACCAGGGTGAATGGAGAGAATGTTCATAGTAAGTGGGAGTGGAACGCATGACGAAATGTCCCATGGTCTCTCTCGTTAGATTGGATAAAGTTTTTGTGCATCACCTCGAGGCACCATGGAAGTGTGCCCCTAAAGGATGGCAGTATTTGCACAACTCTTTATATGATCTCCTGAAAAGGATAAGGTTGCTTTAGTCTCTTGTCCTAATCTACCTTTTCCCTACGGTGGGTGCATTAGGGCGAGACTCTAGGGCCTAAAATGAGGGGTTACACTTACGTGTAATTTTTAAGGTTGTTAACAAATTATGGACCGAACAATGGTGACTGTTAGAGTCAGTTACAAGAGTTGTTTCTATCAAATGGTTGAGAATGTCTCATCCCAGTGAAGGGGCACTTGATCACCCCAATGGTGACTTTTGTCCTGCCTCGCTGGGGCATTATTGCAAAATAGATGTCACTTAGGATACATTAGAATTATTTTGTTAAAACCTAAAATTGGCCGTAAAAGTGGTAATGCAAGTAGACTTATTAAGTTTGTTCTTGTTTTCAGCAACTTTTAAAAATGACAACTGCTACTTTAGCTCTTTTAGCCACCGACAAACTGACTGGCGATAACTACGCTAGTACAAAGAACACGATAAACACAATACTTATCATCGATGACCTCTGATTCGTCCTTATGGAGGAGTATCCTCCTATTCCAACTCAAAATTTCGCTCGAAATGTTTCAGAGGCCTATTAGAAATGGATACGGGTGAACGAGAAGGCCCGAACTTAGATCTTGGCCAGCCTAAACGACGTCTTGGCCAAGAAGCATGACTCCATGGTCACTGCACGTGAGATCATGGAGTCTTTGAAGGGAATGTTTGGACAACCGTGCGGGCAGCACAAGCATGAAGCTCTAAAGTTCATCTTCAACTCCAAAATGAAGAAGGGTACATCTGTTCGAGAACATGATCTGAACATGACAGTCCACTTTAATGTGGCGGAGATGAATGGGGCTCGCATCGATGAGGGAATCAAGGTTAGCATTATTCTGGAGAAGTTTCTAGAAAGCTTCCTACACTTCGTAAGCAACACTATTTTGAACAGGGTTGATTACACCCGTACAGCTCTCCTCAACGAGTTGTAGACATTCCAATCCTTGCTGAAAAACAAGGAGAAGAAGGTTAGTGAGGAAAATGTTGCTTCATCATCTAAACAGTTCCTCCGAGATTCGACCTCAGGAACTAAGTCTGCACCTTCTTCTTCCAGCACTAGCAAGTGGAAGAAGAAGAAGGATAATAAGGGGAAAGAAAGACACCTGATAACCCATAACCTGCCGCACTGAGGGGTAGGCGACCAACGCCGGTTGAACTACAACCAGGATGGGGACTGGCAGCGAAACTACCCACGTTGGTTGAAGGAGAAGAAGAAGGCCAAGGTCAAACAAGCTAAATATGATTCACTGGTTTTGGAGACTTGTTTAGTGGAGAATGATGAATATGCTTGGATTTAGACTTTGGGGCCACTAACCATGTTTGTTCTTCTTTTTAGGGGATTAGATCCTGATGGCAGCTTGAGGCTGGTGAGATAACGATGCGAGTTGGCACCGGGCATGTCGTCTCAGCTGTGGCAGTGGGAGGCCTCCGGTTGACTTTACATAATAGATTTACCATTTTGAATGATGTGTATGTTGTTCCCGAGTTAAAGAGGAACTTCACTTATGTAAAGTCATTGTTTGAATGTAAATATGCTTTAAATTTTCTACTTAATAAAGTGTTTATTCTTAAAGATGGTGTTGAGATATGTTCAGCTAAACTAGAAAATAACTTGTCTGTGCTAAGGCCGTTAGCAAAAAATTCCCTCCATAACATAGAAATGTCTAAGACTACTGTAACTAAAAAAAAAATGACTTAACATTTCTCCCAAAGAAAATTCCCACTTTGGCACCTTTGTTTGGGGCACATCAATGTCAATAGGATTGAGAGGTTGGTGAAGAATGGACTTTTACGAGTTAGAAGAAAATTCTTTACCTGTGTGCGAGTCATGCCTTGAAGGCAAGATGACTAAAAGACCTTATACTAGAAAAGGTTATAGAGCCAAAGATCCTCTAAAGTTAGTGCATTCAGACCTTTGTGGTCTGATGAATGTGCAAAGCCAAGGGAGGCTACTGCTGACAGGTAGAAATGCACGTCATTATAGGCCTTTTATTTAGAATTATGAGGCTAAGTAGAAGATGCAGCGATTATACTAAGAATTCATGAGAAAACGAGCTTGCGTCGATTGGCATAAAGAATCTCGGCTAACCCACTATTATGCATTATTATGTGATCAATTGTTTATTTTTGTAGCGAACGCAGGAATCGATCGCATGTGCGGAAGCTAGGCTATTGCGAAGACGATCGCATGCGATGATCACATACATCGGTCGTATGGGTGTTGCAGGGATCGAGCGAATGCGGTCATCACAGGGAGATTGCGACTACAGAGTAATAACCATAATAGAGGGAAACGCAAGGGTGGTGGAATGCGTTGATACTTTGGAAACCAAGCATGAACGTATACCTCAGGAGTATCAAAAGGTGATGTTGACATTTCACCTACCACGCTGTTAGCAGTAGAGATTCAGATTAGGAACATCACGTCCATCACTTCGTTAGCTGCAGAATTTCAGAGAAGGACCATTACTGTTGTCGGCGATCAAGCTCTATAAATAGAAGCCGTAGAGCAGAACTTCCAAGGATCCAAGGTTCCCCACCTGAAGGTATCCCAGGCTCCCTGCTTGAGGGTGTCCAGGTTTCTGCCTCAGGGCAGATCCTTGTGATCCAGACCAAAGCGTGAGAAGATATTCTTAGGAGTTCTTCATTCCTTCACCCATTCCGAGCGACGACCAGAGCCTTCGCTGGAGTTAGAGCTCGAGAGAGTCTACTCCATCGCCTATCCATGGCACCACCGGCAGCCTTGACACACATCTGATGGAAGTAAGACATTATTTCCATCTGACCCTCCATTTCTCTTCTATCCTTGTATTGTATTACATTGTGGCTTAAGAGGTTAATACATTTTGTGATCAATGCATTTCTATATTTTCCTTTGATTCCATCTCCATCTTCATTTACTTAGCATCCTTTACTTTCATTGCATCAATGAGTAAGACTGCATGAGTATCGCATACTTAATCATGCGACATAGACATATGAAGCATGTAGCAAACCACTGAAAGGTGTGCGTTGCACGAGTGTTGTGAGAAAATCCTATTTGCTTAGTGTGAAGCTGTAGTAATGCTTGTCTATAAGCAGACACAATTCTTGTCTATGAGTAGAATCAACAGCGACCAACTGCCTAGGAGGGTAAGTAGTTAATCGCATTAAGCAACATAAGCGAGTGTTCATTAAAGATAGGAATAATCTTACGTCAACCATGTTTTATGTGATTGCCTTGTCTTATGAGCGCTTCACTCATCATTTAGGCATACTTGGGAGAGTAGTCTAAAAACAAAATCTAGACTCAGGAGAGCAGATTGGATCGTATAAGCAAGAATGGGGACTTAGGAATAAGCTTCGTTTGCTACTACACAGCGTATGCACCCTTTAAGTAGGATATGGTGGTATGCGGTCATAGAGACTTAAAAATAAGGCCTCTCGACACTATTGCATATACATCGCACATGTCTTCATCAAGTGTGTATAGCATGATCGCATAGCTTGCATTGGCTGGGGTTACCCTTGCGGTCAAGCTTAGTGTTGTAGTGAAGACATCTTCGCCATTTTATCTATTTTTCCATGCATTTCACTATGTGTTAACAGTTTCTGTGTCTCCATCTCTCACAGTCATTCTTCCACTGCTTAATCTGTTAATTTGTAGTAGAAGTAGTGCATAGTGCATAACCTTCAACATTTTTTTATTCTTCACCGCAAACACATTACCGCATAACATTTAGCTACAAGTCCCAGGTTCACTCGAGAAACATGCGATCTCGTTATACTTGGCAAGAGAGCAAGAAAACTTGTGATAGGAATGCATGGTCATTGCATCTGAGATTAACGCATACTTACCATTCCTACGCATGACCACTGATGCATGAGAACAAACGTATAAGCCTAAGACATGCATCAAATATGCGCTTCCATATTTTTATCATTACCTACGAGTATTTCATCATTTTTTCTGATGATCATTCGAGGTATGGGTATGTTTATTTAATGCAACATAGTCAGAATCCTTTGAAAAGTTAAAAGAGTTTAAGGCTGAAATAGAAACGCATTAGATAAACGAATTAAAACACTTCGATCTGATCGAGGTGGAGAATTTTTGGATTGTGAGTTCCAAATTGATAAAACATGGAATTGTTTCCCAACTTTCAGCAGTTGGTACACCTCAGTAGAATGGTGTATTGGAGAGGAGATATAGAACCCTGTTGTCATGGTTCGATCGATGATGAGTTACGCTTTCTTATCAGACTCATTTTGGGGTTTAATAGTACAGACTGCAACTTACATCCTTAACTGTGTTCCCTTCAAGAGTATTGCCAGAACACCTTTTGAGTTGTGGAATGGGCGTAAAGCTAGTTTGCGTCACTTCTGCATCTAGGGTTGCATAGTACATGTGCTTGAGGCTAATCCTAAGAAACTGGAACCACGTTCGAGGCTGTGACTATTTGTAGGCTACCCCAAAGGGACACGAACGGGTTATTTTTACGATCCTAAGGAAACAAGGTGTTTGTGTCGACAAACGCCTACCTTCCTTGAGGAGGATCATATAAGGGAGCATAGTTCAAGAAGTAAAATCGTATTGTGTGAGCTTTCCAAAGAAACTACTGAAACTTCAACAAGAGTTGTTGAAGAGCCTGTTATATCAACAAAGGTTGTTGATAGGATTTCATCTAGTCTGTCAAATCCATCTCAAGAGTTGAGGGAACCTCGACGTAGTGGGAGGGTTGCAAATACACCTATTCGCTGTATGGGTTTAACTGAAATCTTGGCTATGGTAGCCAATGGCAAAGTTTAGGATCCGTTGTCTTACACGAAGGTAATGGCGGATGTTGACAGAGACAAATGGGTCAAAGCCATGGATCTTGAGACGAAGTTTATTAACTTCAACTCAGTTTGGGATCTTGTAGATCAACCTGATGGGGTTAAACCTATAGGTTGTAAATGGATCTACAAGAGAAAATGGGGTGCTGATGGGAAGGTACAAACCTTCAAAGCTAGACTTGTGGCAAAGGGTGATACCCAGGTAGAGGGAGTTGACTATGAGGAGACTTTCTCGCATGTTTCCATGCTTAAGTCTATCTGTATCCTTCAATCCATTGCCTCATATTATGACTATAAGATGTGGCAAATGGATGTCAAGACTACCTTTTTGAATGGTAATCTTGAACCATTTATATGGTGCAACTAGAGGGATTCATAGCCTAAAGTCAAGAGCAAAAGGTTTGCAAACTGAATCGGTCCATTTATGGATTGAAACAGGTATCTCGATCTTGGAACATAAGGTTTGATAATGTGATCAAATCTTACGGCTTTGACCAAAATGTTGATGAACCTTGTGTCTACAGGAAAATCATCAACATTTTAGTAGTTTTCCTAGTGTTGTATATAGACGATATCCTACTCATTGGGAATGACGTAGGTATACTAACTTCAGTTCAGAATTGGCTAGCGACTCTATTCCAAATGAAAGATTTGGGAGATGCTCAATTTTTTCTTAGGATTCAAATCTTTTGGGATCGAAAGAACAAAGTGCTAGCACTGTCTCAGGCATCGTACATTGACTAGATGTTGATCAAGTACTGGAAGCAGAAGTCCAAAAGGGGCCTTTTGCCTTTTCGGCATGGAGTTACATTATCTAAGGAACAGTGTTCTAAGACACCTCAAGAGGTTGAGGAAATGAGACGAGTCCCCTATGCATTTGCCGTTGGCAGATTGATGTGCGCGATGTTATGTACTAAACTTTACATCTGCTACGTTGTGAGGATAGTCAGTAGATATCAGTCTAATCTAGGACAGGGTCACTGGACAATCGTCAAGAACATCCTCAAGTATCTTTGGACAACGAGGGACAACATGGTTGTGTATGGTTCTAAGGATTTCATCCTTACAGGATACACGGATGCTAATTTTCAAACTGATAAAGATTCTTGGAAATCCACTTCAGGATTAGTGTTCACTCTTAACGGAGGGGCTATAGTATGGCGAAGCACCAAGCAGGGGTTCATCGCTGACTCCACCATGGAGGCCAAATATGTAGCGGCTTGTGAAGCTGCTATAGAGGCCGTTTGGCTCAAGAAGTTCCTGACTAATCTGAAAGTTATTCCAAACATGTCTAGGCCCATCACCCTTTATTGTGATAATAGTGGTGTTGTGGCGAATTCCAGAGAGCCTCAGAGTCACAAGGGTGGCAAGCATATATAGCAAAAATACCATCTCATTAGAGAGATTGTGCATCGAGGGGATGTAATTGTCATGAAGATAGCTTCAGAGCACAACGTTGCTGATCCGTTTACGAAGGCTCCCACGACTATAGTGATTGTCACGATACTCCAACTTCTATGTTCCTTTGAATTAGCAACTGCACCCTATTATCACAATGCAGAGTGATAGGCAGATGCATATTTGGGACGACTTCCAAATCGGTCAAGAACTTTATGATCCATACCACTTCTTTAGCTACTTCACTGGCAACTACATACTCTGTTGGGATTGGTGTCCTAATTCTCCTGGAGACTCGTAGTTTGTAAACAGTTTGTACACATTGTTATTAATAAAATAAGAGTTACTTTCTTTGCATTTACTCATATCCAAGAAACTAAGATCTGTGGTTATTTCATGTAAACTTAAGCATTTATATGAGACATACGAGTGGATCATGCCCTAAGTAATAATCTAAATGGTATGTAGAATAAGGATAAACGAGGGATACCTTATCCTGGTGACACTACGGATATGACCCGCTTTGTAGATAGTTATGAGTGTTGTAATGTGCTACAAATGGTCTGATCCTGACCATTCATATCTACATGCGAGCGAGGGTGTCCTATAAAAAGAGTTTGTATAAGATCGGACCACGAGATGATTAGCATCCGTGTAGAAAAGATCATTAAGATTTGGCCAAATGATCATGTAGAAAAGTTCTGCCCGATCGTATAGTATTTACTAAGCGATTGTTTAACTAATGCTAAACGATGGGGTAAAGAGTTTACTCTATCGTGTAGTGTTCGATCATGTGGACGCTGGAGGTAAACGATCACATAGAGCTTTTGACACTCATCATTTAATAAAAGGCGCGTGCACTAAACGATCATGTAGATCAGCATGCTTCATCGCATAGCTACTAACTACATGATCACGCGGTATACGATACCTTATGTTTGCTCAACGATCGTTTAGAAGATTATCCTTCACCGCACTATTATCGTTTAGTTGTCGCTTAAGGCTTGCATTGCACGATGCGTGTTGCACGATCGTGTGGCCTTCATGCTTCATCGCATAGTCAAAGGTACACGATCATTGCTAAATGATCGTTTATGCTCATATAGCGTTGCTAAACGATTAAGTAAAGAGTTTAGTCTATCGTGTAGGCGATCACAAGGTTTTGGTACATGATCAAGGAGATGTGAGCTTCGCCCGGACGGTTCAAGACCCGGTTCGCCTATTTGAACCCGTTGACTCATTGTTCTTTGTAATAGTTAGCTTTGTTTTTTTAAGGATTTGAGGCTAATTATCCCAGTTCATCAACTTTTACTTAATGTACATGAGATGTATGGTTGGTTTATATGCCATAGTGTATGACATATAGATTTAAAACCCACCATAGGTTATGCATTTTATTCATGCATCATATATTATAAGAGTTATAATATTGTTATTGGCATGATGAAATTACAAGAAAGCATGCACATGCATCATGAAATATAAGAGTTATATTTATGCATGCATTAAGCATATTCATGCATCATCTTTATATTATAAGAGTTATAGTATAAGGGTGTATGGAAGCATGTATACTTGGTTCATTGCTTTGTTATATAAGTGTTATATAAAAGTAGTAATGAATGAACAATGCATGGAGCATGACATTTAGGCTTATTTATAAGAGTTATGAATGCCTTGTATGTGTTGCTTTGCATTGTAGATGGTTTTGGTTGTTTCCGTTTATAAGTGTTATAATGGAAATTAGAACTAAAATCAATAAGAAAGAGTTGCATGCGAACTTAGGTGAACTCATCTTTTTAAAGGGTTTTAAAATTAGATTTAGATAAACCTAAGTTCATGGTTCTAATGAGATTAGATACCTAAGTTTAATCTTTTGAATAGGTTTAATAGGATTAAATTGATTTCCGTAAAAGAATAAATTTGTATTAATTCTATCTATAAGGGATCTTTTGTCTCAAGCGGGTTCTAGCTAGGCTGGGGTATTTAAGCTGATGGAAATGGAATACCCTTACCTAGGAACCTACCTGGAAAGGTGAATTAGATAGATTTGCTACAAGCATTCGACAGTTGATCAAAGACTTCATTAAAGAGTTTAATAAATGATGATCAAAAGTTATTCAACTTTCCAAAGTAAGCATTACTTTTGGGCAAACCTAAGCAGTCATTAGTTAAAATCGTTAGCCGTGTTTTTTCTAAGTAAACTAAACTTTAGGTTATAAAATACTCAGTGGGAGGAAAATATGTACATGATATATCAATTCTACTCATATTTCTCCCTGAATGTTCACGCCGTGAGATTCATGCTTGGCCTCGTGGTGCCCTGGGAGCATCCCCCTTCAGATAGTGTTTGCATGAGTCAATATCAAGGTGGACAGATAGAGTGTTTATAGTAAGTAGGTGAAGGATGTGTGTCAATATGTCCTGCAGTCTCCTTCATTGGTTTGGACCATGAGATCTTCTTACACTGTTTCGTGGTGCCCTGGGAGCGTCCCCCTTCAGATGGCATTTGTGCAGTTGGTCAATATCAAAGTGAACTCTAGAAATAGATAGGGTCGTATTAGTTTTTGCCCCAATCGGATTTTTTCCCTTCGGAATTGCTGCTTGGGGTGGAACACTAGGATCTAAAATGAAGGGTCGCACTTATGGGAAATTGTTGAGGAAGTTAATGATTTCTTGACCAAATCAATGATGGCTAGTCGTTATAGGAATAAGAGTTGTTCTGGTATTAATGACTAGTTGAGAGTGTCTCAATTCAGATGAGAGATAAATTGACTACCCTTTGGTGGCATTTGTCCTAAACCACTGAAGCATCATTGCGAAACTATATGTCACACGGGGTTCATTTTAGTTTTGCTAAATCATATTGGATGTTGTTTATTGAAGGAACTCTTAAACAAGAGTATCCATGAGCGGGTTTGGATCTTTCCAATTTCATTGTGACTGAATTACCACACATACATTCTAACAAATAGATATGCATTGTAACGTTAATTATAGGCATGCTTTATCAATTAAATTACAAAAGATTGAGTAAACGTACCAGTTGAAGACAATCTTCAATGGAACTCAGTCCGACGGAAGCAAACTCCTCTACGCTTCTTATCGCCCAACAATCAGTCGCCTAAGAGCACCACGATCGTCTACACGAATGGCAGCGCACAAACCAACAACAATCGAGGACAACACCACCACTCGAAGTCCTTGGTATTCTCAGAGTGAGAATCCAAAGGGTGGACTTTGATGGAATTGGAAGAGGAAGGAGGAAAAGATGATCGCGTAGAACGAACAAGCAAGTGGGAGATAATAGATGACTATCATATAGTCGGGTATTTTTCGTTAAGGAAAAGGTACACAATCGTGTAGGTTTTACTAAGTGATTGTCTAGTAAATAGTAAGCGATCGTGTAGGTCAGCTCGGCGTGCTAAGCGATCGTTTAGAAATTGCGTGCGATCGATTAGTGTGCGGGTGTGTGATCGTTTAGGATGATGGGCGCCATCGTATAGGCTCTCAATGTTAAGCGGTCGTCAAGTTTTCACACCATAAGCAAATTTTCGAACTCTTTACAAAATGAAAACAATTTTCATTTTATTCTTCAGTTACAATAACCGAATTTGATCTTCCCACTTTCACATGATTCAGGAGAAATTCTTGGCCAATTATCTCATAACCACCTATTTAATTAAATAATGAATATAATCATATTATATTCTTAACCTATAGTTTGATATCATATATCTTCTATAGAAATTTCTCCTTTACTTGATATAAATCATATTCATATCCAATTTCCTCCAAAATAATGTATCTCATACATTTAGTCAATTATATAATATATAATTAACTAGTTCAATTATATCATATATAATCAAACTCCCTCTTATCAATTTGAACATTTTAAACTGATCCAAAAACTGATTCTCAACTTTATCCAAGCTACCAAGGGGACCTTATGGACCTATGGCTCGCAGCTTCAATGCTACGTGAATAGCTGACTAAATTCTTTAGCCACGAGATCCACCATCCGTTAACTGTCAGGCATTCCACTATAGACCAATAGCTGAACTCTTCTTACCACAAATATATTTCTGTGTCCATCGGATATAACCAATCATGAGTATGATGACACTTCATATATGCTCGTAAGTACAACTGGGCCAATTTACCATTTTGCTCTTATAGTTAAATCTCACTCCTTAAGTACCATTGATTCCTCTAATAAACAATACAACATAGTCACACAATGTGTGAACACCTCTCGAGCCAAGAGAAGGTGTGTGGCGCCACATCATTCAAGCTCTGGAATCAGCCCTTAAGGGAGCTATCTATCTGTTTGCCCCTACATTGGGGAAGAAGTGAATTCCATCTTGTGTTGCTGAGTTCCCAGCTCCCAAATCAGACGAATCCCCAAAGTGGTAGGTTTGAGTTGGCAACCTGTCCACTCGCACCCATGCAAATTCAAAGGACTTCCCTCAATGGCAGAAGTTCTCAAATCACTCAGAATTGAGGTCATGCTACCTATGGTCATTCTAATGAACTGGAGTCTCTGTCATGAACGGTGTTATATAACGAGATGTTAACACTTCGTGATCAGGACTTATATAAACTCTTTTTACAGGATGCCCCTGCTTACATGTCCTTTACATGAATGATTAGAATCAGACCATCTGTGACAAGTCACAACACTTGTGACCATTCCACAAAGCGAGCCGCATCCGTAGCATTTCTAGGATAAAGTTTTCTTTTCAAATCCATATACTACAGACCATTTTAGTTATCACTTAAGACATGATCCACTTGTATGTCACCATGTAGTAAAGCAAATAAAATAACTAACTGAGCAAAATCAAGAAGTGAAGTAAAATATCATATATTATACATCACAAGCGTTCGTACAAACTGTTTACAAATTACAGGACATGAGACTTTAGGGCATCAATCCCAACAATCTACCACTTGTCCTAAAACGAAGTAGGGTGTACAAAAACTAGTACAAAACAATAAACTAGGGCATAAAAGCCCAATACAAGAAAATCTCCCACTTGCCCTAGTCCAACCGCGGGCGATAGTGTGGACCCATGCTCTGAAGGTGACCCTCAAACACTGTAGCTATGAGATCCTTCATAAACGGGTCAACAACATTATGCTCTGAAGCGATCTTCGTGATGATCACGTCCCCTTGATGAACTATTTCGCGGATCAGATGATACTTCCACTCTATGTGTTTGTCACGCCTATGAATCCTAGGCTCTTTGGAGTTCGCCACTACCCCACTATTATCACAATAGATGGTAATGGCCTTAGACATATCTGGAACAACTTCCAGTTCTGTCAAGAACTTTCTGAGCCAGATGACGTCCTTAGCAGCTTCGCAGGCAGCTACGTACTCTACCTCCATAGTGGAGTCAGCGATGCACCCCTACTTAGTGCTTTGCCACACTAAAGCTCCTCCATTAAGAGTAAAAATTGATCCTGAAGTGGACTTTCGAGAGTCCCTATCAGTCTGAAAGTCAGAATCTGTGTATCCAGTAAGAACCAAATCCGTAGATCCATATACAAGCATGTAGTCCCTCATTCTTCGAAGATACTAGAGGATGTTCTTCACTACGATTCAGTGACCCTGACTTGGGTTAGACTGATACCTAATGGTTGAGTACAGAGCATCACATACACCAAACTGCCAATGGCAGACACATATAGGACCCGTCTCATCTCCTCAACCTCTTGAGGTGTCTTAAGACACATGTCCTTAAACAAAGTGACTCCATGCCTAAACAACAGTAGGCCCCTCTTGGAGTCCTACATCGAATACTTGAGCAAAATCTTGTCAATGTACGATGCCTGAGACAGTGCTAAGACTTTCTTATGATCCCGAAAGATCTGTATACCCAAAACAAACTGAGCTTCTCTCAAATGTTTCATTTGGAATTGGGTCGCTAGCCAGTTCTTAACTGCAGTCAGTAGACCTTCATCATTCCCAATGAGTAGTATATCGTATACATACAACACTAAGAATACTAATGAAGCGATGATGATCTTCTTGTAGACAAAAGGTTCATCGACATTCTAATCAAAACCATACGACTTGATCACAGTATCAAATCGCATGTTCCAAGATCTAGACGCCTGTTTCAGCCCATAAATAGACCAATTTAGCTTGCAAAACTTTCGCTCTTAACATTGGGCTATGAATCCCTCAGATTGCACCATGTAAATGGTCTCCTCAAGATTGCCATTTAGAAAGGCCGTCTTGATGTCCACTTGCCAAATCTCATAATTATAATAAGCTGCAATGGACAGGAGGATGCGGATCGGCTTTAACATGGCAACAGGCGAGAAATTCTCCTCATAGTCGACTCCCTCTACCTGGGTATAACTCTTTGCCACAAGTCGAGCCTTTAAGGTTTGCACCTTCCCATCAGCACCCTGTTTGTGCTTGTAGATCCATTTACAACCTATAGGTCTTACCTCATCAGGCTAATCTATGAGATCCCAAACTGAGTTGAAGTACATCGACTCCATCTCGAGATTCATGGCCTTGACCTATTCATCCCAGTCAACATCCTCCATTGCCTTCTGATAAGACAATGAATCCTCAACTTCGCCATCTGCTACCATAGCAAGGATTTCCGTGAAACCCAGATAACAAACGGACAGGTTCGAAATCCTCCTACTGCATCGAGGTTCCCTCAACTCTTAAGGTGGAACCGACCTACTCGATGAACTACCATCAACAACCCTTGCTGATGAAGTAGGCTCTTAAACAACTCTTGTTGAAGTTTCAATAGTTTCATTGGAAAGCTCATGCAACACGACTTTACTTCGTGGATTGTGCTCCCTAATATGATCCTCCTCTAGGAAAGTAATGTTCGTGGAAAAAAAAAAACACCCTATTTTTCAATGGATCATAAAAATAACTCCCTCATGTACCTTTGGAGTAGCCTACAAAGAGGCATAACCTCGGCCGTGGTTCCAACTTCTTGGGATTTGCCTCAAGCACATGTGCAGGGCAACCCCAAATGCGAAAGTGACGTAAACTAGCTTTACGATAGTTCCACAACTCCAAAGGTGTTCTCACAACAGTCTTGAAGGGAAAACAATTGAGTATGTATACCGCAATCTCCATAGTGAAACCCAAAATGAGTCTGGTAAGGAAGCGTAACTCATCATTGAACGAAGCATTCCAACAAGGTTCTATTTCTCCTCTCCACTACACCATTCTACTGAGGTGTACCCGACACTGAGAGTTGGGAAATGATTCCATGTTCTATAAAAAAGTCCTGGAATCCCAAGTCCAAAAACTCTCCACCTCGATCCGATCAGAGTGTTTTAATCCGTCTATCCAATGTGTTTTCAACTTCAGCCTTGAACTCTTTGAACTTTCCAAAGGATTCAGACTTCCATTGCATAAGATAAATATATCCATACCTAGAGTAATCATCAGTAAAACTGATAAAATACTCATAGCCACCTCAGGCTCGCACATTCATAGAACCACAAAGGTCAGAATGCACTAACTCAAAAGGCTCTTTGGCTCGATAACCTTTTCCAATAAAAGGTCTTTTAGTCATCTTACTCTCAAGGCAAGATTCGCACACCGGTAAAGAATTTTCTTCTAACTCACTTAGAAGGCCATTTTTCACTAATCTCTCAATCCTATTGAGATTGATGTGCCCTAATCGAAGGTGCCAATGTTGGGCATTTTCTTTTGGAGAAATTAGTCGACATTTAGATTGAGTTATGGTAGTTTTAAACAACTCAGTGTTATGGAGGGAACTAATGGCTAACGATCTTAGCACATACAAATTACTTTCCAGATATGTTGTACAAATATAAACACCATCTTTATGAATGAACGCTTTATCCACATTAAACGAAAGAGTGTATTTACATTGTAGCAAGTACTTTACATAAATAAGGTTCCTCTTAAGTTCAGGAACAATATATACATCATTTAAAACAAGAAACCTATTCTGTAAAGTTAACTGGATCCCTCCCACTACCACAGCTGAGACGATGTGCCCGGTGCCTACTCGCATTGTCATCTCACTAGCCTCCAACTGTCGCCAAGATCTAATCCCCTGAAAAAAAGAACAAACGTGATTAGTGGCACCAGAATCAATTATCCAAGCAGAATCATCAGTCTCCACTAAACAAGTTTCTAGTACAAGTAAATCATATTTACCTTTATCTGCCTTGGCCTTAGCCTTGGCAACCTTCCTTTCCTTAAGCCAGCGAGAACAGTTCCTCTTCCAGTGTCCATCCTGATTGTAGTGGAGACATTTTCCCTTTTCAACCGGCGATGGATGCCTTCTTGGGGCGACAAGTGGCGAGTTAACAGGCGTCTTCCCTTTCCCTTTACCACACTTCTTCTTCCCCTTTGTAGAGTTAGAAGTAGAAGGTGCAGACTTCGTTCCTAAGGTCGAACCTCTATGGAACGTCTAGAAAGATGAAGCAACATTTGTCGCAGCCTTCTTTCTCTCCTTACTTTTCAGTAAAGATTGCTAAGTATGTAACTCGTTGAGGTGAGTTGTAAGGTTGTATTTCACTTTGTTAAGAATCACATTACTAACAAAGTGCAGAAAGCTCTCCAGCAGTGAATGCAGGATTATGCTAAACTGGCTGCCCTCATCGATGGTAGACCCATTTAACTTTGCCACATTGAAGTCGACCATCATGTTAAGCATATGTTCACGAACAGAGGTGTCTTATTCCATTTTGGAGTTGAATATATACTTAAGAGCCTCATGTTTGAGCGGTTCAGACGGTTGTCTAAACATCCCTTGCAAGAACTCCATGATCTCACGTGCCGAGACAATGGGCTCATGCTTCTTGGCCAAGAAGTCAATAAGACTTGCCAAGATATTGGCTCGAGCCTTCTCATTCGCCTGTGTCCATCACTCGTATGCCTTCCAAACATTTCGAGAGGCATTCGAAGCTGGAATAGGAGGATAGACATTCGTAAGGGAAAATATGAGATCCTCAATGATCAGTATCGTCGTGATCATATGTTTCCATGTCGAAAAGTTATCGCCAATTAATTTCTCAGAACTTAGCAAAGCAATTGTAATTGTGGCCATATTTCAAAACTTGTTGCTGAAAAACGAACAAAACTTTTATTAGATTTTGCTAAACCACATTTTAACCAATTAATTTTGCAAAATAGTTTCAAGTACCCTAAGTGTAAGACTTCTATTTTGCAATGGGGCCCCAGCGAGGCAAGACAAACGTCATCGATGGGATGATCAGATGCCTCTTCACTGGGATGAGACCGTCTCAACCATTAGGCAGAACCAACTCTTGGAACTGAACCTAACAGCCACCATGTATTTGGTCTAGAACTGTTAACCTTTAACAATTTCGCATAAGTATGACCCCTCACTTTCGGTGCCAGAGTCCAGCCCTAATGAGCCCACCGTAGGGAAGAAGCAGATTAGGACAAGAGACTAAGTAACCTTATCCTCTTATAGGAGATCAAATAAAGAAACGCGCAAAACTTCCATCATATAGGGGGGACATTCCTAGGGTGCCTCGATGCAATGCGCAGAAACTTTATTCAATCCAATGAGGGAGACCTAGGGATATGCTGTCGCACTTCCTGCTCCCACTTACTATGCACACTCTCTCCATCCACCTTGATATTGACCTACCCAAACACTATCCTTTAAAGGGACACTCCCAAGGTGCCACGAGGCCGAGGGTAGATCTCACGGTGTGGACTAGATAGAAGAAACGTGAAAGGTTTAAATGAAGCATCATATGCCCCAAGTACCTCCCACTGAATGTTCTACCTAAGGGTGCATTAACCTAGACAATCCGGCTACTAATTTTAGTCTAAGTCATCTTTTTAAGTCCACTCATAAACAACTTTTGTCTATAAAAAATGAACAAGTTCAAGTAGTCACATTTAAACACTTTAATGGACTATCCTTAACTTGCATGCATGCATCAAATCTATCTAATTCACCTTTTCAGGTTCCCAGATAGAGGTGTTATGTTTTCATCAACTTAAGTACCCCAGCCTAGACTGAACCCATCTTAGACAAAAGGTCCCTTATAAATAGAATTGCTACACTTTAACCTTTTATTAGTCAATTTAATCCTATTAAACTGATTAAAATATTAAAGCCTAAAGGTTGCTAATCATATTAGAACCATAATCTTAGGTCTATGTCATCCAAGTTTTAAATATTTTAAAACCATGAATTAAACCTAAGTGAGCTTGCATGTCCTTCTTATAGCTTTTAGTTCTAATTTCTCTTTAACTTTTAAAAAGAAATAACTAAAACAGATTGCACACAACTAGGTGTTTATAACACTTACAAAGAAACCTATGTGTCATGCTTCATGCAATGTCCATTCATTGCTAATTCTTTTATATAACACTTATAGAAAACAACAATGAAACAAGCAAAACATGCTTCCATTCACCCTTAGACTATAACACTTATAATAAAAGGATGATGCATGAATATGCTTAATGCATGCATAAATATAACTTTTATATTTCATGATGCATGCGCATGCTTTCTTGTAATTTCATCATGCCAATAACAATATTGTAACTCTTATAATATATGATGCATGAATAAAATGCATAACCTATGGTGGGTTTTAAATCTATATGTCATACACTATGGCATATAAACCAACCATACATCTCATGTACATTAAGTAAAAGTTGATGAATCGGGATAATTAGTCTCAAATCCTTAAACAAACAAAGCTAACTATTACAAAGAACAATAAGTCAACCGGCTCAAAAATGCAAACCGGGTCTTGAACCGTCCGGGCGAAGCTCACATCTCCTTGATCGTATATCAAAACCTTGTGATCGCCTACACGATAGAGTAAACAGCCTAAGTGTCATGCTCAATGCATTGTCCATTCATTGCTACTTCTTTTATATAACACTTATACAAAACATGCTTTCATTCACCCTTAGACTATAACACTTATAATAAAAGAATGATGCATGATAATGCTCACTACATGCAAAATATAACTCTTATATTTCATGATGCATGCACATGCTTTCAAGTAATTTCTTCATGCTCGATTATAACATTTATAATACGTGATGCATGAATAAATGCACAACTTAAGGTGGGTTTTCAACTATATGTCAAATACTTTGGCATATAAGCACCATACATCACACGTATAATAAACAAATGTTGATGAACCGAATAAAATTAAGTTAAAAACACACAAAAATAAAGCTAACTATTACAAAGACAAGGAGTCTCTGGTTCAAACAGGCGGACCGGGTCTTGAACTACTTGGGCAAAGCATCACGTCTCCAACCATCATGTACTAAACTTACCGCGATCGTCTACACGATAAAACAAATGCTTTGCACTATCACTTAACAATGCTCTCAAAGCTAAACGCTTGTTTAGCAAATACTACACGATCGTTTAGAAAAATCTAAACGATCGTTTAACTATTACTACACGATTGTGTACCTTTTACTAAGCGATGAAGCTTGAGGTATGTGATCGCATAGCGCGCTTCGCACAACACCCGCTTCCGCGATCGTCTAAACGATTACAATGCCGCAAAGCACCATCGCCTAAGCGATCGCTTAACTAGCGCCTCTGTATCATATATGCACGATCATGTAGGTAGTAACTAAGCGATGAGGCTTGCTAACTATACGATCGTCTAGCGTGCGTCTTCTACTAAACGATGAGCATCACATGCTCCCACTACGATCGTTTACCTCTAGCGCCTATGCGATCAGGAAACCAACGCTATGCGATAGAGTAAACGATTTACCCCATCGCTTAGCATTAGCTAAACGATTATTTAGTAAATACTATACGATAGTTTAGAGAAATCTAAACGATTGCTTAGTTAAATCCCAACGATCGTTTACCTAAGGCTATACAGTACGACTAATGCTTGGTCTTCATCTTCGTTGAGAACCACATCACCATGCTTCGAAACTTCATCATGAACGACTCGACTAACTCAAACACTTTCAATTACAGACTCGATTGCAAAGTTAATTATGCCCAAAAACATAGGGGCCCTTACAAATTAACACTTTGTAATTGAAAAAAACTTTAACTAAAAGGTTAAACCCGAAACATTCATCAACTTCAACCACAGATACATTTAATGATTAAATACAAATGCAGAAACCCACCGCGACTGTAAAATGAAGTTAAAAAAAAACTTGTAATTTGGAATATCAGAACAACCTGGCTCTTATACCAATTGAAGGAAATCGAACACGAGATTTTCATGAGCAATGGAAAATAGATCATTCCAAATTACAATCATGTATGAACATTACAAATTACAGTCGTACACAGAAACAAATGGTTATGCATTCATATCAGAAATTACAGCATGAAAACTACAAATAGAAAATGAGAATCCTACGAATGTTTGTAGACTCGTCTCCACACTCCTTGCCCACGAATGCTCGAACACAACAACCCCAAACGCTTGAACAACACGACCGCAACATTGCACGAACACTACACGCTCGAACTCAGCGATCGCCTCGATCACGAAGTCCCCAATAGCACGAACGGCCTCCACAGAACCTCGACCGTGTCGAGTTGAGTATGACACCACCAAGAAGGCTACCTTGGTATTCTCGTGTGAGAATCCAGAGGGTGGGCTCTGTGTGGACTTGGATTGAGGCAAAAGATGGAGGAGACAATAATCGTGTGCACGACTGAGCAAGTGGGAGATGGCTGAAACCTACCGCATAAGTCGATGCCCAATCGTTTAGCAAAAGCAAAGCAGTCGTCTAGCAAAAGCTAAGTGATCGTTTACCTCATCGCTTAGTTCCGTGTTTGTCACTTCCATAACACTACACGATCGCTTAGCTCGCTCAAGTTGTCGCTTAGTAAATCTGTATTTACTTGACAGCTTTCGTGATCCACTTGTATATCACATATACATGCTTAAGTTCACATAAGATAACCAAGGAGCTTTGTTTATTGGTTACTGCTACGGGGATCATGGATTCGTTGCAGGCAGTATTTGGACAACTGTCCTTATCTGCCAAGCATAATACTCTCAAGGAAGTTTACGACTACCGCATAAAGAAAGGAACCTCTGTTAGAAAACATGTTCTAGATATGAGGGTACAAGTAAACGATGTTGTCATAGATAAGAAAGCTGAAAAAACAAAACAAGGTAAATATGATTTACTCGTTGTTGGAACATGTTTGGTGGAGAATGATACATTGACTTGGATACTAGATTCAGGGGTTGCTAATCATATTTGTGCTTTCGCTCAGGAAACTAGTTCCTGGAGGCAGCTTGTAAAAGGTAAGACAACCTTCAAAGTTGGAACAAGAGAGGTTGTCTTAGCTAAAGTAGTGGGAGACTTGAAGTTATTTTTTAGAGATAGATTCATTTTACTTGAAAAAATTATTTTGTGTTCCTATTATGAGAAGAAATTTAATATCTATCTCTTGTTTTTTAGAACAATTGTACAAAGTATTTTTTGAAATAAATGAAGCATTCATTAGTTCAAGAGATATTCAAATCTATTCTGCAAAACCGAAAAACAACTTATATATGCTAAAACCAACTGAGGCTGAAGCTATTTTGAATATTGAGATGTTTAAAATAGTTGAGACAAAGAATAAAAGATAAAAAGTTTCACCTAATGAAGATCTTTGCCATTTGAGACTTAGACACATGAATCTCAATAGGATTGGGAGATTTGTCAAAAGTGGACTCCTAACTTAGTTAGAAAAACAACTATTTACCTTCGTGGGAATCCTATCTTGTGGGTAAGATGACCAAAAGGTCTTTTACATGAAAAGGTCTTAGAGCCAAAGAACCCTTAGAACTCATGCATTCAGACCTCTGTGGTCTGATGAATGTCTGATAACTGGTAGAATTACAAGTTATTACAACTCAAATAAGTAAAAAAATTAGAGAATATGATGGTAAAATAGGCAATATCATGTCCGAAAGTGCTAAACTGAAAGGAATTGCGATCGCAAGCGCTCATCGCATAAAATTAGTTAATTCACCTATTTTGTGTAGGAACAATGTGATGGCGCATATGAAACTGCGATCCAAAGGAACAATGCGTCAGCGCGCTTGAAGATTGTGATCGCAAGTCAGGCAATCGTGAGAAGTTTCTTAAAAAGGTGGCCGCATAAAGACCTCGCATCAAGGCGACAGCATAATGAATCATGATGGGACAGAAAGCTGATAACGGTTGATTCCGAATATAGTTGACAAGCCGTTAAAAGCCACACTGTAGCAAGTACATTCAACTTTGGGTGACTATTAAATGGCGCAACAGAATAGGGGAATTAATGTTGCCCATCATTGCAATCATTAGCAAGAAAAGTTGCTTCACCTTGAAATCTATAAATACCGAAGGCCACCAGAGAGAAATGAGTCTTTTTTTGGGGAGTTAGTCAGTTAGTCTGTTCACACACATACTTATACATATACATAGAGATCGGAGAAGAGCAAGGAGACGAGGAAAAAGCCAAGAGAAATCGCTCCCGGACAGATCGAGAGACTACCAGAAAGTAACACAAAGGAGAGAGGACCAACACTTGCGAGAGCAAGAATTCACAACTAGAACAGAGTTGGAGTGATAAAGAGTAGTGCAAAAGGCCACGGGAAGCAAGACATTGCTTACCGGGATTCTTATCTCTCAAATCCATTTGTTATTTTGTATTCAGTACTTTATTTGCAGAAAATGGAAACCTCATTTCTATCTATGTTCAATCTCTCCAATCTCTCCATACCACGCATGAGTAGCTAAATTTCTGAATGGGTTGAGAAGTACTTAGCTAGCATGACTTAAGATTTACATTTTATTTGATCATCTTGTTTTATGTATGCATCATTCACCCTTTGGATATACTTGAGATAGTAGTCTAAAGATAGAATCTAGACTTGAGAGAGTCAGATTAGAATCGCATAAGCAAGAAGTAGAAACGTAGACATAAGTTCTATTGCTATTTACACATCGCACGCGCCCTAGAAATAGGAATGATGGTATGCGGTCACCCTGTTTGATGTGTGCAACATTCATCATCGCATAGGCAAGAGTAGAGACTTAGAAATAAGTCCTATCGACTGTTTTGCATATACATCGCATGCGTCCTAGAAATAGGAATTATGGCATTTTGCATTGAGAAATGTACTACTGATATTTGTGTGTAGCATGATCACATAACTTGTGCATAATCTTAGGAAATGTTAGCTAAACCCCTTCATCGCATACTCATTGTAACTCTACGCATTCATCACTCCACGTTCAACTCAGTCGCATAGGAAAAATCTGAATCAAAACACTATCCATTTCATTTTTTTTTTTTTTACCACCGCAATAGAATGAAAGTGTTTTTCGCATATCTACTCAGTAGTCCTCGTGTTCGACCCTAGACTTACCAGGAAATCTAAGGAGGCTTATACTTGGGCCTTGTTAGGAAAACTTGCATGATCACCGCAAACTCACATCATTGCATCATAATACCATGCATCAATGTCAAAGCATGAGGAGGATATGAATATTTCATCTCTTTTATAGATGATTTTTCAATGTATGGCTATGTTTACCTAACGGATCATAAGTATGAAACACTTGAAAAGTTTAAAAAGTATAAGGCAGGGGTTGAGAACCCATTAAATAAAACCATTAACACACTTTGATCAGATCGAGGGGGAGAGTATATGGACTTGGGATTCCAAAACTATTTGACAGAAAATGGAATCCAGTCCCAACTCATAGCACCTAGTACACCTCAGCATATGTATCAGAAAGGGAAAATAGGACCCTGTTAGACATGTTTTGTTCAATGATGAGCTATGCTCAGTTGTCTAATTTGTTTTGGGGATATGTAGTAGAGACTACAGTATACATTTTGAACATGGTTCCTTTAAAAGGTGTTTATGAAATACATTATGACTTATGGAGAGGGTGTAAAAGTAGTTTACGTCATTTTAGAATTTGGGGCTGCCTGACACATGTGTTGGGTGCAAAACCTGAAGAAGTGGGAACGTCGTTCAAAATTGTGCCTATTTGTAGGATACCCCAAAGTGACGAAAGGTGGTCAGTTTTATGATCCTCAAGATGACAAAGTATTTGTATCAATAAAAGCTACATTCTTAGAGGAAGACCACAAGAGAGATCATCAACCTAGCAGTAAACTAATGTTAAATGAAATTTTCAAAGACGTTACAGATAAATCAACAAGAGTTGTTCATCAGGCAGGTTTTTCAACAAGAGTTATTGATGGAACTGGTCAGTCGCATCCTTCTCAAGAGTTGAGAGTGTCTTGATGTAGTGGGAGGATTATTCAATAGCCCCACCAGTACATGGGTTTAATAGAAACCCATGATGTCATACCTGATGATGGCATTGAAGATCCATTAATTTATAATCAGGCAATGAATGATGTAGACAAAGACTAATGGATCAAAGTCATGAACCTTGAAATGGAGTTTATGTACTTCAATTCGGTTTTAGAACTTGTAGATCAGTCGAATGGGGTAAAAATTATTGGCTATAAATAAATCTACTAGAGGAAACGAACCAGGCTGGTAAGGTGCAAACTTTTAAGGCTCGATTGGTGGCAAAAGGTTATACTGAAAGAAAGGAGGTGGACTATGAAGAAACCTTCTCTCATGTTGCAATACTAAAGTCAATTAGAATACTCTTGTCCATAATCGCCTTTTACGATTATGAAATTTGGCAAAGGATGTCAAGGCAGCCTTTCTGAATGGCAATCTTGAAGAGAGTATCTATATGGCTCAACAAGAGGGGTCATTAAACAGGGTCAAGAGCAAAAGATTTGCAAGCTAAAACAAACACTTTATAGGTTGAAACAAGCATCTGGATCCTGAAATATAAGATTTAACAATGCGATCAAATCTTCTGGCTTTGAAAAGAATGTTGATGAAACTTGTGTCTACAAGAAGATTGTCAACAAAATTGTAGCATTCTTAGTGTTGTATGTTGATGGCATCTTACTCATTGGAAATGATGTAGGATACCTGACTGACGTTAAGCAATGGCTAGCAACACAATTCCAAATGAAAGATTTGGGAGAGGCATAGTTTGTTCTTGGAATTACAAATTGTTCAGAAATCCAAATTGTTCGGAATCCCTAAATTCTGAAGTGACGTAAACTACTTTTACATCCTCTTCATAACTCGTAAGTGTTTGTGAAACACTTTTTGAGGGAATCATGTTCAAAATATATACAGCAATCCCTACTGCATGTCCTTAAAAAGAATTTGGCAACTGAGCATAACTCACCAAAGAACGAACCATGTCTAATAGGGTACTATCCTTTCTGCTACATTATTTTGTTGAGGTGTGTCAAGTGCTTTGAGTTGAGACTAAATTTCATGTTCTATCAAATAGTCTGGAATTTTAAGTCCATATATTCACAACCTCGATCTGAGCAAAGTGTTTTAATCTTTTTACCTAATTGGTTTTCAACCTCTGCCTTATATTCCTTAAACTTTTCATGTGTTTCGAACTTATGATGTATTAGGTAAATTTGGCCATAGCTAGAATAATCATCAATGAAGTTGATGAAATATTCATACCCTCCCCAAGCTTTAACATTCATCAGACCATAGAGGTCTGAATGTACTAGTTCTAAGGGTTCTTTAGCTCTAAGACCTTTTCTCGTAAAAGATATTTTGGTCATTTTACCCTCAAGACAGGATTCACATGGTGGGAAAGAATTTTCTTCTAACTGATTTAGGATTCCATTCTTAACAACCCCCCAATCCTATGAGATTTATGTGGCCTAGTCTTAAGTGCCAAAAATAGGCATTACGAGAAGATTTATGTTTCTTGTTTTGAGTCTCAACTATTTTAAACATCTCTATATTCAGAACAACTTTTACCTTAGTTGGTTTTAACATATATAAGTTATTTTCCAGTTTTGCAAAACACATTTTAATACCTTTTGAAATAATGAACACTTCATTATATGCAAAAGATACTTTATACTTTTTTTTCTAGAAAACATGAGATAGATATTAAATTCCTCTTCATGGAAGGAATGTAATAAACATTTTCACGTAAAACGAGTCTATCTTCAATAAATAACTTCATATCTCCTACTGCTTTAACTGAAACAACCTCCTCAGTCCCTACCTTAAAATTTGTTTTGCCTTCTATAAGTTATCTCCAGGAACTAGCTTCCTGAACGAAAGCATAGATATGATTAGCTGCACCTGAATCTAATATCTAGGTTAATTTATCATTTTCCATTAAACATGTCACAATGACAAGCAAATCATATTTACTTTGTTGTGCTTCTTTTGTTTCCTCATCTATGACATTCAAAACCTTTTGTTTCATAGATGAGTTAGAAGATAGAGGACATTCCTTCGTTAAAACAAATTTCAAATCATCATATGCTAGTATTACGTTTATTTTTTATGTTGAATGTTTAAAACCATTATTTTTATTGGAAGCGAGTGATTTTGAAGAAGTCTACATGCTGAAATATAAACAAAATCTATTAGTAAATTACTTTTAGGTCCAATAATGTTTTAGCAAAGTAATAATGTACCCAATTTTTATTATTTTATTTGCAACGATCGTTAATGAGTTAGAATAGATGCTCCCGAGGGGCAGTTAAATACTCTTTCACTGATGCAAGACACTCTTGACTAAATATTAATTCTAGAATAACTCATATTCCTATAGTTATTTAGTTACCATTTTTGGTCAAAAACTTACTAACACTTAGTAATTCTCATAAGTGTAACCCTCCATTTTTAGACCTCAGAGGTTGGCCCCAACGATGCTATCGAATTGGAGAGTGAAGGTTGGGAAATCGACCTAAGAATCCTATCCATTTCTAGATTTGGGTTGTTCTAAATCCCATATTACAACCTTCCAAATGGATAGCTGCTGTAAAACGATTAGCATAGGTTACATAAAGTCGACAAGCAGGCGCAACATATAAATCTCACGGTGCAAACTAATGGAAGAGACCGCAGGACATGTTGACACACATCCTTCACCCACTTACTATGAACTACTTCGCCTATTCACCTTGCTATTGACCCATGCAAACACTTTCTGAATGGAGGTCACTTCCAGGGTGACATGAAACCGAGCATGAATCTCACGGTATGAACCCTTAGGGATGCGAGAGCTAAGAACAAAATATCGTATATGTTATTAATCTCCCACTAAAGTGTTTTATTTGTTTTGAGTAAACATTTACTTAGGTATATTTTGGCTAATAAAACAACCTAAGTCTAGGTGATTATCCAACTATAACGTTTATATTTGGATTTTAACCTACGATGTTTAAGTAATAAACCAGTTTTAAAACCTCACATTGCTCAAGCATGCTCATAAAATCGAGTTAGCAACGCTCAATTATTCGGTTATAATCCCCATGTAGGAGGTGTTTATAAACCGTCAACTTAAATACCTTCAGCCTTAAACAGAATTATATATCGGTTGAGTTTGTAACTACAATTCTACAAGATAACGACCTATTTTAACTATTAAAACAAGTTATTATTTGTTAACCTACGTGAGCATGCAACTTTATCTTTGTTGTGAATTTTAAATGTCTAATCCAATATTATAACTACTTATAAAAATATAGACATGCTTTGCATCCATAACATACATCAAGAATTTCGAGATTTAATATAACACTTTATATTAAATACTTGAAACTCTAAATATGCATACTATATATTATAACACTTTATAACATACTTTCAATGCATGTTTCATGCTTCATGCTTCCTATGGTGGGATTTTAAATCTACATGACATACAATATGCATATACAAGATTTATTTAACTATAACATACATTCACAATGCATATATAATTAAACACACACTGATATGGACCAGTTCTGACATTTCAAGCAAGTAAAAGGCTTAAATTATTACAATAATAATTAAAAACTCCTTCACTATGCTTGTGTTTTTCACGAACTGGATCGAACCGGACCCGAAACACTCGAACTAGATCCCCAAGGCACCAAAATAGGTTGAACCAACCAAATTGGGATTGAATCGGACCTTCTAGATCCAAACTGGCTAAACCGGTTCACTTGAACCACCAGTCGGATCACGCACGCGCTTTCTGGCTGGGATGAACAGCGATGCAATGCTCCATCCCAGCGTTGCAACGCCTCAGGCTGAAGAAGAAGAACAGTGGTTCAACGCTCTGTGGGTAGCGTTGCAATGCTGGCTGGCAGTAGCTTCATTTTTGAAAAAATGCAGCTGACCTCTTTTGCTTCTTTCTTCAATTGCAGCCTAAATACAACTCTATTGACTCTAACAAATTTACAGATTCTTAATCACATATAAGGCCCATAAATAAAGGGCCAATTACAACAATTAAAACTTAATTGAAGAGAATTTTAATGCCAAAACTGAAAATATCCATATCAGCAACCATTTTCATACAACCTATAAAAATCACCCACCATGCTAAAATTACCACGAATTTAATGCTTAAATCAAGCTCTAATACCAACTGTTGGAGTTAGCAAGCATTTAGTGGAAGAAAACAGAATCATTAAGCACTCTATTTCGTCAATTTAAGCAATTATGAAAGCGTGTTCATAACAAAAAATAGGATTTTGAGAAGTTACCTTGGAAGAACTTCTTCAACTTCGAATTCAGCTTGATCTTCACTCCAAAAAAATGTAGACTACTATTGGATCTTCCCTACTATTCTTTTAGGACCTTAGATTGGATTGTGGAATCCAAAGTGAGGAACAATATAAGGGAATTTTGGAGAATTTTCTAGTTTTTTTTCCAACTTAAGGATGAAGAACCCTTTCTTCATCAGTTGAGCTCTCAAACTCTGATTGCATGCCCATCTCAGCTCAATACACTAGGTTTTATCAAGCTCCTTCATGCAATCACATTCCATAGCTAGATGACAACTCCTCCTTGAGAGGATTAGTGGAAGTTGGATGTTAAAAGTGGGAAAAACCTCACTTAGGGTATTTTTCCCATTTTTAAATTTTTAAAAACAATTTTATTTAAAATCAACTTTTAGTTTAAATTTCTAAAATATAAATAAAATCAAATTTTGATTTTATTATTTTGAATTTTCATAAAATTAAAATTTCCAAATTAATTTTAAATAAAATTTAATTAATCAATATAATTTAATATCTAATATTAAATTATATTACACAATCAATTCCACAAACATGAATCCCCATTCATGTAATTAATATTTAAATCATATTTAAATATTATCCAACTCTCCAATTTCGTTTAATTCGTCAATTAAACATGTAATTATATCGTATATAATTACTGATTCTCTCAATTTGAATTTGAACATTTCAAATTCTCTCATCACACTATTCTAAGGTTTAGTCCGTTTGAAGGCAGTAAGGGGACTTAATGGACTTACAGATCATGGACTCCAACGATCTGAGATTAATCGAATAAGCTCTTTAACCTGAATTAACCAATATTCAACTACCGGGTCACTCCATTAAAGCCCAATAGTTACACTCCCCTCACTATAGATATATTTTTGTCCACTTGATTTAACCGTAATCAGTAAGTCCACCCTTCAAAGGTTATTTAGAATAACGGTCGGGTCAAAGGTTGTTTTACCCCCCGAAATTACATCTTACTCCTTAAGTTCCATTGATCCTCTAATTAACAATTGGTTTGTGATCCAATCACCAAATTAAGTCTCTCTTGGGTTAATGAGAGGGTGGGGCCCCCATGTTCAAGACCTGAAATCAGTACTTAAGAGAACAACCTCTCTACTATCTCAAAAAGTGAGTAGGAATGAATTCCATCTTACACCCTATGTCCCCAACTATCTACCCAGTCTTACCCCTAAAATGGGAGGCTTATTGAGCTGGCACTGTTGAGCCAACTCTCACTTATGCAATTCTAAGGATAATCCTGAATAAAAAAGAGTTCATAGTTAGCTCAGGATTAAGGTTGAGTTATCTAGGTCATCGATTTGAAATAGTTAGTCTTAAATAGTAAACAACGTTATAAAGTAAGAGTGACTTATTTCTTGGTCCTGGCCTTATACAAACTCTTTGCATAGGACACCCTCATTCGCATGTCTCTACATGAACGATTCAAGATCACATCGTTTGTATTATATACAAAGTGGACCTCATCTGAAAGTATTACCAAAATAAGGTACCCAACCTTATTCGTATATTATAGACTGTTTTGGCTATTTACTCGAACTTGATCCATTTTATGTCTCAACATAAAGTCAAATACTCATATAATAACCATGGATCTTAGTTTATTAGATTTAGTCTTTACAAGTGAAATTTACATATTCAATAATAGATTTATTGAATAAACATCAATAACATCTTTATTGCAAATAAAATATGTTTAATATTACGAACTGTGAGTTTTATGACATACAACCTAATATTCTCCTCCTTTATATAGACCAAGGTGGTTAATAAATGACCTAAAATCATGCTCTGGACGTTTACGCATCATTTTAGGTGTTGAATAATAGCTTTGACCGAGGAAATAGTAACCATAATTGACTAGGCGCGAATCTGAAAAATTAGGGCTTTTTTATGTAGCTACATGAGACAGAAATCAGCAATTAGGCCAAAATCACTTGCAAATATCCACAAAATCAACTCCAAATCAGTAATTAACATCTTTTAAGGACATTAAAGCCCTCATAAGCTCGTTTGATCTAATTAAGACTAAATTTAGGGGAAAACACATGCAAAAGTCCAATTTTCTAAGTAAAAATATACAAATAAAGGCCTAAATTTTATGGCATGTATCAATGACCCAACCGTTTATGCCATAAAGTAGTTCTATCATGCTTAGAAATAAAACTTTGATGTTGAGAATCAGTAGGCATCCATAAATAGCAATTATTAGAAGATCTCTTACCTGTCAAGGCAAGAGATTTAGCATTATTCGTGACAACACACCTTTCTTTTGTAAAGTTCACGTTCAGCTCTTAATCACACAACTGGCTAATACTGATCAAATTTGCAGTCAAACCTTCTACCAACATTACGTCATCAAGCATAGGTAAGCTTGGATAGTTGACTTTTCCTTTTCCAATGATTTTCCCTATTACTCCATCACCAAATGTAACCTATTCTAATCTAACTTTTCTAATATCAGAAAAATTCTCCATGTTGGGGTTGATGCCCTAAATCTCATAGGGTTCTATAGTTTGTAATTGTATTGTACAAACATTCTATTTATTTAATAAAATATGAGATATTTTATTTTACATTTAGTAGCATTAAACCCACAAAACCATAAACTAATATCCAAGGTTATCACTGTAGAATTGTATCAGCAATAGTGGAAGCACAAGGATCATCTAAGCACTCAAATTCACTAATTTTGGCAAAATATAAAGCATGCTCTTGCAAAAACAAGTGAGTTTCAAGACATACCTCTTGTAAAACTTCTTCAAAACTTCTTCACCAGCTGCTATCTTCTCCAAATCTTGTTGTAGACCACCTCAAGATCTTCCCCACTATTCTCTTGGTATTCTAGATTGAGTTGTGGGACTTAAAACAAGCTTGAATCAAGGGATGAAGGAGAAAAGCTCACTGCAGCAGCCTTGTTGAAGAACCTTTCTTCAAACTGAATTTTCTCTAAAATTCTCTATAGATTGCATGCCGATTTTCACTTCAATCTCTTCATTATATTGCAGATCAACATACAAAAGAGAGACAAGCACGAGTTGCAACTCATGCTTGGAGAAGACAATGCAAAGAAGATGCATTTTGAGTGAGCAACTAAGGAGATGGATAATGGAAAATCTTGTTTTTCCATTTTGTGTGTTTTGTCTTTTCCTTTTCAATTTTATCTCAGAAATCAAAATTTGATTTTATAAGATCTATTTTGATTTTAAAAATGAAAATTTTAATTAATTTCATAAATTAATTATTAAATAAAACTTAATTAATTTAATATCAAATATTAAATTAATTTTAACACAAATCCATCTGTATATATTTAAATCATATTTAAATATATAAATTCTCCTATTCCGTTTAATACTCAAATTAAACATGTAATTATATCTCATATAATTACTAATTTCCTTAATTCTAATTTAAACGATTCGAATTAACTTATCATGCTATTCTAGAGCTAGTCCGTTACGAGCTAGTAGGGGGACCTCACGGACCTACAGATCACGGGCTCCAACGATCCGAGATTAATTGGCTAAACTCAATAGACCAAATTAATCTTCATTCATTAACTAATGGGTCACTCCACTAAAGCCCATAGTTGCACTCCCCTCGTTATAGATATATTATGTCCACATGATTTAACCATAATCAGCAAGTTGACCTTTCACAAGTTGTTCATAATAACGGCTAGGGCAAATATCTGTTTTACCCCCGAGATTACATCTTATTCCTCAAGTCCCTACTGATCCTCTAATGAACAACTGGTTTGTGATCCAATCACTAAACCAAACTCTCTCAACCCAATGAGAGGGTGGGGCTCCTTGTTCAAGACTTGGATTCAGTACTTGACAGAACAACCTTTCTCCTATCCCTAAATCAGGTAGGCGTGAACTTCGTTTTGCACCCTATATCCCCAGCTATCTATCCGGTATTACCCCTGAAAAGGAAGTCTTATTGAGCTGGCGCTGTTGAGCCAACCCTCACCTATATAAATCTAATGACAATCCCAAATAAACAGGAGTTCATAGTTAGCTCAAGATTAAGATCGAGTTACCTAGGTCATCTAAGTGAAATAGTCAGTCTTCAGTAAATAGCGTTATAAAGTAAGAATGACTTATTTCTTTGTCCTGATCTTATGCAAACTCATTGCATAGGACGCCCCCACTTCTCATGTCAAAACATGTGCGAATTAGGATCACATCGTATGTAGAACTTTACAACTCTTTGTAACAACTACAGAGTAGGCCGCATCTAATGGTGTTACCAGAATAAGGTATCCAATCTTATTCATGTACCATAGATCATTTTGACTATTTACTCGAACTTGATCCACTCTTATGTCTCTACATAAAGTTCAAGTACTCATACAATAGTCATGGGTCTTAGTTTATTGGATTTAGAATTTCATACAATTTATGAGATTAATAACAAGTATATTGATTATAGAAGATGTTTATTATTTTACCAACTGCGAGTTTTTAGGACATAAAACCCAAAAATTATTTGTAGCATAAACATATATGTAGAGACATACAGGTGGATCATGTTTAAGCGATAACCTAAATGGTCTGTAGTAGATGGATAAGGCTGGATACCTTATCCTGGTGACATTACTAATACAGCCCTGTAGATGTTACAATTGTTGTACAGTGCTACAAATGATTTGATCCTGATCATTCATGTGGAGACACGTTGGGGGGGAAGGGGGGTATTCTATACAAAGGAGTTTGTATAAGATCGGACCATGAAATGAATAATCTCATTATATAACACCATTCATAATTGAGACTTACATTTCACCAGGATGACCATAGGTGACATGACCTGAATTCTGAGTGAGTTGTGAACTTCTGCCTATAAAGGCAGTCCTATGATTTTTATGGATGAGAATGCCTAGATCTCCGGCTCAATAAGCTTACTATTTAAGGGACTCGTCTGATTGAAGAGCTGGGAACACAATTCTCCCAACTGTACAAGACGGAATTCACTCCTTCCCCGAGAACAAGGTAAGTAGATAAATTGCTCCCTTAAGGACTGATTCCGGCGCTTGAACAATGTGGTACCATAATCTCTCCTAGCCCAAGAGGGGTTTGGTCATAGTTGAACTATGACTTATTGTTCATTAGAGAGATCAGTGGTACTTAAGGAGTTAGAAGTAACTATATGGGCAGAACGGTAATTTTGGCCTAGTTGTACTTACGAGCAATTTGTGAAGGGTCATCGCACTGTTAACTAGTTATATCCAATAACATAGAAATATATCTACAGTGCGAAGAGTGCAGCTGTCGGTCTTTAGTGGAGTGCCCGAAAGTTAATGGATGTCAAATAATTTAATTAAATGAGTTTAATTAATTATTCAAGTACCATTGGAGCTTCAAGTTATAGGTCCATGAGATTCCCTATGTAGCTCAATAAGAAATTAATGAGAATCAATTTTGGATTAATTTGAATTGTTTAAATTATTTGAGGGAATTAATTATATGTGATATAATTGATTTAATTTAATTATATATGATATAATGTATATAATGTATATAATACATTATAATATAAAGTTTGTTTGAAAGGAAGTAAATATTTGAATATAATTCGAATATTAATTATATGAATTTGATTCATATAATTAAAGTTAATATAAATGGGACTTATATTAAATACCACTGATGAGAGAAGTAAGACTATAGGTTATATTGTATGTGATACAATATTAAACCATAGGTTATATTAGGGAAAATGGAATTTGGCTATAAAGCTCTTTCCAATCTTGTCCAGGCAGACCGACAAAAATAAAGGAAAGGGTGACCCTGCTAAAGGACCATCCCATAAAGCTTTAAATGGTAGTGGTCAAAGTGATCAAATTCAATTTGCTTGCAAGCTCTGGACTACTGAGCCTTAATTCGCCCCTCTTACTTGCCCTATTGTGTCACCGGTTCAACAAAAGAAACTCATAGGTTATATGTTTAATAGTTTTATTTAAATTAAAATTAATTTATTTTTTTTTATTTTTTATTTTTTGAATTAAAGGGAGGGAAATAACTTTTTTCCTTTAATTCTCTCAACTCACATAGTGAGTGGGGAAGTTGTTTTTCGTGAAATCTTCTTCTTAAAAGATGAGAGAGAAAGGATAGACGATGGTTTTTGGACCTCTCTAAAATTGACAGAAAGTTCTTCTTCCCTCACATTTTTTTTTCTCTCCATCTATTTCCCTCTCCAAAAATTACAGAGCCCACAAACTCCTGTGATTCTCGTCCTAGAGAATACAGAGGAAACTTCTCATGGTGATGTCCACAAAACTTTTGGTTCGAGGCATTCTTTTGATTGGTGAAAATGTGGAAAAGAGGATTCATATGAAGAGTGTTTTCTTCAAGGGTAAGGTCTTCTTGAAACCCTAATTTTCCTTTTCGCTTTTAATTTTGGCATGTTGTAAATTTTGATTGTATGCATAATTTTTTTATTTGTTTCTGTAAAATTCTTTATTTTGTGAAAATAATTTTTGGGATCGATCCGCGCTTCCGTACTGGACCTTCACTGGATCCTTCACTCCTTTCCTCTGTCGTATGCCGAGAACAACCACTATCAAAGAACCAATCTCCTTTGGTTGAAGATCGAAGGGATATAGGCACAACATTACAAAGGTTTGGATTGTTTTTTACTCTTTAAATTTGCTTCATTACAGGATAATCAGATCTTCTGCTATTGGAATAACTAAATGACCTTGAGTTGTGTTCAAATCTTTGGTAGCCATACAACTTGCAGTAGTGGGGTCTAATATGGCCCTTTTTCCATAAAAGTGACAGATCCGCTGCTTTCTGCTTGATGATTCTTGCTTTGAAATTGATTAGAAGTAGGATATCCTGGCTGAGTATTTTTTCCATGGTTCTTTCTCTTTGACAAACACAATTTTTTATTTTTCTTTATCTGAACTTTGATGCCTATTGTCAGAATTGGAATCGGAGAAGCCAATACCACGAACATCTCTAGAAGGTTTGCCTTCAGACAGGACTTACTCTAAACAATCAATTTCTTAATTTATCATCCCTACAAACTTGCTCATGGACTATTTCTAAGCTTTGATTTTATTGAGTTCACGTTTCAAATTAAAAATACCTTGCATAAGATGAGCATTGTCAGCAATAAGAGACTCAATTCTTAGCTTCTAAATATTGAGAGCCTTAGCATCCTCACACCTCTTCTTGTAAAGATCATAATAGGACGTTGCAATAGATGAATCATGGGATTCCTTATCTCCACTAACTGCCACAAATTCATCGATAGGTATTTTTTTTTCCTTTGAACTATCTAATGAAATGCAACTGACGAAGGCCTTGACATCTTCTTCCAGATCATTACAGTCATCAGACTCCTCGTCAGATAAGGTCAGAACGTAGCTCTTGTTTTGCCTCTTAAAAAATGTTGGACATTATGACTTATAGTGATCAAAACCTTCAAATTCATGTCATCGACATTGTTTATCTTTGTTCATGTCATTACGATTCAGTTTGTCAGAATCCTTCTTTGATCTCTAAGTTCGTTGAACATTTAATACATACATGTTGCCCGATTTGGACATTTTTGAGGAGTAGGAACCAAATTTCCTCTCAAACTTCTTTAGCATGCAAGAAAATTGTTTTGACAGTAAGAAGATTGCATCAGTAAGATTTTCTTCGGTCTCCTTTATAGGTTTAGCTGAGTGTTTTTCAATTGAAGATTGCAAAACGATTCCTTTGTTTCTTTTCTCTAGTTTGTTACCAAGGGACATTTCAAAAGTAAGTAGAGATACAAATATATCATCGACCTTCATTGCAATGATATCTTGAGCTTCTTCTATTATAATGACTTTCATATGAAACCTCTTAAGTAAATATCTGAGAATTTTCCTAAGAAGTTTCTTTTCAGAGATCTTCTCTCCTAGTGCAAAAGATTCATTTGCAATGTCAAGCAATCTAACATTAAATAATTCAACAATAGTTTCCTCTTCTTGTATTTCCAGAGTTTCAAATTTTGAGGTCAACAGTTGCAATCTGGACATCTTAACTTTGGATGTTTCTTCATGAGAAACAACAAGAATATCTCATGCTTCTTTGGTAGAAACACATGTATTAATCAATTGAAAGATATTTTTCCAACACCATTGAATATGATGTTTAGGGCTCGTGAGTCTCCAAGAGAGGCTGCATCCTCTTCTTCAATCCACTCAACTTCAGGCTTGAGTTTCAATTCACCTTTCTCATTAGTTACTTGAGGATGAAACCAACTAACAATAATTGACTTCTAGGACATGTTGTCTAAGGATTTTAGAAAGGTTGACATCCTCGCTTTTCAGTATGCATAGTTTGTTCTGTTCAGTACAAGGGGCGTGTAGTAGATTCTCCTTTCTTTACTCCTTCCATTAGGGAGTGACTAGATCACAATACCAAAGATAATGGTGACCCGCTTTTATACGAATTGAAAATAAGAAAGGAGTTGTCTACTGCGTGATAACTATGATACCTACAATGTTACAACATTCCACACAATAATTACTAGAAATAATCAAGAGATAAATGAATATAAGATATTGATAACCCAGTTTGGTGTAAACCAACTTTGTCTTAGAGGCAGTGTGCCCAGGAAAGATTATTTCACTAATATCAATGATAAGTAATTACAACGTAGTACTTATCTGTAATGATAACACAATTACAGTGACTCCTGAATAGCTTTATCACTCAACTGTACACCTCAACTTCTCCTAGGTTTGAGACTCCCTCTACTTTGAATGGTATTTTTCCTTCTAAGAACAAAATCCCCTTTGCTCGAATGGCCTAGGCTCCCCCTAAACTTTGAGAATCCTTCTCAGATGAATCACGACGAACAAGTAGTAAGCAGATCAGAGTATATCTTCAAATGATGCAACTCTCTCCTTCTTACAAACACGACCGATACAATTGTAGAACTGTAACACGATGTTGTTATAATAAAGATAGACGACCAACCAAAATTGGAAGACTACTTGTCCTTTAAATATGCATAGCGGAAACAAGGAAAAGAAACCCTAACTTCCAAAACAGTCGTACACCGAAAAAGAAAAAAAAAAGTTCAGCAAATAATGCTGCAGAAAGAAAATCTCAATAAGGAAGAATTTTGCAAAATCTGCACTTCCGAAGAACATCCCTTTGCTAGAAAACCACCAATTCAGAGACAATTTATATAACATTTGTGACACTTAAACAAATACTGTCAACCACCTAATATCTAATACAAATCAAATTTTAGCAACATATGAATGATAGAAACAGTTGTATTATAGTTATTAATTTTTCATTTGGACTTATGTGCATTTGATAATGTAAATATTTTATAATTATTTTTTATATTTTAATGCATGTTATATTTTTTTATTTTACATAATTAAATTATATTTAAATTATAAAATAAAAGAAAATATTAGAAATAAATACAAGAAACAAGAAACAGGAAATGATTATCAAATAAGTCTCCGATTATGTTTCTTTTTTTCCAAGAAATAAGAAATATAAATAATTACCAAACATATTCCTATTTCTAGTTCTTAAAAAATAAGAAATAAGAAATAAGAAATAAGAATAAAAATCAAGAAACGAGAAATAATAACGTTATCAAATGAGCACAAACTTTTTAGATTTAAAACTAAAATTTACCAAATGCTAATTTGCTTTATATTACAATTGATTTTTCTAAAAGTATAGTTGTCAACCATTACTTAAAAAGTTTCAACAATTCCAAACTAAACTAAAGTTTGAAATTTGTTGAAAGTAAATAGACTAAATTTGAACAAACTCCAAAGTACAATGACCAAGATGATATTTTAATCTTTATTTTATAATTTGATTTTTTTTTAGAATTGAATAAATGATTTCTTTGTTTATTTTTTATATTGTATGCCTCTCAATTTTTCCCTTCCTATAATAGCAGTTTTTATGCATTTTTTATGTGTTTTCATGTATAAAAAATGTTCATATTTCCATATAATTTTTATGTATTTTGATGCAATTTTGAAATTAAACAAGTACATCCTAAATTTGAAGGAGTTCATAAAAACGAGGGTTTCCAATTAGATCTTTAATCGTAAATAAAACTTAAAATTTAAAATTTATCATAAAAATTTTACACCATCACATGTGTCCTCTGAGTGGAAAACAAAATTTTGAGAAGACTCCTTTATCTTGTTTCTCAAATGTGACATTTTTAAGAAGCATTTCTTAAAATTTAAAAACAACGACAAAAATAGTTATCAAAAGAAAAAGGAAAATGAAAATGTCATCAAACGGGACTTTAATAATCGAATACTAAGAAGCTTATCTATACCATATAATATAATTTTTTAAAAATGGAGAGAGGGAATGGACCTCTAGTTTCAAGTTTTTATTTTGGGGATTCCAACATAGTTTTGAGGATAAACTTATATGACACTATGGTAAGGATGACCATTACTCAATCATATTTGTAGTTTAGAATATTTTACGATAAAGTCGACATATCTAAATATCATTTTTTTTCTTTTACATTTAATCTAAACAAGTGTCCTAATGATGGTCACTTTATTCCATATTACATCGGAGTAGATTTTGTATCTAACATTCTACCAAATTTTTACTTTGAAAGATAATTTTGAAATGTTTACATAATATTGAAAGATAATGCTTTATAATTTAGCCTAAAACTAATCTTTAGGCTAGCATTTATTATTTCTTTTTTTGGTCCACTATTGTACAAAAGTAGCACTAATCTTTACTTTCACAATACTTTTCCTAATCATCTTCCTTCTGTCTTCTCTAAGTAAACACATTTCTTTGGTCAAAACAGAAATTAAAGAAAAGAAACAAAGACTCATAATTAAAAGTCTGTTTCAATTCAAACCACACCCATTAGACCAAGTCTTTCACTAAACTTCTTCTTCTTTCTTCTTCTTACCATTGAAAATTCTAAGATTCCAATTTTCAGTTTCTTCCTTTTTTTCCCTTTACCAGAAAGAAAAAGAACCCGAAAAAGGAACTGAATCATTTTCTAATTTGAACAATCAGAACCCAAAAAAATGCAATAACCAAAAAAAAAAAAAATAAAAGGAAAAGAAAAGAAAGAAAAAGATCAGAGAGCTTCAAATGAGGGCATTGAACTACTTAATAACAAAGAGAAAAATGAACAAAAAAAAAAAATTAAGCTTCAGAAACTACACTGTAATCATCTTCTTCAAGAGGAGCTGGTAAGTTGAGATCTATGAGACTAATTTGAAGTTTCAAAGAAACAGAGGCATTAGTAGAGCTCACAAGATGAGATCTCTTATGCCCACCAAGTGCTTGACCCGACCCAAAAAGCTTATAACAAAATGGGCATTTGAAGATTCTTCTATTTCCATCATTTTTTAAACTTTCTTCTTGTTCTTGTTCTTGTTCTTGCTCTGTTTCTAATTGGCAGATTTTTTCATGGCTAAACAGAGCTCTATAAGATCGGAACTGTTTCTTACATTTCTCACACTTTTTCTTCCTTCTAATTCCTTTCTTCACTTTAATCTTCGACCCCAATTCCTCAAACGATCTCTTCTGATTTTGATTTTTGATCCATTGATCACGTGACAGCATCATCAAGCACAAAGCCAGGTCTTCCTCCGGCGAGGCATCGGAAACAGAGCTGGCGGGTTCCGCTTCCGTTAGGGGCTGTTTTCGCCACCGTTTGGATCGTTTTCGAGTTGGGTTTTTGGATTCGGTCTCGCTCTCTCTGTCTTGAAGAACAATGTTGAAAACAGGATCTGAGAATCTGAAGTTTTTCTTCGGGTTTTCTCTAAGCTCGTAAAGCGTTGGCTTGTCTTCCGGCGGAAATTGGAGGTCGTCGTCGTCGGCAGCGAAGGACGAGGACGAGGACGACGGAGGCTTGGGCGGTGTGAAGGGCAGGGCCGCCGCGGCAGTGAGATGGGCCTTCATATGGCCTCCTAAGGCTCTGCCATTGGTGAAAGCTCTAGTACAGAGCTTGCATTTGTGGGATTCCATTTGAAAATCAAATCAAAGGTCTTTCTCTCTAGAGTTTCATATACAAAGAAGAAAGAGAGGAAGATTTGATTTTTTTTTTTATTTTCTTTTTTAATTTTTGTGTGTTTGTGTAAGAATTGTTGGTGTTGTGTTTTTTGTGGGATGTAAAGTACAGAAGGGATTGGGAACTTAAAAGGAGTAGGTGACAAGCATTCCTCCACCTAAAGTTGCAACACACAGCACATCCAATAAATATTTTCTTTTTCCTTTTTTCTAAATATTCTCTTCCCCAAGTAGAAGAAGGGAAAAAAAAAATTAAATAGGAGAAAGAAAATTTCCAAACTGATGTTTCTGTTTTCATGTTCCTTGTGGATGCCATTTATTATTATTATTATTATTATTATTATTATTTTTGTTTAAGTACGATAATGAATTGAATCTATTATCTTAAGACTAATTATCATTAAGGTAAATTTAATTTACTGATTAATCTTTTTTAGAGTTAAATTACAAATTTAGTCAATGAAATTTGAAAAATGTATATTAAGTTTTTCAAACATACAATTTTATACATATAATATGAATTTTCAATTTTGTGTCTAATAAATATTTAATACACTTTCAAATTTTTTTAAAAGTTGGTTTATTGAATTTAAAATTGAATTTTATGTATTCTAGAACTCTAAACTTTTGATTTTGTGTTTAGTAAGTTTGCAAATTTATTATATTTTGAATGAATCAATAATCTACTTGACCCAAATTAAAATTCAGGGACATATTAGACACAAAAATGAAGGTTTAAGAGATCAGTAGATATTTTTATCGGTTAGGGATTATTGAATATAAGATTGAAGGTTTAAAAACTTATTAGACACCTTTTAAATATGAAAGTTCAAGTACTAAACCTATTTTTTAATATTTTTTTTAGTTTAACAATACGTGGATATGAAGATTCGAACTTCTAAGTTTCTTCATTCAGAACATATACCTTAAATAGTCAAATAGTTGGGCTAATGTATTTATGTATCTATAAATAATAGTATGTGGGTTTTGTTTTTATTTTTCTTTTTCCTTCTTTTTCTTCTTGTTTGAAAAATATTGTGAACCCATTTTTTAGGGAAGATTGTAAATTTTTTTAGTATAATAAGAGTGGAGGGATCAAACCATAGACCTCTTGATGAACAATATACATACTATATATCAATAGAGCTATACTTATTTTACTAGATTATAGAAGTTATACATAGTGAAAATATAATATAATTTATCATAATTTTAATCTTCCACTTTCAACTTAAAATTAATTAGGTAACTTATAAAAAGCCTCATTTGATAACCATTTCATTTTTTGTTTTTAATTTTTGAAAATTAAACTTATAAATACTCCAATCACAAATAGGGTTTCTATATTTTGTTAACCACTTTCTACTCATGTTTGAAAAAACGAAATCGTTATCAAATAGGACTTATGATTTGGGTTTGAGTGAATTTAAAATTTATGTATGCTAACCCATGTTGCTAGGGTTGAAGTTTGTTATTCACCTAAATATAGCTCAACTATAGTTTAGACATATACTCCCAATCCAAAATATCAAATATTCAAATCTCTCCACCTTCCGATACTTGAATCATTGTTGAAGTTTGTTATACTCACACGAGTGAGAGGTCTCATGAGTTTCAACGTTACCCCAAACTACTTCCAAAACCATCTCCTCACACAATTTTGTAAAATTTTAGACTTCTTGAATCTACACCCCAAACGCATGTTTTCTAGACTTAGAGGCTTCTTTTAAAACCATCATTTAAACCTATAGACTTGATATTCTCAAGTTTAAGATATCGAACACGCATTTTAAAGAAACTCTCAGTGGATAAAGATATATGCTATCTCAAAAGTTGATAGTTCGATTTCTCAATCCACAATTATTAAAGGTGTAATTTCAATTATTAAAAAGAGCAAACATTCCAAATATTCTAACGACTATTGTGATTAAATTAACGGTGTAATTCCAATTAGATTTTAGCTAACAATGATCAAATCTAAAGAAAATTGACGAAAATTTGGCTAAGTTTATTCAAAATCAAACCCACCAACTAAAATATTTAAAAATTGTCTAAAGCAATTCGATTCAACCATTTTTATATTACCAATTTCAAGTTTGCACGTGTAAATTATATCATGAAATCTTATCACACTTAAATTATAACGATTATTCTGATCATACGTCCAAATTACTTAGGAAATACTACAATATATAATTTCATAGTTGAATGATAATTGATGTACATATTTTTTTCTTAAAATTGAAGGTTCAAATTTTCATATCCACGTATTTTGTACTAAAAAAAATATATATATAAAAAAATCACAATAGGAAAAGGGAATTAACATCACAAGAGAGAATTTGAATTGTTCCCAAAATACTGTAAGCTTAAAGTTACTAGGCACATTAAATTGATTAAACATATCTTAACTAACAATTAATTAGATAAAATTTGTAATAATAATTGAAAAAACATAAATAAAGAAAAAAGTGTTAAATCGATTTGATTAATAATAAAAAGGCAAAAATCGGTTTCAAAACGACAAGAGATTTAACAAAGTTAGAGCCATGAATGGGAAAGTAGGGACAAGTAACACGCAAACCTTGCCGATCAGAGTAATTACAGCCTTTTTTCTTTCTTTATTTCTTTTATTAACCCCCTCTTTTTTACAAATTTCATATTTTTCCAATTCCATAGCTATTATTGCAAATATTCTACTTTTTTGGGGGGGTGTTTATAATTATTATTATTATTTTCACATGAGGAATATCTATCGGCGTTACTCTATCATGGGTAGCACAATGATGTTCCGTGTATTCTTCCTAGACAATGTTGAATATGTAACATGTTTTTTTTAAAATATATTTTAAAAGAATATTTGATTTTTGGGGTGATATTAATTAATTTTTCTTAATCTAAGGTTTATTTTTTAAAGTTTGTTTTAGTGGTCCATATGCAACTTTCATTTTGATGCCTATCTCGTGACTTGATCCCATTCATTTATTATTATTATTTTTCTTTTATGATTCTCATCAATCTTTTCATTGAATTAAAAGTTTGAATATCTTACGATGAAGGTTAGGAAAAAAAAGTTGGATTTTATATAATACGTATTAAAATTACTTAGATTATATTTATTTGAACTATATGCTTTATATATAGAGATGCATTTCTAGACTTTAGTTAGGATTATATATATAATCAACTTATGTCATTATTGTTGATGGATGAATACGTAACATTCGTTTCTTAAATTTCGGTAAGATGGTATGACATGATAGCTAGTTTGACAAAATTGTGAAATTAATTGGGTAGGTAATTGTTCGAATCGATTACTTCTTCAGTCAACCATTTAAATATAATATATCTACGTCTATAGCTAACAAAAGTTAATAAAATGAATATTTAGATATATATCTAAATTCTTTTTGTTTAAATTAGGAAATAAAATTCAAGAATTGAATAAACAAAAGAATAAAAAATTTGAATATGTAATTTGCCTTAAAAAAATCTATCAAATCTAATACATGATTGTATTACTTCTCCATTCCTTTTAAATATGTAAAGTTAACTAATTTGAGCATGATTCAATCGACACTAAAGTTATACTCCCTCCAATATAGATAATAGCATATTATGCTACTCTTCAGATCTTTCACTTTAAACAATTGCTTCCACTAAAATGACAAGTTCATTCAAATCCTACGATCCATTGAGAGATCCAATAGGAGCAACCACCCTAGCTACAAGAGCACATCCTCCAAATAACTCAACTTAAGGGATAGTGAAAGAGTAAATGGTCTCAAGGTTCAATTCCTTATTTTGCAAACAACACAAGTACTAGGAAAACCGAGAACTACTAGAATATGATCACGTGTCTACAACCTATCATGCACGGTAAGTCAAACTTAGAAAATTCAATTAAACATTAGCTCCAAATAAAAATTAATAAAGAGGTCAAACCAAGGCACCACATATTACTTAGGATGCAAGGACACCCAAACATTGACGATCGAAAAGAGTCTAGAGAATGACAAGAAAGCTAGCCACACAATTTTCTCTATTTGAAATTTTATTTAGTTTTATTTGAAATTTTATTAAGGGTTTAATCTTAAGCTATTATTATAAATACTATTATTATCATCATCATCATCACATCTTTTAGAGTTCAATACATATACTGGATAGATCCCTAAAAGAGATATCTTTCTTGGCCTAAATCATGTTCGTTGTTAAGAATTTAATGTTTAATTCAGTTCTTAGATAGATAATTGAGTAAAGGAAGCCACTGGGATATTTTGAACGCAAAACAAACCAAAATCGAGTACTTAACAATCAATGGAAGTCAAAAAATTATTTTGGATAATTTCTAACTCCTTCTATATCTATATGGAGATCCAATGTTAGTAATTTTCTAGTTTTTTTGGAGTAAGGCAACTGTTGTATATTTTGTAAGAACGACTTTTATTGAATCAAATTTCATCTTTTTTTAATCTTGTTTAATCTAAATGTATGTTTATGAATGAATTTATTTCCCTACCCATGAATATATTCCTTAGTTATAGATTTGATTTGCACGTTATCTTCTTGTTCATCTAGCTTAAATTACTCAAGTAGTAAGGACTGGCTTCATGCATGGTAAATCACGCTATCTTCTTTCTATAGATGTACAATCTAGATTCGAAGATTAATTAGTTAGTTAATTAGGTGGTTATCTAATCAACTTAACCACACAATGAAACTCTTAATCTTAATGTCAATGTGTTAGTCCTATATGGTCATTCCCGAACCCAAGAGGACAAAGCATTTAGTTTAATTAGGGTTTTAGCTTTAATTAATAATTATGGTGTTTGCTTGATTTACCCCACAAGTTGACAATCTATTACGCTAATGAGTTGGTTGGATCAAGTAAGTTATTGTGAAAATGTAAATCTAATATATGTTTAATAAAAAGAGTTCAATTATCAAAATTACGCCGAATCTTTTCTTACTCCTAGAACTAGATTTCTCAATTTAAGGTTACAACCTATTAGCTTTTATTTTTTCCACATTTTATCTCAATTCCACACAAAGCTTTTCTATTTACCACTAAATTACCTAAACCAAACATATCTTATACTTTTTTGCAGACCGATTCGATCTTACCACTAATGTTACATTTTAGTAATATATAATAGTAGTAGAGACTCGTATTATAAATATATTTGATTGGCCGAACGTTTGCGACAATGTTCGAACCACTTCAATACCATTAATATTTAAAGAAATCCACATAGATCATTAGATCAATTTTCCATTTATTTGATTATATCTTTTAATCATTTAAATTTCCCTAGTCTTTTGTTCTCAAATTTTTAACTTTAACTTTGACTATAGAAAAAGGCAATACGGTGCCGTATTGAACAATTTGGAATTTTTAATGTGAGATAGTACTTGTCAACAAATATTGCTAATTACTTGGAAATAAAATTCATAACTTTGTCTTTTCTTTGTTTTATTTCTCTAGGCATTGTCCTTTATAATTTATAGCTAGTCTTAGTCAAATATGAGGATAATGGTTTGCCTATTTGAGAAACATACATAACAATATATGAAAATTTTCAAAGTGACACACTTGTCAACAAATATTGAGAACTAGTCGCAGTTCAATTGATTCAAAGTGTATGTTGAATTAAAATAATAATAACAAATAATAAATAAATAAAAATTAGCAAATACCTTTTTTTCAAAAAAAAAAAAAAAATTTATGAATATCTCATTTTCAATTTCACTAGGTATATCTTCCAGTATACTAGTAATTGAGCGTTTTAATCTTATGGATAACGGTGTGCGTGTGGATATTTTGCAATCCAAGCTAATAATTCAAGATTAAATTAAAATTTTTAGAATACGTTTGGATTGATTTGATAAAAAAATGTTTTTTTTTTAAAAAAATCATTTTTATTTAAATTCTTTTGATAAAATTTGATTAAAATATAATTTCTTCCAAAATGACTTATTTTTTAAATTAAACACTCGAAAATATATTTCAAACACACTCTTAATTCAAAATGATAATGAAAATAAGAGATAATGATTTGATTCGCATATTTTTATTTGGTTCTATAGATTTAAGAAGACTTATATTATACAAATTATTATTGATTTTAAGATAATTTGATAAAATAAATGATCAAGTTATTTGGATTAAAATATTATTTTGTTTTTTTTCGTCCATTTTAGTTTTTATACCTTTAAATTACTAAATTTCGACAATATACTTTTAATAAATCATAAATTTAATTTTATTGTTAGTTTGTTATTGATTTTTTTCTTAAAAAAAAACATACATTAACAGTGTTTTTCTTATATGAAAATTGTTGATATTATTCAACTAATGTTGAAAAAGAAAATAACATCCTAATAAGTAATTAAGATTTACTAAAAATATAAAGACTAAATTTGAACAAATTGAAAGTAGTGGATTAAATTGGAATAAAATAAAAATAAAGGTCCATTTTAACCTATTTTATTTTAACAGAAATTATGTTTCAAAAATTGAAATGAAAAATAATGTGTAGAAATTGATTGGAAGATGGAAGAAAAGGACATGAGTGGCTTTAAGATTATGGATGGGGATGTTAACCCACACAGTTAATATATCACATGGATTGTCCAAATTAATTGAATGGTACAATATTATTTATTTAGGTCAATAAGAGATTGTTTTTAATTTGTTATAGATAGATCAACTGAAAATACAATACAAATTTTAAATCTTGTTTTTTTGGTTTTTTTTTTTTTTAATTGTAGTTTAAATACAACAATCAATGTCCTATTTCATAATCATAAGCTTATAAACTTTTTTTTTCAATCTATAACTTTGGTTATTCACTTTTTAATAACGATTTAAAAAATCAAACGAAAATTTTAAAACTAAAAAAAATAGTTGTTAAAAATTTATTTTTATTTTTACGATCAGACTACAAATTGAAAAGTGGGTTTGTTTTAACTTTTTCAAGTGTTTAATTTTGAAAATAAGTCATTTTAAAAAAAAATGAAGTGTTTGATAACCACTCAAAATAGATTTTGAAACACTTTAAAAGTGTATTCTAAACAATTTTTATCAATAGAGTTCAAATAAAAATGATTTTTTAAAACTTTTTTTTCCTAATCAATAAGTGTTTTGTTTTTATTCATGTAAAAATTATAACTGAAAAATTAAAAAAATATATATATATAACATAAATTTAAATAATATAAAATCTCAAATAAAATCATTACCAAACATAGCGGTAAAATAAAATCTAAAATAAAAATTAACTACCACCTTCATCTTATTGGAAGTTTGTGTTTATAATAACTTTTTGCACTTTTTTTAAACAGGTTGTCCTTATAATCTTTAAGAAGGGGTGTAGGATCCTAATGTTGATTTAACTACTCATTTGTAAATGGTATAAACCTTACTATTTTTTTTTTTTTTTTTACCTTTTTTAATATTTCAATGTAATATATTTTTATTGAATAAATTAATCTTCATTTTACAACATTTTGCAAGTAAATTCAACTCACTTACAAAATTTTAGTCTCGTCTACTCCTTTCTAAGAGGTGGTCAGAAATTCAAATTCTAAGGAAAAGATATTATATTCAATTCTAGGGAGTCATTAATATCTCACAAGATATCAACATGGTTGAATAACCTACCTCTGTATATTTGAGTACTCTTAAACTTGGAATATTTTATCAATTTAAACCATGAACTTTGTAAATGTATTAATTTACACCTTCCTTCATGTTTAGTCTGAAAAATATCATGCAAAATATTTAGGTCTGTTTAGTAACCATTTCGTTTTTTGGTTTTGGTTTTTAAAATTAAACATATTTCCTCCTCATTTCCTGTAATGATATGCATCTTTTTAAGCACAATGGTTGAATTCTTAACCAAATTTAAAAAATAAAAACAAGTTTTTAAAACCTTTTTTTTTTTTTTTTTCAAAATTTAGCTTGGGTTTTTAAACCATTGGTAAAAAGTAGATAACAAATTAAGAAATTTGGAGGTGGAAGTGGTGTCTATAGGTTTAATTTATAAAAAAAAACACCAAAAACAAAATGGTTTACAAAATGGGACCTTAATTTTTTCAATTAAATTTATAAATTATTATAAGTGAATCAATTTAGAACCTCTATTAGAGTTATATTTGAAAATAGTCAATGCACAAATTCTCATACATTTGATTTGACAAAATTGACGATGATAATTTAAATGGAAAATTTTAAAATAAATCTTAATTGATAGTCTAAATTGATTCACTCAATAAAGTTTAAAGATTTAACTGATAAAATTACAAGTCTCATACGATGTTTATCCAAATAAAAGAATTTAAATTGATACAATAGTTTAAATTATATAAGCCTAAAATTTAAAATTTAAGTTGATACAACAATTAATTTAGAATCAACATGTAATTAAAAAGGGGAAAAGAAAATGTTAATAGAGATCTAGTTCAAAGAGGTTTTTGCATGGTCATGAAGTGATAAAAAAAGCAATGTTTGGTGATGAGGAAAGTTCAGATCCACAAAAGTTGAAGAGGTGGGCTTTTCCACCAACATGAGGCCCCACAAATTCAGACTCCCTATTCTTTTAAACACCCACTTACCCATTTCATAACACTTGTTTGTGTGTGTGCACCAAACCATCACTATCTTACAACTAAACTATGCCATCAACCAAATTAATACTAACATTTCTTTTTAGGTTTTTTTTTTTTCTTTAACCTATGATTCAAATTTTGAATTTGTAATGACATTTCTTCCGAATTTAAAAGCATTAAGTAGCATACTAGAAGCGTACTAATTATCCATATAATACCCGTAGCACATCATGAGAAAAGAGAGAGGAAGTGATTTAGCGTGTGAGAACATTATTGGATTGGGATTAGCTGAACACACGTGCAAAAGGAGGAGGAAGGTGAGAGAGGGAGAAAAATTTGTAGTGCGTGAGAGAACTATTATACGGACGACCTTAGTTTCACGCTCATTTAAATCACAAGAGGTAATATGGATAATTAAAATGCTCTTAATGCGTTATGAGTTGTGAAAGGTCATACTTCATTATTATGAAAATTTGGGACAAACGACACTACGAGCACGACATTAAGGTCGTTCATACGAGAAATCTATTCTTTTAGTTCAACAATAACCAATCACTAGAATGAGAGATTTGAAATTCTGATCTTTTGGTTAATGACATATGTCTTGATGAATTACCTTGCCAATTATCTATATTTATCGTATTTGTTTTATCCCCTCAATGTATATAAAAGGGGCCATAAGTTGAATGAATAATATTAAGAAAATCACATTCATTTGTCAAATAATATATGCCTCAATGTGTTTTCTATATGGTTTGAAAAGGTTGACATAAATTGTTCAACTTGCACTGATGCAAACATGTGGTAAGTCCAACATAATTTTCAAGCTAAAGGTTGTTCTTAATACCATTACCACCTCAATATTAACTAATCCTACTTTATATAATGAGGCTTCAAAGTTTCTTTAATGGAGATCTTCCACGTAAGGAATTTAATGGTCTTCAAGAACAGGTAAATATGGTATGTACTTCCTCAATTACCCTCAATGAAGGTTGTCCGTTGCAAATACATTTTTTAAACTATATATCATATTGATGATTCTATTGCTCGATACAACACCCGATTTAAGTTGTCAAAGATAATTACCAAATTGAAGGTTTTGATTATGATAAGAGACCTTTTGCCTCATTGTCAGTGTTATTACTAGGTCGAAGGTTTTACTTCTTAAGATTTAGAGACTAAGGTCACGCTTACCCTCCCTAGTGAAATGTGATCTAGCAATGATAATCTGAAAAGCAAGCCACAATTGATTACGTTTGTTGTTTTTTACTTGTTTTCCATAATCGTAATGAAGTGGAGAGGTCGGCCTCCAAATCTATAATCAAAACTCGCAATCTGATTGAGAAACAAAGGGTGCTCAATCTAATTATGTTTGAAAATCACATGGGATCAAATATCTTTACCGTTATAAATATTATTACTGTAACAATATGCTAATTATGAATCTATCACATTTACTATTACCGTTATCATGACAGTTACTGTTACCATTACGATAATGATAACAGTAACGATAATAGTAAATGTGACAGATTTGTAATTCTAAATAAACGCGATAAAAAACAATATGAATTATGTTTACGATTTAGGCCTATTATAATTGATCCATTAATGTAATCCCATTACAATTACACTAATTTTATTACAAATTGGTAGAGATGGCTTAAATGGAAACAATCATTAAAATTCAAAGCTAAATTTGTAACTTTAGCAATTATTAAAAATTCAAAGCTATATTTTGAAACTTCAACCATTATCTGAACAATAATTTGATTGATAAATGATTAAAAGAACATGTTTGGGAGAAGGATAAACTAACATGTTAAACTTTAGAGGAAAACAACAAGAGAAACAAACCACTGAAAAGATGGGAAGTGAATCAAATATTACACAACAAAGGCATGCAAAAGGGGGAAAATTCCATGGCACCCACCTTTTTTACAATTATTATTCGTTTCCTATGCTTCCCATGAAACTTAATCGGAGTGCTCAAATTCAATTCAATTTACACTTTATTTCGTTTCATAACAATTAAAAAAAAATTTTAAAAAATGTTCATTTGAGACAAATCCATATCTAACTCAATAGAAAAGAGGTCCTTATCATTTTAAAAGTAGATGGATATTGATCTTCCACCTCCCAATTATTCAACTCAAAAAGAAAAGAAAAAATGTTGGGTTATACTGTCTTGTGTAGGTCCAATTAATCAAGATTAATCCTGAGTTGGTGAAGAAATGGCTGAAGAAAGCTCTGTTTCTTTAGATAAAGCTAATTCTGTTTTTCTCTCTTATTCGATAAGCACGGTTAAATCCTCGATGTGTATATACTCGTTACTCGATGGATTTTTTCTTCTTTCCTCGATGAAACTCGATGAGTATTAATCTTTACTCGAAACAACTCGATGAGAGAAATTCTTGACTTGATACTACTCGATAAGAGAAATTCGTGACTCGATGCAATTCGATACTCTGAAAACATTGTGATTTGATTTCAAGGTCGTGTTTTCGTTGATTTGCAAAGAAACATATGAAGATTGAAAAAGAAGATAAAGAGAAGAAGAAACACACAGAGTTACATGGTTCGGCTAATAAGCCTATGTCTATGGGGAGATTCTCTTTCTTTCTCCCTTGAAGATTGCTTACAACAGTTGTTGTTTACAGAAAAATAGAAAATACGACAATTCTCTTCCGTTTTTTTTTTTTTCCTAATCAGTGGTATTTATAACACATATCATCTGACCGTTACAAGATAAAGTTTGTTATGTAAACTAAACTAGTTGAAATGGTATTTGAGTCACTGTTTTTACAAAAAGTGATCCACATTCGATCTTAAACAAAATAAAATGCACTAAATATAATTTTTAAAAAACTTTTTTAAAACTTGGTTTGATTTTCTAAAACATTGGTAAAACAAATAGATAACAAAACAAGAATATTAAATGTGTAAGAAATGTTTATAGACTTAATTTTTAAAAACAAAAAATAAAATGATTATGAAACCGTTTAAATAATTGAAAATTTTGAATTTACACATAACTATTTCTTTTAATGTGTTCTTAAATGTTGTTATAATTTCAAATTTGTAAAATTAAAAACATGCGAATTCAATTAGGCTTGAGATCAAATGGAAGAAGCCAACAAGAGTAAGAAAACACATGCATTTCTGAAAGAGAATATATAATTTCCAAAAGGTAACAAAAAGAATCTCTTGTTCAAAAGATTCACAAAAGCAATGGAAAAGTAATAAATAAAAGGCTCCATCTTTTCGATTCCTTTGGTCTTTGTTTTGAAGCTCTCTTTCATAACTCTTTCCCAAGATATACCCTATAAGGTTGTTTTTCAATAAGAAATCTAAAGTGTTTATATATATATATATATATATATAATACTCCAACTTTATTTTCTTTTGTTTAAAAATACTTTTATTATTTCAAAAGTTCCATAATTACTTATATACATTTATCAAGACAGAAGTAGAAATGTTGAACAATATGTAGTGATCTAAAACGTGTGGCGATTTAAATTTTCGTTTTAGGTTACAGTCATACAATTATAGGTTATAATTTCTTCCATTCAAAATTTTAATTTCTATTCCCGTAGTAAATTTGAAATACTTATGAATGGTTTGGTTAGAGTTCTATTACAATATTTTAAAGAATAAAGGTGTTTTTTCATTAAGGGTGAAAGTCGGTTCAACTTTGTTGGTTTTAGAATTAACCAACTATGGAACCAAACCGTTTATAAAAAACGGTTATGTCTAATAAAGAATTTATTGGTTTTTATTTTTTTCTAATGGTTCCAAGCCTATGTCTAATAAAGAATGGTTATGTCTAATGGATCCAAGCTTACGTCTAATAAAGAACAAAATCAACTGATCGGCTTTTATTTTTTCTCTCGGTTTTGGTCTTTTTTCATTTTTCTTCCTAATTTTTTTCCGCTTGTTTTGAATTAGTCATTTTTGCTATTTTTAAATTAGAGTTGAGGCTATTATTTATATATATATATATTGAAATTTGACATTTGTATTTTTTTTTCTTGGTATTTTTCTAGATAACAAATATATATATACACTACAAGAATTAAAATACTAAAGGATATCTAAGGTTAGTGTTTATTTTTAAAGGTATATTGGTTCAATTTAGTTTCGATTGGTTTTTTCGATTAAAAAAAATATCCAAACTATTAACTTTTATACTAAAAAATCAAACAAAACCAATTAATCGGTTTGGTTTTTCTATTTTTTTTACTCTACTTTTTATAATGTAACCAATATGTATAAATATATATAAGAAACTTTTGTAGTTCTTGGGTAGCAATCTAGTTCATACCAAATCAAGGTACTTGAAGATCTGTCCCATCCCACAAACAGTAAAATCTAAGTCTTATCAACCAATATATTGATGCTACTTAAGCTAAAAAAAAAAAGCTATCAAAAACCAAACAAAGGGAGCAAAGATCAAAGTTAAATATTCTTGTTTTTTTCCCTCTCAAATCTCTATTCCATGTCCACTTTTCCAAAATATTTCCCAACATAGGGAAAAAAAAAAAAAAAAAAAGGCCAAAAAAGTGACAATGAATTAATAAACAGTGTTGTAAGTTTGAAAGTTCAAGAGAGTAAAGGTTTCTCAAGATCAAAGTCATCACTTTGATAGCCACTTCCATCACAATAATCTTCTTTTCCTTTTGCCCAAAGCACAAAGTAGAGCCCACAGAACATCAAGAACATACCAGCAAGGCTGCACCCACAACAATATCAAAACCCCACTTTTTTTTCTTTTCTTTCTTTTAACGATCAAACTCATAAGATGATTTCTATTACTCCTTTGACTCAGTTAAATATTAAATCTTAGGTAGGTGACAACAATAGATTGAATAATATCAAGTTTTACACGAGTTTTACTTTGATTGATGCAAAAAACCGCCACAGAAAGACCTTGCCGAAACTTACCAATATTAACATGAAAAATTTAACCCTGATTGTCATTTTTCTTTGAATTCTTATGGAAGTCCTTCAAAATAGAATCTTGTCGATTTTGAACGAAAACTTACTATAAAGTTAAAAGAATACTTATCTAAATGATTGAGAGTGCAATTAGATGAAATTGATAGAATGAGAAAATGATGAGTAGAAGAGTTGTTGTCCAATGTACCTTCCAATAGAAATGGTGTCTCCTAATGAGAAGACAGAGAGAATGACAGAGATAACTGTTCCAATAGGACTGAAAATTGACACCAAAACTGGCCCTCTCTTCTTCATTGCCCATCCATTGAAGCTCAAGCTTATGCCACTCACTGTTCCTCCCTATATGTAATTCATCCATCCCATCACTTTTCAATTTCTTCTTTATTAATTCTCATAAAAGGATTCTCGAAAGCAGAGTTATATTTCATATTTTAAATATACATTTAATAGTAAATTTAGATAAATTAGACTTGAATCCAAACAATTGTATGAAATATGTTTGATAAGATATTCCTATATAAATTATAAAAGTAGTTGTAGTTATTCACTAAATATCAAGTTGAATATAAACTATTATTAATTCATTTATCAACATTTTTTTTAGAATTTTTGTATATTTATTATTTTTTATATAATTTAAAATATATTACATAATACTCTATTTAATCTAAAACAATTTCATATTTAATACTATTTTTATCCTTTTTTTTAATATCATACTAATCAAATATAATGAAATAGTAAAAAAGTTATTTACATAATTTCAGTTTTTTGAATCACAAAACCCAAAAACAGTTTTTAAAAACAAAATCCAAGTTATGTAACAAACACATTTTGTTAAACTTCAGTAAATTTGAAAACATGAAACAAAGTCTAGATTGTCTAACATATAAGTTTTTAATGTCCAACTTTTTAAGTTTTTATCTAATAAGTCTCTAAATTTTAATTTTGTGGCAGAATAGGTTTTGAACTTTAAAAATGTCTACCAAATTCCTTAACTTTGTCCAAAACCAAGGTTGAAAGTTCAATGATCTATTAGATACTTTTAAACTAATAAAAAAATTAATCAGACAGAATAAATTTGAAAGTTAAGAGACTAAACTTATAATTTAAATTGAACGGAAAGTAATGTCCACACTAAAAGAAGCGAAAAATATTTTCAAAGATGGTTTAGGTAATTAAAACTTACCAAAAGAGAATAGGAAAGTAAATCCTTAATGTTGAGAATTGACCAATCTGTTTGTAAGTTGTGATTTTGGAGTAGCAATACAGCTGCAGTGGTGAACACTCCAATAAAGGATGTTATAGCACTCAATGACATTGGAGCTGGTAATTCACTTAGGACTGTTGCCTATTCATCAAATAATTTAACAAATAGCCAATGATCAAATATACACAACTACTTTACGATTGTTCGTTTTCGTTTCCTGTTTTTCGTACATATAAAAAAATAGAAGTATTTGGTAATGATTTTTTTTTGTTATTGTTGCTTAATTTTTAAAATTGTATAGAAATTTTAGACTCAACAAAAATCAAGACCTCATTTGACCAACCATTTTGTGTTTGGTTTCCTATTTTTAAAAATAAGCTTACCAAAACCATTTTTAAACACACAAAAAAAAAAAAAAAAAAAAAGAAGTTTGAGAGTTTTTCTAAGATTCAAATGTGTTTTGTTTCCATTTCATTTTAGTTTTTCTAAATTGTATTTTTAATAAATCTCAAATTTATTCATGTATTTTAAATAAATATAAAACTTTATCTTTTAAAGTTAATTTTCATCAAAATTGATTAAATAATTATTATAATTTCATGCACAAAAAGACAACATATATTTTCAAAATATATAAAGGGAATTCTAATACACATATATATCTTTTTCATTTTGAAAAAAAAAAAAAAATCAACAACAATAACACTAACTAAATTCAAATTTATTGAAAGTATAAATACTAAATTTGGACAACTAACTCAATATTTTTTCTTTTACCACTTTTTATCACTACGATGCATGATAAATATCTAAAAATAAATATAACATATGCTGATTTTAAGTTTTGAAAACTTATTTTCATGTAAACATTTTTTATATTTTTAAATTAAAATTTTATAGAATGAGAAACCAGAAATGATTAACTATTAATCATGTTTCAGTAGAAACGAAAAAGGGCCAAAAACAAGAAATAAACCATTAATATGGAAAAATAATTAAAAAAAACATGAAAATAGAAACGAAAAGGGCAATAATTAGAGATAAAAACTGTCACGTGAGAATTTTTTTATTGGACAATTGGACTGCACAAAGATAAATAAAATACAGTACCCAAATATTTTTCAAAAGAAAAGGTTACGAAATGAGTCGTAATTAAAATCTTATTTTTGAGAGGTGAATTTTTACCTTCAAGACAACATCGCTTGATAATATGAAGACAGCCAGCATTAAGTACAAACAACCAACAATCTTTTCCTTATTGAAGAAAACAATGGTAGGTGGAGATGTTATTATTTGCTCTTTTGCTGGTATTGTAATGGTGCTTTGCATTATGCTCATTGTTAGAGCACCAACTACACAAAGCAATGTCCCTAAAATCTTTACTTTGCTGTATACACAACTAAGTTTCACTCTCTCTAATCTGCAATATTCCAAATAAATAAATAAATATATATATATATCAATTCAACAAATCGTACGTCTCAGCTAATCGTTCAATTAACTTAAAAGTTTATCTGTTATAGCTGAATAGGTAGAGGAAATAACATATTCTAGGATTTGACTACAGAACCTCAATTATCAATTAACCCAAAAACTTAAATAGATGGACGAGAGCATGAGAAAAAATGGATACTAATTTGAGAAGAAATGACGGTACGAGGGATTGAACATAAATACAATACCTCCATATCTGATACTATATTAAAACCCGATTTAAGATTGTGTTTGGATGCAAAGAAAATAATTATGAAAGAATTTTTACTGTCTGAGTTGTTTGGTAAAACAAATTATTTATCAATCATCACTTAAAAAAAAGCTCATAGATAACAACTTTTAGATTCATATTCATATTTCTTAATTAAAATATTTCACCTTATTCTCTAAGGTTTATACAAATCTCAAGTTTTATCCTCCCATATTTATGTTTTTTTTTCATATCTATTCTTTGATTAATTCATTTATTTATAAAAAATTGTTTTCTTAGACCTTTAGCAAATAATTCAGATTAAAGAAAATTAGATGGGATTTATATCATATTTTTTTAAGCAATTATTATAATGAATTATAAATTAATTGAAATAATAAACCTATTTTGGTCCGTATATCTAAATGAAACAAATTTAGTATTAATTTACCAAATGTCACAATTAGTTTTTTCTCTCTAATTTAAAATTGAAATTTATACTATTTTACTTCATTCCATCGTTGGTTTTTAAAAGCTACGAAAACTCAAATGATGATAAACTCAAAAATTTAAAGTCATATAGTAAATTTAATCATATCAATATTTTATCAATTCTATTACGTCGTTAGGATATTGAAAAAGCAAAGAATTTTCGATACCTACAACACCAGGCAATAATAAAGATGAGACCAGGAGCAAGGTTTGGCATGGCAGTAGCCATGGCTGGAGAAGTCAGCTTTATCCCTTCTAATAGCAGAGTTTGGAACAAAGTTACTCTACAAAAATAATTAAATAAAAAAAAAAGTTATATGGTATTAAATTTTTATTGACATGTCGATATTTTTATATTTTTGTGAGTTCGACATCGATATTTCTATTATAATGTAAAAAAAATTCTTGAAAGATGAAAAAATAAGCAACAAAATATTATTATTGTAAATATAATATAAATTAAAAAAACATTTTAATTTGTTTAAAAATACGTAGAATATTTATCTACTAACTTAAACCTTTTAATTTTTTTTTTTTAATTAAGATTATAAACACATCCATGATTGCTTTGTTTTTGCTATTTACCTATTATAGGTATTTTCAAAATTAAAACAATTAAGTCTTGTTATATAATGATTTTGTTTTTAAATTTACGGTATTTGAAATTTATGATTATTTTCTTCTCATTTTCTAATCGTGGTTTTTCTTTGTTAAAGAAATATTTGAAATATTCCTAGTCAAATTTTAAAACTGTTTTTTCATTTTTTAAAATTTGGTTTGGTTTTTAAAAACATTAGTAGAAAGTGGAAACTTTTTTTTAAAAAAAATTGTTATTGAAATTTGGAATTCAAATGTTTAATTAGGAAAGATAAAAACTATAATAAAAAAGTGATAAAAAAAAATAAACACAATTCTAACAATAAAAAAACCTTATAGTTAACGAACGAGGTTTAAATATTTGTGCGTACCCGCCAAAGGAGAGGAGAACAAGTTGAAGTAGCAACTTGAAACTCAATTTCTTGGGCCATTTGCTCCTGTATATTTCCACATCATTCATCAAATTTCAATGAAAATTGTATTTATTTAAACTCTAAACTTTCATAAATATATCAATTTTAATGAAATACTCTTCATTATATTCTATTAGATAAACATCATGTAGGCTTATAATTTTATCAAGTAAACCTCTAAGCATTTACAAGCAAATCAATTTGGACTCTCATGATCGTCTATTTTGTTTATGCAGATTTTGAAAAAGTCTATACAAATGTATGCACTATTCACTAATGATTTTTAAGACAATTTTAATAAATGATCTAGAATCATTTAACATTGAAAATTTTAATGGAAACAATTATAAGTACATATTTGAAAGCGATTTAAAAATCACTTCAAAGCACACATTTTAATCAAAATCAATTCAATGTTTCATTTTATACTTTTAAATACTTTGTCGTACCACTAAAATGAATTTTAAATGATTAAAAGCATTTTTGGTGATTTTGAAGATGACAAAAGTGATTTGGAAAAATTGCAAAAATCACTCATGAAATATGTGATAGTTACAATTACACCCTCATACTTTCAATTGTAAAGATTGAATCCTCAAATTGACAACAGTTGTAGATATTGGACCCCCAAATAATAAAACTTGAATCCTCAAACTTATACAATTTTTTAATTTATACAATTATGTAAGTTTGATGGTTCAATTTTAACACTTGTATAAGCTTGAGAGGCTCAACTTTTACAATTGAAAGTTTGAATATATGATTGCAATTACCACCGTATTTTAGGAGTGATTTTTGTAATTTACGGACCAATTATCCATTTTAGAATCACCCTCAAGCTACAAGTCTCATACCCTAAAAGAATGTGAGATACAATTTGAAAGTTCAAAATCTAAATCCATACAAATTAATAAATAAAGGTTAAAATTCCATTTAGGTCCCCATACTTAAAAACTTATTTGATTTTTGTCTTTATACTCCGAAGTGTCCAATTTTAGTCCTCGTACTTTCAATAAATTTTAAATTTAGTCCCTTAAAGTTAATTTTGATCGAAATTGATTAAATAATAATTAACTTTCATGCAAGAAAATAAAATATGTGCATATATTTTGAAAATTTATCTTAAAATGTTATAGATAACAAAAAAAAAAAATTAAAATTAACAATAAAGTAGCATTGGAGACTAAATTTAAAATTTATTGAAAATGTGGTGACTAAGCAATTGAAAGTATAAGTATTAAAATTAAACGAACTTTAAATATAGAGACAAAATGGTATTTCAACAATAAATAAACAAACAAATAAATATAGGTTTAAATCCTATTTTGGTCCCTAAACTTTGATTTTGTTCTATTTTGTCCCTAAATTTTTAAAAACGTCTGTTTTAGTTCCCAAACTTTTAAAAATAGTTTATTTTGGTCTTATTGTTAATATTATGTTAATGAAATCTATTTAGGGATGAAACTTCATCGGGCATGGATTGAGCAAGATGAAAGTGAAGTAAAATATCGACAACCAACATGTCAAAATAATGAATAACAAAAATCTTGGATGCAAAATGACTTTGAGATCTTCCATAGAAAATCATTTTACTACCAAATTCAAAATTGAAACCCTAGATTTTTTAGCATGATTAACTTATTTGGCCATCTAATCATTAAAAAAATATAAATTATCATGTTTAAGAGTTAACAGAATCTTAATATTGGATACCAAAGTAAACGCATTTTAAAAATTCAAACAATAGAATGAATATTTTTTAAAGTTTAAATTTCAAAATAAAATAAGATTTAAATTTAGGAACAAAATAAGATTTAAATATTAAAGCATAAATATTATAAGCGTTGAAGAAAGAGAGAGAGGAAGACCTTTCAAAATAAAGAGCGAGAGGAGAGAGAAACAGAGAAGTTGCAGAGGCAAAACAAATAACGACGGTGAGCGGATTAAGCCCTAACGACATCAAATAACTCAACAACACCGAATTTCCGGCGTAAACGAACTGCACCGCCATCAATCCTCCGATCACCGCCGCATCTTCCATTCCTCCGGTCATTATTACTTCCAATCTTTCTCACAAATCGATTCTCCCTTTTCTCTACGAACAACCTACCCTTCCTTCTCTTTTCTCTTCTAATTTCTCCGACCACATTTCCGTTAATTCAATCTGCATTCTGTTCTTACCCAACGATTTCGCCCCACCGCCGCCGACGCACTTTAACGACTCCGATTCCCGTCGTCCGTCGTACTCCGGAAGAGGAAAAAAAAATAAAAAAAGGTAAAAATGAATATTCCAGATTTAGCCTCTGTTCTTGGTTTTCTGTCTATTTATATATATCTGAGTGCTGAAAACCGAAATTAAACCCTAAAATGTTTCTCCATCTCTAATTTAACTTGGATTTTTTCGGATGCTATATTTTCTCTCTAATCCTTTTCGTTGATTATATTTAGCAAACTATCTTTTTTTTTTCATAATTATATGTTCTGTCATTGGGAAAATCCTTTGACTTATCAATTTTACTACATTTAATCCACCATTAAATTAGTCTAATTATTTTATCTTTATTTACACTCTTATTCATTTTTCCGGTGTACTATAACAAACGAGGGAAGTAGATAGCTTTTGACCTTTCTTTTCTTGTTTGTTTGATTGTTTTTCTCGTACTTCTCGCCATAATCAAGATTATGGTATTAAATTTTTATCGAGATTTGTTCGCACGAGATTTCAAGAGAAATTTATTTCGTGGACTTTCAAAATAAACTATAAACTTTAAGCTAATTGATCTTCTTGGATTTGTTGATCTTCTTGGTGATCGGCTTGATTTGTTGATCTTCTTGGTGATCGGCCTTTGGGTTTGTACCTTTGGGCTTGTGATCTTCTTGTTAATCTTATTTTACTTGTTGGTCAACTTCAAGAGCCAAGGAGACTTCTGATTGTAAAGAATTCTATATAGAATTGCTAACCCTCACAAATGAAGAGTTCTCTGCTTGACTTCATAGGCTTGGACTTGGTCGGTCCATGGGTCTGACTAATTGGATTTGGGCCTTGTTTGACATTTTGATCAAATTAAGCCTATTTATGGGCTAAATTGGACTTTTAGCCTAAAAAATAATATCAAATTAGACCGAAGTAATTTTATTCAATCCAATGGTTACGAATTTGCGATTGGTCCAAAATTTCTCATTCAACAAATGCCCCTTTTCGGGATTTATGCACGTATATGGGTGGATGAATCTCGAAAAATGTAATTTGAAATCAAAGTATGATTTTGACTCTTTTAATTTGATGCATCATCATGATCAAAATATGAGAAGTTAGCTCAAAATTTTGATTTGAAATTTTGTTTGCTTGACACATTTTTCGCCAAATAAACAAAAAATGAATTTCAATCTCTGACTTTCTTGTTCCCAAGTAAACTCTAATTTGAATTAAAGTAGAATTTATTCTCCAATTTAATTGCAAATTGAATTTTGAGTAGTATCCCAAAGTTTAATAACTTTTCTTTTTAATTCGGAATAATCTCAATTCTTCATGCAAATTTGAAGTATAATTTTGACTTTGCCTTTCTCTTAGCTTCAATTTTGATTTGGAGTAGAATTTCGAGTTCGTCTTTCTCTTTACTTCAACCTTGATTTGGTGAAGCTCGGAATGCGCCTAGATTTTCATTTAAGGCAACACTTAAGTTATACAAAAGTTTCAACATTGGATAAAATTTTATTGGTACCCGAATAGTATTTTTGTCTCATTCCAATTTGGATTTGACATAATCTTTGAAATATGCCAAATTTTGTCTTCAGAAAATTTGATTTTGACTATAATTTGAATTCAAATTCAATAATTTGGTTCGCATCCAACTCTCACCAATGTAAAATTTGAAATATACTAAAATTTTGATTTAACTTGAATCTTGATAAAATTTGACCATTTCAAGTAAAATTTAGGTATTCAGATTATTGTTTGTTGTATCCTTTAACTTAGTCAAATATAATTTTCAACCAATTTTGTTAACTACCCCAAATAATTGAAAGAATCTTAATTGAATTTGAGATAAATCTTCCAACCGTTGTGATTTCTTTTATATATATTTCTTTAAACATAACCACCTCCTCATCTATAAATAGAGGTAAGTCTTCAGAGAGATCATATCCAATGGAAAAGTTTCTGATTCGATGAATTTGTATGGTTGTAGAATTTCTGTTAGATCCATTCGATGGTGAATTGATGGAAGCACCTGAACTTTTTATGAGAGCTTTTCCTCATTTGGATTTCTATTTTCATTGAGAATTTTCTTCTACTGTCCTCTTTAATTGATTTGTTTTCCTTACTTCTGGTTGCTTTCCATGACAAAAGATCTTCAATTTGATGAGGCAAGTTGAGTCAATGGATGAAACTACCGGTAGTTAAAAGAAAAAAAAATTCCTTTTTTTTCTTCTTCTCTTTTACTTCTTTTTTCCTTTTTTTTTCATTCCTTTTTGTTTTTTTTTTGTTTTCTTTTTTTTTTCCTTCTTTTATTTTATTTTATTTTTTAAAAGAAAATTTCGTATTTTTTCCTTTTTTCTTCTTTTTTCTTTTTTTACTTCCCCTCCTTTTTTTTTTTTTTTTTTGCGTTGGTTTACTAACTTGTCCCCTTACTCTTTTGTAGGAACTAAAACAACTCAAGGAAGTACTCAAGGGAGTATGGTCTATCTACTGTATGCATGTTCGTACTTCCTGATCGTCATGGGAGAGTCCTTGCAAGGCTTACAACTCTCCCATGCTTTTACCCTAGGGAGGATCCCGATAAGGTCTACCTTTTAACACCGTTCGCATATCCTGATCGTCATGGGAGGGGCCTCGTAAGGCTTATAGCTCTCCCAGCTTTCACCCTCAGGAAGATCCTGATAAGGTCTACCTTATAGCACCGTTTGCATATCCTGATCGTCAAGGGAGGGGCACTGCAAGGCTTATAACTCTCCCATGCTTTTACCCTAGGGAGGATTTCGATAAGGTCTACCTTGTAGCACCGTTCGCATATCCTGATCGTCATGGGAGAGCCCCGCAAGGCTTATAACTCTCCCATGCTTTCACCCTAGGGAGGATCCCGATAAAGTCTACCTTGTAGCACCGCTCGCATATCCTGATCGTCATGGGAGGGGCCCTGCAAGACTTACAATTCTCTCATGCTTTCACCCTAGGGAGGATCCCGATAAGGTCTACCTTGTAGCACCGTTTGCATATCCTGATCGACATGAGAGGGGCCCTGCAAGGCTTACAACTCTCCCATGCTTTCACTCTAGGGAGGATCCCAATAAGGTCTATCTTATTATGTTACTCCTTGATCAAAATTTGAAGATAAGGGAAATATGCCATCGAGTATTAAAGATGAGGCGGATATGCCATCAAACTTTGAAGATGAGAAGAATATGCCATCAATCTTTTGAGTAGAGTCAGGTTGGCTAGAGTCGATCTCGCGTACAAAGCGGAGCCGGATGGACCAGAGTTGTCCTCGCATATGAGGTGGAGCCGGATGGACCAGAGTTGTCCTCGCATATGAGGTAGAACTAGGCAAACCAAACTTAATCTTGCATATGAGATGGAACCACACTCACATTTTTGGAGAAGAAGCGAAGCTACACCAACATTTTGGAGAAGGGGTGAAGTTGTAACAATATTTTGGAGAGAAAACGAAGCCGCACTTGAATTTTGGAGATGAAGCGAAGCTGTACTTGAATTATGATGTTGAAGCAAAGCCGCTCCTTGACTTGCGAAGGTGAAGTGAAGCCGCGCCTTGACTTGAGAAGGTGAAGCGAAGCCGCGCCTTGACTTGTGAAGGTGAAGTGAAGCCGCATCTTGACTTGTGAAGTGGACCACGCCAGACTTTGGAGGTGAAGTGGGCCATACCAGACTTTGGAGATGAAGTGAGCCATGCTAGACTTTAGAGATGAAGTGAGCCATGCTAGACTTTGGAGATGAAGTGAGCCATGCTAGACTTTGGAGATGAAGCGAGCCACACCAGACTTTGGAGATGAAGCGAGCCACGCCAGACTTTGGAGATGAAGTGAAGCTGCATCATGATTTTGTAGACCGAGTCATTGAAGATGGAGTCGAGCCATGCACATCGACCATGAACTTGAAGATCAAACAGAGCTATGCACACCAACCTTTGAGCTTGAAGACGGAGCGGAGCCATGCACGACAATCTTGAACTTGAAGATGAAACAACTTCGATGGAGATTCTGAACTTTCGATGGAAAAGCATCGACGAGACCTTCACGTTTGACAAAGCATCGGAAAATCCTCCACATTTTAGCTTGACGAAGTATCGGTGAATCCTCTGCACTTGAGCTTTGAAGAATTGGTGAATCCTCCGCATTTGAGCTTGAAGCATCGGCGAATCCTCTGCACTTGAGTTTGACGAAGCATCGATGAATCTTCACGTTGAGCTCTACTTTGCGACTTTGAGCGTGAAGATGGCATTGCAAAACCTCCAGACTTGAGCATGAAGATGAAGCATCGATGAAGCCTTTGAACTTGAAGATTAAAGAGTATCGACGAAGCCTCTGAACTTGAAGATGGAAGAATATCTAAGTTTGATTTTAAAGAGGAAGTGAAGTGCATTCCAAGTGTGTGTCTTTTATTTACCGTGCTGGTTCCTTACGAGGGATTAATATCTTCAATCCATTGTGTTGCCCCCAATAGGGATGAACATCTTCAATCTGAAGTGTCATTCTTTAATGGGGATGATCAACATCAATCTTGTAGTGTCATACTTAGGTGGTTGTGGTACATTTTCTGATGGATTAAACTTAAATTTCTTTAAGTTTCCTTCGTGCCTTTAAAGAAAGGGATTAAATCATGACGTAGTTCAAGTTTTTTTTTTAACTGGACTGAACTTGAAGTTTCTTTCAAGCTGCCTACATACCCTTCTTAATGATAAGAATCAAGTCATAATGTAGTTCAAAAAGATATTTTTTTTTTTTTATGCGCGACTGAACTTAAATTTCTCTAAGTTGCTTACGTACCCTTTATAATGACAGTGATCAAGTCGTAACGTAGATCGTAAAGAATTTTTTTTGTTGGGCCATTCACATTTAAGCTCATGCGGGCCAGGAGTATCATGCAGTTTAGGCTCTTGCAATGAGGAGCTTCTTCATTTAAACTTCAGAAGCTCTTATTTCATCATGGTTTTGATCATCCTCTTCATTTGTAGGATTCATCGATATGATGAGTTTTGGCTTTACTATCAAGGAACCTTCTGTACTTATGTCAACAGAAAATTTCCTCTTCATGAGTGAAGGGACACGACTGTGAATCTTTTCGTCGTTGTTTTCTTCATGGAATGACGTTAGCTTCAAGATTTTCATCCTTCTTTTACGTTGAATGCTCTTTGTCTTGAGACGATCAAAAGAAGATGTTGAAGGTTGATCTTTCTTTGATGTGGATATACTTAGCCTTTTAAAGGTTGAAGTTCGAGCAAAAGTAGTCGTTGGACATTGGTCTTCTTCTCCTACTGTGGCCATACTCAATCTTTAAAAGACTGAAGATCGAGCACTTGAAGGTTTAATAAGATCGAAGACAGAAGTTCTTTGCTTCATTTCTTCTAAGTCATTGACTTCTTCAGCAGTCACATGATTGTTATCGACTTCCACTATGTCGACAGTGTGACATGCAATAACTTCTGATACTTTCTCTTGATGATTATTGAGAAAGCTTCTTGGGAGAAATTCTACCGAAGTTGCCGGCCGTCGGAATTGAGGGAAGTCCTTGTCTTCTTTCTTAGCAGGCTTAGGCTTCTGTGTCATCTTTTTGTCTTTCTTTTTATGAGTCTTGTTTCTTCTTCTATAGCTTTGATAGGAACGCGACTCTTTTTGGGTGGAGTTTAGTTGTCTTCTCTTTTAATGAGTCATTACTATCCACCCTTCGTTTTCATCTTCAACAAGCTCATCTTTCTTTTCGAAATTTGTTATTTGAATCTCTTGTTGGAACCGAACAACTATAGGCTCGAATTCTCCAAACTGAATCGGGCTTTGTCTTTGAGCATGGGACACAGACAGTATTGGAACATTTGAAATCGTCACTACTGTAGCGTGATTTGTCTGAGCTACCTCACCCAAATCTAGCTCAATCTTTTTTTCATGAGCCAACTTCATAATTTGTTCCTTCAGCACGAAGTACCTTTCAACTAGGTGACTATTGACCCGATGATACTTGCAGTAGTTGGGATTATCTATTTTTCCTTCTTGTTCCGGCCGCTTGCATTCCGATAGTTGAATAAGTTGCTTCTCTAATAGTTGCTCCAACATATCTACTACATCAGAGTCAAGAAATGGATAAACCTTCTCTTGTCTTTCTTTAAGAGTTGGACGACGCTTCTCGCCCTCATTGTGCCTTCTTTCAAATTTTATTTGTTTTCCTTTGGAGGAAAATTCCAGCGGGGTCACATAACGACCATAGATTCTTTTGTGGGACTATCCACGATCTTTTCAGTGCCCTTGGCATCATTTTTATATTTTCTCCCTTCAGAGACTAGGAAATCTTTAGTTCCCCTGTTGGTGATGCTCAGCTTCATATCATGAGCGTGTGTTTCCAGCTCCTCAAACGTACGAGGTTTTATCCCTTGTAGGATGTAGAGAAGCCCTCAGTGCATGCCTTGAGTGCACATCTCCACTGCAGATAATTCAGTGAGTCTATCTTTGCAATCCAGACTTAAAGCTCTCCATCGGTTGACGTAATCGGTGACTGTCTCTCCCTTCCATTGTTTGCTATTCGTCAGCTCCATCATGCTAACAGTGCGCCTTGTACTGTAGAAGCGGTTTAGGAACTCCCTTTCTAGTTGTTCCCAACTGTCAATCACTTCTGGCTCCAAATCAGTATACCAATCGAAAACATTTCCTTTCAAAGTACGAACGAACTGCTTGACTAACTGGTCTTCTCTGGTTTCTGTATTTTCGTAGGTTTCAATAAAGTGTGCAACATATTGTTTTGGATTGCCCTTTCCATCGAACTGCTGGAACATTGGAGGTTGATACCCAGCTGGCATTCTCAGGTTGTCGATTCTCTTGGTGTATGGCTTGGATTACATAAAGGAAGTTTGCAACGATCCTCCGTACTGTGCTCTTATGGAGTTTGTGATCATATCCTGGAGCTGTTGAACTGACAAAGAGACTACAGAGGGTAGATTGTGGTGGCTGACTTTCCTGCAAGACAATCTTTCTTTTGTCATTGGCTTTTGTAGTTGGAGATTGACTTGACTCAGTAGTATCTCGAGCCTGTATCCGATCTCTTAAAGCAGTGATTTCATGATCTCGCTCCTCTACAACCTTTATTAGGAGATATCTTTATCTCTATCTCTGCCATGGTCGACTCAGGCGTTACGTCAGTCATCATGACAGACACTACTCAAAATGTGGTTTTTTTTCTTTAATAGATCAGTAGTATAAGCATAATTTTCAAACAAGGGATTTTCTCTAATAACAATCCCACCTTTAGTAGACTCCATTAGTTTTTCTATGATGACAGAGCTTATGTAAGTATCGCTTGTGATGGTAGCTTTGGATACAACTTTCTTTGGTGCCATTTGTAGGTTTATGGACTTGGATGACGAGAGAGAGATGACAGGTAGAGATGTCCCACTGGGCGTGCCAATTTGTTTGCACGAGATTTCAAACAAAATTTATTTCATGGAACTTGAACTTTGTATTTGTATTAATTTTGTGGAAAGTGAGTACAGTCTCTAATACACAGTATTTTGATGCTTTCAAAATAAGCTATAAACTTTAAGCTAGTTGATCTTCTTGAACGATCGGTCTTTGGGCTTGTTGATCTTCATGAGTGATCGGCCTTTGGGTTTGTTGATCTTCTTGGGTGATCGGCCTTTGGGCTTGTTGATCTTCTTGGGTGATTGGCCTTTGGGTTTGTTGATCTTCTTGGATGATTGGCCTTTGGGCTGGTTGATCTTCTTGAACGATCGGCCTTTGGGTTTGATAATCTTCTTGAACGATCGTTCTTTAGGCTTGTTGATCTTCTTTGAGGACTTAGTGTTCGCACGAGGCTTCCAGAGAAATTTGTTTCGTGGAGTTGAACTTGAGTTAGTGTTGATGTTGAGGTTTATTTGATGCGATGTGGTTCGATCTCTAGTACTTGATCCTTTGATTCTCTCTCGGTTGGATGAATGTGCTTGACTTGAAGAAGAAAAAAACCAAACGTTCTTGAAGTAGAAGTCTTGGAAGAGTCTTTGTGTCTTCAAGGGTCTTCTGTCTTCTAAGTGTGCAGCTTTAGGAGTCTTGGGAGTCTTCTGCTTGTTGATGAATTCTTTTTGGACTCTCTAAATATAGAATTGCTTGTATCTTCAAAGGACTTCAGTCTTCAGAATGCTTGCATCTTCAAAGGACTTCAGTCTTCAGGATGCAGGATGCTTGTATCTTCGAAGGACTTCGGTCTTTAGGTGTGGTTAGTTTCAGGAGTCAAGGAGTCTTCTGATTGTAAAGAATTCTCTTTAAGCTCTCTGGAGTATAAAATTGCTAACCTTCATAAATGAGGAAAACTCTTCTATTTATAGAGTTCTCTGCTGGACTTCATGGGCTTGGGCTTAGTCGGTCCATGGGCCTTATTTGACATTTTGGTCAAATTAAGCCTATTTATGGGCTAAATTGGACTTTTAGCCCAAAAAATAATATCAAATTGGACCGAAGTAATTTTATTCAATCCAACGGTTACGAAGGAAACATGTGGCATCATCGGACTTCGCCAATTTATGTCTTCAATTTCAATTTAGGACAAATGTCAACTTCTAATTAGTCTCGAATTCAATTATTTGGAATTTCGTCATTAATTTAGTAAATGACGTGGAATTTGCGATCGGTCCAAAATTTCTCATTCAACAGTCACTAATGTAAATATAATATAAATAATAGATATATTAACTTGTTTACTTATAAAATATTATTTACTAATTTAAATTTATTTTTATAATTTTTTTCACAAATATCCATGAAAATTAACATTTTGTTGATATTTCTATTGAAATTTTTGTAAAATTAAGACATTGATATTTTCGTTGAAATCGATATTTTAAACCTTGATCAGAGTATTAATTTAGGTCTCTATGACATTTCTATCAATATTTTTCTAGTAAAAAAATAAAATTAAAAAAAAAACAATTCTTGAACTTTTATGAAAGTAACAATGTAGACTCTATACTTTACAAATTTGATACAAATTGTTAAATACTTAAATTGAAAGTACAAGAATTAAAATTGCAAAGTATAAGGCCTAAAATTACAAAGTGTAAGGGTCTAAAATTGAACTTTCAATAAAATTTGTTAGCCTTGTAATAATTTAGCTCATAAACTTTAATCGTTAACGATTTAGTCTCTAGATTTCTAAACGGATAATAATTTAGGTCTAAATTTGAATAAATTTCAATCTACTGAATCCAAAATGATATTGTAACTCATTTTAATAGAGTGCAAAATGTTTATTTATTAATAATAATAAAATATTTATTTATTAATTAAAGTAATTTTTGTGTCCCTAGACATAAATACTTTATCGATATATTTTTTTAATACTCTAGAAATTGAGACCTCAACATTTTGATAATATTGAATTTTTGCAATATAATTTATATATAAGATTTATAATGTTGATGTCGAAAAAAATATCAAATTTCAATTTTTTTTATAAACCCTCCTCGGAAATATCGACTAAATATCGTTATTTCTATAAAGAATTATAAAATAAAGAAATTAAGTTAATAAACTATTTTGATTGGACTCTTACCGGAGTCATTTGGAGGATTAAAGATAGGAGACTAATTAAAGGAGAAAATGGGCCGGCCCAATTTGGCTTTAGTGGGCTCCTTTGAACTTGCAATTGATTAGACTAACAAATCATCTTCCATCACTCGTTGTCATGATTATTTGAAATTTTATCACATCCACAAAATATTGCTTAACAATATCTTCTTTCTTTTGTGGATACTAAAAAAAAAACATTTCTAATTTTTGGTATATAATTTTATGTTATTAGATGGACCAAGAAATTGTCCATAAAAATTAATAACTATGTCAGTCCGCATTTATACATGTAATGTGGGATATAAGTCATTTTTTAAGTACAATAATTATAGAGACGAGAGATCAAACCTCCGACTTTACATAAGTGCATGTCAATTACTATTAAACTAAACTCACTTTAACAATATACGTCTATTTAGTTCCCTGCAAATTTCATGGTAAATATAAAATAGTTTATTGATAAAAATAAAAATAAGGTAGGTACAAAAAAAATTGAGATTAAAATAAGGTTATTTTTAGTACAATAATTCATGGGGATAAGACATCGAACTTCTAACTTTAAGAGAGAGTGCATGCCAATTGTTCACGATTTGAATTCACTTATAAGTTTATAACATGTTTTATTATATATTGCAAGCATTTAAATGTGAAATGAAATGTTGGGTAATTAAAAGAAGTCAACATTAAAATATCCTTCACCTTAATAGTAAAATTGAATTTATATGGCCTTAATAAATGTATTGGAAAAGAGTTTCACCCACAATATGGTTCAACTTTTACAAAGCCATTAGATAAATGATAAATATTTTTTAGAAAAGACAAAATTATTCGCAATAACATCAATATTTTTCTACTACTTTCTAAAAAGGATTATTTTTCAATAATTTTACATAATTGAACTGGGTCTTTAACTCCCAAAATTTGACCTTTCTCTTTTTTTGTTGGAATATTCATTCATTCTCTTGATTTGACTGGTTATTGATGGCTTTATTTTATTGTATATATTAAAAAGAAAGGTTCACTAATTTTAAAAAAATGGGAAAGGAAGAAGACCAGTTAGGTTTCTCACTTTCAAATCGCTATCTATGGATGACTAATCTACAAACTACAATGAAGGGCGGTCTCATCTTAGGAAGTTTAATTGGAGGATCAAAATTATAGAAAATTATAATTTTTTAAGATGCCTAAATATTTTGAGTATAATTTTGGGGAAAAAAAATCTTTTGGGTCTTTTAACTTCGACTCCCACTTTTATTTGGTTCTATTTGATCACTAAATTTTAAAATGTTATATTTTTACAATTTCAAATTTAGTTTTTGTTTGGTCTCTAAATTTCTAAATATTACATTTCTATCATTGACTTGAATTTGATTTTTATTATTTCCTCGATTTTAATATTTTAGATTTTTATTCTTGAGTTTTTGTGAATTTTCACTTTGAGTTTTGGCGTTGACTTTCAATTAGTTAATATAAAGAAATTAGAAAGTGTTTTTTTTAAATTAATTTTAATAGTGATGGAAAATCTATGAAAACGAATTAATTATAATTATTTAGGCCGCAGTTGTTTTGATTTTCCCATTTCTTACAATGATTTTGCATTTTTCTTAAATACGATGGTTATGAAGACAAGTTCATAAAAGTTGTTTTTTAGTTCTCAAAATTTGACTTCAAGTTTTAAATCATTTATAAAATGTAGATAACAAATAAATAAATTTGGAGCTAATAAATTTGGAGATGGAAGTAGTGTCTATAGATTTACTTTTAAAAAAAAAATCAAATTCTTACAAAATGAGATTAAATTATTGTGCATAAATTGATTGACCTTAACTCCTAATCAAGTAAGTATTTAGTAAAAATTTAAAGGTTAAAAGTGTAAATTTTAAAACTTTAAAGACTAAATGAAATAAAAACTCAAGACTCAAGGAAAAAAATGTAAAATTTTAAAACTTAGATGGGTACTAAATTCAAAATTTAGAGATAAAAATATACTATTTTAAAATTCATGGACTAAATAAAAAATAGACTCAAGATAGAAGGAGCAAATGAAAAATAGACCCAAAATTTAGGGACTAAAAAACTATAGTAATTTTTTCCCCTTAATTAGATTTTTATTTTATTTTTTACAAAGGTCTTGTAATTAATGTGTGGGTAGGGGAATCAAACCTCTAAGTCGAGGTCGATAGTATGACCACTATGCCAATTGAACTACGCTCTTGTTGGTCCCTTAATCAAATTTTAATTAACCAGTTCTGTTGACTTTAATAAATTATGCATGATATTCGTAACTATAAAATATTAATTGGGCTAAATTTTAAAAATTATTAATGCCAATTTCACTCTTAATTTTTTCATATAAATTTTATTTTTTTTAGTACCTATATAAGTTTTAATTGCAAACAGAAACTTTGAATGTGATTCATGTAGTCTATGTTATTAACACCCTTAATTAAATAATAATGTGACTTTAACATGAACATAAGGAAAGTTCGGTCTCATTTGATATTCATTTGATTTTTAATAATTAAGCTTATAATCGCTACTACTATTTATGGTTTATTTATTTTATTATCTATTTTAAAAAATCAACCCAAAATTTTAGAAAAAAATAGTTTTTGAAAACTTGGATTAATTTTTGAAATTTGACTTAGAAATAAAAAAGAATGAAAAACGTTGGTAAAAAAAAGTAATGGTAAGAAAAGAAGCCCAATTTAAAATTAAAAAAAAAAAACTTATTTAGTGAATCATAAGATATTTAACATTTTTTTTTTTAAAGATGGAGATTTAAAACTTCATCCTATATTTATTATACTGAAAAATGATGTCATAATATATGTATTAGACAAACATGAGTGAATTTGACGTAACATGACAATGAGTAGATGAGATAAGGAAATAAACTACTTAGAAAAATCAAGTCTTATCCAATTGTTTCTACATAAACAAAGACAATAAAAAAATTGTGATAACACATTAAATTAAATTATTTTAAAATGTGAAGAATCGAAAAGGTTAATTACAAATCTAGTCTCTAAACTTTGAGATTTATATTTATTTTATTTCTGAATTTTTAAAAATATTTAATAGATTATTGAAATTTCAATGTTGTGTCCAACTAGTTCCTAAATCTTCAAAACTATTTATACACTTCCAATATTATGCCTAATAACGAATCGAAAATTGACTTCGAGAGTCAAAAGACACGCTGCAAAGTCAAAACAAAAGAAAAATATTTTCAAAATGAAAGCCATCAAGATTGGAAGCTTTGATAATAGAAGATTGTATGGAATGAAATTTATATTTGTTGAGGATACACGTGAGTTACTATTTTCTTGGGTATAAAGTGATACCCAAATGTTGATTTAAATCCAAAAGCTAAGGTTAGGCATATTCTTTATTAAATCTCAATCAAAATGATACAATAAATAATGGTCTCATTGTCTTTGGCTTTAACTTGTTCTAATTAAATTTCTTTCTTCCCCATATTTTCCTTAGTATTTGGGCCTTTTTTCAGTTTGGCAGTTTCATTCTTTAAAAGTATATACTTTTAATTGGTCCACACACAAAACACATCTTTCATGAGACATTATTTTAAATTGGATAATTTTGTATTTATTTTAATATAATGTTTCTTTCCCCCTCTCTCTCTTTCTCATTTTCAATATTTTTTTTTTTTTTGTTGGCCATTTGATTTATCTGTTCTTCAAAACTTGATGTAAGTGTCTTTGACCTTGAATTTTCATCTTTTATTTTATATTTAATTTGATGGATAAATAAAATAAGGATGATGTGTGGTAATAAATACCTTAAATTTATACCTTTTATGTCCACATCTTTTAATGTAGAAATTTTATTGCACTTCTCAATAATATATACTCATCATATTTTATTTTGTAAGCTCTATACCATTTTTAAATACTTGTTTTATGAGAAACAATAAATTGAATTTAGGTATTATAAAAGCCATAAAATTATTCCATATTTGAGTTTATCCTTATTATTTATTAATGAGTATAATAATAGAAAAATTAGCTTCAATGCTCATTTTCCCTTCATTATCATTGAGCTGGTTTTTTTAACTTTCTTCTCTCCAATCATTATTGGAAATCCACATAGAAACTAAAACCTTTTTCTTTCATATTTTTCATAAGAATTATAATTAATCACACCATTGTGAAATATTGTCTATCATTAATTTCACACAAAGAGTATGATTTGTAAACACCAAACCATCTTCAGACATTTAAACCTAATTTTTTAAATATTAAAATACAAGTTACAAAAACAATATGAAGAAAAAAAAAATTCTATTTTTAGTATACATCTCTCATCCATTATTAATTTACTCTATAAACTTCGACTAACATAAAGAATCATGACAGTTTTATGAAGAAACCATATTCTATATCGACACCAATATTTGATCCTATCCTCGGCACATTTAAAATTGGTGTTAGGATAGGACCAAAAAAAACTTTTCCCCTCACTAAATCCGACACGATAGTAAATGACGTCGAGAAATCTCCATTCCTCCTTGGGAGAACCTCTTTCTCCCGACACTTGTGTTTGCATAGGGAATTAAAAAAAAACTCTTATAGTAATTGTTGTGGCGATTTTTAAGTGTGGTGGAATGTCTGTATTTGTAGTGTATATGTACATAAAGTTTGTATATGCAATTATAGAGTAAAAGAATGTTCCTTTTTCATTTCTTTTTTCGTGTAACTTTCTAATACATACACTTGTAACAAAATAAGCAGAAGAAAGGAAAAAGAAAAATCCTAAATCAGGAAAACAGAGACCAAACCAAAATCAACAAGTAGAAGACCAACAAGAAGAAGAAATTAGCATCATTTGAAGAAGATGATCCACTGTCAATAGATTTTTCAGATTCCAAGAAGGATTTCAATTTGAAATTAGGGTTTGTACCATACAAAACCTGAATTCCTTCAACATCATCAATCCTAAGATCAACTTTCTTCCCTCTCGGACTCAAACTCGGATACATCACAGATTCCTTCACTGTAGAATGAGCCAGTCCAAGAACATGCCCAATCTCATGCGTTACAACCGATTCCAAATCCACTGCCACTTTCGATTTCTCCTTCTCGAAATCCACCGCCCACCGCTCCGCCGCATCTAAGTGTAGCCTTCCGTTTTCCGGTGAAAACGCGTGCGCCAAAACGCCTAGTACTCCGTCGAACGCCTCTCCGTCACCGTGATCTCCGCGGAAGAATCCGATTCGGATATCTGACGATTCGTAATCGGAGGATTCAGTGAAGTTCAACGGAATCACAGCAGACCACCGCGAGAACGATCGTCGGATTACCTTGCGGATTTCTGATGGAGTTAGGTATTCGATTGTGTAATCAGGTGAGAGAGCGTAAGTTAGAGTTGAAGATCGAATCCATCTCGGTTGGCCGTTGAAGAAAGCGTAACGACGAGTTGAATGAATCGTTGTTGTTGTTGTTGTTGTGTTGTTGTTGATTTTAATTAGGTCACTCATTCCGCATCTCGGCGATATGATGCTTGCGATTGTTTCGGAATCGAGTTTTCCAGTGACAGATAAACCTAAGCGATTCTGATACAGAATCAACGCTGATAGGAATTGATCGTCGAAGAAATCGGAGAAGTTGTTTTGAGGAGGAATCGGAAGGTAACCGAATCGATTCAAATATTTCTTCAGTTCCGACATGCCGTTCACTTCAGTGCCTTTGCCGGCGTCGAGAAAACGAGCAAAGTTTCTCCACCCGTAGTTGTTATCGGCGTCGAGAGTGGTGAAGTCCGGCAAAGTTCTGGCGGGAAAAACAGGGGAGAAGAGAAAAACAGAGGAAAAAATGTAGAAGAAGAAGAGGGAATAACGGAAAAACGGCAACATGGCGATATTATTTGGCAGTTACCGGGACATGAGAAATCCAAAGGGGGAAATAAAAAGGTATTTATGAATTATAATAAACTGATGAATATTTGTTAATAATATATAGAGAATATGAAAAATCAATGGATAAATAAATAAATAAATAAATTTTGATTTTAAGAAATTAAAAGGAAGGAAAATTGGATTTGGAGAAGAGAAAAAACAGAGAAGGATGGATGAGGGAAAGTTAAGAAGATTCTGGCGTGCTTGCCTTTATATTGTAGATTCTGACTTTGCTATGTTGTTTTATTTTGGTTCATGTTTGGTAAACAAACTATTACTCTATTTTAATAATAATAATAATAATATTTTGTTTTTAATTTTTTTCCATATATAGATTAACTATTTTTTCCAATTTAAAATAATACTTTGATTTTTTACTTTCTGTTTCTATTTATTTTATTTTGATTTATGTTTAATTTTAGTCTATATACTTTCAATCAATTTTAAAATTAGTTTGTCGTTTATTTTTTTAAAAAAATAAATTAGTGTCTATCCACATTCTTTTTATAAATTGTATATTATATATAGTGTTTTTTTTATAATGAAAATTACCGTTGTTATTTAACCAATTTCGATAAAAATTAACTTTAAATAATTAAATTTAAATTTAATGTAAATTGAGAGACTAAAATAACATGCTTAAAGTATTTTGAGTAAAATGATATTTTTATTTATTTTTTCTTTTGAGTACAATTACATGTGGGATGAAGAAATCAGAGGGCTTTAAAACAAATTGATAAAATTTAGGAACTTTTTTTTATTATTATAATTTAGTTTTATTTATTATTATTATTAGCATTATTTTGGTGTTTGCACGAGTTTTCTTTTCTATCCTTTTCTTTCTATCCTTTTCTTTTTATTTTTCTTTTTATTTATTTATTTATTTTTGAGAAAATTCAAGAGTCTTTATAACACGTCTAAGACTGTATTAGGAGAAAAGTGTAATAAAGTTTCATTAATATGTAACGCTAATCAGAACTATATAAATACTGGGTTTTACATAAAAATAAAATAAAATAAAGAGTTTTGGAGAAAAGGATTCTTTAAAATAAAAAATAAAATAAAAGGTGTTTTGGTGTAAGGTTTGGCCGTAGTTTCACTCAGTTTGTTTACCAAATATTGTGATCTTATAATTTATTGTTCATCAGAAAGAGTATAATTCTATATTAATACATTTTAAATGTTACCATTGTCCATAGTACCTTCAACTTTAATTTAAATTAAATTACAAATATGGTTACTAACCAACATACATTACCAGAATTGTTATATATATATATATATATATCGAATCAAAAGATCAAAGAGTTGGTTAAATTCAATTTTTTTTTATTAATTTAGCTCATATATACTTTCAACGGTTTAAATATACTTTGGAGCTTCAACTTTTATTCACTTTACGCTATATAATTTTAAAATATATATATTTTTAGTCTCTATACATTCAATCTCGATTTATTTTGGTCCATATATTTTTTAAATGTTATTTTTGTCTTATTTTTTAATCATGATTATTTTGATTTGTTTATTTTCATTTTTATCATATTTATTTTTATCAAAATTTAAAAGTGGCCTTTTATTCTCTAAGCTTCTTATAATGTAGTTATAGTTTATAAATTTGTATTTTGTTGGACTTCAATTGTGTGTAAAATGTACCAATAAGGGCCAAAACAGTCCATTTTCAAAGTACAGTGAGCCAAAATAGACATTTTGAAATTATATTGACTAAAATGAACAAAAATTACATATATAACGATCAAAATGAACATTTCAAAGTACAAGATCAAATTAAACTATAACTAAAAATACAGCACCAAAATATATTATTTAAGCCGAACAAATATATCTAAAGAGAATGTATACAATTTTTTTGGGCTAAATAATTGTACAATACAAATAAGGCTAGATTATAAGAATATTCCTAAACTTTGTTACTTGTTTTGAAAGTAATCTTATATTCCTTTAAATATTGCAATAGTACCTTTTTTTAAGAGAATATTGCAATAATATCTTTGACATCATAAACGTGTTAAAATGGGTCGTATTATAGAAACTCTATTTAGAACTACTGAATGAAAGTTGAGACTTGGAATGATGAGCATTGACGAAGACAAAAAATTTGTATCTCCACCTCGTCGTAAATCATCACCACATCATTTCATATCCCAATTGCTATCCAAATTAAAATTTTAACGGATCTTTATTTCAAGGATAATATCTAAATGCTTATGAAAAATATATGGCAACTTTTGAAAGAATGGGATATTTTTATAACAAAAATAGTAAACTTCAAATATATTTTTTAGAATTTAACCTAAAAATAAAAATTGATTGTTATAATTTACTTTAAAAAGGTTTATAGTTTTTTTCTTAGTTAGACAATAAACAAAATGAGGGAATCGAACATCTAATATTTTAGTTGATAGTCCATACTTTATATCAGTTAAACTATGCTCATGATGGAGATATTAATTACACATTCGAAATACATATTGTAAGATTAAGTTAAGACTTCTCAAAATAATAATAATGATAATGATAATAACATAATTGCCTACGTCATATGTCCAAGAAAAAATTAATCATTTTTTCTCTTGCTATATGAAATATTTACCATAGAGAGACCTTAAATTCAAGATTTTTCTTTCACAAGTGAGTTTGGTTCAATAATAATTGACATCATCTTTCTCTATAAATATTGAAAGTTCGATCTCTATTCTCACAATTACTAAAAAAAGGTGAGTAATGTCTTAACTAGTAAAGTTGGACAATTTTCACGGAAAATTTTTACCTAGTAGTTTCACATTAACGGTAAACGACATTTCCTAATAGGTCCCCTATATTTTCAAACGCAATCGCCGCAATTGGATTGATTATTTTGATACAAATTTATAATTAAGTCAACAAAATGAACATAATTCATCTGACATAATGTTTATATTGTAAACTTCTAAATTAGATGTCCGGCTCCCCACTAGAGTTTATAACTAAGTCTTATTTAAATAATATAATGAATTATCCAATTTGACTCCCATGACGAATTTTGGGAAGTCATTAATTTTAATAGTCAGTGAATAACTAAAGGTGTACTAGAAAAAACTAAACTAAAGGTGAAAATTAGATTCTTTTCCCAAAAGAAAAAAAAAAAAAAGGTGAAAAATGAATTCTGAGAAGTTTCGTTTGGTAAAAATATGTGTGGAATTTATTGACTTAAGTATTGTGAATTTGAGTAGCATGACGAGAACACGGATATCAATAAAATATAATATTAAAATAAATATAATATATATATATATATATGGAATAAATAAATATATAAAATAGAATAAATAACAAAAGTAAATAAAATAACAAATTATGGATTTCTCCATTTTCTCCAAACTTTTTGGAATTTCTCCAATGTGTGGGTCTTTCAAAACTCACCAAATATCACTATTTATAGGTAATTTGACGGGTAGAGAGTGGATGACATGGACACTAATAATGAGTATTTACAAGACACATAGACAACACTTTGGAAAAATGGAGACATCGTCCAGCCTTACTAGAAAGATAGACCATGGTCAATGGACATTAAGTACGAGTATCTAATGGACATCTATTTTCTATAATGTCTATAATGTTCCCCATTAGATGGTTATTATATATATGAAATATATCTCGTTAAAATCTTACTAGGAAAAAATCCGTTGGGAGAAAAATCCTAGTGAAGGAAAAAAAAGTACATATTTAATATAATTTAATACTCTTAAAAAAATACAGTATATTTACTCCCCTCATGGATGTTGGGGTTGATGTCCTAAATCTTGTAAGGTCCTATAGCTTGTAAACCATATATGAGCAAACTTGTATGTGATTAATAATATTTGATATTTTATTCACTTGTTTATGAAATATATGATATTCTAGTTGCATTAACCACAAACCAACAAACTAATATCTAAAGTTATTGTTGTAACTTAAACATGTATGTGGAGATATATAGGTGATCACGTTTAAGTGATAACCTAAATGGTCGGTAGGATATGGTTAACTATTTTTTTGATGATCATAACTCTCTTTAAAATTTTTTCTCAAGATATGAGGATCTTTTATTATAAAATACTCAATTTTCAATCACTCATGGAAATGATGACAAAAGAAAATCATATATTTTGCTTTGTCATGACTGGATGTTGTATTTCATTCTTTAATAGTCTCTCCAAGATTTTATAACATTCAGGTGGATTTCAGCATCAAGCACCCATGACAAATAATTATTGTTGTTAATATCAAGGTCGGCAAATTTTAATTTTGTGAGATTTGTCATGGCAACATTATCATAAAATATTGTATTTTATGTTAGAAATTTATAAAATATTAAATATGAAAAATAACATTAAATTTATTAATTATAACAAAGAGAGAAAAACACCTATCTTTAGTGAAAAAAAAAACGACAGGAGCTCGTGCTGATAACTTGTTGTGAATTTGAGGAGCATAACGAAAACAAGGATGCTAATAAAATATAATATTACAATAAATAAATATAATATAAATATATGAAATAAATAAATATTAAAATAAATTAAACATAATATATATATATATATATATATATATAAAATAAAATAAATAACAAAAGTAAGTAAAATAACAAATTATAGATTTCTCCACTTTCTCCAAACTTTTTGGAAATTGCCCATTGTGTGTCTTTCAAAATCCACCAAATGCCATTATAGATAATTTGGCAAGTATGAGATGAATTACATAGACACTAATAATGAGTATTTACAAGACACATGGACAACACTTTAGAAAAATGAGGACATAACATGTGGTCAGTGGACACATGAGTATCTAATGGACATCTATTTTCTATAATAGTTATAACACTAAGTTTTTTTTTTTTTTTCTCTTTTTTTAGTTTACTTAAGTAAAAATTAATAATTTATTTAGTCGATATTATTTATTAGAACCAATTAAATTATGTTTAGATTATAAACTGTTGTCATTATTTTCATTATTTTTTTAGTTTTTTACTCCTTTCTTACTTAAAAGATTTTTCTCTTAAAAAAACTCTACCATAATTATATAGGTTAAAATAATAATGATCTTATTGAATAAGATTGGTGCAATAGGTTGTACAACTATGTTGTAGAGTTCTAAAAAATGAAAATTCAAACAATAAATATACTTCAATGGTATTTGGAATACTAAATAAATAAAAATGTAAGTTTGATGTTTCATCTCCAACTCTCCATTTAATTCTAACATATATAATATTCTCTCTCAATAAATATAATAAAATATGTACTTCACAAAATAGGTATAAATATTAAATTAATATTATTAATTTCAATAATATTCAGTCAAACTGAAAATAATTCAACTTATCAATTCGTTAATAAATTTTGAACCCACGTATTCAAACTCCAAATACGTATTCAAACTCCATATCTTATATTTGAAATGTAATTGTTGAAGAAGAAATTTTGGATCAACCACAAATTGCCACGTCATTTACTAAATTAATGATGAAATTCTAAAATATTAATTTGGGACCAATTAGGAGTTGACATATGCCCCAAATCGAAGTTGAAGATAAATTTCAATGATGTCACGTGGTTTCATAATGATCATTGAATTGGATAAAATTAATTTGGTCCAATTTATTATTATTATTTTTTGGGTTAAAGTCTCTAAACTTGAAAATATGTTGAATTTGACCGGATGTCAAATCAAACCCAAATCCAACTAATTGGGTACAAGAGTCATACTCATGGATCAACCAAGCCTAAATCCAACTAATTGGGCTTAAGAGCCAAGCCCATGGGCCAACCAAGCCCAAGCCCAAGCCCATGAAGCCCACCCGAGAACTCTATAAATAAAGAAGCTCTTCTCATTTGTAGGGGGTCAACAATTCTACGTTCAGAGAGCCCAAAGAGAATTCATCAGACAACTCCCAAGATTCCTGAAGCTGCACTTCTAGAAGATAGAAGACCCTTGAAGACACAAAGACTCTTCCAAGACTTCTACTTCAAGAACGTTTGGTGCCTTTCTTTTTCAAGTCAAGCACATCCACTCAACCGAGAGAGAATCGGAGGATCAAGTACTAGAGACCGAACCATATCGCATCAAACACCAAGTTAAGCACAACTCCACGAAATACCTCGTATGAACAAATTGGTACACCTAGTGAGACCTCTCTACCTCTTATCTCTCTCAGCATCCAAACAAGACAAATGACACCAAAGTGATGGAGTTTATCAGCAGGCAGCAGAAGCAACAAGGATCAATAAGCACTCTAATTCATTAATTTTGGCAGTAATTAAAGCATGCTCATACAACAACAAGAGGGTTTCAAGCCATCTTTGTAGAACTTGAAATCTTGATTCTCAGCTGCAAACTTCTCCAAATCTTGCTGTAGACCACCTTAAAATCTTCCTCATTATTCTCTTGGAGCTTTAGATTGAGTTGCTTGAATTAAGGGAATTTGGAGATTAGGTTACTGTATCACCATTGTTGAAGACCTTCAACCTGAAGCTTTTTCAGTAAAAATTATCAATGGCATCACCGATTCTCAGCCCAATCTTCTTAATTTATTGCATGACTATCATGCAAATACCATTGTTGCATGTATTGCAGCTCATGGTTGGAAGATAGACTCAAATTCATGGTGGAACTATGAACATGCTACTTGAATAGAAAGTGGAAAAATCCCACTTTTTGGGATTTTCCATTTTCTATTCTTTTTCAAATTTGATTTTCACAATTAATTTCTAAAATTAATTTTCTTTTCAAAAAAATGAAATCTTTATTAATTTTACAAAATTAATTAAATAATTAATTTTTCTAATAAAATTAATAATAATTAATTAAATAATTTAATTAATTCTAATTAATTTAATATCAAATTTAAATTAATTTTACACAAATCCACCTCCATATATTTTAATCATATTTAAATATTAAATCTCCTATTCCGTTTAATTCTTAAAATTAAACGTATAATTATATCTCATATAATTACTAATTCTCTTAATTCTAATTTGAACCTTTCAAATTAACTTATCACGCTACTCTAAAGCTAATCCATTTACGAGCTAGTAGGGGAACTCGCGGACCTACAAATCATGGCTCCAATGATCCGAGATTAATTGGCTAAACTCATTACACCTAACCAACTCATTTACGAGCTTTAGATTAATTGGCAATTCTACATTCAGAAAGCCCAAAGACAATTCATCAATAAGCAAAAGACTCCAAGACTCTTGAAGTTGCACTCCTAGAAGACAGAAGACCCTTGAAGACAAAGACTAGACCCTTGAAGACAAAGACTCTTTCAAGATTTCTACTTCAAGAACGTTTAGTGTCTTTCTTCTTCAAGTCAAGCACATCCACTCAATCGAGAGAGAATCAGAGGATCAAGTATTAGAGATCGAACCACATCACATCATACACCAACTTAAGCCCAACTCTACGAAATACGTTTCTCCGGAAGCCTCATGTGAACAATAATGTTTTAAAACTGGCTAACCACAATTAGGTAAAGAAAAACTAATTATGGATATTATCCATTCAAAATTAAAATCACAATGAAAATCTAATAATTACATGAAAAGTTTAAAATAAAATTTTAAGAAAATAAAGATAGAATAAAGTTGGAATGTGAAACCTATATCTCTCTCTTTCACATATAATCCAAAATAATTGAAGACAAATCTAGGTTTGAAGAAGGTGAACCACATTAAAAGTTTGGTTTGATATATTTAAGTGTTGATTTGTCTCATGAATAATGATGATTGCATCACTAATTAGGAGGAGATGGCAAGAAAAATAATGCAAAAGTTGAACACATTGCAACTTTTGTTTTTAAAGTGCCTCAACAAAGATTTCCATAGAGAAGTTGACCAACACTTTCCAACCCCATTTGTTTCTATGGTAGACAAACTTTCTTCGAATGTCAAACTACAAATTTAGTACTTCAAACATCTTGATTTGTGTATATTTTGTCTTTGAATTATAAAAAATATCTAATAAATTCTAGAACTTTTAATGTTGTATCCAGTATATAAGTCCCTAAACTTTAAGAAGTGTTAAATGATCTTTAAGATTTTAATTTTGTGTCTAATAAGTTAATGAATTTTTAATTTATGACTAAAAGTTTATTGACCAATTCAACATTTTTTAAATTCATAAACCTACCAAAAGCAGATTGAAAGTTTAGATACTCTCATAGACATAAAATTCAATTTATATATATTGTAGATGTATAAATTTTTAAGGATTTTAAATATATATCATTTACTAATCTATTGACATAATTGAAAGTTAAGGACTTATTAAGTAGATGGACTTATATATTAGACACATAAAGTCTCGGTAGATTTATGGTTTCAACTCTCATTATTCGTTGCCTTTGTTTATCTTGGTAACTAAGCAAAAGTTGCCTATTTACTTTTTTTTTTGTTAAAAAAAGATTGGGTGGATTTAGATTTTCTTTTCTTCTTCTTCTTCTTCTTCTTTTTTTTTTTTTTTGGAGGAAATTACATATTCAATATTTCCATACCGAGTGGTGAAAAATACCATAAGATATATGGAACTTGTGGGATAATGGTTGATGATCTTTTGTTTTCAAACCCTATTGTTCAGTCTTTGTTTGAATACATAGAATTTATTTTGGGAAACGTTTTCTGTTTCATTCTTCAAATTAATTGATAACTTCACAAATGTTGTTTTTATTCGGGTTTTTTTTTTTTTTTAAATGAAATATCAAGAAAACTATTGGCTACAAAATCAAAATCAAAATCAATGTAAGCTGTTCAAAATCTCATCCAAAATTTAAATGGAAAAATAATCACTTTTAACAACTCAGATGAAAGTTTTGTTCCTAGGTTTTTATTTTTTGAAAATATAATGTTTAGTAATGAACTTTTAATATTGTAATTCATTTTCTAAACAATTTTTTTTTGTCAACGATTCTTTTTTTCTTTTTTTTTTTTTCCTTTTTGGGTTTAGAAAAGTACGCATTTCTTGTTCTGGAAAATGTCAAAATATGAATGAGCACTGAGAAAAGCAAGATTAAATGATTAATTGTTCTAAAGCACTCATTCGTTTGGTTTTAAAAAATTTTGTCAACAAACCTCTTATGAAATTTGCATATTTAATCACTCCCCCCAACTTTCATACTGTTCAATAGAACAAAAGAATACCCATGTTTGCAAAGTTCTAACGGTTAAAATATCAATGAGACAAACAAAATATCCTTCTAAAACGATTCCATTTGCAGCTTTAATATGTCAAAAATCCAGTATTAAAATAATTTTAGAGGTTTTCCTTGACTTTATGTGTCAGAGAAACTACTCAAAATGCTTCGATCTTTTTAGAATAAGCGGGATTTGTTTAGTTGAAATCAAACCATCACATTGCTTCATTCTCCCAACTGTTTCAAAGATATTGAAATACAGATTTTAATTTGATATTTTTTTTTTCCAAATGTGGCAAGGAAACAACAAATTGGCTTTAGCATAAACAGAGGGAGAGTTCAAAATGCAGTCTTTTTCTCGCACAACAAGCTTGGTAAGCTGCAACAATCAGAGCCAATATATATACACAATCAAATGGTGAGTTCCTTCAACTACCTAAATCCATTTCCCCTCAGATTAGCAGAAAATTTTTGGTCCTACTATTTTCAAAGCCTCACAATGATGATAAGTTAACGACATTATGAATCTTACGACCACCATGGCTTTTCAGTTAGATTGGTAGAAAATACATACCGGAACCTTGAGCTGTATGGTAACCACTCGATGATCTGAGATGCCTTCTTGCCAGTTCGGTGTTCCATACATTTCTGTATCGACTCGTGAAGTTTCCCGTCGACATTTTCAGAAACCCATTTCAGGAGTTCGTCTGAGCCGATGGATGCTTCGCGTGCAAATCTTTCGAGCACCTTTGGTAGGAATACTTTCTTTGACTTCTTCACGACTATATTTGCTTGGAGAAAATCCCTTTTGGCCACTTCCAGTTCCTCTTTAACATTTGATGCAGTGTACACTTTCAGCTACAGGTTTAAACAAGCCAGCAACTAAGTAATTTTTTTGCAACATATTGAGTTCAGAAAAACATAAAATACTTGGAAATGATAAAGATAAACGGGTATGAATCTCTGGAAAAAGAAATTTGCTTATATATTGTTAGGTATCTAACAATTTAATCAGCAAAATGAGAATGAACAAAGTACTCCAACTATTTGAGAGGTTGGTTCTCTCTACATCCCCACACTCAGCCTAACACCAAAATTCCCACTCAACTCACACACCCAAAACCCTGCAAAAACCTTCAGCCAACTCCGTAACAGACAATCCCTGCAAATTTATTTTCTTACCCCTAGTAAGTAATCACGGTAGGAAGCCTCACATAAATTTGTTTTATTATGTTTCTGAACAAAGCTATTTGATTTTTTATCTATTAAATTTGGTTTGAAAGGACAAAAACAGATGCAGATGCATTTCGTCAAAAAACCAATTGAGATCGAAATAATTTACCACAGGATCTGAAGAGGCACCAGTGCACAGGCCAAAGCAAACAAGAGGTTGAGGACTAGGAAGGCCCAATTTTGAAGAGATGAGTTGCCTTTCTTCCCCAGACTTCTTCCTCAGCGCAGTTGAAATGATAGTTTCAAGCCACTGTAGTTTATACAAAACACAGTCAAAACAAAACTTCACTCTAACTTCTTTTTTAACAGGGCGTTCAAAATATTAGGAACTCCAGGATAAGGCATCACAACGGGACCAAAAGCTTGAGAGAATGGTGCATACCCATCCTATTCGGGGAGATTTGAAGAAAAAAATTGATTGCTCTATTGCATTTGCACTGATGATATGGCCGCCGATGTTGTAAGCAGCCTGCACTATACTGAAAAGCCCATCAACCATGTTTGTCTATTTAAAACAACTAAATTCACTCACAGGATACGAGCACAAAGATTTTAGAAGGAAGGATGTGTGGATGAAAAGAAAAGACAGATTTTAAAGCCAACGACACCCCTTAAATTGTCCACCTATAATATAGGTCAAGAACATTGGTAACTCCCAAATATCCACCTCAAATTTCTTTGGTACATGAAGACATTTATATGCCTGCTTCTTTCATGTACATGTACTGCAGACAGAGAAATGCAATACCTTATGGAATAAAGCCAACCTTCTTAGAGAACCATGTGGGATTCCATATGCCAAATAGGCCTGAAAAAGACGGGCAAAATAATCTCAACAAAATAAGAAGTGTGAACTGGAAATGTCGGGTCAGCTGATCTTACGTGCATTAGAAGAGCATTATACACATTAATCCAGAATGCAGTTTGAGCGTCGATCCCCATCTTACTGACATTCACTTTTTCCAGCTGCTCAACTAATACTCTGAAACCAATTAAAAAAGAACCCCACTAACTTACTCTCTCACTCTTTATATATACACATTTTTATAAAATATATAAGTAGAGTCGACAAAATAAATAGATAAAGCTTGAATCAAATATCTCCCAGACATTAGAAGAAAAGTTATGTTGGGATGGTTAAACGCTAAGGGCAAGCAAAGGTAAATTTTAATTTTAATTAATTAATTAATTAATTTTTAAAAAAAACACTCAAATAATTCACCGAAATTTCAGAAGATAAGAACTGATTAAGTCTTCTTTTTCTATCTTGTCCCCTACCCCTCTAGGATATTACATTTCCAAGCAAGAAACCTACCTGTAATTGTTGATTGCATATGAAGCACGAGAGAACTGGCTGTTATGGGTTGATATGCAATGTATTTCCAGCATTGCTTTCACACCCCCAAATTGTTCCTCCACCGGTCCACATTGGGGCTGTTTAACTTTAGGGAAGGAACCTGCCTTTTTTTGAGCCTTGTTTGATGCCGTTCTATGAAGAGAGCAGTATATAAAAGCCATGCACCTCACCATCTCCTCTGATAATTTACTTGGACACTCAAAAAGATGGTCTTTTAGAGTTCGCAGAGAATTTCTCTTCACCTGCGAAAAGGCTTCACGAACCTGACAAATTACTCTGATGAGACCATTTCAATACTCGCCACAGAAAGAATGCACATAAAATATCAACATGCAGAATACTGAATGATAAGTGTCCATGGGGCAAGAAACCTTCTTTGGTTCTGTTTTTGTTTCAAGGAGTTGTCATATTTACAAATTTGATTAGATTCTACAAATAGTCACTGCTTGATATCCCTGTATGGTTTACAAATAGTGATGCTGTAATAGGAAGAATCCAACTTAACAGTTATACCGAATATTCTTAGCTCAATGCAAAACTCTACGCAGGAAAAACGCAACCTCCTATATATTAATTATCAAGTGTACCTTTGCAGTGCCTGAAGTTTTTCCTGTACTTACGTCGCTTTTACCTCCAAACAAGGAATTAGGACCAGCATTTGAGGTTCTTTTTCCCAAGTCATTTACAGAGAAAGGTTGCAAAGGTCCCAAAGGAAACTTCCTTGACGAACAAAATGCACTTGAAATGATACTGGGGTGCTTTCTTGACTCATGCTTTCCATGAGCAGGGGAGGCTGTGACTGAATTTTGCTGAGAAGATGGCTTACTAACACAATTTTCAAAAATACTCCTATAGAGAGAGAGCACATGCTGTTCACGATTTGCGACCTCTTCTTCAAGCAATTCAATTTCTGATATCAAATCCTTCGTCTAGGAAAAATGTACTTCGGTAAAGACGAATATGAAATTAAATAATATGATATAATACATAATATAATAAACTACGGGGAAATATTTGAATTCAAGATTCACCTTTTTTATGAAAACAATATTTTTCATTGAAAAAAATGAAACAATACAAGAGTATACAAAAAAAACCCACAAAAGAAGGGACTCTAACAACGCAAAATAACACTTAGAGAATAATTAGAAAAGGTCTTTGAAATCGAAAAATTGAATGTATACTAGAAAGGACCAATTAAGTTCTTAAGTCTTAACCATTTGAACGATCATACGCATCTAAGCGATACTTCTATACATGCATGAAAAAGTGAAAGCATTACCTGGGCTAAGTGCCTATGCCCGGGAGATAAAGTACTTGATGCACGACCCATTGCCCTTTCAAGCATACTTCGCATAGATCTCTCCTGTTGCAAGCGCAGCTGTAGCAACTCGATCTGCAATTTGTATGTGTACAAATTGAAATGTTAAAATATTTTCCACATAACTGGCAACTGAACCACTGTTTGAAACTTCATTGACTTGACCATCCAGAGTAGTTGATATCTTGAAATGGTTATCTCAGCACATAACATATATGGAATCCAACTGCAAATGGAACATGAGAGAGAGAAAGACTAGATGCTTACATCATTTTCCAATGACGCACGCTGTTTAGATGATGAATTATCATTGAGATTTTTAGAACTCTCATGTAGAGGACTTCGTGCTCTGATACCACTCGTAGAAAGTGGGGATGCCTGTTAATACAACATTCACTTAAAATTATCATCGAAGTTCTTTTAATCAAAACTGAGATACAATAGCCCACCAGACAGTCATCATGGATCCACACATATAAAAACAATACACTAATATGATAATGATAACTAAGATTGGTTGCCTCACTTGTGCGTCACTCCGGTCATTCTTGCTATCAGAATGCAGAACCCCACCTCTAAAGACATTGGAGTTCCTGTCCGAAGAACTGAAAGGGGATAGAAGAAGAACAAAAGGGTCATCGGTTAGTAACATGATGCAATGATCATTTTAGAGTGACGAAATGAATTTATCAATTCATAGATTATATAAAATCTTCATGACGAAACTTTGTGCAAGTAAAAAAGAAACAAGAAATGAAAACATTAAGTGAACCAACAACTTATTGCCAGCCCCACGTTTTTCTCTGTTCAAGTTTAGTTCCCTGCCAATTGGTAAACCAAGAACTTCATTTGCTTGCACTTTCCATTTTCTTGAAGGAACCAACGGATCCAGCTTTCAACATCAACAAAGTAATGAAGGTGAAAATAGACAAACATATATTAATTAGCCCATATATCTCTCCAATCTCCAAATTCTCCAGTTTCTAAAAATCAAACAAGAAGAAAGGAAGCAAAAATCTTATCCTCGATGCAATTACACTCATCCAAACAATAAACAAATCAAAATACAACAGATAAATAAGAAAACGCCCTATATGTGCAATCTAGTTATGAGTATAGATGCAAATCCGTGCAAATAAAACCTTCTAGATCGCCTATGGCTGGAATGAACACGTTGAGACGCTAAAAAATCTCTAAGTTCTCTCTTCGCAGAAGCTGATTCTTCACCACGCATATGCATATCGAATCCACTCATTATTGTTATTCAGAATACACATTCTTCCTCTATTAAACATCCGATAATTCTACTTCCCCACATAGCAGAAATCATAAAGAAAGATAATGAGCTGCGACATGGGTGAGCTCTTAAATGACAGGGAAAAATTGAAAAAAAAAAAGAAAAAAAAAAAAGTAACCAAACAGCATCCTAAGATTGAAATGCAAAATTTCTGTCTCTTATTAATCAACGATGAAAAGATTTGAGGCAATTACCATTGGAATAACTGTAGAGTGGTGGTTGTCTTCTCTGCTTCTGCCAGAAAAAATTAAATTCGATCACTTTAGGGTTGTTGATCGCATTGAATTCGAGAATTGAATTCATCTTCTTCATCAAGTTTTCTCTCTCCATGTCCTTTCCACAAATGGACAGATTTCAATCCAAGACTCACCGTTGAAGGTTGGTTGATTTTTTTGGTTTATGAGAATCTGACATGTAAAAGTTTGAAATTGGAGGGTTTTTTCAAATGTTTGAATTTCATTTTAATCGATTTTTTCCTTATATATCCTTTTTAATCATTAGATTTGGGATTTAATTTATGTTTGTTCTCTCCCAAAATATATATATAAGATAAAAAATCTTTTTGGTCTCTAATTTCAAAATGTTGACTTTTGATTTTGGTTTTGATTTAGTCCATATATTTCAAAATATTATAATTTTACATTTGAGATTTGAGTATTATTTCAATTTGATTTTTTAAGTTCCAAAATTTACACTTTTAACATCATTTTTTTTTAATTAAATATTCATCTTCAGTTATTAGAGTCAATGTTTATTAATTAATTTAAGTAACACTAAAGATGAAAAATGATTTTTAGTGAAAAATTAAGGTTAAAAGTGAATACAACCTAGGGACCAAATTAAAAAAAAAAAAAAAAAAAAACTCTAATATCAAAAGTAAAATTGGAACATTTTTGAAACCTAAAGTCTTGATTGAAACCAAACTCAAAATTTAAGGAATAAATATGTAACATTTGAAACCTTTTGACAAAATAGAAAGTATACATAAAACCTTGGAACCAAAAATGCATTTTATCCGTTCAAATTTTATCAATGTTTTTGTCCCCATTTCATAAAATTGAAACTTTGACATTTCCATCAACATCAATATTCTAAACCTTGGCTAAAATACTATATTTGTCCCTATATTTTGGTTTCACTGTGTTTCATTTTATTTAATATTTTTAATTACCTTAAATTTATTTTGTGTACTTTGAATAAATCTTAAATTTATTCTTTCAAAATTATTTTTTTGGTTGAAATTGATTAAATAATAATATTAATATTTATATTATTGAATGAGAATTTTTAGCTAATCACAAGTTGCCATGTCATTACAATGAAAGCCCAAGGCCATTTTGGAAATTACAAATTAGATTGGGTCGAATAATTAAATTTGCTTGGGCCCAACCCAATTCAAATCTCATGGTGAAAATTTAGGTCAAATTAAAGATACGCTCAAGCCCAATATTTGGGCCCAAAAGCAACTGAGCTTAAACCCATATAAGGCCCATGGAAATCCTCCATAAATAGATGTCTTACCCCTTCATTTAAAGGAAGGAGGAAGAACTAAAAGTTCAAGCTTTTGAAAATAAAAAATTCAAAGCTCCGAAGATCCAAAGGCTGAAGCTTTAAAGATCTGAAGAACAAAACTCCTCTGAAGCTTTGAAGACTAGAAAACATACTAAAGTTTTGAAGACTAAAACTCCCAAGATCCAAATACTGAACCTTCCAAGTCTTGAGGACCAAAACTCTCAAGCTCTCAGGTGTTGAAGATTGAATCTTTTCAAGTTTTGAAAAACTAGAAATTGAAACTATTAGAAGCTTCAAAGATTTGAAGACTTTAACAAATTGACCGTATCTTCACAACCAATAAGTTGAGGATTCAATCTCCTCAAACTCAATAAAAAAAAAAAACTCATAAATCGATCAACAAGTCCAAGGTCGATTCAAGCTGATCAAGAAGTCAAAGGACGATCAAGAAGCTGGAGGACAATCCAAGTTGATCAACAAGCCAAAGGCTGATCCCAGTTGATCAACAAGCCAAAGCTCAGTCCAAGAAGATCATTAAGTCCAAATGTAGAGATATTCAAATAACCTAACAATTGGAACAATCTGGACCACCCAACCCAAAATGTAAGGGTTGAGTTGGGTTGGGTTAAACATTTTCTATTTTTGTTGGATTGGGTTGGGTTGTTGATTGGTTAAAAAAATTGGGTATACCCAATCAAACCCGAATATGTATCTATTTATCTATCTATCTATATATTTCTCTTTATTTAAAATTTGATTACTTTGTATTAGTTAATTTGTGAATTTTTAATATTTTTCTTTTAAAATTGTTATGATATTTGTCTTTGTTTAAAGTTTGCAATAAATATTATAGATATTTGGTATTTAGCATTTGAATTTTATGATATTTAGTTATTAGTCATGTGTTGTATATAAATTTATATATTTTTAATTAAAAAGAAAAAGAAAAGTTATAACATGACAAACCAACCCAACCCAACCCGAATTTTAAGGGTTGGGTTGGGTTAGAGACTTTATTTGGGTCCTTTGGATTGCCAACCCAAACAATCCAAATTTTTGGGTTGATCCAACAAAACACCATCAAACGAATCCAACCCAACCTATTTATACTCCTATCCAAATATCAATCCTCTAAGAAGATCATTAAGCCCAAAGGCTAATAATCCAAGAAGATTTCTTAAGGATTAAAGTATACTTTTTGAGAGAAAGCATAAAAGGATTATATATTAGAGATTGTACTCACTATATAGAAAGTAATACAAATACAAATTTCAAATTCCATGCATTAAATTTCTCCAAAAATCTCGTCGAACGAATTGGCATGTCCAGTGAGACCTCTCTATCTTTCATCTATTTCTCTCATATAAAATCAAATGGCATCTAAAGATAATACTTCCAAAACTTCAAATGATGCTTACATCGGAACAATTACTCGTGATTGCTCCAAGAAAATTCAATAATCTAGGAGCAGCAACTCTCCGACATGGAAAAGAATATATGGAAGCAAATGACAAAATCAGCAAAAGCTGGGATCGTCATCAAGGAGAATCCCTTACTAAAAAATCTACTTCATCTTCTGAACAATCAACCAAGGAAGCATCAGACTCGAATATTGTTACCTCTAAATCTTGTGTCTTGTAGTTTGCAAACTATATTTATATAAATAAATTATTTATTTAATAAAATAAATATTATTTTACTTGACATTTAGTTGCAATAACCCAAAACCAATAAACTAATATCCAAGGTTATTTGATGAAGCTTAAACATGTATGTAGAGACATACAGGTGGATCATGTTTAAGTAATAACTTGAACGGTCTGTAGTAGATGAATAAGGCTGGGTACCTTATCCTGGTAACACTACAGATACGACTTACTTTGTAATTGTTATAATTGTTGTAAAATGTTACAAATGATCTGATCCTGATCATTCATGTAGAGATATGTGAGTGAGAGTATCCTATACAAAGAGTTTGTATAAGACCAGATCACGAAATGAATAGTCTCTCTTTATAACACTTTTGCCAAAAGAAACTTACATTTCTCCATGATAACCATAACTGACTTGTCCTTAATCCTGCATGAGTTTTGAACTTCTGCTTATGAGGGTAGCCCTTTTATTTGCATGGATGAGGGTGGCTAGATTTATCGATTCAATATGCTTACCATTTTGGAGATTCGTCTGAGTGGAGAGCTAGGAACACAACTACACAAGAAGGAATTCACTCCTTCCCGATTGTTAGGTAAGTAGATTTGCTCTTTTAAAAGCTGATTTCAGATCTTGAACAATGTGGTGCCAAACCCTCTTCTGGCCCAAAAGGGATTCAGTTATAGTTGGACTATGACTAATTGTTCATTAGAGAGATCAGTGGTACTTAAGGAGTTGGATATAACTGTAGGAATGAACACATATATAGCGAAAGCGAAAAAGGATCTAAAATACTCTAATAATGTTAATTTAATAAGAATAAGCATGCAATTTAATTTAAAACAAAGGGATAAAAAGTACAATCTTTGTAGTCTAAATTCTTCTCCAAATCTGCTCCAATCTCCTCACGAACGATTCGTAGACCACCATAAGAATCTTTCCGACTATTTTTCGACCTTAGATTGGGATGGTGGGATCTGATGAATGACCAATTTGGAGAGAAAAAGGTTAAGGATTTGAGAGAGAATGAAGGTTAGATTTTTCTCAAAAATCTCATAGAAAACCACTTTTCCAAGAAGATTAAAAAAACATAGAACTCTTTTATTTATAGGCAAGATCATGCAAATCATGCAAATTTGAGTTAATGAGATTTTGACACTCAAAATTCCATTAACACAAAGTGGGATTACTGCCTTCAAGTGGGATGAACACCTAGCAATACAAATTTAGGATATTTCCACTAAAAAATGTTGAATTTTTCCACTAACTTAGTCAAAGGTCAATCTTTGACTTTAAAAGTCCAAAGTCAACAATTTGATTTTTTTTTTTATTCTCAAAGTCTAAAGTCAGCATCTTGAATTTTGTTGCAATTTTGACCTAATCAACAAGTTTGACTTTTGTTGCAAAATTGCCTATTCCATTTAATTTCAAAATTAATTCTGATAATTAATTAAATTATTTAATTAATTTAACTTAATATTAAGTCCAACCTTAATCCCAATCAACATGAATCCCTATTCATAATCTTGATATTTAAATCTTATTTAAATATCTCCCTCTCTTTATGTTTAATTCACAATTAAACATTAGGTTAAATATATCGGATATATTTAACACTTTACTCCAAAAACTGAATTTGAACACTTCAAATTCGTTTGTCATATTGTTCTAAGGTTTAGTCCGTTATGAGCTAGTAGGAAGACCTCATGGACCTACAAATCATGGGCTCCAAAGATCTGAGTTTAATCGGCTAAATTCTTTAACCCAATTAACCAACATTCGTTAATTATCGGGTCACTCCACTAAAGCCAGTATTTGCACTCCTCTCACTGTAGATATATTTCTTGTTGGGATTGATGCCCTAAATCTCGTAGGGTCCTATAGTTTGTAAACATTGTTGAACAAACTCATTATGTATTTAATAAAATATTTAATATTTTGTTCATTGTCTATAAAATATATGATATTTTAGTTGCATTAACCACAAATCAATAAACTAACATCCAAGGTTATCTTTATAACTTAAACATGTATGTAGGGACATACAGGTGGATCATGTTTAAGTGATATCATAAATGGTCTGTAGTAGATGAATAAGGCTGGGTACCTTATCCTGGTGACACTACGAGTATGACCTACTTTGTAGGTATTACAATTGTTGTAAAGTGCTACAAATGATCTGATCTTGATCATTCATGTATTAGACATGCAAGAGGAGATATTCTATATAAAGGAGTTTGTATAAGACTAGACCACGAAATATTTAGTTTCATTATATAACGCCATTCATAATAGAGACTTACATTTCATAAGGACGACCATAGGTAACATGATCTGAATCCTGAGTGAGTTGTGAACTCCTGCCTATGAGGGCGGTCCTTTGATTTGTATAAGTGAGAGTGACCAAATTGTTGACTCAACAAGCCTACCATTTTAGGGATTCGTCTGATTGGGGAGCTGGTAACACAACTACACAAGATGGAATTCACTCCTTCCCCAAAGTAGGGGTAAATAGATAAATTTCTCCCTAAAGGGTTGATTCCAGGTCTTGAACAATGTGGTGCCACACCCTCTCCTGGCCTGAGAGGGGTTTAGTCATAATAGGACTATGATCTATTGTTCATTAGAGGGATTAGTGATACTTAAGGAATTAGATGTAACTATAGGGGTAAAACAGTAATTTGGCCTAGCTGTACTTACGAGCAATTTGTGAAGGGTCATTGAAGCATTAGGACAAGTGGGAGATTGTTGGGATTGGTCTCCTAATTCTCCCAGAGTCTCATTGTTTGTAATTATACACATTGTTTTATGAATAAAATAATTGTTATTTCATTCTGGCATTTACTCATATCCAATAAACAAAGCTTCATTGTTATCTTATGTAAACTTAAGCATGTATATGTGATATAGAAGTGGATCATGCCTTAAGTGATAACCTAGATAGGTCAGTAGTATTAGGATTAAGGTAGGATACCTGATCCTGTGACACTACGGATACGACCCGATTTGTAGAGGTTTGCAAGTGTTGTAAAGTACTATAGATGGTAGATCCTGACCATTCATATAGAGACATGCAAGTGGGGGTGTCCTATACAAAAAGTTTCTATAAGACCAGACCACGAGATGACTAGACTCTGTATATAACGCCGTTGATACTAGAGACTTACATCTCACCTAAACAACCATAAGTGACACGACCTTAATCCTGAGTGTTTTGGGAACTCCTACATTTGAGGGTAGTCCTTTGATTAGTATGGGTGAGAGTTGGCCAGACTGTCAACTCAACATGCCTACCTTTTTGGGGACTTGTCTGATTTGGAAGCTGGGAATTCAATTACACAAGATGAAATTCACTTCTTCCCCGAAGCAAGAGTAAGTAGATAGATTGCTCCCTTAAGGGCTGATTCCAGGGCTTGAACATAGTGGCCACAACTTCTCTTTGGAAGAGAGGACTTAGTCATAGTAGGACTATGACTTATGTTCATTAGAGGATTCAATGGTACTTAAGAAGTTAGATGTAACTACAGGATCATAACGGTTATTGGCCGAGCTGTACTTACGAGCGAACTGTGAAGGGTTGTCGCATTGTTGATTGATTAAGATGGACACATAATATATCTGTAGTAAGGAGAGTTTAGCTGTCGGTCTTTAGTGAAGTGTCTGGCAGTTAACAGATGGTGGATCCCGTGACTAAAGAGTTTAGTCAGTTATTCACGTACCGTTGGAGCTTCGAGCTACAGGTCCATAAGGTCCCCTTGGTAGCTCAATGGATTCAAGTTGAGGATCAGTTCTTGGTGTTGATTTGAAATGTTCAAATTGACAAGAGGTAATTTGACTATATATGATATGATTGGTATGATGTATGAGATACATCAAGTAGAGGGTTAATGTAAATGAGATTTACATTAAGTGCCATGGAATAGAAAAAGAGCTATGGTTCATGAGATGAAATATTAAAACTATAGGTTATAAATATATTATGGTAAGTTATTTATCATTTATATCTATAATAATATTAGTTATTGGATAATTATCTATTTTTCTCTAATAACTATTTGAGTGGGACGTTATTGGTGGTTTCATGGTAACCGTGAGATAAAAGGAAATTTTTTTTCCTAATTTTAGTAAGTTTTTTGCAAAGTTGTTGATTGAAGAATTTCCACTCTCGGAAAGTTCTCGCAGAGAAGTTGACAAGTAAATCAGATTTACTAAGCGACAACTTAGAGTTAGCTAAACGATCATGGAGTGTTCTTATAGATAGACACTCAGCTAGGCGATGAGTTAAATGATCGCATAGCTTTTCCTAAACGATTGGGCATTGACCTATACGATAGGTTGTTCCATCTCTCACTTGCTCAACGTTTACACGATTGTAGTTCTTTCGATTTTCTGCCTCTAACCAAGTCCACACAAAGCCCACCCTCTGGATTTTCACACCGAGAATACTGAGGTAACCTTCTTAGTGGTGTCATACTCAACTCAACACTGTTTAGGTTCTGTGGAGGCCGTTTGCAGAGTTCGGGGTGTTCATGACCTTGGTGATCGCTTGTTCAAGTGTGCGGTGTTCGTACAGTGTAGCGGTTGTGTTGGACGACGTTCGTGTGTTGCTGTGTTGATGTGATCGAGCGTTCGTGATCAAGGAACTTGAAGATGACTCTACAAAGGTTTGTTGATTCTTCCCTTGATCTGTAGTAAAGCATGCTGTAATTTCTATTTTATGCATAACCACATGTTTTCGTTTTCGTTTGTGATTGTAATTGTAATTGTAATGTTCTTATACGATTGAAATTTGGAAAGATCATTCCGCTGCTCATGGAAATCCTTGTGTTTATGTATGCATGCATTATAGCATATCCATGCATAATTTATATTATAAATGTTATAATATATGGTTGAATGGATGTATGAAATGTATGCTATAGCATGATTCATTACTTAGTTATATAAATGTTATATATTAGTAATGAATGAATATCGCATGAAGCATGACATTACCTTAGGTTTATTTATAAATGTTATAATTAACTAAAGTATGTCTAGCATGCAATGGTTGGTTTTTAATTGTTTCATTTATTTATAATTGTTATAATTAAATGAATTTAGAATTAAAATCAATAATAAAGAGTTACACGCAAACCTTAGGCTATAATCATTTTTTAAAATTGTTTTAAAATATGGTCGAGATAGACTTAAGATCACATTTTTAATGAGATTAGAAATCTAAGTTTAATCTTTTAAATTGGTTTAATAGGATTAAATTAATTCCTAATAAAAGATTAAATATGTAAAAAATGTATCTATAAGGGACCTTTTGTCTAAGGCGGGTTCTGGCTAGGTTGAGGTACTTAAATCGATGGAAACGTCGCACCCCTACCTGGGAATCTACCTGGAAAGATGAATTAGATAGATTTGTTACATGTATGTGATGCGTTATTTTATGCGGTAAAAATATGAAATGAAATGCAGTGATGGAATTGCATTGAGCAACAAGTTTTCTCAGTGGAATCCAAGTATAAACCCCACTGAATTTCTTGGTAAGTCCAGGGTCGAACACAGGGACTTGGAAAAGCAGTTTGCGGTGGTAATTTTCAAGAAGACTTTGCGGTAACCAAATAATCAAATAGTTGTTTGGATTGTTGTTTGTAGTAATAAAAATAAACATATGCGGCGAAGTTTCAAAAAGAGTTGATAAAACGGAAGATGCGATGAGTATGTGGTGAACGGGTTGAGAAGAGTTCGGCTAACACTTCCTAGGATGCGTTCATGTTATGCGACCATGCAACATACATACAATAGTAAACCATCTCTCGACGCGAATGCTACGACTTCTAATGCTAGAACGCATGTGATATATGCGATGAGTCTATAGGACCTACACATAAGCCTCTATTCTTATTTATGCGATGACAAAATAACACACACACAAATAAGGCGACCACATAATATCATACCTATCTCTAGGGCGCATGTGATGCAGGTTGACAAATAGAGCTTATCTCTAAGTCCCTCTCTCTTGCTTATGCAGATCTAATCTTGCTCTCTTGAGTCTATATTCTATTATACTCTCTCAAATCTTAGGTTTTTTCTTTAGACTCTCTCTCAAGTAGCTCTAAAAGGGTGTTGGGCACAGCATAAAACAAGAATCGTATGCAATGAAAATCCTAGGTCATGTTAGCTTAGTTCTTCTCAATCCATTCGATAAGTTTAGCTACTCATGCATGCTAAGAGAGTGAACAGATGTAGATAAAGAAATTCCATTGTATAGATATAGAGTTGAAATACAAAATAACAATGCAAGAAGAGAATAAAGAGCTTGGTAGCAATCTCTTGCTTCCCAAGGCTTTTACACTATCTTTTCTACTCTGTTCAAAAGATAATCTCGTTCTCACGAGAGTCGGCCCACTCTTTGATTTTCCACGCCTCTGGGTTCTCTCTCGAGTTGCCCTAAGCGATCTTTCGGTGTCTCTCCCCTTCTCTCGCTCCGCTTTAAAATAAAAGAAAAACTAAGAACAAGGCTATTCTAAGGGAGAAATTCTCTAAGTATCCAAACTTGCTGAACCCCTTTTCTGAAGGTTGCCTTCGGTATTTATTGAGCTTCGGGGTGAAAGGCGGCTTCTCTCTTATGATTGCATAGATGGGATGGCTTTAATTCTCTGACTGATGCGTCGAATATTTGTCACCGAAAAGCTGATTGTACTTGTTATCGTTAGCGGCTTGTTAACTTAATTTGGATTCGATCGTCATCAGCTTTTTGTCCCATCGTGATTAATTATGCCTTTCACCCAGATGCACCCACCAAGTTACGCCGACTCTATGCGATAATCCTTCTTGAGCAGATGTTTGCGAGCACAAATCACCATAAAGCCTTGTGGTAATGCTGCGCTCGTCCGTTGATTTCTTGTGATCGCGCTTTCCACCTTGTGTCAACGCATATTCTACATAAAAATACAAAAGTTAACTGTTTCTATGCGATGGACGCATGCGACCGCAATGTTATGAACTTAATGCTTTTTGGACGCAATCTAACATATTTTATCAACGCAAACCTTCATTGTTTAATAACTTAGCATTGTAATAACGTGCATTTCTGCCCGTTATCAGTATGTAAGTTTGATTAAAGTCTATTGAAGGGTTTAATGAGACTTCAATCAAAATTATTTAATCATCAAAGACAAGAGTAGTTTTTTAGCAAATTAAAAAAACACTTAGATAAAATCAGTAGCCATATTTTCCTAAGTTAATTAAACCCTAGGTAGAACACTCAGTGGGGGGAAAATGAGGTATATGATACTTCAATTTTGTCCCTAAAAGTTCACACCATGAGATCTACTTTCAGCCTCGAGGCACCAAGGGGTGTCCCCCTACAGGTGGCATTTGGATAGGTCAATAACAAGGTGAATGGAGAGAGTGTTTATAGTAAGTGGGATCAGATGTGTGACAATAAATCCCTCGGTCTCTCTCATTAGGTTGAATAAAGTTTCATGCATCGCTTCGAGGCATCGTGGGTGTCCCCCTAAAGGATGGATGTATTGCTTGACGCTTTATTTGATCTTCAGAAATGGATAGGGTTGCTTTAGTTCCATGTTTCAATCGACTTTTCCCTATGGTTGGCTTAATGGGGCGGAGCTCTAGAACCTAAAATAATGGGTTACACTTACACAGAATTGTTAAGGATGTTAACAAATTCTGGACCGAACAATGGTGACTATTAATTATAATAACAAGGAGTTGTTTCTGTCTAATGGTTGAGAATGTCTCATTTCTATGAAGGGGCACTTGATCACCTTATAGTGACTTTTGTTCTACCTCACTAAAGCATCATTGCAAAATAGATGTAACTTAGGGTACACTAGACTATTTTGTTAAAAATTGATTGGTTTTCTTAAAAGTGGTTTAATGCAAGTAGACTAAAATAAGTTTGTTCTTTTTCAATAATTTTTTTAAATGGCTACCGCTACACTAAGTTTACTAGCCGCAGATAAACTAACGGGTGAAAACTACGCTAGTTGGAAAAACACAATCAATACCATTCTAATCATTGATGACCTTCGCTTTGTCCTTATGGAGGAGTGCCCTCCCCTTCCACCTACCAATGCTTCTCGAAATGTTCAGGAAGCATATGAGTGTTAGACAATGGCAAACGAAAAGACTCTAGCATATATCTTGGCAAGCCTTAATGAAGTCTTGGTCAAATAGCATAAGCCCATGCTCACAACCTGTGAGATCAAGGAGTCCCTGAGGGGAATGTTTGGACAACCGTCTGTACAACTCAGACATGACGCTCTCAAGTATATCTTGAATGCTCATATGTAAGAGGGGGCATCTGTTCGAGAACATGTTCTCAACATGATGAACCCCTTCAACGTGGCGAAGATGAACGGGTCAAGCATTGATGAGGCTAGCTAGGGTAGCATTATACTGGAATCTTTACATGAAAGTTTCTTGCCCTTCTGTAGCAATGTTGTTTTGAATAGAATTGATTACAACCTGACTATCCTGCTCAACGAGCTACAGACCTTCCAATCCATATTGAAAATCAAGGAGAATAAGGGTGAAGAAAATGTTGCTTCACCTTCTAAAAAGTTCCAAAAAGGTTCGACCTCTAGAACGATGTCTGTACCTTCTTCCTCCGGAACCAAAAAGTGGAAGAAGAAGAAGAAGAAGAGGGGTGGAAAGCGGAAGGCTACTAACCTAGTAGTTGCTGCACCAAGGGGTAGACAACCCATCAAGGCTAACAAAGGAAAATGTTTCCATTGTAACCAAGATGTGGCACTAGAAGAGGAACTGCCTCAGAAATTTGGTAGAAAAGAAGAAAATCAAATAAGGTAAATATGATTTTCTTGTATTGGAAACATGTTTAGTGGAGATAATGATTCTATCTGGATTATTGACTCTGGGGCCACTAACCATGTTTGTTCTTCATTTCAGGGACTTAGTTCCTGATGGCAACTAGATGTTAATGAGATGACGATGAAAGTTGGAACCGGGCACGTCCTCTCAGCTATGGTAGTGGGAGGTCTCCGGTTGACTTTACAGAATAGATTTCTTGTATTAAAAGATGTATTTATAGTTCCTGATTTAAACAGGAACTTAGTTTCTGTAAAGTGCTTGCTAAAACAATGTGCACCATGTTGGGATTGATGCCCTAAACTCTTGCTGGGTCCTGTAGTTTGTAAATACTGTATTGAACAAACGCTTATGATGTAATAATATTTGATATTTTTTTTCACTGTTGTCTATGAAACATGAGATGTTTTATTTTCTTTACCACAAACCAATAAACTAAGATCCTTGGTTGTCTTGTAACTTAAGCATGTATGTGGAGACATATAGGTGAGTTATGTCTTAAGTGATAACCAAAATGGTCTGTAGTATATGGATAAAGGAAGGAAACCTTATCCTGGTGACACTACGAATGCAAACCACTTTGTAAAAAGTTCCAAGTGTTGTAACTTACTACAGATGGTCTGATCTTGATCATTCATGTGGAGGCATGCGAGCGAGGGCGTCCTATACAAAGGAGTTTGTATAAGACTGGACTATGAAGTATTATAGTCTCATCATATAATGTCGTTCATAAGAGAGACTTCACTTCACTAGGATGACCATAGGTAACATGACCTTAGTACTGAGTGAGTTGGGAACTCCTGCCTTTAAGGGCGGTCCTTTGATTTGCATGGGCGCGAGTGGCCAGATTGTCGACTCAAACCTACCACTTTGGGGATTCGTCTTATTTGGGAGCTGAGAACTCAACTACACAAAATGGAATTCACTTCTTCCCCAAAGCAGGGGTAAGTAGATAGATTGCTCTCTTAAGGGCCGATTTTGAGGCTTGAACGATGTGGCGCCACACACCTTCTCATGGCCTGAGAGGTGCCCACACATAGTAGGACTATGTTGTATTATTCATTAAAGGGATCAGTGGTACTTAAGGAGTTAGATGTAACTATAGGGAAAAAACGGTAAATTGGCCTAGATGTACTTATGAGCATCTGTGAAGGGTTATCATACTGTTGACTAGTTATATCCGATGGACATAGAAATATATTTGTAGTGAGAAGAGTGCAGCTATTCGTCTAGTGGAGTGCCCAACAGTTAACAGATGATGGATCTCGTGGCTAAAGAGTTTAGTCAGCTATTCACATACCATTGGAGCTTCAAGCTATAGGTCCATAAGGTCCCCTTGGTAGCTCAATGGATTCAAGTTGAAATTCAGTTTTTGGGTTGGTTTGAAGTGTTCAAATTGAGAAGAGGGAGTTTGATTATATATGATATGATTAAACTGGTCAATTATATATGATATAGTTGACATGATGTATGAGATACATTAATTGAAGGAAAATGATATAAATATGATTTATATCTAGTGGAGGAGAAAAAGACTGTGGTTTATATTTTGCATGTGAATAGGATAATCGTTTCACAATTGTACACTATCTATCGTCTAGCTAACGAGAGCTACTGTGAGTTGCTCGTGATGAGGCCTCAAGGCAAGGAGTTGCACTATACTTCGAGGATGAAGAAAACCACGTGTTGGTCAGGTTATGTCTACGATATGGTAAGCGATTCTTGAGTATGGGATACTCGACAGCAAGGTGAATGCGTGCGCACTAAACGATCATGTAGCTCAGCAAGCTTCATCGCTTAGTTACTGACTACATGATTGTGGAGTAAAATGTTACTTAAGCACTTGTTCTATGATCATTTAGACGATCGTACTTCACAACAACGTCGTTGTCTAAATGATCATTTAGACTTGTGTGTTTAAATTTGGTGCGCTAAATGATCGAGCGCCTCATGCTTCATCGCATTGTAAATGGTACTCGATTGTAGCTAGACGATCGTGGATACTTGGCCTATTTACTAAACGATCAGGTGGGCTTCGCCCGGGCGGTTCAAGACCTGATTCACCTATGAACCGGTTTGCTTGATGGAGTTAATGTAATAGATAGAATTTTATTTCCGGTTTTGAGGCTGATCATCTCGGTCTACTAGTCTTTGGTAAATGTACATAAGATGTATGTTTGATTATATGTCGTATGGTATGCCATATAGTTGAAATCTCACCTTAGGTTATGCATTGGTCATGCATCCTCTCTATATTGTAAGAGTTATGATTTAGAGTTCGCATGATTTAAGTTACATAAGAGCATGCTCATGCATCATATAATATAAGAGTTATATTTATGCATGTATTAAGTATAAACATGCATCATCTTTATATTATAAGTGTTATAGTATGAGGGTGCATGGAAGCATGTTTGCTTAGTTCATTACAAGTATATAAGAGTTATATATAGTAATGAATGGACATTGCATGAAGCATGACACATAGGTTAAATTTATAAGAGTTATAAATACCTAGTTGTGCATGGAAATGTGTATGGGTTTTGGTTGTTTCTTTTATAAGTGTTATAAGGGAAATTAGAACTAAAATCAATAAGAAAGACATGCATGCGAACATAGGCTTGAATCATGGTTTTAAAAGTGTTTTAAAACTTGGTGGAGATAGACCTAAGATCACGGTTCTAATAAGATTAGCAACCGAAGGTTTAATCTTTTAATCAGTTTAATAGGATTAAATTGACTAATAAAAGATTAAAAGTATAGCAAATCTATCTATGAGGGACCTTTTGTCTAAGGCGGATTCTGTCTAGGCTGGGATATTTAAGCTGATGGAAATGGAACACCTTTACTTGGGAACCTACTTGGAAAGGTGAATTAGATAGATTTGATACATGCATACAAATTTGAGGACAGTCTATTAAAGAGTTTAATGAGGCTACTTGAACTTGTTTAATTTCAAAGACAAGAGTTGGTTTTGAGAAAATTAAACTGACTTAGATAAAATCAGTAATATGCTTTTTCCTGATGGTGGGCGATTTTGCACGACTCTTTATCTGATCTTCTGTATAGGATAAGGTTGCTTTAGTCTCTTGTCCTAATATGCTTTTTCCCTATGGTGGGTGATTAGGATGGGACTCTAGGGCCGAAAACGAGGGGTTACACTTACACAGAATTGTTAAGGGTTAATAGCTCTGGATCGAAAAATGGTGACTGTTAGGGTCAGTTACAAGAGTTGTTTCTGCCTAATGGTTGAGAGTGTCTTATCCCAGTGAAGGGGCATCTGATCACCCCACTGACGATGTTTGTCCTACCTCGCTGGGGCATCATTGCGTAATAGAAGTCTTTTCACTTAGGGCACTTGGAAACTATTTTGCTAAAACTAAAATTGGTGTTAAAATGTGGTATTGCATAGACTTTTAAGTTTATTCATTTTTCAGCAACGTAAAATATGACTACAGCCACATTAGCTCTATTAAGTGCCAAAAAACTGACTGGCAAAAACTACGCTAGTGGGAAGCATACTATCACAACCATTTTAATCATTAATGACCTGAGGTTCGTCCTTACAGAGAAGTATCCTCCTATTCCACCTCAAAACGCCACTCGAAATGTTCGGGAGGCCTATGAGCACTAAACACGGGCGAAAAAAAAGGCATGAGCTTACATCTTCGTAAGTCTGAATGGCGTTTTGGCCAAGAAGCATGAGCCTATGGTCTCAGCGCGTGAGATCATAGAGTCCTTGCAGGGAATGTTCGGACAACCATTTGGACAGCTCAAGCACGAAGCTCTTAAATGCATCTTCAACTCCAAAATGGAGGAAGGCACCTCTGTTCATGAACATGTGCTTAATATGATGGTCCACTTCAACGTGGTGGAGATGAATGAGCCATGCATCGATGAGGGTAGCCAGGTTAGCATAATCCTGCATTTTTTGCCAGATAGCTTCTTGCACTTTGTCAGTAATGCGATTCTGAACAAAGTAGACTATACCCTTACAACTCTCCTCAATAAGTTGCAAATATTCCAATCCTTGCTGAAAAGTAAGGAGAAGAAGGTTGGTGAGGCAAATGTTGCATGATCATCAAAGAAGTTCCATAAAGGTTCAACCTCAGGAACAAAATCTGCACCTTCTACTTCTAACACTTCCAAGTGGAAGAAGAAGAAGGGTGGTAAGGGGAAGGGGAAGGGGAAGGCACCTGGTAACCTACAGCCTGCCGCCCAGTGGGGTAGGCGTCTAGTGTCGGTTGACAAGGAAAAGTTTTCCCACTACAACCAAGATGGGTATTGGAAGCGAAATTGTCCACGTTGGATCAAGGAAAAGAAGAAGGCTAAGTCTAAGGCAAAACAAGGTAAATATGATTTACTAGTTTTGGAAATCTGTTTAGTGAAAAATGATGATTTTGCTTGGACTATTGACTATGGGGCTACTAATCATGTTTGTTCTTCTTTTTAGGGGATTAGATCCTGATGACAACTTGAGGCTAGAGAGATGACGATACAAGTAGGCACCGGGCACGTTGTCTCAGCTATGGCAGTGGGAGGGCTCTAGTTGAACTTATAGAAGAAGTTTATCATTTTGAATGTTGTTTATGTAGTTCCCAAGTTAAAGAGAAACTTGATTTCTATAAATTGTCTGATACAGTGTAATTACACTCTTAATTTTAATTTGAGTAAAGCGTTTATTCATAAAGATGGAGTTGAAACCTGTTCAGCAAATCTGGAAAATAACTTATTTGTGTTAAGGCCATTAGCAACGAGTTCCCTTCATAACATAGAGATGTTTAAAACTGTTGTAACTTAAAATAAACGACAAAAGGTTTCTTCCGAAGGAAGATGCCCAACTTTGGCACCTTCGATTAGGGCACATTAATCCCAATAGGATTGAGAGGTTGGTGAAGAATGGACTTCTAAGAGAGTTAAAGGAAAATTCCTTACCGGTGTGCGAATCTTGTCTTGAAGGCAAGATGACTAAAAAGACCTTTTACTAGAAAAGGTTATTGAGCCAAAGAGCCTCTAGAGTTAGTGCATTCTGACCTTTGTGGTCTGATAAATGTGCGAGCCAAGGGAGGCTTAGAGATGCGGTCTAGAATATTCTTCGCCTCATTATAAGTTTTGTCAAGCAGACCACCGGTGGCTGCCGCATTGGCAGCGGTCTGCAAAGCGGGAGTCAAACCGTGATAAAAAATTTCCATTTGAAGATAGTCTGATAGCCCATTATGCGGACAGTCCCGGACTAACCTTTTAAACCTCGCCCAAGCATCGCTGAGCGATTTGTCTATATCTAGTTCAAAATTAGTAATAAGCTTTCTTCGTCTTGCGTTCTCGGTAGGTGGGAAATACTTTTTCATGAATTTCTCCACTACCTGCTCCCATAAGTAATCTCTCCTGGTTCGAGCGAATAAGCCTATTTCCTAGCTTGATCACAGAGAGAAAATGGGAACAACATTATTCAAACTTTTTCAGCAGAGATGTTCCGGAACACAAAAGTATTGCAGATTTCAATAAAACTTCAGAGGTGGGCATGCGGATCCTCGCCACGCCTTCCTCCGAATTGACCTGTAGTCTAGATCATCTGCAGCATCACTGGTTTCATCTCGAATCTACTTCCATCGAGGGCAGGCCTCATGATTCCCGGAGAGAAATCATAGAGGTTTGATGATGCATAGTCCCTAATGAGCCTATTGCGATCGTTTGCCAACAGAATCGGATTCGCCATGACATTGTTATCATTTGGTGCTCCACCTCCAAGCTACCCTGCCATCTCTTCTTTATCGGATTGTGGTTTCTATTGGTGGTTTCGTAGTCTCCTTCAAAATGTTCTCTTAATCTCCGGGTCGTAGTTCGCCAGAGATTGAGAGTTCTACAAAGAAATCACAAAAATTACCGTTAACAACTATTTTGGCGAAGTCCCCGGCAACTGCACCAAAAGCTTGATGCGTTATTTTATTGAATGGAAATATGGATAATATGCGTTGATTGATTGCGTTGTACACTCAATTTCCCCAGCGGAATTCAAGTGTAAATTCCTCTGAGTTTCCTAGTAAGTCCAAGGTTGAACATAGGGACTTGTGAAAATAGTTGCATTGGTAATGTTTATGAAAACTTTGTGGTAACCAAGTAAATAAATAAAGTGTTGGGTGTGTTGTTGAGTTGATGGAAAAGAAGTAATTAAAGGTGGTGGATTTGAGAAAGATAGCTGTGTTGATAGATGCAATGAGTATGCGATGAACGGGTTGAAAAAATCATTAGCTAGTGTTACGCGGGAATGCATCAAACTTTGCAATCATGTTACAACCATGTAAAGCATGTCATTTCCCAATGTAAATGTGATGCTCCTAAGTCTAGGATGCATGTGCTGAATGCAAAATGTACATAGAGCTTATCACTAAGTCTCTACTCTTGTCCTATGCATTGATGCAAAATGCATGAAAGCAAGGTGACCGCATACAATCATATCTTATTGTTAAGATGCATGTGATGCGTTAATAACAAATAATGCTCATTCCTAAGGGCCTATCTCTCGTTTATGCATTCTAATCTGGTTCTTTCAAACCTAGATTTTGACCTGACCTCCCCAAGTCTAGATCCTGTCTTTAGACTACCCTCCTGAGTATCTCTAATAGACAAATGAAGCATACATAAACAAGATAATCGCAAAGAATGAAGATTCCCTCGTTATGCTAGCTAACTACTTCTCAACCCATTCAACTAAGTTAGCTACTGGTGCATAAATGACGGAAAGTGAACAGGTATAGAGAAAGAAATTCCATTCTTATAAATGAGTTGAGTATAAAATGACAATGGAAAGTAAGGTAGAGAGCCTGGTAGCAATTCCTTGTTGACTGAGGCTTTTTACACTGAATCTCTATTCTGATCTACAAATGTTCCCGCTTCTGCAGGCGTCGGCCCTTTCTCTGTCTTGGAGCTTCTGGCGCTTTCCCAAGCTTACCGGAATGATCTATCGATACACTTTCTTCCTCGCGTCCGCCTTAAAATGAAAGAAAACTCTGGACAGAGGCATGAACTTGTAAAGTAATGATTTAATCGACTGCTTAACCCCTTTTTTGATGAATACACTTGGTATTTATAGTGCTTCCATGGTGAAAGACGGCTTCTCTCCTGGTTGTACAGATGGGACAACTTTAATTCCTGATTGACGCACCAAATAATTATCATCGATAAAGCTGAATGTACTTCGTGACCGTTATCGGCTATCAACTTAATTTGGATCCAACTATCATCAGCTTTTTGTCCCATCGCTCTTAATTATCCTTTCACCCGGATGCGCCCACCATGTTGTGCTTACCGAGTTGCGGTGATTCTTCTTGGGCGAATGTTTGCGAACACGATCAACGCAAAGTCTTGCGGTGAAGTTGCGCTCTACCAGTGAATTCCTATGATCGCCATCTTTGCATTGCGTTAACGCATATTCTGCATAAAAATATAAAGATCAACTGTTCTAATGCATTGGATGCATACGACCGCAATATTATAGATTTTATGCTTAATGGACGCAATTTAACATACTTGAACAATGCAATCCAACATTGTTTAAGAACTTAGCACTATGATAACGTGCATTTCTATCTGTTATAACACCCCCAAATTTAAATAATGCTTGTCCAAGCTAAAGATTCCTTTAGTAAGTTAACCGCAAAGTTCTTTTCCTAGATTTCTCAAGAATACTTCATTCAAATCCTATATGCCAGAATTTCCTTTAGTCTTATTCACGTCTCTTCTAAAATATTTCTAAGACTTAGGGATTGCAAGCTTAACTTTCAAAAGGACTTCACTAGATTCTGGAACATCGCATGATTTATTTCAAAAAGAAAATTTTCCTCCGGGGTGTCAAATGATTTATCCTTGCACAAAAATTTTCTTTATTGCTTTCTAACCTTGCGTTGATCCGAGTGCCATGCCTTCGTTTTGGCTTGTCCCTACGGGTGTCATGTGGACATCCAACTACGAGCAATGCACTATTTCTCAGACTAAACTCATACCGATTTGGCATTGGAGTTGCGGTCATTGATTTATGCGTTGATCCTGGTGACTTACTTTCATTTTGGCTTGCCCACACGTCTGTCATGTGGACATCCAACTACGGGTAAGTGCCTTTCACAACTTAACTCTTATCAACATGGATTTCCCATTGCGTTGACAATGGAGTTGTTATTCTGAAAAAAATATTATTAATATTTTTTTATAGCAAGGTTGAAAATAAATTCCTCACCCCCAAATTTAAAATGCGGCAATGTCCTCATTGCGAAAAGAAATTAAAATAAGTCATGTGATGGTCATAGAATGCATTGTAAAGAAAGTTTGAAAGAAAGCTAGCAAACCTCTAACTTCGAGAAATATTTCATGAGGTGACTATCTTAAGATTAAGTTGACTCTAATATATATGAAAGACATAGAAGCATATTTTTTACCATTGAAATCATACTTGGCAAAGAAACAACATACGGTGAACTACTAAATTTATCTACTTGTCAAATGATTGTGGTAATCAAGGAGGATGCAGTGATAAAACTTTGTGATAACTAGCAGAAATGCCAGTTACTATAAGCCTTTTATTTAGAATCATGAGGGTTAATAAGTAGAAAATGCGGAGATAATACTTAGAATTTGTGAAAAATTGAGTTTTACGTCAACTAGCATCTAAACCCTCACTGACCCCAATATTATGCGTTACTCCATTCCAAAGTGTCTATTTTTGTAGCTATCGCAGGAATCAAACGCATGCGTTGGAAATAAACAATCTAAGACAAACGCATGCGCTGAAGCCAGACGATCGCAAAGACAAACGTATGCGCTAAAAGTTGGATTGCATGCTTCCATCGCATGGAAGTTGCGGTGATCGTATGCATCCATTGCATGGAAGTTGCGGTGATCGAATGCGTCCATCGCATGGAAGTTTCAATGATCAAGCGAATGCGGTGATCATTTAGAAATTGCGACCACGGAGTGACAACCATAATAGAAGGACGATCGCAAGATGGATAGAACGCGTTGATGCTTTAGCTGAGTCAAGCTCGGACAATACTTTGGAAGTATCAACAAGATAAGACGATGTGACATTGCCCATACCACGACAAAAGCAGTAGTGAGCCATAACGCAATCATGATAGCTGTCGGCATTTAAACTCTATAAATAGCCCCTTCAACCTTCATTTCAAAACATCTGTACTTCTGCCTTAAGGTAGAGGTTTGTGATCATAGATGAGAGCTTGAACAATATTTTCAATGAGAATTCTACACCTCTATAAACCAGACCGAGTGACGATCAAAGCTTTCGCCGGAGATAGAGGTCGAGAGAGACATCTCCACCATTCATCCATGACACCACCGGCAGCCTTGACGCAGAGTCTTTCATTTCCCTTCTAATCTTTGTATTGTATTATATTTTAGCTTAAGATATTAAGACATTTTGTGATCAATGAATTCTTGATTCCTTCATTGCCGTCTTCTTCATCATCTTTATCTTTATCATTGTTTATCTTCATCGTTTATTTATCAAAAGCAATCACATGCTTAATCGTGTAGCCTAAAGATAGAACGCATGTAGCAACCCACCGAGAGGTGTGCGTTGTGCGAGTATAGTGAGTTAATCCTCTTTTCTTGGTGAAAGGCTGTAGCAACGCTTGTCTATGGGATGTTGCATTACTTGTCTATAAGTTAAATAACCGTGTCTAACTACCTTAGAAGGTAAGAGATGGAATGCACTAAAGCAAAGTTCGCATTGTTCCTAGAGATAGCCACAATCTTATGCTCGATGGAACCATGCACTATTGAGATATAGTCATGCGGCTGACCACTGAGAGGTATGTGATGCGTAGTGCAATGAGCTAGGATTACTCTAGCGATTTAAGATATTAAACATTACTATGTGTTAATGGTTGTTGTGTATCTACCTATTCTCATCGCAAGTCTTCTATTGCTCAATCTGTATAGTTAGAAGTAGAAGTAGTGCGTAAATCCATTAAACTTTCTTCATCGCCTCAAATGCATTTCCTCACAAGCATTATTGAGTGACAAGTCTCCGTGTTCGACCTCGGATTACCCATGAAACTTGCGTTTGCATTATACTTGGCGCGAGCGTAAGAAAACTTATGATAGGAACACGTAGTCATTGCATATTAGATTAACGCATCTCCATTCCGACGCATGGGTGCAGACGTATAAGCCATGTCTAACGCATGATTTCATGTACAACCTCCATCCGTCCCTAATAATAATAAATAATTTTCCTACCAACACTTTGAAAAGTGAAATGCAATGTGATAGCGCAAAATTTGAAATAAGGATAAGGAAGAGTACACCTCTAAATTTTGAGCTATCACCCGCAGTGTGTATTGATGCATCCATCCTTGTAGCGATCTTTGCTTCTGTGGATTGAGTCAGCGTTGATGTTCAATAGTTGCCTTGTGGTCGTTCTCAAGATGAATGTAGTGCATGTAGTACACGGGGCTAATTCCTCTGATGTTAGCGAGCGTCCAGCCAATTACTCGCACATGTTTCTTGAGAATGCTCATCAACACATTCCCTTAATCTTCGTTGAGCACAGAGGAAATTATCACTAGCAGCTTCTCATTCTGCCCTAAAAATGCGTATTTCAAATGTGTTGGTAGGGTTTTCAGTTCAAGTGTTGGTGGTTCCACGAGGGAAGGTTGCATTGTTTTTCTTTCTTCTTTTGGCTCTTCTTCTTGTGTTGCGATCATTCCTTTTTCTTTGTTTGTTTTTGCTACGATTGCATTGCAGGCAGCTACGGATGCATTGGCATCCTCTTCTTCACACTCTTCATCAGACTTTTCTTCTTCAATCAAATTCAAGTCATCGTCAGAATCTTGTAGGTCTTCCTCATTCGGGAATTTCATGGCATGAATTATATTAAATTTGAGCTTCTGTCCATTTATGCTTAAAGTGATTTCTCCTTTATGCACATCAATTTGAGCACGACCCATTGATAGGAAAGGTCGCCCCAAAATGATGGGCACATCTTTGTCGGCCTCATAGTTTAGAATGATGAAGTTAGTTGGCAAAATAAATTTATTAATCATAATCAGCACATCCTTCACCTTACCTTTTGGATGAACCAGAGATTTGTCAGCCAATTGGAGAGTCACTGATGTGGGCACAAGTTGTCCCACATTTAATTGTCTAAAGATTGACAACGACATCAAATTTATGCTAGCCCCCAAGTCGCATAAGGCTTGCCCAATATAGAGTCCTCCTATGGAGCAAGGAATAGTGAAGCTCCCAGGATCGCTCATCTTCGGTGGGATAATGGATTTGGAACTTTGCGTTAATGCCACCGTGGCAAATTTTCCAGTGCCTCTCTTCTTAGTTACCATGTCCTTTAGAAACTTGGCATAGGCAGGCATTTCCTCAATCGCTTCACTGAAAGGAATGTTAACATGTAATTGCTTTAGCATAGATAAAAAGTGTTGGTACTGTACCTCTTCGTTTTTCTTCTTTCTTAGCCTCTGAGGGAAAGGTGGTAACTGGACTTTCACGGTTCCCGTTTCATTTGACTTTGAGGTTGACGCAACCTAAGGTTCTACTGCTTCATTTTCTCTTTCCTCTTTTTGCGTTATCGCAATCTCAGGCTTAGTTGCGATGGAAGTTGTTCTACTCTGATCCTTCTTTTCTCCCTCCACAGTCTTTCCACTGCGTAATGTCACAACCTGACATTGCTCCTTACTTGATCCCCTTGGGTTGCGTGAAAGTTTCGTTGAATTTGGCAACGCCCCTTACGATCGACTCTTCAGCTCATTCGCAATCTGGCTCATTTGCAATTCGAGGTTGCAGATGAACGTAGCCTGACATTGAAGCACTGTCTCGTTTTTCTCTATATATTGCTTTAACAGGCTCTCCAGTGAAGAAGTTTGCGTTGGTTGTTGTGAGCTACTTGCTTGGTTGCTCTGTGACTGTTGTTGCATTGAAAGAATCCTAGTGGCCCTTCTTTTTGCACCACAAATTGAAAATTTTGTTGTTGATTTTTCCAAGCAAATTTGAGGTGGTTTCTCCACCCGGGGTTGTAAGTGTTTGAAAAGGGATTATTCTTTACAAAATATACAGACTGTGAATTTTGCGGGCAATCTTCCATCGCATGCTCATCACCTCAAGTCGCACACCTTGCGGTGTTTTGACTTATTGCATTAATTTGCCCACCTTGCGGTGTTGGGCTGCTGATTGCCATTCCTTGAATCAAATTCATCATTGCGGTCATTTGGTTTTGTAATGAAGCAATGGCACCGTTATTTGCATCAGAATCTTTGAGTCTCAATCTCTGGTCACTTTCCCTCCAGTCTTCATGGTTCTTGGAGATGCAGTCTAGAATATTCTTCGTCTCATTGTAAGTTTTGTCAAGCAGACCATCGGTTGCTGCCGTATTAGCAACGGTCTGCGAAGCGGGAGTCAAATCATGATAAAAAATTTCCATTTGAAGACAATCTGGTAGCCCATTATGCGAACAGTCCCAGACCAATGTTTTAAACCTCGCCCAAGCATCACTGAGCGATTCGTCCATATCTTGTTCAAAATTAGTAATAAGCTTTCTTCGTCTTGCGTTCTCGGTAGGTGGGAAATATTTTTTCATGAATTCTCCACTACCTGCTCCCAAGAAGTAATCTTTCCTGGTTCGAGCGAATAAGCCCATTTCCTAGCCTAATTACAGAGAGAAAATGGGAACAACGTTAGTCGAACTTCTTCAGTAGAGATGTTCCAAAACACAAAAGTATTGTAGATTTCAATAAAACTTCGGAGGTGGGCGTATGGATCCTCGCCATGCCTTCCTCCGAATTGACCTACAGTTTGGATCATCTATAGCATCACCGGTTTTATCTCGAATCTACTTCCGTCGAGGGCAGGCTTCATGATTCCCAGAGAGAAATCATAGAGGTTTGGCGATGCATAGTCTTTAATGGGCCTATTGCGATCGTTTGCCAACAGAATCGGAATCGCCATGACATTGTTATCATTTGGTGCTCCACCTCCAGGCTGCTCCGCTATGTCTTCTTTATCGAATTGTGGTTGCTATTGGCGGTCTCGTAGTCTCATTCAAAATGTTCTCTCAATCTTCGTGTCGTAGTTCGCCAGAGATTGAGAGTTCTGCAAGGAAATCACAAAAATTACCGTTAACAACTATTTTGCCAAAGTCCCCGGCAACAGCGCCAAAAACTTGATGCGTTATTTTATTGAATGGAAATATGGATTATATGTGTTGATGGATTGCGTTGTGCACTCAAGTTTCCCCAGAGGAATTCAAGTGTAAATTTCTCTGAGTTTCCTGGTAAGTCCATGGTCAAACATAGGGACTTGTGAAAATAGTTGCATTGGTAATGTTTATGAAAACTTTGTGGTAACCAAGTAAATAAATAAAGTGTTGGGTGTATGTTGTGTTGATAGAAAAGAAGTAAATAAAAGCGGCGGATTTGAGAAAGACAGTTGCGTTGATAGATGCAATGAGTATGTGATGAACGGGTTGAAAAGATCTTTAGCTAGCGTTACTCGGGAATGCGTCAAACTTTGCGATCATGTTACAACCATGCAAAGCATGTCATTTCCCAATGTAAATGTGATGCTCCTAAGTCTAGGACGCATGTGTTGAATGCAAAATGTCCATAGAGCTTATCCCTAAGTCTCTACTCTTTTCCTATGCATTGATGCAAAATGCATGAAAGCAAGGTGACCGCATATAATCATATCTTATTGCTAAGATGCATGCGATGCATTTATAACAAATAGTGCTCATTCCTAAGTGCCTATCTCTCGTTTATGCGTTCTAATCTGATTCTTCTAAACCTAGATTCTGACCTGACCTTCCTAAGTCTAGATCTTGTCTTTAGACTACCCTCCCGAGTATCTCTAATAAACGAATGAAGCATACATAAACAAGATAATCACAAAGAATGAAGATTCCCTCGTTATGCTAGCTAACTACTTCTCAACCCATTTAACTAATTTAGCTACTCTTGCATAAATGACAGAAAGTGAACAGATATAGAGAAAGAAATTTCATTCTTATAAATGAGTTGAGTACAAAATGACAATGGAAAGTAAGATAGAGAGCCTGGTCGCAATTCCTTGCTGACCGAGGCTTTTTACACTGAATCTCTATTCTGATCTACAAATGTTCCCACTTCCGCAGGCGTCAGCCCTCTTTCTGTCTTGGAGCTTCCGGCGCTTTTCCAAGCTTGCCGGAACGATCTACCGACACACTTTCTTCCTCGCGTCCGCCTTAAAATGAAAGAAAACTCTGGACAGAGGCGTGAACTTGTAAAGTGATGACTTAATCGACTGCTTAACCCCTTTTCTGAAGAATACATTTGGTATTTATAGAGCTTCCATGGTGAAAGACGGCTTCCCTCTCCCGATTGTACATATGGGACAACTTTAATTCCTTATTGACACACTGAATAATTATTACCAATAAAGTTGAATGTACTTCGTGACCATTATCGACTGTCAACTTAATTTGGATCTGACTGTCATCAGCTTTCTGTCCCATCGCTTTTAATTATCCTTTCACCCGGATGCCTTACCATGTTGTACTGACCAAGTTGCGGTGATTCTTCTTGGGCGAATGTTTGTGAGCACGATCAACGCAAAGTCTTGTGATGAAGTTGCACTCTACCAGTGAATTCCTATGATTGCCATCTTTGCATTGCGTTAACACATATTCTGCACGAAAATATAAAGAACAACTGTTCTAATGCGTTGGACGCATGCGACCACAATATTATAGATTTTATGCTTAATGGATGCAATTTAACATATTTCATCAATGCAATCTAACATTGTTTAAGAACTTAGCACTATGATAACGTGCGTTTCTGCCCATTATCACCAACCTCTTACCCTCCCGAGAAGTTGGTTGTTGCTGACTTTACTCATAGACAAGCATTGCGTCCACCTATAGACAGTCATTGTTACAGCTTTACACTAAGCAAATAAAGTTTTCTCACATACTATCGCAACGCACACCTCTCGGTAGTTTGCTACATGCTTCATATCCCTAATCCACATGACTAAGTACGCGATACTCTAGCAATCTCACTAAGTGATGCAATGAAGTTAAAGATGCTAAGTAAAGAAGATGGAGATGGAATTGAAGGAAACATAGAAATGTATTGAACACAAAATGTATTAATTCCTTAATCACAAAATGTATACAATACAATATAAGAAAAGAAGAGAAAATGAAATGACCGGCTGGAAGTAATAACTTGCTTCCAGTGGATGTGCGTCAAGGCTGCTGGTGGTGCCATAGATGGGCGGAGGAGCTGACTCTCTCGAGATCTAACTCCGATCGAAGGCTTTGGTCGTCACTCGAAATGGATGAAGGAGGTGAAGAACTCTAAAGCTTTTTATCACACATTTGTCTGGATCATAAGGATCCGCCCTAGGCGAACCTTAGGTGAACACCTTGGATTCAACCTTGGGCGAAAACGCTCGACAAGTAGAAATTCTGCTCATCGGCTTCTTTATATAGAGCCTGGATCGCCGATAGCATTAATGGACTGCTCTGATTCTGACATTCTGCGCGTTTAGTCCTTTCTGAATCTCTGTTGCTAACGGCATGGTAGGTGAAATGTCAACATAATATTTTGCTTTTCCCAAGGTAGATGCGTTGATGCGTTCATTCCACCAACCTTGCGTTGATCCCTTTATCATGCATTATCGTGTAGCCGCAATCATTCAGTGATCGCATTCACTTAATACCGTAACTCTACACGATGACAGCAATCGCTTGGCGAGTGCAACTCCCATGCGATGGATGTATGTGGCTGATTTTCGCAACACCCATGTGTTGATCGAACACGTTCGCCTTTAAAAAGGTTGCCTGTAGAGACATAAAACTCAACAAACAATTAGCTGCCAAGTCCCTGGCAATGGTGCCAAAAACTTGATGACGAAAAATTAGATGTCAATTTCTTAACAACTAAAATCCGTTGGATGCAAGATGCGATGCGTATTCTTAAGGTATGCATTGATTGTCATGCGTCGATGGTCATGCATTGGAATGACTATGCGTTAATGAATGTATGCGATGACCATGCGTCCTGTCACAAGTTTTCTTGCGCTCACGCCAAGTATAATGCAAACATAAGTTTCTCAAGTGATTCGAGGTCAAACAAGGGACTTGTAGCAAGATGTATGCGGTAATGTGCATGTGGCAGTTTGAATAAAAGAATGATGGGGAGGTTTCTAAGCTAACACTACTCCTACTCCTAGCTAACAGACAACGCAATAAGAATATGAAAAAGAGGTAAATACACGACAACTCATGACATGAAACAAATGAATGGAAAAATAGATAAAATGTGGAGATGATTTCATTACAACCCTTAAGAGTGACCGCAAGGGTAACCTTAGTCAACACAAGCCATGCAATCATGCTACACACACTTGAGCCTAACTCTAGGATGTATGCGGTGTATTTGTGATAGTGTCAGGAAGCCTATGCCTGTCTAAACCTCCATAACCCGCTCATGAGCTCTCGCCGCATGAGCGTGATAGTCGCATACCACCTTATCCTACTTCCTGGACGCATGCAATATCCTATCTGTAGGGTGCATACGTTGTATGCCAGCAAACGGAGCTTGTCTCTAAGTTCCCCATTCTTGCCTATGCGTTCCAATCCGCTCTCTCGAGTCTTAGATTTAGATTTTAGACTATTCTCTTAAGTATGCCTAATTGATGAATGATGCGCTCATAGACAAGATAACCACATGAACTTTGCTGACATAAGATTATTCCTATCTCTAGTGAACAATGACTTACATTACTTAATGCAACCAACCACTTACCCTCCCGGGTAGTTGGTTGTTGTTGACTTTACTCATAAACAAACATTGCGTTCGCCTATAGACAGGCGTTGCTACAGCTTCATACTAAGAAAATAAGGTTTTCTCACATACTCACGCAATGCACACCTCTCGGTGGTTTGCTACATGCTTCATATCCCTAATCCACATGACCAAGTATGCGATACTTTAGCAATCTCACTAAGTGATGCAATGAAGTTAAAGATGCTAAGTAAAGAAGATGGAGATGGAATTTAAGGAAACATAGAAATGTATTGAACACAAAATGTATTAATTCCTTAATCACAAAATGTATACAATACAATATAAGAAAAGAAGAGAAAATGAAATGACCAGTTGGAAGCAATAACTTACTTCCAGCGGATGTGCGTCAAGGCTGCCGGTGGTTCCATGGATGGGTGGAGGAGTTGACTCTCTCGAGATCTAACTTCGATCGAAGGCTCCGGTTATCACTCGAAATGGATGAAGGAGGTGAAGAACTCTCAAACTTCTTCTCACGTATTTATCTAGATCACAAGGATCCGCCCTAGGCGAACCTCAGGTGAAAACCTTGGATTCAACCTTGGGCGAAAACGCTGGACAAGTAGAAATTCTACTCATCGGTTTCCTTATATAGAGCCTGGATCGCCAACAGCATTAATGGACTGCTTTGATTCTGACATTCGGCACGTTTAGTCCTTTCTAAATCTCTGCTGCTAACGGCGTGGTAGGTGAAATGTCAACATCATATTTTACTTTTCCCAAGGTAGATGTGTTAATGCGTTCATTCCACCAACCTTGCATTGACCCCTTTATCATGCATTATCATGTAGCCGCAATCATTTAGTGACCGCATTCACTTAATACCGCAACTCTACACGATGACCGCAATCGCTTGTCGAGCACAACTCCCATGCGATGGATGCATGCGACTGATTATCGCAACACCCATGCGTTGATCGAACGCGTTTGCCTTTGCGATGGAGAGTTTCTCTGCATGCGGTCGTCTATGTAGTGGTCTAGTTATCGCGTTTGCGTTCACTTCTTGCGTTAGCTACAACAATAGAACATTGAATGCATAATAACGCATAATATTGGGTTAGCCGAGATTCTTCATGCATGTCATCACCAATCATCAGTACGATAACCCTTCACAGATGCTCGTAAGTGCAACTGGGCCAATTTATCATTTTGCCCCTATAGTTACATCTAACTCCTTAAGTACCACTGATCCCTCTAATGAACAATACAACATAGTCCTACTATGTGTGAATAACTCTTGGGTCATGAGAAGTTGTGTGGCACCACATCGTTCAAGCCGTGGGATTAGCCCTTAAGGTAGCAATCTATCTACTTACCCCTGTGATGACGGGCAGAAATGCACGTCATCTTAGGCATTTTATTTAGAATTATGAGGGCTGTCAAGTAAAATATGTGGCGAATATGTTAGGAATTCATGGGAAAATGAGTTTGCATCGATCGACATTAAGAATCTCGGCTAACCCACTATTATGCTTTATTATGTGTTCAATTGTCTATCTTTGTAGCTAACACAGGAAGCTGACGCATATGCGGAAGCTGGGCTATCACAAAAATGACCGCATGTGGAGAATTTCTCCATCGCAATGGTGAATGCATACGTTCGACGCATGGATGTTGCACCCCTTAACCACATGCGTCCATCGCATAGAAGTTGCGATCTTCAAGCGAATGCGGTCATCGCTGAGAAGTTGTGGCCATCGAGGGAATGCGGACATCGCAAGGAGATTGCGGCTACATGGTGATAACCATAATAGAGGGATGAACGCAAGGTTGGTGGAAAGGAAGCATGAACGCATACCTCGGGAGAATCAAAAGATGATGTTGACATTTCATTTACCACCCCATTAGCAATAGAGATTCAGAAAAGGACCATTGCACCGCGAATTTTAGAATCAGAGCAGGTCCATTAATGTTGTCGGCGATCAAGCTCTATAAATAGAAGCTGATGAGCAGAATTTCAAATCATCTAAGTTTCTACCTTTAGGTGGATCCTTGTGATCCATACTAAAGCGTGAGAGATAGTTTGAGATTTCTTCATCTCCTCCATCCATTCCGAGTGACGACCGGAGCCTTCGTTGAGTCAGAGCTCGAGAGAGTCTACTCCACCGCCTTTCCATGGCACCACCGGCAACCTTGACACACATCTGCTGGATGCAAGACTTTGCTTCCAGCTAGCCTTTCCATTTCTCTTCTTTCCTTATATTGTATTGTATTACATTTTAGCTTAAGAAATTAATACATTTTCTGATCAATGCATTTCTTTATTTTCCATCGACTCCATCTCTGTCTTCATTTACTTAGCATCCTTAAATTTCATTGCATCACTTAGTGAGATTACTCGAGTATCGCATACTTAGTCATACAACGTAGGAATGTGAAGCATGTAGAAAACAACCGGGAGGTGTGTGTTGCGAGAGTGTTGTGAGAAAACCTTATTTTCGTAGTGTGAAGTGTAGCAATGCCTATCTATAAGTGGACACAATGCTTGTCTATGAGTAAAGTCAGCAACAACCAATTACCCGAGAGGGTAAGTGGTTGGTCACATTGAGCAATGTAAGCCAGTATTCATTAGAGATAGGAATAATCTTACGTCAACTTGGCTTATGCGATTACCTTGTCTTATGAGTGCATCATTCATCATTTAGGCATACTTGAGAGAGTAGTCTAAAAACCAAATCTAAGACTCGAGAGAGCAGATTGGAACGCATAAGCAAGAATGGGGAACTTAGAGATAAGCTCCGTTTGCTATTACACAGCGTATGCACCCTACGGATAGGATTACATGCATCCAAAAGTAGGATACAGTGGTATGTGGCTATCATGCTTATGTGTGAGAGCACGTGAGCGGGTTATGGAGGCTTAGAAATAAGCTTCTCGGCACTATTGCATATACATCGCATGCGTCCTAGAATTAGGCACGAGTGTGTGTAGCATGATCGCAAAGCTTGCATTGGCTAGGGTTGCCCTTGTGGTCAAGCTTAGGGTTGCGATGAAGACATCTTCACCATTTTATCTATTTTTCCATGCATTTTACTACGCGTCAACAGTTGTCATGTCTCTACCTCTCATTCATCTTTCCACTGCTTTGTCTGTTAGTTAGAAGTAGGAGTATTACTTAGCTTACAACCCCCATCATTCTTTTATTTATCCGCTGCAAACACATCACTGCATACATTTAGCTACAAGTCCCTGAGTTCGACCTCAGATCACCCGAGAAACTTGCATTCTCATTATACTTGGCGAAAGCGTAAGAAAACTTATGATAGGAACGCATGGTCGTTGCATATGAGATCAACACATACATTTCATTCCAACGCATGACCACCGACGCATGAGAACTGATGCATAACCTAAGACATGCATCGCATAATGCGTCCACCCCTAATTTTAGTCACCAAGTTTTTGGCTAATATTTTTGTCATCAAGTTTTTGGCTAATATTTTTGTCATCACCCTGCTTCGGGGAAGGAGTGAATTCTATCTTGTGTAGCTGATTTTCCATCTCCCAAATGAGACAAATCCTTAAAGTGGTGGGTTTGATTTGGCAACCTAGCCACTCGCATGCAAATCAAAGGACCGCCCTCAATGGCAAGAGTTCCCAACTCACTTAGGATTGAGGTCATGTTACCGATGGTCATCCTAGTGAAGTGAAGTCTCTATCATGAACGGTGTTATATAACAAGAAATTAACACTTCATGGTTAGGTCTTATACAAACTCTTTAAATAAGACGCCTCCGATTACATGTCGTCACATGAATGATCAGGATCAGACCATCTGTAGCAAGTCACAACACTTGTAACGATTCCATAAAGCGGACCGCATCCTAGCGTTACCTAGATAAGGTTTCCCTCCTATATCCATATACTACAGACGATTTTGGTTATCACTTAAGACATGATCCACTTGTATGTCACCACATACATGCTTAAGTTCATAGTGACAACCAGGGATTTTAGTTTATTGGTTTGTGGTTAAGCAAATAAAACATTCAATGTGTAAAGTCAATAAGTGAAGCAAATATCAGATATTATACATCACAACCGCAAACTACAGGACACGAGACTTTAAGGCATCATCCCCAACACTTGGTATTTAGATCTTTCGGGATCAGAAGAACAAAGTGCTGTCTCAGGCATCGTACATTGACAAGATGTTGCTCAAGTACTCGATGCAGAACTCCAAAAGGGGCCTACTACCTTTCAGGCATGGAGTTACATGGTCTAAAGAAATGTGGCCTAAGACACCTCAAGTGGTTGAGGAGATGAGACAGGTCCCTTATGCATCTGTTGTTGGCAGTTTGATGTATGTGATGCTCTGTACTAAACCAGACATCTGCTATGCTATGGGGATAGTCAATAGGTATCAGTCTAATCCAAGACAGGGTCACTAGACTGTGATCATGAATATCCTCAAGTATCTTCAGAGAACGAGGGACTACATGCTCGTGTATGGAACTAAGGATTTGATCCTTATTGGATACACGAATTCTGACTTTCAGACTGATAAGAATTCTAAAAAATCTACTTCAGGGTCAGTGTTCACTCTTAACGGAGGAGCTGTAGTATGAAAAAGCACTATGCAGGTGTGCATTGCCGACTCCACGATGGAGGTCGAGTATGTAGCGGCTTGTGAAGCTGCTAAAAATGTCGTTTGGCTAAAACGTTCCTGACTCATCACCCTCTATTGTGACAATAGTGTTGTTGTGGCAAACTCTAGGAAGCCCAGAAGTCACAAGCGTAACAAACATATAGAGCGGAAGTATCATCTCATCCATGAGATAGTGCATTGAGGGGACATGATAGTCACGAAGATCACTTCGGAGCACAACATTGCTAACCCGTTTACGAAGGCTCTCACAATTATAGTTTTTTAGGGTCACTTTTAGAGCATGAGTCTATGGGACTGCCCACAACTGAACTAGGGCAAGTGGGAGATTTTTATACTAGGCCTTAGTGCCCTGGTTTATTGATTTGTACTAGTTGTTTTGTACACCCCACTCGCTCTAGGACAAGTGGGATATTTTGCGGTTGATGCCCTAAACTCTCGTTGGGTCCTACAGTTTGTAAACATTGTATTGAACAAATGCTTGTGATGTAATAATATATGATATTTTCTTCACTGTTGTCTATGAAATATGGGATGTTTTACTTGCTTTACCACAAACCAATAAACTAAGATCCCTGGTTGTCATTATAACTTAAGCATGTATGTGGAGACATACAGGTGGATTAAGTCTTAAATGATAACCAAAATGGTCTGTAGTATATGGATAAAGGAGGGAAACCATATCCTGGTGAAACTACGGATGCAGCCCACTTTGTAGAGAGTTACAAGTGTTGTGACTTATTACAGATGGTCTAATCCTAATCATTCATGTGGAGACATGCAAGTGGAGGTGTCCTATACAAAGGAGTTTGTATAAGACTGGACCACGAAGTATTATAGTCTCGTTATATAACGTCGTTTATGATAGAGACTTCACTTTACTAGGATGACCATAGGTAACATGACTTTAATCCTAAGTGAGTTGGGAACTCCTACCTTTGATTGCGGTCCTTTGATTTGCATGGGTGCAAGTGGCCAGATCACCGACTCAAACCTACCACTTTGAGGATTCGTCTGATTTGAGAGCTGGGAACTCAGCTACACAAGATGGAATTCATTTCTTCCCCGAAGCAGGGGTAAGTAGATAGATTGCTCCCTTAAGGGCTGATTCCAGGGCTTGAACGATGTGGCGCCACACACCATTTCATGGCCCGAGAGGTGTCCACACATAGTAGGACTATGTTGTATTGTTGATTAGAGGAAGTTAAATGTAACTACAGGGGCAAAGCAGTAAATTGACTCAATTGTACTTACGAGCATCTGTGAAGGGTTATCGTATTGTGCACTGGTTATATCCGATGGACACTGAAATATATTTGTGATGAGAAGAGTGCAGTCGTCGGTCTTTAGTGGAGTGAAGAACACAATGGATGGTGGATCTCGTGGCTAAAGGGTTTAGTCAGCTATTCACGTACGGTTGGAGCTTCAAGCTACAGGTCCATAAGGTCCCCTTGGTAGCTCAATGGATTCAAGTTGAGAATCAGTTTTTAGGTGGTTTGAAGTGTTCAAATGGACAAGAGGGAGTTTGATTATATATGATATGATTAAACTGGTCAATTATATATGATATAGTTGTCATGATGTATGAGATACATTAATTGGAGGAAAATGATATAAATATGATTTATATCTAGTGGAGGAAAAAATGACGATGGTTTATATGTTGCATATGATGTGATATTAAAACTATAGGTTATAAATATAATATGATAAGTTAGTTATTATATTTATTTATAATTAAAAACAACTATGAGATAATTGTTGATGGTTTTCTCCATAATTGTGCTTGAAAGTGGGAGGTTGCATTCAGTTTTCATAACCGAAGGATAAAATGAAAATAGTTTTCATTTTGCATGTGAATAGGATAATCATTCCACAATTTTACACTGTCTATCGTCTAGCTAAAGAGAGCCTACACGACAGCTCAAGTTTTCTTAAACGATCATGTACACGTGCAGTCGACCTAAATGATCGTATAACTTTTACTAAACGATCACGTGCGAGAGCTAGATTCTCTAAACGATCGTCTAAATGATCAGACTCAATTACCTAAACGATCGTGCACCTTTTCTAAATGATCAAGCACCCGTTTATACGATAGACACAAAACTTCTCCTACTTGCTTGGTCGTTGTATACGATCATGTTTCCTCCTTCCCTCTACCAAATCCAACAGAGCCCATACCTCCTGGATTCTCACTTCGAGTATACCAAGGTCACTGAGTGGTGGTGTCCAAGTTGCTGCTTGTTCGTGTCGAAGATCGTTATGTGTTGAGCGACAGCGAGTTTTGGTAGACGATTGGCTTGGTGTTGCAGCGACAGTGAGAGGTGTTGTTCTTGACGAGAGTGAAAGAAAGATAGAAGAAGAGTTCTTCAAAGGTGAGTCTCTCAGTCTTTTGTATTTATTTCTTGAAAGCATGTCGTAATTTATTCTAAATTGCATAACTTGTATATATATGTTTGTGAATACTTGTTTTTCTGTCATAATGAATTTGGAACGATCTTGCTTCCGCTCATAGTGTTGGGGTTTGTGCCCTAAAGTCTCGTGTCTTGTAGTTTGTAAACAACTTTGTACGAACACTTGTGATGCATAATATAAATGATATTTACTTCACTACTTGACTTTCCACATTTAGATTTTTTTTATTTTACAATAAACCAATAAACTTAATATCCCTAGTTATCTTTATGTAACTTAAACATGTATGTAGTGACATACAAGTGGATCATGTCTTAAGTGACAACAAAAATAGTCTGTAGTATATAGATATAGGAGGGAAACCTTATCCTGGTAACACTACGAACGTGGCCCGCTTTGTGGAATTTTTATAAATGTTGTGACTTGTCACAGATGGTCTGATCCTGATCATTCGTGTAGTGGACATGCGAGTGGGGGTGTCCTATACAAAGATTTTGTATAAGACTTGACCTCAAAGTGTTAATGTCTTGTCATATAACATCGTTCATGACTGAGACTTCACTTCACTAGGATGACCATAGGTAATATGACCTCAATCCTCAGTGAGTTGGGAACTCCTGCCATTGAGAGCGGTCCTTTGATTTGCATGGGTGCGAGTGGCTAGAACACTGACTCAAACCTACCATTTTGGGAATTCGTCTGATTTGGGAGTTGGGAACTCAGCTTCATAAGATGGAGTTCACTCCTTCCCCAAAATAGGGATAAATAGATAGATTGATCTCTTAAGAGCTGACCCCGGGGCTTGAATGATGTGGTGCCACGTACCTTCTCATGGCCCGAGAGGTGTTCACACATAGTGGGACTATGTTGTATTGTTCATTAGAGGGATCATTAGTACTTAAGGAGGAAGATGTAATTACAGGGGAAAACGAGAAATTGGCCTGCTGTAATTATGAGCATCTGTGAAGGGTCATCGTACTGATGATTGGTTATATCCAATGGACTTAAAAATATATCTATGACAAGAAGAGTTCGACTATCGGTCTTTAGTGGAATGCCTGGCAGTTAACGGATGGTGGATATTGTGACTAAAGAGTTTAGTCAGCTATTCACGTACCGTTGGAGCTTCGAGCCATAGGTTCATAAGGTCCCCTTGGTAGCTTGGATACAAGTTGAGAGTCAGTTTTTGGGTCAGTTTGAAATGTTCAAATTGACAAGAGGGAGTTCGATTATATATGATATAATTGAACGAGTTAATTAAATATGATATAATTAACTTTATGTATGAGATACATTAATTTGGAGGAAATTGGATATAAATATGATTTATATCTAGTAGAGGAAAATATTATAATTAATATATGATATTAATTTATATGTTATGAATATGATAAGATGAAATTCATTGGACGGTTATAAAGGGAATGAGACAACGTCTCTTTTGTTCTAAATAACGGATGAGTGCATTATAAATAGTTGACGGTGTGTTGAGAACCGATGTGTGGACATTGTGAAAAAGAGGGTGTCATCGTTTAGAAAATCAAAGCCGCACGATTGCTTACATATACGATATTGCTAAGCGATCGCTTACCGATTACACCGTCGCGCGCTATTAATTAAATGATCGTTTACTTGTTCCTAAGCGATCGTTTAGCTCCTAATATTTATTAAAAGATTGTATAGACAATCACTTGGTTTTTCCTACGCGATCGTTTGGACGACCGCTCACCCTTTTCCTACACGATCATTTATACGATCGCTTACCTTTTCCTACACAATCATTTAGACGATCACTTACTTTTTCCTACATGATCGTATACTTTACCTGATTAAGCATCTTGTCTATGCGATAGACGATCTCATCTCCCACTTTCTTGATCGTTGTGTACGGTCTCTCTTTCTCTTTCCCTCTACTAAATCCGAACAAAGCCCACACTTTGGATTCTCACTCCAAGAATACTGAGGACTCTAAGTGGTGGTGTCTTCTCCGTTTTCTTCTGTCCGAGTGGTGATTGTTCGAGGTAGATGGTTGGGTTTCAAACTTGCTGTGAAGAAGAAATCTTCATCTAGTATGATCTCTTGATCTCTTTAGCATTATGAATGCATATTAGTATGTTTTGAATGTATATGTGGTAATTCTGTCACAATGAATTGAAAAGATCCACTTTCGCTCGTAGGTACTCTTGAATAAGAGTTCCTTCAAATAGATCCTCTTTGATAAGAATTCCTTCACGCCAAGCATCTTCCTCTCAACAGTGCTTCTTGAGGCCGACCAAGGTTTTCCAATCTTCCAAGTTAAAGGTGATTTTGGATTAGCTCCTGGGATTTTGGGTCATTTTACTCTCTTTCAAACAGTAGACTTTTCCACCATTTTCGCTCGTGCTAATGCCCCAAGAAATTCTTGGATTTCTTGCAATATGAGATTGAACGCCATAACTCTTATTTATATTTTACATTTTATTGGTGCTGGTTGGAAATCTGTACAGATAGGATCGCATACTTGGCCACCCGATGCTATGGATGGTCCCACTCCAGTATCTGCTTCGATACTCAACAAATCTCATATGTAAACTCCTATTTGCATCACAACTAATAGAAAAAACCATTACATCACTCAATGACTAGTCTAATCTAGTAATGGTTCGGATCTTGATCGGGTCCGAGCTTCCCAAGCTCTATGTTGTTGGGGAACTCCACTTCAGTCTGACCACCTTCATGATTTACTATATTTGGGTCTTTGGAGTACTTTGGAATTATATTCCGCACCGAGGATTTGTGCTTGCGGGCTAGGGTTACGACCATCAACTTACTTACCCTAGCACAGGGGCTCAAAAAACAAAACTGATAAATGAATGAACTTAGCCATATCCTTCATTTCAATACTTTTGCTCCCTTCAACACGTCCCTCTACTCAACTTGGTAACCTTCTTTGATCCGTTCTTAGCTCAGAAAAAATAGGAAATTTTTCAGAGAAAGAAAGGCCTAGCCGAAGGAGAAGAAGAAGCTCCTGAATCAGCACGGGACCAAATCAGCTATAGGAGAACTGTATTAACCTACTGCCGGTGACTTTCTCAAGGAGTAGTAGGAGAAGAAAGAAGGTATGGGTCAAATTTTTAGTGAAGTGAAGATTCCCCTTACTCCCTATTCTCTCTTAAAACTTTATAAAGCTCTAAGAGAAAGGGTTGGTTAAGAACTATTGACTGTATACCCTAGTTGTTACAGTCACTCAAGGGAAATGTTCACCTTTGGAATGAAGATGGATGAGCAAGCACTTTCACCTAGAACTAATGAAATTCGGGGGAAACATGGAACTGGTCACTATACTAGGGAGGGGGGGGGGGGGCGAGACATGATCGCAACTTAAGATTCAAAGTACCATTGAAAAGACCAAAGGAACGAGGGGAATGATTACTTGTAATAAAGCACAGGCTAATATGAACCAACTAGAAGAAGCAATACATTATGGAAGGATCAGTCACTCGGGGAAACCAACCCTCCTCCAAGAAGAATCGTGTTATGCCCCCCTCCCGATCCCTGTAGAGTGAAAGAGCTACCTAGTGATCCCTAGGATGCAGCATGCCTGGTCGTTAACTCCTCTCACCGTTATCGCCGTTTCTAGGACCGACTGATGCCTCACCTGCACAGGTCCCTACGTAGTGTAGTGTCGGTCGCACATTCAACATAGCGTTCGGACTCACGTGCCTTTTAGAACCAGAACTATAGTGGAAAAACGGTAAATTAGCCCAGCTGTACTTACGAGCGATTTGTGAAGGGTCATCGCTGTTGGAATGTATCAACGTGCAATGGAAGTGACCAGTATCCATAAGCAATCCAATTCATTAATTTTGTCAGAAATGAAAACATGCTTCAACAGAAATAAATGGGTTCCATGACATACCTTTGTAGAACTTCCTCTAAGCTTGAAACCAACTGCAAATCTCCTCTAAATGTTGTTGTAGACCACCCCAAAATCTTCCTTACTATCCTCTTGGTGCTCTAAATTGAGTTGGGACTCAAAATAAGCCTGAATTAAGGGAATTCAGAAACAAGCTCGCAGCTACAATCCAAATGAAGAACACCTTTCTTTTCTCGAATTTTTTCAGAAAAAATTGATCGGTTGCTTTGCTCCAAAAACACTCAAATCTCTTGGATATATTGCAGACACTCATGTAAAGAGATTTTTTGCATGAGATGCAGCTCATGATTGGAGTTGATGAAGCTTGAAAAGTGGGTTGTTGGTGGCTACTTGATGAAGACAATGGAAAAAGCCAATTTTCCATTTTGTGATTTTTCCTTCTTTTTCAAATTTTCAAATATTGATTTCATAAATTAATTTTCTTAATAAAATTATAAATAATGATTTAAACAATTTTAAATAATTCTAATTAATTTAATATCAAATACTAAATTAATTTTTGCACAATTCCATCTTCAAATATTTAAATCATATTTAAATATTATTTCTCCAATTTCATTTAGTTATAAATTGAACACTTCAAATTAACTTATCATGCTACTCTAGAGCTAATTCATTTATGAGCTAGTAGGGGGACCTCGCGGACCTACAAATCATGGGCTCCAACGATCTGAGATTAATCGACTAAACTCATTAGACCGATCTAACCCCCATTTGTTAACTAATGGGTGATTCACTAAAGCCCATAGCTGAATTCCCCGCACTGTATATATATTATGTTCACTCCATATAACCATGATTAGTAAGTTAACCCTTCACAAGTTATTTATAATAACGGTTAGGTCGAATCTCTGTTTTACCTCCGAAATTACCTCATGTTTCTTAAGTTCCACTGATCCCCTAATGAACAATTGATTTGTGATCCAACCAACAAATTGAATCCCTCTCGGGCCAATGAGAGGGTGAGGCCTCTTGTTCAAGACCCAGAATCAGCACTTGAAGGGAACAACCTCTCTACTAACCCTAATCGGGTAGGAGTGAATTTCGTCTTGCACCCTATGTCCCAATCTATTCATCCTATCTTATCGCTAAAATGGGAAGTTTATTGAGTAGAGGCAGTTGATATACTCTCACCATTTGCAGATCAAAGGATAATCCCGAACAAACAGAAGTTCATAGTTAGCTCAGGATTAAGGTCAAGTTATCTAGGTCATTGCTTTGAAATAGTCAGTCTTAAATAGTAAACAACATTATAAAGTAAGAGTGACTAATATCGTGGTCCGATCTTGCACAAAACTTATTTGCACAGGACGCTCCCACTTCTCATGTCATAACATGCACGAATTAGGATAACTTCGTATGTAGCACTTTACAACTCTTTGTAACAACTACAGAGTAGGCCGCATCCAATAGTGTTACCAGCATAAGGCACCCAAACTTATTCATATATTATATATCATTTTGACTATTTACTCAAACCTGATCCACTTGTAAGTCCCCACATAAAGTTCAAGTACTCATATAATAGTCGAGGGACTTAGGTTTATTGGATTTCTAAAAAACAATATATTCAATAACAACTTATTGAATTTTTAGAATAAGTTCTACTGTTCACAAACCACGAGTTTTAGGACATAAAACCCAACAATCGCACTGTTGATTGGTCATATGGACACAGAAAAAATATTTGTAGTGCGAGAGTGCAGCTGTCGATCTTTCGTGGAGTGACCAACAATTAATGAATGGTGGATCTTGTGTCTTAACAGAGGATTGTCCTCCTATCCTGAGCTCTAATACAACTCGAACTGTTCAGGATGCGTATGATAGATGGATCAGGGCGAATGATAAAGCCCATGCTTATATCGTTACCAGTTTATCTGATTTTTTGGTGAAGAAACATGAGCAAATAAGTACTGCCAAAGAGATTATGGAATCTCTGCGAGGGATGTTTGGACAACCGTCCTTCACCCTGAGGCATGATGCTATCAAGTACGTTTACAACAACCGCATGAAGGAGGGGGCCTCTATTCGTGAACATGTCTTGGGCTTGATGGTCCACTTTAATGTCATGGAGGTAAATGACACAGTTGTTGACGAGAGAAGTCAAATTGGTTTTATTCTAGAATCTCTTCCGAAGAGTTTTCTGAAATTCTGTATGTATGCACTGATGAATAAGATTGAATACAGTTTGATGACTCTGTTGAATGAGCTACAGGCTTACCATACTATGTTGAGAACTAAGGGTCTGGAATCAGAAGTAAATGTTACTACTGCTGAGAAAGGAGAAACGTCCTCCAAGCCTGATGTTGCTTCCTCTTCGTAGAGTAAGAGTGTTCCTGTGAAGAAGGGCAAAAGAAAAGGGAAGAAGAAACCTGCTGGAAAGAAAGGCAAGAAAAACGCTGCAGATAAAGAAAAGTGTTTCCACTGCAACGAAGAAGAGCACTGGAGGAGAATCTGCCCTCAGTACCTTGCCGAGAAGAAAGTAGAGAAAGCTAAATAGGCAAACTAGTTCCTAGGGACCGCTTTCTAAGCTTGACCAGTGGGAGATGTTGCTGCTTGATCTTACTTGCTTTTGTGATCTTTTAAAGAACAAATTGTATATATTTTTATTGTAAATGAAGTGTTCATTTTCAGAAATTATGTTTGTTCTATCTTTTAGCAAATCCTGTTAAGAATCAAACTATTAAAAGCCATTTGCAAATATTTGGATATTTAAAAATGGCTAGATCAGATTATAAAAAGTTCAAAGATTTCTAGATCTGACTCTTAACAAGAGTTGTTGAGACATGTCAGACGCATCTTACTCAAAGAGTTGAGAGTACCTCAATGTAGTGGGAGGAAAGTGTGACTTTCTGGTCATTCTTGAGAATAAGATGCAATCCCATGTAGTTTATTTAAAAGCCTATTGTACACTGACATGTTTATAATGATTCTCTTAGCTAAAGTGTTTAAGAATCACCTAATAAGACTAGGAATACCAAATTAATAACCTAGGGCAAGTGGGAGAAATATCGGGTATGGGATACCGAATGGTAAACCATGGGTATAGGATACCTTAGTTTATTGTATTTCTCTATAAAACTCAGAAACTCAGTCTTATATATTGGATATATAAGTTACCACTGGAGTTTTAGTCCAAGTGGGAGTTTGTTGGGTTTTATGTCCTAAAACTCGTGGTTGTAAACAATGGAACTTCTTCTGAAAATTCAATAAGTAGTTATTGAATATATGTTTTGCTTATTAAAAATCCAATAAACCTAAAAGTCCCTTGACTATTACATGAGTACTTGAACTTTATGTGGAGACATAAAAGTGGATCAAGTTCGAGTAAATAGTCAAAATGTTTTATAGTATATGAATAAGGTTGGGTGCCTTATTCTGGTAACACTATTGGATACGACCTGCTCTGTAGTTGTTACAAAGAGTTGTATAGTGCTACAAACGAAGTGATCCTGATTCGTTTATGTTATGACATGAGAAGTGGGGGTGTCCTTGTGCAAAAGGGTTTGTATAAGATCAGACCACAAAATTAGTCACTCTTACTTTATAACGTTGTTTACTGTTTAAGACTGACTATTTCAAAGCGATGACCTAGGTAACTTGACCTTAATCTTGAGCTAACTATGAACTTTTGCTTATTCGGGATTATTCTTAGATTTGCATAGGTGAAGGTTGGCTCAACAGTGCTAGCTCAATAACCTCCAATTTCAGGGGTAAGACCGGATAGATAGCTGGGGACATAGGGTGCAAGATGGAATTCACTCCTACCCGCTATTAGGGATAGTAGAGAGATTCTTCCCTTAAGTGCTGATTCTGGGTCTTGAACAAGGGGCCCCACCTTCTCATTGGCCCGAAAGGAACTTGGTTTGTTGATTGGATCACAAATCAATTGTTCATTAGAGGATCAGTGGGACTTAAGGAACAAGAGATAATTTCGAGGGCAAAACAGAGATTTGACCCAGCCGTTATTACGAACAACCTGTGAAGGGTTAACTTACTAATCATGGTTATATCGAGTGGACATAATATATCTACAGTGAGGGGAGTTCAACTATGGGATTTAGTGGAGTGGCGCATTAGTTAACGAATGGGGGTTAATTCGATCTAATAAGTTTAGCCAATTAATCTCGGATCGTTGAAGCCTATGATCTGTAGGTCCGTAAGGTCCTCCTACTAGCTTGAAAATGGATTAGCTCTAGGGTAGCGTGATAAGTTAATTTGAAACGTTCAAATTAGAATTAAACGGAATTGGAGAATTAATATTTAAATATGATTTAAATATATGAAGATGGATTTGTGTAAAATTAACATTTGATATTAAATTAATTAGAATTATTTAAATTGTTTAAATAATTATTTATTAATTTTATTAGAAAAATTAATTTATGAAATTAGTTAATAAAATTACTAATATTTGATTTTTGAAATCAAATTGTTTTTCTAAAATCAAATTTGGAATTTGTAAATTGAAAAAAACACAAAATTAAATTTGACTTTTTCCATTATCTTCAATAATTGTTTGAACGTCAGTTCTCAGTTTTTGAGCAAAAAGGGATAGATGACAAAGAAACTAGTACTGCCAGTTCCCAAGATAAACCCTAGTCTTTCTTGAATGTCAAGGGACTAAAGGAGAAAGCAATTCTTGTTGAATCTGAAAAAGTTCATCGACGAGAATTGTTCTCTGAAATGGAACTTGGAGCTTCTATAGGTTCTGATATTGATCTCACTACTCTCCAGAAGAGGAAGAAGTCTAAAGACGATAAATGTGATTTATTTGTCTTGGAGACGTGTTTGGTAGAGAATGATGATTCTGCCTGGATACTTGATTCAGGTGTTATTAATCACGTAAGTTCTTCCCACCAAGGATTTAGTTCCTAGAAAAAGTAGGAAGATGGAGAGTTGACTCTTTGAGTCAATACTGGTGAGGTTGTTTCAGCTATTGTTGTAGGCAGGCTGAAGTTATTTTTGGACAAGAAACGTTATCTGTTACTGGATAATATTTATGTAATTCTTCACATCAAAAGGAACTTAATTTCAGTTTCTTGTTTGACTGAACAAGGTTATACCGTCTCCTTTTCTGAGAATAAAGTGTTTATTTTCAAGAATGGTATGAAGATTGGTTTTGGTTAAATGGAAAATAACTTATATGTACTAAGGTCGTTAGTCATAAAAGCTTTCCTTAATACTGAAATGTTCAAAACAGTAACAACTGCAAAAAGACCAAGGTTTCTCCTAAGAAAAACGCCCATCTTTGACATCTAAGGTTAGGTCACATTAACCTCAATAGGATTGAAAAGTTGGTGAAATGTGGACTTCTAAATGGTTTAGAAGAAAAGTCCTTGCCGGTATGTGAATCATGCCTTGAAGGCAAGATGCCAAACGACCTTTTACTGAAAAAGATTATAGAGCCAAGGAAACCTTGGAGCTTATACATTCAGACCTCTCTAGTCCGATGAGTGTTAGAGCTTGAGGTGGGTATGAATATTTCATCTCTTTCGTAGATGATTATTCAAGATATGGGTATCTATACCTAATGCAACATAAGTCTGATCCTGTTGAAAAGTTCAAGGAGTATAAGGCTGAAGTTGAAAACTTGTTAGGTAAGTAGATAAAAACACTATGATTTGACCGTGGTGCAGAGTATATGGACTTAGAATTCCAAAACTATATGATAAAACATGGAATCACATCCGAAATCTCGGTCGCAGGTACACCTTAGCAGAATGGTGTATCAGAAAGGAGAAATAGAACCCTATTAGACATGGTTCGGTCTATGATGAGTTATGCTCATCTTCCAGACTGCTGTGTGTGGATGATATCCTACTCGTTAGGAATGCTGTAGGTTTTTTGACTGACATTAAAAAGTGGCTACCCGTCTAATTCCAAATGAAATATTTGGGAGAGGCGCAGTTTTTTCTAGGGATCCAGATCATTCGGGATCATAAGAACAAAAGGTTGGCCATCATACATTGACAAGATGTTGATCAGGTACTCGATGCAAAATTCCAAGAGGGGTTTATTGCCCTTCAAGCATGGAATTTTTTTGTCCAAGGAGTAATGTTCTAAGACACCTCAAGAGGTTGAGGAACTGAGATGGATTCTCTATGCTTCGGTTGTTGGTAGCCTCTGTATGCAATGTTATGTACTAGATCTGACATTTTCTATGCAGTAGGGATTGTCAGCCGATATCAGTCCAATCCAGGATTAGATCACTGGAAGACGGTCAAAACAATTCTGAAGTATCTTTGGAGAACGAGAGACTATATACTCGTGTATGGAGATAAGGATTTCATCCTTACAGGATGCACAGACTTTGACTTTCAGATTGATAGAGATTCTCGGAAATCGACATCAGGGTCAGTGTTCACTCTGAATGGAGGAGGTGCTATTTGGCGAAGCATCAAGTAAGGATGCATCGTGGACTCCACTATGGAAGCCGAATACGTAGCCGCTTGTGAAGCTGCTAAAGAGGTAGTTTGGCTTAGGAAGTTCGTTATAGATTTGGAAATTGTTCCAAATATGTCTTTGTCGATCACACTCTATTGTGATAACAACGGGGCTATGGAAAATTCTAAGGAACCTTGGAGTCACCGAAGAGGAAAGCATATCGAATGGAAGTATCATTTGATCAGAAAGATTGTGCATCACGGTGATGTGATAATCACGAAGATCACGTCGGAGCACAACGTTGTTGATCCGTTTATAACGGCGCTCATGGCTAAAGTGTTTGAGGGTCATCTGGAAAGTCTGGGTCTACGGGACATGCAACACATTATCTAGGGCAAGTGGTAGATGATACTAGGGTATAGAGTATACTCTAGTTTATTGTATATTGTATTGTTTTTATGTATTGTACATTAGTCTCCCGAGGTATTAGAACAAGTGGGAGATTGTTGAGATTGGTGTCTTAATTCTCCCAGTAGTGTCGTAGGTTGTAAACATTTTATAAGCATATACTCAATCTAATAAACAAAGATCCGTGGTTATTTTATGTAACTTAAGCATGTATGTGAGACATATAAGTGGATCATGCCTTAAGTAATAACCTAAATTGTCTGTAGTATAAGGATAAATGAGGGATACCTTATCTTGGTGACACTACAGATACAGTCTGCTTTGTAGATGTTACAAGTGTTATAAAGTGCTACAAATGGGCTGATCCTGACCATTCATGTGGAGACATGCGAGTGGGGTTATCTATACAAAGAGTTTGTATAAGATCGGACCGCGAGATGATTAATCTGTTTATATAACGCCATTGATAATTGAGACTTACATTTCACTAAAATGACCATAGGTAACAAGACCTTAATCTTGAGTGAGTTGGGAACTCCTGCTCATGAGAGTAATCATTTGATTAGTATGGGTGAGAGTGGCCAGATTGCCAACTCAAGAAGCCTACCTTTTTAGGGATTTGTCTGATTGGGGAGCTGGGAACTCAGCTACACAAGACGAAATTCACTCCTTCCCCAAAGCAGTGGTAAGTAGATAAATTTCTCCCTTAAGGGCTGATTCCGGGTCTTGAACATAGTGGCCATACCCTCTCTTTGGAAGAGAGGACTCAGTAATAGTAGGACTATAACTCATTGTTCATTGGAGGAATCAGTGGTACTTAAGGAATCAGTGGTACCAAGGGGATCTTATGAACCTGTAGCTTGAAGCTCCAACGGTACGTGAATAACTGACTAAACTCTTTAGTCACAAGATCCACCATCCGTTAACTACTAGTGACTCCACTAAAGACCGACAGTTACACTCTTTGCACTACAGATATATTTCTGTGTCCATATGACCAATCAACAGTACGATGACCCTTCACAAGTCGCTCGTAAGTATAGTTGGGCCAATTTACCATTTTTCCCCTGTAGTTACACTTAACTCCTTAAGTACCACTGATTCCTCTAATTAACAATACATCATAGTCCCATTATGACTAAATCCTTCTCGAGCCAAGAGAAGGTGTAACGCCACATTGTTCAAGCCCTAAAATTAACCCTTAAGAGAGCAATTTATCTATTTACCCCTGCTTCGAGAAAGAAATGAATTTCATCTTGTGTAGCTGAGTTCCCAGTTCCCCAATCAGACGAATCCCCAAAGTGATAGGTTTGAGTTGACGATTTGGCCACTCGCACCCATGCAAATCAAAGGACCGCCCTCGTAGGCAAGATCTTACAACTCACTCAGGATTAAGGTCATGTTACCTATGGTCATCCTAGTGAAATGAAAGTCTCTGTCAGGAACGACATTATATAACGAGACTAAACATTTCGTTGTCTGGTCTTATACAAACTCCTTTATATAGAGCATCCCCGCTCGCATGTCTAATACACGAATGATCAATATTAAACCATTGTAGCACTTTACAACATTTGTAACACCTACAAAGCAGGTCACACTCGTAGTGTCACCAGGATAAGGTTTCCCTCCTTTATCCATATACTACAGACCATTTAGGTTATCACTTAAAGCACAATCCACTCGTATATCTTCAGATATATGCTTAAGTTACGACAATAACTAGGGATATTAGTTTATTTGCTTGTGGTTAATGCAACTAAACTAGGGCAAACGTATCTCATATTCTAAATCACCAAACGTATCTCATATCCTGACTGAAGTGAATAAAATATCTCATATTCTAAATCACCAAACGTATGTTCATATAGATGTTTACAAACTATAGGACCCTAGAAGATTTAGGGCATCAACTCCAACAATCTCCCACTTGTCCTAAAGCTAGTGGGGTGTACAAGATAATCTCATTATAAGTACACAAAACAATAAACTAGGGCACAAAGGCCCAGTACAACATCTCCCACTTGCCCTAGTCAAGCCGCGGTCGATCTCATAGACCCATACGCTACAGTTGACCCTCAAACACTGTAGCCGTGAGAGCCTTCATAAACAGATAAGCAACGTTGTGCTTCAAAGCTATCTTCATGACAATCACATCCCCTCGATGCACAATCTCTCGGATGAGTTGGTACTTTGGCTCTATATGCCTGTCGCGCTTATGACTAAGGCTCATGGGAATTCGCCACAGCACCATTATTATCACAATAAAGGGTGATAGGCCTAGACATGTCTGGAACAATTTCTAGAACAGTCAGGAACTTCCTGAGTCAAATGGCCTCCTTAGCAACTTCACAAGTCACTACATACTCGGCCTCCATGGTGGAGTCAGTGATGCACATCTGCTTGGTGCTTCGCCATACTACAGCTCCTCTGCTAAGAGTGAATACTGATCCTGAAGTGGATTTCCTAGAATCCTTATCAGTTTAAAAATCAAAGTATATGTATCCTGTAAGGATCAAATCCTTAGAACCATACACGAGCATGTAGTCCTTTGTTTTCCGTAGACACTTGAGGATATTTTTTACGGCTGTCCAATGACCCATTCCTGGATTAGACTGATATCTACTGACTATCCCCACAACGTAGTAAATGTCAGGTCTAGTACATAACATTGCGTACATTAAACTGCCCACAACAGATGCATAAGGGACTCGTCTCATTTCCTCAACCTCTTGAGGTGCCTTAAGACACTGTTCCTTAGACAATGTAACTCCATGCCAAAAAGGCAATAGACCCTTCTTGGAGTTCTGCATCGAGTACTTGATCAACATCTTGTCAATGTATGATGTCTGAGACAGTGCTAACATTTTGTTCTTTCGATCCCGAAAGAAGTGAATCCCAAGAAAAAACTGAGCCTCTCCCAAATCTTTCATTTGGAATTGGGTTGCTAGCTAATTCTTAACTGAAGTCAGTAAACCTACATCATTCCCAATGAGTAGGATATCATCTACATACAATACTAGGAAAACTTCTGAGTTGTTGATGATTTTCTTGTAGACACAAGGCTCATCAACATTTTGGTCAAAGTCATAAGATTTGATCGCAGTATCAAACCTTATGTTCCAAGATCGAGATGTCTGTTTTAGTCCATAAATGGATTGATTCAGCTTGTAATCCTTTTGCTCTTGACCTTGGGCTATGAATTCTTCGGGTTGCACCATATAAATGGTCTCCTTAAGATTTCCATTCAGAAAAAAAATCTTGACATCCATTTGCCATATCTCACAGACATAATATGAGGCAATGGATAGGAGGATGCGATTAGACTTAAGCATGGAAATAGACAAGAAAGTCTCCTCATAGTCAAGTCCCTCCACTTGTGTATAACCCTTTGTCACAAGTCTAGCCTTGAAGGTTTGCACCTTTCTATCAGCACCCTGTTTCCTCTTATAGATCCATTTACAACCTATAGGTTTAACCCTATCAGGTTGATCTATAAGATCCCAAACTTAATTGAAGTACATAGACTCCATCTCGAGATCCATGGCTTTGACCCATTAATCTCTGTCAACATCCTTAATTGCCTTCTTGTAAGATACCGGATCCTCAACCTCGCCATCAGCTACCATAGCTAGGATTTTAGTTAAACCTATATAGCGAATAGGTGGGTTTGTAACCCTCCAATTACATCGAGGTTCCCTCAACTCTTGAGGTGAATTTGACCTACTAGATGAACTTCCATCAACAACTCTTGTTGATGTAGTGGGCTCTTAATCAACACTTGTTGAAGTTTCAGTAGTTTCTTTTGAAAGCTCACTCAACACGATTTTACTTCTTGGACTATGCTCCCTCATATGATCCTCCTCAAGGAAGGTAACATTTGTCGACACAAACACTTTGTTTTCCTTAGGATCATAAAAGTAACCCCCTCATGTCCTTTTGGGGTAGCCTATAAATAGGCACAGGCTCGAACGTGGTTCCAATTTCTTAGGATTAGCTTCAAGCACATGTGCTGGGAAACCCTAGATATGGAAGTGACATAAACTAGCTTTACGCCCGTTCCACAACTCAAAAGGTGTTCTGGCAACACTCTTGGAGGGAACACGGTTCAGGATGTATGCTACAATCTCTACTGCAAAACCCCAAAACAAGTCTAGTAAGGAAGCATAACTCATCATCGACCGAACCATGTCCAACAGGATTCTATTTCTCCTCTCCGATACACCATTTTGTTGATGTATACCAGGTGCTGAGAGTTGGGAAATGATTCCATGTTCTATCATATAGTTCTGGAACTCATTATCCAAAAACTCTCCACCTCGATCAAATCGAAGTGTTTTAATCCTTTTACTTAATGCGTTTTCAACTTCAGGCTTGAACTTTTCAAACTTTTCAAAGGATTTCGACTTATGTTGCATTAAATAAACATACCCATACCTCGAATAATCATCAATAAAAGTGATGAAATATTTGTAGCCTCCCCTGGCTCGTACATTCATCGAACCACAAAGGTCTGAATGCACTAACTCTAAAGGCTCTTTGGATGTCTAACCTTTTTCCAGTAAAAGGTCTTATAGTCATCTTGCCTTCAAGGCATGACTCACACCTAGGTAAAATTTTTTCCTCTAACTCATTTTGAAGTCCATTCTTCACCAACCTCTCAATCCTATTGAGATTGATGTGCCCCAAACGAAGGTGCCAAAGTTGGGCATTTTTTTTAGGAGAAACTTTAAGTCGTTTGTTTTGAGTTATGGCAGTTTTAAACATCTCTATGTTATGGAGGGAATTTGTTGCTAACGTCCTTAGCACATACAAATTTTTTTTCAGTTTAGCTGAACATATATCAACACTATCTTTCAGAATAAACACTTTATTAATCGAAAAGTTCAAGGTGTATTTACATTCAAACAATGACTTTACAGAAATCAAGTTCCTCTTTAACTCAGGAGCAACGATCATTCAAAATGATAAACCTATTCTGTAAAGTCAACTGGAGGCCTTCCACTAACACGGCTGAGACGACGTGCCCGGTGCCAACTTGCATCGTCATCTCACCAGCCTCAAGCTGTCACCAGGATCTAATCCCCTAAAATGAAGAACAAACATGGTTAGTGCCTCAGAGTCTATAATCCAGGCAGAATCATCATTCTCCACTAAACAAGTCTCCAAACCAATAAATCACATTTACCTTGTTTGGATTTCTTCTTTTCCTTTAAATAACTTGGGCAGTTCCACTGCTAGTGCCCATCCTGGTTGCAGTAGAAACACTTTCCCTTGTCAACCGACGCTGGTCGCCTACCCCATGGAGTTGCACGTTGTGGGTTAGTAGGTGCCTTCCCTTTCTTCTTACTACCCTTCTTCATTTTCCACTTTCTGGTGCCGGAAGAAGAAGGACTTAGTTTTTGAGGTCGAACCTCGGTGAAACTTTTTAAATGATGAAGCAACATTTGCCTAACCAACCTTCTTCTCCTTGCTTTTCTGCAATGATTGGAATGTTTGCAACTCGTTGAGGAGAGTTGTAAGGGTGTAGTCAACCCTGTTCAGAACAGCATTGCTAACAAAATGTAGGAAGCTTTCTAGCAACGTCTTCAAAATTATGCTAACCTAGTTGGCCTCATAGATGCGAGATCCGTTCATCTCCGCCACATTAAAGTGTGACTATCATGTTCATAACATGTTCTCGAATAAATGTACCCTCCTTAGTTTGGAGTTGAAGATGAATTTAAGAGCGTCATGTTTGAGTTACGCGGATGGTTGTCCGAACATTCCCCTCAGGGACTCTATGATCTCACGTGTAGTGACCACGGGCTCATGCTTCTTGGCCAAAATGTTGTTTTGGCTGGCCAAGATATACGCTTGGGTCTTTTCGTTCTCTCGTGTCCATTTCTCATAAGCCTCTCAAATATTTCGAGTGGCATTTTGAGGTGGAATAGGAGGACACACCTCCATAAGGACAAACCTGAGGTCATCGATGATAAGTATCGTTTATAGTATTTTTCCAACTAGCATAGTTTTCAACAATCAGTTTGTCGGTGGCTAATAAAGCTAAAGTAGTGGTTACCTTTTTTTAAAAGTTGCTGAAAACAAGAACAAACTTAATGAGTCTACTTGCGTTACCACTTTTAACACCAATTTTAGGTTTTAGCAAAATAGTTCTATTGTACCCTAAATGATATCTATTTTGCAATGATGCCTCAACGAGGTAGGACAAAGTCACCGATGGGGTGATCAAATGCCCTTTCACTATGATGAGACATTATCAACCATTAGACAGAAACAACTCCTTGTAACTGACTCAAACAGTCACCATTGTTCGGTCAGGAATTTGTTAACAACCTTAACAATTCCACGTAAGTGTAACCCCTCATTTTACGCCTCAAAGTCTCGCGCTAATGCACCCACCGTAGGAAAAAAGAAGATTAGGACAAGAGAATAAAGCAACTCTATCCTTTTCAGGAGATTAGATAAAGAGTTGTGCAAATACAACCATCCTTTAGGGGGACACTCCCAGGGTACCTCGAGGCGATGCACGAAAACATTATCCAACCTAATGAGAGAGACCGTGGGATATGTTGTCATACGTCCCACTCCTACTTACTATGAACATTATCTCCATTCACCTTGGTATTGACCTACCTAAAAACCATCCTTTAGGGGGACATTTCTAGGGTGCCTCGAGGCCGAGGATAGATCTCACGGTGTGAACTTTTAGGGAGAAACGTGTAGATGTTTAAGTGAAGTATCATATACACCAAGTACCTCCCACTGAATGTTCTACCTAGGGATTCATTAACTTAGTAAATCTGGCTACTGATTTTTAACTAAGTGGGTGTTTAATTTGCTAAAAAACAACACTTGATTTTGATAATTAAACAAGTTTGATTCAAGTCTCATTAAAAAGTTTAACAGACTATCATCAAATTTACATGCATGCAACCAATCTATCAAATTCACCTTTCCAGGTAGATTCCCAGGTAAGAGTGTTCCGTTTCCGTCAACTTAAATACCCACACCTAGCCAAAACCCGTCTTAGACAAAAGGTCCCTTATAGATAGATTTGATACATATTTAATCTCTTATTAGTCAATTTAATCCTATTAATCTCATTAGAACTGTGATCTTAGGTCTATCTCAATCAAATTTTAAAACTCTTTTAAAACATGATTAAAGCCTAAGTTTGCATGCATGTCTTTCTTTTTTATTTTAGTTCTAATTTCAGTAATTATAACACTTATAACAAATGAACAACTAAAAACAACCACATTGCTAAGCTAGACTAGGTATTTATAACTTTTATAAATTAACCTAAGTGTCATGCCTGATGCAATGTTCATTCATTACTATATATAACTCTTATATAACTTGTAATGAACTAAGCATACATGCTCTCATACACCATTATACTATAACACTTATAGTATAAAGATGATGCATGAATATGCTTAATGCATGCATATATTATAACTTATATTATATGATGCATGAGCATGCTTTAATGTAATTTAATCATGTAAACTACTATATTATAACGCTTATAATATAAAGATGATGCATGAATAAATGCATTGTTGGGATTAGTATCCTAATTCTCCTGGTAGTCTCGTAGTTTGTAAACACTTTGTAAACATATTGTTATTAATAAAATAAGTGTTATTTTGTAAGCATTTACTCAATTCAATATACTAGGATCCGAGGTTATTTTATGTAACTTAAGCATGTATGTGGAGACATACAAGTGGATCATGTCTTAAGTAATAACCTAAATTGTCTGTAGTAAATGGATAAAGGAGGGATACCTTATTCTGATGACACTATGGATACGACCCACTTTATAGATGTTACAAGTGTTGTAAAGTGCTACAAATGGTCCAATCCTGACCATTCATGTGGAGACATGCAAGTGGGAGTATTCTATACAAAGAGTTTGTATAAGACTGGATCACGAAATGATTAGCCTTTTTATATAACGCCATTGATAATTGAGACTTACATTTCACTAGAATGACCATAGGTGACATGACCTTAATCCTGAGTGAGTTGGGAACACCTTCCTATTAGGGTAGTTCTTTAATTTGTATGGGTGAGAATGACCAGATTGCCAACTCGACAAGCCTACTATTTTGGGGATTCATCTGATTGGGGAACTGGGAACTCAGCTACACAAGACGGAATTCACTCCTTCCCCAACGTAGTTGTAAGTAGATAAATTTCTCTCTTAAGGGCTGATTTCGGGTCTTGAACATAGTGGCCACACCCTCTCTTTGGAAGAGAGGACTCAGTCATAATAGGACTATGAATTATTGTTCAGTAGAGAAATCAATGGTACTTAAAGAGTTAGATGTAACTATAAGGGGAAAATGGTAAATTGGCTCAACTGTAATTACGAGCAATTTATGAAGGGTCATCACACTGTTGATTGGTGTGAAGTATCAGCAGTGTGTTTATTTAAATTGTTCATTCAATTGTATGTTTCGTTTAGCGATGAGGGTTTCGATTGGTGGAACCAATGGACAGGGTTTCAATTGTGAGGATTATCGTTCGACTTCATCGACTGTGTGAAGAATTGGCGATGTAGAGCTTCTTCGATGTAAGACCAAAAAGTTAGGGTTTTCTCGTGTGTGTTTCTTATAGTCCTTTTGAAGAGAATTAAAAAAAATAAATTTACTTAATATTCTTGACTTTTAAAACAAGACAAGAGTAATACATTGAACTTGATATTTTTAAAACGTCAAGAAGTGTGTCAGCGTGATTATATTCTGAAAAACGCACAACTTCCATGTTTTTTTAAAAATTCTTGTCGTTTTTCTTTAAAATCACCTATTACTTTACATTTTTTCCATAAAAGTATTTAAAATTGCAAATGTCAAGAAATTTGATTTTTCTTGTAGTGCTCCCACATAGTATATCTTTAAGAAAACATCTTGAAAAATAACTCAATAGTAATTCGTGCGTTGGAAACTCATAAGAGAAAACATTTTATAAACTTAGTCATTCACAGTCTTGGGCTACTTCCTCATGAGTGATAGGCTTCTCCTATTGCCGTTTTCCCAATGACATTGATAAATACTCTTAGTTAATGCCATTAGCTCCCTTTTAAGCTAAACTTAAACCATAAAGCTTAACATTAAAATTAGGGCAATCTCCATGGTCATCATCTCGTCACTTAGTCAAACGCATTCCATACTTAGCCAAATTTACCTCTCAATCAGCTAGTGGGTGACATACGGCTGCAACGTGCACCTAGGTGTTAAGACACGTAGACTGTAATAATGCATAATATGCGTGCCTACACCCTCGTGGCATCCTCAATCGGTGGCTTCTTCCCTTGGCGGTTGTGCGCTCACTTTGCGCATACATTATAACAGGCAGAAATGCACGTTATCATGGTACTAAGTTCTTAAACAATGTTAGATTGCGTTGATGAAATATGTTAAATTGCGTCCATTAAGCATAAATTCTATAATATTGCGATCGTATGCGTCCAACGCATTAGAGTAGTTGATCTTTACATTTTTGTGCAGAAAATGCGTTAATGCAATGCAGAGATTGCGATCATAGGAATACATTGGTTGAGCGCAACTTCACCGTAAGACTTTGCATTGATCGTGCTCGTAAACATTTGCCCAAGAAGAATCACCGCAACTTGGTTAACGCAACATGGTGGGTGCATCCGGGTGAAAGGATAATTAAGAGCGATGGGACAGAAAGCTGATGGAAGTCAGATCCAAATTAAGTTGACAGCCGATAACGGTCACGAAGTACCTTCAGCTTTATCGGTGACAATTATTCGACACATTAGTCAGGAATTAAAGTTGTCCCATCTATACAACCGAGAGAGAGAAGCCGCCTTTCACCATGGAAACTCTATAAATACCAAGTGCATTCTTCAGAGAAAGGGTTAAGCAGCCGATAACTTCATCACTTTACAAGTTCACGCCTCTATCCATAGTTTTCTTCCATTTTAAGACGGACGTGAGGAAGAAGGTGTGCCGATAGATCGTTTCGGCAAGCTTGGGAAAGCACCGGAAGCTCCAAGACAAAGAGAGGGCCGACGCCTACGGAAACAGGATCATTTGTAGATCAGAATAGAGATTCAGTGTAAAAATCCTCGGCCAGCAAGGAATTGCTACCAGGCTCTCTACCTTTATTTTCCATTATCATTTTTTACTCAACTCGGTTATAAGAATGGAATGTCTTTCTCTATATCTGTTCACTCTCTGTTATTTAAGCATGAATAGCTAAATTAGTTGAATGGGTTGAGAAGTAGTTAGCTAGCATAACAAGGGAATCTTCATCTTTGCGATTATCTTGTTTATGTATGCTTCATTCGTCTATTAGAGATACTCAGGAGGGTAGTCTAAAGACAAGATCTAGACTTGAGAAGGTCAAGTCAGAATCTAGGTTTGGAAGAACCAGATTAGAATACATAAACGGGAGATAGGCGCTTAGGAATGAGCACTATTTGTTATTAACGCATCGCATGCATCTTAGCAATAAGGTATGATTGTATGCGGTCACCTTGCTTTCATGCATTTTGCATCAATGCAAAGGATAAGAGTAAAGAATAAGGGATAAGCTCTATGGACATTTTGCATTCAATACATGCGTTCTAAACTTAGGAGCATCACATTTACATTGGGAAATGACTTGTTATGCATGGTTGTAACATGATCGCAAGGTTTGACGCACTCCCGAGTAATGCTAGCTAAAAGACCTTCTCAACCCGTTCATCGCATACTCATTGTATCTATCAATGCAACTATCTTTCTCAAATCTGCTGCCTTTATGTACTTCTTTTTCATTAACACAACAACACACCCAAAACGTATTATTTATTTGGTTACCACAAAGTTTCATAAATATTACCAACATAACTATTTTCACAAGTCCCTGTGTTCGACCCTGGACTTACCAAGAAACTTAGGGGAATTTGCACTTGAATTCCGTTGGGGAAACTTCAGTGCACAACACAATCCATCAACGCATATCATTCATATTTCCATTCAATAAAATAACACATCAATACACCCAATCAGTCCTGCGTGTTCAACCATACTCACGCTCGCACTTGCCAATGCTTCACTATGGTTTCCAGCTGCTTGTTTGTTCCTCGAAAATATTTGCCTGCTTATTCAACCACCAATTTATAGACTTCAAATTTTCATATGAATAACTTCAATTCTAGGCATTATCTCGAGAAAGTTCCTTCTACAAACTTGATCATAAACATCTAAGCTTCCTTACTCAAAATTTGAACTCCATATTTCTTCTATCAATCTTAGAATTCATCAATCTTTCTACCTTGTCCGATCACATCCAAAAGCTTAAAACACTTAGAAGATTCTTCAATCTTCAACCTAAATTTGTGGGAAATTCTTCTTAGCAGCTCCAGCTCTTCTTTAGCATCACTCAAGCTTCAAGTCAGCAGAAATTCTTCTTCCTTAGCACCAATGGATTGGCCAAACCATTCCATTCTTCCTACTTTAATTTTATACTTGTAAATGCATGACCATCATGCATGCTTAAGGTGATAACTAGCTCACTAAGCATGATTACGGCATCTAAGCATGATAGCCAGCCCACTAAGCTCAGTGGTTAAGCTGAAATTTTCCATGTCTTCACCAATGCTTAGGCTACTAAACCATCGCATGGCCTAGCTTGCAATGCATAGGCCCCTTTTTTAGCCAAGCATCTCCAGTCTTCGCATCTTGCCCTCACGGCTTAAGACCATGCGTAAACACATGTTGCTCATAAATACTTCTAAGCCTTTATTGCACTCTTTTGTGCCCCGTCAAGTCTACACATACATTCTTGTCTTGCTGCACACACCTCAACTGCTCGGCCATTGCCTCACAAGCTCAACGTCTAGGCTTGGCCCTTAATCAACATACAGCTTGTGCTTCATAGCCCGTCTTGCCATTGACTTGATGTCGCTCCTACCCTTCCTTAAACAAGGTAGGTTGTCGCATCCCTCACGCCTTGTTCTTCAACAAGCTCACCATGGTTCACACTTAGCCATTTTTCCTTTTACTACTAGGCGTCACCTTACACCCTTTTCTACCCAAGAGCCTAGACTTCAGTACTTAGAATATTTTCCTTCTAAAACTCATAAGCTCTTCCTACACATAACATTCATACAATAGAATTAACTATACTTCAATACATTAACTTAAACATACAACTCTTTATTATAGATTTTAATTCTATTTCATTAACTTATAACAATTATAAAGATTAATGAAACAATTAAAACCTATACATGCATCTAATGACATACTTTTAAAAATATAAATTATATTTTTACTAAAGTGATGTCATACTTCATGCATTCCATTTTCATTACGCATACATAACATTTATATCGTAAAGTAATGAAAATAAAATAATAATAATAATAATAATATCCATCCATCCATCCATACTATATATTGTAACAATTATAATATAAATGATGCATGGACATGTTATTAATGCATACTATCATACTATATAACCTTCATATAAATGATGCATGATCATGTTTTTCATTAATAATACAACTCTTATATTATATTAATGAAACTATATTTAACATGCATTTATAATATAACTCATATTAGAAATACATGAGCATGCTAATAATTCATACAACTAGATAATATAATACTTATATTAAATATGATGCATGAATAATGTTTATCTTAAGGTGAGATTTTCAAATAAAACTATATGGCATACATTATGTGACATATATTTAAGTTAACCATACATCAAATGTAAAAATTAAATTAGAACAACAAATTGGATCTAATTTTGGCACCCCTAAAATTTATTAAATTAATATAACTAATTTATATTAATCTAATTAATTTATAAAACAAAAAAAAAAAACAAGGAAAACAGCTACAAAACCAGACATCTGGCTTAAACCCTTGACCACTTGAATAGACTTCTCATGCGCCTTAGCCTCGGAGCATCGCGACGTACCCTAACGTTACAATGTTGCATCACAGAATCCACTGTACAGCTTCAAAATTACATCGATTTCCTCTGTTCTTTATCCCAATCATCAGCAACACTTGCCAAAATCAAGACTTGGACTTACAGACTCTATAATAGTAAGATAAATGCCTAAAACAACGGGCCCTTTACAACTTTAATCAAAATTAAAGTGATTAATTCTAAGGAGCCAACATTTGAAAAAACCCAATTACAAAAACCACATTCATAATGCAAAAACATTCATCACATTCATAATGCAGAATGAGAAATCCCACCTAAACTCTGTTTTTCAAATCAAATTGGAAAAATTAAAATCGCACGATTTGGCTCTGATACCAATTGAAGTGATTGAATCCCATGTGGAATCATATGAAAGCCGTACGATTCAATTTTCAATTTGATTTTAAAATAGAAAATAAATAGAGGAACACAAAATAAAATTCATAGGATAAACATTCATAATTAATTAGCATGCTTTCTATTGTGAATTAGAGAGGAATTAGAGGGAATTAGAAAGCTTACCATTGTGGAACAAATTTTTCATGATTTCCTCTTTGATCTACTGCACAAACACGAACGGAACTTTGTCTCCCTGGTGATAGCTCTCAAAAAGAGCTATTATTCCTAGCTTAATTCGAGCTTGCTATTAGGTTTTACGTATTTATTTTCCTATTTTGTAGGTATCAAGCAACCAAGAGGTAGAATTGGTGATTTAAAGTGATTGGGGTTAATTTGAAGCAATTTGGAGTAGATTTGAGCATTCAGGTTTCAAAGGATTCGAAAAGACCAAAGTACCCCTATTGGAGCATCACAATGCACTTGAATTTCTTAACTTGATGCTTGTGCAATGCTTAAAGGCAGCAGCTCGAAGTGTAAGGGGGCATTGCAATGTTGGCCACAACATCACAACGCTCCGAATGATCAACATCGCCACCGTCATAATGCTTGACCTCTACGCTGGAGGACAGAAGCCTCAGTGTTGCAACGCTTCTTTAGAGCGTTGCGACGCTGCGAACTTTGACGGAAGTTGTGCTGAGCGCGTGCGCCAGTGAACGTTGCAGTGTTGCAACACTGTCTCAATTTCTATAAATATTCTCTTCGGCCCTAGGTCAAAATATGCCGAATTTGGGAGGCCGAAGTAAAACTCGTTCTTTCGTCCATTCCCTTCAATTTTCGGTATCTTTAGGTTAGTTTTGCTTTTTATTTTGGATTGTAATCAATGAAACGGATGTGTATCTTAGATTTGTCTATGAATTGAGAGGTAATCTTTATCTAGTTTCTTTGAGCAAGAGCCCTGTGTTTAATTTCTTGAAGGTTTTTTAATTAATTTAACTGCAATCTTGTGAATTCTTTGGTTGGATTTGTTTTAATCTTAATAGAGTTTTGATAAATGCTTTTGACAAATTGATTTGTTGAAATTCTTGTTTGCAAAATCATTCTAGCCTATGCATCATTGATTGATTTAGTTGCAAGTATTAGGATCACATGTTTAAGGTCTAGACTTTTTCTGGCCAAACTCATGTATGCCCTAATATAATCTTTCCAAATAAATCATGCTACAAGATATAGTTTTCTGGCTTGTAGTATGTCTCAACAATTGAACCCTTTCTTAATGCTTTTTAGTTTTAACTTGCATGTCGCTAAGAAGGAAAAGTTTTAAACTTAATTAGTGCCGGTTTGGATTTTTAATCAAAATTGGCTAATTGGGCTATTAGAATTTCTAATGGGTTGAAGGATTGATAGATTCAGCATAATTAGTTGCTGCCTAATGAAAGAAATTGCATAGGAACTCTCTCTTGCTCTAGAAATTAGATAGATTCCTTTCCCAGATTGCATTTACCCCTTTTATTTCAATTTCGCACATATTATCTCTTCCACACCAAAACCCCATTTATCGCTCTAATTAGAAAATTAACTCAACGAAACCAATCGTGCTTCTCTGTGAATCAACTCGGACTTGTCGTTGTTGCTGTGTTTTAGTAGTGATAGGAGTAGTTCGGTATTTACAAATTTTCTTTTGCTTCGCGGTCCTTTTCGAGAATTAAAAAGACACCGAATCGGGTCCGAACACCTGGTCTCACCAACTTGAAAACGCAGCAATGACAGTAACAAAGAACAAAAACACCACTATAAGACCTTCCTCATTATTCTCTAGGTTGAGAACTAAAGCGACGTTGTAGGATCGCTCTTGATTAATTTAGGGAAGGGAGAAGAGATTTGATGAGAGGAAAAAAATTTTACAGAGAACTTCATGCACTACGTTGAGAGAGTGGAGTGGTTGGGAAGAAGAAGATTTCCCTGAGTGAGAGCAAATTTTACGTTAATGGGTTGAGAGATTAAAGGGAAAGTGAGGGGAAGTGACTAAACTAACTCCCTCTCAATTATTTGAAATTCAAAATTGCAAATAAAATAAATCATGTTAATTAATTACAGTAAACCAACTTTAGTACACTTAAAACCATACTATATGTTATATCCTATATAACATATAATCTATGTTTATTACAAATAATTTATTAATCTCTCATATAACCTATTGTATTAATATGAATCATATTCATATTAATTTTAACCTATAGTTTTTATATGAATCATATTCATATTAATTTTAACCTATAGTTTTTATATGAATCATATTCATATAACTAATATTTGAATCATATTCAAGTATTTATTTCTCTCATTAAATATTTATATTGTAATATAACTTATACATTTTTATTAATTATATATTATATAATTAAATCCTTTCAATTAATATCAACAATCCAAATTAATCCAAAATTAATTCGATTCTCAATAATCGTAACTGAGCTAACAAGGGGACATTATGTATCTATAGATTGAAGCTCCAATATACTTTATTAATTAATTAAACTCTTTAATCAAAGTAATCAACTTTCATTAATTGTCGGTCACTCCACTAAAGACCAACAGTTGCACTCTTCACACTATAGATATAATTTTGTGCCCATTGAAAATAACTGATCAACAATACCTTGACCCTTCACAAATTGTTCGTAAGTACAATTAGGTCAAAATTGTCGTTTTACCCCTATAGTTACATTTAACTCCTTAAGTACCACTGATCTCGCTAATGAACAATTAATTATAGTCCAACTATAACAAAATCCCTCTCGGGCCAAGAGAGAGTGTGACATCATATTGTTCAAGCCCCAGACTCAACCCTTAAGGGAGAAATTTCTCTACTTACCTTAACATAAGGGAATGGGTGAATTCTTTCTTGTGTAGTTGCGTTCCCGACTCTCCAATCAGATGAATCCCCAAAACGGTAAGCTTATTGAATCAACGAATCTGGCTCCTCTCACCCATACAAATCAAAAGACCGCCCTCATAGGCAGGAGTTCATAACTCACTCAGGATTCAGGTCAAGTCACCTATGGTCATTCTGGTGAAATGTAAGTCTCTTCTAACATTGGTGTTATAAAGAGAGACTATTCATTTTGTGGTCAGGTCTTATACAAACTCTTTGTATAGAATAGCTTCATTCATGTGTCTCCACATGAATGATCAGGATCATATCATCTGTAGTACTTTACAACAATTGTAACAACTACAAAGCAGGTCATATCCGTAGTGTCACCAGGATAAGGTACCCAACCTTATCCATCTACTATAGACAGTTCAGATTATTACATAACCATGATCTACCTGTATGTCTCCACATACATGTTTAACTTACAACAGATAGCCTTGGATCTTAGTTTATTGGTTATTGGATTAATGCAACTAAATGTCGAATAAAATACCTCTTATTTTATTAGATAAATAAAATGTTTATACAAATACAATTACAAACTACAAGACCACAAGATTTAGGGCATAATCTCCAACAAGATCATGGATTCTTTGAGAGAGAGATGGTTTGACAACGTCCACAGAACTCTGACATAACAATCTGAAATACATTTTCAATGCCATATGAAAGAAGGGTTCTCTGTTCAAGAATATGTTCCCAACTTGATGGTCCATTTTCATGTGGCTGAGATGAATGGGTCTATCATTGATGAAGCCAGTCAGGTTAGCTTCATTTTGGAGACCTGAGAGTTTCCTCCAGTTCCATAATAACGCTGTTATGAACAAGAAAAACTACAACCCGACCACCCTCCTTAATGAATTATAGACTTGTCAGTTTTTTATGAAATTCAAGGAGCAGAAGGGAGAGACAAATATTGCCACTTAAAAGAAATTCCATAAAGATTCGACCTCTGGAATGAAGTTTGTACCTTATTCTTCCGGCACCAAAAAGTGGAAGAAGAAGAAGAGGGGAGGTCAGAGAAAACTAACCCTGTTGCAGCCTAGAGGAAGATGGCCAAGGTTTCCAAAGGAATTAAAGAACTCTTGTGAAGGACCATAAGCGGAAGCGGATTGTTCCAATTCCTAAAATTTCACAGAATACTTATTTCACAGAGAATAGAACAAAAAATATGCATTTAACAAATAATACAACATGCTTTTAACAATTACTGGAAAAATAAAATGGGTTCGAAACCCTTACCTTTGGAGAACGATTCTTTAATTGAATTCCCTTTATCTCCAATTAGGCACTACCATAATGGCTACCATGGTATTCTCAGGGATGAGAACCTAGGAGGAATGGGCTCTGGCCATTTTTGTTGAGAGGGAAATTAATTTTCTTAGAAGAGTGGAGGAGGAGGAAGGATAGGTTTTTTCAATTAACCTTTCTTTGTTTTTTCTTTCAGGAAGAAGAAGTCTGAAGCCATTCTCCCACTCCTGCATGTTGTGGAGAGAAAGAGGGGACTCCCTCCCCAAAACTGTTTTTTCAAAAATTAAAATTAATAAAATTAATTTTATCATAAACATTGATATATATATATATATATATATAATAACTACTTTATCATATAATATATATAAAACTATATGTTATATCAAAACATATAACCTATAGTTTAATATTGTATCTTATACAATATAACTTATAGTTTAATTATCTCAACAACGATATTCAATATAAATCTCATTTATATTAAATTTAATTATATGAATCCAACTCACATAATTAATATTTGAATCATATTCAAATCTTTAATTTCTCTTAAATAAATACTTAATATTATAATGTATCAAATGCATTATATTAATTATATCATATATAATTAAAATTTAATTAATTATATCATATATAATTAATTCCCTCAATTAATTTGAACATTCAAATTAATCCAAAAATTGATTCTCATTAAATCCCATTGAGCTACCAAGTGTTGGATAGGTACCAGCACGCAGCGAAAACGACGAGGATCGATAAGCACTCTAATTCATCAATTTTGGCAGAAAAGAAAACATGCTTAAACGGAATTTAATGGGTTTCAAGACATATCTTTGAAGAATTGTTGAAATCTTGATTTCTAGCTGGTATATCCTCCAAATCTTTGTGTAGACCACCACAAGATCTTCCTTACTATTCTCTTGGTGCTCTAGATCGAGTTGTAGGACTCAAAATAAGTTGGAATTAAAGGAAATTTGGAGAATTTTCACTGCAACAACCCAAAATGAAGAACATTTTCTTCTCAGGAATTTTCAACTAAAATTCTTTCGGTTGCAACCCTCTAAAATCACTCCAAGCTCTTCAATATATTGCAGACTATCATGCAAAGAGATTTACTGCATGAGATGTAGCTCATGCTTGGAGTAAATGAAGGTTGAAGAAGTGAGTTCTTTGTGAGTAACTTGAAGATGAAGATGAAAAATCCAATTTTTTATTTTTATGTTTTTTTTTTCTATTTCCAAAATCCAAAAATGATTTTACAATCATATTTTATTTCTAGAATCAAAATTTATTAATTTTACAAATTAATTTCATAAATTAATTTTCTAATAAAATTAATAAATAATTATATAAACAATTTAAAGTTCTAATTAATTTAATAATTCTAATATTAAATTAATTTTACACAAATTCATCTTCATATATTTAAATCATATTTAAATAAATATATATATTCTCCAATTCCGATAGATTTTAATTTGAATGTTTCAAAATTAACTTATCACGCTACTCTAGAGCTAATCCATTTCCGAGCTAGTAGGGGGACCTCGTGGACCTATAGATCATGAGCTCCAACGATCCAAGATTAATCGACTAAACTCATTAGACCGATCTAACCCCCATTCGTTAACTAATGGGTCACTCCACTAAAGCCCATAGTTGATCTCCCTTCACTGTAGATATATTATGTTCATTCGAAATAACCATGATTAGTAAGTCAACCCTTCACAGGTTGTTCGTCATAACTACTTGGTCAAATCTCTATTTTACCCCTGAAATTACCTCTTGTTCCGTAAATCCCCACTAATCCCCTAATGCACAATTGTTTTATGATCCAATCAACAAAACCGAGTTCTTCTTAGGCCAATGAGAGGGTGGGGCCCCTTGTTCAAGACCCAGAAGCAGCACTTAAGTGAACAACCTCTCTACCATCCCTAAAATCGGGTAGGAGTGAATTTCGTCTTACACCCTATGTCCCCAGCTATCTATCCGATCTTACCCCTGAAATGAGAGGTTTATTGAGCCGACGTTGTTGAGCCAACTCTCACCTATGAAAATCTAAGGATAATTCCAAATAAACAGGAGTTCATAGTTAGCTCAGGATTAAGGTCAAGTTACCTAGGTCATCACTTTGAAATAGTCAGTCTTAAACAGTAAACAGCATTATAAAGTAAGAATGACTAATTTCGTGGTCTGATCTTGTACAAACCCTTTTGCACAAGGACACCCTCACTCCTCATGTCCAACATGAACGAATTAGAATCACTTCGTTTGTAGCACTTTACAACTCTTTGTCACAACTACAGAGCAGACTGCATCCTATAGTGTTACCAGAATAAGGTACCCAACCTTATTTATATACTATAGATCATTTTGACTATTTACTCAAACCTGATCCACCTTTATGTCTCCACATAAAGTTCAAGTACTCATCCAATAGTCAAGGGACTTTCAGGTTTATTGGATTTCTATTCAATAACACCTTATTGAATTTTTTAGAACAAGTTCCATTGTTCACAAACCACGAGTTTTAGGACATAAAGCCCAACAAACTCCCACTTTGACTAAAACTCCAGTGGAACTTATATATCCGATATCTAAGACTGAGTTTCAGAGTTTTATAGAGAAATACAATAAACTAGATCATCCCATACCCATTTTTTAACATCTGGTATCCCATACCCGATATTTCTCCCACTTGCCCTAGGTTATCTGGTATTCCTGGTCCTTCTAGGTAATTCTCAAACACTTTAACCGAGAGAATCAAAGTAAACATGTTAGTGTACAATAGGGTTTTGAATAAACTATATGCAAATGCATCTCATTCTCAATAATGGCTAGGAAGCACACTTGTCTCCCACTACATTGAGATACTTTCAACTCTTTGAGTAATATGCATCTGACCTGCCTCAACAACTCTTTATTAATAGTCAGATCTAGAAATCTTTAAACTTTCTATACTCTAATCTAGCCATTAAAATATCTGAATATTTACAAATGGCTTTTAACAGTTTGATTCTTAACAGAAGTTGCTAGAACAAACATAATTTCTATACATGAACACTTCATTTATCACAAAAATATATACAATTTCTTCTACGAGATTTACAAAAACAATAAGATCAAGTAGTAACTTCTCCCACTGGATGAGTTGAGGAAACAGTCCCAGGGACCAGTTAGCCTGATTACCTTTCTATGTTCTCTTCTCAGCAAGATATTGAGGGCAGTCTCCTCCAGTGCCCTTCTTCGTTGCAGTAGAAACATTTCCCTTTATCTGCAACGTTATCCTTGCCTTTTTTTCCAGCATGCTTTTTCTTCCCTTTCCCTTTGCCTTTCTTCACAGGAATACTCTTACTCTTCGAAGAGGAGGCAACATCAGGCTTGGAGGACGTTCCTCACTTTTCAACAGTAGTAACATTTATTTCTAACTCCAGACCTTTTGTTCTCAACATTGTCTGCTAAACCTGTAGCTCATTCAGTAGAGTAGCCAATCTGTATTCAATTTTATTCATCAATGCATTCGTACAGAATTGCAGAAAACTCTTTGGAAGAGGTTCTAGAATAAAACCAACTTGACTTCTTTCATCCATGATAGCACCGTTTACTTTTGCCACATTAAAGTGGACCATCATGTCCAAGACATGTTTACGAACATTGGTCTCCTCTTTCATGTGATTGTTGTATATGTACTTGATGGCGTCATGCCTTAGGATGAAAGACGATTGTCCAAACATCCCTTGCAGAGATTCCATAATCTCTTTGACAATACTCATATCCTCATGCTTCTTTGTCAATGCATCAGATAAGCTGACGAGGATATAAACACAAGCTTTATAATTAGCCCTGACCCATCTGTCAAATACATCCCCCGAACATTTTGGTTTGTGTTCGAGCTAGGAATGGGAGGACAATCCTCAGTTTAAGACAAACCGTAAATCGTCTATCACAAGTATCATGTTCAAATTTGATTTCCAATTCACATAATTATCCCCGATGCCAACACTTGAATTATTGAACTCGTCATTCTAAAATTTTAAATCCAATCAAGTTTTAGCAATTAATAATGTACCCAAGATTATTCTTTTGCAACGATACTACATCAAGACATTCTTGACTAAATACTACCTCTGGAATAACTCATATTCTGATAGTCATTTAGGTACCGCTTTCGGTCAGAAATTATTAACACTTAATAATTCTGTAAGTGTAGACCCGCCATTTTTGGATCTTACAGAATGGTATGAGTATGCCTCCGAAATAGAAGACAAATACCCAAGATGGAACTATAAGACCCTATTCATTTTACTGAAACCTGGGTCCGTAGGGATTGTCGTAGTTAACGACTAGCTAGTGCTGCATGAAAAACGACGGCAGGTGCAACATAGGAATCTCATGGTTTAGACTATTGGAGGATACCGCAAGATATGTTGACACATTTCCTTCACCCACTTACTATGAACTACTTCCTCTGTTCACCTTGATATTGACTCATACATCCGCTTTTCAAAGGGAGGTCACTCCCAGGGTGACATGAAGCATCATATGAATCTCACGGTGTGAACTATTTAGAGACGTGGCAATTGAAATCGTACACTTGATTTTTGTTCGAACAACTTTCCCTTATTCACCAGAGTCTAAATTTAAGCTAAAAAATACTTTCCGTATGGAGGTCACTCCCAGGGTGACACGAAGTACCACTTAAATCTGGATTGTGAACTCTTAGAGACGTGAGAGCAAAAAATAACGTATTGTATATGTTATTAATCTCCCACTGAAGTTTTCTAATAACTCTATCATATAGGAGTTATTAAACTGCCACTGAAGTGTTCTATTTGAGTATATTTATACTTAGGTTCTTTTATGTGGTATATCCAAGTATAACTCTTATAATTGGATTTTAACCTACGATGTGTAGGTGATAAACCATTTTATTACCTTACATCACTCACATATGCTCATAAAACCGGTTACCAATGCTCATTAATTCGGCCATAATCCCCAGGTAGGAGATGTTCCATAAACCGTCAACTTAAGAACCCCCAACCTTAGACAGGATTATATACCAGTTGAGTTTATAACCTAGGTTTTATAAGTTTTAACAATTAAAATAGATGGTCAACCTATGTGAACATGCAAATATTGTTTATAGATTTTAAATGTCTAACCAAATTTTATAACAACTTATAAAACTTTAGACATGTTATTCATCCATAAAATACATGAGGCATTTAAATTTAATATAACATTTATATTAAATACGAGAAACCCTAACATGCATACTATATATTATAACAATTATAACACACTTTCAATGCATGTTACATGCTTCCTATGGTGGGATTTTAAATCTAAACATACAAGATTTATTAATTAAGACATACATCAAATGCATAAATAATTAAACACGGACTGATTTGATTTTTAATTTTGGCAAAAAACAAGCAAACAAAACCTAATTATTACAAAACAGATTTCGAATCGCTCGAATTGCTCCAAAACGAACTCAAATAGCTTGAATCGGACCCGAACCGTCTGAACCGAACCAGCCAAATCTGAATTGGACCAGCCAAGAACCATTGAAGCTAAACCAGACCAGACCACAAGAGAATCGGTCGAACCGGCCCTCGCACATGTTCAACATCTCGCTAAGTCTCATCGTTTAGCAATGACGACCATCGTCTTGCATTGTACCTGATCGTTTAGTAATTCTTGATCGAAAGCTACACGATCGCTTAGTGTCTCACACTATCATGCAGGTCCATCGTTTAGCACGTTGAATTTACTATACGATGGTACTATGCGATCGTTTAGCAACAATGCGCGCTAAGCGATGCAATGAAGTGCTACGTGATAGCGCTGAGCGACTGTTTAGATGCGAAGCTAAGCGATCGAGTAGGCGAAGTGCTAAGCGATGCGTTGAAGTTCCTATGTGATAGAACTAAACAATCGCTTACCTACGATAATTGTAGAATTGTATCAAGTGCAGCGGAAGCTCAAGGATCATCTAAGCACTCAAATTTACTAATTTTGGCAAAATATAAAGCATGCTTTTGCAGAAAAAAATGGGTTTCAAGACGTACCTCTTGTAGAACTTCTTTAAAGCTCCTTCACCAGCTACTATCTTCTCCAAATCTTGTTGTAGACTACTTCATGATCTTCCCCACTATTCTCTTGGTGCTCTAGATTGAGTTGTGGGACTCAAAACAAGCTTGAATCAAGGGTAGAAGGAGAAAAGCTCACTACAACAACCTTGTTGAAGAACCCTTTCTTCAACCCGAATTTTCTCTAAAATTCTCTATGGATTGCATGCCCGATTTTCACTCCAATCTCTTCATTATATTGCAGATCAACATGCAAAGAGAAAAGTTGCATGAGTTGCAGCCCATGCTTGGAGAAGACAAGGCAAATATATTTCCATTTGAGTGAGCTACTTGGTGATGGATAATGGAAAAATCCATTTTTCCATTTTGTGTTTTGTTTATTTTTCCTTTTTCAATTTTATCTCAAAAATAAAATTTTGATTCTATAAAATCTATTTTGATTTTTAAAATGAAATTTTAATTAATTTCATAAATTAATTATTAAATAAAACTTAATTAATTTAATATCAAATATTAAATTAATTTTAACACATATCCATTTTTATATATTTAAATCATATTTAAATATATAAATACTCCTATTCCGTTTATTCTAAAATTAAACATATAATTATATCTCATATAATTACTAATTCCCTTAATTCTAATTTGAACGTTTCAAATTAACTTATCATGCTATTCTAGAGCTAGTATGTTATGGGCTAGTAGGGAAACCTTACGGACCTACAGATCATGGGCTCCAACGATCCGAGATTAATTGGCTAAACTCATTAGACCAAATTAATCCCCATTCGTTAACTAATGGGTCACTCCACTAAAGCCCATAGTTGCACTCCCCTCACTGTAGATATATTATGTCCACATGATTTAACCATAATCAGCAAGTCGACCATTCACAGGTTGTCTGTAATAACGGTTGGGTCAAATATCTATTTTACCCTCGAGATTACGTCTTATTTCTCAAGTCCTTACTGATCCTCTAATGAACAACTGGTTTAGTGATTGGTTTGTGATCCAATCACTAAACCAAACTCTCTCAACCAAGTGAGAAGGTGGGGTCCCTTATTCAAGACCTGGATTCAGTACTTGAAAGAACAACCTTTCTTCTATCCCTTAATTGGGTAGGCGTGAACTCCGTCTTGCACCCTATGTCCCCAGCTATTTATCCGATCTTACCCTTGAAATGGGAGTCTTATTGAGCCGGCGTTATTGAGTCAACCCTCAACTATGAAAATCTAAGGACAATCCCAAATAAACTAGAGTTCATAGTTAGCTCAGGATTAAGATCGAGTTACCTAGGTCATCTAGGTGAAATAGTTAGTCTTAAACAGTAAACAACACTATAAAGTAAGAATGACTTATTTCTAGTCTTGATCTTATGCAAAATCATTGCATAGGACGCCCCCACTCTTCATGTCATAACATGTACGAATTAGGATCACATCGTATGTAGCACTTTACAACTCTTTGTAACAACTACATAGTAGGTTGCATCCAATGGTGTTACTAGAATAAGGTACTCAACCCCATTCATGTATCATAGATCATTTTGACTATTTACTCGAACCTGATCCACTCTTATGTCTCCACATAAAGTTCAAGTACTCATACTATACTCATGGGCTTAGTTTATTGGATTTAGACTTTCATACAATTTGTGAGATCAATAACAAGTATATTGATAATAGAAAATGTTTATTAATTTACAAACTGCGAGTTTTTAGGACATAAAACCTAACACTGTCAATTTAAATACCCCCAACCTTGGACAGGATTATACACCGGTTGAGTTTGTAACCCTAGTTTTAAAGGTTTAACGACCTATTTTAACTAATAAAAACAAGTGGTTAGACTACGTGAGCATGCAACTGTTCTTTGTTATGGATTTTAAATGTCTAACCCAACTTTATAACAACTTATAAAACTATAGACATGCTAAACATCCACAACATACAGGTATTCAATATTTAATATAACACTTCTATTAAATACAAGAAACCCTAACATGCATACTATATATTATAACAATTTATAGCATACTTTCAACGCATGTTGCATGCTTCCTATGGTGGGATTTTAAATCTAAATGGCATACTGTATGCACATACAAGATTTATTTAATTATAACATACATCCAATTCATAAATAATTAAACACAGACTAATATGGTTTTAGTTTTGGCAAAACCAAGCAAACAAAAGCCTAACTATTACAAAAACAGCTTCAACACCGCTCGAACAACTCCAAACCGCTTGAACCGGACCCGAACCGTCTAAACCGAACCAGTAGATTCTGAACCGAACCAGCTAAAAACCATTTGAAGCTTAACCAAACCAGACCTCAAGAAAAATGGTCGAACCGGCTACTCTTGCTCTTGCTCAAAATCTCGCTAAGGCTGATCGTTTAGCATTGACAACCATCGTTATGCATTTTGCCTGATCATTTAATGTTTGCGTGATCGTTTAGCAGCCAACGCATATCGCTTAATAAAGCTACACGATCATTTAGTGTTTGCCTTCTATCATATAGTGTCATCGTCTAGTGCCAAAGGATGTTGCACGATCACTTAGTGTCCAACACTATTGGGCAGCTCCATCGTTTAGCACGGACAATTTACTGCACGATCGCTTAGCGCCATTGTCTAGTGTCGCGTCTTGATCGTTTAGCGCATGCACAAGGTAATGATTGCCCAGTGCTATCGCATAGCTCTCAACGCATCACTCAGCTATCACACATAGGTAAACGATCGCTTAATGCTATTGCTTAGCATTTCAACGTATTGTTTAACTGTCGCATAGAGGTAAACGATTGCTTAGTGCTATCACATAGCAACTCAACGCATCACTTTAGCTCCCGATCAAAGGTAAATGATCGTGTAAGCAATCGTGCAGTACTACCGTATAGCTCTTCAACGTATCACTTAGCTCCCACCTGAAGCTACATGTTCATGTAGTGCCATCGTATAGCAATACAATGCATCGCTTAATTCTCGAGGTACACGATAGTCTAGTGAGCCATACCTAAACGATCAATGCCCAAAGCTACACGATTGTTTAGTTTTTCCTTCACATCATCTAACGCATGAAGCTAAACGATCTTTTAGCTACTGAAGCTCATCAACAATATGAACAGAGGCTGATCGTCTGGAATCTACAACTCGGCCTCTTCGCTTGTTTCTTCGAATTATATCTTAATTTCAACTCTAATGACTCCAAATAAATTACAAACTCTTAGGAAGACATATAAGCTCATTAAACAAGAGCCAATTACAAATCTAAACATGAAATTAAAGAGAAATTAAAAGCCAAAACTTAGAAAACCATATCAGTACAGCAGTTTCATATTTTCATACAAAACACCCACCAAACCAAAATTAAACCGAATTGAATGCTTATATGATGCTCTGATACCAATTTTTGGACAGGTACCAGCACGCAGCAAAAGCGACGAGGATCGATAAGTACTCTAATTAATCAATTTTGGCAAAAAAGAAAACATGCTTAAACAGAATTTAATGGGGTTCAAGACATACCTTTGAATAACCGTTGAAATCTTGATTTCCAGCTGCTATATCCTCCAAATCTTTGTGCAGACCACCACAAGATCTTCCCTACTATTCTCTTGGTGCTCTAGGTCGAGTTGTGGGACTCAAAATAAGCTGGAATCAAAGAGAATTTGGAGAATGCTCACTGCAACCCAAAATAAAGAACATCTTCTTCTCAAGAATTTTCAACTAAAATTCTTTCGGTTGCAACCCTCCAAAATCACTCCAATCTCTTCAATATATTGCAGAATATCATGCAAAGAGATTTGTTGCATGGGATGCAACTCATGTTTGAAGTAAATGAAGGTTGAAGAAGTGAGTTTTTTGTGAGCAACTTGAAGATGAAGATGAAAAATCCAATTTTTCATTTTTGTGTTTTTTTTCTATTTCCAAAATCCAAAAAAAAAAAATTTTAATCATATTTTATTTCTAAAATCAAAATTTATTAATTTACAAATTAATTTTCTAATAAAATTAATTAATAATTATTTAAATAATTTAAATAATTCTAATTAATTTAATATCCAATATTAAATTAATTTTACACAAATTCATCTTCATATACTTAAATCATATTTATTTATTTATATATATATATATATATAATCGTCAATGTCGTTAGATTCTAATTTGAACGTTTCAAATTAACTTATCACGCTACTCTAGAGTTAATCTATTTTCGAGCTAGTAGGGGGACCTCGTGGACCTACAGATCATGGGCTCCAACGATCCGAGATTAATCTACTAAACTCATTAGACCGATCTGACCCCCATTCGTTAACTAATGGGTCACTCCACTAAAATCCATATTTGAACTCCCCTCACTAAAGATATATTACGTCCACTCGATATAACCATGATTAGTAAGTCAATTCTTCACAGGTTGTTTATAATAATGGTTGGGTCAAATCTCTGTTTTACCCCCGAAATTACCTCTTGTTCCTTAAGTCCCCACCGTCCCCTAATGGACAATTGTTTTATGATCCAATCAGCAAAATCGAGTCCCTCTCGGGCCAATGAGAGGGTAGGGCCCCTTGTTCAAGACCCAGAATCAGAACTTAAGGGAACACCCTATGTCCCCACCTATCTATCCGGTCTTACCCCTGAAATGGGAGGTTTATTGAGCCGGCGCTGTTGAGCCAACCCTTATCTATGCAAATCTAAGGATAATTCCAAATAAACAGGAGTTCATAGTTAGCTCAGGATTAAGGTCAAGTTACCTAGGTCATCGCTTTGAAATAGTCAATCTTAAACAATAAACAGCGTTATAAAGTAAAAGTGACTAATTTCGTGGTCAGGTCTTGTACAAACCCTTTTGCACAAGGACGCCTTCACTTCTCATGTCCAATATGAATAAATTAGGATCACTTCGTTTGTAGCACTTTATAACTCATTGTAACAACTACAGAGCAGGTCGCATCCTATATTGTTACCAGAATAAGGTACCCAACCTTATTCATATACTATAGATCATTTTGACTATTTACTCGAACCTGGTCCACTTTTATGTCTCCACATAAAGTTCAAGTACTTATCCAATAGTCAAGGAACTTTTAGGTTTATTGGATTTCTATTCAATAACACCTTATTGAATTTTTCAGAATAAGTTCCACTATTCACCAACCACGAGTTTTAGGACATAAAATTCAACACCAAGAGGACCTCATAGACCTGTAGCTTCCAACGGTATGTGAATAATTAATTAAACTCTTTAATTAAATTATTCACCATTTGTTAATAGTTAAGCACTCCATTAAAGATCGACAGCTGCACCCTTCACACTACAGATATATTTTTGTGTCCATTGGATATAACCAATCAATAGTACAATGACCCTTCACAAAATGCTCATAGTACAATTGGACCAAAATTACCATTTTGCCCCTATAATTACATCTAACTTCTTAAATACTACTGATCCCTCTAATGAACAATAAATCATAGTCCAACTATAACCAAACCCCTCCAAGGCCAGGAGAGGGTGTGGCGCCATATTGTTCAAGCCCCGGAATCAGTCCTTAAAGGAGTAATTTATCTACTTGCCCTGACATTAGGGAAGGAGTGAATTCCTTCTTGTGTAGCCGTGTTCCAGCTCCCCAATCAGACGAATTCCCAAAATGGTAGGCTTGTTGAGTCAGTGATTTGGCCACTCTCACCCATACAAATCAAAAGCCCGCTTTCATAGGCAGGAATTAATAACTCACTTAGAATTCAAGTCATGTTACCTATGGTCATCCTAGTGAAATGTAAGCCTTTATTATAAATGACATTACATAATGAGACTAACAATTTTGTGGTCTAGTCTTATACAAAATTCTTTGTATAGAATATCCCTGCTCACATGTCTCCACATGAATGATCAGGATCAGATCATTTGTAGCACTTGACAACAATTGTAACATCTACAAAGCGGGTCATACTCGTAGTGTCACCAGGATAAGATATCCAGCCTTATCCATCTACTACAAACCATTTAGGTTATCACTTAAACATGATCCATCCGAATGTTTCTACATACATGTTTAAGCTACAAGATAACCTTGGATGTTAGTTTATTGGTTTGGGGTTAATGTAACTAATTTTGAAATAAAACATCACATATTTTATCACATAAATAAAATGTTCATACAATAAAATAACAAAATATAGGACTCTATGAGATTTAAGGCATCAACCCCAACAGGAATTTGCTTCCATAGCAATCAAGAGGGACACTGGAAAAGGAAATGTCTCATGTACTTGGGGAGAAGAAGAAAGCCAAACAAGGTAAATGTGATTTTTTAGTTCTGGAAACCTACTTAGTGGAGAATGATGATTTTGCCTGGATAATTGATTTAAAACGCCACTAATCATGCTTGTTCTTCTTTTCAGGGAACTAGTTCCTAGCAGCAGCTCAAGACTAGTGAGATGACTATGGAGGTTGGAACTGGGCAAGTCATCTCAGCTTTGGGAGTGGGAGGCCTCCGATTACTTTTACATAAATCATATTTGCTATTAGCTAATGTATATATATTTCCTTATCTGAAAAGAAACTTGATTTTCGTAAAATGTTTACTTGCACAATCTTATACTTTGAACTTTAATGTAGAGAAAGCGTTTATTTACGAGCATGGTGTTCAAATATGTTATGCAAATTTAGAAAGTAATCTTTATATGCTAAGGTCATTAGTATCTAAGGTCCTTAATGCTGAAATGTTCAAGGCTGCAATTGCTCAGAATAAAAGACAAAAGGTTTCTCTTAAAGAAAAGTCACATAAATCTCAATAGGATTGAGAGATTGATTAAGAATGGACTTCTAAGCGAGTTAGAAGAAATTTTTTACTGGTGTGTGAGTCATGCCTTAAAGAAAAAATGACTAAAAGACCTTTTATTGGAAAAGGTCATAAAGCCAAAGAACCCTTGGAACTTGTATATTTAGACCGTTGTGGTCCTATGAATATTAAGGCAAGAGGAGGATTTGAATATTTCATTTCTTTTATAGATAATTATTCTAGGTATGAGTTTTCTTACCTAATGCAACACAAGTCTTAAATCCTTGAAATGTTCAATGAATACAATGCTGAGGTTGAGAATACATTAGGAAAAACAATTAAGACACTTCGAGCTAATCAAGGTGGAGACTATATGGATTTAAAATTCCAAGAATATTTAATAGAATATGGAATTGTATCCCAACTCTCAGCACTTGGTACACCTCAGCAGAATGGTTATCAGAAAGGAGAAATGGAACCTTGTTAGACATGGTCCGACCTACGATGAGTTATGCTCATTTACCTGATTCGTTTTGGGGTTATGCAATACAGACTGAAACTTATATCTTGAACTGTGTTCTATCCAAGAGTGTTTCTGAAATACCTTTGGAATTATGGAATGGTCGTAAAGGTAGTTTATGTCATTTCAGGATTTGGGGTTGCCCAGCACACATGCTTGAGGCAAATTCTAAGAAATTGGAACCTTGTTCAAAATTATGCCTATTTGTAGAATATCCCAAGGGAACAAGGGGTGGTTACTTCTACGATCCTAAAGATAATAAAGTATTTGTGTCGACAAATGTTACATGTTTAGAAGATGATCACATCGGGGAGCATAGGTCATGCAGTAAAATTTTGTTGAGTGAACTTTCCAACGAAACTATTGAAACTTCAACAAAAGTTGTTGAAGAAGCCTGTACATCAGCCAGAGTTGTTGATATCGGTTCATCTAGTCATACACATCTATCTCAATCGTTGAGGAGACCTCGATGTAGTGGGAGGGTTACAAAACCACCTATTCATTATATGGGTTTAATAGAAACCCTAAACGTCATATCTAATGGTGACTTGAGGATCCATTATCCTACAAATAGGAAATAGAAGAAGTGGATAAAGATGAATGGATCAAAGTTATGGATCTCGAAAAGGAGTCTATGTACTTTAACTCAGTCTGGGATCTTGTAGATCAATTTGATAAGGTCAAACATATAGGTTGCAAGTGGATCTACAAGAGGAAAAGGGGTGTTGATGATGAGGTACAGATCTTTAAGACTAGACTAGTGGCAAAGGTTATACCCAGGTTGAGGGAGTTAACTATGAGGAAACTTGCTCACCTGTTTCCATGTTAAAGTCTTTCTAGATACTTCTGCCTATTGCTGCATATTATGACTATGAGATTTTGCTAATTGACGTCAAGACTGCCTTTCTAAATGGTAATCTTGAGGCGACCATCTATATGGAACAACCATAGGGATTCATGTCCTAAGGTCAAGAGTAAAAGTTTTGCAAGTTCAGTCGGTCCATTTATAGATTGAAATAGGCTTTTCAATCTTAGAATATAAGATTTGATATTGCGATAAAATCTTATGGCTTTAACCAGAATGTTGAAAAGCCTTCAGTTTACAAGAAAATCATCAAAAGTTCAGTAGTTTTCTTAGTATTATATGTAAACAATATCCTACTCATTGGAAATGATATAGGTCTATTGACTGATGTAAAATAGTGGTTAGCGGCCGTATTCCAAATGAAATATTTGGGAGAGGTGCAATTTGTTATAGGGATCCAAATTTTTTAGGTTCGTAAAAACAAAATGTTGGTCTTGTCACAAGAATCGTACATTAACAAGATGCTTGTCAAATATTCGATGCAAAATTTCAAGAGAGGTTTATTACCTTTTGGGCATTGAATTATCTTGTCTTAGGAACAATGTCCTAAGACAGCTCAAGAGATTGAGAAGATGAACCGAATCCCCTATGCATTAGTTGTTGGCAGCTTAATGTATGCAATGTTATATACCAGACCTGACGTTTGCTATGCAGTGGGGATAGTTAGTGGATATCATTCTATCCAAGATTAGATCACTAAAAAACAATTAAAACCATCTTCAAGTATCTTCGGAGAACGAGAGACTACATGCATGTGTATAGGTCTAAGGATTTGATCCTTACAAGATACACTGACTCTGATTTTCAAACTGATAGGGATTCTAAGAAATCCATGTCAAGATCAGTGTTCACTCTTAAAGAAGGAGTTGTAGTTTGGAGAAGCACAAAGTAGGGTTGCATTGCTAACTCCACCATGGCGGTAAAGTATGCAGTGACTTGTGAAGCTGCCAAGAAGGCTGCATGGTTTAGGAAATTTTTTATTGATATGAAAATTTTTTTGAACATGTCAAAGTTTATCACCCTTTATTGTGATAATAGTGGTGTTGTGGCGAATTCTAGAGAGCCTAGAAGCCATAAGCATGGGAAGAACATAGAGTGCAAGTACCATCTCAAATGGGAGATTGTGCATCGAGGGGACGTGATCGTCACAAAGATTGTTTCGGAGCACAAGCTGATCCATTTACAAATGCTCTCACGGCTAAAGTGCTTGAGGGTCACCATCTAGTCTAGGGCAAGTAAGAGATTTTACTGGGCAGTTTATTGTTTTTGTGTATTGTACTGGTTTGTACTTTATACTTGTACGCCCTACTAGCTTTAGGACAAGTGGGAGATTGTTGGAGCTGATGTCCTAAATCTTGTGGTCCTGTAGTTTGTAAACTATATTTTTAAAAACAAATTATTTATTTAATAAAACAAGTGTCATTTTATTTATTTAGTTGCATTAACCCAAAACCATAAACTAAGATCCAAGGTTATCTGATGAAGCTTAAACATGTATGTGGAGACATACGTGTGGATCACGTTTAAGTAATAACCCAAACATGGATAAGGCGGGATACCTTATCCTTGTGACACTACGGATTCGACCGACTTTGTAATTGTTACAATTGTTGTAAAGTGTTACAAATGATTTGATCCTAATCATTCATATAGAGACATGTGAGCAAGGGTATCCTATACAAAGATTTTGTATAAGATCGGACCACAATATGAATAGTATTTCTTTATAGCACTCTTACTAGAAGAGACTTACATTTCACCAGGATGACCATAGATGACTTGACCTTAATTTTGAGTGAGTTGTGAACTCCTACCTATGAGGGTAGTCCTTTGATCTACATGGTTGAGAGTGGCCATATTTGTCGACTCCATATGCCTACCATTTCGAGGGCTCGTCTGAGTGGGGAGCTGGAAACACAGCTACACAATAAGAAATTCACTCCTTCCCAGTTGTTGGGATAAGTGTATAAATTACTCCATTAAGGGCTGATTCTGAATCTTAAACAATGTGGCGTCACATCCTCTCCCGACCCGAGAGGGATTCAGTTATAGTTGGACTATGACTAATTGTTCATTAGAAGGCTTAGTGGTACTTAAGAAGTTAGATATAACTACAGGAGTAAAACGACAATTTTGACCTAACTCAATAAGGATTAATGAGAATCAAAATAATTTTGGTTTAATTTGAATTGTTCAAATTAATTAAAGGGAATTAATTTTATATGGTACAATTAATATAATGTATGTGATACATTATAATATAAAGTTTTAGTAAGAGAAATAAATATTTGAATATGATTCAAATATTAATTATATGATTGTGATACATATAAAAACTATAGGTTAAAATTAATATAAAAATGATTCATATTAATACTATAAGTTATAGGAGAGAATTATAAACTATAGGTTTTTTATTATATGTGATATAATATAAACTATAGGTTATATGTTATAGATTATATAGCATATGATCTAATGTTGATATAATTTAAATTAGGTATTATATGTTAATAAATTTAAATTTTTTAATTTTGAAAATTAACTCCCAAAGGGAGTTAATTTCAATTAAGGAAGGGAGTTATTAGCACCCTCTCATGATAACGTGAAAGACAGAGGAAAGGTATAGAGTATTATGTGAAATTATTTTTACAGAGATCTTCTTCATCTTCTCCTCTGCAACATTTCTCTCAACATAAGAAAATCGCATTCCCTCCCTTTACACCAAATTTAAACATAGAAGCTCACAACTCTCTGTGATTCTCTCATTGAGAATAACGAGGAAGACATTGTGATGGTGTCCCTGTTATTGTGTTGCTGTGTTCATGGTGCTGAGAGTGGGAGAAGTGTCAGATTTGTTCACGTTCATCAGAAGAGAGGCGAAAATACGGTTCTTCAAGGGTATGTGTTTCACGATCCCTTCTCCTCTATGTATATTCAGTAGAAATGCATGCTTAGGGAAGTTTATCCTATTTCAGTCATCTCTATATTCTTAAGTTATGTAAAATAAAATCGAGAGATAAGACATTTAATTGCTTCCATTGTAGGAATTCCAATCTCTTCAATAAACATCAATCGTGATGGACAATGTGGGAATAAGTGAAGAAAGGATGGTTGAACTAGAAAAGAATGTGAGCATGCTGATGAAGGCAATCAAAGAGAGAGGTTATGAAATTGCCTCTTTAAAGAATTGTATTGAAAGTCGTGATGCTATTGAATCAGGTCAGACACCCGCAATCAAGAATAATGACGAGGGGAAAATTGTCCTGCAAGAAAACCAACAACAACATTCAACTTCAATTGTTTCATTATCAGTCCAACAATTGCAAGATATGATTATAAACTTCATCAAAGCTCAATATGGTGGTCCTTCTTAAAGTTCTTTGTTGTATTCTAAACCATATACAAAAAGAATTGATAATTTAATAATGTCAATCGGATACCAGCAACCCAAGTTTCACAATTTGATGGAAAGGCCAATCCAATGCAACATGTCACTCATTCCATCGAAACATGTGAAAATTTTGGTATGTAAAGGGACTTACTGGTCAAATATTCATTCCAACATTGAAAGGAAATGCTTTTGACTGGTACACTGACCTAGAGTCTGAGTCAATTGATAGTTAGAAACAACTCGAAAAAGAGTTTCTAAATCGCTTCTACATCATAAGAAGAATAGTCAACATATTTGAGTTTACCAACACTGAACCATGAAAGGGCGAACCCGCCATCGACTCCATAAATCGTTGAAGAGCCATGAGTTTGGATTGCAAAGACCATCTTGCTAAACTATCTTTCGTTGAGATGTACATTCAAGTTATGCATTGGAGACTTCTTTACATTCTTCAAGGTGTAAAGCCTCGCACCTTTGAAGAGCTAGCAACTTGAGCCCACAGGATGGAGCTGAGTATTGCTAGTTAAGAGGACAAAAACACTTTAGTTATAATGTAAAGAATGAAGAAAATGATGTAGATGTGGCTTTAGAAGAGTCTATGGTTGTTAATACAATCCCACTTAAGTCGTCCTTCAAAGGAAAAGACAAAAAGATTAAAAAGTATCAAGAATATGAAATACATCGCTTAAATTTGAAAGAAAGACAAGAAAAAGTCTATCCTTTTCCTGATTCTAATTTTCCTGATATGTTAGAACAACTATTGAAAGTACGACTGATTCAACTTCCTAAGTCTAAACGACCAAAAGAGATGCAAAAAATCTGTGATCCGAACTATTATAAGTATCATCGAGTCATCAGTCACCCAGTGGATGTTTCATTCTAAAAGATCTAACTCTGATATTAGCTCAAGAAGGAAAAATTAAGCTAGACCTTAATGAAATAACTCAATCAAATCATGTTGCAGTAACAACAAATAGTTGCAATCAAATAAACTTTACAAGTCTATATCATATTAATGTCGAATAAGTTAATGATTCAAAATAAATTGAACATAGAACTTTTGTCTTCGATCGAATTAAATCTTCAATTACTCGATCTTCAGTCTTCCAAAGATTGGGTACGACCATGAGAAAAGAAGAAAATCAATGTTTAATGTACACTTTCACTCGAACTTCAGCTTTCAAAAGGCTAAGTATCTTCACATCAGAGAGAGATTGACCTTTGACATCAGCTTTTGATCGTCTCAGAGTGACAAACGATCAACATGAAAGAAGAAAATCCAAAGGCAAAGTCATTTCATGATGAAAACAATAACGAGAAGATTCATAGTTTTGTTTCTTCATGCATGAAGAGGAAGTTGTCTGTTGTCACAAGTACAGAAAGTTTCTTGATAATGAAGTCAAAACTCATCATGTTGACCAATCCCACTAATAAGGGAGTCAATCAAAGTCATGATGAAAATAAAAGCTTCTGAAATACAAATATAAAAGCTTATGAAATATAAATGTAACAGCTTCTTATCGCAAGAGTCTAAACTATATGGTGCTCCTAACTTGCATGAGCTTAAAAGGTGAACGGCTAAAAAAACTCAATTTATGTTATGACTTGATTCCTTACTTCAAATTACATAGGCAACTTAAAGAAATTTAAATTCAATCTATAAAATATTATCACAAATGTAAGGGTGACACAACCACCTAAATATGGCACTACAAATTTAATATTGTTCATCCCTATAAAATAATGAAACCCTAAATTAAAGATGTTCATCTCTATTGAGAGCAACATAACAAACTAAAGGCAGAACAACAAATTTAAGATGTTCATCCCTAGTAAGGAGGTGATAAAGTAAATTGAAGATGCATGCTACTTTGCACGAGACCATATAAGTTGAATGCGTACAAAAAGGTCTCCACTAAAAAAAAGAAAAATCATTCTACTCTTTGCACTCTTAAATAAAGTAGTTTCAAGTGTTCGGCATCGCCTGCTTCAAGTTCAAGGCATCGCTCGCCCGACACTTCATCTTCAATAGTCGATATATCTTCAAAATTCAAGTTGGAGACTTCAGCAATGATATATCTTCAAAATTCAAGTTTGAAGGCGTCAACGATGATATATCTTCAAAATCAAGTGTGGAGGCTTCGATAACAATTTATCTTCAAAATCAAATGTGGGGTCGCTTCTTCGTCTTCAAGTTCAAGATCGGTGTGCCTAGCTCCACTCCATCTTCAAGTTTAAGATTGGTGTACTTGGCTCTACTCCATCTTCAAGTTCAAAATTGGTGTGTCTGGCTTCGTCTATCTTCAAATTTAAGATCGGTGTGTTCGACTCCGCTCCATCTTCAATTTCAAGTTTGTTCAAGTTTGGCACACTTCATCCTCAAGTTCAAGTTTTGTTCAACTTTGGCATGCTCCATTGTCAATTTCAAGTTCGGCGTGCTCCATCTTCAAGTTAAAGTTTATTTAAGTTCGGCATGCTCCATCTTCAAGTTGAAGTTTGGGCACTCCAGCTTCAAGTTCAGCTTAGGTGTGCTCAATCCTCAGGTTGAAAAAGGTGATGCACCCAAAAAAAATATTGACAAAAAAAAAAGAATAAAAAAAAAGGGTGACAACCACGAGGATGACGACGGACGCTCCAACCATCGACGGCAAGACCTTGGTGGAATTTTATTATTAAAAAATGCATCTAAGAAGAGGTAATATTATTAATTAAAAGAAAGAAAGAAAAGTGGTGATTTTCCTTTATAATAAAAAAATAAGGAAGAAGAAAATATGGGCCTATTTTATAAGACACACTGTGCATTGCTTGATCAAAATAATGTAAATGGTTTCTTCAAAGGCGTCCATAGTGACGACGGATGTTATATAGGTGGGACAGTTTAATTAATTCGAATCCAAACCAAATTTTTGGATTGAATTCAAAGCATATTCCAAATCAAATCCTTCTCAACCAAAAATTTGGCAGTGTCAAATGAAAATTGGAATAAATATAAAATTTACTATTCTAAATTCAAGTCAAGATTATTTGGGTACCAACAAAAATTTATCCCAATATCAAAACCTAAGTGTTGTCTCAAATCAAAATATGGACATACTTCAAGAATTCTCCCGACCAAAGTTGAAGTAAGAGAAGGATGAAGTCAAAATTCTATTTCAAATTTGCATCAAGAATTGAGTATACTCCAAATTAAAAAATAAAAAAAAAATAAAAAATAAGAAGTAGAATTTGAGATTCTACTCGATGTTCAATTCGCAATTAAGGTAAAGTATAAATTTTCTAGTCAAGTTCAAATAAAAGTTTACTCTCAACCAAAAAAAAGTTAAGGACTAAAATTCGTCTTTTGTTTATTTGGCGTTTAATGTGTCAAACAAACAAACTTCAAATCAAAATGTTGAGCTAAATTCTCAAGATGATGCATCAAATTAAAGGAGTCAAGATCATACTTGGACTTCAAATTATCTTTTCCGAGATTCATCCACCGTATAGAAATGCATAAATCTCAAGAATGGGTATTTGTTAAATGAGAAATTTCGGCTAATCACAAATTGCCACGTCGTCACAATGAAGACCTAGAACCATTGTGAAAATCATAAATTGGATCAGATTTAGTAATTAAATTGCTCGGGTCCAACCCAATTCAAAGCCCATGGTGAAATTTGGGCCAAATTAAAGATAAGGCTTAAGCCCAATATTTGGGCCCAAAAGCAACTAGGTCTAAGCCCATATAAGGTCCATGGAAGTCCCCTGTAAATAGAGGTCTTACTCCTTCATTTTGGGTAAGGCCTCTATTTATAGATCTGAAGATTAAAATTTCAAAGCTCTAAAGATCCAAAAGTTGAAGCCTTAAAGATCTGAAGAACACAACTCCTCTGAAACTCCCAAGATCCAAATACTGAAGCTCCCGAGTCTTGATAACCAAAACTCTCAAGCTCCCGAGTGCTGAAGACTAGAGCTTCTCAAGTTGTAAAAGACATGAAATTGAAATTATTATAAGGTTCAAAGATTTGAATACTTCAACAAATAGACCGTATCTTCACAACCTATAAACTGAGTATTCAATTTCCTCAAACTCAAAAAAAAGCTCACAAGTCAAAGGTCAATCTAAGTTGATCAAGAAGCCAAAGGTCGATCAACAAGTCAGAGGACAATTCAAGCTGATCAACAAGTCAAAGGCCAATCCTAGTTATCAACAAACAAAAGATTGGTCCAGGAAGATCATCAAGCCCAAATGTCAATCCTCCAAGAAGATCATTAAGTCCAAAGACTAATTATTCAAGAAGAGTGCTTAAGGATTAAAGTTTATTTTTCGAGAGAAAGCACAAAAAAAATTGTGTATTAGATTGTAATCACTATACAAAATGTAATACAAATACAAAATTCAAATTACACAAATTAAATTTCTCCGAAAATCTTATTGAACACATATAATAAAAGATATTATAGAATTTAAGTTGAACACTTGAAAATATAAAAACTAAAATGAAATGTTGGAAAATCTTCATGTTCATTCAACACATTTTTGCCTCTCCTCCACTAAACATCTATTGCTAGACACAAATTTACGTCGTATAAAAAGATAGCTAAAGTCATGTTTCAATTGCATTGTATAACCAGCTAAAAACTTTGTTAAACTTGGCCAATACATTATATTGAAAAACTTTAAATCTTATTATGCAAGTGCCTTCTTAAAATTATGAGCAAAATTTAGATATGTTTGAAAGTTATTTTAAAATAATTAAAATTACTTTATTAGGTTCAAAATTACTAGTAATCATGTTTAATCATTAAAAGCACGATTTTAAAAGGAAAAAATGTATTAGATGGTAAATCAAGATTAGGGTTTAACAAACATGACTCTAACTTTTCAAATGTTTCAAATATGGTAAATTATTGAGATTAACTTTGTAGACGCATCATCAGTTGTATGGTTGTTATTACCTCCGTCCACGCATGTATAGTGCAAGAATCTGCGCTTAGCAAATGCAACGCCCAATTAATGCTAACAGCAACAAATTTATAATAACGGATCAAACATTTTCAACTATGTCCTCAGGTCCTGTTTGAAACTATTTTGTTTTTTAAAATTAAGCCTATATCATCTATATTTCTTACCATGATTTGCATCTTTCTTAAGCACAATGGTTGAATTCTTAGTCAAATTCCAAAAACAAAAACAATTTTTTGAAAGTTACTTTTTTTAGTTCTCAAATTTTAACTTAGTTTTTTAAACCATTGGTAAAAAGTAAATAATAAAGGAAGAAATTTGAAGGTGGAAATAGTTACTTTTCAAAAACAAAATAGTTACCAAACAAGGTCCCACTCATCAAACCAAAACTCACTTTCTTTTCCCCTTTATTTGTGCCTTTTGCAGTCTTAAAGCTGAATATAGATTAAATGGTAGATTAGATTTCATCAGAGCAATGGAGGTTGTTTATAGTCGTGTCATGAACAAGGTAGGTTGTAGATTCTACCTAAGTCTTCAGATTGATAAGAATTTGAATTCTCTCTCTCCTCTCTATGTGACAATTCCTCCTCTTTTCAACTTAAGGTGATACATAAAAGGCCTAATTAAATGAAAATCCATTTAATTACAAACTTGTCACAAGTCTTTATTTACTTAAATATCTTTAAATTTAAAACACTTAAATAACTAGTCATTTTCAACGGTATATCAATAGTACATCAAGTGTATCAAATATCTATTAATAGTGTATCAAGTGTGTATCAACAGCGTATCAAGTGTATCAGGTGTATACTAGTCATGTAACAAGTGTATTAAGGATATCAAGTGTATATCAGTAGTGTATCAAGTGTATCACGTGGATTAGACCTGTTTTTTGCCATTTTTGAAAAAGTGATAAGTCTGGGTTAAGAACCTAGATAATTTTTTTAACTTATTTTGCCAAATATGCAAGAAGCCCTTTTAAACATGACCGTAAAGTGATTTAGGATATCATTGGGAGTGATTATGAAATAGAAAAAATAACTTTTGTAATTTCCAAAATTACTCACAAACATATATTTAATCATTTTTTATATATGAAAAATGTGTTAAAGTGTAAAATGAAACATTAAATTGAATTAACAACATTAAATACGTATTTTGGAGTGATTTTGAATATGACAAAAAATGATTTTAGTAATTTCAAAACCGCTCTTGACCATGTCCTTAATTGTCGAGAAGGTGTATTATATCCCATGAATAATTGGTTATTTGGATTTATTGCTCGTGCTCCAAATCTTTATTTTGTGTTAAAGTTTGCCTTAAAACATTCAAACGAATTAAGTTCAAGAATAATGAAGGTTTTTAAAATAATTACAAAAGTAGGCTATCAAAGAAAAAATTTTAAAACCAAAGTGGTTGAAGAAATAAATTTTAAAAATAAGGTTAAAAACCAAACTATTGACAAAAATACAGTAGGTTTGGTTATGATAAAAATTGTGTACCTGATACATGATTTTTATTAATCGTGTCATCACCAAGATAGTTGCTAGGTGACTGCCATGAGTCCAAAATCGTGGACCCCGTCCATGAGTTATTATTATTATCTTTGTTTACAATTTTCTTTCTTACGTGGCCCCATCTCTTTTTCTAGTGAAGAGATTGGAATATGAAAATAACAGAGAGAAAAATGTGGAATATGGGATATGAAAATTGTAATTAATTAAATGAGGAAAATAAATGGTCAATTTTATGAAAAGACAGTTGTAGACATTAGAATATGAAAATTTTAATTAATTAAATGAGAAAGACGAAAAGACCAATTTGGGAGATCTTTGAAGAAAAAAGAGAGAGAGTTCACGATTTTGGGGAGATTTTTTTAGGGTGGAGAAATTCATGGACCAGGTCCACGATTTCCTTCTTGTACACATGTATCCCTATTGGCAAATTTTGAAACCAGGTGGAGTTTAAATCATGGACCGGGTATATGATTTAAGATAAATTGAATCGTGTACCATGTATACGTTTTCTTATAATCGTGTACTGAGTACATGATTTTCCAACCCTATTTTTATCAATATTTTTTTGCTCTACAATAATATTATTAGAAAAATAAAATTTTCATTTAGAGTTACATCTATTAATAAATTTAGGGTAGTTTTGATTAGGAAGAAAATCGTATACTACGTAGTTGTGTTTAAAAATCAATCCAAATAGACAAATTGAACAGAATTGATTGTTTGGTCGAGTTTTTTTTTTTTTTCAAATAATGAATTTTTCGGTTCAATAAATGAGATAACCAAAATTTTTCAGATTCAACATCTTGAAAAATCTTTTAAAAAAAAATTAAAATTAATTAATTAATTATATATTGTTGTGAAATTAAGGAGCACAATGGAAATGAAAAAACTATAATATATATAAATATAATATAATATAATATTAATAAAATAATAAAAGATAACTAAACTTATAAATAACTAAATTAAAAATAACTAAAATTATAATTTTATAGAAATATGAATAATAGAAATAGAAAATATGATTTTATGGAAATAGGAAATATACGATATTTTCTTTTTATTCTCATCAATGTGCATAATTTTAAAATCCACCAAATGACACTAAAGTGACACTTTCATGGACACCAACCGTAAATTATTACAAGACACATGGATAACATGAAAAATGACACATGACTTTTAAGACATTAATTATTGAGCATCTATTTTTATAATATTTACAATATATGGATTCTTTTTTAATCTAATGTGGTCTTCTAGCCCATTTTTCTTTTTCTTAAGGAGAAATAAATTTAAACATACGTTCAGAAAAATAGACCATCCATTTTTTCTTCTTAGAAAATAGCAAACTAATGAACCAATGAATCAATCGTTTTTTTAAAAAAAAAAAAAAAAAGAAAGAAAAAATATACTAAAATACCATTAGATTAGAATAAAAAACAAAAATACAGTATATTTCAAAAAACATACTAAATCTTAAAAACCAAAGAAATTTTTTTTGAAATAATGTTATTTTAATAATTATTAACAAAAATAGGGTAAGGTAGAAAATATTGACCAAAATAGGTGTTGTAATCGTGTACCCGGTACATGATTACCACTAAATCGTGTACCCGGTACACGATTATAACTAAATCATGTACCAGATACACGACTACCTGTGACCTGGTACTCGCAAATTGCCACATGGACAGTCATGCAGCGTTGACCAAGTAATCGTGGACGAAGTCCACGATTACCCTAAGCCATGGTCCCTTAAACCCGTGCCCTTCCTCTTCTTCCTCCATCCGAAACGTTTTCTTCATTTTCTTCCTCTTCACTGCCACTGGTCACCATCTCGCCGCCGTCCGCCATCTCCGATCTTGTTGCTGTTGCCGTCGCCGTGAGCCGATCTACCCTTTGTTTGTCATCCGCCTTAGGTAAAAAATTTTCTTTATTTTTTTTCTAATATATGAATTTGTATATTTGGGCTTTTATAGATTTGTTTATTTGGGTTGATTTATAGATTTATTTATATGATTTTATATAATTGTTTATAAATTTGTATACTTGGGCTGATTTAAGCTGATTTACGTTTTATAGATTTAAGAAAATATTTGGATTTTTTAAAAAAAGAAACAATTTTTTTGTCGTATATTTTTTGTCAACTATAACAATTGAAAAATTTTGAATAAATATGTCGATGCATCCTAGTTATTCTTAAACCTGGAAATGATGGAGATAGTTATATTGAAGTTGAACTTGATGAATGATTTGGAAATGATAGAAGTGAGGAACAAGATCTTGAGTTGATACCGTCAGATATTTTCACCCAAATAGATTGGAAAATTACTAATTCAACATGTGAACGAAAGTCAGCTTTGGAGGAAAGGAGTATATGTATAGATAATTCTAATTTAATACAGAAGAAGATTTACAACTTGCTGTAAAAAAAATATTGCGTGACAGAACACTATGAGATTATGTAGTGAAATCAAATCAAGATATCTGGTATGTGAGATGCAAACAGTGGAAGGATGATTATGATTGGAGGTTACGACATGTCGGCGTAAAACTCATGTTTGTATTCTAAATTGACACAGGATCATTCACAATCTAAGTCAAATTTTATGAGTATCGAAATCCAAAATTTGGTTAGAGCTGATACTGAGGTACCTATAGCCCTACTCTAAGAAGCAATAAAAAACAATATGCTTAGACGGGTGTGGCAAACCAAGAGAACAACATTGATTGTTATGTTTGGTGATTGGGAGAAATCATATCCAGAGTTTCTATATTGGTTGAGTGCTCTTGTTCATTACAATCCAGAAACACAATCAGATTGGTATTTCCTTCTGTCTAATGTGTCAGGTACGACTTTTGTCGAGTTTTCTGGTCCTTCGGTCTTGCAAGAGAAAGGTTCAAATATTTTAGACTTAGGATGCATGTAATGCATTGATAGCAAACAGTGCTTATTCCTAAGCTTCTATCTCTTGATTATGCGTCCTAATCTGACTCTCCCGAGCCTAAATTCTGACCTGACCTTCCCAAGCCTAGATCCTGTTCTTAGACTATCCTCTCGAGTATCTCTAATGGACGAATGAAGCATACATAATACAAGATAATCGTATAGAATGAAGATTCCAAGTTGTACTAGTTAAATGTTTCTCACCACATTCAACAGATTTAGCTACTCATGCGTAAATAACAGAGAGTGAATAGATATAGAGAAGCAAATTCCATTTGTATAAATGATTTGAGTACAAAATAACAATGAAAGATAAAGGTAGAGAGCCTGGTAGAAATTCCTTGCTGACCGAGGCTTTTACACTGTAAATCTTTATTCGGTTCAAAAGATATTCCTACTTCCGCAGGCGTCGGCCCTCTCTCTATCCTTGAAGCTTCTGGCGCTCTCCAAGCTTACTAGAACGATCTGTTGGCACAACCTTCTTCTCCCGCGTCCGCCTTAAAGTAAAAGAAAATCTAAGAACAAGGCTAAATTATCAATAGAACTATGAACTCGTAAAATAGCTTAACCCCTTTTCTGAAGGATGCCTCTGGTATTTATAGAGCTTCGGGGTGAAGGCGGCTTCTCTTTTATGATTGCTCAGATGGGATGGCTTTAATTCCTTGACTGATGCGCCAAATATTTGTCACCGAAAAGCTGAATGTACTTGTTATCGTTAGTGGCTGTCAGCTTAATTCGGATTCGACCGTCATCAGCTTTCTGTCCCATCGCAATTAATTGTGCCTTTCACCCAAATGCGCCCACCAAGTTACGTCGACTAAGTTGCGGCATTCCTTTTTGAGCAAATGTTTGCGAACACAATCACCGCAAAGTCTTATAGTAATACTGCGCTTGACCAATGATTTCCTATGATCGCAATTTCCGCCTTGCGTCAACGCATTTTCTGCATAAAAATACAAAAATCAATTGTTCCTACACGATGAATGCATGCGACCACAATATTATGAATTTGATGCTTTTTGGATGCAATTTAACATGTTTTATCAATGCAAGTCAGTATTGTTTAAGAACTTAGCACTATGATAACGTGCATTTCTGCCTGTTATCAAGCAGCTAATCATATCTATACTTTTTTCAGGAAACTAGTTCCTGGAGACAACTTATAAAAGACGAAGCAACCTTTAAGGTAAGGACCGGGGAGATTGTTCTATTAAAGCAATGGGAGATATAAAGTTATTTGTTGGAGCTAGATACATTTTATTTGAAAATGTTTATTACATTCCTTTTATGAAAAGGAATTTAATTTCTATCTCATATTTGCTAGAGCAAAAGTAGAAAGTTTCTTTTGAATATAATGAAACATTCATTATCTCAAAAGGTAATATAGTATGTTATGCAAAATCTAGAGAATAACCTGTGTTAAAACCGACTGAGGTAAAAGCCCTTTAGAATATAGAGATGTTTAAAACAGCTAAAACTCATCATAAGAAAAGGAAATTTTCTCCAAATGCCTATCTTCGGCACCTAAGACTAGGTCACATTATTCTTTTCTCCTTTTATTTGTTTCTATTACATGCTTATCTTTGTAATTAACCTAATTAGAGTACTTTAGATCCGTTTTTCTTCCGCTACGCATGTGTTCGTTCCATCATTTTGTATATTTCATGTCTTGAATATACTTCTGCAGCAGCAATATCGAAAGAAAGGTTTTAAACAGTATTCTGAACTAATTTCATGTCTTCTCGTGATCGAACAAAATAATGAGTTATTGATGAAAAATCATGAATCTCGACCAACTAGAGCGACACCATTCTGATTATCATTAAAATTTATAGCATTCCAAGAAGTGAATGCTATAAATTTTAATGATAATCGTGGTTGAGGTCATGGTCGTGATCGTAGTAGATGGAGAAATAATTTTTCTTTTCGAGGTGGGCATTATAATCATCCAAATTTTAAGAGAATCACACGAAATGGTGATCATAAAAGAAAAGCTTTACAAGACAAGAATTTAAAAGGTGATGAACAAAAATGCTTTCGATGTGGTATGACTAAGCATTGGTCACGTATTTGTCGTACATCAAAACACTTAATTGATATGTATCAAGCTTCCCTGGAGGAAAAAGGGGGAAATGTGGAAGTAAATTTTGCATTCCAAGATAATGATATATTTGACTCATCCCATATGAAAAATTTGGATGTGGAGGACTTCTTTGAATTTCCTGAAGAGAAGATCGACACAGTTGATGAAACATCAAGTGTTTCTTTTGACTTTGAAAATATCTAGACTTAATGTTGTTTTTTTTTTTTTTTTATCCATCTTCATGTTTTTTTTCTCTTAGTAAATGTTAGCTTTTGTATATTGAAAATGTTTTTTTTCTTATTATAATTATTTTCTTTTAGTGAAGAGATCTAGATCATTTTCATATGTTGGGTGATTAAAAAATGAGTAAATAAGATCTATGTCTAGCAGACAATACAACTATACTCACAATACTTATAAGTAAAAAGTATTTTTTCAAATTGAAAATGTTGGAAGCAAAAGTCAATACAATATCAAATTCTGCAAACTTGATTGAAGGATTTAAAAAGGAAAATATTATTTTGCCTATAGAAACAAAAATTACAATTGACAATACATTGTTTTCTAGTCAATCAAAGAGAATCTACTATGTTTTAAAGATATATGTTGTAATGATTATCATATTGAGACAAATAGAAAGAATAAGATAGAGCATCTTTATATCATATCTACTATCTCAAATAAAAAACATATATTGAAAAAATTATCTACCTTATCTTTTGGATTATATTATACTCATATATGAGTAATTGAAACATATGCAACAATGACTCTAAAGTTCAAGAATCCATTTATACTTGTTATTTGGCATAACCGGTTGAGTCATCCAAGGTATATAATGATGAGAAGAATTATTGATAATTCAAATGGAAATCCATTAAAGAGCCAGAAGATTCTTCAATCAAATTAATTATCATGTGATGCTTGCTTTCAAGGCAAATTAATAATTAGACCATCACCAGCCAAAGTGGGAATTGAATCACCTACATTTTTATAACGAATTCATTATAATATATGTGAATTTATTAACCTACCAAGTGGATCATTTAAATATTTTATGATATTAATAGACGAATTCAGTATATGATCACGCATGTGCTTATTATCAAGTCAAAATCTTGCATTTACAATATTACTTGCTCAAATAATTAAGTAAAGAGCATAATTATTCTCTCAACTTCTCTGGAAGTAAACAATATATGTTATTAGATGATGTATATGTAGTTCCTAATATGAAAGGAATTTAATCTTTGTTTCTTGTTTGATTGAGCAACATTATTCTCTCTCCTTCTTTGGAAGTAAAGTGTTTGTTTTAAAAAATGGAATGGAGATAGGATTTGTTTCAAAAGAAAGTAACTTATATGTACTAAGGTCGTTAGTTATAAAGGTTGTCCTACATACTAAAATGTTCAGAACGGCAACAACTGCTAAGAGACCAAGGATTTCTCCTAAAGAAAATTTCCAGGTATCTAAGGTTAGGTCACATTAATCTCAATAGGATTGAGAGATTGGTGAAAATTTGACTTTTAAATAGTTTAGAAGAAAATTCTTTACCTATATGTGAGTCATGCCTTGAAGGAAAGATGATAAAACGACATTTTACTGGAAAAGATTATAGAGCCAAAGAAGCCTTGGAACTTATACATTCAGACCTTTGTGGTCCGATGAATGTAAAAGTAAGAGAAGGGTATGAATATTTTATCTTTTTTATAGATGATTATTCAAGATACAGGTATCTATACTTAATGTAACACAAGTCTAACGCACTTGAAAAGTTCAAGAAATATAAGACTAATGTTGAAAACATATGAGGTAAAAAGATAAAAACATTACGATCTAATCGTGGTAGAGAGTATATGGACTTAAGATTCTAAAACTATATGATAGAAAATGGAATAACATCCCAACTCTCAGCCCCTGGTATACCTCAACAGAATGGTGTATCAGAAAGGAGAAATAAAACCCTGTTGGACATGGTTTGGTCTATGATGAGTTATGCTTAATTTCCTGACTCGTTTTGGTGATTTGCAGTGAAGACTGTTGTTTATATTTTGAACAACGTTCCATCAAAAAGTATTTCTGAAACACTTTTGGAGTTATGGAGAGGCTGTAAAGGTAGTTTACGCCACTTCAGAATTTGGGGATGTCCAACCCATATGCTTATGACAAATCCTAAAAAGTTGGAACCTCGTTTGAAAGTATGCCTATTTGTAGGCTACCCCAAGAAAACGAGAGGTGGGTATTTTTTTGATCCAAATGAAAATAAAGTGTTAGTATCGACAAACGCTACATTCTTGGAGGAAGACCACATGAGGGACCAGAAACCATGAAGCAAAATAGTTTTAAGAAAATTTTCTGAAAATACTACTATAACTTCCAAAAGAGTTGTTGAAGGCTAGTACATCAACAAGAGTTGTTGATGTCGGTTCGTTTAGTCAAACTAATCCATCTCAAGAGTTGAGATTGCCTCGACATAATGGGAGGGTTATGAACCCACTTGTTTGCTAAGTGGGATTAACAGAAGCCCAAAACATCATTAATGATGACGTTGAGGATCCGTTGTCTTACAAGAAGGCAATAGAAGATGTTAACAAAGATGAATGGATTATGACCATGAATCTAGAAATGGAGTCCATGTACTCCAATTCTGTCTGAGAACTTATAGACCAACCTGATAGGGTAAAACCTATAGGTTACAAGTGGATCTACAAGAGAAAAATAGGTGTAGATGGAAAGGTACAAACCTTCAAGACTAGACTAATAGCAAAGGTTATACCTAGATTGAGGGGGTGGATTATGAAGAAACCTTCTCTCCTGTTGCTATGATAAAATCTATCCAGATTCTCTTGTCTATTGCCACATATTATAACTATGAGATATGGCAAATGGGTGTCAAGACTGCCTTTTTGAATGGTAATCTTGAAGAAATAATCTACATGACTCAACTAGAAGGATTCATAATACATGGTCAAAAGTAAAAAGTTTGCAAGCTCAATCGGTCCATCTATGGATTGAAACAAGTATCTAGATCTTGGAACATGAGGTTTAACGTTGCGGTCAAAACCTATGGTTTTGATCAAAATATTGATGAACCTTGTATTTACAAGAAGATCATTAATGGTTCAGTAACTTTTTTGGTGTTGTATGTGGATGATATCTTACTCATTGGGAATGATGTAGGTTTTCTAACCAAAATTAAGGAATGGTTAGCTATTCAATTCCAAATAAAGATTTGGGTGAAGCTCAGTATGTTCTAGGGATCCAAATTATAAGGAATCATAAGAACAAAACGCTAGCCTTGTCTCAGGCGTCCTACATTAACAAAATTCTTGTCAAACATTCGATACATAATTCCAAGAAAAGTTTACTACCTTTTAGACATGGAATTGCTCTATCTAAGGAACAGTGTCCTAAGACACCTCAAGAGATTAATGAGATGAGACTAATTCCTTATGCATATGCGGTAGGTAGCCTTGTGTATGTCATACTGGGTACTAGGCCTAATATCTACAATGCGGTGGGAATGATCAGTAGATATAAGTCCAATCTAGGATTTGATTACTGGACAACAGTCAAATCCATTCTTAAGTATCTTAAGAGAATGAGAAACTATATGATTGTGTATGGTGTTAAGGATTTGATCCTTACAGGATACATTGTTTTGATTTTTAGACTAATGAGGATTCTAAGAAATCCACATCAAGATTAGTGTTCACTCTGAATGGAGGAGCTATAGTATGGCGGAGCATCAAGAAATGATGCATTGCAGATTCCACAGTAGAGGTAGAATATGTAGCTGCTTATGTGTTGGGTTTTATGTCCTAAAATTTACAGTTTGTAAAATGATAAACATTTTCTATAATCAATATAATTATTATTGATTTTATAAATTGTATGAAAGTCTAAATCTAATAAACTAAGACCCATGATTATTACATGAGTACTTGAACTTTATGTGGAGACATAAGAGTGGATCAAGTTCGAGGAAATAGTCAAAATGATCTATAGTACATAAATAAAGTTGGGTACCTTATTCTGGTAACACTATTGGATGTGACCTACTCTATAGTTGTTACAAAGAGTTGTAAAGTGCTACATACAAGGTGATCCTAATTCGTACATGTTATGACTTGAGGAGTGGGAGCATCCTATGCAATGAGTTTTCATAAGACCGGACCAAAAAATAAGTCACTCTTACTTTATAACGTTGTTTACTGTATAAGACTGACTATTTCACTTAGATGACCTAGGTAACTCGATCTTAATCCTGAGCTAACTATGAACCGGAATTATCCTTAGATTTGCATAGGTGGGGATTGACTCAACAGTGCCGGCTCAATAAGCCTCCTATTTCAGGGGTAAGACCTAATAGATAGCTGGGGACATAGGGTGCAAGACAAAGCTCACGCCTACCCAATTTAAGGATAGGAGAAAGGTTGTTCTCTCTAGTACTGAATCTAGGTCTTAAACAAGGGGCCCCACCCTCTCACTGAGCTGAGAGAGTTTGGTTTAGTGATTGGATCACAAACTAGTTGTTCATTAGAGGATTAATGGGAATTTAAGGAACAAGACGTAATCTCGGGGGTAAAACAGTTATTTGACCCAGGCGTTATCACGAACAACCTGTGAAAGGCCGACTTGAAGATTATGGTTAAATCATGTGGACATAATATATCCTATGGACTTTAGTGAAGTGACCCATTAGTTAACGAATTGGGGTTAATTTGGTCTAATGAGTTTAGCCAATTAATCCCGAATCGTTGGAGCCCATGATCTATAGGTTCGCAAGGTCAACCTACTAGCTCGTAATTAGACTAGCTTTAGAATAGCGTGATAAGTTAATTTGAAACGTTCAAATTAGAATTAAGGGAATTAGTAATTACATGTTTAATTTTAGAATTAAATGGAATAGAAGAATTTATATTTAAATATGATTTAAATATATAAAGATGGTTGTGTGTAAAAATTAATTTAATATTTGATATTAAATTAATTAAGTTTTATTTAAAATTAATTTATGAAATTAATTTTATAAAATTAAAATTTTCAGTTTTAAAATAAAAATGGATTTTAAAAAATCAAGGTTTGATTTTGAGAAAAAATTGGAGAAAATAATACACAAATGGAAAAACAAGTTTTTCCATTATCCATCTTCTTCATGCTCACACATTTTCCATTTTCTCTTATTCATTAACTCCAAGCATGAGCTGCAACTCATGCAACTCTCTTCCTTACATGATGATTTGTGATATATTGAAGAGATTAGAGTGAATTTGGGGCATGGAATCAAGAAAGAATTGTAGAGAAATTTCATGTTGAAGAAAGTGTTCTTCAACAAGATTGTTGCTGTGAGCAATTCTCCATAATCCCTTGATTCAAGTTTGTTTTAAGTCCCACAACTCAATCTAGAGCACCAAGAGAATAGTGGGGAAGATCTTGAGGTGGTCTGCAATAAGATTCGGAGAAGATTGCAACTGAAGATCGAGCTTTGAAGAAGTTCTACAAAGGTATGTCATGAAACTCACTTGTTTCTGTAAGAGCATGCTTTATATTTTGCCAAAATTAATAAATTAGAGCGCTTAACTGATCCTTGTTGCTTCCGCTGTTGCTGATACATTCCTACATTGTGAAGTTGCTAAGGAAGCTGTGTGTCTCAGAAATTTTCTGGCAGATTTGAAAGTTGTTCCAAACATGATTTTGTCTGTCACCCTTTATTGTGATAGCAGTGGTGCAGTGGCAAGCCAGGAGCCTCTAGTCACAAACGTGGAAAGCATATAGAGCGCAAGTATCATCTCATTAGGGAGATTGTGCAACAATGAGATGTGATCGTCACACAAATTGCTTCGAAGCACACGTTGCTGGTCTATTTACAAAGGCTCTCACAGCTAAAGTTTTCCAGGGTCACATGGAAAGCATGAGTCTACGAGATATGAGTCACTTAATCTAGGGCAAGAGGGAGAAGTTGTTAGGTATATTGTATACCCTAATTTATTGTATTGTATTCGATACTATACATCCCATTTTTAGTATTTAATACTTTATACTCCACTTATTCATTGTATTATATTTGATACAGTACATCCCACTTATTTTAGAACAAGTGAGAGATTGTTGGAGTTAATATCCTAAATCGAGTGTATCTTATAGTTTATAAAGACAAATTATATATCTAATAAAATAAGAGGTATTTTATTAATGTTTAGACTGCATTAAATCAATCCAATAAACTAAGATCCAAGATATTTTATGAAACTTAAACATGTATGTGGAGACATACAGGTGGATCACGTTTAAGCGATAACCTAAACAGTGTGTAGTAGATGGATAAGGTTGGTTACCTTATCCTGGTGACACTACGAATACGACCTGCTTTGTAGATGTTACAATTGATGTAAAGTGCTATAAATGATATGATCCTGATCGTTCATGTGGATACATGCGAACGAGGATAGTTTGTATAAGATCAGACCGCGAAGTGAATAGTCTATCTACATAACACTGTTGTTAAGAGACTTACATTTTACTAAGATGAACATAGGTGACTTGACCTTAATCTTGAGTGAGTTATGAACTCCTGTCTATGAGGGTAATCCTTTGATTTGTATGAATGAGAGTGGCCTTCTTAGCCGACTCAACAAGCCTACCATTTTAGGAACTTTTCCAAGTAGGGAGTTGGGAACATAACTACACAAGATAGAATTCACTCTTTTCCCGACCTTAGAAAAAGTAGATAAACTTCTTTAATAGCTAATTCCGGGTCTTGAACATTGATGCCTCAACCTCTCATTGGCTTAGAGGTGTTAGTTTATAGTTGGACTATAAATTGTTTGTTCTTAGGGGGATTAGTGGTATTTAAGGAGTTAGATGTACCTATAGGGGTAAAATGGTATTTTGACCCAGCTGTAGTTTTGAGCAATTTTTGAAAGGTCAACTCACTATTGATTGGTTATATCCATGGACACATAAATAAATCTACAATGCGAAGAGTGCAACTATCGATCTTTAGTGGAGTGAACGGTAGTTAATGAAACTTGATTAATTTAATTAAAGAGTTTAATTAATTAATCTTATATCATTTGAGCTTCTAATCTATAGGACCATAAGGTCCCCTTGTTAGCTCACTAAAGGATATATAAGAGGAATGATTTGAATTGTTCAAATCAATTACATATTAATGAGATTAATATAATATGGTTAATTATAGATGTGATCTATAATTAAGAGAGGAAAATATTTGAATAAAATTCAAATATTAAAGAGATGTATATATATAAATATGTGATAATTATATGTTGATTAATTCTATATTAAATATGATTTAATATAGTCGTTTAATTGATTAATTAATGGTTAATTAATTAATTAATTTTTGAGAAGTAGAGATAAATAAACAAGTGATGTTTATTATTAATTAATTAATTAATTTTATATATATATCAAATTGAATTTAATATATATGGTTATTTAATTATTTGACTAATTAATTAAATAAAAGTTATTTAATTAAATTAGAACTAGAGTATGAATAGGAAATACTAGGAGAAGGGGGTCATCCCTCCTCTCGATAAATAAATCTTCATGGCCCATGTTTGTGATACAGTTGAATTGGAAATTCTGACTCCTAGTCTCCTACTACTTCTCTCAAAATCTCTCTTCTTTTCTCTACTACTTCTTCTTCCTCTTCTAATTCTTGAAGACCATACATCCAATTATTGGGATCCTAGAGAATAACAAGGTTTCACTTACGATGGTATCCCTTGATCATTAAAGAAACATTCCGAAGAAGAAGGGAATCATGAAGAATTTGGGAATCTACAAAGGTAAGTTTTAGCTCTTCCCTCCTTTCTTCTTTTAGATGCATGCTAATCTTGATTATTTATCTATTATGCTTTTATTTTTATACCGTATTTTGTTTATGTAAAATAAAAAACAAAATTGTAAGGCGATCACACGCTTCTACTTGGGATTTGATCCATCTAGTCACAAGATATAAAACAAGATTAGTTGCACAAGATTTTTCACAAAGACCTGATGTTGATTATGAGGAGACATATTTTTCAGTGGTTGATGCAATTACACTAAGATATTTAATTGGCCTGACTGTATATGAAAGTCTGGATATGCATCTTATGGATGTAGTCACTATATACTTATATGGATCTCTTGATAATGATATTTATATGAAAATCCCATAAGGATTTAAGATACCTGAAACATATAAATTAAGTTCTCGAGAATTGTATTCAATAAAGTTACAGAGATCACTATATGGATTGAAACAATCAGGACGAATGTGGTACAATCGTCTAAGTGGATAGTTGAAAGAAGGATATCAAAATAATTCAATATGTCCGTGTGTTTCTATAAAGAAATCACAGTCAAGATTTGATATTATAACTGTATATATTGATGACTTAAATATAATTGGAACTTCCGAAGAGCTTTTAAAGGCAATAGCATATCTTAAGAAGAAATTTGAGATGAAAGATCTTGAAAAAATAAAATTTTTCCTTGGCTTGCAAATTGAGTATTTAGTAGATGTGATATTTGTTCATCAGTCAACTTATACAGGAACAATTTTGAAAAGATTTTATATGGACAAAGCATATCCATTGAACATTCCAATGGAAGTTCGTTCACTAGATGTGAAGAAAGATATATTTTGACCTCAAGATAACGAAGAACTTCTTGGTCCTAAAGTACCATATCTTAGTGTAATTGATGTACTTATGTATTTTACTAATAATACAAGACCGGATATCACATTTTCAATAAATTTATTAGCTAGCTTCTCTAACAAAAAGACATTGGATCGGAATTAAGCATATACTCCATTATATCCGAGGAATGATCTATATGAGTTTGTTTTATTCAAATAAATTAAATTTTGATCTAGTTGGTTATATAGATTTTGGATATTTATCTGATCTACACAAAACTAGATCTCACATGTGGAGGAACTGCTATATCATGGTGATCAGTGAAACAGATTATAACGACTATTCCTTCAAATCATGCTGAAATTCTTGCAATTTATGAAGCAAGTCGAGAATGTGTATGGCTAAGATCGATAATTCAACACATTCGTGGAACATGTGGTTTGTCTTCTACTAAAATCCTACCAATAATATTATACGAAGACAATATAGCATGTATAACCAAAATCAAAGGAGGATATATTAAAAGCGATAAAACAAAACATATTTCACCAAAGCTTTTCTACACTCATGATCTTGAAGAAAATGTTGATATCACTATACAACAAATTTGTCCGAATGATAATTTAGCAGACTTATTTACAAAATCATAACTAACCGCAACCTTTAAAAATTGGTGCACAACATTGGAATGTGGCGACTTAGAGATCTTAAGTGATGTTTTCATTAGAGGAAGTAAATATATTGTATTCTTTTAGAAGTATAAATTATATGAGACATGTATTCTTTTCCTTCCCTTAGATTTTTCCTAATAAGGTTTTAATGAGACGTATCTCATATATAATGGGCATCTTAGGAAGAGTATTATAAATATTACAAAAAAGAAACAATTTAGATGTCCATCCTTAGTGTCTAGTGACCAAGTGTCACTTCTCCATTATCCCAAGTGTTGTCCATGTGTCTCAAGATTACACAATATTAGTGTCCATGTAATCCACCTTCTACTTGCCAAATTGTCTATAAATAATGATATTTGGTGGATTTTGTAGAGAAGCACATATTGGTGAGCAATCTTAAAAAGATTGGAGAAAGTGAAAAACTTGGAGAAATTTTCATAATTTTACTTTTGTTATTTTATATTTTATATTTATTTATTGTTTATTATATTATATTTCTCCATATCCGTGTTCTTGTTGTGTGTCATTGTGCTCCTCAATTTTACAACGAATGGAAATTTATTAAGCCTAAATAATATAATTTTATTTAGTAATTAATTAAAATTAATAGTAATGATTAGTTGATATTAATTTATTAGTTAATGATGCTTTATTCATCTTCAGTTATAGAAATCTTTGGAGGTATTAAAAAATCCATACCATGTGGGTTTTAATGTTCTTTGGATAATAATATTCTGGTTGTTAAAAAGTGAAATCCTGTGAAACAAACAATGATCTTTAATGTCTGTCTAAAATCATGGCAACATCCGTGAAACAAACATGCCCTAAAACTAAATCTCCACCTTCAATTTCAAGTAGTGCTGGCATCAACACTTCCATCTCCTTCCTCTCTAGTCTCTTCAACTACACCTTTTTTTCTTTTTTTGGGCAAATTATACCCTTAAACTGTTAATTTTAAAAATTGAGCCATCAAACTCATATAACAGTTAAAATTGAACCCTCAAACTTGCATAATTGTACAAATTATAATAGTTGTATAAGTTTGAAGGTTTAACTTTTACCATTTATAGGTCATTTTACATTTATTGCAAGTATAAGGGTCCAATTTTAACACTTTTAGAGGTATGGAGACTCAAATTTTACAAATGAAAGTTTGAGAGTACAATTTTAACTAGCACCATACTTTTGAAATGGTTTTACAATTTGTCATTTTTCTTAATCCAGCTTTAACCGAACCGACCGGCATGAACCGAACAAAAACTGAAGCCCCACCGACAAGCTAAAATACCCATATTTCCCCTCTTTACGATTGACCCAAAAACCAGCGATTGAAATGATTCACAAAACGTTTAACGACGCCATTCTTCCCCTTTTACACAAATCCAAATCCCTGCAACATCTCAAACAAATTCATGCCCACCTACTCAAGACCCACCTTCCCGAAAATCCATACGCCATCGCACCTTTGCTCGCCGTCGCTGCAACTTCCGGCTACAATGGCGGTTCTTTTTTCTCTTACGCTTGTGAAATTTTCAAGAACCTGCAGCAGAGGAATATTTTCATGTACAATTCGATGATCAGAGGGTATGTTCTATCCCAGTCTCCGAAACAAGCGATTTTGTGTTACTTAGATTTGATCGTTCATAGGTTTTCCGCTAATAACTACACTTTTCCGCCATTGATAAAAGCTTGCGCGTTAGTTTATCATGAATTGAAGCGAATAGGTTATTTGGTTCATGCCCATGTTATTGTACTTGGATATGAGAATGATCCTTTTGTTGTGAGTGCGCTCGTTGAATTTTATTCCTTGTTCGATTTGAAAATTGCACGTGTATTGTTCGACAAAAGTTCTGTGAAGGATGTAGTTGTGTGGACGGCGATGGTTGATGGGTATGGAAAGATTGGTGATGTTGAGAATGCTAGAGTGTTGTTTGATGAAATGCCTGAGAGGAATGTAATTTCTTGGAGCGCTATGATGGCTGCATATTCTCGAGTTAGTGACTTCAGAGAGGTGCTTTCTTTGTTTAGACAAATGCAAGAGAAAGATATTAGGCCCAATGAATCAGTTATTGTTAGTGTTCTTACTGCTTGTGCTCATCTTGGTGCTATAACACAAGGACTTTGGATGCACTCTTACGCCAAGCGCTACGGTTTGGACTCGAACCCAATATTGGCTACTGCATTGGTTGACATGTATTCAAAATGTGGTTATATCGAATCAGCTTTAGCAGTTTTTGAGGGCATTTCAAATAAAGATGCCGGGGCTTGGAATGCAATGATTTCGGGTGTTGCAATGAATGGGGATGTGATGAAATCACTTGAATTATTTAATAAAATGATTGTCAATGGAACTCAAGCTACAGAAACTACATTTGTAGTTATCCTTGCTGCTTGTACACATGCTAAGATGGTTGAGAGGGGGCTTAAATTGTTCAACCAAATGTATCCTGTTTACGGGGTTCAACCTCAATTCGAGCATCATGCTTGTGTGGTTGATCTTATGGCTAGAGCAGGTATGGTAGAGGATGCTGAGAAATTTGTAGAAGAAAAAATGGGAGGCTTTGGTAATGTGGATGCAAATGTGTGGGGAGCAATACTGGGTGCTTGTAGAAAATATGGGAATATTGAAATTGGGAACAGAATTTGGAAAAAGCTTTCAGCTATGGGTGTATCAGACTGTGGTACCCAAGTTCTTTCATACAACATCTATTCTGAAGCTGGATGGGAAATGGCGGCAAAGGAGGTAAGAAAAAAGTTCTCAGAAGCTAAATTGAAGAAAACCCCAGGTTGTAGTGTATTAGAGGTTGATGGCACAGTTCAAGAGTTTCTTGCTGGCGATCTCTCTCATCCACAAGTGCAAGATATATGTGAAATGCTTGGTTCTCTTTCTAGAATGGTGAAGTGGGAGACACTTGGTCGAGTAATTTAGAAATGGTTTTCAAACAGGAGAAGAAACTCTTTTAGAAGTTGTACATTTCATTTGGTTACTTCAATACTTTTCCATGAATTCAGAGGCAGCGAGTTATCTCTCGACAAGGTTCGCATATTTGCAAGTGTGGCATTTCTTGGTAAAAAAATAGCTTCAAGTTGCTAAGTAATTAATTTCTTTTAAAAGCATAACCAAATTCTTTTCATTACAGTTTAAAAAGTTATGCTCGAGATGGAAAAAGTCAAATGCATGGCCAGGCCAACATGAGAAAGAAAGGACAAAATCGTAGTAATCTTGCCAAGGTATGATGAGGCGGGGATGGATATTAACAAGTAAAAGTTTTGCAGGTTAATTATGATTTGCATTTCATTGTTATACATCAAATAATATGTACAAAATCTTGTGATTCATTTATTTCATATTCTTTTACCCGTAGATCACCTATACTTTGAGGATATTCTGGTGTCATCCATTTGCCGAAGCCATTGAGTAACATTCACATCTTCTGCAGATCATCTTCACGGTAAACCTATATCTATGATTATATGTTCAGCTGCACTACTCTTCTATGACGTAATTGAAAGTTTTGACTTTGAATTCTTCTCTGTCATGGTTAGCTGCCTTTTTATTTATTTTCTGAGACTTCTGCTAAACCTTTTTTTAAATATATATCCACGAGTGTTGGGGCCTACCTTGAGTAATCTTACGAGACAATCTGTCTACCCCTATAATTTTAGGTGCCAAAGAAATTTGTAGGATATTAAAGTTTAGCTAGGTGTCCATTATAGATTCTACCTATTCTCTCTAAAGCCCTTTTATCATATTGTAATTGAGAAGCACCATCGGTCTTTCACAGGCATAAAAAATAAAAGAGTGCTCATTAATTGAAGTCAATGGTATGACCATATATGGGGCATGAGTGACCAATTCCACAAATGAGAACAATCTGAAATACCTATCATTCTTCACACATGAAGTAGATCATTATTACATGAATTCTTAAGTTTCCCTATTTGAACAGGTGGTAGACCAACACTTTGGCATCTACATTAGTGTATGTTTGGCACGTCTTTTAAAATATTTCGGACAACTAAACGTTTTCTTCAAGGGAAAAAAACTAATATTTTGTTAAAATCTTGAAGAGCAGCAGTTTTAAATTTTCGGAGGTAAAAAAAAGTTGAGAAATTCTAAACATCGATTAAAAAAACATTTAAGGGTCGTTTGTTTTTGGAAAGATAGATAACCGAAATCTTAGATGCACGGAATTATATATATTAGGAATTTTAAATGTTCGGTATCTTTAGACTATCATGTTTGTTTTGTAGGAATATTTTTGTAGATATTTGGAAATATTTTGATAACTGTGTTTATTTCGTAGGATTTCTACTTGAGAATAACTTAAATTTACATAAAGTTTCATGAATGCCCTTACAACTATTAATATGATAAAGTGTTCCATTTACAATCCTTTTTTCTTCCCAAAAGGTATGCTAAATGCACACTTAATTGTGGCTTGCAGCTATAGGGAAGTAAGAGGCGCTCTCTAGTGCCTGCAAAATCAATGGAAGACGAATCATAGGTTGGTGGAGCCAATCCTGCAAGGTGACCGCAGTCCCCAACTTGGTATGTGAACTTGAGAATGACTTTTGACATGTTTGAATGTGATTTTGAAATTGTTAAGGATTTGTTTGGTTGAGAATTTGAAAACAAAATTTTGAAAATAAGGGTTTAGATGATAACAAAGTTGTATTTCATATTTTTAGATATGTGTTTGATAGCAAAATTCAGAAATTGAATTTTAATTTAAACAAGTACAAACTAGTTGTAGTTATCCATTAAATATTAGTTGACAATAAACTATTATTAATTTATTTAATGAACATGGTTTTATATTAAAAAATTGTATAATTATTATTTTGTAATATTATATTATTTTGAGGATATATTAAAATTTTTGTCCCAATGGTTTGGAAGAAGTTAAAATTTAGGTCTTATAATTTATAGTTAGAATTTACCATCTATGGTTTGATAAAAGCTTCCTAAATAGTTCCTATGGTAGGGACTTATCTAAGAGGATTTAACAAACCATAGGAACTATATATGAAGTTATTATCAAACCATAGGAACTAAATTCTAAATTTTAAAACCATATGAACTAACTTTTAATTTTATCAAAACCATAGGGACCAAATTTGGAATTTGACCTAATTTATAATATACTACATAATGCTTATTTTAATTTTTAAAAGATTGATTTGAGTTTATAACATGACATACCAAATTTCAAATGTTATTATTTTTATTTATTATAATTCTGCATTTTAAAATTTAAAATTCAAATTCTCGGTACAATGAAAACATTAAAATTTTGTTTTCAAAATTTGCAGTGTTTGGATCACAAAATCCGAAAACAATTTTAAAAACAGAATTCGGGTTGTCTGCCAAACACATATTCGCTGAACATAGTGAATATGAAAACATAAAACAGAATGGTCCTAAATTACTTGTCATGTTCAAAATCATTTTGAACCTCTCCTTAATCATGTAAAATCAATTTATTGTTTAATTTTAAACTTCTGAATGCAATTTTCATATCATCAAAATTGATCTTAAATGATTAAAAATATGTTTGAGTGTGATTTTAACCCTTTTATAATCTTTCACAAACATGCTTACACCATAGCTTATCATATAAATCAGTACCTAAGTATCTGTGATCCTGGTGGGTATAAATTGGTCTGGATGCTCATGGCTGTCTAAGATAAGATCTTTTTAAAGCACTTGGGACCAGTTGGCTACTCTATCACAGAGCACTGGGTTTCCTCCTTATGGATGTGGACTGATGGAGATTTAACAATATGTCACTGTCACTTGGTTAGTTCAAGGTTATTTGTGATGCTTTTATGTGAAACCTTTTTATATAAACACTTTTGGAATATAAACACTGTCACTTGGTTAGTTCAAGGTTATTTGTGATTGCTTTGAGAGAGAGCATTTGTAGAATGCTTTTGGCTCAAATACTTGATTACATTACAAGGCATTGGAAAAACGTTTTTGACAGTATGAACTCTAATTAATTTTTCTGTTAAAGTGCTTGGTACTTTTTGAGAAAAAAACAGTTTTTCTAAAAACAGACTCTTAAGTGCTTATTTTCATTACTTTTTTTTTTACTACTTTATTAAACACCACTAAAAAAAAAGGGTTAAATGATTTTTTCCTATTGTTCTTGATCTGATACTGTGTTCTTATTCTTCAAATATGCTGTGCAGGATTAGGAGTTCTAAAAACCCAGTTGGTGGCCAAAGCTCAAGTTCCTAATTACCAAATAGTAAAAGGTATCTGAATTTCAAGCATTTTTTTCCCAACTATCTATTATTTTGATTCTTCTAAGATGCAATATATGTATTTTATCTTTTTAAGCGGATTCTTCTCTTGCTTTCTGGGATCTGTCAAGGTCACAATTTATTGTAGATAGTCTTCAATTGAATCACGTCTCTAAGACCTCGTTTAGTAACCATTTGATTTTTTGTTTTTGAAAATTAAGTCTATAGACATTATTTCTACCTCCAAATTTCTTCTTTGGTATCTACCTTTTACCAATAGTTTAAAAAACTAAGCAAAATCTTGAAAACTAAAAAAATGGCTTTTAAAAACTTGTTTTTGTTTCTAGAATTTGACAATTATACTTAAGAAAGATGCAAATCATTGTAAGAAATTGGGAGAAAATGTGCTCAATTTTCCAAAACCAAAAACAAAAAATCAAATGGTTACTAAATGGAACTTGAGTTTTATAAACTTCTTATAGATTTATTATTATTACTATGTTATTATTAGTTCAATAGTGATAGAAACGTGACAAAGTGTATGTAGCTCATGAGATTGACATGTACTTTTCTTGTAAACGGAGGTTTAAATATCCATACTTTACATGTACTAAAAAAGATGTAAAAATGTAAGCCTTCAAAAGAAAAAATAGTGTACCAATGAGTTGTGTTCATGTTGATATAAAATTCAAATGGGTTGAAATTTTACTTTTATCCCTAAAATTTACATATGAATGTAAGTTGAAAGTGGGTAATTGAAATTTAAATGTAAAAGTGACATGCCTACGACCAATTATTTATTCATTTACCAACGTGAGCAACTCGATTGGTATGAACTTGTAATATCAACCTCAAAGTCTAAGGTTTAATCCTCGCACTCAAAAATTGTGTGTATATTCATTTACCTAAGAGCATAGTTCAATTAACATCCAGTATGTGGTTCGAATCATCCCATCCCTACTGTGTGTATGTATATATATCCATTTAATGTTCAAAATATTTATTTATTCAGTTTACTTTCTTTTTTTTTCTATCTAGTTAATGATATATTCGGATCTTTTACTCGTTTTAATGGAAATTTTAAGTTTGAGACCAAATTAGTTTATCCGATAGCAAATTTAAATTAGTTGAGTATTAGAAAATCATACATAGGCATATATATATATAGTTAGAATATTCTCTATCTTGCTTGAAAATAAACTATTGATTTGATGTCCCTTACATCTTTATGAATCGAGTTTATTTTAGTTTAGTTTCCCTTTTGTCCTCTCTTTTTATTTGTCATCATTGTCAAGGTAGGAGCAATTATTTTTCAAGTTTATATTTATAATGTAGTCATGTATGTAATTTTCATTAATTTAAGCTTAGAAAACTCTCTATTTCCACACCCCCCCCCCCTTTTTTTTCTTCCTCTCTCTCTCTCTCTCTCTCTCTCTCTCTTATTTGGAGGTCTCTTATCAATTTTTTATTAGGTGCATACTTTCGCTCAAAATTAACAATATGAAGCATTATAATAGTTTGCATAAAATAAAGTGGCCAATTATAAGTATTAGTTGTCTTCTCCAAATCAATGCATCAATCATCATTATGCATTTGTTATTTTTTTAATCAATTAATCTATCTTTAAAAGCTGAAGAAAATGGAAGACGTCGATACCATCATTAAAATGTTCTAAAAAAAATAAAATAATGAAAAGCCACCCCTAATATTACTTCAAATTTTAATCGAACGAATTATTTTATTGTTTTCCAAATTATCAATTTGATTAACTATATGACAATTTTCGAAATATTTGGTTTTATCCGACCTTGTCATTAAACTTTTGTTTTAAATTTTACAAAAATTTTGAGCCACAAGTTCTTGAGTTTGATAATCATGTGGTTTAGAATCAGTTTATGCAGTGACATGAGTTTTCTTTTCTTTTGTCTGAAATGAAATATTAGAATTTAACTGGTCAAAATTATACAAAATAGTCACACTTTGTGGTAAAGTTTAATCCAAACTTTAAATTTTCACTTTTGAATTTTCAAATTTATTCCAAAAAATATCTGTAAAAGAATATATATATATATATAAGATAAAAATTGGCATTGCGGCTAATATGTAAAAGTTTTAAAATATATGTAATATTATTTATAGTATCATTTAAATTAATGTAGTAGTTGATAAGTAAAAATTGACTCATTTTTTAAGGGTTTTTATTTTATAAATAAACATTAACGTGGTAAAAATTAATATAACAATTTTTTTTAATCAATTTCAATGTTTAAGGGATTTTATTTAACAAATTTTAAAAAGTGTAGAAACTAAAATTTTTAAAATCTAAGAATATAATTAAAACTTACTTCAAATTGGACGTAATGTGAATAATTTAACAATAATGGCTAAGATTGTTATTTGGAACAAATTTTACAAATAAAAACATTAAAATAAATTAAACAATGACTTGGATTTTTATAAATAGAAACGGATAAACCTAAAAGTTGGGAAATTTTTTCCTTTTCTTTTTCTTCAAGTCAATGTTTAATTAAATAATTGATGAATTTAATATATCCTGAAATCGAATTATAAAATTGTTCAACCCTTTTCAAAAATTAAAAAATATATATATATACTCACGCCAAACAAAATACTCAAATCCAATCTATAAAATGCCTAGCTCCAAAAGAAATGTTCAAATTGGCTAAAAGAAATTTCAAACACAAATATAATAATATATAATTCGTATATGATATGTGACATGTAATTGTGTGTTAATCGTCAATTAGCAAAAATCAAAACACGTGTGTAAATTAACCGGTTATTTAGAATAGTCTGTTTATAACATTGCATGATTGGATTAATTCAAGAATGAAATCGATTAGTAACTTAGGCTATCCAAGTCTAATTGTCGTAATGAAATCTTTTATATTTAATATAAATGTGAGGTTTTTATAAATGCTATCAAACCCATCGAGCATTTGATTCAATTAAGAATTATATCTATTTATATATATATAAATGAAATAAAACATAAAAATTTGTTTAAATTATTTTCATGGTTATTTATTGGATGTAGTAGTTGGAGTATCCAATTGATAGGCTGTGCCCATTTTATAACATATATATGCTTCGCTGAAATAATTGATGAATAAATTTAAAACCGACCACTTTTTAATATAATTATCATTACCTGTCATTTGATCGTGGATTAATTATATTATCCATCAATTACATTATTAATATATATATATATATATATATATTGAAATAAATAAATAAATAAAAACCCCACTAAAACTCTACTAATGGACCCTTTGTGGAATTCACACCATAATTAGCTTCATGGACGGTGAATTCCAAGTTTATTGCGCGGGTTCTGTAATGTCAACGTGTCACAATTTCGTCTTTTAAAATCTGATTATTCACCCAAAATTTATCAATTTTAATTTAATATAATTTTTTTTTATTACTATATATATATCCGTTAAATATAAGTGGATAGAGCATAATTCTGTCACATACGCACTTTATCAAAAAGAGGGGGAAAAAAGGAAATCAAGTTCTTAAAAAAAAGGAGGGAAAATCAAAAGTTTTGTTTAAAAATTTCGGATGATGGAACATTTCACGTGGATTATCTTCGAAATTTTTTTAAAGAATTTAAATATATTCTTTAAAAACAAGGTCGTTTTTAAATAAAATAAAATGAACTAATTTATTTATAAATATAAAAAAAAAATTATAAACAGTGACATTTTGCTATGATGGAACATCTATGAATGTCAATGATAAATGTCAATCGTGGTCTATTACTGACAGACGGTGACATTTTGTTATACTCTTGAAAATATTTTCAACAGATTTATCATTTAAAATAATTACTCTAAAATAACACTATTTACAAAATATTTATAACTTTTTTTCCGGTTGCAAAAATATTGACAAGAACACAACATTATTATTATTATTATTATTTTGTAAATGTACAAATTAAAATATAGGATTATGATTTAAAAGTCAATTTATGCATAATTAAGTAGTTAAGTTTCAAAAAGGAGGAAGAAAAAAACTAGCCAAGACATTGTTAGCTCTTTACAAAGTATACATTTTTACATTTACATTAAAAAAAAAAAAGAAAAAAGAAAAAAGAAAGAAAGATAATGATTTACTATGATAAATTATCTTTTAGATATTATTTACAAATTACACTAACATTAAAATAAATGAACCAACACTTTATTGTCTATAAAAACTACCCTAGTTATGCAAACATATCCTATCCTACCATTCCTCTAATGTAAGATTTATCCTCATATAGAAATTGTATGTAAATCAACTGTAAAGTTTTGTAAGTGTAAGAATAATAATAAAAAAGAGGTTAAAATCACTTTTGGTTTATGCCCTAAACTTCAATGAAAGTAATAATTAGTTCATAAATTTTGATTTATTAGGATTTAATGTCTATGTTTTTAATTTTGTAGTAATTTAATCCATGAATTTTATTACATAAGAATTTAGTTCATGTACTTTAGAATATATAACGATTTTGTCTTTATTCAAAAAATTATTGTTAAGATTTAATGAATCTATTTACATAGGGACTCAGTATTAAATAATAAAGATTTAAATTTAATTGTGATAGAACTTTTTATGGTAAGTTTTTATAAACAACTTATTTTATTGAGAAGACAAATGAAAGATTACCAGAGCAAACAAAAAATTTAGCTCACAAAAATTTTACTAAAAAGGGGTTTCAATTAAGTAAACGGTAGCCTAAAGAATAATGTTGAAAAAAAGAAAAAATAGAAATATTAAACCTCATCAAGGACCAAGTACCAAATATCACTATGGTAGGAATTAATTTTTTTTACAAATTTGGAAAAATAGGAATTAATTTATTACCTACTAAATAACAAAAATTAAGGTCTATTTTGATAACAATTTCGTTTTTAGTTTTATGTTTTTGAAATTTATGCTCGTTTTCTCCGAGATTTCATATTATAGTTATAACATTTCTTGAAAAAAAAAAACCATTTGAATTCTCAATCAAATTCTAAAACACAAAACCTACTTTTTGAAAATATTTTTAAAATTTTCAAAATCTAACTTGATTTTTAAAAATAACGATGAAAGTAAATATCAAAACAAAGAAATTTATAGATAAAAAGAGTATTTATAAGTTTGATTTTAAAAAACAAAAATCAAATAGATATTAAATGAGCTATTGATACAAAATTAAATATATAAAAATTAAATTATTACGTATGAAAGTTTAAGATTAATTATATTATTATATCAATGAAAATTCATACAGCAAAAATGATTTTTAACCTTAAAAATAATTAATTTAGATATAATAACAAGAACAGGAAAAAAAGAATATATTTGAATGTGTGCATATATATATATATAAGAACCCCCTTAGGATTAATTTAATTAAAAGCAACATAAAATATTGAAGAATGATCCTTGTCTTATTGTAGAAATTCCTAATCCTCTCCAGAACATTCCAATCTCTATGTCTAAAATAAAATGGAAAAGTTGAACTTTTACTTTATTATAATGCCAATAAAGCTGTCACACATCCCAACCCCATCATTCACATTCTTTTAATGCCAACCAGAAGTTTTATTTCTTCAAAGTTAGATTAGTACCAAAACTAAATTACCAATTTGCCCTCCTTCATTTCTTTTTAATTTTAATTTCATCCCTATAATTTTTAATATTTTAGTTGGGTTCTTGTCATTTTAATTTAATTTCAATTTAGCTCCAATTATTTTTAAAGTTTTTCATTTCATCCTTGTGATAGGATAAAATTTCACAGTTCTACCCTACAATCTATTACCATGGTAAATATTTTACACATGTTTTCTATTAATATTGTTTTCTTTTTCATTTTTTTTCTCAATTTTGCAACATGGTATAATATTTTAAAATTAATTTAGCTATATTGAAGTTTGCTATATTAAACTTGTCTATTCTTTTAATCTATTTAGTTAGGGTTTCTACGAGGTAAAAATCAAATTATTGACTTTATTTGCATAAGAGATTATAATAATTTAAAATTTTAAAATTACAAAGATTAAGGATCTTTTTTAATTGACTAGAAAAAAAATATGCTTTTAAAAAAATTAATTTTTATTTAAATTCTTTTGATAAAAAGGTTTAAAATAACTTTGAAAGTTATTTAAAACTATTTTAAGGGGCCGTCAAATATTTCAATTTTTAAAATTAAACACTTGAAAAGTTAAATCAACTACACGCTAAATTTAAAACTAAATTTATATAGTTACAAATAAAATGTCTAACTTGGAGTATAATTCAATAGAAGTTCAACATATCCTATATATAATTAGAACAAAAAAAGAAAAAAGAAAAAAGAAAAATCCAAAATGAACCTAACACAACAATTAAGTATGTCAATTAATTAGTTGACTTATATTCAATAAATATAACGCCTATCTTTGTGAATTCATCAAACTTGAATCATGGAAAAAATATCAATATTACTATATATTTTGAGAATTGTATATCAATTTAAATTATGAATTTTATTAAGTATATCAATTTACACTTTTTCGTTAAAAAATTATTGTAAATTAAAGCATTTATTGAAATTACCTTTAAAAATTGTTGTTTCATCCATCCTTATACACATATACAAATTAACAAAATGGACAATTAAAATTGATATGTATAATTTTCAAAAGAAACTCTATTTGAAAGTCCAAATTTTTGTGCTTAGCTTAGAGACTTAATTAATAAAATTATAAATCCCACATAATATATATTCAAACAAAACATAATAGATGATATAAGTTAATATACTAATAAAATCAAGAGTTAAAATTAATACAATTAATTACTAGTTCAACATCTTAATTAATACAACCCCAAATTAAAATAGATATTTTTTTACATCAATTATGATTTGGAAAGAAATGACAAAAATTTGAGAAATTAACCCCATAAAAAATGAGGGGAAAAAAATCGAAGTAACGAAAGAGAGGGGAGGGCGGTTTGGTCGGCACCGTGCCAATTCTCTCTCTCATCGTTTTCAACCACAAAATTCACTCTCACTCTCAATGCAATTCCAATAAAATAAATAATTTAAAAAAAATTTAAAATTAAATCAAAACGACGTTGCTTTGGTGTTATAAAAACCCCGTAACTTCCCTGCTCTGAGACCATCCCTAACTCCGCCGGAATCTTCTAGCTTCTTCTTCTTCTTCTTCTCTCTCTCTCTCTCTCTTCAAACTCTTCTTCGATCTCCGTCGCCGAAAATGGTGAAGTTGGCCGTGGGCTCCGCCGCCGATTCCTTCAGTGCGGCTTCTCTTAAAGCTTATCTCTCTGAATTTATCGCCACTCTCCTTTTCGTCTTCGCCGGCGTCGGTTCCGCCATCGCCTACGGTCTCTTTCAACTCTCTTTACTTCCCTTTTAACTATTTTTATTTTTTAAAATTAATTAGACACAATGTTGAAAATTTAGAGATCTTTCCGTAAAATTTATTTTTAGTCCTCATATGTGTGTGTATGATAATATATTTAATCACAGCTATTGTTAAATTTTGTTAATGAGATAATTAGTAAAAAGGAGTGGTTGCTTGCAGCCTTGTGCTAGTTATAATTGAATTTGTTTCTATTCGTTAAATTATATGTTTAGTTATTTATTAGACATTGTTTATGTTTATGACTGAGTATATATAATTTTATAATGTTCATTTTGCAAATATATTAAATAAGTCAAAAATTTATTAGATACAAAATTAAAAAATTCAATGAATTATCTAGACATTAAATCAAAATGTTAAGAATATATTAGATACAAAATTGAAAACGAAGAAATCTGTCATAATTTTATAATTTTATAATTTTATTTTCGATGAATAAATATGAATTTATGAATCTTTTTAATGGTATATATTAATTAGTGTTAAACTCTTACGGATTAAAATTGACACATTTTTAGTTCAAATCTGTTGAAGAGATTTAAAAATGAGTTCTTATATTTAACTAGTTAAATGTGTTTTAATTTGTTAAATTATAGGTTTGGTTAACAAACTTTAAGTTATTTTGTAATTTTATAAATTTTCATTTTTTTTAAGAATTTGTTAGATATAAATCTAAAAATTAAAACTTATTATACCACTTATAAAAATTTATCGATCTATTAGATATAAAATTGAAAGTCAAGGTATTTAGGTTTAATTGATATTAATAGTTACATGTTAAACCTTTCGAGAGCTGTTCTACTGATTTGGATTGACGGTGTGACGTGTAGGTAAGTTGACATCTGATGCGCCATTGGATGCACCGGGTTTGGTGGCGGTGGCGGTGGCTCATGCATTTGCCCTATTTGTCGGTGTGTCAATGGCAGCAAACATCTCCGGTGGCCACCTGAACCCAGCGGTGACCTTCGGGTTGGCCATCGGCGGCAACATCACCATCTTGACCGGCTTGTTCTACTGGATCGCCCAATTGCTTGGCTCCATTGTTGCCTGCCTCCTCCTTCAATTCGTTACCAACGGCAAAGTAAATAAATTGTTAAATTAATTTTCTTAAATCTTATAACCAATCCAATAATATCTTTTATAATAAAAAACGGTAAATAAACAATAAACTGCATTGGCGATTTGGAGTTGGTAATTACGATTTTAAATATTTGTTGGATATATTTATTTATAAAGCCAATTGCAAAAACATCCTTCTGTCGTTTTCAAAGTCAACAATTTCCAATTCTTTAAAACCAATCATGATTGGCTTAATATAGTACCAACAAATTTTATTTTCTTCTTCCAATCTATCTAATTTTGTATATATTTTTTTATTTTTATCCTTGTCTTTTAAGCATTAAATTAAATATTCTAGACTTTCAAATAGTTATATTTTACATAAAAATTATTTAATAAATCCTAAATTAATTTTAAAATCTAATCCACTACATTAGGCTTCAAGATATATTTATAATTATAAATTATATAAAAAAATATAAATTCGACACTCATAAATATTTATGAATCTTTCTAAGTTAAAATATCAAGACTTATTTTATTTAACCTTTCTACTTTTAAATATTTAAATTTAATCATATACTTTTAATAAAATTTAAAATTAATATTTATTGTAAAATTAGCATTAGCATTTCTAAAATAAATTCAGTTTATATTAATATTTCCCACCTAAAATTTGGTGTATATTTCTTTTTTAAGTTGAAAGTTGAAAAGTTTTATTATAAATTTGTCCATTTTAATAAAATAAATTTTAAATTAACAATATATAATACTAGTTTTATTAAAAAGTACGAAGACTTAAACGAAACAACTCTTAAAATATATAGATGATAATGATATCATAGTTTTTAAGGATTCAATCCTTTCAAATGTCCAATATTGATTATTATATTTTTTAATAATCTTAAATCTAATCTCTTTGGTTAGCTTTGTTGTTGATCTTTTTCTTTTTCTTTTTTAGCTTTATTGTTGATTTTTTTTCTCTTTAAATTTTTTTACTATCATTCACATAATTTTTTATATTAAAATTATTATTATTGTATAATTAATTTCAATAAAAATTAACCAAAATGATATATATATATATATATATATATATATATATATATATATTTTGTTATGCGAAACTTAAAAAAAAAAGGTAATTATTAAAAAAAAATTGTTTAAATTTACAGAGTATTCCTACCCACGGCGTGGCGGCGGGACTGGGAGCATTTGAAGGAGTAGTATTCGAGATAATAATCACCTTCGGTCTGGTGTACACAGTTTACGCTACAGCCGCAGACCCCAAAAAGGGCTCTCTTGGAACCATTGCCCCAATTGCTATCGGCTTCATTGTTGGTGCCAACATCCTCGCTGCCGGCCCATTTAGCGGTGGGTCCATGAACCCGGCCCGTTCTTTCGGCCCAGCTGTTGTTAGCGGAGACTTCTCTCAAATTTGGATCTATTGGGTCGGCCCACTTATTGGTGGTGGGCTTGCTGGCCTTATCTATGGCGATATCTTTATTTCCTCTTATGCCCCTGTTCCTGTCTCTGGTGATTATGCTTAAAATCCCAATTAATTTCTATTAAATGTTTGTTTGTGTGCTTTTTTTTTTTTTTTTTTTTTTTTTTTTTTTTTTATTGGGAAAAGAAATTGTAATTTTCTTATTTGCTCGTTTTTCTTCTGAGGTCTTTCCTTTTGTCAACGTACTTTGTTAGGTTCTGTGTTGTTATTTGTCAATTAATAAAAAAGTGTAAATTAGTATTTATGTGTTTAGTTATGGTTTTATACTGGGGTGTTGAATGATTCTTATCAAAATAAATTGAATTACCATAGTTAGGATATGATATTTATGTAGAGTTTAAAAGAATATTTATGGATGATTTCTGAAAAAATAAAAATAAAGAGTTGAATCATCGTAAATAAAAAGTTAATACAAATATTAAAATACATAAGACATCGTTTATACAATAGAAGTAAATTTTTATATTATATATCATCATTTATAGTATAAATCTCTAAAAAATTGATATATATAATATAAAAAATTGATAGAAGTAATTAAGTATATAAATTTTATATGGTTAATTTCAACGAAAGCATTTATTTATCTTTTGAAATAAGATCATAATGCGTTGGTGATCACGTGAAAAAAACAAAGATTTATTTAAAAATATTTTTTAAAGAAGAAAAGATATAAATATTAAAGATTTTAATTTAAAAAGCCCGTCTAGCTCAGTCGGTAGAGCGCAAGGCTCTTAACCTTGTGGTCGTGGGTTCGAACCCCACGGTGGGCGTTTTTTTCCCCCTATTAAATTTACAAATATGTCCTTCCATGCTTTTATTGTAGTTATGTTGCGACTAAGCCTCATTCATGTTTCTATTTTGCCGAATTATTCAACTCTAGTATGTCGTGTGACAATTTTTTTTTTTAATATAGTTTTAAAGTATTATTTTGGTTCATATGGTTTAAAACTTATTCAATATTACTCTTATATTTTTAAATGTCTAATTTTAGTCTATGTAATTAAAAAAAAAAAAAATTAGATTGTTGATTTTTTCAAAAACTTTTTATTATCTATAAATAATTTTACTATAAATTTTCTCATATTATATTTTCTTACCTGAAAATTATGATTTTTGTTAAACCAATTTTGATAAACATTCACTTTTAGAGACTAAAATTGAGATTTATTGAAAGTATATATAGATTAAAATTGGGCATTTAAAAGTACATGGTCTAAGATTGAAATAGTTTAACTTTTCATTATTTTAAAGAGAAAATATATTGAAAGCGGGAGAAAAACTAAATATAGCCAAGGTGACAAAGCAGAGACACCCTATTCAGGAAAGACCAAACCAAAAAAGCCCTTTTGACCCCTCGATCAGGAAAGAGACAATACAAAAAAATATAACCAGAAAGCTAGGTCTCCGTCGTTGCAAGGGTACGAGTAACTTTATTTCAAGCTTATTATAAAAAGAAAACCATAGAACATTCATCTAAGATGCAAGGAAAAGAATATCTTCAGCAGCATTCGACTTCTCTGAGTAAGATATTGATAATCTTCAGAATTTAACTTTTTTTTTCTTTGACATTATTAGTTTAATTAATATATATAGATAGATAGAAAGATGCATAAAGATTATGTAGTCAGAAAATATAACTCAACATGGTTCTTTTTCTGGGGGGACAATTCTCATTTCTAATCGCTTCTCTTTCTCAACAAAATCATTAGCAGACTTGTTTTCTTGATAAGGTTGGCCAGATTTTTGGGTTGTGTCTGTCATCTTCCAGTCAAATTTATTAACATATAATATAACTAAAATTTAATAAAATGTGCTACAAAAATTTCTAGTGGAGAAATAAAGACTAATTTGAAGCACACATGGAGATAAAAAATGGCCTGATTTGACAACATGTTTAAGGAACATCACTCATGTTTTTTGGATATGATATGTATTATAATTCCTAATTCCTAAATTATGCCTTTTTCAAGGTTTCATTTCTCTGTGTACTGAAAGAAAAGTTTTTTTTTTTTTTTTCTGTCTTTATTGACTCATTGAAATTGTGATCAAATGTACCAACATATTGATCTAAAAAATGAAAAAAAAAAAATCTTTTGTGAAAATAAGTTTTCTTTCTCTCAGAATATTTCAGTACAGAAGTTAATTAGAGACAAAAACTTAGACCTGTTTGATGATAACCATTTTGTTTTTTTAATTATATATATATATATATATTACCATTGTTTGGATCTTTATTAAATATAAGAGTTGAATTCTTAGTAAGAATCTAAAAACAAAAATAAGTTTTTAAAAATTACTTTTTGTAATTTTCAAATTTTGGCCTGAATTTTAAAAACATGAGTAGAAAATAGATAACAAAACAATAAACCTAGAGATAAAATGAGTGTTTGTAGGCTTAATTTTCAAAAATTAAAAACCAAAAAGCAAAAACCAAATGGTTATCAAAGAGATCATAGGTGTAATGATTTAATTTTTTTTTTTAATTTTCAAAAATTAAAACCAAATGGTTACCCGCCTTAAGTGTAATGATTTGATTTTTTGTTTTTAAATTTTGAAAATTAATCCTATAAACATTCTTTCCCATCTAAATTATTGCTTTTGTTATGTACTTTTTTTAATCAATATTTTAAAAATTAAACTAAAATTTGAAAATGAAAAAATGAAAAAAATATCAATATAATTAAAAAAAAAAATTGCAAATAAATAAGTTCAACTTTTAAAAATGAAAAAACAAAAAAACAAAATGATTATCTAATTTCTAACTATTTTTAGATTTTCAAATTTATTTTAGAATAAAATATGGATCAAGATCAATATGTCATAGGACAACATTGTTGTGATTAAAAAAATAATTGGATAAGATTAATAATCAAATAAATGATTATTTCCTTTGCATTTAAATTAATAATACTTGTTTAGAAAGATGTTAACAAGAATTGCACATGGAATAATTATGGCTCAAGAAAAGTAAGTTAATGGAAGTGGATTTTCCAACATAAAGATAAGATATAATAATTTGATCATAGAGAACACACAAAGGAAATTTAATATTCAATGTCCAAAAGCATGAAATGTCATATCAAATTTGGCATTCTACATGACACCTTACTAGTGTTTGGAATTCTTGATATATATCCAACAACAACTTAATTATTAACAAAATTTTCTAGAACAATATTGTTTTGTTCGTAATACAAAAAATGAGATCATTCAATCAACCTTAATTTAGTCAAATTTCATGACTTGTAATTTATAATTGGTTATAACTTACAAATTAGTTGAACTTGAATGTAATAGTTAACATCCATTTAAATCAACATAATGTTATAGTACCATGGATCTTTTTAGTGTAATAATATTTTCAATGGATTTTTTTTAAAATTATTATTATTATTATTATTTAGATCAATTATGTTGAGTTAAAATATAGATTTGAATGCTTTCCTGATCATTTTCTTTTGTATTGCAAGGAAGGATTACTTTTTTACATTTGCGTGAAGTGTAATAATATTTCCTTTTCAAAAATATATATAAATAGATAGATTTTAGTTAACTTTAAAAATGAAAATGGAATCTTGAGAAATATTGAAATTTTGGCTAAAAAATTTAAAACTTATACTATTTTGATATTATTAAAGTAGTAATATAGTGTACTAAAAAAAGTAGTAATATAGTGTACTAAAAAAAGTAGTAATATAGTGAATCAAAAGTCATAATCTTATTTTAAGTTGTAATACTTGAAAGGAGAGAGAAAAGAAAGATATGGTTTTATGAGGAAAAAAATTAAAAATAAAAGGTTACTAAATAAAAAAAATAAAAAAAATGTCATTAAATCATTCCCATTTGGTTTCTGAGCTGAAAACTTAGAAAAATAAGTTAGAGTTCAATTTTAGTTCTTGTTTGATGTCAAAATTTGGATAAGAAAAAATGCATCCGAATATTTACATGACAATAATGATAAATTTGTCATTTGGAGATAAGGGAACCTATCAAAGAAAGAAAAAAGGTTTCAATGTCAAAGTCAAAGATGGAGAGAATTGTAGAACATGAGAAGAAGTCAGATTTTTTTTGTTAATTACCTCATATGGAGTTATAGATTAATCGGGAATCTAATTTAAAGTTTATCTTAATCCTACTAAGATTAGGATATGAATTTTTCTTATTTCCAAACAAATTAGGATTAAATCTTATCCTATCTTATATTATTTTAGTCTGATTTTTGGTTTATTTTGTCAAGTCTAAATTCACCCCATCCCTTCTTAAATTTAAATTCAAGAAATATAGTTACTAATATCTCTATAATGAAAGGGATCCATTTATCAATTTTTTAAATACAAACAAAAATTTAATAATTTCTAAAAAGAAATGAAACCCATGAAAGCAAAGAAAAATAATTTTGAAATTCTTGTCTTTAATTCACAATTTTCAAATTCAATGTAGACAATTATATGCACTTCATAGAAGTATACTATTATTTAGTTCTATTTTCAACAATAATTGTTTTTTTTTTTTACATTAGGTATGACATTGACCTTACGCTATATTTTGTTCACCAAATCAAAATAATAGAATGAAAATTATTTTTCTATATTTTGATATAAAATTTTCTTACCAACTTAATTTACCTCTCTCTCTCAAGTCTAAACTAATGTTTGGTGAGTGAAAGTAAAGATTTTCTCTTATTAGAAAGAGAGTAGTTGATGTTTGAAAATATTTTCTTATGAGAGAGAGAAATGCATAAGATAGAGATAGACCAAGTCCAAGTCTAAGTCTTTGAAGAGGTAGGTAAAATATGCTCTAGAATTTCCAAACCTTCAAAGCCTAATATACCAAATAATTGACTGTCGAAGCCGAGAGAGAGCATAGGTCAAATGAAATTAGAATTAGGTGTTCAAATGTTAAAATAAGTTTTATAACCTTAATTAATGAATATTTAAGATATTTATTATTAAATCCATCGATAAATTAAAAAAATTAAAATAATTTAAGAAAGCTGACACCAAATATTTAATTTAACGTGGTTTGAACTTTATAACTTCACGTAAAAATATTGTCTCCACTATATATTACAAATTTAAAATAAAAGAAGGAATAGCTTAAATCCAATTAAACCAAAATCATCTCAGTTGAAATTAAAGAATATTAATTAAGAAGAAGTGTCAAAATACAATGAGCATATAACTGTTAAAACACCTACCCATGACGTATTGAAATACAAATTCAATTTCAAGATATGTTATATTAAAGAAAAATTGTCAGAAAATAAAATTCTTAATTTTCAACTTATACTTAAGTCCGGATGTTCAAATTTGTATATCTTATATTTATTATACTATAAGAACAGTGGATTATATTTCACTTTCGGTGAAATATGTCTCTATTCCTATAATTGTTAAACTAAAATAATAGATTTGTTTTTTTCTCCGTCTCTACAACAAATTATTCATAATTTCTTATATTAAGATTTTAATATCTACTCCTAATCTCTATGGATCAACTAGTTAAGATATTTTTCTTAAAAAAAGATATTTCTTTCAAAGGAAGAAAAAAACTAATTAATATATTAGTATAGTTAAATAAAATTTGCTACGATATTAATAACGAAAAAGACTATAACTCAAGGTTAGAGATTCGATCCTCTATCTCATTATTGTAAAAGAAGAGTATATTAATAACATCTTTTATAAATTAAAACTTTGAAGTTCTTCCATTTTCATATTTATAATATAATACTATATTTTTTAAAGATAAATAACAAACCAATAATATTACTCTCAATGAATCCGTATTGTTGTCAAAGTGAATATAACTCAAGTAATTGAATGCATTACCTTTTTTGAGGTCGGAGATTTAAATCCTCCTATCTCATTTGTTATGCTTCCAAAAATAAAAAATAAATAAACAAATACCATTAGTTTGAAATATATATATGTAATGTTTATTGATTATGTATCATACTTCATTTCTTAAAAATATTATCCATATGTCTCAACATTACACATTATTAGTGTCTATAAAATTCACGTCGTCTTACTTGCCAAAGTCCTTATAAATAAGTGGTATTAGTGGATTTTAAAAACACACACATTGAGTAAAGTCCATGAAAATGGGAGAAAGTGGATAATTTAGAGAAATTTCTTATTTTATATTTTGTTAATTTATATATTATTTTTAATTTATTTCATTATTATTATATTAGTTTAATATTATATTTTATTGATATCCGTGTTTTCGTTGTGCTTCACAAGTTTACAACATTTTTCATTTTTTTTCTTTCAATTCTGATTTCTAAAAGTTATACACAACAATTCATGTCGGCATCCTAAGATTCCATTACTCGGTTGTTTTTAATTCCATTTTTTAAATATTTATTTTCCATTAATTGTTTTTATCGATCCGTTACTAAAATTAGCATAATTTAATTGACATTAAGTATGTACTATCAATCTCGAGGTTGGAATTTTTTTTTTTTAAAAAAAATTAATCGATTTGATCTTTCATGAATATTTCAGAACTAGTATTAGAGCATACGTTTGTTTGGATGTTGGATGGAAATTAACACAATGTGATAGTATGACCCGAAAGAAAATTGAAATTCAAATCTTATCCCACAAATATCCAAAGTCCTAATTTTTATTTGAAATTCTATTGAATTTCTACTTCACACGTGGTTTTGAAGCAGTTATGGAAGGTCAAAGATAATATTCCAATTTTTTAAAGAATCAAAATTCACCCCTATTTTAAACCAAAGTTATTGAAACTCAAAATGATATGACAGTGATTTCAAAGGAATTTGGAACTTTGACAATTGAATTTGGAACTACTTTGTTGAATTTCTAATTTACACAAGTGATTTTAAAATATTTGTGAAACGTTAAAAGATAATATTGTAACTGTCAAAATAGTTTTTAAAATAAAGTTGTAAATTTAGATTTTTTTTGTAATACTTTTTATTGAGTCTGGAATCTTTTAAGATTTTTAATTTTGCCAAACCGTTGTAACAACATTTCTTAATTAGGTCATTCGTTTTTAAAATATTGTTAAATTTTGTTAGCTAAAATTTGATTGACCATTGCATATATATTCATAGGTTTATTCTCTCTTTTTTCGTTAAAAAGAAAAAGAAAAAATCAATATAACCTTTCAAATCAAATAATTTGAACCTTCAACCACACAAAGGGAAAAATAAAATAATATTATTATTTTAAAAGTAATTTATAAAAATATTGTTGTTTTGAAACTATTTATAAAAATATGGTTTTTTTTAATGTGTTGAGTCTTTAAAATTCGACCAACCTAGGTCGAATTTTGAAGATTTGACCTTCACTTTTCTTTTTCTTTTTCTTTTTTTTAAAAAAATTCTATTTTATAAAAACAATTTATTAATTTATTATTTTATTTAACTTAACTCTAAAAAGAACAAATTAAAAAAATAATATCTCATAAAAATAAAAAAGTGTAAATTAAAATATCTCATTTATATAAAAATAATTACAAAAATCAATGAGTCCCACAAGGCGGACATCGTCGATTTCGAGCTGGTTGTCGTCGTCGACTTCGAACTTGAGGTTGCTCTGGTACGTCTGCAGACGCTTCATAATATAAATATTCATTATGCTCTCCACGATCCCGACCATGTCCATGCACATATGAAGACGAAGGACCGACCTCTGAGTCATAATGTCCTGAACCAAATGTTGGCATCATCATCATCGGACTAATATAATCAGTTTGATTTTGCGTCTGCATCACAGGGGCAACTCTTCCACATTATGGGCAACCTCATCAAACTCATCCTTTTCCCAAACAAGTCCTCTACGTTTAGGAGCTGGTGGAGGAACAATAGGTATATCGTACATCCTTCATATAGCTTTGGTTGTCACTACATATAGCAAGAACCTGGTTCGGATCATTCGCAACATCACGGAGTCTACTGTTGTTGTTCGATTTATGTGAATTATAAAACAATTAGATAATTTTTAAAATAAATTTAAATTAAAAATAATTAGATAATATTCATTCATTTACCAGGGACGAGTGACATAGCGCCTTAATATTATTGTGCCAATGAATATAGTCTTGAGTGACATCCCTATCAAATTGTTCAATAGAAACCCCACTGCAATAAACCTTGCACGATAGTGCCATCGCACTACCAAATGTGCAATTTTTTCGGACCAATCTACAGTCCTTAAGTCGATATCATGCAGGGTTCAGTATTACAAGGCGATGGGACATCTTGCTGAAAACTGAATTGTCTCATCACCCTGTTAGGAAGATGCAACTCACCAATGTGAAAACATATGAGAGAACTATGAGAGGACTCATCGTCCGCCATATGTTTTGACCATTCATACAATAATAGACAAAGTATGCATAATAATTTTGTATGGCTTCCAAATAACCTGAAACACAAAATATTATATTGGAGAACATTAAAGACAAATATAATAAAAATGTGTATAAAATAATCAATTTGGTTCAGTGTTATATGTGTGGCTATAACATGTATCTATACTGGCTGATTACATGTGTGGCTGTCCTAGTCATACAAAATTTGTCTCTCCACCTAAATTTTTAAATTGATAATTTAGATTCTAAATTAACTAAATCAGTGATATAAAAATTAAATTGAATTAAAATAAAATACCGAGAACCATGGGCTCGTCTAGCTAACTGAGCGTCATTGACATGTTGTAGCTATGGAGCCATTGTTGGAAATCGCTCCCAAGCCCATAGTTGCAAAAGTATGAGAGACCCAGCTATCTCACGAACCTCAGGTCTTGTTGCTTTGCATAGTTGTCTTTACAACCATGCAAAACATGCTCCACCCCACGAATACTGCCTCACATCATAGAGATTAGCTAATAGTGGCAGGAACATCAAGTAAATAAAATGACTTGATTTGTCGGAAAACAGACTTCCACCCATCATTTGTAGTATATATGCTCGCGCATATCTTATGACGGTTTCCTCGTCTGCATCATCTGCGAGCTCACGAAATTGTGTTCCTAACCATATCAAACTTAACCTCGATCCTTTAATTTTGTTGGTAGGTGGGGTCACACCGAGGTACAGTTGACAAACTTGTGACCAGTTATCGTATATCACTCCGGTGACTGGCTCATCGTCAACAGGTAACCCCAACAACACTTCTATGTCTTGTAAAGTGATAGTGCACTCTCCAACAGACAAATGAAATGTATGCGTCTCAAGTCTCCATCTCTCGAACAAGGCTTTGATCAGATGCCAGTCCAACTGAATAAATCCCAATCTAACAATCCATAGAATCAAGATGTACAGAGTAGCGGTAGTATTCGAGGGTGGAATGGGATAATGCGTTGAAGAATTGCCTTTCGACGCCTGCAAGATATTTTTCCAATAGTACGATCTCGTCATACAACAGATGATTGATGAATGGACTGGTCGTACAAAACATTGGGATAAATAGGTCCTGGGTTTAAAGCCATGATCTGAAAGGAAAAAAATATTTATTTCTCAATTAGAAGAAGGACAACTTAATTAACTAAATTAAATATACATAATAAAAAAATTATTTATTTCTCAATTAAATAATGTAAAACTTAATTAAAAGAATAATATACAATTTTATAAATTATAATAAAAAAATTGAATATACGATAAAAGTATCTACACTTAATTAAATATACATGATAAAAAATATTTATTTCTCAATTAAAAGAATAATGTACGACTTTATAGATTACAATAAAAAAATTGAATATACAATAAATTATAATAAAAAAATTGAATATATATAAAAAAAATTATTTCTCAATCCCTAACTATCTAGAGCCCGTCTTAGTAAAGCAAGACACTTCCTTCGATTATGGCCTAACTGATTACAAAATCCACATCGTTGTCGAGTGATTTGTTCTGTCCAATCTATCTCGTTATGATAACGTGAACTTTTTGGTCTACCAGGTTTTCTCAACAACGATGGATCAGGATGTAAGACGGGCATATTAGAGGCGTGATCCAGTAGTTTTCATGCGGTACAGGTTGAAATTGAGGAGAATAACATTCAGCATACGTTGACAATTTATAGTAGTCCTCAATAAAATCCTCGTAGTTCATGTTAAAATTTGAGCAAACTGCCATAAAATGCGAGCATAGAATGTCGAACGCTTGCCACTTGTTACATGAACAGTACCGCTCGGACCTGTTTAGCCTCAATATTTGAACATTTCTTTCTTTAGTATTGAGACTATGACATCCGGTTTTCACATGAAACACACCTTCATACAGATCGTATGATTGTACTTCATGTTTACTAGATCTTGCAGCCCATTTATTTATTTTCTTGTGTGCGTACCTGAATTTTTACTCCACTTAGTATTATAAAATATATAATATTAACGAGTGTATTTATCTTGACGCTCCAACACATCTCTTATTTCTTCTCTTATTTTCTCGAAATAATTCACGCACTTGAAGAAGTTATTTGAGCAAGAGCATTTATAGGCAATATTCAAGCTCCTTTGAGGACTCCATTTATGCAATAGATTTGTCGTCATCCACCCATATCTGAACCCTCCATCATGTATGATAACTGGCAGAAATGCCAGTTATTATAAGCCTTTTATTTAGAATTATGAGGGCTAACATGTAGAAAACGCAGTGATAATACTTAGAATTTGTGAAAAATTGAGTTTTGCGTCGATAAGCACCTAAAACCTTACTGACCCAATATTATGCGTTATTCTGTGCCAAGGTGTCTATTTTTGTAGCTATCGCAAGAATCAAATGCATGCGTTTGTAATAAGCAATCACAGACAAACGCATGCGCTAAAGCCAGGCGACTGCAAAAGACGAACGAAGACGGCAACCCCATGCGTCCAACGCATGGAAGTTGCAGTAACCCCATGCGTCCAACGCATGGAAATTGCAGTAATCGCATGCGTCCAACGCATGGAGAATGCGGTGAACAAATAGAGATTGCGGCCACGGATTGACAGCCATAATAGAAGATCGCAAGATGGGTAGAACGCATTGATAACTTTAGCTAAATTCAGCTCGGGCGCATACCTTGGGAGTATCAACAAGATAAGGTGATGTGACAACGCCCATACCACGACAAAAGAAGCAGTGAGTCATACCTCCATCATTATAGCTGTCGGCATCCAAGTTCTATAAATAGCCTTTGAGACTTTCATTTTGAGACATCCGAGCTTTTGCTTCAAGGCAGAAGTTTGTGATCACAGATGAGAGCTTGAAAGAGATTTCCAGTGAGAATTCTTCATCTTCACAATCCAAACCAAGTGACGATCGGAGCATTCGCTGGAGATAGAGCTCGAGAGAGACATCTCCACCATTCAACCATGGCACCACTGGCAGCCTTGACGCAGAGTCCTTCATTTCCCTTCTAATCTCTATATTGTATTACATTTTAGCTTGAGATATTAAGATATTTTGTGATCAATGCAAATCTTAACTCCTTCATTACCGTCTTCTTCATCATCTTCATCTCTATCATAGTTTATTTTCAGCGTTCATTTATCAAAGTCAATCGCATGCTTAATCGTGTAGCCTAGAAATAGGACGTATATAGCAACCCATCGAGAAGTGTGCGTTGTGCGAGTATAGTGAGTTAATCCTCTTTGCTTGGTGAAAGGCTGTGCCAGTGCTTGTCTATGAGATGCTGCATTGCTTGTCTATAAGTTAAGTAACTGCGTCTAACTGCTTGAGAAGGTAAGGGATGGAACGCACTAAGCAAGGTTTGTATTGTTCCTAGAGATAGGCACAATCTTATGCTCGACGCAACCATGCATTATAGATAGTCATGCGGCTGACCACCCAGAGGTGTGATGCGTTATTGCAACAAGCTAGGATTACTCAGGCGATTTAAAATAGTAAACATTACTATGCGTTAATGGTTGTTGTGTCTCTACCTATTCTCATTGCAAGTTTTCTATTGCTCAATCTGTTTAGTTAGGAGTAGAGTAGTGTATGAATCATTTTTAACCTTCTTCGCTTTATTGTTATTCTTATTTATCGCCTCAAACGCATCACCTTATAAATATTATTGAGTGACAAGTCCCCGTGTTCGACCTCGGATTACCCGAGAAACTTGTGTTTGTGTTATATTTGGCGCAAACGTAAGAAAACTTGTGATAGGAACGCGTGATTATTGCATGCTAAGATTAACGCATCATCATTCCGACGCATAACCTCAGACGCATGGGAGAAAATGCATAAGTTATGTCTAACGCATGATTTCATGTTCAAACTCATCCGTCCTTAAATGATAAAAATAAAACAAAACAAAATGCGTCCATAAATTATTCCCAATAATGTACTTGAGTCCATTGCTCTAAACCAATGTTGTAAGAAAAACTCAAATAGGTCCGATTTATTTCTTTAATATCTTCAATTGCTTTATTGAACTTTCGAATTTGAAACTGACACCCGATACGATAAACATAATTTTTCAATGTATTAAATATGTACTTTTTATTAAAGTTGCTGACGATATGTCGTAAGTAGAAACGATGGTGACATTTTAGTTCCATCTAACCATTTGCTGGATTATTCACTACTGCGATTATGTTAGCATGTCGATCTGAAATTAAACATACCTCTTCGTGTGTTACAATTTCTCTAAAGTGTTTCAGGAACCATCCCCATGAGTCTGCGGACTCTTCATCAGCAACGACAAATACAAATGGAAGAAGATGCCCGTTCGAGTCAACTAATGTAGCAATCAAAAATTTTCCTCGATATTTGCCATACAAGTGTGTACCATCTATCTGAATGATCTGTCGACATTTATTGAAAGCTTCTATACAAGGACCAAATGCCCAAAATATAGAAGTTAGGATAACATGGCCTTCAGTAAACGTTTATTTCACTTTCCATTTTATACGTGTTCCGGGATTGATCTGCTTAACCATATACAATCACCTGGGTAACAATTTGTAAGACTCATACCAATCACCAAAAACTTTAGCCAACGCTTTTCTTTTGCCCCCCATACCCTCTGGTAAGGAATATGATATCCAAACTTTGATTTGATGTCGGACTGCAGTTGTGCCACATTGATAGATGTTGCTCATCGTACTTATTAATCTCGAACAAGCCATGCGATTTTTTTTTCTTGCATAAAGTCTCCACTTGCAACCTTCCTCCCACTTCTTACACCGAATTGTCCAAATCTTCGATATCGATTCCACAGCTTCATATGGTGCGTGACATTTAATAGCAAAACATTTGATCACATGTTATATCATTTCTTTGTCTTGACAAATCATCCCTTTATACAACTGAGTATTGTCAACATCTATAGGAGCTACAATTGGGTTATGTTCTCGAATGCTATCTAGTACATTCATATCCAAATCGTTGAATGTATCTGAAGGTAACTCATGTTCACGACCTCGAAATCCAACTCTTCAAATTCATCGTCCGTTTCAGTTCTGAAACCTCTATACTGGTTGTTAGTCGCCATATTTTCATTATCACATGGTGATGCAACTTATTCCAGATTAGGATCAATATATTCAGTTGGATCTTCAAACTGATTAAATGGTGCATTCAAGTTTATATCCAACCCTATCCTATTTACATTTACATACAAATGCACTAAATTTGGCAGTGACATCGCGATTGAGAACATCAAGTTCATAGCTTGTGCATTCGAAATAGGGAATGACATAAACCTTATTGATCCTGATGGTTTAGGTTAGGATGTCTATATATTATTTCTAATTGATTTGTTCCCATATCTATATCAAGTGACATCCCAACCATTTCAATGAATTGTTCAAATACAATTCCACTGTTCACATTTATGCTAAAACTCCCTCTTGGTGGTTGGTCATAGTTAACTCTATCAATACCATCAATCATATTATCATTTGTAAACAACATAAATCCCAAACATTTGTCCGCCATTTTCTAAAAAAAAAAAAAAGACAAACAATACGTTACTAATTGTTCTACTAATTATCAAACTTAAGCAAAAACAAAACACAATAAAAATCATAATAAGAAACATATATAAGAAATATAATAAATATATTTAAAAAAATCACAATAAAAATCACAATAAGGTAAACTTTTTAAAACTATTTTTAAACATAACAATAAATTAAATTTTTTATAACTATTTTTAAACATAACAATAAATTAAATTTTTTGTAACTATTTTTAAACATAACAACAAATTAAACTTTTCAAATATGTAAATATTATTGAATTCAACAACTACTAAAGAATTAACATGATAAATCTACTAAATATATATAAAAAATAGTAATAAATAAATAGTAAACTCACAAATTTAATAGTGGTTTTATTTTTTCTCCCAAAATGACAATGATCTCTCTTTTCTTTATCCGGAAACAAAAACTATGAAAAAAAACAAAATATTATGAGAATATGGATCTAAAACAAAATATTATGAGAATATGGATCTAAAACAAAAACTATGAAAAAAACAAAATATTATGAGAATATAGAGTTTTTTGTTAACGTTAACTTTTTTGTTCTTTGTTTCCCAAACAACAAAAATATAATAGTATGAGAATATGAACAAAATTTATAGTTATTTTAAAAAAATGAAATTTTGTATAGTAAATGTACAAACCTCACAATTTAATGGACGAACGTGGGAGAAGAAAAAGATTTGCCAATGAAGAAATGAAGAAGACAGAAGCAAATTTGTAAGAGTTTTAATTAGGTCCAAAGAAGAAGGCAAAATGATTTGAAGAAATTAAGAAACGAAGAAATGAAAAATGATGAAGTGAAGAAGGCAGAAGCCGGAGAAATGAGAAATCTGTGAGAAGTGAGAAATGAGAAATGAGGTGTTGAAAGTCGAGTTTTCAAAACTCGACCCACGGGCGTTGGAAAAATTTAAGTGGATGGGATGAGACGTGCATAGATTCTGACAGGTTTATTAAAGAAGGTCGAGGGTTCAATCATCAACATCTTGACCGCTGCATTTTCGTTGGCGAGGCAGAGATTCCCGCCGCCTTATTAAAGGAGGTCGAGGGTCAATCCTCGACCTCCTCTTGCATCTCTTTGTACACAGTCGCAGAGATTCTCTTCCATCTTCCATCTTTAATGTTCCATCTCTTCTGCCTGCAACTTTAAAGGAGATTGAAGGTTGAACCCTTGACCTTCGCTTGGATTCTTCTGCCCTCTGCACGTGAAGGAGGTTGAGAGTTGAACCCTCGACCTCTTCTTTAATTTTCAACAAGTCGAGGGTTGAACCATCGACAAAATATTTTACACAACACTCCCGCCCTCGAAAACTCCAAAACAATCCTATTATTCTAAACAGTTTTGCAACAATCATATTTTCCTAATCACGATATTAAAAAAAAATCCCACACGAAGTATATTTAAATTAGAATGATAAATATGAAAAACCTTTTAACAACACAAACTCGAAAACACATAGTCCCATGATAATGTTGTCAGGACATCAAATATCTTGGGTTTGTCACGAAATATCCAAAGGGATAAAATTGGGAAAATATGAATCCATACATAATAAACAATTTTATTTATTTCTTTAATGAGAATAAATCACAAGGAAAATATGTGAAAGGAAGAAACAAAGAAAAGGAAAAGGAAGGTAACCGTCCAAACCGGTCATTGTTGTTCATTACTTTACAATTGCATGACCCTTTAGTTTGGCATTTTCCAGTATTTCGCTAATTTTACCGACAGCTCCACTTTCTAGCCCTTTTCCAATACCTCCATAAGAATATCCGTTTTCTTTGGAAAATTTTTAGGACGAGTTCACTTGAAATTTAGCTCCACTTTATAAATAAATAAAATTTGATCTTGCTAGGAATTTATCATTTTAACTCTCTTTTATCCTCCTTCCTTCGTTCTTTTGGAGCATTTTCCCCCGTTTTTCGTGCTTTTTTCTTTTTTTCTTTTTTTCTTTTTTCCTTTTCTCGTTCCAGCGATTTCTTTCATTTACATTGTCCTTTTGGCAATTTCTCTTTTTCTCTCCAGCGATTTCCATTCATGTCGCCATATTTTTTTCCCATTTTTCTCTCTTTATTCTTTGTTCTACCGTTTTTTTTCGAAGAAAAATCTTACAGGTGTGTCTGATGAAGAACAAGACAAAAGAGAGAGGAGTGGGAGCGAGAGCGAGGAAACAAGAGAAAGATCTGAACAAACGGAAAGAAAAATTGAAGAAAAAAAAATGGATTTGTGTCGCGGGAGCGAGAGTGAGGAGCTAGAAACAAGTCATTGCATGCGTTTTGAGGTTAAATGGGTACTTTCACATGTGAATGACGTCAATAGAAGGCTAAATTTCGAGCATTTTTTTAAAGTGAGCCAAAATTTCGAGTAGGGGCCATCTGTATAGATTCTCTTTTTTTTTTTCTATGTTAAAAAAATGTGATATGTTGTTATATTTTGAATATTTAATAACTTTCTTTTGGAGTTTTAATTGAGTTAAAGAAAAAGATGTTAACGTACTCCATTTGTATATTTAAATAGAAAGTTTGAAATACTTATTTAGATGTTATTTATCATGAATATTAAAAATCAATATCTAAATTTGAGTATAAATAGTGGTATCATCTTTTCCTCAAGAGATACAACTTCAACAAATATATATATATATATATATTTCTCATTAAGTCTTTAAGAGCAATTGACCAAAAGGAGGGTGTTCTTATTTGTAGAACTTTGAGCTCAACTTTTCAATATAGAGTAGTTTGAGTTATACAGTTTCATTTGAGTTGTTATATCATGGAGAAGACAGACTAGAGAAATATTTGTTGCACCAATGGTTGATATTATAAAGAGATACAACACACTGTAAATGACTTGAATTTCCTTAAAAAGAGTGAAATATTTACGCTTCAACCTAATTGTTAAGGTATTTGTTTTCTCACTACTAACTTAATTTTTCTTTGTTATTTGAAATTTTCCATCATGACCAATTTTTCATTTATTAAACCCTTCTTTTAAAAAAAAAGGGTTTCGTTGAAATTTAGGCGTGAATTCACAACTTGCTTATTTTTTTTATTATTATTTATTAACAAGTGAAATTATAAATTTGAACCATAAATTAGGTTTGTGTTTGATAAATTTATGTTTTAGCTTTTAAAATTGTATCTAATAAAACTTTCTCCTCTAAAAAGTTTTTAATAATTTTGAAATTTTTTAATTTTGTATCTAATAAATTTATGAATAAAAAAGAATATATCTCAATTAGTATAAAATATGTATTATCAACCTCGAAGTCAATGACTAAGGCATGAATAATCTCTTAAAAAGTTATATAAGATTTAAATCAATCTAAACTATTTGTGATATTATCCAAATTTTAGATCAAATTAAGATAGTCGTTAGTCCTTAAATAGTACTGTTAGTGCATTACGTTTTGCTTGTATTGTCCTTTAAAAAAATAATGCATTACAAAGTATTAAAGTGGTGAAGTTAATGGTAAGGAGATTATTAGTAAAAAAATCATTCAATTTCTTAAAATACAAAAACTAGGTAAACGTAATATTAAAAATTTAAGGACGTATTAGAACATATTTAAAGTATCGGAACTTATTACACACCAAATTTATGGGCAAAAAATTGTAATTAAATCTTATTTTAAAAAAAATAAAATAAAAGAACCACTAAAAAAAATTAGACATGGAATATAATACTACAATCACTGTGAGGCTAAGTTTTATAAGTATATGCTTCATATATTTATGTTAGAGGCATTCAATTATTTATAATGACAAAAATGATTCATTAAAAAAAAAAAAATCTTATGTAAAAGTCTTAATTTTAAAAATAAATAAATAAATATTATATATATGAGTCTTTGCTTTGTTAAAATTTCAATCAAAAAATTCTTTCAATAAAATTAATGTTTAGTATTATATCTTTGCTAAAATGGTAACGTGAACATATTGACTTTTAACTATCATAGACTGAATAAGCTTTAGAATGGTTGTTCAATCTCTTAACAAGGATTGTACTACTCTTAATAGATATACCATCGTTCTTAGTAACTTACGTGTTTCTTTTCTTCTTTTATTTTCTAATGAAAAAGTAAAACTTTAGAGAAAAAAAATCACTCTATCCAAATAGTCGGATCATAAGCAACCAAATAAAAGAAAAAAATTTATGACTTATATCCTTCTAATTTTGATAATATCATCCATAATAAACAAAATTTCAAAGTTGAAAGAATCTTTTTCAACTACTAAATTAAGAGATACAACATAAATCAAATATGACAAGGGAAATTAAAAAAAAACATTATCAAGATGCATACTTTTACAAAAATAAGGATAAAAACAAGAAAGAGAAATAAACATGCAAGTGGACCAATGAAGTTTTGAACCTCTTCAATGATTAAGTCTATGTCTATCATATAATACAATATTTATTTGCAAAATAAAATAAGAAGGGTCATATAAAGGGAAAAAAAGCTCTAAAAAAAAGTTTAAATACTACTTTTAATTTTCATTGGTTCCTTTACTTTTAGGCCACCTTTATCTTATTAAAAACATAATAGATTAATGGAAATAAAAAAAAGTAGGGCTCATTTGATTATTTTTGGTATTTATTTACTTGTATCTACAATTGTATTGATACATAAACCCCGCATCCAAATCTATAATGAAATAATACAATTTGATTGATGAATAAAAAGTACTTAATCTAATTACACCTGAGAATTACGTTCTATTATTACCGTTACCGTTATGGTTACCATTATTATTGCTATTACAATTGAAAAATTGTCAATTTTGACGTTTTTACTGTTATCATTACTGTTACTGTTACCATTTGACCCACAAAGGTAGAGTAGAAGTAATGGTAACAGTAAATTTGACAAAGTTAATTTTAATTAAATGCGATCAAAACCAATCCAATTACATTTGCGATTCAAGTTCATTACAATTGATCCATCAATAAAATTTCATTACGATTGCACCAATTTTCATCACAGTTTGGTAAATGAGGCCTTAAATGGTTCATTTTGGTATCTATATTTCAACTCTGATTCATTTTGGTCCCTATACTTAATGTTCATGTTAGACTTTATACTTTTAAAATGTGACATTTTTAGTCTATTCATTTTCATTTTATTTTTAAAGGACAAAAATGTCATTTTTTGAGACTACATTATCTGAAATGAATATTTTAAAAGTATATGAACTAAAATAAATCAAAGTTGAAAGTATAGAAACAATAAATATTATGTAAATATATAAATTAAAATAAATCAAAACTAAAAGTACTAAAATTAAAATAGTATTTAAAAAAAAATCAACGAAAAGATTATTCAAATCAATGGGTCAAAAGAGTAATGAAGGATTCAAAGGGACAGGGGGAGGGTTAGAAAAGGACAATGAAGGCGCCTAAACAGTAAGCTTTATTCTTCAATACAAATACAATAATACTATTAAATCAATGGCATTGGCCAAATGTTTCATTGATAAATCTCATCTGGGTCTGTTCCCAATTTTCAAATGGAACGATCCCCTGTTTGCCCCAGTGTTAAGAAGCAGCTTCCGTCGATTCAGGAAGACGCTAATGCATGGTGTTTTTTTAAATTAATATTTTCTCCATTTCGAGCTTCGTGAATTTAAATCTCTTTCTTTGTTTCTTTGTGTTTCTGATTGCTTTTTGGTTGAAACTCAACCTGATTTTGTGGTAGTTCAGAGCACGAGGCCTTTGGAATGTAAACTTGAATCTCTTCTTGTCTGGATATATCTGGGTATTTAAGGTGTTTATGAAAATGCCGCTGAGAGAATTGTTCTTGGAAGAGACGTTTTTTGTTTTGAAAAACAGGGCCGTTTGATTGTACTTTTTGTGGAAAAGGGTTTTGAGGTGGGAAAAAAATGGAAAAGGGTCACTGTTCAAGTTGGAAATTTAGCTCAATTCATGGGTTAAAAAATATGGAGGAAGATGAGGAGATGAAAATGGTGTCGTCTTTGCCTTCAATTCCTCAGCCTCAAACTCCACAAGAGCCTATGGAGTTCCTGGCAAGGTCTTGGAGTCTATCAGCTTCTGAGATTACAAAAGCTCTTGCTCAAAAGCAAAAGCAACTTTACATTGAAAGGAGCCCCATCACAATTCCTGAGGCCATTGTTGCCCCACAACTTGTAAGCTTTTCTTTTCATATCCATGGGAAAGTTACTTATGAAAAGCACTAGCTTTTCAGCTCTGGTTTTGTAATTTTCCAAATGTTTTGCTGAGTCGTTTGTACCATTTCTTTTGTACAGCCAGAAAAGATTGTGAGTTCTGTCCATGCTTGGAGGGTAGGATCATTTGGAAAATGGTTTCACTTTCCCCACAAGGAGGCTGGCAATAGTATTGTCAAAAAGAAGGATAGAGCAAGAATTGAAAATGCTAGAGTTCATTCTGCTATGTCTGTGGCTGCACTTGCTGCAGCCTTGGCTGCTGTGGCGGCAGCAGAGAACTCTGGTGGCTCTGATTCGAAAATGGGTACGGCTCTGGCCTCAGCTACTGAGATTTTGGCATCTCATTGCATAGAAATGGCTGAATTTGCTGGCGCGGACCATGAGCGTGTCAGTTCGGTTATCAGATCGGCAGTTGATGTTCGGTGTCCGGGTGACCTCATGACTTTAACAGCTGCAGCTGCCACAGGTACTTGTTTCATTTGAGAAAGCATATTTGGGGAAACTGTCCACATGGGATTCCGGCAAGTTGAGAGATGATTTGAAAATGATAAAAAACTATTCCATTTCTTAACTATCTATCATCTGTTTCCCTGTCTTGATCTCACTTATTGTTGTATTATTTCTGATTTCTAATCCAGCTTTGCGAGGAGAAGCCGCTTTCCGGTCAAGATTACCAAAGGAAGGCCGGAAAATTGCTTCTGTGAGTCCTTATGATAGGATAATGGCTCAGAATCATTGGGCTACAGCTTTTAATGGTCATATGGAGGAGCAGGAACTTCCCTGTGTGGGTGAATTACTGCAGTTTACACAGAAAGGTACAGCTTTTTTCCTTTACAAAGTTCAATTTCTATTAAATTCTAACTCCAAGATCAATATATTTAAATAACAGGTTTTGTACATTAAATCACCAATGAACTTAAATTTAATTCTATCAAATGTTTTAACACTAGGAGTGAAAACTTGGTAGAAAGCCCAACAAGTGGAAATGACATTAGAGAGGTTCAAACACGGGACCTTTTGCTTTGATAGTATGTTAAATTACAAATGAAACCAGCTTAAGTGGATAGCTTATGGTAAATTTAATTATTTCAATTCTTCAACATCGTATTGGGTTCAAAACATAATAAGTTATGTTGAATTAACTGATATATTTAAACCTCTATTTCTCGTAGATAACATAAGTTTAACAATAGAACACTGGTTGAGCTGCTCAATCTAAACCACTTCTTGTTGTACGAACAGGAACCCTGAGATGGAAGGAGGTCTCTGTCTACATCAACAAGAAATCTCAGGTAAATAATTCAAAACTCAGGTGAAGATGACTCGTCGAGAAACCGCGTAATAAACCGTTGAAACTATGATCGAAATTACTTGTAATCACTATCTACTATGTGATTTCAGGTTATAGCATCAATTAAAAGTAAGCATGTTGGAGGGACCTTTTCCAAGAAAAACAAATGTATACATCTAATATCATTAGTTTCTTCATCCTATTCATCATCTCGAAAACGATTTGTCCTAACCATTTTGTGAAACTGTGCTTCTCTTATGTTCTAGGTGTTGTTTACGGGCTCTGTGACGAAACGTCTTCATGGCCATATGAAAGAAAGAGAGATATCTCAAACGAGATCTATTTCGGCATAAAAACTGCACAAGGTCTTCTAGAGTTCAAGTGCAAGAACAAGATCCATAAGCAGAGCTGGGTTCAAGGGATTCAAAGTCTTCTTCATCGAGCTAACTGCATTGAAACAACGAGAAGGTCTTTGCAGATTTTGAGTTTCAGTGAGAGTATATAAATCAGTTGTGGATTTGGTATAAGAATATATATATATATATATATATATATATATATATATAAGAACTGTTAGTACCAAAGTTCTGTAAACTTGGGATGAAAATTATTGTTAGTGTGTATAAATATTGGTATATCAAGTATTTTTGTTATCCATAATAATAAGTAAAGGCTTAAAGTTGAGTAGCTCATCCTGGGTAAGTCCACCTCTACAAATTTAATTTGCCCTCTTCTTTTTAGTTTCTACCACAGCTATGGTATGAGAATTTTAGAAGTGTTAATGAGATAGACTATATACAATTATAATGTATGTATATAAATATATTACTCCAATTGTGCCAATTTCCTTCATTAATATTTAGGCACATGATTCATTAAATCTAATAAGCTGCAAAAGTCTTATATAAATGGAAGGACTATAAAAATAAAACAACTAAACTTACTAAATGGTTTGTATTTCTATAAGGCAATTTTCAAATTGCTCTCTTAAAATTTGGAAATTTACTCTTTAATGTTTTTCAAAATTCTTCAAACCAAGGATTTAAAATGGATAAAGTCAAGATGTCAATAGAAATATCAATAAATAGGGATATCAATGAAAATTTCTGAAAAAGTTATTAAAAAAAATCAAAGAAAAATATTTAGATCAATAAATGTTAATTATTTAGGTTAGGAAAAATATCAATTTATACTTTTTAACTTTGGAGCTATAACAATTTAAACAATAAACTAATAATTGTATCAATTTAAACCTTTCATTATATTATGTTTGGATAAATATAGTGTGAAATTTATACTTTCATCAATAAAACCTCCTAAACTTTTCTAAGTGAATTAATTTAAACTCTAATAATTCATTTCTTAAACCCAACATTTGAAGAAGTCTACACACATCAAACGTGTGTTGATGGCAAAATCTGACAAAGAGAACTCAGGTAAATTTGTAGATTGAGGAGGAGGTCACCAACAAAATAGCTAAAATAACATACCCATCTGGTGCTTGTCGCAGACGTTCTAATGCTCAAGTTGAAGATTAAGAGGTTTTGTTTTGAGAGAGCCTTTTTGACTTCCTTCTTTTCTCCTTGTATTCAATCAATGCAATAGTAGCTACAACCCTATACACTCATTGGCCTACAATATGGTTACATAATAATACAAAAAGAATAAAGAATATCACACTTGGCTTGGTTTGATTGGTGGAGAGAAAACAAATTCTCAACTGAAAGGTAGTGATTCATTTCTATTTTCTTCCACCTTTCCTTTGCCTTTTTCATTTTTATTTTCTTCTCTAACACCCCCCCTCAAACTGGAGGGTATTTCAAGTACTCCCAGTTTAGACCACAATGTATAGAAGTGGGAGTTGTTGAGTGGTTTGGTGAGGCAATTAGCTAGTTGGTCTGTCGAAGGTACATTCGAATGGTGATGTTTCCTTTTAGAACATGGTCCCGAATAAAGTGAAGATCAATTTCCACATGCTTAGTTCTAGAGTGAAGCACCGGGTTGACAGCTAAGGCACCTGCCCCTAGATCATCGCACCATATGGTCGGTCGAGTTCTTGATTGTAATCCCATCTCACCGAGTAGTTGTTGAATCCAGAGGACTTCGGATGTAGCATGAGCTAGTGCCCTATATTCAGATTTTGTACTCGACCGTGCAACGATCGTTTGCTTTTTCGAGGACCATGATACAATGTCGTTTCCTACAAAGGTACAGTAGGCAACCACTGATTTTCTGTCATCGAGATTGGATGCCCAATCAACATCAGAGTAGGTAGAGACATGTAGGTTCGGGCTTGGTTGGAAGTAAATGCCATAGTGTTTTGTGCCACTGATGTAGCGAAGGACTCTCTTAGCTGCCTGCCAGTGTACATCATTGGAGTTTGAAGGAATTGACTCAGCTGGTTGACAACATAGGTGATGTCCGACCGTGTGTAAGTTAAGTATTGAAGGGCGCCGATGGTACTACGATATATGTAAGGTTCAGAGAGGGGTTGTCCATCAGTCTTCGATAGTTTCCTGCCTTGCACGTTGGGTGAGGGCATTGGTTTCACATCAGTCATCTGTAGCTTATGCAGTAGGTCATCCACATACTTGGATTGGTTGATCAGTAGGCCGGAGTCTAAATAGTGAACCTGTATTCCCAGAAAATATCGAAGTTGTCCCAAGTCCTTGAGTGCAAACTGAATATCAAGAGTTTCTATGAGTTGCTCTGTTAATTGAGAGTTGTTACCTATGATAATGACATCGTCGACATAGACAAGTAGGAATATTATGGATCCTATCGTGCAGTAGATGAACAAGGAAGTGTTCGATCGTGACTGATAAAATCCCCATTTTGTTAGGACAGAGCTGAGAGCAGTATTCCAGGCTCGTGGGGCTTGTTTCAGGCCATAGATAGCTTTTTCTAGTTTGCAGACATGTTTCGGGTATTGAGGGCCGACATACCCCGGTGGTTGACACATATAGACATCCTCGGGGAATTTTCCATTTAAGAACGCATAGTTGAAGTCAAGTTTCCTGAGAGTTCAGCCGTGTGAAATAGAAACACTGATGACTATTCAGATTGTGGAAGACTTCACGACAGGGCTGAATGTCTCAAAGAAGTCTACTCCATGATGTTGATGAAAGCCCTTCGCAACTAGTCGGGCCTTGTATCTCTGTATTGAGCCATCCATGTTCCTCTTGAGTCGAAATATCCACTTGTTTCCAACTATTTTGTGTGGCGGAATGGGGGAACCAGTGTCCAGGTCTTGTTTTTCATGAGAGCCGAGTATTCCTCATCCATTGCCTTCTTCCATTGAGGAATTGCAAATGCAACTGTGATTCTTGTGGGCTCTGTTTGAGACCAATCAATACTTTTTCTTGTTATCCAGACTTTGGGTTTGAATATGCCAGCTTTAGCTCTTGTTATCATGGGGTGAGTGGGAATAGGTGAGAGGCGGAAGGAGATGGCAGGCTTTGGCAAGATGGTAGAGGTTGAATTATCAGTAGGATGTGGTATATGTGGTATAGTGGGGTTGTCATGTCGGACTGGGCTGGTTTGAGTCAGGGGCACCGGTGAGGGATGGGTGGGGCTCACTGTCAGGGAGAGATTTGGGTTGTGGTGGGATGTATAGCCTGGTGAGGATGTTTGGTTTATGATGGTTGGAGCATAGTCGGGAGCATATGGTGGCGTAGGATTTGCTTGTAGGAATGACTGTGACTGAGGTAGGTTATTGAGTATGGGTTGAAAGCTCGGGATTAAGGACTTAGCTATGATAGGGGTTATGGCCTGGACGATCGTGCTGGATGATGGAATGTCAGCGATCGTGGGGTTCTTCGCTGTGGTGATCGGGTTATGGCCTGGACGATCGTGCTGGATGATGGAATGTCAACGATCGTGGGGTTCTTCGCTGTGGTGATTGTTCTATGCAATGAGCTTTCATCGATTTTTCTAGTTGATGAACTCTCTGTGATTGTTGTGTCTTTGGCCTAGGCAATCATTCTATACGATGGAGATTAAGAGATCACGTTGTCTTTTGTCTGGGCGATCGTTCTAGATGATGAGCGTTGAACGATCGCATTGTTTGTCGCCTGGCGATCGTTCTAGACGATGGAGGCTGAACGATCGTGTTGTCTGTCGTTTGGGCAATCGTTCTGAGCAATGAGAACTTAGCGATCGTTTTCTCTTTCTTTTGGCTTGTTGTCTGGGCGATTGTGCTAAAGGATGGAGGTTTAGCGATCGTTCTGTCTATCATCTGGGTGATCGTAGTGCACGATGGGGATGTAAAGGGGAAGTCATTCTCATTGAATTTCACATGTCTGCTGGTGTAAATTCGGTCCGATGGACTGAGGCATCTGTACTCCTTGTGATGTGAGCTGGGACCAATATACACACATTTCTCCGAGTGCAATTGGAATTTTTTTACTGTGGTATGGCCTTAGGTAAGGGAAGCAAGCACATCTGAATGTCCTGAGATTGAAAAAATCAAGGTTAGAACCAAACAGTACAGTGATGGGCGATTTATCTTGTAGCATAGTGGTAGGCATTCCATTTATGAGATAAGCTGCTATTGAGAATGCCTCCCACCAAAAGGATAGAGGCATGGATGCCTGTGCAAGTAGCGTTAGGCCGGTTTCGACGATATGTCAATGCTTGCACTCAGCTCCGCCATTTTGTACAGAGGTATAGGGGTATGATTTTCTGATTAAAATACCTTTTGTTGGGTTTTATGTCCTAAAAACTCGTAGTTTGTAAAATGATAAACATTTTCTATTATCAATATACTTGTTATTGGTCTCATAAATTGTATGAAAGTCTAAATCCAATAAACTAAGACCCATGACTATTGTATGAGTACTTGAACTTTATGTGGAGACATAAGAGTGGATCGGGTTCGAGTAAATAGTCAAAATGATCTATGGTACATGAATGAGGTTGAGTACCTTATTTTGATAACACCATTGGATGCGGCCTATTCTGTAGTTATTACAAAGAGTTGTAAAGTGCTACATACAATGTGATCCTAATTCGTACATATTATGACATGAGGAGTGAGAGCGTTCTATACAATGAGTTTGCATAAGTTCCGGACCAAGAAATAAGTCATTCTTACTTTATAACGCTGTTCACTGTTTAAGACTGACTATTTCACCTAGATGACCTAGGTAACTCGATCTTAATCCTGAGCTAACTATGAACTCCTGTTTATTCGGGATTGCCCTTAGATTTTCATAGTTGAGGGTTGGCTCAACGAGCCGGCTCAATAAGACTCTCGTTTCAGGGGTAAGACCCGATAGATAGCTGGGGATATAGAGTGCAAGACGGAGTTCACACCTACCCGATTTAGGGATAGGGAAAGGTTGTTCTCTCAAGTACTGAATCCAGGTCTTGAACAAGGAGCCCCACCCTCTCACTAGGCTGAGAGAGTTTGGTTTGGTGATTGGATCACAAACCAATTATTCATTAGAGGATCAGTAGGGACTTGAGGAATAAGACGTAACCTCGGGGTTAAAATAGATATTTGACCCAGCCGTTATTACGAATAACCTGTGAAGGGTCGACTTGCTGATTATGATTAAATCATGTGGATATATATATCTACAGCGAGGGGAGTGCAACTATGGGCTTTAGTGGAGTGATCCATTAGTTAACAAATGGAGATTAATTTGGTCTAATGAGTTTAGCCAATTAATCTTGGATCGTTGAAGCCCATGATTTGTAGGTCTCCAAGGTCCCCCTACTAGCTCGTAATGGACTAGCTCTAGAATAACGTGATAAGTTAATTTGAAACGTTCAAATTAGAATTAAGAGAAATAGTAATTATATGAGATATAATTATATGTTTAATTTTAGAATTAAACGGAATAGGAGAATTTATATATTTAAATATGATTTAAATATATAAAGATGGATATGTGTTAAAATTAATTTAATATTTGATATTAAATTAATTAAGTTTTATTTAATAATTAATTTATGAAACTAATTATTTTTTCATTTTTAAAATCAAATAGATTTTTTAAATCAAAATTTGATTTTTAGGTAAAATTGAAAAAGGAAAAGAAAACAAAAACACAAATTGGAAAAATAGATTTTTCCATTATCCATCACTTAACTAGCTCACACATATATCAATCATTTGCCTTGTCTTCTCCAAGCATGAGTTGCAACTCATGTAGCTCTTCTCTTTGCATGTTGATCTGCAATATAATGTTAAGATTTGAGTGAAAATCGGGCATGCAATCTACAGAATTTTGAGAGAAAATTCGGTTTGAAGAAAGGTTCTTCAACAAAGGTTGTTGCAATGAGCTTCTCCTTCATCCCTTGATTCAAGCTTGTTTTGAGTCCCACAACTCAATCTAGAGCACCAAGAGAATAGTGGGGAAGATCTTGAGATAGTCTACAACAAGATATAGAGAAGATTGCAGCTGGAGAAGAAGTTTTGAAGAAGTTCTACAAGAGGTATGTCTTGAAACCCATTTTTCTACAGAAGCATGCTTTATATTATGCCAAAATTAGTGAATTTGAATGCGTAAATGATTCTTGTGTTTCCACTACAATTGATATAATCCTACACCTTTGGACTCACAGAGGTGATGAATTCTATCATACTCTTTACCATTATCTGATTGAAGCATTTTGATCCCAGATTTGAATTGAGTTTGGATTAATTGAGTAAAGTGATTAAACGCTGACAATGTCTCACTTTTTTGTCTCATAGGGTATATCCACACATATCGCTTGTGATCATCCAAGAACAATATGTAGTATCAGTATCCATAAGTAGATTCAATAGGGGATGGTCCCCAGACATCTGTATGTATTAAATCAAACTTGTTTGATGCTCGAGATTGACAGTTTGGAAATGGTAGGGCACTTGATTTTCCTAATTGGCATGAATCACAAAATTCATTTCCTCCATTAGATTTGACTGGTAAATTACATTAGCTAATAATATAATCTAGTGTCTTAATTGACGGATATCCTAATCTCCTATGCCAGACAGCTCTTGACTCAACCAAATTTATCCTAATTCTTGATAGAACTAGGGTAGTCGTGTTGTTATTTTTGTACAGAGCATTCCCTCTTCTCTTTGTGTTGTCTTTCAGTACTTCAGTCCCTTGTAGGCGGTATAGTCCTTTGTCAAGCTCCCCTTTTAGCAACTTTTTGCCCTTAGCCTTGTCTTTAATGACACAACAGTCAGTGTGAAATTCAACAATCACAACATTGTCATGAGCTAACTTGGATATGCTAATCAAATTCTTTGCAATATTAGGCATACATAGGACATCATTTAGTATAAACTCATTTCTTCCATCAGATAAATATGACTGACCAGTGTGAGATATATGCAGTTTTTCACCATTACCTATAATGACCAGTTCATTACCTCCGTACTCGGTTGGGTTATTGATGTTGTTATAATAAGGAGTGACATGATTAGTAGCTCCATTGTCGATGTACCAATTTGGATCAGCTATTGTCTCTGGTGTGGCCATGAAGGGGTTGGAGGGCTGTGAGGCTGTGAACATAGCTGTGGCATTGTTGTTGGGGCCAACCGACCCATGATTTCCTCTTCCTTGTCCATTGTTTTGAGAGTATTCTTTATCAAACTGATAATAGCTGATGCATGGAAAATGGAGTGTAAATATGTGATAACGGGCAGAAATGCACGTTATTACAGTGTTAAATTATAAAACAATGCAGGTTTGCATTGATAAAAATATACAAAATTGTGTCTAAAAGCATTAAGTTCACAATATTGTGGTCGCATGCGTCCATCGCGTTAAAACAGTTAACTTATGTATTTTTGTGCAGAATATGCGTTGACGCAAGATGGATAATGCGATCCAAAGAAATCAATGGCCGAGCGCATTAAGAGACTGCGTTAACGCAAGGCTATGTGATCATTTGCACTCGCAATTATCTACGCGAGAAGGTTGCCGCATAGAGCCGGCGCATCTTTGGTGGGCACATCTAGGTGAAAAGCGTAATAAATCACGACGGGACAGAAAACTGATGACGGTCGATTCCGAATTAAGTTGACAAGCCGTTAACGAACTACTGTAGCAAGTATACTCAAATTTTCGGTGACAAATATTCGGCACATCAGACAGAGAATTAATGTCATCTCATCAGTGCAATCATAAGAGAGAAGAAGCCTTTCACCCCGAGGCTTTATAAATACCGAAGGCAACCTTCAGTGAAGAAGTTTAGTTAGTTCAGCGGAGCGAGAGAAGGGAAGAGACGCCGGAAGATCGCTCTGGTCAGCTTGAGACAGAGCCCAGGAGGCGTGGAAAAATAGAGAGAGGGTCGACTCTTGCGAGAGCAAGATTATCTTTTGAGTAGAGTAGAGAAGAACAGTGTAAAAGCCTTGGGAAGCAAGAGATTACTACCAGGCTCTTTATTCTTATACCGCATTGTCATTCTATATTTCAATTATATATCTATAAAATGGAACTTGCTTATCTACATCTGTTCACTCTCTTAAAAGCATGCATGAGTAGCTAAATCTATCGGATGGGTTGAGAAGAACTTAGCTAACATGACCTAGGATTTTCCTTGCATGCGATCATCTTGTCTTATGTTGCGCCCATCACCCCTTTAGAGCTACTCGAGAGAGAGTCTGAAGAAAGAACCTAAGACATGAGAGAGCTAGGTTAGATTCTAGACTCGAGAGAGCAAGATTAGATTTGCATAAGCAAGAGATAGAGACTTAGAGATAAGCTCTGTTTGTCAACATGCATCGCATGCACCCTAAAGATTGGTTATGGTATTATGCGGTCACCTTGTATGTGTGAGTGTCAATTGTCATCGCATAGACAAGAATAGAGGCTTATGTGTAGGTTCTATAGACTTTATCGCATATATCGCATGCGTTCAAGAACTAGAAGCTGTAGCATTTGCGTTGAGAGATGATTTACTATTGTATGTGTGTAGCATGATCGCATAACATGAACGCAATCCTAGGAAGTGTTAGCTGAACCCCTTCTCAACCTGTTCCCATGCATATTTATCGTATCTTCTGTAGTATTAACTCTTTTCTTAACTCTGTCGCATACATTTTATACTGTAAACAATCAAATAACTCTTTGATTTATTGGTTACTGCAAAGTAATCTAAAAATTATTGTCGCATAGTGTTTTCCTTAGTCCCTAAGTTCGACCCTGGACTTACCAGGAAACTCAGTAGGATTTATACTTGGGTCTTGCTGAGAAAACTTGTTGTACAATGCATTTTCCATCACCGCAATTCCTTTCATTAATTCACTGCATAAAATAACGCATCAATATGCGTGCATCTTATAATATGCATTGATCTCCATGCGTTGGACTAAGAAATATGCAAGATGCGTTTAAGAATATATGCGATGACCATGCGTTCCTGCCACAAGTTTTCTTGCTTTCTCGCCAAGTATAACGAGAACGTAAGTTTCTCGGGGTGATCCGAGGTCGAACTCAAAGACTTGTAACTAAATGTTGAAAATTAATGTGTTTGCGGTGATGAATAAAAGAACAATGAAGTTATAGGACTATGCGCTATTCCTACTCCTAACTAAATAGATTGAGCAATGGAAGTATGACTATGAGAATTGGTAGAGATGCGGCAACTGTTAATGCGTAATAAGATGCATGGAACAATAGATAAAATGGTGGAGGGGATAAATTCACCGCATCACTAAGCTTGATCACAAGGGTAATCACAACCATCACAAGTTATGCGATCATGCTATACACAAATATACCCATGCGATGCATATGCGAAATAGTCAAGAGAACTTATTTCTAAGTTTCTATTCTTGCTTATGCACACATAAGACAAGATGACCGCATACCACCATTTCCTATTTCTAGGGTGCATGCGATGTGTACATAGAAAATAGAACTTATTACTAAGTTTCTACTCTTGCTTATGCGATCTAATCTGACTCTCCCAAGCCTAGATTCTGTCTTTAGACTACTCTCCCAAGTATGTCCAAATGATGAATGATGCACTCATAAGACAAGATAATCACATAAAGTATGGTTGTATTGAACATAAGATTATTCCTATCTCTAAGAACACTGCTTACTTTGCTTAGTGAGTTCCACTACTTACCCTCAGGGGCAGTTAGTCACCGTTGATCAGCTCATAGACAAACATTGCGACTGCTCATAGACAAGCGTTACTACATCTTCACACTAAGCAAAGAGAATTTACTCACTACACTCGCGCAATGCACACCTCTCGGTGGTTTGCTAAATGCTTCATATGTCTATGCCGCATGATTGAGTATGTGATACTCTTGCAATCTTACTTAGTTCATTGCAATGAAAGTAGGGGATGATAAAGAAGAAGTTAATGAAGATGGAGTCTAAGAAAATAAAGTGATACATTGATTACAAAATGTATTAATGTCTTAAGCCAAATGTAAACAATCTCTTGCTTCCATCAGATGTGTGTCAAGGCTGCTGGTGGTGCCATGGATGGGCGGTGGAGTAGTCTCTCTCGAGATCTATCTCCGACAAAGCTCCGATCGTCACTCAGAATGGGTTGAAGGAATGAAGAACTCTCAAAGAGTGTCTTTTCACGCTCTCATCTGTGATCACAAGGATCTGCCTTAAGGCAAAAGCTCTGATACTTTGAATTTGAGCTCTAAGGCTCTATTTATAGAGCTCGATCACTGACAGCATTAATGGTCCCACTCTAAATCTCTGCCACTAACGGCGTGATGGTCCCGCTCTGAATCTCTGCCACTAACGACGCGGTAGGTGAAATGTCAACATCACCTTTTTTATACTCCCAAGATATGTGTTCATGCTCGTTTTTACTGAAGTACCATCGCATTCTACCAACCTTGCGATCACCCTTCTATCATGGTTATTACTTTGTAGCCGCAACATCCATGTGATGAACGCATGCGATCAATAGCCGTAACATCCATACGATGAAAGTATGTGATCACCCTTGCGATGGTCTTGGATTCACCGCATGCGATCAATTCCTGTGATAGCTACAAAAATAGACATTTTGACGTAGAATAACGCATAATATTGGGTTAGCAAAGATTTCCCATGTTGATCGTCGCAAGCTCATTTTTCACATAAATTCTTAGTATTATCAATGCATATTCTACTTCTTAGCCCTCATAATTCTAAATAAAAGGCTACAATAACTTATATTTCTACCAATTATCAATAGCATACCAGGGTTGAGTGACCATACTTCCCATAAACTTGACATGTTGGTCTGTTTGAGTTGTTGTTTCGTCATCTTCCTCAACCTCGGCCGCCACCTTGTCCATTGAATGGATTATGATTAGAGCTACTGCCTTTGGAGCCGTTGCCTTGTTGCCTATTCCCATTGAATGAGGGATTGAAATGGGGCTTCCCTACATTTGTGTTCCTGTGAAAAGCTACATTGACAGAAGGTTGCTGGGCAAAGGAGCTATACATTTCGATAGAGTTTTGGTGCTCCAATCGTTTTTCATAAGAAAGAAGTTTGGATTGCATATCTAACCAAGAAATACCTGGTTTACCTTGGATGCCCACAACTACTGGGTTGTATTCTTCATCAAGGCCAAGGAGAACTTGTGACATTAGTGCTTTTGTCGACACAAGGATGCTTGCTTGCGCAAGGTTGTCGGAGTGCAGCTTCATTAGCTTATGGTACTCACTCATTTTCTGACTGCCTTTCCTTGTCTGTTAGAACACCTACCTTAGGTAGTCTTCTTCAGCTCGAGATTGAACTTCGAATAGCTCTTGGATGGCCTGCCACAGTTCTTTGGCATTCTCGTACCCCATGAGTTGGACGGCTACATCTGGAGACATGGAGTTGCACAACCATCCTAGTAAGAGTTGATCGACGCCAGCCATGCTTCATATTGGGGATTCAGACATCGTTCAACTAATGAGCTGACTCTATCGTCACTAATCATTTGAGAGTTGAAAGTTGCTTCAGAGGTAGTCTGGACAAACATTGGTGGGCAGGGTATTTATCTTGAGAGATGTCCTTCGAGCTTGTAGCTTCGGAGGATGGGCAGCGCGAGCGTCTTCCACAACATGAAGTTACCGTGTTCTAGCTTCATGGTGGTGAGCTGATTGAAAGGTGGTGTGCTGAACTTCACTGGTTCAGCAGTGGAGGAACTTTTGGTGAGTGTGGCATCGGCCATGGTAGCTCTGATACCAAGTTGAAGATCAAAAGGTTTTGTTTTGAGAGAGCCTTTTTGACTTCCTTCTTTTCTCCTTGTATTCAATCAATGCAATAGTAGCTACAACCCTATTTTCTTTTATATACTTGCCCTACAATATGGTTACATAATAATACAAAAAGAATAAAGAATATCACACTTGGCTTAGTTTGATTGGTGGAGAGAAAACAAAATCTCAACTGAAAGGTAGTGATTCATTTCTATTTTCTTCCACCTTTCCTTTGCCTTTTCCATTTTTATTTTCTTCTCTAACAACTTAAGTTAGATCTTACTTCATATTGGTCTGTCATGCTCTAGTTATAGTGGAGTTAGGTTAGGGATCTTCCTCATCCTTTTAAGATTAGAATCTTCTCTCCTTTATCTTTTTAGAAACATTACACACACTTGAGAGCTAGGCCGAGCCATAATAAAGGTTCAAGATAAAAGGTCTACTATAATGGACCTTATGTTGGGGTTGATGCCTTAAAGTCTCGTGTCCTATAGTTTGTACGAACGTTTGTGTTGTTAATATATGATATTTACTTCACATCTTGTATTTTGCTCAGTTGCTTATTTTATTTGCTTTACCACAAACCAATAAACATAAAATCCCTGGTTATCTGTAAGTGACTCAAGCATGTATGTGGTGACATACAAGTGGATCATGTCTTGAGTAATAACCAAAATGGTCTGTAGTTTATGGATATAAGAGGAAACCTTATCCTGGTAACACTATGGATGCGGCCCACATTGTGGAATGGTACAAGTGTTGTGACTTGTCACAGATGGTCTGATCCTGATCATTTGTGTTGAGGATATGCAAGTGGGGGTGTCCTATTCAAAGAGTTTGTATAAGACCTGACCACGAAGTGTTAACTTCTCGTTATATAACACCGTTCATGACAGAGACTTCACTTCATTAGAATGACCACAGGAACATGACCTTAATCCTAAGTGAGTTGGGAACTCCTGCCATTGAGGATGGTCCTTTGATTTGTATGGGTACGAGTGGCCAGGTTGCTGATTCAAACCTACCATTTTGGGGATTTGTCTGATTTGTTAGCTGTGAACTCAACTACACAAGATGGAATTCACTCCTTCCCCGAGGTAGGGGTAAGTAGATAGATAGCTCCCTTAAGGGCTGATTCAAGGGCTTGAACGATGTGGCGCCACACACCTTCTCTTAGCCCGAGAGGTGTTCACACATAGGGACTATGTTGTATTGTTCATTAGAGGAATCAGTGGTACTTAAGGAGTGACATGTAACTAAGAGGCAAAAATGGCCCATCTGTACTTACGAGCATCTGTGAAGGGTCATCGTACTCATGATTGGTTATATCTGATGGACACAAAAAACCTACACGATCGCATAGATTCTCTAAACGTCGTATAGTATGTCGATTTTGCTAAATAATTGTATACCATTTCCTAAACGATCGTTCAGTAAAACCTACACGATCGTATAGCTTCTCCTAAACGATAAGCATTTTTCTATTCGATAGTGCTTTTTCACTCCCACTTGCTTATCGCCTACACGATCTGGTTTTCCTCCTTCCTCTACCAAATTCACCAAAGACCACGCTTTGGGTTCTCACTCCGAGAATACCATGGGCTCTTTTCTGGTGGTGTCGTCCCCATTGAGGTCGTGAGTTTGCGTTGTGCATGCTGCTACGTTGACGATTGGGTGGAGGTTTGCGCTATGGTGAGTTTTGAAGTTTCGAAGACTGTCTTCAAATGGTATGGAACTCTCTCCCTCGTTATATCTTCTTCTTAGCATGCCGTTAATTAAGATTTGTTTTCATAAATGTGCATTGAATGTATATTGTTGTATTTTGATCACTGTGAGATCGGAGCAATCCGAATGTGCTCATGGAACTCTTCGGTAAGAGATCCTTCAATTGGTGTCAAAGCCAGGTTCTGATACTTCGATTCCATATGTTGCAACGAAATGACAATTACGTTCTCGGTGGGTTCATTTCTACACTGTTAATGGTTAAATTTTCTGTGGATGTGTGGGATTAATAAATGTTTTAGGGATGATTAGCCTTGGTTTGATTTAAATCCTTTTACATTTGCAGTTGTTTGTAAAGGCCCCTACGTTTTTGGGTATTAATAATCGTTATCGAGTCTGTATTCAAATTTTGTTTGATGTTTTGAGTCGTTCGAAGAAGAAGATCTGGGCAACTGCTGCAATTCTTCGAGGAAGGAGGCGATCTGGTATGTGATCGAAGTGGTATGTGATCGCTGTTGATCACATCGTACAGACGATGGAGTACACGATTGCTGTTGAACGCATCGGTTAAACGATGGGGTATGCGATCAAGAGTTGATCGTATCGTTTTGACGATCGGGTACGTGATCACTGAGTATCACATCGTGTAGACGATGAGATGCTCGCACATCGTTTAACGCGCGTGCTTGACGATCGTTTAGGTTAGCAAATTTTATTGCTTAGTAACTGACAAAACAATCACTTAGTAACGCATGGTAAATCGTTTAACTGTCGTCGCGCTAAACGATCGCATAGACAATCAGGCTTAACAGCCTCATTGTCATTTTGCGATCGTTTAATAATGCTTCTATCGTCTAGTATGCGCTCAACGATCATCTACTTGTGACGTTTGCTACACGATGAAAAACTTTCTGGTGGTTCAAGACCCGGTTCGACTGTGAACCAGTTTGCTCGATGAAAATCGTAATAGATAGGGTTATTTCATTGCCCTGGGTCTGTTTTCAAATTTTCGCCTGCCAGAATGTTCGCAGACAAAAATTGGGCCCTGGGGTACCCCTGCTAGGCCCGATCTCTGTTTGGAGCATCAAACGAGCTCCGTTCCCAAAACCGTCTGACACACTACTTTTTCTCATTGTTTGGAACCATTGGGTCCGTTTTCAAATTTTTGCTCGTAGGAAAGTTTGGGGACAAAAATTGGTCCTCGGGGTAGCCTCGCCAGGCCCAATAGTCGTTCGGGGCACCAAACGAGCTTCGTTCCCAAAGTCTGGCGCACGACTTTTTCTCATCGTTCTGAACCCCTGAGTCCATTTTTAAATTTTCGCTCGCTCGGAAAGTTCGTACACAAAAATTGGGCCCTAGGAACCCCTACTGGGCTTGATAGAAATTTGGGGCACCGAATGAGCTTCGTTCCCAAAACTGTCTGGAAAATGGTTTTTTCTCATCGTTATGAATCCTTGGGTCCGTTTTCAGATTTTTGCCTGCTAGATTCGCGCAGGGCTCGATAGCCGTTTGTGGCACCAAACGAGCTCTGTTCTCAAAAGCGTCTTACTTAGAATTATGAAAGTTGTTAAGCAGAATATGCGACAATTGTGTTAAAAGTTCATGAGAAAGTGAGCTTGCGTCGATCAACATGTTGAATCTCAGCCGCCTCGTTATTTTGCGTTATTATGCGTTCAATGTTCTATTTTTGTAACAAAAACAGGAAATGGATGCAAACGCGGAAACCAAACCATCACATAGATGACCGCATGCGAAGAAACACTCCATCGCAAGGCCAAACGCATCAGTCAACGCATAGATGTTGCGGTAATCAACCATATGCGACCATCGCATGGGAGTTGCGCTCGCTTAGCGATTGCGGTCATCAAGTAGAGTTGCGGTATTAAGCGAATGCGGTCATTAAATGATTGTGGCTATGCGACAACGGATACTAATGGGATCAACGTAAGGTTGGTGGAATGAACGCATCAACGCATCTACCTCGAGAAAATCCAAAGCTGATGCTGACATTTCACCTACCACGCCGTTAATGGCAGAGGTTCAGAAAGGACTAATGCGCCGAATGTCAGACTCAGAGCAATCCAATTAATGCTGTCGGCGACCCAAGCTCTATAAATAGAAGCCAATGAGCTGAAATTCAAGTTATCCAGAGATGATCCTTGTGAACCGGGGATTTTCCCCGTGATCCAGACAAACTGCGTGAGAAGATGTTTGAGAGTTCTTTACCTTCTTCATCCATTCCGTGTGATGACCGGAGCCTTCGACCGGAGCTAGATCTCGAGAGAGTCAGCTTCTCCGCCCATCCATGGCACCACCGGCAGCCTTGACGCACATCCGCTGGAGCAAGTCTTTGCTTCCAATTGGTCATTCTATTTCCTTTTCTTTTCTTATATTGTATTATATGACATTTTGTAATTAAGGAATTAATACAATTTGTTTCCAATGCATTTCTCTGTTCCTTCGACTCCATCTCCATCTTCTTTGCTTAGCATCTTTACTTTCATTGCAACACCTAGTGGGATTGCTTGGGTATCGCATACTTAGTCATGTGGATTAGGGATATGAAGCATGTAGCAACCCACCGAGAGGTGTGCGTTGTTGGAGTCTGTGAGTAATCTTATTTGCTTAGTGTGAAGCTCTGCAATGCCTGTCTATAGGCTAACGCATTGGTTGTCTATGAGTAAAGTCAGCAACAATCAATTGCCCGGGAGGGTAAGTGGTTGGACGCATTAAGTAATATATGCATTGTTCATTAGAGATGGGAATAATCTTGCGTCAACCAAGTTCATGTGTTTGTCTTGTTTTATGTTGTGCCCAACACCCCTTTAGAGCTACTCAAGAGAGAGTCTAAAGAAAGAACCCAATGACTCGAGAGAGCTAGGTTAGAATCTAGACTCGAGAGAGCGAGATTAGATCGGCATAAGCAAGAGATAGAGACTTAGAGATAAGCTCTGTTTGTCAACACTGCATCACATGCACCCTAGGAATAGGTATGATATTATGTGGTTGCCTTATTTATTTGTGTGTCACTTTGTCATCGCATAAATGAGAATAGAGGCTTATGTGTAGGTTTTATAGACTTATCGCATATATTACATGCGTTCTAGCATTAGAAGCTGTAGCATTCGCACCGAGAGGTGGTTTACTATTGTATATGTGTTGCATGATCACATGGCTTGCGTTGACTAAGGTTGCCCTTGCGGTCACTCTTAAGGGTTGCAATGAAATCATCTCCGCATTTTATCTATTTTCCCATACATTTATTTCATGTCAAGGTTTGTCATATCTCTACCTTTCATGCATATTCTCATTGCATTACCTGTTAGATAGGAGTAGGAGTAGGATTAACTTAGCAACCTCCCTTCCATTCTTTTATTTAAACCGCCGCATGCATATCACTGCATACATATAGCTACAAGTCCCCGTGTTCGACCTCGGATTACCCGAGAAACTTGCGTTCGGGTTATACTTGGCGTGAGCGCAAGAAAACTTGTGGCAGGACACATGGTCATCGCATACATTCGTTAATGCATTATCATTCCAACGCATGACCATCGATGCATGACTATCAACGCATATCTTAAGAACATGCATCGCATTCCGCATCCATAAGATTTTAGTTGTCGAGTAAAGTTGACTTCTAATTTCCCGTCATCATACCCCCGCCAGGCTCGATAGTCGTTTGGGGCACCAAACAAGCCCCGTTCCCAAAACCGTCTACGCACGACTTTTGCTCATCGGAAAGTTCGCGCACAAAAATTGGGCCCCGGGCACCCGGTAGCCGTTTGGGGAACACAATGAGCTTTGTTCCCAAAATCTTATGGCGCACAACTTTTTCTCATTATTTTGAACCCTTGGGTCTGTTTTCAAATTTTTGCCCGCCAGAAAGTCTGCGCAAAAATTGGGCCCTAGGCAGCCCCACGAGCCCAATAGCCTTTTGGGGCGCCAAATGAGCTTTGTTGCCAAAATCATCTGGCGCACGACTTTTCCCATCGTTCTGAACCCCAGGGTCTGTTTTCCAATTTTTCGCCCGCAGGAAAATTTGCACACAAAAATTGGGCACCAAGGCACCTCCGTTGAGCCCGATAGCCATTTGGGGAACCAAACGAGCTCCATTCCGAAAACCATATGGAGCACGACTTTTTCTCATCGTTGTGATCCCTTGGGTCTGTTTTCAAATTTTTCTCTACGGAAAGTTCGTGCACAAAAATTGTGCCCCGGGGCACCCCTGTCGGGCTTGATAGTCGTTTCGGCAACAAACGAGCTCCGTTCCCAAAGCTGTCTAGCGTACGACTTTTTCTCATCGTTCTGAATGCTCAGGTCCGTTTTTAAATTTTTGCCTGACAGAAAGTTTATGGACAAAAAATAGGCCCCGGGGCACCCCTGTTGGGCCCGATAGCTGTTTGGGGCACCAAATGAGCTCCATTCCCAAAACCATCTGGCGCATGGCTTTTCCTCATCGTTTTGAAACCCTAGATCCATTTTCAAATTTTCGTCCATCGAAAAGTTTTTGTACAAAAATCGGGCCCCGAGGCACCCCGTCGAGCCCGATAGCCGTTTGGGACACCAAACGAGCTCCGCTCCTAAAACCGTCTGGTGCACGAATTTATATTATCGTTCTGAAGCCCTGGGTCTGTTTTCAAATTTTCGCCTGTCGGAAAGTTTTTGTACAAAAATCGGGCTCTGGAGCACCCCGCCGAGCCCGAAAACCATTTGGGGCACCAAACGAGCTTCGCTCCCAAAACTGTATGGTACACGACTTTTTCTTATCGTTTTGAACCCCTGGGTCCGTTTTCAAATTATCGCCTATAAAGAGCGCACCAAGCGCTGGCATGATCAATGCATATGCGGCAAGAACCTCCAAGTCGGGCAAAAAGTCTTGCTTTTCAATTCACATCTACGACTCTTCCCAGGAAAGCTGAAGTCACGTTGGTCCAGACCATTCATAATTCGACAAGTACTTCTACATGGTGCGGTGGAATTATCAAACGACGATGGAACCAACATATTCAAAGTCAATGGGCAGCGAGTAAAGGCATACCATGGAGAAGACTTACTTTGCCAAGTCAACTTCAGAGAACTAAGAGACTTTGAATAAAGAAAAAAGTAGGTGGTCCCTGCGTTATCAAATGATTGCAATCTCTCAGGGACGCAAGTTTTGGGAAACCTCTAGTCTTCAATTATTTTCACCACTACTCAGAATTATTTATCCTTATTTTACTATCACTATTGTTATTATACAAAAAAAAAAAAAAAAAAAACATTTGCGATAACGATTTTTATTTTGTTTAAAATAATTTGACCCTCTTTTTTTTTTGTACAACGGTCGAGGCACTGGATTGCGGAGATGATACGCGAAGAAGCACTTATCCTATTCCATCACTACACTCCAAAGAAGAGAGATCGCCGCAAAGATGGATGCGTCAATACAATGCAGGCGAAAGCGTAAAATTTGAGGGTGTACTCTTCCTTATCTTTATTTCCAATTTTTCACTATCACATTGCATTTTAGTGTTCAAAGTTTTATCACCGCATCCTCTTTAATCACCACAATCATTTGTCATAGATAAATTTCGTGAGTCACTGCATTCCGTTTCTTTGCCAAGTATGATTTCAATGATGAAAATATGCTTCTATTTCTTTCGTATATATTAGAGTCAACTTCATCTTCAGATAGTCACCTCATGAAATATTTCTTGAAGTTAGGGGTTTGCCAGCTTTTTTTCAAACTTTCTTTACAACGAATTCTATGACCATCACATGACTTATTTTAATCTTTTGGCAATAAGGACATTGCCGCATTTTAAATTTGGGGGTGAAGTATTTATTTTCGACCTTGCTATTTCTACAAAAAAAAAAAAAAATTGAGAATAACAACTCCACTGTCAATGCAATGGGAAACCCATGTTGATAAGAGTTAAGTTGTGAAAGACACTTACCCGTAGTTGGATGTCTGCATGACACCCGTGGGGGCAAGCCAAAACGAAAATAAGTCACCAGGATCAATGCATAAATCAATGATCGCAACTCCAATGCCAAATTAGTATGAGTTTAGTTTGAGAAAGAGTGCATTGCTTGTAGTTGGATGTCCGCATGATACCCGTGGGCGCAAGCTAAAATGAAGGCAAGGCACTTGGATTAGTGCAAGGTCAGAAAAAAAAAATAGTAATAAAGAAAATTTTTGTGCAAGGATAAATCATTTGACACCCCGGTGAAAAATTTTCTTTTTGAAATAAATCATGCGATGTTCCAAAATTTAGTAAAGTCCTTTTGAAAGATAAACTTGCAGTCCCTAGGTCTTAGAAATATTTTAAGAAGAGACTTGAATAAGACTTGAGGAAATTCTGGTATATAGGACTTGAATGAATTATCCTCGAGAAATCTAGGAAAAGAACTTTGTGATGGACTTGCTAAAGCAATCTATAGCTTATGCTTGAGGACAAACATTGTTTAAATTTGGGGGTGTGATAACGGGCAGAAATGCATGTTATCATAGTGCTAAGTTCTTAAACAATGTTGGATTGTGTTGATGAAATATGTTAAATTGCGTGAATTAGGCATAAATTCTATAATATTGCGGTCGCATGCGTTCAGCGCATTAAAACTATTGATTTTTGTATTTTTTGTGCAGAATATGCGTTAACAGAATGCAAGATTGCGATCATAGGAAAATATCGGTCGAGCACATCTTCACCACAAGACTTTGCGTTGATTGTGCTCGCAATCATTCGCCCAAGAAGAGTCACTACAACTTGGTCAACGCAACATGGTGGGCGCATCCAGGTGAAAGGAGAATTAAGAGCGATGAGACAGAAAACTGACAGAAGTTGGATCCAAATTAAGTTGACAAGCTGATAATGGTCAAAAAGTACATTCAGCTTTATCGATGACAATTATCCGGTGCATCAGTCAGGAATTAAAGCTGTCCCATCTGTACAACCAGGAGAGAGAAGCCGTTTTTCACCATTGATACCCTATATATACCAAGTGTATTCTTTAGAAAAAGGGTTGATTGGTTGACAAGTTCACGATATTAGCAGCTCACCGTCTTCTGTTCATAGTTTTTCTTTCATTTTTAAGGTGAAGCACGAGAAGAGTGGTGGCGCCGGAGATCGCCTAGGGAAACTCAAGAGAGAACCTTGGGGCATAAGGGTAGAGAGCAGGCCGACTCTCGCGAGAGCAAGAATATCTTTAGAGCACGAGTAAAAATTGTGTAAATGCCTGGCAGCAAGAAATTGCTACCAGGCTCTTTATTATACTTGCATTGTTATTTGTACTTCGTCTTCGTATTTATTCATTGGAAGTCCTATTTATACATCTGCTCACTCTCTTAATACGCATGAGTAGCTAAACTAGTTGAATGGGTTGAGAAGAACTAAGCTAACATGACCTAGGAAGTTCATTGCTTGCGATTGTCGTGTTTTATGCTGTATAAATTACCCTTTGGAGTTACTCGAGAGAGAGTCTAAAGAAAGAACCTAATGTCTCGATAGAGCTAGGTTAGAATCTGGGCTCGAAAGAGCAAGATTAGGCTTGAATAAACAAGAGATAGGGACTTAGAGATAAGCTCTATTTGTCAACTTGCATCGCATACATCCCAGGAATGGTGTTGGTAGGAAAATTGTTTATTATTATTAAGGACAGATGGGGTTGTACATGCAATCATGTGTTAGATATGGCTTATGCGTTTGCACCCATGCGTCTGAGGTCATGCGTCAGAATGAAGATGCGTTAATCTAGTATGCAATGACCACGCGTTCCTATCACAAGTTTTCTTACACCTCACACTAAGTATAACACGAACGCAAGTTTCTCGGGTAATCCGAGGTCGAACACAGGGACTTATCACTCAATAATGCTTGTGAAGCAATGCGTTTGAGGCGATGAATAAAATAAAATGAAGAAAGTTTAATGGATTTACACACTACTCTTACTTCTAACTATACAGATTGAGCAATAGAAGATTTGCGATGAGAATAGGTAGATACACAACAACCATTAACGTATAGTAATGTTTATTATCTTAAATCGCCAGAGTAATCCTGGCTCATTGCACTAACGCATCGCACACCTCTCGATGGTCAGCCACATGACTATATCTCTATAGTGCATGGTTGCGTCGAGCATAAGATTGTGCCTATCTCTAGGAACAATGCGAACTTTGCTTTAGTACGTTCCATCTCTTACCTTCTCAGGTAGTTAGATGCGGCTATTTAACTTAGAGACAAGCAATGCAACATCCCATAGACAAGCGTTGCTATAGCCTTTCACCAAGAAAAGAGGATTAACTCACTATATTCGCACGACGCACACCTCTCAGTGGGTTGCTACATGCGTCCTATCTCTAGGCTACACGATTAAGCATGCGATCGCCTTTGATAAATAAACACTAAAGATAAACAATGAGAAAGATAAAGATGATGAAGAAGATGATAATGAAGGAATCAAGAATTGCATTGATAACAAAATATCTTAATATCTTAAGCTAAAATGTAATACAATACAGAGATTAGAAGGGAAATGAAGGACCCTACGTCAAGGCTGCCGGTGGTGCCATGGATGAATGGTGGAGATGTCTCTCTCGGGCCCGATATCCGTTTGGGGCATCAAACAAGCTCCGTTCCAAAAACCGTCTGGCACACGGCTTTTTCACATTGTTCTGAACTTTTGGGTCCATTTTCAAATTTTCGCTCGCCGAAAAGTTCGCATACAAAAATTGGGACGCGGGGCACCCCACTAAGACCAATAGCCATTTGGGGCAACAAAGAAGCTCCATTCCCAAAACCGTTTAGCGCACGACTTTTTCTCAGCGTTCTGAACCCCTGAGTCTGTTTTCAAATTTTCGCCCACGAAAAGTTTGCGCACATAAATTGGGCCCAGGGGCACCCCGCCGGGCCCAATAGCCATTTGGGACACCAAACGAGCTCCGTTCCAACCACCATTTGGAGCACGACTTTTTCTCATCGTTCTGAACCCCTGGGTTTGTTTTAAAATTTTTTTCCTCCAGGAAAGTTCGTGCAAAAAAATTTAGGCCTTGGGACACCCCCGTAAGACCCATAGCCATTTGGGGTACCAAACGAGCTCCATTCTCAAAACCGTTTAGCGCACAATTTTTTCTCATTGTTCTAAACCCCTGTGTCTGTTTTCAAATCTTCATCCGCCGGAAAGTTCGCACACAAAAATTGGGCCCTAGGGCACCCCCGCCGGGCCCGATAGCCGTTTGCGACACCAAACGAGCTATGTTCCAAAAACTGTCTAGCGCACGACTTTTTCTCATCGTTCTGAACCGTGGTTCCATTTTCAAATTCTCGCCAGTCGGAAAGTTCGTTCACAAAAATCGGGCCATGGGGAACTGCCGGCAAGCCCAATAGCCGTTTGGGGCACCGAACAAGCTCAGTTCCCAAAACCATCTGGCGCACGGCTTTTTCTCATCGTTTAGAACCCCTGGGTTTGTTTTCAAATTTTCGCCCAGCAGAAAGTTCACACACAAAAATCGAGCCCCAGGGCACCCCACTGAGGCTAATATCCATTTGGGACACCAAACGAGCTCTGTTCCTAAAATCGTCTGGCGTACGGCTTTTTCTCATCGTTCTGAACCCCTTGTTCCGTTTTAAAATTTTCACCCGTCGAAAAGTTTGCACACAAAAATTGGGCCCCGGGGCACCCCCATCGGGCCCGATAGACGTTTGGGGCACCAAAATAGCTCCGTTCCAAAAACCGTCCGACACACGACTTTTCTCATCATTCTGAACCCTTGTATCCGTTTTCAAATTTTTGCCAGCCAAAAATTCGCGCACAAAAATTGGGCCCCTGGCACCCCGCCGGGTCGGATAGCTGTTTGGGGCACCAAACGAGCTCCGTTCCAAAAACCGTCTGGCACACGACTTTTTCTCATCGTTTTGAACCCCTGGGTCTGTTTTCAAATTTTCGTCATGCCGAAAAGTTCGCCTACAAAAATTGGACCTCGGGGCACCCCGCCGGGCCCGATAGCCGTTTGGGAAAAAAAACGACCTCTGTTCCCAAAACCGTCTGGCGCATGGCTTTTTCTCATTGTACTGAACCCCAAGGTGTATTTTCAAATTTTTGCCTGCCGGAAAATCCGTGTGCAAAAATTGGGCCCCAAGGCACCGTCGCCAAGCCTGATAGCCATTTGGGGCCCCAAAAGAGCATCGTTCCCAAAACTGTCCGGTGCATGACTTTTTCTCATCTTTCTGAACCCCTAGGTTCGTTTTACAATTTTCGCCCGCCGGAAAGTGTGCGCACAAAAATTGGGCCCTGGGGCACCTTTGTCGAGCCCAATAGTCGTTTTGGGCACCAGACGAGCTCCATTCCCAAAACCGTCTAGCGCATGGCTTTTTCTCATCGTTTTGAAACCCTATGTCCGTTTTCAAATTTTTGTCCACTGGAAAGTTCGCGCAAAAAAATTGGGCTTCGAGGCACTCCCGCTAGAATCGATAGCCGTTTGGGGCAGCAAACGAGCTCTGTTCCTAAAACCGTCTAACACACAACTTTTTCTCATCATTCTGAACCGCTGATTCTGTTTTAAAATTTTCGCCCACAGGAAAGTTCATGCATAAAAATTGGGCCCTGGGCACCCCGCGGGGCTCGGTAGCCGTTTGGGGCACAGAATGAACTCTGTTTCAAAAACCTTCTAGTGCACAGCTTTTTCTCATTGTTCTGAACGCTTGGGTTTGTTTTCAAATTTTCAGCTACCGAAAAGTTAGCACACAAAAATATAGCCCTACGAACCCCCGCTGGGTCCGATAGCCTTTTAGGGCGCCAAACGAGCTCTGTTGCAAAAATCATTTGGCGCATGACTTTTTCCCATCGTTCTGAACCCCTGGGTTTGTTTTCCAATTTTTCGCCTGCAGGAAAGTTCGAGCACAAAAATTGGGCCCCGGGGTACCTCTGTTGCTCCCGATAGCCATTTGGGGCAGCAAACGAGCTCCATTCCAAAAGCCGTCTGGAGCTTAGCTATTTCTCATCGTTGTGATCCACTAGGTCTGTTTTCAAATTTTCGCCTACGGACAGTTTGTGCACCAAACTAGCTCTATTCCTATGGGGCAACCCCGCCAGGCTCGATAGCCGTTTGGGGCACCAAACTAGCTCTATTCCCACAACCGTCTGACGCACGACTTTTTCTCATTTTTTTGAACCCTTGGGTCCGTTTTCAAATTTTCACTCGCTGGAAAGTTCGCACACAAAAGTTGGGCCCTAGGCACCCCCGCCGGGCTAGATAGTAGTTTGGAGCACCACACGAGCTTCGTTCCCAAAATCGTCTTGCGCACGATTTTTTCTCCTCGTTCTGAACCCCTGGGTCCGTCTTCAAATCTTCACCCACCGAAAAGTTCACGCACAAAAATTGGGTCACGGGGCACCCCTACAGGGCCCGATAGCTATTTGGGCACCAAACGAGCTCCGTTCCGCAAACCATCTGGTGCACGACTTTTTCTCATCATTCTGAACCCCTGGGTTCGTTTTCAAATTTTCGCCCGTCGGAAAGTTCGCACACAAAAATTAGGCCCCGGGGCACCCCTACTGGGCTCGATTGCATGTTGAAGCACCACACGAGCTCTGTTCCCAAAATCATCTAGCGCACGCCTTTTTCTCATCGTTCTGAACCCTTGGGTCCATTTTCAAATCTTCAACCATCAGAAAGTCCGTTCACAAAAATTGGGCTCCGGGGCACCCTGTTGGGCCCGATAGCCGTTTGGGGTACCAAGAGAGCTGTAAAACCCGAACCCTAATTATTTTAAGTATGAGTAAGTAATGTGATGTTTTCTAACGAGCTAAATGAAGCCATGTCTTAGGAAGGATAGAAGATGGAAGCAAGAAGAAATAAGCTCTTGGGTAGCTAAGTGTAAAAGTAAGACAAAACTCGGCTAGGCTAAGGAAGGTCATGCTTGATGATGGAATGCATAATAAGCATGTGGATGAGACCATACCATCTAATGAGGTTTAGTGCTGAAGTAATATTGTGAGTGCAGTTAGCAAAAGAAAAATTGCTAAATCCTAGCCCTTCATCACCAATAGTGGGCAAGGTGGCACAAGGAGGGTTCATGCAGGATTTTGGGCGGTGATATAAGAAAGAAGGTCAAATTCATTGGGTCGGTTTGGACAAACTACTTAGGCTATTTGTGTAATTCTAGTGGCGTTCGAAAGCTCTTGTGTCTATTTTCTGTGACTGTGCTGCTGGAGGAAAAACTCGCTGGATAAGGCTAGAGGGGAAAAATAAAGACGAAGGGTTCTTTTCTCGGGTGAATCTAGGCCATCAATGAAGAATTGATGCTCCAGGACGAATTACGAAGCGTTTTGAGCCAAAAATTTGAGGTAAAATTGTTATCTCAGTTATAAACAACTTTGTAGAATGAAAATTTTTAAGATGAGGCCTTGAAATAGAGTTATATATTTTTGAAATTTGAACTGGAAACTGTTGAACAAGAAGGCAGTTGCTTTAATTGGGGCTGATCAACGCATTCTATGATTGAAAGCATGATCGACGCATGATGTTTACTAATGTATAAGTTTTTCAAGTATGTTTTCCATGTCATGCTAGTGGATTTTACAAGCTAGTTCAACATGATTTAAGCCAACTTATTTTACAAAATATGAAGCATGTGTTAGGGTTAAAGCTAAGGTTGAATGAAGCTTGATGTATTATGTTTTAAATACCTAAGGTTGTCAAAATACATGCGTTGGTATACTTAAACATAATGAAAAGGAATACTGAAAGTAGGGAAGGTATCCTAAAGAGTTTTCTATGCTATATTTGAGAACTATTCTTTTAATGCTCTTCGAGAACTTGATAGCTTAAGTGAGCTGGATACTGAAGGTAAGGAAGGTATCTGAATAAATGTACCTAAGGTGTTGATGGTACATAGAAAACTCCACGTGCACATAGGTAGTTCTGAATGAGAGGTTGAAATATGGGTCTCCTAGGCCATATACCAGGAAAGGGAGGCCGAAGTATGGCCCTCTTGGCCAATAACAGACGTTGGGAGCTAGAGTGATGTATGCTCATTCTCAACTAGGGAATAATGATGTTTAATGGTGTTTAAGAGTAGTTATCAATGTTTATGTTAAAGAAAGTTGCTTGAGATGCCCATCGGTATATTTAAAGAGTTCGACGTAGGGATCTCTCCTAGCCATAGTTCAGTATGAACTGATCAAAGTAGGGGTCTCATCTGGCCATGGTTTGGCGTTGGGATTTAGAGCGATGAATGTTCATTCTCAACTAAGATTCAGGTTTCAGATACAATGTTTTTAAAGGTTTTATGTACACGTTTGCTTGGCATATTTTAGTTATAGTATTATATTTTCAAGCTTTCAGTTTAAGCACAAGATTTTTGTTTTTATTAAGTCACTCACTGGACTTCTAGCTCATGTTTTCAAATGTTTTCCTTTCAGGTAGCGGTCAGTTCCCAAAAGACTTTTCTGCTGCTGCTCTGTCACTCAAAGAAACAGGTTGAAGGAAGCGTAATAGAAGACATGTATTAGTTAGTACACATGTGTCTGTCAAGTTACTAGTATTCTTGATGGGGCTAACTAAGTTGTAATATTCATGTATGAACAATGATGCAAAACCCTGTAACGTAAATGTGTTAAGTTCTGAGTTAATATGTTCGTATATTGATGATATGTACGTATTCAGGGTTTGAGCAAAATTTAATAGGTTAGATAGGCAGTAAGTGCCAGCAAAAGGGTTGGTAACTACTGCAGTCACCATTCCATCTAGGTTATGAGGGTAATCTAGAGCGGGGTGTGACAAGAGCTCTGTTCCGAAAACCGTCTGGCGCACGACTTTTTCTCATCGTTCTTCACCCTCGAGTTCATTTTCAAATTTTCACCAACCAGAATGTTAGCGCACAAAAATTGGGCCTTTAGACACCCCTGCCGGGCCCGATAGCCGTTTGGGGCACCAAACGAGCTCCATTCCCAAAACCATCTGGTGCACTACTTTTTCTCATCGTGCATAACCCCTGGGTTCATTTTCAAATTTTTGCCCGCCGAAAAGTACCTGCACAAAAATTGGGCCCTGGGTCACCCCACTGGGCCTTATAGCCGTTTGGGGCATCAAACGAGCGTCGTTCCCAAAACCATCTGGCGCATGGATTTTTCTCATCATTTTAAACCCCTTGGTCTGTTTTCAAATTTGTTTCCCGTCGGAAAGTTTCTGCACAAAAATTGGGCCCCGGGGCATTCCCATCAGGCCCGATAGTCGTTTGGGGTACCAAACGAGCTCCGTTTCAAAAACTGTCTGACACAAGGCTTTTTCTCTTCGTTCTGAACCCTTGGGTCCGTTTTCAAATTTTCACTAGCCGGAAAGTTCACGTACAAAAGTTGGGTCCCGAAGCACCCCCACTGGCCCTGATAGCCGTTTGGGCACCAAACGAACTTCATTCCCAAAACTGTCTGGCGCATGACTTTTTCTCATCGTTCTGAACACCTTGGTCTGTTTTAAAATTTTCGCCCGCCGGAAACTTTGCGCACAAAAATTGGGCCCAAGGGCAACCCCACCAAACCGATAGCCGTTTGGGGCACCAAACGAGCTCCTTTTCCAAAATCATCTGGCGGACGAATTTTTCTCATTGTTTTGAACCCCTAGGTCCGTTTTCAAAGTTTTGCCCGCCCCAAAGTTCGCACACAAAAATTGGGCCCCGGGGCATGCCGCCGGGCCCGATAGCCGTTTGGGGCACCATACGAGCTCCATTCACAAAACTGTCTAGCGCACGACTTTTTCTCATCGTTCTGAACCCCTGAGTTCGTTTTCAATTTTTCGCTCGCCGGAAAGTTTGTGCACAAAAATTGGGCCCCGGGGGACCCGATAGCCGTTTGGGGCAACAAACGAGCTCCGTTCACAAACTATCTGGTGCACAACTTTTTCTCATCCTATAAACTCCTGGGTCTGTTTTCAAATTTTCTCCCGCCGGAAAGTTCGCGCACAAAAATTGGGCCCCGGGGCACCCTCATTGGCCCGATAGCCATTTTTGGCACCAAACGAACTCCGTTCCCAAAACTAACTGGTGCACATCTTTTTCTCATCCTCTAAACCCCTGGGTCTGTTTTTAAATTTTCTCCCGCTGGAAAGTTTGCGCACAAAAATTGGACTCAGGGGCACCCCTACTTGGCTCGATAGCCGTTTTTGGGACCAAACGACCTTCGTTCCCAAAAGTAACTGGTGTACAGCTTTTTCTCATCGTTTAGAACCCCTGGGTTTGTTTTCAAATTTTTGCCCGCCGGAAATTTCGCGCACAAAAATTGGGCCACAAGGCTCGAGCCCGACAGCCGTTAAGAGCGCCAAAGGAGCTCTGTTCCCAAAACCGTTTGGCGCACGACTTTTTTCCTATCGTTCTGAACCCTTGAGTCTATTTTCCAATTTTCACCTGCCGGAAAATTCACAAACAAAAATTGGGCATCGGGGCACCTCCATGGGTCCCGATAGCCGATTGGAGCACCAAATGACCTCCACTCCCAAAACCATCTAGCGCACGACTTTTTCTCATCGTTCTGTTCCCCTGGGTTCGTTTTCAAATTTTCGCCTGTCGGAAAGTTCGCATACAAAAATTGGGCCCCGGGGCACCCCCGCCGGGATCGATAGCCGTTTAGGGCACAAAACGAGCTCCGTTCCCAAAACCGTCTTGCGCATGGCTTTTTCTCATCATTCTAAACCCCTGGGTCCGTTTTTAAATTTTCGCTCGTCGAAAAGTTCGCACACAAAAATTTGGCCCCGTGGCATCCCCGCCGAGCATGATAGCCATTTGGGGCACCAAACTAGCTCCGTTTCATAAACCGTCTGGCGTACTTTTTCTTTTCATTCTGAACCTTGGGTTCGTTTTCAAATTTTCGACCGGCCGAGTAGTTCGTGCGCAAAAATTGGGTCTTGGGACACCCCTGACGGCCCCGATAATCGTTTAAGGCACCGAACGAGCTCCGTTTGGCAAAACAATCTGGCGCATGGCTTTTTCTCATCATTCTGAACCCCTGGGTTTGTTTTCAAATTTTCGCTTGTCGGAAAGTTCATGCACAAATATTGGGCCCCGGTGAACCCCGCAGGGCCCGATAACCGTTTGGGGCACCAAACGAGCTCCATTCCCAAAAGCATCTGGCGCACGGCTTTTTCTCATCATTCTGTACCCCTAGGACCGTTTTCAAATTTCACTCACTAGAAAGTTCATGCACAAAAATTTGGCCCGGGGGTACCTCCGCCCGGCCCGATAGCCGTTTGAGAGGCACCAAACGAGCTTCATTATCAAAACCGTCTGGCGCACGACTTTTTCTCATCGTTTTGAACCCTTGGGTCTGAGAGCATTTTGGGGCACGAAACGAGCCTTGTTCCCAAAATCGTCTGGTGCACAACCTTTTCACATCATTCTGAACCTCTGGGTCCATTTTCAAATTTTCGTACGTCGGAAAGTTCGCGCACAAAAATTGGGCCTTGAGGCACCCCTGCCGGGCCTGATAGCTATTTGGGGCTCCAAACAAGCTCCGTTCCCAAAACCATCTGGTGTAGAGCTTTTTCTCATCGTTCTGAAAAATTGGGCCTTGAGGCACCCCTAGGGCCTGATAGCTGTTTTGGCCATTAAACGAACTTCGTTCCCAAAATAGTCTGGTACACGGCTTTTTCTCATCGTTCTGAACCCCTAGGTCAATTTTCAAATTTTCACCCGCTGAAAGTTCGCGCATAAAAATTGGGCACCGGGGCACTCTGTCAGGCCCTATAGCCGTTTGAAGCACCAAACGAGCTCCGTTTCTAAAACCATCTGGCATCCGGCTTTTTCTCATCGTTCTAAACCCTTGGGTTTGTTTTCAAATTTTCGCCAACCAAAAAGTCCGCGCACAAAAATTGGGACCTTGGGTACACCCGCTGGGCCTGATAGCCGTTTAGGGCACCAAACGAGCTCTGTTTTCGTAAGTCGCATGATTTTTTCTCATCTTCTGAACTTCTGGGTCTGCTTTCAAATTTCGCTTACCAGAAAGTTCGCGCACAAAAGTTCGGCTCGAGGGCAACCCCGCCCGGCCCGATACCGTTTGGGGCACCAAACGAGCTTTGTTATCAAAACTGTCTGGCGCACGAATTTTTCTCATTGTTCTGAACCCCTGAGTCCGTTTTTAAATTTTCGCACACTGGAAAGTTCACACACAAAAATTGGGCTTCAGGGCACCCCACCGGGCCCGATAGCCGTTTGGGGCACCAAACGAGCTCCATTCCCAAAACCGTCTGGTGCAGAGCTTTTTTCATCGTTCTAAACCCTGTGTCTATTTTCAAATTTTCACCCGTCGAAAAGTTCACGCACAAATTTAGGCCCTGAGGCACCCCCTTGGCCCGATAGCCGATTGGACCACCAAACGAGCTCTGTTACCAAAACCGTCTGTCGCACGTCTTTTTCTCATCGTTCTAAACCTCTGGGTCTATTTTTAAATTTTCGCCCGCTGGAAAGTTCGCGCAAAAAAATTGGGCCCCGTGGCACCTCGCTAGGGTCGATAGCCATTTGGGGCACCAAACGAGCTTCGTTTCCAAAATAATCTGACGCACGACTTTTTCTCATTGTTCTGAACCTTTGGGTCCATTTTCAAATTTTCGCCCGTCGAAAAGTCCGCACACAAAAATTGGGTCTCAAGCACCCCCGCCGAGCCGAATAGCTGTTGTGGGCACCAAATGAGCTCCGTTCCCAAAATCGTCTGGCACACGGCTTTTTCTCATCGTTCTTAACCCCTGGGTCCATTTTCAAATTTTCGCTCGTTGGAAAGTTCGCACATGAGGGGGTTACTTTTATGATCCGTCGGAAAATAGGGTGTTTGTTTCCACGAACACTACTTTTCTTGAGGAGGATCATATTAGGGAGCACAGTTCACATAGTAAAGTCGTGTTGCATGAGCTTTCTAATGAAACTACTTAAACTTCAATAAGAGTTGTTGAAGGGCCTACGTCATCAACAAGAGTTGTTGATGATAGTTCATCTGGTAGGTCAGTTCCACCTCAAGAGTTGAGGGAACCTCAACGCAGTGGGTATTGGATTTAGGTTACAATTTCATATCCTAAGTCTAGGTGATTCATTTGAGTATAACTTTTATACTGGATTTTTAACCTACGATGTCTAGGTGATAAACAAATTTTATTATCTCACACCGCTCACGCATGCTCATAAAACCGGTTTAACCTAACTCAGACGCCAGTTCGATCTCCAGGTAGTAGGTGTTCCGTGAACCGTCAACTTAAATACCTTCAACCTTAGTCATTTTATCTGACTTTTTGCCAAGATCTTGCCGGGTGAGTTTTCTTGTAACTTCGGTTTTACAAGATATCGACCTATTCGAATCTAATTGAAATTGATCGAAATTTGGATTCAAATTAACCCTATGTGAGCATGCACCTTATCTTTGTTATAGATTTTAGATTTCTATCTCATTTATAACAATTATAAAAACAATCTATAACAAGCCTAATTTGAATATAACATTTATAATCAAACTAAAGAAGTTTCATGCTTCGTGCTTTGCATATTTTCTCTTTTAATTAATATAACTTTTATATCAATTAATCAATTTTGAAAATAACCATTCAAGCATGCATCTCCCTAAATTAATACAACATTTATATTAATTTCATGAAACTTTATACATGCATTTAATTAATATCATAACTCTTATAACATATTAATTAATGCATGATTCATGCTTTCCTATGGTGGGATTTTAAATCTAAATGACATACATTATTCACATAAAATACTATTTAATTAAAACATACATTCAATAATGCATAATTAATTAAGTTAACTAAAGTGAATTGGTTTTGGGATTTTTAATCAAGCAAAAAAAAACTAAAAATATTACAATAATAATTTCAAATAGGGCGTGGACCGCTCCCGAACAATTCAAACTGACCCGAACCGCCCTTGGATTGCTTGAACCGGACCATTTTGCCTTTAAGTGAAGAACACACTTGGGCTGGAACTAAAAAACAACATGGAATTTTCGGCCAACTTTGAACAGTCTCCGAATTTCTTCAAATTGACAGCCTACATGGACTCTATTGACTCTCAAAATTTACAGACTCCATATGAACACATTAATGCCCAAAAACATGTAGGCAATTACAATTAATTCCAATGAATTGAACGAGAATTAAATTCAATCCCAAAACCAATTTTCTTTAGTTTCTACACAGTTTCATCATATGAAAAGCTACCCATCAAGCTAAAATTAATGCATGTTAGGTGCCTTAACCTGCTCTGATACCAATTGAAGGTGTTTAAGTTGATGGTTCATGGAACACCTACTACCTGGAGATCGAGTCGGCATCTGAGTTAGGTTAAACTGGTTTTATGAGCATGTGTGAGCGGTGTGAGATAATAAAATTTGTTTATCACCTAGACATCGTAGGTTAAAAATCCAGTATAAAAGTTATACTTGGATGAATCACCTAGACTTAAGATATGTTTAGTTAGCCGAAATGTATCGCTAAGTTTTTTATACCTTAGCCGTCTAGAACACTTCAGCTGGAGAGAAGTAATGTACTTTTAGCTCTAGCGTCCCTGAGAGTTCACACCGTGAGATTCATGCTTGGCTTTGGGTCACCCTGGGAGCGGACTCCATTCGAGAGTGTTTGCATGAGTCAATACCAAGGTGAATAGGGGAAGTTGTTCATAGTAAGTGGGAGAAGGAAGTGTGCCAACACATCCTACGGTCTCTTCCATTAGGTCGCACCGTGAGATTCCTATAATGCGCCTGCATGTTTGCCCTGGAGCGACCTTACCAATCAGAGGGTTATATTATAGGATTCGAAACTCTGCGAACTCTAGAAATAGATAGGGTCTCTCAGATCTGTTTTCATTCTTGTCTTTCCAACTTCAGGAGCATAATGTTTCTGATCTTTGAGGTCTGAAAATGGAGGGTCACACTTACGAGAATCACTAAGTGTTAGTAAATTCTTGACCAAAGTAGTGATAACTGAGTTACTATAGGAATAAGAGTTATTCTAGTGATAGTATCTAGTCAAGATAGTCTTGGTTCAATGGAGGAACAGTCGATCACCCCTCGGTGGAGGTTATTCTAAACCATTGAAATATCGTTGCAAAATATAATAATGAAGGGTACATTATTAGTTGTTTTTGCTAAACTTGATTGAATTTAAAAGATTAATGTTTTTTAGGATATGTTTTTCTTTTCAGCATGACTAGCTCTTTAGATCAACTCTTAGCTTCCGAGAAACTAAACGGCGATAATTACTCAACATGGAAAAACAATATGAATTCAACACTAGTAATAGATGACCTGAGATTTGTCTTAACTGAGGAATGTCCTCAGGCCCCTGCCTCGAAAGAAGCACAAGGTAAATATGATTTACTAGTTACTGAAATATGTTTAGTGGAAGATGATACCTCAACCTGGATATTGGATTCAGAAGCCACTAATCATATTTGCTTCTCTTTTCAAGAAACTAGTTCCTGGAAAAAGCTTGAAGAAGGCGAGACCACCCTCAAGGTTGGAACATGAGAGTTTGTCTCGGCCAAAGCAGTGGAAGATTTAAAGTTGTTTTTCAACGATAAATATATCATACTTAAAGATGTTTTGTATGCACCTCTTATGAAGAGGAATTTAATATCTATCGCTTGTATTATGGAACAAATGTATAAAATATCTTTTGAAGTTAATGAAGCATTCATTTTCAGAAAAGGTATTCAAATTTGTTCTGCTATACTTGAATACAACTTATATAAGTTAAGACCAACTAAAGAAAAATTTGTCTTAAATACTGAGATGTTTAAAACAGTCGAGACACAGAATAAAAGACAAAAAGTTTCTTCTAATGCCTATCTATGGCACCTAAGACTTGGCCACATAAATCTCAAAAAGGTTGAGAGATTGGTTAAGAATGGACTCCTAAATCAGTTAGAAGACAATTCTTTACCTCTATGTGAGTCTTGTCTTGAGGGAAAAATGACTAAGAGATCTTTTACTGGAAAAGGTCTCAGAGCCATAATACCCTTAGAGCTCGTAAATTCGGATCTCTGTGGACCGATGAATGTCAAAGCTCGAGGTAGGTATGAATATTTCATTGGTTTTATTGATGATTATTCAAGGTATGGTTATATTTACCTAATACATCACAAGTCTGATTCTTTTGAAAAGTTCAAAGAATATAAGGATGAGGTTGAGAACTAGTTAGGTAAAACAATTAAGACACTACGATCAGATCGAGGTGGGGAGTACATGGACTTAAGATTCCAAGACTATATGATAGAATACGAAATCAAGTCACAACTCTCTGCACCTAATATGCCTCAGCAGAATGGTGTATCTGAAAGAAGAAACGGAACCTTGTTGGACATGGTTCGCTCAATGATGAGCTTTGCTGAGTTACCTGATTCCTTTTGGGGACATGCATTAGAGACTGTTGTCTATATTTTGAATAACGTTCCTTCTAAAAGTGTTTTAGAAACACCTTATGAGCTATGGAAAGGGCGTAAAGGCAGTTTACATCACTTTAGGATTTGGGGATGTCCAACACATGTGTTGGTGCAAAATCCTAAAACATTGGAACGTCGTTCAAAACTATGCCTATTTGTAGGTTATCCAAAAGAAACAAAAGATGGTCTATTTTACGATCCTCAAGAGAATAAGGTATTTGTATCGACAAATGCCACATTCTTAGAGGAAGACAACATAAGAAGTCATCAACCTTGCAATAGACTAGTATTGAATGAAATTTCCAAAAATGTTATAGATAGAGCTAGTTCATCTACTAAAGTAGTAGATAAAACTAGTACATCTGGTCAGTCACATCCTTCTCAAGAGTTGAGAATGCCTCGACGTAGTGGGAGGGTTGTTCATCAGCCTGACCATTCTTGGGTTTAACAGAAACAAAAGTCGTCATACTTAATGACGGTATAGAAGATCCATTGACCTTTAATCAGGCAATGAATGATGTAGATAAGGACCAGTGGGTCAAAGCCATTGACCTCGAAATGGAGTCTATGTACTTCAATTCTGTCTGGGAACTTGTAGATCAACCAAATGATGTAAAACCAATTGATTGTAAGTGGATCTACAAAAGAAAACGAGACCAAGTCAGTAAAGTACAGAATTTTAAGGCTCAACTTGTGGCAAAGGGTTATACCCAGAGAGAGAGAGTGAACTATGAAAAAACTTTCTCTCCCGTTGCCATGCTTAAGTCGATTAAAATACTCTTATCCATTGCCACCTTTTATGACTATGAAATTTGGCAGATGGATGTCAAGACAGCCTTTCTAAACGGCGATCTTGAGAAGAGTATCTATATGGCTCAACCAGAGGGGTTTATTGCACAGAGTCAAGAACAAAAGGTTTATAAGCTTCAGAAATCCATTTATGGGTTGAAACAAGTTTCTAGATCCATTTATGACTTTGAACAGAATGTTGACGGGCCTTGTGTTTACAAGAAGATCATCAATTCTACTATAGTGTTCTTAGTTTTATATGTTGACGATATTCTACTCATTGGGAATGAAGTAAGTTACCTAACTGACATCAAGAAATCGCTACCAATGCAGTTTCAAATGAAAGATTTAGAAAATGCGCAGTATGTTCTCGGGATTCAGATTATTCGTTACTGCAAGAACAGAACACTAGCCATGTCTCAAGCAACTTATATAGACAAAATGTTGTTTAGGTATAAGATGCAGAATTCCAACAGAGGTATGTTACCTTACAGATATGGAATTCATTTGTCAAAGGATCAATGTCCTAAAACACCTCAAGAGGTTGAGGATATGAGACGCATTCCCTATACTTCCGCAGTAGGGAGCCTGATGTATGCAATGTTATGTACTAGACCTGTCATATGCTATGCAGTAAGGATAGTCAGTAGGTATCAGTCCAATCCTGGATATGATCATTAGACTACCGTTAAGAATATCCTCAAGTATCTTAGGAGAACGAGAAACTACATGCTCGTGTATGGTACTAAGGATTTGATCCTTACTAGATACACTAACTCTGGTTTTCAAACTGATAAAGATGCTAGAAAGTCTACATCTGGATCAGTGTTCACTCTTAATGGAGGAGTAGTAGCGTGAAGAAGTGTGAAGCAAATCTGTATTGTGGACTCCACAATGGAAGCTGAATACGTAGCTGCTTATGAAGTAGTAAAGGAAGCAGTATGGTTGAGGAAATTCTTGACAGATTTGGAAGTCGTTCCAAATATGCATTTGCCAATCACCCTATATTTTGATAATAGTGGTGCAGTTGCAAATTCAAGAGAACCAAGAAGCCACAAGCACGGCAAGCATATTGAGCACAAATACCATCTGATCCAGGAGATTGTACATCGTGGAGACATTGTAGTAACCCAGATATCTTCTAAGCAAAACATTACTGGTCCTTTTACAAAGGCCCTCATGGCTAAAGTGTTTGAAGGTCACCTACAGAGTCTAGGTCTACGAAGTTTGTAAACTAGGACAAGTGGGAGAACTTTTGGGTATATGCCCTAGTTTATTGTATTCATATGTTTATTGTACTCATATGTTTCTTACTTAAATTCAACATTGTGATACCCCACTAGGAGTTTTAGTCCAACTGGGAGTTTGTTGGATTTTATGTCCTAAAACTCGTAGTTTTTAAATTAATAAACATATTCTGTTTTGTTTTTCGATAAAGTTGTTATTGAAATTGTAACCTAAATCCAATAAACTAAGATCCTTGGCTATAACATGAATACTCGAACTATATGTAGAGACATATCATAGGATCAAGTACAAGTATATAGCCAAAATTGTTTATAGTATAAGGATAGGGTTGGGTACCTTATCCTGGAGACACTATAGATGTGGCCCACTTTGTATTAAGTACAAACGATGAGATCCTAAATCGTTCGTGTAGAGACATGTGAGTGGGGGCGTCCTATGCAATGAGTTTGCATAAGACAGGATCGCAAAATTAGTCACTTTCTCTTTATAACGCTGTTTACTGAAGAAACTGACTATTTCACAAGTTACCTAGGTAACTCGATCTTAATCCTGAGCTAACTATGGACTCCTGTTTATACGAGATTATCCTTTGATCTGCATAGGTGAGAGTGGCCAGATATCGCCGACTCAACAAGCCTACCATTTTGGGGATAAGATCGGATAGATAGCTGGGGACATATTCTCGCAAGACGGAATTCGCTCCTACCCATTTCAGGGATAGTAGAGAGGTTGTTCCCTTAAGTACTAACTCTAGGACTTGAACAAGGGGCCCCACCCTCTCCTTGGCCTGAGAGGGACTTAGGTTTGATGGTTGGACCACAAACCGATTGTTCATTAGAGGATTAGTGGAACTTAAGGAACAAGAAGTACTATAAGGGTAAAACGAACATTTGACCCGACTATAGCTACGAACATCCTGTGAAGGATCGACTTATTGAACATGGTTATATCAAGTGGACGAAAATATATCTATGGTGAGGGGAGTGCAGCTACTAGGCTATAGTGGAGTGTCCTAGTAGTTAACAAATGTTAGTTAGCTTGGTTAATGAGATTAGTCGGTTAACCTCGAATCGTTGGAGCCCATGATCTGTAGGTCCATTAGGTCCCCCTACTAGCTCATATCGAAATAAAGCCTAGAACAATTCGATGGAAAACTTTGAATCGTTCAAAATCGGGAAAGGGTATTATCGTCAATTGTGTTTGACACAATAATTTAATTATGAATTAAATTATTAAATGAGAGATAAAGTATTTAAATGTGTTTTAAATACTATATACATGAATAAGGATTCATATATAATGGATTGCACAAGGTTAGAATGATTAATTGGATTAATCATATGAAATTAATTGGAAAAGTTTCAAATTAATTACAAAAAAAAAAAAAAAAAATTAATTTCAATTTAGAATTGAAATTAAAATTAAAATGCAAGCTAAAATCAGATTTTGGAAAGGATAGTGGATTTGGTTGGAATCCCACTTATGCATGGTGATTCAAAGTGGAAAAACAACTTATCCATGCACTCTTGCATGTAATGTTACATGAACACCTAGAATCCACTATTGCTTGCATCTCCACCATGTGTCTTGCATCTTAAGGCTTCTTGATGCATGGATTCACTCTATAAGTAGAGGTAGAATCAGATTGAGAGAAGAACACAACCATTTCCATACTGTTATGCTACTGGAATTTGGTCTCAAACTCACCTATCTACATATATCTCTCTAGAGCTTGAACCTTCAAGCATTCCCTTCCCATTCCCTATCTCTATAGACTCCCACAAGTCGTTCTTGGCCTGGAGAATAGTAGAAAAGACACTAGAGGTGGTCCACACACCATTCATGAGCAAAGGAATCAAAGGGAGTTGTTGAATTAGTCTCCAAAAAGGTTGGTACAAATTCTACTCTTTGTTTACGGTATTTGGACAGTATGCTTTCATTTTCTAAAATTGATGTAGTTAAGTGCCTTTGAGCCTAAAATTGCTTCCGCATGAGTTATATGAACACCTTCAGTGGGAGGGTTGCGAACCAGCCCGTACGCTATCTGGGTTTCACGGAAATCCTGGCTATGGTAGCTGATGGCGACGTTGAGGATCCGTTGTCTTATCAGAAGGCAATGGAGGATGTCGATTGGGATGGATGGGTTAAAGCCATGGATCTTGAGATGGAGTCGATGTACTTCGACTCAGTATGGTATCTTGTAGATCAGCCTGATGGGGTAAGACCTATAGGTTGTAAATGGATCTACAAGAGGAAACGGGGTGCCCATGAGATGGTGCAAACCTTCAAGGCTCGACTTGTGGCAAAGGGTTATACCTAGGTGGAGGGAGTCGACTATGAGGAGACTTTCTCGCCTGTTGCCATGTTATACTCAATCTGCATCCTCCTGTCCATTGCCACTTATTATAATTATAAGATTGGGCAAATGGACGTCAAGACGGCCTTTCTGAATGGTAATCTTGAGAAGATCATTTATATGGTGCAACCCAAGGGATTCATTGCCCAAGGTCAAGAGAAAAAAGTTTGCAAACTGAATCGGTCCATTTATGAGCTAAAACAGGCATCTTGATCTTGAAACATTCGGTTTGATACTCCGATCAAATCGTATGGCTTTGACCAAAATGTTGATGAAACTTGTGTATACAAGAAGATCGTCAACGGTTCAATAGTTTTCTTAGTGTTGTATGTAGACAATATCCTACTCATTGAGAATGATGTAGGTCTACTGATTGCAGTTAAGAACTAGCTAGCGACCCAATTCCAAATGAAAGATTTGAGAGAGGCTTAGTTTGTTCTAGGAATACAGGTCTTTCGGGATCGAAAAAACAAAGTGCTAGCACTGTTTCAGGCATCGTACATTGACAAGATGTTGCTCAAGTACTCGATGCATGACTCCAAAAAGGGCCTACTGCCATTCAGCCATGGAGTCACTTTGTTTAAAGATATGTATCCTAAGATACCTTAAGAGGTTGAGAAGATGAGACAGATCCCATATGCATCTGTCATTGGCAGTTTGATGTATGTGATGCTCTATACTAGGCCAGACATCTGCTATACTATGGGAATAGTCAGTCGGTATCAATCTCACCTAGGCCAAGGTCACTGGATTGCAGTTAAAAACATCCCCAAGTATTCTGACTTTCAGACTGATAAGGACTCTTGGAATTCCACTTCATGGTCAGTTTTTAATCTTAACGAAGGAGCTGTAGTATGGCGAAGCGCTAAGCAAGGGTGCATCGCCGACTCCACTATGGAGGTCGATTACGTAGCGGCTTGTGAAGCTACTAAGGAGGTCGTTTGGCTCAGGAAGTTCCTGACAGAGCTGGAAGTGGTTCCAGATATGTCTAGGCCCATCACCCTCTATTGTGACAATAATGGTGCTGTGGCAAACTCCAAGGAGCCCAGAAGTCACAGGCACGACAAACACATAGAGCGGAAATATCATTTGATCCATGAGATAGTGCATCAAGGGGACGTGATCGTCACAAAGATCGCTTCAGAGCACAATGTTGCTGACCCGTTTACGAAGGCTCTCACGACTACAGTGTTTAAGGATCACCTTCAGAGCATGGGTCTATGGGACCGCCCATGGCTGGACTAGGGCAAGTGGGATATTTTTATGTACTGGGTCTTAGTGCCCTAGTTTATTGTTTTGTACTTGTTTTATGTACACCTCACTCGCTTTAGGACAAGTGGGAGATTGTTGGGGATGATGCCCTAAACTCTCGTATGCTGTAGTTTGTAAACACTGTTTTGTATGAATGCTTGTGATGTATAATATATGATATTTTCTTCACTACTTGTCTTTGAACATTGGATATTTTATTTGCTTTACCACAAACCAATAAACTAAAATCCCCGGTTGTCATTATGTAACTTAAGCATGTATGTGGTGACATACAAAAGGATCATGTCTTAAGTGATAATCAAAATGGTCTGTAGTATATGGATTTAGGAGGTAAACCTTATCCTTATAACGCTACGGATGCGGCTCGTTGATAACAGGCAGAAATGCATGTTATTACAGTGCTAAGTTCTTAAACAATGTTGGCATGCATTGATAAAATATGTTAGATTGCGTCCAAAAAGCATTAAGTTCATAACATTGCAGTCGCATGCGTTCATCGCATGAAAACAGTTAATTTTTATATTTTTATTCAGAATATGCGTTAACGCAAGGCGAAAAGCGCGATCGCAAGAAATCAACGATCGAGCACAGCATTACCGCAAGGCTTTTCGATGATTTGTGTTCACAAACATCTGCTCAAGAAGGGTTGTGGCAGAGCCGGTGTAACTTGGTAGGCACATCTGGGTGAAAGGCATAATTAATCACGATGGAACAGAAAGCTGATGACGGTCGAATCCAAATTAAGTTGACAAGCCGCTAACGATAACAAAGTACACTCAGCATTTCGGAGACAAATATTCGGTGCATCAGTCAGAGAATTAAAGCCATCCCATTTATGCAATCATAAGAGAGAAGTCACCTTTCACCCCGAAGCTCTATAAATACTAAAGGCATCCTTCAGAAAAGGGGTTCAGCAGTTCGGATACTTAGATAATTTTCTCCATAGTTAGAATAGCCTTGTCCATAGTTTCCTTTTTATTTTAAAGCGAAGCAAGAGAAGAGTCGAGACAACAGAAGATCACTCAGGGCAACTCGAGAGAGAACCCAAAGGCGTAGAAGGCAAAAAGTGGGCAGATTCTCGTGAGAGCGAGATTATCTTTTGAACACGAGTAGAAAAGACAGTGTAAAATCCTAGGAAGCAAAAGATTGCTACCAAGCTCTTTATTCTCTTCTTACATTGTTAGTTTGTACTTCAACTTTATATTTATACAATGGAAGTTCTTATTCTACATCTTTTCACTCTCTTAGCATGCATGAGTAGCTAAACTTATCGAATGGGTTGAGAAAAACTAAGCTAACATGACCTAGGACCTTCATCGCATGCGATTATCTTGTTTTATGTTATGCCCAACACCCCTTTAGAGCTACGAGAGAGAGAGTCTAAAGAAAGAACCTGAGACTTGAGAGAGCTAGGTTAGAATATAGACTCGAGAGAGCATGATTAGATCTGCATAAACAAGAGATAGGGACTTAGAGATAAGCTCTGTTTGTCAACCTGCATCGTATGCACCCTAGAGATAGGTATGATATTATGTGGTCGCCTTCTTTGTGTGTGTGTCATTTTGTCATCGCATAAATAAGAATAGAGGCTTATGTGTAGGTCCTATAGACTCATCGCATATATCGCATGCATTCTAGCATTAGAAGCCGTAGCATTTGCATCGAGAGATGGTTTACTATTGTATGTGTGTTGCATGATCGCATAGCATGAACATATCCTAGGAAGTGTTAGTCGAAACCCTTCTCAACCCGTTCACCGCATACTCATTGCACCTTCTATTTTATCAACTCTTTTCGAAACTCCGCCGCATTTGTTTATTTTTATTACCGCAAAAAACATTCCCAAAAATATACTCACAGCATATTGTTTTCCTAAGTCCTTGAGTTTAACCCTAGACTTACCAGGAAACTCAGTGGGGTTTACACTTGGATTCCACTGAGAAAACTTGAGTGCTCAACGCATTTCCATCACCGTATTTCATCCATAATTCCACCTTATAAAATAACGCATCAAGTTTTTGGCGCCGTTGTCGGGGACTTCGAAAAATCATTGTGCTAATGGTAATTTTTCTAATTTCTTTGCAGACTCTCAATCTCTAGCAAATTATGACCCGAAGATTGAGAGGACGTTCAGAAGGAGATTAAGAGATCGCCAACAATAACAACCAGATAAAGAAGATATGGTGGAGTAGCTTGGAAACGGAGCACCAAACGAAAACAACGTCATGGCAAATCCAATCCTGCTGGAAAATGATCGTAATAGGCCCATTAGGGACTATGCATTGCCAAACCTCTATGATTTCTCTACAGGAATCATGAGGCCTACCCTTTATGGAAGCCGATTCGAAATGAAGCCGGTGATGCTGCAGATGATCCAGACTGCAGGACAATTTGAAGGACGGCGTGGCGAGGACCCGCACGCCTACCTCTGTAGCTTTATAGAAATCTACAATACTTTTGTGTTCCCGAACATCTCTTTCGAAGAAGTTCGACTAACTCTGTTTCCATTTTCTCTATGTGATCAGGCAAGAAAATGGGAGTATTCCCTTGAGCCGGGAGAGATCACTTCATGGGAACAGGTCGTAGAGAAATTTATGAAGAAATATTTTCCACCTACTGAAAATGCTAGACGAAGGAAACTAATCACCAGTTTTGAACAAGACATGGAAGAATCGCTCAACGATGCCTGGGCGAGGTTTAAGAGGTTGGTCAGGGACTGTCCATATAACGGATTACCAAACTGCCTTCAGATGGAAATCTTTTATCATGGTTTAAATCCCGCTTCGCAGACCGCTGGTGGTCTACTAGAAAAAACGTATGACGAGGCTAACAACATCTTGGATCGCATCTCTAAAAACCATGAAGATTGGAGAGAGAGTGATCAGAGACTGGGAATTAAGGATAACGACACAAGTAATGGTGTTATTGCTTCATTACAGAATCAGATGACCGCAATGATGAACCTAATTCAAGGAATTGCAATCAACAGTCCAACACCGCAAAGGGGCAAGTAAACGCAATTAATCAAAACACCGCAAGGTGTGCAACTTGCGGTGACGGACACGTAATAGAAGAATACCCACAGAATCCACAGTCTATTTACTTCGTGAAAAATAATCCGTTTTCTAATACCTACAACCCTGAGTGGAGAAACCACCCCAACTTTACATGGAAGAATCAGCAGCAGAATTTCCAATCTGTGGCGCAAAAAGAAGGGCCACCTAGATTCTTCCCGCGAAATAACGGTCAGACAAGCAGTCAAGCCAGTAGCTCGCAACCGCCGCAATCTTCCTCCTTGAAAAGTCTGTTGAAGCAGTATATCGAGAAAAATGAAACTGTGCTTCAAAGCCAGGTGACGTCCATCCGCAATCTGGAATTATAGATGGGCCAGATTGCGAGCGAGCTTAAGAACAGACCGCAAAGGGCCCTGTCGAGTTCAACAGAACTCCCACGCAACCTGGGGGGATCAGGTAAAGAGTAATGTCAGGTTGTGACATTGCGGAGTGGAAAAATTGTGGAGAGAGAAAGGAAGAAGCCTAGCCGGACAGCTTCTATTGCGTTGGAACCTGAGATTGCGGTGACTCAAGAAGAAGTTGCGTCCACCTCAAAGCCAACAGAGAAGGGGACCATGAAAGTATAGTTTCCACCTTTTCCGCAGAGACTCAGAAGGAAAAAGAATGACGAGGTACAGTACCAACGCTTCCTATCTATGTTAAAACAATTGCATATTAATATTCCATTCAGTGAAGCGATTGAGGAGATACCTGCATACGCGAAGTTTCTGAAGGATATGGTAACCAAGAAAAGGGGCACTGGTAAGTTTGCCACTGTGGCTTTAACGAAAGCTCAAAATCAATAATCCCACTGAAGATGAGCGATCCAGGGAGCTTTACCATACCTTGCTCCATTGGAGGTCTGTACATTAGGCAAGCATTGTGTGACCTTAGAACCAGCATCAACTTAATGCTCTATCAATCTTTAAGCAGCTAAATGTGGGGCAACTTGCACCCACGACCGTGACTATCCAACTTGAAGATAGATCTTTGGTGCATCCAGAGGGGAAGGTGAAGGACGTGCTGGTCACCATCGACAAATTTATCCTACCAGCCGACTTCATCATCTTTGATTACGAAGTCGACGAAGATGTGCCAATCATCTTGGGGCGACCATTTTTATCAATAGGTCGTGCCTAGATTGATGTGCACAAAAGAAAGATCACTTTGATCATAAATGGACAGAAGCTCAAGTTCAACATCATCCGTGCCATGAAGTTTCCTGACGAAGAAGACCTTGACTCTAACGATGATCAGAATTTGACCGAAGAAGAAAAGCTTGACGAAGAGAATGAAGAAAAGGATGCAAGCGCATCCGTTGCTGCATGTAATGCGATGAAAAAACAAACAAGGAAGTTGAGATGATCGCAACCCAAGAAGAAGAGCCAATAGAAAAAGAAGAAAGAAAAACAACGCAACCGTCCTTAGTAGAACCACCAATAATGGAATTGAAGACCCTGCCAAACCACTTAAAGTATGCATTTTTGGCCAGAATGAAAAGCTGCCAGTAATTATTTCCTTTGAACTTAATGAAGACCAGGAGAATACGTGATGAGCATTCTAAGAAAACATGTGCGAGCAATTGGCTGGACACTCGCAGACATCCGAGGAATAAGCCTCGCATATTGTATGCACCTCATTCGTCTCGAAGAAGACCACAAGGCATCAATCAAACATCAGTGCAGACTCAACCCTGCGATAAAAGAGGTCGTTAAAAAGGAGATCATCAAGTGGTTAAATGCGGGCATTATTTATTCGATAGCAGACAGCACGTCGGTCAGCCCCGTGCAGTGCGTGCCAAAAAAAGGCGGCATAACGGTAGTCCCCAACAAAAATAATGAGTTGATACCACAAAGGACCGTCACCGGGTGGCATATTTGCATGGACTACCGCAAGCTAAATGCGGCAACAAAGAAAGATCATTTTCCTCTACCATTCATTGACCAAATGCTAGGTCGTCTAGCCGAAAATGACTTTTATTGCTTTCTGGATGGCTATGCCGGTTATAACCAGATTATGATTGCTCTAGAAGATCAGGACAAGACCACTTCACCTGCCCATATGGGACTTTTTCTTTTCGTCGCATGTCGTTCGGCCTCTACAATGCGCGAAGCACGTTCCAAAGGTGCATGATGGCCATCTTTTCAGACTATCTTGACGACTCTGTTGAAATCTTCATGGACGACTTCTCTGTCTATGGGCACACCTATGAAGTCTGTCTGGCCAACCTGAGAAGATACTGAAAATATGCAAGGTGACGAATCTCGTTCTTAACTGGGAAAAATGTCATTTTATGGTGAAGGAGGGCATCATGTTGGGGCATAAGGTTTCTCGGGACGGGTTGGAGGTGGATAAAGCAAAAATAGAAGCAATTGAAAAACTTCCACCTCCAACAAATGTGAAGGCTGTAAGAAGTTTCTTGGGGCATGCCGGATTTTATAGACATTTTGTCAAGGACTTTTCGAAAATAGCACGACCGCTGAGTGCGTTGATGAAGGCTGACAGAAAATTTGATTTTGACAACAATTTCCTCAACGCATTCATAATTTTAAAGAATGCACTGACAACTGCGCCCGTGTTAATCGCACCTGATTGGACACTTCCTTTTGAATTAATGTGCGATGCAAGCGGGTGTGCGATGGGAGCAGCTCTAGCACAGAAGAGAAAAATAATCTTACATCCCATCGCATATGCAAGTAAGACGCTGAATCCTGCTCAGACTAATTACACCACCACAGAAAAAGTGCTACTTGCGATAATTTTTGCGTTAGAAAAATTTAGAGCATATTTGTAGGGAACAAAGGTACTCATCCACACTGATCATTCGACGATAAAGTATTTAATGACAAAGAAGGATGTGAAGTCGAGGTTGATCAGATGGGTTCTCCTCCTTTAGGAATTTGACATAGAAATAATTGATCGTAAGAGGAGTCTAGATTGGAAAACCCTGAGGTTGACCACAATGAGTCAGAAGTGAGTGTGGTGTTCCCAGATGAGCAATTGTTCCATATTGAAGAATTGCCATGGTACGCTAACATAGTCAACTATCTGGTTTGCAAGCAATTTCTAGAGGATTATACTGACCACCAGAAGAGGAGACTCAAGTACGAATACAGATCATATTTTTGGGATGAGTCGAATCTGTATAAAAAGGGGGCAGACCAGATTTTGTGACTATGCATACCAAATGCTGCTCAACAACGCATATTATCGCAATGTCACGACTCACCATATGGTGGGCACTTTGGAGGACAGTGCACCGCAGCTAAGGTTTTACATAGTGGATTCTTTTGGCAAACAATGTTTAAGGATGCAGCTGACTACGTGATGAAGTGTGATCGGTGCCAACGCACAGGTAACATTTCATGGAAACATGCAATGCCTATGAACATCATCTTGGAGCTTGAGTTGTTCGATGTATGGGGTATCGACTTCATGGGACCATTCCCTCCATCGAATGGTAAAAATTATATTTTGTTAGCCGTCGACTATGTATCCAAGTGGGTAGAGGTAGTGGCATGCCCGCAAGTGATGTGGCGGTAGTCTTTCAATTCCTGAAGAAAAATATTTTCACTCGTTTTGGCACCCCATGTGCCATAATAAGTGATGAAGGGTCCCACTTTGTCAATCATACTGTCAAAGAACTACTGCACAAATATAACATTCTCCACAAAGTGGCCACTACATACCATCTGCAAACGAATGGTCAAGCCAAGGTGTCCAATCGAGAGATCAAGCTGATACTTGAGAAGGTAGTAAGGACTTCGCGAAAGGATTGGGCAACAAAGCTCGACGATGCGTTGTGGGCATACCAGACTGCATTTAAGACACCCATAGGTATGTCCCCATATGCGTTACTATCTGGTAAGGCGTGTCATTTGCCTCTGGAGCTAGAATACAAAGTATTATGGGCGGTAAAGAAGCTAAACTTTGACTTGAGGAAAGCAGGAGAAGCGAGAAAACTTCAACTGGTCGAGCTGGAGGAATGGAGGATCAACGCATATGAGAACGCAAAGATTTACAAGGAGCGCGTAAAGTGCTGCACGACAAACATATATGCGGCAAGAACCTCCAAGTCGGGCAGAGGGTCTTACTATTCAACTCACAATTACAGCTCTTCTCTGGGAAATTAAAATCACGTTGGTCCGGACCATTCATAGTTAGAGAAGTATTTTCGCATGGCACGGTCGAATTATCGAATGATGACGGAACCAACATATTCAAAGTTAATGGGCAGCGAGTAAAAGTATATCACGGAGAAGGCTAGCATCGCCAAGTCGACTCCGTGGAACTAAGATACTCTGAATAAGAAAGAAATAGGTGGTCCCTGCGCTATCAGACGATCGAAATTCATCAAGGACGCAAGTTTTGGAATCATGAAATCTTGAACTTTTCTCTACTCAGTATTTTCATTTCACTATATTTCTAGTACATTCTAAAAAGAGGGGGGGCACAATTATGCTGAACGGTTGTGGTAAAAATTTTGTTTTGTTTAATATTATTTGACCCTCTCACTATTTTTCTTGCAATGATTGAGGCGAACGATTGCAGAGGTGTTACGTAGAGAAGCAACTTATCTTATTCTGTCACCGCAATCTAAAGATAGGAGATTGCCACAAAGAAGGATGCGTCAATAAACAATTCGGGCGACAGTGCAAATTTGGGGGTTGTATTCTTCCTTGACTTTATTCCAAATTTTGCACTATCACATCGCATTTTAATTTTAAAAGTTTTATCACCGCGTCCTCTTTGATTACCACAATCATTTAACATTGATAAATTTAGTAAGTCACCGCATGCTGTCTCTTTGCCAATAATGATTTCAATGATGAAGGTCTGTTAGCTTTCTTTCAACTTTACATAGCTTCCTAAGAACATCGCATGACTTCCTTCAATCTTTTGACAATAAGGACATTACCACATTTTAAATTTGGGGCTTAGGTATTTAGTTTTTGACCTTGCTATTTTTAGCTTTATGAAAAAAACGAATTCTGAGAATAACAACTCCACTGTCAACGCAATGGGAAAACCCATGTTGATAAGAGTTAAGTTGTGAAGGGCACTTACCCATGGTTGGATGTCCGCATGACACATGTGGAGGCAAGCCAAAACAAAAGTAAGTTGCCAGGATCAATGCATAAATAAATGACCACAATTCTGCTGCCAAGTAGGTATGAGTTTAGTCTGAGAAAGAGCGCATTGCTCGTAGTTGGATGTCCGCATGACACACGTGGGGGCAAGCCAAAATGAAGGCAAGGCACTTGGATCAGCGCAAAGTCAGAAAAAAAAAATAATAATGTCAAGAAATATGCAAGGATAAAAATTATTTGACACCCCGGTGGAAAAGTTTTCTTTTTGAAATAAATCATGCGATGTTCCGGAATTTAGTAAAGTCCTTTTGAAGGTTAAACTTGCAGTCCCTAGGTCTTAGAAATATTTTAAGAGGAAACTTGAATAAGAATTGAGGAAATTTTGGTGTATAGGATTTGGATGGAGTATCCTTGAGAAATCTAGGAAAAGAGAATTGCGGTCGACTTGGTAAAGGAAATCTTTAGCTTATGCTTGAGGACAAACATTGTTTAAATTTGGGGGTGTGATAACGGGCAGAAATGTACGTTATTACAGTGCTAAGTTCTTAAACAATGCTAGCTTGCATTGATAAAATATGTTAGATTGCGTCCAAAAAGTATTAAGTTCATAACATTGTGGTCGCATGCGTTCATCGCATAGAAACAATTAATTTTTGTACTTTATGTAGAATATGCGTTGACGCAAGGTGAAAAGCACGATCGCAAGAAATCAACGGTCGAGCGCAGAATTACTGTAAGGCTTTGCGATGATTTGTGTTCGTAAACATTTGCTCAAGAAGGATTGCTGCATAGAGCCGGCGCAACTTGGTGGGCGCATCTGGGTGAAAGGCAGAATTAATCACGATGGGACAGAAGGCTGGTGACGGTTGAATTCGAATTAAGTTGACAAGCCGCTAATGATAACAAAGTACACTCAGCTTTTCGGTGACAAATATTCGGCACATCAGTCAGAGAATTAAAGTCATCCCATCTGTGCAATCATAAGAGAGAAGTCACCCTTCACCCCGAAGCTCTATAAATACCGAAGGTATCCTCCAGAAAAGGGGTTCAGCAGTTCGGATACTTAGATAATTTTCTCCATAGTTAGAATAGCCTTGTCCATAGTTTTCTTTTTATTTTAAGGGGGGACAAGAGAAGAGACGAGACGTCAGAAGATCGCTCAGGAAAACTCGAGAGAGAACCCGGAGGCGTAGAAAGCAGAGAGCAGGCCGACTCTCGCGAGAGCGAGATTATCTTTTGAACACGAGTAGAAAAGACAGTGTAAAAGCCTGGGAAGCAAAAGACTGCTACCAAGCTCTTTATTCTCTTTTTACATTGTTATTTTGTACTTCTTTATATTTATACAATGGAAGTTCTTATTCTACATCTGTTCACTCTCTTAGCACGCATGAGTAGCTAAACTTATCGAATGGGTAGGAAGAACTAAGCTAACATGACCTAGGACCTTCATCGCATGCGATTATCTTGTTCTATGCTGTGCCCAACACCCCTTTAGAGCTACTCGAGAGAGAGTCTAGAGAAAGAACCTGAGACTTAAGAGAGCTAGGTTAGAATCTAAACTCGAGAGATCATGATTAGATCTACATAAACAAGAGATAGGGATTTAGAGATAAGCTCTGTTTGTCAACCTGCATCGCATGCACCCTAGAGATAGGTATGATATTATATGGTCGCCTTCTTTGTATGTGTGTCATTTTGTCATCGCATAAATAAGAATAGAGGCTTATGTGTAGGTCCTATAGACTCATCGCATATATCGCATGCGTTCTAGCATTAGAAGCCGTAGCATTCGCATCGAGAGATGGTTTACTATTGTATGTGTGTTGCATGATCGCATAGCATGAACGCATCCTAGGAAGTGTTAGCTGAAACCCTTCTCAACCCGTTCACCGCATACTCATTGCATCTTCTGTTTTATCAACTCTTTTTGAAACTATGTTGCATTTGTTTATTTTTATTACCACAAACAACATTCCCAAAAACTACTTGATTTATTTGGTTACCGCAAAGTCTTCTGAGAAATTACCACCGCATATTGTTTTCCCAAGTCCCTGAGTTCGACCCTGGACTTACCAGGAAACTCAGTGGGGTTTACACTTGGATTCCGCTGAGAAAACTTGAGTGCTCAATGCATTTCCATCACCACATTTCATCCATAATTCCACCTCATAAAATAACGCATCACCCACTTTGTGGAATAGTTACAAGTGTTGTGACTTGCTACAGATGGTCTAATCCTGATCATTCATGTGGGGACGTTCGAGCAAGGGCATCCTATACAAAGAGTTTGTATAAGACTTGACCACGAAGTGTTAATGTCTCGTTATATAACGTCGTTCATGACAGAGACTTCACTTCACTAGGATGACCATAGGTAACATAACCTCAATCCTTAGTAAGTTGGGAACTTCTGCCTTTGAGGGTGGTCCTTTCAACCAATTTTCGTCACCAAGTTTTTGGTGTCGTTGCCGCAGACTTGGCAGCTAATTGTTTGTTGAGTTTTGTGTCTCTACAGGCAACCTTTTTACATTGGGAGTATTGTAGTTTGTGCGACCAAGCTGCAACCAATATTGAAATGTAGGTGATGCGCCGAAAGCCAATATTGACCCTGAGGTAGGAGGGCAATCAGTCGCATGAATTGAAGGTAGTTCTAGGTGCATGACGGTCGCATGCGCCCACCAATTGCCGAAAGTTCCAATGGTCAGGACGAGCTTCTTGACCCAAGCAGTTGAGAAAAATCTCCTACATGGGAGACTCCTTGCAGTGACAACACTCCAATTTTTCTAGGGACGTCTTCTACTCTATCTTTACCTTGCTTTTCTAGTTAGTTATTTTTATCGTTATTTTGGATATGCAGTTGCTTCCTTGGTTGTGGTGCATTTGCTCCTTGTAGGTGCGATAATAATTCTCCTCGGTGTGTAGTTACAACGAAAGAATTCCCTCCATCCTTCAACGCATGGCTTCGATCACATGAATTCCAAAGCATGATCGCATGCGTTATTCCGCCTAAGGTCCTTTCTTGTTACCCTTTATGCATTATCCTTTTGAAATTCTCCTTGTCCAATTGCGTTCCTTTGCGATGCATCTATGATGGTACGTATAATTCACCACATCCGCTTACTAAGCATCGCAAGGCTCACTATACTTTTAATAGCTTCTTCAATTTTTGAAAGTCTTAAGTTTTATTTTGTCCAAACCTTCACTCAAACATTTATTACTGCATTCCTGTTGAGTTTATTTTTAGATTTACAAAGAGGGCACTGCCAACCTCTAAGTTTGGGGGTGGCAGCAATCCCGGAGAATTGCGTTCATTACATTGCGATCATTTCAAAAAAATATATAGAGAGAGAGAGAGAATTTTGAGAATAAAAACTCCACTGTCAACGCAATGGGGAAACCCATATTGATAAAGTTTAAGTTGTGAAAGGCACTTACCCGTAGTTGGATGTCTGCATGACACACGTGAGGGCAAACCAAAACGAAGGTAAGTCGCCAAGATCAACGCATAAGTGCAACTCCTCTGTCCGGCGCAAGCTAAATCAAGCAAGACAAGAGTTGAGTTGAATATGGAATGCAACCAAAGTTGGATGCCTGCATGACACACATGGGGGTAAGCAAAAACGAAGAGCGTAACTAGGTTCAACACCGTATTCAAATAAGTAATCGCAAAGTTTTGAAGTGTTTTGAACGAACGCATTCTCAAAAGCTAAACACAAAGTTGCAGTGAATGAATAAAAAGTTTTTGAGCAAAGGCTTACCGGATTTAAACTTAGAAAAGATCTTTTTGAAGAAGCAGCCAAAGTGGAGGAGAGCGTTGCGGCCATGGTTATGGGAATGAGTAAATTATATTCTGAGAAGCTGGTCATCGCAAGGGAAAGCAAGAAGGTAAGTTAAGAATTTCTTGAGTATAACGCATGCTTGAGGACAAGCATGATTCTAAGTTTGGGGGTGTGATGACATGCAGAAATGCACGTCATCTTAGGCCTTTTATTTAGAATTATGAGGGCTGTTAAGCAGAATATATGGCAATTATGTTAGGAATTCATGAGAAAATGAGTTTGCGTCGTTCAGCATCAAGAATCTCAGCTAACCCATTATTATGCGTTATTATGCGTTCAATTGTCTATCTTTGTAGCTAACGCAGGAATCGGACGCATATGCGGAAGCCGAGCTATCGCGGAGACGATCGCATGCACGATCTCATATGCTTGACGCATGAATATTGCATCCATTAATTGCATGTGGTGATCGCGTACGACAGTCGTATGGGTGTTGCGGTTGTCGGGTGAATGTGTCCATCGCATGGCAATTGTGGTCGTCGAGCAAATGTGGTCATCGCATAGTAGTTGCAGTAATCAAGTGAATGCAATCATTGCAAGATTGCGGCTACATGATGGTAACCATAATAGATGGATGAACGCAAGGTTGGTGGAATGGAAGCATCAACGTATATCTCAAAAAAATCAAAAGATGATGTTGACATTTCACCTGCCAAGCCGTTAGCAGCAGAGATTCAGAAAAGGACCATCACGCCGCGAATATCAAAATCTGAGCAGGTCCATTAATGTTGTCGGTGATCAAGCTCTATAAATAGAAGCCACTGAGCACAACTTCAGATCATCCAAGGTTTCCATCCAAGTTTTGGCCTTCGGGCGAATCCTTGTGATCCAGACTAACGCGTGAAAAGAAAGCTCGAGAGTTCTTCATCTCCTTCCTCCATTCCGAGTGACGATCGGAGCCTTCGCCGGAGTTAGATCTCGATAAATTCAGCTTCACCACCCTTCCGTGGCACCATCGACAGCCTTGACACACATCTGCTGGAAGTAAGACATTGTTTCTAGCTAGCCTTTTCCATCTCTCTTCTTTTCTGATATTGTATTGTATTACATTTTGGATTCAGAAATTAATACATTGTGTGTTCAATGCATTTCTATGTTTCCTTCGATTCCATCTCCATCTTTCTTTACTTAGCATTCTTAACTTTCATTGCATCACTTAGTGAGATTGCTAGAGTATCGCATACTTAATCATGCGGCATAGGAATATAAAACATGTAGCAAACCACCGGGAGGTGTGCATTGCATGAGTGTGTGAGAAAACCTTATTTGCTTAGTGTGAGGCTGTAGCAACGTCTGTCTATAGGCAGACGCAATGCTTGTCTATGAGTAAAGTCAGCAACAACTAATTGCCCGGGAAGGTAAGTGGTTAGTCGCATTAAGCAATGTAAGCAAGTATTCACTAGAGATAGGAATAATCTTACGTCAGCCAAGTTTATGCGGTTACCTTGTCTTATGAGCGCATCATTCATCATTTAGTCATACTTGAGAGAGTGGTCTGAAAACCAAATCTAAGACTCGAGAGAGCGGACTGGAACGCATAAGCAAGAATGGAGAACTTAGGAATAAGCTCTGTTTGCTATTACACAGCATATGCACCCTACAGATAGGATATTGCATATGTCCAGAAGTAGAAAATGGTGGTATGTGGTCATCACACTTATGTGTGAGAGCAGCGGGTTATGGAGGCTTAGGCATAGGCTTCTTGACACTATTGCATATACATCGCATGCATCCTAGAATTAGGCACAAGTGTGTGTAGCATGATCGCATAGTTTGCATTGGTTGAGGTTGCCCTTGCAATCAAGCTTAGGGTTGCAATGAAGACATCCTCATATTTTATCTTTTTTCCATACATTTACTATGCATCAACAGTTTTCGTGTCTCTACCTCTCATTCATACTTCCAATGCTTTGTCTGTTAGTTAGGAATAGGAGAAGTTATTAGCTTAAAACCCCCCATCATTCTTTTATTCATCTTTCGCATCCACATCACTGCATAGCATTTAGTTACAAGTCCCTGAGTTCGACTTCAGATCACCGAGAAACTTGCATTCGCATTATACTTGGCGTGAGCACAAGAAAACTTGTGATGAGAACATATGGTCATCGCATACATTCGTAAACGCATAGTTTCATTCCAACGCATGACCACCGACGCATGAGTATCAACGCATAGCTTAAGACATGTATCACATAATTACGTTCAACCAATTTTCGTCATCAGTGCTACACACCTTCTCATGGCCCAAGAGGTGTCCACACATAGTATGACTATGTTGTATTGTTCATTAGAGGGATCAGTGGTACTTAAGGAGTTAGATGTAACTATAGGGGCAAAACGATAAATCGGCCCAGTTGTACTTATGAGCATCTGTGAAGGGTTATTGTACTGTTGATTGGTTATATCCGATGGATACATAAATATATTTTTGGTAAAGAGAGTTCAATTGTCGATCTTTAGTGAAATGCCTGGCAATTAACGGATGGTGGATCTCATGGCTAAAGAGTTTAGTTAGCTATTCATGTACCGTTGGAGCTTCGAGCTATAGATCCATAAGGTCCCCTTGGTAGCTCAATGGATTCAAGTTGAGAATCAGTTTTTGGGTCAGTTTGAAATGTTCAAATTGACAAGAGGGAGTTCGATTATATATGATATGATTGAACTGGTTAATTATATTTGATATGATGGACTTTATGTATGAGATACATTAATTGGAGGAAATTAGATATGAATATGATTTATATCTAGTGGAGGAGAAAACACTATGGTTGATATGTGATATTAAACTATAGGTTACTGAATATAATATGATTATATTTATTATTTTAATTTGACAATTATGGGATAATTGTGCACATCGTTTTCTTCGTAACCATGCGTTAGTGGGAAGTTCCAATCAGTTTTCGTAACTGAAGAATAAAATAAAAATCGTTTTCATTTTGCAAGATATCACGGTGATTTGCTCACGAAGTGTTTGCTGCCTATCGCTTAGTAAATTGAGAGACTATACGATAGCTCGAACTTACTACTCGCTTACACACGCACACATCTTCTAAACGATCGCCTACGTTTTACTAAACGATCGTCTAGCGTTGAGCATTTACTAAACGATCATATAGACGATCACTGCCTTTTTACTACATGATCATGTATTTGTTCTAAACGATCAAGCATATTGTCTATACGATAGAAGCAGCCTTCTCCCACCTACTTGATCGATGTATACGATCCTCATTTCCTCCTCCCCTTTACCAAATCCCAACAGAGCCCATTCTTTGGATTCTCGCACCGAGAATACTAAGGGTTCCAAGTGGTGGTGTCGTCCCCATTTGCTTTTGTTCGTGTGAAGACCATTCGTGGTAAACGATCGAGTGTTGGTGAACGATAGCTTGACATTCTAGCGAGAGCGAGAGCACCTGTTCCTTTGGAGAGAGCGAGATTTTCCGAGGAAAAAATTTCTTCAACTGGTAAGTTTTCTTGTTCTCTTGTTATTTAATCTTAAAGCATACCGGTAGTTTATAGTTTGATGCATATTTGTATGTTTGAACGTAAATATGGTAATTCTATCACAATATATTTGGAAAGATCCGCTTCCGATCAGAGGTACTCTTGTATAAGAGTTCCTTCATATACAACAACCACCTGGGTATGTCCACATTGATTTTCCTGATTATGTATGCTAGTTAGACAAGGCAATATATGGATAAAGCAGGCTCCATGTGCCTAGAATGACACGTTGAGTAATACATTGATTGGTTGGGGGTTTTAAAACTCAAAGGCTGGCACTTCCCTAAACATATTTAATTATAGTGACTCGGTCATCCTTCTTCTGGTATATATTGATGATGTGATTGTTACTGGTAATAATAGTTGTCTAATATCTCGGTTGATCAAGACTCTGGGCAATATGTTTACACTCAAGGATTTGGGCAATTTGAGTTATTTTTTGGGTATTTAGGTCCACTATTTGGGGCATGGGTTTATATTGAATTAATCTAAGTATGTTGATTATTTGCTTCAGAGGATAGGTTTCACTGATTTAAAACCAGTAACCTCACCTTGCTCACTGGGTAAACGTCTTTGTGTCTGATGGTGTCCCTCTTATTGTCCATATCTGTATCGAAGCACAATCGGGCACGTTAGTATTTAACTCATATGAGGTCGGATATTGCTTGCATTGTGAATAATCTGAGTCAATTTTTAAAAGCTTCAACCGACGTTCATTGGCAAGCAACCAAACGTGTACTTCAGTATGTCAATGGCATAAGAATTATGGATTACTCTTTCAAAACAACCCCTGTCTTAATATATTAGCCTTTTTTTATGCTAACTGGGCATCGAACATTGATTATGAAAGATGTATTTTTCAAGTGTGTGTTTACAAGGAACTACAAGGGTATAAATACCGTATTAACACCCTAAGAATAGAGCCTATCAAGTGTGTGTTTACAAGGAACTACAAGGGTATAAATATCGTATTAACACCCTAAGAATAGAGCCTATCAAGTGTGTGTTTACAAGGAACTACAAGGGTATAAATACCGTATTAACACCCTAAGAATATAGCCTAACTAAATTAACCAAAGCCTAAAGACTCTCCAAAGGATACCTAGTATACAGGAGACTTAGTATACATTCACACCCTCCTTCAAACTCAAGTTGGTAAGGTAGGAATCAACTTGAGTTTGTTAAGTAGTTGGAAAAAACGACCAGGAGCCAAAGCTTTGGTGAGAATATCGGCGGGTTGCTCAACGGTGGAAATAGAGCGTAACATCAGAGTTTCACTCAAGAGATGATGATGAACAAAGTGACAATCATTCTCAATATACTTGGTGCATCCATGAAAGACATCATTGTGAGCAATCTGAATGACACTATGATCGTCATAGTGAAGTATAGTTGCAGACAATTGAAGGACTCCTATATCAGCAAGAAGCCAACGAAGCCACAAGAGTTCTGACATAGCATCAGCCAGAGCATGATATTCGAACTCTATAGTAGAACGGGAAATAACGCTCTATTTCTTACTGCACCAAGAAATGAGAGAATCACCAAGGTAGAAATAATAATCGGAGGTAGAACGCCGGTCAGTAGGATCACCAGCCCAATCAGCATCAAAATAGCCTGATAAAATCAAGGAAGACTGGGAAGAAAATTGAAGTCCATGCCCCAAAGTACCTTTGACATAACAGAGGATACAAAGAACAACAGTAAAATGAATGGTCTGAGGGGCAACCATGAATTGACTAACAATGTGAACAACATATGCAGTGTCAGGACAGGTAATTGTCAAATAAATAAGACTGCCGACAAGCTGACGATAGAGACTAGCATCCTCAAGTGGAATTCCATCAAACAGAGTCAAGCGAACATTGGGATCAAGTGGTGTTGGAGCTGTAGTAGAGTCAGTAATACCAGAGCACACCAAAAGATTTAAGGCATACTTACTTGAGACAACGAATAACTGGCAGAGCTCAATGATACTTCAAGGCCAAGAAAGTAACTGGGTGAACCCAAGTCCTTCATCTCAAAGTGTTCGCCAAGATAGCGTTGTAAATCAGAGATAGCTTGAGGATCATCCCCAGTAATAATTATATCATCAACATACAGGAGAAGAAGAACAATACCATGAGTTGTCTGCCGCGTAAATAATGTCGTGTCACGAGAACTGGACGTATATCCAAGTTGAATGATAGTTGAACTAAAAGTTGAAAACCAAGCTTGAGGGGCTTGTTTCAAACCATACAATGCTCGTTGGAGGAGGCATACTTTCTGGGATGGATAAGAGAAACTTGGGGGCGGTTACATGTATACTTCCTCAAATAAGGCCCCATTAAGGAAGGCGTTCTTGAAATCCATTTCAAAAAGTGGCCACTGTTTAGTCACAGCAACTGCTAAGAGACACCAATGTCATTCGTGCCATAGGTGCGAAAGTCTCTTCGTAATCGATCCCATACTCTTGAGAATATCCTTTTGCTACCAATCAAGCTTTATAATACTCAACAGAGCCATCAAAGTGAGTCTTGATCTTGTAGACCCACTTGCAACCAATGGGTTTCTTTCCGGGGGGTAATTCAACATAGTCCCATGTGTGCATTTTATCGAGAGCCTGGAGTTCTTCTTTCATAACTTGCTGCCATAGAGTATTAGTATTTGCCTCACGAAAGAAGATATGTTCAACCAAGGAACTGATAGTAGAAAAATAGTGAAAATCTCGAAGGTGAGTAGAAGGTGCCCTTACCCTAGTGGAGCGTCGAACAGAAGAGGCAGGGTCATTAATAGGTTCAAATTTCACAGGTGGGACAGACGGCTGATCAAGGTCAACAGAGACAAGCATAGTTGTTCAAGCTCAAAATCATCGAAAGATGCAAAAGAATGGGAAAAAATCAAATGAATCATTAGAATTATAGGGAAGAAGACTCAAGAAAGAATCACGAAAGGTTGAGAGAATAGAGAACATAGTGTGCTCCCAAAAAGTGACATGGTGGGAGATGCGCAATTTGTTAGAGAGAGGTTCCCAACAACAGAAACGTTTGTGTTCAGTTTCATAGCCAATAAAGCAACAGAGACGAGCAAATGGTTCTAATTTGGTATGTTAATGAGGGTAAAGAAGTACAAAACATGCACAACCAAAAACCTTGAGGTTAGAGTAATCATGAGAAGTACCGTATTAGCGTTCAAATGGATAAGCATTTTGAAGAACAGATGAAGGAAGACAATTGATTGTGTATATAGAGGTGAGAACGCTAAAACTTTATAGGATAGAAGGTAGACATAATTTGGGCCTAGACGGAGTCTAGGATGTGTGGACTATGTTAGCAAGAGTGCTTTGTTGGGTGAGAAAGAAAAGGAACCTGGAGTCCTTATATTCCAAGGTGTTATCTGTACATAGAACTTTGATTGGGCGAGAAAACTATGTGAACTATGTTAGCAAAATCAATATATATTTGAGATAAGGAAAAGTGGTGTTTAAGGAAATATATCCAGGTAAACCAAGAGTAATCATCAATGAATAAAACAATAAGTATTGGAAAGCTGTAACAGGGAAGTGTCAGCAGAGCCAACATGGGATATGGTCATGCAATTACCATCAGCAGCATAAATGGGAGGAAGAGATTTTGTAGGAGTAGGTGTAGACAAAAGAGAAAAACCAGATGTCATATGGTTGTAATAAACGGAATTAAGAAGCCATCTATTACCTGAGAAGACCACAAGCGTGGAGGAATTGGATGAAATCATCTGTTTAAGAAAGTTTTGTAAGTCATTCATTTGAAAAGTAGACAGGGAAGGTTCAGAGGCAACATAAGAGGTAGCAGTAGAGGCAGAGCCAGGATTAGGTGTAAAAGATCGAGACTTAGAGGAATGTCCTAGTGGTCGCGGTGGTCTTATAGAACAGTTGTCCAGAATATGACCTCTTTTGTGACAATAGCTGCACTCGACTTTTGGAGAATCAAAAAACCTATGCCCAGTGAGCTTACAGTTTTTACAAAAAAAAAAAAAAAAAAAAAAAAAAAGAGCTCTAGAAGTACTAGGCATATGAGTGCTGACAAGTACAACCTCCGATTGCCGGAAAGAAGTGATGCCAAGATGCTTTTTTTTCAAATCGGATTTCCTGAATTGCTGCATCTAGAGACGGAAAGGGGCTACGGTGGAGCAAAGCAGCACGAATCAACTCATATTCTAGACGAAGTCCCATAAGAACCTTAATAAGGTAAAGGTGATCAGGACTAATTTTAGCTTGATCCAATTGTGTCCAGACTGGCTGAAGGGTAGCCAAGTAGTCATTAACTGATTGGCCCATCTCCTGAGTAAGATTACTCAGAGTGTTGTGCAATTGATAGTAGTGAGCTAAGCCAACGGATTGAAATCAGATAGATAGGAAATCCCACAAACTTTTGACATCATCAAATACATCAGCTGAACGGAATGGCCGGTATAGATGTATTTCCGATCCAAGTGATGCTTTGATGGTTTTTATTGTCCTAATCCTCTAACTGTTCAATAAATCTAGCATCTTCCTCAGTGGATATCCTAACTGGCTGGGGAATATCACCAGTGATGATTCGCCATAATTTACGCCCGATTAGAAAACTCTTCATTTGATAGGCCCAAGTAATGTAATTTGTCCCATCAAGAATAGTACTAATGGGGTGAAATCCATGATCCTTTTCCATATGGCTTGGCAGCTTGGAAGGAGAAGAAAACTAAGGACAACAAGGGAGGCTTGGCGGCTTGGTGGCTTGGCTGAAGGGATCAAGGATCAAATTCTGAGGAATCGAGGATAGAGTTCATCCGCTTGGCTGAAGGGATCAAGGATCGAGTTTGATCGAGGATCGAGTTCTGGACTGGGAGTCGTGGATCGAGTTTGATCGAGGATCAAGTTCTAGACCAAGGATCGGGGGTCGAGTTCTAGACCGACAATCGAGGATCGAGTTCAATTGAGTTTTGAACTGAGGATCAAGAGGTCGAGTTCTGCACAGTAGGGGTTGAGGATCGAGTATTTCACAGAGGCTATAAGATCGAGGATCGAGTTTTTCACAGTGGGGATCGAGGATTGAGTTTTTCATAGTGGCTTTGGACAGAGGATCTAGGTGGTTCTTCTTTACGTCGGAGAGGGGTTCTGGGTGGTTGGCTGATGACCAGACGCCAACAATGACAGAGAACAAGAGGAAGAAACTAGCTAACAAGACTCTGATACCATGTGAAAGATGTATTTATCAAGTGTGTGTTTACAAAGAACTATACAAGGGTATAAATGTTGTATTAACACCTTAAGAATAGGGCCTAACTAAATTAACCAAAGCTTAAAGACTCTCCAAAGGAAACCTAGTATACAGGAGACTTAGTATACATTCATATCGATGATAGGAAATCTGTGGCTGCTTATTTTTTATTTTTTTTTTTTTTATGAGCAACAATCTTGTGTCGTGGTCCTCAAAAAAACAGACAGCAATCGCATGGTCCAGCATGGAGTCTAAGTATCGTGCACTTGCTCACACATCTTAGAAATTATTTGGCTTCAACAACTCCTAGTTGAAATTTAGCAGTCACCTCCCCACAAACCTATCATCTGGTGCGATAAAATTAATGTTGGGGCTCTTGCGAACAATCCTGTGTTCCATGCTAGGACCAAGCACATTGAAGCCAAAATTAGAGTTAGTCAAAGTGAGACTAAGAGGAATGGCGGAAGTGGCATGACCTAGCAGGCAACTGGAGCTGGAACTCACAACGCTACCTAAAGACCTACCGAGGAAGGTAAGTGTGAATTTAAGTTATTCTCATTTAGTATTTGAGATAGAAATGTTTATGTTGTAGATAATTGGGTTCAACATCTAGCTTAGAGATGGCTAGGTGAGGTATCGTTGGACAAATTAAGGAATTGATATCAGAGTAGCGCAGTAGAAGCGTGATAATAGACAAGACTATAAGAGGTTACAACAGTGGTTGTTGTGAAACCTTAAACCAGAGTTAGTTCGAGTAAATTTCGAGGACGAAATTTTCTTAAGGGGGAAGTAAATGTGAAACCTGGATTTCCATTTTTCCTACTTAAGCAGGTGTTAAAAGGAATTAACTAAGTGAAAGTTAAATCCTATATTAAAGGGAAGGAAATTTCTAAGTGTTTAGTAGATTTTCCTTGAGTAATTTAAGTTGAGTTTTAATTGATGAAATTGTAGTGAAATTTGCCTAAGTGTAAAGTAAAAAATGAACCATGCATTAAGAGACATTAACGCATAAGATGAGAAGAAAGACGACCTGCGTTCGTAGGGATGAACGCATGATTGGCCGAAGTTTTGGCAAAAGGCATTGCCAAGATTTGCTCATGCGTTGGGTATGCATGAGCAAGAGCAGAGAAAGTGAAATGTTGTGTGCAAGGCACTGGGTAGACAATTGTCTAATAGATGAGCAGCGCGACACGATGAGGTAGGCGATCGTGTAATAATTGCACAGAGGTAAACGACACTTGCAGTAGCTAAGAGCGAGATTAGCGAGATCACTGAGAGCAAGATCGTTGAGAGCGAGATCAGCGAGAGCGAGATTAGAGAGAGCGAGAAAGTGGGAGAGAGCGAGATTGGAGAGAGCAGTTTGAGCGAGAGAATGGGAGAGAGCGAGAGTGGAAAGAGTGAGAGAATGGGAGAGAGCAATGGTTTGAGCGAGAAAGTTGGAGAAAGCGAGAGCCACGAGAGCGAAACTAGCGAGATTGGGACAGATGGACGCATTTGAAGAGAATTGGATGTGTTCATTAGTAATTTGGATAAATAAAACAGAAATTAAGCAGATGAAGTGGCAAAAGGAGATTGCATGCAGGAAGATTTTTATCAACTTAAGTAGGTGGTGTACGGTTGAGATTATATGCAAATTAAGATAATTTTGGTTGGCAAACTCAGAATTAGACAACTCAAAGCTCGGCTAGCCAGAGTTAGCGTGGGCAGCCTAAGGAAGAGCCATTTGTATGGTGAGTTGTCGTGAGGAAATAGGCTGGGAATGGCTATAAATAGGAGGCCTCGCCATGAAGGTTAAACTCATTCCAAACAATTTCAGTAGTAAAAATCCTAAGTAGAGAGTAAGCATTTAGTGGGAAAGTTGTCGTTGGTGGTGGAGGCAAGGAATTTGAAGGAGGTGCTGCACAGATTCATATTTTGTTTGAGTATGGGAGATATTTACAAGTAAATTGCGTTAGGAGGATTTGCCGACGGTGAGTGGTTACTATGTGTTGTTTTGATTTATGTATGTATATGTATATATGAGCCTTGTACGTAGAGGGTAATGTCAAATGTGCATGAGTAGGGATGCATGATTTCTGTTGTGATTGTCGTGATATTGCATGTTATATTGTGATGGAAACTAGAATTATACCCAGGATATGGTTACTATGCTTGAAAAGGGTACTTGGCGGAAAAATATGGTCGGCGGGAAATGATAGTCAGTGACGACCGACGGAAAAATGTGGCCAAGTTACCTAAGCATAACTAGCGGGAAAGAAATGGTCGATGTGCACATTGGTGGAAAAATGGGGTATAGGGAAAGTTTCCATAAAATTGTTGTTGTATTGTTGGGTTGACAGTAGTTGACCGTTAACAGGAAATGATTCAGCGGCTTGGCTGAGGAAATGACTTTGAAATGGTATTAATGTGTTGTTGACTGCATGTTGCTTTCCCCAAAAGTTTATTTTTGATAAGTCAAGGTTTCGTTTATAAAAAAAATATACCACTCACTGGTCTTAGTAGCTCACACTCTTCAAAATGTTTTCTTATATCCCCCCCCCAGGTAGCGGAAAGGTGGGGAGTTCCAGGATGCTGCTATGGTCAAGGCCTGCCACATGCCACAGTTACACTTCCGGAGGGTTTTACAGTTGTTGTTGTAACTTTGTTGTTAAGTCTTTCAGTTGTATAAATGTTACATTGTTGTAATATAAAATGGGCCTACTTAATCAGTTGGTTGTTAAATTTGTACATTGGTATCAGAGTTATTTCCGCAAGAGTTATTAGGCAGTAAGTGTCAACCAAAGGGTTGATAACTGCTGTCAATCATGCCCTCTCCCAGGCTCGGAGGGTGGTCTAGGGCAGGGTGTGACAATATATGATCACTTTATAAATATATGAAACAATCGACCCAAAAAGAAAGGAATCTCTAGTAGAAAATATGTTACGAACATCTCACACACAACTTCAATCGTGAGGGCATGACTAGAAAAAATGTGTTAATACACGAATCAAGTTGACGTCACTTTGCTATAAATCAAAAGTTTTATTTTGTTGCTATTTTTCAATTTGGACGTCAATTTTTTGTTATGCACTACACATTCCCGAATATGTTGATCTTGGCCTCAGCCTCTGAGGTGAGATGGGCTTATTGGGCCTTACAGCCTATTCTCTCTTTTCACATTTCAAATGAACTCACCTAAATCGATTTCCTACCAATCTTGAGTCCGTTTAAGATAAGGAAAGTCCCATAGTTTTACTTTATCCTAGATTTATTTATTGGTCCAAATGACCCATAATAACGTGTAAGAATTGAATGCATTAAATATTTTCAAATATAATTATAATAAAAGTTTTAAATCCATTTACTTATAACGAATTAGAGGTTTAATTTAAAAAAAATTAAAGGTCCTGCACAATATTTTCCAATTAAATCTAAAAAAGAGTGTAAACTGATATAACTACTAAACTTCACCGGTACAAGTCTAAATGAAAATTTTCCTTTATATATTGTTTTTTTTTTAAAAAAAAGGTTGTATATTATATTCATGTTAATGACACTTTGCTTTTTAATTTTTATGTTTCATAACTTTTTAAATTCGATTCACTTCACTAATATCTAAAAATATAGATAAAAAGAAAAATTGTCTAAATAGTTTGTAAATTTATTTCAAAAAGAAAAGAAATGTTTGTAAATTCAATTTTAAAAAATTAGAACACAAAACAGAAATCAGAAATGAAGTGAATTAGCCGGTTGCCGTTCTTCCTCCACTCAAATCTCCGGCTTCCACCTTCTGCGATCCTCTCGTTCTCCGATCAACAGATGCCGGTAAGTTTCTTCAACTTTAAGATCCAGATCTCGTAGAACAGTAAATCAATTGAATTCTCAAATTCTAGGGTTCTTCTTTTTGTTTAAATTTCGTTTTCTTATGCAATGGAAATCCTGAATTTCTGATCCGGGAAACTTGATTGCGTTCTTCGCAGTTCAGTACGTTCATTGAAGTGGAACCGCCCAGTCCACTCCGATACATAATTGGGGCTGTTATAATGATGATCGGCGTCGTATTGCCCCTTGGATACATGCTGCTCCGGAATAAGCGTGGACCTTCTTCTTCTTCTTCTTACTCCAAACAGACGTAGGTGTGCCTATGAAATTTACTTTTCTTATTAGTTTATTACTTCTTTCTAATTTAATCATTCCTGTGATCTGTTTACGACTAGAAATCATGGTCTTCCAGGTGTGTTATATGAAATTGGATTTGTTCTTTAATTGTTCGTTAGCCCGATTTATGGACTTTTGGAGCTCGTTTTACAGGAGGAAATTGGAATTGAGGATTTATTTCTTCTAGCGTTAGTTATTAGGATTTTGCGGTCTGAATACACCTGTAAATTCCCACATGAGGTTTTGGTCGTATTTTTGTCTTAAAGGTTTAGGGAATTTCTTGTTTTGCGCTGAATTTATCTCTTAGGGTTATTGAGAAAAGAATGATTATGCAGAGTATAGGAAAGCAAAATATTTGGCTCTTGCGTAGGAGCTCCTTGTTTTCTTAGCTCGATAGTTCCTTTTGTTTAGGCTCTCTTCTTGAACTGCTCGTGGAAATATCAAAAATCTGGCAAATGAACGTGATCCTAAACAAGTGTTCCGGATATTATTTTGGAAGCCTTTGGTCGGTCGTTGGCCTGTCCAAATAATATTTTTGACATTCTTGCATCTCTGGTAGTGAGACAACTTTTTCTTGGACCAAAGGAAACTGTTTGGTTGGCTATTGTACGAGCTTTCTTTTGGACTTTATGGGCAAACGCAATAGACGTTTTTTTTTTAGACTCTTTTTCTGTTTTCGATAGTTTCGTGGATTTGGTTCTATCTATAATAACTCTGTACTGGTGTAAAACTAGACAACCTTTTAAGCATTTTAGTCTTTCTTATTTGCTTTCCAATTGGAAATCTCTATTGTTATCACCTATAGGTGCTTTGGGGCTCCCCTTATTTCATTCATTCAATGAAATGTTTCTTATCTAAAAAAATATAAACGAGTGCTCTGGATAGAGGTAGAGGGAGGGTGATTTGGGCAACTGATTAGTATTTGGATGAGTAACTGATTAGTATTTGGATGACCAAGATATTGTGAATTTGCATTTGTTTTTTAGACATAATTTGAGTTGGCACATGTTGAAGGTTTGAAAGTTTCAGTGGACGCATTTAGTCATTCAACTTACAGAATGCCTTTCTTGGTTTGATTGTGTGAATTTGCTAAACTGAAAGCCTCCTTGGTGCTCCCTCCAAGTCTCTTGCTATTTTTTCTTTGTTAGGTGTTAATTTAAACTTGGATGCCTTCACTTTGTCTTAACAATCTTTGCAATTATTTTGCATTGTTTGTTTTTAGTTACTCCCTTGAGGAGTTTGTATCGAGCATCTTTTGAGCATTACTCTTTTTTCATTTTTTCATTGAAAAGTTTCATTTCTTATTTAAAAAACTCAAACAGATCATTTCTCCTTTCCTTCAACCTCGCAATATCCTCCTCTCTCCCCTTTGCTGCATGAGTTTATCATCTGCTTGTACTTCTATTATTAGCGTTGTGCTTGTGATGGAAAGGCAATGTTAAAAGGTGGCTGGTAATGGATGGAGAGACATAGTGTGGGAAAGACATGGTGTGGGAGAGCCAGTGTTAAAAAGTGGTTGTGGAGAGTAGATTAGAGCATTCAATTTGAAATATGTGATATGTGATATGATATCTCAAGTGTTAACTGTGCTTTTATGATGAATCTTAACACGCTTTTCTTTATCTCTATTTTTAGGCTGAAATGTATAATTCTTTTTACTTGGTCTATTTCCCTTGAACTCATTTTTTTTTTCCTGATGACATCTTAGTCCTTGTAGCCCTTTTTTAGTTTCTGAGTCGAACGTTGTTGGAAACTGTAGATACATGATGCATGTGTAATTAATGTAGGCATTATTTCCTATCCCATAAACATATACTTCTCTCTTTTCTTTAAGGAGGAGCATCATTTTGGATTTTTTAGGGAAGAAGATTCTCCTGTGTGTTGGACGTAGGTACATTATTCCATAATTCTTTCAACCTCTAGGACTAAGATATCCCTATCCTATACATGCCAATTGAGAGCTGTCCACGTAAAAGTTACATGATTCGTATTCATAACTTTCGATAAGTTTAATGAAAGGACTAAATTCTAGTTTAAAGTAGGGCAGTGTAAGACAAGAACTTGTAAGCAAATTATAGATAGGATCAAGTTAGAGTTCGATCCTTTTGCAGTACATTGTTGCTTTATGCTGAACAACACTAACGGGAAATCTGAAATTTGAAATTTCAGGACCAAAGTTTTGATTTAGCTGCATAGAGAAAGAGACGCATCCATTTCAGTTTTGGGCTCTCGGCTAATGGAGGATGATGCTATTCATAGGGTAATGTAAATGCATTGAGATTTCAAATCTGTGTAAGCTGACGATTCTGGTCCAATTATTGACCTTAAGGCGATGCATTTCATCATCGTTTTTCTTTGAAATCAATGTCATACAACTGTATTTCGTCATTTTGTATCGTTGAAGGAATTATGTGTGATTACTGTTGATAACCCGCATTCAGTATTTATGAAGATACGAACACAGAGCCGTGAAAGTACTATTTGTTGGTCCTTAAAGTTAAGTCTCTCTTTCCTATCAATATCCAAACCATTATCACAGGGTGCAGAAATGATTGTTTATAGAAAGATTGGAGTAATAGAATTAAGAGAATGAAAGGAGCAACTCATATTGGTAGATTTGTCGTTAAAATTGTATCAGAGTACTGTATATAAATAATGTAAATAGGCAAAGAAGTATTTCCAGTCAAGTCTTGTAAAGAATTATTTCCACCTTCCCAGTGCTTCTCCAGCACGGATTCTGTCTCCACGTTTAATAGAAAACTTGAATTCTGATTTGGAGTCTCCATTTTCGTGTACATTAGAAACAGGAGCTTGGAAGATCAGTACCACCGTTGATCCCATGTTGAAAGCCGCCATCTGCAAGCATTTGCCACACCCCAAAGTAACCAAAGAACTAATTAAATCAGTACGCAAAAGCTTTGGTTTGTTAGGAGAGATCAATAATAAATCATTTTTCATTCAAAATCACTCTAAAGCATATCTTCAATTTTAATCAAAAGCAAGTTTTGGAGTGATTTGAACATAACATAAAGATTTTAACATTTTAAAATCATTCTCAAACATGTCGCAAATTTAGAGAAATATTTCAAAATCAGAAGACATAGAACATAGATAACCTCATCCCCCTTTTTCAGCAATATCCCCCCGCCTTCAGGTTCATATACCCTTTCCTCCGGAGGATCTGAATGGAGTGACTTTCTTCTCTTTGGTTTGTTTGTCCGTAGCTCTGGCTCAATGAGAACCTGTAACATTCAAGTTAAGCAATGACACTTGGGGTGTAGTTGATTTAACTTTTCAAGTGTTTAATTTTGAAAATAAGTTATTTTGAAAAAGGTTGAAAAACACTCTAAATGTATATTTTAAACAATTTTTATTTGAAGAGTTTAAATAAAAATAAATTTTTTGAAAAACATTTTTTCCTCTAATCAATCCAAACATGCCTTTAAGCACATCAACTCATATGAGCATTGCCATACGGCCTTGAAGATAAGGATATTGATCACCCATGTCGCATATCCACTACAAACATATCATCTTACAACGATAGTTTACTAAGCGAAAACCAATAGAAAGGAAAACTGCTCCTCACATTATGTCTTTTCAGCTTCCCAAACCATTTTCGTCAGGTTTCGATATAATAGAGTTCAGAGTTTATAGCTTATCAGCTCCGAGGGGAAGCAGGGTTACCTCGATAGATCCAATATTTGTTGCCCCAATAGCAGCAATTGCCATAAATCCTTCCTGCCATAGCCCTTCAAGCACAACCTGCAACATTGCCAGTGATAACTAAAAGGGCTAATGCCTGTGAAAAACATATTTTGGATCGCAACTTCTAAAAATTTCTAGACAATTCACACAATTTTCTTGAGGAAATTAGGTACCTTAGGAATTTGGTTTTGCATATTTGAAGCAAATAAAGCAATTTGCATTACTACACAGACTAGTAAATAAACCAAGCAGCTCTAGATATGTTCACCCACTTGAAAGGAAAGAGACAGAGAAGGGACAAGTACCCTTTCATTCTCAACATATAAGTTCTTTATTGTTCTAACAGCGCGCTCATTCACAGGAAATAGGTGACCTGAAAATTATAGTAGGAAAGTGAAACGAGATGGTTGATGAATAAAAACCTTCTCTTTTCTGAGAGAAAACCAACTTTCATTAAGAGAAACGAAGGAGAGAACCAGGTCTAGATAGTAAGGTCAAAAGTCAACACAACTGAGAATCATCATTTGTTATTCAAAATGTAAACAACTTTCCAATAAGACAACTACCAGAAAAGTGGCGCCGAACAAGGACCTGCCAGTCAACTGGTGCGTGTATTCGATGATAATCTCCAGGCTTCAAGTATATTACACAGTAGAAAAGGCCTTTCACTGGGCTGTAATGAGAATTTAAGATGTAAATCACTTAATTGTCATGTGGCAAAACATCATAATGAATCTTGGAGAACGTCACTTTCCAGAGAAGATTACGTCAACTAATACTAAGGAGAACAAAAGGATAGTGAAGAGGAATTCAATTACAATGCAATCATTAACTGGAAAATATTGTTCATAAATAAAATGTTTTTCCTCCCACTCACCCCCCTCCCCTCCCTTTTTTTTGCAAATTAGTTTTCGTCTTCCTTACTTTCATTTTCCAATAAAGGAATTTGACCATATGCTCCCAGCAGGAACTGAACATTCACATTTTCATATGAGATAACAGTAGGCACCATGTTATAAGAGTTGGCAAATTACATCTCATAGCTTTAGATATAAAATGCATAGCAAACTGAAATCCCAGAAGGGATGTTGGGGGAGGGAGGCTACTTAAGAAATTGATCAAAGAAAATGTTTCTTTTTCTCAAATCATATTTGTTTTGCAGCAATAATTTTTTGCATCCCATGACAACACATCAATAAAGACCGGCCAATGAGTATCAAAGGACTTCAGTATTTCTGTACCATGTCGAGACAGGGTCCAGAACTTTAGGATAAGCCAGCGAAATTTTCCACCATGACCTTTTCCGATTATCAGCAGAACTATTTTCTTGTCCATTGCCCTCTTCATTGCTATCCCCTGCCGCCATCATGGGAAGTAAAGAGCCAGCACCAAGAAGAGCAGCGACTGAATATGAAAACCCTTTAACTTGCTCAATCATTGCCCCTGCTCCTTTTAGTTCCCCAAATCTTAAAACTGTACCATCCACCGGACTAACCTAGTGACAATTAGCAGGTCATACATTTCAAATGTAGTTCTCGAGAATGAAACTTTTTGAGGATTATTTAAATGTTCAAGATGCTGGTTACCAGTTACCAGGCATTGTAAATCAGGGTCAATGGGCCTGCAACCCTCCTTTAAGGAGCGCACAAAGAACTCACGTAGTGAAGCATATTCATCCAGAGGAAGAGCTACTTCTTCTAAATCTGTAACATAAAACAGATAATAACTTTAATCCTTTTCATTTCAGTCGAAGTATATATACCCACCATGTAAATCCAAAATACTGAACATGACAAACAAAAATCCAATTCAATAAAAATAAAGGACTAAAAGTAATATGGTGAATAATCATATACTTGAATGAAATGCTCGAGCCCATGCCCTATGCACATATGGACGCAGCCAGACAGGAAGTTCCTAAACCAAACCAACATAACATCACATACAATGTCAGCACTACAACAGTAGAGAGAAAAAAAAAAAAATATATATATATATATATATATATGGAGACTATTTATACTTCTTTATAGGAAAAACATAGCATTAATGTCAAAGAAATGTGATTTCTTTACAGATATTACTCAAATATGGGTGAAATGGTAAAAGTATGTCGTCTTAGTTTTTACTCTATTTTCCCCTCCATCCACATGGAGGAAACTTTTTCCTGGTAATTTTAGTAATGAGATAATTGAAGGGGCCAAATGTAAGCCTTACACAGATGAAATGAGTTTGAAAGTAAGGGATCCCCATAAGTTTAACGCTAATGAGATAAATACGAATTACTGTTGCAGTGGGTATAGAATTATCCAGAAAAATAAGTCTACCTTGATCATATCATAGGAATATTTTCAAACTCAAAAAAGAAAACCAGAAAATGACAATATTTTCCAGCTAAAGAACTGGAAGGTTACTCACCACATTAGCTATGTGACCCCAACATCTTGAAACTAAACGTAAAGGTATCAATCTCAAAAACGTTGCCTGCAATTGGAAGGAGACAATTCAAACTAAATGAGGAACTACGTGGCTACCAACAAAATTTCACCCAAAAAAAATGAAATCTTCAACATCTTTTATCTCTGTCTAAATCTTGTACTTTAATATCCGACTTGAACTCGGGCTCTATGCCTCTCTCCCGTGCCTCTTCAACCTGAACAAAGATACAGAGATTCACTTCTGAAACTGTAAAACAATCAATCTCCATATATTACAAGACACAAATTGGTTCTTCCAAAAAAGAAACTTAACTCATCCTAGCTATCTTGCTCCTGAGACCAATAAATAGTTCAACAATAAACGAAGTCACCCAGCAGAAAATCAATATCAGGAGATAGGTAATTGTTTTACAAAACACATGAAAAGAAACAAACTAATATCATAAACTAAGAAGGAGAACCACATAAGAACTCCACCAATTTCTTTCCTGAATGAATAAATCGTTCTAAAGACTAACACTAACAGTATTCGTCCTATCTTATGGATTATAGATACCTTCTTATCATCATATAGCCGACGAGCATGAAGTGCACCGAGCATTAGTAAGGTAGCCACTGTCGCACCAGGCACCAAATAGGAATCGCCTGCACAAACTCTTCGAATGCTTAATCTAAAGTCAAATTAAACAAAATACAATCGATCATATAATCTGGAACTACATTAGTTACAACAATTACCTTGAGAAGAACTGCCATTTCCACCGCCGACAGAAGCTCGAGCTTGTAGGGACGTTTGAATCCTTTTGAAAACGGAAGTGAAGCTTCGACTGTGATTACGAACAGAATTCAGGTGGCTGGTTGTTGAAGGCACTATGAAAATCCTCTGCGGAGCCCTAAATTTCATTCTTCGTTTAGCTTGAATTTATGAGAGCAATGGGTTTTGTGTTGTGGACTTCACTTCCACAGTTCTTTGAAGGCTTTAAAGTTTTTGAGTACAGAAAATTTCTTCTGGACACGCTTCTTGAGAATATGAGGAGAAGAATAGAAATATGGAGTTTTTGCTATCTGGCCCGACTCATTTCCCCACCATTCTGTTTTCTTGTTTTTTGTTTTCCAAAATTAAATCATGGTTGAAATTTTAGTCATATTTCAAAAAAAATAAAATAAAAGTTATTTTTTTTAAATTTTCATATTTTAGCTTGATTTTCTAAACTATTAGTAAAAATGGATAACAAATAAAGAAATTTTGAGGTGGAAGTAATGTCTATAGTCTTGATTTTAAAAAACAAAATGATTATCAAATGAGACCTAAGTTTATAAACACTACTTTCACAATTGTTTTTATTTTAATGTGTATGTTGTTCTCGTACATCAAAAGATATATTGTCTTGTCTTGTAACCACTTGCGTTGGACTAAATTCTCTCAATAGACACTTCACTTAGAAAGTTCCAATTATTTGAAGAGGTTGACAAAATAGGATTCTCCTCGATAATCTCATTTAAGAAATGTGTGAAAATTATGTAAAAGGAAAAATAGCAAATTAGTGAAATTTAGTAGTTATAATATAAATGATACAACTGCGAAAAATATTTTTAAATTTGGTAAAATGTCACGGTCTAGTATCAATGACATTTTCTAATATTTGTAAATAAATTGGTTCATTTTTTTATATTTAAAACAACCTTATTATAACTCAAAGTAATTTAAAAGTATTTAGTTTTTGTTTAATATTCATTTATGTCATAAATAAATAATAAGTGTTGAGGAGTAGATTTTGGCCTAGCAAAATCAAGCCAGAAAATCAAGATAATCGAAGATAATATAAAATAATATGAGATTTGATCCTAACTCACTAAGGATTATAAAATTCATATCCTAACCCTAGTGGGATTAAGATAAAACTCTAGATCAAATCCTTTATAAATAGACCATCATGACTTTAACTTAAACTTTTGACTTCTTATTTATTCTACAACTCTCTTACTGATTTAGGTATCGGAGCACTAGGAACCTTTTTTCTTTATTTTGTAGGTCTCTTCCAAGGATCTTTGCAAAAATAAGAAAATCGAATCTTTGCCAGAATAAGAAAATTGAGGCTATATAATTGTCACAGTCCAATTAAAGAAGAAATTTCGATGATGGAAACCATGGGAGAATCAAATCCCCTTATGACAAAAATGAAAGAAAGTTATGGGTGAATTAAATCCTTGTGTCCTAGGCTAAGAAGAAGAAAATTGGATTATAGCAAAGGAAAGAAGTTTATAAAGAAATGGGGGCTTTGATCCATCAAAAGCCTAATAAGAATAGGGAAAGAAATTTGGATTATAGCTTGATCTATCAAAAAGAAGAAAATAAAAGAAAATAAATTAAAAAATTAAAATCTCTTTTTCACTCTTCTTTCACGCGCGGGTACAGCGACCAGTAAGATCTTTGGGCGGCAACGACGGCAGCCCAATCCCAAGCGATTCCAAACGACAAGAGCGACTCCGAGCAGGTGATAACGGAGAGTTCCAAACGATAACTTCAAGCAGGCGACGGCGGACAGTTTCGAATAGCATCTCCGAGCAACATCAGAAGTGAGCGGTGAGCGGCAGCGGGTGGCAACATCAGCAAGTGATGAGCTTCGATCAGACCAAAGCGGCGATGGTGGTGGTTTCGAACGACAAGTAGTGGTAGGAAACGAGCAACCGCGATGACAGTGGGACACCAGCGGCGATTTTGAGCAGTAGCGATCGGCAGCGAAAAGCTTTGGGCAGAGACAACGGCAATTTTCAAACATCGGCAAGCGGTGATCAATGTGCTTCAAGAAGAGTACAAAAACAATATCGATCTGTAAGATGAATTGCTTAAATGACGAAGGTCCAGGAGTTGTCAATTGTTAAGTCTAGACAAGATTGAAGCAATTTTAAACTATGAATTTCGAGATAAGAAATTCTGAGAAGGATTTTCAACAAACGTATTGTACTCACACGAAAATTGATTGTGGTTCAAATTATTTTGGAGTATACAATTCTTTTTTTACCCAAATTCTTTAAAGAACCATTAAATCTCAACCTCCTTCCACGATTTTTCTTCAACTTTGGAGAGAAAGTTGTTGAGCTACAAAATTCAATGTCATTGTGTTGGCGAACAAGTCTTCCATTTTTAATGAAAAGAAATTGGTGAAAGATGGTGTCAACACCTCATTACCGATATTATGGTGTTCAACGGTTTGGTACATTACTGCAAATTCTCTAAGACCGGATTGGAACAGTACATCTTCAAACAACTCAGTGACAAAAATGAAAGCAATTATAGATTTGTGCACTTCGAAGATAAAAAGGCTACAAAATTACTATAATTCAATTGAATGGCAGGTAGCTCAAAGGATTTCAATATTATCCCATAAAGATTTTTCACACCTCAGGCCATGCTGTAACTTTCGAAAGGAATCAGGAAAGGTTTTCTTATGCAATATCTGCAGAAGCAAAGTTTGGAACTTTTTTTTTAAATGATTTTTGGTTGATTTGAAAGTATTGACAAACATAGAGTTGTGAAATGGTGGACCGGGTCTACAAGTATCGAGTCTGGTAAATCGTGTATCTAATCCACGATTTAAGGTTTAATCGTCCACGATTTCCTAACCACATGTCATCAGTATGTTGAGAAGTAACTTCACATATTATCAAGTTTGAAGATCACAACTTTGAGCAAAGTAATGGTAAGAGTAACAAGTAGATATGAGAAGAAATTAATAAAGCAATTAGATGGAAAAGATTCAAGACCGTGTACAATGCATTTTAGCAAAACGATTAGAAGTTACAAGAAGTTGAGCAATTACAATTAAAAGTGATATTATGAAGCCTCAACTAGTTTGCAAATCTCTACAAAAATTACAAAACACGAGACAAGTTTTAGTTTGATGCTATATTTAAGTCAATAGTCAATTTGCATAAATCATAGATTATTGATTAATTGAAATATCAATGCAACTTTCTTATATAATAAGTTAGCTGGAGGTTCAATTATTCACTAAAAGGAAAATTTGTTATTAGGAACCCAATTGGAACTCAAACAATTTTCTTAATAAGGATATTTAGTGAAAAATTGGGGGTTGGTCATCCCACAGTTAATTAACCAAATTAAAGTCCAAAATCTGAGGACCAACTCAAGTTGGACTAAAAGACATTTGTTGAAGCCCATCTCATAAGACAGGCAGGTTAACTCCACTTAAGTGCAGGAGGATGAAAACTAGAAAACTTGTTAGATACAATGACAATCTAATCAACACTTTCGGTTAGGCCTGTCACAAGAAGAGGGGAATGATCCCTGATTGATGTAAAGGCAAGCTCGTGTGTCTATGCTCCTTCGAGAAAAGAATGATCATGACACAAATTTTTGTCCTTAATGCTACTTAATTGCGGGGATGCACGCCAAGAATCTAGTTGGGTCTTCAAAAAAAAATTTGGACAGATATTCCAAGCATGGCGAGGATCCGAGAATGATCTTGGAGGAGCCAAGTTCGATATAGTTATACCGATATGATAGAATTGATACGACATATAATGAGAAGAATAGGACAACCAAAGAAGCAATGAAGACTAAAACAATACTCATAATTTTTCATCAACACACACGACTAGTAGGAAGTTAGTCCTCAAAGCCAAACTTAGAAGTGTGAGATAATGTTGAGGAATAGCTTTTAGCCTAGCAAAATAAAGCCAGAAAATCAAGATAATATAAGACAATAGAAGATAATATAAAACAATATAAAATAATATGAGATTTGATCCTAACTTGCTAGGGATTAGAAAACTCATGTCCTAATCCTAGTAGGGTTAAGGTAACACTCTAGATCAAATCCTCTATAAATAAACTATCGTGACTCCTTACGAGGTAACTTAAATTTCTAACTTCTTCTCTATTCTACAATTCTCTTCCTGATTTAAGCAACAGAGTCCTTTTTCTTTGTTTTGCAGGTTTTGTCTTCCCCAAATTATAATTTTATCGTTTGTTGTCATGGAGGTCAGGTGCACTTTCCGTTGGCCAATATTTAGCATCAGCAATAAGGAAAAATATATTTTTAGTCTTGGGGTTTGGTTTAAAATGCTATTGGATTTCGAGTTTTTAAACTCACAATTTTATCTCAAAATAATAATAAATAAAATTTTACTTTGTTGGTCCTTTAAAACTATGGACTAAAAATGTATATTTTAAAAATTTTGGAATCAAACACACATGTTCTTAAAAAAAAAAAAAAATACTTAGAAAGTATATTTTTAAAACTTAAAAACAATGGATAACTAAAACCATCAAGTAAACTTGATTGAAGAACCCATTTTCAAGGCTGAAAATGATTTTTGCTCTACTTTTTCAAAACGTAAGAATTTTGATCTTTTGCTTACTTCATCATCAAGAAATTTTATAAAATTACCCTTATTTCCTTTTCTTCTTCTTCTAGTGCCTTTCTTCTCCGATGCGACCAACTTCGACAATATCACGCACCAGCTCCAGCGAGTCCAAATGAGAAGCTCCAGCCATCTTCTTCTTCTTTTCTCCCTCTATTCAATTTGTGTTGCGGAGCAAGATCGAGCTCCAGCAAGCAAGACCAAAAGACCAAGAGTAAGAGAGCGAAATTGTGAGAGAAAATGTGGGAGAGAGGAGAGCGATCTGTAAGAGAAAGTGAGCTAGAGAGCGAGAATGCTTATTTCGCCTGTGCGAAGTTCATTTTAGTAATTTTACCCAAATTTGATATCGACAAAAGATTAAAAAAAAAAAAAAAAAAAAAGAAAAAAGAAGAAGAAAAACTTCATTTTCAAAAAGTGGGACAAATATTAATTATCAATTTTGATCCAAAAACTTTTTCCCATTCAAAAGTAACTTCATCTTCAAAATCTACTTTTTAACCCTTTTTCCAAGGTTTCAAACTTTAAATGGAGAGACCCACCACATAAAAGGAAAATTTCCCCCCCTCAATAAATGGTCATTTAATTATCTTGAATATGAAATCACCTAACTTACCTAACTCAAATATCTTAAAATAGAAACTTCAGTCTTCAATTTCACATTTTGTTTTGAATAATTGAAATATTTACGCGAGGTGAGGATCCCAACTTCAGAGGAATAATCCTTTTCAGAGGGTCCCAAGTTCAAAGGAACAATTTCTTTTCTTTTTTAGAGTTCCAAAAGAGATAGGTATGTTGAAAAGTAGTTTTTTTTTTTTTCTTCAGAAAGTCATGAAAATGGAGCCAAAAAATTACTTTTTAAAGAAAGTTTTCACGTGTATACTTTATAAAGGAGAATTGTTACGTTTTAGGAGAAAAAGTGGAGAGAAAATTGAAAGATAAAAAGTACTAGAACATGATTGAACGTGGGAAAGTTATTGATAGTGTTCTGCGATTTGTCTTGTGAAGTTCAAAGCAGATGTCTTGTGAAGTTGTCTTTTTCGTGAAGATGACTTTGTCCAACTTTACGAGACAATTATTTTGTTCAACTTTTGTCTCATGTAGTTGAACCAATCGAGTTGTCTCGTGAAGTTGACCAAGTCAACTTTCTCGTGAAGTTGACCAGGTCAACTCTCTCGTAAAGTCAACTTTCTCCTGAGTTTTTTTTTTAATATTTATTTATACATTTTCTTCTAGCCAGTAAATTTTATCTTCACTTGCAGAATGCCTCGCATGTTTGTTTGCTATGGTGGTATTTGGAATGAGGATGAACGAGATTAAGCAGGCGGTAATCTAGGGAGTTTGGATGTAAGAGGTGAGTTTTCTTATAGGATTTCTTGTTGGAGTTGTATAATCTAAGTTGGATTGACCCAAAAAACCATGATCCCACCCTAAGATGTCTATAAAATTTTGGTCCTACGTATTTGATATGAAATGATCAAGAACTTAGGTTCTTTTTAAATGATGAGGATGCATGTAGGCCCCCTATCTATTAATCAACAAAATCCAAACCTATATATGGCGACAATGACTTAAAGAACCCAGTCGCTCATACCAACCAAGCTTTCCATACAATTTAGCCCAAGAATATCCACCCCTTTATTATCCTACATAACCTTCCTTTGAACAAAATTATCCATTAGACTATGCTACATCACTAACCTCTCTAGATAATAATGTTGCCCCATATAACCTATTCGATGACAGTTTCTTTGTTTATCCATACAATCCCAAGGATAATGGTTCATCATCCTCAATGTATGGTTAGGAGGATATTAGTTGTGCAGACGGGGGTTTGGGCATAATGTAAGTGAGGAGAATGAGATAGAAGATGAAAATGTACGTGTTGAAGGGGTTTTTGACCATGGTGTAGGAGAGGAGAACATAGTTGAAGACAATTCATACTACAGATGGGAATTACCAGAGGAATTGGATGATGGGTGATAAGTCTGATGATCTGAATGAAGAGGATGAGAGGGACATTTGAATCAAGGGTAAGTGTAATAACCATCAATGCGAAGATACCAACCTGTACGTGGGAAGTACTAATGCGGAACCTCTGAGTGCATGTCCTGAAGTGGCAATAATTGTGTCAGGTCAGATGTTTGAGAGCGAGGACATTAACATTAAGGTAGGGTAGATATATCTTTCAAAGGGAGAACTTTCATTCTTATTGTCCCTCTTCGCTATACATCAAAATTTTAAACATAGGGTTGACAAATCCACAAAATCACTACCGATTGTTGAATGTAGGCATGATGTTTGTCATAAAGGATTTAGGCTTGAAAGCTTAAGGATTCGGAGTTGTTCCAAATAACAAGGTATCAAGATGTCCATACATGCTCACAGTAATTAATGGATCACGACCACCGTCAAGCTAGAAGCAAGTTAGTTGGTCATTTGATTAAGTTCAAGTTCACGAACATTGGTAGGACGTACAGGCCGAAGGATATCATGTAGGATATGCGGGAGGGATATGGTGTCAACATTAGTTATACGAAAGATTTGCAGTTTAGAGAAAAGGCGTAAGTAATGGTCTAAGGTAGGCCGAAGGAGTCTTTTGGCTAGTTACATGTTTATAGGGAAGCTTTGAAGATAACGAACCTCAACACTATTTACAAATTAAAGCTTCAGGATGATAGATACTTCAAGTACGTATTCATGACTTTGGGTCCATCAGTACGAGGCTTCTTAAACTACATAAGGCGTGTTTTGGTTGTTGACAGGACACACTTACGGGGTTAAGTTTAAGGGTGTCGTGTTAAGCATGAATTCGATAGATGAGAATGGTCAAATATATTCAGTTGCATTTTTTGTTGTGGATGGTGAAATGGAAAAGGCTTGGACATGGTTCTTTTAGCAAGTTAAGGAGGCAGTTAGGGCTATATCTAAACTTGTCATTGTATCGAAACGTAAAGCAAGAATATGCAAAGCAATCGGTAAAGTATTTCCTTATGCCTTCCATTGTTTCTACATTCATCATATAAGTCTAAACCTACTCAAGCATTTTGAGGGAAAAAAAATTCCCTCCTCGATTTCTTTCTAACTGCAAAATCACCCTGTGAGACTACTTTTCAAGTACATTGAGCCAAAATTATCCCAATCAGAGGAGTGGGCCAATACTTGGAGGAGATTGGATTTGAAAAGTGGGTTAGAACATTTCAATGTGAACGAAGGTTCAATCAAATGACTACAAATGCGACTGAGAGTTTGAACACTATATTGAAAGACGCTAGAACATTGCCAATACCTAAATTTCTTGATCCCATAAGGGGTCTATTGCAAGACTGGTTTCATCACGAATGACCTACACATCGAATCGTCAAATGATTCTTTCAGATTATGCGGAGGCAAAAATGGCAACAGTAGAGTATAGATCTAGAAGGCATTTTGTGAGGTTGATTGATCAACACATTTTTGAAGTCGTTGATAATCACCTTAGTGAAGTTGTTGACTTGAATGTGCGTACATGTATGTGCAAGGATTTCGATTATTACGACATTTCATGCTCCCATGCGATTGCAGCAGCTCGTTACCAGAACATTGATCCATACACACTTTGCTCCCCTTATTACAACATTTAGGCTATTTACAGATCATATACAGAACCTATTTTCCCTGTAGGCTCTATTTCAGAATGGCCTTGAGGGGATTATTACGAAGACATCCAGATATTGCCACTGATACGTTTTGCTTAAGTTGGTCGCCGTCAGGAGATAAGAATAACGTCTGCAGGAGAGGTCACTCAGATTCACAAATGTACTAGGTGTAGTATGTGTGTCCACAATCGAGTAACTTGCTGACAACCATTGACAACGACGTGAATCCAATTTATGTTGAAATTTGACTGGGTTATTTTACGATGAAACATCTTGTCATTAAACTAATGCGATAGTATAATATTTAATTATCTCAAGCGAAGTATCAAAAGAGGGCGTATAATGTTGGATTGGTAGCAGTACGTAGTGAAAATCATGAGGATCGATAAGCACTCTAATTCATTAATTTTGGCAGAAAAGAAAACATGCTCAAATAGAATTTAATGGGTTTCATGACATACCTTCGAAGAACCGTTGAAATCTTGATTTTCAGCTGCTAATTCCTCCAAATCTTTGTGCAGACCACCACAAGATCTTCCCTACTATTCTCTTGGTGCTCTAGATTGAGTTGTGGGACTCAAAATAAGCTGGAATCAAAGGGAACTTGGAGAATGCTCAGAATAACATCTTCTTCTACCCGAATTTTTAGACAAATTCAATCGGTTGCAATCACATCAACTTCACTCTAATATCTTCAATATATTGCAGACTATCATGCAAAGAGGTCTGCTGTATGGGATGCAGCTCATGCTTGGAGTAATTGAAGGTTGAAGATAATGGGTTCTTTGTGAGCAAGTTGAAGATGAAGTTGAAAATTCCCATTTTTCCTTTTTGTGTAATTCTCTATTTCCAAAATCCAATTTTGATTTTAAAATCATGTTTTATTTCTAAAATCAAAATTTATTAATTTTATAAATTAATTTCATAAATTAATTTTCTAATAAATTAATAAATAATTATTTAAACAATTTAAATAATTCTAATTAATTTAATATCCAATATTAAATTAATTTTACACAGATATATCTTCATATATTTAAATATATATTCTCCAATTTCGTTTGGTTCTAATTTGAACGTTTCAAATTAACTTATCACGCTACTCTAAAGCCAATCCATTTTCGAGCTGGTAGGGGGACCTCGTGGACCTATAGATCATGGGCCCCAACGATCCGAGATTAATCGGCTATCGATCTAACACTCATTCGTTAATTAATGGGTCACTCCCTTAAAGCCCATAGTTGAACTCCCTCACTGTAGATATATTAAGTCCACTCGATATAACCATGAATAGTAAGTCAACTTGTCACAGGTTATTCGTAGTAACGGTCGGGTCGAATCTCTGCTTTACCCCCCAAATTATCTCTTGTTTCTTAAGTTCTCACTAATCCCCTAATGAACAATTGTTTTGTGATCTAATAAAAAAAATTGAGTCCCTCTCGGGTCAATGAGAGGGCGGGGTCCCTTGTTCAAGACCAGAATCAGCACTTAAAGGAACAACCTCTCTACTATCCCTAAAAGCGGGTAGAAGTGAATTTCATCTTACACTCTATGTCCCCAGCTATCTATCCGATCTTACCCCTGAAATGGGAGGTTTATTGAGTCAGTGCTGTTGAGCCAACCCTCACCTATGTACTAAGGATAATTCCAAATAAGCAAGAGTTCATAGTTAGCTCAGGATTAAGGTCAAGTTACCTAGGTCATCACTTTAAAATAGTCAGACTTAAATAGTAAATAGTGTTATAAAGTAAGAGTGACTAATTTTGTAGTCCGATCTTGTACAAACCCTTTTGCACAAGGACACCCTTGAAGGAACTCTTAATGAAGAGCATCCATGAGCACGTTCGGATCTTTTCGATTTCATTGTGACGAAATTACCATACACACATTCTATCAAAAGTTATGCAATTCACACTAATTAATGGCATGCTTTGAACACTAAAATACAAGGGAAAGAGTTCTCATACCAGTTGAAGACCCTCTTCAAACGTCGAACTCAGAAGCAGCGGAAGAACCTTTATGCGAACCCTATCGCCTAGCAAACCAGATAGCTACAGCAGCATGAACGACAGCAGCACGAATAGTCATGAACAAGTGAACAACAGCGGGGACGACACCACCAAATGAAGCCCTTGGTATTCTCAAAGTGAGAATCCAAAGTGTGGTCTTTGTGAATTTGGTAGAGGTTGGAGAAAAAACAAATCATGTAAACGATAAGCAAGTGGGAGAGAAAGAGCTGTCGTATAGCTGTGTGCTTATCGTTTAGAAGAAGCTACACGATCGTGTAGGTTTTACTAAGTGATCGTTTAATAAATGGTAGACGATCGTTTAGAAAATGCGGCACACTATGCGATCGTTTAGGAAAGCTATGCGATCGTTTAGGGACAAGCGTGCGATCGTTTAGGCGATGAGCAACTATCGTATAGGCTCTGAAGCTAGGCGATCGTTACGTTTTCACACCGATCGCGAATTTTTGAACTATTTTCCAAAATGAAACAAATTTTCATTTTATTCTTCGGTTACAATAACCGACTTCGGATTCTCCCACTAACGCACATCCGAGGAGAGGTTTTTGGCCAATTATCATATAACTAACCAATTTAATAATTAATGAATATAATCATATTATATTTTTACCATATAGTTTGATATCACATATCCACTATAGTAATTTCTTCTCCACTTGATATAAATCATATTTATATCTAACTTCCTCCAAAATAATGTATCTCATACATTTAGTCAATTATATCATATATAATTAACCAGTCCAATTATATCTTATATAATCGAACTTCTTCCTGTCAATTTGAAATTTCAAACTGACCCAACACTGATTCTCGACTTTATCTAAGCTACCCAGGGGACCTAATGGACCTGTGGCTCAAAACTCCAATGGTACGTGAATAGCTAACTAAACTCTTTAGCCACGAGATCTACCATCCGTTAACTGTCAGGCATTCCACTAAAGACCAACAGTTTAACTCTTCTTACTATAGATATATTTATGTGTCCATCGGATATAACCAATCATGAGTACGATAACCCTTCACAGATGCTCGTAAGTACAGCTGGGCCAATTTACCGTTTTTCCCCTATAGTTACATCTCACTCCTTAAGTACCACTGATTCCTCTAATGAACAATACAACATAGTCCAACTATGTGTGAACACCTCTTGGGCCAAGAGAAGGTGTGTGGCACCACATCGTTCAAGCCCTAGAATCAACCCTTAAGGGAGTTATCTATCTACTCACCCCTACTTTGGGGAAGGAGTGAATTCCATCTTGTGTAGCTGAGTTCCCAACTCTTAAATTAGACGAATCCCCAAAATGGTAGGTTTGAATCGGCGACCTAGCCATTCGCACCCATACAAATCAAAGGACCGCCCTCAATAGCAGGAGTTCCCAACTCACTCAGGATTGAGGTCATGTTACCTATGGTCATCCTAGTGAAGTGAAGTCTCTGTTATGAATGGTGTTATATAATGAGACGTTAACAATTCATGGTCAGGTCTTATACAAACTCTTTGTATAGGACGCCCCCGCTCACATGTCCCCTACACGAAAGATCAGGATCAGACCATCTGTGACAAGTCACAACACTTGTGGCCATTCCACAAAGTGGGCCGCATCCGTAACGTTACCAGGATAAGGTTTCCCTTCTATATCCATATACTACAGACCATTTTGGTTATCACTCAAGACATGATCCACTTATATGTCACCATATACATGCTTAAATTACATACAAATAATCAGGGATTTTATGTTTATTGGTTTGTGGTAAAGCAAAGAAAACATACAACTGAGCAAAATCAATATGTGAAGTAAATATCATATGATACAACACAAACATTCGTACAAACTGTTTACAAACTACAAGAGACGAGACTTTAGGGCATCAACCCCAACAACCCCGCTCCTTGTGTCCCAATATGAATGAATTAGGATCACTTCGTTTGTAGCATTTTACAACTCCTTGTAACAACTATAGAGCAGAATGTATCTAATAATGTTACTAGATAAGGTACCCAACCTTATTCATATACTATAGATCATTTTGACTATTTACTCGAACCTGATCCACCTTTATGTCTCTGCATAAAGTTCAAGTACTCATCTAATAGTCAAGGGACTTTCAGGTTTATTGGATTTCTTATAAGCAATACATCTATTCTATAACACCTTATTGAATTTTCAGAATAAGTTTCATTGTTTACATACCACAAGTTTCAGGACATAAAACCCAACATAGAAAACAAACATCGTTGAAGATAAACAAATGCACTAATAAATAGCTTTGTTCATGTATATTTGTACAGCAAACTGACGTCTGAAGAAATCCATATTTGATTGGGTCAAAGTGGACATATTACACCCAGTTACAACATACTCAAACATCTTGGCACAAAATGTACCATAATTTCCGCTAATTGATTGTTGTGGTGCATCCTCAACTCACTCCACCTCTCAATAAGTCGATGGCAGTTCAGAGCGAGCCAGCATCATACCCATTCTGTGAAGTAACGTGGGTACAACCGTCCACATGACCGCCAAATGATACTCCAGTTCTGGCCAAGTACAGAGTCTCTTGTATGAATCCCAAACCTATGTCTATCTTGACCAGTATCCAATGTACATCAAGTATATTGTAAGGCATGTATATGGCATCGACCATGGACTATGAAATACTATAGTCAGTTGGCTTGCCTTAAACATACTTCAGTACTGTGCTTGCTTTATCCCAGTCATATGTTGTGATGCATTGTGACTTTTTCCACTCATAGTACAATGTATGTGAACGATGGAATAAATTCTGTCAACAAAATTAGGTACAATCAACATAAAAAACGTCGTAAATAAACTATTATATAAACTGATGATAACTTACAGTAACTACTCGATTAGCTATCGTGAACAAATGGATACTCCGGGTCTGAGACTTTTCACTCAATATCTTGTTTCGTAAGAAAATGAACAAGATATCCATAGTCTACTTGTGGACGTTAATGTTGGGTTTTATATCCTAAAACTCGTGGTATGTAAATAATGGAACTTATTCTGAAAGTTTAATAAGGTGTTATTAAATAGATGTATTGCTTAGTAAAAATCCAATAAAACTGAAAGTCCCTTGACTATTAGATGAGTGAATTTTATGTGGAGATATAAAGGTGGATCAGGTTTGAATAAATAGTCAAAATGATCTATAATATATGAATAAGGTTGGGTACCTTATTCTAATAACACTATTAGATGTGGCCTACTCTGTAGTTGTTACAATGAGTTGTAAAGGGCTACAAATGAAGTGATCCTAATTCGTTCATGTTGGGACATGAGAAGTAGGGGTGTCCTTGTGCAAAAAGGTTTGTACAAGATCGGACTACGAAATTAGTCACTCTTACTTTATAACGTTGTTTACTGTTTAAGACTGACTATTCTAAAGCGATGACCTAGGTAACTTGACCTTAATCCTAAGCTAACTATGAACTCCTATTTATTTGGAATTATACTTAAATTTGCATAGGTGAGGGTTGGCTCAACAGCACCGGCTCAATAAACCTCCCATTTCAGTGGAAAGATCGGATAGATAGCTAGGGACATAGGGTGCAAGACGGAATTACTCCTACCCACTTTTAGGGATAGTAAAGAGGTTGTTCCCTTAAGTATTGATTTTAGGTCTTGAACAAGGGGCCCCGCCCTCTCATTGGCCTGAGAGGGACTCGATTTTGTTGATTGGATCACAAAATAATTGTTCATTAGGGGATCAGTGGGGACTTAAGGAACAAGAGGTAATTTTTGGGGTAAAACAGAGAGTTGACCTAGCCGTTATTACGAACAACTTGTGAATGGTTGATTTACTAATCATGGTTATATCAAGTGGACATAGTATATCTACAGTGAAGGGAGTTTAACTATGGGCTTTAGTGAAGTGACCCATTAGTTAACGAATGGGAGTTATATCGGTCTAATGAGTTTAGCCGATTAATCTCGGATCATTGGAGCCCATGATCTGTAGGTTCACGAGGTCTCCCTACTAGCTCGAAAATCGATTAGCTCTAAAGTAGCGTGATAAGCTAATTTGAAACGTTCAAATTAGAATCAAACAAAATTGGAGCATATATATTTAAATATGATTTAAATATATAAAGATGGATTTGTATAAAATTAATTTTAATATTGGATTTTAAATTAATTAGAATTATTTAAATTATTTAAATAATTATTTATTAATTTTATTAGAAAATTAATTTATGAAATTAATTTGTAAAATTAATAAATTTTGATTTTAGAAATAAAATATAATTTTACAATCATTTTGAATTTTGGAACTAGAAAAACACAAAAATGAAAAATTGGTTTTTTCTATCTTCATCTTCAAACTAGCTCACAAAGAACTCATTATCTTCAACCTTCAATAACTCCAAGCATGAGCTATATCTCATGCAGCAAAGCTCTTTGCACAATAGTCTGCAATATACTGAAGAGATTGGAGTGAAGTTGCAACCGATTGAATTTTTCTGAAAATTCGGGTAGAAGAAGATGTTTTTCTTTGGGTTGTTGCAGTGAGCATTCTCTAAGTTCCCTTTGATTCCAGCTTATTTTGAGTCCCACAACTCAAATCTAGAGCACCAAAAGAATAGTAGGGAAGATCTTGTGCTGGTCTGCACAAAGATTTGGAGGAATTAACAGCTGGAAATCAAGATTTCAATGGTATATTTTGAAACCCATTAAATTTTGCTTGCCAAAATTAATCAATTAGAGTGCTTATCGATCCTCGTCGCTTCCGCTGCATGCTAGTACCATCCCAACAATTAAAAACTATATTAATGAAGACTATACAAAAAATCTAGAAATAAGGAAAAATTTTAGATGGTTACCTCGTCATCAAAGCATTGACCCGAACGAATTAGGAACTTCCATTAGCCATTCACTTTTCTAGGCAATACGCACAGTTGCCACAAGTTTGACAGTGTTATTTGTAGATGATTTACCCACTGCATCATGTACTTCTCCATTTGTTTTGGAACTGGGACCATCGGGTTATATCCCTTTTGTTTTCCCTTACCCTTATTTCATCGAAGTTCATGGGCCTTATTATGGTGATGATAGTTTCCATGGAACCTGGTGTGTATGCACCAATCCGCATCGTCCTCCATGTGATGTCACTGGAACATGTACAAGAACTGGAATTGGGTCATCCAGTATCTCAACTGCCTCATGTTTTGCCTTCAATCAAGCAGCTTCCCACTGTTCTTCTGATGTCTTGAGGTGCTTTTGGCATTCCTTGTCTATTTTCGAATGATCCAATTTTCTCGTGGACGTATCGTGCCAAATAAATATTAGAATGTTGGGATTGGAGTCCTAATTTTCCCGGAGCCTCGTTGTTTGTAATGATACACATTGTTTGATGAATAAAATAATTGTTATTTCATTCTGGCATTTACTCATTTCCAATAAACAAAGCTCCTTGGTTATCTTATGTAAACTTAAGCATGTAGTTGTGATATATAAGTGATCATGCCTTAAGTGATAACCTATATTGGTCTGTAGTATAAAGATTAAAATGAGATATCTGATCCTGGTGACACTACGGATACGACTCGCTTTGTAGAGGTTTGTAAGTGTTTTGAACTACTATAGATGGTAGATCCTAATCATTCATGTGAAGATATGTGAGCGGGGGTGTCCTATACAAAGAGTTTGTATAAGATAGGACCACAAGATGATTAGTCTCTGTATATAACGTTGTTGATACTGGAGACTTACATCTCACCTAAATGACCAAGGTGACATGACCTCAATCCTAAGTGTTTTAGGAATTCCTGCCTTTGAGGGCGGTCCTTTGATTAGTATCGGTGAGAGTGGTCAGATTGCCAACTCAACATGCCTACCTTTTTGGGGACTTGTCTGATTTGGGAGCTGGGAACTCAATTACACCTCAACAAAATGGTGTATCTGAAAGGAGAAATATAACCTTATTGGACATGGTTCGATCTATGATGAGTTATTCTCATCTTTTAGACTCGTTTTGGGGTTTTGTAGTAGAGACTGCATGTTATATCCTGAACAACGTTCCCTCGAAGAGTGTTTCTGAAACATCTTTTGAGTTTTGGAGAGGTTGTAAAGGTAGTTTACGCCACTTCAGGATTTAGGGTTGTCTGACACATATGCTAGTTGTTAGGGTTGATGCCCTAAAGTTTCGTGTCCTGTAGTTTGTAAACAGTGTGTACGAACGCTTGTGTTGTATAATATATGATATTTACTTCACATATTGATTTTGCCCAGTTGTATGTTTTATTTGCTTTACCACAAACCAATAAACATGAAATCCCTGGTTATTTATATGTAACTTAAGCATGTATGTGGTGACATATAAGTGGATCATGTCTTGAGTGATAACCAAAATGGTCTGTAGTATATGAATATAGGAGGGAAACCTTATCCTGGTAATGTTATGGATGTGGCTCGCTTTATGAAATGGTCACAAGTGTTGTGACTTGTCACAGATGGTCTGATCCTGATCTTTCATGTAGGGGACGTGCGAGCGGGGGCGTCCTATACAAAGAGTTTGTATAAGACCTGACCACGAAGTGTTAACGTCTCTTTATATAACAGTGTTCATGACAGAGACTTCACTTCACTAGGATGACCATAAGTAACATGACCTCAATCCTAAGTGAGTTGGGAACTCCTACAATTGAGGACGGTCTTTTGATTTGTATGGGTGCGGTTGGCTAGGTCACCAATTCAAACCTACCATTTTGAGGATTCGTCTGATTTGGGAGTTGGGAACTCAGCTACACAAGATGGAATTTACTCCTTCCTCAAAGCAAGGGCAAGTAGATAGATAGCTCCCTTAAGGGCTGATTCCAAGGCTTGAACGATGTGGCGCCACACACCTTCTCTTGGCCGAGAGGTGTTCACACATAGTTGGACTATGTTGTATTGTTCATTAGAGGAATCAATGGTACTTAAGAAGTGAGATGTAACTACAGGGGAAAAACGATAAATTGGCCCAGATGTACTTACGAGCATCTGTGAAAGGTCATCGTACTCATGATTGGTTATATCTGATGAACACAGAAATATATCTGGGTAAGTTCAGCTGTTGGTCTTTAGTGGAATGCCTGGCAGTTAACGGATGGTGGCTCGTGGCTAAAGAGTTTAATCAGCTATTCACGTACTGCTAGAGCTTCAAGCCACAGGTCCATTAGGTCCTCTAGGTAGCTTGGATAAAGTCGAGAATCAGTGTTTGGGTCAGTTTGAAATGTTTAAATTGACAAGAAGGAGTTCGATTATATATGATATAATGGAATTGGTTAATTATATATGATATAATTGGCTAAATGTATGAGATACATTACTTTAGAGGAAATTAGATATAAATATGATTTATTAGTGGAGGATAAATTACTATAGTAGATATATGATATCAAACTATAGGGTAAGAATATAATATGATTATTCTCCTCGGTCGTGCGTTAGTGGAAGAATCTCATTCGGTTATTGTAACCGAAGAATAAAATGAAAACTTGTTTCATTTTAAAAAAAAGTTCAAAAAAATCGCAATCGGTGTGAAAAAGTATCGATCGCTTACCCGAGAGCCTATACGATAGAGTTTCATCGTCTAAACAATCGCACACCAGCGTCTAAATGATTGCATGCCTTTCTCTAAACGATCGCTTAGCTTTCCTAAACGATCACCTAGCGTGTCGCGTTTTCTAAACGATCGTATACCTTTTACTAGACAATCGCTTAGTAAAACCTACACGATCATGTAGCTTTGTCTAAACGATAAGCACTCCGTTATACGATAGCTTTCTCTCCCACTTGCTTATCATCTACACGATCTGCCTTTCTTCCTACCTCTACCAAATTCTCCAAAGATCATACTTTGGATTCTCACTCTGAGAATACCAAGGGCTCCAACTGGTGATATATTCCCTGTTTATTACTTGTTCGTGCTGGTTCGTGTTGCTATCGTTTGTTAGACGACCTTGCTATCGTAGCCGACTGATTTGCTGGGCGATAGAGTTCATAGAAGTTCTTCCGCTGCATTTGGATTCGAGTTTGAAGAGAGTCTTCAATTGGTATGAGAACTCATTCCCTTGTATTTTATTTATCAAAGCATGTCATTAATTAGTATTGAATCGCATAATTGTCTGTTAGAATGTATGTGTTGTATTTCGGTCACAATAAAATCGGGAAGATCCGAACGTGCTCATGGATGTTCTTCGTTAAGAGTTCCTTCACTACCAATCCAAAGAAGTTGAAATCGCGTTCAAAGGATTGCTTCTTTGTAGGCTACCCCAAGGAAACGAGATGTGGATACTTATATGATTCAAGTGAGAACAAAGTATTTGTTTCTACAAATGCTATCTTCTTGGAAGAAGACCACATGAGGGATCATAAGCCACAAAGTAAGCTAGTTTTACGTGAGATCTCTAGTGAGACTGAGACTGTTGAGGATTCAACAAGAGTTGTTGAATAGGCAGACAGATCAACAAGAGTCGTTGAGGTCGGAACGTCTAGTCAACTAGCTCAAGAGTTGAGACTGCCTCGACGTAGTGGGGGGTTATGAACCCACCGAATCATTACATGGGTTTGACTGAAGCCCAAAACGTCATTATGAATGATGGGGTTGGGGATCCATTGTCTTTTAAGAAAGTAATGGAATATGTTCACAAAGATGAATGTGTTAAAGTCATGAACCAGGAAATGGAGTCTATGTACTTCAATAATGTCTAGGAGCTTATTGATCCACCTGATAGGGTAAGACCTATTGGGTGTAAGTGGATCTTTAAGCGAAAGAGAGGTGTAGATGGAAAGGTGCAAATCTTTAAGGCTAGACTCATGGTAAAGGGTTATACCCAGGTTGAGGGAGTAGACTATGAGGAAATTTTCTCACCTATTGTCATGCTCAAGTCTATCCAGACTCTCCTATCCATAGCCACATTTTATGATTATGAAATATGGAAAATGGACGTCAAGACTGCCTTTCTTAATGGTAATCTTGAGGAGACCATCTATATGACTCAATCAGAGGGGTTCATAGTTTCAAATCAAGAGTAAAGAGTTTTCAAGCTTAATAGGTCCATTTATGGGCTGAAACAAGCATCTAGGTCTTGGAACATCATATTTGACACTGATGTCAAGTCCTTTGGCTTTGATCAGAACGTTGATGAACCTTGTGTATACAAGAAGATCATCAACAGCTCAGTAGCCTTCCTAGTACTGTATGTGGATGATATCCTACTCATTGGGAATGATGTAGGGTATCTGACTGATATTAAGAAATGGCTAGCTGCCCAATTCCAAATGAAAGATTTGGGTGAGGCATAGTATGTACTAGGGATCCAAATTATTCGGGATTGTAAGAACAAATGGTTAGCCCTATCTCAGGCATCGTACATTGTTCAAATGTTGATCAGGTACAGGATGTAGGATTCCAAGAGAGGTTTGTTACCCTTCAGGCATGGAATCGTTTTATCTAAGGATCAATGTCCTAAGACACCTCAAGAAGTTGAGGAAATGAGACGAATTTCATTTGCTTCTGCTGTAGGAAGCTTGATGTATGTAATGTTGTGTACCAGACCTGACATTTTCTATGCAGTAGGGATTTTCAGTCGGTATCAGTCCAATCCAGGATTTGATCACTGGATGGCGGTCAAGATGATCCTCAAGTATCTTCGAAGAATGAGGGACTACATGCTCGTGTATGGAGATAAGGATCTGATCCTTACAGGATACAGGGACTCTGACTTTCAAACCGATCGAGATTCTCGCAAATCGACATCGGGGTCAGTATTCACTCTGAATGGAAAGGCTGTAGTCTAGCAAAGCATCAAGCAAGGATGCATTGCGTACTCCACTATGGAATCTGAATATGTAGCCGCTTGTGAAGCAGCTAAGGAGGTTGTTTGGCTGAAGAAGTTCCTTTCAAATTTGGAAGTTGTATCAAATATGGATTTTCCTATCACACTTTATTGTGATAACAGCGGGGCTGTGAAAAATTCGAAGGAACCTTGGAGTCATCGTCGAGGTAAGTACATCAAACGAAAATATCACCTGATGAGGGAGATTGTGCATCACTGTGATGTGATAGTCATGAAGATCACATCAGAACACAATGTTGCTGGTCCCTTTACAAAGGCTTTCACGGCTAAAGTGTTCGAGGGTCACCTGGAGAGTCTGGGTCTACGGGACATGTGGCATCTTGTCTAGGGCAAGTGGGAGATGATATTGGGGTATGTTCTAGTTTATTGTATATTGTACTTTTTTATATTGTATTGTACACTAGTCTCCCGGGTCATTAGAACAAGTGGGAGATTGTTGGGGTTGGTGTCCTAATTGTCCCAGAGTCTCGTTGTTCGTAATGATACACATTGTTTGATGAATAAAATAAATGTTATTTCATTCTGGCATTTACTCATATCCAATAAACAAAGCTCATTGGTTATCTTATGTGAACTTAAGCATGTATATGTGATATACAAGTGGCTCATGCCTTAAGTGATAACCTAAATAGGTCTGTAGTATAGGCATTAAGGTGGGATACCTGATCCTGGTGACATTATGGATACGGCCCACTTTGTAGAGGTTTGCAAGTATTGTAAACTACTACAGATGGTAGATCCTGACCATTCATGTGGAGACGTGCGAGCGAGGGTGTCCTGTACAAAGAGTTTATATAAGATCAGACCACGAGATGATTAGAATCTGTATATAACATCATTGATACTAGAGACTTACATCTCACCTAAACGACCATAGGTAACACGACCTCAATCCTGAGTGTCTTGGGAACTCCTGCCTTTGAGGGCGGTCCTTTGATTAGTATAGGTGAGAGTGGCCAGATTGTCAACTCAACATCCTACCTTTTTGGGGACTTGTCTAATCTGAGAGCTTGGAACTCAATCCACAAGATGGAATTCACTTCTTTCCTAAAGTAGGGATAAGTAGAGAGATTGTTCCTTTAAGGGCTGATTCTAGGGCTTGAACATAATGGCCACAACTTCTCTTTGGAAGAGAGAACTCAGTCATAATAGGAATATAACTTTGACTTATGTTCATTAGAGGGATCAGTGGTACTTAAGAAGTTAGATGTAACTATAGGGGCATAACGATTATTGGCCCAGCTGTACTTATGAGCGAGCTGTGAAGGGTTGTCGCACTATTGATTGGTTAAGATGGACACATAATATATCTGTGGGAGAGTTCATCTGTCGGCCTTTAATGGAGTGTTTGGCAGTTAACGGATGGTGGATCCCGTGACTAAAGAGTTTAGTCAGTTCTTCATGTACCGTTGGAGCTTTGAGTTACAGATCCATAAGGTCCCCTTGGTAGTTCAATGGATTCAGTTGAGGATCAGTTCTTGGTGTTGATTTGAAATGTTCAAATTGACTAGAGGTAATTCGATTATATATGATATGATCGGTATGATGTATGAGATACATCTAGTGGAGGATTAATGTAAATGAGATTTACATTAAGTGCCATGGAATAGAAAAAGAGCTATAGTTTATATGTTTCTGAGATGAAATATTAAAACTATAGGTTATAAATATAGTATGATAAGTTGGTTATCATTTATATTTATAATAATATTAATTATTGGATAATTAAATCTTTTTCTCTAATAACCAATTGAGTGGGAGGTTATTGGTGGTTCATGGTAACCGTGAGATAAAAGGATAATTGTTTTCCTAATTTTAGTAAGGTTGAAAATGTTGAATTTGTGAATTCTCTCTCTCGGAAAAAGAATCTCACGAAAGTTGTCAAGTAAATATGATTTACTAAGCGACAACTTGACTAAGGTAAACGATCGTGTAGTGTTTTGTAAGCGACAGGCATGGAACTAAGCGATGAGCTAAACAATTGCTTAACTTTTGCTAGACGATCGCTTAGCTTTTGCTAAATGATTGGGCATCAACCTATGCGATTGGTTCCAACCATCTCCCATTTGCTCAATCGTTTACACGATTGTTGAATCCTCTGTTTTCTGCCTCAAACCAAGTCCACACAGAGCCCACCCTCTGGATTCTCACACCGAGAATACCAAGGTAGCCTTCTTGGTGGTGTCATACTCAACTCGATGCCGTTAAGGTTTTGTAGAGGCTGTTCGTGTTGTTGGTGTGTCCGTGACCGAGGCGATCGCTGAGTTCGAATGTGCGATGTTCGTGCTGTGTAGCGATCGCTGAGTTTGAACGTTCGTGAGCAAGGAGCTGGAGAAGAGTCTACAAATGTTCATAGCATTTCTCCTTGTTCATTTGTATTTTCATGCTGTAATTTCTGTAATGAATGCATAACCATTTTTTTTGTTTACGACTGTAATTTGTAATGTTCATACATGATTGTAATTTGAAATGATCTTTTTCGCTGCTCATGGAAATCCTCGTGACCGATTTCCTTCAGATTTGAAATGTTCAAATTGACAAGAGGTAATTCGATTATACATGATATGATCGGTATGATGTATAAGATACATCTAGTGGAGGATTAATGTAAATGAGATTTACATTAAGTACCATGGAACAGAAAAAGAGCTATGGTTTATATGTTTCATGAGATGAAATATTAAAACTATAGGTTATAAATATATTATGGTAAGTTAGTTATCATTTATATTTATAATAAGATTAATTATTGGATAATTAAATCTTTTTCTCTAATAACCAATTGAGTGGAAGGTTATTGGTGGTTTCATGGTAACCGTGAGATAAAAGGAAAATTGTTTTCCTAATTTTAGTAATGTGAAAATTGTTGTTTTTGAGATTTTCTCTCTCGAAAAATAATCTCACGGAAGTTGTCAAGTAAATAGAATTTACTAAACGACAGCTTGACTAAGGTAAACAATCATGTAGTGTTTTGTAGGCGACAGACACACAATTAATGTAACATCCCACACCTTTTTATTTTTATTAATAATGTAATTTTTCTTTTTCAGTAATTGTCCTTAGTTGAAGGGCATGTTTGGAATTTTGAATTTAAAGTATAAGCGCGAGGATTTAAGTGTTGGCGTGGAAATTATTCAAATTATTCAATTTTCAAACTCAATTTGGAAATTTATGGCAAGAATTTATTTTCTTTGGAAAAGGAAAGAAATTAAATGGTATAAAGTGGATTAAGGAAAGGATTTAATTAGAGTTATACTATTTTCCTTTTATTATTATTATTATTATTATTATTATTATTATTTAAAAATAATAATAAAAAGGAGCGCCTCCTTCTCCCTCACGCCATCTCTCTCGTTCGCGCCCCCCCCCCCCCCGTTTTTCTTCTGCCTTATCCACCGCCCTTCACAGCCGTCCGACCACCGCGCCTCCCTCACTTCCTCCCTTCGTCGCACGAGCCACTGGACCTACACGCCGCCCGTCGTACCGCTGGATCCCGCCCCCGCGTGCCGCCAGTCGCCCATCTCTTCAGCCGCACCTTCCTTGCTGTCTTCACGCCGACCACCGCTTTAATCGCTGCAGCGCTTCCTAACCCTCTGTTCGCTATCCACCACTGTCGTCATCTTTGGGTTTTCCAGATCTGGCAGTTTAGGTAAGCCTTTTGTGAAGTTTTGGGTGGAAGATTGGGCCCCCATTAAGTTTGGAATGAAGGTTAACTTGTTCGAATTATTTTTGGCCTTAGATTTAAATCGAGGAAACTTTTGGAGTGGTTGTTAATCAAGTTCCTTGGGTAAGTTATTGGGTATTGTGGTTTTGAATCTGAAATGTCGCAATTATTTTTTGACTGAAACTTAATGGTTGTATTCGTATGTTAGGGTCGTTTCTTCAAACTGCGGTCATCGTTTGGTTGTCTGAGTTTAATTAGGGAATTTCGATTAAGGTAAGTAATCTTACCACTGGAACTGCCCACGGGCCAGGCTTTATTTGTATGCTAGTGTGATGAGTGTATGTTATGGTAAATGTTAGCATGTTGACTGATAGTATGAGCTGAATCAAGTATGTTTTGGCACGAGTTCTGTTTTGTTTAAATATACACCTAGGCACTTGATCGTTAGTATGAGGTGGTATGTGTTTTCATATGTTGATATCTGGTATGCTGATGTTGTGACACACTTGTATGTTGTGGAACTATGATGTTAAGGTATACATGAATGTTGTAGAATATGTTGTTGAGGACTTTGTGTATGTGGTAGAGCCATGGTATCAAGGATTACATGTATGTTATAGATTCGTACGGTGTTGATTTTTTTTTTTTTTTAACGTTGAGACCGTGTGAATGTCCTCACTGATTAGTCGATGCTCACCAATTTTGTGTTTCCTTCAGGATTCACCAGTTTTGTGTTTCCTTCGGAATTCACCAGTTTGTGTTTCCTTCGGGATTCACCAGTTTTGTGTTTCCTTCGGGATTCACCAGTTTTGTGTTTCCTTCAGGATTCACCAGTTTTGTGTTTCCTTTGGGATTCACCAATTTTTTGTTTCCTTTGGGATTCACCAATTTTGTGGGCATACTTAATTACAGTAGGATAGGACTCAGTCTCTTACTTGTTTCATGTGTTTATGTGCCATACGTGGGTATCTAGAGGACATAGATGCCTAGCCTGACCTCAGTGGTGAGGTTACTTACTGAGTATTTCATACTCATTCTTTCTTATGTTGATGTTTCAGATAAAGGTAAAGATGTACCGACAATGGCGCAGCGGAATTCGTGATCGTGTCACTAGGACTAGTTTTTTTCACTTCCGCATCATGAAATTTAGAGTCTTTATTTTTCCCTTAATATTTAATTTTACTGTTTGAAATTTATTACTAAGGATTATTTCTTTTATATACTTTTATTAGTCTTTACGAATTTTGGGTACCCTATTATTGTTTTAACAATTGCATTTAATAAATGTCTTTTGAACTTCTCTTGTTTAATTAACATTTATTTCAACATAACTGAGCGTCGTTTTAAATTCTATGCATGCATTTATTTTAGTAACGGCCTAGCCTAAGTCCTAGGGGGTCAGGTCATTACAGTTAAGCGATAAGCTAAACGATCACTTAGCTTTTGCTAGACGATCGCTTAGCTTTTACTAAACGATTGGGCATCGACCTATACGATATGTTTAGCCTTCTCCCACTTGCTCAATCGTTTACACGATTGTTGTTTCCTCCATCTTCTGCCCCAAACCAAGTGCACACAGAGCCCACCCTCTGGATTCTCACACCGAGAATACCAAGGTAGCCTTCTTGGTGATGTCATACTCAACTCGACGCCGTCGAGGTTTTGTGGAGGCCGCTCGTGCTATTGGAGTGTTCGTGACCGAGGCGATCGTTGAGTTCGAGTAGGCGGTGTTCGTGCTGTACAGCGGTCGTGTTGAACGAACATTCGAGGTTGCTGTGTTCGAGCGTTCGTGATCAAGGAGCGGTCGTGTTAGCGATGAGTCTACAAATGTGTGTAGATTTCTCCTTAATTATTTGTTGTCATGTTGTAATTTCTGTAATGAATGCATAACTATATGTTTCTGTTTATGACTGTAATTTGTAAAGTTCATATATGATTGTAATTTGGAATGATCTTTCTGCTGCTTATGGAAATCCTCGTGCACGATTTCCTTCAAGGAACGTAGTACAACATCCAAAAGCACACTATCGACATCGTAAAAAACTAACCCCAACAATTTCAGTATCTGAGGGTGTGGATGTCTTACCCTTGAGACTGGTTATCTCCCACATTTTATCCCTATCCTCATTGTCCACCGTTTGCACTGTCTAAATTAGAAAACCATATTAACAAAAATGAATAAACTTAATATAACAGCGTATGTAGAACATATAGAATACCAACCGATTGGGTATCAGTAGTTGATGTACTATATGCCTTTTGTCTACAGGTTTTTCTATCGGGCCTCGTTTATGCGGACTAGGTACGATGGCCGAGGTGACACCCTTCATCGGTTGGGTCTCTGAGGCTATAACTGATGTATTGCATTCCTATTTTAATAACAACGTATATTAGCTTAAATCAAAATTTATGAGAGAGCAAATTGATCTATCAAGTTTCACATACCTTTGATTCTTCAAACTCATCCTTGCCTATGCCACGTCACCTGAAGGCACAAATGACACTAACGTCCTGTGAGTCAAGTGTAATCATCTCCTGTCCTCCGAGTATTGGTTCCTAAGGACTACAAATATCCTCGTTGGTGTTAGGAATGATTTGAAGAGCAAGGACAACTGAGTCATACTTTGCTCCCTCAGCTTCTCCTCTAGAGGACTCCAATGCAATATCCCCCCAGCTCCGATGGGCCTCCAACATCCTCAGACACGATATGAGGGAATGGGTTTTGGGTTGTACATTAGCATATCAGATTAAGCAATATCTTTTCCTTACAGTTGCATTAAAGAAACTGTAAGTGAACGTACAAATTTGTAAATATCGTATAGGTTCAGATGATAATTGCACCTTCAATAGTTGTCTAAGATATCCCATCTTAACAGACACATCCTATTGAACATTAGCGACCTTAGAATGGAGAGCATCGAATTCGGACTTAACACTGGCCTCAAACCGATCTAAGCGACCCTCCAATTGTCTTATCTCTCCCACAATGTGGGATGTCTCGATATCTGATACTCCACAACGCGTTGGATGTGAATGGGCTCCGAAGAATTGTCAATGTCTGGTCTGCGAGTGAGCTCCGAAGAATTGTGAAAGCCGATGTTTGGATGAGATGTATCTTCTTTCACCCTAATCATTTCAACATCAACATGAACTTAGTTCTGGTTCTAGTCATGGTGGTCATTATGTCCATGATCACCCTCATCGTCACCATGATCACCCTTACTGTGGACGTGATCCAGTTTGACACTACAAATATCCTCGTCCTCACCATCGTCATGATGACCCCCACCCCCATCGCCACAATCACCCTGATCGTGTCCAGCATCACCTAGGCACGACGATCGTCACCCTCACCATCAAGCCTCGGCGGGAGGACATGTACTTCAAGGGCAGAAACAACGCGGTGCATGTGAGCTACCTTCTCCTCTGTTGGTACCAGTCGTATTGTTATAACGGGGTTTCTCTACATGATAGGTTAGGGTTATAAGTAAAATGAACTTACAACAATATATCAAAATAATTTCAATCCATTACCCGTTGTGTCTTAAAATATCTCTATCCAATGAGGCATATGTTGGGTTTTTCCTACTCTCCCGTCAAGACAAGCATGGAATGGTTGTCTCACTAGTACGAGTTGCCATAATATCTCTAAGCGAAGAAACGGTCTCATACGCCCACCTCTACAAATAGGAAGATAGAGTTAAAGCATAAAAAGAACGACAATAATGGAGAATGAAGCATGCGTAGAATACGTATGTGAACTAACTTGTAAGGAAAATGGGAATCCGTACAAGCTGTATCTAGCTAGAGTCTCGGGTTCTGCTCGATCAATAGCATTGGTGAGAGCTCTCTTAAGACTACTGATAGTCTTATAAAAAATCACACTACTTCAGTCGTGATTGCAAAAAATCTCCTAGTCATCCTCAATGCCAAGGATGCTATAGTCAAACACTTGCTTCTTCTCCCTCCCCATCATGACTAACTCTATGAAATATGCAAGTGCCACTTTCACCGCATCCCCGTTGCTCCTAAAGTCCATGACAAGAAAACCTTCCTTGGCTTCAAACTGTTTCAGTCTAGGCCTATCGTTGAAGTATAAGCTTCTATGCCTAATAGGGTTAGGATTATTCTGCACCACTCGCATCTGTACCCTAAACCTAGTGATGAAGTCAAACTCATCCTTACTAAATGATACCCTAGAACCGAACAGATTAAGAGAAATTATGTTCAATCTATCATCCACAACCTCCCTCAGAAGTAGGTGATGTATCAGTTATCCATTGAGGGAGAGAGTACAATCTAAGATGGTTCCGAATATGGTCTGCCTAGACCCTTGTTAACTTCATCCGGATCACCATATAGGTCTTAGCCAGATGAGAACATGAACATAATGAAGCCTTAAAGTATCATGCTGGCTCGATCCTTGGCTCCATAATAATTACCTATATGTGCCATAAAACATGGTACAACATTAAAATCCCTAGTAAAAGAAAATACTCTTAAAAAGTATGAACTTCACGAGAAAGAAGCCAGAGAGCCATCACCAAAAGACAAATCTCGTGAAGTTTGTAAAAAAGCTTAAGTTGTACTCTCTGTGGTTTGTCTCACGAAGTTGAATTGATTTCTGTCTTTTGTCTCGTGAAGTAACTTACATTCCCAAACAAACGACAGAGAGCTTTCAAGCTATTTTACAAACTTCTCACGGTTGTGAATACTACACGAGACAAATATTCGCAACAACTTCACGACATATTTGTCTTATGAAGTTCAATACACCCGAAAAATGAGAAATCAAACTCAAACGAACATATGGCCCTTACCCATATATTTTATAGGTTCTTTTAAGTTCGTTAAAGTTCAAAGGATGATTAAAAAAAAAAAAGAAAAGTTTTGGATTTTTCACTACACATTCCTACCATAAATCACATAGATTCCCCCTACAAACAATAAAATCGATACATTTAGAAAGAAAGAAAATGGAAAAGGTACCTTTTGTCAAAATCTGAATCTGACGAAGGGGTAACGGAAGACAAAAGATAGGTCTTTTTTTACAGAGGTAGGGGAGTCTTTGCGAGATAAGAGTCCAACAATGGTGAAGAAAACTCAACGAGAGGAAGAAAAATAGAAAATCCTAACTTCCTCGAGAAGTTGAGAAATTTCCACAGGAAGATGAGATTTGATTTGACTTTTTGAAATGACCATTTATTGAGGGGCAAAATTGTCTTTTTACGTGGTGAGTCTCTCTAGTTAAAGTCTGAAACATTGGAAAATTTGTTAAAAAAAAAAGTAGCTTTTAAAGATGGGGTTACTTTCGAATGGAGAAAAAAAATTTGGGTCAAAACTGAGAATTTCCCAACTTCAGAGTATTGTGAATTTAAACTCTAAATTAATAATTGTATTAATTTAAACTCTAAATTTCGGGAGTTATATCAATTTATACCTCAAACTAATAGTTGTATCAATTTAAACATTGAACTTTCATGAGTATTTTAATTTAAACCCTAAACTTTCATAAATGTATCGATTTACACTCTCCATTATGTTTTATTTAGATAAACATCATGTGAGACTTGTAAGTTTATCAATTAAGTCTCTAAATTTACATAAGCGAATCAATTTAGATTATCAATTAAGATTCATTTGAAAATTGTTCATTCAAATCATAGTCGTCAATTTTGTTAAATCCACATTGTAGAAATCTACACATGTACAAGAATTTATACGTTGACGACTTTCAAATATAATCTTTAATAAAGGTTCTAAATCAGTTCACTTATAACCATTTATAAGTTTAATTGAAAAATTAAATGTTTTGCAAGATATTTTTTCCAACTAAATCAAGGGAAGGTATAAATTGATATACTTGTAAAAATTCGGGGTTTAAATTGACATAATTATTGGTTTAGGTTTAGTAAACAACCTTCAAATTTCAAGACTATATTGATACAAAGTTTTGAGTCTAAATTAATACAACTCAAAATTCAAGAGTATAAATTGATATTTAGGTTGGGAATTTCCTAACAAAATCTAATGGCAAAGAGGCTTAAAAGGTGACAGATGTCGTTCACCGTCTTGGCCACAAAGAGAGGCCATTGAAAGCGTTGAGATAATAAGCGGGATGCAACTGGCACTTCCTTCTCACCCATGGCTTCTCACTCAACAATCAAGTACGGAATCATTGGAGTGGGAATGATGGGCCGAGAACATCTCCTTAATCTCTACCATCTTCGCGATCAAGGCGTCGCCGTTGTCGCCATAGCTGACCCTCACGCTTCTTCACAGCGGCAAGCTCTTGATTTAGCTCACTCACTGGGCTGGCAAATAGAGGTATTCGGCGTTCTTTAATCTTAGATATGATTGTCGCGACTGTTCGATTTGATGGCTGTTCTCGACGCCACTGATAACAAAGACGCTGAATTTCCTTCTTAAATGCTAAATTCCAACTTTATTTTTAGGATTTGATCATTAATTAGGTTCGTGAAAGTAGTTTATCAAGTGAAATCAAGTTTCGAGAAAGTAGTTTCGGATTTGTGCTATGCCGTAGTGATAATTTGGTCTTGGAATAGTCTGCATAGTTCATCAGAATCTTCCGAAGAAGTAATTGAAAATCTCTTTGGTGGCTATTTTTCTGTAAATGCGGAATGGAGGGATTTTACTTTCACCTGTTAAAGATGATGTGCTCAGCCTCAACTTTCTTGAGATTTTTGTATGGATCACCCAAATTTAGTTTTGCTAATGTCAAATTACCTAAATTCTAAAAATAATGGAAATCAACATTTTGCTTACATCTGCAACAATCAACTTTACATTGCTTGTTCGCGATTGAGGGTCTCACCCATTGGGAATTGACGAAACACGGAGCGCGATTTTACATTTGAGAAAAGTCATAAGATTGCAAAATTTTAATAATGGTGTGAGAATATGTATTTTCATAAAAATCACGATGCACCTTGAAATTACTTCCGGGTCTCTTCAATTTGCAATGAGTGGGGCACCACGATCACAAATGGGTTCTAAGGAGAATTTTAACGTTAGTTGGTGCTTTTTGATGTAAGTAAAATGTTAGTTTTTATTTTTTTCTCGATATGGAACAAAGACCCAACTCTCTTCCTTATCGACGATCTCACACTTGAAAGTATTGATAAACATATTTTACAGTTTTTTTTAATATATTTGTTTTAAGTGTGTGGTGGATAATTGACCATTACGAAGCTATAAGAACATGGTTGTTCTTTTCTTAAGTATCACAAACAGCTAACCTTAGAGCCTTTTGATCTTTTAATATAGTACAAACAGAACATTATGGTCAGGTGATATTCTACTCTTCAATTTTGACTGTTCTCTTAAGTAATGAGAAGTTAACCTTCAAATAGCCAAAATTCCATAAACTAACTCTTGATTCTATGAACAGGTTTCAATTAGGCAGTGTTTCTAATATAAAGAGTTTGAAAAGGTTTTCTCAGGGCACCAAGAGCTTTTGGATAGTGGACTTTGTGATGTATTGGTTGTTTCAACTCCAAATATGACTCACTATCAAATTCTCATGGATATCATCAATCATCCTAGACCTCATCATGTACTTGTGGAGAAGCCATTATGCACAACAGTTGCTCACTGCAAAGAGGTCATCCATTTTTTTTCCCAATCATACACATTTTTCACTATGAAAACATTAGCTATATTATCATTAGAATCATGATTTACTGATAGATGCAAGGACTAGGGGAGGGAATTGAATACATGAGATGGATTTTCCTTTACTTACACTGATAATAAGCATGTCAAGTTTTTTTACTTAGCATCATGAGCTTCTATTTAGTTTGGTAAAAGAAAATCAGTTAAAATACTATTTTGGTCTTGTTAGTTTGGAGTTTATTCCATTTTAGTCCTTGTACTTTCAATAAGTCTTAAAAGTAGTCATTATTGTTTATTTATTATTGATATTTCAAAAAGAAAGTTATTATCTATTAGCATTCCCTTTATAAATTTTAGAAATATATTCATACAGTGTCTTTTCATTTCGTTTCTTTTCTTTTCTTTCTTTCTTTTTTTTTTATGAAAAGAACAATTTTTATTGAGAAAAAATAAAAGAAGACATGCACATATAAAAAACCAAGCCCACAAAAAAGAGAGGGACTCCCTTTACAAGAAGGGACTCCAACTATACAAAATCGTTCCTATAGAATAATTACAAAAAGTCTTCGAAATCGAAGCCTATAAGGAAACATGAAAGCAAACAAGGAGCCATAACTCCCTAAGATACCTCTCTACACCCTAAACACCCTACTGTTCCATGCACTCAATAAAACCCATAAAACCGCACACACCATCAAGCCAAAGAAAACGGTCTTTCTCTCCAATAGACGGATTGAGGAGGAACTCCTCGATTATAACCCTGACTTCTCTATGATGTCATCATACCAAACGTCTGGAAAAAGAAATCCTAGAAACCACTCTCAAAGTCACAACATCAAAGAATATGGTTTCAAGTCTTCCTCCGCCTTCGAACAAAGAATACAACAAAAAGACCCAACCAGTGAAGACAGCTTCCTAACAAGCTTAACCAACGTGTCCTTTCTTAAAAGAATAGTATTTGTTGTTTGTTTATTGTTGATTTTTCAAAAAGAAAGTTATTCTCTATTAACATTCCCTTCATGAATTTTGGAAATATATTCATATAAAGTCTTTCCTTGCTTGAAATTTATAATTATTATTAAACCATTTTCGATAAAAATTAACATTGAAGAACTATATTTATCGAAGGTACACATACTATATGTTCAAAATTTATCAAAAGCACAAAGACTAAAATGATATTTTGACAAAGAAAGTGTGGAATAGGTTGTAATTGCCGCAAAAAAGAGGGAGGGTATTCTGGTTCAAGTTGGACTGGAATACAGATACATGCCACCAGTTGCTAAACTGATTGACATAGTGAAGAGTGGAAATCTAGGACAAGTTAAAATGGTGGCAATTCGTGAGCATCGGTTTCCTTTCTTGGTTAAGGTTAGTTTTAAAACTCTTATGTTTATGCTTTTATAAAGTGAAAGTTTGATATTTTGACTCCTCTTCCAGTAGGTCAACAACTGGAATCGATTCAATATTAATACTGGGGGGACTCTGGTGGAGAAATGCTGCCATTTCTTTGATCTTATGAGACTGTTTGCGGGTGCAAATCCTATCCGTTTAATGGCATCTGGAGCAATTGATGTCAATCACAAAGATGAAATGTATGATGGGAAGGTAAATTTTTTAGCATTTCAATATTTATTCAGCCTTGAAAGACTTCGTGCAAACTTGTTATAGCTTAGTTCAACATTATAAACTTTAACTTTCAAGATTGGTAAAGGAACTCTGCACAAATTAGATCGTTCTGAAGGAAAGTTGTATTAACTTATTTATGAGACTTTTTTTTTTTTTTTTTTTGAATTAAATCGCAAATTTGGTCACTATGATTTGGAGAAAGTTAGAATTTGGTGCTTATGATTCATAAATAGAATTTAGTACTTATGATTTATAAATAGAATTTAGTCCTAAAGGTTTGACAAAAGCTTCATATCTCTAAGGTAGATACTATTTATGAGGATTTTACCAAACCATAGGGACCATTTGTAAGATTGTATCGAACCATAGAAACTAAATTCCAACTTTTAAAATTATAGGGACCAAAGCCACCTTTGAAAAGGTAATAAATGAATGGTAATGTGAAAAGTGGGTCCCATTTGATTACATCTGATGTTGTTTACTTGCGTTTTGCCTCTATACTGACACATGGGACCCACTTTCAAATTTGTAATAAAAAACGCAAATTAATTGAAGAGTGGAGTGTATCCAATCTAATTGCGTCTAAAAATTATGTAATTATTGTTACTATTTCAAAAGAAATAGTATGAATTTTGACACATTTACTATTACCGTTATCGTTTGACCCTCATAGGTAACGGTAACGATAACAATAACAATAAATGTGACAAAATTCATAATTCTAAGTAAACGCGATTAAAAGCAATCCAATGACATTTACGATTCAGACTCATTATAATGGATCAATTAATGAAATTCCAACCATAGGTACCAATTTTGTTACGAATGTTTAACATGCTTGATTTTTTGCACAAGTAAATTTGTTCATCGATATTCTCCAAAATAGCAACCCTGATTTGTACTCACAGTTTCTGAACTTTTTGTCAGATTCCAGATATACTTGACAATGCATATGTAATAGTTGAATTCGACAATGGTTCACGAGGGATGCTGGATCTTTGTATGTTTGCTGAGGGAAGTAAAAACGAGCAGGAGATATCGGTTGTTGGTGACATTGGAAAGGTAAGATAAAATAAAATAAAACTCTCTAAATCCATCTACAGTTCGCAAATTTGAAAATTTTCCCCTGTAAGAAAATGCCAATGTTTGGAAACATTTCGTTTTGATTGAGTTAAAAACTCGGCAACAGGGCGAGGCTTTTGTCCCTGAAAACATTGTTCGTTTCGGCACTCGAGTTTCTGGAAGAAACGGAGTCAAAACGTTAGAAACAGAGGATGACAGAATCAAGTAAGTTGCTTTATCTTGAACTACAAATAGTCTGACTATACTCTTACACACATTCTTCAGTCCACAAATACGTACTTTATCTCTTAATCAATTCAGTTAAAAAAAACTTGAAATAATAATTTAGTTCCTCAATAATGATTTAGTCCATTTAGTTTATCCCTAATCAATTTAGTTAAAAAAGTAATTTTAGTCTTTGAATATTCATGAAATTTGACTCATGAACATTCATGAACAGTCTATATACTTTCAATTTTACAACAATTTAGTTCTTATACGTCAAATTTTGCAATGATCAGATTTTTAGTGTGCAAGATTTTTTTGCATACATATATTGATAAATTGATGAATGATCAAATGTGTTGATAAACTATAATAATGAAGTTCATTACCTATTAAAATTTGATATCTAATTTTAATAAAATAATGTTGAGTGTGAAAAGTGTTCTATAATCAATCAATTTTGATGTCAGGTACGAAGGTTTGCATCATGGGTCAAGCTATTTGGAACACCTGAACTTTTTGTGGGCACTGGGAGGTAGAGCTGGACAAGTTCCTGCAGTGGACTTACAAGATGGACTAATTTCAGTGGCCATGGGAGTTGCTGCACAACTTTCTATACAGAGTGGTCGATTCGTCACCATTGCTGAAGTCATGGATTAGTAGCCAAGTTTCGAAGGATGATTCTTATCACAATATAATATGGTCCATGTAAATAGCTTTTGGCTAAATTATAAATTTACTACTGCCACGTTTACCTAGGAGAAACTAATGAATCAATAATGATAATACTATTTGATTATGTTTAAAAAATTTGTTGTTTACCTATGTTAATGAAACATGGAGCTCACTTCTAGGTCTAGAAGGAAAGAATGCAATCCAAGTAAGACTATAACAATGACCAATCCGATTATAGTTTAAAATTATGTGAAATCCATTAATTGATATTATGACTGTCATTGTTACTGCTAAGATAGAAAAATGAATCCAATGATGGTAAATGGTAAGTACAACTGATTCATAACTTTAAATAAATATGATTAAAAATAATCTAATTACATTTTCAATTGCAGTTAATTACAATTGATCTATCCTTTAGAATTACAACAATTTCATTACAAATAGATAAACATTAGATTCGATTTTTTAATTTTGTTTTTCAAGTTCCTTACAACTTTGAAAATTTTACAAAACTCGTTAATCTATAGAATGTAAATTTTAAACTTTATATTAACTGACACTCTAAATTCTGAATTTTAGATTTGGGAATATTAAAATTTTGATAGCTCATGATTTTTGTAATTTTAAAAGTAAAACGATCATACAAGGAACTAAACTTATAGTGAAAAAAACTAGGTTGCCAAAAAAAAATTAATTGAATCATTTTTTATTTTTTATGAAGCATGGATTAAGTGCTAACTATACCAAATAATTGCAAATATGTAATTTATCATCAGGTCATTGGGTTGTGCGTAGTTCGCTATTGCTTAAACCAATACAATACAATTTGTTCTCTTATACTTCAAGTGCTCATAACTTTGAAGGTTTTATCACAACTTTTCCTTTTCCAAAACTTTCTAAAATGACAATTTCCCCAATGAAAATTTTCAAATATAACTAACGCAAGTATTCTAAAATGCATAAACAATACAATACAACTAATACTCAGAGACATTTCAACAAAACTTGTTCAACACAAATGGTTGATATATAAAAAACAGGGACTGCAATAAACACAAAATTTATCAGTTAGTTTAGAAAGATCCTGACAATTCTCAATGTAATTTATAAAAGTTCAAAACTTTCTAGATCAAAGTAACATCCACCGCATTCCCCAACAAACATAATGCTCATGATATGAATAATAAACCAGAGAGGAACAATACCAAACTCAACGATAACGACGCAGGGAGAGAGTGTTGTTCCTCTTCCAGGTCGCTCTGCGAGAAGGCCTGGCCTTGTGGTGCAAGTGTCCTTTTCCTCGAAGTCCCCTGTACTTCTTGCCGGCGGATGTAAGTCCTCTGAGCTCCCTGTGCTTGTGGACTGGTTTGCAGATCCAGCTGATTCTTGGGTCATTGCGAACCGCATTATGGGCAACATCGACCAAAATCACCTCATAGTATTTGTAGGTAGAATCCTGTTTTGATTTCAAGAACGGTCAGAAAAGTTGACAAGACAGAGAATGGTATGCAAGGATTCAACAAGTTCAACACTAAGGGTGCAACCTCAATTTCGGAACACAACATTGCTCCTAGCCTCAAGTTATCTAATGAAATAAAACGATGTACAGTCAATCACCTCGTTGATCCAGTACGAGTTGAGAACCCTCAAACCACCCAACTTCCGCCCTGCTCGTTCTTCTGCAACTGACCGCTTGCTGCGCTGGAACTTCAATTGGGTAACACCTTGGTTGGTTGGCTTTCCATACACAATACCCTTGGGAACCGGCCTCTTCCTACCACCACGTCTCACACGGACCCTGTAAACCACATAACCCTGCAATAAAATTTTACACTCACTATTGAGGCTTATGCAAATGTGATATCAGAATAAAAACTCAACCAGAAAGTATGAGAGAAGACTCTCCACATCAGAGCTCATTTGTCCACAAGGTTGGCTAATCTTGATTATGTGTTCTTGAAAAAGAATGTTAATAGGTTAAAACTTCAATGTGTAGTGCTCAAACGGAATGCTAAAAACTTTAAAATCCAAACTTTACCACAATCTTCGCAGAAGCAAATTCCTAATTACAGAGTGTACAAAACCATTAAACCATCCAAGTTAGCCAGACAAGATACAATGTTATTCTAGAACTTCCAAACAATAAACAAAAAACATATGAAACAAAAGATAACAGACAAGATACAAGGCTAGATTCAAACAACTTTATCAGGAAACGATAGAATACTTTCTTACCTGCTTGGCCTTGTAACCAAGACGGCGAGCTTTATCAGGGCGAGTGGGATGAGTGACGCGGACAATGGATGGATGTTGGCGATATTCCCAGCATCTCACCCTCTGTAGAAACCTCATCACATCAGACTGCTTCTTCCTCCATAGTTCCGACACGTACTTGTACGCCCCTATTTTTATTCAAATTGAATATTAGAAATACAATGAGCCACGCAAAAACAGGACATTTAAAGAATAAACTTTCAAGATTATATCAATCATAAACATACAACAATCTAATCTAAGCTCCTCCATAAACAATCTAAACTGAATGATTATGCAAATGATAGAAAGTAACAAAAAGCAAAAATGTCAATCAAAAACCTTGAAAAAATCTCCATATTCAAGCAAAATGAGATAAAAACGAGAAAGTTTCAACGTGCTAAAGCATTCATTTTCACCAAGATAAAAAGAGTACAATTAGTTAAATACATAGAAATAGTTAGGGAATTTGTGTAACTTCTACAAATACTACATTGGAACTTTAAGCACTATAGGAACCAAATTAAAACAAGACTTGAAACACTGAAACTAAAAGGAGAGACAAACGAAAACAAAAATGCACAAAGGAGCTTACCTAAGAAACAGAAGATAAAAAATCTGAAAATACGAAACAATTATCCTTAACGAGTTTATGTGATTCCATCAATCAGAAAGACATATAACAATCATAAAAAATGGTAGAAACTTTTTCGATTTCATCAAACAGAAACATATAACAATATATACTACGCTCCCCTATGAACAATCTAAACTGAAAGATCATGCAAAAAGAAAAACAAACATTAAGAATGTCTATTCGAAAAATTGGGGGGCGGGTGGAATCCATACTCGCTGAAAATTTCAAACGAAACAAACAAGAAACGGAGATTAGCTCAGAAAACATACCCATTGGAAAAGCTTCAGCAGAGACGCAGCAACTAGGGTTTCGCATTGAAACCTTACATTATATAGAAACAATTCATCTCATTTTCTCGTCTGGGCCGTTGGATTTCGGTTGGGCTACTGAGACGGGCTTCGGGTGTGGGCCGAAATCACTAAATGGGTCGCTTATAATTGGCTCAGTCACTTCTTTCATGAAAATGGTTAGAATTTCTTTGGAAAAAAGAATATTTGTGGACGCTTTGTCTTTATTTTATTTATTTCCACAAAAATGTCATTAATAATTAATTATAGGTACTAAATCAATTTATTGTTCTTAATAATCAATAATAAGTTACAGAAACTTAAATATTTGAATCTAAATATTAGAATTTACACCTATTTGTATCTTTTTAGTAATCAGTCTGTCAGTTTCTTTTATTCTACTTGGCATTTCTTTTCCATTTGCTTCAAATAGTTCAACCTATCTAGAAAAATTATCAGTTTGTGAATGTGGTTTCGATTCTTCTAGTGATGCCAGAAGTCGTGTCAATATATGATTTTATCTTGTATCCATTTTATTTGTTATCCTTGATTTGTAAGTAACCTTTTTCCTTTCATTGGATGGTATCTCTCAATAAGAGAGATCTGTTTGGATCTTGATCCATGATGACCTTTTTATTGATTTTGACGATTGGATTTCTCTATGAATGGGGAAGAGGTGCTCTGGATCAGGAGTAATCACTAGTGAGAAGTAAAAAAGAGGGAGTTTTAAACTTAAAGCTTTTCTTATCCTTTAATAATTCATAATATGATTTTAATTTTCGTTTAATTTACATGGTTTCATAGCTATCATCTTTTACTACTATAATACCACCATTATTTTTTTCATCAAAAAACTCTTTTTTTCAACGGGTATTCGTAAAGAACCGACAGAACATCCCAACAACCAACCATCAATCCCTCTCGAGGATGATGGATAAAACAAAGGGCAGAGAAAACTCTCTCCATGAAGAGAAAATTCCAGATGAAGATGCCAAAGCTACTAGACTGTGGGCAACTTTGTTTTTCTCTCTAGGGATTTTATAAAAGCGAGAAACATTTACAAAAGGAGCAAGAAAAATAGCCACCTTGACCAAAAAAAAAAAAAAAAAAAAAAAAAAACCTCTAATAAGTCATAAGCTCGACGATTCAAAAGCTTGATGACTTTGATTGAATCTAAATCCACCTCCCTGAGGGGATTCCGCCCATCCCAAGAAACCTGAATATGATTTAAGTCATCGACCATGGCTTTAGCTTATAAAACCTTGACCAACCAATTGGTAGACATAGGGATGCACCCACCCCCAATAGGCCGACCATTCCAATCACAATCCAACCGGTCCCACCATTTTGAGCGTTCTCTGACCATGCAACATCGACATTCATTTTCCATCAATCCTCTTTTGGCAACTTCCAATGGCAACAAGAGTGTTAATACTAAAACTGATCCTAGTAGGGGTGGTGATAACTTATAGAAATACAAGTTATTTATACCATCTTATTTAGATTATGCAACAAAAAGAAGGAAAAAGTTGCGTCGAACGTATAGAAATTGGCTTAGAAACGCAAAAGTTGTAAAGTATCGGAAGCACACCCGCTAACCCCATTGCGATGGCAAAATGGAATGTCCAAGTCTTTGTTTTACAGGAAACATGTCACCGCATGCGACGATTGCTCGAGAACAAAAAGAATAACGCATTCGCACCGAATGCGACGATCGATCATGGACGCAAACGAGCAACGCATTTTCACCGCATGCGACGACCGATAAAAAGACCAACGCATCTGCACCGCATGCGGCGATCAATCGTAGATGAAAAGATCGACGCATTCGCGGGGATTTCTGAAATTGTACAGCTTTTCTGTTGTACGATCTGACAAAGTGAATGTGGAGCAGAGCGGACGTTTCCACCAAGCCATGGCAGGAAAATGAAACTTTTCAAAGTGGAACCACTGACGAAAGAGGTGCCAAGGTCTATAAATAGCTACATCAATTCCAAAGAGAGAAGGCTGGTGTGAAGAGACAAATAGAGAAAATCCGGGAGAACGACGAGACAAGTCCTAAAGGGAAGTCTCGGGAGCCAGAAATTCTTTCACATTCCCGAAGAGAAACTATGTGCAAAGATCACTTCTACATGGAAAACAAGCCTGAGAAGGAAGTTCTCCACCACATACCTCTTACACGCCGACAAGAAAATCGTCTCCGATCGGAATCCTTGTCAAGACATTGACACGCTTTCCTTATCTATTCTCACTTTCTATTCATCAACTGTTGTTCATCTTTAATCTTTCATTCATTATCTGTAACCAACACTTATCTTTATCTTTTAATATTATTATCATAGTCATCGTCATTTCTTTGTTCTCTTCCATACATTCATCGTCCATCTCTCTCATCATGTGTAACTAATACCCAGGGTAAGGGGGAAGGATTAAGCGAGTAAGTTCATCCTTGTTGAAGAAATCAACTAAGTTTAACTAACGCATGCTCAACGGCATCTTCACCTGTGAGAGTAGAAGTGAAAATGTTATTCCACCTCTCGAAAGAAGGTTGGAAGAATGTGTTAACTAAAGCAAGAAGTATTTCCAGAGATGGAAACAACCTTGCGTTCACAACGTTCATCCTTGATTCACCATAGACATATGGGAACGCGGCCGATCACTGAGAGGTGTAAGCCAAGGGAAAGTAGAACCTTAGTTGCGTCCTCAACAGGATTGACGAACTTGCGATGTCCTTTCTCCCAACCCATTCTCTTTCTAGTGCATTTCACAAGACTTGTCACCGCATTCCATCAGATACTTTTGCATATCTTCACAGATAGCCCATTTATTTGTTTATTTATCTGTTTATTTATTTATTTGTCATCGCATTTTATTTTATCACCGCACTTTATTTTGTCACCGCATTTTACTTTATCATCACATTTTATTTTATTATCGCATTTTACTTTTCAACGCATTTTACTTTTCCCAATACAATTCATTATTATTTTGTTTTCGGTCGCATATATCACATTAGTATCGCATTGATCATCGCAATCCCCATGTTCGACCTCATATCACTCTGAGAAACTTGTGTTGGAATTATACTAGGTTCCAGCGCAAGAAAACTTGTGACACGCGCGTACTACATGAACGCATACTACGAACGCATATCAGCATCATCGCATACATTATTTTAGAACGAAGTATCGCATTTATTATCGCGAAGCGTGATTCGTACACATCATCCCCACTTCATCATCAATCCACCACTTCACCACATCATCATTCCATCACCATTTCCCATCTTTCCACCTTTGCGACGACATTATACATTACATCGCATTACGATCCGTCCGCCGCAATTTCACTTTAAAAATCAATCTTACATGTGGCTTCCTTCTTTAATGAAAGAGGCTCTACAATTTTGTCCACAACAAAACTAATAGCTTGAGGATCAGGAAGGGCATTATTAAAATGAATTGTGTATGATAATTCCAAATACTCCCCATTATAGGCACGATTTTCCCCGCATCCCCTTTGTTGTTGATTTTACAAAGGTAATCTCAATACTCCATCGACCTCCAACGACCCCTGCCCAAAGACAACACAACAACATTAGAGAGAAAGTAAAGCTTCCACAAGTTTCTAGTCATTTTGCACTCCCAAATCAAATGACTGGTGGTTTCCAAGTGAACCCTACAAAACGAACATCCTATGTTAGCTGTTATTCCTATTTTCATTAAATTAGAATGAGTAGAAATAATATTATGGATAATTTTTCACCCCATGATTTTAGAATTTGGAAGAACATTGATCCTCACGAAGCATCCCACGAAATCTTGAACTCAACTTTATCGGACTGAGAGTCTTTAAGAGCCTTGATATTGTGTCTTCCTAATTGATAAGTACTCTTCACAAGAAAATTTCCTTTAGAATCCACCCCTATGTAATCTCATTAGAAAATTGACACCTACTAAGAGGGATTTTGATAATGTAAGCCACATCGTATGGAACAAAAGTTTATTTGACCAATTTCTCATCCCAAATGTCACTTGTTGTAATAAAGTTTGAGACCCTCTTCAACTTAAAAGAGTCATGAACCACAACTGATTTAAAATTTCTGCCATTAGGAATCCAAGAATCCTCAGACACACAGATTTTTGTTCCTGATCCCACTCTCCACCTATATCCTTTCTCAAATAATCCCCCCCCTTCCCGCCCCCATAAAATACTTCTCAAAGTGAGACAAGGGTTCAATCCCAAAGTAGCCTCTAGATAAACCCATTATGAAAATATCTTCCTTTAAAAATCTTGCAAGAAGACTATTTGGATTCCACACTAGATTCCAGTTGTATTTTATTGGCATAGCTTGGTTAAAAATTTTAAAATCTCTTAATCTCAACCCACCTTCTGTTGTGTTTTATGCCAACAAACTCGTAGATAGTAAATATAAATAATTGACCATCATCAATAAAGAGTTATCGATGTTATATCAATAAGTGTAATTGATTATGTCGTATTCTATATTTTGTCTTAATAACCCTAAATCCAATAAACTGACATCCTAGGCTGTCTTATGAGTCTTGAACTATATATGGAGACATACAGGGATCAATGTTCAAGATACAACCTAAAGGATCTATAGTATAGGGATAAGGATGGATACCTTATCCTTGTAACACTATGGATACAATCCACTTTGTATTTGATACAAATGCAATTATCCAACACGTTCGTGTAGGTGACATACAAGTGAGAGTATCCTATGCAATTAGTTGGCATAAGACCATACTATGAAATAGTAACCACTAGATGTAACACCATTGACTAATTAGATTTATATTTCAATAGGATAACCTACGCAACTTAGTCTTAATCCTGAATGTATTATGAACTCTTGTTCATGAGAGATTGTTCTTTGATTTGTATGGGTGCAGGTGGCCAGTTCGTCGATCCAATATACCTACCAATTAGGGGACAAGACTGGGTGTGGAGTTGGGAACATAATAATACAAGATAGAATTCATTCCTTCTCGTCTTAAGGGTAAGTAGATGAGCATTCCCTTAAGTGGTGTCTATGGGACTTGAACAAAGGGCCCTACCCTCTCACTAGCCCGAGAGGTGTTTGTGTTTAATAGTTGGACTATAAACATGTTGTTCATTAGATGAGCACTAGTACTTAAGGATACAAAGGTGGGGACTAAGGCCTGCCAAATCAGTTGAAGATAAGCATCCTCTGGATAATTCAAATCGAAGCAATTGGGTGTCCAACTCGAACCTATATGACATGACCGAGCAATATAAATACTCTAACACTCCACCTTGTCATATATTCCATACATCATACTTGATAGATATCATATTCATGGAATATGATTCACTTTCAAGATACCTTGGAGGTGAAATGGTAGACACGCGAGACTCAAAATCTCGTGCTAAAGAGCGTGGAGGTTCGAGTCCTCTTCAAGGCATAATGTTGAGAATACCTATTGAATTGGAAGGAATAAGTTCGGCCGTGGATCACGAAATCTTGGCGATCTTCTCTATCTAATGAATGGGAGTCAGCTTTGAAATCGTTCACCTTATACCCACTCCCCGAGTATATGTTTCAATAGGAATTAAATAAGGGTAGATTGATACAATAGAAACCTCTAGAAAATGCTCACCCATGTCCTAGCAGATAAAGTACATTACATAGTCTGTTTTAGGGATTAGCAACTTACCCATTCAGTGACTTTTGGCATTGGACGTTCCAAAAATGGGGTAATATCGGGTCGGGTGAATTCAATAATAGAGGCCTGTTGGCATTCCAGCTTTCCTTCTCCTTTCAGAGCCTACCCCTTCCTTAAGTCCAGGATACGAAAACAATTCCTCCTGACTCGGATGGTGTTACGAACACTCGTGAAGGACTAACTTGTTGTTATTAGTGAGAAGAGTGCAGTTGTGGATCTTTAGTGGAGTGTACCCACAGTTAACGAATATTGATTAATTTGGTTTATGAGTTCAACCTATTAATCTCACATCGTTGGAGCTTCTAATCTGTAGGTCCATGAGGTCCCCTTCCTAGCTCGTAAAGAGAATTGAAGTCATTATGTCTTGAATAGAGTTTGAAATGTTCAAATTCACTTAGGGAAATAATAAAATGTATAAAGCTTATTTTTTAAATTAATTAAAATTTATAATATAAATTTAATTTTGGATATGATTCAAAATTAATTTATGGGAGAATTAAAAATTGGAAGGAGTTCAAATATTAATTTAATATGAATTAAATTCATATTAAAATAATAAACTAAAATTAGTGTGTATCTGATGCACATTAAAACTATAGGTTATGAGAGAAACAACCGAATATGATTCATTTGTAAGTTAAATTAAATATTTGATATTTAATTTGGTATTATTTAATTGGAGAATTAAGTAATTATTAAATTTAATTAAATTTGATCTAATTAAATTAATTGAATTAAAACTATAGGTTATGTGAGAGAGATTTTTCATTTACATATGATTTAAATGAAATAATTAATTAAATTAGATTTAATTAATGAATTCAATCAAATAACTCCCACGTAGAGGAGTTATTTGAGTCGTGTGTTCTTCTACGTTTATTTATCTCTTTTGTAAAAAAGGCACTATGTTTTTTATCACAAGCAACACACAACATACATAATAGTTCTATAAAATTTTTCCCTCTCAAATTATCCTTCTCCAATCCCAATTAGAATTGGTTCCCACAAACCAATTTTACCTTAGGAATTTTCATATAATAGGATTGTACTCTCTTTGTGGTGTCCGTGAAATTCCATTGGAGAATTGAATTTTCATTTTGTTCTACAAAGTAAGGTTTCTATCCCTTTTTTCGTAGAATAATTAATTGCATGCTTAACCTAGGAATGTAGTAGGCTGTAATTTTGTTGGTCTTTGTATTTTTTCTGAATTTCTCAGTGTATGGATGTTTCAGAAATCCTAAATCAATAACGAATTTGATACTATGATTTCCGTTGCGTTAGGTCTTTCATCCCTTCACCTTCTTGCCTTCGACAACAGAGGCCAAACCAACTCTTCCAATGAATTCTCTTTCTTCTGTTAGAAGAGCCCCACAAGAAGCGACCATACATCGAATCCAAATCATGACACAGACCATCAAGAAGTTTGAAACAATTAATTGTATAGCCCGAGATAGCCGAGCCACCGATTTGATAAAAAACCTCCTTACTGCTGGTAGAAAACATCTTATCCTTTCAGCTCCGAAGGACCTTCCACACATTTGTCTTCACCTCCTTACAAATTATATTCTTGTTAAAAGCATTTTGAGAAGGGAGACCAAGGTAACCAAAGGACTTCACATAATTAAATTTTAGTATGCCACAAAGGTCCTTGATCTTATCTCGCCTGATATTCTTGTTGGGATTGATGCCTTAAATCTCGTAGGGTTCTGTAGTTTGTAAAAACTTGTATGAACAAACATTTTGTGATTTATGATATATGTGTTGGGGTTGAGGTCCTAAAGTCTCGTGTCCTGTAGTTTGTAAACATTTTTTGTACGAATGCTTGTGATGTATAATATATGATATTTACTTCACTTCTTGACTTTGCACATTTGGATGTTTTATTTGTTTTACCACAAACCAATAAACTTAAAATTTCTGGTTGTCTTAATGTAACTTAAGCATGTATGTCGTGACATACAAGTGGATCATGTCTTAAATGATAACCAAAATGGTTTGTAATATATGGATATAGGAGGGAAGCCTTATCCTGGAAACGATACGGATGCGACCCGCTTTGTGGAATAGCTACAAGTGTTGTGACTTGTCACAGATGGTCTGATCCTGATCATTCATGTAGAGGACGTACGAGCGGGGGCGTCCTATACAAAGAGTTTGTATAAGACTTGACCATGAAGTGTTAACGTCTCGTCATATAACTTCGTTCATGACAGAGATTTCACTTCACTAGGATGACCATAGGTAATATAACCTCAATCTTGAGTGAGTTAGGAACTCTTGCCATTGAGGATGGTCTTTTGATTTACTTGGGTGAGAGTGGCCAGCTCATCGACTCAAACCTACCACTTTGGGGATTCGTCTTATTTGGGAGCTAGGAACTCAGCTTCACAAGATGAAGTTCACTTCTTCCCCAAAGCAGGGGTAAGTAGATAGATTGCTCCCTTAAGGGTTGATCCTAGGGTTTGAACAATGTGCACCACACACCTTCTCATGGCCTGATAGGTGTTCACACATAGTAGAACTATGTTGTATTGTTCATTAAAGGGATCAGTGGTACTTAAGGAGTAAGATGTAACTACATGGGCAAAAAGGTAAATTGGCCCAGCTGTACTTACGAGCATCTGTGAAGGGCCATCCTACTGATGATTGGTTATATCTAATGGACATAGAAATATATCTATGGTAAAAAGAGTTCAACTGTCGGTCTTTAGTGGAATGTCTGGTAGTTAACAAATGGTGGATATCGTGACTAAAGAGTTTAGTCAGTTATTCACGTACCGTTGGAGCTTCAAGCCATAGGACCATAAGGTCCCCTTAGTAGCTTGGATACAAGTTGAGAATCAGTTTTTGGGTCAGTTTGAAATGTTCAAATTGACAAGAAGGAGTTTGATTATATATAATATAATTGAACTAATTAATTATATATGATATAATTGACTTTATGTATGAGATACATTAATTTGGAGGAAATTGGATATAAATATGATTTATATCTAGTGGAGGAAAAATGTTATGGTTGATATATGATATTAAACCATAGGTTATGAATATAATGTGATTATATTTACTATTTATTAATTGGACAGTTATGGGATAATTGGTCGGCGTCTCTTCTGTTTTCGTAACGGATGAGTAAGATGAAGAATCGTTTTGAGACACTTAAATAGCTCACGGTGTAGTGCGAGATTTAAAAAGAAAAGGGAGTATGTCATCACTTAGTAAAATCAGAGCCTATATGATAGTGTTGAACGATCGCTTATCACTTACACCCGCGCGCGCTATTGATTATACGATCGTTTATCTTTTACTAAATGATCGTTTAGTGCCCGAGCTTTACTAAACGGTCGTATAGACGACCGCTTAGCTTTTCCTACATGATCTATAGACAATCGCTTATCTTTTCCTACACGATCATATACTTCACCTAAACAATCAAGTATTTTGTCTATACGATAGACGAGTCTTTCTCCCACTTGCTTAATCGTTGTATACGATCTCTTTTCCTCCTCCCCTCTACCAAATCCGAACAAAGCCCACCCTTTGGACTCTCACTTTGAGAATACTGAGGGCTCCGAGTGGTGGTATCATCCCCGTTTCCTTCTGTTCGTGTGGAGACTGTTCGTGGTAGACGATTGAGTGTTATTGAACGATAGCAACTGGTATGATTTGCTGTGAAGAAAAGTCTTTAACTGGTATGATCACTTGGTCTCTTATTTATTGATCCTTTAGGCATGCCAGTAATTTAGCGTTGTGAATACATATATGTATGTTTGAATGTATATGTGGAAATTCTATCACAATGAATTGGAGAGATTTGCTTCCGCTCATAGGTACTCTTGTATAAGAGTTCCTTCGATTGGTATCAAAGCCAGGTTTCTGATCTTCCAATTCATTGTTGCAAAAGAATTGCATTTACATTCTCGGTGGGTACAACATGTCTACTCTCTGTTTAATTGTTAAATCATTTGTGGATGTATGGATTAATGGAGTTTTCTGGGATGAAACCTCGGTTTGTTAAATTCTTTTACATTTCCAGTTAATTGTAAAGGCCCCTGTGTTTTTTGGCACAATTAATTGCTATCGAGTCTGTAATTTCAAAGTTAGTTTAGGTCTTGAGTCGTTCGTGATAAAGTTCGAAGCAAGGGTTGCTGTTCTTCAAGGAAGAAGACGATCAAGTGTTGGCGGGTCATTTAGACGATAGGGTAGACGATAGCTGAGTATTGGATGCTCAGGTGTCGTTTAACGCGCATGCGCACTAGACGATCGTATAGCTCAGCAAACCTCATCGCTTAGTTACTGACTATACGATCGCAGAGTAAATATGTGGTAAATCGTTTACCTTTCGTGTCTTAAGCAATCGTCTAGACGATCAGGCTTTACACCTCGTTGACGTCTATGTGATCGTTTAGCTTTCTCGCTATCGTCTAGTATGTGCTACACGATCGTTTACCTGGAGACATTTACTAAACGATGGAGCTTCGCCTGGCGGTTCAAGACCCAATTCGCTCGTGAACTGGTTTTCTCGGTGGAATAATGTAATAGATAGAATTTTCATTCCGGATTCGTGTTGGTTCGTCCCGGTTCATTAATCTATAGTTTTATACATGCAATGAATTTTTTTTATGTCATGTAGTATGTACATATAGAAAAATCCCACCTTAGTTTATGCATTGGTCAGGCATCTTCTCTTTATTATAAGTGTATGATTTAGAGAAGCATGATTTAAATTACATAAGTGCATGCTCATGCATCATATAATATAAGAGTTAAATTTATGCATGCATTATTTATTAAGCGTTATATTTATAAGCGTTATAAATACCTCGTTATGTGGCAATGTTTGTTTTAGTTGTTTCTTTTATAAAAGGTTATAAAATGAAATTAGAACTAAAATCAATAATTAAAGGTTAACGTATAGCAAATCTATCTATAAGTGACATTTTGTCTAAGGCTGGTTCTGTCTAGGCTGGGGTATTTAAGGTGACGGCAACGGAACACCCCTACCTAGGAACCTACCTGGAAAGGTGAATTAGATAGATTTGATGCATGCATGCAAGTTAAGGACAATCCATTAAAGAGTTTATATGTGACTACTTGAACTTGTTTTATTTCAAATACAAATGTTGTTTTTTAGCAGACTTAATAAATGACTTAGATTTTAATCAGTACTCGGATTTTCTAGGTTAATGAACCCCTGGGTAGAACATTCAGTGGGAGGTACTTGGGTATATGCTGCTTCATTTAAACTTCTCGTATTTCTCCCTTATTGCCCACACCGTGAGATCTATCCTCGGCCTCGTGGCACCCTGGGAGTGTCCTAGGGATGGTGTTTGGGTAGGTCAATATCAAGGTGGATGAAGAGAATGTTCATAGTAAGTGGGAGCGGGAAGTGCGACAGCATATCCCACAGTCTCTCTCGTTGGATTAAATAAAGTTTTTGCGCATCGCCTCGAGGCACCCTAGGAGTGTCCCTTTGTAGGATGGTTGTTTTGCATGTTTCTTTATTTAATCTCCTGTAAGAGGATAACGTTACTTAGTCTCTCGTCCTAATCTACTTTTTCACTATGGTGAGTGCGTTAGGGTAAGAATCTGGGGTAAAAAATGAGGGGTTACACCTACGCAGAATTATTAAGGGTTAACAGTTCTAGATCGAAAATGGTGGTTGTTAGATTCAGTTCTAAGAGTTGGTTCTGCCTAATGGTTGAGATGTCTCATTCTAGTGAAGGGACATTTGATCATCCCACCGGTGACGTTTGTCCTGCCTCGCTGGGGCATCATTGTAAAAAAGAAGTCTTATCACTTAGGGTACTTGGAAACTATTTTGCTAAAACTAATTGGTTAAAATGTGGTTTTGCAAAGTCTTATAAAAGTTTATTCATTTTTCAGCAACAGTTTTAATATGACTACAACCACTATTAGTTTGCTTAGCGCCGAAAAACTGAATTGCCAAAACTATTCGAGCTAGAAACATATGATCACGACGATACTCATCATCAAGGATCTAAAGTTTTTCCTTACGGAGGACTGTTTTCCTATTCCACCTCAGGACGCTACTCGAAATGTTCGGGAGGGCATACGAGCATTAGACACGGGCAAACAAGAAGGCCTAAGCCTATATCATGGCCAGTCTTAGTGATGTGTTGGCCAAGAAACATGAGCCCATGGTCTCAGCACGTGAGATCATGGAGTCCCTGTAGGGAATGTTCGGACAACCATCTGGACAGCTCAAGCACGAAGCTCTGAAACACATCTTCAGCTCCAAAATGGAGGAAGGCACCTCTGTTCATGAACATGTGCTTAATATGATGGTCCACTTCAATGTGGCAGAGATGAATGGATCTAAAATCGATGAGGGCAGTCAAGTTAACATTATCCTGCATTCATTGTCGGAGAGCTTCCTCCACTTTGTTAGCAATACAATTCTTACCAAAGAGAATTATACCCTTACTACTTTCCTCAACGAGTTGCAGACTTACCAATCCTTGCTGAAAAGTAAGAAGGAAAGGGGAGGTGAGGCAAATGTTATCTCGTCTTCTAAAAAGTTCCATTGAGGTTCGACCTCAGGGACGAAGTCTGCACCTTCAACTTCTAACTCTGGAAAAAGGAAGAAAAATAAAGGTGATATAGGGAAAGGGAAAATGCCTGCTAACCCACCACCTTTCGCCTAGAAGAAGCATCCACCGTCGGTTGAAAAAGGAACATGTTTCCACTACAACCAAAACGAACACTGGAAGAGGAATTATCCTCGCTATATGAAGGAAAAGAAGGTAGCCAAGGCTAAGGCCAAGGCAGACAAAGGTAAATGTGATTTACTTGTGTTAGAAACTTGTTTAGTGGAGAATGATGATTCTACCTAGATAATTGATTCGGGCACCACTAATCATGTTTGTTCTTCTTTTCAGGAGATTAGATCCTGGTGACAGTTGGAGGCTGGTGAGATGACGTTGCGAGTAAGCACCGGCACGTCGTCTCAACTGTGGCAGTGGGAGATATCCAGTTAACTTTACAAAATAGGTTTATTGTATTAAAAGATGTCTTTGTAGTTCCTGAACTAAAAATGAATCTTATTTCTGTAAAGTGCCTGTTATAATGCAATTACACTCTTTCTTTTAAATTAAATAAAGTGTTTATTCATAAGGATGGTATTGAAATTTGTACAGCTAAACTGGAAAATAACTTGTATGTGCTAAGACCGATAGCCTTATGTTCCCTCTATAACATAGAGATGTTTAAATCTTTCGTAATTCAATCTAAACGTCAACAAGTTTCTCTAAAAGAAAATGCCCAACTTTGGCACCTTCGATTAGAGCACATCAATCTCAATAAGATTGAGAGGTTGGTGAAAAATGGCCTTCTAAGCGTGTTAGAAGAAAATTCTTTACCAGTATGTGAATCTTGCCTTGAGGGTAAGATGACTAAAAGATTTTTTATTGGAAAAGGTTATCGAGCCAAAGAGCCTCTAGAATTAGTATATTCTGACCTTTGCGGTCATATGAATATGCGAGCTCGAAGAGACTATGAGTATTTTATCAGATTTACCGATGATTACTTTAGAGTATGTTTATCTGATGCAACGAAAGTCTGAATCTTTTGAAAAGTCCAAAGTATTCAAGGCTGAAATTGAGAATGCTTTGGATAGACGGATTAAAACACTTCGATCGGATCAAGGTGGAGAGTTTTTGGATTCTGAGTTTCAGGACTATTTATTTGAACATGGAATCGTTTCCCAAACTCTCAGCGTCGGGTACACTTCAACATAATGGTGTAGTGGAGAGGAGAAATAGAACCTTGTTGGACATGGTTCGTTCGATGATGAGTTACGCTTCCTTACCGGACTCGTTTTGGGGTTTCGCAGTGGAGACTGTGGTATATAAACTCAACTTCCTTCCAAGTGTGTTGCAAGAACACCTCTGAAGCTGTGGAATGGCCGTAAAGATAGTTTACGTCTCTTCCATATATGAGATTGCCCATCACATGTGCTTGAGGAAAATCCCGAGAAGTTGAAATCACGGTTGAGTTTGTGCCTCTTTGTAGGCTACCCCAAAGGTACACGAGGGGGTTATTTTTATGATCCGTCTGAAAAACAAGGTGTTTGTATCCACGAATGCTACTTTCCTAGAGGAGGATCATATCAGGGAGCACAGTCCACGTAGTAAAGTCGTGTTACGTGAGCTTTCCAACGAAACTACTGAAACTTCAACAAGAGTTGTTGAAGAACCTGCTTCATCAGCCAGAGTTATTAATGATAGTTCATCTGGTAGGTCGGTTCCACCTTAAGAGTCGAGGTGGTCCACGTAGTAAAGTCGTGCTACGTGAGCTTTCCAACGAAACTACTGAAACTTCAACAAGAGTTGTTGAAGAACCTGCTTCATCAGCCAGAGTTATTAATGATAGTTCATCTGGTAGGTCGGTTCCACCTTAAGAATTGAGGGAACCTCGATGCAGTGGGAGGGTTTCCTAATCGCTATCTGGGTTTCATAGAAATCCTAGCTATGGTGGCAGATGGCGACGTTGAGGATCCATCATCTTATCAAAAGGCAATAAAGGATGTTAACTGGGATGAATGGGTCAAAGCCATGAATCTCGAGATGGTGTCAATGTACTTCAACTCTGTATGGAATCTTGTAGATCAACCTGATGGGGTAAGTCTTATAGGTTGTAAATGGATCTACAAGCGCAAACGGGGTGCTGATGGAAAGGTGCAAACCTTCAAGGCTCGACTTGTGGCAAAGAGTTATACCCAAGTGGAGGGAGTTGATTATAAGGAGATTTTCTCACCTGTTGCCATGTTAAAGTCGATATGTATCCTCTTTTCCATTGCCGCTTATTATAATTATGAGATCTGGCAAATGGACGTCAAGACGGCTTTTCTGAATGACAATCTTAAGGAGACCATTTACATGGTGCAACCTGAAGGATTCATTGCCAAAGGTCAAGAGCAAAAAGTTTGCAAACTGAATCGATCCATTTATGGGCTGAAATAGGTGTCTTGATCTTGGAATATTCAGTTTGATACTACGATCAAATCGTATGGCTTTGACCAAAACATTGATGAACCTTGTGTTTACAAGAAGATCGTCAACAGTTCAGTAGTTTTCTTAGTATTGTATGTAGACGATATACTACTCATTGGGAATGATGTAGGTCTACTGACTGCAGTTAAGAATTGGCTAGCGACTCAATTCCAAATGAAAGATTTGAGAGAGGCTCAGTTTATTCTGGGTATACAGATCTTTCGAGATCGTAAGAACAAAGTGCTAGCACTGACTTAGGCATCGTATATTGATAATCGTACATTGACAAGATCTTATTCAAGTACTCGATGCAGAACTCCAAAAGGGGCCTACTACTATTAAGGCATGGAGGCACTTTGTCTAAGGACATGTGTTCTAAGTTGCCTTAAGAGATTGAGGAGATGAGACGGGTCCCATATGCATATGTTGTTGGTAGTTTGATGTATGTGATGCTCTACACTAGGCCAAACATCTGCTATGCTGCAGGAATAGTCAGTAGGTATCAGTCTAACCCAGGCCAAGGTCACTGGACCGTAGTTAAGAACATCCTCAAGTATTTTCGGAGAACGAGGGACTACATGCTCGTGTATGGGTCTAGGGATTTGATCCTTATGGGATATACGAATTTTGACTTTCAGACTGATAAGGACTCTTAGAAGTCCACTTCAGGGTCAGTTTTTACTCTTAACAGAGGAGCTATAGTGTGGCGGAGCACTAAGCAGGGGTGCATCACCGACTACACGATAGAGTCCGAGTATGTAGTGGCTTGTGAAGTTGCTAAGGAGGTTTGTAAAGTTAAGAACTCCTGCCATTGAGGGCGGTTCTTTGATTTGCTTGGGTGCGAGTGGCCAAAACGCCGACTCAGACCTACCATTTTGAGGATTCGTCTGATTTGGAAGCTGGGAACTCAGCTTCATAAGATGGAGTTCACTTCTTTCCCGAAACAGGGGTAAGTAGATAGATTGCTCCCTTAAGGGTTGATCCCGAGGCTTGAACAATGTGACACCACACACATTCTCATGGCCCGAGAGATGTTCACATATAGTAAGACAATGTTGTATTGTTAGTTAGAGGGATCAGTGGTATTTAAGGAGTTAGATGTAACTACATGAGCAAAACAGTAAATTGGCCCAGCTAAACATTTGTGAAGGATTATCGTACTGATGATTCGTTATATCCAATGGACATATAAATATATCTATAGTAAGAAGAGTTCAGATATCGGTCTTTAGTAGAATGTCTGGCAGTTAATGGATGGTGGTATCGTGGCTACAGAATTTAGTCAGTTATTCACGTACCGTTGGAGCTTCGAGCCATAGGACCATAAGGTCTCCTTAGTAGCTTGGATACATGTTGAGGATCGATTTTAGGTCATTTTGAAATGTTCAAATTGACAAGAGGGAGTTCGATTATATATGATATAATTGAACTAATTAATTATATATGATATAATTGACTTTATGTATGAGATACATTAATTTGGAGGAAATTGGATATAAATATGATTTATATCTAGTGGAGGAAAAATTCTATGGTTAATATATGATATTAAACCATAGGTTATGAATATAATGTGATTATATTTATTATTTATTAATTGGACAGTTATGGGATAATTGGCCGGTGTCTCTTCTGTTTTCGTAACGAATGAGTAAGATGAGAAATCGTTTTGAGACGCTTAAATAGCTCACGGTGTAGTGCGAGATTTAAAAAGAAAAGGGAGTGTGTCATCACTTAGTAAAATCAAAGCCTATATGATAGTGTTGAACGATCGCTTATCGCTTACACCCGCGCGCGCTATTGATTATACGATCGTTTATCTTTTACTAAATGATCGTTTAGTGCCCGAGCTTTACTAAACGATCGTATAGACGATCGCTTAGCTTTTTCTACACGATCTATAAACGATCGCTTACCTTTTCCTACATGATCATATACTTCAACGATCAAGAATTTTTTCTATACGATAGACGAGTCTTTCTCCCACTTGCTTGATCGTTGTATACGATCTCTTTTCCTCCTCCCCTCTACCAAATCCGAACAAAGTCCACCCTTTGAATTCTCACTTCGAGAATACTGAGGGCTCCAAGTGGTGGTGTCGTCCCCGTTTCCTTCTGTTCGTGTGGAGACTATTCGTGGTAGACGATTGGGTGTTGCTAAACGATAGCTTGTCGTTCCAACAAAAGCGAGATTTCTTGTGAAGAAAAGTCTTCAACTGGTATGATCTCTTGGTCTCTTATTTATTGATAATTTAAGCATGTCAGTAATTTAGCATTGTGAATGCATATCTGTATGTTTGAATGTATATGTGAAAGATCTGCTTCCACTCATAGGTACTCTTGTATAAGAGTTCATTCAATATGGTATATGATTCACTCTAGTCTATGAAATATTTGATATTTTAGTTGCATTAATCACAAACCAATAAATTAAGATCCATGGTTATCGTTATAACTTAAATATGTATATGGAGACATATAAGTGGATCGCTTTTTAAGTGATAACCTAAATGGTCGTAGTATATGAATAATGAGGGATACCTTATCCAGGTAACACTACGAGTATGGCCCGCTTTGTAGGTGTTACAAATGATATGATATTGATCATTCATGTATTAGACATGCAAGCAGGAATATTCGATACAAAGAAGTTTGTATAAGACCGGACCACGAAATGTTTAGTCTCGTGCCGTTCATAATTGAGACTTTCATTTCACAAGGATGACCATAGGTAACATGACCTTAATCTTGAGTGAGTTGTGAACTCTTACCTATGACAGCGGTTCTTTGATTTGCATAGGTAAGAGTGGCCAGATCGCCGACTTGACTAGTCTACGATTAGGGATTCGTCTGATTAGGGAGCTGGGAACTCAGCTACACAAGAGGGAATTCACTCCTTCCCTGAAAAATGAGTAAGTAGATAAATTGCTCCCTTAAGGGCTGATTCCAGGGCTTGAACAATGAGGTGCCACACTCCCTCTCTTGGCTCGAGAGGGGTTTAGTCATAGTAGGACTATGATCTATTGTTCATTAGAGAAATTAGTGGTACTTAAGGAGTTAGTTTAGAAAGATCCAGACAATTCTCAATGTAATTTATAAAAGTTCAAAACTTTTTAAATCAAAGTAACTTCCACTCCATTCCCCAACAAACAGAATGCTTATAATATAAATAATAAACCAGAGAAAAACAATACCAAACTCAACGATAACGACGAAGGGAGAGAGTGTTGTTCCTCTTCCAGGTCGCTCTGCGAGTAGACCTGGTCTTGTGGTGTAAGTGTCCTTTTCCTCGAAGTCCCCTGTACTTCTTGCCAGTGGATGTAAGTCCTCTGAGCTCCCTATGCTTATGGACTAGTTTGTAGATTTAGCTGATTCTTGGGTCATTGCGAACCGCATTATAGGCAACATCAACCAAAATGACCTTATAGTATTTGAAGGTAGGATCTTGTTTTGATTTCAAGAACGGTCAGAAAAGTTGATAAGACAGAGAATGGTATGCAAGGATTTAATAAGTTGAACACTAAGGGCACAACCTCAATTTCAGATCGCAACATTGCTCCTAGCCTCAAGTTATCTAATGAAATAAAACGATGTACAATCAATCACCTCGCTGATCCAGTACGACTTGAGAACCCTCAAACCACCCAACTTCCTCCCTGCTCGTTCTTCTGCAACTGACTGCTTTTAGCGCTGGAACTTCAATTGGGTAACACCCTGGTTGGTTGGCTTTCCATACAAATACCCTTGGGAACTGGCCTCTTCCTACCACCACGTCTCACACGGACCCTGTAAACCACATAACCCTGCAACAAAATTCTACACTTACTATTGAGGCTTATGCAAATGTGATATCAGAATAAAAACTCAACCAAAAAGTATGAGAGAAGACTCTTCACATCAGAGCTCATTTGTCCACAAGGTTGGTTAATCATGATTATGTGTTCTTGAAAAAGAATGTTAATAGGTTAAAACTTCAATGTGTAATGCTCAAACAGAATGCTAAAAACTGTAAACATCCAAACTTTACCACAATCTTCACAGAAGCAAATTCCTAATTACAGAGTGTACAAAACAATTAAACCATCAAAGTTAGCCAGACAAGATACAATGTTACTCTAGAACTTCCAAACAACAAACAAAAAACATATGAAATAAAAGATAATAAGGATACCAATGACATGACAACTGAAAAATATGCTAATCAGATCGCTTAGAAAAAGCCGTTGAAGGCTAGATGAAAACAACTTTATCAGGAAATGATAGAATACTTTCTTACCTGCTTGGCCTTGTAACCAAGATGGCGAGCTTTATCAAGGCCAGTGTGATGAGTGACACGGACAATGGATGAATGTTGGCGATATTCCCAGCATCTCACCCTCTGTAAAAACCTCATCACGTCAGACTGCTTCTTCCTCTATAGTTCCGAAACGTACTTGTACGCCCTTATTTCTAAAAATTACAAATTCAAGACCATGCAAAAACAAAACCATTCAGAAGAAGATACTCTCTTTTGGTTTCGTCAATCCTAAACATACAGTAATCTAATCTAGGCTCCTCCATAAAAAATTTAAACGGAAGGATTGAAAATGGTGAGAAGTAACAAAGAGAAAAAATATCTATTAGAAAACTTTGAAAAAAGCATCTCCACACTTGCTGCAAAATGAGAATGGGAATGTGCTAAAGAATCCATTTTACACCAAGATAAAGAGGGTACACTTCAATTTCTTATAAAAAATGGTTAGGAAAATTTTGTCGGCTTCTACAAAGACAAAATTGAAACACATTTTTATCGATTGAAACTTTTAGCATTGAAGGAACCAAATTGAAACACATACATACAAAAATCAGAAACATAGAAGAAACCTTGTCGATTTCATCAAACAAAACATATACAATCTAATCCAAGCTTAAAACTTGAGGACACAATAGTAGAACCTATAGAATAGATCATGTTCAAGTAAGGTCGTACCAATCTAATCCAAGCTATTCTATCATTAATCTAAACTGAGAGAGTATTAAAATACAAGAAACGAAAGAAAATAAAAATAATTCAAAAATCCAGAATCATTCAATTTGCTAAAAGAAAACCCCCCATTTTTCCAAATGTCACAAGAAAAAGAAAAAATTCAAAACGATAAAAGAAGTTATTTCGATTTCATCAAACAAAAGCATTAAACAATCTAATCTAAGCTCCTCCATAAACAATCTAAACTCAAAGATCATGAAAAATAGTAAGAACAAACCGCAGGATTATCTCAGGAAGAGTAGCTAAGTTACATACCCATTGGAAAGAAAGCTTCAGTTCAGCCTGCTGAAGACACCACCAGTTAGGGTTTCTCTTTGAAACCCTAGTTTATATATATACAATTTGCGCCATCTCTCATCTGGACCGTCGGATTTGGGCCATCACTGAAACGGACTTCAATTGTAGGCCTACTAAATGGATCACCTAAAATAGGACCCCGGAGATGTCCAAAAAATCTGGGCATGCGGGGACCTACTCCAGACGGGATGAGAATCTCCGAATATACAAGGAATGGTGAGGGAGTAGAAAATTATTTTTTTTTCCATTCACAACTCGAGACATTTCCCCGGCCATGCCTCGACTTTTGTATATAAATTATAAATATATATATGTGTATATATATATATATATATATATATATATTATTATATAATATTGTAGAATTTGTTAAGATAATTATGGATGTTTTATATTTTTAAGTTTAAGACTTTATTACTTTAATTTCTTAGATGTTATAATATTTAAAATAGGAAATTTGAGTTGTTGAATTTTAATTTTTACAAATTATGAGAACTTAACATTTTAATTATATCTTTTCAATTTAAATGTATATTATTATTTTTATTAGTAAAATTGATAATATTTTATTTAAATTAAAATTGTATTGGAAATATTTAAGGAATTATTAAGAAATATATATATTTAATTGAAATAAAAAAATTGTTAGAAAAAAATAAAGGCGATGAATTTTTTCCTTGGGAAAATCCTCGTCCTGTTCCCCGGAAAAATTCGCTAGGACGGAGAATGAAATAAGAGGCGGGGATGGGGACCTCATCCCATGGACATCTAAGTTCGGTTTCACTTCCCATTTGACTTGCATGTGTTAAGCATGCGACTAGTATTCATCCTGGCCAGGATCAAATTCACCTGGAGATTCATAGTTACACTATTTTATAGTTTCCTTGTTCGTAGGCAAAACTAATTTGAAATTGTCATTCATTTTAAGGCATAACTCGTAACCATACAATTCATACTCAACAAATTTTCTTCGAAATAAATATTTTTGGACATTTTGTCTCTTTTTATTTTACTTATTTACAATTGTTACAATTAATCGTACGTAGTAAATTAATTTATTGATCTTTAGTTATCAATAATAAGATATATAAACTTAAATATATGAATGTAAAAGAGTATTTTCAACTTAAAGTTTTTTTTCTTCCTTTTCTTCCTTTTCTTCTTTTACTATAATTCATAATAGGATTTTTAAATTTTGTTTAACTTTGTGACTATCACCGTAAATTTCATTATCATTCTTTTTTCATCCAAGCTTCACTATGATATTTTTTTTTTCTTTCAAGTCATTGCTTTCAAAGTCTCTCCATTCTTTAACGCATGATAAGATATTGGTGTAGTGCTACAAATATACACATGTCAACTCAAAATTTTGGATCTTAGGCTTACTATCTTACCACTTCCTTCACTGCGAAATAGAATTTGTCTGGTAATTATCAAGCGAACAAATCTATTTTAAGACACGTACATAGTTAGGGTCATGGCTTTTATGGAAGAAAAATACATCTTTTTCCTTGAGGTTTGAATTGAGTGTTGATTTGGTCAGAGGTTTCAAAACAAACAATTTAGTATATGAGGTTTGAAAAACAGTTATAATTGGTCATTAGGTTAAAGTCTATTAGTTGTCTAAAGAAAATGACATAGTAGCGATAAGGTAACCAATATTAAATAGCTAAACGAACTTTATTTATTTCATATTATTTTATACATGATATTTTTCCTTTTTATTTTTATCTTTTCACTATTGTAATCATATGATAATCAATTGTCCTTAGAGGTTGTTTGGATCGCTGAAAAGGAATCATAATACTTGGAAATTTGATTACAATGAGGTTGTTGTTTAGAGTCTGTGTTACTATGAACCTAATTACAGTGTTTGGAGTGTAAGGTTCGGTTTGTTGTGTTTTTGGTTAATGTGTGTTTGGATTGCATAGTCGGGTCGCAGGGTTGGTAATGGGACTAGGGCAGGGTGGGGGATTCCCCATCCCATTCTCGTGGTGAGTATTTCCCCTCATTCTCACCCCATCCCCGTCAATTGAAGGCGGGGACGAGTACAGAGATTTTCCATTGGAAGATTTTGTCATTATTTGTTACCATTTCTTTGTGTATATATTAAACAACTTATTGAAAAAGACAAAAATAGAGTGAGTAATAAATAGGGTGCAATACTAGTTTTTCCAATTAATTAATTAAAAAGGGATTTCTACATAAAATGCCTTAAGAACAGACACATATTATGTTAATGTCTTGAACATTTCATTTTTTTTAACAAAAAAAGATCTATTGGTCTCTCTATTTTTACTAATATCAGTGGTTATTTACAATTTAACCCTCACCTATGTTATATATATATATATATATAATTAAATTATTTATGTATTTCTCTCTACTCCATGCATACTTCTCCCCCCCATGCATATGCTCTATCTCCCCCAACAATATATTTCATATATTCTCTCCCCCATAATTCACATCCATTTTTCCCTCCTCCCTCTCTTTTTTCCTTTCCCTCCCTCTCTTTTTTCCTTTCCCTCCCTCTCTTTTCTCCTTCCGGTGATGTGAGTTGTAGACGGTAGACGATGGCGTGGAACGAATTGATGGCTCAACACGAGGTGACTGTTGGGATAATTTAGGAACGAGTTTTGTTTTATTTTATTTTATTATTAAGGATGGATGGGTTTGAACATGAAATCATGCGTTAGACATAGCTGATGCGTTTGCTCCCATGCATCTGAGGCCATGTATCGGAATGATGATGCGTTAATCTTAACATGCAATAACCACGCGTTCCTATCACAAGTTTTCTTACGCTTGCGCCAAGTATAACACAAACGCAAGTTTCTCGGGTGATCTGAGGTCGAACACAGGGACTTGTCACTCAATAATATTTGTGAAGTGATGCGTTTAGGGGAATAAAAAAATAAAGCAAAGAAAGTTTAAATGACTTATACACTACTCCTACTCCTAACTAAACAGATTGAGCACTAGGAGGTTTACAATGAGAATAGGTAGAAACACAACAACCAATAACGCATAGTGATGTTTACTATCTTAAATCGCCCGAGTAATCTCAGCTCGTTGCACTGACGCATCACACCTCTCAGTGGTCAGCCGCATGACTATATCTCTATAGTGCATGGTTGCGTTGAGCATAAGATTGTGCCTATCTCTAGGAACAATGCGAACCTTGCTTAGTGCGTTTCATCTTTTACCTTTTCAGGTAGTTAGACATGGCTACTTAACTTATAGACAAGTAATGCAACATCCCATAGACAAGCGTTGCTATAGCCTTTCACCAAGCAAATAGGATTAACTCACTATACTCGCACAACGCACACCTCTCGGTAGGTTGCTTCATGTGTCCTATCTCTAGGCTACACGATTAAGCATGCGATTGACTTTGATAAATAAACGCTGAAGATAAAATATGATAGAAATGAAGATGATGAAGAAGACGGTAATGGAGGAATTAGGATTTGCATTGATCACAAAATATCTTAATATCTCAAGCTAAAATGTAATACAATATAGAGATTATAAGGAAGATGAAGGAATCTGCGTCAAGGCTGCCGATGGTGCCATGGTTGAATGGTGGAGATGTCTCTCTCGAGCTCTATCTCCGGCGAATGCTCCGATTGTCACTCGGTCTGGGTTGTAGAGATGAGAAATTCTCACTGGAAATCTCTTTCTATAATCACAAACTTCTGCCTTGACGTAGAAGCTCGAATGGTGTAAAATGAAGGTCCCAAGGGCTATTTATAGAGTTTGGATACCGACAGCTATCATGATGACGGTATGGCTCACTGCTACTTTTGTCGCGGTATGGGCATTATCACATCGCCTTATCTTGTTGATACTCCCAAGGTATGCGTCCGAGCTTAATTTAGCTGAAGTTATCAACGCGTTCTACCCATCTTGCGATCTTTTATTATGGTTATCATTCCATGGCCACAATCTTCATTTAGTCACCGCAATTCCCATGCATTGGACGCATGCGATTACTGCAACTTCCATGCGTTGGACGCATGTGATTACCATCTGCGATCGCTTAGCTCATGCGTTTGTCTTTGCGATCGCCTGGCTTTAGCGCATGCGTTTGTCTGTGATGGCTTATTTCAAATGCATGCGTTTGATTCCTACGATAGCTACAAAAATAGACATTTTAGCATGGAGTAACGCATAATATTGAGGTCAGTGAGGATTTAGGTGCTAATTGACGCAAAACTCAATTTTTCGTAAATTCTAAGTATTATCACCGCATTTTCTACTTATTAGCCCTCATAATTCTAAATAAAAGGCTTATAATAATGGGCATTTTTTCCAGTTATCATCCTCCCAAACTTAGAATCATGTTTGTCCTCAAGCATGCATTACACTCAAGAAATTTTTAACTCACCTTTCAACGTTCCTTTGCGATGACCAGCTTTTCAGAATATAATTAACTCGTACCTCTAACCATGGCTGCAATGCTCTCCTCTACCTTGGTTGCTTCTTCAAAGAGATCTTTTCTAAGTTGAAATTTGGCAAGCCCTTGCTAAAAAACTTTTTATTCATTCTCCGCAACTTTGCGTTCAGCTCATGAGAATGTGTTCGTTTAAAAAAATTCAAGCTTATGCGTTTACTTATTTGAATGCAGTGTTGAACTTGGTTACGCTCTTCGTTTTGGCTTACCCCCACGTATGTCATGCAGGCATCCAACTTCGGTTGCATTCCATATTCAACTCAACTCATGTCTTGCTTAAGTTGGTTTACGCCAGACAGAGGAATTGTGCTTATGCGTTGATCCTGGCGACTTACCTTCGTTTTGGCTTGCCTCCACGTATGTCATGCAGACATCCAACTACGGGTAAGTGCCTTTCACAACTCAACTCTTGTCAATATGGGTTTCCCCATTGCATTGGCAGTGGAGTTGTTATTTTCAAAAGTTATTTTTTTTTTAAAGGAAATGACCGCAATGTTATGAACGCAATTCTCCGAGACTGCTGTCACCCCCCAAACTTAGAGGGTGGCAGCATTCTCATTGCAAGATAAAAGCAAACTCAAGAGGAATGTGATAACAAATGCTTGAGCAAAGGTTTGCACATAATAAAATATAGACTTTCACAATTTGAAGATGCTATTAAAAGTAAGGGGTGCCTTGCGATACTAATTAAGGGACACGATGAATTCTTTGTACCCTTATAGACGCATCGCAAAGAACCGCAGTCAGACAAGGAGAATTCCAAAAGGATAATGCATAAAAGATAACAAAAAAAGAACCTTAAGTAGAAGAATCCATGCGACAATGCATTGGAGTTTATACGATTGAAGCCATGCGTTGAAGGATGTGGAGGATTCTTCCGTTGTAACTGCGCATCGAGGAGAGTTATTATCGCACCTACAAGGAGCAAATGCACCCCAACCAAGGAAGCAGCCACATTTCCAAAATAACAATAAATAAAAATAATAAACTAAACTAAGAAAGCAATGTAAAAGATAGAGTAGAAGACGTCCCTGGAGAAATTAGAGTGTTGTCACCGCAAGGAGTCTCCCATGCAAGAGATGGTACTCAACTGCTTGGGTCAAGGGGGTTCGCATTGACTATTGGAGCTTCCAGCAATTATTGGACACATGATGGTTGACATGCATCTAAGACTGCTTCCAGCTCATGCGATAGATAGCTTTTCTATCTTAGGGTCAATATTTGACTTTCGACGCATCACCTATACTTCAAATATTGTTTACAGCTTGGTCGCACAATCTACAATACGCCTAAGATTGAAAGGGTGCCTGCGAAAACACAAACTTCACAAAACATTAGCTGCCAAGTCCCCAGCAACGGCGCCAAAAACATGTTGGGATAATTTAGGAACGGGTTTTGTTTTATTTTATTTAATTATTAAGGACGGATGGGTTTGAACATGAAATCATACATTAGACATAACTGATGTATTTGCTCCCATGCGTCTGAGGTCATGCGTCGAAATGATGATGCGTTAATCTTAGCATGCAATGACCACGCGTCCCTATCATAAGTTTTCTTACGCTTGTGCCAAGTATAACACAAACGCAAGTTTCTCGGGCGATCCGAGGTCGAACACGGGGACTTGTCACTCAATAATATTTTTGAAGTGATGCGTTTAGGGCGAGGAATAAAAAAAATAAAGCAAATAAAGTTTAAATGACTTATATACTACTTCTACTCCTAACTAAACAGATCGAGCACTAAGAGGTTTACAATGAGAATAGGTAGAAACACAACAACCAATAACGCATAGTGATGTTTACTATCTTAAATCGCTCGAGTAATCCCAGCTCGTTGCACTAATGCATCACACCTTTCGGTGGTCAGCCGCATGACTATATCTCTATAGTGTATGGTTGCGTTGAGCATAAGATTGTGTTTATCTCTAGAAACAATGCGAACCTTGCTTAGTGCGTTCCATCTCTTACCTTTTTAGGCAGTTAGACATGGTTATTTAACTTATAGACAAGCAATGCAACATCCCATAGACAAGCATTGCTACAGCCTTTCACCAAGCAAAGAGGATTAACTCACTATACTCACACAACGCACACCTCTCGGTGGGTTGTTTCATGCGTCCTATCTCTAGGCTACACGATTAAGCATGCGATTGACTTTGATAAATAAACGCTGAAGATAAAATATGATAGAAATGAAGATGATGAAGAAGATGGTAATGGAGGAATTAGGATTTGCATTGATCACAAAATATCTTAGTATCTCAAGCTAAAATGTAATACAATACAGAGATTATAAGGGAGATGAAGGAATCTGCGTCAAGGCTGCCGGTGGTGCCATGGTTGAATGGTGGAGATTTCTCTCTCGAGCTCTATCTCTGGCGAATGTTCCGATCGTCACTCGGTCTGGGGTTTGGAGATGAGGAATTCTCACTGGAAATCTCTTTCAGGCTCTCATCTGTGATCACAAACTTTTACCTTGACGCAGAAATTCGGATGGTGTAAAATGAAGGTCCCAAGGGCTATTTATAGAGTTTGGACGCCGACAGCTATCATGATGACGGTATGACTCACTAGTACTTTTGTCGCGGTATGGGCATTGTCACATCGCCTTATCTTGTTGATACTCCCAAGGTATGCGTCTGAGCTTAATTTAGCTGAAGTTATCAACACGTTCTACCCATCTTGTGATCTTCTATTATGGCTATCACTCTATGGCCACAATCTCCATTTGGTCACCGCAATTCCCATGCGTTGGACGCATGCGATTATCGCAACTTCCATGCATTGGACGCATGTGATTACCTTCTGTGATCGCTTAGCTCATGCGTTTGTCTTTGCAATCGCCTGGTTTCAGCGCATGCGTTTGTCTGCGATGGCTTATTTCAAACGCATGCATTTGATTCCTGTGATAGCTACAAAAATAGACATTTTGGCATGGAGTAACGCATAATATTGGGGTCAGTGAGAATTTAGGTGCTAATTGACGTAAAACTCAATTTTTCGCAAATTCTAAGTATTATCACCGCATTTCTACTTATTAGCCCTCATAATTCTAAATAAAAGGTTTATAATAACGGGCATTTCTGCCAGTTATCAGTGACATGAATGACATGGGACGAATTGATGGCGTGGACAGTGTGGGGCAAATTAACAATGACGGGTTGAGCAAATTCAGTTGATGACACGACGGGGCGAGCAAATCCAATCGACGACGACGGGGAGAAAGATCTGTGGCGGCCATGGCTGAAGAAGAAAGAAAGATGAAGATGGAAGGTTATGTATTATAAACCCCCATATGAAGATGGACTTTATTTTTTCCTATTTTTTATTTATACTGTGATATATATGTACTTTTTTTTAGCTTTTATAGGAAATTTGATATATATTGTGGTATACGTATTCATTTATTTGATATACACAAGTGCTTTTTTTATTTAGACTTATTGTATTATGTTATATATACTGTGGTGTAAATAAAATTTATGAAGATTTATATATTGTAGTATATTTCATATATTGGTTTATACTGTGATATATGTCAAGCATTGAGTCAATCTCTAATTTATAAACTACAGTATATTTCATATATTTGTTAGAATATTTTCAAATACCTAACAAAATATTATAAGGTATATTTAAAATAATCATGAATCCGTCAAAATGTTCTAAGGTATATTTAAAATAACCATTAATTCGTAAAAAAAAAACCCCAAAAATTGATATGTACAAATAAACAATGAAATATATTACATGTACAAATAAACAAGCAATGGAATATTTCATATAACAACAAAAATCAACATGAAAAACAAAATAGAAAATAAAATCATATTAAATGTCATTTTTCTCTCTCCAAATGAAAATAGAAAAAAAATATATCAAATGCATTTTATCCTTACAATCGAAAAAGGAAAAAAAATCATAATAAATGCATTTTTTTCTCCATAATAAATGCATTATATGATGAATTATATCAACCATTGAATTTATGTATTGTGGTATATTTCACATATTGGTTAGAATATTTTCAAATTCTTAACAAAATATTATAAGGTATATTTTAAATAATCATGAATCTGCAGACAAAAAACGTGAAACCAATGAAAATAGAAAAAAATTTCATTAAATAAATTTTCTCTCTCCAATTAAATTAAGTAAAGGAGAAAATCTCAACAAATAAATGCATTTTCTCTATCTATTTGGAAATATAAAAAAATCATATTAAATGAATTTTCTCACTCCATAATAAATGGAGTTTCTTTCGGAACGGTAACAAATAATGACATATCATATTATTACGTTATATATGTCTATTCTTAAGGCCTTTTATGTCTTCACATCCTTGTCCTCTTGCTGATCATAATTTCTTTTCTTTTCTTTTCTTCTTTTTTTTTCTTTTTTTTTTTTTTTTTAAAGGTATTAAGTTAAATGTGTGGGATGGAGGAATCATACCTCTAATCTCGAGATTGAAGTACTACGTCAGTTGAGCTATGCTCATTTTAGTTATATAGATGTACAACAATTAAAACATATACCACAAATTTAGTTAGTCTTACAAACATAGTACATAAATAGTAGTGTTTCAATCAATCCATACAAACATAAATAAACGCGAAGAGTTGTTCATACAAAAAAGAAGATAAGTTATGGAGAAAAAAAATTAATGAACACAATAGCCAAATCCATGGTTCAGGGAAGTGGGGTCGAGGCATTTCGTTCGAAGCTCTATCAAGGACTTTCATGTAATAATCATACTTCCATTGCGCACGGAAGTCCATAATATAACTCAACAACATAGGATCTACAAGCAAGGAATGTAAAACCATTAGGACGTCTTGTATTGATAGTCCAGGGATGGCCTATAGCTCGACGTAAAATTCTCGACGATTTGTCACGTCATCCTTCATAACGATCCACTGTACAATGTGGCCAATAAAATGAGGTTGTGAGTTGAGACCCCTCTCTTAACACGTTCGTATAGTTTCTATGTAACAACCGAATCCTCCTAGCCCTAGTCGGCGCTCCAATGCTAGTTGCTCTACCACCTAGGTAGATTCTAATCGGTCTCAATTGTTCTACCACCCGAGGATTTAGAAATCGAGTTTTTTTTTAATAAAAAATGTTTTTTTACTTTTTAAATACTTGTATGAAAACTTGTTGCTGATGAAAGTGTCGTTTTGGATTTCCAAATTTCAATGATTTGCTAATATAGAATTACATTTTTTTTGTGTCACTCAAATTTTTAGTCTTCATATAACTATTCCATTCTTAAAATCATCGAACTTTAGTTCTCATGTCACCAAAAAGATTAAAAAATAACCCTCACATTTTCATTTTGGTGAGTTTAAAATTTTTTAGTTGAGTTATCATGTCCCCAAAATTCAATACTTTTCTAATGCAAAAATTACACTTCATTTTGATGGACAATTTTTAAAAATCTAGTTGAGTGGGCTAACCTTAGTTACACAATTCACATGGCTCACATGTTTTTTCTACTCTAATCTCATGTAAATATACTTATTACAAAGTAAAATACATAAATCATAAAACGAGGCTTTTCTTTTTTTTATTTCTTAATTTAAATAAGATAAAACAAAAGATTAATTTAAACTATACTTGAAAGCCAGTATTTTCTTTCAGAAACAAACAACATATTGCATTGAAGTGACATACATTCAAATTCAATTTAAAAATATAGATAAAAATAAATAAATGATGTCATGCATTTTATAAATACACACACAATTTGGACGTAAGCTATGTTCAACAAGCATAGGAAAGGTATGAAATCATGAATAAAATATAATGTCCAAACAATATCAGAAAAAGTTGATATTACATACAAAATAACTTTAACAGAAAAGTATTCAAAAGACAAAACCGTATTAAAGAAACAGAAATGTAAAAAGTATAAATCAATTATATGTTATGTGATAAGTGGAGAGTAGTGGTCTGCCACAAACAGTATTAGAAAAAAATGTGGAGGACAAATATGAAAAATGAGATATATATATTTTCCATTCAATTAAGCATGCCTTTATATAGGCTTACAAACATAACTATAGGAATGCCAATGGTTTAAAGCTATAAATGTCATCAAATGCTCATAATTCACATAACTCCTATAACTCAAAAATCACTATTGGTTACAAAAAAAAAACTAAAAGTTACAAAACCCAAAAGTCACACTAAATGCCACAAATAAAGTTTAATAATGACAAGCTTTTCAACAGCCCCCCTTAAACTTGATTTGTTACACCAAGTAAACTCCTCATTTTGATAAAAGTCTCCAACTTGAGGGGCTTTGTGAAAATGTCCGCCACTTGGTCTTGTGACTTGATATATTTGAGTTCCACTTATTTCTTCGTAATGCAATCCCGAATGTAGTGAAATCGGGTATCAATGTGCTTGCTCCTCCCATGAAATACCGGATTTTTGGCTAAGGCAATGGCCGCTTTGTTGTCAACAAAAATCTCCATTGGACCTTCCATTTGAAACTTCATCTCCTTCACTAAGTTTCTTAGCCAAATTGCATGACATACACACGAAGTTGCTGCGACGCACTCTGCCTCGCATGTTGATAATGTGACTATGGGTTGCTTTTTTGATATTCATGTGAACGCCATTTCACCAATAAAAAACACAAACCCTGTAGTGCTCTTTCGATCATCCAAATCACTACTCCAATCACTATCACAATAACCAACAATATCAAAATTGCTAAAGAGACATAGGAAAGACCATACCCAATCGTCCCTTTGATGTAGCGAAGTATCCTTTTTGCCATTTTGCAATATGTAGCTGTCGGTTCCTCCATAAATCAACTAATAATTCCAACCGAATAAAGAATATCCGGTCTTGTACATGTCAAGTATCTCAAACTTCCAACCAAGCTTTTGAAATATGTAGAATTTACCTTCTCTCCTCCATCTTGTTTGGTGATTTTGACTCCACATTCCATCGGTGTTCCAACTGGATTAGCATCATTCATATTGAACTTATTGAGCACTTCTTTAACATAACCCTCTTGGGATATAAAAATCCTATCTTTGACCTCGATCCCAAGATAGTAACTCATGAGACCAATGTTCATCATTTCAAACTCCTTTGCCATCTCTCTTTTGAACTCATCAAATGTGCTAGGATTGTTTCCGATAAATACTAAATCATCAACATATAAACAAATGATTAGTATGCTTTCACCTTGCATTTTGATGTAAAAGGCATGCTCATAAGGACACTTCATATACTTCTTCTCTTGAAAGTACTTGTCAATCTTTGAATTCCATGCTCTTAGTGCTTGCTTTAAACCATAAAGTGTCTTCTTCAATCAAAGCACTTTATCTTCTTCACCTTGACTTCATAACCCAATGGTTGTTCCACATAGACCTCTTCCTCAAGAATTCCATTCAAGAATGCCGATTTGACATCCATTTGATGTATCTTCCAATGATTATGGGCTGCCAAAGCAATAATCAAATGAATAGTTTCAAGGCGAGCAACAGGGGCAAATACCTCATCATAGTCAATGCCATGTCGTTGCCTATACCCTTTCACCACTAGTCTCGCCTTATGCCTCTCAACATCGCCATTGACTTTTCTCTTTGTCTTGTATACCCACTTCATTCCGATTGGTTTGTGCCCTTTTAAAAGCTTGGTCAACTCCCATGTGTCATTTTTCTCTATCGCTCGAATTTCTTCATTTGTTGCATCCTTCCATTTCTTGCTTGCAATGGCTTCTTGAAAACTAATAGGCTTACAATCACCAAAAAGACAATAGAGAATTATGTCATTTTGATTTTCATTTACCTCATTAAGTTTCCGTAGACTTCGAGTACCTCTTGGGCCAATTTCGTTCTCCGAATCGCTGGATGAACCTTCAGATGATGATCGATCGGTCTAATGAGGTGGCACTGGAATGGGCAAACCTTCACCCATTTCATCCCTGGTCGGATCAATTTCATCGTCTTCTTCAAAATATGGAAGAAAATAATACTCCTCTTGTATATTCCAATCCCAAGAGACTTCCTCATAAAAAACAACATCACGACTAATCATTACCTTCCCATTCAAAGGATTGTAAAGATGATAACCCTTTGAACTTGCATCATAGCCGATGAAGATGAGTTTCTCGCTTTGATCATCGAGCTTGGTCCTTTTTTCTTCCGACACATGAGCATATGCAATACTCCCAAACACCTTGAAGTGACTAATCCCAGGCTTTCTTCCGTTCCATGCTTCTGGAGGCGTTTTGTCAAGCACACTTTTGGTTGGTGCTCAATTTGTCAAATAAACAGCACAAGCTACGACCTCTGCCCAAAATTCCTTCGGCATTTTCTTTGTCTTTAGCATGCTTCTTGCCATGTTCAAGATTGTCCGATTCTTCCTCTCCACTATGTCATTTTGTTGTGGTGCCCTTGGAACTGTTAACGGACGTCAAATGCCTTTTTCATCAAAAAATTATTTGAACTCATTTGATATGAATTCACCACCTTGATCGGTTCTCATGACCTTGATTGTAAGGTTGCTTTCATTCTTCACACGTGCCTTAAATCTCTTGAAGATTTCAAATACTTCTGATTTTTTCTTCAAAAAGTATACCCATGTTTTTCTAGAAATACCATCAATAAAGAGAAGGAAATATTTAATTTTACCATGAGACTCTGGTTTGATCATTCCACACACATCAGCATGGATGAGTTCTAAAGGCTTCTTTGCTCTTGTCATAGACTCCTTCGGAAAACTATTTCGATGATGTTTGCCAAGCAAACACTCTTCACACACTTGGTTTGGCTTGTGAATGTGTGGTAAACCTCGCACCATCTTCTTCTTCGAAAAATCTTCTAGACTTCCAAAATTGAGGTACCCGAACCGTAGATGTCATAGCCAAGAGAGATCTTAATAACACGTCTTCAAGCATTTTGGAACATCATTACATATATTCAAAGGAAACATTCGGTTTTTGGTCATGGAAACTTTAGCAATAAGTCTCTCATGATTATCCCTCAAATACAAACAATTGTTTTTCATTTGAACTTCAAAATCTTTTTCTAACAATTGTCCTACACTCAATATATTATTTTTTACATTGGGAATATAATAAACATTTGTGATATATTTTCTCCATTTTTTAACCGAATGAGAATTTTACCTATTCCTTTGATGGCAGCCAAAGAATTGTCTCCAAAGCCAATATTACCTTTCTCCATCTTGTTCAACTCCACAAACATCTCGCGTTTTCCACACATGTGATTCGAGGCTCCTGTGTCAAGATACCATATACTATCTTGACTCTCTTCTTCTCCCTTTGAAACCATAAATAATGTTCCATTCTCCTCTGCATAATTGGATTGCCCTTTATGGGCTTTTGATGTGCTAGCGGTTGATCGGTCCTGATGCTTTCGATCAATTGACTCTGTTTGAGATGAGTAACACTCATTCGCATAATGTCCATATTTGTTATAATTATAAAATTTTACCTGAGATTTATCTCTCCCAGACCTTCACCCACGTCTTCCACGGCTTCGACCTCCTCTTCCTCTTGAGGATTCAGACGAGTTTTGAGAAACATCGGTGTTAGCTTCACCTCTTCCACCATGGCCTCGACCACCACAACCTCTTCCACGTCCACGACTATTCTCCTCCTTGATTTTGAGTTGGAGAAGTTGTTCAACGATCTCTATTTGCTCCATCCTTCTTTTCTTTTTCTCCTAATAGGCTTGTAACGAGCCTATAAATTGTTCAATTGTCATGTTCTCGAGATTCTGTGTCTCATCGATCGCCATGGAGATAATCTCGAACTTTGTATTTAAGCTTCGTAGAACCTTCTCCATGACACGAACATTGGTGATTTATTCACCAGTCCATCTCAATTGGTTGACGACAGCCATTACTTTTGTGTGATATTCCGCTATCACCTTCGTCTTCTTCATTTGTAAAGATTCAAACTCACCACGTAAGATTTGCAACCGTACCTTTTTCACACGATCAACTCCTCTATGAGTCGATTGGAGCTTGTCCCATGCCGCCTTTGACGTCTCCGCATTGGCGATGTTATCAAACATATCTTCGTCCACTGATTGATACAAGATATAAAGGGCCTTATTGTCCTTCTTTCTTGTCTCCTTTAACACATCTCTTTGCGCTTGATCGGCTCCAGCTTCTGCCTCTTGGAAACCTTTTCCACGATCTCCCACACGTCTTGTGCTCCTAGTAACGCTTTTATCTTGATGCTCCAATTGTCATAGTTGAGCTTGGTAAGCATTGGTAGTTGAAGTGAACCTATCCCACCGTTGGCCATTTTTCTCTCAATATTTTCTACTAGCTTTGATACCACTATGTTAGAAAAAAAAACGTGGAGGTCAAATATGAAAAATGAGGGATATATATTTTCCATTCAACTAAGCATGCCTTTATATAGGCTTACAAACATAATCATAGGAATGCCAATGGTTTAAAGCTATAAATGTCATCAAATGCTCATAACTCACATAACTCCTATAACTCAAAAATCACTGTTGGTTACAAAAAACTAAAAGTCACAAAACCCAAAAGTCACAATAAATGCCACAAATAAAGTTTAATAATGACAAACTTTTCAACAAACAGGTCAATCTACAAATAATAAGAAGATTATTTGTTCGACAATGTCATAAAATGAAATATAATGGAGTAGGAGTGAGCATGATAGACCGAACAACCGAGCCAACCGACCAAATCGAAGGTGATCAGTCGAAGAAGAGGAAGGGTTCAGTTGACGTCGGTTTGGAAAAAATCCAAACCAGCAATGTTTAAAAAAGTTTAAAAAATAAATTCAACAAAAAACAACCGACCGACTGACCAATAGATGGTCGGTTTACACTCCTTGACAGTCGAGGTTGATTTGAAAATTTACTAAACAACTATAGTCAATTCAATGACGATTTGGTCGAACAACTGACTTCGACCGACCGCTGCACATCCCTACAATGGAGTAGTGTTATTCACAAGACAACTAAACTTGCAAATATAGAAAAATAAAAAGGATAATTTGTTCCATACCTCAATTAGTTTGACAGTTTACTATGATACTTTAATTACATGAATCCAACAAGAGAAATTAGAGATCCAGCTTCTCCCTAAATGTTTCGAATTGGAAGAAATAAAATTAAAAAAAGAACCCAACAACATAATGGGCAACACAGAGAGCAACCTGATTTCCAACATGGGATAAAAAAAGAAAAAGACAGCCCCAACAATCTCTCACTAAATTCTTCATTATAGTGAAATATGGAGAGTAGTTGCTAATCAAATCCACAACTCTCTAGCATGAGATTCGACAATAATAGAGTAAGAGAGGGGGGAGGGGATATCATAGTAGAAAGAAACTTGAGACCCTCAACAATTTCTTGGGCTTCCAACAATTTGATGGACCTCCTTGAGCAAACTTTCAAAACCCGACATATATAGAAGATCTAAGAATATCACGAGCTACCCATCCCACTCCACCGCAATGCTTCTCAGAGTTCCACAAAGCATCAACATTCAACTTCATTTGACTAGGGAGGACATCATGATATTTGATTCATCAAGCTCTCCTCATGATTAGCCTATGAAAACCCAGATCTCACATGAGACAAGTCATCAAGGTACGTTGATAACTTACTTTGAATTTGCTCCAATAATGCAAAGGTTATCCTTAACATTCGGTTCCAGGCCAAATCTCTCAAGGGATAAGATAATCTAGAATCTCGAGTCCAAAGGGTGTTTTTCTCAGAGTTTCATAAAAACATCGACATTCAACTTCCATTCGTTCAATTCGAGAGGACACCATAATACTTGATTGATCGAGCTCTCCTCTTCTTTGGAAACCCCTTCAGCTTCGTTATGGAAGCTCCTTTGCAAAGCAAAGTATTGGAATGCCTTGAATTTATTTGTTGGCGCTTTGAACAACCAAGTACGGGAGTCTCGTTGTTCAGAATTCATATTTAACATATTTATTTATTTATAGTTATTTACCATTAAGATCCTAGGATTTAGAGTCGTGCGTTATACAAACTCTCTATCCCTAGAGGTGCCGTTTGTGTACTCAGAAAATATTCTCTCTGATAATATTGTTCTCCTTCTGTCTCGTGGACATAACTATCACATCGTTAGTGAACTACGTATGTCTATATGTCAATCTTATTTACATTTCTTTTTGTATTCTTTAATTGTTGATTGTGTAACATAACAAAATTTATATCAATAAAAACCAAAAAGGGATGAATGCAAACCCGTTGTGTTTGTTCTGCAGGTAAGAGTTGGAGTCTACTTCTCATGTGTTATGGTCCTATAAGCTTATTAATAGAGTTTGACTTCTCTACCTTCCTAATACGAAGCCTCTATTTTTTGAATGCCGGGGTGATTGGCCTCCCATAGAGCTTAGTGGGTGGATGGCTGACAAGCTTGGGAGGTGGATCGTTGCATGGCTATAGCTTGTGACAAGCTTGGAGAGGCAGGTTGTTGCATAGCCATTGTAATTTTGTGGTGTTTGCAGAGTTCTTCGAAATTCCATCAACAGCAATGGGAAATTAAAAAGATGTTTAATTCCTTCATAATTGTGATTTTTTTTCTTTTCTTTTCTTTTCTTTTTTTTTTTTTTTTTTGTTTCCCTTATTGTCATGGGACGATCTCATGTCTAAGCAAATTCCTACAAATACAAGGTAATTTTTTTGTTTTTGTTCACATTTCGTTTTATGCTTGTAATATTTTTGTTGCTTTAATAAGATTTAGATTTACTAAGTCTCATTTGGTAATTATTTGAGTTTTTGTTATTGTTTTTTAAAATTAAGGTACTATTTTCATCTCCAAAAGTCTTTATTTGTTATCTACTTTTTACCAATAGTTTAAAATCAAGCCAAAATTTGAAAACTAAGAAAAATGGCTTTTAAAAAGTTGTTTTTGTTTTATAATTTGACTAAGAATTCAAGAAAGATGCAAATGAGACCTAAATATTCACAAAATATTTTATTTTTTAGGCCTATTTGATAACAATATGATTTTTTATTTTTAGTTTTTGAAAATAAAATTTATAAACATTCATCACACTCCTAAATTTCTTGCTTTATTATATACTTTTCAAAAATCAAGGTAAATTTTGAATACTTAAAAAATGATTTTTCAAAATTTGTTTTTCTTTTAGGATTTGACTAAGAATTAACTCTTTACTCAAAATGATTAAAATCATTCTAAAAAATTGAGATAAAATAAATTTAACTTTCAAAACGAAAAATAAAAAGTTTATTAAAAAAATTCTTAAAAAACCAACTTTTGTTGATTAGTTTATTGTAATAATTGTTGAAAACGTTCTTTAGGAATCCAGTTTTTGTTGGCTAGTTAGCTGTAGTCATGTTTTGAAACACATTTTCAAATACACTAGAATTCCTGAGTTTTTTTCGGTTTAAAAAGAAAGCGATTGGTTTACCCATTTGCTGTTTTTTCAAAGAAATAAGGCTTTGCCTAGATTTCGAAAAAGTTTATCTAGAAATTGAACATAACATCAAAAAAATTTCCTCTACTTAGTCGAATTGAATTTTCGTACTATTAACAATATTCACAACTTAATTAAATAAAAATAACTTAATTTGAAAATAAAACAGCTTATTAATATAAATAAATTTCATAAATTATTTGTAAAGTTAAAATCTCAACAATGATATCGACATCTAAGAAATCCAATTATTAAAAACTACTCTACTTTTCTTTTTTAGTTTTCAAGAAAACATTTTAAAAAATTAGGTAATATAACAAAAAAATTATAAAGAATATTATTTTGTATTTATAAACTTAATTTTGAAGATTAAAAAAATCAAGACCTAAAATCCATGTAATTAACCCCTTCGTTTCTTGTTTTTGCTTTTGATATTTAAGCTTATCCAAATTCCAAAAACAATTTTTTAACATTTACGATCCCATTTGTAGTAACCATTTTGTTTTTTAATTTTTGTTTTAAAAATTAAACCCGACGCTACTTCCACCCACAAATCTATTCCTTGATTATCTACTTTTCACTAATAATTAAAAAAATCAAATCAATATTTGAAAACAAAAAAAAAAAAAAAAAAAAAAATTAATTAATTGTTTTTAGAATTTGACTAAAAATTCAACCATCATACTAATTGAGAAAGATACAAACTATAAGTGTGATTGAAGTAAACTTAATTTTTCAAAAACAAAAACAAAAAACCAAATAGTTACACCAAACGAGACCTACATTTTTTAGTTTTCAATTTTTAACTTAGTTTTTTAAATCATTGGTAAAAAGTAAAAAACAAATAAAAAAATTTAGAAATAGAAATATTATCTATAAACTTAATTTTCAAAAATAAAATAATTAACTAACAGAACTTAAATTTCATTCGAATTTTGGCCTCGCTGAAGACGTCCCAAAAATTTCCTCAGAGCACCGGTAAGCGTACAGCCGTAAATTTACTACAATCACCAATTCATGATAACTTCCCCCATGAAAATTTTCAATTAGTTTAAAATATTACGAATCTTACTAAAAACGCATAAATAATAAAATAAAACGAATAGCAAAAATGATGATTAGATATTAAAAAGATACAGTGGCTGCAATAAACACAAGAGTTGTTACTTAGTTTAGAAAGATCCTGCCAATTCTCAATGTAAATTATAAAGTTCAAAACTTTGTAGATCAAAGTAACTTCCACTACATTCCCCAACAAACAGAATTGCTCATAATAAAAATAGCAAAACAGATGAAAAGAATACGAAAATCAACGATAACGACGCAGGGATAGAGTGTTGTTCCTCTTCCAGGTCGCTCTGCGGGAAGGCCTGGCCTTGTGGTGCAAGTGTCCTTTTCCTCGAAGTCCCCTGTACTTCTTGCCGGCGGATGTAAGTCCTCTGAGCTCCCTGTGCTTGTGGACTGGTTTGCAGATCCAGCTGATTCTTGGGTCATTGCGAACCGCATTATGGGCAACATCGACCAAAATCACCTCATAGTATTTGTAGGTAGAATCCTGTTTTGATTTCAAGAACGGTCAGAAAAGTTGATATGACAGAGTGGTATGCAAGGATTCAACAAGTTGAACACTAAGGGCGCAACCTCAATTTCAGAACGCAACATTGCTCCTAACCTCAAGTTATCTAATGAAATAAAACGATGTACAATTTCAGATCGCAACATTGCTCCTAGCCTCAAGTTATCTAATGAAATAAAACGATGTACAGTCAATCACCTCGTTGATCCAGTACGAGTTGAGAACCCTCAAACCACCCAACTTCCGCCCTGCTCGTTCTTCTGCAACTGATCGCTTGCTGCGCTGGAACTTCAATTGGGTAACACCCTGGTTGGTTGGCTTTCCATACACAATACCCTTGGGAACCGGCCTCTTCCTACCACCACGTCTCACACGGACCCTGTAAACCACATAACCCTGCAACAAAATTCTACACTCACTATTGAGGCTGATGCAAATGTGATATCAGAATAAAAACTCAACCAGAAAGTATGAGAGAAGACTCTCCACATCAGAGCTCATTTCTCCACAAGGTTGGTTAATCATGATTATGTGTTCTTGAAAAAGAATGTTAATAGGTTAAAACTTCAATGTGTAATGCTCAAACGGAATGCTAAAAACTGTAAACATCCAAACTTTACCACAATCTTCGCAGAAGCAAATTCCTAATTACAGAGTGTACAAAACCATTAAACCATCCAAGTTAGCCAGACAAGATACAATGTTACCTAGAACTTCCAAACAATAAACAAAAAACATATGAAACAAAAGATATGCTAATCAGATTGCCTAGAAAAAGCTGATGAAGGCTAGATGCAAACAACTTTATCAGGAAATGATAGAATGCTTTCTTACCTGCTTGGCCTTGTATCCAAGACGGCGAGCTTTATCCGGGCGGGTGGGATGAGTGACGCGGACAATGGATGGATGTTGGCGATATTCCCAGCATCTCACCCTCTGTAGAAACCGCATCACATCAGACTGCTTCTTCCTCCATAGTTCTGACACGTATTTGTACGCCCCTATTTTTATTCAAATTGAATATTAGAAATACAATGAGCCACGCAAAAACAGGACATTTAAAGAATAAACTTTCAAGATTATATCAATCATAAACATACAACAATCTAATCTAAGCTCCTCCATAAACAATCTAAACTGAATGATTATGCAAATGATAGAAAGTAACAAAAAGCAAAAATGTCAATCAAAAACCTTGAAAAAATCTCCATATTCAAGCAAAATGAGATAAAAACGAGAAAGTTTCAACGTGCTAAAGCATTCATTTTCACCAAGATAAAAAGAGTACAATTAGTTAAATACATAGAAATAGTTAGGGAATTTGTGTAACTTCTACAAATACTACATTGGAACTTTAAGCACTATAGGAACCAAATTAAAACAAGACTTGAAACACTGAAACTAAAAGGAGAGACAAACGAAAACAAAAATGCACAAAGGAGCTTACCTAAGAAACAGAAGATAAAAAATCTGAAAATACGAAACAATTATCCTTAACGAGTTTATGTGATTCCATCAATCAGAAAGACATATAACAATCATAAAAAATGGTAGAAACTTTTTCGATTTCATCAAACAGAAACATATAACAATATATACTACGCTCCCCTATGAACAATCTAAACTGAAAGATCATGCAAAAAGAAAAACAAACATTAAGAATGTCTATTCGAAAAATTGGGGGGCGGGTGGAATCCATACTCGCTGAAAATTTCAAACGAAACAAACAAGAAACGGAGATGAGCTCAGAAAACATACCCATTGGAAAAGCTTCGGCAGAGACGCAGCAATTAGGGTTTCGCCTTGAAACCCTACATTATATAGAAACAATTCATCTCATTTTCTCGTCTGGGCCGTTGGATTTCGGTTGGGCTACTGAGACGGGGTTCGGGTGTGGGTCGAAATCACTAAATGGGTCGCTTATAATTGGCTCTGTCACTTCTTTCATGAAAATGGTTAGAATTTCTTTGGAAAAAAATTATTTTTGGACCCTTTGTCTTTATTTTATTTTTTTCCACAAAATGTCATTGATAATTAATTATAGGTAGTAAATCAATTTATTGATCTTAATAATCAATAATAAGTTACAGAACTTAAATATTCGAATCTAAATGTTAGAATTTACACCTATTTGTATCTATTTAGTAATCAGTCAGTTAGTTTCTTTTATCTATTCGACGTTTCTTTTCTATTTACTTCCAATAATTTAACCTATCTAAAAAAATTATCAATCTATGAATGAGGTTTTGATTCTTCTAGTGATGCCAGAAGTCGTTTCAATATACGATTTTATCTTGTGTCCATTTTATTTATTATCCTTGATTCGTAAGTAACCTTTTTCCTTTCCTTGGGGAGTATCTCTCAATAAGAGAGATGTGTTTGGATCTTGGTCCATGATGACCTTTTTATTGATTTTGATGGTTGGATTTCTCTATGAATGGGGAAGAGGTGTTTCGGATCAGGAGTAATCACTAGAGAGTGGTCAAAAGGAGAGAGTTTTCAACTTAAAGCTTTTCTTATCCTTTAATAATTCGTAATATGATTTTAATTTTCGTTTAATTTATATAGTTTCATAACTATCATCTTTTACTACTATAATATCACCATTATTTTTTTCATCTAAAAACTCTTTCTTTTAATGGGTATTCATGAAGAACCGATAGAACATCCCAACAACCAACCATCAATCCCTCTCGAGGATGATGGATAAAACAGAGGGCAGAGAAAACTCTCTCCAATAAGAGAAAATTCTAAATGAAGATGCCAAAGCTACTAGACTGTGGACAACTTCGTTTTTCTCCATAGGAATTTTACAAAAGTGAGAAATATTTATAGAAGGAGCAAGAAAAAGAGCCTCATTGAATAAAGGGAAAAAAAAACTCTAATAAGTCATAAGCTCAACGATTCAAAAGCTTGATGACTTTGATTGAATCTAAATCCACCTCCATCAGGGATTCCGCCCATCCCAAGAAACCTGAATATGATTTAAGTCATCAACCATGGCTTTAGCTTATAAAACCTTGACCGACCAATTGGTAGACATAGGGATGCATCCACCCCCAATAGGACGACCATTCCAATCACAATCCAATCGGTTCCACCACTTTGAGCGCTCTCTAACCATGTAACATCGACATTCATTTTCCATCAACCCTCTCTCATTTAAAATGATATGTACCAAGAAATTCTATTATGATTGTGATAATTAGGAGTATGTTCTACTGTGTGACAACTAGAAATTCTTCCCTTTAAGCGAGTTTTTGGACATGTTTAGCCATGTGCTTTCAACCAATTGAAATTGCTTTTTAAAATTTATTAATAATTAAAAGTAGTTTTTAAATTTCGTGATAACCATTGCTTAGTTTTTAAATTATTTATTTATTTATTTTGATTTAGATTATTGATTGATGTTGTTATTCTCAAACTTTTAATTTAACAAAAATGGCACTATTTTTTTTTTTTTAATTTCATGAGAATATTGTCTGATATTTTTAAAATACAATCTTTTTTAGTTAGATGGTTTGATTAACCACTTAATTTCTACTTTAGTTTAAACTTTTGTTCCAGTTGCAACGAGGCGTGCTGATACTAAAACTGATCCTAATAGGGGTGGCTTCCTTCTTCAATGAAAGAGGCTCTAAGACTTTGTCCACGACAAGGCTAATAGCTTGAGGATCAGGAAGAGTATTATTAAAACGAATCGTGTATGGTAATTCCAAATACTCCCCATTATGGCCATAATTTTCCCCGCATCCCCTTTGTTATTGATTTTACAAAGGTAATCCTAATACTCCATCAGTTTCCAACAACCCCTACCCAAAGACAACACAACAACATTAGAGAGAAAGTAAAGCTTCCACAAGTTTCTAGTCATTTTGCACTCCCAAATCAAATGACTGGCGATTTCCAAGTGAACCCTACAAAAAGAACCTCCCATGTTAGTTGTTATTCCTCTTTTCATTAAATTAGAATGAGTAGGAATAATATTCTGGATAATTTTTCACCCCATGATTTTAGAATTTGGAAGAGCATTGATCCTCATGGAGCATCCCACGAGGTCTTGAACTCAACTTTATCGAACTGGGAGTCTTTAAGAGCCTTGATATTGTGTCTTCTTAATTGACAAGTGCTCTTCACAAAAAAAAAAAAAAAAAAAAAAAATAACTCCACGTAATCTCATTAGAAAATTGACACCTACTAAGAGGGATTTTGAGAATGTAAGCCACATCGTATGGAACAAAAGCTTATTTGACCAATTTCTTATTCCAACTGTCACGTGTTGTAATAAAGTCTAATACCCTCTTCAACTTAAAAGAGTCGTGGACCACAATCAGTTTAAAATTTTTGCCATTAGGAATCCAAGAATCTTCAGACACATAGATTTGTGTACCTGATCCCACTCTTCACCTATATCCTTTCTCAAACAATTCTCCTCCCCCCTCCCCCCCCCCCCCCCCCCCCCCTCATAGAATACTTCTCAAAGTGAGACAAGGGTTCAATCCCAACATAGCCTCTAGATAAACCCATTATGAAAATACCTTCCTTTAAGAATCTTGCAAGGAGACTATTTGGATTCCGCACCAGATTCTAGTTGTATTTTGTTTGCATAGCTTGGTTAAAAATTTTAAATTTTCTTAATCCCAACCCACCTTCTGTTGTGTTTTATGCCAAAAAACTCGTAGATAGTAAATATAAATAATTGACCATCATCAATAAAGAGTTATCGATGTTATATCAATAAGTGTTATTGATCATATTGTATTCTATTTTTTGTCTTAATAAACCTAAATCCAATGAACTAACATCCTAGGCTGTCTTATGAGTCTTGAACTATATGTGGAGACATACATGGATCAATGTTCAAGATACAACCTAAAGGATCCATAATATAGGGATAAGGCTGGATACCTTATCCTGGTAACATTATGGATATAATCCATTTTGTATTTGATACAAATGCAATGATCTAACACGTTTGTGTAGGTGACATATGAGTGGGGGCATCCTATGCAATGAGTTTGAATAAGACCAGACTACAAAATAGTAACCACTAGATGTAACACCATTGACTAATCAAGTTTATATTTCAATAGGATAACCTACGCAACTTAATCTTAATCCTGAATGTATTATGAACTCCTGTTCATGAGGGATTGTCCTTTGATTTGTATGGGTGTGGGTGGCCAGTTCGCCAACCCAATATGCCTACCATTTTGGGGACAATGTTTAGTGGGGAGCTGGAAACATAATAATACAAGATATAATTCATTTCTTCCCATCTTAAGGGTAAGTAGATGAGTGTTCCCTTAAGTGGTGTCTATGGTACTTAAACAAGGGGCCATATCCTCTCACTAGCCCGAGAGGGGTTTATGTTTAATAGTTGGACTATAAAAATGTTATTCATTAGATGAGCATTAGTACTTAAGGATACAAAGGTAGGGACTAAGGCCTGTCAAATCAGTTGAAGATAGGCATCCTCCGGATAATTCAAATCGAAGAAAGTAGATGTCCGACTCGAACCTATATGACATGACCGAGCAATAGAAATACTCTAACACTCCACCTTTGTCATATATTCCATACATTGTTGGGGTTGATGCACATGTCCTGTAGTTTGTAAACAGTTTGTACGAACGCTTGTGATGTATGATATATGATATTTACTTCACTTCTTGATTTTGCTCATTTGGATGTTTTATTTACTTCACCACAAACCAATAAACTAAAATCCCTGGTTGTCTTTATGTAACTTAAGTATGTATATGGTGACATACAAGTGGATCATGTCTTAAATGATAACCAAAATGGTATGTGGTATATGGATATAGGATGGAAACCTTATCCTGGTAATGCTACAGATGCGGTCCGTTTTGTGGAATGGTTATAAGTGCTGTGACTTGCCACAGATGATCTAATCCTGATCATTCGTGTAGGGGACGTGCAAGCGAGGGCGTCCTATATAAAGAGTTTGTATCAAATCTGACCACGAAATGTTAATGTCTCTTTATATAACCCCGTTCATGATAGAGACTTCACTTCACTAGAATGACCATAGGTAATATGACTTCAATCCTGAGTGAGTTTGGAACTCCTGCCATTGAGGGCGGTCATTTGATTTGCATGGGTGCGAGTGGCAAGGTCGCCGACTCAAACCTACCACTTTGGGGATTCGTCTGATTTGGGAGCTGGGAGCTCAGTTACACAAGATGGAATTCACTCCTTCTTTGAAGTAGGGGTAAGTAGATAGATAGCTTTCTTAAGGGCTGATTCTAGGGCTTAAACGATGTAACGCCATACACCTTCTCATGGCCCGAGGGGTGTTCACACATATTTGGACTATGTTGTACTGTTCATTAAAGGAATCAGTGGTACTTAAGAAGTGAGATGTAACTACAGGGGCAAAAAGTAAACTGGCCCAACTGTACTTATGAGCATCTGTGAAGGGTTAACGTACTCATGATTGGTTATATCTGATGGACACAGAAATATATCTGTGGTAAAAAGAGTTCAGTTGTCGGTCTTTAGTAGAATGTCTGACAGTTAACAGATGGTGGATCTCGTGGCTAAAGAGTTTAGTTAGCTATTCACGTACCGTTGGAACTTCGAGCCATAGGTCCAAAAGGTCTCATTGGTAACTTGGATATAAGTTGAGAATCAGTTTTTGGGTGAGTTTGAAATGTTCAAATTAACAAGAGGGAGATCGATTATATATGATATAATTGAATTGGTTAATTATATATGATATGATTGACTAAATGTATGAGATACATTATTTTGGAGGAAATTGGATATAAATATGATTTATATCAAGAAGAGGAGAAAATACTATAGTTGATATATGATATCAAACTATAGGTTATGAATATAATATGATTATATTAATTAGGCGGTTATGAGATAATTGGCCGACATTTTCTCTGAATTCATGCGTTGATGTGAAGTTCAATACAGTTCTAGTAATTAAAGAATAAAATAAAAATGGTTTTCATTTTGCACGAGACACGCATAATCGCTCACAGTATGTTAGCATTTTATGGCTTAGTGTTTGAGAGCCTATACGATAGCGCCTACTTACTAAACGATCGCACACTCGCGCTTTCCTAAACGATCACCCGCGATTTCTAAATGATCGCTTACCTTTTCATAGACAATCGCTTAGCTTTTACTACACGATCTTGTACCCCGCACTAAACGATCGAGCACCCGACTATATGATAGTCTTCCCATTCTCCCATTTGCTTGATCATAGTATACGATAGCCTGTCCTCCTTCCCTCTACCAATTTCATCAAAGCCCACCCTTTGGATTCTCACTCCGAGAATACTGAGGGCTCCGAGTGGTGGTGTCGTCCCTATTGCCTGTTGTTCGTGCGCTGTTCGTGGAGACGACCGTGGTGTTGCTGGGTGATTACTTGCTGGATGAGAAAGAGCGAGAGGAGTTCGTTCACGGTGAGACTGAGATTTGTGAAGAAGATTCTTCAACTGGTATGTTCTCCCAGTCTTTTATTTTTAATCCTTTAAGCATGCCAGTAATTTAGTGTAATCAATGCATTTCTGTATGTTCGAATGTATATGTGGAAATTCTGTCACAATGAATTGGAAAGATTCACTTCCGCTCATAGGTATTCTTGTATAAGAGTTCCTTCTCATCACACTAGATAGATATCATATTCATGGAATATGATTCACTTTCAAGATGCCTTGATGGTGAAATGGTAGACACGCAAGACTCAAAATCTCGTGCTAAAGAGCGTGGAGGTTCGAGTCCTCTTCAAGGCATAATATTGAGAATACTTGTTGAATTGGAAGGAATAAGTTCAGTAGTGGATAACGAAATCTTGGCGATCTTCTCTAGCTAATGAATGGGAGTCCGCTTTGAAATCGTTTGCCCTGTACCCACCCCTCGAGTATATGTTTCAACAGGAATTAAACAAGGGTAGATTGATACAATAGAAACTCTAGTAAAATGCCTACCCGTATCCCAGCAGATAAAGTACATTACATAGTCCGTTGGACATTCCAAAAATGGGGTACTATCGGGTTAATTTGGTTAATGAGCACGTCGTTGGAGCTTCTAACCTGTAGGTCCATGAGGTCCCCTTCCTAGCTCGTAAAGAGAATTGAGGTCATTATGTCTTGAATAGAGTTTGAAATGTTCAAATTCACTTATGGAAATAATAAAATCTATAAAGCTTATTTTTTTTAATTGGTTAAACTTTATAATATAAATTTAATTTTGGATATGATTCAAAATTAATTTATGGGAGAACTAAAAATTTGAAGGAATTCAAATATTAATTTAATATGAATTAGATTCATATTAAAATAATAAATTAAAATTAATGTATATCTGATGTACATTAAAACTATAGGTTATGAGAGAAATATAACTGAATATGATTCATTTGTAAGTAAAATTAAATATTTAATATTTAATTTGGTATTATTTAATTGGAGAATTAAATAATTATTAAATTTAATTAAATTTGATATAATTAAATTAATTGAATTAAAACTATAGGTTATGTGAGAGATATTTCATTTAAATATGATTTAAATGAAATGATTAATTAAATTAGATTTAATTAATGAGTTTAATCAAATAACTCCCATGTAGGGGAGTTATTTGAATCGTGTGTTCTTCTACGTTCATCTCTCTCTTTTGTAAAAAAAGCACTATGTTTTTTTATCACAGGCAACACACAACATACACAATAGTTCTATCAATTTTTTCCCTCTCAAATTCTCCTTCTCTTATCCCAATTAGAATTGGTTTCCACAAACCAATTTTACCTTAAGAATTTTCATAGAATAGCTCTTTGTGGTATTCGTGAAATCCCATTGGAGAATTGGATTTTCATCTTGTTCTACAAAGTAAGGTTTCTATCTCTTTTTCCGTTGAAAAATTAATTGCATGAACCTAGGAAATTTTTGCAGTAGGTTGTAATTTTATTTGTCTTTGTATTTTTTCTGAATTTCTTAGTGTATGGGTGTTTCAGAAATCTTAAATCAATAACGAATTTGATTCTGTGATTTTCGTTGCATTAGGGCTTTCATCCCCTCATCTTCTTACTTCCGACAGTAGAGGCTAAACTAACTCTTCCAATGAATCCTCTTTCTTCTGTTAGAAAAGCCCCACAAGAAGCGTCCACACATCGGATCCAAATCATGACACAAACCATCAAGAAGTTTGAAACAACTCATTGTATAGCCCGAGCCACCGATTTGATAAAAAACCTCCTTACCGTTGGCATAAAACATCTTATCCTTTTAGCTCCGAAATGCCATATGTTTCTCAACATTATATTGTATATATTTATTCTCACTGGAGTTTTAATCCAAGTGGGAGATTGTTGGGAATGTCCTAGAACAGAATTCACAGTTCATGTTAAACATTCTATTTATCAATAATAATGATTTGTTGATTTTGCATCTTATTAAGAAAATCTAATAAACATATCCTTGTATATAGTCTGAATACTATAACTTTATGTAGTGACATAAACAAGATCAAGTTGACAGTATATAGCCTAAATGGTCTAATGACTATATGGATGAAATTGGGCATCTCATCCTGGTAACACTATTGGATGCGGTCCACTCTGTAGTTGTTACAATAAGTTGTAAAGTGCTACAAACGATGTGATCCACAAATTGTTCATGTTGAGACACGTGAGTGGGAGAGTTTGGATATAGACTGAACCACAAAAATAGCCATTTTTCTTTATAACAACCGTTTGCTGTTAAAACTGACTATTTCATTTATCAAATAACCTAGGTTAACTCGATCTTAATCCTGAGCTAGCTATGAACTCCTGTTTGTTCGAGATTATCCTTTGATCTACAAATGGTGAGAGTGGTCCAATAGCACTGCTCAATAAGCTTCCCATTTTGGGGATAAGACCGAATGAATAGCTGGGGACATAGCCTTGCAAGATGGAATTCATTCCTATACGATTTAGGATTAGCAGAAGGTCATTTTCTTAAGTACTAATTCTAGGTCTTGAACAATTGGGGCCCCGCCTTCTCATGATAGAGAAAGGATTTGATTCATAAAGATTATGAATCTGAATTATTCATTAGAGGGTCAGTAGAAACTTAAGGAACAAGATGTATTCACAAGGATAAAACGATAATTTTGACCTAGCTATGACTACGAACAACCTGTGAAGGATCAACTTACTTATTATGGTTATTTAGTAGACATAATATATCTAAAGTGGGAGGAGTTCGACTATGGGATATAGTGGAGTGTCCCATTAGTCAACGAATGGGAGTTAGATTGGACTAATGAGTTTAGTCGATTAATCTCGAATTGTTGGAGCCCATGATCTGTAGGTCTGCAAGGTCCCCCTACTAGTTCGTAAATGGTTAAACTTTAGAGTAGTTCGAGAGATTAATTTAAAACGTTCAAATTAAACAGATTTGGAGAATATATATTTCAATATGATTTAAGTATATGAAGATGATTATTATGCAAAAATTAATTTAATATTTGTATTAAATTAATTAATATTTTAAATGAATTTATGAAATTAATTTTAGAAAATTATTTTTTAGTTTTGAAATCAAATTTTGGTTTTAAAGAAAAATTGGAAAATTAGATTACATGCACAAATGAAAAAACTTGGTTTTTCATTATCATCTTCTTCATGCTCACACAAAGCCCACTTCCTCTTCTTCATTAAAACTCCAAGCATGAGCTGCAAGCCATGCACATCTCTTCTTTGCATGTTCATCTGCAATAAATAAAGAAGATTGGAGTGATTTGAAGGCATGCATTATACATAAATTTTGAGAGAAAATTTCAGCTGGAAGAAAGGGTTCTTCGGAAGTGTGCTGCTGTGAGTTTTTTGATGACTAAAATTAGATGGACGCAATATGCGGTGCATGTCTTAAGTTATGCGTTGGTTCTCATGCGTCGGTGGCCATGCGATGGAATGGAATGTATGCGTTGATCTCATATGCAATGACCATGCGTTCATGTCACAAGTTTTCTTGCGCTCTCACCAAGTATAACGAGAATGCAAGTTTCTCGGGTGATTCAAGGTCGAACTCAGGGACTTGTAGCTAAAGTGTATGCGGTGATGTGTTTGCGATGGATAAATAAAAGAATGATAGGGGGTGATAAGCTAAGCACTACTCCTACTCCTAACGAACAGACAAAGCAGTGGAAGTATGGATGAGAGGTAGAGACATGACAATTGTTGACGCATAGTAAATTGCATGGAAAATTAGATAAAATGTGAGGATGTCTTCACTGCAGCACTAAGCTTGACCGCAAGGGCAACCCCAACCAACGAAAACTTATGTGATCATGCTATACACACCCGACGCAGATGCACGTGATGTGTAATAGTAAACGAAACTTATTCCTAAGTCTCCATTCTTGCTTATGTGATCTTAATCTAGCTCTCTTAAGCCTCGATTCTAACCTAGCTCTCTCAAGTCTTAGGTTCTTTCTTTAGACTCTCTCTCGAGTAGCTCTAAAGGGGTGATGGACGCATACATAAGACAAGGTAATCACATAAGCCTGGCTGACGTAAGATTATTCCTATCCCTAGTGAACACTTGTTTACATTGCTTAATGCGATCAACTATTTACCCTCCCGAGTAGTTGATTGTTGCTGATTTTACTCATAGACAAGCATTGCGTCCGCCTATAGACAAGCGTTGCTACAGCTTCACACTAAGCAAATAAGGTTTTCTCACAAGACTCACGCAACGCACACCTTCCGGTGGTTTGCTACATGCTTCATATCCCTAATCCACATGATTAAGTATGCGATACTCTAACAATCTTACTCAGCGATGCAATGAAAGTAAAGGATGCTAAGTAAATGAGGATGAAGATGGAATCGAAGGAAATATAGAAATGCATTGATCACAAAATGTATTAATTCCCTAAGCCAAATAGTAATACAATACAAGGAAATAAGATAAATGGAAGGACCAGCTGGAAGCAATGTCTTGCTTCTAGCAGATGTGTGTCAAGACTACCGGTGGTGCCATGGATGGGCGGTGGAGCAGACTCTTTTGAGCTCTAACTCCGACGAAGGCCCTAGTCGTCACTCAAAATGGATGAAAGGGATGAAGAACTCTCAAGCTATCTTCTCACGCTAGGGTCTGGATCACAAGGATCTGCCCTAAGGTAGGGAACCTCAGGCGAAAAACCTTGGATGATTTGAAATTCTGCTCAATGGCCTCTATTTATAGAGCCTGATTGTCCACAACAATAATGAACCTGCTCTGAATCTGACACTCCCGCGCAATGGTCCTTTTCTAAATCTCTGCTGCTAACGGCGTGGTAGGTGAAATGTCAACATCAACTTTTGATACTCCCGAGGTATGCGTTCATGCTTGCATTCCACCAACCTTACGTTCATCCCTCTATTAGTTATCATTATGTAGCTGTAATCTCTCTATGATGACCGCATTCGCTTAACGGTCACAACTTCTCTGCGATGACCGCATTCGTTTGACGATCGCAACTTCTATGTGATGGACGCATGCGGTCAATGGCCGTAACATCCATGCGCCGAACGTATGCCTTCGCCTCTGCGATGGAGAGATTCCACGCATGCGATCGTCTTTGCGATAGTCCGGCTTCCGCGTATGCGATCGATTTCTACGGTTGCTACAAAAATAAACAGTTGAACGCATAATAATGGATTAGCTGAGATTCTTAATGCCGATCGACGCAAACTCATTTTCTCATAAATTCTTAAAATAATCGCCGCATATTTTACTTAACAGCCCTCATAATTCTAAATAAAAGGTCTATAATGACGTGCATTTCTGCCTGTCATCACTTTTCTCTGTTCTTCATCACTTCAAGCTGTTCTTGAGTCCTAAAACTTAGTCTAAAGCTCCAAAAAGATAATGGGGAAGATCTTGAGATGGTTCACAATGATCTTTGTTGAAGATTGTTGTTGTTTGATCAAGTTCTTGAAGAGTTCTACAAAGGTATGATCTAAAACCATCTTATTTAGATAAGCATGCTTTAATCTTTGCCAAAATTAGTGAATTTAAATGCTTATGGATCCTTGATACTTCCACTGCATGTTATCTTACACTAACAATTGGTATCAGAGCATCATACAAACATTCAATTCGGTTTAATTTTGGTGTGGTGGGTGTTTTCCATGAGATATATAAAACTGATGCACTGATATGGTTTTCTGAGTTTTGGCATTTTAATTCTCCTTAATTTCTCAATTAAATTTGTAATTGGCTCTTGTTTCATGAGCTTATTGTTGGGGTTTGTGCCCTAAAGTCTCATGTCCTATAGTTTGTAAACAACTTTGTACGAACACTTGTGATGTATAATATAAATGATATTTACTTCACTACTTGACTTTGCACATTTAGATTTTTTTTTTTAATTTTACCACAAACCAATAAACTTAATATCTTTAGTTGTCTTTATGTAACTCAAGCATGTAATGTATGTAGTGACATACAAGTGGATTATGTCTTAAGTGACAACAAAAATAGTCTGTAGTATATGGATATAGAAGGGAAACCTTATCATGGTAACACTATGGATGCGACCCTCTTTGTGGAATTGTTACAAATGTTGTGACTTGTCACAGATGGTATGATCCTGATCATTCGTGTAGTGGACATGTGAGCGGGGGCGTCCTATATAAAGAGTTTGAATAAGACTTGACCTCGAAGTGTTAATGTCTTGTCATATAACTCTATTCATGACTGAGACTTCACTTCACTAGGATGACCATAGGTAACATGACCTCAATCTTGAGTGAGTTGAGAACTCTTGCCATTGAGGGTGGTTCTTTGGTTTGCATGGGTGCGAGTGGCCAAAGCGTCGACTCAAACCTACCATTTTGGGGATTCGTCTGATTTGGGAGTTGGGAACTCTACTTCACAAGATGGAGTTCACTTCTTCCCTAAAGTAGGGGTAAGTAGATAGATTACTCTCTTAAGGGCTGATCCCGAAGCTTGAACGATGTGGCACCACGCACCTTCTTATGGCCCGAGAGGTGTTCACACATAATATGACTATGTTGTATTGTTCATTAGAGAGATCAGTGGTACTTAAGGAGGAAGATGTAATTATAGGGGCAAAATGGTAAATTACCCTACTGTAATTACGAGCATCTGTGAAGGGTCGTCATACTGATTATTGGTTATATCCAATGGACATAGAAATATATCTTTTGGCAAGAAGAGTTCAATTTTTTGGGATTGGTGTCCTAATTCTCCCGGAGTCTTGTTGTTTTGTAAAGATACACATTGTTTAATGAAAAAAATAATTGTTATTTAATTTTGACATTTACTCATATCCAATAAACAAAGCTCTTTGGTTATCTTATATGAACTTAAGCATGTATATGTGATATACAAGTGGATCATGCCTTAAGTGATAACTTAAATAGGTCTGTAATATAAGGATTAAGGTGGGATACCTGATCCTAGTGACACTACGGATACGGCCCGCTTTGTAGAAGTTTGCAAGTGTTGTAAACTACTACAGATGGTAGATCCTAACCATTCATGTGGAGACGTGCGAGCGAGGGTGTCCTATACAAAGAGTTTGTATAAGACCTAGACCACGAGATGACTAGACTCTTTATATAACGTCGTTGATACTAGAGACTTACATCTCACCTAAACGACCATAGGTGACATGACCTCAATCCTGAGTGTTTTGGGAACTCCTGCCTTTGAGGGCAATCCTTTGATTAGTATAGGTGAGAGTGGCCAGATTGCCAACTCAACATGCTTACCTTTTTGGGGACTTGTCTGATCTGGGAGCTAGGAACTCAATCCATAAGATGGAATCCACTCCTTTCCAGAAGCAGGGATAAGTAGAAAGATTGCTCCCTTAAGGGCTGATTCTGGGGCTTGAACATAGTGGCCACGACTTCTCTTTGGAAGAGAAGAATCAGTCATAGTAGGATTATGACTTATGTTCATTAAAGAGATTAGTGGTACTTAAGGAGACAGATGTAACTATAGGGGCATAACGATTATTGTCTCAGCTATACTTACGAGCAATATGTGAAGGGTTGTCACATTGCTGATTGGTTAAGATGAACACGTAATATATCTGTAATAAGGAGAGTTCATCTGTCGGTCTTTAATGGAGTGTCTGACAGTTAACGGATGGTGGATCCCGTGACTAAAGAGTTTAGTCAGTTATTCACGTACCGTTGGAGCTTCGAGCTACAGATCCATAAGGTCCCCTTGGTAGGTCAATGGATTCAGTTGAGGACCAGTTCTAGGTGTTGATTGGAAATGTTCAAATTGACAAGAGGTATTTGATTATATATGATATAATCGGTATGATGTATGAGATACATCTAGTGGAGGATTGATGTAAATAAGATTTACATTAAGTACCATAGAATAGAAAAAGAACTATGGTTTATATGCTTCATGAGATGAAATATTAAAACTATAGGTTATAAATATAGTATGATAAGTTGGTCATCATTTATATTTATAATAATATTAATTATTGAATAATTAATTATTTTTCTTTAATAACCAAAGTAGTGGGTGGTTATTGGATTCATGGTAACCGTGAGTTTAAAAGGAAAGTGGTTTTCCTATTTTGAAAAGAAGTTTTACAAACGCTAATTTTTTTTTTGAGTTTTCTCTCTCATGCAAAAGAAACTCATGGGGTTGTCGAGTGAATACAGATTTACTAAACCATCGCTGAGCGAGTGAAACGATCGTGCATTGGCGAGCTAAACAATCGTGCAGTATTTACTAAACGATCACATAGTTTTGCTAGACGATCGCTTGCCCTAAGTAAACGATCATGTAGAGTCTATAGGCGACAGACCAAGCTAAATGATGAATTAAACGATCGCATAGTTTTGCTAGATGATCGGTTAGCTTTATTTAAATGATTGGGCATCGACCTATACGATAGGTCTTCGCCATTTCCCACTTGCCCAGTCGTGTATGCGATCGTTTTTTCCTCCTTTGTCTGACGCATTCCAAGTCCGAACAAAGCCCACCCTCTGGATTCTCACACCGAGAATACTAAGGTTACCTTGTTGGTGGTGTCAAATCAACTCGACACCATTGAGGTTTCCTGGAGGCCGTTCGTTTTGTTGCTGAGGAGTTCGTAACTAAGGCAATCGTTGAGGACGAGCGCGAAGTATTCGTGCTATGTTCGTTTCTGTGTTGCGATCGTGTAGATCGAGCGTTCGAGGTTTCTATTGTTCGAGCGTTCGTAAGCAAGGAGCGTGGAGACGAGGAGACAAATGTTCATAGAGTTCTTCCTTGTTCATTTGTTGTTCATGCGATAATTTCTGTAATTATTTGTATAACCGTTTGTTTGAAGTCGACTGTAAATGTTTTGTTCATTCATGACTGTGATTTGGAATAATCATTCTTCCGCTGCTCATAGAAATCTTGAATATGATTTCCTTCACAATTGTCGGTCTTTAGTGGAATGTCTGGCAGTTAACGGATGGTGGATATTGTAACTAAAGTGTTTAGTCAACTATTCATGTACTGTTGAAGCTTCAAGCCATAGGTCCATAAGGTCCCCTTGGTAGCTTGGATACAAGTTAAAAGAGTTTTTGAGTCAGTTTGAAATGTTCAAATTGATAAGAAGGAGATATAATCAAACGAGTTAATTAAATATAATATAATTAACTTTATGTATGAGATACATTAATTTGGAGAAAATTGGATATAAATATGATTTAATCTATTAGATGAAATATTATAATTAATATATGATATTAATTTATATGTTATGAATATGATAAGATCACATTCATTGGACAGTTATAAAGGAAAAATGGGATGACGTCTCTTCTGTTCTAAATAACGGATGAGTGCATTGAAAGATCAGTTTGAGATGCATAAATAGCTGACGGTGTGTTGAGCATATAGGCACAGACAGTGTGTTAAAGAGAGTGCCATCGTTTAGAAAATCAGTGCATATACGATAGTGCCTGCACGATCGCTTACATATACGATATTGCTAAGCGATCGCTTACCGACTACACTTTCATGCGCTATTAACTAGACGATCATTTACCTTTTCCTAAGCGATCGTTTATCTCTCGATATTTACTAAAGACGATCGCTTAGTTTTTCCTACGCGATTGTTTAGATGATCGCTCACCCTTTTCCTACACAATCGTTAATACGATCGCTTACCCTTTCCTACACAATCGTTTAGACGATCGCTTATTGTTTTACGCGTTTCTTTATTTGATCTCCTGTAAGAGGATAAGGTTACTTAGTCTCTTATCCTAATTTGCTTTTTTTTTTCTACGGTGAACACATTAGGGCGGGACTCTGGGGCCGAAAACGAGGGGTTACACTTACGAGGATTATTGAGGGTTAACTATTCTGGACCGAACAAATGGTGGCTATTAGGTTTAGTTCCAAGAGTTGGTTCGGCCTAATGGTTAAGAATGTCTCATCCCAGTGAAGAACATCCGATCACCCCACCGGTGACGTTTGTCCTACCTCGCTGGAGCATCATTGCAAAATAGAAGTCTTTTCACTTAGAGTACTTGGAATCTGTTTTGCTAAAAATTAATTGGTTAATTAAAAAAAAAAATGTGGTTTTTACAAAGTCTTATAAAAGTTTATTCATTTTTTTTCATCAACGGGTTTTAATGGCATTGGCCACTATCAATTTACTTAGCGCCGAAAAACTGAATGGCCAAAACTATTAAAATTGGAAACATATACTCACATGATACTCAACATCGAGGATCTGAAATTTGTCCTTACGGAGGAATGTCCTCCTATTCCACCTCAGGACGCTACTCAAAATATTCGGGCGGCGTATGAGCGTTGGACACGGGCAAACGAGAAGGCCCGAGCCTATATTCTGGCTAGTCTTAGTGACGTGTTGGCCAAGAAACACGAGTCAATGGTCTCAGCTCATGAGATCATGGAGTCCTTGTAGGGAATGTTCGGACAACCGTCTGGATAGCTCAAGCATGAGGCTCTAAAACACATCTTCAACTTCAAAATGGAGGAAGGCACCTCGGTTCATGAGCACGTGCTTAATATAATGGTCCACTTTAACATGGCGAAGATGAATGGGTCTAAAACCGATGAAGATAGTCAGGTTAGCATTATCCTACATTTATTTCCGGAGAGCTTCCTCCAATTTTTTAGTAATACGATTCTTAACAAAGTGGACTACTTTCTTACCACTCTCCTCAATGAGTTGCAGACTTACCAATCCTTGCTAAAAAGTAAAGAGAAAAAGGGAGGTGAGGTAAATGTTGTCTCGTCCTCTAAAAATCTCTATGGAGGTTCAACCTCAGGAACAAAGTCTGCACCTTCAACTTCTAACTCTTGAAAGGGGAAAAAGAAGAAAAGTGATAAAGGGAAAGGGAATGCGCCTGCTAACCCGCCACCTATAGCCTAGAAAAAGCGTCCACCGCCGGTTGAAAAAGGAAAATGTTTCCACTATAACCAGGACAGACACTAGAAGAGGAATTGTCCTCATTATCTGAAGGAAAAAAAGGCTGCCAAGGCGGACAAAGGTAAATATGATTTTCTTGTATTAGAAACTTGTTTAGTGGAGAATGATGATTCTGCTTGGATAGTAGATTCAGGCGCCACTTGTCACGGTCATACTTCTCCAACTGTGCGGCACCATGATTCACTCATGATCATGGTCAGCCTTATGGGATGCTTCAGTCCCAATTCACTTTTTACTCGACTCTTTGAAGCTTCATCGAACCTTAGGCGAGGTTATTCCATCCTCGACCGAACTGAACTCATGCGGAACTGAACTCCATTCAACCATACACGTCGCCCGTACGTGTATTTTCCTGTATGTGCGATTCTAGCCGACTTGCCTCTACTCTCGGCCAAGTCCTAAGGCTTCACCTTGCCCATATATGAGGCTAAGGTCATCATAATGCAACGTCACATTACTCTTCATCATCTTGGTTCCCAACAACACGTCCCTCACACTTCTACATCACTTTGAAACTTCACCAGGACGACTCATGACGCTTTGTTGGGCCAAAACAGGCTTATAACCCTCTACCGGGGCTTACCGGGTGATTCGGACATTTATCAGGGCTTTTCGAGACATAACAATGCTTACTGGGCTCTACCGACCTACTTCAGCGCCTACCGGGCTTCTCCAGCCTAATGGTCGCTTACCGAGCTCTACCGAACCATCACACTGCTTATCAGGACCACTCGAGCAAGTATTGGGCCAATCGGGAACTATCAAGTCCCATTGATGCTTTAGGATGCCATCCCGAGTGTCGGGATGTCATCAACTTTCTCTCTTCTTCGGGCACGCTTATCGAGAACCATCATCAACCGACCCATGGACAACAATCTAACTCGGGACTTCCCGGACATCCATCCATCCAGACATAATCGAGACTTAGGCCATTCCAAGCCATTGTCGAATCAAAACGGCATACCAGTTGGTATATCGGACCTCTGGCCCATGGGAAGGGGTGCAATGCCGGCGCACTCGTGCCATCCGACACTATCAATGAGATCCCATTCTCAATGGAAGACGCCCAAGACACTTGTCTTGTAATGGTCAGTCATGCCATGACATACATGGGGTAGCTCACTTAGGCCACAGGTCCCAGGGGTGGTGGAGAGCTGACACCGTGCCTCCCCCTATAGTGCATTCTGAACATTTTCCTCTTTGCCACCCATGCATATTAAATGTGGCGAACTTTCACTCACCAACGTAGAGCGCTCATCTAAACTCTGATTTACATGAAATTCGACGTGCTTGCATATCTTATCAATATGCATTTAACTTTAGAGCCGCTCGTCCAAACTCGTGACGGAACCCCACCTTTCTAGGTCACAGCTTGGGGCCTCATTTGGCTCCCACGGAGCTTGTCACTAACACCACCGATGACACGATTGTTTGTCCTTTTGCTTAATGTTCAACATGGCATGCTTGCCCATTTATGTTGGTGTGTTGGATGATGCACCGTCCTCCTCGGTCGCATCATGACACTCCTCTTGGCCCTCTGTTGCCAGATATATCGACACTTAAGTGTCGCCATTACACTGTCTGCACAAGTGGGGTCACAATCTACCATCTCAAGTTAGATTGTGACACCACTAATCATTTATGTTCTTCTTTTTAGGGGATTATATCCTGGCGACAGTTGGAGGCTGGTGAGATGATGTTATGTGTAGGCACCGGACACGTCGTCTCAGCTTTGGCAGTGGGAGACATCCAGTTAACTTTACAGAATAGGTTTCTTATATTAAAAGATGTCTTCGTAGTTCTTAAACTAAAAAGGAATCCTATTTCTGTAAAGTGTCTGTTACAATACAATTACACTATTTCTTTTAAATTGAATAAAGCGTTTATTCATAAGGATGGTGTTGAAATTTGTACAACTAAACTAGAAAATAAATTGTGTGCTAAGACCTTTAGCCTTAAGTTCCCTTCATAACATGGAGATGTTTAAATCTGTCGTAACTCAATCTAAACACCAACGAGTTTCTCTAAAAGAAAATGCCCGACTTTGGCACCTTCGATTATGGCACATCAATCTCAGTAGGATTGAGAGATTGGTGAAGAATGGACTTCTAAGCGAGTTAGAGGAAAATTCTTTACCAGTGTGCAAATATTGCCTTGAAGATAAGATGACTAAACGACCTTTTACTGGAAAAGATTATCGAGGCAAAGAGCCTCTTGAATTAGTACATTCTAACCTTTGGGGTCCTATGAATGTGTGAGCTCGAGGAGGCTATGAGTACTTTATTAGTTTTACTGATGATTACTCGAGATATGGGTATGTTTATCTGATGCAACGAAAGTCTGATTCTTTTGAAAAGTTCAAATTATTTAATGCCAAAGTTGAGAATGCTTTGGATAGACTAATAAAAACACTTCGATCAGATCAAGGTGGAGAGTTTTTGGATTCTGAGTTCCAGGACTATTTATTAGAACACGAAATCATTTCTCAACTCTCGGCATCGGGTACACCTCAGTAAAATATTGTAGTAGATAGGAGAAATAGAACCTTGTTGGACATGGTTCATTCGATGATGAGTTACGCTTCCTTACCAGACTCGTTTTGGGGTTTCACAGTGGAGACTGCGGTATACATTCTCAACTGTGTTTTTTTTAAGAGTTTTGCAAGAACACCTCTGGAGTTATGAAACAGGCGTAAAACTAGTTTATACCACTTCCGCATATAGGTTTACCCAGCACATGTGCTTGAGGAAAATACCAAGAAGTTGGAATCACGATCGAGGTTATGCCTCTTTGTAGGCTACCCCAAACGTACACGAGGAGGTTACTTTTATGATCCGTCCGAAAACAAGGTGTTTGTTTCCACGAACGCTACTTTTCTGGAGGAAGATCATATCAGGGAGCACAATCCATGTAGTAAAGTCATGTTAAATGAGCTTTCCAAAGAAACTATTGAAACTTCAACAAGAGTTATTGAAGAACCTGCTTCATCAATTAGAATTGTTGATGATAGTTCATCTGGTACGTCGGTTCCACCTCAAGAGTTAAGAGAACCTCGACGCAGTGAGAGGGTTACGAACCCACCTGATCGCTATCTGGGTTTCACGAAAATCCTAACTATGGTGACAGATGGCGACGTTGAGGATCCGTTGTCCTATAAAAAGGCAATGGAGGATGTTGACTGGGATGAATGGGTCAAAGCCATGAATCTCGAGATGGAGTTAATGTACTTCAACTCGTTACGGGATCTTGTAGATCAGCCTGATGGGGTAAGGCCTATAGGTTGTAAATGGATCTACAAGCGCAAACGGTGTGTTGATGAAAAGGTGCAAACCTTCAAGGCGCAACTTATGGCAAAGGATTATACCCAAGTGGAGGGAGTCGACTATGAGGAGACTTTTTCACCTGTTGCCATGTTAAAGTCGATCTACATCCTCCTGTCCATTGCAGCTTGATTTGGCAAATGGACGTCAAGACGACCTTTCTAAATGGCAATCTTGAGGAGACCATTTACATGGTGCAACCCGAAGGATTCATTGCCCAAGGTCAAGAGCAAAGAGTTTGCAAACTGAATCGGTCCATTTATAGGGTGAAGCAGGCGTCTCAATCTTTGAATATTCGATTTGATGCTGCAATCAAATCATATAGCTTTGACCAAAACGTTGATGAACCTTGTGTTTACAAAAAAAATAGTCAACAGTTCAATAGCTTTCTTAGTATTGTATGTAGACGATATACTACTCATTGGGAATGATGTAGGTTTACTGACTACAGTTAAGAACTAGCTAGCGACCCAATTACAAATGAAATATTTGGAAGAGGCTCAGTTTGTTTTGGGTATACGGATCTTTCGAGATCGTAAGAACAAAGTGCTAGCGCTGTCTCAAACATCGTATATTGATAAAATCTTGCTCAAGTACTCAATGCAAAACTCCAAAAAGGGCCTACTACCATTCAGGCATGGAGTCACTTTGTCTAAGAACATGTGTCCTAAGATGCCTCAAGAGGTTGAGGGCATGAGACGGGTTCTATATGCATTTGTTGTTGGCAATTTAATGTATGCGATGCTCTGCATTAGGCCAGACATCTGCTATGTTGGGGGAATAGTCAGTAGATATCAGTTTAACCTAGGCGAGGGTCACTGGACAGCAGTTAAGAACATCCTCAAGTATCTTCGGAGAACGAGGGACTACATGCTCGTGTATGGATCTCGAGATTTGATCCTTACTGGATACACGGATTCTAACTTTTAGACTGATAAGGACTCTCAAAAGTCCACTTTAGGGTCAATATTTACTCTTAATGGATGAGCTGTAGCGTGGCGTAGCACAAAGTAGGGGTGCATCTCCGACTCGATGGACGCCGAGTACGTAGTGACTTGTGAAGCTGCTAAAGAGGCTGTCTGGCTCAGAAAGCTCTTGACAAAGCTGGAAGTTGTTCCAGATATGTCTAGGCCCATCACCTTTTATTGTGACAATAGTGGTGCTATGGCGAACTCCAAGGAGCCCAGGAGTCATAGACGCGACAAACACGTCGAGCGGAAGTATCATCTAATCCGCGAGATAGTGCATTGAGGAGACGTAATCGTCACGAAGATCGCCTCGGTGCAAAACGTTGCTGATCTGTTTACGAAGGCTCTCATGGCTACAGTGTTTGAGGGTCACTTTCAGAGCATGGGTCTACGGGACCACTCGCGGCTGGACTAGGGCAAGTGGGAGATTTTTTTTGCACTGGTTTTCTATGCCCTAGTTTATTGTTTTTTGCCTGTTTACTTATACTACCCACTTCGCTTTAGGACAAGTGAGAAATTGTTGCGGTTTGTGCCCTAAAGTCTCGTGTCCAGTAGTTTGTAAACAACTTTGTACGAACACTTGTGATGTATAATATAAATGATATTTACTTTACTACTTGACTTTGCACATTTAGATGTTTTTCATTTTACCACAAACCAATAAACTTAATATCCCTAGTTATCTGTATGTAACTTAAGCATGTATGTGGTGATATACAAGTGGATCATGTCTTGAGTGATAACTAAAATGGTTGTTAGTATATGAATATAGGTTGGAAACCTTATCCTGGTAACACTACGGATGCGACTCGCTTTGTAGAATGGTCACAAGTGTCGTGACTCGTCACGGATGGTCTTATTCTGATCATTCGTGTAGGGAACATGCGAGCGGGGGCATCCTATTTAAAGAGTTTGTATAAGACCTGACCACGAAGTATTAACGTCTCTTTATATAACACCATTCATAATTGAGACTTCACTTCACTAAGATGACCATAGGTAACATGACCTTAATCCTGAGTGAGTTGGGAACTCCTGCCATTGAGGCCGATCCTTTGATTTGCATGGGTACGAGTGGCCAGAACGCCGACTCAAACCGACCATTTTAGTGATTCGTCTGATTTGAGAGCTGGGAACTCAGCTTCACAAGATGGAATTCACTCTTTCCCCGAGGCAAGGGTAAGTAGATAGATAGCTCCCTTAAAGGTTGATTCCATGGCTTGAACGATGTGGCGCCACACACCTTCTAATGGCCCGAGAGGTGTTCACACATAGTAGGACTATGTTGTGTTGTTCATTAGAGGGATCAATGGTACTTAAGGAGGAAGATGTAATTACAGGGGCAAAACGGTAAATTAGCCTGCTGTAATTACGAGCATTTGTGAAGGGTGATCGTACTAATGATTGGTTATATCCAATAGACATAGAAATATATCTATGGCAAGAAGAGTTCAACTGTCGGTCTTTAGTGCAATGCCTGACAGTTAACAGATGGTGGATATCATGACTAAAGAGTTTAGTCAGCTATTCATTTATCGTTGGAGCTTCAAGCCATAGGTCCATAAGGTCCCCTTGGTAGCTTGGATACAAGTTGAGAGTCAATTTTTTGGTTAATTTGAAATGTTCAAATTGACAAGATGGAGTTTGATTATATATGATATAATTGAACGAGTTAATTATATATGATATAATTAACTTTATATATGAGATACATTAATTTGGAGGAAATTGGATATAAATATGACTTATATCTAGGAGAGGAAAAAATATTATAATTAATATAAAATTAACTTATAATTTATGAATGTGATAAGATCACATTCAATGGACGGTTATAAAGGAAACGGGAAGACGCCTCTTCGTTCTAAATAACGGATGAGTGCATTATAAATAGTAGACAATGTGTTGATCTCGGGGTGCGCGGGTATTGTGAAAAAGATAGTGTCATCGTTTAGAAAACCAATGCCTATACAATAGTGACTGCACGATGCTTACGTATACGATATTGCTAAGCGATCGTATAACGATTACACTATCGCGCGCTATTATCTAAACGATAGTTTACCTTTTTCCTAAGCGATCGTTTAACTCATGGTATTTACTAAATAATCGTATAGACGATCGCTTAGTTTTTCTTACGCAATCATTCGAACGATCGCTCACCCTTTTCCTATACGATTGTTTAGACGATCGTTTACCTTTTCCTACACGATCGTATAGATGATTGCTTTCTTTTGCTAGATCGTATACTTTACCTAAACGATTGAGCATATTGTCTATGCAATAGACGACCGCATCTCCCACTTGCTTGATCGTTGTGTACGGTCGCTCTTCCTCTTTTCCTTCGCCAAATCCGAACAAAGCCCACACTTTGGATTCTCGCTCCAAGAATACTGAGGGCTCTGAGTGGTGTTGTCTTCTCCGATTCCTTCTGTCCAAGTGGTGACTGTTCGAGGCAGATGGTTGGGCTTCAGACTCGTTGTGAAGAAGAAATCTTCATCTAGTATGATTTCTTGATCCCTTTTGCATTATGAAAGTATGTTTGAATGTATATGCGGTAATTCTGTCACAATGAATTGGAAAGAACCACTTTCGCTCGTAGGTACTCTTGAATAAGTGTTCCTTCAATTGGTATCAAACCACTCGGTTTTCTGATATTCCAATTCATTGCTACAAAAGAATTGCAAATACGTTCTTGGTGGGTACATTTCTAAACTGTTTAATCGTTAAATTGTTGTGGGTGTGCGGATTTATGGATGTTTAGTGGATGTTTGCCTTGGTTTGATTTAATGCTTTTACATTTGCGGTTTTTTGTAAAGGCCCCCACAGTTTTTTGGGCATTAATAATTGTTATTGAGTCTGTATTCAAAGTCTGTTTGAGTTTTGAGTCGTTCATGAAGAAGATCGAAGCAAGAGTTGCGGTTCTTCATGGAAGGAGACGATCAAGTGTTGATCGCATCGTGCAGTCGATGGGGTACGCGATCGCTGCTGATCGCATTGTGTAGATGATCGGGTATGCGAGCAAGGGTTGATCGCATCATGCAGACGATGAAGTACGCGATCGCTGTTGATCGCGTTAGTTAAACGATGAGGTTTTCAATCAAGTGTTGATCGTATCATGCAATCGATGGGGTACGTGATCGCTGATGATCGCATTGTGTAGATGATCGGGAATGCAAGCAAGGGTTGGTCGTATCGTGTAGACAATGGAGTACACGATCATTATCGATCGCGTTAGTTAAACAATGGTGTATGCGATCAAGTGTTGATCGCATCGTGCAATCAATGGGGTACGCGATCGCTGATGATTGCATTGTGTAGACGATCGGGTAAGCGATCAAGGGTTGATCGCATCGTGTCAAAGATCGGTTACGCAATCACTTAGTATTGGGTCATGTAGACGATGTGATGCTCGCGTATCGCTTAATGCGCGCGTGCAATAGACGATCGCTTTTGTCAGCAAGCTTCATCGCTTAATAACTGACTAAACGATCGCTTAGTAACGAAGGTAAATTGTTTACCTGACGTCATGTTAAGTGATTGCATAGACGATCGTTTTGGTCAGCAAGCTTCATCGCTTAATAACTGACTAAACGATCGCTTAGTAATGCAAGGTAAATCATTTACTTGACGCCGCGTTTAGTGATCACATAGACGATCGTTTTGGTCAGCAAGCTTCATCGCTTAATAACTGACTAAACGATCGCTTAGTAATGCAAGGTAAATCGTTTACCTGATGCCGCGTTAAGTGATCGCATAAACGATCGTTTTGGTCAGCAAACTTCATCGCTTAGTAACGTAAGGTAAATAGTTTACCTGATGCCGCATTAAGTGATCGCATAAACGATCATTTTGGTCAGCAAGCTTCATCGCTTAGTAACTGACTAAACGATCGCTTAGTAACGTAAGGTAAATCGTTTACCTGACGCTGCGTTAGTGATCGCATAGACGATCGTTTTGGTCAACAAGCTTCATCGCTTAGTAACTGACTAAACAATTGCTTAGTAATGGAAGGTAAATCGTTTACCTGATGTCGAGTTAAGTGATCGCATAGACGATCATTTTGGTTAGCAAGTTTCATCGCTTAGTAACTGACTAAACGATCGATTAGTAACGCAAGGTAAATCGTTTACCTGACGCCACGTTAGTGATCGCATAGACGGTCGTTTTGGTCAGCAAGCTTCATCATTTAGTAACTGACTAAACAATCGCTTAGTAACGCAAGGTAAATCGTTTAGCTATCACCGCATTGAGCGATCGCATAGACGATCAGGCTTCACTGCCTCATTGTCGTCTACGCGATCGTTTAATTATGCTTCTATCGTCTAGTGTGCGTTGAATGATCGCCTACCTACGACATTTACTACATAATGGAGTCCTCCTAGCGGTTTAAGACCTGGTTCGTCGGTGAACCGGTTTGCTCGATGAAAAATGAAATAGATAGGATTATTTCATTTCGGATTTGTAAAGGCTCATCCCGGTCCATTAATCCTTTATTTATTACATGCGATGTATGTTTTTAATATGTCATATAATATGCACATATAGATAAATCTCACCTTAGGTCATGCATATTCTCTTTATTATAAGTGTTATAATTTAGAAAAACATGTTTTAATTTACATAAATGCATGCTCATGCATCATATAATATAAGGGTTATATTTATGTATGCTTTATTTTTTTTAACGTTATATTTGTAAGCATTATAAATACTTCGTTATGGGGGATGGGTGTTTTAGTTGTTTATTTTATAAATGGTTATAAAATGAAATTAGAACTAAAATAATCAGTAAAAGATTAATATGTAGCAAGTCTATCTATAGTAGACCTTTTGTCGAAGGCAGGTTCTGTCTAGGCTGGGGTATTTAAGATGACGACAACGGAACACCCCTACTTGGGAACCTACTTGGAAATGTAATTTAGATAGATTTGATGCATGCAAACTAAGGCTAGTCCATTAAAGAGTTTAATGTGACTACTTGGATTTTTTTTTTTATTTCAAAGACAAAAGTTGTTTTTTAGCAAACTTTATAAATGACTTATATCATAATCAGTAGTCGGATTGTCTAGGTTAATAAACCCCTAGGTAGAACATTCAGTGGGAGGTTCTTAGGGCATTTGATGCCTCATTTTCACCTCTCGCATTTCTCTTTCATAGTTCACACTGTAAGATCTACCCTTGGCCTCGAGGTACCTTTCGCATGTCCCCCCAAAGGATGGTGTTTGGGTAGGTCAATATCAAGGTGGATGGAGAAAGTGTTCATAGTAAGTGGGAGCGAGAAGTGCGACAGCATATCCCTCGGTCTCTCTCATTGGATTGAATAAATTTTCTTCGCATTGCCTCGTGGCACCCTGGGTGTGTCCTCCTATAGGATGGCTGTTTTGCGTGTTTCTTTATTTGATCTTCTGTAAAAGGATAAGGTTACTTAGTCTCTTATCCTAATCTGTCTTTTCCCTACAGTGAGCGCATTAGGGCAGGACTCTAGGGCAAAAAACGAGGGGTTACACTTACACAGGATTGTTAAGGATTAACTATTCTGGACCAAACAAATGGTGGCTATTACGTTTAGTTCCAAGAGTTAGTTCTGCCTAATGGTTGAGATTGTCTCATCCTAGTGAATGGCCATCCGATCACCTCACCGGAGACGTTTGTCCTGCCTCACTGGGGCATCATTGCAAAATAGAGGTCTTTTCACTTAGGGTACTTAGAATCTGTTTTGCTAAAAATTAATTGGTTAATTAAAATGTGGTTTTTGCAAAGTCTTATAAAAGGTTAATCGTTTTTTTCAGCAAAGGTTTCTAATGGCATCAACCACTATCAATTTACTTAGCGCCGAAAAACTGAATGGCCAAAACTATTCAAGTTGGAAACATATGCTCAAGACGATACTCATCATCGAGGATCTGAAGTTTGTCCTTACGGAGGAATGTCCTCCTATTCCACATCAGGAAGTTACTCGAAATGTTCGGACGGCGTATGAGCGTTGGACACGGGCAAACGAGAAGGCCCGAGCCTATATTCTGGCCAATCTTAGTGATGTGTTGGCCAAGAAACACGAGTCCATGGTTGGTAGCTTGTAGAAATACAAGTTATTTATACTGTTTTATTTAGATATTGCGGCCAAAAGAAAGGAAAGTTGCGTCAATTGTATAGAAATTATCTAAGAAATGCGAGAATTATAAATTGTCATCAATACACCCACTGACACCATTACAATGGTAGAAAAGAATATTTCAAGTCTGTTTTGCAGGAGATCAAGTCACCGCATGCGTTCAAGGCTCAAGATAAATTGAACAACGCATCTACGTCGCATTGCGCCCATCATTCAGAAATGAATAGGTGATCAACGCAATGACGGCGCATGCAACAATTGATCAAGAGCTAAGCGATCAACGCAATCTCAACCACATGCGATAATAAAAAATAACACTGCATGTGGGCAAACGATCGAAGATGTAAAGAGCAAAGCAAATGCGGAGGATTCTGACGCATGTACAGCTGACCGTTGTGCATTTTGGATGGGATTGATTGCATAACAGAAGGAATATTCATTCCACCATTTTTGGAACTGCCTTAAGAATAAAGTGGGGACTACAATGCAAAGAGTCAAAGCTTAGCCTATAAATAGCTCTGGCCATTCCACTGAAAAAGGATGCTTGAATACATAAAAAAGTGTATATACTGATATGAGAGAGAGACTGGTTGAGCGACTAATCAGAGTAGAACCGGGAAGAATTAAGAGACAAGGACAAGAGGTGAGTCTCTGGGTAAAGAATCCTTCCGATCCCCGCCGTCGAAGCTCTGTACGAAGGTCACCTCTACCAGACGAGCAAGCCTGAGAGAGAAGCTCATCTATTCATCCATTCCACAAGCCGACAAGCAAATCCACCATCCAGATCTGTGTCAAGACGTTGACACTCTTCTGTATTTGTTTCTATCTCTTTATCGTCAATTGTATTCATCTTCTTAGTCTATCATTCACACCATGTATCAGACGCTAAATCTTAGTATTGAATGTCATGATCATTTCCATTTCCATCTTTCTGCCTATTTTCGTTCTTCCACAATTCACTTTCTCCACGATGTTTTCTTAATCCCTTGGATAATTAGCAATAATTGAGCAAGTAAATTAATTGGGTTAAAGAAATAATTATATTTAGTCAAAGCATGCTAGACGACATCTTCATCTATGAGAGCAAAAATGAAGATGCCATTCCGCCTATCGAGAGAGGGTTGGAAAAATGCGTTAACTAAAGCGAGAAGTACTTCCAGAGATAAAAGTAACCTTGCGTTCATCACGTTCATCCCTGTTTCACCATAGAGATATGGGAACGCGATCGATCACCGAGAGGTGTACGCCAAGGGAAAGCGGAACCTTAGTTACATCTTTAATGCAATTAACAAACTTGAGACGTTTGTACTATTTATTCTTTCCCCTTCTGATTCATCCATAAAGACTTGCCATCACATACCACGATCCTTTGTATAAACTTCACAGTCAGTCTCAAACTCAGCATCATATATATCATGTATCTTGTATCTTGCATCACGTTAGCTTAGGTTTATTTTTATCGCACTTTATTTTATTAACGCAACTTTAGTTTATATGCACAATTTTACTTTACTGCAATTTAATTTCTAGTACAAACACACAATCTTTATTAATTGTAAAAACCGGTCGCATATATTACAAATGTAACACATTAACGATAACAATCCCTGTGTTCGACCTCGGATTACTCTGAGAAACTTGCGTTGGAATTATACTTGGTTTCAGCGTAAGAAAACTTGTAACAACGCATATCATACTACAAGCATTTCATTAATAACGCATACATCTCGAAGTAGTATCGCATAAAGTGTAAATAAGCATAACACAACATCCACACTCCATCTCCATCTTTCCAAGTCATCAAGTTTATGGCAATATGAGCTTGAATGATTCACATTCATCATTATCCATATCTACATGCTTAGAGAATCAATTCACGAGTCTACAATGGTCTCAGCACGTGAGATCATGGAGTCCCTGCGGGGACTGTTCGGATAACCGTCTGGATAGCTCAAGCATGAGGCTCTGAAACGCATCTTCAGCTAAAAAATGGAGGAAGGAATCTCTGTTTATGATCACAGGCTGAAAATGATGGTCCACTTTAAAGTGGCGGAGATGGGGTCTAAAATCGATAAGGGCAGTCAGTTTAGCATTATTCTACATTCATTGCCTGAGAGCTTCCTCCACTTTGTTAGCAATATGATTCTTAACAAAGTGGACTACTCCCTTACCACTTTCTTCAAAAAGTTACAGACTTACCAATCCTAGCTGAAAAGTAAGGAGAAAAGGGGAGGTAAGGCAAATATTGTCTAGTCCTTTAAAAAGTTCTATCAAAGTTCGACCTCAGAAACAAAGTCTACATCTTCAACTACTAACTCTGAAAAGGGGAAGAAAAAGAAGGGTGGTAAAAGGAAAGGGAATGCGCCTGCTAACCTGCCACTAGTTGCCCAAAAGAAGCATATACCGTCGATTAGAAGAGGAAAATGCTTCCACTATAACCAGGACAGACACTGGAAGAAGAATTGTCCTCGTTATCTGAAGGAAAAGAAGGTTGTCAAGGCTAAGGCCAAGGCAAAAAAAGGGGATTAGATCCAGGCGACAGTTGAAGGCTAGTAAGATGATGTTGCAAGTAGGTACCGAGCGTGTCATCTCAATTGTGGCAGTGGGAGACATCCAGTTTACTTTACAGAATAGGTTTCTTATATTAAATGATGTCTTTATAGTTCATGTACTATAAAGGAACCTTATTTCTGTAAAGTGTATGTTACAATACAATTACACTATTTCTTTTAAATTGAATAAAGCGTTTATTCGGAAGAATGGTGTTGAAATTTGTATAGCTAAACTGGAAAATAACTTGTATGTGCTAAGACCTTTAGCCATAAATTCCCTCTATAACATAGAATATTTAAATCTGCCGTAACTCCATCTAAATGCCAACGAATTTCTCAAGAACCTTGTTGGACATGGTTCTCTCGATGATGAGTTACGCTTCCTTACCAGACTCGTTTTGAGGTTTTGCATTGGAGACTGCGGTATAAATTCTCAACTATGTTTCTTCTATGAGTGTTGCAAGAACAACTCTAGAGTTATGGAACGGGCGTAAAACTAGTTTATGCTACTTCCACATATAGGGTTGCCCAACACATGTACTTGAGGTAAATACTAAGAAGTTGGAATCACGATCGAGGTTGTGCCTCTTTGTAAGCTACCCCAAAGGTACACAAGGAGGTTGCTTTTATGATCCATCCGAAAATAAGGTGTTTGTTTCCACAAATGCCACTTTCCTGGAGGAGGATCATATCAGGGAGCACAGTCCATGTAGTAAAGTCTTTTTAAGTGAGCTTTCTAAAGAAACTATTGGAATTTCAATAAGAATTGTTGAAGGACCTGATTCATCAACCAGAATTGTTGATGATAGTTCATCTGGTAGGTCGGTTCCACCTCAAGAGTTGAGTGAACCTCGACGCAGTGGGAGGGTTACGAACCCGCCTGATCTCTATTTGGGTTTCATGGAAATCCTAGCTATGGTGACAGATGGTAATGTTGAGGATCCGTTGTCCTATAAAACGATAATGGAGGATGCTGACTGGGATGAATGGGTCAAAGACATGAATCTCGAGATGGAATCGATGTACTTTAACTCGGTATAGGATTTTGTAGATCAACATGATGGGGTAAGACCTATAGGTTGTAAATGGACCTACAAGCACAAACGAGGTGTTGATGGGAAGGTGCAAACATTCAAGGCTCAACTTGTGGCAAAGGGTTATACCCAGTGGAGGGAGTTGACTATGAGGAGACTTTCTCACCTGTTGCCATGTTAAAGTCGTTCTGCATGATAGTGTATCGAGGTGACATGATCGTCACGAAGATTGCTTTAGAGAAAAATGTTGTTGATTCGTTTACGAAGGCTCTCACGGCTACAGTGTTTGAGAGTCACCATCAGAGCATGGATCTACGGACCGCCCGCGGCTGGACTAGGGTAAGTGGGAGATTTTGTTACACTGGGTTTTATGCCCTAGTTTATTATTTTGTGCACATTTACTTGTACTCCCCACTTCGCTTTAGGACAAGTGAGAGATTGTTAGGGTTTTGCCCTAAAGTCTCGTGTTCAATAGTTTGTAAACAACTTTGTACGAACACTTGTGATGTATAATATAAATGATATTTACTTCACTACTTGACTTTGCACATTTAGATATTTTTCATTTTACCTCAAACCAATAAACTTAATATCCCTGGTGCATGGGTATTGTGAAAAAATAACGAATGAGTGCATTATAAATAGGATGAGGCGCCTCTTCGTTCTAAATAACGGATTAGTGCATTATAAATAACATACGGTGTGTTGATCTTGTGGTGCGTGGGTATTGTGAAAAAGATAGTGTCATCGTTTAGAAAATCAGTGCCTATACGATAGTGACTGCACGATTGCTTACATATAAGACATTGCTAAGCGATCGCATACCAATTACACCATCGCGCGCTATTATCTAAACAATCATTTACCTTTTTCCCAAGCAATCTTTTAGCTCATGGTATTTACTAAACGATTGTATAAACGATTGTTTAGTTTTTCCTACACGATCGTTTGGACGATCGCTCACCCTTTTCCTACATGATAATTTAGATAATCGTTTACCTTTTCCTACACGATCGTATAGACGATCGTTTACTTTTGCTACAAGATTGTAAACTTTACCTAAACGATCAAGCATATTGTCTATGTGATAGACGATCGCACTTGCTTGATCGTTGTGTACGGTCGCTCTTCCTCCTTTCCTCTGTCAAATCCGAACAAAGCCCACACTTTGGATTCTCACTCCAAGAATACTAAGGGCTCTAAGTGGTGTTGTCTTCTCCGATTCCTTCTATTTGAGTGGTGACTGTTCGAGATTGACGTTTGGGCTTCTGAATCGTTGTGAAGAAGAAATCTTCATCTGGTATGATTTCTTGATCCCTTTTGCATTATGAAAGTATGTTTGAATGTATATGCGGTAATTTTGTCACAATGAATTGGAAATATCCGCTTTCACTTGTAGGTACTCTTGAATAAAAGTTCCTTCACGTTCATGACTGAGACTTTAGTTCACTTGGATGACAATAGGTAACACGACCTCAATCCTGAGTGAGTTGGGAACTCCTGCCATTGAGGGTAGTCCTTTCATTTGCATAGGTGCAAGTGGCCAGAACGCCGACTTAAACCTACCATTTTGGGGATTCGTCTAATTTGGGAGCTGGGAACTTAGCTTTACAAGATGAAGTTCGCTCCTTCCCCAAAGTAGGGGTAAGTAGATAGATTTCTCCCTTAAGGGCTGATTCCAGGGCTTGAAATATGTGGCGCCATGCATCTTTTCATGGCCCAGGAGGTGTTCACGCATAGTAGGACTATGTTGTATTATTCATTAGACGGATCAGTGGTACTTAAGAAGGAAGATGTAATTACAGGGGCAAAACAGTAAATTGGCCTATTGTAATTACGAGCATTTGTGAAAGGTGATCGTACTGATGATTGATTATATCCAATGGACATAAAAATATATCTATGGCAAGAAGAGTTCAACTATCGGTCTTTAGTGAAATCCCTGGCAGTTAACGGATGGTGGATATCATGACTAAAGATTTTAGTCAGCTATTCACGTACCATTAGAGCTTCAAGCCATAGGTTCATAAGGTCCCCTTGGTAGCTTGGATACAAGTTGAGAATCAATTTTTGGTTCAGTTTGAAATGTTCAAATTGACAAGAGGGAGTTCGATTATATATAATATAATTGAACGAGTTAATTAAATATGATATAATTAACTTTATGTATGAGATACATTAATTTGGAGGAAATTGGATATAAATATGATTTATATCTAGTAGAGGAAAATATTATAATTAATATATGTTATGACTATGATAAGATCACATTCATTGGACGGTTATAAAGGAAATGGGACGACATCTCTTCTGTTCTAAATAACGGATGAGTGCACTATAAATAGCTGATGGTGTGTTGAGAACAAAGGTGCACGAACATTGTGAAAAAGATAGTGTCATCGTTTAGAAAATCAGTGCCTATATGATAGTGACTGCATGATCGCTTGCATATATGATACTGCTAAGCAATCCCTTACCGATTACACTATTCGCACGCTATTAACTAAACGATCGTTTACCTTTTCCTAAGCGATTGTTTAGCTCCCGATATTTACTAAATGATCATATAGACAATCGCTTAGTTTTTCCTACGCGATCGTTTGGACGATCGCTCACCCTTTTCCTACACGATCGTTTATACGATCACTTATCTTTTCCTACACGATCATTTAGACGATCGTTTACTTTTTCCTACACGATCGTATACCTCACCTAAACGATCAAGCATCTTGTCTATACGATAGACGACCTCATCTCCCACTTTCTTGATTGTTGTGTACGGTCTCTTTTCCTCATTCTCTATACAAAATCCGAATAAAGCCCACACTTTGGATTCTCACTCCAAGAATACTGAGGGCTCTGAGTGGTGTCGTCTTCTCCATTTCCTTCTATTCGAGTGGTGATTGTTCGAGGTAGACGGTTGGGTTTTAGACTCGCTGTGAAGAAGAAATCTTCATCTGGTATGATCTATTTATCTCTTTAGCATTATGAATGAATATTAGTATGTTTTGAATGTATATGTGGTAATTCTGTCACAATGAATTGGAAAGATCCGCTTCCGACCGTAGGTACTCTTGAATAAGAGTTCCTTCACTTATATGTGTTAGCAAGAGTCTATAATTTATTTGGAGTCATTAGAGTTGAAATTAAGATGTAATAGAAAAAACAAGTGAAGGAGGCCAAGTTGTTGTTCCAGTTTTTCAGCTTCTACTCAAAATCGTTGTTGAGGTTTAGTTGCTAAGTGATCGTCTAATTCTAGGCATTACACGATGTGAAAAAAAGCTAGACGATCATATAGCAATGGGCACTGGTCGTTGTGATGTTGAACGCTAAACAATCGTGTACCTGAAGGAGCTAAACAATGCGTTCAAATGCTATACGATAGCACTACGCGATCGTTTAGCTTTTGCGTGGGAACTAAATGATACGTTGGATTTGCTATACGATGGCACTACACGATCGTGTAGTTGTGGCACGCGCTAAGCGATGCGATAACGCTAAGCGATCGTCTAGATGCGACGCTGAGCGATCGTGTAGATGTTGTGCTAAGCGATACGTTAAAGTTTCTATACGATGGAACTAAATGATTATTTAGCTATGATGTTGAACGACGCGATGATGTTTTGTACGGTAGAGCTAAGCGATCATTTAGTTGCGGTGGACACTAAACGATGACATGATGCGCTAGGCGATGGTGTTAAGCGATCGTTTAGTTCTACCCGAGAGCTAAGCGATTGCACTATGCGATAGACAAAAGTCACTAAGCAATCGTGTATCTCTTCTCACCCAAGGCGATGGTGTTAGAAGATTGCCTTCAGTGCTACACAATCAGCCTTAGCAAGACTATGAGGTTGGATCGAGAGCAGCCGGTTTGACCAGTTTTCTCAAGGTCCAATCCGATTCAGCCTCAAAGGGTTTTTGGCTGGTTCAGTTCAGACTTTATTGATCTGATTCAGACTCATCCAATCCGATTCAAGATGTTTGGGTTCGGTTTGGAGCGGTTCAAAGACAGTTTTGAAGTTGTTTGTAATAGTTACGCATCTGTTTGCTTGTTTATGCCAAAACAAAAACCATATCAGTTAGTATTTAATTGTTTATGCCTGTGATGTATGTAATAATTAAATAATTCATGTATATGCATACAGTATGCCATGTAGATTTAAAACCCCACCGTAGGAAGCATGTTACATACATTGAAAGTATGTTATAATTGTTATAATATATAGTATATATGTTAGGGTTATGTTTAATATAATGGTTCTATTAGATGCCTTTGTTGAATGTTGTGGATGTTAAGCATGTCTAAAATTTTGTAAGTTGTTATAAAATGGGTTAGACGTTTAAAATCCATAACAAAGAACAGTTGCATGCTCACTTAGGTTAACAACTAGTTTTAAACGTTAAAATAGATTGTTACCTTTTAAAATCTGAAGGAAATCGAACACGAGGATTTCCATGAGTAGTGAAAAGATCTTTCCAAATTACAATCATATATGAACTTTACAATTATAGTCATAAACAAAAACACACGGTTATGCATTAATTACATAAATTATAGCATGATAATACAAAAGATCAAGGACCAAAGCTACACACTTTTGTCGACTCATCACAGTGCTCCTTGATCTCGAACGCTCGAACATAGAAACACTTCAAACACGAACGTCATCCCACACGATCGCTACACTGCACGAACACCGCGTACTTAAACTCAGTGATCGCCTCGGTCACAAACACCTCAAAAACATGAACGGCCTCCATAGAACCTCGACAGTGTCAAGTTGAGTATGACACCACCAAAAAGGCTACCTTGGTACTTTCGGTGTGAGAATCCATAGGGTGGGCTCTGTGTGGACTTGGTTTAAGGTAGAAGACGGAGGAAAAAATAATCATGTAAATGATTGAGTAAGTGGGAGATGGCAACACCTATAGTATAGGTCGATGCCCAATCGTTTAGCAAAAGCTAAGTGATCGTCTAGCAAAAGCTATGTGATCATTTAGCTCATCGCTTAGCTGACTATCAGTCACCTACTAACACTCCACGATCATTTACCTTATCCAAGTTGTCGCTTAGTAAATTCTATTTACTTGACAACTTCCATGAGAATATTTCTGAGAGAGGAAATCTCTACTTCACAAAATTCAACATTTTTTTCTTACTAAAATTAGGAAAACATTTTTCCTTTTATCTCACGGTTACTGATGCGTTGTAAATGTGATGAAATAATGGTGTATAATTGTGATGATGATTTATGCATTGCAAATGCAAGTTTTCCTAGTAAAACCCAAGTATAAATCTCACTAGGTTTCCTGGTAAGTCCAGGGTTGAACACAGGGACTACTGAGATACTATGCGATAGTAAATTTTGATTCCTTTGCGGTGGAAAAAACAAGTTGCTTGGAGTTTAGTTAAGTATAAATCTACGCAACGGATTTGAGCAAAGAGCTGATGAAATCGAAAGTTACACTGAGTATGCGATGAATGGGTTGAGAAGGGATTTAGTTAACACTTCCTAAGATTGCGTTCACGTTATGCAATCATGCTACACACACACAACAACATGTCATCTCTCAATGCAAATGCCATAGTTCCTATTTCTAGGACGCATGCGATGTATATGATAATGTCGATAGGACTTATGTCTAAGCCTCTATTCTTGTCTATGTGATGATGAATGATACATACATACACAAGGTGACCACATACTATCATATCATATTTCTAGGGTGCATGCGATGCATAATAGTAAACAGAACTTATGTCTAAGTTTCCATCTCTTGCTTATGCGGTTCTAATCTGACTCTCTCAAGCCTAGATTCTAACCTGACTCTCTCAAGTCTAGGTTCTTTCTTTAGACTACTCTCTCAAGTATCTCTAAAGGGTGACTGACGCATACATAAGACAAGATGATCGCATAAAGTGAAGATCTTCGGTCATGCTAGCTGAGTACTTCTCAACCCATTTAGAAATTTAGCTACTCATGCGAAATGTGAAGAGATTGAACAGATGTTGAGAAGAGAATTCAATTTTATAAATAAAGTCAGAATACGAAACAACAATGAAAAGTAGGGATAAGAAGCCCGGTAGAAAGTCTTGCTTCCCAAGGCTTTTACACTGTGTTTTTACTCTACTCTGCCAGAAGAATATCCTTACTTTCGTAAGTGTCGGCCCTCTCTCCTTTTACAATGCTTCCCGGCAGTCTTTCGAGCTAACCAGGAATGATCTCTCGGCGTCTTCTTCTATTTACTCGCCTCCGCCTTCTAAGTATATAAAAAACTACAGACTAACGGCTATCTATTTGTATATGATCTATCTTCTATGTGTTGGTGAACTCTTCAATGATGGTGGCCTTCGATATTTATAGAGCTCAAGGTGAAGAAACTTTTCTCTCTAATGATTGTAATGATGGGAGGTAATTAAATCTTCTATCTGATGTGCCGATTAATGGTCACCGAAAAGTTGAATGTCCTTGCTACAGTGTGTCGTTAACGGCTTGTCAACTAAATTCGGATTCAACCGTCATCAGCTTTCCGTCCCATCACGATTTATTATGCTTTCACCTTGATGCGTCGTCTTTATGCGGCAACCTTCTTGAGCAAATTCCCGTGAGCGCATACGATCGCATAGCTTTACGGTCTCAATCTTTTAATATGAGCGGTCGCCAAATTCCTTGGATCGCAATTTGCTTTGCGCCAACGCATTTTTCTTGCGCAAAATAAGTGAATTAGATGCTTTTATGCGATGGGCGCATGCGATCGTAATCTTCTTAGTTTGACGCTTTTGGACATGATTTTGTATATTTTTACCATCGCATTCCCTCATTATTTTACTTATTTGCTGTAATCACATGCATTTCTGCCCGTCATCATACCCCCAAATTTAAAACAATGCTCGTCTTCAAGCATAAAGTAAAGATTTTCTTTAGAGAGCCAGCCGTCTTCTCCTTACCTAGATTTCTCGAGGTGCCTTATTAATATTTTATGAACCACAATCTTCTTAATTTCTATCCTAGTCTCTTCCTAAAATATTTCTAAAACTTAGGGACCGTAAGTTTAACTATAAAAAAGACTTTACTTATTTCCAGGACATCGCATGGTTTATTTCAAAACTTTTTCCAGGGCTATAATAATGTGCATTTTTGCTTGTTATCAGTGTCCATGAAACAACCAATAACCTCCCACTCAACTGGTTATTAGAGAAAAAGAGTTAATTATCCAATAATTAATATTATTATAAATATAGATGATAACCAACTTATCATACTATATTTATAACCTATAGTTTTGATATTTCATCTCATGAAACTTATAAACCATAGCTCTTTTTCTATTCCATGATACTTAATGTGAATCTCATTTACATTAATCCTTCATTAGATGTATCTCATACATCATACCGATCATATCATATATAATCGAATTACCTCTTGTCAATTTAAACATTTCAAATCAACACTAAGAACTGATCCTTAACTGAATCCATTGAGCTACCAAGGGGACCTTATGGACCTGTAGCTTAAAGCTCCAACGGTACGTGAATAACTGACTAAACTCTTTAGTCACGAGATCCACCATCCATTAACTACCAAGCACTCCACTAAAGACTGATAGTTGAACTCTCCTAATCACAGATATATTATGTGTCCATCTTAAACATTGGTGTGCGTGTAAACGAGCCAAAAGCGACTAGTCGCTTCCCGAATGCCTCTTGACTTTAGTATGGTCTAGTCTTCTTTCCAATGCCTCCTTCCTTGCTGCCAACGGAGAGTGAATTGTCCATACGTAAAATCATAATTATTGATATGGGCCTTTTCCACATAATCCACATAAAAAGGGAATATTTTATTACAATAGAAGCAGACAACGTATTAACTGCGAATGCACCTTTCTTTTATCAAATCTCAGGGACATGGACTAATCATGAGGGTAGTATTTTATCATGGTGTCGGATCCCAAGTTTTTATGGATTCCTTATTTGTTACCGGGGTCGTCCCCAAAGCCATAATGTCTCAGACCCACAGGTCGGGCAAGGGCTCTGCGCTCTTTCTTTCTGTGTCTGTCTGGCGTTCCCTCGCGTAAAGGGCGACTTTGGCATCGGCTCTCTCTCGTTAGGTAATTACCGAGCCTAAATATCCTTGTGGCTGGATTAAAGGCAACGTAGATTCAAAGCTGGTGTTAAATATTATAAATTGACATATTATACTTCTGAATATGAAATCAAAAATACTGATATCTTGGCAGCATTCCGAGTAACTCCTCAACCGGGAGTTCCACCCATCTGGAAATTTTAGTTCAAATCCTTCGCTCCTGGGTGAAAGATGCCTCTTCTTTTCATTTATTACGGGACGATTGGGGCGTGGACATAAAGGTCGCGACAACCCTTCACATATCACTCGTAAGTTTAGCTCGACCAATAACCGTTATGCCCCTGTAGTTACATCTAACTCCTTAATTACCATTGATCCCTCTAATGAACATAAATCATAGTTCTACTATGAATGAGTCCTCTCATCCAAAGAGAAGTTGTGGCCACTATGTTCAAGCCCTAGAATCAGCCCTTAAGGGAGCAATCTCTCTACTTATCCCTGCTTCGAGAAAGTAGTGAACTCCATCTTGTGTAAGTGAGTTCCTAACTCCCAGATAAGACAAGTCCTAAAAAAGGTAGGCATGTTGAGTTGGCAATCTAGCCACTCTCACCCATACTAATCAAAGGACCACCCTCAAAGGCAGGAATTTCCAAAACACTCAGGATTGAGGTCATGTCACCTATGGTCATTTAGGTGAGATGTATGTCTCTAGTATGAACGGCGTTATATATAGAGTCTAATCATCTCGTGGTTTGGTCTTATACAAACTCTTTTTATAAGCCACCCCCACTTGCACGTCTCCACATGAATGGTTAGGATCTACCATCTGTAGTGGTTTACAACACTTGCAAACCTCTACAAAGCGGGTCGTATCCATAATGTCACCAGGATCAAGTATCCCACCTTAATCCTTATACTACAGACCAATTTAGGTTATCACTTAAGGCATGATCCACTTGTATATCACATATACATGCTTAAGTTTACATGAGAAAATCATGGAGCTTTGTTTATTGGATATGAGTAAATACCATAATGAAATAACAGTTATTTTATTCATCAGACAATGTGTATCATTACAAACAACGAGACTCTGAAAGAATTAGGACACCAATCCTAACAATAACCCACTTGTCCTAATGCCTCGGGAGACTAATGTACAATACAATATAAAATATGTACAATATACAATAAACTAGGGCATACCCCAGTACCATCTCCCACTTGCCTTAGACAAGATGTTGCATGTCGCACATACCCAGACTCTCCAGGTGAGCCTCGAAAACTTTAGCCATGAGAGCCTTTGTAAAGGGATCAGCAACGTTGTGCTCCGATGCGATCTTTCGTGACTATCACATCACCACGATACACAATCTATCTGATTAACTAGTATTTTCGCTCTATGTGCTTACCCAGACGATGACTTCGAGCCTCTTTCGAATTTATCGCATCCCCGCTGTTATCAGAATATAGAGTGATAGGCAAATCCATATTTGGAACAACTTCCAAATCTGAAAGAAATTTCCTCAGCCAAACAGCCTTTTTAGCTGCTTCACAAGTGGCTACATATTCGGCTTCCATAGTGGAGTCCTGATGCACCCTTGCTTGATGCTTCGCCGGACTACAGCCCCTCCACTCAAAGTGAAAACTGAACCCGATTTCAATTTGCGAGAATCTCTATCGGTCTGAAAGTCAGAGTCTGTGTATCATGTAAGGATCAGATCCTTATCTCTATATACGAGTATGTAGTCCCTCGTTCTTCGAAGATACTTGAATATCGTCTTGATCGTCTGATAACTGGCAAAAATGCCAGTTATTATAAGCCTTTTATTTAGAATTATGGGGGCTAATAATTAGAAAATGCGGTGATAATACTTGGAATTTGCGAAAAGTTGATTCTGCGTCGAATAGCACCTAAATCCTCATTGACCCAATATTATGCGTTATTCCGTGCCAAAGTATCTATTTTTATAGCTATCACAGGAATCAAATGCATGTGTTTGTAAGAAGCAACCACAGACAAACGAATGCGCTGAAGCCAGGCGACTGCAAAAGGCGAACACAGACGGCAACCCCATGCGCAACACATGGAAGTTGCGGTAAACGCATGCATCCAATCCATGGAGAGCACGGTGAATAAATAGAGATTGCGGCCACGGAGTGACAACCACAATAGAAGATCGCATAATGGGTAGAACGTGTTGATAACTTCAGCTAAATTCAGCTCGGACGCATACCTTGAGAGTATCAACAAGATAAGGCGGTGTGGCAATGCCCATACTACGACAAAAGTAGCAGTGAGTCATACCTCCATCATTACAGCTGTCGGCATCCAAATTCTATAAATAGCCCTTGAGACCTTCATTTTGAGACATCTGAGCTTCTGCCTCAAGGCAGAAGTTTGTGATCACAGATGAGAGCTTGAATGAGATTTTCAGTGAGAGTTCTTCACCTCCATAGACCAGACCGAGTGACGACTGGAGCCTTCACCGGAGATAGAGCTCGAGAGAGACATCTCCACCATTCAAGCACCACTGGCAGCCTTGACGCAGAGTCCTTCATCTCCCTTCTAATCTCTGTATTGTATTACATTTTAGCTTGAGATATTAAGATATTTTTTATCAATGCAAATCTTAACTCCTTCATTACCGTTTTCTTCATCATCTTCATCTCTATCGTAGTTTTTCTTCAGCATTTATTTATCAAAGTCAATCGCATGCTTAATCGTGTAGCCTAGAGATAGGACGCATGTAGCAACCCACCGAGAGGTATGCGTTGTGCAAGTATAAGTGAGTTAATCCTCTTTGCTTCGTGAAAGGCTATGGAAACGCCTGTCTATGGGATGTTGCATTACTTGTCTATAAGTTAAATAACCGCATCTAACTGCCTGAGAAGGTAAGAGATGGTACGCGCTAAGCAAGGTTCGCATTGTTCCTAGAGATAGGCACAATCTTATGCTCAACGCAACCACGCTAGAGATATAGTCATGCGGCTGACCACCGAGAGGTGTGATGCGTCAGTGCAATGAGTTGGGATTACTCGGGCAATTTAAGATAGTAAATATTACTATGCGTTATTGGTTGTTGTGTTTATACTTATTCTTATTGTAAATCTTCTATTGCTCAATCTGTTTAGTTAGGAGTAGAAGTAGTGTATAAGTCATTTAAACTTTCTTCGTTTTATTTTTATTCCTCGCTTCAAACGCATCACTTCACAAATATTATTGAATGACAAGTCCTCGTGTTTGACCTCGGATTACCCGAGAAACTTGCGTTTGTGTTATACTTGGCGCAAGCGTAAGAAAACTTGTGATAGGAACGTACGATTATTGCATGTTAAGATTAACTGGTGATAAAACTTGTGTTATACTCGGGTGATTAGCATGCAATAATCTCACGTTCCTATCACAAGTTTTCTTACGCTTGCGCCAAGTATAACACAAACGTAAGTTTCTCAGGTAATCCGAGGTCGAACATGGGGACTTCTCACTCAATAATATTTGTGAAGTGATGCATTTGAAGCAAGGAATAAAAATAAAGCGAAGAAAGTTTAAATGACTTATACACTACTCCTAGTCCAAACTAAACAGATTGAGCAATAGGAGATTTACAATAAGAATAAGTATAAACACAACAACCAATACTGCATGGTAATGTTTACTATCTTAAATCACCCGAGTAATCCCAACTCATTGCACTGATGTATCACACATCTCGGTGGTTAACCGCATGACTATATCTCTATAGTGCGTAGTTGCATTGAGCATAAGATTGTGCCTATCTCTAGGAACAAAGCGAACCTTGCTTAGTGCGTTCCATCTCTTACCTTCTCAGGCAGTTAGATGCAGCTATTTAACTTATAGACAAGTAATGCAACATCCCATAGACAGGCATTTCCATAGCCTTTCACCAAGAAAAGAGGATTAACTCACTTATACTTTCACAACGCACACCTCTCGGTGGGTTGCTACATGCGTCCTATCTCTAGGCTACACGATTAAGCATGCGATTGACTTTGATAAATAAATGCTGAAGAAAAACTATGATAAAGATGAAGATGATGAAGAAGACGGTAATGAAGGAGTTAAGATTTGCATTAATCACAAAATATCTCAATATCTCAAGCTAAAATGTAATACAATATAGAGATTAGAAGGGAGATGAAGGACTCTGTGTCAAGGCTGCCGGTGTGCCATGGTTGAATGGTGGAGATGTCTCTCTCGAGCTCTATCTTCGGTGAAGGCTCCGATCGTCACTCGGTCTGGTCTATGGAGGTGAAGAACTCTCACTGAAAATCTCGTTCAAGCTCTCATCTGTGATCACAAACTTCTACCTTGAGGCAGAAGCTTGGATGTCTCAAAATGAAGATCTCAAGGGCTATTTATAGAATTTGGATGCTGATAGTTGTAATGATGGAGGTATGGCTCACTGCTACTTTTGTCGCGGTATGGGCATTGTCACATCGCCTTATCTTGTTGATAATCCCAAGGTATGCGTCCGAGTTGAATTTAGCTGAAGTTAACAACACGTTCTACCATCATGCGATCTTCTATTATGGTTGTCACTCCGTGGCCGCAATCTCTATTTGTTCACAATATTCTCCATGTGTTGAACGCATGCATTTACCGCAACTTCCATGCGTTGGACGCATGGGGTTGCCGTCTGCGTTCGTCTTTTGCGATCACCTGGCTTCAGCGCATGCGTTTGTCTATGGTTGCTTCTTACAAACACATGCGTTTGATTCCTGTGATAGCTATAAAAATAGATACTTTGGCACAGAATAACGCATAATATTGGGTCAGTGAGGATTTAGGTGCTAATCGACGCAGAACTCAACTTTTCGCAAATTTCAAGTACTATCACCGCATTTTCTACTTATTAGCCCCATAATTCTAAATAAAAGGCTTATAATAACTGGCATTTCTGCCAGTTATCACCGTCGTCCAGTGATCAAATCCTGGATTGGACTGATACCAATTGACAATCCCTACTGCATAGCAAATGTCGGGTCTGATACACAACATTGCATACATTGAGCTTCCTACAGCTGAAGCATAGGGAGTCTGTCTCATCTCCTCAACTTCTTGAGGGTTCTTAGGACATTGATCCTTAGACAAAATGATTTCATGCCTGAAGGGTAACAAACCCCTCTTAGAATCCTGCATTCTATACGTGATCAACATTTGATCGATGTACGATGCCTGAGACAAGGCTAACCATTTGTTCTTACGATCCCAAAAAATTTGGATCCCTAGAATATACTGTGCCTCACCCAAAACTTTCATTTGGAACTGGGCATCTAGCCATTTCTTTATGTCAGTCAGATACCTTACATCATTCCCAATGAGTAGAATATCATCCACATACAGTACCAAGAAAGCTACTGAGTTGTTGCTGATCTTCTTGTATACACGAGACTCATCAACATTCTGATCAAAGCCAAACGACTTGATAGTAGTGTCAAATCTGATGTTCTAAGATTTAGATGCTTGTTTCAGCCCATAATGGACCTATTAAGCTTGCAAACTTTTTTCTCTTGATCTGAAACAATGAACCCTTCTAGTTTAGTCATATACATAGTCTCCTCAAAATTACCATTAAGAAAGATAGTCTCTACGTCCATTTTCAAAATTTCATAATCATAAAATGTGGCTATGGATAGGAGAATCCTAATAGACTTTAGGATGACAATAGGTTAGAAAGTTTCCTCATAGTCAACTCCCTCAACTTGGGTATAACCCTTTGCCACAAGTCGAGCCTTGAAGGTTTGCACCTTCCCATCAGCACCCCGTTTGTGCTTGTAGATCCATTAACAACCTATAGGTCTTACCCCATTAGATTGATCTACAAGATCCCATATCGAGTTGAAGTACATCGACTCCATCTCAAGATTCATGGCATTGACTCATTCATTCTGGTCAACATCCTCCATTGCCTTTTTATTGGTAGCTAGGATTTCTGTGAAACCCAGATAGCGATCAGGCGGGTTCGTAATCCTTCTATTGTGTCGAGGTTCCTTCAACTCTTGAGGTAGAATTGACCTACCAGATGAACTATCATTAACAATTCTAGTTGATGAAGCAGGTCCTTCAACAACTCTTGTTGAAGTTTCAGTAGTTTCTTTAGAAAGCTCACTTAACACGACTTTACTACATTGACTGTGCTTTCTGATATGATCCTCCTCCAAGAAAGTAGCGTTCGAGAAACAAACACCTTTTTTTCGAATGGATCATAAAAGATACCTTCTTGTGTACCATTGGGGTAGCCTACAAAGAGGCACAACCTTGAACGTGATTCCAACTTCTTGGGATTTGCCTCAAGCACATGTGCTAGGAACCCCATATGCGGAAGTGACATAAACTAGCTTTACACCCGTTCCACAACTCCAGAGGTGTTCTTGCAGAAAAGCTGGTCATTCAGAAAAGCTGTCTTGACATCCATTTGCCATATTTCATAGTCATAATATGTGGCAATGGATAGGAGTATTCTTATAGATTTTATCATGGCAACAAGAGAAAATGTTTCTTCATAATCAACCCCTTCTCTTTGGGTAAAACCTTTTGCCACGAGTCTGGCTTTGTAGGTTTGCACCTTGCCAGTTTGGTTTTGTTTACTTTTGTAGAGCCATTTGCAACCTATAGGTTTGACCCCATGTGGTTGATCTACAAGTTCGCAGACATAATTGAAGTACATTATCTGAATCAACACATTTTAGTAAAGGGAGAAAATATCCTCTCTTGTACAGTTTTCTTTATTTATCACATAGTGGCCAGCCTTGCACCTTAACCATTGAGCTTCAACTTTATCATTTGGCAATACGCCTTCTTCTAAAAACTTGATTAAGGGGGTCATCCAACTGTTATGCTTGGTCTATGCTTGGTCATCTATCTCCATAGCTTTTTCCCACAATATGCTGGGTGCATCCAAAACCTCTATAGGTACCATTCTACTTATGTCGGCATCATAAGCTACTGCCAAACGAGCTAAGGAGTTTTCATTGGTATTCTGAGATTGTGGTATCCGCTTTATCTCGCACCTACTAAATGAGCCTAGCATTCTCTTGAATTCTACTAGATAAATAGCCACTTTACGATCTTTGGTCTGGTACGTCTCGGCTGCCTGATTGACAATAGTTTAGGAATCACTATAGATGACCAAGTTGGTGACTCCAACTCCAATAACTAATCACAATCCAACTAAGAGTGCTTCATATTTTGCCTCATTATTTGAGGACTGAAACTTGAACCTTAGAGCATACTCAAGGTGTCCTCCCTTTGGTGACAACAACAGCAATTCGACTCCACAGCCCTTTCTATTGGATGATCTGTCCATATAAAGTTCCCATGGAGGGTCGTTGTAGCTATCATTTTCTGGAAATATTTCTGTCATGCATACCTCTATGCTATCACCCAGTGAGGCACATGGAGTGAACTCAACGATAAAGTCAACTACAACTTGGCCCTTCATTGAAGCTCAAGGATGAAAATGGATGTCATACTCGCCCAATTCAACCGCTTATTTCATCAATCTGCCCGATGTTTCTCGCTTTTGCAACACCTGCTACAATGGGAAGATAGATAAAACTATTACTTTATGTTCTTGGAAATACGAGCGTAGCCTCCAAGTAGATACTACCAAGGCGAGGGAAAGCTTCTCTACCTGGGGGTATCTTATCTCTGTCCCTACCATCGATTTGTTGGTGTAGTATATCGAGCACTGTCGACCTTCGTCCTCCTTGATTAGGACAAAAATAATTGCATAATCAGACACAGAAAGGTACAAGAAATTTTTTTTGCCTGGCACGGGCTTGGAAAGAAGCGAAACTGAGCTCAATTAATCTTTGAGTTGCTTGAATGCTTGCACATTCGTCCATCCATTCAAAGTTAGCTTTTTTTCCCTTAATACTTTAAGAATAGAAGGCATTTATCAGTAGCTCGACTTACGAAATGATTAAGAGCTGTTATCTTCATGTTCAGACTTTGCAACTATTTTATCGTTTCAGGGGACTCCATCTCTAGTACAACTCGTAAATAGGAAAATAAACATGTAAAATCCAATAACGAGCCCAAATTAAGCTAGGAATATTAGCTCTTTTTTAGAGCTAAACTCCACGTATACCTCCATATTCCTACCAATAAGATGAGCAAACATTTTATTCACCAGGCATTAATCAGTGGCTTCTGCATTTTTTAGCCCAAACAACAACACAATATAACAATAAAACCCCGACTGGTGATAAAGGAGGTTTTCTCTTGATCTGAGGGATGCATTCTAATTTGGTTATACTCTGAGTAAGCATCCATGAAGCTCAATAGCTTGTGGCTGGCAGTAGCATCGACGAGTTTGTCTATTCTCGGGAATGGGAAACTATCCTTCGAGCAGGCTTTATTAAGATTGGTGAAATCAAAGCACATTCTCCATTTTCAATTAGCTTTCCGACGAGCACTACGTTGGACAACCATTTTGGGTAGTGGACCTCTCGGATAAACTTCATCCACAATAAGTTGTCGACCTACTTAGCTATTATTTCATTATGAGCTTGATTAAAAGCCCGCCTTTTTTGGTGCACTGGTTCGTAGCTTGGATCAATACTAAGTCGGTGTACCATTACTTGCGGGTCCACTCCTGGCATGTCGTTCGCAGACCAGGAGAATACATCTACATTGTTTCTTAGAAAAGCTATAATAGCTTCATTCTCATCAACTCCTAACCTCGTCCCGATGCTAACTCTTTGAGTGTCAAATAGTAATGGAATAGATTCTTATGGCTCGACTGGCTCGCCTCAGAGTCTGGGCTCAGCCGTCAATTTGGGATTGCTAACATCATCCGACTCCACCTCACCGACGGATGGGTCTCTCACCAGGGGTGTTGAAGTTTAAGCCTTAACATCACACTATTCTATGTGTGACAAACTTCCTCCTTTCCTTTTCTAGCAACACTGCTAATGACGTGTACCACCTCTACTTTGCCTTTTGGATTTCTTATGGCAGTTCTATAGCATTCTCGTGACATCAATTGTTCCCCTCTAACAATTCCAACTCAACCTAGGGTTGAAAATTCAATAATTGATGATAGGTGGATGGAACAGTTTTCACTTAGTGTAAAGACGGTCTCCCTAAGATGACATTGTAGATCGACATGTCGTCTACCGCCAAGAACTCCTTCATAGCTATCCCGTAGGCTATGCCTCTACCAAAAGTGATCGAAAGTTCTATGTGACCGAAAGTTTTATGTTGCCCTCGGGTATTCCTTTTAGAAAAGAGTCAATCTGCATTACATTTTCCAAACTCTCGTCTCAAGTTTATAATTAAATATGATGAGAGGCAAACTCTGCACACTAAAGACAAGGGAGATAACAAAGAATTATTTATGGAATGCTTGAGGACAAACATTGTTCAAATTTGGGGGTGGTGATAACTTGTAGAAATACAAGTTATTGTGGCTCTTAAGTTAGAACAATTAAGGTTTTTAATGATAAAATATCCACATTTTTAGAAGAAATGCATGGAATTACTTAAACATTAGCAAACTCATGCAAAAGAATGTTTATTACTAAAATACTGCGGCACTAACGCATTATATTGCAAGATTTCAACAAGAGGTTAACACGTGATTAAAAAGTATCGCAGGCAAAGTTCTAACGCATGGACCATGCGTCGGAGGGATTCAAACACAAGGAAGATATATTGATTTAGGTTGTTTGTGTCAAATCACCACTTGCAAGCATGGGCATCTGCAGCAACAGGCATCTGAAAAGCTTCTGAGTGTCAGGCGGCTGACCAGGGCATGGACTTTAATGCTGCCCATCATTAAGCTGGAGAAAACTAACACCTATAAATAGAAGAAATCCCTCCAGATTTTGGAGTTCAGAAAATTTCAAGTTCTCACTCTTAATATTAGCTTAGTCATAGTGTTAGATCTTTAGAGTTGTGTTGTGGTGCCAAGAAGAGCAGAAGGGAAGAGAACCACCATCATCGCCGATCAAGGAGCGAAGGAAGCCGAGCTTGAGAGAGACACTTCGTCCAATTCTTATACAAGTGATTGTACACAACTAGAATTGAGCCAAAAAGGACAAAAGATTGTACTCTGCGGCTTGACTCAATTCCTTTCATCTCAATTATCGCTTTCATTCTTTCATCTGATTAAGTATTGCTTTTGTAAAGACAATCTGCTTCTTTATAAATTCATATATTTGATTTATCACGCATTACCATTGTTTATTTCTTGTTTATGTTGGATGCATCTATACTTCATGCAAAATTACATCTCCAACGCTTAAGCCAACTTGATCAATTGGTAAAAGAATCTTTAGCTTAGACTATCCGAGAGAATAAATAAGCCAACATCAAGGTAGAACGCATAGTACATCTAGAGATAGACTTACTACTGTTTTACTGCATCCTGTGTTTGACGCATGCATCATAGAGATAGGTTTTGTATGTTATTCGCATTGAGAAGTGTCGAATAAGAGTCTAACACATAAAAAAAGATAAGCAAGCCATCTCATTCACATCACATTCTCGTGTACATTCATCTTAGATCGACGCATACCACTTACATTAAAATCCATTTCCACACGAGTCATTATTCTCTACTAAACCCGTTTGTATCTTCTTGCACACATACAACACCTTAGTGTAAATAACACATTTCTTCATACATTTAGGAAATCCCTACAACAGCTACAACGCAAGGTCTGCGTTAGCTTAAACTGAATCCCTGAGTTCGACCCTGAACTTACCAGGAACCTAAATTGGATTTATACTTGGGTCTGATTTAGGAAAACTTGAACGTCAATAGAGGAGTGACACGCGTTCTGTTGTACATCTCTAACGCACCAACGCGTTACGAATATATCAACGCATCATTCATACTTATAACTTAATTTTTCCAAATTATTTTATACAATACACTCCTAGCTCAAATCACGATAGCAACGAACACTTCCACACATAAACAAGATGATCGCATACCACCGTATCCTACTTCTGGACGCATGCGATGTGACCGCATACTTTCATATCCTATCGATAACGTGCATACGCTGTGGAAGAGCAAATAGAGCTTATCTCTAAGCCTCTATTCTTGCCTATGCGATCCAATCTGACTCTCTCAAGCCTAGATTTGGTTTTTAGACTACTCTCTCAAGTATGCCTAAATGATGAATGATGTGCTCATAAGACAAGGTAGTCACATAAACATGGTTGACATAAGATTATTTCTATCTCTAGGAACACTGCTTATTTTGCTTAATACGTTCCACCACTTACCCTTCCGAGTAGTTAGCTACCGCTAATAAGCTCATAGACAAGCATTGCTACACCATCATACTAAGCAAATAGGATTTTCTCACAATACTCATGCAACGCACACCTCTCGGTGGTTTGCTACTTGCTTCATATGTCTATGCCGCATTATTGAGTATGCGATACTCTAGCAATCTTACTTAGTCTTTGCAGAGAAAGTAAAGGGTGATAAGAAAATGAAGATGGACTCTAAGGAAATAAAGAAATGCATTGATCACAAAATGTATTAATCTCTTAACCCACAATGTAATACAATACAGAGATAGAAGCGATATGGAGGTTCAGATGGGCAATGTCTTACTTCCATCAGATGAGTGTCAAGGCTACCGGTGGTGCCATGGATGGGCGGTGGGGTAGTCTCTCTCGAGATCTATCTCCGACGGAGCTTCGGTCGTCACTCGGAATGGTAGAAGGAATGAAGAACTCTCAAGACTATTTTCTCACGCTTTCGTCTGGATCACAAGGGTCTGCTCGAAGGTAGAAGCTCGGATGCCTTCAGGCAGAAAACCCTGGATGCCTTGAAGTTGGGCTCTAAGGCTTCTATTTATAAAGCTTGATCGCCGATAACATTAATGGTCCTTTTCTGAATTTCTTCTGCTAATGGCATGATGGACCTGCTCTGAATCTCTACTTCTAACGGCGTGGTAGGTGAAATATCCACATCAACCTTTGGTACTCCTAAGGTATGCGTTCATGCTTGATTTCTAAAGTACCAGTGTATTCCACCACCCTTGCGTTCATCCCTCGATTACGATTATTACTCTGTAGCCGCAACCTCTATGCAATGGACGCATAAAGTTAATGGCCGCAACATCTATGCATCGAACGTATGCAATCGCCTCTGCGATGGTGAGATTCGCCGCATGTGATCGATTCCTGTGATAGCTACAAAAATAGAAATTTTGACGCAAAATAACGCATAGTAGTGGGTTAGCCGAGATTTTCATTGCTGATCGACGCAAGCTCACTTTCTCATGAATTTATAGTACAATCACCGCATATTCTACTTAACAGCCCTCATAATTCTAAATAAAATGACTATAATAACATAGATTTCTACCCGTCGTTAGTCAGCGATACTACTAAGGCATCATTGTGAGGCTGGTGTAGATTTTCCACGTCTTCCTCAGAAAAGCTAATAACCTGACCTACCACAGCAGTAGAACATACTTCTTGGGCTCTCAAAGACAACTGGGCTTCCCGCGCTCTATTTTTTCGCTTTCTTCTAGAATCGTCCCCAGTCGGTCCACCCATAATCTTATTGATTTCTCTAGTTGGAGTCGACGTATGATCTTTTCTACTTCGAGCCGTTTTACTTTGACTACCATTCTGGTCTCTACTCTCTCCCACACATTCCTTCAGTTGTCCCTCGTTGAATTAAAGTTTCTATGGCTTCCTTGAGGTCAAAGCATTCTATGGTGGTATGGCCATGGTCCCGATGGAAGAGACAATATTTATCTATGGCTTCTTTGAGGTCAAAGCATTCGATGTGACCACGCCTTCAGCTTTGCTGGCCATTTCAACATTTCTTTATCTTGAATCTCTATTAAAATCTGCTCCATAGGAACTACTGCAGGAGTGTAATGTTCAAACTTGCTGGGTGGCAAGCCTTTTTGGGCTATTTTTTTCCGGTGCCATAGGTCGCTCTTTCATCCTTCGCTTCTTGTTCCTATGTCGATCTTCCTCTTCTTGGCCTCTTGATCTTTGGTGGTCCAAACGGATGGTCTTCTCTTCTTAACCACCTCTTGAGCGAAGAAGATCCCCGACATTCATGTACTTCTGTGCCCTAGAAAGAAGTTCGACATAGGTTGTAGCGACTTTCTTGCCTAAGGACCATAGGAACTTCTCATCTCTTAGGCTCGTTACGATGCCTGTCAGGGTAGCACTGTCAGTATAACCTTTGATCTGTAAAGCTTCATTATTAAATCTTGTGACATATTCTCTCAGGGATTCAATCATTCCCTACTTTATGGTGAGGATATGAGTGAGAGGTTTTCTCTGATCTTGACCTCCTAGGAACTGAGTAATGAATGTTCTTGCTAGTTCTCAGAATGAAGCTATCGACCTCCTTTTTAGCTTTCTAAACCATTTTCGAGTTGGTCCTGCCAGGTAAACGAGAACGCCCTACACTTGATAGAGTCTCAAACTCCATGGAGTTCCATCCATGACTGAATCGTATCCAGATGCTCCACTGGATCCTTCGATCCTATTGGGTTTGATGCTCTAAATCTTGTAGGGTTCTATAGTTTATAAATGTTATGTACAAACTCATTGTTTATTTAATAAAATATATGATATTATTTCATTTTTATTGCATTAATCACAAACCAATAAACTAAATTCCATGGTTATCTTGTAATTAAAACATGTATGTAGAGACACCCGGATGGATCATGTTTTAAGTGATAAAGTAAATGTTCTCTAGTAGATAGGTAAAACTAGATACCTTATCCTGGTGTCACTACGAGTATGGCTCGCTTTGTAGATGTTATAATTCTTGTAAAGTGTTACAAATGATCTGGTCCTAATTATTTATGTGGAGACATGTAAGCAGGGATATTCTATACAAAGGAGTTTGTATAAGACCGGACCACGAAATGAGTAGTCTCATTACATAACACCATTCTTAATAGAGACTTCCAATTCATCAAGATGATCATAGGTAACACGACCCAAATCCTGAGTGAGTTGTGAACTTCTGTTTATGAAGGCGGTCCTTTGATTTGTATGGGTGAGAGTGGCCAGATCGTTGACTCAAATGCCTACAATTTTGAGGATTCGTCTGATTTGGGAGCTGGGAACATAGCTACACAAGACAAAATTCACTCCGAAACATAGCTACACAAGACAAAATTCACTCCTTCCCCAATGTTGGGGAAAGTAGATAAATTGCTCCCTTAAGTGCTGATTTTAGGGCTTGAACATTATAGCACCGTACCCTTTTCTGGCTCGAGAGGGTTAGTCATAGTGGGACTATGATTTATTGTCCATTAGAGGAATCAGTGGTACTTAAGGAATTAGATGTAACTATAGGGGCAAAATGGTAATTTGGCCCAACTGTACTTACGAACAATTTATGAAGGTTCGTTGTACTATGGATTGATTATATCCAATGGACATAGAAATATATCTATAATGTGAAGAGTGCAGTTGTCGATCTTTAGTGGAGTGTCTGACGGTTAACGGATGGTGAATAATTAAATTAAAGAGTTTAATTAATTATTCACGAACTGTTGGAGCTTCAAGCTACAGGTCCATGAGATGAGGTCCCCTCGGTAGCTCATCGGATTTTATGAGAATCAAGTTTTGGATTAATTTGAATTCTTCAAATTAATGAGGGAATTAATTATATATGATATAATCAAGTTTATGTAATTGTATATGATATAATTACTATAATGTATTTGATACATTATAATATGAAAGAACTTACGAGAGAAATTAAATGTTTGAATATAATGCAAATGTTAATTATATGAATTAGATTCATATAACTAAAATTTAATGTAAATATGATTTATATTAAATACTATAAAAGAGAGAAAAGAAACTATAGATTATATATTGTTTGTGATATAATTTCAAACTATGTGTAATATGTTATATATGATTACATAATATATAATAAATTGGTTATTATATATGTTATAATTTTAATTGTGAATTACAATTATTTATTAATTATTTTATTATTAAATAAAATTTTAATTATTTAATTTAAATTAGTCAAGGGAGGGGGAGTTGTCTTTTTCTCTCCACCACTCGCGTAAGAAGTGGTGGAAGTCTTTCTTTCTTAAACCTGCAAAAGGAAAAAAAAAAAAAAGACAGAAAGAAGGTTGTTCTCTCTAAGTTTTTTTCTGAGATCTTTGTTTTCCCAAGTTTTTTTTCTCTCAAATCCTTCCTTCTCCCTCAATCCCAACTCTAGAGCCCACACCTCTTAGATTCTCACCAGAGAATACCGAGGAATCCTTTGTGTTAGTGTTCGAGGGATTCGTTTGAAGAACATCTTCAAGGGTAAGTTTTCCTAAATCTTTTTTATTTGATTTTTTTGGCATGTTGTATGTTTTAATTTTTTCCCCAAATGCATGTGCTGTAAAATTATTTCTAAAAAATGATTGAAAATTGGGATGATCTGCTTCCATTGTGGTCTCCTTCACAAGGGTTCCTTCAATTGGTATCAGAGCTAAGTTTGATCCTAAATTCCCCTTTTTTAAAAAAAATTTATTTTATAGTGATGGCGGGTGTTTTTGATATGTTGCATTCTATTTAAATTCATGTGATGAATGACTATTATTGAATGTGGTTTGATTGATGGATGTTTTCCGGATAGGGCATAGATTTACAACATTGTTTTCTTTACAATTTGGTTATAAGGGCCTACGTTTTTGGGGCAAATAATTGCTATTGAGTTTGTATCATTTGTATATCGAGTCGTTTGTGTTGTTCTTGGAGGTTTTTTGGCGTTTTGGGACTGAATTTGGACGTCGAAACGAAGGAGATCAATGTTGTGTAGTAGCAGACTGCATTGTAGCGTTGCGACGTTGTGCCCTAGCATTGCAACGCTCCGAGTAACGGATGGAGAAATTTCTCCGTAGCGTCGCGATGCTAGGCACAACGTCGCAACGTTGCGATGCGGAGAAATTCTCTCGTTCGCTCATGGTTCGTCCAGTTCGAGTGGTGTGAGGGCGGTTTGGTTGGCGGTTGGACTAGTTCACGACTTGGTTCGAGCGGTTCAAGGTTCGGTTCATTTGTATCGAACCAGATGGCTTATATTAATGTAATAGTTAACCCATTTTTTTTAGTGTCCTATCCCTGTCCATCAATCTTTAGTTTTTACATATACATGTGATGTATGTTTTATTTCAATATATGTTATATGGTATATCACATAGATTTAAAAATCCCACCATAGGTTATGCATTTATCATCATGCATCATTTCATATTATAAGGATTATAATATTAGAATATGCATGATTTAAATTATATAGCATGCTCATGCATCATATAGTATAATTGTTAATATATAAATGCATGCATTAATAACATATACATGCATCATATATATTATAAGTGTTATAATATAAAGTATGAATGTATATTTTCTTTAAAGAATTTATTAATATCCTTCATTACTTTATTATTGTAATTGTTATATATATATTAGCAATGAAATTGAGTTTGCATGAAGCATGACATTACCTTAGGTTAATTTATAATTCTTATGATTAACTAATGTATGTCAAGCATGCAATGAATGAATTTTAATAGTTTCATTTATTTATAATTATTATAATTAAAATCAATAATAAAGAGTTGCATGCAAACCCTAGTTTATAATCATTTTTAAAAATATTTTAAAATGTGACTGAAATAGACCTAAGATCACATTTCTAATGAGATTAGAAATTGAACTAAAGTTTCATGCATCACCTCGTGGGTGTCCCCCTAAAAGATGGCAGTTTTGCATGACGCTTTATTCAACCTCTAAAAATGGATAGGGTTGCTTTAGTTTCATGTCCCAATTGGTTTTTCCCTACGGTTGGCTCACTAGGGCAGAACTCTAGGACCTAAAATGAGGGGTCACACTTACAAGAATTGTTAAGCTAGTTTTGGATTGAACAATGGTGACTAATAGTGACAGTAACAAGGAGTTGTTATGTCTATTGGTTGAGAATATCTCATTTCAATGAAGGGATACTTGATCACCTTATGATGACTTTTCTACTGTCTCATTGAAACATCATTGCAAAATTAGATGTCACTTAGGGTACATTAGAATTTTGCTAAAATCGATAGGTTGTTTAAATGATTAATGCAAAATAAACTAATTTGAAAATAGTTTGTCATTTTCAGCAATTTATATAATGAATACCGCTACACTAAACTTGCTCGTCGTCGATAAGTTAACTGGCGAAAATTATGCTACTTGGAAAACCACGATCAACACGATTTTAATAATCGATGATCTTCGTTTTGTCCTAATGAAGGATAGTCCTCCCGTTCCTACTCAAAATGCTCATCAAAATGTTCAAGAGGCATATGAGAACTGGACAAGGGTGAACGAGAAGGTCCGAGCGTATGTCTTGGCCAGTCTTATCGAAGTCTTGGCCAAGAAACATGAGCCCATGCTCACAGCCCGTGAGATCATGGAGTTCCTGAGGGGAATGTTCAGACAACCGTCTGCGTAACTCGAGCACAATGCTCTTAAAGAAATCTTCAATACCCGTATGCAAGAATGTATCTGTTCGAGAATATGTTCTCAATATGATGGTTCACTTCAATGTGGGGGAGATGAACGAGTCTACCATCGATGAAGCCAGCTAGGTTAGCTTCATATTGGAATCTTTACCTGAAAGTTTCCTCCATTTCCGTAACAATGTTGTTATTAATAGAATTGACTACAACTTGACCACTCTACTCAACGAGCTGCATACTTTTCAGTCCCTGTATAAAAACAAGGACCAAAAAGGTGAGACAGATGTCTTTTAAGAAGATCTACAGAGGTTCGACCTCTGGAACTAAGTCTGTACCTTCTTCCTCTGGCACCAAAAAGTGGAAGAAGAAGAGAGATGGGAAAGGGAAAGCTAACCCTTCAGGTGTACACAAGAAGGCATGAGGCCACCCAAGGCTACGAAGGGAATTTGTTTCCATTGGAACCAAGATGGTCATTAGAAAAGGAACTGTCCTAAATACTTGGTAGAAAAGAAGAAGATCAAATGAGGTAAATGTGATTTACTTGTTCTGGAAACCTGCTTAGCGGAGAATGATGATTTTGGCTGGATTATTGACTCTGGGCCACGTTTATTGTTCATTTTAGGAAATTAGTTTCTGGTGGCAACTAGAAGCTGGTTAGATGACGATGCGGGTTGGAATTGGACACGTCGTCTCGGCTATGGCAATGGGAGGAATTCGATTGACTTTACAGAATAAATTTCTTATATTATATAATGTTTATATGGTTCCTGATTTGAAAAGGAACCTTGTTTCTGTAAAGTGTTTGTTAGAACAATCTTTTGTAATCAACCTTTTTGTTAATAAAGTGTTTATTTCCAAAAATGATGTTGATGTTTGTTCTATTAAATTGGAAAATGACCTTTATGTGCTAAGATCATTAGCTACTAAGACCCTCCATAGCATTGAAATGTTTAGGACTGCAGTAACTCGAAATAAAAGACTTACAATTTCTCCAAAAAAAAAAAATGTCCAACTTTGGGACCTAAGATTAGGTCACATAAATCTCAATAGGATCGAAAGGTTAGTAAAGAATGGACTTCTAAGTGAGTTAGAAGAAAATTCTTTACCAGTATATGAGTCATGTCTTGAAGACAAAATGACAAAAAGACCTTTTACTGGAAAAGGTCATAAGCCAAAAAACCTCTCAAGTTCGTACATTCAGACCTTTGTGGTCCGATGAATATCAAGGCTAAATAAGGTTATGATTATTTCATCACTTTTACTGATGATTGTTCCAGATATGGGTACATTTACTTAATGCAACATAAGTCTGAATCTTTTGAAAAGTTCAAAGAATTCAAGGCTGATGTGGAAAATACATTACACAAAACGATTAAAATATTTCGATCTGATCAAGGTGGAGAGTTTATGAATCTATCTTTCTAGAACTATTTGATAGAACATGGAATAGTATCCCAACTCTCAACACCTGGTACACCTCAATAGAATGGTGTATCAGAAAGGAGAAATCGAACATTGTTGGATATGGTTCGATCTATGATGAGTTACGCTTCCTTACTTGACTCGTTTTGGGGTTATGCAGTAGAGACTGCAACGTATATCTCGAACTGTGTTCCATCCAAGAGTGTTGCTAGAACACCTTTGGAATTATGGAATGGTCGTATAGTTAGTTTACGTCATTTCAGAATCTGGGGTTGCCCAGCACACGTGCTTGAGGCAAATCCTAAGAAATTAGAACCACGTTCAAGATTATACCTATTTGTAGGCTACCCCAAAGTAACGAGACGTGGTCTTTTCTTTGATCCAAAAGAGAATAAGGTGTTTGTATCGACAAACAGCATTTTTTTGGAAGAAAACCACATAAGGGAGCACAAGCCACGTAGCAAAATCGTGTTGAATGAAATTTTCGAAGAAACTACTAAATCTTCCACAAGAGTTGTTGAAAAACCCATTACCTCAACAAGAGTTGTTGAAGTATGATCACCTAGTAAGTCAAATCCACCTCAAGTGTTGAAGGAACCTCGACGTAGTGGGAGGGTTACAAAACCCCCTGTTCGCTATATGGGTTTAACAAAAATCCTGACCATGGTAGCTAATGGTGAAGTTGAGGATCCATTGTCTTACAAGAAGGCAATGGAGGATGTTGACAGGGATGATTGAATCAAAGCAGTGGATCTTGAAATGAAGTCTACATACTTCAATTCAGTATGGGATTTTATAGACCAACCTGATGGGGTTAAACCTATAGGTTGCAAATGGATCTACAAGAGGAAACAGGGTGTTGATGGGAAGGTACAAACCTTCAATGCTAGATTAGTGGTAAAGGGTTATACCCAAGTTGAGGGAGTCGACTATGAGAGAACTTTCTCACCTGTTGCCATGCTTAAATCTATTTGGATACTCCTGTTCATTGCCTCATACTATGATTATGAGATTTGGCAAATAGACGTCAAGGTTGCCTTTCTGAATGACAATCTTGGGGAGACCATTTACATGGTGCAGCCCGAGGGATTCATAACCCAAGGTCAAGAGCAAAAGGTTTGCAAGCTTAATCGGTCCATTTGTGGACTGAAACAAACATCTCGATCTTGGAACATAAGTTTTGATACAATGATCAAATCTTATGGCTTTGGTCAAAACGTTGATGAGCCTTGTGTTTACAAAAAAACCATCAACAGTTCAATAGTTTTTTTAGTATTATATGTAGATGATAACCTACTCATTAGGAATGATATAGGTTTACTGACTAAGGTTAAGAATTGGCTAGCGACCCAATTCCAAATGAAAAATTTGAGAGAGACTCAATTTATTCTAGGTATTTAGATCTTTAGGGATCGAAAGAACAAAGTGTTAGCTCTGTTTCAAGCGTCGTATATTGACAAGATACTTGTCAAATATCCGATGCAGAACTCTAAGAGGGGCTTATTGCCTTTAGGGCACGAAGTTACATTGTCTAAGGAATAGTGTCCTAAGACACTCGAGAGATTGAGAAAATGAGACGGATCCCATATGCATCAATTGTTGGCAGCCTGATGTATGTGATGTTATGTACTAGACTTGACATCAGCTATGTAGTGGGGATAGTTAGTAGATATCAATCTAATCCAGGATTAGATCACTGAACCATCGTTGAGAATATGCTCAAGTATTTGCGGAGAACAAAGGACTACATGCTCGTGTATAGTTCAAAGGATTTAATCCTTATAGGATACACTGAATCTGATTTTCATATTGATAAGGATTTTAGGAAATCCACACTAGGATCGGTGTTCACTCTTAACGAAGGAGCCGTAGTCTGGAGAAGGACCAAGTAAAGGTGCATCGTTGTCTCCACCATGAAGGTTGAGTATGTAGTGGCTTGTGAAGCTGCTAAGGAAGCTGTATGGCTTAGAAAGTTCTTGACTGATCAGGAAGTCGTTCTAGACATGTTGAAGCCCATCACACTTTATTGTGATAATAGTGGTATTGTGGCTAATTTTCAAGAGCCTAGAAGTCACAAGTGCGAGAAACATATAGAGCGGAAGTATCATCTCATCTGAGAGGTTGTGTATCACAGAGACGTGATCATCACACAGATAGCTTCGGAACACAAAATTGTTGATCCGTTTACAAAGGCCCTTACAGCTAAGGTGTTTAAGGGTCACCTATAAAGTATGAGTCTATGTAGGTGACCCTTAAACACCTTAGCTGTAAGGTCCATGATTTGGCTCAGGTTCTGACCTGAGCTATCTACTTTGGCAGCTAAAGTCGCATATTTCAGAGCTGGCTAATTTTCGATCAGAATCATCCCTATCAGTTGGGAGATTCTCTTTGTTCACGTTGTTGCTCATGGTTCGCACACAAAATGTGGTGATAGGGCTAAAAGAGTTTGCTACTTCTCCCCACAAACGATGCTAACTGTTGATACCAAAAATAGCACCAAATGATAAATTTGTATTTGCTTTTGAGGAGAATAACTTGTTATCCCGCAAAAATGTGAATATAACTAACACCAGTGTAGTGTTGAGCCAAATTCACTCTGACGCTCAAGTTAGAATCGAGTTTGAATTTGATTCTACCAGTAAAAACTTGTGTGAGTTAAAAAAAAAAACATACCTCTTGAATTATATAGGTCGTCCATGTGATAACTGAAGCTAGCTTGCCTCTTCGACTTCTAAGCTATTACTAATCATTGATTCATTGATTTTCCCACCTGAATCATCACTATTCGGACAGTTACACATTTCAATCCTTGACGTGCTCGACTTTTGGGTTGAATTATGACTATTGATTCACCAGTCGTTACTCTCAATGTAATCATACTTCTTTAATACTACAATAATTGAGTTACATAAATGGAAATGGGTAAATTACCAGCCTTCAGATTAACTATCTTAAAATAAGCTTTTAAATGCTAAATCTTAACGCATGCACGGGGACAATTTCATCTTTAAAATCTAATGCATGGTTAAAAGGCCATGCAAAACTCTCTACCTCAATCGGACTAGTCCAATTGAGGGTGAATATGAGTTGTGGGGTTGGCATGTTTGTTTCACTTAAAACGTGTATATTAACAAGTATATCTTATAATAATCAACATTCAATCAGTAATTTATTTTAAAGTAAAACATGTGTGTTTCATTTTATAAGCATGATATTCCAAGTGTATCAATTCTAAACATATGTGGTTTTGCCCTTTTTCTTCTCATATGTATATTGTTTCAAACATCAAATTTCATATTAAAACTAACAAATCAAAATTTCCTAATTCAATTCTAAATTTCTAAATTTCAAATCTTTCAAATTCTCCAATCTCATATCCAGCTACGCCAAATAACTATTTTATCGATTATCTCCATTGTGGCTCCAAACATAAAAAAGAAACTGCATAATAATTAGCTATGAAGCACAGATACTTCATGTGAGATAAATAATCCGTATTAGACACACATTAGATATCAATACTTCCAGATACTTCCTGGATACATGTCTGACACGCGATTTGACGTAGTTATGCGTACCTTTTTTTTAAAGAAAAAAAATAAACAACTCGTCTAATATTTCTAAATCTAAAACTAGACAGTCTATTTAAAAAACTCACTACTTGAGGCCAAAACTAAAAGAAAAAGAAAAATAAAAGGCCAAACCCTAGAATTATCTAATCTTCATCTCCAAATTTGAGTCCCCACAAAGTCCACCAAAATATAATCCACTTAAATATCTCCGACAATTCAACAAAGAATTTATTCGTTTATCTTCATATTTCTCCCTCTAATCTTCTTCTTCTTCCCTAGTCAATACGAGTCACTTTTCTATTGTATTTTATTGACCATTTTCCTTCAACATCTTAGATGTTACTTTTTATATTGTATTACAATGTTTGTAATGTATTTTGTATTATTGTCATTAAATTGTATGTTAAATTTATCTATACCCCAGATTTTTTAAGAAAAATAAAACGTATTTTCAATGTATCAATATCCTAATCTTTTAGAAATCGACGTATCGTCGTATCCTATCGTATCTATATCTCGTATTTGTATCTGTGTCTGTGCTTCATAGATAATTAGATAGCAGTAATAAAGTAATCAGGATCAAATAGAAATTAGATAACAATCAAATAACAATTGGTATCACTGATTGCTATTTGATTGTCGTAATCAGACAACGATCAGGTAACAATTAGTATCATTGACAATTTGACAATCATTATCACATAACAATCTATATAATTGATAACAAGTATTAGATAGTAATTAGACAACAATCAAATAGCAATTGATATTATTGACAATAAAAAATATTCAATATCTAATAACAATCAAACAACCATTAGATAACAAATTAGTAATTAGATAACAATCAATATAAAATAGCAATCAAACAGTAATCAAACAATAATCACTATCATTGATAATTAATATATCATATAGTAATTAGATAACAATCATATAATAATAAAAATCAAATGAAAACAAGATAACAATTAAATAACAATCACATAGAAACCAGATAACAATCAAATTTCAGGTGAGTCAATCATGACTGCACGGATGAGATTTGTCATGTTTGCAAAAAAGCACAAACTAGTGAAACGCTTCAAATTTTCAATTGTTTTTTTATTAAAGTTGCAATTGCCCCTTATTTAATATATCCGACGCTATTTAAAGCCAAAATTACATCAAATAGGTGATATTAAGTTATACCATCTTTTTATAGTCTACCGGCTACCGAGTCCTCCCATCATAGTTGTACGTATTATTTTTAAAAATAATGTATATAAATTTTGCCCCCCACTGGCATCGTCTCGCGCTAAATTTCTGGGTCCATATCATTTCCACGGCTCGACGTTGAAGTGCTAGAGCTCTATAAATAGGACGTAACTGGCGCCCGCTAAAGAGATTGTTTGAAGTTTGAATAGAGTTCAGCGAGAGAGAAAATGGAAGACGATGCAGGCGAGAGATCGAGCTTCGTTATCGGTCTAATAGAGAACAGAGCTAAGGAGGTATGTTTCTGCAATTCCTCACGATCGCTTGTATCATTCGTTTTCTGAGAAAATACGGAAGTTGAAAGGAAAACAATTCCTACATTTTCTTATTCTGCCTTTAGTTTAAGCATTTCGTGATTCTGGAAACAAGAACAATGAGTAATCTGAGAGTTCCTTGATGCAACGTTTTATAAAGAAATGACGTGGTAATTCTACGGCCAAATTATTCTGCGCCATCTCCTAAAACTAGAATATACAGTCCGCGTATGATGAATTTATATGTACCAATGCTCTTTGTGCATTTCATTTAGCTTAAATGCCTTTGCATGAACTGATTGAGTAATGAAATGATGATTTATGCTGCTGAGATATGCAATTTGGAGCTTGTTTTGCGGTTCAGTAGATCATTCTTTTGCTTAAATTGGAGTGCTTCATTCTCTAACATGGGCACGAGTCTGAGAGATAGAATTTACTTCATTTTACCATATAAAAAATTGTCACGATTGTATGTCCTAACTGCTTGCCGAAGATTAGGCTTCGGCTACCAACATCGGATAATAGCTTAATGGACATCAATCTCCGTACAGGTTGGAGTTGCTGCATTTGACTTGAGGTCAGCTTCACTTCATCTTTCTCAATATATAGAGACCAGCAGCTCGTACCAGAATACAAAAACTTTGCTACATTTCTATGATCCAATGGTTATACTTGTTCCTCCAAACAAGCTCGCACCTGATGGCATGGTTGGAGTTTCTGTTTTGGCTGATAGATTTTTTGCTACAGTGAAGAAGGTTCAGCTTAAATTGCTTGCCTGTGGAGATTGCTTGCCTTTATAGAGAAACTTAAATTGAATTTGAAACTCTGTAGGTTGTAATGGCTCGTGCTTGCTTTGATGACACAAAGGTTTTTTCCTCTGTCTCTTTTCTTTTAAAGTTTTGTTTGATGGTTACTGTATTGGATGCTGTTCTTTTATCAGTGTGCTTAGAACATATCTTGGTCGAACTTTACAGGGTGCTGTTCTGATTAAGAATCTGGCAGCCAAGGAGCCTTCAGCTCTTGGTTTAGAAACTTATTACAAACAGTACTATCTCTGCCTGGCTGCTGCTGCTGCTAGCATTAAGTGGTATTATCTGTATCGGTTTTCTACTATTTTGATATGAGAACTATTGGTTAGGTTAATTTGGTAACAAATAAGAAGGGAGGGAAAGTGTCAGTCTTATGATGCTAATATTTTCTTTAGAGAATTCTTGTCGAGCATTGGCAATATTTTGTTGGGAGTATTCTTGTTGGCTTGAATGCTGAGCTTTCACTAATGAACCAGCTTCTTGATGCTCAGGATTGAAGCAGAGAAGGGGATAATCGTGACCAATCACTCTTTATTGGTAAATTTGCCTCTCTGAGATGGTAGTAGAAATGAACAGAATTCAATGGTTTAAACTTTCTCCTGATGCTTGAATGAGATTCACTATATGAAAAATAATCTCACAATAACCAATATTACTGAGCTAATAAGTCAAGTTTCTGTAGTTCTGTAAGATGGTTACTCAACTTATCTACCTCATCTTGGTATGTGTATAAGATTTCTGACCTAAGATTGGGAAATTAATTATTTAATTTTATTGTCCTTTCTTTCCATCTTGGTTGAGTAAATAAAGAAGCTACACCTTATTTCTTACGTTATTCTCTTCTTTACAGATGTTAGTCAGTCAAATTTATTATATTATTCAAAATATGGGTACTCCAGTAGGCATTCTTTGCTTTTCATTTTCAACATTACTTTACAAAGAAATTTATTTTCCCTATAGCTTTTTTGATTGGTGAAGCTCTGATGCTCCATACGTGTAGGATTACTACATGTGCAAAGGTTGTTTATATCATCAGTAATTATAACCACTAAACAAGGATTTTCCTACATATTGGTTGAGTCACGAATTTGAAACATATCAAACCGAATTTAAGGGTCTGACCCCTTGTTAATACAGTTGTTTTTTTTCCCCTTCCCCCAAATGATAATAATAATTCTGTTACTTCTATTTTCACTACAGCTCATTCCTTTTCACTTTTTGACTTCTGTTGTTCTATATTCTAGACTTGTGTTTTTGAAAGATAAAGTACTATGCAGAGAAGAACCTATCATCTAGATATGTAATTAACTTTAGGGACTAGGCTTAAAATACTTGTTCTCTCTTTGACTTCAAATATCAGTTTTTATTTGTCTTCTGAATGAATTCATGAACCTTACCTTTGGTTCTGGAGTTCTTAGTCCATCCTGATGGTTCAGTTGTAAATTTTAGGTCACGTTCAATGGCTCATCTGATCATGTGAGCATTGATGCAACGAGGTTTCCTTCATTTCTCTTTTCCTTACAACTATGTGTAACAGCTAATCAAGATGACTGTGGATTTCTGATTAAATGCTGAATTGTTTGGTGGCAGCGTTCAGAATTTAGAAATTATTGAGCCACTTCACTCCAACCTTTGGGGAACAAGTAACAAGAAGAGAAGTCTGTACAACATGCTCAAGACAACAAAAACTATAGGAGGGTATGGGAATACACGTTGGTTGATTTTTTCTTTTCCACCTGTTGCTGCAAAGTTGATCGTCTTACCTCATCATGTTGTCATCTAAACTAGTATTTGATGACATGCAATTGAATATCATGTAGATGAGTTGTTAATACCAAAGAAAAAATTATTTTGATGTATAGTTATTGCTAAGTACTCGTGTGCATACGTATGTTTTTAGTCCCATGTTTGTTATAAAGTTTTGTGCTTTACTGTCACTGCAATTTTGGTCAAATTTTTGTTACAGGTCTAGACTTCTTCGTGCCAATCTTTTGCAGCCATTAAAAGATATTGAAACCATTAATGCCCGTCTGGATTGCCTGGTCAGTATCATACGTGATTTATGGTTTTCATAGCTAAATTTGTGGTGAACTAAAATTGTATGGTTCAATTGTCGTGATATTTAGGCACAGAGAAATTTTAGTTCTTATATATAAATACATGTTTTATGATCTAAAATTTGTAAGCAGTATATCAGAGTTAGTTAGGGTATCAACCATATGCACCTTATCTGGAAAGAGTCGTTTTCATATATGGGTTGCATGTCTTTTGTGCATCAGTGATCAGAGGAAGGAAATTCAAGTAGCAGATGAAGTCTTTTTATGTGATTTTTTATAGCAAAATTGTTTTAGAACTTGCTGATGATGGGCTTGGATTTCTTAATTCTTTTAGTAACAATTACAAGTCTTCTCAAAGAACGTGTGGCCGCCCTACCCACTATTTCTTTTTACAGTGTCAAGTAACAACAAGTCGAATTAGAACTTGTAAAAACATTCTTAGCCCTGCCATAGCTCATAGGTTTTCTTTTTTTTTTTTTTTTGGTTGTGATTTGAACCATGGCCTTCCTGAGAGAGGACTTTTTCCAAATCAGTACGAAAGAAAAACCTGTAAGTCAAATAGGCTAGGATAACAATGTTATTGTGAGCTAGCCAACCAACATTGCCATGAGTTGGCACTTATAGAGAGAATGGTGGAGCGAGACGAACTATGCTGGGGCTCCTATAGAAAGTTATAGAATCCTCCTTTTGAATGAATCCATCTATCAAATTCCCCTCAATTGTTACAGGAGGGATCTTCTTACATTGAACTCACTATGACCAACAATTGCAGCATCTTCCTACATTGAACTCAGTGTGACGAAGTAATGCATCAACAATGCACATTTTAAATCAATTCTGTAAAATGCAAAATTTCAGCCTGCACAGCACAGCTTGTTCTTACCGTCTGTGGAACTATTTACTTTTGTCCATAAATTTCTTGGATTAATACCCGATTTCAACCTCCAATTGGCTAGAATATTAAATTTTGATAGAGTGTGAGTGTGATCAAAGTTCCACATTAACTAGATAAGGGGAAGATCCACAGGATATAAGTGAGGACAACTATCTCAATGATATGTGGCCTTTTGAGTGAAACCAAAAGCAAAGTCACGAGGATTTATGCCTAAAGTGGATAATATCATCCTATTGTGGAGATATTGAGGGTCGTTGTTTGATATTGATTAAATAAAACAATTTGTTCTTTTATACTTCAGTAGATGCCAGATACTTCATTGACAAGGTGCTGCTCCTAACCTTTTCCTTTTCTTTTCTAGGATGAATTGATGAGCAATGAACAATTATTTTTCGGGCTTTCTCAAGCTCTTCGTAAATTTCCTAAAGAGACTGGTAAGTCTACATCTACAGCAATGATGAAGTGCAAAAAGAGAGGAAAAAAAAAAAGAAGTGAAACAAAAGATCTAGGTTAAGGTTTTGTACATAATCATCTTTCCATTTTCTAATTCAGACAGAGTACTTTGTCACTTCTGTTTCAAGCAAAAGAAAGCTACAAATGAAGTTTTGCGTGCTGCTAATGCTAAAAAGAGCCAAAATTTGATATCTAGCATTATTCTTCTAAAAACTGCCCTTGAGGCATTGCCTTTACTCTCAAAGGTAATTTCCTTTCGAAATACATAAAAGGTTCTTTAAAACTCCAGTACATACTTGCGATAGCTCCGTTCAAAATTTCAGGTACTTAAGGAAGCAAAGAGTTTTCTTCTTGCAAACATTTACAAATCTGTTTGTGAAAACGAAAAATTTGCAACCATTAGAAAGAGGTAACCTGGCTCCTGCTATTGACTACAAAATCCTAATAATATGATCTTTTTGACTAGCAAACCATTTTTTCTCAAAGATTTTAATTGACTTATGTTTGAATATGGCCTCATCGACAGAAGCCCTCAGTTAAGTGGTTATCTATTTCTTTCATTTTAAAGAAGTTGTCATGTTGCAGGATTGAAGAAGTGATCGACGAAGACGTTCTTCATGCAAGGGTTCCTTTTATTGCCCGCACTCAACAATGTTTTGCGGTTAAGGCTGGAATTGATGGACTGTTGGATATTGCAAGAAGGACGTTCTGTGATACTAGTGAAGGTTTTTCTCCTGTTAATAAATTGGGTCTATCAGTTAATATCTTTGTTCTAGATGTCTTTCATATTATGAATTAAAAGCCTCTGTTCATGCCAGCTATACATAATCTTGCTAACAAATACCGAGAGGAGTACAAGTTACCCAATTTAAAACTGCCTTTCAATAATAGGCAAGGGTTTTACTTGAGCATTCCTCACAAAGATGTCCAAGGAAAGCTTCCTAGCAAGTTTATTCAGGTTAAGCATGACACTTGCTTTCTTGTTGATTTAGTTCAATGAAAAGCTTTGTTTCTGTTTCTGAAAAAAAAAAAAAAAAGACTTGCTTTCTTGTTGATGTCTTTGCAATTGTTTGAGTTACACCTTTTTAACCAAAATTCAGGTCTTGAAGCATGGGAACAATATACGATGCTCTACCCTGGAACTTGCTTCTGTGAGTACTTCTGTTATTATATGACGGTGCCCACATATCGATGATCTAATAGGAGATAGTCATACATTTATATTATTTTTGAAGTTAATTATATAATGTTAATGCACTACGATATACATATACCTACAAATAGTGGGCACACTTTTCCTTTATTACATTTGGTTTTCATGTGAATCGATAATTCATTCAACTAAAAAGGCATATGGTTCATGATTGCCTTTTGTCTTTGAATTGCACATGAGGAACTACAATGAAGGACCTAACTGAATTTGCAAACTTATTGTATCTATTTAAATTTCTCAATTCTCTGTATTTTTCTCATTCCTTTACAAATGGGTATAGTCCTAATATATAAAATGATAAAAGCCAAATATGGCAAAGATAATCAATGGTACAAAGAATGGAAATAATGAAAGAATATTACAGAAAAAGAATGAATACTAATTACAAAATAAAATTCCAAAGAAACAGGGAAAAAGAAGACTTTCTATATTATCTCCTTCAAGCAGGACTGTATATGTTGACTAAGTCCAGCTTGGCTTTTAAGACTTTAAAAGTGTTCTTAAATAGAGCTTTTGTAAGAATATCAACAATTTGCATCTTGGTGGGTATTTAGCATATGGAGACACTTTTGTTTTGAATTTTCTCTTTAATAAAGTGTCGATCAATATCACATGTTTTATGCGATCATATGGACCAGGTCTTTCGTAATACCTATAGTAGCTTGATTGTCATAGTATACCTCCATTGGTTCTTCTAATGTGATTTTAAGTTCCGATAGGATGTTTTTGAGCTAAATTCCTTCACATATTCCTTGAGCTAGTGCCCTTAGTTCAGCTCCAGCACGACTCCTAGATACAACCGATTGTTTCTTGCTCCGCCAAGTGACTAGGTTTCCCCAAACAAAGGTACAATATCCAGTTGTTGATCTTTTGTCTATTTTTTGGCTTGCCCAATCAACATCTGTGAATACTTCAATGTTTCTTTTCCTAGATTTCTTGAAGTACAATCCTTCTCCTGGAGTTCCTTTCCAGTACCTGAGTATTGTATAAACAACTTGCATATTTTCTTCAGTTGGATTATTCATAAACTGACTTACAAAGCTTACTGCAAAACAAATATCAGGTCTAGTGTGTTAGGTAAATTAGTTTTCCAACTAGTCTTTGATATTGATCTTTGTTAACCATGGTGTTTTCTTTGCTTACGTGATGATTTGTGTCGATGGGAGTATTAGCAGGCTTACATCCAAGCATACCAGTTTCCTTTAAGAGATCAAGGATATGTTTTCGTTGAGAAATGCTCAAACCTTTCTTTGAGCAGGCCACTTCCAACCCTAGGAAGTATTTAAGGTTGCCTAAGTCTTTTGCTTCAAATTCCTTGGCTAAGAGTAGTTTTAGTTTTCTTATTTCTTCTTCATGGTCTCCTGTAAGGATAATGTCATCTACATAAACGATGATAATTGCTATTTTACCCTTGCAAGGATGTTGACAAAGAGGGCATGGTCAGATTGACATTGCAAGTACCCGTTGTTCTTTACTACTTTTGAAAACTTTTCAAACCAGGCTCTAGGGGATTGTTTTAAGCCATAAAGGGATTTCTTGAGTTTGCATACCTTATTCATGGTTTTAGTTGATTCTATACCGGTGGGTATATGGATATACACTTTTTTTAAGTCTCCATTAAGGAAGGCGTTCTTTATATCTAATTGGTGAAGTATCCAATCATTATTCACTCCTACAGAAAAAAGGATACGGATAGTATTTAATTTTGCTACTAGGGCAAATGCTTCTTGGTAGTCAATGCCGTAAGACTGGGTGAGAATCCTTTGGCAACAAGTCTAGCTTTGAGCCTATCGATTTCTCCATTAGCTTTGTATTGATGGTAAAGATCCATTTTCATCCTACCGTGTTCTTTTCTGGGGGTAGATTTGTTATTTTCCATGTGTTGTTCTTTTCCAAGGCATTTATTTCGTTTAATACAGCTTGCTTCCAATTGGGGTCTTTAAGAGCTTCATAGACGTTGTTAGGAATGCTATGTTGTATAAGGTAGTTGTGAATGCTTTGAACTTGGGAGAGAGATGTTTATAAGAAAGATTGTTTTAAAGAGGATGCATCGTACAAGTTCTTACTCCTTTCCGTTTTGCAATAGGAAGATCGAGGTCTTTTGTAAGGATTTCCGTTGTGGAGTTGGGGACATGATTTTCCTGTATTTCGGTCGGATTTTGACTAAGCACTTGTCCAAAGGTGTTTATTTTTCTTCGAGTATAGACTATGGGATCTTTCGTACATCCGAGTATGTTTTGGTTGGGAATATCAGTTTCATTATAGACCATGGGATCTTTCCTACATTCGACTGTGCTTTGGTTGGAAATATCAGTTTCTGTAGGAAGGGAACACTTTCTTCAATGAAGATTGTCATTGGGATTCCTTTGTTTTCAACAAGTATGGAAGGTTTGATGATATCTTGCTTTTGAAAATATGTTTGTGTTTCAAAGAAGGTTACATTCATGGAGGTATAAAATTTTTCCATGGTTGGTGAATAGCATTTGTATCCTTTTTGGCTCGGAGCATGACCTAGAAATATACATTTGATTGCCTTAGGATCTAGTTTACTCCTATTGGGTCAATGATCTTGAACAAAAATTGTACAACCAAATATTTTTAAAGGAACTTGAGAGAATAATCTATTATGCCTTAAGTTTTTGTAAGGGAGTTTTGAAGCCTAATGTTCGAGAGGGAATTCTATTAATAAGGTATGTGGCTGTCAGAACAGCTTCTTCCCAAAAACGATGGGGGGTGTTAGCGAAAAGCATTAAAGCTCTAGAAACTTCTAAGAGATGTCTATTTTTCCTTTCCGCAATTTAATTTTGTTGGGGAGTGTTAGGGCATGTACTTAGGTGGGCAATATCTTTTTCTTTTAGAAAGTTCCCTACGGAAGTGTTCAAATAATCCTTAGCATTATCAGTGTGAAGGATTTGGATTTTTGTGTTAAAGAGGTTGAGGATCATGACACACATATTTTTAAATTTGATAGTAATCTCAGATTTTTCTTTCATTAAAAAGATCCAAGTAAGTCTAGTGTGATCATCAATAAAGGAAACAAATTATTTGGCTCCTGTTATATTTTGAACTTTACTAGGTCCCCAAACATCACTATGCATTATAGAAAAAGGATGAGAGGGTTTATAAGTGCTTACCGGATATGAAGTTCGAGCCAACTTTGCCATTTCACAAGACTTGCATTGGAAAACCTGAGGACTTTTATTAAAAATATTTGGAAAAATTCATTTCAAATATAGAAAATTATAATGTCCTAAACAATTATGCCATAACATTATGTACTATCATAATTGTTTTTAGAAACAACAAAAATAGATTTGCTATGACTTAACTCCTTAACATGAGACTTGGAAGCATTTAGTATGTAGAGACCAGAGGATTCCTTAGCATTGCCATTTGTCTTCCTCGAATTCAAATCATAAAATATGCAATTATGTGAGTGGAAAGTTGCAATGCACTTTTTCACAAGTGTTTGCTTATGGAAAGAAGATTGCATCTAAGTTTTGGAACATGTAACACATTTTCTAACATAAAATCTTTAGAGATAAAAATATTGCCAGTTCACATCACTTTTAAATAGGTACCATCAATAATTTTTACAGTGATTTGATCGCTATAGTGGACATAATTAGTTAAAAGTGAGATATCGCCCGTCATGTGGTCTGAAGTTCCAGAATCAATAATCCAAGTACGAAAATTTTCTTTAGTTGCATTAAGGACATAAAGGAAGTCACCTGATTGTGCAACTGTAGCTACACTTGTTTCTGATGTTTTTTTTAGTAGATTTGGGTTGACCAAAGCGTTTTTGGAGAAGATCCAATTGCTCCTTAGTAAACACATTATTTTCAGGGGTAATGTTACCTTCGGTTGTTGCACTTGTTTGGTTGGCCTTTCTTCGTCTATCGCCCGTTCCCTTGTTTGGCTTCCAATCTAGAGGTTTGCCATGAATATCCCAACACACTTCTTTAGTGTGGCCTGGTTTTCTACAATGCTCACACCATAGTCTTGGTTTCTGTGGCCGATTATCAGTTCCTGTGTAGCTCTGATTTCAATTATAACAGTTATCATGAGTATTTATACGTACCTCATTACCAAGATTTCAAGCAATTAAAGCCGATCCTTCAGGTTCAAAGCTTGCAGACAATCCTAACATTAGTTTCTTCCTACTTTTTTATCTTCTTACTTCTGCAAAAACTTCTTTGGTATTAGGTTAGGGTTTGATGAAAATAAAAGATGAAGGAGAAGAAGAACACAAATGGTTTACGTGGAAAACCCTAGAACCTGGGAGAAAAAACCACGATAGAGACTTATTTTTTATTCTTGAAATGATACATAAAATACAAGGAGACTACTCAAATAAATAGACAAGAGGAAACCTTAGGTCAATGGAAAAATTACAAATATGCCCCTAGGGCAATACAACTATTTTCGACACTCCCCCTCAAGTTGGGGCGTAAATATCAATAAGACCCAACTTGCTGATACAATAGTCAAAACTCTGTCTCAATAATCCTTTTGTGAAGACGTCTGCAACCTGCTGATTTGAAGGAATGTAGGGAATGCATATGCTTCCATTGTCTAGTCTTTCCTTGATGAAATGTCTATTGATCTCAACATGTTTAGTTTTATCATGCTGAATTGGATTATTTGCAATACTTATTACTGCTTTATTGTCGCAAAACAATTTCATTGGAAGTTCGCTGTCTTGATGAAGATCTGTCAACACTTTCTTTAACCAAATCTCTTCACATATCCCTAAACTCATGGCCTGGTACTCGGCTTCAACACTACTTCTGGCTATAACCCCCCGTTTCTTACTTCTCCAAGTGACCAGGTTGCCCCAGACAAATGTGCAGTACCCAGACGTCGACTTTCTATCAACAGTAGAACCTGCCTAGTCAGAGTCGGTATAGGCTTCAATGCAACGTTTATTTTTTTTTGAAAAATGAAACAAACCTCTTCATTAAGATAATGAAAGATGTTACAATATAATTGAAAAGACACAAGAACAAGAAAGATAGATCAGCAAGTGCACCCGGACATCTCAACTAGGTTGACACCTCCTTAGCACTCTCATCATATCCTAAATAGAAAAGTAAAGATGACAAAACAATGACATAAAAGCCGTGCCTGGTACAATGGGCTTACACAAGTGTAAATAACCTGAACAAAATACATTCAACATAAGTTGGAGGAAATATGAAGGCGTTCGAGTTGAGGCTGATGTCTTGAATGGAGAAATCTTCAAAATCTTTGTATAGAGAGCACCAAGAAGAGGCATTAATACGAGCTGTCTCGAATCTGTACGTCCAAGGAGAATCTTTGTCATGAAACACTATTTGATTCCTTTCGAACCATAATTCTGATAACAAGGCCTTACTGCATTGATCCAAATTAATCTTGGCTTCTTTTTCATTTTAGGACCAATCAGAAGTTGGAGGACATTAGCCTTGAAGTCATTACCGAATACCCAACTGGTATTAAAGCAATTAAGCAAATAGAGCCAACATTTTTATGCATACACACATCTAAAGAATAAGTGTAGCAGATTTTCAGAGTTTGCCAAGCAGAGAGAACAAGCCTGTGGTGAGATATAGTGAGTAGGGAGCTTCTTTTGCAGAATATCTGCACAATTTAGCAGTCCATTCAGCATTATCCAAATCATAATGTTTATCCTCGGACTTTTAGATTTCCGCAATGCCGATTCTAGGCGTTTTCCAATTGGAGAGGCCAAGGATAGATGTTTGACAAGGGATTTTACTGAAAAGGACCAATTTGATTCTAAAGTCCACCATCTTTTATCTGGAACCAAATTTAGTGTAGAGGTGGAAAGTTGTCCAATAAGGAGTTGGAAATATTCTAACTCATCATCCTTTAGTAGTCTTCAGAATTGGATGGACCATAATTCTAGCGCATCATCCCAAAAATCATGGACAGCTCCGTCAGGCTTAGTAGAAATGGTGTAAAGACTTGGGAAGGAGGTTTTTAGAGGAACAAAGTCCAACCAAGGGTTGTTCCAAAAAGAAACCCTTCTACCGTTGCCTATTTTAAAAGATGCCAAAGCTTCTATTTTTAACCAAGTCCTTGATATGTTAACCCAAGGACTTCGTAAGCTGCAGTTAGCTTTTCCATTGGTATGCCAGCCGAACGTGCTTCTAGCATGGATACTTTTTATCACTTGACTCCAAAGGGATTTTTCATCAATGATAAACTTCCACCCCCATTTGGCTAGAAGGCTTTGGTTTTAAATTTTCAGACCTCCAATGCCAAGCCCACCATCTTCTTGCGAGCGAGTGACAAAATCCCATTTAACTAAGTGCTTTAGTTTACTTCCTGAGTGCCCTTCCCAGAAAAAGTTTCTCAATAGTCTTTCAATAATCTGGATCACCTTTTCTGGCATCAAGAAAATTGACATGTAGTATAAAGGGATGTGAGATAATACAGACTTACAAAGAGTAGAACGTCTTCCTCTAGAGAGATTGTATCTTTTCCATTTGTCCAATTTGCTTTGAATTTTATCAATCATTGGTTGCCAGAAAGTCACTTGTTTTGGATAGCCACCTAACGGGAGGCCAAGGTACATGAAAGGGAGGTGGACAACCATGCAATTCAATCTGGATGCTTCTGCTTTTAGCTTGATATTATCGATATTGATACCATTTAAAGCTGATTTGTCCCAATTTATCTTCAGCCCTGAACACCACTCGAAGAGTTCAATTGATTTCTTTAAGTTTTCTAACATCTTCGCATCATTTTTATAGAATATTAACGTATCATCAGCAAATTGCAAGATGGAGACATGAACTCTATCTTTGCCCACTAGGAAGCCTTCAAATTTTCTTTTCTCATGAAGTCTGGTCAGTAGTGCGCTTAAAACCTCACTGACTAATAGAAAAAGAAAAGGCGAAAGAGGGTCGCCTTGCCTTATGCCTCTTGTAGCTTGGATTCTACCTTTCTGTTTATGAAAATTGAGTATTTTGGGTTAGAGACACAACCCATCATCCACATCATCCATCTTGAATCAAAGTTCTTTTCAACGAGGATTTTTTCAAGAAACACCCAATCAACACAATCAAATGCTTTCTCTAAGTCAAGTTTTAAGATCCACCCTTTTTTTCTTCTTTGAACAATATTCCTCTACTACTTCGTTGGCTATGAGAATTGGGTCTAGGATTTGTCTTCCTTCAATAAAGGCACTTTGTGTAGTATCAATTATGCTTGGCATTATCTTCTTTAGTCTCTCAGCTAGTATCAACAATTTTGTATGTCAAAGTAGTTAAACTAATTGGTTTGAAATCACACCCGGACAACATCTTTTTTCTTTTGAATCAGGCTGATAAAATTCTCTTTTATACATGAGTTCAACTTTCCATTTCCATAAAAATTTTCAAAGAGTTCCTGGAACTTGTCTTTGAAAAAATTCCAGAATTTTATGAGGAATCCAACTTTGAATCCATCCGGGCCGGGGGCCTTATTTTTACCCAACGAGTTTAAAGCCAATCTGATTTCAACCGTGGTGAACTTGGTTGTCAACAAGGTATTTTGAGTACTGTTGACAAGGCCATTGAAATTTGAGAGGGATTGATCTTAGGCCAGGGGATTTGGTGTACAAAGAGGAGTAAAAGTCTAATATTAGGCCTTCAATTTCCTTGAAGGAGTGTGTTGCAATTCCTTGATCATTTAGTAGTTATGAGATAAGGTTCCTTCTCCTCTTTGCATCCAAAAACGGTGGAAGAATTTGGTGTTTTCATCTCCTAAACTTAACCAATTAAGTTTGCTTTTTTTGTCTTAAGTTCCTTTCATCAATTCTGTAAAGAGATAATAACTCAGCTTTCAAGGAGGTTCTCAAATCCCTTTCCATTTCCAGATTTTCGTAGTCTTCAGCTTGTAGGTCATACTTTTCAATTTCTTTTAATAGCTCTTCCTCTATTCTTTTTCTTTTAGTCTTAAATTCTGCGTTCCAGGTTTTTAAAGCAATCTTGACTTTCCTTAGCTTGGTGGCAATAACAAAGCCAGCTCAAACCTGTTGATCTCCGTACTCAAGGTGTTTTTAATAGCTCTGCAACTATCTTTGATGGTTAACCAACTGTTACAAAATTTGAAGGGGGAAAGTCCCTATTCAAAAGAACCTGCTTCAAGTAGAATGGGGAAGTGATCTGAACAGATGCGTGCTTGCCTTATAACTCTAGTGTTTGCAAAAGAATCATCCCAGGCATTGGAAATTAGGAATCTATCAAGAAGCGAACGTGATACTTTGGGCCCTTCTCTTGACCATGTAAATCAACCATTGTTAAGAGAGATTTCCATTAACTTTGCTGAGTCAAAGAATTTGTTAAACTTTTTCATTCCTTTTGTTGATCTCCCTGTTGGAAACCATTCTTGGGTCCTTGTGATTTTAAAATCACCACCTACACACCAAGGTTCACAACAGTAGTCTGAGAGCGAGAATAATTCCGGCCAAATGTGTTTTCTTTCTTTGTAGTATGTGGGACCATATACATTTGTGATCCAACAAGTTTTCTTACATATAATGAGGCATTTTACAGATAACGAATAGCCTCCTTTTAGCACCTCTGAGATTGTAATTTTACTTTCATCCCACATGGTTAAGATGCCTCTTGATTTGCCCAGAGCTTCCACAAAATCCCATCCGATGTCTTTGGAACTCCATAGTTCCTTTATAAAGCTGTTATAAAAAAAAATCTCTTAGTTTCTTGAATTAGGACCAAGTCTGGATTGATTTTCTTAATGCTTCTTCTTATAGCCATTCTTTTAGAGGCATCGCTCAGGCCTCTTGTGTTCCATGACAGGATCTTCATGGTATAGCACTTGGGATTATCCTAAGATCAAGTCACAATCTTCCACGACAAAAATCAGATTGGTTGGAATTTCCTTCTTGTCAATAGGCTTTATGAGGGGGAAGTTGTTGCAATCTGTCATGAATTCTTCTTCTAATTGGAAAATGCATTGCAATGCATTGTGGTGATCATCACCGAGTTCTTCCTCCTCTTGGAGAGTTTCAGGGACTGATCTGTCTAATTCTTCACTACTGATGCTGACTAATGAATCTTCATCTGAATCGTAGTTTTGATTAGCAACTTGTTGAGACTCGGAGGTACCTCGCACAAAGGCTACGTTTGAGCCGCCAATTTTAAAATCAAAATAAGAAAATGGTCGAGGATTATAAAGAGGATAATCCGACTTGTTACTAAAGCAAGTAGGATTTTGCACCTTGATACAACAATCTTCGAGCAGGTCTGCATTCATCATGGATGTCCAGCTGTTTCGGAATGAAGTTTTCTTTCTTATGAAGTGTTTTCAGTAAGGTTTTAGAGGTGAGGCTTGCTTGTAGGTTTTGATGCTCGATCATAAAGAGCTGTAGGGATATTCTTGGCACAAGGGAGGTCCTCTGTTAAAAGTGGACTAGGATTTTGGTGTGGGGATGCTGAAGGGGACCCTTGGGCTTCTTTAGAGAACAATGATTATGTCAATGTGGGACCCGAGTTCTTGAGTAATGGGAAATGATGAGGGGGCTTTTTGAATGCTTAAGAATTCAAATGGTCTGAGTAAGAAGGGTCTGCTACAACCGAATCCAATTCCTGCCTATCCTTGATGATTGAAGAGTCACTTCCGGCTATTTTAGTCTGTTGGCATTCCAACAAATTAAAAGCAGTGGTAAAGCTTGGTGTATGTTATTCTATAATTAGGATTTTCCATTCTTGTAAATATTTTGTGATATTTTCCTTTTCTATGCTTTGTACACTTGTATATATTCATATCTTTGGTGAATGAATAAAGCATTCTGATTCTTTCTCAAACCTAAGAGTTTTACATGGTATCAGAGCTCTCTAAATAAACTTAGGGTTTTTGTGAACCTTTGGGTTTGAGAATTTAAAACCCATTTGTGATACGTTTAGGGTTTTGTGGAGAGGTGAGTTTACTCACAGTCGCCGTCTTCGGTTCGTTCGCCGTCGTTAGTCGCCGCCGCTGGAAAAAAAAAGGGTTGTTTTTTTGACACCGCTCATTCCAAAGAGAAGCCCAGCCGTCGATCTACAAAACCCTCAAAGTCTGGTTGCCATTTGACCAGTGCGTGAGGCTCACGTGCCGCCTGTTCCAGCCTGTTGTCCGTCCACGTGCCGGTGCGTGTAGTTGCGTGCGCCGCCGTTTTTCGTTCGTCTTCAGTGAGGTTTCCTCAGTATTGTTGGCTCTTCTTGGTGGTGTGTTTGTTTGGGATATATAGATATACTCATTGCTTGTGTAGACATCTCTTCGGTAAATTAGGGTTTGATTCTTTGCTGTCCAGTGTCTACTTTTTGAGGTAATGGCTGATAAGAAACCAGTAATGTCTGAGATTGTTCCTATGGTGTCAAAAGTAACTGAACATAAGTTGAATGGATCCAACTACTATTCATGGAGATCAAATCTAGGAGGTGTTGTTTGCTATTATTGTCATAAACCTGGCCATACGAAACGTGAATGTAGAAGATTGTTGAATAAGGGTCAGAGGATGCCATCACCCTCTGCACATGTCGCCTTTACTCCTGATAATCTTGACAATTCAATTACGATTTCTGCAGGGGAGTTTGCTAAATTTCAGCAGTATCAAGAGTCATTGAGGGCATCATCTTCTACTCATTATGACCATCGCAGAGACAGGTAACATTTCTAAATGCCTTCTTTCCTCCACGTCAAAATGGGTCATTGACGCTGGCGCTACAGACCATATGTCAGGTAACCCCAGTTTATTCTCTACCCTTTGTACATCTACCTTGTCACCTAATGTCACTATAGCGGATGGAACCTCCACTCCTGTTTTAGGATCAGGAACCGTCCATCTCACCGAATCAATTTCTTTGTCATCAGTTTTAAATTTACCAAATTTCTCGTTTAACTTGATTTCGGTCAGTAAACTCACTCGTGATCTTCATTGTTGTGTCTCCTTTTTTCCTGGTTATTGTTTATTTCAGGATCTTACGACGAAACAGACTATTGGTAAAGGGCGGGAAGTTGGAGGTCTTTACATCTTTGAACCACAAACACCTATGGCCATCACATACTTTAGCATGTCGTCTCACTTTAAAGAGCATTGTCGTTTGGGTCATCCGTCTATCTTTGTGTTGAAGAGTCTTCGTCCACAACTTCAACATTTGTCTTCTTTCGATTGTGAGTCATGTCAGTTTGCTAAATTTCATCGTTTGAGTTCGTATCCTCGAGTCAATAAACGAGCTAGTGCTCCTTTTGAATTAGTCCATTCTGATGTTGGGGTCCTTGTCCTGTTGAGTCCAAAGGAGGGTTTAGGTATTTTGTTACATTTGTCGATGACTATTCTCGTGTTACGTGGTTATATTTAATGAAAAGTTGTTCTGAGTTACTTTCTCATTTTCGTATTTTCCATGCCGAAATTCAAACTCAGTTTAGTGGTATTCTTAAAATCCTACGGAGTGATAATGCTAAGGAATATTTCTCTCATACACTCAAGTCTTATTTAGATGCCCATGGCATTCTTCATCAATCTTCTTGTGTTGATACTCCATCTCAAAACGGGGTTGCAGAACGAAAGAATCGTTATCTTCTTGAGACAGCCAGAGCTTTGATGTTTCAGATGCATGTTCCAAAATCCTTTTGGGCTGATGCTGTTTCCACAGCTTGTTTCTTAATAAATCGCATGCCCTCTTCCATTCTTAAGGGTGATACCTTTTCGTACTTTATGCCCCAAGCAACATTTGTTTCCCATTCAACCCAAAATATTTGATTGTACCTGCTTTGTTCAGGACGTTCAGCCTCAGCATACCAAGTTGGATCCAAAGTCCTTAAAATGTATTTTCCTTGGTTATTCCTGTGGCCAAAAGGGGTATCGGTATTATTGTCCTAGTCTTAATAAATATTTAGTCTCTTCTGATATCACATTTTTTGAATATACCCCATTTTTCTCATCACCGTCTTTCTTTTCGAATAAGAGTCAGGGGGAGCATAAGGAATTAGAGGATGATTTCCTTGTCTACGCAGTTATTTCTCCTCCCGATCCTCTTCCTGTGGCTACCTCTACTCTTCCTGATTCATCTCTTCCTCCCATCGTTAAGGTCTATACTCAACGACAACCTCCTCCAGTTCCATGCCTTGTACCAGAGTCTTCTTCGTCATTAGATCCAGAAGCGGGTGATGATCTTCCTATTGCTCTTCGTAAAGGTAAACGTACTTATGCTCATCCTATTTCCTCTTTTGTTTCATATAACCATTTGTCACCTTCCACATGTTCATTCATTGCATCCTTAGAGTCTGTATCCATCCTGAAAGCTGTTCATGAGGCTTTGTCTCATCCTGGTTGATGTGCCGCAATGGTGGAGGAGATGACTGCCTTAGATGATAATTGTACTTGGGATTTAGTTTCTCTCCCTGCAGGAAAGAAGGCTATCAGTTGCAAATGGGTGTTTGCAGTTAAAGTCAATCCTGATGGTTCTGTTGCTCAGTTAAAAGCGCGTCTCGTAGCGAAAGGCTACGCACAAACTTATGGCATTGACTATGCTGATACTTTTTCTCCTGTAGCAAAAATGCCATCTGTGAGGTTGTTTATTTCATTAGCTTTAATCAATCATTGGCCTTTACATCAGCTTGATATTAAAAATGCATTTCTTCATGGTGATCTTCAGGAAGAGGTGTATATGGAGCAACCACTAGGGTTTGTTGCTCAGGAGGAGAATGGAGCGGTGTGTCGCTTTTGTAAATCTTTATATGGATTAAAGCAGAGCCCACGAGCTTGGTTTGGTAAATTTAGTCAGGTGATTGAAAGCTTTGGAATGCGGAAGAGTAGGTCAGATCATTCAGTCTTTTTTAAGAGATCTGAGGGTGGTGTCATCTTGTTAGTTGTATATGTGGATGATATTGTGATTATTGGTGATGATGCTTCAGGCATCCAGTCTCTAAAGATCTTTCTTCATAGTCAATTCCATACAAAAGATTTGAGCATGTTGAAATACTTCTTAGGAATTGAGGTAATAAGAAGCAAGAAAGGAATTCTATTATCACATTCAAGAAGAGGAAAGCTAGTGGCGGTTCGAGTATCATATTGCCATGGTCTCCCTAACAATATGTGACATACATCCATTTCCAATACATCGCATACTATTTAGTCCTTGTAGCTATTACCAATCGAAAGGGGAATGGTGCAAATTTCACTTACTTGTGCCTCGCCACCTTTCTTTACCCATGCTATCTTGTATGGGTTTGGATGAGTCTCCACTTTGAGATTTAGAACCGCCACTAGCTTTTTGGAGACAAAATTCTCGCTATTTCTACTGTCTATGATGACATTGCATACCTTGTTGTTGATTGTACACCTTATTTTGAAAAGACAATCACTTTGGGGGTTCAAATCCTCTTTAGGAGTGATTAACATTCTTTGGAGAACACAAGCGAGTCTATCACCATCATCCGGTTCAATGAACTCGGCTTCCTCATCTTCTTCTTCACTGTTTTCAGCCATCATTTGTTCTTCCTCTTCTATGTAAGCTACTGTTTTTCGTTGGGGGTATGCATTAGATAGATGACCAACTTGGCCACATCGAAAGCATTTACCCAAAGAAGGCCTATTGTAGGGATTTTGGGCTCTTTTCTTGAATGTGGTCTCGGTCTTCTTCTCCTCACTTCCTTCTTGATTTTCTTTATCTTTGTCTTTGGTCAAGGCTGGTGGATTTGGAGGATTTGGTGCTTTACTTGCAGCACTAACCCTTTTGCTTGTGGAGGCTTCCCAAGCGGACCTTCTTGATGAATTCTTGACTCGGATTTCGTTCATCTCTTCCACAGTTTCAGCAAAAGAGATAGCTTCAATAAAAGAGTGGAAAGGTTGTAGTTTTACCTTTTCTTTGATATCCATGCATAGACCTCTAATAAACCTTGCAATCAAATGTTGCTCACCCTCCATAAGGTTTGTTCTTGCTCCTAGTCGATGGAATTCTTCAATGTAATCAGCCACCGATCGTCCTCCTTGTCTACAATTTTGATATTGACTATACAAGGTTTATTCGTAATTAGGAGGTAGGAAGCGTTCCTTCGTTAACCTTTTCATCTTCTCCCACGAATGAATTGGTCTTCTGCCAATTCTTCTCCGATTGATCTCAAGTTGATCCCACCAAGCCGAGGTGCCAGCTTTTAACTTTAGTGCCACGAGATGCACTTTCTTGTGCTCGGGAGTGTTCATGTATGTGAAGAAATTTTCTGTGTTCTTGATCCAGTCAAGAAATGCTTCAATGTCTCGCTTCCCACTGTAACTTGGCAAGTCAATTTTCATCTTGAAATCATTGTCCTCACGTCTCTCGCCCATTCCTCTTCTTGGCACAAAGAATTCTTCTTCTTGATCATATTCACTAGATGAATCCCAATCTTGGTTTTTTTGATATCTTTCTTGGCCAATTGGTTGTCTTCTTAGATTTTCATGGTGCTGTCTTTGAATTCTTTGATGTCTTTCTTGAAATATTTCTTTTTGGCCATTTCTTGCCTATCCGCCGCCTCTTCTTCCTCTTCCTCCCCATTCTTGATCAACTAGTTGAATATTCTCTTGATTTTGAGGTGCGGTTGCAAGCATTTCAACTCTTCTAGCAAGAGTTTCCATGCTTTCTTGAAGGTTTGTTAAGGTGCCATGAATTCCCTCCAATGAGTTCTCAACGGACAGCAAGCGTCGGGTTGAGGTTCTTGGAGAGAGGGTGGGAGTATCTTCCACCTCTTGTTCTTGCCCGTGTACATCTCCTTCGATTGATTGATGGGCTCTCCTGGTTCTCAAATATTGGAGTGCTCTGATATCAATTTTGGTGTGAAACCAAAAATCTAATATTTTGAATCAATGAATCTCTCCTCAAAATGAGGGAAGAGGCTTTATTTATAGAGAAAGATTACAAGTTTGTTCAAAACTAACAAACTAACTATAGTTAAAGTCAAAACTAACAAACTAACTATAGCTAATTAAAGAAGTAAGCCTTCTAGTTACATCAAAGCTTTTATTTAAAACGTCTTTTGCATTTACCGAGGGTGCGGCTATTCGACTGCCCTGGGACGTTTTAAAATCTTTACTGACTCTCTCTTCATTGAATTCTCTGCCTTCTCTTTCCTCATTGAATTATCGGCATTCTCTTTCCTCATTGTGTTCACATCTAACCGGTTAGGACTTCCGAATTGTGTGCCTTCTGATTGAGGCTGGTCAGCCTTCTCTTCTGGCGAACTAGTCCCATGAACTACCCTTTGGGATTGGTCTGCCTTCCTTTCCAGCAAGCGATCGATTTTAACATTAGATTGTTCCATCTTAAACGTGGAAAACAGAGGGTTTCTTGAGAAGTTTGATGATTTACTGTTGCTTCAAGGAAGGACCAATCGGAATTCATACTCAATGAATTCACCCTTTCATCTTTCATGACTTGGTTTAAGCGAGCCAATCAACTGGATTTGAGAAGTCTTTTCCACTTAGTTCGCCCTTAGTTTTGCTTGGGGGGTCCAAAAACTCTATATCTCCATAATGTAGAAATATGCTTCCTCTGTTTTCCTCTGAAATTTCTAACGTTGCTGACAAAAAACCACATAGGTTTTTCTTTACTTGAATTTTAGCTTCAACCACATTAAGTAGATTCCGTGTTTCAATTGAAATAGATTCTAAACCTCCGAAATAGGCCCCTATTGCTTCAAACGTTTGCTTACACCAATAATCTAACGGTAGATTTCTTATGGATATCCATCCTCCATATCCTTTTATTGAACTTGGCCGGTTGTGTACTGATTTATTCCACTTTTTGAACTTCAAGTGAAAGTGTCCTACCTTCTGCCAAGTTCCGAGTTGCTCTATTAGATCTTCTAGATTCCCATTTTCCAATTTTATCAAAGCATTTTCATCTGGGAGAGGGTTGACTATTACTTCAGAGTTGAACCAGAGCTTTAGTTTTTTGGAGACTTCTGGCCATTTATTGAACTCAAATAGCCTTGTGACTACCCATAAATTGTTGAAGTCTTCTTTAAAGACTTCTTGGTTTTTTTGGAACCAAAACTCTGTCTTGCTCTGTTTTTCAATAGCCGGAGCATGGGAGGAGCTCTATTTCTTGTTGTTTCTTATGGGTGTGCTTTGATTCAATGATGGTGGAACAAAATTTGTTGAAGACTTTCTTCCCCTTAATATATCCGCAAAGTTGATATCATGAGTGTATTTGGCTGCCCGATCTATGGACTTCAAATGCTTCTTTAGCAAACAAATTCCGCCATATAACTTCATAGAATCACATAACATGTTAACAAAGGAATGCCAACCTGAATTTGAAATACCTGATGGGACGTGTATGAAAAATCTTCCTCCGGACGCAGGCCAAACAACACATCTCAATAACCAGCTCGAAGAGTTGCGAATCTTGGATAACCTTGTAACACCGAATTCATCTTGTCCACTTTTGACAAAGAAGCTTGAGGTTGGAGACTTAATCAGAACAGAGATATTCTCCATGAGCCAAAAGAGCTGCGATTCTGATAGAACTAGATGTTTCTTAACTTCCACGTCTTCTATGAAGAATTGTCCATCTTGGAGGTAAACACAAAAATGTACTTCATTTATCCTACAACTTTTGACTTCCATGGATAATCTGTTCTGCAACTCCGGCGATGAAGTGGCAACGACGTTGGGTAAGGAGGTTAAGAGGGAGGAGAAAGGAGAGAGGAGAGAGCGTTTTTGGGGGTGGGAGGGGGGAGGGGGCGTAGGTAAGTCTTTTCTTCAATGCAATGTTTATTGGACTTCCTGAACATTAAGCCCTTACCAGGAGTTGCCTTCAGATACTGTAAAATGCATTTAATAGCTATCATATGTTCTTCGCAAGGGGCCTGCATGAACTGACTGACAACACTCACTGCATAGGATATATCGGGTCTAGTGTGGGATAAGTAGATTGACTTTCCAACTAATCGCTGATATCTCTCTTTGTTGACGGGAACTCCGTTGTCTGTATTGCTAAACTTTGCATTATACTCCACAGGGGTGTCCACAGGTCTACACCCAGTCATTCCTGTCTCCTTGAGAAGGTCAAGAGTGTACTTTCGTTGAGAGACTGAAATACCTTCTTTTGACCGAGCCACTTCCATCCCAAGGAAATACCTCAACTTTCCCAGGTCTTTAATTTCAAATTCCTCGGCCATTCTTGCTTTAAGTCTCATAATTTCAATATTATCATCACCAGACAGCACAATATCATCGACATAAACAATAAAAACCGCGATCTTCCCTGAACCTGACTTCTTTGTGAACAATGTGTGGTCTGAGTGCCTTTGATTATACCCTTGAGCTTTAACAAAATTGGTGAATCTGTCAAACCACGCCTTCGGGGACTGTTTCAGTCCATATAACAACTTCCTTAGTCTGCAAACCCGGTGCTTAAACTAGCTTTCAAAACCAGGGGGAGGGCTCATGTAGACTTCCTCTTCAAGTTCTCCATTAAGAAACACATTTTTTACATCTAATTGATGAAGGGGCCAATCTTTATTCACTGCAACAGACAACAACACTTGAACAGTATTAAGCTTGGCCACAGGGGAGAATGTCTCAGAATAATCTATTCCAAAGGTTTGAGTAAAGCCTCTAGCGACCAGTCTAGCCTTGTATCTATCAATCGTGCCATTAGACTTGTACTTTATGATAAAGACCCATTTGCATCCAACCGTCTTGTGTCCCATTTTTCTCTAGAGCCCTCATTTCTTCCATCATTGCAGCCTTTCATTCAGGAGTTCCCATTGCAACATGTATACCACTCGATACTATTACTGTATCTAGACTGGTAGTAAGAGCCTTGAACTCAGGAGATAAGTTGCTGTACGTCATGTAACTATGCACAGGGTACTTGGTACAATAGGAAGATCAAGAGAGACATCATGGCTCTCAATTTTGTCAAGTTTCCCACTATAATTCGTCGTTTGTTCCAAGGACCTTCTACACAATCATCTTCCCTTGCACTGCTTTCATTCTCTGGAGTTATTTCCTCAGGATTGTTATTTTCAGCAATCTCTCCATCTCCCACAGTTTCCTTGGTTTCCTCAGTACCGTCACCCCTTTCTCTATCCTTACCCATTCTGCAAATGTCAGTCTCAACACAATTATCCATATCACCAATAGAAATACACATACCTGGAGCTGAAGCTGGGTCGAACTCATGAACTGGAGCCGGAGAAACCACAGATGGCACTATTTCCTTCCTGAGATTCTTCCTATAGTATGTTATCCACGAAACTTGATTGGTAGGGAGGACGGGATTGACATGAACTGGTTCAGGCGGCAAATCTAAGGGAACTGAGTACGTGGACCAATTAGTCTCTTCAATAAGACTCTCCCCCTGAAGATGGCTAACGGGAAAGAAAGGCTGATCCTCGAGAAAGGTAATATCCATGGAGACGAAGTATTTTCGAGAAGGTGGATGATAACATTTATACCCACATTGGTGGAGAGGATACCCAACAAAGACACACCTTTGAGCACGAGGGGTAAACTTCGTGCGATTTGGACCATGGGTATGAACAAAGATGACACATCCAAACACTCAGAGAGGCACATTAGGAATCAATCGGGTGGTAGGGTACGACTCTTTGAAACGATCAAGGGGATTGTGAAAGTCTAAAACACGAGAAGGCATGCGATTTATGACGTGGGCGGCAGTAAGAATGGCATCCCCCCATAAGTAGGAAGGAAGGGAAGTGGACAACATAGGGTAACGAGCAACTTCCACCAAATGACGATTTTTCCACTCGGCCACTCCATTCTGTTGAGGAGTGTAGGCACATGAGCTTTGGTGGACAATCCCTTTAGAAGCAAGAAAATCCCGAAAAGAATTGTTAAAAACTCACGCCCATTGTCACTTCGCAGAATTGCAATTTTTGTGTTAAATTGAGTTTCTACGGTAGCATAGAATTGCTAGAATATAGAAGACACCTCAGACTTATCATTCAGAAAGAATACCCAAGTAAGCCGAGTGTGGTCGTCAATAAAGGTGACAAACCAGCGTTTACCTGTAGAAGTGGTGGTTGGCGAGGGACCCCAGACATCACTGTGGACAAGGTTAAAAGGTCTAGATGGTTTGTAGGGCTGAGAGTGAAAGGGAACACGACTTTGTTTGGCTTGGATACACACATCACAATGTAAGGAAGATATATTAATATTACGAAACAAATGCGGAAACAAATACTTCATGTATGAAAAATTTGGATGCCCAAGACGATAATGCCATAACATAAAATCATTCTCAGAAGTAGAAAAGTTTAAAGAAATAAAACTCGTCCTATAACAATCCCTAGAGGAAGTATCGTTAGTCAGGAAATAGAGCCCCCTTTCATGTTGGGCAATACCAATCGTCTTCCTCGAGCTCAGATCCTGAAATAAAATAGAGTCGGGTGAGAAAACCCCTGACAATTTAAATCTCTTGTAAATTTAATGACTGATAATAAGTTATATGAAATCTTTGGGACATGTAGCACATCACGCAACACTAAATCCTCAAAAGGAGAGAGATGCCCTTTTCCAGCAACAGGGGCAAAGGACCCATCTGTGATTCTGATTCTTTCATTGCCAGCGCTCGGATAGTATGAAATAAAGTGATCAAATGAGCCAGTTAGATGATCTGTAGCTTCTGAGTCCACAATCTAGGATTTTTTTACCATTTATATTAATCAGACCAAAGGACTGAGCCGTACCTGAGTGTGCAATTGCACTGACACGAAAGTTCTGGCCATTTAGCTTTTCTCCAATAATGAATCCTGCAGAATTTTCCATTGATCCAGACAACAAATTTGCAGTAGGTAAAGTATGGAAAGAATTTATCGAGTTTTTGGAATACAATGGAAGATTAGTGGGTGGATCTGGTTGAACACTTTGCGAGTTTATGCCAAGAACCGTTCCAAAATCCACAATCTATTGCTGAAGATAAGCAAATGGCCTTTGGATCTCACTAGGGAAAACACCCATAGACTGCCCATTGCCCGTATCTCCATTCAAAGCTGTCGGATTGAAGCTGTGAGCCGCGTCGCTATTGTCGGACGTGGCTGGACCAACCGGTGGTGGCTGCTACTCAACAGAAACTCTGCTGCTGGTCGAGCTAATGAGATCGATGCAGCTCGTCGTCTGCAACCGAGGGTTCGAGGTCGTTTGGGTTGGTGCGATCCATGGCTGAGCTGACGGCTGGGCATCGAAGGGTTGGGCACTGTCGAAGGGTTGGGCACGATCCTTACCACGCACGGTCTGGGCGCCGTTGAAGAGTTGGGCGCGATCCGGTCTGGTCGTCGATTGGTTGGGCTGTCTCCACGGCTGGTGTTGTCTGTCCGGCACTGATCTGTTGAAGAAGACGCGGTAAAGTAGCCTCCAGGTACTGTTGGACAGTCTCCTTAATTGTGGCAGCCATCTCGGAGTTGATCGTCAAAGGGGACTCATCAATGGCGGCTAGGGTTTCGTCGCCTTGCTCTGATACCATGATGAAAATAAAACATGAAGGAGAAGAAGAATACAAATGGTTTACGTGGAAAACCCTAGAACCAGGGAGAAAAAACCACGATAGAGACTTATTTTTTTTATTATTGAAGTGATACACAAAATACAAGGAGACTGTTCAAATAAATAGACAAGAGGAAACCCTAGGTCAATGGAAAAATTACAAATATGCCCCTAGGGTAATACAACTATTTTTGACAGGGTTTAATAGCCAAGATTCTACCACGTACCTCGTCTCATTCTTTATTAGGGCCGAGAAGAAATTTGAATGCTTGTTTCTTCTCAACTATCTTTTTGTATGTAGCTCTATCTGCAGTGCATTCCCACTTGTGGCTTTCACATACCTCAAGTTGTTGCCAAAGACGAGATAGTTGAGTGAAGTAGTGAGTGACTTGCATATCCTCTTTCCGTATCTCGTGAATTTTGCCTTCAATTTCAAATGATTCCGCTGTATTTTCTTGGTCGGAATAGGTTTCACAAGCTGCTTCCCAGATTTCGCTTGCAGTCGAGAAGAGTAGAAATCTTTCACCAATCTCTGTCGTCATGGAGTTGATTAGCCATGACATTAACCATATTATTTTCGCCTTTCCATGTCTTGTATTTTGGATTAGCTTGGTCTGGGATGAGATTTTCGCTTGATAAATAATCTTCCTTTCCTTTTCCACATATAAACATCATGAGCAAGGGAGATAATTGGAAGTATGGTCCTTTCTGTATTGTTAGGATTCATAGATGCCATACTAGAATGTTAAATTCTGTAAAGGAAGATATTTAGTACTTACTCAAATATTCCTTGTAACAAAGGAAAAAACAGAAGGATAGTTTCTCAGACCTAAAGCTGGAGGAAGAAGGGACCCGAAATAATAAAAAACGGTTTAGATATGTCCAGACCCACGACCCACGAAGACCTGCAACCCACGAACAGATTTAGCAGTGGTGCAAGAAAAATAGGGGAAATGGATATGCTCATGGCCCATGACCCAATTCGATTCAGCCCACAACTCAAATATGCTCGACCCGGTTGGATACACGATGAAAAACCCTTGTTTAGCCGTGATTCGTTTAAGAAGATTTCGATCGAAGCTGTCACGCTCAGCCCACGATTCTTGGCCGATTTGTTTCAGAAGATTTCGATCGAAGCTTGGCTGTGACTTGCTTTTGACGCGAAGCTTGGCTGCGATTTTCTTCTATTCTTCTATTTGGATGATTCCTCACAGATTTGCTTCGGACGTGAAGCTCCCGGTTATAGATAGAGGTTTTCTGATGCACAACTTCAAACTAATCGGTACGTTGATTGAATCTTCAATGATCTATTTTTCTTTGCTAAGGTTTCAGACGTGAAACTTATGGAAATTCACAGAGTAGCTTTGATACCGTATTGAAATTTCTTAATTCTCTGAATTTTTCTCATTCCTTTACAAATGGTTATAGTCCTAATATATACAACGATAAAAGCCTAATACGGCAAAGATAATCAACGGTACAAAGAATGGAAAAAAGGAAAGAATATTACAGAAAAAAATGAATACTAATTACAAAATAATATTCCAAAGAATGAGGGAAAAAGAAGACTTTCTATATTCAACCGTAATTGTTACCTTTTCTGTACTCAATTGTGGAGTGTTGTCATTCTTACAATCATGAAACATCTCGGAAATGATATAAATATATAACCTAAAAAGTTCAGTCATTTAACTATAATGCTAAAGATTTCATGTCATCAAGATGATGCATGGTTTGTTGATCCACAAAATTCTCAAGCAGTTTGGAGAAAGTGTTGTTGGCAACGATTATACACACCTCCACCATTTTTTTTGTTCTGAATTTGCGATCCACATTTGTGTGCCATGCAAATTATGCTGTAGGATGCAGCAAAACTCTTAAGTGTCTTTATTCCATTTTCAGCTGAATGTTAGAAACAAGTCTGCTGCAGGAGAATGCTATATTCGTACAGAAATTTGCCTGGAAGGTCATTTCACATGCTTAGTTATATAGTAAATCTTCAATCATGAGCTACCAATGATTTAGTTCACCTGTATCTCTGAATTTGTAGTTTATTTTACGCCCATTCAAATGCAGGACTGGTAGATGCCATAAGAGAGGACGTCTCTATGCTGACACTGCTCGCAGAAGTCTTGTGCCTCTTAGATATGATTGTCAATTCATTTGCACATACAATATCAACAAAGCCTGTTGATCGATATAATAGGCCAAACTTTACAGGTAATCCAACATATTTTCCTGCCTTTCATTCAATCTGATTTTTCTGAATGCAACAGCAAACCTGACAATGATTGATTTTCCTTGACACAAATAGATAATGGTCCGATGGCAATTGAAGCTGGAAGACACCCAATCCTAGAAAGTATACACAACGATTTTGTTGTACGTATAACTTCATTGTCAATTGCTGATACTTTTAGTATAGGATTGTGTAAGAGACCTAGTTAGGGATATAATAGGAGTATTACTACAATATTAGTATGGTTATTAGAAGAGGTATATTAATAATTAGATAGTAAGCTTGTTAGGGCTTTTTAGTTATAAATTGAGGGAATGGATTGAGAGGAAGGTGTGAAGAATTTTGTAAGATTTCCTTTGGGGAATTTGGGAGAGGATTCCTAGCCCTCGAGAATTTGTTGAGGTTTATTGTAGTTTCGTTAGTGATATTGCTATATGTATTTCTATCTTTTAATGTTCTTGTTTTGTTCTTGGTGTTCTTGAGTGTTCTTGTTAGGAGGTATCCTAACAAATTGTTTTGTATGTAGACACTTTTTATGGAAATTTGAGTTTCTTCTTTGCAGGCTAACAGCATATTTCTATCGGAAGCAGCCAACATGATAATTGTCATGGGTCCAAATATGTAAGAACTCGCCCCATGACATGATTTAAGATTGCACAAAAAAGCTGTTGATTTATTTTTCCTGTTTTATCTTTGGTTGGTTAACTTCTTTGAACAAAGTGATTCAGAAAGAGAAGAAACAAATGATCTACAAAGTGATAGTTGCCTAATAACTCAAAAGGGAGAGCACTTATGAACTAAAAGTACATCATTTGTGGTGCTAAAAGCATCCTCTCATCTTAGTGGAACCTTTACGTAAACTCCTCATGAAACTAGTACATGAGGGAAAATTATGAGCTTAGTCATCATCACTGGAAACACAAGATCAATGTTGTTCCAGTAGTATCAAATATGCATAATCAATGAAGTGTTATGACTAAGAAATGCTTGGAATATCCCTTCTTAATAATAATAATAGAAAAATCACATCATAAACAATCTTGGAAACATTGAAAGAGATTTAATTATGGTATATATATATCATCTTCACTGAAACACTATCTTTTCTATTTCTTGTAAGACAAAAGTATTATTTCCACAAATGTCCAATCCAAAGGGAACATTGTGCAATAAATTCATTGATACTCTAGGAGAATGAGCTGAATATAGATAATAGTAAAGGTAATTTGAATTTCATTTAAACATCTCTTACTCAGTTAAGCCGGGGGAACCTCAATTAATCCTTCCAGTTAAGATTCAGGCTGCCATTATACAACTTGGAAGTCTTTAGATGACATGCTTTAATGTACTATTATTTCTTGCAGGAGTGGAAAGAGTACCTACCTTCAACAAATGTGCCTTCTAGTTATTCTTGCTCAAATTGGATGTTATGTTCCAGCACATTTCTCAACCTTGAGAGTTGTTGATCGTATATTCACACGAATGGGCACAGATGATAGTCTAGAGTCCAACTCCAGCACAGTATTGTTTTCCTAAATGATTCATAATTTATTTTCTTTATCCATCCATAGTTTGAATTTGAAAGCAAGGATTAATACCAAGAAAGCATCTTTTCATTAATATATTACTGGGTTGCAGTTCATGACAGAGATGAAGGAAACAGCTTTTGTAATGCAGAATGTCTCTCAAAGGTAAATTAAATCTACTATGAACTAGAACTTGAAGAACTCTCGAAATGCTTCACGTTTTATTGAAACATATTGTTCACTGGAATGTAGAAGTCTCGTTGTCGTGGATGAACTTGGGAGGGCAACTTCTTCCTCTGATGGATTTGCAATTGCATGGAGCTGCTGCGAACATCTTTTGTCACTCAAAGCGTAATATCCTTACCAACATTTTTACTTGATTGCAAGAGATGCATATAATATTTTAGATAAAGCAATGCATACTATTTTCATCTACAGTAATCAATAAGGTTTTAAATCCATCAACATGGACATGGTTCATTTGGTCAAGTGATATATTATCGACCTAGAGGTTGAGTTTCAAATCTTCACTGTTGTTTATTGCAAAAAGAAAAAGAAAAAAAAAAAAAAATCAGATTCTAGATATTAGTGAAATGCGCCTGGTCTTTTTTCGGCCCATATAAAATTCATGGCTCACCATTTCTCATTCAAATTAAATCACTAGAATGTTGATAGATTTGGAGAATTTTCCATAGTACATTCATTGCTTACCATAATTGTAGCATTTAAGAATGATGAAGGCCCATAAACTAAATCTGTAACATTTAATAAGGATAGATTTGTAGGGAATAGGTATTACAATAGTAATAGAATTTTGTTGGAATGTCTTGAATCTGTTATCTGACACTTTGAGCAACCAAGTACGAAGTCTCATTGATTGGGACAATGCCCTCAAAATCTAAGTAGTTTTCCGTATTTGTCTATTTATGTTATTTATGTTTTGGACCCTAGGATTTATAGAAGTGGATTGTAAAAACTCTCTAACCCTAAAGGATCTTTGCTTTGTAGTCTGAATAATTCTCCCTAATAATAAACTATTCTTTCTTTGTCCGTGGATTAACCCATTGTTTCTGAACCATGTAAATCTCTATGTCGATTCTCTTTTACATTATGTTTTCTGTTCATCATTCATTATCGATTCTTAACAAAAAAAAATTTCTGATTTGGGTCACAAGTGAACTTCAATGAATGTACTTGCCGTGTTCTTTGTCTGCCTCAGTTATACCATATTTGTCACTCATATGGAGGGCCTATCAGAGCTAGCAACCGTCTACCCAAACGTAAAAGTTCTTCACTTCCATGTGGATATAAGGAATAACCGTTTGGATTTCAAGGTACTGTTTTCCAGTTCTGTTAGTCTATCATCCTTTTTATTGTCACTTTTCTGACTTAAAGGTTCGAATCGTCGACTAGTTCCAATTAAAGGATGGAATGAGACATGTACCACACTATGGCCTTTCATTAGCAGAAGTGGCTGGATTGCCCAGCTCGGTAATTGAAACTGCTAGAGACATTACTTCCAGGATCATGGAGAAGGTAATTCAGTCTTGGGTTGAATTGTTAAGTTATAATGAACCAAAATTTACCAATTCATGAACGTTGCTTTCTTCTTTAAACTATAGTTTTTAGTCATCTAAAAACAACAAATTTTTTAAAATTACTTTTTTTAGGTTTTAATTTTGGCTTGGTTTTAAAAAGAAAGTGAATAACAAAACAGAGATACTTATTGGTGAAAGTATGTTTACCAACTTTAACTTTTAAAGACCAAGAACTAGATAGGTAACAAACCATGTCTGATTAACTTGCTTTTATGAGTAATTTAAAAAAATGGTTTGAATGAACACAACCTAAGAAAGAATCGTTTCGATTCCATTTTGTCTCATTCTATTTCCCATTCGCGGAGCAGGATCCATTAATCTTGGGCTTTGATATTTCAATTGTATCTGGAAAATTATGATAATCTTAGATGGAAGATTTCAAATTGTGCAGGAAGAAAGACGGATGGAGATAAACTACTTGCAGTATCATCCAATCAGAATGGCCTACAATGTAGCTCAGCGTCTGATATGTTTGAAATACTCCAGCCACGATGAAGATTCAATACGAGAAGCATTGCAAAATCTTAAAGAGGGCTACATTAGTGGCAGGCTATGATTCTTGGTAATCGTTATATAAGACACAATTATTCATAATTCCATGCTTGTGTGCAGAAACAACTCTACACTTGCAACTGATGAAGTTCGCGTTTGTACAGAAAAAGAGAATGGAAGAGGCGAGGAAACTTAAAGAAAAAAAAAGCTCATCTCGAGTCTTTTTTAAGCTAATCAAATAACACATTTGATACGGATTTAGTGGGAAAATAGGGCTGATTCCAAAACTATTTTGCAAAAAAAACCATCTCCCTGAAAATTATTTGCAAAATTAGGGGTATTGGACTAAATTAGGGGTATTGGATTCAGTCTTTCTGGAATTCAGTCTTTTGAAGAGACTGCAGTCTTGCTCCACCTCAGTGCAGACATGGCAGTGGCACCTCAAGTGGCGGACACCTCAGCAGTCAATTCAGTCTCACTGAATCCTTGGAACTTAGTATATTCTTCTGCCAGCGTCACTTATGGGACGGCACACTGATGCCGTTTGATTCTCTCTCTCTTTTTAATTATAAAATAAATAATCAAATTTATTTCCGTTTGAAGTAAAAAAATTAACCCATGGTTCAATTCTTCAAAGCTCCCTCAAAGTTCTCTCGAACTCCCTGAAGTTTCTCCCAACTCTCAAAAATTTCCCAAACTTCTTTAACACTCGCTCAAATTTCTCCCAACCTCTCCTAAAATTATCCCAAATTCTCTCAAACTTCCCTAAAAAATATCTCAAATCTCTCTTCAACATTTTCATTATGAAGACAAAGATCTCTTAAAACAATATCAACATTTTCATTTTAAATATACGCTTTTTATTTGATTTTTTCTTTTGGTTGTTGATCATGGATGCATGTTTACATATATATATTTTTTGTTTACGTTTACATATCTTTTAACTAAGTTTTTTAGATATTATAGATAATACTAATATAATTTTTCATTTTGTACCGCAACTATATCTCAATATTCTTCTATTTCCCTACCATTATTAGATGGAAAGAAATGCATTTATTTATTTGTTGAGTATACAATCATACATGCATATTTTTGTTTAGTTTTATTTATCTTTTATCTTGTACAGTATAATGTTTCTTTTAATGTGTTTCTCTTGTTAAGGATACCAACACAGCCAACCACGTCACCAAAAGAAAATCCACTCAACAGTCTCGTCAGCAGTGCAAAACTTCATAAATTACAGTCTTACCTCTTTACTAATTGAATAGGATTTACCAAAAGAATAGGATGGTTAGAACAAGTGTCTAACCATTTATTTTGTTGAGTTATTCTTGCATTCCCAAATTAGAGATTCCATATTGTATAAATACAACACCTATGTACATTTCAACATACAATAAAATATAAAGGAAAGGTTGGCATGCCACCGTCGTGTACCTTCTGCATTATCGTCTACCTAGCTAAAATTGTCATTTACCTTTGTTTAAATACTATCGTCTACCTCTTGACGTTATCGTCTACACGACATCATCTATCGCTTGACGCTATTGTCTACCTCTTGATGTTATCGTTTACACGACATCGTCTATCGCTTGACGCTATCGTCTACCTCTTGACGTTATCGTCTACACGACATCGTCTATCGCTTGACGCTATCGTCTACCTCCTTTAGACGACAACTTCACACTCTAACTGTGGACTAGCATTCAACAACTCATCTATCTTATAAAGAGTGTGAGTCCTCTTGGTTTTCCTAATGTGGGATTCTCAACATGACCCCTCAAGATGGTGGCTTTTTTGGGTTCACCATTCTTGATCGGATCACAATTTCTTCTTATTGGACCGACATCACCTGTTTGGGCTTTATGGGCTCTAATACCAAGTTAGAGTGTGAAATTGTCGTTTGAAGAGGTATACGACGGGACAGTAAACGATGGTAGTCAAAAGGTAGACGATAATGCCAACAAGTCGACGATAGTGTCAAACGGTAGACGATAGCATTTAAAAGGAGGTAGACGATAGCGTTTAGCGGAGGTAAACGATAATGTCTGAAGGAGGTAGACGATAGCATCAGAAGATAGATGATGTCATGTAGACGATAACGTCAAAAGTGTTGGGTTTTATGTCCTAAAACTCGTAGTTTGTAAATTAATAACTATATTCTATTTTGTTTTTCGATAAACTTGTTATTGAAATTGTAATCTTGAATCTAATAAACTAAGGTCCTGAGGCTATTTAATATAGTTTGAACTTTATGTAGTGACATAAATGTGGATCAAGTTCAAATATACAGTCAAAATGGTCTATAGTATATGAATAAGGTTGGGCGCCTTATTTTGGGGACACTATGGATGCAACCCACTTTGTAGTTAGTACAAACAATGTGATCCTGAATCGTTCATATAGAGATATGTGAGTGGGGGCATCCTATGCAATGAGTTTGCATAAGACTGAACCATGAAATAGTCACTTTTAAGTAACTTAATCTTAATCCTGAGCTAACTATGAACTTCTGTTCACTCGGAATTATCCTTAGATCTGCATAGGTGAGGACAGCTCATCATCATTGGCCCAATAAGCCTCCCATTTCAGGGGTAAGATCGGGTGGATAGCTGAGAACATAGGGTGCAAGATGGAATTCACTCCTACCTGTTATAGGGATAATAGATAGGTTGTTCCCTTTAGTACTGAATCTAGGTCTTGAACAAGGGGTTCCACACTCTCCTTGGCCTGAGAGGGATTCGGTTTATAGGTTGGACCTTAAACCAATTGTTCATTAGAGGATCAGTAGAACTTAAGGAACAAGATGTAGTCGTGGGGGTAAAACGGTTTTTATGACCCAGCCGAGATTACGAGCAACCTTTGAAGGATTAGCTTACTAATCATGGTTATATCAAATGGACATAAATATATCTATAGTGAGGGGGATGCAACTACGGGACTATAGTGGAATGACCCGTTAGTTAACGAATGTTGATTAGCTCCGTCTAAAGAGTTTAGCCAGCTAATCTCGGATCGTTAGAGCCCATGTTCTATAGGTCCATTAGGTCCTCCTACTAGCTCATATGGAATAAACTTAAAACAGTATGATAGAATGATTTGAATTGTTTGAATTAGGTGAAGAGAAAGAAATCGACAAGTATATGTGATATAGTGGTCGGGTTTTTCGGTTTAGAGATTAAGCTCTAATATTTAAATGTGATTTAAATATCAAGAATATGAATACGTTCATATTCGAAAGCTCGGAAATAATGGAAATGGTCAAAGATGTAGAAAGTCAAAGAGTTGATTTTTGACTTTGAAAAGTCAAACTTTGACCGACCTTATATTCAAATGTGATTTGAATTTCGAGAAAATGAATGTGGATTCATGCTCAGGAGGTCAAAATTAGTCAACACGAAAAAAATCATAAAAAGTCAAAATGTTGACTTTTTGGTCAAAGTTTGACTTTGACCAAATGACTATTTTGCCCTTTGACTAAAGTTAGTGGGAAAATCCAAACTTTTGTTAGATAATTCCACTAACAAAATAGTGGGCTAGGTGTTGGCTTATAATGGAGACATTAAGCTAAGATAGTGGATTATAAGTGTTGGGTTTTTATGGATTTGTTTTATGCAAATGTTGCATGGTTTTTTCTATAAAATGGGCTTTTCAATTTGGTTTAAAGACTTTTGTCAATTTTATCAAATTTAGTTTTTCAAAATTGGGTTGAAAAAAGGAAAACCCAAAACCAAAATTCCATCTTCTTTTTCCCATCTCTTTCTCTCTCTCGTTTTCTTCATCCATTGGGTCCTACAACTCGATTCTGAGTGCAGAGGATAGTAGGTCAACTCTAGTGGTGGTCCGAAAGAGTTCGGGTCGAGATTCAACGGTTTTCGGGAGCTTCAAAGATAAGTTATTTTACTGTTTTTTCCTTCAATTGCATGTTATTTTTCTTTAAATTAAAAGCAATTAGAGTGTAATTAGGTTCTAATTTTGCTGCGTATGTCTCGTGTTCTATAAAAAAGGTAGACAATAGTATTTGGAGGTAGACGATAGCGTCAAGCGATAGACGATGTCGTGTAGACGATAGTATTTAAACAAAGGTAAATGACAGTTTTAGCTAGGTAGACGATAATGCAGAAGGTACACAACATTGACACACCAACCTTTCCTTTATATTTTCTTGTATCTTGAAATGTACATAGGTGTTATTTATACAATATGAAATCTCTAATTTGGGAATGCAATAATAACTCAACAAAAAAAATGGTTAGACACTTGTTGTAACCATCCTATTCTTTTGGTAAATCCTATTCAATTGGTAAAGAGGTAAGATTATAATTTATGAAGTCTTGCACTGATGGGGTTGTTGAGTGGATTTTCCTTTGCTGACGTGGCTGGTTGTGTTGCCAACCTTAACATCTTCTCCATTTTATGATGTTATATCTTTCTATCTTATATATTTTTGTTTAGCTTTAGTTAGCTTCTTTTCAAAGTATAATTTTTTTAAAAAAAAAATCTTGGGTATTATACATAATATTAGATAGGGGTGTTCAAATAATCTCATAACTCGAATAACCTGGACTACCCAACCCAAAATGTAAGGGTTGAGTTGGGTTAGTTTTCTTCTTGGGTTAAGTTCAACTTTTTCTATTTTTGGTGGGTTGGGTTGGGTCGTGGGTTGAATAAAAAAAATTGGGTTAACCCAACCCGATACGAATTTTATATATATATCTTTGTTTAAAGTTTGATTACTTTGTGATCTTTTAATATATATTTTTCTAAGAATTGATATGTTGTCTTTGTTTAAAGTTTGCAATAAATACCATAGATATTTGGTATTTAACATTTGAATTTTATGAGATTTTAATTATTAGTCACGTGTTGTATATAAATTTACATATTTTTAATTAAAAAGAAAAAATAAGTCATAAACTTGACAACCCAACAGTTATAAGGGTTAGGTCGAAGATTTTATTTGAGTCATTTAGGTTACCAATCTAACCAATTCGAATTTTTGGATTGATCCTAAAAAATACTTTCAAACCAACCCAACCAAACCCAATCCATGTATACCCTTAATATTAGATATCTCAATCTTGAAATATAATTTATTTACTTTGTTTAGTATATCTCAATCTTCTAATATATTTAGTTGGATCAACATTGACTTTGTTGTAAAGATGTTATGAGAGTTTATCTGAGATATAAATCAATTTCACACGAAACGAAAAAACCTCACCTATTAAATGAATTCAATTTCAAAACTAATTCTGTAACACAGTAATTTTAGATCTCATCTAAAATCATATACCAATTTATTTTTGTTTTTAAATGACAGAATTTGCAAAAAAAGAAAAAAAAAATTGAAATTGGTTTTGGCTTCCTTAAAGATGGAACATAATTTTTTTTTTTTTTTTAAAAAAATACAATTCCGGTAGAAACTTGAGAGAGTTTGAGAGAATTGCAGAGAAATTTGAGAGTTTGATAGAATTAAGGAAAAATTTGAGAGAATTAAGGAGAAATTTGAGAGAGTTTGAAAGTAGGGAGGATTAGGGAGGCAAAATAGTGAGTTGATAATTTTTTAACTTAAAATTGAAATAATAATTTGATTATTCAAGGAAAAAAAAAAAAGACCAATGAATTCAAACCGCGTCACCAGCATTGGAAAGGGAGGGTTCAGACTCTTCAACAGATTGAAGCAAGTCACGTCCTCCCACATCTAGCTGGGTAAGCGTATTAGTCTCTTTAAAAGATTGAATTCCAGCTGATTCAGTTTTTTGAAGAGATTGAATCCAATAAGATATAAAAAAAACACTCTTAATTTTGCAAATAATTTTCAGGAAGCTCGTTCTCTTGTAAATGGTTTTGGAATCGGCCCTATTTTTCCACTAAATCCCATTTGATACTATCGTAAAAAAATCTGCCAGCCTTAGCCTACTTGTTTAGAGGATCTGTTTATAATTGTTTTTTTTCCCCTTTCTAAAATCATCAATTCATGATAAATTCGACCATGAAAATTTTCAAATATAAATACACTAATGACACATATTTTTGTTTATTTATTTAAGTACAAATGAGGGATTTAAATGGCGGACCTCTTAGTCATTGACATACTGATAGTTGGTTCGATTCTATCGGATTTTGGGGCCAACCAAGAATCAAACCAAACCAAACTAATGATTTTACAAATAATGGATCCAAAACAATATCTATTAAAGAACAAAAGCAATGAATTAGTTTTTATTTAGTTTGGTTTATTATCGATTTGATTCCCAATTTTTGGTATTTTCCTTTTGTCTTCCAAATTTTTATTTTTATTTCTACTTTTGTTTTGAATAAGTTCTTTTGACTAATTTTAAATTAAAATTGGGTCTTTTTTTTTTTTGGAAAAATTGTAATTGTTGTCCTTTTTATGGAAATTAGGGTGGGTAAAATTTTTAGGATGATCAGGTCCTTGAGGGGCCCCACCCCAATCGGGAAGGAAAATCTTCGGTTTGACCAAGTTTGGGGTCAAATCAAGGATAGGGATAAGGTGGGGAGGGTATCCTCGCCTCTCGTTCCCGACCTTGCCTTGATTATATTTTTAAATATATTTTTCTATATATATATAGACATTTAACTTTTTATATTTAGCCTAGTTTTTAATTCAGCCCAATCTAAGTCCACCTAAAGTGTTCAAGCTCAAACCAAATAGAATTTTAGAAAAAATTTAAAAAAAAAAAAAAAAAAAGTCCTTGTAGGAAACAAAAGGGGAAACGGGGAATGGGTCCTCATCCTGATGGGGAATCCCCATCCTTGCTCCGCCTCGACCCCGTTGCCAATCCTAATGGAAATTCACTAATAATATAATTTTTTAAAAGAATTTGCAAATATAATAAATTTTCTCAATGTCCTACCAAATCTTTTATATAGTTTTAAAATAACATTGATTTCAAATGGAAAATATCTTCTCATTCTCTTCACACGATTTCCTCTTTCCATTCTCTCAAACGTAGAACAGGCATTGTACCTATACATGATTTTCTCTTCCTCTTCTCGACGATTCTATTTTCCTTTCTCTAAAAGTCTCTTCTCTTTTCCGTTTGATAATTTTTGGAGATTTTGTAAAAAACGAAGCAAAATAGCTTCTTTTGTTTCTAGAGATCCTGCATAGCCTTCAATCGGTCGCTAGGGTTGACAAAAATTCCAGCAGGGTTAGATCGGGACGGGGAATCTTCGATAGAAAATCTCCATCCTGACCCCGAACTTGTCCCGATTAATTTTCTAATATATTTTAAAAATATATATTATATATTATATAAATTACAAATCTATATTAACAAATTCTCTATTAAATATAGTTACTTATATGACTTTTTTAAGAACTCGGCCGATCTTGTATATAGTGCTATTGTAGTGCACATTTTTTTTTAAAAAAAATCTTATTATTATGTTATTTTCCACTTTTTTCCTTTTTTAATTTTGTAGGGTTGTTATTTAATTTTTTTCCTTTTTTTTTGTTACAAGTAATTTAATACATGATATAATTTTATATAAAAAAATATCAGAAATTGGAAGCCCAACTACCCACCCAAACCCCAATCTTCAAAAGTTTGACACCCTAATTTCATCTCTTCCAATACCTTATACACAATCCCACATTTATTTTTTCCATTGAAGGAAACTCAAAATAGAGATCTAGTGAGCGGAAGCGGATCGTTCCAAATTTCATTGAGAAAGAACTCAAACCATTACAGTTTACAAGAGCAAATTATGCATATACAATAAATTACAACATGCTTCTTTAAATGAACAGACAAGGAAAGAGTATGCAAACATTTCTTCAAGTATCCTTTAATCGTTTAGCAGCTCGTTCCACAGCACGAACTCGAATGTAGCGATCAAAACTCGATCTCAACGAACAATTGGATGAAACCCGATCACAGTCGAGTTCAACTTGATCCTCGACCCTTGAAAGGAATAAGAACACCACCACAAGAGTTATCTTGGTATTCTCAGTGTGAGAATCTAGGAGTTGTGGGCTTTGTGTGACTTTGGATAGAGGAATGAAGGAGGTAAACGATCGAGTAGACGATCGAATATACGACAGAAGAAGGAACAAGCCTATCGTATAGACTTGCTACTCGATCGTATAGTAGCAAGTAACTATCATATAGTGAACTCGATACTTGATCATTTACGCTGTGAGACTCTATCGTTTAGTAAAACTATTTTACTCGATAGACTCTCTTTTGTGAAAATGACACAAAAATGATTCAATCTCACTCTGATTTGGAAAACTTTTCTCTTATCTCACAGTTACCATAACCGTGCTACCAAGGGACCTTATGGACCTGTAGCTTGAAGCTCTAATGGTACGTGAATTATTGACTAAACTCTTTAATCACGAGATCCACCATCCGTTAACTGTTGGTCACTCCACTAAAGACCAATAGTTGCATTCTTCGCACTACAGATATACTTCTATGTCCATTGGATATTACCAATCAACAGTGCAATGACCCTTCACAAATCGCTCGTAAGTACAGTTGGGTCAATTTACCGTTTTGTCCCTATATTTACATCTAACTTCTTAAGTACCACTGATTCCTCTAATGAAAAATAAGTCATAGTTCTACTATGACTGAGTCCTCTATTCCCAAGAGAGGGTGTGACCACTATGTTCAAGACCCAGACCAGCCCTTAAGGGAGTAATTTATCTATTTACCCCTGCTTCAAGGAAGGAGTGAATGCCGTCTTGTATAGTTGAGTTCCCAGCCCTCCAATCAGACGAATCCTCAAAATGCTAGGCTTGTTGAGTTGCCAATCTGGCCACTCTTACCTGTACAAATTAAAGAATCGCCCTCATGAGCAGGAGTTCCCAACTCACTCAGGATTAAGGATTAAGGTCATGTCACCTATGGTCATCCTCGTGAAATGTAAGTCTTAATTATGAACGACATTATATAAAGAGACTAATCATTTCGTGGTTCGATCTTATACAAACTCTTTGTATAGGATACCCCCGCTCGCATGTCTCCACATGAATGGTTAGGACCATACCATTTGTAGTACTTTACAACACTTGTAACATCTACAATGCGGGCCATATCCATAGTGTCACCAGGATAAGGTATCCCTCCTTTATCCTTATACTACAGACCATTTAGGTTATTACTTGAGGCATGATCTACTTGTATGTCTCCACATACATGCTTAAGTTACATAAAATAATCTGGGATCTTAGTTTACTAGATTGAGTAAATGCTTATAAATAGTCACGAAGATAGCTTTGGAGCATAACGTTGCTGTCCCGTTTACGAAGGCACTCACGGCTACAGTTTTTTAGAGTCACTTATAGAGCATGGGTCTATGGGACCGTCCATGGCTGAACTAAGGTAAGTGGGAGATTTTGTATTGGGCCTTAGTGCCCTAGTTTATTATTTTGTACTTGTATTTATCTTGTACACCCACTTGCTTTAGGACAAGTGGGAGATTGTTGGGGTTGATACCTTAAATCTCATAGGGTCCTGTAGTTTGTAAACACTTGTATGAACAAACATTTGTGATGTAATAATATGAGATATTTTCTCCACTATTGTCTATGAAATATGAGATATTTTAGTTGCATTAACCATAAACCAATAAACTAAGATCCCTGGTTATCGTTGTAACTTAAGCATGTATGTAGAGACATACAAGTTAATCATGCCTTAGTGATAACCTAAGTGGTCTGTAGTATATGGATAAAGGAGGGAAACCTTATCATGGTGATACTACGGATACGGTCCGCTTTGTAGATGTTACAAGTGTTGTAAAGTGCTACAGATGGTTTGATCCTGATCATTCATGTGGGGACATGCGAGTGTGGGTATCCTATACAAAGGAGTTTGTATAAAATCGAACCAAAAAATGTTTAGTCTCGTTATATAACGCTGTTCATGGCAGAGACTTTCATTTCACTAGGATGACCATAGGTAACATTGTTGGGTTTTAAGTCCTAAAACTCGTGGTTTGTAAACAAAGGAACTTATTCTGAAAATTCAATAAGGTGTTATTGAATAGATGTTTTGCTTAATAGAAATCCAATAAACCTTGAAAGTCCTTTGACTATTGGATGAGTACTTGAACTTTATGTGGAGACATAAAAGTGGATCAGGTTCGAGTAAATAGTCAAAATGATCTATAGTATATGAATAAGGTTAAGTACTTATTCTGGTAACACTATTGGATGTGGCCTGCTCTGTAGTTGTTACAAAGAGTTGTAAAGTGCTACAAACAAAGTGATCCTAATTCGTTCATGTTAGGATATGAGGAGTGGGGGTGTCCTTGTGCAAAAGGGTTTGTAGAAGATCGGACCACGAAATCAGTCACTCTTACTTTATAACGTTGTTTACTGTTTAAGACTGACTATTTCAAAGCAATGACCTAGGTAACTTGACCTTAATTCTGAGCTAACTATAAACTCTTGTTTATTTGGAATTATCCTTAGATTTTCATAGGTGAGGGTTGGCTCAACAACACCAGCTCAATAACCTTCCATTTCAGGGGTAAGATTGAATAGATAGTTGAGGACATAGGATGCAAGACGAAATACACTCCTACCAGGAATAGTAGAGAGGTTATTCCCTTAAGTGCTGATTCTGGGTTTTAAACAAGGGGCCCTACCCTCTTACTGGCCTGAGAGGGACTCCGTTTTAGTGTTGGATCACAAAACAATTGTTCATTAGGGGATCAGTGGGACTTAAGGAACAAGAGGTAATTTCGTAGGTAAAACAGAGATTCAACCCAGTCGTTATTACGAACAACCTGTGAAGGGTTGACTTATTAATCATGTTTATATCGAGTGGACATAATATATCTACAGTAAGGGGAGTTCAACTATGAGCTTTAATGGAGTGACCCATTAGTTAACGAATGAGAGTTAGATCGGTATAATGAGTTTAGCTGATTAATCTCGGATCGTTGGAGCCCATGATCTGTAGGTCCACGAGGTCCCCCTACTAGCTCGGAAATGGATTAGCTCTAGAGTAGCGTGATAAGTTAATTTAAAACGTTCAAATTAGAATAAAACAAAATTGGAGAATATATATTTAAATATGATTTAAATATATGAAAATGGATTTGTGTAAAAACAAATTTAATTTAATATTGGATATTAAATTAATTAGAATTATTTAAATTGTTTAAATAATTATTTATTAATTCTATTAGAAAATTAATTTGTGAAATTAATTTATAAAATTAATAAGTTATGTTTTTTTAAATCAAAAGTGATTTGAAAATCAAAATATAGATTTTGGAAATAGAAAATTACACAATGGAAAATGAGATTTTCCAACTCCATCTTCAAGTAGCTCACAAAAACCCACCATCTTTAAGCTTTAATTACTCCAAGCATGAGCTATATCTCATGCAGCTATTCTTTTTTCATGATAGTCTGTAATATATTGAAGAGATTGGAGTGATTTTGGGACAAGAAAACCGACATAATTTTAGCTCAAAAATTCGGGTTGAAGAAGGAGTACTTCATTGGGTTGCTGCTGTGAGCATTCTCCAAGTTCCCTTTGATTCTAGCTTTTTGAGTCTCACAACTCAATCTAGAGCATTAAGAGAATAGTAGAGAAGATCTTGTGGTGGTCTACACAAAAATTTGGAGAGATTTGCAACAGGAAACCGAGATTTCAAAGGTTCTTCAAAGGTATGTCTTGAAACCCATTAAATTCTGCTTGAGCATGTTTTCGTTTTTGCCAAAATTAATCAATTAGAGTGTTTATCGATTCTTGTCACTTTCGCTGCGTGCTGGTACCATCCAATAAACATGACCTTAGTCTTGAGTGAGTTGGGAACTCCTGCCTATGAGGGCGGTTCTTTGATTTGCATGAGTGCGAGTGACCAGATTGTCGACTCAAACCTACCATTTTGGGGATTAGTTTGATTAGGTCTGAAAACAAATCTTAATAGTAAGTTTCAAACATCAAATTGAAAGTTGAAAGACATAGAAAGAAATCTAAATATCATGAGCAAAAGCATAAAGCTGATCTCCAGTGGCTCGTTCAAGGATTCCTCTCGTCATTCGTCAGTGTGTCCTTGCCCTTACCTGAAACATAAATATGAGAAAATGTGAGTATAAAATACTCAGTAAGTAACCCCATTATTGGGGTTGGGCTAGGCAACTATGTCCTCTAGATGCCTACCTCTGGTGGAACATAAAAATTGCTCTAGTCCTCATGGGACACATACATACATGCAAAACTGGTTTCGATCCTACTGTAGTTAAGTATGCCACTACCTCTGATGAATCTTGAAGGAAACACAATATATGGTGAATCCCGAAGGAAACACCATCTGGTGAATCCCGAAGGAAACACAATCTGGTGAATCCTGAAGGAAACCAAATATCTGGTGAATCCCGAAGGAAACACAATCTGGTGAATCCTGAAGGAAACCAAATATCTGGTGAATCCCGAAGGAAACACGATACCTAGTGGGCATCTAACTAATCAGAAAAGACACTATCACAGTCTCAACATCACAATTATTACAATATGGTTTTATAACATACATATACACCTCAACATCATGGCTATACATAATGCATATATGCCTCTATATCCTCATATCAAATACACCCTCAATGAATCAAGTATCACCTCTTACTAGCATGCAAGTCTCTACGTGCACAAATAAATCTTTCAGATTCTCATATAAGAACATATATCGGTCATACTATACTATCCATCTATCATGTTATCGTTCTGTCATAATATTCATCTATCATGCTGGCATATATCTAGTATCTAGCCCGTGGGTAGAGTAAGATTACTTACTTTGATATTAGGTTGAATCAAAAAGCAATTGAATCTTTGTGAAATTCTTGAATCCTTAATTGAGCCAAATATTTTAGCAATTAACCCTTTCTAATTTCCACAATCTTTGAATTAAATCCTATTACATAAACCAAAATAAAATTTAACCTTTAGGTTCACACCTAAGCGTTTAATCACACCAAAATCAACAACAAAACTTAATAACTTAATTCGTATAAATTACATTTGAACTGAACAAGTCACAAAGCCCCAAATCTTACCAAAATTCTTGCCGAAATTACCTTAACTCTGCTTGACAGGACGCTAACGACCTTTTAAACTCCTTCAAACTTCCAAATTCAACTTCCAAAATCACGATTGAAATGATAATTAAACACGTTATTTATTGGGTATTCAAGATCCTCAACAAAACCATGAAAATCATTTAGATCTTGTCCCAAAACTACGAACCTCACGACGACGTTCGGCAGAGGACAACGACTGGAAGAGAGGAGGACCAACGGCGAGCAGATCTGGCGACATGAAGGTCGGAGCGGCGCGGTTGCAACTTGACAAAGGAAAGGATGTGGACGTCAACGGTGCGATAGCCGAAGTTTGTCTAAACCAAAGAGAAAGTGAGAAAGTGGGGGTTTGAAATAATATATATACATATCCTTTCCTCTTCTTAAATTCCAAAACCTATATATATATATATTTCCTCTCCTTAATAAATATGTCATATCAAACTCAAATCTTTCGCCTCTTCTCCAATTAATTAAATAAACCTAAAAATAAATTCACCAACTTTAAGTCACTTCTTTCCAAAAATTCTAAATCCCAAAATTAAATTCTAACTTTCCAAATTAATTTGAATCCAAATTTACAAATCTTTTTAAGTACTTGATTTAATTACTTCCAAATAAACTAATTATCTTTTTCTAATTCTTTACTTAAATTTTGGATCCAAGTTCCAAAATTAAAGAGGGTAAAATCTTAAAACCACAATTTCCTCTTTTCCCTTTCAAATTTCACAAAAATTCAAAATTTCTTATACAAATAATTAAATTATCCCTTCCAATTAATTTAAAACTCATACTCAAAGAATCCACATTAACCAATAAAACTTCTTCAGCTGCAACAATTTGTTTCCAAATTTCAAAGATTAGGAAACTAAAACTCAGCAATTTGAGATAATTAACTTAATTTTTCCTAAAAAATCGGGATGTTACATTCTTCCCACCTTCAGAACTTTCATCCTTGAAAGTTCAAATCTCGAAGAGCTTTTAACAGGCAATGGAAGATGTTGACAAGGAATAGTGGATAAAAGTCATAGACGTTGAAATGGAGTCTATGTACTTCAACTCTTTCTGAGAATTTGTAGATCAACCATATGGGGTTAAACCTATAGGTTGCAAATAGATCTACAAGAGGAAATGAGACCAAACTGGCAAGATGCAAACCTATAAAGCCAGACTCGTGGCAAAAGGTTTTATCCAGAGAGAAGGGGTTGATTATGAAGAAACGTTTTCCCCTGTTGCCATGATAAAGTCAATTAGAATATTTCTTTCCATTACCACATATTATGACTATGAAATATGGAAAATGGGTGTCAAGACAGCTTTTCTAAACAACTATCTTGATGAAAGTATTTTTATGTCTGGTTCATCGAACAAGGATAGGAACAAAAAGTCTGTAAGCTTAAACGATCCATTTATGGATTGAAACAAGCATTAAGATCCTGGAATATAAGGTTTGATATTGTGATCAAATCTTATGGCTTTGAATAGAATGTTGACGAACCTTGTGTATACAAGAAGATAGCCAATAAGAGTGTAGCATTTTTAGTTCTTTATATTGATGATATCTTGTAAAGAGATGGTTAACAACACAATTCCGAATGAAAGATTTGGGTGATGCTCAATACGTTCTAGGAATACAGATCTTTCAAAATCGAAAGAATAGAACTCTAGCACTATCTCATGCATCTTATATTGACAAGATGTTGTCAAAATATAATATGTAAAATTCCAAAAGATGTATGTTACCTTTTACACATGGAATTCATTTGTCAAAGGAACAGTGTCTTAAGACACCTCAAGATGTTGAAGAAATGACAAGAATTCCATACGCATCTGCAGTTGAGAGTTTGATGTACGTAATGTTGTGTACACGCCCTGACATATGCTTTGTAGTTGAAATCATTAGCAGGTTCCAATCCAATCCAGGACACAGTCATTGGACTGCTGTAAAAAACATCCTCAAGTACCTAAGAAGAACGAGGGACTATATACTTGTGTATGGACTAAGGATTTGATCCTCACAGGATACATTGATTCTGATTTCCAGACTGACATAGATTCAAGGAAATCTACTTCAGCATCAGTTTTCACTCTCAATGGAGGAGATATAGTTTAAAGAAGCATTAATAAAGTTGTATCGCTGACTCCACAATGGAAGAAAAATACGTGGGCGCATGTGAAGTTGCTAAAGAAGCAATAGGGCTAGGCAAATTCTTGGTTGATTTGGAAGTAATTCTAGATATGCACCTACCTATCACACTGTATTTTGACAATAGTGGTGCTGTTGCCAACTCGAAAGAACTAATGAGTCACAAACATGGAAAACATATTGAGAGAAAGTACCATCTCATCAGAGAGATAGTACACGGAGGAGATGTGATCGTCACAAAGATAGCCTTTGAAGACAACCTTGCTGATCCATTTACAAAGGCCCTCTTGGCTAAAGTGTTTGAGGGCCACCTGGTTGGACTAGGACTCCGAGCAATATAATCTAGGGCAAGTGGGAGAATATCTATGGTATTAAAGATGCCCTAGTTTATTGTATTTTTCCTTTATGTTTCTCAACATTGTATTGTATATATTTGTTCTCACTGGAGTTTTAGTCCAAGTGGGAGATTTTTGGGAATGTCCTAGAACTCGCAATTCGTGTTAAACATTCTATTTATCAATAAAATATTATTGAGTAATTTATTCAATAAAGTTGTTGAGTTTGCACTCTATTATGAAAGTCTAATAAACATATCATTGGTTATTGTGTGAATACTTTAACTTTATGTGGTGATGTAAACAAGATCAAGTTAATAGTATATAGCCTAAATGGTTTAATAAGTATATGGATGGAGTTGGGTATCTCATCCTGGTAACGCTATTGGAAGCAACCCATTTTGTAGGTAATACAAATGATGTGATCCACAAATCATTCATGTAGAGACATGTGAGTGGGGGCATCCTATGCAATGAGTTTGCATATAAACTGGACCACGAAATAGTCACTTTTCTTTATAACGACCGTTTACTGTTAAAATTGACTATTTCATTTTAAGTAACCTAGGATAACTCAATCTTAATCCCGAGCTAGCTATGCACTCCTATTTGTTCGGGATTATTCTTTGATTTGCATGGGTGAGAGTAGTCCAATAGCACTGCTCAATAAGCCTTCCATTTTGGGGATAAGACCGGAGATAGCTCTGCAAGATGGAATTCACTCCTACCCGATTTAGGGTTAGCAGATAGGTTGTTCTCTTAAGTTCTGATTTCAGGTCTTGAACAATCGGAGCCCACCTTCTCATGGTAGAGAAGGACTTGATTCATAAGTATTATGAATCAAATTGTTCATTAGAGGGTCAGTGGGAACTTAAGGAATGAGATGTATTCACAGGGGTAAAACGGTGATCTTGACCCAATTGTGATTACGAATGACCTGTGAAATATCGACTTATTGATCATGGTTATATCAAGTGAACATAATATATCTACAGTGAAGGGAGTTCAACTATGGGTCTTAGTGGAGTGACCCATTAGTTAACGAATGGGAGTTAATTGAATTTAATTCAATGTAATGAGTTTAGCCAATTAATCTCGGATCGTTTTAGCCCATGATCTATAGGTCCGCGAGGTCCCGCTACTAGCTCGTAAATGGATTAGCTTTAAAGTAGCATGATAAGTTAATTTGAAATGTTCAAACTAGAATTAAATGGAATATGAGAATTTATATTTATGATTTAAATATATGAATGTGGATTTATGTAAAATTAATTTAATATTTGATATTAAATTAATTAGAATTAATTGAATTATTTAAATAATTATTTATTAATTTTATTAGAAAATTAATTTATGAAATCAATTTAAAAAAATTAATAATATTTTCAATTTTTAAAATCAAATTGAGTTTTGAAATCATTTAATAAAAATTGAAAATTTGGAAAAACAACACAAAATGGAAATATGGTTTTTTCCATTAAACCTTCAACTAACTCACACCAAACCCACTTAGTTTGGCTTCAATAACTCCAACCATGAGCTACATCTCATGCAATCATCTTCTTTGCATGAAAGACCTGTAATAAATAAAGAAGATTGGAGTGGAATTGAGATAGGCATCTAAAGAGTTTTTGCTGAAAAATTCGGGCTGAAGAAGTTGTTATTCAAGTGGGTTGTAGCAGTGAGTTCTCCTCCAAGTTTCCTTTCATTCAAGCTGATTTTGAGTCCCACAACTCATTCTAAAGCTCTAAGAGAATAGTGGGGAAGATCTTGAGGTGGTTCACAGCAAATTTCGGAGAAGATTACAGCAAAGAATCAAGATTTTAAGGAGTTCTACAAAGGTATGGCTTCAAACCCTCTTATGATTGATGAACATGCTTTAGTTACTGCCAAAATTAATGAATTAGAGTGCTTATTGATCCTTGTTGCTTCCGCTGCTTGCTGATATACTCTAACAGAACTGATATGATAACATGACCAGTAATAGTGCCGAATGCTTCAATGCTATTACCAAAGAAGCAAGAGTATTACCAATAACTTCGTCGCTCAAATACTTAAGAGGTCTACTTTAAGGTTGGTTTCATGAGCGGCGAACAATGTGGTTTAATAGTACATCGACACACTCAATATATGCAAAGGAAACAATGGGTTTAGAGTGTGACAAAGCAAGGCGATGCCGAGTAAATCCAATCGATTGTTATAGATTTCATGTCAAGGACGATGGATTAGATGGTATAGTCAGCATTAACACTTGAGAATGTAGTTGCAAGCAATTTCAGTGTTTGGAGATTCTGTGTTCGCACGCTATTGTTGTAGCTAGAGAGTGCAATATCAATCCGTTTACTTTATGCAGCAGATTGTATAGTGTTGATTCCCTAGTACTAGCATATGCGGAATCAATAAACCCACTTGGTCACGTATCCGAATGGAAAAAGCCACCAGGGTATACCGGGGTAAAAATACTTCCACCAAAAAGAGTGGTACAAGTTGGTAGACGAAGTGTAAATAGGATATGGTCTGCTAAAGAACATATCACATTAAAGAAATGTGGATGATGTGGCCAACTGGGATATAATAAACAAAAGTGCAATGAACCACTTGATACGTCCAAACTCAACAAATGGACAAGGACGACATAGGGGACCCAACAAACGTCCAAACTCAAATACTTGATAATTTATTACTTTGTTATATAGATTGTTCATTCTGTAATGTAAAAACGTTTTGATAAATGCTCGATACATAATACTCATTACTGAAGGAACTCTTATCAAAGAGTACCTATAAGCGGAAGCAAGATCGTTCCAAATTCATTGTGATAGAAATACTGCATTCATAAACAAACATACAAGTTATGCATCTAACAAATTACGACATGCTTTTCAAACTTAAAAACAAAGGAACAAGAGACATACCTCTTGAAGAACTTTTCTTCCCTTGAACTCTTGCTCTCGTTAGAAACGGAAACTCACGCAATTGTTGTGATCGCCAAGCCAATCACCAAATCTCGCTATTGTTTACCACCGAACGGTCTTCAACACAAACAGGCAGCAATGAGGACACTACCATTCAGTAACCTCGGTATTCTCGGAGTGAGAATCCAGGAGGTGTGGACTATGTTGGATTTAGTAAAGGGGAGGAGGAAACAACGATCGTTTACCACGACTAAGCAAGTGAGAGAGAAGATGTGTCTATCGCATAGACGGTGCTTGATCGTTTAGCAAAGCATGCACGATCGTTTAGTAAAATGAGGTTGATCGTTTAGGTAAATTTGTTCGAAGGATAACTTGGCAGACTTATTTACAAAATCATTGGAATGCAGCGACTTACGAATCTCATGTGATGTTCGTGAGGGGGAACAAATATATTGTATTCTTTTAGAAATACAAATTATTGAAATATGTGCTCTTTTTTCTTCACTAGGATTTTTTTTCTCCAATAGATTTTTTCCTAGTAAGGTTTTAAATGAGACAGATTTCATATATATATATATGGGTATCTAAGGGGAATATTATAAATATCATAATATATGTTAAAATAGACACCCATTCTTAGTTTTAAAAGACGAAGTGACATTTACCCATTACTCCATGTGTGTCAAGATTACACACTATTAGTGTCTATATAATCTACCCCTTACTTGCCAAATTGTAGTGACATTTGGTGGATATTGTAATAGGGTGCATATTGGTGTGAAATCCAAATATCTTGGAGCGCATTTCTTCTTTTAATTTCTTATTTTTTATTTTCTAATGTTAGTTATTTATTTTATATTATATTTTTTCGATATTTGTATCCTCTTTGTGTCTCTTTTTTCTACTTTATTTTACAACATTAATTTTTTTTTAAAAAAATCAATATTAATGGCTTAGAGCTTCTAAACAATAACTTATAACGGTAATTTAAGTGATGGAAGATTACAATACATAAATAATTGGTGATTATTCAAAATGAGGTCAATGGAATGAGAATCTAACTGGAGATAAATTCCTTCAAGATGATGTGTATCACATTCTATGACGCTTATTAATATTCAAAGATTAGCAGAAAACAAATAATTTTGTGTGAGAATGATCTCAATTAGTTTTAGAGGATAATAATCCAAAATGTTTGGTTAACTCCATAGATAGGTTCCCACTCTTTGATAAGACCAATTTGACGAGAAGTTTGAAGAAGATTTTTGTATGGATGATTTAAATTTTGTTACGCTAATGTCCAATGATATGAATTTTAAAAACAATGAAAACTAACATTTTACTTACTAACATGCTACAAATCACTAACTAATGTTAAATTGTTCATTTGCAATTGCAAGTTCTCATCTATCGTGAGTTGATGAAACATTAAATGTCATTTCATGTTTGGAAAAAGTTATAAGATTGTGAAATTTTAACAATGTGTAAGAATTTGTGATGTACATTGAAATCATGTTTGGAGTCTCATCAATTTGCAATGGGAGCGAATATGTTATTGTGGATAGGCTCTACTGAGAAATAACGTTGGATGGTACTTTGCAACTTATGCAAAAGGTTACTTTTCATCGTTTTTAGAATCTGGATCATTTGACATTAACCGAACAAATTTGGGTCATATGCGAAAAAAACCTAGTTGAGGAGGGAGAGAAGGAGAATAAGAAAAAGGGGAGGGGAGAGAGTAAAGGGGACAGAAGAGAGAGAAAGGGACGGGGAGAGTAAAAATGAAAACGGGAAAGTAATAAAATCTAAAAACATAAAATAAGTGATAAAATTTTTCAAAATCATTTAAAATTTACCACATCAATATATTCTATCATTCTTCCATTAGTTGACTTACCATCATTTTTATTTTGCAAACTTTACGAACTAAAAATAACTTTTGCACTTAGAAACTAATCTCAAATCTTAGGGGAAAAAAAGTGTAATTTATAAAATATATTCGGTTGAATTATAATAAATATTTTCAAGTTAAAATTATGGAGTTGGTTTCAATTATACCTCTAAACTTTAAAAAGTTTATTTCAATCATTAAACTTTGAAGTTTATTTTAAAACAACCTCCGTAAGTTTTTACCATTAAAAATTCGAAGACAAAAGCTTTATATTCACTTATGAGAACAAATCTAAATATATACATGGAGAAAAATAAAAGCATGATACATCTATGAACCATACCTATTGTCACTTTCCTTCTTAACTTTGTGCCCTCAAATTTTCATTCTTTCATTTATGATATACTAGTTTGATACTATGTGCATTGCCCGTGTTGTGTAAAGTTTAAAAAGAGAACCTAATTATAAGATTTTAATAATAGAACTTTAATTTATGAATAAAAGAGTTTTATTCTTTATTTTTCTATCTAATAATTATAATGTAAAATTATATTATAAACCCTATGATATATCAATTAAAAGGGGCAAACGGAGAAATAAAAAATTTCTCCTTCATAATCCCTTTTAGAAAATATATAGATTTGTTTATCTTAATCACTAAAATTTAGTTTCTCAATTTGTTTAAATTTATTTATAAACAACATATAAATCTTTTTCCACCATAATTTTTTTCTAACGTCAATTTCAAAGTTTAAAAGTTTAATTCCAATTTTATAAAATTTTGGGTATTAGATAGAGGTGATATTGGTTTGGTTTTCTTCGATTTTAAGTTAATCTAAGAACCAAATCAAACCAATTAGTTGAGCTAAAAAAAAAGCTGAACCAATATCCAATTAAGAGTAAAACCGTTGGTTCAACTTTTTTTTTCGATCATATACGGTTCGACTCTCAATTTTTTTCTTTTTAAATGCCGTTGTCCATTTTTCTATTTTTGGCTAAAAGTTACTTCCCCAAATCATTCAAATTTTTCATAACAATTATTCAAAGTTACCATGTTACTCAAAGACAAAATTCCCATACAATTGGCAACAAATCATAATTCAAACAATCTAAATGATTTGTTTGCCTTTTCCTTTCCTACGTAACATAATGGGCATGAAGATTTCATTTCAATTTTAACAATTATATGTACCATTATTTCCTTCCATGTAGTCTTTCTCTCTCAAATCAAATACCTCTTATACATATATTTTATATTTATGTGAAGAATCAAACTTGAAAGGAAATATGAGGAATTTTGGATTTATTTGGATATATTTATATCTCTCGGTTCAGTTTAGATTTTTTTTTTTTTTTTTGTTGGATTTGTCAAATAAAAACCAAAACCAATCAAAAAATTCTTGATTTCTCCAAATTTAAACATCTATCTAATGTTTTGCTAAAAAATTGAACTAAACTATCGATGGATTTGATTTTAATTTTCTTAGTTTTTGGTTATTTGCATCACTCGTATTAGGGTATAAATGAAACCAACAACATGGAGTTTATGTAGAGTCATTAGTCAGAATATTTTATTTTATGATTTTTTTTTCAAGGGATTTTGCACAAACTAATTACGACATAAAACACCAAAAGGAGACCCCGTTCGATCTCACATTTTCTCGGCCAGAAACAACCATGGCGGCTTCACTGTTTCTGTCTCAAAGCCCTATCGCCACTCCCACTCCACGTTCCTCACCCTCCATTTCTTTTCTCTCTTCTCCTCAAACCATCAAATTCCCTTCTCCCCACTCCAGTTTCCTCTTTGATCTTTCCATCGCCGTCTCCCACGCGCCGCCGCGTGCTGCAACTATCATCCCTCGAGCAACCGCTTCACCATCCTCCACCGCTCCTTCAACCACCGCATTTCACGGCCGCTGCTATGTCGTCGGAGACAACATCGATACCGACCAGATTATTCCGGCTGAGTACCTAACTTTGGTCCCCTCAAATCCCAGCGAATATGAGAAGCTCGGATCCTACGCCTTAATCGGCCTTCCTTCATCTTATTCCACACGCTTCGTGGAATCTGACGAGATGAAAACCAAATATTCCATCATAATTGCCGGCGACAACTTCGGCTGCGGTTCTTCAAGAGAGCACGCGCCGGTTGCGTTGGGAGCGTCCGGCGCCGTGGCTGTGGTTGCTGAATCTTATGCACGTATATTCTTCAGAAATTCGGTGGCAACCGGAGAGATTTATCCATTAGAATCGGAGACTAGGATTTGCGATGAATGTAAGACCGGCGATGTGGTGACAATCGAGCTCGGAAAAAGCCGCTTGATCAACCATACGACAGGGAAAGAATACAAGCTCAAGCCTATTGGGGATGCAGGTCCTGTTATCGAGGCCGGTGGGATTTTCGCATATGCAAGGAAAACGGGTATGATTCCAAGCTAATCGCAATGAAGTTGAATTTAAGTTTTTGGGTTCGTGGGAAGTAATTTTCGTTTTGTTTGTTCAAGTTATTTCTTTGCTTGCTACTGGGCTTAGAATTCTGTAGAAGTATCTGTCTTGGTAACGTGTATTAATGAATTAATAATACAGACTGAATTAAGGAAGCAAAAATGATTGCTTTTGGAATTGAAGTCTGAGATGAGTCCGTTGTAGCCTTAGCTTCTTTAGGAGCAGGCATTATGTCATAGTTTTATTACAAGTTATGGAAAGTTTGATCTTGGGATGACATATTGTCCAGTATTTGGATTTGCTTGTCTTTCAAAGTTCTGATCTCCTGCTACTCCATGGAAATCTTGGGGCTTTTATACTTGTCATGTCAACGGATATCTATTTGTTTTTCACACAATAATAGTATGATATTGTCCATTTCTGCTTAAACCGGTGTAGTTTTGTATTTAGATTTCATCCAAAAGGTCTCTGCCAAGGAAGATGTCCTAATTATATATTTAGGAACTTCTCCACTTTTAAATAATGTGGAATTTGTTCATCTTTCTAATAATTGAGAGCACATTGGGGGGCTTGTATGCGTTTTTCTGGTTGTAGATGATTTGATGTTGACTCTTACGTTTGATTTCTATGTGATTTCAATATGAATGAAGTATCCGTAATTAAAATTTCGTACTTATCAATCCTAGGGCCCTACTGGTTGAATTATTGAGTGGCAGTCTCAAGTCTAGCTGATAAATTTGGGACTGAAACCTAGTCTGGGATGTCTTGCTTATATTTCTATATGCATTTGTGCATACACCTACAGCATGGAAAATATAATTGTGAGATTTTTAAACCATTTGTCAACTTTGGTCTTGGCAAGGCAATGTACTCTGCATCAAGAAATCTTATATTGATGGGTTCCATTATGCTGAATCATTTTGCTTTTTGGCAACTGGAGTTTCTAAGAATTAGCTTTTTGGTTCTGAACTTGCCCTTGCTAACATTCCTCTAGCTCATGAATGATATGAGAGATAAACTAGCGCCTGAATCCTTGATCAAATCGTGGTTCATACAATGCCATTTATATTGGCAGAGATCTTTTGGTGTGAGTGGGGCTCGTAATTGGGATGGGTAGTCCTTGTTGGAAGAGGTGCTTCTGCTCCTTCCTTTTTAATGAAGGGCTATGTGTTGTGGCATGCGAGTTTCTTTGTGAGGTATTTGACCTGAGAGGTATAGTAGGATCTTTTGGGATCTTGAGTAATCTAGGGAGAAGGTTCGGGAGTTGGTTAGGTTCTTCTGTTCAGGTGTTGGCCACTAGACCGTTTTGTAATTATGACATTGGTCTTGTGTTTTTGGATTGTAGTCCTTTTCGTAGTTATGAACTCCTTTTTTTTTTGGGACTTGTTTTTTTGTTTGCTTTTGGATTCTTTTTGGGACCTATTTTTCCCCTTTTTGGGACTTATTTTTTCTGTTCGCCTTTGTATTCTTTCTTTTTTCCATAAAAATTTGGTTTCTTATGAAAGAAATATATATAATAATAACAACAAAAGCATTAAGTTTATTATTTCATAACTTGGAGCATCCTACTTAAAAGTCCTTTGAGCTATGGGACGCTAATTTTCTGTGTACCACTAAGGCACTTTTTAGCTACCAATGGACTTCTCTCACCTGAGGTTTCTTACTGGTTAGAAATTAGAATATTTGCCTTTGCCAAGGTCTGTATAATGTTGTCAGTCAATAGCATCCTTTTCCTCTCCTGGAATCAGTCTCCAATTACAGAAGGATTTTCTTGACAGTTGACACTCTGAAGGAATCTCATATATCTTTATCCCCCAGAATCTTATTTTGAGATCACATGGTCCGATTTATAAGTTTCTTGAGTTATATGTTACATCCATCTAATCATAATCAGGAAGATTGAGAATTATAGAATTTTAATGATGGATAATCAGGAAGATTAGAGATTAGAGAAATTTTGTAAGAAGCTTGCTGCTATTGCTGTCGAGAGAGTAGAGCATCTGTATTAACATGATGCTATTGCTCCATTGAGGGCATAGAACAAATCGATTCCTTTCCCTATTTCTTTCGTTCTGTAAGTTTGATTCTTCCTCAAACAGTTTGCAGTTTCAATGAGGAAGGATTTTTTATTTATGTTTTCTTTTTTCCTTTTGTAAGAAGCTCACTGCTGCCACTCTAGCGATCGTTGCTCGAATGTTTGCTACATTATCTGTACCAATAAAACCCGCAAATACTGAAAGATTTGAGATTTGAGGTATCACTTGTTTTTTTCAGCAATTATCAACATGCTTGCTTGCCTTCCCACACAGCTTGGCCGATTAAGAGGGCCTCATTAGCCTTGTTGAGAATTATAGGTGGAACTTTTTAGACTATACGCCTGCTTATAATCCCTTGGCAATGCTATGGACCGATTAAGATTTTCAGTTTGTAGGAGGAAGATACTTGATTCACTCAGATAAGTGATCACAAAAGAGGGATGTAAGAAGAGCATGTCAGATAGGAACTTCTCTTTAGAACTTACCCGAGATGATATGTTAGGCGTCATGGTCATGCTTGTTTAGGACGTGCTGTCCGTGACCGCATGTCCGAACCAACTCCTTTTTATTATGTTTTCATGAAATTAGTTTGCTTTCCTTGTACTTTTTGTTGTAAGTGACTTCTTGCCACTTTCATATACAAGAGTGTGATACTCACAAAAAAGCTTATAATATATTATATGGGGGTAAGATGAACCATCATGCTTTTATATCGGAGTCGTATGTTATTCAGCGATTGTTGTCCCTTATTGGTTACTAGCCTATAACGACCATTTTCTCAAACATGCTTTCAAATGTTTGCCAAAAACTTTTTTCTTTAAGCCTATTATCCAAAACCATTTTCTTCAAAATGGAAGTGGAGGTTGTGAAATAAGCTCGTTGTGTCACTGGCTATCTGAATTCAAATTCGAGTTGACTAACTTGTTCATGGGCAAGAACAAGTGTCACATATTCACTTTGTGAACCTTTCAAAAGTGTGATTATGACACTAGGTTTGATCAGATATTGCATGTGATTTTCCTACCTAGGCGAGAAATAACACATTTCAAGTAATTGTATTAAAACTTTACCCGTTGGTGCTTTGGTTATTGAGTCCCTATTTTATGAAAGAGAGGATGGAGACATATCAAAGTTGTAAGTTGTGTTGCTTTTCTAAGACTCAGGCTTGGTTTCTTCTCGGAGTCCTTATCTTCTTGATAATCTCATAGGGTGGCATTTTGTTTTAGTTTTTAGATCCACATACCCTCAATGGAGGTTGGAGATTAACCTCCATAAATCCCTAGATCCCACATCAATTTCCCTAACAAATAAAGGATTGTAAGATTGTAGAATCGTCATTAGTCTCATTTAAACACAAGGTATGTAAGGTCACCATTGAGTTGCATTAAGCATCTCTCCATTAAGTTGATAACTGAAGTTTCAGTTAAGCTCAGCTCATTAAAAGATGTTTGACCAAGATGATCATCATTGTTCATTTTTTGCAAACATTTTTCAAGTCTTCCCTCTCACATTTATATCATCTATTTGTGAAAGTTGCATAATATCAATATGGAGCAATTTAATTCAGGCAAGATCCTAGCCAAAATTCAACAACAAACCACATTGTTCTCACTTGAAGAGTATAACAATGGTAAGAAATTTGACTTTCCATGTGGAGCAATGGAATCATAGTCAAGAAAGTGAGAACATTGTTCTGTCAACTCTAATCATCGATGACAGTTACTTGAGGACAAATGCAATCATATAATATCTATGACGTTATATTCTTCCATATATAGAATACCAAAGTCACAAGCTACACATGGTTTCTGCGTCCTATCTTCCATCTTAAACAAGCAAAGCTAAATTATAAAAAGTACTCCTAAAATTTTTCATTTGTTTGAAAATTATCCTTATTATTCCAAAAATTGCAATATTATCATTATCTTTTGTAAATGTTCTAGAGCTATCATTGAAATACAAATAAATCAGAATAAAATTAGAATTTAAAGTGATACTGGCTATACCATTTCATATCACTGTCACGTCATTTCAATTCCCATTTTTTATTCAAAATTTTTATTGAATTTATACTTCAAATATACCTTTGGAACATTTATAAAAAGGTCTTAGCAAGAATCCAAGTTCAAAAATAAAATATTTCTTTTAGGAAAATATCAATTCATCACTGCATTTTAGAAATTATATCAATTTTTTTTTTAAGTGTATCAATTTACACTTTCATTACATTATTTTTAGATAAACAACATTTTATATTAATAATTTTATCAATTAAATTCCTAAATTTTGATAAGTAAATCAATTTAAATTCTCCATTTATATTTTCTTAAAAAAGTTGATCGTGCATCCATCATAATCGTCTATTTTATTAATCCAACATTTAAAGGAGTCTACACGTATAAGAATTGAATACATGAACCATTTTCAAACATAATCTTAATAAAACGTATAAATTGATTCACTTGAAAAGTTTAGAAACTTAATTAGAATAACTTTATATTTCACACTATATTTTAAAAGTCACGAGTTTAAATTGATATAACTCTAATAAGGCACAAGTAGCACTGGAGAATTTGGACTCATAACATCAAATTTACTTCCTTTTTTTTTTCTTTTCTTTCCTTTTCTTCTTTTTCATCCAGAACAAGAATCCTGGCACGTCTTTACATCCTTTAGTCAATACAAGTACAACAATTATAAGGCATAGACAATAATGCTAATACAAAATTACAAAATTCAACCTGGGAAGATATCATTCACTCAGCTCAAAATATCTGCACAACTTCAATATATATAATAAAATCCAATAATTAAGGCCAAGGAAAAAAAAGTTATCCAACTCAGAACTAAACCTTTGTATCAGCCTAGCTAATCACCCTGGGAGAGATTTAAGAGGGAAGATCTAGAATCATACATCTGTCAAGATTATTGAGGATACAATCACCACATACGCCAGAAAAAAGAAAAGTGCAAGCTGAACGAAAAACTTTGGATTTTCCCTCATGTTTGGGGATGTAACAGCCCTGCAACCGAAATTGATATTTTTCCAATAAATTTTGAGGCAGAAACGGAAACCAAAACCCTCCGTGGCTTAAAAGAATTCTGAAGTTATTACCTTGCGATACGCTGAGAAAGTCGTTGAAATGGCAAACTCTGTATGAAGACCATCCCTGGTCCTGTTAATGTGGCTGTCACTAAGTTTTCACCCTGCAATTTCACAATCATGGGACGACCTCTTAAAACGTGACAAACATGTATTTCATATAAATAAAGAGAATGAATGTCTTGTTAAAGCTCGAGAACAAGGAGAGTTTGAAATTGTGGGACTGGATATCTTTCTTCTGAACCAGAAGGCTCTGCTAGTTTATAATTTCTTTAGAGATGGAAATACGAGAGAAGGTCGAACAAGATGTCCACCTGAGAGCAGCCCCAAGTAAGGATGGACTATAGTTACGAGAAGTATAGATCTAATGTCATCATCTAACAAAAACTTGGTGTGTGTTTCACATGTAATCTTTATTTCAAGCAAAATATAACCTATATTCGTTCAGCTTTTGTGTAGTTAACAACCCAGAAATCAAACTATTGCATGCCCAACGAAGAGAAGACATGGAAAGCGAAAAGCAAACTCCATAAAAATAAAGAACTCTTACTCCAAATACTGCTCTTCTCACAGGGCCATTGTATTTGATTTGGACATCAATGGAGGTGGTCATAGCCACAATGCAGGAGATATCCACTGATAGAACTTCACCAACCTCGAGATTTTTCTGTACAACTAGCAGAACCCAGAAAAACTTTCATAATCAGCTGCCATAAACTATACATTATTTATTTTGGAAACAGAAAGCTTTCTTCTTCAAATAAAAATAATGCTAATCTTATATTGTCTAAAGGCTGAAGCATGAAGTGTGTTCCATCTTAAATATAAAAATAAATATATCAATATAAATAATGTGATCTCTGTATCCTGCTGGCCATTATATATATCATACTGGGTAAATTTTGAACCATAAATCTCTGAAGGAAAAACAAAACCAGCCCCAAAATTAGTATTACAGAAATTACTCCATCTACTTGAAGTGTGAAAATAAAATACAATTCCAATGTTATATATTAGCATAAAAGCATCTGACTTGGTACAGCTACAGTTCAAGGTCAGCAGTTGTGATTCACCCCATTACAAGCATGGAAATAGATCTTAAATAACAAAACGAACACTTGAGTTGCTCAAGCCAACAGGTTGAGGTCACATGAAAACTCAGAGTAGAACTTCAGGCTTGCTTTCCGTTTTCATGATTGCACAACAAATATAAATAGTCCTCTGGAGAATATGCTAAAATAAAATGAAAAGTGAGAAGCACATACCAGATCCACCCCCAAGGATAAAGGCAAGTCCTTGGCCTGATAACTTCTGTCTAAGAAACCCCTACAGTAAGATCCAGAGTAGCAAGAGAATAGAAAAGTAAAACATTAGGAAGAACAAAAAAGAATACCAGAAAGCAAGAATGCGTGGAGCACTTTAGCGGGATAATAAACCAGCTCACCTCCACACCTGGGATAACATTGCGTACTCTGTGATCAATTGTGTTGTTAACCTTCACATCATTAACAGAGCAAAGGAATGCATCTGGCTACGTACGAAAAAAAATGAAGCAAAAATTGTCAGGCAACGGAGCCCAAAAGAAGACAAATTGAATTTTTGAATTCAAGATATCTAAAATATCAATCTGTTAAACAAATAAATTTATTTTCTTTCAAACACGGTGAGGGGAGGGGCACAGCAGTAAACCAGTTGTTAGGAAAAGTAACAAAGAGAAGCAACTAGGTAACAAAGTAAACAATATTCTCTACCTGGCATAGAAGCTCTCCACCAAACATCGCCATATCAATCTGCCAACATAATTGGAGCAACGTATAAAAAATGGAGGATAAACTGGAATTTTCTAGTTCTACATTGAAGCTAAAGTTGATCAATTAAACTTTTTTTCCTTTTTTTTAAAAAAAAAAAAAAAAAAAATTAAAAGGACAACAAAACACAGCACTAACCGGAAGAATCCTAGCAAGAGAAGGTGCAGCAATTCCAACATATCCATCACTTGCACCGGAGTTCCGAAGAACAATGCTAGTGACACTCTTGCCAAATAGCCAATGCCAAACACCCACTTCATTTTCTGGAAGAAAAACATTTTCCATCTCAATAGACCCAGACATGAAGCACATTGAGCCTGCAACAATAAGTGTATCAGTTGCACAAACAATTGTAGGTAACAAAGAAACAAGAGACTTTCCCCAGTTAAGAAATAGTAGATGAACGATAAGGCAACCTCAATCTCATAAGCAAAATTTTTTGAAATAAGAAAATTGTCAGGACTATTTTGCTAGTTCCATATGAACATTGATAATAATTACAATTGAAACAGGCAAACAGCAAATAAGAAATAAAAGTATCAATTACGTGCAAAACAATCATGTTATACAAGGGTGTACACATAATGTCAATATTGTGTACAAATAAAAACACGTTGAACAAGTGTTGGAGGCACATTGAGGTGAATATCCTAAACACATTAAACATGAACTTGACCTAAGGGAAGCATTATAAGAAATAAAAACAATATTCTATAAGCTCAGAAATGTTTCTCTATAAAGAGATTGAAGACAAGAGAAAAGAATAAATCCTAATACTACTTACCAGGCCTTGCAATAACCTTCTCTTGTGGCTTCAGCATAATCTGCCAATGTAGGATGAACAAGAAAATTAAGAGAGATAGTACTTGAAGAGAGATGATAAATATGAAAGAAGTTAACCATGATCCCACTATGTGACACAAAATAACAATAACAATAACAATATATTATATACCTGTAATACTTGGGCTTCACCACCCAAAATCTGAAAAGGTATCATTGCATCTTGTGGGCTCTACAGCATGACATAGAACAAATTACTGTTAGTAAAACAATAGTAATACAATCATACACTAGATTCCAATTCAATCAAACTTCATGAGAATTATTAAAATCCAATCCTTCCAAATCTTCAAATATTATAGATTGGGAAAAATCAGTTCAAGGTGATCTCTACACCAAGAGGGTGAGAAAATTTATTCTAAGCCATCCATATTTCTCTGATTTAAATACGATGGCCTCTAATGAGTGCTTCCCTGTCAGCAACCCATAGCACTTCTTCTCAAGCTTGTTTCCATATAACAAACATGCATATTTCGTAGTGTAAGAACTGTTATGGGTCAATGACTAATTTTTCTTTTCCGTCTTTTGGTTTTTTAAATTAACATCCAGTATTCATGATTTTGGATTATGCCAATGTCGATTCTGAAAGAATTGGATGTTAGTTAATAAGTAAAGCCTCGCCTCTTAAAACTAGCATTTGGAGTGGGAAGACCCATTTGGCCAATGAGTGGTATTATAACCTAGGTTATAACAATTTTCTCATACGGACTACACTCTACCGACTTCGAGAGATTAGGTAGATGACAAGATCCAACCCAAAGGACCAAAACGTAAGGAGAGATTGTTGGGTCATACCACATTTGTTGTACAGCGAGTTGGATGTTGGTTTGTAAATGCTTAAATACCTCAGCCTCTAGAACTACTTCTTGAGACTAAAAAAAAAAAAGCTCATTCCACACTGTCATAGAGTTCATACTCATACCTCAAACCTATCTATCATATATGTCCATACTTGACTGAGTATTAAATAAACGTACTGGTCAACTCATGTTCATAATTCGTTGTGTTGGCTTTTACAAATTCTAGAAGACCAACACATTCGTGATCAACAATTTGCACATTCCAGAAAAGTCCTGGTGCTTCAATCAATGTATATCTAAAATTTGGTCAGTTGGAACAAGGCTGGAAAGAACATAACTCAAAAATGGTTCGCACATACCTAATTGAATCACAAAATGCCCTCCACCATCAATAACCATCCCCCCCCCCCCCCCCGGTTTACAATTCACAAAGGGGGAAAAAACCTCCCGAATATCAAATCAAATGAGATTTGAAGGGTAGCAAACCCTTTAATCACAAAACTAAAATGCCGAAACTAAACGCGATCAAACACGCCAAACAGATGATCAGGAAAAACAATATAAACTAAGAAATAAGATATATAATCAACGTTTCCCTTTCATCTTCCTGAAATTTTCCAAAACCAAGCAGGATCCAGAATCAAAGTGTAAATTAGAAACAGCAAAATACGAATAAAAGAAGACGAGAGTACCTGGTAAACATAAGGCTGAATTGGCGTTGAGAAGAACGGAGCAGCCATATTCGAGAATCACTAAACTCAAAATTACAAGAGATCGAAATCAGAACAGAAAAGCAACAATCTAAAATCTATGCCACAATTGATGCGCCGGAGTGGCAGTTCCGAATGGAAAAATTCAAGAAGTTGAATTGAAACAGACCAGGTTCTTTCTTCTTTTTTTTCTTCTTTTTATTTTCTTCTTATTCTTTTTCCTGTTTTATTTTTGTGTGATAATTTGTGAGAAGCGAAATGACTAAAGTGACCTTTATTTCAAAGTGTTAATGACCGTGAAATTTTGTAAATTAGCGGTTTCGTGATGGGCTTATGTGTCTATTGACGGACAAATTTCAGCTTTGAAATTTTGTTTATTGGCTCTAATTCATTTGCTGGCAGTGGCCTATGCGATTTGATGGTGGAGTCGACGTCGAGTAAGTTGATGATGTGGCAAATTTTCACTGGTTAAGTATTAAGCTCCTACGTGTTGGATGACACGTGAGCAAGATTGTGCCGTGATGGCAAACCTTTTATACGACGTCGTTGTTGCGTAAGCCCACTTATGTTATGGGCCGGCACATGATGGGTATTTTTCAAGCTGGCCCATTTAGGGAATTAGGAAGGAGAGTGAAGATGGTATATTGCGTCTTTATAGTTAAATCATTTCAACCAACCAAATATTATTTTGAGCAATACCTAGGCAGTCCATGCTCCCTTCTCGTACACATAATAATAATAATAATAATAGTAATAATTTTTTAAGAAAAATTTGAGGAAGTAGTAAAATTGGGAGTGATTTTGATTTTTGTCAAAAAAAAAAAAAAGAAAAAGGAAAATAATAAGATTTTGGCAAAAACGTGTCGTGTACATGACATATATTTTTTTAGTTCTCAAATTTTCCCTGGTATAGTCGATTACCAGTTTTTTCGAGTACTGTGTAATTGCTATATCGTGTATAAATGTGTAATTGCTATATCATATATAAATTCTCGATAGAAATACAATGTAAATAGAATCATCTGTTATGAGATCGTGTATCAATTCTCAATAGAAATATAATGTAAATGGAATCATTGATTATGAGGTTTTAACCTAATGGATTCAAAAGATAAAAGTGTGGGATATTTCTCCCATTTCAAAATTTGAATTGACGGTTTCATATATGTTTTTATTTAATTTAACCACTTTTCAAAAAAATTAATCAATCTTTAATTTGTTTATGACCATTTTGATTTTAATTTATAATATATCTTTAGATTTTACATTATTTTATTCATTTTTATTATTTTAAATTAAGATGAATTTTTTTTAATCCTGATTAGGATTTTACTTAATATTTTATACATATCATCATCGAACAAATTGTATATTTCATTTAAATTTTATCATTTTTTGTATTTTTTTAATCACCTTTTATTCATTATCATCTTATTATATTATTATACCATTAATTTATCTTTTTGACAAACAAATAAGTATTCATTTTTGTAGTCTTATTGTTTTTGTTGTGCCTCTATAATGAGTTATGCTTCTTTCATAGGTTTTGTGGTTGATAGAGCTATCGTTTGTACGAGATTTCAAGAGAAATTTAATTCGTGAAATTTGAACTTTGTATTTGTATTAATTTCAGTAAAGTGAGTACAATTTCTAATACATGATCATTTTATGTTTTCTCTCGAAAAGTAAACTCTAATGTTAAGCTTGGATGATCGGCCTTTAGACGTGTTGATCTTCTTGAAGCAGTCTTTGAGCTTGTTGATCAGTTTGGATTGGGCTGTGGCTTGTTGATCAGCTTGGATTGACCTGTGATTTGTTGATCAGCTTGAGTCGACCTGTGACTTGTTGATAAGCTTGGATCGACCTCTGGTTTGTTGATCGGCTTGTGAGCTTTTCCTTGAGTTTGAGAAGATTGAATATTCAACTTGTAGGTTGTGAAGATACGATCAATTTGTTGAAGTCTTATAATCTTCAATGTTTCAAATAGTTTAGATCTTCAGTTCTTCAAAATTTGAGTGCTTTAGTCTTTGAAATTTGAGAAGCTTCAATTTTCAACACTTGAGAGCTTGAGAGCATTAGTTTTCAAGAATTTGGAGCTTCAGTATTTTGATCTTGGGAACTTAATAATCTTTAGAGCTTTAATATATCTTTTGATCTAATTTGGCCCAAAATTTCACCATAGGCTTGAATTGGGTCGGGCCTAAACTGTTAGGTTTTATGTCCTAAAACTCGTGGTTTGTAAATAATAAACTCATTCGGTAAATTGATAAAGTTGCTATTGAATATATGAATTGCTTATTTCGTTTTAGAAATAAATCCAATAATCTAAAAGATCCATGACTATTACATGAGTACTTAAACTTTATGTGGAGACATAAAAGTGGATCAGGTTCGAGTAAATAGTCAAAATGATCTATAGTATACGAATAAGGTTTGTTGCCTTATTCTGGTTGCTATTGGATGCGACTCACTCTGTAATTGTTACAATTTGTTGTAAAGTGCTACAAACGAAGTAATCCTGATTTGTTCATGTATTGACATGAGGAGCGGGGGTGTCCTATGCAATGAGTTTACATAAGATCGACCAAGAATTAAGTCACTCATACTTTATATCGTTGTTTACTATTTAATTCTGACTATTTCAAAGCGATGACCTAGGTAACTTGACCTTAATCCTTAGCTAATTATGAACTTCTGTTTATTTTGGATTATCCTTAGATTTGCATGGGTGAGGGTTGGCTCAATAGTGCCGGCTCAATAAGCCTCCCATTTTAGGGGTAAGACCGGGTAGATAGCTGGGGACATAGGGTGCAAGCGAAATTCACTTCTACTCGCTTTTAGGGATAGTAGAGAGGTTGTTCCCTAAAGTGCTAACTCCGAGTCTTGAACAAGGGGCCTCACCCTCTTATTGCCCCGAGAGAGACTCGGTTTAATGATTGAATCACAAATCAATTATTCATTACAAGATCAGTGGGACTTAAGGAGTAAGATGTAATCTCGTGGGTAAAACAATTTTTGACTCAGCCGCTATTACGAACAACCTGTGAAGGGTTAACTTATTAGTTATGGTTATATCGAGTGGACATAATATATCTATAATGAGGGGAGTGAAACTACTGGGCTTTAGTGGAGTGACCCGGTAGTTAACTAATGGTGGTTAATTAGGTTAAAGAGTTTAGCCGGTTAATTGTAGATCATTGAAGCCCATGATCTGTAGGTCTATGAGGTCCCCCTACTAGCTCATATCGAACTAAACCTTAGAACAGTGTGACGAATGAATTTGAAGTGTTCAAATTCAGTTTTTGGAGCAAAGTGTTAAATATATACAATATATTTAACCTAATGTTTAATTATGAATTAAACTTAAAGAGAGGGAAAATAGAAGATATTTAAATAAGATTTAAATATCAAGATTATGAATAAGGATCCATATAAATTGGGATTAATGTTGGATTTAATATTAAATTAAATTAATTAAATTATTTAATTAATTATTTAATATTAACTTAATTTTAAAATTGATTATTATAATTAATTTTGAAATTAAATGGAATTGGTCAAAATTGCATTAAAAGTCAAATCGTTGACTAGGTCAAAAATGTAATGGAAGTCAAAATTGTTGACTTTTGACTTTTGAAAATAAAGAAGTCAAATTTGTTGACTTTGGACTTTGAGAGTCAAACTTTGACCAAGTTAGTGGAAAGATCCAACATTTGTGAGTGAGAAATTCTAACTATTGAATTGCAACTGTTGTCTTCATTTGAAGACATTTGTCCCAGTAAATCCCACTTTGAGTTAGTGGATTTTTTAGTGTCAAATTCTCATTAAACTCAAAGTTACATGTTTTGCATGTAATAGTCTTTAAAATGGAGTGTTTGTTGAATTTTCAAAAACTCTTGGGCATAATGAAATTGGATGAGATTATGTGATAATCTCATTACAATTTTCTCTCAAAGTCTTAACTTTTTCCTCTCCAAATTAGTCACTCACCGGATCCCATCATCCCATCCTAAGGTCGGAGAATAGTTGGGAAGACTCTCGTGGTGGTCTATGAATTGTTTGTGAGGAGATTTGAGCTAATTTGGAGAAGATTCAAAGTCTGCAAAGGTTGTATTCTTTTTCCCCTTTTATTAGTTTCAAATATTGCATGCTTATCTTTGTAATTAACCTAATTAGAATATTTTAGATCCGTTTTTCTTCTGCTATGCATGTGTTCGTTCCATCACGAGCGACTTTAATTACTTAGGCCGATCCAACTAATAATTTTTTCAATAGGCTCAGGCTTTCGTTGATGATGTGATAATTTGTGATTTGCCGAAATTTCTCATTCAACAACTATAAATACATTGTAATTGTTGAAGCTTAAATGAAAATGGAATTACGAATATAGTATAATTGTATTTGAATTTATATTTTATTATCAAGTTAGATTTTATCTAACTACTTATAGAATTAATCACAATAAACAAAAACTTCTTGATTTTTCTCTCCAATTTATATTTGAATTTTTTTTTCTATTATGAAATTTGATTTTATCTAATTAACTTTCGATTTGTTTAAATCTTTGTTACAAATTCAAGTGCATCTAAATATCTTTTTATTATTATTTTATATATATTGACATTAAATTTTTTTTTTTTATATTTTCAAATTTTCATGTAAAAATGACTTGTTGTACTTAAAATGAAACATATAAATGAGAATTAAACTTTAAATGTTTGAAACATGTGTATGTTGTTGGACGGTATGGCAACCCTAGAAGAGAATGAATAGGGTTTAATTAAACTTATTCTTAAAGTATGCTCAAATTGATCTAATTAGATAATTTTTAAATTAAATTATCAAAATCCTAATTGATACTAAATAACAATGTTGATAAAGAAAAAATATGTGATAATCTATTCAATCAATATCAACCAACAAGAGCAAACAATTAAAATTAAGTGCAAAAATAACCGAGAAAGAGTTAGAGAAAAAGCTACCGTGATTTTTATAGTGGTTTGGTCAAATACGACCTACATCCACTTTCCCAAGCATCTCCTGAGACTTCGATTAAAAATATTTTTTTGATTCTTTCCATGGATGCGAGTCGAACTGCTATCTTGCTCCTTTTACGGGTTTAAAAGCAAACCCGATCCTTTCCACAGGTTAGGATCCAACCGTTACAATGTTTTTTTTTTTTTTTTGTAAGTTTTAAATCACACAATAAAATTCTCTAAAAATATAGTAGGTATACAAGTTTGAGCTCACATAATTTCATCCTCACAATACAATAGAAATTTCTCTCAAGAATAAGATGAAAAGAAAAAAAATTGGAAGCTTGTAAAGAGAGTAACAATGGTGGTTGTTTTGCTAATTTTGAGATTGTAAAATGTGGAAAGTTGAAATAATTTTAGGGAAGATGAGTATAAAGAGAGGAAACAGAGCAAAAAGTGGATTTTAGTTTAGGCTATTGGACGGTTTAAAAAGATAAATTGAAGGTTGAGATTAAAAACGATAATAAAAGAAAAAGAAAATTATATATATATAATAAAGGTACACTAACGGTAAAAAAAAAATTAATTTTTTTAAACTCTTGACTCATAAATGGTCAAATGCAATTTCTTTTTTTCTTTTCTTTTCTTTTTTTCTTTTTTTTTTTTTTTAACACAAAATCAATTTCTTTTATTTTTTATTTTTTTTTAATAAAATTATGATTCACCAATTGTAATTTTAAGTCCCATGTGTCACTCACCCATAGTTTCAAGTGACACTATCTAATTGATCCAATTTGATGATTAATTTGCCACGTCATCGTTTCGGGTATTTTTTCGCTATGTTTTTTTTTTTTGTTATATCTTTTACATCTGAACTCTGATTTGGGTGATTCAAAAGGCATCGAAATTGTTGTTCCAACCTCTACGTTATGGACTATTCAAAATAATAAAATTGTTAGTAAATAAAATCAAGTTTGTTATCATCAAAATATAAATTAATTAATTAATTTGAGTTTAAGGACCAAAAAACCAACAATCTCCCCCTTTTTTATGATCATAAAAGAAAAATAATTTGAAATTCATATAACCATAGTAACACATGTGATTAATAAGTAAGTTTAATATCAAGTTTACATATCGCCACAAAGATCATGCTTGAAATTCATTCAAAAGAATTAACTTCTTCTTTTTAATTAGTTCTCCCACTAAATAATATATTCAATAGAAACAACCATAACACATTTAGTCATAATACATTTTTCTTATACTTCTCCCCCTTTGGAATAATAAAAAAGAACAATAAATATATAAGTGCTCCCCCTAAAAATATGACATATACAAAGATTCCAATTCTCTTTCTATCTGATGGAGTTGACGACCAATAAACAGAAGCTATTAAGGATCTAAACACTCTAACTACATCAATTTTAAATAATTAGCATGTATGTTCATAGTTTTCAATAATAGGGTTTCAAGTTGAATACCTTTGATGATTTCCACTCGTTCCTTGCAATCTCCATGAAATTGACCTTCAAATCTTGTAGTAGACCTCCACAAGAGTCTTCTCTACTAATCTCAGGTCTTAGAAAGAGTGGTAGAACTCCAATTGAAGGTGAATCTGGGATTGAATTAGAAAGAAACACTGTTTTCTTCTTCAGTAGAGATCTTTTTCTTTTTCAATTTTGCATACTTATAATTCAAACGAATTATGAAGTATTTATGTAAAATAAACATGCAAAAAGGATGAATAGATTATTTGACACTTCAAACATCTCTAATTTAGTGGATTAGGTATTCAATTTGGGAGAAATCCACTATGGATTAAAAAACCAAATTTTCAATTTTAATTTAATTTTCAATTAAAATCAAATTAAACATAATCTTAATTCAATTTCTTAAAACACTAAAATGAATTTTTAAAATTGAAATTGATTTATTAATTCTATTCGCACGAGATTTCAAGAGAAATTTATTTCGTGGAACTTGAATCTTGTATTTGTATTAATTTTGTGGAAAGTGAGTACAGTCTCTAATACATAATATTTTAATGCTTTCAAAATAAACTATAGTTTTTATGCTAGTTGATCTTCTTGGATTATCGACCTTTGGGCTTGTTGATTTTCTTGGATGATCAGTCTTTGGGCTTGTTGATCTTATTGGGTGATCAGCCTTTGGGTTTGTTGATCTTATTGGATGATCGGCCTTTGGGCTTGTCGATCTTCTTGGATGATCGACCTTTAGGCTGTCGATCTTCTTGGATGATCGGCTTTTAGGCTTGTCGATCTTCTTGGACGATTGACTTTTGGACTTGTCGATCTTCTTGGACAATTGACCTTTGGACTTGTTGATCTTCTTGGATGATCGACCTTTGAGCTTGTTGATCTTCTTATACGATTATTGTTCGCACGAGGCTTCTGGAGAAACTTGTTTCGTGGAGTTGAACTTGAGTTGGTGTTGATGTTGATGTTGATTTGATGCAATGTGGTTTTATCTCTAGTACTTGATCCTTTGATTCTCTCTCATTCGAATGTGTATACCTGATTTGAGGAAGCGAAGTGCATGATGTTCTTAGAGTTGAAGTCTTGGAGGAATGTTTGTATCTTCGAAGGACTTCAGTTGTAACGACCTAAGTTCAGGAAGGGTACATGAATGAACCGATATCACATTTGAATGAGAGGGATCCTGAGGACATGAAAGTATGGTTAAGAAAGGCTTAAAAGAATTGAACGTTACTACCTATACCAACAAGATGCACATTCCTTTTCGGTGTCTCAATCATAAGAACTCCAAAGTTAAGTGTGCTTAGCTCAGCATGTTGAAAGAACCCGTGTTGGTGAATGCAAGGAAGGATGACATAACCAGGTCGCAGGGGATGCATGGGAATGTCGAGCGTTTATGGTATCAGAGAGGAACCTCTCCTAGTAAGATGTGGTTTGGGGACGAACCAAGCGGAAGCTGGTGGGACCCGAGTTCGTGCTTAGCTTGGAGCAATCCTATGTTGGGTGAATCTAGCCCAAAATTTCGTCATGGGTTTGAATTGGGTTGGGTCGGAACGACTTTAATTAGTCAACCCAATCCAACTTATAATTTTTCCAATAGGCTTAAGCTTTTATTGATGATGTGACAACTCGTGATTCGCTGAAATTTCTCATTCAACAAATGCCCCTTTTTCGAGATTTATGCACGTCTATATGGTGTGTGAATCTTGAAAAAATAATTTGGAATCGAAGTATGATTTTGACTCTTTTATTTAATGCATCATCATGATCAAAATATGAGAATTTAGCTCAAAATTTTGATTTGAAATTTGTTTGCTTAACATACTTTTCGTCAAATAAACAAAAGATGAATTTTTAGTCCTTGACTTTTTTGTTCCCGAATAAAATTTAATTTAAACTAAAGTAGAATTTATACTCCACTTTAATTTCAAATTGAATTTTAAGTATTATCCCAAATCTTACATTTTTTTAATATTTTGGAATATACTCAATTCTTGATGTAAATTTGAATTAGAATTTTGACTTCGTCTTCTCTTTCCTTCAACTTTGATTTGGTGAAACTTAGAGTACGCCATATTTTGATTTGAGACAATATTTAAATTATATCAAAATTTTGATAGTGGGGTAAATTTTGGTTGACCCAATCTTGCCTTGAATTTGGAACATGATTTTAATTCTATTCCAATTTTGATTTGGCATCAACATCGAGTTTGGAGTGTATCAAATTTTGAATATAATTTGAACTCATTCCAAAAATATGGTTTAGATTAGAATCCAACTACCCACTTGTACAAAAAGAAGTATAGCAAACTTTGAGAGAAGAATTCTACCCCAATTTTGGTCTTTAATTTAATTTGATATTTACTCAAGTTTTAATAATATGGAGTGGATTTCTGACCTACCAAAATATGAGGTGAGTTCAAATGAATTTTTCAAAAAGAAATCTAACCAAATAAATCCTTGAGTTTTGGCAAGCATTTAACTTAGGATGGAATCATAACTTCCAATAATTCCCCAAAATTTCGAAGTGGTTGAGAAAAATGGTTTTTTTTCTATTTAAATTTGTGATTTTTGATGGTTGTGACTTGATCCTTGGGTTTGAGAAGATTGAATCTTCAGCTTGTAGGTTGGGAAAATACAGTTTGTTGAAATCTTCTAATCTTCAAAGCTTCAAATAGTTCAGATCTTCAGTTCTTCAGAATTTAAGAACTTCACTCTTCGAAACTTGAGAAGCTCCAGTCTTCAACACTTGAGAGATTGAGAGCATTGGTTTTCAAGAATTAGGAGCTTCAATATTTGGATCTTGAGAGCTTAAGTCTTGGATCTTGGGAGCTTATATCTTCAGATTCAGTGTTTAACACTTGAGAGCTTTAGAGCGTTGGTTTTCAAGAATTAGGAGCTTCAATATTTGGATCTTGAGAACTTAACTCTTGGATCTTGGGAGCTTAAATCTTCAGAGCTATAATATGTTTTCTGATCTTCAGAACTTTAGTATATCTTCTGATCTTTAGAGTTGTGTTCTTCAGATCCTCGGAGCTTCAGAACTTCAAATCTTTAGAGGCCTTCCATTCTTCCAACCTCCCTCCCAAATGAAGAGATAATGACTCTGTTTATAGAGGTTTCTCATGAGCCTTACATGGTCTTGGGCCTAATTACTTTACTGGCCAAAATTGAGTTGGGCTAAAATTGGGCCTGGGCCCATTTGTTGTTGAGTCGAAATATTGAGCTTAATCTTTAATTTAGTCCAAATTTTCACCTTGGGTTGGGCCCAAGCAACTTTAATTACTCGGCCCAATCCAACTTATAATTTTTCCAATAGACTCGGGCTTTCATTGATGATGTGGCAACTCGTGATTCGCCGAAATTTCTCATTCAACAAATTCATTAAATAATTAATTAAAAAAAATTTAATTAACTAAATAATAATAATGTAATATAAAATATTAAGTTAATAAAACACCTAATTTAAACATGAATCTCTATTCATGTAGTCTTAAATCAATATCTAAATATTTTGAACCCTTAAAATACATTTAATTTCAATAAATTTAAATGTTATTTATATCAAATATAATTATCCAAACCCAAATTCAAATTTGAACATTTCAAATTCACTCAATGTTCTAATCTAAGGTTTAATCCTTTTACGAGCTAGTATAGAGACTTAATGGACCTACAGATCATGATCTCTAATGATTTGAGATTAATTGGCTAAACTCTTTAAACCAAATTAATCACTATTCATTAAGAATCAAGACACACCACTATAACTCAGTAGTTGCACTTTCCTCACTGTAGATATATTTTTGTCGACTTGATTTAACCATAATCAATATATCAATCCTTTGCAAGTCATTCGTATTTACAGCTAGGTTAAAATTATTGTTTTACTCCTATAATATATCTTGCTCTTTAAGTCTCCACTGATCCTCTATTGAACAATTGATTTATGGTCCAACCACTAAATCAGATCCCTCTTTGTCACGAGAAGGTGAGGCCCCTTTGTTCAAAACCAAGAGTCAATACCTTGAGCGGTGATGTTGAACCACTCTCACATATGCAGATTAAAGGATAATTTCGAATAAATAGGACTTCATAATTAGCTTAGGATTAAGATCGAGTTACCTTAGGTCATAGAATTAAAATAGTTAATTTTAACAGTAAACGGTCGTTATAAAGAAAAGTGACTATTTCGTGTTTCGGTCTTATGTAAACGTCTTTGCATAAGATGTCTCCACTCGCATGTCTTCATATGAACAACTTTGGGATTACATCGTTTGTATCAATATACAAAGTGGGCTGCATCCATAGTGTTCCCAGGATAAGGTTCCCAACCTCATCCATATATAGACATTTTTGGCTATATACTAAAACTTGATCCTCTTTTATGTCTTTACATAAAGTTTAAGTATTCATGTTATAGCCATGGGTTCGTTTATTGAATTTATGAATGAATGCAATTAAATAATACCTTTATTGAAAATAGAATATGTTTAATGTTTACAAACAGCGAGGTTTAAGACATTCCCAACACTATCAATATTATCAAGTAAGATAGGAAATCAAGATGCATCACAATGAATAAGCTCAAGCCTATTTTTGAAAAAACTTTCTTCATTCAAAGGCTTAGTAAAAATATCCACTAATTGATTATTAGAGCTTACAAGCAAGAGTAATATTACTATTTTGCATATGCTCTCTAATAAAATGATGCTTAATATCAATATGCTTAGTCCTAGAATGATGGATATGATTCTTAGTCAAATTAATAGCACTAGTATTATCACAAAATGTGGGCAAACTATCAAATTTTAATCTAAAATAAAAAAGAGTTTATTTCATCCAAAGAATTTATGCACAACAACTAGCAATCGCAATATATTTCACTTCGATAGTAGATAAAGAAACCAAATTTTTCTTTTTTACTCAACCAAGATACTGGAACTACCAAGAAATTGGCAAGCCCCAGTAGCACTCTTACAGTCAAGTAAACTACCGATAAAATCCACATTAGCATATACTACCAAATTAAATCAACGTTTCTAGGATACCACAAGCGTACATCAATAGTTTCAAACAAATATTTAAATATTTTTTTAACGACATGCAAATGTGATTCCTTAGGACACGATTGAAATCTAGTACATAGACATACACTAAACATGATATCAGGTCTAATAGTTGTCAAATAAAGTAAAGATCCGATCATATCTCGATAAGTTTTTATGTCCACATATTTACCTTTTTCATCTTTGTCAAGCTTAGTGGTAGTGCTCATAGGAGTTTTTACAATTTTACCTTCATTGAATTTGAATCTCTTAAGCAAATCTTGTGTATTTTTTTTTACTTATGAAGATGACATCCTTGAGTTGTTTAATTTGGAGTCTGAGGAAGAAACTGTCACACCCCGTACCAGATTATCCTCCTAACCTGGATGGAATGGTGACTACAGCAGTTACCAACCCTTTTGGTGGCACTTACCGCCTATCTTACCTGTTAAACCTTGCTCAAACCTTGAATACATACATAATAACTCAGAACTTAACACATTTACATTACAGGGTTTCACAGCATTGTTTATACATAGATAATACAACCTAGTGAGCCTCATCAAGAATACTAGTCACTAGACAAACACATGTGTACTAACTAACATAGGTCTTCAATTACGCTTCCCTCAACCTACTTCTTTGAGTGGCAGAGCAACGGCAAAATAGTCTTTTGGGAACTGATCTCTACCTGAAAGAAAACATTTGAAAACGTGAGCTAGAAGCCCAATGAGTGACTTGATAAAACATAAATCTCATGCTTAAACTAAAAGCTCGAAAACATAATACTAGAACTAAAATATACCAAGCAACCGTGTACATAAAACCTTTACAACCATTGTATCTGAAACCTGAATCTTAATCGAGACCCCTACTTCAATCTCTTCATATTGAGCCATGGCTAGGAGGGATCTCTATGTCGATCTCTTTAAAAATATATCGATGGGCATCTCAAGCAACTTCCTCTAAACATTAGCATTGATAACTACTCTTAAATACCATTAAACACCATTATTCCTTAGTTGAGAACGAGCATACCTCGCTCTAGCTCCTAACGTCTGTTATCAGCCATGAGACCCATGCTTCGGCCTCTCTTTGCTGGTTTATGGCCTATGAGACCCATACTTCGGCCTCTTCTTCAAAACTACCCACGTGTACGTGGAGGTTTCTATGTATCGTCAACACATTAGGTACATTTATTTAGATACCTTTCTTACCTTCAGTACTCCTCTTCATTGTGTTTAGGAATATCAACGCATGTACTTTAGCAATCTTAGGTATATAAACATAACACATCAGCTTAGTTTTAACCCTAACGCATGCTTTATACTTTATAAAATAAGTTGGCTTAAATCATGTTGAACTAGCTTGTAAAAACTATTAGCATACGTTAGATATGGAAAACATACTTAGAAAACTCATACATTAGTAACATCATGCGTTGATAAACATTCATAAGCATTAGCAATTCCAAACTATCCTTCTAGTCTGGGAGAATATATGATTGCCTTTATCCTTAGTTGAGAGTGAACTACTAGATCTAACCCTCAATGTCAACCTTAGTCGGGAAGAACCCTTTTGCTCAATCCCTCAACGTCGTATTACCTACGTGCACGTGGTTATAACAGAGTACTGTCATACCTTGGGTACTTCTGCTCAGATACCTTCTCAAATGTCCTTCAGTATCGAGCTGCTAAGATACCTTCTCAAATGTCCTTCGGTATCAAGTTGGTCTAGTACCTTCTCGAATGTCCTTCAGTACCAAGTTGGTCAAATACCTTCTCAAATGTCCTTTGGTATCTGATTGGACGGATACCTTCTCAAATGTCCTTCGGTATCGCGTTTTAAGTAAAATTAGTCATAAACATTTAGTTGAACACCAAGGCTTAGTGTTCAAATCATCATACTAGTTCATCATAAAAATGGAGTTACTTAAACATGCTGAAAGTATTTGGATAAGATAACATATTTACATCACGTCAATTCCATGGAAAACATGTTTTACTTAGCATGAGAGACAGTTTCACAAATATGTTGCTTGACACTTCATTTAAACACTAAGCATGAGGAATATCTTCAAAGGAATCATAGTTTCTAACACTTAGTATGAGAAATAACTTCAAGGAAATCATAGTTTCTAAATCATTAAAGCATCAATTCATCACATAGTCACTCACAGCTCGTTGTCCTCTTAACGGGTTATATGCCTCTCCTAGCTCTTATTGGCCTGAAAGGACATAATTCCCGATTAAACTACTTAGAATTCCTAGCAAAATACCTAAAATAGAACTTTCATCATCAAAGACAACTTTAGCAGCGAGATACTCATCATGAGTGAATTCTTCTCATGAGCAAGATCCTCATGAGCGAGATCCTTCTGAGCGAGATTCTCCTCATAAGTGAGATCCTCCTCATTAGCGAGATCCTTTCATCCTAGCTATACTCACCTTTCCAGCGAGATTCAACCCAATTTCTAGCGAGATTCCCTTCTAAAACGAGATCCTCATCACAAAATTAGCGATATTTCCTTCATTAGTGAGATTCTCATCACAAAATCTCGCTATAATCTCCACAGTGAACTATTTGCTTGTTCTTCCCAAGTATATGTCTGCTTATGCACAGATTCTCTGTTACAACTTTAAAAATTCATAACTCAAAATCCAGACCTCTTTTGAAGAAATTTCCTTCTACAAACATGTTTAGAATTAGTTAATTTTTTACCTTAAAATTTCAGCCAAAATTTCCTTATAGTTTGGCCTAAAACTTCCAATCTTCACCTCGGGCCCTGATTAACACGAGATTCTATCTCTTCTGTAATTTCATCACTTTCTGTTCTTCTTCTCCTGCAATCTTTCTCCGGCAAGACAACATTAAAAACTAGATTCTCCCAGCTTTCAAATGACACCGATTTCACTAAATTTGCTTATGTAGATTGCCAAAATCAAGCTTTCGAAGTTCCTCTTTCTTTTAATCTTCTTGCCGCCTCCCGAATTCAAGGATTAACTGCCACGTGCCAAACCAATAAGTGAGTTTCCTTATTTAATGTGTTTTTCTTTTCCTTTCTCCACAATTTCTATAAATAACAAGAATTTTCACTTATTAAATATTTAATATATCATTCCTTCGGCTAAACATACTTGTTTAGGAACTTAGAATTCGGGGTTTACAATTAGATACACAAGCTTATTTCTTCTTGCTTCCATCCTCTAACCCTCCTAAAATATGGCTTCATTTAACTCATTAGAAGACATCTCATTACTTACTCTTACTTATAGTAATTAGGGTTCAGGTTTTACAGAAACGAAGTTCTTCCATCATACTCATCTCAAATTCACTATGCATACACTTAAAAATTCTTCATACAAAGATGGATTAGTAGAACTAAATATAATATCATCCACATATATTTGCACTATAAGCATGCCATTATTCTTAACCTTAATAAAGTGTGTAGTATCAATTTTTCCCATTTTAAAGTTATTCTCAAGTAAAAAATTGCTAAGCCTATCATACCAAGCTCTTGGGGCTTGTTTTAAGCCATAAAAAGTATTTTTCAACTTATAAACATGATTAGGCAAATCAAAACTTTCAAAACTTGGAGATTGTTCTACATAAACTTCCTCCACAATATAACCATTTAAAAAGACACTCTTCACATCCATTTGATACAAAATGAAATTCTTATAAGAGGCAAAAGCAAGCAACATTCTAATAGTTTATAATATAGCAACCAGTGTAAAAGTTTTTTCATAATCTATACTTTCTTCTTACAATAACCTTGAGCTACAAGTCTAATTTATTTCTAATGATATTCCCATTTTGATCCATTGTATTTTTAAATACCCATTTAGTTCCAATTATAGATGCATTAGAAGGTCTAGGGACTAATTCCTAAACTTTATTCTTTTCAAATTGATTGATTTATTATTTTTTTTTCATAGTTGAAATCCAAAACTCATCATATTCGGCATCTTTAACACTTTTAGGTTCAATTTAAGAAACAAAATCAAGACTACTAAATAAATTAAGAGAAGAACATGTTTTCACACCTTGTTCGGGATCACCAAGAATCAAATCCTTAGGATGAGATGGAGCATATTTCCACTCTTTAGGCATGGACGAAGAATCATCTTCTTTCTTTTTATTGATGCTCACTTCTTGTATACTTGAGACAACTTCTTTTCTTTGTCACTAACAATTAAATCTCAAAAAAAAAATTTCTAAATCATCACTACAAATAGACTCATTAGAAATATTATTACCTGATTCATCAAACACAACATGCATGGATTCCTCAATAACTAAAGTTATCTTATTCAAAACTATATAAGCTTTACGAGTAGAGGAATATCCTAAAAAAATACCAACATCCGTCTTAGAATTATAATTTTTTCAAGTTTTTATTTGTTATTCAAAATAAAACATTTGCAACAATTTTTTTTAAATACCCAATATTTGAAATTTTTCCATGCCAAAGCTCATAAGAAGTTTTATCTAAAGATGGTCTAATTAAAACTCTATTTAAAATATAGAAAGTGGTGTTAATGGCTTCCACCCAAAAATATTAGGTAAACCGTACTCATTCAACATTGACCTAGCAAATTCTTGCAAAGTACAATTTTTTTTTAACCACACCATTTTGTTACGTTTTTTGAGATGAAAAATTATGAGAAAAACCATTTTCTTCACAAAAATCTAAAGCATCATTATCAAATTCTCCTCCATGATTATTCCCAAGTTTAGAAATAAAAAATCCTTTTTCATTTTGAACTCTTTTAGCAAAACCAATAACAATTTTCAAAGCATCATTCTTATGTTTTATCATCAAAACCCAAGTAAATCTAGAAAAATCATCAACTCATAAATGCATAATAGTTCTCTCCATAACTAGCAATTGTAAAAGGGTCAAATAAGTTCATGTGTAATAGTTGTAGGGGTCTAGTAGTAGAGATTGCATTTTTAGATTTGAAAGAAGACAGTTTGTTTACCCATTTGACAAGCATCACAAACTTTATCCTTTTCAAATTTAAATTTGAGAAGGCCTCTAACCAAAAAATTCTTGGAAATATTTGATCAAAGAGGTGTTCCTACCAATGATAACTCCCGACGCTACCGTTATGTAGTCGGGAGATATTCTCTCTCCCAACGATATATCTTTTGACGATTATTTAAGGCATTGAGAGAGTCTCTTTTTCTTGTAATGTGAAATTAAGTGCATGCTAGCATGTCCTAGTCTTCTATGCTATAACCAAGAATCATCATGCAACACGGAAAGACATTTATCAATAATAGGAAAATAATTCAAATCAAGGGTATACACATTTTCATCCCTATTTCCAACAAACATAACTTTTCTATCACAAACATTTTCAATGTTTCAAGTCTTTTTATCAAACACAATTCTAAATCATTTATCATACAATTTACTAATACTAAGTAAATCATGCTTTAAACCATTAACTAAGAGCACATTTTCAATCGAAATAGAAGATTCATTACCTATATTACCCTACCAATAATTTTACCTTTCTTGTTGTCACCAAAAGTTACCATATCTCCATCTTTTTTGGAGAAAGAAATAAACTTGCGTCGGTCTCCAATCATGTGCTTTGAGAAACTACTTTGCAAGTACCACTTTTTTTTTTTTTAAAGCTTTCAAACAAACCTACAAACAAGAAATTTAAGTTTGATTCTTTGGTACCTACACTTGTTTGGGTTCAATAGTATTAGCATTTACAAGCTTAGGGATCAATTTCATTTTTGCATTAGCATTAAAAGTATTGGATCTAAACAAGTAACAAGAATAAGCTTTATGTCCATACTTGCCACAAGAAAACAAATAACATTATGCAAGGATTTATCTTTAACAACAAATTTATGCTCTTTACTCTTCTTGGAGAAATTATTTCTTCGAGTATTGTAAAATTTTGCTCTTTGAGAAAAGTTTCTTCTTGAAGTAGTGTGACTATACTTCTATTTAAAGCACTTAGGTCTAATATGACCTTCAACACCACAACTATGACATATAGACACAAATTAGATTTAACATTATTAGATACAACATTAGGCATATTAGGCATAATAGAAGATTCTTTAACAAATATAGTTTTAGAACTTGAAGGAGTAGAACATTCACCAATATAGCCCAAAACCTTTATTAATTATCACCAAAAGACTTGCCTACTTCAATTATTTTGTCCAATCTTTTAGCACCTATTGTCTATTTTTTAATAGGTTCTTTAGCTTTATCAAGTTCTTGCAAAATATTTAATTCTTTTTCTTTTACTGATTTAATCAAATGATCATTTTCACAACCATCATGCTCAAAAAATTTAACTTTATCAAGCAATGCATTTTTCTCATCACAATCACAAACATGCTTATCACAAGAGACCTTTATTCCATCAATTTGCACAACATGCTCATTCTCTTTAAAACAAGCAATTTCATCAAGTAAAGACTTATTTCTATTAGTCAAAGTGTTGTATTACTTGTTAAGCACGACATATTTTGAACTAAATTTTCTAAGTCATTTTGCATACTTTCAAAAGCTTCAAACCCTTCATCATAAGAAGGGGGTTCTAGAGTTACCTCATCATCAAGTTTATCATCTTTTTTACTATGAGCCATAAGACCAAGGTGTACCACTTCTTCACCATCACTTCCATTTTCACTTTCACTACTATCATCCTAAGTAGCCTTCATTGTCTTCTTCTTGGATTTCTTAGATGATTTGAGGAATGGACAATCCGTTCTTATATGACCCGTCTTTTTGCATTCATAACAAATTATCTCATCCTTCTTGCTCTTCTCACCTTTTGAATCTCTTTGGGTTGATAGGTGTTTCTTGAATTGCTTCTTTTTCTTGATGAACTGTTTGTACTTGCGTGAGAGATAAGTGACATCATCTTCATTAAGGGCATCCTCATCTTTAGAGTCAACTTTCAAGAAGATGGTCTTTAATGCAATACTCTTCTTCTTTTTGAACTCATCCTCCAAGTGCTCCTTCATAGTGATCTCATGGGTCATGAGTAAACCAATGAGTTCCTCCAATGGAAGTTTGGTGAAATCTTTTGCTTCTTGGATTGCCATCACCTTTGTTTCCCAAGTTTTAGGTAGAGACCTAAGAATTTTTCTAACATTTTTGGATGTTATATAGACTTTACCAAGCCCCTTTAAAGCATTGATAATGTTAGTAAATCTAGTAAACATATCCATTATAGACTCATTAGCATCCATTTTAAATAATTCATACTTATGAACAAGCATGCTAATTTTAGACTCTTTAACTTGATTTGTTCATTCATGAGTAATTTCAAGAGTATTCCAAATTTCTTGAGCAGAAGAACATATGAATATTCTATTAAATTCATCTTTACTCAAAGCACAATACAAACAATAAATAGCCGTTGCTTAAAAGAAACACTTTCTCATTTCATTTTCATCATACTCTTCTTCTACTTTAGGCTTATCAACATTATTAACCTTTTTCATGGGTACATAAGGACCTTTAACAACAATTAACTACAAATTATAGTCAATAGATGGCAATAAATTTTCATTCTAGCTTTCCAATATGCATAATTTGAACCATCAAAAAAAGGAGGTCTAGAAGTAGATTGGCCTTCAACAATTCCATTTGCTACTAGGTTTGCCATAATGCTCTAACAATAAAGTTTATCAAGAAAATTAATTTTCGAGAGAGTAACCTTGCTCTAATACCAATTGTTGGATCGGCATGGTAACCAAAGGGGGGATGAATAGGGTTTAATTAATTTTTTTTTCTTAAAGTATGCTCAATTTGATCTAATTAGATAATTTTTAAATTAAATTAACAAAACCCTAATTGATACTAAATAACAATATTAATAAAAAAATGTATGTGATAATCTATTCAATCAATATCAACCAACAAGAGCAAACGACAAACGATTAAAATTAAGTGCAAAAATAACTAGGAAATAGTTAGAGAAGAAGATATCGTGATTTTTATAGTGGTTCGGTCAAACACGACCTACATCCACTTTTTCAAGCGCCTCTTGGGACTTCGACTAAAAAAATATTCTTGGACTCTTTCCACATATAAGAGTCGAACCGTTACCTTGCTCCTTTTATGGGTTTAAAAGCAAAACCGATCATTTCCACGGGTTAGGATCCAACCATTACAATGTTTTTTTAAAGCTTTAAATCACACCACAAGACTCTCTAAAAAGAATGGGTATATAAGTTTAAGCTCAAACACTTTAATCCTCACAATAAAATAGAAATTTCTCTCAAGAATAAGATGAAAAGAAAGAAAATTGAAAGCTTGTAGAGAGAGTAACAATGGTGGTTTTTTTTGCTAATTTTGAGAATTGTAAAATATGAAAAATTGAAATAATTTTGAGGAAGATGAAGTATAAAAAGAGAGGGAAGTAGGATAAAAAATGGATTTTATTTTGAACCATATGATTGTTCAAAAAGTTAAATTGAAAGTGGAGATTAAAAGTGATAATACAAGAAAAAGAAAATTAAAAAGAAATATATATAAGGTAATTAACGCTAAAAAAAAATTCAATTTTTTTAAAAATAATGGTCAAATGCAATTTCCCTTTCTTTTTTTCAAAATCAATTTCTTTTAATTCTTTTTTTAAAAATAAAATTAAAATTCATCCATTGCGATTTTAAGCCCTGTGCGTCACTGACTTATAATTCCAAGTGACACTTTCTAATTAGTCCAATTTGATGATTAATTTTTGCCACGTCATCGTCTCAGGTATCTTTTTGTTACACTTATTTTTATATCTTTTTCATCTGAACTCCGATTTGGGTTATTCAAAAGGTGTCGAAATCGTTATTTCGATCTCTACGCTATGGACTATTCAAAGTAATAAAATTTTTAGTAAATAAAATCATGTTTATTATAATCAAAATATTAATTAATTAATTAATTAATTTGAGATTAATGGCCAAAAACCAATATATATATGTATATATATATAGTTCAACTTATTATTAATATCATCATCATTATCATTATTAAAACAAGATAACAAAATACCCTAAATCTCATATTCTCCATCTTTTTCACTTAACCGCCCCCAAAATCTCTTTTTCTCCTTATTAATCTCATGCAATGTTCAACGACCCTTTTTTAAATTTCATCATCTTGGCTAGCTTTTGACAATCACCCTCACCAATTCACTTATCTTTTTTGCTTGCGCACATGTTTTCTGCTTTTGTTTCTACTTTGAATATTATTTTCAACAATCACCCTCATCACCTTGTCATCATCTTCCCTCGCATACATGCATTCCATTGGTAGCTGGAAGCGTTAAAGACCATATTAGGTGATTTTTAATTTTTGCTTCTGAAATGTTTAGATACTATGTATTTGTGGTTCTAGAATATTTAAGTAGAGTGTATTTGTGGTATTCAAGTTATTTTTGAAGCAATATATCTTTATGTTCTCATTTGTATTTAATTTTATTGTTTAGGGTAGTTTTATCATTTACTAATTAGTATTTTCTATTATATAAATTTTTTTTGCTATTTTTATAATTTTGAAATTTTTTTGCCATTTTTTCAAATGAAACTTTAAAATTTGCTATTTTTTTTTATCAATCATTTTTTTTAATGATTTTCTTTTAAAAAATAGACGGTCCCTTGACAGCTTTCATTTGGGTACAACCCAAGCTTTTTTCTATTATTTTATAACTTATTGTTTTCATCTCATTATTATTATTATTATTATTTTTTTTAATAATGAAACTCCCAAATGTTTAATCAAAATTTATCATATAATATTTATTTTTATCTTTTAAAGAAAAAAAATTTATTTTTCTTTTGTGATCGAAGAAGAGAATGCATGGCACCGAGATAAGTTAAATTTTTTTTCCTAACTAATATGAATTTTGTAAGAGGATAGTTTAAGGTTTTCTTTTTTCAAATTTTTTTTTATTTATCATTCTTAGTTTTGAGTTTATTTTTTTTTTTAAAAAAAAAAAACTCTCATGAATAAGAGTTGGAATTTAAGGAATATTTTCCAATTTGAAAATTTTCTCATAAGGCTTTTTTTTTTTTTTTGCAAGAAAATTTTTAATCATTGCTAGAAATCTCAAGGATTTTTTTCCCACATATTTTTCTTTAAAAATAATATCAAATGAAAAATTGAAGAAAAAGTAAGAAAGAATAATTTTTAAAAGAGAAGTTAGTTTTAAAAAATGATTTTTTTTCCCTAAATGCTCCCCCTCTCAAATTTACTTGGTTATGAATGAGTTATTTACTCGATGTTTTAAATAGCATGTTTATTAGCTCAAATCAAATTAATGTATTTTAAATTCGAACTGATTTTCAAGATTTAATTGTTTTAATTTGGTGTTTTATGATTTTTCTTTAATTAGCCTATCAATTTAGGAGCAGGATTTAGTTGTTTTTATTTTTGTAAAAATATTTTTAATTACTCCATTGTGGAGTTGGATTTAGTTGTATGGAGATATTTTAGTCCACTTCATTATCTCAACTAATATTGTCAATTTATGTTAGACCATTTTGACCATAAAAACAAACATTTGGCCACTACTTAAGTAATCTAAATTGTAACTCTTACTTTTTGTTAAATTGGATCAAATATCTCAAAATTTTGTTGGTATGTTTCAATTATGCCTTTTAACTCTTAAATTTTGGAAGTACTTTTTTTTTAGGAAAAATAATCACTGAGAGAGTTTCTTTCGTTAAAATGAAGAACAATAAATTAATGTAGCTGAGTGACTGTAAAAATTGACAAGCATACATTGCATCATCTACAACTAAGTTTAGATTAATGTTGTTATTATCATTCATTCAATTCAAAAGGTATATTTACATTGTTGTGAGTAATTTTGAATCAAGGGGCAAAATTGTCCTGAGAGACTTTGTGGGCATAAAATCGGTTAAAGAAGGAAAGCTAGGGCCGAAAACGACACATAAAGCCTAAAAGGAGGTCTAGGAAAAGAGGAAGAAATGGGCCAAAGCCCATTTCAAACTCCATGACCTTCGGCTCAAGTGGAGGCTGAGCCTGACAAATCAACTTGAGAACCATCCCATCTGCTTTGCTTGGTCCAATGAACCTTAGAAGAAACGTGCCAGAGCCCATTTCTAGCCTCTTAGCTTGGCCCAAGTATTGGCTTATTCCATTCGTGCCGCTTTGTCCAATGAACTCTAAAAAATCTTCTAAATAGGGTTTGAAACCTAATTCTAAGAGGATTAGGGCATTAGACCTTATTAATACATTATCAAGGTTTCTTGAGAGGGGAGTGCATTCTTTGATTTGAAGTTTTATACTCTTTACATTAACTCAGTGACTCATTTAAGGGGGAATTCATACGGATAACCCAAAATTTGGGTCCAAAATGACAAATGACCCATAAAGTGTCAAAATAAACTCGCGCACGTGAAAAAGCCATCCCGCTCTCACTCTTTCTCGTTCTCTCTTTGTTTCCTCACTCATAAATCATTCTCATCTCCTTTCTCTCTCTCGCTCGCACTCTTGCTCTCTCTTCGTTTCCTCGCTCACAAATCACTCTCATCTCTTCTGTCTCTCTCTCACTCAAACCACTTTCCTCTCTTACAACTAGAGCTAGTGTGTGACTTTTTGTTAAAGTTGGTCGTGATGAAGAAGACGAAAACAAGAAAAAAAAAAAAAAGAAAAAGAAAAAACAGTTTCACCAAAGTTGCTTGGCGAAGAAGAAGAAAAGAAGAAGAAGAGAGAGAAAAAAGAATTCTCTTGTTGGAGGAAGAGTAAGAAGAATAGAAGAAATAGGAAGAAAAAATCACTAGCCGGAGAAGAAAAGGGAGAAGAAGAAAAGAAAAAAAATTGAAGGAAGGACAAATTGATAGTTTCACACATGCATGATATTAGCAAAAGGTCAATTAACAATAGTTTTTTAAACATGGGGTATTCATTATTTTGGACCTCCCAAATGGGTCAACGGTGCAATTTTCTCCTCACTCAAGCATCAAAGTAGATGTGACATCTGATACTGATGTATTCAAGCTCTTTTTTTTTCCTTCAGAACGCTTGCTTTCTCCATACAAATAAATTTACCGTTGTTGCTTAGTCCAAATTTTGGCATCAACAAACATCACTTACCAAAGATAAAATTTACACAAACATGTCAATTTACATAAATAATGATGTAAATGATATCACATATGTCTTCCAATCTCTATACACCAACGATCATTTTCATTCATAATTTTTATGTAGATATCTCCAAGGGCATTTTTTAGAACAATTTAATGAAATAGTTTAAAGTTTAGGGGAATATTTGGAATCTACTCCCTAAGTTCAAGGTATTTTGAACCATCTTTAACCTTTTAAGTTTAAAATTCAAAATAACTTCATAATTATCGTGAATTTTAACATCTAGTTAACATTTTTACAAACTAGATCAAGTGATAAGTAAGAGTGGATTTAAAACCTATAAAATTAAAACTAATTTAGGATAAAGTAAAGTATTTTGGTCCCTAATGTTTAGAATCGATATATAATTAATTATGATGTTTTAATGCAACTTTAATCTAATAGAATGGTTTATCAAACCGTCATCTACCATGTGAATAGATTGATATGCCATTTTTTCTATTACGAGGCAAATAAACTAAAATTTTAATTTAATTGAAAATAAAACATTGTAGGTAAAATTCAAATGATATAAAATATTTCGAAAAAATCTTTTTTTTTTCCTAATAGCCCATGTTCTGCATGTTTGAAAATGATTCTCAAATAGTTTAAATCATTTTTACTATTTTCAAGATCACTTTTAAACATGCTTTTAATTATTTAAAACCAATTTTGATGATATGAAAATTATACTTAAAAAGGTAAAATTAAATATTAAAGTGATTTTGAATGATTAAAGACGTGTTTTGAAGTGATTTTCAATATTACAAAAGTGATTTTAACCTTTTCAAAGTCACTCCCAAATATGTAGTTAGTCTACACTGTTGAGACTAAATGTCAGTTATCCACTCGTTGCAAATCATCATACCTCTCGAAGGGAGGAGAATGACCAAGGAAGAGAGAAGTAGAAAGTAGGGAAAAAAAAGAGAAAGAGGAAATGTGATATATATATATATATATATATATATATTCATTCATTCATGTCGGTTGAGATATGTTATGTTGCAATATGAGAGAGAAATTGAGTAAAAATTGATTCAATTTTTATTTATTGTAGTTTGACTATTTAATTTTTATGATTAAAAGTTTAAGTATAGGTTTTTGCAAATTCTAAAAGTTTAGAGACGTTTTTAATTGGTGGGATAAATGGGAACCTCTTGGGTTCCATCTGTGCAACAATCTTTGAATTTCAAGAGGCTTGTTTGAATTCATTGTCCGCTGAAGCGTTTGCAATTTATAATGGTCTTTGTCTAACAAAATGATTGGGCTTAGTTCATATGTTGGTTTTGGGTTTTGTTATACTCTCTTCCAATTGTTCAAATTAATAGATATTCATATGGGGGGTCTAACTACGTTGTGAAAGTTTAAGGGATATGTAATTCTTTTTCTTTGGTTAATTTTCAGTATGTGCCTTAGGATTCTAATATGGCTGCACATTCATTGGCAATATTGGAGTTTTCAATCTTAAGTTGTTTATGGCATCGTCATGTCCCATCATGGGTGATGTCTGAATATTCATGGATTGTTCATTTTTTTATAAGCATTCAAATCTGTTAATTTTATTGTGTTACCACAAAAAAGGAAAAAAAAAGCTTAGAGATGCTATACTCCAAGTCTCCAAGTCTCCAAGAGTGATTTTAATTTGAACAAAAAGGAATACAACTTTATTTATTTATTTTTAAATTTGGTTAAACACATTAGCTTCAACGATTTTAGAGAGATAGAAAGAGAACTAGAGAGATAAAGAAATATTGAAATTAGATTAGGATTTCTCAACCTTACCATAAGTGAGGAAATGAAACCTAAATACAAAGTAACATATGAACCCAATAGATTTTTACATCTAAAATAAATAAACTAAATAACATGTAAATAACATAAACTAAACCTATCACATTTAATATTTAAATACTATAACATATGTTCTAACATCTCTGTAAGCCAATGTGGCGATGACGTAGGGAGAAATGAAAGAGGACCTTTAATATTAATATTGTTGTTTTCAAAACTTATTAGAGAAATATTGTTGTTTTGAAACTTATTAGAGAAATATTGTTGTTTTGGGAGTTCGAGGCTAGAAGTCGAGGATTAAGAATTCGACTAATGTAGAGGTCGAACGTTGAGAACTCGACAAACAAAGAAAAACTTGGAAACAAGGGTTGTCGAGAGTTAAAGTTTCGACATACATAAGTCGAAACTTCAACCCTCGACAAGGAAAAGGAAATCTCGCTAGTTTTACATAAGTCGAAACTTCAACCCTCGACAAGGAAGATAAGTGGGTGAAGCAAATTGTAAGAGAGAGCGAGATTAAGAGCGAGATTGTGAGATTGAAAGCGAGATTATAGGAAAGAGCAAGATTGCAAGCGAGATTGTAAGAGAGAGCGAGATTGTAGAATGGGACAATCTCCAACGTCTATGGAATGTATGCGTTTAGCTCTCTCTCACAATCTCACTCTCTTCTACAATCTCGCTCTCTCTGAACATCTCGCTCTCTCTCACAATCTCGCTCTCTCACAATCTCACTTGTACATTATTTTTCTAATTAAGTTTACATTATTCTTATAATTGAGAAACAAATATTTTTTTAATTGAGAAATAAATATATTTTTTTTTTTCAGATCATGGCTTTAAACCCAGGACTTGTTGATCCTGATGTTTTGTACGACCAGTCTATTCATCGATCATTTGTTGTATGGCGAGATCGTACTACTGGAGAAATATCTTACAGACGTCGAAAGGCAGTTCTCCAGCGCACTATCCCACTCCACCCTCAAATACTACCGCTACTGCGCACATCTGAATTCTATGAGGTTGCCATATTAGGATTTATTCAGTTGGACTGGCATCTGATCACAACCTTGGTCGAGAGATAGAGGCCCGAGACGCATACATTTCATATGTCTGATGGAAAGTGCACTATCACTCTACAAGACATAGAAGTGTTGTTAGGGTTACCTATTGACGGTGAGCCGGTCATCGGAGTGATGTACGATGACTGGTTAGAAATTTGTCAACTGTACCTTGGTGCGACCCCACCTGTCAACAAGATTAAAGAATCGAGGTTAAGTTTAATATGGTTAGGAATACAATTTCATGAGTTCACAAATGGTAGAAGTCTGTTTTCAGATAAATCAAATTATTTTGTTCACTTGATGTTCCTGCTACTGTTAGCTAACCTCCATGCAAAGCAACACAATTTCGTGAGCTCACAGATGGTGGAGCATGCTTGGCATGGTTGTATAGACAACTATGCAAAGCAACAAGACCTGAGGTTCGAGAGATAGCTGGGCCTCTCATACTTTTACAACTATGGGCTTAGGAACGATTTCCAACAATGGCTCCACAGCTACAACATGTTAATGATGCTCAATTAATTGGACGAGCCTACGGTTCTCGGTATGTTGTTTTAATTCAATTTAATTTTTATATCACTGATCTAGTTAATTTAAATTATAAATTATCAATTTAAAAATTTAGGTGGAGAGACAAATTTTGTGTGACTAGGACAGCCATACATGTAGTCAGCCAATATAGATATATGCTTGATTTGCTTCAACCTGAACAGGTACATTACACTAAACTTAATTGATTATTTTATACACATTTTTATTGTATTTGTCTTTAATATTCTCTAATATAATATTTTGTGTTTCAAGTTATTTGGGAGCCGTACAAAATTATTATGCATACTTTGACTAATTTTTGTACGAATGGTCAAAACATATGGCAGACAATGAGTCCTCTCATATGTTTTCACATTGGTGAGTGGCATCTTCCTGACAGGGTGATGAGACAATTCGATTTTCAGCAGAATGTCCCATCGCCTTGTAATACTGAACCCGTACTGCATGATATTGACCTAAGGACTGGAGATTGGTCCGAAAAAGTTGCACATTTGGTAGTGCGATGGCACTATCGTGCAAGGTTTATTGTAGTGGGAGTTTCTCTTGAACAGTTTGACACAAATGTCACTCCAAAATATATTCATTGATATAATAATATCACAAGCCGCAACGTCACTCGTCCGGGAGCAGCTGTGGGTCATCTGTAAATGAATATTATCTAACTATTTTTAATTTAAATTTATTTTAAATATTGTTTAATTGTTTTATAATTCACAGAGATCGAACAACCGTAGACTCCGTGAGGTTGCGAATGATCCGAACCAGGTTCTTGCTATATGTAGTGACAACCAAAGCTATATGGAGGAAATTCATCATATGTACGATATACCTATTGTTCCTCCACCAGCTCCTAGACGTAGAGGACCTGTTCGGGAAGAGGATGAGTTTGATGAGGTTGCACATAATGTGGAAGAGTTGCCCCCTATGATGCAGACGCAGAGTCAAACTGATTAGTCCGATGATGATGATGCCAGCATTTGGTTCAGAACATTATGACTTAAAGGCTAGTCCTTCGTCTTCATATGTGCATGGACATCGTAGGGGTAGTGGAGAGCATAATATTTATATTATGAAGCGCTTGCAGAGGTACCAAAGTAACATCAAGAAGAACCCGAGCAACCTCAAGTTCGAAGTCGACAACGACAACTAGCTCGAAATCGACGACGTCCGCCTTATGGGACACATTGATTTTTGTAATTATTTTTATATAAATGAGATATTTAATTTACATTTTTTTTATTTTTATTAGATATTATTTTTTAATTTATTTTTTTTTATATATTATGAATAGTAATTATTTTGATATAGAAGCTTTTAAATGTCACTGACATAAATAATAACATCAGATAGTCTAAATCTAAAAAGTTAAGTAAAAAAAACTTCAATATTCAAATTTACATATTTTAGATAATAATTTGGGGACATAATAAATCAAATCAACACTCAAAACCTTCACATGTAAGTCTATAAATAAGACTGTATTATTGATATAAAGAACAAAAATTTTAATCATAGTAGTGAGGTCAATAGTTTAAAAGATTTTACAATAATGATCTTGGATTCCTTTTGTACATTTGGTACCAAGATTTTGATGGAGTTTTTTTCTTTTCTTTTTTTTAAAAAAATTACACTAACATAAATAATAACATCAGATAGTCTAAATCTAAAAAGTTGGGTAAAAAAAACTCCAATATTCAAATTTACATATTTTAGATAATAATTTGGGGACATAATAAATCAAATCAACACTCAAAACCTTCACATGCAAGTCTATAAAAATAAGAGTGTATTATTGATATAAAGAACAAAAAAATTTAATCACAGTAGTGAGGTCAATAGTTTAAAAGATTTTACAATAATGATCTTGAATTCCTTTTGTACATTTGGTACCAAGATTTTGATGGAGTTTTTTTTTTCTTTTTTCTTTTTAAAAAAAATTATAAATAATAATAAAATGTGAAAAGAAGAATACCTGTTCTATCTGTAATGTTCTATGTTACCAACTCTGTTACCGAGAGAACAAGTAACTCTGCTATTACCTCTCTCATCCGAGCCGTAAGAACATGTACATACAGAATACGAGAATTTCCACCTTGTTGAAGATCTAGTGGTAGCCACACAAGCCTAAGAGAGAGTGTAGGGGGTGCTGGTTCCTTCATTATTTTTATAAAATGATTTTTTTTTTAAAAAAAAAAGAAGAAAGAAAGAAAAAGGTGAAATGTGTAATAATTAAAAAAAGAAAAAAAAGGGAAAATTTGTACGGATATCTCGCTCTCGTTCTCGGTCAAAATCTCGCTCTCGCTCTCGTTCTCAAACTCTCGCTCTCTTAAATCTCGCTCTCTCTCTTACTCTTCCCTCTTTCGTTCTCTCCCAATACAGAATTATTTTTAACACATCAAATAATTATGAGTGTTATGAGGAAGGTCTTTCGTTCTCTCCACATCAAATAATTATGAGGAAGGTCTCTGGAATGATAATTAAATAGACTCAATAATAATGTTAAGGAAAGGTCGAGGGTTCAAAATCGATCCATTTAGGTCGAATTTTCAACCCTCGACTTATTTTTTAAAAAATATATATTTTTACAAATAGTTTGAAAATAACAATATTTTTCTAAATAGTTTCTAAAAGGATAATATCCAATGAAAGAAGACAGATTTTAAGAGTGGGGAGGAGAGATAAAAACGTAATATTGAAGGAGAGAGAAAGAAAATGATAATTAGGAAAAGGGAAAAAATAAATATCACCAATCACGTGGCGCCAGCTGTATGTGACACATCCTCTAGCCTCAGGCCACGTGGCTTCATATCTAACTTGAAGTCAAACTTTTTTTTTCAACGTCAAATAATTTGTCTCACACTAACTCTTATATGAATTTACGAATCAGTTTATTTATTCAATTTATTGCTGCATTTTCTTAATCTTTCCGAATTCCGAATTAAGAAATTTTCTTTCATTAAAAAATTGCAAAATTATTTTTATTTATTTCTGATCTTAATTTTACATTTATTTCAATTTTAGAAAAAAATGAGGTTAAAATATTGTGTATAATTGAGGTTAAAATAAAACTAAAATTTCAAAAATAAAATAGAAACATTTTGAAACTTAATGAATAATCAAACTCAAATTTTATAACATTTTGTACATTGTGTCGTCAAGTCAAAAAATTTACGTGTTGCACTAAAAAAAAACGTATATAAATGAAGAACCGTTCCCGCAATTGTCGTCCGTGTGTAGTTTCCCTCCATTTGGTTCAACTCCCTCTGTTTTCCATTTCTGCTCTTTCTTTTTCCTTCTCTCATATTCTTTCTGGAATAATCTCCATCCTTTGATTTCATTTCGATTCCTTTATCATCGGCCGTTTCTGTTCTTTTTTCAGAGTTCATCACCGTTATTTTGGTCCTCTTTTCTCTGTTTCGCGCTTTCTGAATCCAGGTATGGAATTTGATGTAATGATGTTGTTAATCTTTTTATTTTTCGTGTAATCGTTTTTGGTTTCTAGTTTTCTGTTCATGTAAGAGACTCATCTAATTCATTGGTTGAACTTTAATCCGACCATGCATAGCTGAGAAGAATACGAGCTTCTAATTTCTGTACGCCGTAAGATTTTCGTCATATTTGGTGACGGTTGAGAATTGTGAAGTTTCCGATTCATGGAATTTTGTGTCTGTTCAATGGGTTTAATCCTGAGGATATTTAATTGGTGGGTATGGGTTACGATCCTGTTTCTGTTTGTACAGTGAAGTTTTATTGATCCCCAGTATTCGTTATTTTTTATTTTAATTTTTGGAATTTTACATTTGTCCATCTGTTAGTAATAGGGTAGTTATTTTCCATTTCCACAATTTGAAGGATGGATCATGTAGCTTTTAATAACAGAGATTATTATAAGTATGTCGTACAGTAGTTTCTTTCAACGGATATTATGTAGCTCACCTTGTGTTGCATCATCTTAGTACTAAACCTAGTGGCTAAATTTTGTTCAATACAGCTCCAGATCTCTTTTCAAAGCGGTTACTGTTTATGATCTTCTCAAGAGGTTGAATTTTACCATGTGGATAACCTTTAACCTTCCCCAGCAGCTAGCTTTTAACCAGCCATTAATTTAACCACAGTTACCGAATGTCTTAATATAGGCTACTTGACCAGTTATCCAAGTAAGCAACTGTAGAGAAAGTATATAAAGTGAAAATGAAACTAATTTAACCAAACTATTACACTAAACTGCCGATTACAACAACAAGCGACTTTTTGATGTAGTTTGTTGGTCATGAGACGTCCATTAAGACAATTTCATTTTTTGTTATATGGTGTCTCTGAGATAATATCTGATACACATCTTTTCTGCCCCCTCTCTTATCTAGTTATTATGAAATTCATAAGATACCACAAAAAAATTCTCTGCCCGTTTAAACCCTGGTTTTCTTTAGAGTTCTAAGTGCTGGATTCCTTACTCTTTTCCTTATCTCTGTCATCCATCATCTTGCCTGATACATCAGGTGGACCAACTTTTGTAGCTACTTCATCAGACCATTTGATCATCTGTTGGTACAAAACGAGGATTTATTTTACCACTTCAATGTCTAGTACTTCAATCTTTAATGAGAAATATTGGTAAGGGGAGTACAGCGATCACAATTCTCTTATATTTCTGATAGCCATATCTGAAAGTCCTTTGTCACTTGATTTCTTTTTTCCTCTCAATGGAAATTGGATAATATATAAGATTTGTAGTATGATCAGAACTAAATTCAAGATGTATATAATTTTCCAATGGTTTTTGAGTTCAACAACATATATGTCTTAGTCAGTTGCTTAGGTTGACATATGTTTAACTTTTACTTCATGATTGACTCTTCTTACATCCTTTTGAAGTTTTGGTAGTCCTGAAGATCTTCCTATTCTAGGATCTGCTTTTCCCTTGATGGGTGTTCAATGCTTGCTATATGTCTGGGGCTTATTTCAGGCATTAACACAAAAGACCAGTTTTTAGGAGAAATTGAATGCATGTAATAGAAAAACAACTATCCATTTCAAACATTTCCTTTATATTGTACCTACTTTCAGTTCTGCTCTTACTACTGCAGAAATAATCTATTCTGCCTATATGACTGTAAAAATGTGTGTTGGCAGGTGCTGAAGTCATGATATTGCAATTGACCGCGGTCGGTGAGAAGCTCTGACATCCTTTTCAATGTTGCCTTGGCCTTGAATGCTTGTTCCGATGGATTAAGCTTCTATATCTGTTCTCACATCATTGACATGGAACCAGGATATGTTCTTGATCTAACAAAAAGACTAGAACTAGTCTTTCATGGATCGTTAAGGTAGCAAATGATGATGCAATGAAATGAGTAAACCATTGCAGCGTTTTTCTCTATACGTAATGAGAGAAATTTTTAGGATTTCCATAATCTATAAAATAGATTGGACAAAAGTATGTATTATTGGCGCCATTTTGACAGTTGGTGGCATTGCACTTCAAATGTTGATACTTCCTTATCCATTGCACACATGGTTTGTTTCTCGACCAGCAACAGTTATATTATACACATCCATGGAGGAAACCATGGAATTGAATGAATCCCTCAAGAATAGTACAGAAAGGCTCCAATTGATACCATTGAAATCTGTTGTCTCGCATAATGCTACAGATCAAATGGTTCAACTGGTGTCAGTGAGTCATGGGAGAGAGACAGCTCCTAAAAGAAGAAAATCATCTAGAAAAAGGAAGCATGCCAGATTAAAAGAGAAGCCAATTGTTCTAACTCCTCCTCCCCCACCCAGGAGACCGCCCTCCGCGTTGGAGGTATGGTAATTTGGAATTCTAAATCCTTTTGTTTTAATGATAAAAAGTAAAGTTATTGTTACATGCTTATGACCATTTTATATATGTAATCCAGAGGCATGTTTGGTCCTTGAAGCCTGTGGAAGCACTTGTTTATGCAAAGGAGGAGATTAAGCACGCTCCAACAGTACTAGATGATGCTGATCTATATGCCCCATTGTTCTTGAATGTATCTATCTTCAAAAGGTATTTGCATCATCACTACTTTTATTTTAACTTAAATATGTAAGTTTCAAATTAATGAGACAATTTAAGTATCTTATGATGTTAGAATAAGGATATCTCTTTTACTTTCTTTGATGGTGGGAGTCAGCTCTTGCAAGAAATATTTGAAAGAATAGAGAAACAGTAATTAATATATTATATGGAAAGCGTTAGGAAGTTAACATCTAAGTTAGGAAGCACGTATGGCATGAAGAATAAAGAGAATGTTTCCAATGAAGTCCGTTCTATACATTTGGTTTTTGTATTATCATAATCCTCTGGATTTTTTATAGTTTCTTACATGGCGTTCCTTTTCAGCATTCATATGAATTGATTCCAATATATTTTCCCAAAATGTCAGGAGTTATGAACTAATGGAATTGATACTCAAAGTTTACATTTACCGAGATGGATCTAGACCTATCTTTCATACTCCCCATCTGAGGGGAATTTATGCTTCTGAAGGGTGGTTTATGAAGTTGATGGAGGAAAACAGGCAGTTCGTCACCAAAGACCCAGAAAAGGCGCACTTATTCTATCTTGCATATAGTGCACGCCAGCTGCAGACGGCTCTTTATGTGCCTGATTCTCATAATATGAAACCATTGTCAATATACTTGAGGGACCATGTGAATTGGATTGCTGGAAAGTATCCATATTGGAACCGCACACATGGCTATGATCATTTCCTTGTTGCTTGCCATGACTGGGTGAGAAGCCTATTTCTCTGTCTTAGATTTTTTTGATGAGTGTGTTAAATCACCGATTGACTCAAAAGCTTAAACTGATGGGTTATGGTAAATTTAATCATATAACACTTTAACACTTTCCCTCACTTGTGGGCTTAGACATTTGTAGAAGTCTCAACAAGTGGAAATCAATATTGATTGGGAAGGGAAAATGACATTACAAGGGTTTGAAAACAGGACTTCTTGTTCTAATATCATGCTAAATCAATGATTAACTTAAAAGCTTAAACTGATGGGTTATGGTAAATATGGAATGCCACAGATTACTGAAGCCGCTACTCTTATGGTTAACCATTTTCTTTCTTTTTACGTGCCACAAACTTTCTGCAGGGTCCCTATACTGTCAATGAACATAGGGAACTTAGCCAAAATACCATAAAAGCTTTATGCAATGCTGATCTCTCAGAAGGGGTTTTCAAACTTAGCAAGGATGTTTCTTTGCCAGAAACTACTATAAGGACACCTAGGAAACCTCTTAGAAATGTTGGTGGGAAAAGGGTATCACAGCGCCCAATTCTGGCTTTCTTTGCTGGGAACATGCATGGGAGAGTCCGTCCAATACTCCTGAAGCATTGGAATGACAAAGATGATGATATAAAAGTTTATGGACCTTTGCCACTGAGAGTCTCTCGTAAGATGACATACATACAACATATGAAGTCAAGCAAGTACTGCTTATGCCCAATGGGATACGAAGTGAACAGCCCAAGGATAATTGAAGCCATTTATTATGAGTGTGTCCCAGTAATTATTGCTGATAATTTTGTGCTTCCTTTTAGTGAGTTTCTCGATTGGAGTGCATTCTCTGTGGTTGTGGCTGAAAAGGATATTCCGAAGCTGAAGGAGATTCTAACGGCTATACCACTGAAGAGATATCTTACCATGCAGATAAATGTGAAGATGGTTCAGAAACACTTTCTTTGGAACCCAAAACCCCTTAAATATGATTTGTTTCACATGGTTCTCCACTCAATTTGGTTTAGTAGACTGAATCTATTTCAAATCCCTGAGGCATGATACCTTTTTGACCTTCCGATTTGAATGAAGAACTGTGCACAACCGAATGTCTTAACAGAGTAGAGGGGTTTACAGAAAAGTGTAATTTATTGTAGAGTAAGAAGAAATTTGTACCACAGTTTGTTGCCTCTATGTTGGTGTTGTCTTGAGTGAGTACATATATATCGTCATCTTGATACTAGACACAACCACTCAAGGAAAAGAATGGCACTCGGCGGGAATCACCAAGCAGCATGCAGGTACACCATGGATAATCGTTTGTTTTATGCGTTGCTAGTTGTATTTGTTGCATGTTGAATGAATTCTTAGATGTGTTTGGGAGTTACAATACTGTTAAAAAATGTACTGTTAAATATTTGCATAAGTTATAAAGATGTCCATGAACTTTGCTTTTTTATTTCAAAAAGTATTCTTGTTGTTTCAAAAGTTGCAATACTACCTCTTAATTTTCACAAAACATTTTAAAATCTCCCCACTGTTTTAGGTCACTACCACATTGTTTCAAGTCTCAATTTCCTTTTGTAATAAGAGAGTATTTCTACAATGATAATTTTTGAAATGTTTGTGAAGGTTAGGGATAATATTAGAATTTTTTAAAGTATAAGAATGGGAAAATGAATTCTTGTTAGAGGGATAACTTGTGTCTACACAAATAAGAGAAAATGTGCATAGAGAAAAGATTATCGAGGGAAAGAAGGTAGGTAGAATACAATTAGTGACAAAGGGGAAAGAGAAATTCTTGAAGAAAGAAACTTTCATTGAGGAAGTAAATGAATAATATATACATATTTATGTAAGATTCTCCAAAAAGCATCTAGATATAGTAGGCGTTGTCTTTTTATAAAGTATATGTAGAAAGTAGTTATATTATTAATCCCCTAACACTATGAAGTTTCCCTTTCTACTCTGAACTTTTAGTAGTCCTCATGTTTCAAGTTACTCAAATTCCATAAGTTCCTGCCATTCTTGTTTCTTTGTTCTCTGTTGTTATGCAAATACTTGAGCTCCAATCTCCACTGCAGGGAAGACAAGAAAAAGGGGACTTTACCACTTGCAAATGCTGCAGCACACAGGAAACCTTTATATTGTTGAAGATACAACCATACACTAATGCAAAGTAGATACTGTAAGTAAGCATTTCCTTGGTGAATAAATTTGGAGGATCAATTACTGTAAATTGGATGAATTGGTGAAGTAAATATATTGATTAATATACATACAGAATAAGGATTTGAGGGAGCAATTTATCAGATGCATCTTTAGACTATTTGCTTATATATATTTTGATGAAGTTAGTGTCCAGTTAGCTCTTAATTTCTTTCATGATCATATCTATTCTCTACTTACATGGTCTAAGTCCCGTCTGGTAACCATTTGATTTTTAGTTTCTAGTATTTGAAAATTAAACCTATGAACATCACTTTCATTTATTAGTTTATATGTTTTGTTATTTAGATTTTAGGGGTGTTTTCAAAATGAAAGCCGAATTTTGAAAACTAAAAAAGAAAAAATAACTCTCAAGAACTTGTTTTTGTTTTTGGAAATTGGTTAAGAATTGAAATATTTATATAGGAAATATGAAAACACTGTGTCAGAAATTGTGAGAAAACAAGTATAATTTCAAAAAACCAAAAATCAAATAAAAAATGGTTACCAAACGGATCTAAATGGTCTGTTTTTACTTGTCTTTTTAGATAAGATTATGGAAAGATGTGGTAAATGGTGGGCATGATAAGAAAAGGATTGAGCAAAACTTACAAAAGATAAGCAACATGCACTTACATTGATGTGTCAACAATGATAATAGAAGCTTGTTCCTCAACAAATTAACCATTTAAATAAACATTATATCTCAATTCAAATTCTTAAAATTCCTCGATGATCAAGAAGTTTTGAACTATCAATTCTCACAAGCCCTTTGATTTTCAAGGCATATATCCTACTTTCATCTTTCTTTCCCCACATATGGCTGTACTTTTTTACGATTAGATACTATTTTTGTAAATGAGAAGAAATCAAATCTGACTCTGACCCTTTGATTTTTAAGGCCAATATTCTATTTTTATCTTTCTTTCTTTTTTATTTTTTTTCTATATATCGTTGAACTTTCTCACGGTTACATATACATCTACCATTTTCTTTAATGAGAAAAAATCTATTTTAACTCTGAACTTGTTGGATTTATCAACATGGGCTCTAGATTTTCAGTATCGTTAAATTGGACCCTAAATTAATTAATTGAGTGTTACAATTTTTGCACATTCGTCCACTAATTTAAAAAACAATGTAAAAATCTTTACGAACTCTTCAGTTTTAATAAAATAAAGTTTAAAACACAATAACTCTGATCAAGTAGAAATAATAACCCTAATCAAGTAGAAATAAACCATTGAAAAACTGAAAGTTCAACAAAAGAATTTGGTTCTAATGCATTTATTTTTTAAAATTCTATTAATCTCACACGTACACATTTACTAAACGCATTTTTTCAGTTGGAACGAGAACCTATTAGAGGGTTCAAAGCCTTAATTTTTTAAGGTTAAAAGATTGCAACACCTTTATAAATTTAAGGCAATATTTGATGATATTAAAAATTAAAGGTTGAATTTTAAACAACTTCAACAAATTTAAAAGTCAAATTTGATTTTTTATTTTTTCCTTCTTTAAATTAATACTCTAAATCTTCCCATTTCATCTCCTTTTTAAATATTTGTAACCTTTCTCGCTATAAGTATTCACAAATCTTGTTATCCAATCATATTTTATTTTGTACCTTGAGTAATATAAATTTATTTAAGGGTGTACATAGTCCGAGTTGGAAGATTTTGGTGGACCAAAATTCGGATTAACTAATAATGAATCCTATTAATTCTTTTTTGGAGGGTCAACCCAATCCAACCCAACCCAAAATTTTCGAGTTGGGTCGGGTTGGGTCACCGGTTTTGTTTTTTTTTTTTAATTTGACTGTTTTTTTTAAACTTTTATTTATATATATTCGAGTCGGGTTGGGAATGGGATAACCCCAAACCCAACCCAAATTTAATATTTTTTAACATTTTAATCCAACTCAATCCAAAATAAAATCTAACCTAATCCAACCCTTGCGGTTTGGGTTAGATAGTCCGAGTTGGTCGGATTACCGGGTTTTTTGAATACCCTTAGATTTATTAGGGTTAAAAATAACGCCCAACCACTACAGATAATAATAACAACAAGAAGGGAATAAGAAACTTCAACTTTTATTTTTTATTATTGACTCAAAAGAAAAAAAAATAAAAAAGGGAAAAAATATCTACTTTCTTAATAAGGTACTTAAAATTCATAGCCAGTAATTCGATCTATAAAATAATGCGAATTCATACAGGAGAATAGAATCCCAAGCTGAATCCGTGGACTTATTACAAATTATCAGAGCATAACATTTTGTTACACCATCCCTATTCTTCATAACCTAGAATTTCTGAGTTGCTGCTTAAGCAGAGGTTTGATATATTCATGGTAGCCATCAGGCACAGCGGACTCGTTCATCGGATCCTTCCATGCCTCGTCGTAGAGGTTTGGGTAAACATTCCCATCATACCGGCCAAGAATCGAGCCAAGGTAATGGTCGGTGTAGTTGAACGCATCGACAAGAGCAATTGCATTGGGCCGAACCTACAAAAGAGAAAATTCCGACGTTGGGTCAGAAGACTGCTTTCCTTCGACAGTTAGAAGGACAAGAAGGGAGATGTGGTTCTGTTCAAACCTGAGAATATAGAGATCTAAGTTGATCATCAGCAAGTGAAGCCTGTTTGGGGGTGATGGTTGAAGTGGAAAGAAAATCACCCATGTGTTTGTGTAGTGTATACAAAGCATAAATACTGCAAAGTTTCTGTAATTGCTCTTTTACTCCTTTTCCAGGTATGTCTCCCTGAAGTTTCTCAATGAATCTGAAATTGAAAGATTTTTGAAACGATCAGTAAAGGAACGGAAGAGAAGGTCGAAAACACGAAAACCTGGTTATGCTTTGTATGTGAAAATTTTGCTTAAGAAAGTTTTGGATTTAAAAAACCAGCCAAAACAATCAACGCTTTCAAACAAAGAAGAAACTTACTTGGAGACGATAATTAGTTGGCAATGTGCAACTGCAGCCTCAACTAAACTAGGAGAAAGTTCCTGAAAACCTACAGTATGATAAAGGATTATCATGAAAAACTCCACGAGTTTAGAACAAATCACCACTGTCATGTATAGACAATCAAGTGATAGTTTAAAGATGGCATGAGCAAATTGGTCTAAGAATGCAAAAAGAACGAGGTCATTATTCCGATATTAATTAAAATACCGATTTTTTGAATAAATTACAATTTTCATCCAAGTAGAAGCCGACCTACCTTCTTCTTGATTGGTAAACTCGCCAAGTTTTTTGGCACATTCAACAGACATCCTAGCTGACCGTGCTTCAAAAACCTCAAGAACAATGCTAGGATTTAACCAGTCCTCAGCTGCGGAGAATTAAAATTGTCAAGAAAATAAATAATTAATTAATCAGTCCTCTGTGATTTTTATTGTGTTCATGTGGGACGTACAAATATTTATTGCTTTTTTTTTTTTAATTAACAAATTACCTTTCTGAACTTTGCAAGTGGATTCCATCAGATGTTGTAATCGTCCCATGTAAGCTGTCGTACCAACAGGCTTCTTCCCAGACACCAACTGGGATACGGTCTTTACGAGAAATCGTGCAACCTATATCATAAACAACATAAAATTAACCAATTTAGTTAGATACCCTCGATAATAGTCAGGTGAGGAAGGGTTCACAATCTAGATTCAAACACAAAAATAATATGGATTGAAGCCAATTTCAATGGTTCTGTTCATTTTTCCAGCAGAAATTTGTCAAATATGTCAAGGATAGATATGAATTGTATGGAAATTTATTCTATATTAATTCTTGTTAAAATTTTTAATTCTGCAGTTTCCTTTGGAAGTCGTATGAGATGACACATAGTCATAAGCCTTGAGCTTTCATTTTCTTTATAAGAAATAATCAAGGAATAAAATAGAGTTGCCCATATTGAGAACTCAGAAGTTCAACACTAAGTCACAATCATAATTCTTGTCTTGAAAACTTAAACCACACCTGTAAAAGTAGCACAACATTGTCTCCTTCATATGTACAGGCAGGAACATAAACTGCAAACAACTCAGGAAGCCCACTGCTACAAAGGTAACCGTGGCCACCACATAACTTCCGGCACTCCTCGATCCCATCCTGCAATTACAATTTAAAATTAAGGCTGTGAGAAAAATACGGGTAATATTTGATTATACAAATGTAAATAAAACAATTTAGAACTAATAATGCTGCTAGTAGACTAACAGAGACAAATATAGGATTTTCTTAGAAAAGAACTATGGATTGGGATATTCCTACATCATGCTCACGACCCACCCGTTTAGTCCTTGGGAGGACTTGCAAGGGTCTTAAGTTATTAAAGTTTTTAATCTGCAGAATTGAGTGCAACTCTAAACAATCCCCTTGTGTAAGATATGTATAAGAGTATCTCTAATCAGGAACATTGTATGTAGCATGACTTTTAAATACGGAGAAAGAGATGATTAAAACTTCCGTTCAACATAAAAGAACAATGCAGATGAAGATGACCAGGCTAATGAAATCCAAAAGGATACTCACAGCAGTTGCAGCCGTCGTGATTGACTTCAAGCCGGCAGTGCATGCATGAGCCTCAGGCAAGGTCGAGAAATCGTTGGCAGCCAGTCTCTCAGTCACATCCGTGTATAGCCACTGTAACCACTCACCAACAAATCTGAAAGCATAGGCAGAAGCCAGCAAAGGGAATAGCCTACTTTGTTGCGTTTTATAATTGATCACCTAAAAATCAATCAAATGAGAAACATTATTGGTCAACAAATCTAGAACAGAAAAATAATGTCATCGAGACATTTTTCTACGTTTAGTTTCTAAAATGGTCATGAAGGATCATTCATTACATAGTATGCTAATCAAAAACTTAACCATTTGTATCTATGTTAAGACTTGAATTCATGATATCATGGAAAAAATAATTGTATTAGTACACACAAGAAACTAGCAATAGTTACCAGCGCAATCAATCATGAAGCAGAGCAAAATGATAAAAATTATGCATTCGAATCATGGTTGAAAATGGAAAGGAAGATAGAAAAAAAAATCCTTCTGAAAAGAAAAACAACTTTATCCAACTAGATATGAAATCAACAAAGACATGATTAATGTGACTATAATAGCTTTGACTAATGATAAAAATTACATATATACCCTTATACTTCACATATAATCGACTGTACTCGTACCTGAGTTTCCACACCATCCTGTGCTCCGAATTGTCTACGAACAGCACTGTACCTCGTAGCAATACAAACTGCACGTGATAAGGCATTTGAAGCATCAACTACAATCGTCTTTCTAACATATACCATAGTGCCATAAACTAATTGTCGTGGAACATCTGATTGCACATATTTCCCTTCCCTTGTAACTTGAGAAAACCTGCGAGGTTTAGAGCCAACTTTAGAAGGCTTGTTCAACTGAATGCATGTTATATATGCATACCAATTAGAGAGTCTCTATTTATGTATTTTCTTTGTTTTCTAAATTTTTGTAAAATGGAACAAAAGAAATGAGATTCGCCAAGGTTCATCCCTCAAACAAGAAAAATCAATCAATAAGAACTAGGAGAATGATTCCCATCTCTATTTCCAATAGATAGACATGACCAATGTACAAGTCTTAGGAACAATGAGATGTTTGAACATCTAATTGTGGAAACTAAGCATCTCCCTGATATGAAGCTAATTGAAATTGAATTTATATGTACCTCAAGGATTGAAACTTTGAGACATGTGATAACAACCGCTAGAAACAACCAAGTGGTCATCATAGATACCAACCTCAAGAATTTCCTACTTAACATACTCAAAGGACAAATGATAAACCCATATAACAATAACAAACCTAATGAATATTGAGGTCAACTCCTAAACAAGAAAAACATGGAGAAAGATAGTATGACAATAAGGAACAACTGACAAAAAAAATGAATAGAAATAACCTCATCAACAGTTGATTCCTCGGGATGCGGACGTGATCAAAGCGCATGACCCCATTATCCATAGTATTGTAAGCTCCATTCCCAAATTTCACACCAATATCTCCAATAGTTATGCCTGGTAGAGCTGAGTGATCATCCAAACTCCTTATCTGGACCATGAAACCTACAAAATGGAGGCTTTATAACTATAAATAAATCAGGATCAAGAACTAGAGGATAGAAAGCATTCATAGTTTGCATACCATGCACTCCATAGTCCCGACCATTGGTGATAAGACGAGCAAATACAACTGCATGTGTTGAAACCTTACCCAAACCACCAGGCCACCACTGTTCACAAGCAAGAAGGAACAAAAATAAGAGACAAAGAATGCAGCATATTCTCATACCTAAACACAGAGTTAAAGAAGTAAAAACATCAATGCTAAGTGTAAGTACCAACTATCAACACAAAAAGATATAATGAACTGCAGTCAATTTATTAAGTTTCAACTTTCCACAGTCGATCAAGCCACCAAAATAGCCAGTTTAATTAAAGTTTCTCTTCAATATCAATCTAATCCATTCAACTTACACCCCTAGAGGAAACAAATTCTTTGATTATGGGGACAGAAAGATGAAACAAAGTTTGACACAGATTCATTCCAATACAGGTAAGAGGCGACTAACTTATAGAGGGTGGTGAATATACAACTACCACCTGTACTTACTTTGCTTGAGGTAAGTGTTGGACTATGTATAACAAATTCATCTGTCTTTGCATCAAACGTTGCAGTTGTTTCAAGCCCTTGAACATTTGAACCATGTCCAAGTTCAGTTTGAGCATAGCATCCAATTATTTGCATCTTATATGCCAACGGCAACCACTTCTGTAGTTGCTCCTCAGTTCCTTGCCCTTTAAGGAATGGAACGAACATTCCCTAAAATAAAGAAGAAAAAAAGACAGAGAATGAGAGAAAGAAAATTAAACGTAATTCATTCCAAAAGCTTAAAAGGCAAGATGATGGAGACCAATATTTATCCATAGTGTTGTTCAAACAAAAGTCATACAGCCAAAAATTCAGCCGATAATTGTCGTTGTAATGCCAACAAAGAGAATAAAGTCAACTCACCCAGTGAAGATCTGTATATGCTGGCTCATCTACAAAGAACCTTAATCTACCAGCTTCCTCCTCTATCAAGAAATAACAACACAAGGTAAATACAATACGTTCAAGAAAATAGGGAAAACAATACAATACAATCCACAGAAAGGGCTCAAATCACGTATCCGTACCAGAAAGTTTAAGCTCAATAATCCTCTTCCATGCATAAGCTGCTTTTCTAAGAGTGTTCTTAAACAACTCCTTCCTTGTTAAATGGACTCTATTGTCCTTTCGAAAGGCCTTCAAATAAAAAACATTACAAAGAATTCATCAAATCAATTGAATGACAAAAATTGGTAAAATGTCGAGAAAATTAGGACTGGAACAGAAATTACTCACCGGATCATTAGCAACCAGTCGAGACATTCGATCAGATACCTCAAACGCTTGACGAGATCCCGCCCAAACGATCTTCATATCATTAACGTCGAATTGAGCCATGTTCCTCTCATGGGCAAGATGATCAACTCCCTCCATTTGTTCGTCAACAAGAATTCGAAAACCCCACTTCAAAAAAAGACCTTAAACTAGAGAAATCGACAACCCCAAATCGAAAAAACTTGGAAGAATGCTTTTGGAAATCGAAAACGTGGTGCAGATCTTTGCCAAATGGAATGGAGCTTCGTGGGTATTTAAAGCAGCCTATTTCTCAATACCCCATTAGGAAAAGGAAAAAAGGATAATCCTCCGATCCACACGACTTGTCGGTCGTTGTGTTTCCCAATGAAAAAGTCATTGGTTTTGAATTTCTTTTCCTTTTCCTCTCCCAATTTCTCTTTTCTCAGTAGTTTGGAGATTACTTTTCGCATTTGAAACTCGTGTTTATATCGTTGGTCTATAGATTTCTCTCTCTTTATCTTTTTGTTTTGAAAAGTTGAAAGTATCTTCGTCGATGGATCTCTAAAGTAGATTTATGATTATCTTTTTCAAATTAAATTAGTCATTATTTCATTAATTTTATTTATTTGATGGTCGAGTTATAGATTACGTACGTGCTGAACTAAGACTTCTTTTTTTAGAAAAATTAGTTTATTACTACATTAATGTCACAATTAATAGATTGAATCATCAATCATAATACAAAAGGTAGGTTTCAATTGATTGTTATTTATCTGCTTTCTATAATTAAAATAAGATGTGGGGTCCATTTTAAAATTTGTAATCAAATAATATAATCTGATCAAGGAATAAAATATGTTTAATCTGATTGCGATTGAAAATTATGTGAGAACCACTATATTTATTGTTATATATTGTTATGTAATAGTATGAAAACTATAAATTTGTCACATTTATTGTTACATACGTTACTATTATTTTTATTATTACTGTTATCATTACCATTAGGGCCACCCTAACGATAACAATAAAATGCAATAGATTTATAATTCTAGGTAAATGTGATAAAAAAAACAATCTAATTGTTTTACGAGTTTTACGATTCAAACATATTATGATTTATTCATCAATGAAATCTCATTTTGATTACATAAATTTTTATTATGGTTTGATAAATGTTGTCCCAAGTCGATTTCTTTTTAAAAGGTTGTAAAAATGTTAGCATTTTTTACCTTTTAAAGAAAAAAAACACCTTTTATTATCTTCATTGAGTTAGCTCTCTTTAAAAAGGGTTGTGTCTCTTTACTAATTGGTTTGTTGTTTATTGGGTTGTGAATTTTACAATTTTTTTAAGAGACATTAAAATAAATCTTTTTTTGGCAAATTATTCCCACTTTTGTTATCAACTTTTTTAAGAGTTCTAGTTGAGCACTTAATCCGACAAATGGTACAAATTCTATTTAAATTGGTTTTTTGGGAAAAAAATTAAAAAAGAAAATTTGAACTTTTATAAGTTTGATTTGTTCGTGCATTTTATATAATAATAAAAATTAGTGAAATTTTGGTCTTCATACAATTCTTGTTCAACTTTTACTTGTATAATATATAGTGAATACTCTTTTTCCTTTTTTCTTAAAAAAAAAATACTCTTTTTCTTTTAAATTGTTTATTCTCCAATTATTTTAATATGTAAAAAATAAAATGTTAATGATCCCTCCGTCTTTATCTTTTCAACCTAACCTTAAGGTCTTTTTTTAACAGATAAACACTATTTAAAATTTTAAGAAAAATGATCTTTTTAATCTCCAAAATTTGAAGAATATATACATTTGATCTATGAGTTTTAAAAATGTACTTTTTTTGTTATAAATTTATAACAATATGTCTATTTGGTCCATGAATTTTTAAAATGTACTTTTTTTAGTCCCCAAATTTATAAAAATAGGTTTAAATGGTCTTTGAAGTATTTTTTTTGTTTGAATTTTTAAAAATAATTATATGATACTTAAAGTTTTTAAAAATAGTTTTAGAGAGGATGTAATTTTAAAAAAATTAATCTTCTAATTTAAAATGTAATATAATTATTCAAAATATTAGTATAAAATTATTTTAGGGACTTTTTAAAGGACCTTTAATATTAATATTGTTGTTTTCAAAACTTATTAGAGAAATATTGTTGTTTTGAAACTTATTAGAGAAATATTGTTGTTTTGGGAGTTCGAGGCTAGAAGTCGAGGATTAAGAATTCGACTAATGTAGAGGTCGAACGTTGAGAACTCGACAAACAAAGAAAAACTTGGAAACAAGGGTTGTCGAGAGTTAAAGTTTCGACATACATAAGTCGAAACTTCAACCCTCGACAAGGAAAAGGAAATCTCGCTAGTTTTACATAAGTCGAAACTTCAACCCTCGACAAGGAAGATAAGTGGGTGAAGCAGATTGTAAGAGAGAGCGATATTGTAAGAAAGAGTGAGATTGTGAGCGAGATTGTGAGATTGAAAGTGAGATTGTAGGAGAGAGCGAGATTGTAAGCGAGATTGTAGGAGAGAGCGAGATTGTAGGATGGGACAATCTCCAACGTCTGTGGAATGTATGCGTCTCGCTTTCTCCTACAATCTCGCTCTCTCTTACAATCTCGCTCTCTCTTACAATTCAAAATTCTGTTATTGTTGTTATTTTTTTCATTAATGATTACTAGCTTTTTTTCTCATTGGTCATGTATATATATATATATATATATATATATATATATTTCTATGGAAAGTAAATAAATTTATTGTATATTCAATTTTTTTTATTATAAAGTTGTACATTATTCTTTTAATTAAGCTGTACATTATTCTTCTAATTAACTTGTACATTATTCTTCTAATTAACTTGTACATTATTCTTCTAATTAAGTTGTACATTATTCTTCTAATTGAGAAACAAATATTTTTTTAATTGAGAAATAATTTTTTTTTTTCAGATCATGGCTTTAAACCCAGGACCTGTTGATCCGATGTTTTGTACGACTAGTCCATTCATCGATCATCTGTTGTATGGATACATTCCATATGTCTGTTGGAGAGTGCACTATCACTCTACAAGACATAGAAGTGTTGTTGGGGTTACCTGTTGACGGTGAGCCGGTCACCGGAGTGATGTACGATGACTGGTTAGAAGTTTGTCAACTGTACCTCGGTGCGACCCCACCTGCCGACAAGATTAAAGGATCGAGGTTAAGTTTAATATGGTTAGGAATACAATTTCGTGAGCTCACAGATGGTGGAAGTCTGTTTTCAAATAAATCAAGTCATTTTGTTCACTTGATGTTCCTGCCACTGTTAGCTAACCTCCATGATGCGGGGCGGTATTCATGGGGTGGAGAATGCTTGGTATGGTTGTATAGATAATTATGCAAAGCAACAAAACTTGAGGATCGAGAGATAGTTGGGCTTCTCATACTTTTGCAACTACGGGCTTGTGAGCGATTTCCAACAATGGCTCCATAGCTACAACATGTTAATGATGCTCAGTTGGTTGGACGAGCCTACGGTTCTCGGTATGTTGTTTTAATTCAATTTAATTTTTATATCACTGATCTAGTTAATTTAAATTATAAATTATCAATTTAAAAATTTAGGTGGAGAGACAAATTTTGTGTGACTAGGACAGCCACACATGTAGTCAGCCAATATAGATATATGCTTGATTTGCTTCAACCTGAACAGGTACATTACACTAAACTTAATTGATTATTTTATACACATTTTTATTGTATTTGTCTTTAATATTCTCTAATATAATATTTTGTGTTTCAAGTTATTTGGGAGCCGTACAAAATTATTATGCATACTTTGACTAATTTTTGTACGAATGGTCAAAACATATGGCAGACAATGAGTCCTCTCATATGTTTTCACATCGGTGAGTGGCATCTTCCTGACAGGGTGATGAGACAATTTGATTTTCAGCAGAATGTCCCATCGCCTTGTAATACTAAACCCGTACTGCATGATATTGACCTAAGGACTGGAGATTGGTCCGAAAAAGTTGCACATTTGGTAGTGCGATGGCACTATCGTGCAAGGTTTATTGTAGTGGGGGTTTCTCTTGAACAGTTTGACACAAATGTCACTCCAGAATATATTCATTGATATAATAATATCACAAGGCGCAACGTCACTCGTCCGGGAGCAACTATGGATCATCTGGTAAATGAATATTATCTAATTATTTTAATTTAAATTTATTTTAAATATTTTCTAATTATTTTATAATTCACAGAGATCGAACAATCATAGACTCCGTGAGGTTACGAATGATCCAAACCAGGTACTTGCTATATGTAGTGACAACCAAAGCTATATGGAGGAAATTCATTATATGTACGATATACCTATTGTTCTTCCACCAGCTCCTAGATGTAGAGGACTTGTTCGGGAAGAGGATGAGTTTGATGAGGTTGCACATAATGTGGAATTGCCCCCTATGATGTAGACGTAGAGTCAAACTGATTAGTCCGATGATGATGATGCAAGCATTTGGTTCAGGACATTATGACTCAGAGGCTGGTCCTTCGTCTTCATACATGCATGGACATGGTCGGGGTCGTGGAGAGCATAATGAATATTTATATTATGAAGCGCCTGCAGAGGTACCAGAGCAACATCAAGAAGAACCCGAGCAACCTTAAATTCGAAGTCGACGATGACAACCAGCTTGAAATCGACGACGTCCGCCTTATGGGACACACTAATTTTTGTAATTACTTTTATATAAATGAGATATTTAATTTACATTTTTTTTTATTTTTATGAGATATTATTTTTTTAATTTATTCTTTTTATATATTATGAATAGTAATTATTTTGATATAGAAGCTTTTAAATGTCACTGACATAAATAATAACATTAGATAGTCTAAATCTAAAAAGTTAGGTAAAAAAAACTTCAATATTCAAATTTACATATTTTAGATAATAATTTGGTGACATAATAAATCAAATTGACACTCAAAACCTTCACATGCAAGTCTATAAATAAGACTGTATTATTGATATAAAGAACAAAAATTTTAATCACAGTAGTGAGGTCAATAGTTTAAAAGATTTTACAATAATGATCTTGGATTCCTTTTGTACATTTGGTACCAAGATTTTGATGGAGTTTTTTTTACTTTTTTTTTTTTAAAAAAATTATAAATAATAATAAAAATTTCTTCGAAATTGTTTTTATAAAATGAAAAATTTAAAAAAAAAAAGAAAGGAAGAAAGAAAGAAGAAGGTGGAATGTGTAATAATTAAAAAAAGAAAAAAAAGGAAATTTGTACGGATATCTTGCTCTTGCTCTCGCTCTCTCTCTTACTCTTCCCTCTTTTGTTCTCTCCCAATACAAAATTATTTTTAACACATCAAATAATTATGAGTATTATGAGGAAAGTCTCCGGAAGTAGGAAGGTCTCTGGAAGGTCTCCGGAATGAGGAAGGTTTTTCCTTCTCTCCACATCAAATAATTATGAGGAAGGTCTCTGGAATAATTAAACAGACTCAATAATAATGTTAGGCAAGGTCGAGGGTTCAAATTTCGACGTGCAAATATAAAGGGAAAGGGAAAGGTCGAGGGTTCAAAATTTGACCCATCTAGGTCGAATTTTCAACCCTCGACTTATTTAAAAAAAAAACAACAATATTTTTACAAATAGTTTGAAAACAACAATATTTTCTTAAATAGTTTCTAAAAGGACAATATCCTTTTAATTTTCCCCTTTTTAAACCTATTTTTAAAAAAATTTAGGGACTAAAAAAATACATTTTAAAAACTCATGGATCAAAATGAATCTATTCTTATAAATTTGGGACTAAAAAGATACATTTTTAAAATTTAGGATCAAACATACATATTGTTCAAAACTTGAGGACCAATAGGATAATTTTCCCAAAATTTTATTATGTGTCTAGCATATTTGCTAACTATTTTTATGAATTGTTATCTTAAAAAAAATCATTTTTTATGAATTGTTATCTCATATATGTAATTAGTGATATTTATCTTCCAAAAAAAAAAAAATAGTGATATTTATTTATTTATTTATGGTTTTATCTAAAGGATAGAATAAGTTATTTAAGATTTTTTTTCTAGGAGTCTTTTTAAATATAAAAAAATATTTAAAAATATTTAAATTTTATAATAAAAAGTTCAAAGTATAACACTGAATTTTTTACTATAAAATTTAAATATTTTTAGAATTTTTCTATTTATAAGAATTTCTCTCTTTTTCATAAATAACTCGGATTCTAGACATGATTTTAGATATTTAGAAAAGATGTTATAGTCAAGATTCTGTTTTTAAAAAAAAAAAATTGTTTCTGGGTTTTGTAGTCCAAAACATTACAATTCTAGAAACAACCTTGTTATGTTTTGATTGTATATAAATTTTGAACTAAAAATTTTAAAAATCATAATTATATATATTTATATGTATGTATATATATATATATACTCAATTATTTTTGTTAAATTAAAATATATATTAATTAACATATTGTAAATTATATGATATAACAAAATAATAATTATACACAATATTTAACATAAAATAGTTCATAAAATAATTTTATAATTTATAAATATATTATCAAACACATTTGGAATGATTTTTTAAATTAAAATTTAATGTATGAATCTGTTACCAAATATATATCTAAAAATTTGAAATATAACTCTAATTTGAATCCTTGCTTTGAATTTACTATTTTTAAATTATCTATAAAATAAACAGTTATTTATTTATTTATATTATTATTATCTTATATCATAAGAATAAGGTTTGAAAATTTCAGATGATTGAAAAAATAATAATAAACACTTTTAAACATTTTAAATTAAATATTTAATAGTCTCCAAAATACTCGTCTAATTTGCACGGCTAGGACTTTCTTGTTTTTTACGAGGGAAGTATTTGATTGTAAATAGGGTTGTTTAGATACCCGAATAACCTAGACTATCCAATCCAAATTAAAGGATTGATAGACCATTTGAAAATAGTAATTATATAAAAATGCTAGTCAAGAAACAAGTGCAACGCACGTGAAAATCTTGATGTTTTAATTCAATTCTATAAGAAATAGTAACTTTTAGCCTATAACAAATAAACATTACATAGTTTTGTTTTAATGTTCATTAATTAATTAATTAATTTGTAAAGTAAAACAACAAAGCTGAATTTCTTTTGTTCCTTGTTCAAAATTGTAATTTTAACATTTATGTAAATATTTACTGTCAAGAAAAAAACAACATACTTTTATTTGTTATTATTTTTTTTTTAAAAAAATAAATCTTCTTCTTATCTTATTTTAAAAAAATGTTTTCTACTTTAGAAACAAAAAAATATTATCCTAAGTGTTTTTCATTGATATGACTTAATAAGACAATAATAATTTTTTTAATACCAATTATAAAACTAAGTAACACAACATACATAAAAAGTTAATAAAACTATATAAGGTTATTCTATTTTATTATTTTAAAGAAAATTAAAAAAGAGTTCATTAACATATATAATAGTTCTAAGAATGTGATGCTTAAAAATGAAAAGATTAAATCCATTTTTATCAATTATCTATCCCATTTTCTCAACACCTCTCCATATATCTTTATTCCCTCATCTTCTTAAATAGTACTCCTTTATCTCATTTTCCCTATTTCTCATTATTTTTTATATAGCCATGGTTGGAGGAACAAATACCCTAAAATTGATCGAAAGTAGACTTTTTGTTGTCTAGATCTCTTGCCATATTTGAATCGGTGTACCCAACAAGTACTGGTTTTCTACCTCCAAACGTGAGCTTCAAATTGGAAGTGTCTCTCAAATATCTCATGATGCACTTGATTGCCTCCTAATGTTGTTTTCTTAAATTAGACATAAAACGACTAACAACACCAACAGTGTGAGCAATATTAGGTCTAATACATACCATGACATACATCAAGCTCCCAATTGCTGAAGCATAAGATGTTGGGTTTTATGTCCTAAAACTCGTGGTATATAAACAATGGAACTTATTATGAAAATTCAATACGGTGATATTGAATAGACATTTTGCTTAATAGAAATCTAATAAACCCAAAAGTCCGTTGACTATTCGATGAGTACTTGAACTTTATGTGGAGACATAAAGGTGTATCAGGTTCGAGTAAATAGTTAAAATGATCTATAGTATATGAATAAGGTTGGGCACCTTATTCGATAACACTATTGGATACAGTCTGCTCTGTAGTTGTTACAAGGAGTTGTAAAGTGCTACAAACGAATTGATCCTAATTCATTTATGTTGGGACATGAGAAGTGGGGGTGTCCTTGTGCAAAAGAGTATGTACGAGATCGGACCATGAAATTAGTCACTCTTACTTTATAACGTTGTTTACTGTTTAAGACTGACTATTTCAAAGTGATGACCTAGGTAACTTGACCTTAATCTTGAGCTAACTATGAACTCCTGTTTATTTGGAATTATCCTTAGATTTGCATAGGTGAGGGTTGGCTCAACAACGCCGACTCAATAAACCTTCCATTTCAGGGGTAAGACCGGATAGATAGTTGGGGACATAAGGTGCAAGATGGAATTCACTCATACCCGCTTTTGGGGATAGTAAAGAGGTTGTTCCCTTAAATGCTGATTTTGAGTCTTAAACAAGGGGCCCCACCCTCTCATTGGCCCAAGAGGGACTCGATTTTGTTGATTGGATCACAAAACAATTGTTCATTAAGGGATCAATGGGGACTTAAGAAACAAGAGGTAATTTCGGGTGTAAAACAGAGATTTGACCTAGTCGTTATTACAAACAACCTGTGAAGGGTTGACTTACTAATCATGGTTATATGGAGTGGACATAATATATCTATAGTGAGGGGAGTTCAACTATGGGCTTTAGTGGAGTGACCCATTAGTTAACAAATGGGGGTTAGATCGGTCTAATGCGTTTAGTCGATTAATCTTGGATCGTTAGAGCCCATGATATGTAGGTCCACGAGGTCCCCCTACTAGCTCGAAAATGGATTAGCTCTAGAGTAGCGTGATAAGTTAAATTGAAATGTTTAAATTAGAATCAAACGAAATTGGAGAATATATATTTAAATATGATTTAAATATATGAAGATGAGTTTGTGTAAAAATTAATTTATTATTGGATATTAAATTAATTAGAATTATTTAAATTGTTTAAATAATTATTTATTATTTTATTAGAAAATCAATTTATGAAATTAATTTGTAAAATTAATAAATTTTAATTTTAGAAATAAAATATGATTTTAAAATCATTTTTTGGATTTTGGAAATAGAAAAACACACACACAAAAAAAAAAAAAAAAAAAAAAGAAGGAAAAATTGGATTTTTCCATCTTCATCTTCAATTAGCTCACAAAGAACCCATTACCTTCAACCTTCAATTACTCAAAGCATGAGCTGCATCTCATTATCAAATCTTTTTGCATGACAATCTGCAATATATTGAAGAGATTGGAGTGAAGTTGAGAAAAGGCAACCGATTGAATTTTTTTTAAAGATTTGGGTAGAAGAAAGTGTTCTTCATTTGGATTGTTGCAGTGAGCTTTCTCTAAGTTTCCTTTGATTCCAGCTTATTTTGAGTCCCACAACTCAATCTAGAGCAGCAAGAGAATAGTAGGGAAGATCTTGTGGTGGTCTGCACAAAGATTTGGAGAATTTAGCAACTGGAAATCAAGATTTCAACGGTTCTTCAAAGGTATGACTTGAAACCCATTAAATTATGTTTAAGCATGTTTTTGTTTCTGCCAAAATTAATCGATTAGAGTGTTTATCGATCCTCGTCGCTTCCATTGCGTGCTGGAACCAACCTAATAATTGGTATCAGAGCATCATATAAGCATTCAATTCGGATTAATTTTGGTTTGATGGATGTTTTATATGAGAATATGAAACTACTGTACTGATATGGTTTTCTGAGTTTTGGCCTTTAGTTTCTCTTTGATTTCTTGTTTAAATTTGTAATTGGCTCTTGCTTAATGAGATTATATGTCTTCCTAAGAGTCTATAATTTATTTGGAGTCATTAGATTTGAAATTAAGCTGTAATTTGAAGAAACAAGCCAAGAGGCCGAGTTGCAGATTCCAGAAAATCAGCCTCTGTTCATATCGTCATTGAGCTTTAGTAGCTAAACGATCGTTTAGCTTCATGCGTTAGATAATGTGAAGGAAAATATAAACGATCGTGTAGCTTCGGGAGTTGATCGTTTAGGTGTTGTGCGCTAGATGAACGTGTACCTGCGGGAGCTAAGCGATGCGTTATATTGCTATACGATAGCACTACACGATTGTGTAGCTTCGGGTGGGAGCTAAGCGATGCGGTGAAGAGCTATATGATAGCGCTGCATGATCACTTACCACGATTGTTTACCTTTGATCTGGAGCTAAGCGATGCGTTGAGTCGCTATGTGATAGCACTAAGCGATCGTTTTCCTCTATGTGGCAGCTAAGCGATGCGATGAAATGCTAAGCGATAGCACTAAGCGATCGTTTACCTATGCGCGGCAACTGGGCAATACGTCAAGAGCTATGTGATAGCACTAAGTGATCGCTTACTTTGTGCGTGTGCTAAACGATGAAGATGCGACGCTAGATGATGGCGTTAAGTGATCGTGTAGTAAATTGTCCATGCTAAGCAATGGAACTACGCGGTAGTGTTGGACACTGAGCGATCGTGTAGCGTCCTTCGGCACTAGACGATGACACTATACGATAGAAGACAAACACTATACGATCGTGTAGCTTTGTTAAGCGATATGCGTTGGTTGCTAAACGATTAGGTAAATGTATAACGATGGTCGTCAATGCTAAACGATCAACCTTAGCGAGATAGTGAGCAAGAGCTAGAGCAACCAGTTTGACCGGTTCTCTTCAGGTCCAGTCCGGTTCAGCTTCAAATAGCTTGTGGCTGGTCCGATTCAGACTCTACTGGTCCGGTTCAGACGATTCGAGTCTGGTTCAAGCGGTTTGGAGTGGTTCGAATAGTATTGAAGCTATTTTTGTAATAGTTAGGCTTGTGTTTGCTTGTTTATGCCAAAACTTAAACCATATCAGTATGTGTTTAATTATTTATGTATTGGATGTATGTTATAATTAAATAAATCTTGTATGTGCATACAGTATGCGATTTAATTTAAAATTCCATCATAGGAAGCATGCAACATGCATTGAAAATATGTTATAAATTGTTATAATATATAGTATGCATGTTAGGGTTTCTTGTATTTAATATAAGTGTTATATTAAATATTGAATGCCTTTATGATGTTGTGGATATTTAGCATGTCTAAAGTTTTATAAGCTGTTATAAAATTGGTTAGACATTTAAAATCCATTACAAAGAATAGCTGCATGCTCACATAGATTAACCACTTGTTTTAATAGTTAAAATAGGTCGTTAAACTTGTAAAACTAGTGTTACAAACTCAACCGGTTATATAATTCTATCAAAGGTTGGGGGTATTTAAGTTGTCAATCTACGGAACACCTCCTACCTGGGGATTATTGCTGAATAATTGAGTGTTGGTAACCAGTTTTATGAGTATTCATGAGCGATGTGAGGTAATAAAAGGGTTTATCACCTAGACATCGTAGGTTTAAATCCATATATAAGAGTTATACTTGGATAAACCATATAGACTTAGGGTTATTTTTTATTAGCCGGAAAAGAACCTAAGTATAAATTTACCCAAAAATTAGAACACTTTAGTGGTAGTCAATAACTTCTATATGATAGAGTTATTAGAAAACTTCAGCGAAAGATTAATAACATACACGATATGTTATTTTTAGCTCTTGCATCCCTAAGAGTTCACAGTCTGGATTTAAGTAGTACTTCGTGTCACCTTGAGAGTGACCTCTATACGGAAAGTATTTTTTAGCTTAAATTTAGACTCTGGTGAATAAGGAGAAGTTGTTCGAACAGAAATCAAGTTTATGATTTCAACTGCCACGTCTCCACATAGTTCACACCATGAGATTCATATGACGCTTTGCGTCACCCTAGGAGTGACCTCCTTACGGAAAGTAGATGTATGCGTCAATATCAAGATGAACGGAGGAAGTAGTTCATAGTAAGTGAGTGAAGGAAATGTGTTAACATATCCTGCGTCTCTTTCGTTAGTTTGGACCATGAGATTCCTATATTGCACCTGCTGGTTAGCTTTAAGCGACCGTTTGCTAATCGTTTAACGATGGCTATCCCCACGGAGGATTGTAACATAGGATTCGGAATAATTCAAACTCCAGAAATGGATAGGATTTCTTAGTCCTTTATGACCTCTGACGTCCGAAAATGGCGGGTCTACACTTACAGAACTATTAAATGTTAATAATGTCTGACCAAAAGCGGTACCTAAATGACTATAAGAATATGAGTTATTCTGGAGATAGTATTTAGTCAAGAAAGTCTTGATGTAGTATCGTTGCAAAAAGAATAATCTTGGGTACATTATTAAAATTGCTAAAACTTGATTGGATTTAAATTTTAGAATGACAAGTTCAATAATACAAGTTTTGGCATCAGATAAACTTATCAGGGATAATTATGTAACATGGAAATCAAATTTGAACACGATACTTGTGATAGACGATTTGTGGTTTGTCTTAACTAAGGATTGTCCTCCCATTCCTAGCTCTAACACAAACCGAAATGTTTGGGATATATATGACAGATGGGTCAGGGCAAATGATAAAGCCCGTGCTCATATCCTTGCCAGCTTATCTGATGTCTTGGCAAAGAAGCATGAGGATATGAGTACTGCCAAAGAGATTATGGAATCTTTACGAGAGATGTTTGGATAACCGTCTTTCACCATGAGGCATGACGCCATCAAGTATGTTTACAACAGTCGCATGAAAGAGGGGACTAATGTTCGTGAACATTTCATGGACATGATGGTCCATTTTAATGTGGCAGAAGTAAACGGTGTTGTCATGGATGAGAGAAGTCAAGTTGGTTTTATTCTAGAATCTCTTCCAAAGAGTTTTTTGCAATTTTGTACGAATGCATTGATGAATAAAATTGAATACAACTTGATTACTCTGCTGAATGAGCTATAGGCTTACCAGACAATGTTGAGAACAAAGGGTTTGGAGTCAGAAGTAAATATTACTACTACCAAGAAGAGAGGAACGTCCTCCAAACTTGATGTTGCCTCCTCTTCAAAGAATTAGAGTATTCCTATGAAGAAAGACAAAGGGAAAGGGAAGAAGAAGCCTACTGGAAAGAAAGGCAAGGATAATGCTGCAGATAAAGGGAAATGTTTCCACTGCAAAGAAGAAGAGCACTAAAGAAGAAACTGTCCTCAGTATCTTGCCGAGAAGAGAGCAGAGAAAGGTAATCAGGCTAACTAGTTCTGGGATCGTTTGCTTAACTCATTTAGTGGGAGAAGTTGCTACCTGTTTTTGTAAATCTTGTAAAGAACAAATTGTATATATTTTTGTGATAAATGAAGCGTTCATGTTAAAAAATTATGTTTGTTCTAGCAACTCCTGTTAAGAATCAAACTGTTAAAAGCCATTTATAAATATTCAGATATTTAAATGGCTAGATCAAAGTATTGAAAGTCTAAAAGATTTCTAGATCTGACTGTTAACAAAGAGTTGTTAATGTTAGGGTTGATGCCCTAAAGTCTCGTGTCCTATAGTTTGTAAACAGTATGTACGAACACTTGTGTTGTTAATATATGATATTTACTTCACATCTTGTATTTTGCTCGGTTATTTGTTTTATTTGCTTTACCACAAACCAATAAACATAAAATCCCTGGTTATTTGTATGTGACTCAAGCATGTATTTGGTGACATACAAGTGGATCATGTCTTGAGTGATAACCAAAATGGTCTGTAGTAAATGGATAAAGGAGGGAAACCTTATCCTGATAACACTATGGATGCGGCCCGCTTTGTGGAATGGTCACAAGTGTTGTGACTTGTCACAGATGGTCTGATCCTGATCATTCGTGTGGGGACATGTGAACGGAGGCGTCCTATACAAAGAGTTTGTATAAGACCTAACCACGAAGTGTTAACGTCTCGTTATATAACACCATTCATGACAGAGACTTCACTTTATTAGGATGACCATAGGTAACATGACCTCAATCCTGAGTGAGTTAGGAACTCCTGCCATTGAGGGCGGTCCTTTGATTTGTATGGGTGCGAATGGCCAGGTCGCCGATTCAAACCTACCATTTTGGGGATTCGTCTGATTTGGGAGCTAGGAACTCAGCTACACAAGATGGAATTCACTCCTTCCCCAAGACAGGGGTAAGTAGATAGATGGCTCCCTTAAGGGTTGATTCTAGGGCTTGAACGATGTAGCGCCACACACCTTCTCTTGGCCTGAGAGGTGTTCACACATAGTTGGACTATATTGTATTGTTCACTAGAGGAATCAGTGGTACTTAAGGAGTGAGATGTAACTATAAGGGCAAAATGGCAAATTGGCTCAACTGTACTTACGAGCATCTGTGAAGGGTCATCGTACTCATGATTGGTTATATCCGATGGACACATAAATATATATGTGGTAAGAAGAGTTCAGCTGTTGGTCTTTAGTGGAATCACTGACAGTTAACGGATGGTGGATCTCGTGGTAAAGAGTTTAGTCAGCTATTCATGTACCGTTGGAGCTTGTGACGGTAAAATTAATTCCTTATTATGCATGCATTAAGAACACACGAGATATAAGTCCATTGACTGACTTGACTCAATTCATGTAATACTACTTCTAGATATGCATTATTAATGGATGCTTTTGTAGTATGCTGTGCGTTGTCATAAGTTTCCTTGCATTAGAACCAAGTATAATTCCACCACAAGTTTCTCGGTGTGATCCGAGGTCGAACACAAGGACTGTTTGAGGTTATTGCGTTATGCTTGTGATACATACGACCAGGTTTTTCAATTTAATAAAAGTATTTGTGTACAAGTATATAAAGTTGTGATAAAGTAAAGAAAAGTAGTAAAAATGCGATAATAAAATAAAATGCAGTAAACCTAAGCTAAGATGGTACAAGATACAGGCAACATGATACAAAATACTGAGGGCAAGGCTGGCTATGAAGATTATACACAGATCATGAGATGCGATGGCAAGTCTTATGTACGAAGCAAAAATAGAAATATAACTAATATAAACATCGCAAGTCCTTAGTTGCGTTAAAGTTATAAGTACGGTTCCGTTTTTTCCTTAGTGTACACCTTTCAGTGATCAGCCGCGTTCCCACATGTCTGTGGTGAAACAGAGACGAACGTAATGAACACAAGGTTGCTTCCATTCCTGGAAGTACTACTCACTCTAGTTAATGCATTCTTCTGACCTTCTCTCGATAGACCAGAATGACATCTTCACTTCTGCTCTCACAGGTGAAGATGTCGTCTAGCATGTCTTATCTAAACACAATTATCTCTTTCTAACACAGATTAAGTACTCGTTTAATTCATATTGACTACCAGAAGATTAAGAACACTTCATGAAGAAAACGATAAACGGAGGAACGGAAATAGACAGAGAAGTGGTAATGAAAACGATCGAGACATTCAATATATCTATTTAGCGTCTGATACATTGTGTGTGAATGAATAGATAAAGAAGATGAAATACAATGATGAAAAGAGATAGAAACAAATACAAACAAGCGCCAACGTCTCGGCACTGATTTGGATGGAGATTTGCTTGCTGAAATGGATGGATCGTGTGGAAGGATGAGCTTTCCTTCTCAGGCTTGCTCAACCGGTAGAAGGGATCTGAGTATAGAGCTTCGCAGCGGGGATCTGACAGATTAACACTGAGATTCACCTCTCGGCCTTGTCTTTTCTTCTTCCTGGATTTCTTCAGTTTAACACTCAGCTCAGCCTTTTTCTCAATATAATAGTAGCAATTAACCTCGTATCAAGTAGCATATTTTTCTGTGAATTCTATGGGGTATTTATAGGTGAAGATCTTTGACTCCGACCTTGTGGTCCCCACTTGTTGTTATGGAAATTCCGAAGATGGAGGAATATTATTCCTTCTGTTATGCAATCAGACTATCAAATCTGCACAACCGTTAGGCGTACACATGGCACAATCCTTCGCATTTGCGTTGCTCAGCCACATCTTTCGATCGAGTGTTTGCATGCGGTGTTGTTTTGATTACCGCATGAGGTTGAAAGTCAGCTTCAGATTGACTGTCACATTGTGCCGTCATTGCGCTAATTGTCTTTTCATTGTTGATTGATGGGCGCAATGTGACAGAGATGCGTTATTCAGTTTCTCTTGAGCCTTCATCACAAGCGGTGACTTGGTTTCCTGCAAAACAGAGTAGAAATCTCCTTTTCTTCCATCTTAATGATGTTAGTGGGTGTAATTGCGATAATTCAGAATTATTGTATTTCTAAGCTAATTTTCATACAATTGGCGCATATTTATTCCCTTTCGGCCGCAATATCTAGATAAAACAGTATAAACACCTTGTATTTCTATAAGTTATCACACCCCCAAATTTAGATATATGCTTGTTCTCAAGCATATCTTCTACTAAGGCAATAAAGCTTAATTCCTATCTTATATTTTTGCGTCAATTGGTTGCTCCGAATGTTACACTTGGCACATTTCTTGACATCGCAGTTTCTTCCTATCCTTGCTAATTCTTAACAAGCCCTACTTTATTCTTCTAAATACAAAATTCTGCTCAAAGATGTTTTTCTAGTTTTTTTTTCAAAATAGAATGCTTATCTCTTCTTGTCAAAACAACTCGATATATCTACATACAATGGTCAAAACTTTTGTGTCATTTACTAGAGATAGTTGGTCATGGTTACACTCTTCGTTTTGGCCTGTCCCCACGGGTGTCATGCAAACATCCAACTATGGTTGTGTGCCAATCTCAACTTTAACTCATGATATTCAGAGGAGTTGTCTCTTGCATTCTTTTATTATATGTTTTTATTGCGTTGTTCTTGGAAACCCATCTTCGTTTTGGCTTGCTCCTACGAGTGTCATACGAACATCCAACTACGAGCAGGCACCTTTCACAACTAAACTCTTATTAGGTTGGGAACATTTTTGAGGTTTTCCCTTGCGCTGACATTGGAGTTTTGCATAATTTTTTTTTAAACATAAAATGAACGCATTTTCTTAAATACTGGATATTCTTGATATTGTCTACTCAGACCTTCCTCACCCCCAAATTTAAAGATGAGCAAGGTTCTCATTGCGTTGTTTGGATAGACTAGACAAACACTTAGAATAAAAATTTCAGAAAGAAGGTTTGAGCAGAACTTTGAAAGATAAAAGGTAAAGTACTGCTAAACTAAGAATTAACTAAGTGTTAGTCAGAATTTAAAAAGTATGGGAAATGTTTCTAAGTATAAACATATATTACATCATGGCGACGCAATGAAGAACACAAAAGTAAAAGATTAAGAACATTGCAAATATTGACAAAGGATGATAAGGAGAAAGACACAGACAAAAAGTGGAGTGTGAATATGTACTCATTGCATTGAATATTAACAAAATATACAAATAATTACAAATTAACGCAATACAAAATTTTGTGCCTGTACAAGAATCAAAGAATAGAGTTGTTTATCTTTTTGAATTTAATTCAGACGGGTGCATGATAAAAATTAACACCGCGTTTCCATTTTCACAAATACATTTTGCCGAGGACGGGCAACACGCATGTACTCCCGCAACACGCTCTTTAACTAAATACATTTCTAGAGAATACCTCAACATAGTGCATCTAGTTAAGGGTGGGCAAAAAGCACATACGCGCGCAACACACCCCTCAACACAATGCATTTGGGTGTAATGGATGCAAGGTGTCTCTTGTTAATACACAACGCACCCATCATCGCGTTTCATATCAGTATTTATTGTTCTTTTCAATTCATCGAAAACGCAAGTCGAAAAGGACTTTGCGGTGTTTAATGATTCATCCAATCATTCACAAAAATTTACGAATGACGCTACTAAATCTAAGGAATAGAAATGCATACGAAAGTATATTGAAAGGAAACGCAGAAAGCATTAAAGACTAATTCTAATGAGCAGTAAATAACGAAATTTAGAAGGCGGTAAAAGCAAACTGGAGAGAAATCATGTAAACATAGATAGGGATGCTGATTGTCAGATGTTTCAGAATTACCGCAATCGCTTCCCCACACCACCCCCTCAAGCGGTTTAATCCTGCTTGCCTAAGTCAATGGTGTCCATGCGTCGTTCGAAGTCGCCTCTATAGTAATGCTTAATCCGTTGACCATTGACTTTAAATGCGTTGTTCCCATCTAAAGTTGTTAGTTCTACTGCACCGTGAGGAAAGATTGTCTTGATTCGGAATGGCACAGACTAGCGGGACTTCAAATTTCCTAGGAACAACAGCAAACGAGCGTTAAATAATAATACATATTAACCTTCGGTGAATGTCCGGTCGTTTATGCGGTCGTCATGCCACTTCTTGGTTTTCTCTTTATAGATCTTGGCATTTTCGTAAGCGCCTTGTCGCCATTCGACCAGTGATTCAATTGCAGCTTCTAGACTTTCCCCGTACTTGCTAAATCAAACTTCAGCTTTTTACATGCCCACATTGCCTTATGTTCCAAATCGAGCGGAAGATGACAAGCTTTTCCAAAGACCAGGGCATACAGGGACATGCCAATTAGTGTTTTGTAGGTAGTTCGTATGCCCACAACGCTTCATCAAGCTTGGGTGACCAATCCTTCCTGGAAGTACTGACTACTTTCTCCATGATAGTTTAATCTCCCTGTTAGAAATTTCCGCCTGCCCATTAGTCTGTGGGTGATACGCAGTTGCAACTCGATGGCTGACATTGAATTTAGTCAACAGGTTTGCAATTATTCTATTGATAAAGTGGGAACCCTCATCGTTGATTAAGGCCTGTGGCGTCCCATATCGAGCAAAAATGTTCTTCTTCAGAAACTTTGCCACTGTGGCCGCATCATTCTTGGCGCATGCGATGGCTTCAACCCATTTTGATACATAGTCAACTGCGACAAGAATATAGTGATGACCTTCTGATGGTGGAAACGAGTCCATGAAGTCAATTCCCCAAATATCAAATAATTCAACCTCTAAAATTGACGTTAGTGGCATTTCATTTATTTTAGACATATTCCCCGTTCTCTGACATCTGTCGCATTGCACAACATGAGTATGGGCATCCTTAAACAATGTTGGCCATAAGTAGCCACACTGTAGGACCTTTGCTGTGGCCCGCTGCCCCCCAAAATGTCCTCCATATGGGGACTCATGAAAAAGCTCTAAAATGTGCTTGATTTCGCATTCAGGAATGCATCAACGTAATATATGATCAGGTCTGAGTTGATATAAGAATGGATCGTCCCAGAAATAAAATTTGGCATCATGTCTTAGCTTTTTCTTCTACTGGTGAGTATAGTCATCTGGTATTTGATCGTAAACGATGAAGTTGACTATGTTCGCATACCAGGGAACATTAATGTCTACTGCCATTAGCAACTCATCGGGGAATCTTTCCTCAATATCTTTTTCTGTCCCTTAAACCTCGCAATTCTCCAATCTAGACAAATGATCTGCAACTTGGTTCTCGGTGCCCTTTCGATCTTTAATCTCTAGGTCAAATTCTTGCAGTAGCAACACCCACCGTATAAGCCTTGGTTTTGCATCCTTCTTTGTCATCAAATACTTGATCGTAGAGTGATCCGTATACACCACAACGGTTGTTTCGATTAAGTATTGTCCGAATTTCTCCAGTTCAAATACCATTGCGAGCATTTCCTTCTCTATGGTTGGATAGTTCTTATGCACATCATTCAATGTTTTACTTGCATAATAAATAGGATGCAATACCTTGTCCTTGCGTTGACCCAAAACTACACCCACAGCATATCCGCTAGCATCGCACATCAACGCAAATGGGTGCGTCCAATCTGGCGCAATCAAAATAGGTGCGGAGATGAGCGCAGCTTTCATTGTGATGCTTTAGTGCATGCGCCATCAAAATTGTATTCTTGGTCAGCTTCTAGTAGTGCAGTTAGGGGCCTTGCGATCTAGGAAAAGTTGTGAATAAATCTTCTATAAAATCCAGTGTGTCCCAGAAAGCTCCTAAGTGTTTTTACGTTCACTGGTGGGGGTAACTTGAAAATTGCGTCAATCTTTGCCTGATCAACTTTCAATCTGACTTTAGAGATTTTTGTGACGCAGAACTATTCCTTCTTCTACCATAAAGTGGCATTTTTCCCAGTTCAAAACAAGATTTGTTGCCACGCATCTCTTCAAGACTTTTTCAAGGTTAGATAGACAAGAGTCATAATTATTGCCGAAAACTGAGAAATCATCCATGAATACCTCGACTGACTCCTCCAAGTAATCTAAGAATATTGCCATCATGCATTGTTGAAAAGTGCCTGGCACATTGCAGAGTCCAAATGGCATGTGTCAGAATGCAAACGTGCCAAATGGGCACGTGAAGGTTGTCTTGTCTTGGTCCTCCAACGCAATTTCTATCTGGTTGTAACCTGAATAGTCGTCAAGAAAACAGAAAAATTCATTCCTCACAAGTTTGTCTAGCATCTGATCAATAAATGGGAGTGGAAAATGGTCCTTTTTAGTGGCCAAGTTTAACTTGCGATAATCCATGCAAATCCTCCACCCTGTAGTCGTTCTTGTGGGAATTAATTCATTCTTGTCATTAGTGACAACTATTATCCCCCCTTTCTTTGGAACATACTGCACTGGGCTTACCCAGTTGCTATCAGATATCGGGTAGATGACACCTGCGTCCAGCCACTTCACCATTTCCTTCTTCACGACCTCCCTCATGGCAGGGTTCAAGCGGTGTTGCCTTTCTACCGATTCTGTCTTTCCTTATTCCAGACGAATCTTGTGCGTACAATACGAGGGGCTGATTCCTCGAATGTTCGCCAAGGTCCATTCTAAGGCCTTTGCGTTACTCTTTAGGATCTGTATGAGCGCATCTTCTTTTTCTTACTCAGCGATGCGGAAATGATAATCGGTAATGTGTCGTTACTTTCTAAGTAAGCATACTTAAGGTACACGGGCAACAGATTTAACTCTAGCACAGGTGGTTCTTCCAGAGATGGCTTAATGCATTGTGATGTCCGTTCAGATAACTTGAGCGGTTCAAAATTTGATTTAATATGAATTACGGTGCAGTCTTCCTCCAATATTGTGCCGATTTTCAATTCTTCTTCCTCCAGCTCCTTCAGGGGTTTGTGCCAAGGCTCTTCTCGCAGTTCCTCAATGTATTGGAAATTTTCCACATCACTTGGGTATTTTAATGCATTGAATACGTTGAATTTTACTTCCTGATCGTCGACCCTGATGGTCAATTCTCCTTTTTGCATATCGATCAGTGCTCGCCCTATTGCGAGGAATGGGCGACCCAAAATGATAGGGATTTCTCTATCCGCTTTGTAATCTAATATGACAAAGTCTGTCGGGAAGATAAACTTGTCCACTTGCATGAGAACATCCTCTATCTTGCCCTCAGGAAGCTTTATCGATCTATCGGCCAATTGTATTGTAATAGTCGTTGGTTTTGCGTTGCCGATATCCAACTTCTTAAAAATTGATAGGGCATTAAATTTATGCTTGCCCCTAAATTGCACAGCGCGTTCTTGATCATCTTCCCTCCTATCGTGCAGGGCAATGTGAAACTCCCAGGGTCCTTCATTTTGGTGAGGAGATTGTTTTGGAACAACGTGCTACATTCATATGTTAACATAACTGTTTCATTTTCCCCGGTCTTTCTTTTATTTGCAAGAATATCCTTGAGAAATTTTACATAACTCGAATCTGCTCTAGTGCTTCTATCAAGGGAATGTTAATGTGTAGCTATCGGAGAATGTCCAGAAACCTCTGAAATTGCTTGCTATCATCTTTCTTCTTCAACCTGGACAGAAAAGGTGGAAGATCCCACCATATTTCCTGTTCACTTGGCTGTTTGCTGAGGTCCGGTGCTTGCTACGGTTCATTAGCTGGAGGTTGCGTTGATTTAGCATTCATGTCTTGAGGAGCTTCATTTTTTGTAGATGAACTTACTTTTGAACTGGTACTTTTTCCAATATTAACTGACTGGTCATCATCAACAGTCAAACGACTGGTGTTATTGTTGCATCTGGTATTGATGACATAGGGGCTGTTGTTTTGCCACTCCTCAATGTCACTGCATGACATTGTTCTTTTCTCGTGGCCCCTGTTCTTTTGAACTGCTATGCTTCGTACTTGGCGCTTTCTTCTTTAATTCCCTCGTAAGCTGATCTATCTGCTCTTCTAATTCTTTAAGGATGTCAGCTTGCGATTGTCTCATTGCCTCGCTCTTTTCAATATAGTGTTTTAATGATGTCTCTAGAGACGAGGTGCTGCAAGAGGTATCATGTAGGAACGGTTGGTCACAGGGTGGTATACCTTGGGCATTACTTGGGCTGCAGTTCGGATTAATGAAGACTGGAGGGTTGCCTCGATCCTTGATAACTATACTGATAGAAACTATGGCTCTCCTGATTGTGATTCCCGTCTCAACCTATAGTTGGGTGATCCCACCAACCAGGGTTGTAGATGTTGCCAAATGATTCATCGTAGACAGCATACACAGGTTTTTGATTCCATGGGCAGAACTCTACTGGATGTCCCTCTCTGCATTGGATGCAATTCATTGAGGCCATGTGAGTCAACACATTAACTTGCGCTAATTCTCGAGAGTGAGTTCTCTATTGGTTAGTCATTGTCTAGAGAATTGAGGTCATTGTGGTCATCTGATCGACTAGTGTGCTCATTGTATCGGTTGACACATCAGCACTTTCTACTCTTTCTTACTCAAGACCTCTTACCTCAAGCCCAGTATCAATCCACTCATCAGAATGCCACGAAATGCGATCCAATATGTTCTTTGCCTTCGTATATGACTTATTCATCAATCCTTCTTCTACAGAGTGGCAACTGCTTGTGTTGATTGGTCTAAGCCATTATAAAAGGTTTCCATCAAAATACTATCAGGAATCCCGATATGCGGATAACTTTTCATTAACTGTCGGAATCACACTCGGGCGGTACTCAAGGTTTCGTAACCCTTTTGTTCAAAATTCAGAACATCCCTCCGTCTCCTTACGTTGACTGCTGGAGGAAAGAATCTGTTCATGAACCTATCAACCAACTACTCCCAACCATTAATCTCGGTTGGCTCTAGCGCTTGAGCCCACCTCTTTGCTTCATCCCCCAATGGGTACGGGAACAGATATAATTTAAGCCCTTCTTGAGTTACACTAGGCATGGAGAATGTGCTGTACATGTCTACAAAATTCGTCAAATGTGCATGTGGGTCTTCTCCTTGTAATTCTCCAAATTGACCCACATTCTGAATCATTTGCAGCATGATAGGTTTTATCTCAAAGCTTACATTCCTCTCAACCATAGGTCTTGAAATTCCTGGTGAGAAGTTATAAAAATCCGATGCTGCATATTCCCTCATAGGGATGTTATGGTCAACAACAAGAAAAACTGGATCTTGCACTGGCAAATTTTCCCTTTGGTCTCCTGCAGGTGTCACATTCTCATCAACCATGCTTCTTCACCAATTAATTTGGCCCTGATGAACTCTTGCACGAATAATACACTTGATCTCTGGGTCCGCTTAGAATTACCAGATCACTCCCACATTCATAAGCCGTCAGACTGCTCTTCGCGTTGAACAGTCAGTACAAAGAGATCTGTCCTGCAAAATACCACAAACACACTCAAACAATAAACCGTTAACTAATCCTCGGCCATAGCGCCATAAACTTGTAACGGTAAAATTAATTCCTTATTATGCATACACTAAAAACACACAAGATACAAGTCCATTGAATGATTTGACTCAATTCATGCAATACTACTTCTAGATATGCGTTATTAATGGATGCTCTTGTAGTATGTTGTGCGTTGTCACAAGTTTCCTTGCGTTGGAACCAAGTATAATTCCACCACAAGTTTCTCGGTGTGATCTGAGGTCGAACACAGGGACTGTTTGAAGTTATTGCGTTATGCTTGTGATACATGCGACCAGGTTTTTCAATTTAATAAAAGTATTTGTGTACAAGTATATAAAGTTGCGATAAAGTAAAAGAAAGCAGTAAAAATGCGATAATAAAATAAAATGCAGTAATCCTAAGCTAAGATGGTATAAGATACAGGTAGCATGATACAAAATACTAAGAGCAAAGCTGGCTGTGAAGATTATACACAGATCATGAGATGCGATGGCAAGTCTTATGTACGAAGAAAAAATAGAAAGATAACTAATATAAACATTGCAAGTCCTTATTTGCGTTAAAGTTATAAGTACGGTTCCGTTTTTCCCTTAGCGTACACCTTTCAGTGATCAGCCGGTTTCCCACATGTCTGTAGTGAAACAGAGACGGACGTAATGAACACAAGGTTGCTTCCATTCCTGGAAGTACTACTTGCTCTAGTTAACGCATTCTTCTGACCTTTTCTCGACAGATGAGAATGACATCTTCACTTCTGCTCTCACAGGTGAAGATGTCGTCTAGCATGTCTTATCTAAACGCAATTATCTCTTTCTAACGAAGATTAAGTACTCGTTTAATTCATATTGACTACCAGGAGATTAAGAACACTTCATGAAGAAAACGATAAACGGAGGAACGAAAATAGACAGAGAAATGGTAATGAAAACGATCGAGACATTCAATATATCTATTTAGCGTCTGATACATGGTGTGTGAATGAATAGATAAAGAAGATGAAATACAATGATGAAAAGAGATAGAAACAAATACAAACAAGCACCAATGTCTCGGCACCGATTTGGATGGAGATTTGCTTGCCGAAATGGATGGATTGTGTGGAAGGATGAGCTTTCCCTCTCAGGCTTGCTCAACCGGTAGAAGGGATCTGAGTATAGAGCTTCGCGGCGGGGATCTAGCAGATTAACACTGAGACTCACCTCTCGGCCTTGTCTCTTCTTCTTCCCAGATTTCTTCAGTTTAACACTCAGCTCAGCTTTTTCTCAATATAATAGCAGCAATTAGCCTCGTATCAAGTAGTATATTTTTCTGTGAATTTTATGGGGTATTTATAGGTGAAGATCTTTGACTACGGCCGTGTGGTCCCCACTTGTTGTTATGGAAATTTCGAAGATGGAGGGATATTATTCCTTCTGTTATGCAATCAGACTGTCAAATCTGCACAACCGTTAGGCGTACACGTGGCACAATGCTTTGCATTTTCATTGCTCAGCTGCATCTTTCGATCGAGTGTTCGCATGCGGTGTTGTTTTTATTATCGCATGAGGTTGAAAGTTAGCTCCGGATCGACTGTCGCATTGCGCCGTCATGGCGTTAATCGTATTTTCATTGTTGATTGATGGGCGCAATATGACAGAGATGCGTTATTCAGTTTCTCTTGAGCCTTCATCACAAGCGGTGCCTTGCTTTCCTGCAAAACAGAGTAGAAATCTCCATTTCTTCCATCTTAATGATGTTAGTGGGTGTAATTTCGATAATTCAGAATTATTGTATTTCTAAGCTAATTTTCATACAATTGGCACATATTTATTCTCTTTCGACCGCAAAATCTAGATAAAACTTATAAATAACTTGTATTTCTACAAGTTATCAGAGTTTCGAGCCACAGGTCCATTAGGTCCCCTAGGTAGCTTGGATAAAGTCGAGAACTAGTGTTTAGGTTAATTTGAAATGTTCAAATTGATAAGAGGAAGTTCAATTATATATGATATAATTGGACTGTTTAATTATATATGATATAATTTACTAAATGTATGAGATACATTATTTTGGAGAAAATTAGATATAAATATGATTTATATCAAGTAGAGGAAAAAAAATACTATAGCAGATATGTGATATCAAACTATAGGATATAAATATAATATGATTATATTAATTAATTGATTAATTATATGATAATTAACCAGTTCTTCCACGTTCGGACGTGGGTAGTGGGCAGTGTTAGTTTTGGTAACCGATAGGTTAAAAATGGAAAGCGTTTTCATTTTTCAAATCGAGCATTCATATTTTCGTTCGCCCAAAAAGAATTCGTGGAATGATCGCTTGAGAGACTATACAATAGTAGCTCTTTCGTCTAAACGATCGTCTACCTCATGATTTCTCTAAATGATCGTATACGTTTTTTCTAACGATCGTTCAGCCTTTCATACATGATCGTGTAGCTCTTCTATACGATAAGCTCTTCCGCTATACGATAACATAGTTTTATCTCCCATTTGCTTATCGTCTACACGACGTGTTGTCCTCTGTCCTCTACCAAACTCACCAAAGCCCACTCTTTGGGTTTTCACTCCGAGGATACTCGGGTTTCATTAGTGGTGGTGTCATCCCCACTGCAGTGTTCGTGTTCATACTGATCGTGCTGTTGCAATCGACATACCCGCCTGGTGTTGGTAGATCTATTGGAGGGTTTCCACTACATTGGGTTCAAAAGTTCGAAGAGAGTCTCCAACTGGTATGAACCCTTTCCCTGTTATTTATTGTGTTCTGAGCATGCCGATAATTAGAATAATGTGCATAACTGTTTGTGTTGAATGTATATCTTTTGTATTTCGGTCACTGTGAAATCGGAGCGATCTGAACACGCTCATGGAACTCTCAATATGAGATCCTACAATTAGTATCAGAGACAGGTTTCTGATACTTCAATTTCATTTGTTGCAACAAAATAACATATACATTCATGGTGGGTGCATTTCTACACTGTTTTAATTGTTAAATCTGCTGTGGATGTGCCGGGTTAATGGATTTTTTGGGATGAATTGCCTCGGTTTGTTTAATTCCTTTTACGTTTGCGTTTGTTTGTAAAGGCCCCTGCGTTTTTGGGCATAAATAATCATTATCGAGTCTGTATTCAAAGTTTGTTTGAAGTTTTGAGTCGTTCGTTGAAGTTTTGGGCAAAGGTTGCAGCTCTTCGAGGAAGGAGACGATCTAGGGTTGATCGCATCGTGCAGAAGAAGTTCTACGAGATCGCTGTCCATCGTATTGTAAAGATGAAGGAGTACACGATTGCGATTGAATGAATTGATTAAACGATGGGAAATGCGATCAAGAGTTGGTCACATCGGGTTGACGATCGGGCACGTGATCATTGAGTATCGTTTAATGCGCGTGCACGCTAGACGATCGTTTAGGTCAGCAAGCTTCATCGCTTTGTAACTGACTAAACGATCTTTTAGCATCGTAAGGTAAATCGTTTACTAAGTTGCACGCATGGTTAGACGATGAGACGCTTGCGTATCGTTTAAAGCGCGCTAGACGATCGTTTAGGACAGCAAGCTTCATCACTTAGTAACTGACTAAACGATCGCTTAGTAACTCAAGGTAAATCGTTTACCTGTTGTCGTGCTACACGATCACATGGACGATCATGCTTTGCAGCCTCGTCGTCGTCGCGATCGTTATCTTATGTTCCTATCGTCTAGTGCGCACTGAACGATCGTCTACCTATTGGAGTTTGCTACACGATGAAGACCTTCTGGCGGTTCAAGACCCGGTTCTTCTGTGAACCGATTTGCTCGATGAAAAATTTAATAGATAAGGTTTTTCATTCCGATTTTTGGTTAAAAGGCTCATCGTGGTCCATTAATCTTTTGTTTATTACATGTGATGTATGTTTTATATGTCATATGGTATGAACATCTAGTAAATCCCACCTCAGGTTATGCAATGATCATGCATCATCTCTTTATTGTAATTGTTATAATTTAGAGAAGCATGATCTTAATTATGTAAGAGCATGCTCATGTATCATATAATATAAGAGTTATAGTTATGCATGCATAAAAAGAGTTGACATGCATCATCTTTATATTATAATATAAGAGTTATAGTTATGCATGCATAAAAAGAGTTATAGTTATGAATGATAGCATGTTTGCTTGGTTATTACCCTTGCATGAAGCATGACACATAGGTTATTTTATAAATGTTTTAAATACCTCATTGTGCGCAATGTTTTTAGTTGTTTCTTTTTAAAAGTTAAAGAGAAATTAGAACTAAAAGAAATAAGAAAGACATGCATGCTCACTTAGGTTTAATTCATGGTTTTAAAGTGTTTAAAACTTGGATCACATAGACCTAAGATCACGGTTCTAATATAATTAGCAACCCTAAGGCTTTAATCTTTTAATCAGTTTAATAGGATTAAATTTGCTAATAAAAGGTTAAAGTGTAGCAAATCTATCTATAAGGGACCATTTGTCTAAGGCGGGTTCTGTCTAGGCTGGGGTATTCAAGTTGATGGAAACGTAATACCCCTACCTAGGAACTTACCTGGAAAGGTGAATTAGATAGATTTGATGCATGCATGCAAGTTAAGGACAGTCCATTAAAGTGTTTAAATGTGACTACTTGAACTTGTTTATATTTCATAAACAAACGTTGTTTATGAGCAGAGTTTAAAAAGACGACTTAGACTAAAATCAGTAGTCGGATTGTCTAGGTTAATGAATCCCTAGGTAGAACATTCAGTGGGAGGTACTTGGGGCATAAGATGCTTCACTTAAACCTTTCACTTTTCTCTTAAATAGTTCACACCGTGAGATCTATCCTCGGTCTTGTGGCACCTTTGGCGTGTCCCCCTAACGGATGGTGTTTTGGTAGGTCAATATCAAGGTGGATGGAGAGAATGTTCATAGTAAGTGAGAACGGGAAGTGCGACAACATATCCCTCGGTCTCCCTCGTTAGGTTGAATAAAGTTATTGTGCCTCGCCTCGAGGCACCCTGGGAGTGTCCCCCTAAAGGATGGCAGTTTTGCGCGTTTCTTTATTTGATCTCCTGTAAAAGGATAAGGTAACTTAGTTTCTTATCTTAATCTGTCTTTTCCCTACGGTAAGCGCATAGGGCGGGACTCTGGCACCAAAAACTAGGGGTTACACTTACACAGAATAGTTAAAGGTTAATGATTCTGGTCCGAAAAATGGTGGCTGATAGGTTCAGTTCCAAGAGTTAGTTCTACCTAATGGTTGAGAATGTCTCATCCCAGCGAAAGGGAAACTGATCACCCCACCAGTGGCGTTTGTCCTCACTCACTGGGGCATCATTGCAAAATAGAAGTCTATAACTTAGGGTACTTGAAACTGTTTTGCAAAACTGATTGGTTTAAAAGTGGTTGAGCAAAATCTAATAAAGTTTTGTTTGTATTTTCAGCAATATTTTCAAATGGAAACAGCTACCTTATCATTGTTAAGCCGAAAAACTAACTGGCGATAACTTTTCAACATGGAAACACATGATCATGGCGATCCTAATCATCGAGCATCTCATGTTCGCTCTCACGGAGGCTTGTCCTCCTATTCCTGCTCCACATGCTGCTCGAAATTTTTGGGAGGCATACGAGCGATGGACAAGGGAAAATGAGAAGGCCCGAGCCTACATCTTGGTAAGTCTTTCTGACGTCTTGGCCAAGAAGCATGAGCCTATGGTCTCAGCCTGTGAGATCATGGAGTCCTTGCGGTGGATGTTTGGAAAACCGTCTAAACAGCTTATACATGAGGTTCTTAAATACATATTCAACTCCAAAATGCAAGAAGGCACCTCTATTTGCGAACGTGTGCTAAACATGATGGTCCATTTCAATGTGGCGGAGTTGAATGGGTCTACCATTGATGAGGGTAGCCAGGTTAGCATAATCCTGCATTCTTTGCCGGAGAGCTTCCTGCACTTTGTTAGTAATGTGATTCTTAACAAAGTGAAGTATAACCTTACAATTTTCTCAACGAGTTGCAGACATACCAATCTTTACTGAAAAGTAAGGAGAGGCAGAATGGTGAGGCAAATGTTGCTTCATCCTCCAGGACGTTCCAAAGAGGTTCGACCTTAGGAACAAAGTCTGCACCTTCTACTTTTAACTCTGTAAATGGGAAGAAGAAGAGGGGTGGTAAGGGAAAAGGGAAGGCAACTGCTAACCCATCGTCTGTCGCCCCAAAGAGGCGTCCACAAGTTGCTAAAGGAAAGTGTTTCCATTGCAACCAAGATGAACACTGGAAGAGGAACTGTCCTCGGTATCTAAAAGAGAAGAAAGCAGCCAAGGCTAAGGCCAAGGCGGATAAAGGTAAATGTGATTTACTTGTGCTTGAAACTTGTTTAGTGGAGAATGATGATTCTGCCTGGATAATTGATTCAGTTGCCACTAACCATGTTTGTTCTTCTTTTCAAAGGATTAGATCTTGGCGAAAGTTGAAGGTTGGTGAGATGACGATGCGAGTAGGCACCGGGAACGTCGTCTCAGCTGTGGCAGTGGGAGGACTTCATTTAGCTTTACAGAATAGGTTTCTTATTTTAAATGATGTATATATTGTTCCTAAACTAAAAAGGAACCTTATTTCTGTAAAGTGTTTATTGCAATGTAAATATACTGTTTCTTTTGATTTGAATAAAGCATTTATTCATAAAGATGGTGTTTTTATTTGCACAACAAATCTGGGATTGAATTTATATGTGCTAAGGCCGTTAGCCATTAATACCCTCCATAATACCGAAATTTTCAGAACTGCCGTAACTCAATCAAAACGTCAACGAATTTCTCCAAAAGAAAATGCCCATCTTTGGCATCTACGTTTAGGACACATTAATCTCAATAGGATTAAGAGATTGGTGAAGAATTGACTTCTAAGTGAGTTGGAAGAGAATTCTTTATCAGTGTGTGAATCTTGCCTTAAGGGTAAGATGACTAAATGACCTTTTACTGGAAAAGGTTCTAGAGCCAAGGAGCCTCTTGAGTTAGTACATTCTGACCTTTGTAGTTTTATGAATGTGCGAGCCCGAGGTGGCTATGTGTATTTTATCAGTTTTATTGATGATTACTCCAGGTACGAGTTTGTTTATCTTATGAAACGGAAGTATGAATCCTTTAAAAAATTCAAAAAGTTCATGGTTGAAGTTGAAAACACATTAGATAGACGGATTAAAATACTTCGATCGGATTGAGGTGGAGAGTTTTTGGACTTCGTATTCTAGGACTATTTGATAGAACATGGAATCGTTTCCCAACTCTCAGTGTCGGGTACATCTCAGTAGAATGGTGTAGCGAAGAGGAGAAATAGGACCTTGTTATACATGATTCACTCGATGATGAGTTATGCTTCCTTGCCGGACTCGTTTTTGAGTTTCACAGTGGAGACTGTAGTATACATACTCAACCATGTTCCCTCTAAGAGTATTGCAAGAACACCTCTAGAGTTGTGGAACGGGCGTAAAGCTAGTTTGCGTCACTTCTGCATTTGGGGTTTCCCTGCACATGTACTTGAGGCTAGTCCCAAGAAGTTGGAACCACGGTCGAGATTATGCCTCTTTGTAGGCTACCCCAAAGGTACACGAGGGGGTTATTTTTATGATCCGATGGAAAATATGGTGTTTGTTTCAACAAATGCTACTTTCCTAGAGGAGGATCATATAAGGGAGCACAGTCTACAAAGCAAAATCGTGTTGCGTGAGCTTTCCAATGAAACTACTGAAACTTCAACAAGAGTTGTCGAAGAGTCTGCTACATCAACAAGAGTTGTTGAAGAGTCTGCTACATCAATAAAAGTTGTTGATGGGGGTTCATCCAGTAGGTCGGTTCCACCTCAAGAGTTGAGGGAACCTCGACGTAGTGGGAGGGTTGCGAACCCACCCGTTCACTATCTGGGTTTCACCGAAATCCTTTCTATGGTAGCAGATGGCAACATTGAGGATCCGTTGTCTTATAAGAAGGAATGGAGGATGTTGACGAGATGTATAGGTCAAGGCCATGGATCTCGAGATGAAGTCGATGTACTTCAACTCAGTATGGGATCTTGTAGATCAGCCTGATGGGGTTCGTCCTATAGGTTGTAAATGGATTTACAAGCACAAACGGGGTGCTGATGGGAAGGTACAGACCTTCAAGGCTTGACTTGTGGCAAAGGGTTATACCCAGGTAGAAGGAGTCGACTATGAGGAGACTTTCTCGCCTATTGCCATGTTAAAGTCGATCCGCATCCTCTTGTCCATTGCAACTTATTATAATTATGAGATCTGGAAAATGGACATCAAGATGGCCTTTCTGAATGGCAATCTTGAGGAGAGCAATTATATGGTGTAGTCTAAGGGATTCATTGCCCAAGGTCAAGAGCAAAAGGTTTGCAAACTGAATCAGTCCATTTATGGACTGAAACAGGCGTCTCGATCTTGGAACATACGATTTGATGCTGCGATCAAGTCGTATGGCTTTAACCAAAACGTTGATGAACCTTGTGTCTACAAGAAGATCATCAACGCTTCAGTAGTCTTCTTAGTGTTGTATGTAGACAATATCCTACTCCTTGGGAATGATGTAGGTCTACTGACTGCAGTTAAGAACTTGCTAGCGACCTAATTCCAAATGAAAGATTTGGGAGAGGCTCAATTTGTTCTAGGTATACAGATCTTTTGGGATCGTAAGAAAAAAAGTGCTAGCACTGTCTCGGGCATCGTACAGTGACAAGATATTGCTCAAGTACTCGATGCAGGACTCTAAGAAGGGCCTACTGCTGTTCTGGCATGAGTCACTTTGTCTAAGGAAATGTGTCCTAAGACACCTCAAGAGGTTGAGGAGATGAGATGGGTCCCATATGCGTCTGTCGTTGGCAGTTTAATGTACATGATGCTCTGTACTTGTCCAGACATCTGCTACGCTGTGGGCATAGTCAGTAGGTATCAGTCTAACCCAGGCCAGGATCACTGGACCGTAGTGAAGAACATCCTCAAGTATCTTCGGAGAACGACGGACTACATGCTCGTGTATGGTTCGAGGGATTTGATCCTTACAAGATGCACGGATTCTAACTTTCAGACTGATAAGGACTCTCGCAAGTCCACATCAAGGCCAGTCTTTACTCTTAACGGAGGAGCTGTTGTGTGGTGAAGCACTAAGCAGGGGTGCATCGCCGACTCCACTATGGACGCGGATTCAAACCTACCATTTTGGGTACTAAGCTATTGTCCTTTGATTTTTATGGGTACGAGTGGCTAGGTCGCTGATTCAAACCTACCATTTTAGGGATTCATTTGATTTGGAAGCTGGGAACTCAGCTACACAAGATGGAATTCACTCATTCCCTAAGGTAGGGGTAAGTAAATAGATGGCTCTCTTAAGGGTTGATTCCGAGGCTTGAACGATGTGGCACCACACACCTTCTCTTGGCCCGAGAGGTATTCATACATAGTTGGACTATGTTGTATTGTTCATTAGAGGAATCAGTAGTACTTAAGGAGTGAGATGTAACTACAGGGGCATAACGGTAAATTAGGCCAGCTATACTTAGGAGCATCTGTGAAGTGTCATTGTACTCATGGTTATATCCGATGGACATAAAAATATATCTGTGGTAAGAAGAGTTCAGCTATTGTTCTTTAATGGAATCACTGACAGTTAACGGATGGTGGATCTCGTGGCTAAAGAGTTTAGTCAACTATTTATGTACCATTTGAGTTTCGAGCCACAGGTCCATTAGGTCCCCTGGGTAGCTTGGATAAAGTCGAGAACCAGTGTTTGGGTTAATTTGAAATGTTCAAATTGACAAGAGGAAGATCAATTATATATGATATAATTGGATTGGTTAATTATATATGATATAATTGGCTAAATGTATGAGATACATTATTTTGGAGGAAATTAGATATAAATATGATTTATATCACGTAGAGGAGAAAATACTATAGTAGATATATGATATTAAACTATAGGATATAAATATAATATGATTATATTTATTAATTAATTAATTGATTAATTATATGATAATTAACCAATTCTTCCACGTTCGAAAGTGGGTAGTGGGCAGCATTGGTTATGGTAACCAGTGGGTTAAAAATGAAAAGCGTTTTCATTTTTCAAATCGAGCATTCATATTTTCGTCCGCCCAAAAAGAATTCGTGAAACGATTGTCCGAGAGACTATATGATAGTAGCTTTTTCGTCTAAACGATCGTCTACCTCACGATTTCTCTAAACGATCGTATACGTTTTTTCTAAATGATCATTCGGCCTTTCATACACGATCGTGTAGCTCTTCTATACGATAAACACTTCTGTTATATGATAGCACAGTTTTATCTCCCACTTGCTTATCATCTACACGACGCGTTGTCCTCCGTCCTCAACCAAACTCACCAAAGCCCACTCTTTGGGTTTTCACATCGAGGATACCTGGGTTTCATTAGTAGTGGTGTTGTCCCCGCTGCAATGTTTGTGTTCGTACTGATCGTGCTTTTGCAGTCGACATGCTAGCCGGGTGTGTGTAGATCTGTTGGAGGATTTCTGCTACATTGGGTTCAAAAGTTTGAAGAGAGTCTTCAACTGGTACGAACTCTTTCCTTATTATTTATTGTGTTCTAAGCAAGCCGATAATTAGAATAATGTGCATAACTGTTTGTGTTGAATGTATATCTTTTGTATTTCGATCATTGTGAAATCGGGGTGATCTGAACACGCTCACAGAACTCTCGGTATGAGATCCTATAATTGGTATTAGAGATAGGTTTCTGATAGTCCAATTTCATCTGTTGCAACAAAATAACATATACATTCATGGTGGGTGCATTTCTACACTGTTTTAATTGTTAAATCTGTTGTGGATGTGCCGGATTAATGGATTTTTTAGGGATGAATTGCCTCGGTTTGTTTAATTCCTTTTACATTTGCGGTTGTTTGTAAAGGACCTTGCATTTTTGGGCATAAATAATCATTATCGAGTCTGTATTCAAAGTTTGTTTGAAGTTTTGAGTTGTTCATCGAAGTTCTGGGCAAAGGTTACGACTCTTTGAGGAAGGAGACGATCTAGGGTTGATCGCATCGTGCAGAAGAAGTTCTACGCGATCGCTGTCCATCGCATCGTAAAGATGAAGAAGTACGCGATCGCGATTGAATGCATCGATTAAACGATGGGGAATGCGATCAAGAGATGGTCACATTGGGTTGACGATCGGGCACGCGATCGCTGAGTATTGTTTAATGTACGCGTGCGCTAGATGATCGTTTAGGTCAGCAAGCGATGAAATTAGTCACTCTTACTTTATAACGCTGTTTACTGTCTAAGACTGACTATTTCAAAGCGATGACCTAGGTAATTTGACTTTAATCCTGAGCTAACTATGAACTCCTGTTTATTTGGAATTATCCTTAGATTTGCATAGGTGAGGGTTGGCTCAACAGCGCCAGGTCAATAAACTTTCCATTTTAGGGGTAAGACCGGATAGATAGCTGAGGACATAGGGTGCAAGATGGAATTCGCTCCTACCTTCTTTTAGGGATAGTAGAGAGGTTGTTCCCTTAAGTGCTGATTCTGGGGCTTGAACAGGGGATCCCAGCCTCTCATTCCAAATGAGAGGGACTCGATTTTGTGATTGGATTACAAAACAATTGTTCATTAGGGGATCAATGGGGACTTAAGAAACAAGAGGTAATTTCGGGGGTAAAACAGATATTTGACCCAACCATTATTGCGAACAACCTGTGAAGGGATAACTTACTAATCATGTTTATATCGAGTGGACATAATATATGTACAGTGAGGGGAGTTCAACTATGGGCTTTAGTGGAGTGACCCATTAGTTAACGAATGAGGGTTAGATCGGTCTAATGAGTTTAGCCGATTAATCTCGAATCGTTGGAGCCCATGATCTGTAGGTCCACGAGGTCTCCCTACTAGCTCGGAAATGGATTAGCTCTAAAGTAGCGTGATAAGTTAATTTGAAACGTTCAAATTAGAATCAAACAGAATTGAAGAACATATATTTAAATATGATTGAAATATATGAAGATGAATTTGTGTAAAAATTAATTTAATATTAGATATTAAATTAATTAGAATTATTTAAATTGTTTAAATAATTATTTATTAATTTTATTAGAAAATTAATTTGTGAAATTAATTTTTAAAATTAATAAATTTTTATTTTAGAAATAAAATATGATTAAAAATCATTTTTTGGATTTTGGAAATAGAAAAATATTAAAAAAAAAAAAAGAAAAATTTGAAATTTTCCATTTTCATCTCCAACCAGCTCACAAAGAACGCATTACCTTCAACCTTCAATTACTCCAGACATGAACTGCATCCTATTGGGTTTTATGTCCTAAAAATCGTGGTATGTAAACAATGGAGCTTATTTTGGAAATTCAATAAAGATGTTATTGAATTGATCTATTGCTTGAATAGAAATCCAATAAACCTAAAAGTCCCTTGACTATTGGATGATTACTTGAACTTTATGTGGAGACATAAAGGTGGATCAAGTTCGAGTAAGTAGTCAAAATGATCTATATAGTACATGGATAAGGTTGGGTACCTTATTCATTGGATACGACCTGCTCTGTAATTGTTACAAGGAGTTGTAAAGTGCTACAAACGAAGTGATCCTAATTCTTTCATGTTGGACATGAGGAGTGAGGGTGTCCTTGTGCAAAAGAGTTTGTACAAGATCGGACCACGAAATGAGTTACTCTTACTTTATAACGCTGTTTATTGTTTAAGACTGACTATTTCAAAGCGATGACCTAGGTAACTTGACCTTAATCCTGAGCTAACTATGAACTTCTGTTTATCTGAGATCGCCCTTAGATTTCATAGGTGAGGGTTGGCTCAACAGTGCCGGCCCAATATAACTGCCATTTCAGGGGTAAGATTGGATAGATTGCTGGAGACATAGGGTGCAAGAGGGAATTCACTCCTACCCGCTTTAGGGATAGTAGAGAGGTTATTCCCTTAAGTGCTGATTTTGGGTCTTAAACAAACTCACAGGAATGCGGTAATAAATGTTTGAGCAAAGGTTTACACAAAATAAAATTAAGACTTTCAAAATTTAAAGAAGCTATTAAAAGCAAGGAGCGTCTTGCGATGATTAATTAGAAGATGCGGTGAATTATACATACCATCATGGAAACACCGCAAAGAAACGCAATCGAGAAAGAAAGAATTTCAAAAGGATAATGCATACAGGATAACAAAAAAAGAACCTTAGGCAAAATAACGCATGCGATCATGCGTTGGAATCCATGCGATCGAAGCCATGCGTTGAAGGATGAAAGGAATTCTTCCATTGCACTGCGCACCGATAAGACTTATTGTTGCACCTACAAAGATTAAACGCACCACAACCAAGAAAGCAGCCATATATCCAAAATAACAATAAAAATAAAAATAATCTAAATTACGAAAGCAAGGTAAGGATAGAGTAGAAGATATCCCTGGAAAAATAGGAGTATTGACACCACAAGGAGTCTTCCATGCAGGAGATTACTCTCAACTGCTTGGGTCAAGGAGCTTACCCTGACCATTGGAACTTCCGGCAATTGTTGGGCGCATATTGGCCACCATGTGCTTAGAATTACCTTCAACTCATGCAACTGATTGCCCTTCTACCTTGGGGTCAATATTGGCTTTCGGCGCATCGCCTACACTTCAATATTGTTTACAGCCTGGTCGCATAAGCTACAATACTCCCAAGATAAAAAGGTTGCGTGCAGAGACACAAAACTCAACAAACAATTAGCTGTCAAGTCCCCGGCAACGGCGCCAAAAACTTGATGACAGGAAATTAGATGTCAATTACTCGACTACTAAAATTTCGTGGACGTAATATGCGATGCATGTCCTTAATGTATGCGTTAATTATCATGCGTCGTGGTCATGCGTTGGAATGACTTTGCATTAACAAATGTATGCGATGACCATGCATTCTTGTCACAAGTTTTCTTACGCTTACGGCAAATATAATGCGAACGCAAGTTTCTCGGGTGATCCGAGGTCGAACTCAGGGACTTGTAGCTAGATGAATGCGGTAATGTGCATTCAACAGTTGAATAAAAGAATGATGGATGGGTTTTCTATACTAACATTACTCCTACTTCTAAGTAACAGACAATACAATGAGAAGATGAATGAGAGGTAGAGACATGACAACTCTTGACATGAAACAAATGAATGGAAAAATAGATAAAATGTGTAGATGTCTTATTGCAACCCTTAAGTGGGCAACCTTAGTCAACACAAGCCATGCTGTCATGCTACACACACTTGAACCTAACTCTAGGACGTATGCGATGTATCTGCGATAGTGTCGGGAAGCCTATGCCTGCCTAAACCTCCATAACCCGGTCACGTGCTCTTGCCGCATGAGCATGATGGCCGCATACCACCGCATTCTACTTCCTAGATACATGCAATATCCTTTCCGTAGGGTGCATACGCTGTGTGATAGAAAACAGAGCTTATCTCTAAGTTCCCCATTCTTGCTTATGCGTTCCAATCCGCTCTCTTGAGTCTTAGATTTGGATCTTAGACTACTCTCTCAGGTATGCCTAAATGATGAATGAAGCTTATAAGACAAGGTAACTGCATAAACTTTGCTGACATCAGATTATTCCTATCTCTAGTGAACAATAGCTTACATTGCTTAATGTGACGAACCACTTACCCTCCCAGGCAGTTAGTTGTTGCTGACTTTACTCATAGACAAGCGTTGCATCCGCCTATAAACAGACGTAGCTACAGCTTCACACTAAGAAAATAAGGTTTACTCACACACTCACGCAATGCACACCTCTCGGTGGTTTGCTACATGCTTCATATCTCTAATCCACATGACTAAGTATGTGATACTCTTGCAATCTCACTAAGTGATGCAATGAAAGTTAAAGGTGCTAAGTAAAGAAGTTGGAGATGGAATCGAAGGAAACAGAGAAATGCATTGAACACATCATGTATTATTTCCTTAATAAAAAAATGTAATACAATACAATATAAGGAAAGAAGAGAAAATGAAATGACCGGCTGGAAGCAATAACTTGCTTCTAGCGGATGTGCGTCAAGGCTGCCGGTGGTGCCATGGAAGGGTGGTGGAGCTGACTCTTGAGATCTATCTCCAGTCGAAAGCTCCGATCGTCACTCGAAATGGATGAAGAAGATGAAGAACTCTCAAGCTTTCTTCTCATGCATTAGTCAGAATCGCAGGGAAAAACCCTGGATGGGTTGAAATTCTGCTCATCGGCTTCTTTATATAGAGCTTGGATCGCCGACAACATTAATGGACTGCTCTGATTCTGACATTCGCAGCACGTTTAGTTCTTTCTGAATCTCTGCTGCTAACGGCGTGGTAGGTGAAATGCCAACATCATCTTTGATTTTCCTGAGTTATGCGTTGATGCATTCATTTCACCAACCTTGTATTGATCCCATTAGTATAGTTATCGTGCAGCCGCAATCATGTAGTGACCGCATTCGTTTAATACCGCAACTCTACACGATGACCACAATCGCTTGATGAGCGCAACTCCCATGCGATGGACGCATGCAGCTGATTACCGCAACACCCATGCGTTGATCGAATGCGTTCGCCTTTGCGATGGAAAGTTTCTTCGTATGCGGTCGTCTATGCGGTGGTCTGACTTCTGTATAGTTGTTCATGCTGTAATTTTTGTATTGGTTGTATAACCACATGTTTTGTATCGACTGTAATTTGTAATGTTCATTCATGATTGTAATTTGGAATGATCTATATTCCGTTGGTCATGGAAATCTCGAGTCCGATTTTCTTCAATTGGTATCAGAGTCAGGTTGTTCTGATATTCCAAATTACAACTCTGTTTTGAACTTCATTTTACAGTCGCGATAGGTTTCTGCATTTGTGGTTAATCGTTTTCTACATTTGTGGTTGAGTTGATGAATGTTTCGGGTTTAATTGCCTTTGTTAAGCTTTCTGGTATTACAAAGTGTTAATTTGTAAGGGATCATGTGTTTTTTGGGCGTAATTAACTTTGCAATCGAGTTTGTGATTCAAAAAGTTTGAGTTAGTCGAGTCGTTCGTGATGAAGCTTTGAAGCATGAAGATGCGGTTCTCAACGAAAAGAAGACCAAGCGTTGGTCGTATCGTGTAGCTGCAGATAAATGATCGTTTGGATTTAACTAAGCGATCATTTAGGTTTTTCTATACGATCATGTAGTATTTTCTAAACGATCGTTTAGCTAATGCTAAACGATGGGGTAAATCGTTTACTCTATCACGTAGCGTTGGTTACGTGATCGCATAGGTGCTGGAGGTAGACGATCGTAGTGGGAGCATGCGATGCTCGTCGTTTAGTAAAAGGCACGCGTTAGACGATTGTGTAGTTAGCAAGCTTTATCACTTAGTTACTACCTATGCGATCGCACGTATGCGATACGGAGGCGCTAGCTAAACGATCTCTTAGGTGATGGTGCTCGCGGCATCGTAGTCGTTTAAACGATCGCGAAAGGCAGGCGTTTTGCAGAGCACGCTAAGCGATCGTGTACTTCAGGCTTCATCGCTTAGTAAAGGTACGCGATCGTGTAGTAATAGCTAAACGATCGTTTGGATTTTTCTAGACGATCGTGTAGTAATGGCTAAACGATCGTTTAGCTCTAGGAGCACTGTAAGCGATAGAGCAAAGTGTTTGTTTTATTGTGTAGACAATCGCGGGGAGTTTTGTACACGATGGTTGGAGACGCGATGCTTTGCCCAAGCAGTTCAAGACTCGGTTCACCTATTTGAATCGGAGATTCCTTGTCTTTGTAATGGTTAGCTTTATTTTTGTTGTTTTAAGGCAATTTTACTCGGTTCATCAACATTGGTTATTTATACATGTGATGTATGGTGTTTATATGCCAAAGTGTTTGACATATAGTTCAAAACCCACCTTAGGTTGTGCAATTATTCATGCATCATGTATTATAAATGTTATAATATTGCATGAAGAAATTACTTGAAAGCATGCACATGCATCATGAAATATAAGAGTTATATTTTGCATGCAGTGAGCATTATCATGCATCATTCTTTTATTATAAGTGTTATAGTTTAAGGGTGAATGGAAGCATGTTTTGCTTGTTTCATTGCTGTTTTGTATAAGTGTTATATAAAAGAAGTAGCAATGAATGGACAATGGATTGAGCATGACTAGGCTGTTTATAAGTGTTATGAATGCCTTGCATGTGTTAGCTTCGCATTGTGGTGGTTGTTTCCGTTTATAAGTGTTATAAAGGAAATTAGACCTAAAATCGATAATTCAGAGTTGCATGCGGACTTAGGGTGAATTCAAGTTTTTTAAAAGGGTTTTAAAATTGGATTGAGATAGACCTATGTTCAAGTGGTTCTAAAGAGTTTAGTAACCTAGATTATTCTTTTAAAATCGGTTTAATAGGATTAAATTGGTTGAAATAAAAGATTAAATTTGTTGTAAACCTATCTATAAGGGACCTTTTGTCTAAGGCGGGTTTTGACTAGGCTGGGGTTCTTAAGTGGACGAAAACGTAACACCCCTACCTGGGAACCTACCTGGAAGGGTGAATTAGATAGATTTTCAACAAGCATGCGACGTTTTGGTCAAAGACTCCGTTAAAGAGTTTAATGGATGATGATCAGAAGATGTTTAACTATCCAAGGTAAAAGTTACTCTTGGGAAAACTTAAAAGTCACTTAGTTAAAATCCTTAGCCGTGTTTTTTCTAAGTAAGTTAAACCCTAGGTTATAAAATACTCAGTGGGAGGAAGAGGCGTATCAGATATGTCTATAATTCCACTCACGTTTCTCCCTGTAAGTTCACACTGTGAGATTCATGCTTGGCCTGGTGGTGCCCTGGGAGCATCCCCCTTCGGATGGTGTTTTCATGAGTCAATATCAAGGTGGACGGAGAGAGTGTTTATAGTAAGTGGGTAAAGGGTGTGTGTCAACACATCCTATGGTCTTTGTCATTGGTTCATACCATGAGATCATTCTGTACTCCCTCGTGTCGCCTTTGTGCGTCCCCCTTTAGATGGGTTTTGTGTAGTTGTTCAAGATCAAGGTGAACTTCAGAAATGGATAGGGTTGCTTTAGGTTTTGCCCCAATTGGATTTTTTCCCTTCGAATTGGCCTTTTGGGACGGACCTCTAGGGCGGGTCACACTTACGGGAGATTGTTAAGTAAGTTAATGATTTCTTGGCCAAATCATTGATGGCTAGTCATTATAGGAGTAAGAGTTGTTCTGGTATTAATGACGGGTTGAGAACTTCTTAATTCAGTGGAAGGATAACTTACCTCCCTTTGGCGGTTGTTGTTCTAAACCTTTGAAGTGTCATTGCGAAACTAGATGTCACACGAGGTTCATGTTAGTTTTGCTAAACTCTTATTGGATTTTGGTTTTGTTTTACAATGGGTATTTGCTTAAAACGTAATGTAGGTCAATGTGTTTTTCTTTTCAGCAACTTGTTCGTATTTCCGTTTAAAGCTTCTAAAATGACCGATTATTTATAGTGGAAGAATCGTGTGAAACGAATTTTGTGGCAAACAACCTCGATCCCACTACTCTCCAAAAGAGGAGACAAGATAGTAAATATGATTTATTGGTCTTGGAGACGTGTTTGGTAGAGAATGATGATTCTGCTTGGATCCTTGATTCAGGTGCTATCATGTCAGTTCTTCTTACTAAGGATTCAGTTCCTGGTAAACGTTGCCACATGGAGAGATGACTCTTCAAGTCTGTACTGGTGAGGTTGTTTCAACTGTTGTTATAGGCAGGCTGAAGTTATTTGTTGACAAGAAATGTTATCTGTTACTGGATAATATTTTTGTAGTTCCTCATATTAAGAGGAACTTAATCTCGTTTTCTTGTCTCGTTGAACAAGGCTATACTGTCTCCTTTTCTGAGAATAAAGTATTTATTTTAAAAAATGGAATGGAGATTGGTTATGGTTCAATAGAAAATAACTTATATATACTAAGGCCGTTAGTCATACAAGCCTTGTTTAACACTGAAATGTTCAGTATGGCAACAACAGCTAAAAGATCAAAGGTTTCTCCTAAGGAAAACACCCATCTTTGGCATCTAAGGTTAGGTCACATCAACCTCAATAGGATTGAGAAGTTGGTGAAAAGTGGACTTCTAAAGAGTTTAGAAGATAGCTCCTTGCCAGTATGTGAATCATGCCTCGAAGGCAAAATGAACAAACGACCTTTTACTGGAAAAGGTTATAGAGCCAAGGAAGCCTTAGAGCTTGTACATTCAGACCCCTGTGGTCCGATGAATGTTAAAGCTTGAGGTGAGTATGAATATTTCACCTTTTTCATAGATGATTATTCAAGGTTTTGGTATCTCTTCCTAATGCAACGTAAGTCTAAAGCCTTTGACAAGTTCAAGGAGTATAAGACTGAAGTTGAAAACTTGTTAGGTAAAAAGATAAAAACACTACGATCTGATCGTGGTGGAGAGTATATGGACCTTCAATTCTAGAACTATATGATAGAACATGGGATTGCATCCCAACTCTTGGCCCTTGGTACACTTCAGCAGAATGGTGTATCTGAAAGGAGAAACAGAACCTTGTTAGACATGGTTCGGTCTATGATGAGTTATGCTCATCTTTCAGACACATTTTAGGGTTATACAGTGGAGATTGCATGTTATATCCTGAATAACGTTTCTTCAAAAAGTGTTTCTAATACATCTTTTGAGTTATTGAGAGGTTATAAAAGTAGTTTACGCCACTTCAGGATTTGAGACTGTCCGACACATGTGCTAGCGACGAACCCAAAGAATTTGGAACCGAATTCGAAGGTTAGCCTCTTTGTAGGCTACCCCAAGGAAATGAGAGGTGGATACTTCTATGATTCAAGTGAGAACAGAGTGTTTGTTTCCACAAATGCTATCTAATCGATATTATTACATTCCAATTCCTTCTCGATACCTCTCAATTAGTGAGAGTTTACTTTGTTGTTGGTCCAGGATATCCACTCATTCTTCTTGGAAGAAGACCACATGAGGGATCATAAGCCACGAAGTAAGCTCGTTTTACGTGAGATCTCTAGTGAGACTGAGACTGCTGAGGGTTCAACAAGAGTTGTTGAACAGGCCAACAGATCAACAAAAGTTGTTGAGGTCGGGACGTCTAGTCAACCAGCTTAAGAGTTGAGACTTCCTCGATGTAGTGAGAGGGTTATGAACATACTAGATGAGGTAAGACCTATTGGGTATAAATGGATCTATAAGAAAAAGAGAGGTGTAGATGGAAAGATGCAAACGTTTAAGGCTAGACTCGTGGCAAAGGGTTATACCCAGGTTGAGGGAGTTGACTATGAGGAAACTTTCTCACCTGTTGTCATGCTGAAGTCTATCAGGATTCTCCTATCCATAGCCACATTTTATGATTATGAAATTTGGCAAATGGACGTCAAGACTTCCTTTCTTAATGGTAATCTTGAGGAGACCATCTATATGACTCAACCAGAGGGGTTTGTAGTTTCAGATCAAGAGCAAAGGGTTTGCAAGCTTAATAGATCCATTTATGGGCTGAAACAAGCATCTAGATCTTGGAACATCAGATTTGACACTGCTGTCAAGTCGTTTGGCTTTGACCAGAACGTTGATGAGCCTTGTGTTTACAAGAAGATCATCAACAGCTCAGTAGCTTTCCTGGTACTGTATGTGGATGATATCCTACTCATTGGGAATGATGTAGGGTATCTGACTGACACTAAGAGTTGGCTAGCTGCCCAGTTCCAAATGAAAGATTTAGGTGAGGCACAGTATGTTCTAGGGATCTAGATTATTCGGGATCATAAGAACAAATGGTTAGCCCTGTCTCAGGCATCGTACATTGATCAAATGTTGATAAGGTATAGGATGCAAGATTCCAAGAGGGGTTTATTACCATTCAGGCATGGAATCATTCTATCTAAGGATCAATGTCCTAAGACATCTCAAAAGGTTGAGGAGATGAGACGGATTCCCTATGATTCTGCTGTAGAAAGCTTGATGTATGCAATGTTGTGTACCAGACCTGACATTTACTATGCAGTAGGGATTGTCAGTTGTAAACCCTGAACTCTAAGTTTCCTAGATAAGCATGTTTAGCCAAAGGAACGTTATAATAAATATTTGATAAGTGGAGATCCATGTTTATTTACAGGAGTTATGGAGGAAGGGAAGGAAAAACAAATTAAATGAAGGAGCTCACTAATTGGTTTTGGTTGGACGCACTAAGTGCGGGGTGATGTGGCGGTTTAACCATTGAACTTGGGAGGCGGCAGGAAGAATAAAAGGAAGCAGAACTTCAGAAGCTTGGTTTTGGAAAATGGCATGAGCAAATTAAGTGAAATCGGTGCCATTTGAAAGCTGGGAGAATCTAGTTTTCGTGGTTATTTTTCTGAAGAAAGATCTTAGGAGGAGAAGAACAAAAAGTGCAGAATTTGTAGAAGGGGCAGATTCTCGGATTAATCAGGGCTTGAGGTGAAGATTGGAAGCTCCATGCCAAACTACAAGGAATTTTCAACTGATATTTTAAGTTAAGAAAGTTAATCAATTTTAAACAAGTTTGTAGAAGGAAGTTTTTTGAAAAGAGTTCTGAATTTTGAGTTATGAATTTTTGAAGTTGAAACAGAAAATTTATGCGTAAGCAGGCAGCTGCTTGGGAAGATCAAGCAAACAGCTCACCGTAGAGAGCTAGAGCGAGATAAGGAGGATGAGAATCTCGCTCAGGATGATAATCTCGCTGATTTTTGTGCTAAATCTCGCTTAAGAAGAAAATCTTGCCGGAATTGTGGACTGAATCTCGCTGATGTGGAAACAAATCTAGCTAGAGGTGGTAACTCTCGCTATGTTGAAGTCTTGCTAGTGAAATACTTGATCTCGCTTATGAGGATCTTGCTCATGAGGATCTCTCTCATGAGGATGAACTCGCTCATGATGATTATCTCGCTAGTAATGCTGATTTTATTGATGAAAGTTTCATTAGTAAACGAACTATCTGAGGTATTTTGCTGAGAATTCTAAGGGATTTAACGGGGAATTATGTTCTTTCAGGCTAAAAAGAGCTAGGAGGGGCGTATAAACCATTAAGAGCCCCGACGAGCTGTGAGTGACTAAATGAACTTAATGCTTTCAATACTTATGCATATAAGACCATGTAAGTTACGATGATGTTGAAGATGAATTTATGCTTCCTCAAGCAACAAATGTTTAATGAATAGCTTAGCGTGTCTTCTCCGACTTGTATATGATTTAACGCAGGCCAAGGTATGTGGTGAATTTATTACAAAAGTTAAGTTTCTAATGTTGAAGCATGCGTTCTGGAGGAAGGCTATGATAGAATGAGTCCTTATGTAAATGACATGCAATGAAACTTAATTTAATGCTAGGAAATAACCCGGTACTGAAGGACATGAAGAAGGTATCTAGGTAATAGTACCTAAGGTATTGATGGTACTTAGAAAACTCCATGTGCACGTAGGTAGTTCTGAATGAGAGGCTGAAGTATGAGTCACTTAGCCGGTAACAGACGTTGGGAGCTAGAGCGATGTAGGCTCATTTTCAACTAAGGAATAATGATGTCTAAGAATGGTTGTCAATGTTTATGTTTAGAGAAAAATGCTTGAGATGCTCATCGGTATATTTACTTGTTTATAGTGATATAATGCGTGGTGTATTATGATTATGTATCACTCACTAGGCTACTAACTCACAGATTTTTTATGTTTTTCTTTTCTAGGTAGCGGTCAGATTTCTCAAGGTTGATCTTGCTGCTACTTGCCACTAAAAGGCCCGACTTGTTAAGAAGAGCTTAGGTTGATGGTTTGTTTATGTACATATGTTTTGAGAGGGACTAGGGCTTTGTTAGTGATGTTTGGGCCCAACTGTAAATATTTTACCCGTAGATGTTATGGCATGATTGTTTGCATGTGTTTATATAATCTTATGTAGAACCTAATTCTCCTGGAGTCTCATTGATTTGTAAAGATACACATTGTTTGATGAATAAAATAAGCGTTATTTAATTCTGGCATTTACTCATATCCAATAAACAAAGTTCCTTAAACATGTATATGTGATATACAAGTGGATCGTACCTTAAGTGATAACATAAATTGGTCTGTAGTATAAGGATTAAGGTGGGATACTTGATCCTGGTGACACTATGGATACAACCCACTTTGTAAAGGTTTGCAAGTGTTGTAAACTACTACAGATGGTTGATTCTGACCATTCATGTGGAGACGTGCGGGCGAGGGTGTCCTATACAAAGAGTTTGTTTAAGACCTGGACCACGAGATGACTAGACTCTATATATAATGCCGTTGATACTAGAGACTTACATCTCACCTAAACAACCATAGGTGACACGACCTCAATCGTGTTTTGGGAACTTCTGCCTTTGAGGGTGGTCCTTTGATTAGTATGAGTGAGAGTGGCCAGATTGCCAACTTAACATGCCTATCTTTTTGGGGACTTATCTGATCTCGGAGCTGGGAATTCAATCCACAAGATGGAGTTCACTTCTTCCTTGAAGCAGGGGTTAGTAGAGAGATAGCTCTCTTAAGGGTTGATTCCGGGGCTTGAACACAGTGGCCACAACTTCTATTTGGAAGAGAAGACTCAGTCATAGTAGGACTATGATTTATGTTCTTTAGAGAAATCAGTGGTACTTAAGGTGTTAGATGTAACTACAGGGGCATAACGATTATTGGCCCAACTGTACTTATGAGCGATCTATGAAGGGTTGTTGCACTTCTGATTGGTTAAGATGGACACATAATATATATGTGGTAAGAGAATTTTCAGCTGTCAGTCTTTAGTAGAATGCCTGGCAGTTAACGGATGGTGGATCCCGTGACTAAAGAGTTTAGTCAGTTATTCACGTACCGTTGGAGCTTCGAGCTACAAGTCCATAAGGTCCCCTTGGTAGCTCAATGGATTCAGTTAAGAATCAGTTCTTGGTGTTGATTTGAAATGTTCAAATTGACAAGAGGTATTTTGATTATATATGATATAATCAGTATGATGTATGAGATACATCTAGTGGAGGATTGATATAAATGAGGTTTACATTAAATACCATGAAATAGAAAAAGAACTATGTTCATATGTTTCATGAGATGAAATATTAAAACTATAGGTTATAAATATATTATGATAAGTTGGTTATCATTCATATTTATAAACATATTAATTATTGGATAATTAATTCTTTTTCTTTAATAACCAATTGAGTGGTTGGTTGCTTTGGCCAAAAAAAAAAAAACGATCGTGCAGTATTTACTAAGCATCAGATTGCCCAAAGTAAATGATCGTGTAGTGTCTATAGGCGATAGACACTGAGCTATGCGATGAGCTAAACGATCGCTTAGCTTTTGCTAGACGATCGTGTAGCTTTAGCTAAATGATTGGACATCGACCTATACGATAGGTCTCCGCCATCTCTCACTTGAACATGATCGGTGTTTCCTCCTTCATTTGCCTCAATCCATGTCCAAACAGAGCCCACCCTCTGGATTCTCACACCGAGAATACCAAGGCAACCTTCTTGGTGGTGTCATACTCAACTCGACACCGTCGAGGTTCTGTGGAGGTTATTCATGCTACTGGAGAGTTTGTGACCGAGGCGATTGCTAAAGACGAGCGCGAAGTGTTCGTGCAGAGTTGCGGTCGTGTTGTTCAAGCATTCGAGGTTGCTGTGTTCGAGCGTTCGTGAGCAAGGAGCATGGAGACGAGTCTACAAATGTTCGTAGAATTTTCTCCTTGTTCATTTGTAGTTGTTCATGCTGTAATTTCTGTATTGATTGTATAACTGCATGTTCGTATCGACTGTAATTTGCAATGTTCATTCATGATTGTAATTTGGAATGATCTATATTCCGCTGCTCATAGAAATCTCGAGTCCGATTTCCTTCAATTTCTTGGTCCGATCTTATGCAAACTCATTGCATAGAACGCCCCTGAAAGATCTCTCATTCAAGAGAACCAGTGAACAGAAGCAAGATCTTTCCAAGCCCATTGTGAAGTAATAAAACATTTACAAACATACAACCATATTTATGCATCTTAGAGTAAATTACAACATACTACAAAAGAAAAATACTAAGGATCAAAAGAACTTACCCTTGAAGAACTATTCTTCTCGTTCCCTCGATGTAACAGCACGATCGTTCACTAGCACGAACGTCACGCCTCAGCAATCTCCTCGATCAAGAACAAACAATACTCGTCCCTCGAATAGTACGTAGACACCACCAGAAGGCTACCTTGGTATTCTCGGAGTGAGAATGCAGGAGGTGTGGGCTCTGTGTGAATTTGGTACTGGGGAGGAGGATGTATACAGTCGAATTACATGATCAAGTAAGTGGGAGAAATTGAAAGTCTATCGTATAGACAAAGGGTACTCGATCGTTTAGTAAACGAGGTAGTCGTGTAGCTAACTTGCTTGTCGTTCATTCTCTCAAAGGGCTATTGTATAACTCTTTCTTTTCACTTGATCAATTGGTATACAATAATGCGATTATCCGAAAAAATGAAAAAAATTTCATTTTATTCATTAGTTATTAAAACTGAAAATAACCTCTCACTTGCATGGTTAATGGAGAAAAGAAAATAACCAACTAACAATTATCTTGTTTTTATTATAAATAAATATAATAACTAATTTATCTGATTATATTTATAATATATAGTTTTAATATCACATCATATGTAATATTTAAACCATAGTTCTTTTCTTCTTTATTCAATATAAATCATATTTATATTAATTCCTCCAATTAATGTATCTAATACATCAAATGAATTATATCACATATAATTGAACCAATTTAATTATGTCATATATAATCAAGTTCCCTCTTGTTAATTTGAACACTTTAAACTAACCCAAAAACTGATTCTCAACTTGAATCCATTGAGTTACCAAGGGGACTTTATAGATCTATAGCTTGAAGCTCCAACGGTACGTGAATAATTGACTAAACTCTTTAATCAGGACATCCATCATCTGTAACTGTCGGAGACTTCACTAAAGACTGACAACTATAGTCTTCTCACTACAGATATATTTTTGTGTCCATTGGATATAACCAATCAATAGTACGATAACTCTTCACAGATCGCTCGTAACTACAACTGGGCTAATATACTGTTTTGCCCTTGTAATTACCTCTAACTCCTTAAGTACCACTGTATCCTCTAATGAAAATACATCATAGTCCTAATATGAGTGAACACTTCTCAAGCCATGAGAAAGTGTGTGGCGTCATATTGTTCAAACCCCAGAATCAGCCCTTTAGGGAGCAATCTATCTACTTACCCTTACTTTGGGGGAAAGAGTGAATTCCATCTTGCGTAACTGAGTTCCCAGCTTTCCAATCAAACGAATCCCCAAAGTGGTAGGTTTGAGTCGGCAATTTGGCCACTCGCACCCATGCAAATCAAAGAACCACCCTCATAGTAGGAGTTCCCAACTCACTCAAGATTAAGATCATGTTACCTATGGTCATCCTAGTGAAATGAAAGTCTCTGTCATGAACGCCATTATATAACAAAACTAAACATTTCGTGGTCCAGTCTTATACAAACTCCTTTGTATAGGATATCCCCGCTCGCATGTCTTCACATGAATGATCAGGATCAGACCATCTGTAGCACTTTACAACACTTGTAACATCTACAAAGCATGCCATAACCATAATGTCACCAAGATAAGGTTTCCCTCCTTTATCCATATACTACAGACCATTTAGGTTATCACTTAAGGCATGATCCACTTGTATGTCTCAACTATTGGAAATGTCCTAGAACTTGCAGTTTGTGTTAAACATTCTATTTATCAATAATATTGACTTGTTGATTTTGCATCTTATTATGAAAATCCAATAAACATATCCATGGCTATGGTCTGAATACTGTAACAGGATTCAGTTGATAGCATATAGCCTAAATGGTCTAATAAGTATATGGATGAAATTGGGTATCTCATCCTGGTAACACTATTGGATGTGGCCCACTCTGTAGTTGTTACAAAAAGTTGTAAAGTGCTACAAACGATGTGATCCACAAATCATTTATGTTGAGACACGTGAGTGGGGGCATCCTATGCAATGAGTTTGCATATAGACTGGACCACGAAAATAGTCACTTTTCTTTATAACGACCATTTACTATTAAAACTTACTATTTCATTTATCAAATAATCTAGGTTAACTCGATCTTAATCCTGAGTTAGCTATGAACTTCTATTTATTCGGGATTATCCTTTGATTTCCAAATGGTGAGAGTAGTCCAGCAGCACTGCTCAATAAGCTTCCCATTTTGGGGATAAGACTAGATGAATAGCTAGGGACATAGTCTTCCAAGATGGAATTCCCTCCTACCCGATTTAGGGTTAGTAGATAAGTTGTTCTCTTAAGTACTGATTTCAGGTCTTGAACAATCGAGGCCCCGCCTTCTCATGATAGAGAAATGATTTTATTCATAGAGATTATGGATCAGAATTGTTCATTTGAGGGGCAGTAGGAACTTAAGGAACAAGATGTATTCACAAGGGTAAAACAGTAATTTTGACCTAGCTATGATTACGAACAACCTGTGAAGGATGAACTTACTAATTATGGTTATAAAGTGGACATAATATATCTAAAATGAGGGGAGTTCAACTATAGGCTATAGTGGAGTGTCCCATTAGTTAACGAATGGGGGTTAGATCAGACTAATAAGTTTAGCCAATTAATCTCGAATCGTTGGAGCCCATGATCTGTAGGTCTGCGAGGTCCTCCTACTAGCTCGTAAATGGTTAAGCTTTAGAGCAGCTTGAGAAATTGATTTGAAACATTCAAATTAAATTTAAACGGAATAGGAGAATATATATTTAAATATGATTTAAATATATGAAGATGGTTTTTGTGTAAAATTAATTTATGAAATTAATTTTAGAAATTAATTTTTCATTTTTAAAATCAAAATGTATTTTCAAATCAAAACTTGGTTTTAAAGAAAAATTGGAAAATAGGATTACATGCATAAATGGATTTTTGAAGTTTTCCATTACCATCTTCTTCATGCTCACACAAAGTCCACTTCCTCTTCTTCATTTAACTCCAAGCATGAGTTGCAAACCATGCACATTTCTTCTTTTGCATGTTGATCTGCAATAAATAAAGAAGAATGGAGTGATTTTAAGGCATGCATTACACAGAAATTTTGAGAGAAAATTTCAGCTGGAAGAAAGAGTTCTTCGGTAATGTGCTGTTGTGAGCTTTACTTTGTTTTACGTTGCTTCAAGTTGTTCTTGAGTCCCACAACTCGGTCTAAAGCTCCAAGAGGATAGTGGGGGAAGATCTTAAGATGGTTCACGGTGATCTTTGATGAAGACTGCTGCTGTTTGATCAAGATCTTGAAGAGTTCTACAAAGGTATGATCTAAAACCCTCTTATTTAGATGAGCATGCTCTAGTTTCTGCCAAAATTAGTGAATTTGAATGCTTATAGATCCTTGATACTTCTGCTGCATGTTATCTTACTCTAACATCCACATACATGCTTAAGTTACAACGATATCCAGGGATCTTAGTTTATTGGTTTGTGGTTAATGCAACTAAAAATCTCATATTTTATAGACAATAGTGAAGAAAATATCTCATATTATTACATCACAAAAGTTTGTTCATATACGTGTTTACAAACTATAGGACTCTACGAGATTTAGGGCATAAACCCTAACAGCCCCCACTCCTCATGTCCATATATGAACGAATCAAGATCACTTCGTTTGTAGCACCTTTACAACAAATTGTAACAACTACAGAGTAGGCCACATCCGATAATGTTACCAGAATAAGGCACCCAACCTTATTCGTATACCATAGATCGTTTTGGTTATTTACTCGAATGTGATCCATCTTTATGTTTCTACATAAAGTTCAAATATTCATATAATAGCCATGGATATTAGTTTATTGAATTTAGTCTTAATAAGTTCAATTTATAGATTCAATAACAATTTTATTGAAGAAATGTTGAATAACATCTTTATTGATAATAAACTATATTTAACTTTACAAACTGCGAGTTTTAGGACATACAATCCAACATTATTATTAACAATTTTAGGGGTACATAGCGACTCAAGCTTGTTCCATATAGTCCATGCATGAGTTTCTTCACCAATATAGTTTAGAAAATTATATTCTACCTATAGTCTCATAATCACTTTCCTATGATATAATTTCCATTCTTTATCAGTTTTATCATCAGGCTTCTCTTAAAAAAAAAGTTGGAAGATGCAAATCATTCACATATAAAATATTTTCCATCTTTCTTTTCCAAACTTGATAATTTGATCCATTAAAGGTAACTATTTTAGCTGAACTAGTATCCATATTCAACACAAGACAAACTCAATTAACTTAACCAAGGCTCTGATACCACTTTGTTGGGATAAATACTATATTTTTTTAGTCAATTATCCCACTCTTGTATGAATCTAATAAAATACTAATCAACTAGCAACAACAATAATAATCAAGTAGGGATACAAGAAATTTTAACGTGAAAAATCCCCCTCAATGTGAGGAGTAAAAAACCACGGACAGAAGTCACAATCTCCACTATGATCAATAATGGGTTACAATGAGTTCTCCCTAGTCACAGCTAGAGACATGCACAATAAATATATTAACAATCTAGGCAACAAATGACAATAAATTGAGAAAGAACAAAATTAGAAACGTCTCACTCGAAGTGACAACCAATTACTCATGGTATTTGATTGTAGGTAGATCCAAACGAAATCTCCACCATTCAAATTGAAAATCCTCGTGTCAAGAATACATTATCAAAATTTCAGCTCGATCGAACCATAGATGAATTCCCAAATGGCTGAAAAAATTGCTGTTGTACGGAAGAAGAATTCTCAATAATTTCCCACTGCTGTTTTTAATTTACTCGGTTTGCGTGAGGCATTATTGTCCGACAGCTGCTGATTTTTTGTTTTAATAAACAAACCTAAAAGCCTAATTGGGCCTTATATTGGGCTTTCACTTTAAATAACCCAACAATTATACCATTCAAATTGAGTTTTTTTTTTTTTTTTTTTTTTTTAAATACCAACAGCTGCAATGACTTTATTAAAAGAAAGCCTGAGAAACAAAATTACAATAGTCCACCTGGGCAAAGGATAATAGCCAAGGAGGAAAATTTTCAATCCATAAAAAAAAAAAGGAATTAATACGTACGACATAGCTAGCTAGCGAGTGGGCTACCAAATTACAAGTTCTTGGGGAAAATGAGAGGACAAAAGAGGCTAAAGAGTCGAGGGAAGCTTGAGCGTCTTCCAACAAAACACCGATCTCGTTTCTGAATGAGGTTTTTGATTGAAGAGCTTTAATTGCCATCAGTGAATCAGACTCAATAACGAGGTTTTTTAAAGCCAAGGTCGAGAGCCATAGATATGCCATATTTGAGAACTCAAATTCAACAAGATTAGGATTCTGAAAACCACCCAACGAATAACCAAAAGTAGCAACAACTAATCCTTCAGGATTTCGAATAGCAACACCATAGCTAGAGGCTGTATTTGCAGGATGTCAAGGTCCATCAGTGTCGAGCTTGAAGAAACCAGGTGGTAGTAGGAACCAAGAAACAGAGCGCCTTTGGTCAGTTAGTAAACCATCAATAGTAGGTAACTTGATGGTATGACTGCATTGAAATTCTTCGACATGAGATAAAATCCAACATATTTTGAAAGCTTTTGGGGGAATTATGTTCCCATGGATTATGGTGTAACATTTCGAGTTTTGGATAAATTGAGATTAATTATCTTAAATTGTTGGGCTTTAATTTCCTTTAGTTTCTGGATTTTGGAACCAACTTAAAACAATTGTAGAGATAATTAATTTGATGTGGTTTTAAATTGATTTAAATATTTTGAATGATTTAATTTGTATCAAATTGATGGATTTTAAGCCTTCAATTTTGGTTTTTGGAGCCTAAATTAAGGTAATTTGAGAAGTTAATTGATTTATTAATTTAATAGAATCTTTGAAGATTTTGGAGATATCATGATAAAATATTTGAATTATCTTTTAAAATTTGAAAAAAATGAAAGAATTGAGATATTTGAAATTAAAGAAGAATAAAAAGAGGCAGAAAATCGGAGAGAGAGACAACAATTCAGTTTTTCAGCCACAACTTCCACAAATTGTTGATTGCTAAAGTTTGAACCATTGGATCATGTTAAAATTTGGTTAGTCTGTTGGGGACATATAGGGTGAAAAGTAAGGAGAAGAAGGGAGGTGAGGAAAATGTTGTCTCGTTTTCTAAAAAGTTCCATCGAGGTTCGACCTCAGGGACAAAGTCTGCACCTTCAACTTCTAACTCTAAAAAGGGAAAGAAGAAGAAGAGTGGTAAAGGGAAAGGGAAAGAGCCTGCTAACCCGCCACCTGTCACCCAGAAGAAGCGTCCACTGCCGGTTGAAAAAGGAACATATTTCCACTGAAACCAAGACGAATACTAGAATAGGAATTGTCTCGCTATCTGAAGGAAAGGAAGGCAGCCAAGGCTAAGGCCAAGACAGACAAAGGTAAATGTGATTTACTTGTGTTAGAAACTTGTTTAGTGGAGAATGATGATTCTGCTTGGATAATTGATTTGAGCGACACTAATCATGTTTGTTCTTCTTTTCAAGGGATTAGATCTTGGCGACAGCTGGAGGCTAGTGAGATGACATTGCGAATAAGCACCGGGCACGTCGTCTCAGCTAGGCAGTGTGAGGCATCCAATTAACTTTACAGAATAGGTTTCTTATATTAAAAGTTGTCTTTGTAGTTCCTGAACTAAAAAGGAATCTTATTTCCATAAGTGTCTGTTACAATGCAATTACACTCTTTCTTTTAAATTGAATAAAGTGTTTATTCATAAAGATGGTGTTGAAATTTGTACAGCTAAACTGGAAATAACTTGTATGTGCTAAGACCATTAGTGTTAAGTTCCCTCAATAACATAGAGATGTTTAAATCTGTCATAACTCAATCTAAACGTCAACGAGTTTCTCCAAAAGAAAATACCCAACTTTGGCACCTTAGATTAGGGTACATCAATCTCAATAGAATTGAGAGATTGGTGAAGAATGGACTTTTAAGCGAGTTAGAAAAAAATTCTTTACTAGTGTGCGAATCTTGCCTTTGGGTAAGATGACTAAAAGACCTTTTACTGGAAAAGGTCATCGAGCTAAAGAACCTCTAGACCTTTTTCTGACCTTTGCGGTTCTATGAATGTGTGAGCTCGAGGAGGCTATGAGTACTTTATCAGTTTTACTGATGATTACTCTAGATATGGGTATGTTTATCTAATGCAATGAAAGTTTGAATCTTTTGAAAAGTTCAAAGTATTCAAGGCTGAAGTTGAGAATGCTTTGGATAGACGGATTAAAACACTTCAATAAGAATAAGGTGGAGAGTTTTTGGATTCTAAGTTCCAGGACTATTTATTAGAACATGTAATTGTTTTTCAACTCTCAGTGTCGGGTAGACCTCAACATAATGGTGTAGCGGAGAGCAGAAACAGAACCTTGTTGGACATGGTTCGTTCGATGATGAGTTACGCTTGCTTATCAGACTCATTTTGGGGTTTCACAGTGGAGACTACGGTATACATACTCAATTGTGTTCCTTTTAAGAGTATTGCGAGAACACCTCTGGAGTTGTGGAACGGGCGTAAAGCTAGTTTACGTCATTTCTACATATGGGATTGCCCCGTACATGTGCTTAAGGCAAATCCCAAGAAGTTGGAATCACGGTCGAGGTTGTGTCTCTTTGTAGGCTACACCAAAGGTACACGAGAGGGTTAATCCGTCCGAAAATAGGGTGTTTGTTTCCACGAAGGCTACTTTCCTGGAGGAGGATCATATCGGGGGCACAGTCCACGTAGTAAAGTCGTGTTACGTGAGCTTTCCGACGAAACTACTGAAACTTCAACAAGAGTCGTTGAAGGACCTGCTTCATCAACCAGAGTTGTTGATGATAGTTCATCTGGTAGGTCGGTTCCACCTCAAGAGTTGAGGGAACCTCGATGCAGTGGGAGGGTTATGAACCCGACTGTTCGCTATCTAGGTTTCACGAAAATCCTAACTATGGTGGTAGATGGCAACGTTGATGAACTTTGTGTTTATAAGAAGATAGTCAACAGTTCATAGTTTTCTTAGTATTATATGTAGACGATATATTACTCATTGGGAATGATGTAGGTCTACTAACTGCAGTTAAGAACTGGTTGATAACAGGTAGAAATGCACATTATTACAGTGCTAAGTTCTTAAACAATGCTAACTTGCATTGATAAAATATGTTAGATTGTGTCCAAAAAGCATTAAGTTCATAACATTGCGGTCGCATGCGTTCATCGCATAGAAACAGTTAACTTTTGTGTTTTTATGTAGAATATGCCTTGACGCAAGGTGAAAAGCGTGATCACAAGAAATCAGTGGTCGAGCATAGCATTACCGCAAGGCTTTGTGGTGATTTATTCTCGCAAACATCTGCTCAAGAAGGATTGCCGCATAGAGCCGGTGCAACTTGGTGGATGCATCTGGGTGAAAGACATAATTAATCACGATGGGATAGAAAGCTGATGATGGTCGAATCCGAATTAAGTTGACAAGTTGCTAACGATAACAAGTACATTCAGCTTTTCAGTGACAAATATTCGACGCATCAGTCAGAGAATTAAAGCCATCCCATCTGTGCAATCATAAGAGAGAAGCCGCCTTTCACGCCAAAGCTCTATAAATACCGAAGACATCCTTCAGAAAAGGGGTTCAGCAGTTCGGATACTTAGATAATTTTCTCCATAGTTTTCCTTTTTAGTTTAAGGTGGATCAAGAGAAGGGAAAAGATGCCGGAAGATCGCTTAGGGTAACTCGAGAGAGAACTTAGAGGCGTAGAAAGCAGAGAGTGGGCCGACTTTCGCGAGAGCGAGACTATCTTTTGAACAAGAGTAGAAAAGATAGTGTAAAAGCCTGGGAAGTAAGAGATTGCTACCAGGCTCTTTATTCTCTTCTTGCATTGTCATTTTGTACTTCAACTTTATATTTATACAATGGAAGTTCTTTATCTACATCTATTCACTCTCTTAGCACGCATGAGTAGCTAAACTTATCAAATGGGTTGAGAAGAACTAAGCTAACATGACCTAGGATGTTCATCGCATGCAATTATCTTGTTTTATGTTGTGCCCAACATCTCTTTAAAGCTACTTGAGAGAGAGTCTGAAGAAAGAACTTAAGACTTGAGAGAGCTAGGTTAGAATCTAGACTCGAGAGAGTAAGATTAGATCTGCATAAACAAGAGATAGGGACTTAGAGATAAGCTCTGTTTGTCAACCTGCATCGCATGCATCCTAGAGATAGGTATGATATTATGTGATCGCCTTGTTTGTGTGTGTGTCATTTTGTCATCGCATAAATACGAATAAAGGCTTATGTGTAGGTCCTATAGACTTATCGCATATATCGCACACGTTCTAGCATTAGAAGCCGTAGCATTCACATTGAGAGATGGTTTACTATTGTATGTGGGTTGCATGATCGCATAGCATGAACGCATCCTAGGAAGTATTAACCGAAACCCTTCTCAGCCCGTTCACCGCATACTCATCGCATCTTCCGTTTTATAAACTCTTTTCGAAATTCCGCTGCATTTGTTTATTTTTATTACCGCAAACAACATTCCCAACAACTACTTGATTTATTTGGTTACTGCAAGTTCTTCTGAGAAATTACCGCCGCATATTACTTTCCCAAGTCCTTGAGTTCGACCCTGGACTTACCAGAAAACTTAGTGGGGTTTACACTTGGATTCCACTGAGAAAACTTGAGTGCTCAACGCATTTCTATCACCGCATTTTATCCATAATTCCACCTCATAGAATAACGCATCAAGTTTTTGGCACCATTGCTGGCTAGCAACCCAATTCCAAATGAAAGATTTGGGAGAGGCTCGCTTTATTCTGGGTATACAGATCTTTCAGGATCGTAAGAACAAAGTGCTAGCACTGTCTCAGACATCGTATATTGACAAAATCTTGCTCAAGTACTCGATGCAGGACTTCAAAAGGGGCCTACTACCATTCAGGCATGAAGTCACTTTGTCTAAGGACATGTATCCTAAGATGGGTCAAGAGGTTGGGGAGATGAGATGGATCCCATATGCATCTTTCGTTGGCAGTTTGATGTATGTGATGCTCTGCACTAGGCCAGACATTTGCTATGATATGAGAATATTCGGTAGGTATCAGTCTAACCCAAGCTAGGGTTACTGGACTGCAGTTAAAAACATCCTCAAGTATCTTCGAAGAACGAGGGACTATATGCTCGTGTATGTGTCCAGGGATTTGATCCTTACTGGATACACGGATTCTGACTTTCGGACTGTAAGGACTCTTGAAATTCCACTTCAAGATTAGTTTTTACTCTTAACAAAGGAGCTATAGTGTGGCGGAGCACTAAGCAGGGTTGCATTGCCGACTCTACGATGGAGGCCGAGTACGTAGCAGCTTATGAAGCTGCTAAGGAGGCCGTCTGGCTTAGGAAGTTCTTGAAAAAGCTAGAAGTTTTTCCAGATATGTCTAAGCCCATCACTCTCTATTGTGACAATAGTGGTGCTGTGGTGAATTCTAAGGAGCCCAGGAGTCACAGATGCGACAAACACATAGAGCGGAAGTATCATATGATCTGCGAGATAGTGCATTGAGGAGACGTGATCGTCACGAAGATCGCCTCGGAGCAAAATGTTGCTGATTCATTTACGAAGACTCTCACGGGTACAATGTTTGAGGGTCACCTTCAGAGCATGGGTCTACGGGACCGCCCGTGGCTAGACTAGGGCAAGTGGGAGATTTTATTGTACTGGGTTTTTAGCCCTAGTTTATTGTTTTTTTATTTGTTTTGTACACCACACTTTGCTTTAGGACAAGTGGGAGATTGTTAGAGTTTGTTTCCTAAAGTCTCGTGTCTTGTAGTTTGTAAACAAATTTTGTATGAATGCTTGTGATGTATAATATATGATATTTACTTCACTTCTTGAGTTCGTACATTTAGATGTTTTATTTTCTTTACCACAAACCAATGAACTTAGAATCCCTGGTTGTCTTTATGTAACTTAAGCATGTATGTAATGACATACAAGTGGATCATGTCTTAAATGATAACCAAAATAGTCTGTAGTATATGGATATAGGAGGGAAACCTTATCTTGGTAACATTACGGACGCGACTCGCTTTGTGGAATAGTTACAAGTGTTGTAACTTGTCATGAATGATCTGATCCTGATCATTCGTGTAAGGGACATGCGAGCGGGGGCATCCTATACCAAGAGTTTGTATAAGACCTGACCACGAAGTGTTAACGTCTCGTCATATAACTTTGTTCATGATAGAGACTTCACTTCAATGGGATGACCAGGTAACATGACCTCAATCCTGTGTGAGTTGGGAACTGCTGGCATTGAGGGCGGTCCTTTGATTTACATAGGTGCGAGTGGCTAGAGTGCCGACTTAAACATACCACTTTGGGGATTCGTCTGATTTGGGAGTTGGGAACTCAGCTTCACAAGATGGAGTTCACCTTTTCCCCGAGGTAGGGTTAAGTAGATAGATTGCTCCCTTAAGGGCTAATCCGGGGGCTTGAACGATGTAGCGCCACACACCTTCTCATGGCCTGAGAGGTGTTCAACATAGTTGGCCTATGTTGTATTGTTCATTACAAGGATCAGTGGTACTTAAGGAATAAGATGTAACTACAAGGGCAAAACGGTAAATTGGCCCTATTGTACTTAAGAGCATCTATGAAGGGTCATCATACTGATGATTGATTATATCCAATAGACATAGAAATATATCTATGGTAAGAAGAGTTCAGCTGTAGGTCTTTAGTGGAATGCCTGACAGTTAACGGATGGTGGATATCGTGGCTAAAGAGTTTAGTTAGTTATTCACGTACCGTTAGAGCTTCAAGCCATAGGTTCATAAGGTCCCTTTGGTAGCTTGGATACAAGTTGAGAATTAATTTTTGTATCAGTTTGAAATGTTCAAATTGACAAGGGGAAGTTCGATTATATATGATATAATTGAACTAGTTAATTATATATGATATAATTGACTTTATGTATGAGATACATTAATTTGGAGGAAATTGGATATAAATATGATTTATATCTAGTGGAGGAAAAATACCATGGTTAATATAGGATATTAAGCCACAGGTTATGAATATAATGAGATTATATTTATTATTTATTAATTTGACAGTTATGGGATAATTGGCTAACGTCTCTTCTATTTTTGTAACGGATGAGTAAGATGAAGATTCACTTTGTGACGCTTAAATAGCTCACGGTGTTTTAAGCATAACATATAGCGTTTATGTGTGTCATCGCTTAGTAAAATTAGAGCCTATATGATAGTGCTAAACGATCGCATACGCTTACACTCGCGCGCGCCTTGTACTAAATGATTGCTTATCTTTTACTAAACGATCATTTAGCGCCCAAGCTTTACTAAACGATCATATAGACGATCGTTTAGCTTTTCCTATCCGTTTAGACGATCACTTACCTTTTCCTACATGATCGTATACTTCACCTAAACGATCAAGTGTTTTATCTATACGATAGAAGAGTCTTTCTCCCATTTTCTTGATCGTTGCATACAATCTCTTTACCTCCTTCCCTCTACCAAATCCGAAAAAAGCCTACCCTTTGGATTCTCACTCCGAGAATACTGAGGGCTCTGAGTGGTGGTGTTGTCCCATTTTCTTTCTGTTCGTGTGGAGACTGTTTGTGGTAGACGATTGGGTGTTGCTGAATGATAGCTTGTCATTCCAGTGAAAGCGAGATTTGCTGTGAAGAAAAGTCTTCAACTGGTATGATCTCTTGGTCTATTATTTATTGATTCTTTAAGCATGCTAGTAATTTAGCTTCACAATGCATATCTATATGTTTGAATGTATATGTGAAAATTCTGTCACAATGAATTGGAAAGATCCGCTTCCGCTCGTAGGTACTCTTGGAGTTCCTTCAATTGATATCAGTGAAAACGGAAATGGAAACGGATCTTTCCAATTCATTGTGACAGAATTACCACATATACATTCAAACATACTAATATGCATTCATGCTAAATAGATCAAGAGATCATACTAGATGAAGATTTCTTCTTCACAGCGAGTCTAAAAACCAACCATCTACCTCGAACAATCACCACTCGAACAGAAGAAACGAAGATGACACCACCACTCAGAGCCCTTAATATTCTTAGAGTGAGAATCCAAAGTGTGAGCTTTGTTCAGATTTAGTAGAAGGAAGAAGGAAGAGAGACCGTACACAACAATCAAGAAAATGGGAGATGAGGTCGTCTATCGCATAGACAAGATGCTTGATCGTATAGGTGAAGTATATGATCGTGTAGGAAAAAGTAAGCGATCATCTAAACAATCGTGTAGGAAAGGGTAAGTGATTTGATAACTGGCAGAAATGCCAGTTATTATAAGCCTTTTATTTAGAATTACGAGGGCTAACAAGTAGAAAATGTGGTGATAATACTTAGAATTTGTGAAAAATTGAGTTTTACGTCGATTAGCACCTAAATCCTCACTAACCTCAATATTATGTGTTACTCCGTGCCAAAATGTCTATTTTTGTAGCTATCGCAGGAATTAAACGTATGCGTTGAAAATAAGCAATCGCAGACAAACGCATGCGCTGAAGCCAAGCGACCGCAAAGACAAACGCATGCACTGAAAACCGAGCTATCGCCTAGACGAATGCATGCGGTGATCGCATGCGTCCATCGCATGGAAGTTGTGGTGATCGAATGCACTTATCGCATGAAAGTTGCGGTGATCAAGTGAATTTGTTGATCACTTGGAGATTACGGCCACGGAGTGACAACCATAATAGAAGGACGATCGCAAGATGGATAGAATGCGTTGATACTCCAGTTGAATCAAGCCCGGACGCATACCTTGAGAGTATCAACAAGATAAGATGATGTGACATTGCCCATACTGCGACAAAGGTAGCAGTGAGACATAATACAATCATGATAGCTGTCGGCGTTTAAACTCTATAAATAGCCCCTTGGACCTTCATTTCAAATCATCTAAACATCTGTCTCAAGGCAGAGGTTTGCGATCACAGATGAGAGCATGAGCGAGATTTTCAGTGAGAATTCTTCATCTCCACAAACTAGATCGAGTGACGACCGGAGATTTTGCCAGAGAGAGAGCTCGAGAGATACATCTCCACCATTCATCCATGGCACCACCAGCAACCTTGACACAGAGTCTTTCATTTTTCCTCTGATCTCTGTATTATATTACATTTTAGCTTAAGATATTAAGACATCTTGAAATCAATGCATATCTTGATTCCTTAAATACCATCTTCTTCATCATCTTTATCTTTATCATTTTTTACCTTCATCGTTTATTTATCAAAGGCGATCGCATACTTAATCGTGTAGCCTAGAGATAGGACGCATGTAGCAACCCACTGAGAGGTGTGTGTTGTGTGAGTATAGTGAGTAATCCTCTTTGCTTGGTGAAAGGCTGTAGCAACGCTTGTCGATGGGTTATTGTAATGCTTGTCTATAAGCTAATTAGTCGCATCTACCTGCCTGAGAAGGTAAGAGCTGGAACGCACTAAAGCAAAGTATGCATTATTCCTAGAGATAGGCACGGTCTTATGCTCGACACACCCATACACTATAGAGATATAGTCATGCAGTTGACCACCGAGAGATGTGCGATCTGTTAGTGTGACGAGTTGGGATTACTCGAGCGATTTAAGATAATAAACATTACTATGCGTTAACGGTTGTTGTGTATCTACCAATTCTCATCGCAAGTCTCCTATTGCTCAATCTGTTTAGTTAGGAGTAAGAGTAGTGTGTAAATCCATTAAACTTCTTCTTTTTACTTTTATTCATCGCCTCAAACACATTGCTTCACAAGCATTATTGAGTGACAAGTCCCTGTGTTCGACCTTGGATTACCCAAGAAACTTGCGTTTTCGTTATATTTGGCGAGAAGGCAAGAAAACTTGTGATAGGAACGCATGGTCATTGCATACTAGATTAACGCATTTTCATTCCAACGCATGACTTCCGACGCATGGGCATAAACGCATAGCTTAAGCATGTACAAGGCATGACTGCATGCAATAACCCCATCAAGTGAATACGCATAGCTTTGTTAAGTTTTGTGTTTTCGCAGGCACCCTTTTAGTATTGGGCGTATTGCAGCTTGTGCAACCAAGTTGCAAACAATATTTGAAGTATAAGCTATGCGTCGAAAGTAAATATTGACCCTGAGATAGAAGCAGTCTTACGCACATGTCAACCATCATGCATCCAACAATAGCTGGAGGCTCCAATGGTCAGGGTGAGTCCCTTGACCTAAGAAGTTGGGATCAATCTCTTGCATGGAAGACTCCTTGCGGTGACAACACTCTAATTTCTCCAAGGAAGTCTTCTACTCTATCTTTACCTTGCTTTCTTAGTTTAGTTTATTTTTATTATTATTTTGGATATGTGGCTGCTTCCTTGGTTGTGGTGCATTTGCTCCTTGTAGGTGCAATAATAACTCTCCTCGGTGTGCAGTTACAACGAAAGAATCCTCCACGTCCTTCAACGCATTTTTTCGATCGTATTTTTTCCAACGCATTGTTGCATGCGTTATTCTACGTAAGGTTTTTTTCTTGTTATCTTTTATGCATTATCCTTTTAAAATTCTCCTTGTCTGATTGCGGTCCTTTGCGATGCATCTATAATGGTACAAATAATTCACCGCATCCACTAACTAAGCATTGCAAGCCTTTCCTTACTTTTATTAGCTTCTTCAAATTTTGAAAGTCTAAGTTTTATTGCACGCAAACCTTTGTTCAAACATTTGTTACCGCATTCCTGTGAGATTGCTTTTAGCTTGCAATGAGAACACTACCAACCTCTAAGTTTGGGGGTGGCAGCAGTCTCAGAGAATTGTATTCATTACATTGCGGTGATTCCTTCAAAAAAAAAAAAATTGGAATATAACTCCGCCGTCAACGCAATGGGGAAACCCACATTGATCGCTAAGCTCAAGATCGATTTTCGCATGCGCTGTCATTGCGTTGAACATCTTTTCATTCTTGATTGATGGGAAATGTGACGTAGATATGTTGCTTGTTTTGTCTTCGAGCCGTGAACGCATGCGGTGACTTATTTCCTACAAACAGAAACTGAAACATTCTATTCTACCATCGCAATGGTGTTAGTGGGTGTATTTACGACATTTCGTAATTTTCGTATTTCTTAGCCAATTTGTATACTATCGACACAACTTTCCTTTCTTTTTTTCCACAATATCTAAATAAAACAGTATAAATAACTTGTATTTCTACAAGTTATCACACCCCCAAAATTAGATATATGCTTGTCCTCAAGCATATCTTCAACTAAGGCAATATCGCTTAATTCTTATCCTAACTTTGCGTCGATTGGTTGCTTCAAATGCTCCAACTATACAACATCACTTAACAACGTAATTTCCTTCTATTCTTGATGATTCATCAACATGCCCTACGTTATTCTCTTATACAACAAACTTCTACTCAAAAATTCCCTTTTTGCTTTGAAAAGAATGTTTACCTCTTCTTGCAAAAACAACTTGGTGTGGCTGTATGCGGTGGTCTGGTTTGCGTTAGTTTATTAGAGATTGTTGATCATGGTTACACTCTTCGTTTTGGCTTACTCTCACGGGTGTTATGCGAGTATCCAACTACGGTTGTGTGCCAATCTCAACTTCAACCATTGATTTTCAGCTAAGTTTTACTTTTGCTGGTCAGAGGAGTTGTCTCTTATATATTTTTTTTCTCTTTTTTTTCTTTTCATATTGCGTCGTTCTTGGAAACCCACCTTCGTTTTGGCTTGCTCCCATGGGTGTCATGCAAACATCCAACTACGAGCAGGTTCCTTTCACGACTTAACTCTTATCAGGTTGGGATTTTCTCTTGCGCTAACATTGGAGTTGGTATGATTTTTATTTTTTATTTTTGATAATGAATGCATTTTTCTAATGACCGCATCCACTTGATCGCATCTGCTCAGACCTTCTCTGCCCCCAAATTTAGAGATGCGCAAGATCCTCATTGCGTTGTTTTGGATAGAATAGACAAAACACTTAGTCAAAATTTCGAAAAGAAGGTTTGAGCAGAGTCTTGAAGTATAAAAGGTAAAGCAGTGCTATTGCTATGAATTATCTAAGTGTTAGTTAGAAAATACAAAGTGTGAGAAATGTTGCTAAGGATATGCATATTACTCATCATGACAGCATAATGAATAACGCAAATATAAGATAAAGAACATCGCAATAATTGACACAAGATAATAAATAAGAGGCTAACGCATACAGAAAGAATAGTTACTCAGTTGTATTAAAATTAACCAAGTATACAAAGAATTATAAATATCGCAATACAAAATTTGAGCATGTACAAAGAATCGAGAAATAGCTTCTATACTATAAAAATAATGAAATGAAATAAAATGAAAGAATGACCACAACAAAAAAAAATTGTAGATTTATTGGGAAGGAGGCTCAAGGGGAGGATTTTGTGGAGGAACACGTGGAGCTTCTTCAAAATGCAGATGTTGCTATAAATGCAGAGGCACCATGGGACCATGTAGATATGCTGTCAAAAACTTAAAGTACTCATGGTTGCACTCTGCCACTTGTCTTTGGTTCAGGTGGATCGTGTAAATATTACGTTGAATATTGATCAGCACTTGTCGTGTCATCGCAACACTACGTTGCAACTCTGCTTGGCTCTCGTGTAACTCTGTTATTCGTTGGCAGAAGAATTCATGTTGATGAGAGAGAAGAGAACACATTTTTGAAAGGTCAGCAGTTAAGGATGCGATGGTGGGCTACGCCTTCGATGTTTCACCATCAACGTTTTGGGGTTGGGCAGAAGTGCCTTACCCAAATCGTGTGGGTTGTTAACATGCGGCGATGGAAGAGAAAAATGTGGTGGAGATGAAGGGGAGGAGGGTGCTGCTGGAAATGCGTTGGGTGAATTGGGGGCAAGAAGGAAATTAGTAAAATGTTTAGGAAGTGGGGAAAGGGGTTCAACTGGTGGGCTTGGAGGGCGAATAACTAAAGGTAAGGGGTCCAAGGGTACTTGATTTTGCGGTGATTGCTCTTGGACTTTTTCCTTGTCTTTGTCAACTTTGCGCTGTTTCTTGGATTTTGGCTGCTGCAACGCATTCAAATCGATAATGGGCCTTTTAAGTGGAAGCTCAGGGCAATAAGGGGAGTCTTTGAGAAGAATTCTCAAGATCTTGGTGTTGATGAGACCATGAACTTCCGAAATTGGATCTTCTTCAATACCTACACCCACTAAGAGGCATAAGCTCGAAACTGTCCAAGGAAAGAAATACCGGCCTCTCACATGCCCCACAAAACCTTGAATCTGCTTTGCGATCAATTAGCCCACTTGTATTGGAATGTCGCGTGCTATGTAGTATGCGACCATTACTCTATCCCTCGAAACTGTTTTGTCATGTGATGTAGGGATGAGCCACCTTTTCACCAAATACACCCAAAGCCGCGCTTCTAGAAGCAGTTTATTGGACGCAAAGGTTCTTATGCCTTTCATGGATACTGACCACTGAGTGCCCGGTTGCGTTAATATCTTCAGCGCATCTTCCATTTGTTCTTTTGAGGGGTCATCAATAATTTTTTTACCCGACGCATTCGGGATGTCCTTCATCTGATATAACTCATTGATGTCTCTTGCGCTAAAAGGCACTACCTCCCCTTTCATGATCACCGTATCTTTGGTACCACGAAGTCGTCCATTGTAGAAAGCTTTGGGATTACGATGGATGGGCACTGGCAGAATGTTTCCCATCCATGTTCCACTACAACACTTGTGATTAAGTCTGGTAGTGGCGTTGGCGCAGGAAAGAACCCCATTTCCATCATCATATCGTCATTCTCCTTCTTCTTTGATGGGTGTTCTTTGGCCACCGCAGGCTCACTGCTTTCGACTTTCGCTTTTCCCTTCTCTTTTACCAACGCAAGGCAGGATCTTTGTCTTTGTCTCCATTCCCAATCCTTGCGTTGTTCTTCCTTTTCCCACTCGGCAATTTCTTTACTTTTCTTCTCTCGAACGCGCTGCTTATTTGCTTTGCTCCTTTTCTCCTTCTCTTCCTTTTTCTTCTTTTCTTCCTCTTCTTCTTCTCTCATTTCTCTTTCAAATTGCTCTGAGGCCAACAATATACGATGTTCTTCCTCGAGCCTTATTCTCTCTTCTTCTGCCGAAATTGTGTTATTACGGCGCACTTCTTCATCGTGTAGTTTTCTTCTTAAATTTCCTTCTGTGATGATTTGTTACACTCGTAACAAATTCTCTTGCTTTTATTCTTCCTATCTTCTTCTCCTTTCCTTCTCCTCTACTGCACTTTGCAAAAATTGTGGGTCACTTGTTGACCCTTGCGGCGCATTCTCCTTGCGATGCCGCATAAGAGGGGTGGTATCTGGATCCTCTAGGTCTTCAGTCGCAACCGTTCTTATTTGCGTTGATTCCTCTTCAGGTTGTGCTGATTCTCTTTGTTGCATTGACACCCCCTCATCCACCCTTGTGGTGGTTGATTCTCCATTGACTCTGGGCTCTTAGCCCTCTTTCTTTTTTCTTCCTTCTTCTTCAGGCGCTTCTTCTCCCGCCTGTGTTCTCTCTTCTCACTCAATTTTCTTTCTTTCTTTTCCTTCCTTGGCTGGGCTTCTTCATCTCCTTCTGCCCTTTTCTCCTTGTTTTTCTTTTTCTTCTTCTCTTTAGTCATTTCCGACAACTTCTTCGCTTCCACCTTCTCCAGAGCAACCCTAATGTGTCCCTCATAGGATTCTATTTGAACAGTTTCCTTAGGATCCGAAACGGCCAGGGCGCTTCTCCATGAAGCTTCTTCCATCTTTTCCGTTGAAGGCAAGGGTTGATTAATGACTCCCGCTTCAAGTAGCCCTCCCTCCTTCTCCATATTACTCAGAATGCTCTCGGACACTTCTCTGTCGTCTTTTCTCTTCTTTTCACTTCCAGATGACAATGTTGGGAATGGGGCACTCTTCAGGTTTTCTGGCTATTCTTGGGATGGGTTTTGGCTGGGTGGCGAGGTGGCGGCTTGCTGCGAGGAATGCCACCTCTCTTGCAGTTACTTGGGTTGGGGAAGGTGATGATGGTAAAGAGGATGAATGGGAGGATTGATCGGTCATGGCTGTGGTGAGTGAAAAAAAGTTGGGAAAGTTCTTAAGGTTTAAGAAGAAAGTTTGAAGGTCTGGGTATGCAAAGGATTCGCTAGAGTTTTCGTTTCACAAAAGATTCAAGTAGACGACCAAAGATGGAGAAGGACGAAATTTATAGGTTTGGCCTTGATAGGCCCTATGCAAATTCTGCAGTGGCAGGCTTCGAGGTACTCAAAAAGCCTACCGCCGCACTCCTCACATTTATGAATTAGTAGAGAATGACGTCCTTTCATCTGCTAAGTCATCATTTCCTTGGAAGCCTAAACGATAGGACTACTCTTTTTGCAAAAAGAATTTTATCTTTTGTGTTTTATTCGGATGGGCGCAAGGTTAAGGATTAACGCAATGCATCCATTAACGCAAATTCATATCTGCAGAGGACGAGCAACAACGCATGTATCAGCACAACACACCCTCAACTCAATGCATTTCTGGAGGACGGGCGCCCAGTATTTCTAATGGCACAACACTACCTCAACATAGTGCATTTTCGCTAAGGACGGGCGAAAAATACATACGAGCGCAACATACCCCTCAACGCAATGCATTTGGGTAGGATGGACGCAAAGTGTATCTTGTCAACGCAAGATGCACCCATCATCGCAATGCATATTAGATGTATTTTATATTATTTATTTTTCACTTATCAACAACGCAAGTCGATAAGACTTTGCGATGTTCATTTTCTTTTTATTAGTCATTCACAGGGAATTTAAGAACAATGCAACTAATAAATAGAAGTAAGGAAATTGAACAAAGCACAGAAATTAACGCAATTGAATTAAATGAAAAGTAAATTCATAAAGCAATAAAAGCTAGTTTAAGAAAGCAATAAATAACGTAATGCATAAAGCAATAAAGAAGCAATTGAGAAATCAATTAAACAGATTTTAGAGATATGGATTGAAATACAATTTTCCCATGATTACCACAATCCACACCTCTGCAGGCGGTCAAGCTTGCCTACACAATGTCGTCAAGGACATTACTCCTTCCCATGAGATCTTGGGGCTTCTAAGTTACTTGGCAGCGTTCCCGGTGTTCTGTTGCGAAGTTCGGCTGCTAGTTGCCCGACTTGGATCTCCAAGTTCCTTATTGAAGACGCCTGCAACTGTATGACAACATCATTTTTCTCAATATACTATTTTAGCAGAGACTCCAATGATGATGAATTCACAGAGGTGTTCGATGAGGACGGTTGGTTTTGCGGTTGCCTTTGATAACTTTGATTTTGATTCTGGTGACAAGGTGAAGGATTTCCTCGATTCCCCAAATTGTTATTCTAATGGTTGCTTGGGCTTCCTTGGTTGTGATTTCCTCCCCAACCGAAGTTAGGGTGACTCCGCTAACCTAGATTGTAAGTGTTGCTATAAGGGTTGTTCTGGATAGCAAACACTTGTTGCGGGTTCGATGGACACATTTCTACCGCACTTCGCATTGGACGCAATTTATTGCGGCCACTTGTGCCGGCACATTGGGTTGCACTGAACTTTGAGAGAGGGCACCTTGATTAAGTGCCATCGTCTGTAGAAGAGAGGTCACTAGATCCATTTGTGCGGCCAAAGTTGTCATTGTATCCGCTGGTACAATGGTGTTGTCCTTTCTTCTTCTCTCGAGGCCTCTTCCCCCGTACCCATCATCCATCCAGTCATCTGTGTTTCGCGAAATGCGATCAAGGATGACCTTGGCTTCTGTGTAGGTCTTATCCATAATCCTCCCATTGCGGAGACATCAGCAACGACTTGCGTTGATCGATTCAGGCCGTTATAAAATTTTTCCATCAGAATGCAATCGGGAATCCCGATACGCGGACAATTTTTTACCAACCTTTTAAAATGAACCCAAGCGGTGCTTAGAGTCTCATTATCCATTTGCTCGAAATTCAGCACATCCTTTCGTCTCCTAGCATTGACTGCCGGTGGGAAGAATTTCTTCATGAACCGTTCCATCAACTAGTTCCATAACGTGATTTCATTTGGCTCCAACGAATGAACCCACTTCTTTGCCTCATCTCTCAGTGTGTATAGGAAGAGGTAAAGTCTAATTCCTTATGGGGTGACGCCAGGGATGGAGAAAGTGTTGCACATCTGATGAGCGTGCGGGTCTTCACCTTAGAGACCTCTAAATTGCCCTGTGTTTTGTATCATTTGGAGCATGACCGACTTTATTTCAAAGCGTGCATTCTCCTCAACCATTGGTCGTGAAATTCCAGGCGAGAAGTCGTAAAGATTGGGCGCCGCATAATTCCTCATAGGGATATTGCGGTCAGCGACAAGAAATATAGGGTCTTGCGCTGGCCGATTCGCCCCTTGATTTCCTTCGGGGCCCTCGTTGTTGTTTACCATATTGACTCTTCTTTGCCTTGCTCTGTTCTGGCGTGCCCTCATGCGAAAAGTACGCTCGATCTCTGAGCTTCGAATTCTGGATCGGTTCCAGTACTCATAAACCATCAGCCTGCTCTTCGCGATAAACAGATAGTACAGCAGAGATCTATCCTGTACATACCACAAAAGTATTCAACACTAACTGTTACCAATCCCCGACAATGGCGCCACAAACTTGTAAGGATACGGGATGAAATGTTATGCTGTGTATGTTATGTATCACTTATTCACACTACTGATGATGAAAATGATTCAAGTTCATGTTGCCATAAACATGATGACATAAATTTAATCTCTTTATCTACTCTAACGCATGGCTGGTGAATGAAACGAATGATGTGCTAAATGCGCTCAAGTGCTTTGCGATAAAGAGAATTTTATGCGATACTATGTCTAAATATATGCGTTGATAATGATATGCTCGTAGTATGTGATGAAGTAGTGCATGTCACAAGTTTCCTTGCGCTGAAACTAAGTATAATCCCAACACAAGTTTCTTAGAATGATCCGAGGTCGAACACGGGGATTGTTTTCGTTAATGCGATACTTATGTGATACATGCGACCGGTTTTAACAATGAATAAAGAATGTTGGTTTATACAGAAATATAAATTGCAATGAAAGTAAAAATATGTTAATAAAATAAAATCCTAAACTAATATGATACATGATACAAGATACATGATACATGATACTGAGGTCGAGAACTGACTGTGAAGTTGTACAAATGAATCAACGTATGCGATGGCAAGTCTTATGAACGAAGCAGAAAGAGAAAGAGTAAAAAGTAAAAACATCGCAAGTTTTTCAATTGCGTTAAGGACGCAACTAAGGTTCCGCTTTCCCTTGTGTACACCTCTCGGTGATCAGCCGTGTTCCCATATCTCTATGGTGAAACGGGGATGAACGTGATGAATGCAAAGTTGTTTCCATCTCTGGAAATACTTCTCACTTTAGTTAACGCATTCTTCCAACCTTCTCTCGATAGGCAGAATAGCATCTTCACTTCTGCTCTCACAGGTAAAGATATCATCGAGCATGCTTTAGCTAAACTTAATTAATTCCTTAACACAATTTAACTCACTCATTTAATTCTTGCTATTTACCCAAAGATTAAGAACACATCATGGAGAAAATGGATTATGAATGCATGGAAAGAGACAGAGAGATGATAATAGTGACGATGATAACATTTAATTCTAAAATTAAGCATTTGATACATGTTGTAAATGAAGAATTACAGAAGATGAAATAGAGGGTAGAAATAAATACGGAAAGAGTGTCAATGTCTTGACACAGATCTCGATCGGAGATTGTGCTTGCCGGCGTGTGGAAGTGGTGGAGAGGAAAGCTTCCCTCTCAGGCTTGCTTTCCCGTTAGAATTGACCTTTGCACTTCAACTACGAGAATTGGAAGAATTCTCTACTCGGAGACTCACCTCTCAGCCTTGTCTCGTAGTTCTCCCGAATCTACTCTGGACAGCCTCTCTCTCAGAATCAGTATATGCACGTCTCTATGTATACATGTATGTACCAGTCAATTTGAAGAAGCTATTTATAGGCAAGACTTGGCTCTTTGAATTTGTGGTCCCCACTGTATAGTTATGGTAGTTCCTGAAATGGCGGAATGAAAATTTCCTTCTGTTACGCAATCAACCCATCCGAAATGCACAACTGAAAGCTGTACACTTGTCAGAATCTTCCGCAAATGCGTTGCTCTTCACATCTTCGATCTATCGCCGCATGCGGTGTTGTTTTTTAATTACCGCATGCGGTTGAAATTGCGTTGATCATCTTTTCGTTCTTGATTGATGGGCGCAATGCAACGTAAATGCGTTGCTTGTTTTGTCTTCGAGCCATGAACGCATGCGGTAACTTATTTCCTGCAAACAGAAACTGAAACATTCTATTCTACCATCGCAATGGTGTTAGTGGGTGTATTTACAACATTTCGTAATTTTCGTATTTCTTAACCAATTTGTATACTATCGACGCAACTTTCCTTTCTTTTTTGCCGCAATATCTAAATAAAATAGTATAAATAACTTGTACTTTTACAAGTTATCAGTCATGCGGCTGACCACCGAGAGGTGTGCGATGCGTTAGTGTGACAAGCTGGGATTACTCGAGCGATTTAAGATAATAAACATTACTATGCGTTAACGGTTGTTGTGTATCTACCAATTCTCATCGCAAGTCTTCTATTACCCAATGTTTAGTTAAGAGTAGGAGTAGTGTGTAAATCCATTAAACTTCTTCTTTTTACTTTTATTCATCACCTCAAACGCATTGCTTCACAAGCATTATTGAGTGAAAAGTCCCTATGTTTGACCTCGGATTACCCGAGAAACTTGCGTTTTCGTTATACTTGGCGAGAAGGCAAGAAAACTTGTGATAGGAACGCATGGTCATTGCATACTAGATTAATGCATTTTCATTCCAATGCATGACCTCCGACGCATGGGCATAAACACATAGCTTAAGCATGTACAATGCATGATTGTGTGCAATAACCCCATCATCTTTCCTTATCCAACACGATCGTCTAAACGATCATGTAGGAAAATGGTGAGCGATCGTGTAAACAATCGTGTAGGAAAAACTAAGCGATCGTCTATACGATCATTTAGTAAATATCGAGAACTAAACAATCGCTTAAGAAAAGGTAAACGATCGTTTAGTTAATAGCGGGCGAAGATGTAATCAATAAACGATCGCTTAGCAATATCGTATATGTAAGCGATCGTGCAGGCACTGATTTTCTAAACGATGACACTCTCTTTAACACAATGTCTTTGCATCTCATGCTTAACACACTGTCAGTTATTTATGCATCTCAAAATGATCTTTCAATACACTCATCCATTATTAGAACATAAGAGACGCTGTCCCATTTCTTTTATAACCATCCAATGAATGTGATCTCATCATATTCATAAATTAATATCATATATAATTATAATATTTTTCTCTACTAGATATAAATCATATTTATATCCAATTTCCTCCATATTAATGTATCTCATACATAAAGTTAATTATATCATATTTAATTAACTCGTTCAATTATATCATATATAAGTGAACTTCCTCTTGTCAATTTGAATATTTCAAACTGACCCAAAAACTGACTCTCAACTTGTATCTAAGCTACATGGGACCTTACGGACCTATGGCTCGAAGCACTAACGGTACGTGAAAAGCTGACTAAACTCTTTAGTCACGATATCCACCATCCGTTAACTGTCAGACATTCCATTAAAAACCGACAGTTGAACTCTTTTTGCCATAGATATATTTCTATGTCCATTGGATATAATCAATCATCAGTACGATGATCCTTCACAGATGCTCGTAATTACAGCAGGTCAATTTACCATTTTGTCCCTGTAATTACATCTTTCTCCTTAAGTACCACTGATCCCTCTAATGAACAATACAACATAGTCCTACTATATGTGAACACCTCTCGGGCCATGAGAAGGTGCGCGGCGCCACATCATTCAAACCCCAGAATCCGCCCTTAAAAGAGCAATCTATCTACTTACCCCTACTTTAGGGAAGGAGTGAACTCCATCTTGTGAAGCTGAGTTCCCAAGTCCCAAATCAGACGAATCCCCAAAATGGTAGGTTTGAGTCAGCGCTCTGGCCACTTGCACCCATGCAAATCAAAGGACCGCCCACAATGATAGGAGTTCCCAACTCATTCAGGATTAAGGTCATGTCAGGTCTTATATAAACTCTTTGTATAGGATGCCCCCATTCACATGTCCATTACACGAATGATCAGGATCAGACCATCTGTGACAAGTCACAACATTTGTAACAATTCCACAAAGCGGGTCGCACCCGTAGTGTTACCGGGATAAGTTTTCCCTCCTATATCCATATACTATAGACTTTTTTGGTTGTCACTTAAGACATGATCCACTTGTATGTCACTACATACATGCTTAAGGTACATAAAGACAACCAGGGATATTAAGTTTATTGGTTTGTGGTAAAATAAAAAACATCTAAATATGCAAAGTCAAGAAGTGAAGTAAATATCATATATATTATACATAACAAGTGTTCGTACAAAGTTGTTTACAAACTACAAGACACAAGACTTTAGGGCACAAATCCCAACAATCAGAGTACTCGGTTTCTGATATTTAAATTCATTGCTGCAAAAGAATTGCATTTACATTCTCGGTAGGTGCAGCATGTCTACTCTCTGTTTTAATTGTTAAATCATTTGTGGATGTGTGGATTAATGGTGTTTTCTAGGATGTAACCTCGGTTTGTTAAATTCTCCACTTAATTTTAAAGGCCCCTGCATTTTTGGGCACAATTAATTGCTATTGAGTCTGTAATTTCAAAGTTAGTTTGAGTCTTGAGTCGTTCGTAATGAAGTTCGAAGCAAGGGTTGCTGTTCTTCGAGGAAGAAGATGATCAAGTATTGGTTGAGTTGTGTAGACAATGGTGTAGATGATCACTAAGTATTGGATGCTCGGATGTCGTTTAACACATGCGCGCATTAGACGATCATATATCTCAGCAAGCCTCATCGCTTAGTTACTGACTATACGATCACAGAGTAAATGCGTGGTAAATCGTTTACCTTTCGCGTGTTAAGCGATCATCTAGACAATCAGGCTTCACGATCTTGTTGTCGTCTATGCGATCGTTTAGCTTTCATGCGATTGTCTAGTGTGCGCTACACGATCGTTTACCTGGAGACGTTTACTAAACGATGAAACTTCACCCAACGGTTCAAGACCTGGTTTGCTTGTGAACCGGTTTGCTCCATGGAATAATGTAATGGATAGAATTTTCATTATGGTTTTGTGTTGGTTCATCCTGGTCCAATAATCTATGGTTTTATATATGCGATGTACGTTTTTTATGTCATATGGTATGTACATATAGAAAATCCCACCTTAGATTATGCATTGGTCATGCATCTTCTCTTTATTATAAGTGGTATGATTTCGAGAAGCATGATTTAAATTACGTATGTGCATGCTCATGCATCATATAATATAAGAGTTATATTTATGCATGTATTATTTATTAAGCATTATATTTATAAGCGTTATAAATACCTCGTTATGTGGCAATGTATATTTGAGTTGTTTCTTTTTAAAGGTTATAAAATGAAATTAGCACTAAAATGAATAATAAAAGGTTAAAGTATAACAAATCTATCTATAAGGGACCTTTTGTCTAAGGCAAGTTTTGTTTAGGCTGGGGTATTTAAGGTGACGGCAACAGAATACCCCTACCTGGGACCTACATGGAAAGGTGAATTGGATAGATTTTATGCATGCATGCAATTTAAAGATAGTTCATTAAAGAGTTTAATGTGACTACTTGAACTTGTTTTATTTCAAAGAAAAAAGTTGTTTTTTAGCAAACTTAATAAATAACTTAGATTTTAATCAGTATCCGGATTGTCTAGGTTCATGAACCCCTATGTGAAACATTCAGTGGGAGGTATTTGGGGCATTTGTTATTTTATTTAAACCTCTCGCGTTTCTCCCTCATAGTCCACACCGTGAGATCTATCCTCGGCCTCATGACACCCTGGGAGTGTCCCCCTAAAGGATGGTGTTTGGATAGGTCAATATCAAGGTGGATGGAGAGAATGTTCATAGTAAGTGGGTGTACTAGGGCGGGACTCTGGGGCCGAAAATGAGGGGTTACAATTACGTGGAATTGTTAAGGGTTAACAGTTCTAGACTGAACAAATGGTGGCTATTAGGTTCAGTTCCAAGAGTTGGTTCTGGCTAATGGTTGAGAATGTCTCATCTTAGTGAAGGGACATCTGATCACCCCACCGGTGATGTTTGTCTTACCTCGCTGGATCATCATTGCAAAATAGAAGTTTTATCATTTAGGGTACTTGGAACTGCTTTGCTAAATATAATTGGTTAAAAATGTGGTTATGCAAAGTCTTATAAAAGTTTATTTGTTTTTTAGAAATAGTTTTAAATGGCTACAATCACTATTAGTTTTCTTAGCGCCGAAAAACTGAATGGCCAAAACTATTCGAGTTGGAAACATATGATCACGACGATACTCATCATCGAGGATCTAAAGTTTGTCCTTACAGAGGACTGTCCTCCTATTCCACCTCAGGACGCTACTCAAAATCTTCCTCCTCTCTCTCTCCCTCTCCCATCTCCATTACCAAATGATTTATATTTCTTTTCAATGCCATCTCAATGGAAAACCCCAAAAGGATGCCCTCTCCCTTTCTTTTACATCCCTGTTTCTCTCTCTCATTTACTCCTTTGTCGTAAAATAAGTAAAAGAGGGTTCTCTCCAATATCTCAATATGAAGCAAAATAAGAAAAAAGTTATGGAAGTCTACAAATTCACATGAGTTAAACATTATATCAACAATCCCAAATCTCTGCAAAGAAGAAGAACACATGAGAAAGGAGTTTGTTCCATAGAATGAGTTGAGTACTGTGAAGAATATGAAAAAGAGTTTGAAAGAAAAGATTATGAAGAGGGAAGAAATACCCAATTAGGCAACGAGTGTGTGAATAATCCAACAGCTCCATGTTGGAAATTTCCAAATTGTTCATAAATTTCGACATTGACGATGGCGGGGGAATAAGTGAGAAAGAGAGGGAGACATTGGGATGTAAAAGAAGGGGAAAGGATCCAATAATAGAGATGGAGGAGAGTGAAAGGGGAGAGAGAATAAGAGAGAGGAGGGAGAAAAAAAGGGAAATATTAAAAGAATATTTCTTTTCAAGGTCATCTTGTCACGTAAGCATTTATAAATTTTTTAATATTAAATTTAAAGGTTTTATTTAGAAAGAGGCATTTTAAACATATTCTTAAAAACTCAGGGACTAAATTAGTCCGTTTAAAACATCAAAGACTAAATGCACGTATTTTTCAAAACTCAGAGACCAAAAAGGATTTTTTATTCTTCTTTAAATTAATACTCTAAATCATCTCATTTCATCTCCTTTTTAAATATTTGTAATGTAACGACCCAAATTTCTAGTATGTTTCTAGGACGCTACTTTATGCATGCATAGGCTTGATAATATATTTTCTCAAAGAATAACTAAATAAAAAAGATAATATTTTTATTTAATTAAATAATGCTCAAATATGTAAAGAAGAGAAAACCTAAAAAAAATACTGTTCGGGGTACCCCTAACCCAATTTTAAAATAAACAACAATTAAATAAATCAATAAATAAAATCAAGGAATATTTCATGAGATTTTTAAAATGCCTGACTCCTAAACCAGACTCTAATATATGAAACCTAAGTGCGGAAGCAGTAATTCGTCCAATTGGCTAGGCCACGGATCTCTCTTGTCATGCACCAGTCTATGTTTACCCTTACCTGAAAAACATGAAAAGAAAAGGATGAGTATAAAAGTATACTGAGTAAGCGACCCACTATTGGACCCACTCAATGATCTGTTAGTCTTTCCATTGAGACAGAAATGTACAAGGGCATCATAGGCGTAGGCATAGGTATAGGCATAAGGGGCAAACCCAAAGGCACGCTTTCATAAGTAGTGACCCCAGAGGTCACAAACATAAACATAAGTGGTGGTCCCAAAAGGACACTGTACATAAACATAGGGTGTGGGCCGAAGGCTCACAACATGCGATGTGCATAGCCCAATGGCAACACTAACAGTCACTAAATTCTCATACAGACATAAGCATACAAACAAGGTCATAAATCATGCTAAGAACACTCAACAGTTCACAATTTATCCATCCATCAAACTTTGCGACAACATACAACATCGACATACAGTGACATAAGCGTAAGCTTCCAAAATTTTCATCTGACCAGCAGGCATATCAAAATATTTTATTCCAACTTAAGAACCAATGCGTAACACATGCTTGGGTTCGAGGGTAAACCGGTAGTAAACTACTTACCTCAACTTGGTCATAAAAGTCCACGTAAATAATTTCTTAAAACCTTTAGAATACATGAATCAACCCAAAGTTGTGGCTTGGTTCAAGACAATTTCTAAAACTTGATTCGATTAGCCATTCTAATCAAGAATTAAATCCAAAATCAATTACTTAATTTCCCTACTATTACCCTCAACCCAAAAGAATAACCAACCAACAACTTACCTAAAACTTACTGATCTTTACCAATTTTTTGCAAAACGAAAAATGGTCTCTAGCTTGATGGTCAATGCCACAAAACTTCCAAATCTTGAATCTAAGTTTCACACCAAAGAGAGATTACTAATTTAACCCAAAATCAAATGGGTGAATTTCACCTCCCAAATTATAAGTAAAATAAGTCTTATCCAAGGTTTTTCTCAAGATTCCGGCAAAGATCGGGCAGTGGTGGCTGATGGCACGTCGGCTCGTGGCTATCATAGATAGGCAGCGGGTGTTGACGCCAAAAATTTTTTAGGCTAGCGGCTGGTAGTGAGGGTCTTGCATGAGGAGGGTTTGCGAGAGTGAGAGATAAGGGGAATTTCTAGTTTTACAGATTTTATTTGGCAGCGATTATGAACAAACTAGAGCTTCAAACAACGATCCAACCATTCAAAATAAAACTCTATATGTCTCGAACAGACGGACCAAATTTTAGCACGATCCAACAGTTCAAACTTTAGCAATCGACAGTTTTGTGGAATCGTTGAAAAACCGAATTGCTTTTTTTCCAATTTTTTTGCCTTTTTCACTCTCATTTAATTTCAAAAAAAATCTCAATTATTTTATTTTTTTTTCAAATTTTGAAAAGATAAATAAAATATTTTATCACAATATCTCCAAAATCTCCAAAGATTCTATTAAATTAATAATCAATTAACTCTTCAAATTATCTTAATTTAGGCTTCAAAAAAAAAAAAAAATTAAATGGCATAAGATGCATCAATTTGATACAAATTAAATTCTTCAAATATTTAAATCAATTCAAAACCACATGAAATTAATTATCTCTTTAATTTTTTTTTAAAGTTGTCCCTAAAATCCAAAATCAAAGGGAAGCAAAATTTAATATTTTCAAGATAATCAGTTTGAATATCTAATCAATTAAATTTAATTTAACCAATAAAAATTTTTCAATTATTTCAATTTATTCCCAATTTTCCAAATGAAAGGGAAATTTAAACTCAATAATTTTAGATAATTAACTTAAATTTTCTTGAAATTCGGAATGTTACATGTAACCTCTAAAGTAATAATATTTTTTGGATAACATTTTAGTAAACCACTCGCCATAAGCATTCACAAATCTTGTTATCCAATCATATTTTATATTATACCTTCTCTAAATTATGTAATCCGAGTAATATGGATTCAATAGATATAAAAATAGCACCCAAAGACTAAAATAATAATAAGGGACAATTGTAAATATAATAATTAGCTTTAAAGTATTTACAAATATAGCACAATCTAAAAGAATTTGCAGATATAGTAAAATTTAGATTTTGCTTTCGAAGTCTTTTAGTGATAGACCATATAACTGGTAGGAGAGTCTATCAAGAGTATATCACTTAAAAATTTTGCTCTATTTACAATTCTTTAAAATGTTGCTATATACTTGATTATTATTCATAAAAGTACGCAATTATCTTAATAATAACAAGAAGGGGATAAGAAACTTCAACTTCTATTTTTTTATTAGTGACTAAAAAATAAAAATTAAAAAGGAGAAGGAAAAAAAACCTACTTTCTTAATAAGGTACTTAAGATTAATAGCCAGTAATTCGATCTAAAATAATGCGAATTCATACCGGAGAGTAGAATCCCGAGCTGAATCCATGGACTATTACAAACTATCAAGAGCATAACATTTTGTTACACCATCCTTCTTCTTCATAGCCTTGAATTTCTGACCTGCTCCTTAAGCAATGGTTTGATATATTCATGGTAGCCATCAGGAACAGCCGAGTCGTTCATAGGATCCTTCCACGCCTCATCATAGAGATTCGGGTAAACATTCCCATCATATCGGCCAAGAATCGAGCCGAGGTAGTGGTCGGTGTGGTTGAACGCATCGACAAGAGCAATTGCATTGGGTCGAACCTACAAAGGAGAAAATTCCGACGTCGGGTTAGAAGACGGCTTTCCTTCGACAATTAGAAGGTCAAGAAGGAGATATTCTTGTGTTTGGACCTGGGAATATAGAGATCTAAGTAGATCATCAGCAAGTGAAGCTTGTTTGGGAGTGATGGTGGAAGTGGAAAGAAAATCACCCATGTGTTTGTGCAGCGTATACAAAGCATAAATACTGAAAAGCTTCTGCAACTGCTCTTTTACTCCCTTTCCAGCTATGTCCCCCTGAAGTTTCTCAATGAATCTGAAGGCGAAAGATTTTCTAAACGATCAGTAACCGAACCGGGCCGTGGTTTGTATGTGAAAGTTTTGGATTTAAAAACCAGTCAAAAGAATCAAAGCTTTCAATGATTTGATGAATCCAACAAGAAACTTACTTGGAGACAACAATTAGTTGGCAATGTGCAACAGCAGCATCAACAAAACTAGGAGAAAGTTCCTGAAAACCTGCAGTACAATAAAGGATAATTATGAAAATGTCCACAAGCTAAGAACAAATCATCACTGTCATGTATAGATCTTTAAACGAGTTTAAAGATGGCACGAGCAAACGAGGTAGTTATTCCGATATTTCTTGAAAAACTGATTTTTTTTTTCTTTAATAAATTCCATTTTTCATCCAGGTAGAAGCAGACCCACCCTCTTCTTGATTGGTAAAGTTGCTAAGTTTTTTGGTACATTCAACAGACATCCTGGCTGACCGTGCTTCGAAAACCTCAAGAACCATGCTGGGGTTTAACCAGTCCTCAGCTGCAGAGAATCAGAATTGACAAGAAAAGCAATAAATAATTAATCAGTCCTTATGATTTTTATCATGTGTTCATGTGGGACTTTCAAATATTTCTCTCGTTTTTATAACAAATTACCATTCTGAACTCTGCAAGTGGATTCCATCAGGTGTTGTAATTGTCCCATGTAAGCTGTTGTACCAACAGGCTTCTTCCCGGACACCAACTGGGATATGGTCTTTACGAGAAATCTTGCAACCTATATCATAAACAACAAAAAGTTTCCCATTAGTCATGAGCCTTGAGCTTTTATTTTCTTTATAAGGAACAATCGAAGAATAAAATAGAGCTGCCCCTGTTGAGAAGTTTAACACCAAGTCACAATCATAATTCTTGTCTTGAAAATTTAAACCACGACCACACCTGTAAAAGTAGCACAACATTGTCTCCTTCATATGTACAGGCAGGGACATAAACTGCAAACAACTCAGGAAGCCCACTGCTACAAAGATAGCCGTGTCCACCGCATAACTTCCGGCACTCCTCAATCCCATCCTGTGAGAAAAATACAGGTGGTGTTTGATTATACGAATGTTAATAAAACAATTTAGAACTAATGGTGCTGCTAGCTAGTACACTAACAGATACAAGTAAAGGATTGGCTCACAGCAGTTGCAGCCGTTGTGATTGATTTCAACCCTGCAGTGCATGCATGAACCTCAGGCAAGGTTGAGAAATCGTTGGCGGCCAGTCTCTCAGTCACATCCGTGTATAGCCATTGTAACCACTCGCCAACAAATCTGAAAGCATAGGCAGAAGCCAGCAAAGGGAACAGCCTGCTTTGTTGTGTTTTATAATTGATCACCTGAAAAACCAAACAAATGACAAACATTATTCGTCAACAAATGTAGAACAGAAAAATAATGTCATTGAAAATTACAATACACCCTTATCCTTAACATATCGTTGACTGTATTCATACCTGAGTTTCCACACCATCCTGTGCTCCGAATTGTCTACGAACAGCACCGTACCTCGTAGCAATACATACTGCACGTGATAAGGCATTTGAAGCATCAACTACAATCATCTTTCGAACAGCTACCATAGTGCCATAAAGTAGTTGTCGCGGAACATCTGATTGCACATATTTCCCTTCCCTCGTAACTTGAGAAAACCTGCAAAGTTTATAGAGCTAACTTCAGAAGGTTTGTTCAACTGAATGCATGATATATATGCATATCAATTAGAGAGTCTCTATTGATATTATTCTTTGTTTTCTGAAATTTTGTAAAATGGAACAATAGAAATGAGATTCGCCAAGGTTCGTCCCCCAAACAAACAAGGAAATGATCCCCATTCCTATATCCAATAGATAGACATGACCAATGTACAAGTCTGAGAAAGAATGAGATGTTTGAACATCTACTTGCGGATACTAAGCATTTGCCTGATATGAAGCTAATTCAAAGTGGATTATATGTACCTCAAGGATTGAAACTTTGTGATAAGTGACAATAACCCTAGCAGTAGCGGATCCAGAAATTTTGTTGACGTGGGGTCTTATAGATAGTAAAAATAATTTATAAGTGGGTAGTTCTAAAAATTTATAAATTTACTAACTTTCGTACATTACAATTGTCCTCTGCGAGATTTCATATTTTGAAGTCGATAACTAATAACTTCATTACCTATTTTATCAAATAAATCTTTCTTAATATATGTTACAAGACAATCATTCATCCATTGGTCTCACATTCGATTACGCAACTGAGTCTTTATAATACTCATAGCAGAAAATGTCCTCCCTACGGTAGCCATTGTAAATGGTAAGATCAATGCTAAGGTAAGCAATCAATAGACTAATGGGTAGCCAAACTAGAAGAAGAAGAAAATAAATTACAAAACTTACCTAAAAAACTAGGAGAAGAAGAAAAAGCCGAGAAGTTGGAGAAGAAATAAAAAAGTTACAGATTTATTGAAGTTGAAGAACTATAAAAATAAACAAAAAGAAATTTAAAAATGAAGTTGAATAAATCATGCTGATGCATGACTTCCTTCTTAATTTCTAGTTGTATCCGGTGGAGATTAGTGTGTAATTATTGTTTTTTTTTTTTTTCGAAAATCGAAGGGCGGTTAAGGAATAAGCTGGAGAAGAATGGAAGATAGATTTTCTACTAAGATAGCTAATGGTATTCATACTGTATCAGTAATATATATATATAATGAGCATAAAGTTGAGCCCCTAGACCTATACTAAATCCCTCAGTGACCCCTAGGAACCAAGTGGCTATCATAGATACCAAACAATAAGGAACAAGTGACAAAGAAAATGAATAGAAATAACCTCATCAACAGTTGGTTCCTCAGTATGCGGATGTGATCAAAGTGCATGACCCCATTATCCATAGTACTGTAAGCTCCAATCCCGAATTTCATACCAATATCTCCAATGGTTATGCCTGGTAGAACTGAGTGATCATCCAAACTCCTTATCTGGACTATGAAACCTACAAAATAATAAGTCAGGATCAAGAACACTAGAGGATTTTAAGCATTTTCATATATAGTAATTTGCATACCATGCACTCCATAGTCACGACCGTCGATGATAAGACGAGCAAATACAATCGCATGTGTTGAAACCTTACCCAGACCACCAGGCCACCACTGTTCACAACCAAGAAGGAACAAAATAAGACACAAAGAATGCAGCATATATTCTCATACCTAAATAATATACTCTACTTACTTTGCTTGAAGTAAGTGTAGGACTATGTATAACAAATTCATCTGTCTTTGGATCAAACGTTGCAGTTGTTTCAAGCCCTTGAACATTTGAACCATGACCCAGTTCGGTTTGAGCATAGCAACCAATTATTTGCATCTTATATGCCAATGGCAACCACTTCTGTAGCTGCTCCTCAGTTCCTTGCGCTTTAAGGAATGGAACGAACATGCCCTAAAATAAAGAAGAAAAATTAAATGACAAAAATTTATGTTGCTGTAATGCCACCAAAGAGAATAAACTCAACTCACCCAGTGAACATCTGTATATGCTGGCTCATCCACAAAGAACCTTAATCTGCCAGCTTCCTCCTCTATCAAGAAATAACAACACAAGGTAAATACAATATGTTCAAAAAAAATAGGGAAAAGAATACAATACAATCCACAGAATGAACTCAAATCAAGTAGCCAATACCATACCAGAAAGTTTAAGCTCAATAATCCTCTTCCATGCATAAGCTGCTTTCCTAAGACTGTTCTTAAACAGCTCCTTCCTTGTTAAATGGACACTATTGTCCTTTCTAAAGGCCTTTAAACCAAGAACATCACAAAGAATGGGAAATTACCAAAAATGGGACACATTTTAAGGTGTTATGGATTTTTTATATTGCTTTTTGAAAGGAAGACTTTTAGGACAAATGAGATGTAAAATGTCCATATTACTTTTAAATTGAGAGAACCCAACTTTTTATTCTTTTTTCTCCCAACTTTCTTGACTTCCTCTCCTTCTCTCATCTTTTCTCTCATTTTTCTCCAACTCCTCTTTAATTTCTCTCTAACTTCTCTTTCCTTAAGCTCCCTTGTCATGTCCTAAGGTTGTTAGCAACTTCAACATTCTTTCAGTTTCAATTTCTTTGCGGTAAGTTTTATGATTTCTTTTTATTGTTATGAAATTTTCGGTCCTCTACTTTGATTCTTATGTTGATGTTGAGTTGAGTTGGGTTAAATTTTTTTCTCTTTTTGGTGTAACTTCCAAACCGAAAATGTATAACCTCAAATTAATTTTATACTTGTAAATGATTTATAGTGGTTTTCACATGTGTTTATAAATTCTTTTAGCTACTTTTTTTTAATCTCGCAAACATCTTAGAACTTCCAAACATCAAATGTCTAATGCCCCAAATCAGTTATATACTTGGTTTAGGGTGGTTGTACACTTGTTTTATGGAGTTTTTTTATCTACTATTTTTTATCTCACAAATATCTCGCACCTATCTCACGACTTCAAAAATTGAAATGTCTAATCCCAAATCAATTTTATACTTGTTTTAGGTGGTTTATAGGTGATTTAGGGTGGTTTTACATATATTTTAGCAAGTTGTTAGTTACTGTTTTTTATCTTTGCAAATATCTCACAACTTCAAAAATTGAAATGTCACTTGTTTTAGGTGGTTTATAGGTGATCTAGGGTATTCCCACCTATCTCACGACTTCAAAAATTGAAATGTCTAATCCCAAATCAATTTTATACTTGTTTTAGGTGGTTTATAGGTGATTTAGGGTGGTTTTACATATATTTTAGCAAGTTGTTAGTTACTGTTTTTTATCTTTGCAAATATCTCACAACTTCAAAAATTGAAATGTCACTTGTTTTAGGTGGTTTATAGGTGATCTAGGGTAGGGTAGTTTTACATATGTTTTAGTTAAGTTTTTAGTTATTGATTTTTTGTAATGCCCCGGGCCCAAAATTTAGACCAGGATTCGGAATCCGGCGACCTGGATATGTCATCCTCCCTTCTTCTTCACTTCCTCACTTGCCTTGAATACTTTAGAAGTACACGGGTCCTTTCAACAATTCCCAGAAGGTCACCCAACATAGGATTGCTCCAAGATAAGCACGCTTAACTTTGAAAGTTCTTATGATTGAGCCACTGGAAAGGAGGGTGCACCTTGTTAGTATAGGTAGTAACTTTCAATTCTTTTAAGCCTTTCTTAACCATATTTTCATGTCCTCAGGATCTCTCTCGTTCGGATGTGATACCGGTTCATTCATGTACCTTTCCTGAACTCGGGTCGTTACATTTTTATTCCGCAAACATCTCCCAACTTCAAAAATTGAATTGGGTAACCCCAAATCAATTTTATACTTGTTTAGGGGATTTAGAGGTGATTTAGGGCGATTTTACATATATTTTAGCAAATTTTTAGGAACTTTGTTTTTATCTCACAACCATTTCGCAAACATCTTGCAACTTTAAATATTAAAATGTCTAACCCTAAATCAATTTTATACTTGTTTTAGGTGATTTAAAGGTGATTTAAGATGGTTTGACATATGTTTTAGTAAGTTTTTAGTTATTGCTTTCTATCTCACAAACATCTTACAACATTTAAAATTGAAATGCTTAACCCGTAATTAATTTTAGGTGATTTAGGGTGGATTTAGACATGTTTTAGATAGTTTATTACATATTATATTTTATCTTGCATTATCTCACAACAACTTTCCAACTTCCAAATTTGGAAATGTTTCATCCAAATCATTTTATATGCTATGAGATATTTGGGAGCTTTATGAAATTTTTATTTTCATTTTTTTGTTTTTAAGTTTTCCAAGAATTAAAGACTTCTCGATAATTGAAGGACAGCCCATATTATGGTAGAGTATGAGATGAGAGATAAAAAAAATGATGAATACCTCGTTGCATTGAGACTTGTAATTCACATATATACTATTTGAAGAATTAAATGATAATGTATACACCCTTATTCTGAGTGATCTTTTATCTTGTTTATACATTGTAAGTGTCTTGGTAAAATATATTACAACAAACAAATTTTAAAAATGTACCTAAAATGTTCAACACCATATATATTTGTGTTGAGATTGGTGTCATAAATCTCTTGTATTCTCGTAGTTTGTAAATATTGTATAAACATATTGTTATTAATAAAATAATTGTTATTTTATGAGTATACACTCAATCCAATAAACTAAGATCCTAGGTTATTTTATGTAATTTAAACAAATATGTAGAGATATAGAGGTGAGTCTTGTTTAAATAATAGCCTAAACGGTCTGTAGTAAATGGATAAGGTTGGGTACCTTATCCTTGTGACACTACAGATACGATCCGCTTTGTAGATATTACAAGTGTTGAAAAGTGCTACAAATGATATGATCCCGATCATTCATATGGAGACATGTGAGTGGGGGTGTCCTATACAAAGAGTTTGTATAAGACCGGACCACGAAATGATTAGTCTCATTATATAACAAAACATTAATAATAGAGACTTACATTTCACTAGGATGACCATAAGGGATATGACCTGAATCCTGAGTGAGTTGTGAACTTCTGCTTATGAAGGCAATCTTTTGATTTGTATGGCCGAGAGTGGCCAGATGTCAACTCACTAAGCCTACCATTTTGGGATTCGTTTGATTGGGGAGTTGGGAACATAGTTACACAAGACGGAATTCGCTCCTTCCCTGATGTCGGGGTAAGTAGATAAATTGCTCCTTTAAGGGTTGATTCTGAGACTTGAACAATGTGGCACACCCTCTCTTGGCCCGAGAGGGACTTGGTCATAGTTAGACTATGACTTATTGTTCATTAGAGGAATTAGTGACATTTAAGGAGTTATATGTAACTATAGGGGCAAAACGGTAATTTTGGCCCAATTTACTTACGAGCAATTTGTGAAAGGTTATCACACTATTGATTGGTAATATCCAATGGACATAGAAATATATCTATAGTGTGAAGAGTGCAGCTTTCGATCTTTAGTGGAATGACCGACAGTTAATAGAAGTTGGATAATTTAATTAAAGAGTTCAATTATCTAAGCACCATTGAAACTTCAATCTACAGGTCTATAAGGTCCCCTCTGTAGCTCAATAAGGATTTAATTGAGAATTAATTTTAGATTAATTTGAATTGTTCAAATTAATTGAAGGAATTAATTATATATAAAATAATTTATTAAATTAATTATATATGTGATATAATTAATATAATGTATTTGATACATTATAGTATAAGGTATTTTGAGAGAAATTTGAATATGATTCAAATACTAATTATATGAATGAGATTCATATAATTAAATTTAATATAAATATGATTTATATTAAATACCATAAATAGTTGAGAGGAATTAAATATTTGAATATGATTCGAATATTAATTATATGGATGAGATTCATATAATTGATTTTATCATCAATATGATTTATATTAAATATCATGTATTGTTGAGAGATAATAAAACTATAGGTTATATTGTATTTGATATAACATATAATATATATATACACACACATTATTTTAATTTAATTATTTTATATTGAGTTTAATTAAAGGGAGGGAGTTACAACAACCTTCCTCTAATTTCTCTCAAGAAACATGTAGTGTGTGGCTGTAGAATTCATTCATCGTCTTCTTCTTCTATCTTTTGTGGATCTGGAAGACCTTCTCTATAATTACTCTCTACAGAAATTCACAGAGAAGAAAAGGTTCTTCTCTGCCTCTCAATCTCTCTCCCTCTTCCAAATCTTAGGCAGACCCCTACAACTCCGGCTAATTCTAAACCCTAGAGAATACAGAATATTCCTTTTTGTGGTGGTGTCTACCATTTGGAGATCGAAGAGGTTCGAGATACACTCGAGGGAATTCATAAAGAAATTGGCTTCAAGGGTATGTATGTTTCTTTCCTAATTTCCCTCAAATGCATGCTGTAAATTTAGATTTATTAATGCATAATTGTTTATGATCTGTAATTTCTGAAATTATGTAAAAATAAAAAAAATGAAATCAATCTCCGCTTCCGCTGCAAAACCGTCACTGGTTTTCCTTCAGTTTATACTTGAAACATATTGCATATAATATGTACATGAATACACATGTATACATACATATTGTACATGTATGCAAGATAAAAAAAACAAAAGAAACAACACCAAAAAACAACATCCAAAAACATGCTAAAACATGTATAAGACCACACAAAAACACGTCTAAATCACCTAAACAAGTATAAAAATGATTTAAGGCTACATTTCAAATTTGAAAGTTGCGAGATAGTTGCGAGATGTTTATGAGATAAAATAAAAAATATTACCCTGATCCATGTGTTATAGCTAAAAAAAACTCCTAAAAATATGTTCCTACCACCCCAACTCACATAGAATATTTCTAAAATGATTCGGAGTTAGATGTTTCAAGTTTAGATGTTGGAAGATAATTGTGAGATGATTGCGAGATGAGTGCAAGATGTTTGGAAGTTGTGAGATGGGTGCGAGACGATGCTTGGAATTTACGAGATGGGTGCAAGATATTTGCGAGTTTAAGAAACCTAAAAGTTAAGCTAAAACATGTATAAAACAACCTAAAACTACCCAAATAAAACAAGTATAAAATTGATTTGGGGTTATATATTTCAAGTTTGGAAGTTGCAAGAGGTTTGTGAGCTGTGTGAGCTGTTTGAAAGTTGTGAGAGGTTTGTGAGCTGTTTTCGAGATGAAAAAAATACCTAAAAATTAAGCCTAAATATGGGTAAAATCACTCAAAATCACCTAAAACAAGTGCAAAATTGATTTAAGATAGAGATTTCAAGTTTAAAGTTGCAGGATGTTTGTGAGATTAAAAAAAAAAAAAACCTAAAAATTAAGCCTAAACATGGATAGAATCACCCTAAATCACCTAAAACAAGTATAATTAATTTAGAATTAGACATTTCAAATTTGGAAGATATGAGATGATCGCGATATAAAAAACATTACCTAAAAACTTGATAAAATATGTGTAAAACCATCTTAAATCACCAAAAACAAGTATAAAATTGATTTGAAGTTAGACATCTCAAGTTTGGAAGTGGCAAGATAGTTGCGAGATAAAAAGCAATATCTAAAAACTTGCTAAAACATATGTAAATCATCCTAAATCACTTGAAACAAATATAAAATTGATTTGTGTTAGGCATTTCAAGTTTGAAAATTGCAAGATAGTTGTGAGATAAAAAAAAAAAAAAAAACCATAGTACCTAAAAACTTGTTAAAACATGTTGTGAATTATTAACGAGATAAAAAAATAATACCTAAAAAACTCGCTAAAATATGTGCTACCCACACTTGTTTTCCCAAAATAAATCCGAACAACCACACTTTTCACATAAAGTAAACCATAAACCTCACTCAAAAAAAAATTCAAAAATTTCAAAATTTGTCACACCAATAGGGATGAACATGGGTTGGGTTGGGCTAAGGATGGTTTTTTAGACCAATCCGAAAATTCAGATTGGTTGAGTTGACAATCCAAAGAACCCAAATAAAGTCTCTAAACCAAACCAACTTTTAAAATTCGGATTAGGTTGGGTTGGGTTGTCAGTTATAACTTGTTTTTTCTATTTAATTAAAAATAGGTAAATTTATATACAATACATAGCTAATAACTAAAATTTCATATAATTCAAAAAGGTTAAATACCAAATATCTAAGATATTTATTGAAAACTTCAAATAAAGAAAAATATTTAAAATTCACAAATTAATAATACAAAATAATCAAATTTTAAATAAAGAGAAGTATATATAGTATATTTTATTTATATATATAAAATTTGGGTTGGGTTGGGTTGGGTCAACCCAAATTCTTTTTAGCCACAACTCCCAACCCAACAAAAATAGAAAAATTTTAATACAACCCAACCTAAAAACAAGACTAACCCAACCCAATCCTTATATTTTGGGTTAGGTAGTCCAAATTATTCGGATTGTTAGATTATTTGAACATTTCCATCATTTTACTTTGCTATTTTTCTAGAATATGTTTTGTGGGTCCACCAGAATTCTTCTCTGAAGAATGCATTATTTAAAGAAATAAACAAAAAATAAAAATGTTTATGAATTGGTGGAAGCTTGGAAGCCCATCGTGAAGGGTGTTAGTGAGAAAGAAGGCATATTTTTCTAACAAATCAGAAACAAATAAATTGGTAAATCAGAAAACTCGAAATAAATAAATAAATAAAAGAAGGTATCCGAGTCTCCGCCGCTGTCGTTGCATAGTCCTATTGTAGTGTCGCCGTCTGTCGGTGCAGCAGCAGTTGTACACAAGGGGAGGATCATATCGGGGAAGACCAATTTGATTTTGAAGGATTTTTTCACTAAGGAAGAATTTAGAGTACATTTCATATGTCTATTTGTCCCAAAACTCTTTATTTTAAAAAGTAAAAACCCCAGAGAAAGAATCCATGAAATCAAATGAATGGGCAATGTGTAGAAACAAAAATGACTCACCGGATCATTAGCAACCAGTCGAGACATTCGGTGAGATACCTCAAACGCTTGAGGAGAACCCGCCCAAACGATCTTCATATCATTGACGTCGAATTGAGCCATGTTCCTCTCATGGGCAAGATGATCAACTCCCTCCATTTGTTCCTCAACAACAACTCCAAAACCCCCCCCTTTGAAAAAACACCTTCAACTCGAAAATACGAAAACGAGGTCCAAATCTTTGCCAAATGGAATGGAGCTTCCTGGGTATTTAAAGCAGCCTGTTTCTCACTATCCCCATCAGTCCTTTGCGTTTTGAATTTCTCAATTTTTTTTTTAAAAAAATAATGTTTTTTTAAATAAATAATGACAAAAATAAGGTTGGTGGGAAATTATTCTAAAAATAGGTTTTTAAATCATGTACCACAGCCTAGCGCGGCAGTCATGCAGATTCCAAATTCCTTTGCGTGATAGAGTTTCGATGTAACGATTGTGATCACTCATTTTGATTAAAGCTGCAGCACCAAGTATCTCATTCATCAACTCGCTGAACTAAACTTATCAACAAATTAGGAATTCAAATAGTTTATTACTCGGAGATTTTTCAAAAATAGAGAAATAAGGAAGTTATATTTGTGATAGACGTTAAGTTTTTTTTTTTTTTTTTTTCTGTTCTCTATGTGAGTAATTTGACATTTTTTCTATTCGTAAAAATTTACATTATTATTATACATTTTAGTCTTTGGGATAATACAGTTGTAGATGATGTGTCGAATTATACCATTCAAATTGAGGTTTATTTAAATTGGTTATTTTGGCAAAAAAATAAAAATGAAAAATTGAACTTTTAAGGCCACCATTTTGTTAATATTTTCGAAAATTATGTCTACAGACACTATTTCTAAAAGTTTAATTTGTTCGTGTATTTTATATAATAATAAAAATTAGTGAAATTTTGGTCTTCATACAATATTATTCAACTTTTACTTCTGGCATAATATATCAATAAATACTCCTTTTCCTTTTAAAAAAACTATTTTTCCTTTAAATGGTTTATTCTCCAATTATTTTAATATATAAAAACAAAAAGATTAGACCTCGTTTGGTAACCATTTTGTTTTTTGTTTTGGTAACATTTTTTTTTTGTTTTGTGTTTTCTATTGATAAATATTCAAATTCTAAAAACAAACTTCTCAAGTTTTGAGTGTATTTAAATTTTGAATTAAAATTTTTAAAACCAAAGCATATATAAACATTAATAAATATATTATTTCATGCTATAAACTCAGTTATTTTCATTTCATTTTATTTTTAAATTAGTTTTATATAATTAATTTAAATAAAACTAAATTTAATTTTTAATTAAAAGAATACTAATTTAATATCTTAATATTAAATTAATAAAACATCAATTTCACCAATATAAATCAATTTCATATTTAAATCATAATTTAAATATTAATTGATTTTCTAATTTCGTTTAATTTCAATTAAATTAAACTTTTTTAATTATATCATATACAATCAATTGAAAATCTTAAAATTGAATTTGAACATTTCAAATTCATAACCTTAATTTCCTACATCAATACTCAATTTGTTATTCTAATTTAAAAGCTAGTAGAGGGACCTAATGGACCTACAGATCATGAGCTCCAACAATTTGTAATTAATTCGTTAAACTCTTTAATCGAATTAATTACTATTCATTAACTATCAAGGCATACCACTATAGCTCGATAGTTGCACTCTCCTCACTGGAGATATATTTTTGTCCATATAAACCATAATCAATAAGTCGATCCTTCACAGGTCGCGTAATTACAGCTGGGTCAAAATTATCGTTTTACTCCTGTAAATACATCTTGTTCCTTAAGTTCCCACTGACCCTCTAATGAACAATTGATTCATAATACTATTAATGAATCATGTCATTCTCTAATATGAGAAGGCGGGGCCCAGATTGTTCAAGACCTAGAATCAGCACTTAAGAGAACAACCCATCTGCTAACTCTAAAACGGGTAGGAGTGAATTCCATCTTGCAGGGCTATATCCCCAGCTATCTATCCGGTTTTATCCCCAAAATGGAAGGCTTATTGAACAGTGTTGTTGGACTACTCTCACCCATGCAGGTCAAAGGATAACCTCGAATAAACAGGAGTTCATAGCTAGCTCAAGATTAAGATCAAGTTATCCTAGGTAACTATAGTATGAAATGGTCAGTTTTAATAGTAAACGGTCGTTATAAAGAAAAGTGACTATTTCGTGGTCCAGTCTTTATGCAAACTTATTACATAGGATGCCTCCACTCACATGTCTCTACATGAACGATCTATGGATCACATCATTTGTATTACCTACACAAAATGAGTCGCATTCAATAGTGTTACTAGGATGAGATACCCAATTTCATCCATATACTTATAAACTATTTAGGCAATATACTGTTAACTTGATCCCATTTGTGTCATCACATAAAGTTAAAGTATTCAGACTATAGCCATCACTAGAAGAAATTCGGGCTTTAATGTCGGTTTTAAACCGACATTAAAGATAATGTTATTAAAGTCCTTTAACGTCGATTTTAAACCGACATTAAAGGACTTCAATAATACAGCCTTCAATGTCGGTTGCAACCGACATTAAAGGTCTTCAGTGAAATTTCTAACCGACATTAAAGCCTGTTTTTTTTTTTAATTCTTAACCGACATTGAAGCCCGAATCTGTCCATTTTTTTAAAATTCCATTGTCGAATCCATTTTTTTGGTAAAAAAGTATAACATGACACATCATCATCGAACGTTGTGGCTATGACATATTATTTATATATGGATTGCAAATCTATTACATTTAATCCATAAATTCTACTATAAAATTATAATTTAAAAGGTCGTACAATAATTCAGCCCTTGAAAACACAAATTACAAGTAATACAAACATTATGATTTTACAAATGTTATGAGTTCACCGTCCCTCTTCACTTGGTAAGTATGGATCCCTTCATAATTCTTCTTGAACAGACCCCCCCAGCTTCAGCAGTGTCTGGTTATATGCATCTTTGTCTAACCACTGTTGTTCAAAGGATCACAAACAAAAAAGGTTTAAGACAAAGGATTGAAAGTGAAAATGTGATCAGAATTCATATTCAACTAACCGTGTTTATTGGGAATGTGTATAAATGGTATATTCGAGGCAAAATTCTTTACTAGAGTTCCCCAAGAAAAAGTATAAAGAGGTTGCGATACCAAATATTTACTCCTTTATTGGACCTGCAAAACAAGAAAACTCATTAGTATGAATAAATGAGAGAATCTTCTTTTTAAAATTGTGAATCATCAACTAAAACTTATTAAAACTTAGCATAATGCACATGTTCTCAAGCCAATCAATCATTTAGTTCTTGCATCTATCGTTTAGCTCTAACGGCCCATCGTGTAGCTCAATCGTTTAGTAAACGATCTCGCACATAGGCTATCATTTAGCTACCGCGCCCATCATTTACCTCCATCGTTTAGCGCTGATGCCTTATCGTCTAACACATTCACCTATACGCTCTAGACCCGCCTACACGATCGTCCAGCGCTCGCCTATCTGCTATGCGATCGTCCAGTGCCCATGCATATCTACACGATCGTCTAGTGCATCGCTTAGCTCCGCACATCTGCTATACAATCGTCTACCTCATCGTTTAGCTCCCTGCATTGCTACACGATCGTCCAGTGTCTGCCTACACGATTGTCTACCTCATCGTGTAGCGCTACCCATTTGCTATATGATCGTCTACCCAGAACCTTGCTTCAACATTTCGCTTTCACTGTTCTTGCTCACACATACCTGACGCAGGAGCAACTCTTGGCAACGCCTCTTGCCAATACTTCAACAAATGTTTCATATACAACAAAACCATTAATCAAATCGAATTTCAAAGGCCATAGATACATAAAATTAGGCCGAAATCTAGAAGCAGAGAGACATATTGAAGTGAAACCGCAGCTGGCTTTCATTGAGACATTTACACAAACAGTTGAGAGGCATAACATAAGAACAACTGTGAGTTTAAGAGAGGAAAGAGAAGAAAACATTCTGATCTGGACGAACGACGAACGACGAACTTCAGATTGAATGACGAATGGCAGCACACGAATCTGGGCGACTGGGTGCAGTGGCACGGGTTACACGACGAACAAACCTGCACAGAAGCCAGATCTACACACGACAGACCTGCACAGGTTGCACAGCGGTGCGGGTTACACTACCCATTAGCAAGGGTTTGGAAGAGAGAAATGAGAAAGAAGAGGGTCTGAAGAGAGAAGTGTGAGAATGAGAGGAAAAAGAAAATAGGGGGAGAGTGAAGAGGGAAAAATGAAAAAAAATGGGGGAAAAATAGAAAACAGGGGGAAAGTGAAGAGGAAAAAATTAAGCGGGTCTTTAACGTCGGTTTAAAACCGACATTAAAGATCCACTTTTTAAAAAAACAAAACCGACATTATACATCCGATTTTACTTTTTTCAACTGACAATAAAAGCCAAAATTCTTATAGTTCATGGATATGTTTATTGCATTTTCATAATAGAATGCAATATCAACAACTTTATTGAGTAAAATACTTAATAATATTTTATTGATAAATAGAATGTTTAACACACAATTTATGAACTAGGAGTTCTAGGACATTCCCAACATACAATATATAAATAACTCAACGTTCAACATAAATAATAGTAACTATCACTACAAGAATAACTTTGATTATTCCCAACGTAACTTTTTTCGATGCAAAAAAAAGTGTCGGGCGATCTTTTTTCCCCCGACGATAAATGGAGGCGTTGAGGGAAAACCCAATCCCGACGGAAAGTTCATTAGCGTCGGGATAACCAATTTATCCTGATGGTCTATAAACTTACCGTCGGGCTTGTTGAACTATCCCGACCGTACCAGGATTGTCGGGAGATATTTAGTTTTTTAAAAAAATGAGAAAACTATAGTTTAGTATTCTCTTGACGGTCGAAGCAACGCCGTCGGGATAAAGTCCCTTTGTCCAATAGTTTGGAACCATCAGGAGCTAACGAAATAGAAAATGAAAATCGTTATGAGAAATTGTAAAATTATCCCGACAGTCCTTGAGCGACCATCGTGAGTCTCTACTTCTGTCGACAGTGATGCAATCGTCGGGCGATTCTTAATTTAAAAAAGAGATTTTTTAGATTTTTTTTTCGCCTATCCTGACGGTTTGGGGAACGCTGTCAGGCAAGGATTAAGTTTTAAACAATAATAAATATAAAAAAAAAAATTGTGAGAAATTGTCGAGTTTTTCCCAACGGTATGAAAGCACCTATCAGGATAATGTTGAGTTCACCCAACAATATTCAAGCGACCGTCGGGAGTTCGTATTTCAACGAACGGTATTCGAGAAACCGTCGAGATATGGGTATTTAAATAAAAAAAAAAACTTATCGATAATTGTAAAGTTATGCAAACGGTGTGTAAGAACACCATCGGGATAAGGTTGAGTTTGCCCGACGATATTCGATTGACCATTGGGAAAAGTTCGTTCAAAAACCCTCCCCAACGCCCACAGTTTCTTCTTTTCCTTCTTCTTCCATTTTTTCTTCTCCTTTGTTCTTTCTTCTCCGAAACCCACAATCGAGATTCTCCGTCCACTGGTCGTCCACTCGCCATTCGCTGGCCGTTTGCTCACCGTCCGATTTTGTTACCATGATTTTTCCCATTTTTTTGTTTTTTGTTTTTCATTTTCCTTCTTTACAGAGGGATGTGGATGAATGTAATGAATGTGATTTTACCGTCATCGTCTACTTTTCGCTGTCCATTTTTTCCGTTTTTCGTTCTTTGTTTTTCGTTTTTGTTCATTTTCTTCCATTTTAATGATTTTTTGCTACAATTTTTTTATATGGGGATTTAGGGGTATCAAAATTATACGACGTTTTACAATATATAGCCGACTGGATATAGTCTATTCAATTTTTTTTTTTCAATTTGTAAATCTTTGGACATAGCCTATTCAATGCAACAAGCTAAGATAATATACTCAAACCTAACCACATCAAATGTGAAACAATTGAATATTTGTTTTAGTCACTATTTTTTCTTAACAAAAGTTGTGGAGTTTTATGGTTAAAAAATGAATGAGATTGGGTATTAAAATTGTTATAGTAAGAATGATTATTTTCTATGGTTTGTTCATATTCAAAATACATTCATGTATTTAGTTATTTGGTTTGTTCACATTCAAAATTGTTATAGTTTGAATGATTATTTTCTATTATTAATCACAGTTAATACATTCATGTATTTAGTGATAGGATGCACGTATATAGATGAAGTAAAAAAATGTTGGAAGTTAATGAAGTTAATTATCCTAATATTTATAATTAGAATTAATAGAGTAGATTAAACTCAGGAGAAATAAGAAAGAGATCAGAGAAAGAAAATTATAAGATACTAACATATTGTAAAATAGATACATATCATTATTTTAGTTTGGTTATCCCATTTTCATATATATATTAAAGAAAAAAAGCACAAGATACTTGTTATTTATTGAAATAGAGGGCATATTGTTGTGAAGTAGAGAGAGTCTTCCTTTACTAATTGTACATAAGGATAAAGAGTTCAAGGGTGTTAATTTCTTTAATTGCTTCATTAAGTCATGCAAAGGTTTCTATGAATTATTGTATTAATGACATGTTTAAGTCTAGAAACTATAATCTAGTTGTTGGCACATAACATACCCTCATTAAAGGGTTTACTATATCAAACTAAATTTTCCTTTGATGGGATTGTAAGACATAAAATAAGAAGCCTTTTAGGTTTCATAGACCTTTTTTTTATTATATTATTAAAATTACGGCTTGTTGTCTAAATCATACAGGTTCAACTTATCACATATATTATTAAGAATGAATAAAGAGTGGATTAAGATTAGGAATAAGTTATCAATTGAGTATGCAGAATGAGTATATGGATTCCTTGAAGTTGCAAAACTTCATGTTAATATCTCGAGAAAAACAAGATGTTCATGTAAAAATGTATGAATGTAATGTGGGAGCTAATAGATGGAGTTGAACGATATTTATTCATTAATGAAATTTCTCCATCATATCATCAATGGGTATATCATGGAGATTCAGTCGACTCGTCTAGTGGATACAAGAGTCATACATCTCAATCAACACATGATGATGGATTAAGTACTACAGAGATGAATGTTATAGATGAAGAAAATGAAATTTTGAATATTATAAATGATCTACAATATCCAATTATCGATGTAAATGAAGGAGAAAACGAGAATAAGATGTACACCAATGCCCAAGAAAGGTATAACAATTCAAGCTTCTTTGAAGACTTTATAAATGAAGCACGCAACCAGTTGTACCTGGTTGTACAAATTTCTCATCATTGTTATTCTTGGTGAAGTTGATGCATATTAAGATTCTTAGTGGTTGGACTAAAAAGTTGTTTGATTTGTTATTTGAATTGTTAAAAGAAGCATTTCTCATCGGAGCATCTATACCTAGTTCATTTTATGAAGCTAAATAAAATTATGTGACTTAGGACTAGGTTATGAGTCTATTGGTGCTTGTAAATACAATTGCTTCCTATATTTGAAAGAATTTGTCGATTTGCAGTAGTGTCCAATATATGGTGAATCTTGGTTCAAAGTTGAATATGGAAAAAGTAAAAAGATTTCACATAAAATTTTGCAACATTTTCCTTTAAATACCAAGATTGAAGCGACTATTTGAATCTAAACATATTGCACCTGAAATTAGGTGGCATAAAGATAAAAAAAAAAAACGTGTTGAAACTAATGGATTGTTGCGACATCGAGCTGATGCTGAAGGGTGGAAGCATTTTGATCGTGAGTTTCCTCAGTTTGCTTCAAATCCACGAAATGTTCGTTTAGGACTAGCTTTAGATGGCTTCAATCCATTCGAGAATATGAGTACTTCGTATAGTATGTGGCCAGTAGTACTCATTCCTTACAAATTGCCACCTTCGAAATGCATGAAAGAGACAAATTTTATTGTCTCCCTTCTTATACCCGGGGAAAAATCTCATGGAAAAGAAATTGATATTTACTTATAGCCATTGATTTAAAAGTTAAAAGAGTTATGGAATGATGGTGTGTACACTTATGATTGTGTTAGCAACGAATACTTTCAACTTCGTTCGAGTTTATTGTGGACTATTAATGACTTTCATGTATATGGTGACCTATCTGGATGGAGTACCAAAGGTCACCAAGCATGCTCTATTTGTAAAGAGGATACATCATCATTAAGGCAGAGGAAAGCAATGTTTTATGGGGTATCGACGTTATCTTCCAGATAATCACAGTTAGCACAAGAGCAAACAATACGATGGAAAAGTGGAACGTAGACCTCCTCCAATTTTCATGGATAGAGAAGATATCTTATGAGAGGTGAACTTGTTAAACTTTCCCATGCTTAGCAAACATTCAGAGAAACGTGGTAAAAAACGGAAACGAAATTTAAACTGGAATAAAGAAAAGTATATTTTTCCAACTTCCATGTTGGTAGAAACTTTTATTGAGACATGAGTTGGATGTTATGCATATTGAAAAGAATATCTGTGATAATTTGGTAGGCACATTGTTAAATATTAAGGGAAAAAATAAGGATACAACTAATGCTCATTGGGATTTAGAAGATCTAAATATACGAAAAGAACTACACCTGCAAAAGGTAGGAGATAAAGTTGTAAAACCACACGCTGCATACACATTGACTACTAATGACAAGGTTGCATTCTGTAAGTGGATGAAATCAAATTTTCTGATGGGTTTGTATCAAATATATCAAGATGTGTGAGTGAGAAAGATGGAAAGCTATGGGGGCTAAAAACTCATGACTCGCATGTTCTACTTCAGAAGCTTCTTCCAATTGGTATTCGAGCATACTTAAAAAACGAATTGTCCACTATTGTCGTTGAGTTATGAAAATTTTTCTGTGATCTATGTGCAAAAACAATATCTATAGAGGATTTGGATTGATTACAAAGAGACATTATAATCATATGTTATAAGTTAGAAAAAAATATTTCCACCGGCAGTTTTTGAAGTAATGATGCACCTAGCAGTCCATTTGCCCTATGAAACAAAAGTTGCAGGTCTAGTTAGTTATAGTTGGATGTACCCTATTGAAAGAAGTTTACGGAGATTGAAACTATATGTAAGAAATAAAGTACGTCCTGAAGATTCTATAACAGAAGCATATATAATGAATGAATCGTTGGTATTTTATTCTTTGTACATAACTGGAATTGAGACGAGGTTCAATAGAGATGAAAGAAATGATGATAGAATGAGATATGTGGTGAATTTTCAATATTCAAACAAAATGCTCGACCATAGGAGCCCCAAGAGTAAGGACATTATCGAGAGAAGAGAAATTCAGTGCACATTGGTACATCTTGAAGAATTGCATGGAAATAAAATCTTATCGAAAGTATGTATTGAACATTCTATTGTAATTGATGATTTTGATACAAAATGTAAAATAGAAAATTGAGACATGTCTCTTTCTTATAGGCAATATTTGAGACTAATTCGACATGAAGATCAAAGTCAGGATCATTTATACAGAAGGCACCAACGAGGTTTTCCTTATTGGTTAAAATCTCATGTAATTATAGGTTTAAAAGACAAGTAAAAATTCAATTGAATTAATTCAGATGACATTAGTTTTTAATATCTATTGTGTTTACTGAATCAACAGGTTCTTTTATTGTATGAAAATGGAGATATGTTTGATGATATATATTCACTAGCGATAGGGCCAACTTCAGAGTGCGCTCATACAGAGGATATATTGTTAAGTTGGGGAGGAGGAAATAGGGGTGATTGTCTAATTATATTGAGATTGTTATTTTTATATTGAGTATGAGTTTAAAATGTGTAAATATGGGTTGGTTTGAAGTTAAAGTGGGTTTTATTTATTAATGTCCTTATATTGGTTTTAAAGTTGGTATAAGGGTAAATCTATAATTATGATTAAATTTAAGTTGGATTTTAAGTTCTACATTGAGTTTGAGATTGAAATATGCAAGTTTTAGTTGGTTTGTTTCAATTCATTAATGTTCTTAGTTAAGTTTTAAATTCTATATTCATTTTGAGATTGATATATAGTAGATTGAGCATTAAACTTATTTAAATTTGTATTTTGTAGGTATCTCGAGATTTATGTTGAAGATGCATCTCCCGATAAGCGTAGTTAGGTTGTAGAATTATGTTTTATAGGTAGTTTGTTATCATGTAATGTTATTTTGGAGTTAAGGAATTGTGGATGTTATGGTATATTTAAGACAAATTATATTAGTAAGTTGTTTACTTGACAAACTCTTGAGATTCAAACATGTTTTCTATATATTATTTACTATTGTAGACATGTACTTGATCTTGATAGTTTTTATTTTAGTTTGATTGATATTTGTAAGATTCAAATAGGTATGACACTTGAAAAAAAAAGATTTAAATATAGAAAAAAAAGTTAATTCAGACGGTTAAATATATATTCTCGACGATTCAAGGGGTCGGGAAAAAGCATAATTTTATGCGTTTTCACCTTTTTCCGACTCTAAGAAACCATCCTTCGGGAAAAATCACTAAATCCCGATGATAAAAACACACCGTCTGGGCAAGGCCGCTTATCCTAACGATCCTAATTTATAAAGACCATCAGGAGCTAAAACTTCGCTTGACGGTGTAAAGACACCATTGGGATAAATAAATATAGCCCAACAATGACACTAATTTGTCACTGTCGGGAGATATTTATTTATCCCGACAGTGTCTTTGTACTGCCAGATGAAGTTTTAGCTCCCGACGGTCTTTATAAATTAGGACCATTGGGGTATGGCCACTTATCCCAACAGTTTTGTTTAGGGTCGCAAAAAATCAATGATGGGGCCGACAATTTTGGGACGTCGGGAAAGGTTTGGCCGACGGTGTTTTGGACTAATGCCGGCGGTTTGCAGCATTGGAAAAGGCCCAAATTATTGAAGTGCATTATAAATTATATTTATATCATAGTATATTTCATAAATTCCATTTAATTAGTCAGAAATCCCAATAAATTCCATTTAAGCTTTAATTGTATCTATTATATATTATTAATTATGATTTTTTCCCATTTGAAATTAGTGTGATTTACATACTCTGATATATGTATTTGTATATACCTTTATTTATTTGAAAATATGAAATGTATGATGTATATTGATCAATAAATGGAATTTATGATATATTATTGAAGTTGTTCAATTAATTTTAAGTTACACTTCAGTTAGAGAACTGCGGTTAAATCTTAATTTATTAAGATTATATATATGGTGATATAAAAGAAATTTATGATATATATTGGATTTATGTTGAACATTTAGTCAATTCCTAATTTATATACTGTGATCATATATCGGTTAAAATATTTGTAAACATATAAAACAATGTTATAAGATATATTTAAAATAACCATGAATCCGTTAGAAAAATCAGTTGCTTGATACGTCAAATGCGTTAAATGAAAAATAGAATAATATTAAATACATTTTCTCTCTCCGATTGAAAATGAGAAGAAATCTCAAATAATTAATAGAATATAATAAAGACATTTTTTTCTCTTCAATATTAAAGATACTTGATAAATATGGAAAAGTATAGAATAAATGCACTTTCACGTTCCAATTTTCTCTCTCCAATTATCCACCACAAGAGTACTTTTGTTGGAAAATAACATTAAATCCCTTCTATGAAAATATCCAAATATTTAGAGAATTATTTCAAAATGGATTAAATCTATAATAATCCATGCATATATATTAGTTTGGTGAATTTGTGAATTATTTTTAAATTGGTATGATGTTTGACTTTATTTAAAGTTTGTAATAAATATCATAGATCATTATTATTTAACATTTCAATTTTAGTTATTAGTCATGTAATATAGATAAATTTACTTATTTTAAATTAATAAGGAAAAAAATTATAACTCGACAATCCAATCCAAATTTTGAGTTGGGTTGGAGATTTCATTCGGGTCTTTTGGGTTGTCAATCTAACCAACATAAATTTTGAGTTGGTCCAAAAAAACTCTCAACCCAACTCATATACACCCCTAGTTATATAATGTTTTTTTTTTTTTTTTTTGCCTCTCAAAAGAATATTTCACTTTTATTATATGTATTTTTTGAATTTTTCATTTATATATCAACAAACGTGTTGAATAATTTGAAAGAATTGCTCGTTTAAATGAATAGACAATAAAAATATACTTTCTTCTTTTCAAATTAAGAAAACTTTAAAAAAGTCAGAAACTTGTCCCACTTTTGAAAACTTAAAAAAAGTCAGAAACTTGTCCCACTTTTAAAAATGTTTTTATTATTGGGAGGGAAAAAAAGTCATTATTAAATGGTCATAATGGAAAAACCGTCCTTTCCTTACCAAAATTTCTTCGTCTAGTGTGAATATCTTCTCCAAAAAAAAAAATAATAAATAAATAAATAGAAATTAAAAAAAAAAAAGAGAATAAAGTTTAAAATGTATAAATGGTCCACGTATGTTGTTTCTTTTTTATATATACATAATAAAATTAGATAAGTGGTATCAACATGAACACAACTCAATTGATGTAAACTTGTATTATTAACTTTGAAGTCTAAGATTTGATCTCCCCTTAGAGATGTTCATTTAACCCACAGGATGAAAAATGACGGAGAATAGGGAGAGAGTAGAGAGATTTTTCTCCTCAATATGACTAAACAGGGATCAAAAATATATTTCCCATATATGTATATATAATTTATTAATCATGCATACACATGTACGCATACACAAACACACGTACGCATGCATGCACATATGCACACACAAACACACGACGCACTCACCCACGTACACACACATGCACAAACACACGCGGATGCGCACACGCGTGCGCACACACTCATCCACATACACGCTCATGCACACAGATCCACCCACATGGGTATACATGCACGCGCACACACACATCCTCCTACACATGTGTTATAGATAAAATTAACCTGTGTTGCACATTTGGAAATTATACCATATGGATATCAAATTAAAAAGAAAAAAAAACATGACTATCTAAATTATAAATTAAACTTATTAACAAATTAAGAGTTAGAATACTTTATTATTGCATAATATAATTGTAAAGTGATGTGACAAATTATACAATTTAAATTGAGGTTATGTTTAGCCAAAATTGGTTTTTATGTAAGAAAGAAAAAAATTGTACTTTTACAAGTTTGATTTGTTCGTGCATTTTATATAATAATAAAAATTAGTGGTATTTTGGTCTTCATACTATTCTTATTCAACTTTTTCTTCTTGTAGAATACATCACTAAATACTCTTTTCTTTTCTTTTTAGAAAAAAAAAAAAGAAAGAAAAATACTCTTTTTACTTTAAAATATTTATTCTCCAATTATTTTAATATGTAAAAATAAAAAGGTTAATGATCTCTCCCATCTTTATCTTTTCCACCTATCCTTAATATTTTGTTTTTCTTTTTGTTGGATAGATATCTTCATACAATTTAATTTTTTATTACATGTCTAACATATTTGCTTACTATTTTTATGAATTGTTATCCCATATATGTAATTAGTGGCCTTTATTTAATTATTTAAGGTTATTGAATTTTTTTTTATAGATTATGTGATCCAAATGCTGTAAATTTTAATTATGTAATCTAAATATTTATTTTTGAAAATTCTTGTCTAGATTATGTGATCTAAACACTGCAAAATTCAATTATATGTTCTATGTCTAGATTATATGATCTAACATTATAAACAAAAATTTTATTTTTCAATATATTCAGATTTTGAATTTGAAATTTTAAAATATATAATTATATAAAAAAGAATTAAAAATAGAAAAATCAACAAACAATTATATAAAAAAGAATTAAAAATAGAAACATTAACAAATATAGTTGATTTTATAAATTCAATCATTTTTATTAAACTAAAATATGAATTATATAATATACTATAAATTATATAATATTACAAAATAATAATTATACACCATATTTAATATAAGCAAGTCCATAACTTAGTTTTATGGATCATAAATCAGATTTTTAATTATCGTTTAAATCGTATTTTAGTTTATGAATTTTCTATCAGATATATATAAAAATATATATTAAATATCATTTTGTTTTGAATTATTTTCTGAAGTTTATGTTTTTAGATGTTCTACCATACACACCATTATTTATTTATTTATTTTGGTATCATAAAAATAAGGTTTGAAATTTCCAGATGTTTGATGGGTAAAAAAAAGATAATATAAACACCTTAAGGAGGTATTGATTGTGGAGAACAGACACAATTTTATTTTATTTTATTATTATTATTTTCTCTTTACCCTAGAATGTTTCACATTTATTCTACGTAGTTTTATCGAAAAAAGTGTAAAATAGTTTTGAGAGAATTGTTTATTTAAATTAATAGACAATAAAAAGGAAGAATTTTATTATCCAAAAAAAATGTCAAACTATTTAAAAAATAGAAAAAAAAAATACTTATCAACAATGGACTTGTCTATAAAAAGAAAAAAATTTATTAACAGAAAAATTGTCAAACTATTTACAAAAATAGCAAAAAAATATTTATCAACAATGGACTTATATCCGTTTCTATCACTTATAAACATGATAATATTTAAAATAAAAATAAAAATGATAATAAATAACAAAAGGGTTTTTCAAAAAATAAACAATAAACTAGCAATGGGGACTAACTTAAAAATTTGTTTAAAGTACAAAAACTAAAATTAAACAATTGAAAATAAAGGAACTATAACTATATTTTAAAATATAGAGATCAAAATGATATTTTAACCAATAATATATCAATGAGAACATAGTAAGGCTACTTGTACCAATCTGGAAAGAAAAGTGGTGTAATCGTAATGGGATTTCATTCATGTAACAATCATAATAGGCATTAATCGCAACTGTAATTAGTTTGCTTTTTATCACATTTACTTAAAATTATGAATCTATCACAGTACCATTATTGTTTGACCCTAACGACAATGGTAATGGTAATGGTAATGGTAAATGTGATATATTCATAATTTTCGTACTGTAACGTAACAATATTTGTAACAATAATGGTATCGGCTAGCAAGTGTCACATAATTTTTAAATGCAATTGAATTGATCACCCTCTATTTTTCAATCAGATTGCGTGCTTTGATTATAGATTTGAAATCGGACCTCATAGATCATTGCGATTACAGAATACAGGTAAACAAAAAAAAAAAAAAAAAACATAATCAAAAGGGGTCTATTTGCACAAGGTTCTTGGAGAAACTTGTTTCGTGAAGTTGAACTTGTGTTGATGTAGATTTGATGTGGATATGATTCGATCTCTAGTATTTGATCCACTAATTCTCTCTCAGTCGTGTACGCTTGTTTTGAAAAAGGGAAACACGTGATGTTCTTGAAATTAAAATTAGGCAGAATGTTTGTATCTTCAGGACTTGAGTTTCAAGGAGTAGTTTAGTCTTCGGGAGTTAGAAGGTCTTCTTATTGTAGAAAATTCTCTCTAAGCTCACGGGAGTTTAAAGTTTCTGCACCCCCTAAATGAATGAGAACTCCTCTATTTATAGAGTTCTTAGATGAGCCTTATGGACTTGAATTTGATTGGTCCATGGACCTGGCTCTTAGGTCCAATTAATTGGATTTGAGCTGGCGTTTGGGTCAAATTAATCCTATTTTTGGACTCAATTAGACTTTAGGCCAAATCTTAATATTTAATTGCACCAAAATAAGTAATTTGACCCAACAAAATGAAAACACGTAGCATCATGGGATTTGCCAATTTATGCTTTCAATTTTAATTTGGGACTCATGTCACTTTTTAATTAGTACCAAATTCAATTATTTGTAATTTCGTCATTAAGTTGGTAAATGACGTGGCAATTTGTGTTTGTTCCACATTTTTTTCTCATTGTTTAGATTTATACACATTCATAGGTGGGTGAATCTCGAAAAATATAGAGTCAGAATCAAAATACAAGTTATTTGCTTTAAATTTTGACTATATTTGATGTGACAATTTAATCAAACTATGAATTTGGTACATAATTTGATTTGAATTTTGTATATATTTGACACACATTTTTCATGTCAACTCATCAAAAACGTGTATTTAGGTCAAAGTTTTGATTTTCTTTTTTGACATAAATTTTGATTTTAATTTAAGTAGAATTTACGTTCTATATAATTCAAAGTTAAACTTTGAATAAAATTGAACTTCTACCCAAGATACTTGACTTGAATTTGAGATAGAATGTGAAGATGAGATTTGAACTTCACTCAATTTTATTTAGGGATAAATTTTTGGATTATGCCCCTATTTAAATTTGAGATGATATTGGCGGTATTATCCACAATTTAATTTGACTTGAAGATAAAAACTTAGTATCACTTGAATTTAGGATAAAATTTGATTTTATCCTCAATTTATTTTGTCTAGACCTCAAAATTTAGAGTTGAATAATTTGAATTTGAAGAAAAATTGGAATGTACCCCAAATCTCAATTCAAAACTTCTTTTATGTATGTATGTATGTATATGGAAAAAATTGCACAAATCATCCCTAAACTATGAGTTTGGTTACAATCACGTCCTTAAATTTTTAATTTATTCAATTACACCCTTATAATTTTTTATTGGTTGCAATTAGCCCCATTTGTTAAATTAATTTTTATTTGAGTATAACCTACTCCTTGGAAAAAGTGGGTAAACCGGTCCTACTAAGAAAAGATGGAGATGGTTTACTTTGAAGATGAGATTTACGTTTATGATGTTTGTCTTTATTTAAAGTTTATAATAAATATCATAGATCATTATTATTTAACATTTCAATTTTATGAGATTTTAGGTATTACTCATGTGATATAGATAAATTTACTTATTTTAAATTAGTAAGAAAAAAAAAGTTATAACCCGACAATCCAATTCAATCCAATCCAAATTTTGGGTTGGGTTGGAGATTTCATTTAGGTCTTTTGGGTTGTCAATCTAACCATCTTAAATTTTGAGTTGGTCCAAAAAATACTCTCAACTCAACTCATGCATACCCCTAATTACATAATGCAATTTTATTTTATTTGATTTTATTTTATTTTTACCTTTTTACCATAGAATATTTCACTTTTATTATAGGTATTTGTTGAATTTTTCATTTATATATCAACAAAAGTGTTGAATAATTTGAAAGAATTCTCATCTAAATGAATAGACAATAAAAATATACTTTCTTCCTTTCAAATTAAGAAAACTTAAAAAAGGTCAGAAATTTGTCCCACTTCTAAAAATGTTTTTATTATTGTGAGGAAAAGAAAAATTATTAAATGGTCAAAATGAAAAACCGTTTTTTCTTTACCAAAATTTCTTCCTCTAGTGTAAATATCTTCTCAAATAAAAGAAACAAAAAAAAAAAAAAAAAAAAATCTAAATGTATATATACTAAAACTAAAAGAGAGTAAAGTTTAAATGTATAAACGGTCCAGGTATATATTTTCTTTTTTAAAATGTCTACATACGCGTGTATATATATATAATAAAACTAGATAAGTGGTATCAACGTAAACACAACTCAACTGATGTAAACTTGTATTATTAACTTTGAAGTCTAAGATTTGATCTCCACTTAGAGATGTTCATTTAACCTACGGGATAGAAAACGATGGTAAATAGAGAAAGTAGAGAGATTTTTCTCCTCAATGACTAAACGGGATCAGAAATATATTCCTAATTAATTAGTTATGTGCACATGCAAATACACATACGCATGCATGCACATACGTAAACACACAAATACACACGGGTGCACACATTCACCCACATACACACACAAATACACACGCGCGTGCACACATTCACCCACATACACACTCGTGTACACATAACCACACACACGGGCACACATGCACGTGTGTACATACACCCACACATGTTATAGTTGACATTAACGTGCGTTGCACTTATGATAATTATATTATAAATTTATTTTTAAAATTATTTTAAATATACTTTCACTCAAATAATAGTACGGAGTTGCTAAGTATGTGATTCTCACCATGTATTTTTGTTTATTATAAATTATTTTTTGGTATAAAAAACTCAAAAAAATGGTACTCAATGTAACAAATTTAATTTTTTTTTAAAAAAAAAAAGAAGAAAAAGAAGAAAAAAAGTTGACATACCTTGAATCAACCATTTATTTGCTTGACTTAAGAATGAGTTTCTTTACAAATGCATTAAACAGAACTATAAAGAAGGAAAAATATATGTTATAATGAACTATTTATTTATTTTGAGGAAGTGAACTATTTATTATACCACTTTAGGAATTTGAAAAGCCTATTTATAAAAACAATGAGAACTGTATGCATATCATTTTTTTTTAAAAAAAAAAAAAACATGACTGTCTAAATTATAAATTAAACTTATTAACAAATTATGAGTTAGAATACTTTATTATTCCATAATATAATTGTAAAGTGATGTGTTAAATTATACCATTTAAATTGAGGTTATGTTTAGCTAAATTGGTTATTTTTTTAAGAAAGAAAAAAATTGTACTTTTAAAAGTTTGATTTGTTCATGCATTTTATATAGTAATAAAAATTAGTGATATTTTGGTCTTCATACTCTTTTTACTTTTAAAAAATAAAAATAAAAATACTCTTTTTACTTTAAAATATTTATTCTCCAATTATTTTAATATGTAAAAATAAAAAGTTAATGATCCCTCCCATCCTTATCTTTTTCACCTATCCTTAATATTTTTTTTTTCTTTTTGCTGGATAGATATCTTCATACAATTTAAATTTGTATTACGTGTCTAACATATTTGCTTACTATTTTTATGAATTGTTATCGCATATATGTAATTAGTGGTCTTTATTTATTTTTTAAGATTATTGAATATTATTTATAGATTATGTGATCCAAATATTGTAAATTTTAATTATGTAATCTAAATATATATTTTTTAAAATTATTTTCTAGATTATGTGATTTAGACACCGCAAAATTTTATTATATGTTCTATGTCTTAATTATATGATCCAACAATGCATAATTATATAAAAAGAAATAATAAAAAATAGAAACATTAATAAATATAGTTCACATTAATAAATAGAGTTCATGTTATAAACTCAATCATTTTTGTTAAATTAAAATATAAATTATATAACGTATTATAAATTATATAATATTATAGAACAATAATTATACAAATATTTTATATAAGCAAGTCCATAACTTAGTTTATGGATTATAAATCACATTCTAAACTATTGTTTAACTTGTAATTTAGTTTATGAATTTTCTATCATATATATATATATATAAGAAATATATATGAAATACAATTTTGTTTTGATTTTTTTTTTTGAAGTTTATGTTTTTAGATTGACTACCAAACATACTATTAATTAATTTATTTATTTATTTTGGTATCATAAGAATCAGGTTTGAAATTTTCAGATGTTTGATGGGTAAAAAAAATTAATATAAACACCTTAAGGAGGTATTGATTGTGGACAACAGGCACAATTTTATTTTATTTTATTTTTTTATTATTATTTTGTCTTCCTAGAATGTTTCACATTTGTTATAGGTATTTATTGAATTTCTCATTTATATATCAACGAAAAAGTGTTAAATAGTTTGGAAGAATTGTTTATTTAAATTAATAGACAATAAAAAGGAAAATTTTTATTTATAAAAAAAATATCAAACTATTTATAAGAATAACAAAAAATTATTGATAGACACTGATAGACATGTATCATTGTGTCTATCAGTGTCTATCAACAATTGACTTTTATCGGCATCTGATAGACACTAGACTTCTATTAATCTCTATCGACCTCTATTAAAAAATATCAAAATTTTACTATTTTATGTAAATAATTTTTTTTATTTTTTTATTTTTGAAAATTCCTAAAAACTAATAAAAATGTTTTTTTTTTTAATTAAAAAACTAGAAAATAGGGAGGATACTTGTCCCCTGTTTTTAAAAAAGCTTTTTATTAATTGTGAACAAAAAGGCATTATTAAATGGCCAGAATGGAAAAGCGGTCCTTTGTTTCAAATTCACCAAATTTTGTTCCTCAAGTCTAAATATATATCGTTTTTAAAAATAAAGTCCAACGTATATTGTACTAAAAATAAATAAATATGGTATAAATCCACTACTTATGTTTCTTGTTAAAGAAATTGATGCACATATATATCATAAAACTAGAAAAGAACTATCAAACACGAACATAATTCAATTGATATCATCTTATATTATCAACTTCGAAGTTCTAAAGTTCGATTTTTACCCCACATATTATAAAAAAGTAGTCATTCACGAATGAAAACATATATGTATAAAGTATTATTCCTTTATCATAAAAAACAAACAAAAAGTTGATTGTTCTTTTTAATTACTTATGTAGCTTGCTCACTTGTGCTCAAGTAGATTTTTTTAGAGGATTTTTCTTTAACGATATTTGAAGTGAGAATTTATTAAAAAGTTAACGATATTTTTTAAAGTTTAAAGTATAATTTGATAAAATTAAAAATTTTGAGTTAATATTCATACAATTTGACATGTTATATTAAAATTGATTTTTTTCCTATTAAAAAATGTCAACTTAGCATGTCATATTACCTTTCTCATCCTTAACTAATGGCCAAAGTTTGGTGGCCAAACTAGTTTATTAACCATTTAAAATCAACATTTAACTTTTATAGAAAAAAAAATCACTTTTGAAACTTTAGGACTAAAAAATGTATTTAATTTATTTTTTTAGTTAACAGTTAAATACTCATCTTAACATTTGATGTTTCAAAAAAAATCATCAAGATCATTTTAACTCTATAAATAATTATCAAAATAAGCTTAAATCAATTGACATAAGTATGTGTTAAGGACCAACCTCTTATTGTCAATAATAATAATAATAATAATAATAATAATAATAATAACTAATTACTATAAATAATTGAATTATAACCTTTTAAGCTATTTGGAGAGAGAGGAAACATACACACCCATATATGCATGCATGCAGCCCAAAGTTGACGCATGTTTTCCTGATGAAGTTGTATTAAAGATTGATGATTTTGAGCCATGATATGTAGATATTGTCAAATTTTTTGTATGCAAGCAATTCCCTGAGGAATACAATGCACAACTAAAAAAGAAATTAACACATGAATGTAAGTTCTACTACTGGGATGAGCCCAATTTTTACAAGCATGGACCTGATCGCATCTTTAGGTAATGCATTCCTGAAACTGTATACCAACTCATACTGTCTCAATGTGATGAATCACCTTTCAATAGTCACTTCGGCGGAGAATGAACAACAACTAAAGTTCTCCAATGTAGGTATTTATGGCCCACCTTATTCAGAGATGCCAAAGATTTTGTGGTAAGATGCGATAGCTGCCAGCGAACAAGTAATATTTCAAAGAGAAACGATATGCCCCTAACTGCTGTTCGGGTTTCAAAAATTCAATGTCGTTAATTTGACTCCAAACCAAAACATAAATATTTTTAAATCACCGAAACCTACTTCTTATACTAACAAGTAGCATAAGCGACAAGTACGGGGTTGAACCACGAGGAGGCCAGGATTTAATCTTCTCTTAAACTAATTTGACTGTGAAAGCAGTAAAAACGGGGTTTTGTTGTTTGATTGACAAGAAAGTTAAATGCGAAAAAGTAAGATAGATTGAGAAAGAGAGAGATTGAACACAAGATTACCTTTGCTGGTTTAGAGATCGTATGGTTTTCTATGGATCTAATCATCGATTAATTATGAAAACATGCTTGAATTAACTATTTCTTGAGCCTAATCGAATGTAAGGACAACTCATGCAATCTCCCTAATTAGAACCAACATGTTGTTAATCCCTAAATTAACTAAGCTCGTTACAAAGACAATTTACTTAGTTAATTGCATTACAATCTTGGATTGATCAAGATATTAAATAATAATGGCCAATTCTATCCTAATGCATTTTCAATCTTTAAGTTTTATTATCAATTAGGTGATCCTAGATAGCCTAGAAATCATGCCATAAATCAAACTAAAACCTATTGCTACTTAATTAAGCATGCTTTCAATGCAATTACGGATATAAAAAACACACATTGCAAAGACAAACATACAAGAAATCGAGTCTCCAGTTCATCAATCTTATTTGCTTGTACTAGATATTAATTCAAAGAAAGGAAATCACAAAGAAACAAAAACATCCAATAAAAAATTTATAAGAAATTTCAAAGAATTCAAGAAAATCCCACAAACCTCAAAAACCGATGTCGTGGCCTTTAATCATTCATCAAATCCCACTCATGATGCCAAGATTTACAATTACAACTCAAAAAAAGAAAGGAAATCTCATGAGTTTTGGCCTAGAATGGTCAAAACCGAGCAACATGCTCTCTAAGATGGCCTAACTATCCTCTTTCTCATTGGGGTTGATGTCCTAAATCTCGTAGGGTTCTATAGTTTGTAAACACATATATGAACAAAAATTTGTGATGTAATAATATGAGATATTTTATTCACTACTATCTATGAAATATGAGATAGTTTAGTTGCATTAACCACAAACCAATAAACTAAGATCCTTGGTTATCTTTGTAACTTAAGCATGTATGTGGAGACATACAAGTGGATCGTGCTTTAAGTGATAACCTAAATGGTCTATAGTATATGGATAAAGGAGAGAAACCTTATCTTGGTGACATTACGAGTGTGGCCCACTTTGTAGGTGTTACAAGTGTTGTAAAGTGCTACAAATGGTCTAATCCTGAACATTCATGTATTAGACATGCGAGCGGGATACTCTATACAAAGGAGTTTATATAAGACCGGGCCACAAAATGTTTAGTCTCGTTATATAACATTGTTCATGATAGAGATTGTCATTTCACTAGAGTGACCATAGGTAACATGACCTTAATCCTGAGTTGTGAACTCCTGCCTATGACGGCGGTCCTTTGATTTGCATAGGTGCGAGTGGCTAGATCGCTGACTCAAACCTACCACTTTAGGGATTCGTCTGATTGGGAGCTGGGAACTCAGCTACACAAGACAGAATTCACTCCTTCCCCGAAGCAGGGGTAAGTAGATAAATTGCTCCCTTAAAGGCTGGTTCCGGGGCTTGAACAATGTGGCATCACACCTTCTCTTGGCCCGAGAAGGGTTAGTCATAGTGAGACTATAATGTAATGTTCATTAGAGGAATCAGTGGTACTTAAAGAGTTATATGTAACTACGGAGGTAAAATGGTAAATTGACCCAGCTGTACTTACGAGCGATTTGTGAAGAGTCATCATACTGTTGATTGGTTATATCCGATGGACACAGAAATATATCTGTAGTTTGAAGAGTGTAGTTGTCAGTCTTTAATAGAGTGCCTGACAGTTAACAGATGGTGGATATCGTCATTAAAGAATTTAGTCAGTTATTCACGTACCGTTGAAGCTTCAAGCTACAGGTCCATAAGGTCCCCTTGGTAGTTCAATGGATTCATGTTGAGAATCAGTTTTTCTGTTAGTTTGAAGTGTTCAAATTAATAAGAGGGAATTTTATTATATATGATATAATTAAATTGATTCAATTATATGTGATATAATTGATTTGATGTATTAGATACATTAATCGGAGGAATCAATATAAATATGATTTATATTAAATGCAATAAAGGAGAAAAATAACTATGGTTTAAATATTACATATGATATGATATTAAAACTATAGGTTATAAATATAATATGATAAATTAATTATTATATTTATTTATAACAAAGATAATTATAAGATAATTGTGGTTGGTTATTTTTCTCTATTAACCGATTGAGTGGGAGGTTTTCTATCAGCTTTAATAACGGATGGATAAAAGGGAAAATGGTTTCAATTTTCAAGAAAGGCAACTCATTTTCGATCGGGTGAAGAAAATAGCTATACGATATCCTTTGAAAGAGTGAACGATCAAGCATCGAGGCATCTGTTGGGTTTTATGTCCTAAAACTTGTGGTATGTAAACAATGGAGCTTATTCTGAAAATTCAATAAAGGTGTTATTGAATAGATCTATTGCTTGAAAAGAAATCAAATAAATCTAAAAGTCCCTTGACTATTGGATGAATACTTGAACTTTATGTGGAGACATAAAGGTAGATTAGGTTCGAGTAAATAGTCAAAATGATCTATAGTACATGGATAAGGTTAGGTACCTTATTCTAGTAACACTATTGGATACGACCTGCTCTGTAGTTGTTAAGGAGTTGTAAAGTGCTATAAACGAAGTGATCTTAATTCATTCATGTTGGACATGAGGAGTGGGGGTGTCCTTATGCAAAAGAGTTTGTACAAGATCAAACCACGAAATGATTCACTCTTACTTTATAACGCTGTTTACTGTTTAAGACTGACTATTTCAAAGCGATGACTTACGTAACTTGACCTTAATCCTGAGCTAACTATGAACTCCTGTTTATCTGGGATTGCCCTTAGATTTTCATAGGTGAGGGTTGGCTCAACAGTGTCGGCTCAATATGACTGCCATTTCAGGGGTAAGACTGGATAGATAGCTGGGGACATAGGGTGCAAGAGGGAATTCACTCCTACCTGCTTTAGAGATAGTAGAGAGGTTGTTCCCTTAAGTGCTGATTTTGGGGCTTGAACAAGGGATCCCGCCCTCTCATTATGAGAGGGACTCGGTTTTGTGATTGGATCACAAATTAATTGTTCATTAGGGGATCAGTGGGGACTTAAAAAACAAGAGGTAATTTCGGGGAAAAACAGAGATTTGACCTAACCACTATTACGAACAACATGTGAAAGGTTAACCTACTAATCATGGTTATATCGAGTGGGCATAATATATCTAAAGTGAGCGGAGTTCAACTATGGGCTTTAGTGGAGTGACCTATTACTTTACGAATGGGGATTTGATTAGTCTAATGAGTTTAATCGATTAATCTCGGATCGTTGGAGCCCATGATCTGTAGGTTCATGAGGTCCCCCTACTAGCTCGGAAATGGATTAGCTCTACAGTAGTGTGATAAGTTAATTTGAAACGTTCAAATTAGAATCAAACGGGAATTGGAGAAAATATATTTAAATATTATTTAAATATATGAAGATGAATTTGTGTAAAAATTAATTTAATATTAGATATTAAATTAATTAGAATTATTTAAATTGTTTAAATAATTATTTATTAATTTTATTAGAAAATTAATTTATGAAATTAATTTGTAAAATTAATATTTTTTTTATTTTTCAAATAAAATATGATTTTTAAATCAAAATGAATTTTTGAAAATTGAAAAATCACAAAAACTTGAAAAAATGGGTTTTTTTAAAGTCATCTTTAAAGTAACTTACAAAGAACCCACCACCTCCTACTTTACTTTACTCCAAGCATGAGCTACATCCCATGCAACACTTATCTTTGCATGATAGTCTGCAATATATTGAAGAGATTGGAGTGAAGAAAAAAAAAAAGGAGAACCGGCTGAATTTTTGCTGAAAAATTCGGATGAAGAAAGGTGTTCTTCAATAGGTTCTGTTCAGTGAGTTTTATCCATATTCCCTTTGATTCCAGCTTATTTTGAGTCCCACAACTCAATCTAGAGTACCAAGAGGATAGTAGAGAAAAGCTTGTGGTGGTCTATACAGGGATTCAGAGGATTTTGCAGCTAGAAATGGAGATTTCGTAGGTTCGACCAAGGTATGTTCATGAAACCCATTATAATCTGTTTTTAGCATGTTTTTTTCAACCAAAATTAATGAATTAGAATGCTTATGGATCTTGATTTATTCCACTGTGTGCTGGTGTAGATCCAACAACATCGAGTTTGCTAGACGATTGTTCCTCGTTACCCGACGATCGAGTACCAAGTCTATACGATAGACTTTCTCATTCTCCCACTTACTCGATCGTATAGTTCCTTCTACCCTCTACCAAATCCATATAGAGTCCACACCTCATGAATTCTCACACCGAGAATACCAAGGTAGCCTCTTGGTTGTGTCGAGTTTGCTATTCGAGGGTTGAGGGTCGAGTGTTACTCGATTATGTTCGAGGATCTGACAATTCGTGTTATTCACTGGTTGCTCGTTGCGTTCGTGCACTTGATCGAGTTTGCTTGGACATTGGACTAGTGTTTATCGAGGGAATACTCGAAGAATAGTTCTTCAAAGGTATGTCATTCGATTCCTTTTGTTGTTAACTTAAAAGCATGTTGTAATTTACTCGATGTTGCATAACTATTCTTGTTTGATTGTAAATGTGTTGTTCTTTCACAATGGGTTTGGAATGACCTGCTTCGGCTCAATGATTCTCTTGTTTAAGAGTTCCTTCATTTCTTACCTAATTCGGAAAGAAAATATTTATAATACAGTCACAGCATTGCAATGCTAGGAAGAGTGATGCAACGCTCTTATCAATCCAACCCTCAAGCATTGGGCATCTGTTACAACGATGTTGTGATGCTCACTTGCGACAGGTGCGCATGTGCATATGCTTGATGTTCTATTAATCATCGCAGTGTTGCAACACAAAGGGTAGCGTTTCGACGCTGCCTTACATCCTCAACCTCTGGTATTCAACGTTGCACGAGCATTGTACTTAAGCATGCATGAGCATTGCAACGCTTCAATCAGGGGCAGTTTGATCATTTTCTCTCCTTTGAAGCCCGGATGCTCAAATTACCTCCAATTTGCTTCAAATTAACCCCATTTCTCATCAAATGGTAATTCTACTTCTTGGTTGCTCGGTACCTACAAAATAAGATAATTAATACATAAAATCCATTAACAAGCCTAAATTAAGCTAGAAATTATAGCTCTTTTTTAGAGCTATCAGCTGCAATTTTGGAAGTTGTGTTGTTTGATGTATGGGGAGTAGACTTCATAGGACCATTCCCACCTTTAAACAGCCATAATTACATTGTGATGGTTGTCGATTATGCATCTAAATGGGTTAAGGCCATTTCCTATGCCACAAATGATGTGATGATCGTATCCAAATTTCTTCAAAAGCATACATTCACATGTTTTGGCACCCCCGTGTGATCATTAATGATGAAGGTACGCATTTCATAAATCACATCATTAGCAAATTACTAATTAAATATGTTGTGCATCTTAGGATAATGACAGCATACCACCAACAAACAAATGGACAAACAAAAATTTTCAATCGCGAAATCAAATCTATTTTGGAAAGGTTGTCAATATAACTCGGAGAGACTGAGCCCAGAAGCTTGATAAAACACTCTAGGGTTACCAAACTGCATACAAGACACTTATAAGGATGTCCCTCTATGCGTTGGTATTTGGGAAAACATGTTATTTGCCTAGATTTCTACAGATTAAAAGCTCCAATTATATGATATTAATTAGTTAAACTTTTTAATTAAATTAATCAATATTCACTAACTGCAGTTCACTCCACTAAAGACCAACAAATGCACTTTTCGCATTGTAAATATATTTCTGTGTCCATGGATATTACCAATCAATCATAAGTCAGCTTTTCACAATTGTTCGTAACTACAGTTGAGTCAAATTACCATTTTACCCCTATAGTTACATCTAACTCTTTAAATACCAATGATCCCTCTAATGAACAAAGAGTTTATAGTCCAACAAACTAATCCTCATTGTTCAAGACCTGAAATCAGCTACTAAGGGAGTAATTTGTCTATTTATTCTCAAGACGGGAATGAGTGAATTTCATCTTGTGAAAATATGTTCCCAGCTCCTTACTCAAACAAATCCTCAAAATGGTAAGCTTATTGAGTAGGCAATCTGGTCACGCTCACCCATATAGATCAAAGGATTTTCCTTATAGACAGAAGTTCTTTAACTCACTCAGAATTAAGGCTGAGACCTATATGTTGCATTGTATGTCCTAAAACTCGCAGTTTGTAAAATTAAACATATTCTGTTTTCAATAAAGATGTTATTGAGGTTTATTCAATAAAATTGTTATTGAATATGTAAATTTCACTTGTAAAGCCTAAATCCAATAAACTAGTGAACCCCTAGCTATAGTATGAATACTTGAACCTTATGTGGAGGCATAAAAGAGGAACGTTTGAATATATGGCCAAAACGATCTATAAGTATAAGGATAGGGTTGGGTACCTTATCCTACAGACACTATGCATGCAACATACTTTGTATTTGATACAAATGATGTGATCCTGAAATCATTCATGTGAAGACATATGAGTGGAGGCATCCTATGAAAAAGATGTTTGCATAAGACTTGACCACAAAATAGTCACTTTCTTTTTATACCGACCATTTCAATCCAATGACCTAAGGTAACTCGATCTCAATCCTGAGCTAACTATGAACTCTTATTTACTCAAGATTATCCTTTAATCTATGTAGGTGAGAGTGGCTCGACAGCACCGCTCAATAAGTCTCCCATTTTAGGGGTAAGACCGAGTAGATAGTTGGGAACATAGTCCTGCAAGATGGAATTCACTCCTACCCATTTTAGGGTTAGCAGATAGGTTGTTTCTTTAAGTACTGACTTCTAGTCCTGAACAAAGGTGCCTCACTTTCTATATGACTTAGAAGGACTCGGTTTATCGGTAGGACCATAAACCAATTGTTCCTTAGTGGATTAGTGGAGACTTAAGAAGAAAGATGTATTAAAAGGGTAAAATGGTAATTTTGACCCAACTATTGAAACGAACAACCTGTGAAGGATTTACTTACTGATTATGGTTAAATCAAGTGAATAAAAATACATCTACAGTAAGGAAAGTGCAGCTATTGGGCTTTAGTGGAGTGACCCGGTAATTAAAGAATGTTGGTTAATTCGGTTAAAAGAGCTTAGCCAATTAATCTCGGATGGTTGGAGCTCATGATTTGTAGGTCCATTATGTCCCTCTACTAGCTCGTAAACAAACTAAACCTTAGAATAACATGATGAGAGAATTTGAAACGTTCAAAATTGATTTGAGGGAATTATTAATTATATGTAATATAATTAAATGTTTAATTATCGAATTAAATGAAATTGCAGAATTGAAAGGTATTTAAATATGATTTAAATATTATACATGAATAGTGATTCATGTTTGGAATTGGTATTATTTAATATTTGATATTAAATTAATTAATTAAAATGTTTAATTAATTATCTAAGATTAATTCTATCTAAAATTAATTAAGATTAATGAATTTATTTAATATTAATTTTAGAATTAATATTATTTAAAATTAGAAATTCATTTTGAAATTTGAATTTAGAAAATTCAAGAAATCCAATTATTAAAAATTCAATTAAAAAAAGAATTTAGGTTAAGTTGAATGTATTTTTCCTACTTTCTTCACTCAATTTAGCACTCACAATTCCACTCACACATGATTGATTTAGTGTCGAGCCTTGATGCAAAGTAGTGGCATGCTGAAGTTTATCAAAATCAAAGACATTCGGCTGAGAATTCATTCATGAAATTCCGAATTAGAAGAGAGAAAAGTTCACTCTTTTTTTGACATTAAGGTTGTGGTTCTCCAAAAAATTTCCTAAATTTAAAACTCATTTTGGATCACACCATCCAATCTAAGGTCCTAGAGGATAGTAGAAAAGATCAAGTGGTAGTCTTCGAGGTGTTTGAGAGGAGATTCAGGCTAGAATTGAAGAAATTGAAGAGTTCTTCAAAAGTATTTTTCAGAAACCCTACTTCTTTGTTATGAACAAGCATGCTTTGATTCTAAAACTAATGGAATTAGAGTGTTTAAGATCCTAATTGTTTCCACTTGTTGATTGTCATCACCAACACTATGGTCATCCTATGAAATTTTAATTTCTCCAATTAATGGCGTTATAAAGGGAAATTAAACATTTTGCAGTCCGGTCTTATACAAACTCTTTGCATAGGATACCTCCACTCACATGTCTCCATATGAACGATTAGGATCACATTGTTTGTAACACTTTATAATTCTTGTAACAATTACAAAGTGGGTTGTATCCATAGTGTCACTAGGATAAGGCACCCAACTTTATCCTTATACTACAGACCTTTTTGGTTATTACTTAAGCATTCTTGTATGTAAACCATATACATGTTTAAGTTTACATAAAATAACCACGTATGTTAGATTATTGGATTGAGTTAATGCAAACAAAAGGTCAAATAAAATAACTCATCATTTAATTGGATAAATAATTTGTATTTACAACTTTACAAACCATGAGAACCCAAGAGAGATTTAGGAAACCAGTCCTAACAATCTCCCACTTATCCTAAAGCTAGTATGGTGTACACTACGAGATAAAAAGAAATAAGTAAAGTAGAAGACAATAAACTAGGACATACACTAAATCCAGCAACATCTTCCATTTGTCCTAGACTAGATAATGTATGTTCTATAGACTAAGAAACTCCTGATGACCCTGAAAGAACTTTAGCCGTGAGAGCCTTCGTAAATGAATAAGCAACATTGTACTCCGAAGTGATCATCTGACGATCACGTCTCCTCGTTTACAATCTCCCATATCATATAGTACTTACGCTCTATATGCTTTCCTCACTTATGGCTTCTAGGCTCCTTGGAATTTTCCACAACACCACTATTATCACAATAAATGGTGATTGATAACTTATAGAAATACAAGTTATTTTATCTTTTTATTGAGAACAATTAGGAAAGTTCAGAGGCAAACGCATGAACTTGACAAAGAATTCATGCAAATAATCATAGCTTGCAATCATATGCGTATAAAACTAATAATTCTTAAAAAGTGTAAAATTTGTCACTTTTGGACACAGGATTCAGATGAAATGAGGAGAAACATCGGCCAAAGAAATGAACTACAAGTCGTGATTGCAGAGAAAGATTACCCAGCGACCAAATTTGCAATGCATAGCACCACGCGAATAGATGAAGCGCGACAAAGAGAAAATGATAAACACGTGGATGGTGGAAGTCAAATCAATAGAACAAGTTGGTAGCTGATGTGAGACGTTCTTAGCAGAGCCAATGGATCTCTAACGAGAAATGGGCGCACAGTGGGGCATGAAATCTAAGGTGAGGTGTCAGCATAATCACTGGAAAAAGGCGAGGAACCTTCTTCTTGACACCTATAAATAACCTTTCAAAGAATTGACCAGATATAGAGATTTTCACCATCGAAAGAGGTCAAAACTCTGTCAAACTTCCACCCAAATCTGTCATAACCACCACTTTTTCGAGCTTTTCTTTGAAGGATTCTAACTAAAAGCCTAGAGTTCTTCCCTGAAAAAGGAGAGAGGACTTCACACCATTGCAATCTAAGTGAAGTCACCACCACAAGAACCAAAAAGAGCAAGAGATTGTGACAGGCGGCTTGACATTTCTTATTTTAATTCAGTTTACATTCTTTTTTCCATCCTCATTCGTATTATGTTTGTAGAGATTGAAAAAATTCTCTTTCTTAATATGAATTAAATTACTTCCATATTCTATTCATCCATGTCTATTTCATAAGCATGGCCAACTAAACTCCTCATGGATTGAGAAAGATAAACTAACATTTTTACTAAATTGTGCATAAATAGGTGCTCATCTTGTTTAACGCATGAAAAAAGGTTTGGTGTGAACAAATCGAGAGGTTGATCTGAGTAAGAAACAATTTGCTACTTAAGAGAGTAAAAGGTTGTGGAACTCGTTATACAAAGATAGAAGTAACTTTAGAGATAAAGTTAACCTGTTGCATCAAAACTCATCGCATGCATCATAGAGATAGGACAATGTAACTTAAAACACCGAGAGGTGAAGTTATTACTTTAAGAGTTTATCACATGAACACATGACTTATGTATCGTTTAGGAAAATTTAGTAGATCTCTCTCAACCCTATCTAGTCATTGATATTTTATCCGTCCTCAACTCGCACGACTTCATTTAGCACTTGTAATTCCCATTGCGTCCATACCATCATTCACTCCACTAGTAGAATAAGTATTCTGTCAAATAGTAAATATTATTTTCATCGTATCCTTCTATGGCATATTCAAATAGTAACTCACTGCGTCAAGATCGAACATTTATTTTCATCACTTTTTAGTCGTATGTCCCTGAGTTTGACCTCATATCTCATTTAGAAGTATTCTAATTAAACTTATACTTGGGTCTAGTTAGATAAAACATCGCATTCAAACTAGAAAATTCATTTCATTTAGATTTAAGTGCACAACATAAGGCTAACAATCATTGCATCTTTCAAAACTGCAATAGTGATGGGCATTAACATGTTAGGAACAACTTCCAAGTCTATCAAAAACTTCCTAAGCCAGATAGCTTCTTTAACAGCTTCACAAGTAGCTACATACTCTACTTCCATCATGAATCAACAATGTAACTTTACTTTGTGCTTCATCAGACTACAACTCCTCCGTTAAGAGTGAACACTGATCTTGATATGGATTTCCTAGAATCCCTATCAATCTGAAAATCAGAGACAGTGTATCCTACAAGGATCAAATCCTTAGTCCCATACACAAGCATCTAATCGTTCGTTCTTCGAAGATACTTGAGGATGGTCTTAACTGCGACCAAGTGATCTAATCCTGGATTTGACTGATATCTACTGATTATCCCAACTACATAGAAAATGTCAGGCCTTGTACACATCATGCATACATTAGGCTGCCCACAGTCGATGCATAGGGAATTTGTCTCATTTTCTAAACTTCTTGAGGAGCCTTAGGAAACTGTTCCTTAGACAATACAATTGTTGGGGTTGATGCCCTAAATCTCGTGGTCTTATAATTTGTAAATTGCATTTGTACAAACATATTCTTTATTTAATAAAATAAGTATTATTTTATCTGACATTTAGTTGTAGTAACCCAAAACCAATAAACTAAGATCTAAGGTTATTGGATATAACTTATATATGTTGAGACATAGGTGGATCTGTTTAGTTGATACTGGGGTATTCCCTAGTTTATTTTATATTGTACATTTTTATATTGTATTGTACATTAGTCTCCCGAGTCATTAGGAAAAGTGGGAGATTGTTGGGATTGGTGTCCTAATTCTCTCGGAGTCTCATTGTTTTGTAAAGATACACATTGTTCAATGAATAAAATAAATGTTATTTAATTATGGCGGTTACCATGATCCAATAACCACCCACTACTTTGGTTATTTAAAAGAAAAAGAATTAATTATCCAATAATTAATATTATTATAAACAAAAATGATAACCAACTTATCATACTATATTTATAACCTATAATTTTACTATTTCTTCTCATGAAACATATAAACCATAGTTTTTTTTCTATTCCATGGTACTTAATGTAAATCTCATTTACATCAATCCTCCCCTAGATGTATCTCATACATCAAACCGATTATATCATATATAATCAAAATACCTCGTGTCAATTTGAACATTTCAAATCAACACCAAGAACTGATCCTCAACAGAATCCAAGCTACTAAGGGGACCTTATGGACTTGTAGCTCCGAAGCTCTAACGACACGTGAATAACTGACTAAACTCTTTAGTCACTGGACCCACCATCCATTAACTGTCAGGCACTTCACTAAAGACCGACAGCTGACTCCTTACTACTGATATATTATATGTCCATCTTAACCAATAAGCAGTGCGACAACCCCTCATAGATCGCTTGTAAGTACTGTTGGGCCAATAACCGTTATGCCCCTATAGTTACATCTATCTTCTTAAGTACCACTGATCCCTCTAATGAACATAAATCATAGTCCTACTATGACTGAGACTTCTCTTCCAAAGAGAAGTTGTGGCTACTAGGTTCAAGCCCTGGAATAAGCCCTTAAGGGAGCAATCTCTCTACTTATCCCTGCTTCGGGAAAGGAGTGAATTCCATCTTGTGGATTGAGTTCCCAGCTTCTAGATCAGACAAGTCCCCAAAAAGGTAGGCATGTTGAGTTGGCAATCTGGCCATTTTCACCCATACTAATCAAATGACTGCCTTCAAAGAGAGAAGTTCCCAAAACACTCAGGATTGAAGTCGAGTCACCTATGGTCGTTTAGGTGAGATGTAAGTCTCTAGTATCAATGGCATTATATACAGAGTCTAGTCATCTCGTGGTCCAGGTCTTATACAAACTCTTTGTATAGGACACCCCCGCTCCATATCTCCACATGAATGGTCAAGATCTACCATCTGTAGTAGTTTACAATACTTGCAAAGCTCTACAAAGCGGGCCGTATCCGTAGTGTCATCAGGATCAGGTATCCCACCTTAATCCTTATACTATAGATCGATTTAGTTTATCACTTAAGGCATGATCCACTTGTATATCACATATACATTCTTAAGTTTACATAAGATAACCAAGAAGCTTTGTTTATTGGATATGAGTAAATGCCAGAATTAAATAACATTTATTTTATTCATTGAACAATGCGTATCTTTAGAAAACAACGAGACTCTGGAAGAATTAGGACATTAATCCCAACAATCTCTCACTTGTCCTAATGACTCGGGAGACTAATGTAAAATACGATATAAAAATGTACAATATACAACAAACTAGGGCATACCCCAGTATCATCTCTCACTTCCTCGACAAGATGCTGTATGTCCCGCAGACCTAGACTATCCAGGTGACCCTCGAAAACTTTAGCCATGAGGGACTTTGTAAAAGGATCAACAACGTTGTATCCCGTAAGGGTCAGATCCTTAGCTCCATATACAAGTATGTAGACCCTCGTTCTCCGAAGATACTTGAGGATCGTCTTGACCCATTCATCTTTGTCAACATCCTCCATTGCTTTCTTAAAAGACAACGAATCCTCGACCCCATCATTCGTAATGACGTTTAGGGCTCCAGTCAAACTATGTAGCGATCTGGTGGGTTCATAACCCTCTCACTACGTCTAGGCAGTCTCAACTCTTGAGCTAGTTGACTAGACGTCTTGACCTCAACAACTCTTGTTGATCTGTCGGTCTGTTCAACAATTCTTGTTGAACCCTCAGCAGTCTCAGTCTCACTTGAGATCTTACATAAAACGAGCTTACTTCATGGCTTATAATCCCTCATGTGATCTTCTTCCAAGAAGATAGCATTAGTGGAAACAAACATTTTATTCTCACTTGGATCATAGAAGTACCTTCCTCTCGTTTCCTTGGGATAGCCTACAAAGAGGCAAACCTTTGAACGTGGTTCCAGCTTCTTTGGGTTAGTCACTAGCACATGTGTCGGACAACCCCAAATCCTGAAGTGGCATAAACTATCTTTACGGCCTCTCCATAACTCAAAATGTGTTTTAGAAACACTTTTCGAGGGAACGTTGTTCAGGATATAATATGCAGTCTGCATTGCATAACTCTAAAACGAGTATGGAAAATGAACATAACTCATCATAGGCCGAACCATGTCCAACAAGGTTCTGTTTCTCCTTTCAGATACACCATTCTGCTGAGTGTACCGGAGGCTGAGAGTTGGGGCGTAATCCCATGTTCTATCATATAGTTCTGGAATTTGAGGTCCATATACTCTCCACCACGATCAGATCGTAGTGTTTTTATCTTCTTACCTAACAAGTTTTCAACTTCAGCCTTATACTCTTTGAACATGTCAAGGGCTTCAGACTTACATTGCATTAGGAAGAGATACCAAACCTTGAATAATCATTTATGAAAGAGATGAAATATTCATACCCACCTCGAGCTCTAACATTCATCGGACCACAAAGGTCTTGTACAAGCTTCAAGGCTTCCTTGGCTCTGTAACCCTTTCTAGTAAAAGGTCGTTTGGTCATCTTGCCTTCAAGGCATGATTCACATACCGGCAAGGAGTTTTCTTTTAAACTCTTTAGAAGTCCACTTTTCATCAACTTCTCAATCCTATTGAGGTTGATGTGACCTAACCTTAGATGCTAAAGATGGACGTTTTCCTTTGGTTACCTTTGGTCTTTTAGCTATTGTTGCCGTACTGAACATTTCAGTGTTCAACAAGGCTTTTATGATTAACGACCTTAGTACATATAAGTTATTTTCCATTGAACCATAACCAATCTCCATTCCATTGTTGAAAATAAACACTTTATTTTCAGAAAAGGAGAAGGTATAGCCTTGTTCAATGAGACAAGAAACTGAGATTAAGTTCCTTTTAATATGAGGAATTACAAAAACATTATCCAGTAACAGATAATGTTTCTTGTCAACAAATAACTTCAGACTACCTACAGCAACAGCTGAAACAACCTCACCAGTACCAACTTAAGGAGTCATCTCTCCCTGTGGCAACATTTGCCAGGAACTAAATCCTTGGTAAGAGGAATTGACACGATTGGTAGCACCTGAATCGAGGATTCAGGCAGAATCATCATTCTCTACCAGACCTGTCTCTAAGACCAATAAATCATATTTACTGTCTTGTCTCCTCTTTTGGAGAGTAGTGGGATAGAGGTCGTTTGCCACAAAATTCATTTCACACGATTCTTTCCACTGTAAGTAATCGGTCATTTTTAAAAACTTTAAACGAAAATACTAACGAGTTGCTAAAAAGAAAAACACATTGACCTATGTTAGGTTTTAAGCAAATACCCGTTGTAAAACAAAACAACATCTAATACGATTTTAACAAAACTAACATGAACCCTGTGTGACATCTAGTTTCGCAATGATGCTTCAAAGGTTTAGGACAAAACCCGCCTAAGGCAGGTCTTTTATCCCTCCTCTGAATTGAGAAGATCTCAACCAGTCATTAATACCAGAACAACTCTTGCTCCTATAATTATTAGTCATCATTGATTTGGCCAAGATATCATTAACTTACTTAACAATCTCCCATAAGTGTGACCCGCCATTTTAAGCCCTAGAGGTCCGTCCCAAAAGGTCAATCCGAAAGGAAAAAATACGATTGGGGAAAAACTTAAAGTGACCCTATCCATTTTTGGAGTTCACCTTGATATTGACCAACTGCACAAAAAACCATTCGAAGAAGGCTGCTCTGAAGGCGACACGAGGGCGTACATAATGATCTTACAGTGTGAACTAATGACAGAGACCATAGGACGTGTTGACACACATCCTTCACCCACTTACTATAAATACTCTCTTTGTCCACCTTGATATTGACTCATGCAAACACCATCCGAAGGGGGATGCATCCTGGACATCTCGAGGCCAAGCATGAATCTCATGGTGTGAACATATAGGGAGAAACGTGAGTGGAATCATAGACATATCTGATACACCTCCTCCTCTCACTGAGTATTTTATAACCTAGGGTTTAGCTTTCTTAGAAAAAACATGACTAAGGATTTTAACTAAGTGACTTTTAGGTTTTCTCAAGATTAACTTTTACCTTGGATAGTTGAACAACTTTTGATCATCATCCATTAAACTCTTTAACGAAATATTTGACCAAAACATCGCATGCTTATTGAAAATCTATCTAATTCACATTTCCAGGTAGGTTCCTAGGTAGGGGTGTTACGTTTCTGTCAACTTAAGAACCCCAGCCTAGCCATAACCCACCTTAGACAAAAGGTCCCTTATAGATAGGTTTACAACAAATTTAATCTTTTATTCCAACCAATTTAATCCTATTCAACCGATTTTAAAAGATTAATCTAGGTTACTAAACTCTTTAGAACCATTTGAACTTAGGTCTATCTCAATCCAATTTTAAAACCCTTTTAAAAACTTGAGTATACCCTAAGTTCCCATGCAACTCTGAATTATTGATTTTAGGTATAATTTCCTTTATAACACTTATAAACACCCCAATACTAAGCTAACACATGCAAGGAATTCATAACGATTATAAACAGCCAAGTGTCATGCCCAATGCATTGTCCATTCATTGCTACTTCTTTTATATAACACTTATACAAACAGCAATGAAACAAGCAAAACATGCTTCCATGCTTCTATTCACCCTTAGACTATAACATTTATAATAAAAGGATGATGCATGATAATGCTCAATGCATGCAAAATATAACTCTTATATTTCACGATGCATGCGCATTCTATCAAGTAATTTCTTCATGCAATATTATAACAATTATAATATGATGCATGAATAATTACACAACCTAAGGTGGAATTTTAACTATATGACAAACACTTTGACATATAAGCACCATACATCACATGTATAAGCAATAAAAGTTGATGAACCAGGTAAAATTGCCTTAAAACACAAAAAGGAAAGCTAACTATTACAAAGACAAGGAGTCTCTGGTTCAAACAGGCAAACCGGGTCTTGAACCGCTCAGCAAAGCATCACTTCTCCAACCATCGTGTACTAAGCACCCTGTGATCATCTACACGATAAAACAAACACTTCGTTCTATTGCTTACCAGCGCTCCCAGAGTTAAACGATCGTTTAACATTTACTAGATGATCGTCTAGAAAAATCCAAACAATCGTTTAATTATTACTACATGATCGTGTACCTTTACTAAGCGATCAAGCCTGAAGTACACAATCGCTTAGTGCGCTCCGAAAAACGCCGGCCTTCCGCGGTCGTCTAAGTGACTACGATGTCGCGAAGCACCATCGCCTAAGCGATCGCTTAGCTAGCGTCCGTATCGCATATGCGCGATCGCATAGGTAGTAACTAAACGATGGAGCTTGCTAACTACACGTCGTCTAGTGCATGCCTACTACTAAACGATAAGCATCGTATGCTCCCACTACGATCGTCTACCTCCAGTGCCTACGCGATCGCGTAACCAACGCTATGTGATATGGTAAATGATTTACCCAATCGCTTAGCATTAACTAAATGATCGATTAGAAAATACTACACGATCATTTAGAAAAAACTATCTAAGCAATCGCTTAGTTAAATCCCAACGGTCGTTTACCTGAGGCTACACGATCCGACCAACGCTTGGTCTTCTTTTTCGTTGAGAACTGCATCGCCATGCGCCGAAGCTTCATCATGAACAACTCGACGAACTCGAACTTTTTGAATTACAGACTCGATTGCAAAGTTAATTTCGCCAAAAAACACAGGGGCCCTTACAATAACATTTTGTAATACTGAAAGCTTTAACAAAAAGGAAATTTAAACCCGAAACGTTCATCATATTCATCCACAAATGCAGAAAATAGTTAACTATAAATACAGTAACCCACTGGGATTGTAAAAAAGCGTTCAATTCAGATCTATAATTTGGAATATCAGAGAACCTAGCTCTGATACCAATTGAAGGAAATAAGAAGCAAAATTTTCATGAGTAGCGGAACAAGACTATTCCAAATTACAATCATGAATAAACATATATTTACATTTGACTTCAAAACAAATGCTTATACAATTCAAAAGCAGAAATTACAGCATGAACAACAAATGAACAAGGGAGACAAACTCTACGAATAACGGCAGATGTGTCTCCACGCTCCTATGTGCACGAATGCTCGAACAACAGTGACCACGAACACTCGATCTAAATGACTGCAACACCGCACGAACACTTCACGCTCATCCTCAACAATCTCCTTGATCACGAACTCCTCCACAACAGCGAACGACCTCTACAGCACCACGAATGGCCTCCAAAAAACCTCAACGGTTTCGAGTTGAGTCTAACACCACCAATAAGGCGACCTTGGTATTCTCGATGTGAGAATCTAGAGGGTGGGCTCTGTTCGGACTTGGTATGAGGCAGACGAACAGAGGAAACGACTATCGCGTACACGACTGGGAAAGTGGGAGATGGCGGAGACCTATCCTATAGGTCGATGCCCAATCGTTTAGCTAAAACTATGCGATCGTCTGGCAAATGCTATGCGATCGTTTAGTCTATCGTTTAGCTCCAGCGCCTATGCGATCGCGCAACCAATAATATATCTGTAGTAAAGAGAGTTCAGTTTTCGATCTTTAGTAGAGTGTCTGGCAGATAACAGATGGTGGATCCCATGACTAAAGATTTTAGTTAGTTACTCACGTATTGTTGGAGCTTCGGAGCTACAGGTCCATGAGGTCCCCTCGGTAGCTTAGATTCTATTGAGGATCAGTTCTTGGTGTTGATTTGAAATGTTCAAATTGACACAAGGTATTTTGATTATATATGATATAATTAGTTTGATGTATGAGATACATCTAGTGGAGGATTGATGTAAATGAGATTTACATTAAGTACCATGGAATAGAAAAAGAACTATGGTTTATATGTTTCATGAGATGAAATATTAAAACTATAGGTTATAAATATAGTATGATAAGTTGGTTATCATTTATGTTTATAATAATATTAATTATTGGATAATTAATTCTTTTTCTTTTAAATATCCAAAGTAGTGGGTGGTGGTTGGATCATGGTAACCGTGAGTTTAAAAGAAAAGTGATTTCCTATTTTGAAAAAGAAGTTTTTCACAAAAGCTTGAAATTTTTTTTGAGTTTTTTCTCACGAAAAAAAAAAACTCACGTAGTCGTCAAGTAAATTCAGATTTACTAAATGACGGCTAGGCGAGCTAAACGATCGTGCAGTATTTACTAAACGATCACATAGCTTTGCTAGACGATCGCTGGCCCAAGGTAAACGATCATGTAGAGTCTATATGCGATAGACTGAGCTAAACGATAGACTAAACGATCGCATAGTGTTTGCTAGAAGATTGCATAGCTTTATCTAAACGATTGGGCATCGACCTATACGATAGGTCTCCACCATCTCCCACTTGTCCAGTCGTGTACGCGATCGTGTTTCCTCCATTCGTCTGCCTCATACCAAGTTCGAATAGAGCCAACCCTCTGGATTCTCACACCGAGAATACCAAGGTCGCCATGTTGTTGGTGTCAGACTCAACTCGACACCGTCGAGGTTTTCTGAAGGCCGTTCATGGTGTTGTGGAAGCCATTTGCTGTTGCGGAGGAGTTCGTGATCGAGGAGATCGTTGAGGACAATCGCGAAGTGCTCGTGCTGTGTTTGTGCGGTGTTGCGATCGTGTAGATCGAGCATTTGTGGTCACTATTGTTCAAGCATTCGTGCACATAAAAGCGTGGAGACGCATCTGTCGTTGTTCGTAGAGTTTGTCACTCTTGTTCATTTGTTGTTCATGCTGTAATTTCTGCTTTTGAATTGTATAACTGTTTGTTTTGAAGTCGACTATAAATATATATTCATTCATGATTATAATTTGGAATAGTCTTGTTCCACTGCTCATGAAAATCTCGCTTCCTATTTCCTTCATAAGTAATAACCTGAACGGTCTATAGTAGATGGATAAGGTTGGATACCTTATCCTGGTAACATTACGAATACGACCCGCTTTGTAATTGTCACAATCATTGTAAGGTGTAAATGATCTGATCCTAATAATTTATGTGAAGACATAAATGATCTAATCCTAATAATTTATGTGAAGATATGTGAGTAGGGGTATCTTATACAAAGAGTTTGTATAAGACCAGACTACAAAATGAATAGTCTCTCTTTATAACACCTTGTTAGAAGAGACTTACATTTCACCAGGATGACCATAGAAACTTAACCGTAATCCTGAATGAGTTGTGAACTTCTACCCATGAGGGCGATCCTTTAACCTGCATAGTTGAGAATGGCCAGATTCGCCAACCTAATATGCCTACCATTTGGAAGATTCGTTACACACACATAAAATGTGCATTATTTGCTTTAGATTTAGGATAGTTTTTAATGTGTTTTTATCATATTTCATGTATTTTCTAATGATTTCCAAGATTTATGATCGAGAAGTGAATTATACTCAAAATAAGATAAAAAAAAGACTAAAGTAGGCTTAAAGGAGTCAAAATCGAGCAATAAACCAAAAGGAGTGAAGAAAAGAGAGGAAAAATGCTAATGAAGCCAAAGGGTAGAACGTTGCAACGCTACGACGTAAGGCGGAGATATACACTCAAAGGCAGTAGATGCACTTGAGGAGGCAACATCGCAATGCTACAAGTAGCATAGTGCGACGCTACAGTAAAATTAGACCAACGTCACAATGTTGTGTCTAAGCGTTGCGATGCTGGCTTTTCTTATTTGAAAAATCTATTAATTTTAGCAAGGATTTTGTTCCAAATTTCTCATCCTTTATTTATTTTGACGTTTCTAAACACTAAAGGAGGTTATTCTGACCTAAATTGAAGACATTTGAGCTAATTTTGAGACCTAAAGTGTGAGTTTTTACCAAAGAGTAGAATGTGTGAAGAATTATCGTGGAGACTGTTCAACTTCCTTACGTTCCATCATAGAGAAGAGTGGCGATTTCTACCAAATGAAGAGCGTTCTGGACGGGGTTTTCTCTGATTCTTTATTTTTCTCTATTTGAATATTATCAATTTTGTATGCGAATATGTTTTTGAAAACCATGAGTAGCTCGACTCTTTATTTTAGGGTATTGTTGGATTTAAAATGGATTTGATTTAATACTTAGGAATTGTATGGAATTGCATAACTCTTTATCTTTTAATGTTACTATTTTTAATTTATATTGATTGGCCATCAATGAATACTAAATTGAATATTCAATTCGGTAGATTACATGTATAATCGGACTTGTGACATTAAATTGCTATTAACCTATCACGTGCATAGTTAGGAGAGTAGTAACATTTCATGATGACAATGCTTAATGCCATGGGTCTTAATTTTATATCACGATGTTAGTTATCATTTAGGATTGCATGAGAAAGATTTTTTTTCGAAAGACAATAATTCGGAATTTTATTTCTAGAATTAGTTAAATGGTATTGCTTAATTCCATGATTAACCTAAGTATTGTTCAATGAAGTATGTAATGAAAACCAACACCCTAGTACACTCTTTAATTCTTAAATTACATTTGTTTGTCTTGTTATCTTGTTTTATTGCAATACAATCAAAACATTACTCAATTTGGCTTTCCAATTCCCTAGCTAAAATCGATACGGTTCTAAATAGATAAGTAATAATTGTTTGCTTGATCCCTAAGGATGATATGTGGCCGCTAAAGTTGTTTTAATATATTATAACTTGACCACGTTCGCTTGCACGTAATTATTCATATCAAGTATTTGGCACTGTTCTCGGGGATTAAAATAACGATTTTTTCTTACTATTCAAGAATTGGAGAAATTTTAGACTAAGGCTTATCTTTGTGCTAACTTTGTTGGAGTTTTCTTTTATGCATGCCTAGTGATAAGGGCACACCTCTTTTGCCTCTTGATCCTAAGATTGAACATACGTTTAGGAGAAACCTTAGAGACAAGTAAGAAGTGAAGAAATGATGGTCGAAAAGTGAAAAAGGGCATTAGGGATTATTTCCAACCACCCTTTTCCCTAGCTCAGCCCGGGATTATGAATGCACCTATAAATGCATACAACTTTAAGTTGAGACCAGGGTTGATTCAAATGGAAAAGGACATTGCTTTTAGAGGACGCACTATTGAAGATCCTCATAAGCATCTAAGATAATTCTTTGAAATTTGTGGGATGACAACAATTAATGGAGTGTCCAATGATGCCATAAAAATGAGATAATTTCGTTTCTCTTTGCAGGATTGAGCTAAGGACGGCTTGAATCAATTCCACTACAGAGCATTGGAACATGGGATGAACTAGTTCAAGTCTTTTTGAACAAGTACTTTCCGCCCACAAAATCTTCCAAATTGAGATATGAGATTGTATTTTTTCTCAACAACCCGATAAACATCTATATGAATGTTGGGAGAGATACAAGGACTTATTGAGAAGATGCCCACAACATGGATATCCCAGTTGGTTGCAAATTCAATTATTTTACGATGAGTTGAATGGTAACACTAAATCCCTTCTAGATGCTATTGCTGAGGGATCGATCTTTGGAAAAACTGCTATTGAGTCTTATGCTATCTTGGAGGACATTGCCATTACGAGTTATAATTGGTTAAGTGACAGAGATTCCACCACCAAAACTGCTGAAGTATATGGAATTGATGAAGTAAGTGTTATTCAGGCTCAATTGACCATAATTACTAACACTTTGTCTAAATTGGTTGCTTCTCAAGTAGCTATGGTGTTGGTTTAAGGAAACACACAGCAAAAGAAAACAGGATCATTAAGCATTCTAATTCCTCAATTTTGACATCAAATTAAGTATGTTCATAGGGTATCAAGAGGGTTTTATTACATATCTTTGAAGATCTTCTTCAGACTCGAAAATCAGTTGCAATATTCTCCAAATCTTATTGTAGACCACCACTAGAGCTTTCCTACATTCTCTAGTAACCTTAGACTGAATTGTGGGACTCAAAACAAGTAAGAATTTAGGGAAATATGTGGAGAAAGTCACTGGTTTATAAGCTTAGAAGAACGCTTCTTCAGCCTTGAGACATCAGCATTTGCATGATCTATTTCACTCAATCAAGAGTGTATTAATGAAGGAGCTTCATGCAATCTGAATGCATGAAATAATTCCAGCTCAACCTTCATTTTTTAGCTGTAAAGTGGGAATGGAAAGTGATTAACCTCTTTGCTTGAAAGTGGGGAAATCTCATATTAGGATTTTTCTCAATTTTCAATTTCCCTTTTGTTTTTTAAATTTATTTTCAAAATCAAAACTTTTTCCAATTTTAATTATTAAGTAAAATTAAAATTTTATTAATTTTACAAAAATTAATTTGATAATCAATTTTTCTATAAAATTAATAATTAATAATTAATTAAATAATTTAATTAATTCTATTAATATTAAATTAATCACCAATTCCATTACATGAATCCCTATTCATGAAATTAATATTTAAATCATATTTAAATATTAATCGATTCACCAATTCCGTTTAATTCTAAAATTAAATGTGTAACTATATCACATATAATTACTAATTCTCTTAATTCGAATTTGAACGATTCAAAATAACTTATCACGTTATTTTAAGCCTTATTCCATTTGTGAGCTAGCAGAAGAACCTAATGGACCTACAGATCATGGGCTCCAACGATTCTAGATTAATTAGCTAAACTCTTTACACCGAATTAACCCTCATTCGTTAACTATCGAATCACTCCACTAAAGCCTAGTAGTTACACTCCCCTCACTATAGATATGTTGTGTCCATTCGATATAACCATAATTAGTAATTTAACCCTTCACAGGTTGTTCGTAATAACGGTTAGGTCAAATGACTATTCTAGCCCCAAGATTACCTCTTGTTCCTTAAGTTCCACCGATCCTCTCATGAACAAATTTGTTTGTGATCCAATCAATAAACAGAATCTCTCTTGGGCCAATGAGAGGGTGGGGCCTCTTGTTTAAGAGCCGGAGTCAACACTTAAGGGAACAACCTCTCTACTATCCCTAAAAGCAGGTAGGAGTGAATTCCATCTAGCACCCTATGTACCCATCTATCTACCCGGTCTCTTACCCCTGGAATAGGAGGCTTATTGAGTCGGTGTTATTGAACCAACCCTCATCTATGTAAATCTAAGGATAATCCTGAATAAACAGGACTTCATAGTTAGCTCAGGATTAAGGTCAAGTTACCTAGGTCATTGCTATGAAATAATTGGTCTTAAATGGTAAACAGCGTTATAAAGTAAGAGTGATTTATTTCTCGGTCTGATCTTGTGCAAACTCATTGCACAGGACGCTCCCACTCCTCATGTCGCTATATGAACAAATCAGGATCACTTTATTTGTAGCACTTTGTAACTCCTTGTAACAACTATAGAGTGAGTCGCATCCGATTGTGTTACTAGAATAAGGCACCCAACCTTATTCATATACTATAAATTATTTTAACTATTTATTCGAACCTAATCCACTCTTATTTCTCTACATAAAGTTCAAGTATTCATATAAAAGCCATGGATCTTAGTTTATTGATTTTAGTCTTTATAAGTGTAATTTACAAATTCAATAACAACTTTATTGAAGAAATATTAAATAACATCTTTATTGATAATAAAAAAATGTTTAATCTTACAAACTGTGAGTTTTAGGACATACAACCTAACATGGCAGTAAAATCTCAACAAATTTGTGCACAGAAGAGTGAGATGGCCAATTATATTGACAGAGGACATTATAGAGGGCACAAACGAATTCCTATTCACTATCATCCTAGTTTAAGAAATCATGAGAATTTTTCCTATGCTAACAATAAGAATCTTTTGCAAGCACCACCTGGATTCTCTGGTGTAGAACTATAAAATGTAGAAAATAAGTCTTCTTTAGAGCAGGAAGTTGGAATTTGTAAAGGAGTCTAGAGAAAGAACTACAAATTTAGAGACCACAGTTCAAGCTCATGGGAAGACAATTCAGAACATGGAAGTGCATCTTAGACAAATTGTCACTTCCCTTCAAACAATGCAAAAAGGTAGATTCCACAGTTATCCTGAGAAGAATCCAAAGAAGGAATGTAAATCTTTGACATTGAGGAGTGGGAAAAAGTTGGCCACTTGTTTAAGAGATGATGATGACAATGAACCTCTTGAAAAAAGAAATGGAAAAGCTCAATGATGAATCCAGTGAAATACAAGAATTTGAGGAAGTTGCTAAGGAATTGCAACCAAAGGAAAAGGTAAGTGAACCATAATCATCTTCAAGTAAGCCTTCTACACCTATACCTTTTGTGCCTAATAATATTCCTTATCCTCAAAGGTTCCAGAAAAAAGAAGTTAGATGAGCAATTTTCCAAGTTTCTAGAGATTTTTAAAAAATTGCATATTAACATTCCCTTCATTGAAGCATTAGCATGAATACCTAATTATGTCAAATTCATGAAAGATATTTTATCAAAGAAAAATAAATTCGAACAGTATGAGATGATTGGTTGGACAGAGGAATGCAGTTTCATCTTACAAAAAAAAGCTTCCTCAAAAATTAAAAGATCCAGAGAGTTTTACAATCTTTTGCACTATTGGCTCTCTATCGGTTAAGAAAGCCTTATGTGATTTAGGTACTTCTATTAATCTTATGCCTCTGTCTATTTATAGGAAGCTTGGATTGAAGGAGGTGAAGCCTACCACAATTTCCTTACAAATGGCTGATAGATCTTTAGCATATCCACGGGGAATAGTTGAGGATATGCTTGTCAAGGTGGGCCAATTTATTTTTCCTATAGACTTTGTGATTCTGGACATGAAGGAGGATTTCGAGATTTCCATCATCTTGAGGAGACTTTTCTTAGCCAAAGGGAGAGCAAAAATTGATGTTGAGGAAGGTAAGTTGACTTTTAGAGTCAATAAAGATAAAGTAGCTTTTGGCATTTATCCATCCCTCAAAAGCTCTAGTAAGGTAAGTACATGTCATAGGATAAATACTAAAGATGAGAATCCTATTAAGAATGATTTTGTATATCCTCCTATGCCATCTTATATGAGTAAAAATGATAAATTTGTTGGTTTTGTGGCAATGATAATATGATTGTTGACCCTCCAATTGATTGTTATGATAAGTTATCTTTTAGGCATGGATATGATACTTTGATCTCGGGATGTGGAAGCATGAATGAGAGATATAAGCCATCATGGGATCCGACGTGATTTTGGGGTTTGGTCTAGCTCAAAGATATTAAACCAAGCACTTGTTGGAAGGCTTTTACTGTTTTATTTTTATTATTTTTTTTTCTTTTGTTGTTTTCTTTTTTTTAAAAAAAAAAATAGAGAGTCACTCATTTTTTCTCATATTTTTTAGGGTTTATTTTCAACATAAAGTAATCTTTCTACTAGCCTGTTTAGTGGACTTCCGCATGCACCTAGGCTTGTTTCTCTATGCTTTATTCTTTTCTTGCATTAAGGGCAATGCAAATTTCTATGTTCGAGGTGGGAGGTGTCCTTCGCACTTTTGTGTTTATTTGTTTATCCTGCTATGCATGTTTTGTTGGGCTTATCCTGCTTGCATGTTATGTTGAAAATTTGAATAAATTCTTTTTAAAGAAATTAACATGAATTGAGTTTTGAAAGTTTTTATGAGTTTTTTGTTGTGTGTTGTTAATGTTGACTGTCCATTTTAAAACTTGAATTATGCATGTTGAATGACTGATAGTGGAAATAGGATAGTAATATCTTGAAGTGTGATCTATTTGTGTCCCTCTTTGAGTTTCTCATATCATGAGCACGTAGTCACTTCGATTTAGAAATGTTAACTAAAACTTAAATCATGTTTAGTGTATTTGGTTGTCACTTCGAAAGGCCCCATCGGTTGGAGAGTGGATGACGTGATGGTTTGTAATGTTAGACTAAGAGGAAAGAAAAGAATATTTTATTAGCCTTTGAAAATAATATAGTGATCATTCATGTGCTTAAAAGAAAGATTTTATTTTATGCTTTATAAACTTGTAATGTGTATACATGGATGGGGGTAAAAAGAACTACCTTCCTGTGATCAGTTAGAACACCTAGAAATTGATTGGGTATAGTTCCCTGCAGTGAGTGTGTGAAAGCTAGTACCCCTAGATAAAATGATGCAAGTTTTAAAATCCCGGATTCTAATTAAGGCATCTTAGTGGATATATTACTTTCTTGAAAATGTGGATACTTGATTATTAGTGCACGAGTAAGAGTAGGGGAAAACTGGAGAAGCTTTCTTGGGGAAGCTTTCTTGAGCTTAACTCTAGTTTTTTTAGTTTTAAATTGAATGTGACTTGCACAAACATGGGAGATGATTATATTTGGCTATGGAAAACGATAACGATAGACTTGCTTGAATGTTTCTGCTTGAGTTCTCAACTAACTATTCTCTAAGGCATGAATCACTAACACACTTATTTAAAACTTTCCTATTTTCTTGTTTCTTCTTTGTTCAGGATTAGCAAAATCTTAAGTTTGAGATGGTGAAACGCATGTAAAATATGCATTATTTTCTTGAGATTTAGGATTTTTTTAATGTATTTTTATCATATTTGACGTGTTTGCTAGTGATTTCCAGGATTTATGATCGAGAAGTGATTTCCAGAAGTGATTTCCAGGATTTATGATCGAGAAGTGATTTCCAGAACTCTTTGTTTTAGAATGTTGTTGGATTTACATATGGATTTGAATTAATACTTAGGAATTGTATGGAATTACAAAACTCTTTATCTTTTAATTTTACTATTTTTAATTTTTATTGATTGGTCATCAATGAGTGTAGATTGAATGTTCAACTCGGTAGATTGACCTATCATATGCGTAGTTAGAAGAGTAGTAAAAGTTGATGATGACAACGTTTAATGTTATAGATTTTAATTTGATATCAAGATGTTAGTTATCATTTAAGATTGCATGAGAAAGAATTGTTTTTGAGAGACAATAATCAAAATTTAGTTTCTAGACTTAGATAAATGGTATTCTTAATTCCATGATTGACCTAAGTATTATTCAGTGAAGTATGTAGTGAAAACCGACACCCTAGAACACTCTTTAATTCTGAAATTACATTTGTTCTCTTGTTATCTTGTTTTATTGCAATTGAATCAAAACATTACTCGATTTGACTTTCCAATTCCCTTGCTAAAATCGATACAGTTCTAAATAGATAAGTAATAACTATTTATTTGATCCCTGAGGATGATACTTGGCCTCTTAAGCTATTTTAATATATTATAACTTGACCATGTTCGCTTGTGCGTAATTATTCACATCATTTGTCTGATTGGGGGAGTTATAACATAGCTACACGAGAAGGAATGATTCCTTCTCGTTGTTAGGGTAAGTAGATAAATTGCTCCTTTAAGGGCTGATTCTAGGTCTTGAACAATGTGGTACCATACCCTCTCCTGAGCCGAGAAGGGTTAGGTTATATTTGGACTATGATTAATTGTTCATCAGAGGAATTAGTGGTACTTAAGGAGTTAGATGTAACTATAGGGATAAAATAGTAATTTTGACACAGAGTAATTTGTGAAGGGTCAATGCACTGTTGGTTGAATTTATCCAACGAACACAAAAATATATCTATAGTGCGAAGAGTGTAATTGTCCATCTTTAGTGGAGTGATCGGCAATTAATGAAGGTCGATTAATTTAATTAATAAATCTTGCATCATTGGAGCTTGAATCTATTGGTCCATAAGATCCTTAGTTAGCTCAATAAGGATTAATGATAATCAAATTAATTTTTGATTAATTTTAATTGTTCAAATTAATAAAGAGAATTAATTGTATATGATACTGAAGGGATCGGATCCCGCAGCGGAAGCGTTGTGATCATCTTGTATCCCACAATTAGATTTTTACATAAACAAATTCAATATACTAAAATAGAATATAAACATGTAATATAGCATGCTTTAGGGAAAAAGATTGTGACCATTCTTTCCTTTCTAAATTCCTAAGTTTCACGAACAAACCTCTTTAAGTTCCAATGAACGGATCCTCTAACAATCTTGATCACGAACGATTTCTTGAACAATCTCGAACACTACCACGAGAGTAACCTCGTTATTCTCTAGGATTCCAATAGAGGGATAAGTGATATCCAACTATTGGGAGAGGGAAAAGAGAAAAGAGTTTTGGAGAGTAGTGAGGATTCTCTTTTTAGCTTAAGAAAAATTTTGCACAATAACACTTGTGTGTTGTGTATTGTCAATGTGTCCCGAAAGGCCCGTATGGAGGTCTTTATATAGAGAAAGGTCAAGCCCTTTTCCTAATCCTTTTCATGTTTCCCTTTTCTACAATTAATTAATTAATTAATACTTATTTAATTAATTAGCTCAATTAATTAAACAACACTTATTTAATTAATTTGCACAATTAAATAACACTTATTTAATTTAATTTTCACATTAATTAAATAACTATTTATACATTAAATCCAATTTAATGTGTGTATATATATATATATATATATATATATATATATATATATATTTAATTATCATAAACATCGTATATATGTGCAATAACTGTCTATTAATTAATTCTTTGTGAATCTAATTCTCTTAAATTAATTAGTTGAATCTTATTTAAATATTACTTTCTAATTTAATGTGAATTATAGATCATATTCATAATCAATTATATATTAATCACATTAATATATGGTTTCCTAAAATTAATTTGAACAATTCAAATCATCCCTTTTAAATATCTTCTAGTGAGCTAACAAGGGGACTTGGTAGACCTGTAGATCAAAAACTCTAATGATATGAGATTAATTGGCTAAACTCATTAACCAAGTTAATCAATATCCGTTAACGGTGGGTACACTTCACTAAAGACCTACAATTGCACTATTCTCACTACATATATATTTTTTGTGTCCATGGTTATAGACCAATAACAGTAAGTTAGTCCTTCACGAGTGTTCATAACTCCAACTAAATCAAATTACCGTTTACCCTTGTAACCAATTCCAAATAGCTTAATTCGTAAATCAGCAATGGCTACTGCCACATTGTTTTCACAATATAAGGTGAGGGGTAAGTCCATATTTGGAACCAATTCCAAATCGCTTAGGAACTTCCTAAGCCAAACTGCTTTCTTTGCTACTTCAAAGCAGCTATATACTCAACTTCCATAATAAAATCTGCAATACATCCTTGCTTAATGCTACGCCACACTACAGCTCTCCCGTTTAGGGTAAACACTGATCTTGACGTGGATTTCCTAGAATCCTTATCAGTTTGGAAATCAAAATCAGTATATCCTATAAGGATTAAATCCTTAGCTCCATATAGCATCTTATAGTCACTCGTTCTCCTAAGATACTTGAGGATGTTCTTAACTACAGTCCAGCAGTTTAACTCTGGATTGGGCTAGTATCTACTGACTATTCCCATTGCATAAAAAATGTCTGACCTAGTGTAGAACCTAGCATACATTAAGCTGCCCATAGCTAAGGCGTAGGAAATACGTCTCATATCCTCAACTTTTTGAGGTGTCTTAGGACACTGTTCATTAGACAAGTGAACCCCGTGCCTGAAAGGTAATTGGTACACAGGTTTTGATGTTCTTGAAATAAGCATGTGGACAAATATGGATAATGATGAATGCAAGCTCATGTTGCCATAAACTTGTTGACTTGGAATGGAAATGGAATGTGGATGATGTGTTATGCTTATTCAGAATTTATGCGATACTACTTCTAGATGTATGCGTTATTAATGGAATGCTTGTAGTATGCTATGTGTTGTCACAAGTTTCCTTGCATTGAAACCAAGTATAATTCCAGTGCAAGTTTCTCAGAGTGATCCGAGGTCGAACACAGGGATTTCTTAGTTAATGCGTTACGTTCGTGATATATCAACCAGGGGTTTTTCAATTAATAAAAGTTATGTTTATACAGGTATTTAAAGTTGTGGTAAAGTAAAATTGTGCGATAAAGTAAAGTTGCGATAATAAAATAAAGTGCGATAAAAGTAAACCTAAGCTATTATGATACAAGATACAGGATACATGATACATGATACTGAGTTTGAGACTGACTGTGAAGATTATACAAAGGGTCGTATTATGCGGTGGCAAGTCTTTATGTATGAAACAAAAATAGAAAAGATAACTAGTATAAACATCGAAAGTTATTAATTGCGTTAAAGACATAACTATGGTTTCGCTTTCCTTTGGCATACATCTCTCGGTGATCGACCGTGTTCCCACATCTCTGTGGTGAAATAGGGATGAACGTAATGAACGCAAGGTTGTTTCCATCTCTGGAAGTACTTCTCGCTTTAGTTAATGCATTCTTCCAACCTTCTCTCGACAGGAGGAATGGCATCTTCACTTCTGCTCTCACAGGTGAAGATGTCGTCTAGCATGCTTTAGCTAAACATGTTTATTTCCTTAACACAGATTAATTTACTTGTTAGATTCATGCTAATTACCAGGGGATTAAGAAAACATCATGGAGAAAGCAATTCATGGAGGAACGAAAATAGACAGAAAGATGGAGATGGAAATAATCATGACATTCAATACTAATATTTAGCGTCTGATACATGGTGTGAATGATAGACTAAGAAGACAAATACAATTGATGATAAAGAGATAGAAACAAATACAGAAGAGTGCCAACGTCTTGACACAGATCTGGATGGTGGATTTTCTTATCGATGTATGGAATGGATGAAGAGAAGAGCTTCCATCTCGGGTTTGCTCGTCCAGTAGAAGTGACCTTGGTACAGAGCTTCAATGGCAAGGATTGAAAGGATTTGTCCTGAGACTCACCTCTTGTTCTTGTCTCTTAAATCTTCCCGGATCTTCTCTGATTAGGCTCTTCAGACCAGTCTTTCTCTCAATATACAAATATCAAAATATGCCCGTATCAAGTATATATTCAAATAGAATTTCAAAAGCTATTTATAGGCTCAGCTTTGACTCTCTGCAGTGTGGACCCCACTTTATTGTATGGTAATTCCGAAAATGGTGGAGTGAATATTCCTTCTGTTACGCGATCAATCCCGTCAAAAATGCACAACGGTTAACTGTACATGTGTCTAGATCCTCCGCAATTGCATTGCTCTTTTGCATCTTCGATCGTTTTTCCGCATGCGCTGTTGTTTTTTTTATTACCGCATGCGATTGAAGTTGCATTGATCGTAAAGCTCTTGATTAATTGTCGCATGCGCCGTCATTGCATTGATCGTCTATTCATTTCTGAATGATTAGCGCAATGCGACGTAGATGCATTGTTCTTTTTATCTTGAGCCATGAACGCATGTGGTGACTTGATTTCCTACAAAACAGACTTGAAATATTCTTTTCTACCATCGTAATTGTGTCAGTGGGTGTATTGACAACAATTTATAATTCTTGCATTTCTTAGCTAATTCCCATACAATTGACACAACTTTCCTTCCTTTTGGCCGCAATATCTAAATAAAGCAGTATAAATAACTTGTATTTCTAAAAGTTATCACACCCCCAAATTTAGATATATGCTTGTCCTCAAGTATATATTCTACTAAGGCAATAATGCTCAATTCTTATCCTAAATTTTGCGTCTATTGGTTGCTTCGTATGCTCCACCTAGGCACATTACTTAATATCTCAATTTTCTTTCTATCCTTGAAAATTTCTAACAAAACCCTACTTTATTCTTCTATACTACAAATTTCTACTCAAAAATGCTTTTCTAGCTTTAAAAGAATGTTTACCTCTTCTTGTCAAAACAACTTGATGCGTCTAGATGCGGTGGTCAAACTTTGCGTCATTTATTAGAGACTATTAATCATGGTTACACCCTTCGTTTTGGCTTGTTCCCACGGGTGTCATGCGAACATCCAACTACGGTTATGTGCCAATCTCAACTTAACTCATGAATTTCAGAGGAGTTGTCTTTTGTTTCTTTTATTTTTCTTTCTCATTTTTTTCTTCTCTTTTCATATTGCGTTGTTCTTGGAAACCCACATTCGTTTTGGCTTGCTCCCAGGGGTGTCATGCGAACATCCAACTACGAGCAGGCTCCTTTCACAACTTAACTCTTATCAGGTTGGGATTGTTTTTTAGGTTTCCCTTGCGCTGACATTGGAGTTTATATGAGTTTTTTTTTTTTTTGGAAATGATTTTTGAAATGATGACCGCATTTTTCTTAATGACCGCATCACTTGATCTCATCTGCTCAGACCTTCCCCACCCTCAAATTTAGAGATGCGTAAGGTCTTCATTGTGTTGTTTGGACAGAATAGACAAACACTTAAACAAAATTTCAAAAAGAAGGTTTGAGCAGAATTTTGAAGGATAAAAGGTAAAGCATTGCTATAGCTATGAATTAACTTAGTGTTAGTCAGAAAATACAAAGTGTGGGAAATGTTACTAAGTGTATGCATATTATACATCATGGCAGCGCAATGAATAATGCAAAAGGAAAGATTAAGAATATCGCAAAGTTGACAAAGGATGATTAAAAAAAAAAAAAAAAAAGGCTATTGCGTACGTGAAAGAAATGCTACTTAGTTGTATTGAAAATTAACTAAGTATACAAAGAATTACAATTAACGCAATACAAAAATTTGAAGTACGTACAAAGAATCAAAGAATTTAGATAAACCTTGAAAAATAATGAATTACAGTTATCTTTTGAATTTGATTCAGACGGGTGCACGATTAAAAATTATACCGCGCTTCCATTAATGCAAACACATTTTTGCTGAGGACGGGCAATAACGCATGTATTCCCGCAACACACCCCTTAACTCAACGCGTTTCTGGAGAACAGGCACACGGTATTTCTACCAGCGCAACACTACCTCAACATAGTGCATTTTTGCTAAGGACGGGCTAAGAACACATACGATAATTATCATAAACATCGTATGTATATGTGCAATACCTCTTTATTAATTAATCATTTGTGAATCTAATTCTCTTCAATTAATTAATTGAATCTTATTCAAATATTACTTTCCAATTTAATTTGAATTATAAATCATATCCATAATCAATTATATATTGATCACATTAATATATGGATTCCTCAAATTAATTTGAACAATTCAAATCATCCCCCTTAAATATCCTCTAGTGAGCTAACAATGGAACCTGGTTGACCTATAGATCAGAAGCTCCAACGATATGAGATTAATTGGCTAAACTCATTAACCAAGTTAATCAATATTCGTTATCTGTGAGTACACTCCACTAAAGACCCACAGTGGCACTCTTCTGACTACAGATATATTTCTGTGTCTACGGATATAGACCAATAATAGCAAGTTAGTCCTTCACGAGTGTTCGTCACTCCAACTGGGTCCAATTACTATTTTACCCTTGAGTTACCTCTGACTTCTTAAGTACCAATGCTCCTCTAATGAATAAACTGTTTATGGTCCAACCAATAAACATAAACCCCTCTTGGGCCAATGAGAGGGTACGGCTCTTTGTTCAAGTCCCAGAGACACTATTTAAGGGAACACTCATCTACTTACCGTTAAGACGGGAAGAAGTGAATTCCATCTTGTATTATTATGTTCCCAAATCCCAACTCAATCTTGTGCCTAAAATGCTAGGCATATTTGGTCGGCGAACTGGCCATCCTCACCCATACAAATCAAAGGACAATCCCTCATGAACAAGAGTATAATATACTTAGGATTAAGTCTAAATTGCCTAGGCCATCTTATTAAAATATGAACCTAACTAGTTAACGGTGTTACATCTAGTGATTACTATTTCACAGTCGGGTCTTATGCAAACTCATTGCAAAGGATATCCTCACTCGCATGTCAATATACAAACGCGTTGGATCATTGTGTTTGTATCAAATACAAAGTGGGTTGTACCCATAGTGTTACCAGGATAAAGTACCAACATTATCCCTATACTATAGATCCTTCGGGTTGTATCTTGAACATTGATCCTTGTGTGTCTCAAATAAAAAAATGGACTTGTCCATCACCTTATATTGTGACAACAGCAGGGCAATAGTCATGTTGATTCTTTTACGAAGACTCTCTTTCGGTTAAAGTATTTGAGGGTCATCAAAAGAGTCTAATTTACAAGAAATATACATTGTATAATTTGGGGCAAGTGGAAGATGTGTAATGGGTATATGGATGTCCTAGTTTATTGTATTTATTTACAATAATTCCTCCATTTGGATTGTGTACAACTCACTGACTAGATTTTTTGTTCAAATGGGAGTTTGTTGAGTTTTATGCCTTAAAACTCGTAGATAATAAACATTATTAATTGATTGACATCAATAAAAAGTTATTGATGTTAATTCAATAAAGGTTATTGTTTGTGTTATTTGTCTATTTTGTCTTAATAACCCTAAATCCAATAAACTAACATCCAAGGTTGTCCTATGAGTCTTGAACTGTATGTGGAGACATACATAGATCAATGTTCAAGATACAATATAAAGGGTCTATAGTATAGGGATGAGGTTAGATACCTTATCCTGGTAACACTATGGATATGGCCCACTTTGTATTTGATACAAACTCAATGATCCATTGCGCTTATGTAGATGATACACGAGTGGGGGTATCCTATGCAATGAGTTTGCATAAGACTGGACCGCAAAATAGTAACCAGTAGATGTACCACAGTTAACTAGTTACGTTCCTATTTCAATTGGATGACCTAGGTAACTTAGATTTAATCCTGATTATATTATGAAATATTGTTCATGAGGGATTGTCCTTTGACTTGTATGGATGAGGGTGGCCAGATCGCCGACCCAATATGCCTACCATCTTGGGAACAAGATCAAGTGGGGAACTGGGAACATAACGATACAAGATGGAATTCACTCATTCCTGCCTTAAGAGTAAGTAGATGAGTGTTTCCTACAGTGATGTCTACGATACTTGAACAAAGGGCCCTACCCTTTCATTGGCCCGAGAGGGGTTTTTGTTTATTGGTTGAACAATAAATAAGCTGTTCATTAGAGAAGTACTGGTACTTAGGACTCAGAGGTAACCCAAGGGTAAAAGGATAATTTTACCCAGTTGGTGTTACGAACACTCGTGAATGACTAACTTGTTAGTATTGGTCTATATCCGTGGATACAGAAATATAACTATAGTGAGAAAAGTGCAGCTATGGGTCTTTAGTGGAGTGTACCCACAGTTAACAAATATTGATTAACTTGGTTAATAAGTTTAGCCAATTAGTCTCATATCGTTAGAGCTTCTAATCTATAAATTCATCAGGTCCCCTCGTTAGCTCACTAGAGGATACTTAAAAGGGATAATTTGAATTGTTTAAATTAATTTGAGGAAACTATATATTAATGTGATTAATATATAATTAATTATGGATATGATCCATAATTAAATTGAAAATTAATATTTGAATAAGATTCTAATTAATTAATTCAAGTGAATTAGATTCATAAAGAATTAATTAATAGAGAGGTATTGCACACATACATGCGATGTATATGATAATCAAATATATACATTAAATTGAGTTTAATGTATAATTGGTTATTTAATTATTGTGCAAATTAAAATTAAATAAGTGTTATTTAATTGTGCAAATAAAATAGCCGTCATTTAATTAAATGGGCTAGTTAATTAAATTTAATTAAATAAGTGTTATTTAATTAATTTCAAAAAAGAAAAATATATATTAGGAAAAGGAAAATATATTAGGGAAAGGACTTGGCCCTTCCCTATATAAAGACCTCTTTATTGACGTTTGCAAAACACACACTACAGTCTCATTGTGGAGAAACTCTGACAATACACAACTCCTTAGTGTTATTGTGTAGAATTTTCTCTAAGCCTCTCTACTCGAAAAAGAACACTATTCTCCTCTTTCTCTCTCAATAGCTGGGTACCATCTATCCTCTATTAGAATCCTAGGAGAATGACGAGGTTTATTTCGTGGTAATGTTCGAGATCGTTCAAAGAGTTGTTCGTGATCAAGATCGTTTAGAGATTCGTTTGTTGGAACCTTGGAGAGACTTGTTCGTGGCATTAGGGAATCTACAAAGGTAAGAATCTTTCTAATCCTTTCCCTAAAAGCATGCTAATTTATATGTTTATTTATTCTGTTTGGTGTAACGATTTTTTTTAATGTAAAATCGAATCGCGGGATGCAAAACGTGCCGTGTCGAAATGCTTCCACTGCGAGATTCAATCCCTTTCAACCTCCACATACAATTCAAGACTCATAAAGCAACCTTGGATGTTAGTTTATTGGATTTAGGGTTATTAAGAAGACAGACAACACAAACAATAACATTCATTAAATTAACATCTATAATTGTTTATTAATGACGGTCAATTAATAACATTTAATATCTATGAGTTTTAGGGCATAATACCCAACAAATACAATTAATATAATGTATGTGTTACATTATAATATAAATTTTTAATGAGAGATATAAATATTTGAATATGATTCAAATATTGATTAGATGAATGTGATCCATATAAAAACTATAAGTTAAAATTCATATGAATATGATTCATATTACTACTATAGGTTATAATGAGAGATAATCTAATATAAATTATTTTATATGTGATATAATATAAACTATAGGTTATATGTTATATGTGATATGATATATTGTTTAATATTCATATATACTAAATTAGTTAATATATATATTAAAAATTCATAATTTTGAATTTTGAAAATAAACTCCCAGAGGGGGTTATTTTCAAATTAAAGGAGGGAGTTATTGGATAACTCCCTCGGCCACTCTCATTACGTGATAATAGAATCACAAAGGTTTCTATCATCTGCATCATGATCTTTCTCCATATTTTTGTGACTTCTTTGTGTTCTTCTCTCAAGAAAAAGAAAACTCTTCCCATCACCAAAATTAAATAGAAGACCACACACTCTCTGTTGATTCTATCCTTGAGAAAAACGAGGAAGACATTGTGGTAGTGTTCGAATTCCAACCTTGTTGTTGTGTTTATGGTTGATCTGATCGTGAGGAGAAGATCAAGTCCGTGCTATGAACAGGAGAGGAAGTGAAAAAATGTTTCTTCAAGGGTTAGTATTATGTTTCCCTCTTTCCTCTTTAATTTCACAGTAGAAAAGCATGCTTAGTTCTTTTGTTTATCCATATTTCTGTCACTTTGTATATTCAAGTTTTGTAAAAATAAAAACTGAAGACATATGGCATTCGATTGCTTTCGCTTTAGGGAATTAAAATCCCTTCAATTGGTACCTGAGTCAAATCGTGTATTTGATCTTTGTTTTCTTACTTGAATTCAAAGTTTTGGTGGGATTTAAGTTCTACATTGTGAATGTATTATGGTTTTACACATGGATGTTTCAAAAATGGGCATAGTTTACTGCTTTGTTTCAAATTGGTTTGTAAGGACCCAATGTTTTGGGCATTTATTTCTTGCAATCAAGACTGTAAGTCCATGTCACTTATGGTGAAGAGCTTATTAAGATTTCAGCTTCAATTTGGAGAAATTTGGAGTAAGGACAAAGCAACAAGGATGAAGGATCGAAGTAGAGGAAGCATTCTGCCCTAGAACGTAAAGCACAGCATAGCAGCACTGTGCATCACGCTATATGGCAGAATGCCTAGTATAGCTACGCTCGACAGCAGCGTGATGCGTTGTAAATGTGATGCGATTATGATGTATGTTTGCGGTAATGAGCTATGTGTTGCACATGCAAGTTTTCCTAATAAAGCCCGAATATAAATCTCACTAGGTTTTCTAGTAAGTCCAAGGTCGAACACAGGGACTACTGAGTTACTATGCGATAGTGAATTTGATTCCTTTGCGATGACAAAAACAAATAAGTTGGTTGGTATTTTGTTTAAGTATAAATCCTATGCGATAGTTTCGAGTGAAGAGTAGATGAATCAAGAATTATAATGAGTATGTGATGAATGGGTTGAGAAGAGATTTAGCTAACACTTCCTAAGATTGCGTTCAAGTTATGCGATCATGCTACACACACACAACAGCATGTCATCTCTTAATGCAAATGCCATAGTTCCTATTTCTAGGACACATGCAATGTATACAATAATGTTGATAGGACTTATGTCTAAGCCTCTATTCTTGTCTATGCGATGATGAATGATACACACATACACAAGGTGACCGCATACTATTATATCCTATTTATAGGATGCATGCGATGCGTAATAGCAAATAGAACTTATGTCTAAGTTTCTATCTCTTGCTTATGTGTTTCTAATATGACTCTCTCAAGCTTAGATTCTAATCTGACTCTCTCAAGTCTAGATTCTTTCTTTAGACTAATCTCTCAAGTATCTCTAAAGGGCAAATGATGCATACATAAGACAAGATGATCGTATAAAGTGAAGATCTTAGGTCATGCTAGCTAAGTACTTCTCAACCCATTCGAAAATTTAGCTACTCATACGAAATGTGGAGTGATTGAACAGATGTTGAGATGAAAATTCCATTTTCTATAAATAAAGTGCAAAATACAAAACGACAATGGAATGTAGGGATAGAAAACCCGGTAGCAATGTCTTGCTTCCCGTGGCTTTTTACACTGTCTTTTCACTCCAACTCTGCCCAGAAGAATATCCTTGCTTTCGCAAGTGTCAGTCCTCTCTCCTTTTATAGCGCTTCACAGCAGTCTTTTGAGCTGTCCAGGAATGTCCTTTCGGCGTCTTCTTCTCTTCACTCACCACTGCCTTCTAAGTATAAGAATAACTATAGACTAACGGCTTATCTATTTCTGTATGATCTCTCTTCTATATATGGCGAACTTCTTTAACAATGGTGGCCTTCGGTATTTATAAGGCTCAAAGTGAAGAAGCTTTTCTCTCTAATGTTTGCAATGATGGGCGGTCATTAAATCTTCTGCTCTAATGCGCCGATTAATGGTCACCGAAAAGTTGAGTGTACTTGCTACAATGTGTCGTTAACAACTTGTCAACTAAATTCAGATTTGACCATCATCAGCTTTCCATCCCATCATGATTTATTAACCTTTCACCTTGGTGCGCCGTCTTTATGTGGCCACCTTCTTGAGAACTTTCTCGTGAGCGCATACGATTGCATGACTTTTCAGTTGCAATCTTTCAGTGCGCACGGACGCCGAATTCCTTGGATCGCAATTTAACTTGCGCCAATGCATTTTTCCTGCACAAATTAGTAAATTAGCTGCTTTTATGCAATGGGCGCATGCGATTGCAATATTCTCAGTTTAATGCTTTTGGACATGATTTTGTATATTTTTTTCGTCGCATTCCCTCATTGTTTTACTTAGTTGCTGTGTAATAACGTGCATTTCTACCCGTTATCACACCCCCAAATTTAAAATAATGTTTGTCCTCAAGCATAAACTAAAGATTTTCTTTAGAGAGTCAACCGCCTTTTCCTTACCTAGATTTCTCGAGGTGCCTTATTCAAATTTTATGAACCAAAACCTTCTTAATTTCTATCCTTGTCTCTTCTTAAAATATTTCTAATACTTAAGGACCGCAAGTTTAACCTTCAAGAAAAATTTTACTTGTTTCCAGGACATCACATGATTTATTTCAAAACTTTTTCCAACCGGGGTGTTTTCAAATGATTTATCCTTGCGCAGTTTATCTGACCTTGCGCTGATCCAAGTGCCTTACCTTCATTTTGGCTTGCCCCCAAGAGTGTCATGTAAGCATCCAACTACGAGCAAGACGCTCTTTCTCAGTCTAAACTCATGCCCATTTTATTTGGCAGCGGGGTTGCGATCACTTGATTTATGCGTTGATCACGATTCCTACCTTTATTTTGACTTGCCCCCACGGGTGTCATGTGGACATCCAACTACGAGTAGGATCCATTGGAAATAAATACCAGCACCCCCAAATTTATACGCAGCAATGTCCTCATTATTGATAGACTGAAATGATTCTATTCTTGTCTATGCGATGATGAATGATACACACATACACAAGGTGATCGCATACTATTATATCCTATTTCTAGGGTGCATGCGATGCGTAATAGCAAACAGAACTTATGTCTAAGTTTCTATCTCTTGCTTATGCAGTTCTAATCTGACTTTCTCAAGCCTAGATTCTAATCTGACTCTCTCAAATCTAGATTCTTTCTTTAGACTACTCTCTCAAGTATCTCTAAAGGGCGAATGATGCATACATAAGACAAGATGATCGCATAAAGTGAAGATCTTAGGTCATGTTAGCTAAGTACTTCTCAACCCATTTGGAAATTTAGCTACTCATGCGAAATGTGGAGAGATTGAACAGATGTTGAGATGAAAATTCCATTTTCTATAAATAAAGTGCAGAATACAAAACAACAATGGAATGTAGGGATAGAAAACCCGGTAGCAATGTCTTGCTTCCCGTGGCTTTTTACACTATCTTTTCACTCCAACTTTGCCCAGAAGAATATCCTTGCTTTCGCAAGTGTCGGCCCTCTCTCCTTTTATAGTGCTTCCCGGCAGTTTTTTGAGCTGTCCAGGAATGTCCTCTCGGCGTCTTCTTCTCTTCACTTGCCTCTGCCTTTTAAGTATAAGAATAACTACAGACTAACGGCTTATCTATTTTGTATGATCTCTCTTCTATATATGGCGAACTTCTTTAACAATAGAGGCCTTCGGTACTTATAGGGCTCAAAGTGAAGAAGCTTTTCTCTCTAATGATTGCAATGATGGGCGGTCATTAAATCTTATGCTCTGATGCGCTGATTAATGGTCACCGAAAATTTGAGTGTACTTGGTACAATGTGTCGTTAACGACTTGTCAACTAAATTCAGATTCGACCGTCATTAGCTTTCTGTCCCATCATGATTTATTAAGCTTTCACCTTGATGTGTCGTCTTTATGCGGCCACCTTCTTGAGCACTTTCTCGCAAGTGCATACGATTGCATGACTTTGCGGTCGCAATCTTTCAGTGCGCGCAGACGCTGAATTCCTTGGATCGCAATTTAACTTGCACCAACACATTTTTCCTACACAAAATGAGTAAATTAGCTGCTTTTATGTGATGGGCACATGCGATCGCAATATTCTCAGTTTAATGCTTTTGGACATGATTTTGTATATTTTTACCATCGCATTCCCTCATTATTTTACTTATTTGCGTTGTAATAACGTGCATTTCTACCCATTATCACAGTGTTGTGGCGGTCATATAGAAGAGAAAACACGCACATTAAGTTCTAAGATTCAATTGCATCGATTAATTGTTAAGATAGCCTATCAATTAACCAAACTTTCTTCAAATCTAGTAATTATTACGTCCTAGGTTAGTCAGTCATTCAGCACATAATTACTATTGCCTCTTAGAGATCTTGGCTAGACATTCTATCGAACACATTAAAAGCAATATATTCAATCATGCGTGAATGTGACAAAACCACACATCTAGGCTAAACATGCTTAAGATATAGATCATTCAATATGCTTCAAGAATTAAAAATGGATTCAAGAATGCTCAAATTCAGATTGCTAATGATAAAGAAAAGTAGAAAACTCAAAAGAATTTGCAAGAACTCTTGAAATAGAAATAAGATTGAATTACTTCACAAATCCATAGACAAATTCATGAAGAATTACAAGTTATTGATTACAAACCAAAAAGAAATCAAAATCTAACCTAGATAGGAAACAAAATTACCATAGAGACTAATTGATACAGAGAGAAATGCCAGCCTCCATTGAAATTGTGCTTCCTCCCCTTCAGAAAAAATGAAAGAAAACTATTTATAGTTGCAGGCATAGCGTCGCGACGCCAAGGCCAACGTTGCAATGCTAAATCGTAGAAAAGCCAAGAAGCATTGGGCTAATGTTGCAACGTTGCACTAACGCTTGGTTGTGCAAGGCGCACGGGATGAATCCCATCAAAATTCGGAGCGTTGCAACGCATCGAGTTTTACAGCAAAAAGCGAGTGTTATGTCTTTAACTCGATACTCGATGCACGATGGACCTTACTCGATACTCGATGCACGATGGCCTTTACTCGATGGGAAAAAAGAATAAGAAGAAACTTGATTATACTCGATTACTCGATGATTAATTATACTCGATTACTCGACAACCTTACTCGATGGAATTTTGGGGATTTACTCGATGGCCTTTTTGGTAATTACTCGATGGCGTTTTACCCGATGGCTAATTATACTTGATTATACTTAATGTCATTAATAAAATATAGAATACTCAATTATACTCGATAGTATTCTGGTAAATGCTCTATTCTTTTCAATTTGTTGATTTTTTTGGTCATTTTTTTAATCCTTTTGGCACAATTTTCTCTTAATGACTTCTAAATGCCTCGGGGATTGTTTTACCTACAAGATTAGCATTTAGAGCAAATAATGAACACTATTTTGGGGGAATTAACATAGAAAATATACATCCTTTAGAGACCTAAAAGCATGCTCATGCATCATATTTAATATAATTTTATATTTTGGGATTGATGCCCTAAATCTCGTAGGGTCCTGTAGTTTATAAACATCTGTATTAAAAAAACATTTTGTGATTTATAATATATGATATTTTATTCACTTCAGTATATGAAATATGAGATATTTTATTTGCATTAACCATAAACTAATAAACTAATATTCATGGTTATCATTGTAACTTAAGCATGTATGTGGAGACATACAAGTGGATTGTGCTTTAAGTGATAACCTAAATGGTCTGTAGTATATGGATAAATGAGGGATACCTTATCTTGGCGACACTACGAGTTGGCCTGCTTTGTAGGTGTTACAAATGTTATAGAGTGCTACAAATGGTCTGATCCTGATCATTCGTGTATTAGACATGCGAGCGAGGAGACTCTATACAAAGGAGTTTGTATAAGACTGGACCACGAAATGTTTAGTCTCGTTATATAACACCGTTCATAATTGAGACTTTCATTTCACTAGGATGACCATAGGTAACATAACCTTAATTCTAAGTGAGTTGTGAACTCCTGTCTATGAGGGCGGTCCTTTGATTTGCATGGGTGAGAGTGGCCAGATCGCCGACTCAAACCTACCACTTTGAGGATTTGTCTAATTGGAGAGCTAGGAACTCAACTACACAAGAAGAAATTCACTCCTTCCCCGAAGCAAATGTAACTAGATAAATTGCTCTATTAAGGGCTGATTCTGGGGCTTGAACAATGTGGCGCCACACATTCTCTTAGCCCCAGAAGGGTTTAGTCATAGTGTTATTCATTAGAGGGATTAGTAGTACTTAAGGAGTTAGATGTAACTACAATGGCAAAATGGTAAATCGGTTCAACTGTACTTACGAGCATTTTGTGAAGGGTCATCATACTGTTAATTGTTTATATCCAATGGACACATAAATATATCTGTAGTGCAAAGAGTGCAGCTATCGATCTTTAGTGGAATGCCCGACAGTTAACGAATAGTGGATATCGTGATTAAAGAGTTTAGTCAGTTATTCACGTATTGTTTGAGCTTCAAGCTATAGGTCCACAAGGTCCCCTTGGTAGCTCAATGGACTCTAGTTGAGAATCAGTTTTTGGGTTAGTTTGAAATGTTCAAATTAACAAGAGGAAATTTGATTATATATGATATAATTAAATTAGTTCAATTATATATGATATAATTGATTTGATGTATTTGATACATTATTTGATTGGAGGAATTAATATAAATATGATTTATATTAAATGCCATAAAGGAGTGAAAGAACTATGGTTTATATGTTGCATATGATGCAATATTAAAACTATAGGATATAAATATAATACGATAATTTAGTTATTATATTTATTTATAAATTATTAACTGTGAGATAATTAATTTTCTTTTTTTCCAATAACTACCTTAATGGATGGTTTTTTGACAGTTTATGACAATTGAGGGATAAAGATGAAAAATAGTTTTTCATTATTAATTCCATGCAAAACAAGTTATCAGATAACTTTCGGGAGACTAGACATAGAGATCGAGTTCACTATATGATAGTGTCTATTACTACATGATCGAGGATCGAGTTTATGCGATAGACTGATATTTTCTACACGATCATTTTGTCCTTTAATCGATCTCTTACTCGTTCACTTCCTCCATCCCTATATCCAAATTCATACAGAGCCCACAACTCCTAGATTCTCACATCGAGAATACCAAGGTAACCTGATGGTGGTGTCAAATTCTGTTCGAGGATCGAAGATCGAGTTGTACTCGCTAGTGATCAAGGATTTTCAAGAGGCTCATTGCATTCGTGTTATTTGCTGAGTTCCTGAACGATCGAGGTAAATACATGAAGAAAGGATTCTTCAAAGGAATTGTCACTCGATCTCTTGTATTTACCTTGAAGCATATTGTAATTTATTCTTTAATGCATAACTGTTTATGTATGATTGTAAATGTTTATGTTCTTTCACAATGGAGTTTGGAACGATTCACTTCCGCTCATTGGTTCTCTAGCTTTAAAGTTCCTTCAGTATGAATGCATGCATTAATAACATGTCCATGCATCATATTGTATTATAATTATTATAATATATAGTTGTGGATGATGGTTGTATGTTGTTTATTTTTTCATTACTTTATAATATAAATGTTATGTATAATGTAATGAAATTGAGATGTATAAAGCATGACATTACCTTAGAAAAATATAATTGTTATATTTCTATGTATGTCATTGAATGCATGAATAGGTTTAATTATTTCATTAAACTTATAAGTGTTATAAGTTAATGAAATTAGAATTAAAATCTGTAATCAAGAGTTGCATGCAAACATAGGTTAAATTAGTTTTAAATGGTTTAAAATTGATTACACTTAGACATATGTTAATGATATTTCTAATGAGATTAGAATAAATTTAATATTTTAATTCCTTTTTAATAGGGTTAAATTGGATTAAATAAAAGATTAAAATTAAAATATAATTGTCTACAAGGAATCTTTGTCTAAGCAATTCCACTCAACAAAAGGAAGGGGATTAGATTGTTCTAACTGCCTGTGTTACGCGAATATCTATTTTGGGGGGGTACCCAAAACGCGTCCTCAGTCAGATGCCACTTTTCGGGAATAAAGAAAGTGATAGCCGAGAGAGTCGATGTATCTTCCCTCGTTGTAAGATTACTTAAGGCTTCCTTCAATCCATTCAATAGCCTCTGTCTTCTTACCTTAGGAAAGCGAAAGACATAGGCTTGAAAGAAGGAAAAGTGAAGACCAATGAAAATGGCTATCCATATAGTTCCATGGCAGTCTTAAATACAGCAGAGTCAGAGGCAAAAGGATTTGACGCAAGTTGAAGCTAAGGATCGATAGAAAGCTAGGTGTGTTTCTCCCTTCTTATCCTAAGGAACAAGAGTTAACGAGATCTCGCTTAAGGAGATATATAGCCAAGCGATTCACCACGCCAATAGGTGGGTTTGAGGATAGTAAGTAAGAAATTCACATAGAAGGCACCGCTGGAACTTGTGCATGCTTATATTAGGGAAAGAGCTATGAAATGAATTCCCCGCTCTCCTAAGGTCGAAAGAACCTTACCTGCGCTTTGGTGCTTTTGGCTATGCCATGTATTCAAAACCTTAGCTACTTTACTCGAAGTCGAAAGAGAATCGCTACATTAACATCAGCCGCTGCCACTGGCACTAACCTGCTGATCGAGCAAAGCAGTTTTGTGAGGTGGGCAGCTCGTAACGTAAGCATTGCAGTGGAGCAAAGGGCTTTAGTTTAGAGGGATAAAAGGGATATGGGCGAGCTTGAAGCAGAGAGTCAATTAACAAAACAACGAGGCCATAGTTTACTAATAAGAACTATTGTGACTAATATAGCTACCCGGCCACAAACAAGAGCATCTTTATTAGATATCCCCACAATGAGAGCTATTAGCTTAGCTGGAGTTTTGCTTGGGAGTTTCATGATATGCTGGGGTATTTAAGTTGATAGAAACTGAACATCCTTACCTAGGAACCTGGAAGATGAATTAGACAAATATGTTATAAGCATACAATTAATGATTAGGTTTATTAAGTGTTTAATAAACAACAATCATTATTGTTAAACTATCCAATATAAGTGTTATATTAGGCAAATTTTAACAATCACTTAGTCAAATTGATTAGCTGGATTTTTCTAAGTTAATAAACCCTAGGTTTAAAACACACAATAGGAGAAAAATGATATATATGATATGTCAATTTCTTTTCATATTACTCCCTAAATAGTTCACATCGTGAGATCTATGATCAGCCTCAAAGCACCTTTGTTTGTGTCCCTCTACGGATGGTGTTTGCATAGGTCAATACCAAGGTGAATGGTGAGAATGTTTATAGTAACTAGGAGAGGGACGTGTGTCAACATATCCCACAGTCTCTTTCATTGGTTTGTTGTAAAGTTTCATGCCAAAATTCATATTTACTTGTTTTTGTGTGTGTGTGTGTGCGCGCGCGCGCGCGTGTGTGCGTGCGTGCGTGTGTGCGTGTGTGTGTGTGTGCGCGCGTGCGTGAAGTTGTAATTCCTTCTCGTGACTGTTCGTGAAAATTGGAAGAAGTCTTGAGTTCATGTCTGTTCGTGATATCGACACAAGAAGAAGGATTTTGTTGAAGATGATCTTCAAGAGGTGTTTTTCTCGTTCCCTAAAAGCATGTTGTATTGTGATATGTTTATCCTGTTTAATTTTTTTCTCTATTTTTTCATAAATTTCCAAAACTATTTTCAAAGGCACATGCGTCTACGCGCTTCCATTGAGGAATTCGATTATTTCAATATGAAATGCTCATAAAACCTTGGAGTAAGTTCCAACTATGTTTCAAGACTTTTAGATGTTTAATCTGTACTTTTCAAATTTGAAATTGTTCCAAAAATATATATTCCTCATTAGCATATAGGATGAAAATTGACAATAGTTAATGTGTACAAAACTAAAAGGCAATCATTATATTATTTATATGGAAAAAACTTCGGTTTTGGTTTTTGAGGTTTGAGTTTAGTAGGCAGTTTAGCATCTTGATTTTTAAACTTGTAATTTTGACCTCCAAATTTGAAAAATTGGTTTATTTGGTCCTTCTTGTTAATCTTTCTTAACATTGTGTGGTAGGAGGATCATATCACAGATTTTGAGGTTGAAAATCATGTTAGTTGAGTTATGCTCAATGTTAATCCTTATTAGTTTTTACGTTATAATAACTAAAAAAACAAATTTCTTAAAACTATTTTTCTTAGTTTTCATAATGTTACTTCATTTTTTATAGTACTCCTAGAAAGTAAATAGCAAAACAAATAAATCCATGGACAAAGTTAATGTATATAAACTTGATTTTCAAAAATCAAATAATTATCAAACGAAATCCAAATGATAATCAAATAGGATTTTAAATATTATCTAAAATGCGATGTTAGTACCTTTTCATAATTCCCCCATTTTCTATTAACAAAGAAAAATAATAATAAGAGCTTGTTGATGAGTGATTTTAAATTGGTTGGAAATCACTTATGTTATATTCAAAACCATTCAGATATATACTTTTACTAATTCAAAAATAAATTTTGATAATATGAAAATAATGTTTAAAAATGTAAATAAAATCAAACATTCTATTAATATTGATATTGAATTAATTAAAACATACTTCAATGCACTTTTTAATATGACAAAAGTAATCCTAATATGCACTAAAACCATTGTTAAGAAATAATAATAATAATAGACTTGTTTTCAGCTTGTTTCTTTTTGCCCAATTTTAAACTTACTTAAATGGGTGGATGTAATTTCTAAAAGTCTAGTCACTTAACCCTTTTATACATAGTGAAAAATAAATTTTAAAATAATAATAATAATAATAAAACATGGTAGATTTATATTGGATATAGCCTAATCTTTCTCCTTTGGGATGGATAAAAGTTAAAAGTCTTAATGAGATTGGACAAGTAAAAGTTGCATAACATACAATAGGCAAAACCTTTGATTTATAAATAGTTTTTGTTTGTTTAATGGTAGAATGTGAGAATCTTGCGTGTATTAAACAATAGAAGTGTCAAAGATTGATGTGAAGACGAGTTTAGTTCAATTAGAAATGGTTTGTAGTTTGAATTCACCACTTCTATTGTACTAAAAAACACCATAAAGTTTGAAGAAAGATTTTTCCAATTTTAACCATCAAATTATAAAACAAACTATTAATTCAAGAATCATTTCTCTACTATATTCGATTGTCAAGATAATCTGTACAATATTAAATTATCTAAATAAGTGGTCACCGTGATTTGACTTAATCGGATTCTCTTGTTGTCCTTGTTCACCACAGAACCAACCACAATCAATTATATAGATGCTTGACAAATTAACATAAATATTAACATATTAGTATTAAATTTATTTTACAATAAACCATTATAATTAATGTAAATAAAGTAATGTTAGGTAGTTAATTAAGATTAATTTAGACATTAACTATAGATAGTAATTGAAATTAATTAAGCAGAAAAAAAATGAAATTAATTAATTAGCATGTATCCCTCTCCTCCCACTATTTATTCCCCAATTAAATATCTAAAATTACGATATATTTCCTTTTTAAAATTCTTAGATAATAATTCTCTCCATTTTAAGGGGAAAAAACAAACAAACAAATAAAATTTACATAAGGTCGACAGAGATTGAGCTTCCCTTTGTGTTTTACATTTTTACACTCAAGATTATTTCTACATCATAACAAATTAGTTGGTCAAGAGCTTTCATTTTCAATTTTGGACAAATTTAATATTTTCACCGTTATTTTAAAATTTTCTAAGTGTTTAAATTTTTTTTCGAATTTGACTTTTGTTTTTATTATTGTTAGTTTCAATTGATATTCGTTTAACATAGAATATTTCAAACTAATCTTTCTTTCTAAGATATTTTGGTTCTTTGTTTTTTCATATTTTCCTAGCTGAAAACCAATCAATTCCTCATTTAAATCTCAAGTATATGTAATATCGAATATATTAGTAATGTATTGAAATGTAGATAAATCGCATATATCGTGATTTATTTTGTGTGGTGTAAAAATATACTGAAAAATGTAAATATACCTCGTATATATTGTCTGCTATACAAGAGGATACATTGTACAAATCGTCTTCTTCATGCACTTATCAAATATACTCCGACTTATTTCTAGAAAATTCAAATATATATTGAATATATTGTGTTGTATATATCAAATATACATTATTTTCTTTGTGAACCTTTTAGGTTTTGAAAAGAAGGCCATCTTGGGAAATTTATAAATGTTAGAAACTTTCCTTAAACATATCTTTTGGAATAAATATTATTATATTTTTCTTTTTTAAAAAAACTAGGGTAGTTGCAAATATAATAATCAAGCCCAAAGTATTTGCAGATATAACACAATGTAAAACAATTTGCAAATATAGCAAAATTTAAATCTAGCTCTCAAAGATTATAAGTGATAAACCATATTGTTAATATTTAATGTCAACAAATATTTTTGTTTTTAAAATTTGGCTAAGAATTCTACCATTGTACTTAAGAAAGATATAAATCAGTGTAAGAAATGGGGAAGAAATAGAGTTAATTTTCAAAAACCAAAAACGAAATGGTTACCAAACAAGGCCTTAAAATTTCATTATATAATTGACAAATTAAAAGGAGATAATATATATATGATGGAAATAAGAATTTTTTTAAAATAATGTTATTTAAATATATATAACAAAAATAGGGTAGGATTGAAAGTATTGACAAAAATAGATTTTTAAATCGTATACCCGGTACATGAGTGCCTATTGATTTGACACGCGCAATCTGTCGTGGTAGTCATGCAGCGCTGACTGAGGTAATCGTATACCCAGTACACGATTACCTTAAGTCGTGTACCAGGTACATGACTTCCTTCTCCATTAAACCGTCGCAGCCCTTCTTCTTCCTCCATCCAAAAGCCTTCTGCCTCCTCTTTTCTTCTGTCTTCCCCGTCCAAAAACCTCCTCCATTCGTCCATCCGAACAAATTGTCCGAAAACCTCCTACCTTAAGTCGTGTGCCTCCATTTAACTGTCCGTCCAACCATTTGTCTGAAAGCTTCTACCTCTTTTTGACTGCTATGTTGTTTTCTAATATATAATCTTCATATATATATCATTTTGTTTGCATTTAGGCTGAACTTAATGTGTATTTTATGGATCCATGATTTATTTGTTGGGTTGAATCTAGAAATATATGTATATGTTTGTCTATTTGTTGGGCTGATTTTGTCTAATGTAGTTTATAAACTTAGAAATTAGATTTTGTTGGGCTATTTTTCTGGATGATTATGTTTGTCTATTTATTGGACTATTTTTTTTATGATTAATTTGTTGGATGATCATGTATTTGTTGGGTTGAATCTAGAAATATGTGTGTATGTTTATAAAAATGAAGATTGGTTCATATATATATTATTTTGTTTGCATTTGGGCTAATTTAAATGTATAGTTTATGGATCTTAGATTTGGGTTGATTTAAATGTATAGTTCATGAATCTTAGATTTGGGCGGATTTAAATGTATGGGCTGATTTAAATGTATAATATTTAGATCTGTTGAACTTAGAAATTGGATTTTGCTGGATTGACATATTAACATATTTTTTGTCAACTATAACAGTTGAAAAATCATAATAAATATGTCGATGCATCCTGAAGATTTAGTTATTCTTGAACTTGGAAATAATAGAGATGGTGACATTGACGTTGAAGTTGATGAATTAGTTGGAAATGACGGTAGTGGGGAACATGATCTTGAGTTGGTACCGTCGGATATGTTCACCCAAATAGATTGGGAAATTACAAATTCAACATGTGAACTAGGGTCTACTTTGGAGGAAAGGAATATAGATGTAGATAATTGTACAGAAAGGAATGTTGTTTAATACTAAAGAAGATTTACAGTTTGCTGTAAAAAAATATTGTGTGACAGAATACTACGAAATTATTGTAGTGGAATCAAATCAAGATCTTTGGTATGTCAGATGTAAATCATGGAGTAATGGTTGTACTTGGAGGTTATGGGCATGTCGACATAAAACTCATGGGATGTTCGAATCACCAAACTTCAAGGAGAACACTCATGTTTGTTTTCAGAATTGACATGGGATCATTCATAGCTTGATTCAAATTTTATGATTATCAAAATCCAAAATTTGGTTAGAGCTGATCCTGAGGTACCTGTGACTCTACTCCAAGAAGGAATTAAAAAACAATATGGATATAATGTTAATTATAGACGGGTGTGGCAAGCCAAGAGAAAAGCGTTGATTGTTGTGTTTGGTGATTGGGAGAAATCATATTCAGATCTTCCGTATTGGTTGAGTGCTCTTGCTCATTACAATCCAGGAACACGAATAGATTAGTTCTTCCTTTCCTTTGATGTGCTAGGTATGACTATTTTTTGTTGAGTTTTTTGGTCCTTTGGTCTTGTAAGAGAAGGGTTCAAACATTGTAGGCCATTAATCCAGATCGATGGAACTCATCTCTACAGAAAGTATAAGGGGAAATTATTGACCGTCTTATCTATTGATGCAAAGGGTATATATTTCCCTTTGTTTTTATTATTGTTGAAGGTGAAAATTCGTCCAGTTGGTCATGATTTTTGTGGGCATTGCATGAATATGTTATCCAAAGAGATGGTATTTGCTTGATTTTTGATAGACATAAGGGCATTCTTGCTGCAATTAATAATGAAGAAATTAGTTGGAGTGAACCTAGAGCATACCATCGATATTGTCTTCGTCATATTGCTAGTAATTTCAATAAGAAATATAAATCAAAGCAATTAAAAATTTTGGTATTTAAGGCAGGAAATCAACTCCAAAGGTGCAAGTTCATTCAGTGCATGAAAGAACTGAAACAGTTGCACCCTAAATGCCTTGAATTTTTTTCAGATATTGACTTGGAAAAATGGACTCAATCACATGACAGTGGGTACCGCTATGGGTGGATGATAAGCAATGCAGTTGAATGCATGAATGTTGTTTTCAAAGGTGCTAGAATGTTACCAATTACTTCTTTGATTAGGCTAACATTCTATCGCACAATACTGTATTTTGAATGTCGAAGACAAGAAATCAGTGAAGCACTCGATTATGAGGACATGTATATAGAATATGTCCTTAAAAAACTTAAGAGGTGTGAAAAAGAGCTCCTGCGCATACGGTGATATCTATTAACAGGGAAAGTCAAACTTTTGAAGTACAATCTCTTGAATCACTCAAATCGGAGCTAAAACGAAGACAATATGACCGAAACAAGTCTATAGAGAAAATATCGTAGTGGATGATGTGGCATAATCAGTCCATTTGCATGTAGACATGTGGCAGCATATTGGTTGAATGGAGGATCATTAAGAGATTAATATATGATGGACTTTTGATTTTTGGATTGATTTAAAATAAAAAGAAATATTGAAATTTAAAAGGAAAATAAATTTAATATTATTTTATGTTTGTGTCTAACGGCTAGTTTTTTACACATGGTATGTTTTTTATTTCTGGATTGACTTTAAAGAGAATGAATTTAAAAGGAAAATAAATTAAAATAAAAATGAATTTAATATTATTTTATGTTTGTGTCTAACGGCTAGTTTTTTACACATGGTATATTTTTTTTATATTTTTTTGGATTAATTTTAAAAAGAAAATGAATTTAATATTATATTTTGTTTGTATCTAACGACTAGTTTAGTTTAAAATCTCCACCATTGATTTTTCTTTTCCAAAATCCAATGGTCCAAATTAATTGTGGTTTCTAAAAATTTTTCCATCTCTATATAAACCATCTTCCTCTCCAAATTTTAAACTAACAAATTTTACATTTCATAATCCTCGAAAACTCAAAAGTTCCATTGTTACTTTCTCTAAGTTCCCAATTTTTTTCTTTTCATCTTATTCTTGAGAGAGTGTTATTGTATTGTGAGGATAAACTTGTTGAGTGCTTAAACTTGTAAATCCACTCTAGTGAGAGTTGTATTGTGTTCTTCAAAAATTCCAACATTTGTAACGGTTTGATCCTAAACCATGGAAAGGATCGGGTTTGCTCTTGAACCCGTAAAATGAGCGGTGGTGTAATGGTTGGGCTCTAATCCGTGGAAAGAGTCGGAAAGATTTTATTCAAATTCCCAAGAAGCGCTTGGGGAGTGGAGTAGGTCGAGTTTGACTGAACCACTATAAAAATTACGGTGTCTTCTTCTCTAACTCTTTCCTTTTTATTTTTGTAATTAATTTAAGCAATTTATTGTATGTTTTAGTTTGTTCTTATTTATTTGCTAAAATTTGATAGAATTAAATTATCACTTTTTTGTCATCTTATTTGTTGCATAAATTGAATTTTTCTTATTATTTATAAAAAGTGTATTAATTAGTTTAATTGGGTTAATTTAGAAAAAAAATGTTTAATTAAACCCTATTCACCTCCCTCTAGGGTTGCCATATCGATCCAACAATTCGTATCAGAACGGATTGCTCTTCTTGAAATATTTATTTCTTGATAAACTTAATTATTTTTTAGTTATGGCAACCTTAGGTTTTATCCCTTTTACCGATAGTCAATCTATTACAAAGTTTCCTTTCTTTAATGGTACTAATTATAATTATTAGAAAAATAGAATGAGATTTTTTTTGCTTTCTATTGATTATGATTTATGGGATATTGTTGAGGAATGTTTTAAAATTCCAACAAAAGATGTTGATGGTGTTAGCACTATAAAACCTAAGGAAGAATGGTCAATAAATGAAAGAAAGCATGCTCTTTAAATGCCAAAGCTATTAATTGTTTATTTTGTGCTTTGAATGAAGTTGAGTATAATAGAGTGTCTATTTGCAAAACCGCTAAAGAGATATAGGATAAATTAGAAATTACTCATGAAGTAACTAGTCAAGTAAAAGAAACAAAGATTGACATGTTAGTTCATCAATATGAAATGTTTAAATTTATGAAAATGAGGCTATTTCCGATATGTTTATTAGATTTACTTACATTGTCAATGCTTTAGAAGGTCTTGGGAAAAAGTACTCAAATCTTGAGAAGATAAAGAAGCTATTGTGGTCTTTGCCTAAACAATGGGAGCCTAAAGTCACCGCCATTCAAGAGGCAAAGGATCTCAAATTTCTCTCCATTGATGAACTCATGGGCTCGTTGTTGACGCATGAGATAAAGATCAAGAAAAACATGGAGGATGAGAAGAAAAAGAAAGAAAAGAGTATAGCTTTAAAGACCATCTCTTTAGAAGTTGACTCCCAAGATGAAGATGACCTTGATGAAGATGATGTTGCCTATCTTTCACGTAAGTATAAGAACTTCATCAAGAGAAAGAAGCAATTCAAGAAGCATCTCTCCAACCAAAAAGAGTCAAAAGGTGAAAAGAGCAAAAAGGATGAGGTAATATGTTATGAATGCAAGAAGCCGGGTCATATTAGAACCGAGTCCTTTTCTCAAATCATCCAAGAAATCCAAGACGAAAGCAATGAAAGCTACTTGGGATGATAGCGATGAAAGCGGAAGTGGGAGTGATAATGAAGAAATGGGAAATTTTCTTCATGGCTCATAGTGACAAAGAAGATGACAAAATGCTGAGGTAACTTTAGAACCTCTTTCTTATAATAAATTGTTCGAAGCTTTTGAAAATATGCAAAATGATTTAAAAAAACTTAGTTCTAAGTATGTTGTGCTTAAAAAGAAATACAATGTTTTATCTAGTAAAAATAAGTCTTTACTTGAAGAAATTGCTTGCTTAAAAGAGAATGAGCATGATGCTATGCATATTGATGAAATGAATATCTCTTGTGACAAGCATGCTTCCTTGCTTGAAAAAGTTAAATTTCTTGAGCATGATAGTTGTGAAAAAGATAATTTGAGTAAATTACTCAAAGAAAAGGAATTTAGTGCTTTGCAAGAACTTGATAAGGCTAAAGAATCTATTAAAAAATTGACAATAGGTGCTCAAAGATTAGACAATATAATTGAAGTAGGAAAGCCTTTTGGTGATAAAAGATATTTAGGCTATATTGATGAATGTTCTACTCCTTCAAGTTCTAAAACAATCTTTGTTAAAGCATCTCATGATATGCCTAAGCTTAATATGCCTAAGGTTGTGTCTAAGCATGTTAAATCTAACTTTGTGCCTATATGTCATTATTGTGGTGTTGAAGGCCATATTAGAGGTAAGTGTTTTAAATTGAAATATGCTCATACTACTTCTCCAAGAAGAAATTTTTCTCAAAGGGCAAAGTTTCACAATGCTCCAAGGAATAATTTCTTCAAGAAAAGTAGAGTGCATAAATTCGTTGTAAGAGATAAATCTTTGCATAATGTTGTTTGTTTCTCATGTGGCAAGTTTGGACATATAACTTATTCTTGTTACTTGTCTAAATCCAATGCCTTAGATGTCTATGCAAAAATGAAATGGATTCCCAAGTTTGTCAATGTTAACCATCTAGGACCCAAACAAGTGTGGGTACCAAAGAATCAAACTTGAACATTTGTGTTTGTAGGTTTGTTTGAAAGCCTCTAAGAAAAACAAGTGGTACTTGGATAGTGGTTGCTCGAGGCACATGACGGGAGACCCATCCAAGTTTGTCTCTCTCTCCAAAAAGGATGGAGGTCTTGTAACCTTTGGTGACAACAAGAAAGGTAAAATAATTGGTAAAGGTAGTATAGGTAATGAATCTTCTATTTTAATTGAAAATGTACTTTTGGTTGATGGTTTGAAGTATGATTTACTTAGTATTAGTCAATTGTGTGATAAAGGCTTTAGAGTTGTGTTTGATAAAAAGAATTGCATCATTGAAAATGCTAGTGATAGAAAAGTTATATTTGTTGGAAATAGAGATGAAAATGTTTATACTATTGATTTGAATGATTGTCCTATTAATGATAAATGTTTATCGGCTTTGCATAATGATTCTTGGTTATGGCATAGAAGACTAGGACATGCTAGCATGCACTTAATTTTAAATATTTCCAAGAATTCTTTAGTTAGAGGTCTTCCCAAATTTAAATTTAAAAAAGACAAAGTTCTGATGTTTGTCAAATGGGTAAGCAAACTAAGTCCTCTTTCAAATCTAAAAATGTAATCTCTACAACTAGACCCCTTCAACTATTACACATGAACTTATTTGGCCCCTCTAGAATTGTTAGTTTTGGAGGGAACTATTATGTCTTTGTGATAGTTGATGATTTTTCAAGATTTACTTCGGTTTTGATGCTAAAACATAAGGATGATGCTTTGAAAAACTTTTCTAGTTTTGCAAAAAGAGTTCAAAATGAAAAAGTTTTTTGATTTCTAAAATTAGGAGTGATCATGGAGGAGAATTTGATAGCAATGCTTTTGAAACTTTTTGTGAAGAAAATGATTTTTTTTCATAATTTCTCCGCTCCAAGAACTCCTCAACAAAACGGTGTAGTTGAAAGAAAAAATCGTACTTTGCAAGAATTTGCTAGATCAATGTTACATGAGTATGGTTTACCTACATACTTTAGGACGGAAGTCGTTAACACCCCTTGTTATGTTTTAAATAGAGTTTTAGTTAGACCTTCTTTGGATAAAACTCTTTATGAACTTTGGCATAACAAAATTCCAAATATTGGATATTTCAAAGTTTTTTGTTGCAAATGTTTTATTTTGAATAACAAAGAAAAACTCGAAAATTTTGATTCTAAGACGGATGTTGATATTTTTCTTGATTATTCCTCTACTAGTAAAGTTATAGAGTTTTCAATAAAAGAACTTTAGTAATTGAGGAATCTATGCATGTAGTATGTGATGAATCTAGCAATGTTATTTCTAATGAGCCTATTTATAGTGATGTTTTAGAAGGAAATTTTGAAGATTTACTTGTTAGTGACAAAGGCAAGGAAATTGTTTCAAGTAAGCAAGAGGTGAGCTTAATCGAAAAGAACGAAGTTGGTTCTTCATCCACGCCTAAAGAGTGGAGATATGCTCCTTCCCATCCCAAAGAATTAATTCTTGATGATCCCGAACAAGGTGTGAAAACTCGTTCCTCTATTAATATGTTTAATAATCTTGCTTTTGTTTCTCAAATTAAACCAAAAAGTTTTAAAGATGCCGAAAATGATGAATTTTGGATTTTAGCTATGCAAGAAGAATTAAATCAATTTGAAAGGAATAAAGTTTGGGAGTTAGTCCCTAGGCCCTCTCATGCTTTTATAATTGGAACTAAATGGGTCTTTAGAAATAAAATGGATGAAAATGGAAATATCATTAGAAATAAAGCTAGACTTGTAGCTCAAGGTTATTGTCAAGAGGAAGGAATAGATTGTGAAGAAACTTTTGCACCCGTTGCAAGATTAGAAGCTATTAGAATGTTGCTTGCTTTTGCTTCTTATAAGAATTTCATTTTGTATCAAATGGATGTGAAAAGTGCATTTTTAAATGGTTATATCATGGAGGAAGTTTATGTAGAACAACCTCCGGGGTTTGAAAGTTTTGATTTTCCTAATCATGTCTATAAGTTGAAAAAGGCTCTTTATGGCTTAAAACAAGCTCCAAGAGCTTGGTATGATAGACTTAGTAATTTCTTGCTTGAGAATGGATTTAAAATGGGTAAAATTGATACTACTCTTTTTATTAAGACTAAAGAAAATGATATGCTTTTAGTACAAATATATGTGGATGGTATTTTTTTTGTTCTACTAATCCATCTTTGTGTGAAGAATTTTCTAAGTGTATGCATAGTGAATTTGAGATGAGTATGATTGGAGAATTTAGCTTCTTCCTTGGACTCCAAAACAAACAACTCAAGGATGGTATTTTCATAAGTCAAGAAAAATACACAAGGGATTTGCTCAAAAGTTTCAAATTCAATGAAGGTAAAATTGCAAAAACTCTTATGAGCACATCCACTAAGCTTGACAAGGATGAAAAAGGTAAGTGTGTAGATATAAAAATTTATAGAGGTATGATTGGATCTTTACTTTATTTAACCGCTAGTAGACCCGATATTATGTTTAGTGTATGTCTTTGTGCTAGATTTCAATCTTGTCTTAAGGAATCACATTTACATGCCGTTAAAAGAATTTTTAAATATTTGATTGGTACTATTGATTTAGGCTTATGGTATCCTAGAAATGTTGAATTTAATTTGGTAGGATATTCCGATGCGGATTTTGCGGGTAGTTTACTTGACCGTAAGAGTACTAGTGGGACTTGTCAATTTCTTGGTATTTCCTTAGTTTCTTGGTTTAATAAAAAGAAAAATTTGGTTGCCTTATCCACTACCGAATCGGAATATATTGCAATTGCTAGTTGTTGTGCTCAAACTCTTTGGATGAAACAAACTCTTTGTGATTTTGGATTAAAGTTTGATAATGTGCCTATATTTTGTGATAATACTAGTGCTATTAATTTGACTAAAAATCCTATACATCATTCTAGGACTAAGCATATTGATATTAGGCATCACTTTATTAGAGAGCATGTACAAAATGATAATATTACTCTTGAATTTGTAGGCTCTAATAATCAATTAGTGGATATTTTTACCAAGCCTTTGAATGAAGAAAACTTTTGTAAAAATAGGCTTGAGCTCGGTATTATTCGTTGTGATGCCTCTTGATTTTATAATTTTACTTGTTAAATCTTTTAGAAGACATTTTGATAGGGGGAGATATGGAAAGCATGTGTTAATATTCTTAGGAAGAGTTGTGCTAAATTTATGTTCATGTTTTTAAAGGAAACATTTATGTAGTTCTAAATTTTTCTTAATTATTCTTTTTGATGATTCCAAAGGGGGAGAAGTTTAAGAAAAAAAATGCTATAAATTTGTTATGATTTTGATTGTATTAATTAGGGGAAGAATTTATTTTTTTGAGTGAATCTCAAGAATGATCTTTATGGTGATATGTTGAATTTTATTATATGCTACATATGATTTACATATATTTCAAGTTATTTTTCTTGAATGGTTTTTCATCATCAAAAAGGGGGAGATTTTTGGTTTTTTGGCCTTTAATCTCAAATTAATTAATTTTAATTAATTAATTAATCAATGTTTTGATGATAACAAACTCAATTTTTAATTACTAAAAATCTTAGTATTTTAATATGTCCATAGCATAGAGCTCGGAACAACAATTCCAACACTTCTTGAATCACTCAAATCGGAGCTAAAACGAAGACGATATGACCAAAACAAGTCTATAGAGAAAATACCGTGGTGGATGACGTGGCATAACTAAACCATTTGCATGTAGACATGTGGTAGCATATTGGTTGAATGGTGGATCATTAAGAGATTAATATATGATGGACTTTTAATTTTTGGATTGATTTAAAATTAAAAAAAAAATGAAATTTAAAAGAAATTTAAAAGGAAAATAAATTTAATATTATTTTATGTTTGTGTCTAATGGCTAGTTTTTTACACATTGTATGTTTTTTATTTTTGGATTGGCTTTAAAGAGAATGAATTTAAAAAGAAAATGAATTAAAAGGAAAATGAATTTAATATTATTTTATGTTTGTGTCAACGGCTAGTTTTTGACACATGGTATATTTTAATTTTTTTGGATTAATTTTAAAAAAAAAATTGAATTTCAAAAGAATATGAATTTAATATTATATTTTGTTTGTATCTAACGACTAGTTTAGTTTAAAATCTCCATCATTGATTTTTCTTTTCCAAAATCCAATGGTCCAAATTAATTGTGGTTTCTAAAAAATTTTCCATCTCTATATAAACCATCTTCCTCTCCAAATTTTAAACTAACAAATTTTACATTTCATAATCCTCCAAAACTCAAAAGTTTCATTGTTGCTTTAAGTTCCCAATTTTTTTCTTTTCATCTTATTCTTGAGAGAGTGTGTAACAACCCAAATTTGTACGCATGCACTATAGGAAATTAAATGTCAAATGTTAAGCAGGACGAAATTTTATTTAAGGGGTAGTAAATGTAATACCCTAACCCTAATTTAGAAAGCAGGAAAATAAATAAATAAATAAATATATATATATAATTAAGAATGAAAAATATATAAACTTAATAGGAAAATTGGGTGGAAATTTAGAATTGGAAAAAAAATAAGAAATTTATTAATTATCCAAAAATAATGAATAAGGGGCAGAATCAGGGAGGATTAATTAGAAGTTGGACGCTAGCTAATTCAGGAGACAAAAGGCAGTAGATAACTTTTTGTTTGGGCACTGCTCATTGGAAGAATTGGAGGTGAATTAATTGCCCATATACTTTTAAAATCTGAAAGAGTTAAAAAGGGAAGTGGAATCCACAAGCAATGAAGGCAACCCACGCGTGAAAAGTAGCGAGATTGGAGAGAAAATTGGATAGAGCGACAGTGGAGAGAGCGAGAATGGAGAGAAAATTGGAAAGAGCGAGAGTGGAGAAAGCTAGGTTCTCAGCGAGACAGTGGGAGAGAGCGGAAGCGAGAGCGAGAGCCAAACCAGCAAGAGCGAGAATCACGAGAGCCAAACCAGCGAGAAAGCTGGAGAGAGTGAGATTCTGAGAACAAAAAGAGCGAGATTTGGACAGAAGCGTGGATTATGCGTTGAATTTGGCCACGATCTTATAGATTATACATGGAGAACCCTAAAATGAAATACAAACAAAGGTTGATGACGTAAGGGCAAACGTTAGCCAAAATTAGGTATCTTATTAAGAGAAATTCTTAAACCTAAGTAATTTTAAAGAAACCATTTATAGGATGAGTTGTCACACAGAGGAGAGCTGGAATCGGCTATAATTAGGAGGCTTTAGGCTGGAAGTTAAACGGATTCTCAAACAAAACTCAGTAGTAAAAATTGTGTGAAAATGGTGAATTAATTCTGTTAATTAGAAAGAGAAAACGCAAGGGAAGTGCTGCCCAAATTTCCTTCTAATTTAAGAGGGAAAGCTCTACTGATTAAACCATAAGGAATAATAAGGAATAACTAGGATCGTAGTCAAGGTAAGTAGTTTATCTCACCCTCTCTTTAAGTGTTTCATGGTGGTGTACCTTTAATATGTTGCATAATTATGTTATTGTTATGTTGCATTACATGTTTAAAATATGTTTATCGACAAGGGACCTCATGCATTATGTTTGTTCATAAGATTAAATTTTAATTAGATAAAGGTTATGCTTCTAGGGCTAGCAGGGCATGTATGGTTGCACCCCTCTAGACCCAATTCTATGTCAAGTTTATGCTAGGGACTAACAGGGTATGTATGGTTGCACCCCTCTAGTCCAATCTTACGTTTATGTTAATGGTTGATGTTGGATGCGACTCTGGCCCTACTGACTGCATAACCCGCTAATCATCAATGGGTTAGTTTCCGCCTAAGTCCTCATCTTCCTATCAGGACGAAGAAATTTACGTTAGAAGCATAACCGACCACCACATGTTATTATATGTTTTCGGTCCCAATCATATGTTTTCAGAACATGTTGCATGTGATTGTGCATTTGGTCACTACCCTATGTGAGAACTACTTACTGGGTATATTATATACTCATCCTATTTTTACAGACTTTGTAGGCAAGGACACAGCGTAGGTGGCAGAACTAGACGTCGCTCAAATGGCCAACCATCAAACTCACTATTATAGGCATATGCATTTTTGTATCATTACGCTAGTGTTTTATGGATCCTGGTGTTTTGTAAAATAAACTTTTTATATAGTTTTCTACCTAATTAATAAAATCTTAGATATGTTCTTTTGAGATTTTTACCAAAACTCATCTCATAATAGAAAAGTTTAAGCATGCATGTCGTAGCGGTCGGACCATAATATGTAAGGATCCGATCGTTACAGAGTGTTATTGTATTATGAGGATAAACTTGTTGAGTGCTTAAACTTGTAAATCCACTCTAGTGAGAGTTGTATTATGTTCTTCAAAAATTCCAACATTTGTAATGGTTTGATCCTAAACCGTGGAAAGGATCGCGTTTGCTCTTGAACCCATAAAATGAGCGGTGGTGTAATGGTTGGGCTCTAATCCGTGGAAAGAGTCTGAAAGTTTTTATTCAAATTCCCAAGAGGTGCTTGGGGAGTGGAGTAGGTCGAGTTTGACCGAACCACTATAAAAATTACGGTGTCTTCTTCTCTAACTCTTTCCTTTTTATTTTTGTAATTAATTTAAGCAATTTATTATATGTTTTAGTTTGTTCTTATTTATTTGCTAAAATTTGATAGAATTAAATTATCACATTTTTATCATCTTATTTGTTGCATAAATTGAATTTTTCTTATTATTTACAAAAAGTGTATTAATTAGTTTAATTTCGTTAATTTAGGGAAAAAAAAGTTTAATTAAAACTTATTCACCCCTTCTAGGGTTGCCATATCGATCCAACACAATCTGGCATAAGTATGATTCCTCCCTATAAATGACAACACACCCAAGTTTTGAGCTTGAAAGAAGGAATGTGTTCTTGTAATAAGTGACAGTCATTCAAGATTTCATGCTCTCATGTAATTGCAGTTTGTAATTACATGCGTATGACATACATACCACTTATTGATGAATGCTACAAATTGTCCAATTTCAAGCGATGTTATGAAGGTCGCTTCCATCCAATAGAACACGTAGATTATTGGCCAGAATTATCATTTACAGAAATTCATCCAAATGCGAACTTACTAAGAGAACGAGGTTGGCCAAAAAGTATGTGCATTCATAATGAAATGGATTGGAGAGAAGCAAGCCAAAAAGTTTGATGTACAATTTGCAAGAGAGAAGCACATAACAGACGTACTTGTCTTCAACGTACATTAGGTGCTTCGTCTTTGGGTCATTAGGTGTATCTTTTTTTTATTTGTATTTTTTATGTAATTATATATTTTATGTACTTATATTTTTTTATGTAATTGTATCTTTTATGTACTTATATTTTTTATGTAATTGTTTCATTTTATCTAATTGTACTTTTTATGTAATGAATTTATTTTTCATGTAATTGAATCTTTTTATATACTTTTCATGTACCTTTTATGTAATTGTATCTTTTTATGTACCTTTTATGTAATTGTATTTTTTTATATAATGAATTTATTTGAACTTCTTAGGTAATGGAGCCTGATCTTTCTAATCTTGTATAATTTTATCAACAAAATATGCATCGTTCACAATCAGTATGGGATAGTTCTTCCACAGTAGTTTTGAGTTGTCGGAGAAGGGAGACGTTTGTACAACATACTATCCCATTTGATCACTGGATTATTCCCTACGTTGAGCAGGCAAATTTTCTTGAGGTTGCACAAATCGATTTTATCCAGCTTGATTGGCACCTTATTACTGCTCTAGTTGAGTGTTGGAGACCAGAAACCCACATATTTCACCTTCCTTGTGGGGAATGTACGTTCACGCTGCAGGATGTTTCCATACAGTTTGGGTTACGAGTGGACGGGCAACCATTGACAGGTTCACTACAGTATGACTGGAAGAATGTTTGTGAAGAGCTCTTAGGCGTTCTACCAGATGATCTGAAAGGATCAAGATTGAGTATCCCCTGGTTGGCGTCCCAGTTTCCAGAATTACCTCCCGATGCCGACGACATCAGTGTACGTAGGTATGCACGAGCATACATCATGCACTTATTAGAGGATTCTTGTTCGCTGACAAGTTAAATACTCTAGTGCATCTCATGTTCCTCCTGCTATTGTCTGATTTCGAGCACGCTGGTACGTACTCGTGGGGTGGTGCATGTCTTGCATGGTTGTATAGAGAACTTTATCGGGCTACCAATGCACAAGTGTTGGAAATAGCAGGACCACTGATACTACTACAGGTGTGGGCTTATGATAGATTTCCGATTATAGCACCACAAGTTCAGTTACAGGCCTTAGATCATCGTCCACTTAGTGCTAGGTATTATTTCATTTATATATTTATTTCATTATCATTTTATGTAAGAATATAAATTAATTGTATTTTTTATAATTTTAGATGGAGTGGTGTATTAGTTGCCTCTGAACAATCAGCAAATATGTTGTTCGTGTACCGAAAAATATTTGACAGACTGATGCACAATCAGGTAACAAATGTATATATAAATGAATATTTAAAATATTTTGGATGTATACTCATCTTTTTTTTTTTTGTTAGATTATTTGGACGCCATACACACAACAGATTTGGTCATCCTTACTTGATTACGGTCGTGATGGTGAAGACATATGGTTGACCGTTAGCTCTCTTATATGCTTCCATATAGTAGAGTGGCATCATCCAGATCGTGTGTTGAGACAGTTCGGTCTGCGACAAACGATACCTTCATTGTCCTATATACTCCCAGCACCCAGATCGATTTAAGAGGTAAGCACGATTAAGACTGGCGTCGAATCCACGTGGAATATATATCCTACTAGCATGGACAACATGATCGGTGTGCATAGAGAGAATTAACAAATGGGTCAACTGTATCAGATGACTACTTTTCCTGGTACAATTCAATCCCGAGGTGATTTATCACGCTTGACGGCGCTTACTATTACTATATGATAAGAGATTTAAAATCAGACATTTTCCATATATATAATATGAACATTTTTTAATATTTATTTTTTTCATTGTACAGAATAATTTTATCGGAGATATACAACAATATTCAGTGCAGCACAACTTACCAGACTTGGGTTCAATGTGTCAGCAAACATTGGTCAACGTAGAAGGTATTATTCAACAAACAAGACAACTCAATATTGCTGATACCGATCGAAGACGTATTCGTCATAGATGACAACGACAACAAGGTGAACCTAATTTAGATGGACACGAATACAACCCTCATGAGGGGTAAGGACTAGGGGGGTCATTTTTAAATTTCAGATAAACTTTCATTTTCAAATTGTAAATTAAAGAACTAATTGTAAATTTTCTTTAATATCATGACATTTTCTTTAATATGAGTGTAAGATAATTATGTTTTCATTGTAGATTAAATATATAATTAAGTTTAATAATGAAGGAATTTCTGGACCCGTTCCTAAAGTCTTAATATTGTTGTACATCTCCAATTAAAAAAATAATTAGTCAATCTATTTAAATAAAATAAAAAAGAAAAGAAAAGAAAAACTAATCATGGATCGAATCCACGATTATGGCAATCGTGGACCCGGTCCACAAGTTTTCATGCGATCGGTCAACCAGTCAGCCGACGTGTGCTAACGATTAAGCGGTAATCGTGTACACGATTTCACTACCCTAGTTTTGTCAATAGTTTCAATAAACACTTATTTTAAAAAATACTTTCAACTCTACCCTATTTTTGTCAATATATATTAAAATAACATTATTTAAAAAAAAATGGGGAAATAATCAACCTCTAGTTCTCTATGAATATACATTATTCTTCATTTCACTATTTTTAAATCGCATAGCCACTGCTACAACGTTTTAAACCTAGACGAAACTCATTTTAATTTATACATACACAAATTTATCTTTGAACCTAATTGTTGCTATCAATTTAGAGATTATTTTTCTAAATTATGTTTAATATTCATGTTTCAATTACTTTTATACATTTAGTAGCACTCATGTTTCCATTACTTTTATGAATTTAATTTTTAATATCTCATTTTATGTTTTAGTTCCTTTATTTTTATTTACTTTTTCATTAATTTGATTATAAGGTCTAATAGATGAATTGAGAAAAATATGAATTTTTAGAGTCTTATATAATTATTTTTTACCAAATTTTGAATGAAGCACGTAAACAAGATTCCTAAATCCACCACGGGGGAAAATGAAGACAAACTGGCTTAGTTCAGGTCAACAGAATAATGTAATGCCATGCAATTGCAATTTCTAAGGGAAACAAATGGTTTGAATGCAAAGAATGAAGAGATAAAAGAGTGCAACAATTAAATGGGTAGCTTCCTCTTCTTCAACATCTTCTTCTAAGGAAATAAGAAACCCTAAATCTTATTTTTAAGTGATTTTGGTTCGGGTAAAATGGGAACCGAACCGAACCGACGGTTCAGTTCTTTTCTAATTTTGATAAAAACCAATCCAATCCGAACCAAATTGGTTCAACCCACCGGTTTCAGTTCGGACAGTCTAGCAGGAATTATACTTCATTTTGAATTGTCTATCCTTGGCTGCCAGATCCAGGCATCTCATTCTAGGGAAATGACTAAAATCTGGAAGAGGAAAAAAAAGGGACTATAAGTTAGCTTCATATGTCCACCATCTCTAAGTTAGCCCCAAAGGGAAAAAAACAACTTTTAATAGTTAAACTCAATAAAGATTTCATTTTTAGTTTTCTATTTTAAGAATTTTCCAAAAAACAAAAACTTCTTCTTTTTAGGAACTCACAATAATATTCAATAAGCTTAACTTTTAAAAATCAAAGGTTATCAATCCAGACCTAAATGATTTTAAATACATAAGTGAGAAGGACTAAGGATAAGTCCACCATGTATTTCCATTTCCAAAACCATTAGTACAGAAATTCAATTTTTCTAAGAAAACAATAGGAGGGTTTTCCTTAAGGAACTATATTAATCTCCTAAACTATTAGTTGCTGCATTATTGTGGAAAAAACTAAATATGTATTCCTCGTATAGTAAATATGGAACTGTATGTATACTTACATCCAAATGCAACCTTGAAATCTGATTCGATGACCAATATTGATACAATCCACCATATCAGTTGCTGGTAAATCGAAAAGCATAATTCTATGCGGGCGAATCACCACCGGTCACAAGAATACACGAGAGAATTGCTAGGAAAACAGTCTTCGACTCTTTGAGGCATGACAAGCAGAGCAGAATCAGATGGCCATATTCAATCAAAGTACATCAGAGTTTCCTTCCAATAATCCGGTTCAGTGGACATCCCAAAGAATTTCATGTTTGAAGGTAAATGTCAAAATGGGGTTCAAGTTTGACTTGAACATACTCCATATTTTCTCATCAGCTCTATGCTTTCAGTAATGGTGAACCCAACAGTACCAACAAAACCAAATGAAGCACAACTGCAAACAGATTCCTCTATATATAGGAGAACATCCGGTAATCTCTCAGAAGCACATTTTTTCTTCATATCACGAATGCTGCCAGGACCAAATGCACTGGATGTCCATCTCAAGCCATGTCCTATAGCCATCACCTTTTTAGACGCTCGTAGAACTAATCCGCCGTGTTCTTTGAGGAAAAAGAGTTTAAAGTGATTTGAATCACTAACCAAGTCCCCTAAGTAGCTTCCAGTCCAATTAGATTCAGGAAGATCAGTCATCACAAAAACATGAATAGGTTCATTAGCATTCTTTATTATATTGCTAATTTCTGTTTGAGGGCCAGAAAAGTAGCCTTCCAGTGATTTTTGAACTGCCCATCTAACAATCTCAGTTGGGCACAAAGAAATTGAGCTTTCATGATCTTGTCAATATAGTCTTTTCCTGCACTCAAGATTTCTAGGACAAATGGTAGATGATCAATATTTTTCATCAAAGAACTAATTCTTTGATCTCCACTAACTTGATGGATATCAATATACAGCTCTGAACCTTTGTATGGAGCAGTAAAAAGACTTCCAAATGCCAAAACAGTAGCTGATTCAACTTTCGAATTAGGTCCAAGGGTTCCATATACATCTCGACGGCGCCTGACATAGGACAGTTTCTTTTTCTTCTTAAGCTGTTCGTCAGGCTGAAACAAGTCTAATGCACCATCAACTTCACCATTTTGGTAAGTCCAAATCGTAGTTCTGCATTCTTCATCTACAACATGTAAACATTTGTATACATTCCCATCAGGCTCTACTAGTAGACAACCACAATGCTTTAGGTTATATTCATTTGAACAAACACTTTCCAAATGCACTCCACACCATAAGTATGCAAAGGTTCTAAAATCTATGGCTTTAACAGAAGAGTAAGAAGTTAATGATGAAATATCTACAATATCCGCCATCGAAACATACCTGCCATAAAATTGAAACGAATAGCTAATGTCATAAAATATTACCATGGCATTTTCTTTTTTCTGGCTAAATTACAAAATAATACTCTAAACTTCGATATTTTTTCAAAAGTTCAATATTAAAGACCTTTCATGAAGGTTTCAAAACTACCCTCAGAATACAAACTCTTTAGAATGTTGATGAAAAGTGAGATTTGTAAACTTGTGGTGGTGGTGATTTAGAACGATGTGGCAGTCCCAATTTTTGTTTCAAATTACCACCACACTATTCCAAGTCTCATTTTCCATTAGCATTCTGACGAATTTCTACCAAGGTAGTTCCAACATTTATGAAACATCAAGGGTAATATTGCAGCGTTTAAAAGAATGGGACATTGTTAAAACACACGACAAGGTTTAGGGATACTCTATATAATTTAGCCTTGTTTTTTTTCATTTCCTTAAATTAGTCACAAAAGAACAGAATGGAAAAGTAAACTATAGCTAGAATTGCTACGAGTTTACCAAAACGGTTCGATAATTTAATCTAGAAGTAATTTACATAACAATCCAGCAACCCAACAACCAGAACACTCATCATTTCAAGAAATATAAAGACATTGAAAAACCCAAAAAAAAAGATATACAAACCAAGGGGAAAATGATTACCTTCCACTCCAAAGAAGCTAAAAAATATGCTCCCAAACCGAAAATCGTATCTCACAAGGATCCAGAACTCAGAATTTCGGACAACTCCCGAGAGCAACCATATGGTGATCGAGAATCGGCGGAACAAAAAGAGTCCGGTTCAGAATCCCAGCCATCAGAATAGCATTCTTGAACTCGGAAAGTTGGTTGCTAAAGCCGCTGTGAGGCGCGTAAAACAGAAATTTTTTACCGAAGTTTAAGATCTGAGAATTGCATTTCGTGCGAAGTTGAAGTGGAGAATGCAGTCGAGGACATGAAGGAAGAGGTAGAGGAGGAGGACAGGTAGAGGAGAAAGAGGGAACAGAAGAGAAGAACGAGAACAGACAAAGAAAAACGCTAGAGCTGTAAACTGGATTTCTTCGAGTTCCATCGATTAATCGAAGATCTGCTCGAACCGAAAATATTCATGGCCTTTCTCTTTGTTCGGAGCTTCTCTGCAATTGCATGTGAGATATCGAAGACGGAGCAAAATGAAGGAGATGTCGCCTTTCTCCGATAGTGGGCCTTTGGTTATTAGTTAGGCTTATAAGTGATCCATATTGGGCCTATTTGGAATGGGCCCATTGGATATCAGTTGGGATCCATTTTCATGACATTTTGTGATAGATAATGTTTAAAGTTGGTTTTCAAGATCCGGCGAACTGGTCACATGGAATGAAGACAATAAAACTTCCTAGAACTAGTTTGGTGTCAAATGCAATCCTATTTTCAATATCTTATTACAATTCCTTCAAATATTCACTTGTCGACAATAGTTTCATTGGTACAATCAACTATACTATTTCTCACCTTGGAGAAAGTTCATCACGGTGGACATCCATATGACTCCCACCACTTTGTGGTCAACTTCTCTTTCATACACGCATTCTATAGGCAATCGGAAGAGTTAAAGGACCATATTAGGTGATTTTTAATTTTTGCTCTTGGAATATTTAGATAGAGTTTATTCGTGGTTCTTGAATTTTTAGATAAAGTGTATTTGTAGTATTCGAGTTGTTTCTTATTAAGAAGTGCATCTTTGCATTCTCATTTGTACTTAATGTAGTTGTTTTTATAATAGTTTTTGTTATTTACTAATTAATATTTTCTATTATATAACTTTATTTTGATATTTTTACAATTTGAAAACATTTTTGCAATTTTTTTAAATAAAACTTTAAATTTTGCTATTTTTTTGTCAGCTCTTTTCGCCCTTCTATAAAGGAAATTGTGAGGACGACTAAAGCCCTTAGGTTTGTTTGGTTCGTGATCCAAAATTACAAATTGAGAATTTTGTAAAATATGGAAAAAAAAAATCTTTATTTTAACATTATCTAAAAATATGTTTGATTCCCATTTAAAATTTTTAAATTTGAGTTCAAAATTAGAAATTTGTGTTTGCTTGTGAATCTCAAAATGTCGAAAAAAATTGAAGCGTTTTGTAGAATTTTTAGTTATCTTATAGTACCTGACACACTTATTTAAATAGTCATACTAAATGTTTAAGACATGGAAGTTATTTTAATCATTATAAAATTACTTTAAAATATGTTCTACTTTTCGTTGCTTGTCATATTGCTCATGAGGCATCTTCTAGTATTGTTTTTGTTAATCAAACTTGCTTTCCTTTGAATAGTCCCTTGTCTTTTGAGATTCTTTTTTTCTTTGTGGTTGTTGAATGTTATTGACTCTCACTTGAATTATTGATTATTGGTGGACTTTTCGACCCCTCTTTTTATATTATATTTTCTTTTTAAAAAATGTAATAACTCGAACATTATTCATTATTCTATTCATGTCAAACTTGCCATTGAATAGATTGAGAATAGTTTTGAATAAATTAAATTACAAATCTAGTTAATGAAGTTTTTAAGTTATATCTAAATATCCTATTTGATAATTATTTGATTTTTTCTTATTTTAAAAATTAAGTTTATTTTCTCACAATTCCTTACTATAGTTTTCATAGGTAAAAATAAAATAAATTCTTAATCAAATTCTAAAAACACAAAACTACATTTTAGAAATTACTTTTTTACTAGTTTCCAAAACTAGTCTTAGTTTTAGACTAGTTTTTGAAAACATTAGAAGAAAGTAGACAAAGGAAAAAAAAAAAAAAAAGATTAAAGGTGAATGAATGTTTATAAGCTTAATTTTCAAAAACTTAAAACCATAAACTAAAGTCTTGTATAGTAACCATTTAATTTTTTGTTTTTGTTTTTAGAAATTAAGTCTATATCATCTACATTTCTTACCATAATTTTTTTAAGTACAGTGGTTGAATTCTTAATCAAATTCCAAAAACAAAAATAACTTTTTGAAAGCTACTTTTTAAACCATCGGTAAAAAGTACATAATAAATGAATAAATTTAGAGGTGAAAATAATAACCATAGGCTTAATTTTCAAAAACAAAAACAAAAAAACAAAATGGTTACCAAACGAAACCTTAATTTTTTGTTTCTGTTTTTTAAAATTAAGTCTATATCATCCATATTTCTTACCATGATTTACTTATTTTTTAAGTACGATGGTTAAATTCTTAATCAAATTTCAAAAACAAAAATAACTTTTTGAAAAATAATTTTTTTTAGTTCTCAAAATTTAGCTTTGTTTTTTAAACCATTAGTGTGAAAATAGATAACAAAGAAAAAATTTGAAGGTAAAAGTAGCAATCATAAGCTTAATTTTCAAAAACAAAATGATTACCAAACAAGATCTAAATAGTTTGATAATTACCAAACTGAGTCCAAAAATTACAACAATTATTTTAAACTAAATACCATTTCCAAAAACCTATTATTAGACACAGCCCCACCTTGATAGGTCTTGTTCAAGAACTAGACCTATAATTTAACCTAAAATCTAAAAAGATTCATGAAACGAACACTGAAAATAGATATCAAAATTGAGGAAGTCTTAATCTTTACCTCACGTAAATTAGTTTTATCACAATATTAGCAATGAAAAAATAAAAATAAAAATTCCTATTACAAGAAGAAATATTTTCAAGCAAATCTGACCCTGCTGCTATAGCCTGCCTGATCAAACTAAAAATCAAAACCTAAAAGCCTGCTTTCCATTTTCCTCTACTTAAAACACAATCATTTCATCAAACTATCAAAGCTATAAAAATATAGACATTTGAAATACAAAAATACATATGGAAAATAGGAAGTGAAAAAAAGGAAACAGCCACCCAAAACCTCGAATGAATTCCTTTTTTCCTTCATAACTTGGAAGCTTTCAGTTGATTGATTATTCGATCTATCATGGAGGCAGCGAATTCACGCACTGCATCCTTCTATCCTAACCAAGAGTACTTGGAGCCGGTGAGGTATGCAACTCTCGTGGTCTTTTTGACCAACCGAGCTATCTGCATCCAATAAAATGCATCATCTCGAGCTGTTAGATGGGCAAATACCGTCATTATCTCTTCGTTGACCTTGTTCTTCTAGTACTGCTTTGGGTAGCTCTGTAGCGTACTATACTCGGAGCTCTGTCAAGACTTGGCTCCTCGTCGCTTGCTTCATCAGACCTCCATCTTGGAGCACCATTCGAATATCGAATGTCAGCTGCAGAATCTTCTCCTCCATGGCTGAATTGTTACGGAAAAAATATGTAAAGATAAATTGAACAAGAAAAATGAAAAGAAAATGCAGCAGGCAGTGGAGAATGAAATTGGTGTTTCCTTACCTCGAAATGTCCATTGGATCATCTAAAGAAGAGATGTTCCAAGTTCCATTATCTCTAATAGATACTGCAGTTTTAGTAGATCCATTTTCCTGCACTCCCCTTAAAGGAACATCTAATAAACCGAACTTGCTGCTGGGTGTATTATATGTAGGGTTGGCAGTAATCCTACGAGAATACGGAGAGGTATTCCGAACTTGGTTAGTAATCCCATTTTTTTCTTTATCCAGTGAGAGTTTCTCGGGATCGTTCCCCAAGAGCAGGCTATTCAAAAGGACCCTAGATGAACTTCTCGGGGCTTCTTCTGAGGGGGAAATATTCATAGCAGTTGCTTGATGGAATTCAGAACTAAACATGTCCTGAAAATTGACACTCTCGGGTAGGCTATTTTGCTTTGGTACTCTTTCCTTACTACCAAACCGCCTTTCATGAACCAATGCCAGGCCAAATGTCGCGATTTTGGAATGATTCAATGTCCCACCTAGTCTTCCTGGAGTTTCAAAAACTGGGGGGTTGAAGATAAATCTACTGTCGTTTCTATGTGATACAGTAGAAGTATTAGTTGAGGGGATTAATATACTGCTTAAGTGCTGATCCTGTACCGCAGATGGACTAGCATTTGGTGGCACTTCCACTTCTGAATTAACACCGACATTAGGCGACTTCCCAGATTTTATTTCCAGCTGTTGGGCTTCTGGTAGCAACTCCATGAATTTATCCTGTTCATTTTGAGGCAATAAATTTAAATATAAAAATTTTAAAAGTAGCAATAATAATAATAATGAAATATCAAGGATGAACATGAGTCGCAAACCCAGATAGTACTCCAATAAAAACATTTATGGACCAAAAAAAACCACGTATATCGATTTTGCAATTAAATCTAATATTGTTTAGGTCGTGAGGTCAAGTCATATTTAGAGTTAGTGTCAAATGATTTTAGTTAAATGCTTCAACCTTTCAGCATGCGAACAACAATTCAGAACCCCTTCAAACAGCACTGGCATTCAGATAACACATAAAAGAGGCTTCTAAAGAACAAGCCTTCACCCCATCGCAAGCAACCACCCAATAAAAGAAAAAAAATGGTTCAGACAACTTACGACCAATCCTGCTCGCCAGTGACTAGTCAATTTCATCCTGGATAAAACATCTTCACCAACAGAATTCTCAGAAATATAGCCTTGTTCTGCTTTCTGAAGTAAGAGGTTCACTTGGTAGGCCTCAGGATATCGAAACCTCTGAAAGAATATACAGAAAGTCCTCGTGATATGTCATCTCCGTGTGTAGATCCCAAAATGATAATTTAGTATCCACACCTTATGCTAGAAATAATAATGACTTAACTGGAACAAAAAGTTCTAATGGTGTAAATATAACACCAAAACATGTCTATAAACTAAACCATTATGAAGAGATAACCTCTTTGGAGTAATGAAAATAAAGCAATTTCTTCATTATTCTTCTTGATTTCTTATCTAGAAATGCGAATAAGGCAACCTCTTTGGAGTAATGGAAACAGCTGAACCTATAATATAGGGAAAGAACTTTAACAAAAGCAAATAGTTCGGCTTATTTTCATTATTCTTCTTGATTTCTTATCTAGTTCGTTGTAATCCTTTCGTGATTAATTCCAATGGGATGATTTCTTGAAAAGTTACAATGGGCAAGTGAGAGATTACCTGAAGATAGTACACAAATAGAAGACTTCCAATAGTGGTTGATGGATGAGCAGTGGACCACTCCAGCAAGCACTTGTGGAGATGCTTTTCCTCATCGGAATTCCATGGTAACTCAATCATTCTATCCACAAAGTTTCGACGGATACAAAGAAAACAAATTTCAGTCACCAATACTTTCATCCAGTCCTCCCAGCTTCTAAATTTGCCTTGAGCATTATCAAATGTGTCTTCATGTTCTTTATAGTATTTCCTCTCTCTTACCCTATTGCAGAGCATTTTCTGGTACATATATGCTTCGGTCAGGAGCGCACATTCCACTCTCACCCGGACACCAGTTACAGCTTCCACAAGTGAAACTGGGACTGACATACTGTCACGTCCTGACCACCTCAAAACCATAAGAGCTGTATCAGGAATTTTCCGTTCTAACAAAACTTGTGCAATCTTGGGATGGGTGGCTGGGCCGGAAATCTGTGGAAGAAGTCGGCAGGCTTCCTATATGATGTCATGTTGCGAGGAAAGGTTAGATGTTAACATGTAAAGAGGACAGTCGTACATGGCAGAAACGGCAAGAAATAGGCAATCTGTAAATTTGAAACTACTAGAACTCTTGGGGTAACTAAATTGTACAATTGACAGAAATTTAAAGGACTTGTATCGCTTGGAAGTCATTGAACGAGGATGATACTATTTCATCCTTTGCTTCAATATTAGAGTATACATGTTTGGCTAACTAACATATCCAGATCCAAAATGTAGAGTGCTTCGTTGAACTAATGACATCACAAAGAGCGGCGCAAATTCATCAATTCAACCATTTAAACACAACTATTCTCATGAAACACCCACCCGAACACTATCATTCATGTAGTTTCCAAGAAAACTCATAGGATACTAAATCCCAAGCAAGTGACTGTTTATGGCTTGAAACCATTCTCTCCAAGTCTTTTATTATTGACCCTTTCTTTATAAATAGCTTGAAATTTTGGGATCAGAACTAAATCATTGGTATTGAACTACAACCACTGTAAGTGTAAGACATATTCTAACTCAATCATATATCTGTCCGTTCAAACAAAATCCCAAGTCAAGTAAATTAAAAAGCTACATAGCACAGAACCACAAATGTTAGGTAATTGAATAAATAACACAAAACTGAAACTATATGATTAGACAAGCAGGTGACAGATTCCACAAAAAATTACCTGCAGGGCTTCATCTGTATGATTATCTAGAAGATAAAAGACAAAAGATTCTAATATAGAATGCCGTGTAATACTGAAAGTGGCTGCAAAATCCTCAACAATATGTCTCCATTTCTCGTCAGGCAACATCCAGTGGCGGTCAAACAAGTAATACAAAAGCTATCATAGATTAAGGAGACAAAGATAGGTACATATTTAGCCAAATTTATGAAAAAGATAGGAATATATTTAGCCAAATTTATAATTTATATGGACAATGAAATGAATGTATCACTAAAGAAGGATACAATTGCTTTCTTTGCAACCACGACATCAGAACTTCCACGAAGAAAGAGAACGTCCACAGCAACTCGAAGATTTTCAAATGGGTAGCAACCTGAACTCCCCCCAATTTTAGATCTGAAGTTTATTGGGGCCTCATCATTTTTCAGAGATGCAATTTCTAAACCATCCACTACATCTCGGGAGTACCACTGCTCTATATCAAGATTCCCCAGTGCATCCTCGATGAACAGAGATCCATCCAGTCCACCGGAATCAGCAGAGTCATCTAAAGCATCAGGCCATGATCGCCTGATTGCAGCAGATTTCCTTTCACGGACAGCAGTAAGCCATGATGTGAAGCTAGAATGGCGGGACCTAACATTCTCCAAAAACTGATGCCTTATGCACCACATCATAATCTCCATATGCTGGTAAATGAAATTGTAACCAAAAAGTATATTAACATGAAGACTATCTTGAGAAAAAGAGGAACATCAATTACAGAAGGACGGTTCTAAAGTTCTGATCTCCCAAGGTTAGGACATATAGATCTACCATTAACTGAATTGCAATCATATATTATTTTGAAGCCGGGCAAAAACGAAGAGTTAAGAGAATAATCCAGTTACCTTCATAATTATTTTCTAACCCTAGTAAATTATGGCAAAAAATCCAATAAATTTCAATGGATGAGAGTCTAGTCTCTACAAATTATAAATTCCTATATTTACTTGCGTAACGAGAATAAATTTGATAGAAAGAAAATCATCAACGTGTGAAACATCCTGAACATATTATGACATTGCCAACTTCTAACCAGTAATATTGCTTTTCTTTCTTCACTAAAGAATGACAGTTTAACTTTTTCCATCATTTGAATGGAGATACAGAGTCGTGATATTATCATTTCACCAAGGAGAGAAAAGAGAAAGAAACGTTGGTTAAAGCTATTCTTTTTTCTTTTTTTTTCTCAAGTGTGAAAACATCTTATCATATCCACCGAGTTAGCATGTTTCCATTCAGTATTCTCCAACTGATCAGAAAGCAGATCTACTAATTAACTACGCTAGATACCAGGAATCGGTGACATTAAATATTAAAATAACATGTAATTTGATTGAAGGCCAGCACATATTTCTTTTTAAAACGGCCAAGAACTATGGCCTAACGTAAAGCAGTAAAACTTGATGATTGATAACCATATTGCTTCCGAAGAAATTGAACCTGCTTGATCTTCAATATGCCCTCATGAAGATTGTGCAGGTCCTCAAGCTGTGCTGAATGAGAACTTCTAAATGATGAGTCCAACACTTCGAGCACATTGGATATGCCAGCAAGCAGCGCCGAGAACTTAAGTAGTAGGCTCATCCTAGACCTCATTCCCTCTACACCAGAGTTATCTAAAATGAAATGAATAGTATACATATAAGCATAAAAGTAATCAGTATGCAGGCCACATTAAGAAAATTTTCAAGATTTGGCTTACATATTTCTTGAAGTTTTGTAATGATGTTCCTGGAGGCCCGCTTGCACCAATCCTTCACGACGACTTCATCCAACAAAAATGCAATTACAGGATCACTTGATACAGCACTCTCATCCATACAAACATCCGTAACATCTGACAGCTTATTGTAAAGGAAATTTTGTACTTTTAACATTAGAATAATTGGTAAGTTGGCAGAATATAATAAGAATTCGAACACAAGTCAACAAAGTAAGATGATAAGCATATTGCTTCAAATAGGCTTGCAACTTTGTTAGATTACTTAAGGCTTCCCATGCAAAAGAAAATGAAGATTGACAGAGAAACAGTGAAGTTCCACGGCAAGTTGAAAAGGCAACAATATCAGAACTGGGTGACATCTACGTGGGATGTTAGCAGAGTAGTCGGACCGCTAAGGATACAGTGACAGATTAGAGAAACTAAGTTGTTTTCCAGCGCAATATCAAATAAGGAGTACAAGCGTTGTACGTCTGTAGTTATTCTATTTTCCCCATCTTCCTCAGGAGGCTTCTCCTTGGAATTCTTCGGAATGAGACCAGCTTCCACACACTCATAAAAGAGACGAAGATGTGTTCTAGCACTGGTTTTAGGAACTGGGACTCTACATATTGGACAAATATCACACCGTTGGCAACATTCTTCGCACAGAGAGGCATGTCCACATGAATTCAACACAAACTGAACATCCCGTCCACAGCTTCTCAAGTCTCTAGTGGCTCGACAATGCTCAACTTTTGCTTCATTACATAATTCGATCAGATTAATAGATGCCAAATGTCTCAACGCTTCCTAGAATTGAAAATATAAGCATAACAGTTAGAAGCGGGAAAAAATCAATCCACCACCTAATGTACAGAATAAATAATTAAAAATCATCGTCTGACAAGACAATTATCATTTAAGGAGTCAAATCTACAAACTCAAACGTTCGACAGTAATTTCGAAAAACAAAACAACCCCAAGAACCATTCTAGCACATATAACTACAAAAAACTTCAAAGCAAAACTTGCTCTACACTCAATAGTAGCAACTCTTGAGTACGGAAATGCCACCGTAGCTTTCGCAAAGAAAAATCCAAAGCACCAAAAAATGAGAACTCTCCAGCGTGCTAACCAAAATAGCTAGGGTTTCACTATCCAGCATTATAACATAAACGCATCAACTGGTAGAAAGAAACGAGTACCTGTACTGCTCGGCTACTGTAATCAGGTCGCAAATACGAAGAAGTCGACGCAGAAGCAGCCCTGCCATTAGTAGATGTCGAAGGAACGGCGTGACCGTCGATTTGCCTGTCCATTGAGCGGGAGCAGAAGCAAACAATATCTCCGAGAGTTAAGGATGAAGAATAAAAGTGAGGAAGTTGAAGCTAGGGCTTGACAGTGAAGGAAGCCATTATAGAGGTTTGAAGGTTTTGAAGCTTCCAAGTTCCATGTGCAGAAAAATTGGAGGGCTTTTCTTTGGGAAGAGGGAGAAAAGCAATTAATTTTTCATTTTTTCTTTTTCAGGCCGTCGTTTTCCGAAAGAAATTTTGTCGAACGAAAAAAAAAAAAAAAAAAGAAATGGGCCGGGTTGAAACCGATTCAGGTTTTGGGCTTCGACGTTTTATGGACTTGGCCCAACGATATTAAGGACCATGCATTTTAAAAAATATCATTTTAAGAAGGTAATTGCAACAGTAGCACTTTTAGGACTAATAGTTAAGTATATAGCAACATATTTAAAGAATTATAAATATGTGATAAACTCTATCATTGATAGATTCCTATTAACGATATGGTCTATAGGGTTGGCAAAATTTCCCGAGGGAAATCTCCGGTTTGACCGGGGATGGGTCAAATCGGGAAAGTTTTTCGGGGCCCCATTCGAGGACAGGGATGGTATGCCCGACCCCAATTTTATATAATTATATTTTTAATATTTTATAAATATATATATTTATAATATATAAAATAACTTATTTATAATGTATACTATAGTGTTATAAGCCCAATATTAAATATATAAATTCTCAAAAGTCAAACCCAAACTTAAAAAATTAAAAGAAAAAAATGGAGGCCGCGGGGATCTAATAGGGGATTTCTCGCAGGGAATTAGTAGGGGAATCCTGTGGGGAAACGAGGAATCTCGAGCCCCATCCCCGCTTTCAAAAGGCAGGGACGGGGGCGGGGACGGGGACCCTCCCCCGCCCCGCTCCGATCCCGTTGCCAACCCTAATGGTCTATCACTAATATACTCCTCTTAACAATAGGGTATATCAAAACTTGATCTAAATTTCGTTATATTTGTAAATTCTTTGCATTCTACTATATTAGTTAATACTTTGTGTTTGAAAAATTGAGGTACAGGTTTTTCTAGATCTTTTCAATTTGAAACAAAATCAAACACACTTCAACCTTGTAGGAACCCATTTATAAATTTATAAATAGAAAAAATGACTCAATTGGATTGTGTTTGCAAGTTGTTGGGACAATATTAATTGCTTAAGTTGTTTATTAAAACAAAAATATTTATTAAATTGTTTAGAATATCCCAAGCAAAAAACATTGATACCACTTTTTACATTTAAACTTTACTAAAAATTTGTCACCTTTTTATAAATCTCAATTTTATCCTTTCATGTTATATGTTTTTTAACATCTACTGTCTTATGAATCTTTTATTGAATCAATTTGTTTATAATAATTGTTTTTCTTAAACTTTTATCAAATAATTTCGATTAAGCACAATTAATTATAATTTAATTCATATAATTTTTTTAATAAATTATAAGTTATATATTTGAAATAATAAGTCTACTTCAATCCATATAACTAAATTGTACCAATTTGGTACTAATTTACCAAACACCATAATTAGTGGTTTTCTAATTTAAAGTTTTACCATATACCATTTGACTTAATGATTTTCACAACTAATTTGGTAACAATTATTTTAAAAGTTACAATAATCTCAAATTAAGCCTCAATCGAAGATAATTGAGTTTTTTTTTATTATTATTAAAAAAAACAATGTAACATTAGTGAAAAAATTATAAAATTAGAACCTTGAAAAATTCCATTCAGTTAATCAATAAACATTTTTTACATTCGAGATTAATTAAGAATACACATTATTTTTAATTATATTCACATTCATGACATTTTGTTATTTCTTTTCTATGCTTCAGCTTCACTAGTTTTATACGATATAATGAAATTTTTTATTCACTTCTCACATTGATGTTAAATTTATTAAAATATAGAAATATAAATAAGAATGTTAGACATGTTGGCGAAAATTTAATACCTAGTGTTGCTTACAGTTAATTTTTTTAGATAGTTAATTTTAAAAATGGTTATTAAAAAAATAATTTTTATTAAAAATCAATTTGTGGAAATGGGGATCCAACCTCCATTTTTTGAAGAGAGCAACAATTAAAGGTTTAATATTATTTGTAGACTTTAAACTTATGAAGAAAAAGAACACAAACAATGGTCAAGATAGAGGGTTGAACATCCAACACTACTTAAAACTGAAAATTAGACACTCCTTAAAACTTATATTTTGCCATGGTTTTTAATTCAAGAACCAAACTCGTAATTACAATTACGAACTCACTGACAATAGTAGTAAATTACATTTCAAACTAAAAAAAGAAAAAGAAAAATTAAGATATGGTTTGATAATCATTTAGGTTTTTTTTCGAAAACTGTATTTATTTCTCACAAATTTCTTAGAGTGGGTTTCCAATTTTCTGAATTCATAGTCAAATTTTTAATATAAAAATAATATTCTAAAACTATATGTATGTATATATTTTAGGGAAATTTTTTATAGATAGAATAAATGTCAAATTATTTTCCGAAATAGCAAAAAAAAAAAAAATCTATCAACCTCTATCAAAAAAGATTAAAACTTTGCTATTTTGTGTAAATAATTTCTCATATTTTTCCATTTTTGAAAATGGTCCTATTAAATATTCACACCTTAATTTGAATTTTGAAAACACTAACCATGTTTTGTAACTATTTGTTTTTTTTTAAAAAAAAAAATCTATAACACTCATTCCACCTCTAAATTGATTTATTTGTTATTTACCTGTTACGAATGCTTTAAACAACCAAGCAACATTTTGAAAAATAAAAAATGTAGTTTTTAAAATATATTCTTATTTTGAAATTTGGCTAAAAATTTAACCATACTTAAAAAAAAAAAAACAAGTTATTGCAAGAAATTTAGTCATCACTACTAATTTATTGTTAATTTTTTAAACAACTTTTTGTTATCTATCCACATTTTTACAATAAATTTTGAAAACATATTCACATGTTATATTTTACTGCATGAAAATTATTATTATTGTTTAACCAATTTCGATTAAAAAAATTAACTTCAAATGACTAAAAATAAAGATTTATTGGCAAAAAAAAAAGTTAAATTGCATTAAATACGTACTATCAACCTCGAGGTCAGAGCTTAAAAAATAAAAATAAACATTATTGGAAGTGTGGGATTAAAATTTAACAAATAAATGTACAAACACTAAAAATATGGAGACAAAAATAATATTTCAACCTTTATAATATCCACGACCGAGGGCAAGAAAATCAACCACGCATTAATAAAAATATGTGTTGTTTACAAATATAAGAAAACGAACCAAAATATTTATAAATAATAGCAAAATATCACAATCTTTTTTATAACAGACCGTGATAGACAATGATAGGCTACTATTTATATCTATCATGACTAGGGTTGGCAAAATTCCCCGCGTTCCCGCCCCGATCGGGGTGGAGAATCCCTGGTTTGACCGGGGATGGGGTCAAATCGGGGAATTTTTTCGAGGCCCCATCCGGGGACGGGGATGGTATCCTCGCCCCGACCCCGACCCCGATTTTATATAGTTATATTTTTAATATTTTATAAATATATATTTATAATATATAAGATAACTTATTTATATGTATGTTTATAATGTATAAGTGTTGTAAGCCCAATATCGAATATATAAATTCTAAATTTAAGCCCAAAAGTCAAGCCCAAACTTAAAAAATTAAAAGAAAAAAATGGGAAATCCGCGCGGGTAATTAGTAGGAGAATTTCCGCAGGAAACGAGGTGGGGTTGGGGGCGGGGAAAGGGGAATTTCTCCCACGGGGCTGGGGATGGGGGACCCTTCCCCACCCCGACCTGACCCTGTTGCCAACCCTAATTATGACACATGACATTGATAAATACAAATAGTAGTCTATCACAATTTATTACAGATACGATGATATTTTATTATTTATTGTGAATATTCTTGACAATTCTGTCCATTAAAATAATTTCCCAAAAACGCCCAGTTAGCCAAATTATTTCCGTATAATGATTTGTCTACTTTATACGAAATAAATAATAATTTTAAATTTTGATGATTGGATTTATAAAACTTTCCTGATTCCAAATCCGTTGCATCGACCAAAAAGAGTAATATAGATACATTGAGAATACTTTTTGGTCCATAGATTTGATTAATTTTTATTAAGGTTACATTTTATCTCAATTGAAACGTAATGTGTTAATCGTAAAGTAGAAATTGGTTCTACTTGATTATATTTGTTATTGTTTAGTCGTATATTCGTAATTGTAATAAACTGTGGGACTTGCTTCCAAATCTATAATCAAAACACACAATCTAATTGAGGAATGATGGACATTATTGAGATTGAAAACTACGTGGAACTCAATACATTTATCGTTACCATTGCATATATTATTAACGTAACAATATAAAAATTATGAATCTTTACCTTTATTGTTATCATTATTATTATCGATAGGGTCAAGTAATAACAAATTCATAATTTTAAGTAAACGCAATCAAAAGCAACCCAATTATGTTTGTGATTCAGGTTTATTACGATTCATCTATCAATTAAAACTCATTTCGATTACGACGATTTTTATTACGAATCTATAAACGTGGCCTAAATTTTGAAATGTTATATATATTTTTTTTAATTTCAAATTTAATGTTACATTTTTTTTTTTAATTTCAAATTTTGTTTTCACCATGTATTTACACTCCTAGTATTATTGTCCACTCATTAGTTTTTTTAAAATTTAAATGAGTATAATTAATTAGACTCAATTTGGTTACCAATTGGTTTTGAAAATTATGTTTGTTTTCTTATAACTTCTTTACAATTATTTTTACCTTTTCTAATTAAATAGTTGAATTATTAGTCAAATTAAAAAAAAAAAGTCAAAAAAACTTTTTTTATTTGGTTGGTTTTTATTTAAAACACATTTAAATAGTAGATGATAAAATAACGAAATCAATAGGTAGAAGTAGTATTTATAAACTTAATTTTTAAACATAAAAAACTAAAAATTAAATAGTCACCGAATGTGATCTAAGTTTTCACTAATTGTTCGTTATTATTAAAATTAATATTGATTTTTTTTTTTTCATTCATAACTATGTCCAATTAATTAATTATAAATACTGTCAAATACTAAAGTGAGCATTAGTATTAAAATTTACAAACCAAATGAAGAAATAAACTCAAAACTAAATGACAAAATATTAATATTTTAAAATTTCGAGAGAAAATAAAAATTAAACTTAAGACTTAAAAAATAAAAGTGTAGCATTTTAAAGTCTACCAAATAAAAATTAGAATCAAATTTTAGATTAAAAAAAAGGTATTTCATCCCATATATATTTGGCAAGATTCTTATTTTTTATAGGATCGATACCTTTTTAATATATATAATATGTGGGTGATTAAATCCCGTATTTCAAAATCGATAATATAGATTTATATCAATTGAACTATGTTCAAGTTGGATATACGTAATTAAACGAGGAAGATGAAGAATTTTCCAACATTGAAGGTGGGGCGCGTTGAGGATGGTGAGCTGATGGGGATAGTCAACTGTCAACTCCAGTCTCCAATGCATGCCACGTTGGCAACTAAAAAAAGTAAAATAACTAAATTATAAAAAGAACGTTTATCAATTTTGTCATTTGTATATTCTTTTGCAAATTTAGACTTAAACACGGTCAATATTACAACTTTCACGTCATCACATTTATTATAAGTCTTGATTTTTCTTTTTCATTTTTTTAAAAAAGCTTTAGAAGTTTTTTACTTTAAAAATAGTTTTGAAATATTTATGTAACTAAGGACTGTTTGAGAGTGGTTTTAAAATAGTTGAATCACTTTAAGGATTTTTGTTCTAAAAATGGTTTTGAAACATTTATGAAACTAAAAAAATGTTTCTATTTTTAACTAAATACTCACCTTTAGCTTTTAACGCTAATGTATATTAAATAATTTAAAGGAATTATAATGAATTAAGTTCTAATTTTTTTTCATCGCTATGAATAATAGGCAACAATTGGATACTCCCATAGTTTCTTAGTTGGTGGGTGTGTAGGTGCTTGTTTGGTTCATGGACTATGTACAAAATAATTTTGGTCTTTCTCTTGCTATTTTTTAGTGTTTATGTATATTACTGATTTATTGTGTATTATATTCTAGATTCGAATAGAATTCCTTGACAAAAGAAGAAAAAAATAACCCTTACTTGAGGGTGGAGTTTCACATTTTTTACCCGTGTGCCTGTTGTTAGTTCAACAATCGCATTGAAAGTTGCTTAATATAAGATCAAGTCTATGTGTGAGCTCAAGCTCAAAGGCGTTTTGAAGTCGACATGGGGTTTGCATGTCTCAGAAAGGAAAGTCAAACTCTTGATCATGAGTCAACCAATTGAGTTTACCCCGTTTCATCAAAAGGGAAATGATCGGTCCAACTTGGACACTGGCACTTTATAACTTTAAGGGTCACATCTACTCCTGAATGACAAAGTGACTTCAACCATTTTATAATCATTCTCAAACATACCATAAAATTGTTACAATATGACAAATTTATCGTTAAAATTGATTTTTTTTTTCTTCTCTCTATATATATTATTTTACTTCGAACTTGTAAAATTATTTTAATTTGAATCATAGACTTTCAGATTCGTAAAATGAACTCTAAACTTAAACAAATATTGTAATGTTCAATGTACAAAGTTACATTTACACTACTTTGCCAAAAGTCATAAATTTTAACAGAAAAATTAACTTTAATTTCTTCTTTAAAATTTTATCAATTTTATGCCGTATGTTGGCCTTCTGGTCTTCGATCTCAAATTAATTAATATTTTGATGATAACAAACATGATTTTGTTTACTAATTATTTTGTTATTTGGAATAGTTCATAGTGTAGAACTTGAAACAACGATCCCAACACATCTTGAACCATTCAAATCGGAGTTTGGAAGAAAAAGATAAAGCAAAAAGAAGCGTAATGAAAAAAACCCGGGACGGTGACGTGGCGAATTAATCACCAAATTTGACCAATTAAAGAGTGTCATTTGGAACTATAGGATAAGTGACACATAGAGACTTAAAATTGCAATTGGTAGAATTTAGTTTTTATATAAAGAAAAGAGAATTAAAAGAAATTTATTTTGCAAAAAAAAAAAAAAATGATTTTGTTAAATTAAAAAAACGATTTAAAAAAATGAATTTAATATTATTTCATCTTCTGTCTAATGGCTACTTTTTACAAATGGTAGGCTCTTGTTTTTTTTGTTGGGTTTTAATTAAAAAATATATATATTATTATATTATTTTTTTTTGTTGATGTGATAATTGAGTTTAAATCTCGACCATTCAATTTAACTTTTTTAACAATCAAATGACTCAATTTACCTCCACTTCCTTCTCTTTTTATACTTCATCTTCCCTAAAATTATTTTAATTTTTCACATTTTACGATCCTCAAAAATAGTAAAAAAAAAACAACCATTGTTATTCTCTCTACAATCTTCCGATTTTTTTTTTAAATCTTATTCTTGAGAGAGATTTCTATTGTATTGTGAGAATTAAAGTGTATGAGCTCAAACTTGTGTACCACTCTTTTTAGAGAATTTTATTGTGTGAGTGATTGAAAGTTTTAAATAAACATTCTAATGGTTGGATCTTAACCCATGTAAAGGATCGGTTCGCTCTTGAACCCGTGGAGTAAGATAGTGGTATGACTCTCATACGTGGAAAAAGTCAAAGAATATTTCTTAATCAAAGTCTCAAGAGGCGCTTGAAAAAGTTGATGTAAGTCGTGTTTAACCAAACCACTATAAAAATCATGGTATCTTCTTCTCTAACTCTTTCTTATTTTTGCATTTAATTTTAATTTCTTGCTCTTGTTGGTTGATATTGATTAAATGGATTATCACACACACACACATATATATTAATCAATATTGTTATTTGGTATCAATAGGGTTTTATTAATTTAATTTAAAAGTTATCTAATTAGATCAAATTGAGCATATTTTAAGAAGTTTAATTAAATCCTATTCCTCCTCCCTCCTCTAAGGTTGCCATACCAGTCTAATAATTGGTATCAGAGCAAGGTTGCTCATTTAAATTTAATTTTCTTGATAAACTTTATTGTTAGAGTATTATGGCAAACCTAGTAGCAAATGGAATTGTTGAAGGCCAATCTACTTCTAGATCTCATTATTTTGATGGTTCAAATTATGCATATTGGAAAGCTCTAATGAAAATTTATTTGCAATCTATTACTATATTTTATGATTAATTGTTGCCGAAGGTTCTTATGTACCCATGAAAAATGTTGATAATATTGATAAGTCTAAATTAGAAGAAGAGTATGATGAAAATGAAATGAAAAAAAAAAATGTTCTTTTAATGCTAAGGCTATTAATTGTTTGTATTCTGCTTTAGCAAGATGAATTTAATAGAATATCCATATGTTCTTCCGTTCAAGAAATTTGGAATACTCTTGAAATTACTCGTGAAGGAACAAATCAAGTTATCTAAAATTAGCATGCTTGTTCATTATTATGAATTATTTAAGATGGATGTCAATGAGTCTATAACGGATATGTTTACTAGTTTACTAACATTATCAATGTTTTTAAGGGACCTGGTAAAATCTATACAACATCCGAAAATGTTAGGAAAATTCTTATGTCTCTACCTAAGATTGGAGAAGCAAAGGTGCCGCCAATCCAAGAAGCAAAAGATTTCACCAAACTTCCATTGGAGGAACTCATTGGTTTACTCATGACCCATGAGATCACTATGAAGAAACACTTGAAGGACGAGTCCAAAAAGAAGAAGAGTATTGCATTAAAGACCATCTCCTTGGAAATTAACTCCGAAGATGAGGATGTCCTTGATGAATATATCTCTCACGTAAGTACAAAAATTTCATCGAGAGGAAGAAGAGATTCAAAAAAACAGCTATCAACCCAAAGAGAATCAAAAGGTGAGAAGAGCAAAAAGGATGAGGTTTTTTGTTTTGAATGCAAAAAGTCGAGTCATATGAGAACGGATTGTCCACTTCTCAAATCATCTAAGAAATCCAAGAAGAAGGCAATGAAGGTTACTTGGGATGATATAGTGAAAGTGAAAATGGAAGTGAAGATGATGAAGTGGCACACCTTGGTCTCATGGCTTATAGTGACAAAAATGACGAACTTTATGATGAGATAACTCTAAAACCTCCTTCTTATGATGAATTGTTTGAAGCTTTTGAGAGTATGCAAAATGACTTAGAAAAACTTAGCTCAAAATATGTTATGCTTAAGAATAAATACAATACTTTGACTAGTGAAAATAAATTTTTACTTGATAAAATTGCTTGCTTTAAAGAGAATGAGCATGTTGTGCAAATCGATGAAATAAATGCCTCTTGTGATAAACATGTTTATTATCGTGATGAGAAAAATGCATTGCTCAATAAAGTTAGGTTTCTTGAGCATGATGGTTGTGAAAAGGATAATTTGATTAAATCATTTGAAGAAAAAAAAATTAAATGTCTTGCAAGAACTTGAACAAGCTGAAGAGTCTATAACAAAGTTGACAATAGGTGCTCAAAGATTAGACAAAATAATTGAAGTAGACAAGCCTTTTGGTAATAAGAGAGGTTTAGGCTATATTGATGAATGTTCTACTCCTTCAAGTTCTAAAACTATATTTATTAAAGAATCTTATATTGTGCATAATATGCCTAATGTTGTGTCTAATAATGTTCAATCTAATTTCGTGTCTATATGTCATAATTGTGGTGTTGAAGGTCATATTAGACCTAAGTGCTTTAAATTGAAGTATGGTCACACTATTTCTTCAAGAGAAAACTTTTATCAGAGAGCAAAGTTTTACAATGCTCCAAGAAAGGATTTCTTCAAATAGAGTAAAGTGCATAAATTTGTTGTTAGAGATAAATCCTTGCACAATGTTGTTTGTTTTTCTTGTGGCAAATATGGACATAAAGTTTATTTTTGTTACTTGCCTAGATCCAATGCTTTTAATGCTAATGCAAAAATGAAATTGATCTCTATGTTTGTAAATGCTAACACTATTGGACCCAAGCAAGTATAGATACCAAAGAATCAAACTTGAATATTTTGTTTGTAGGTTTATTTGAAAGCCTCCAAGAAAAATAAGTGGTATTTGGATAGTAGTTGCTCAAGGCATATGACTGGAGACCGAAACAAGTTTATTTCTTTCTCCAAAAATGATAGAGGCATGGTAACTTTTAGTGACAACAAGAAAGTTAAAATTATTGGCAAGGGTTAATATAGGTAATGAATTTTCTATTTTGATTGAAAATATGCTTTTAGTTGATAGTGATGATTTACTTGGTATTAGTCAATTGTGTGATAAAAGATTTAAAACTGTGTTTGATAAAAAGAATTGCATCATTGAAACTGCTTGTGGTAGAAAAGTTATGTTTGTTGGAAATATGGATGAAAATGTGTATTCCCTCGATTTGAATGATTATCCTATTATTGATAAATGTCTTTCCGTGTTGCAAAACGATTCTTGGTTATGGCATAGAAGACTATGATATGCTAGCATGCACTTAATTTCAAATATTTCTAAAAATCCTTTGGTTAGAGGTCTTCCTAAATTTAAATTTGAAAAAAAGATAAAATTTGTGATGCTTGTCAAATGGGAAAACTAGCTAAGTCTTCTCTCAAATCTACTAGACCTCTACAACTATTATACATGGATTTATTTGGCCCTTCTAGAATTGCTAGTTATGGAGGAAATTATTATGTATTTGTGATAGTTGATGATTTTTCTAGATTTACTTGGATTTTTATGATAAAACATAATGATGATGCTTTGAAAAGTTTTATTAATTTTGCTAAAAGAGTTCCAAATGAAAAAGGATTTTTTATTTCTAAAATTAGGAGTGATCATTGAGGAGAATTTGATAATGATGCTTTTAAAGCTTTTTGTACAAAAAATGGTTTTTCTCACCATCTAACTCCTCAACAAAATGGTGTGGTTGAAAGAAAAAATCACATTTTGCAAGAATTTGCTAGGTCAATGTTGAATGAGTATGGTCTACCTAAATATATTTGGGCAAAAGATATTAATATCGCTTGCTATGTTTTAAACAAAGTTTTAATTAGACCATCTTTAGATAAAATTTCTTATGAGCTTTGACATGAAAAATTTTCAAATATTGGGTATTTCAAAGTTTTTTGTTGCAAATGTTTTATTTTGAATAACAAAGAAAAACTTGAAAAATTTGATTCTAAGACGGATGTTGGTATTTTCCTAAGATATTCCTCTACTAGTAAAGCTTATATAGTTTTCAACAAGAGAACTTTAATTATTGAGGAATCTATGCATGTTGTGTTTGATGAATAATGTAATAATGTTCCTAATGAGTCTATAGTGATGATTTAGAAAAAGATTTTGGAGATTTTCTTGTTAGTGAAAAAGACAAAGAAATTATCTCAAGTATGCAAGAAGTAAGCATCAATGAAAAGAAGGAAGATGATTCTTCATCCAACCTAAAGAATAGAGATATGCTTCATCCCATCCCAAAGATTTGATTCTTGGTGATCCCGAACAAGGTGTGAAAACTCGTTCTTCTCTTAATTTATTTAGTAATCTTGTTTTTGTTTCTCAAATTGAATCTAAAAGTTTTAAAGATATCGAATGTGATGAGTTTTGGATTTTAGCTATGCAAGAAGAGTTGAATCAATTTGAAAGGAACAAAGTTTAGGAATTAGTCCCTAGGTCTTTTAATCATCTATAATTGAAACTAAATGGGTATTCAAAAATAAAATGGATGAAAATAGAAATATTATTAGAAATAAAGCTAGACTTGTAGCTCAAGGTTATTGGCAAGAAGAAGTTATAAGAAACTTGTGCACCGGTTACTTGATTAGAATCTATTAGAATGTTGCTTACTTTTGCCTTTTATAAGAACTCCATTTTGATCAAATGGATGTGAAGAGTGCCTTTTTAAATGGTTATATTATGGAGGAAGTTTATGTAGAACAACCTCCAGGTTTTGAAAGTTTTGATTTGTCTAATCATGTTTATAAGTTGAAAAAGACTCTTTATGACTTAAAACAAGCTCCAAGAGCCTGGTATGATAGGCTTAGCAACTTTTTACTCGAGAATGGGTTTAAAATAGAAAAAATTGATACTACTCTCTTTATTAAGGTTAAGGACAATGACATGCTTATAATGCGAATACATGTGGATGATATTATATTTGGTTCTACTAATCCATCTTTGTGTGAAGAATTTTCTAAGTGTATGCATGGTGAGTTTGAGATGAGTATGATGGGAGAACTTAGTTTCTTCCTTGGACTCCAAATCAAACAACTTAAGAATGGTATCTTCATAAGTCAAGAAAAATACACAAGGGATTTGCTCAAGAGGTTCAAATTTAATGAAGGTAAAATTGCAAAAACTCCTATAAGCACTACCACTAAACTTGACAAAGATGAAAAAGGTAAATGTGTGGACATAAAGACTTATGATTAGATCTTTTCTTTATTTGACTGCTACTAGACCTGATATCATGTTTAGTGTATGTTTATGTGCTAGATTTCATGTCCTAAGGAATCACATTTGCATGCCGTTAAAATAATATTTAAATATTTTCTTGGAACTATTGATGTAGGCTTGTGGCATCCTAGAAATATTGAATTTAATTTGGTTAGATATTCCGATGCAGATTTTGTCGGTAGTTTACTTGACCGTAAGAGTACCAGTGGGACATGCCAATTTCTTCGTTCCTCAGTATCATGGTTTAGTAAAAAACAAAATTCGATTGCTTTATCCACTACCGAAACGGAATATATTGCAGTTGCTAGTTGTTGTGCACAAATTCTTTAGATAAAACAAACTCTTTGTGATTTTGGATTTAAGTTTGATAGTGCGCCCATATTTTGTGATAATACTAGTGCTATTAATTCGACCAAAAATCCTATACATCATTCTAGGACTAAGGATATCGATATTAGGCATCACTTTATTAGAAAGTAGGGGCAAAATGGTAATATTTTTCTTGAATTTGTAAACTCTAATAATCAATTAGCGGATATTTTTACCAAGCATTTGAATGAAGAGAGCTTTTGCAAAAATAGGCTTGAGCTTGGCATCACTCATTGTGATGCATCTTGATTTCCTATCTTACTTGATATTATTATATAATGCATATAAATAGGGGGAGAATTTGGAAACTTTATATGTGTTCATATTGTTAGGGGAACACTTATTTGTTTTTTGTTCTTTTTTACGATTCCAAAGGGGAGAAGTATAAGAAAAATGTGTTATGGTTGTGTTGAATAATTGTTTCAATCAAATGTATTATTTAGGGGGAAAATTAGTTAAAGGAAAGAAGTAAATTATTTTGAATGAATTTCAAGCATGATCTTTGTGGTGATATGTATACTTGATATTGAAATTATTTGTTAATCACATGTTTTTCTATGGTTACGTGTATTTCAAGTTATTTTTCTTCTATAGTTTGTCATCCTAAAAAAGTGAGAGATTGTTGGCCTTTTGGCCTTTAATATCAAATTAATTAATTAATTGATATTTTGATGATAACAAAGCTATTGTTTACTAATAATTTTATTATTTTGAATAGTCCATAGCGTAGAGCTCGAAACAATGATTCTGATGCATCTTGAATCATTCAAATTGGAGTTCGGATGAAAAAATATAGCAAAAAGAAGCGTAACAAAAAAATATCTGATACAGTGATGTGGCGAATTAAGCACCAAATTGGATTAATTAGAGAGTGTCACTTGGAACTATAGGATGAGTAACACATGGGACTAAAAATTGCAATTTGTAGAAGAAAAGTGAATTAAAAGAAAATGATTTTGTTAAAATTAAAAAAAATAATGAATTTAATATTATTTCACATTTGTGTCTAACGCTCTCGGTTTTTGTTGGGTTTAAAAAGAAATGATTTTAAAAGATATATATTATTATATTATATTTTGTTTGTATGTAACAGTTAGTTGAGTTTAAATCTCCACTATTCAATTTAATTTTTGAACAATCTCATATTAAAATCCACCTTTTACCCCACTTCCCTCTTTTATTCCTCATCTTCTCCAAAATTATTTTAACTTTTCACATTTTACAACCTCAAAAATAGCAAAAAAAAAAAAAAAAAAAAAAAGTCACAATTGTTACTCTCTCTGTAAGCTTCCAATTTTATTTATTTTCATCTTATTCTTGAGATAAATTTATATTGTATTGTGAGGATTAAAGTGTGTGAGCTCAAACTTGTATACCCACTCTTTTTAGAGAGTTTTATTGTGTGATTTAAAACTTATATATATATATAAAAAAAAAAAACATCATAACTGTTGGATCCTAACCCGAAGAAATGATCGGATTTGCTCTTAAACCCGTAAAAGGAGCAAGGTAACGATTCAACTCTCATCCATAGAAAAAGTCAAAGAAGATTTTTTAATCGAAATCCCAGGACGTGCTTGGAAACGTGGATGTAGGTCGTGTTTGACCGAACTACTATAAAAATCATGGTGTCTTCTTTTCTAACTATTTCCTAATTATTTTTACATTTAATTTTAATTGCTTGCTTTTGTTGGTTGATATTGATTGAATAGATTATCATGTATTTTTCTTTTATCAATATTGTTATTTAGTATCATTAGGGTTTTGTTAATTTAATTTAAAATTTATCTAATTAGATCAAATTGAACATACTTTAAGAAGAAGTTTAGTTAAACCCTATTCACCCGCCTTTAGGGTTATCATACCGGTCCAACACCATACATATATTGATATTAGTTGAATGCACAAGATAAAAATTCTTTTAAACCATATTTGAATTGAAATTTTTTTAGAAGGTGAAAATTGCAACACCTTTTAAAGCTTAAGATTAAAATTGCAATATTTATTTAAGTTTGAGATGCAATTTGATGAAATTAAGAGTTTAATAGTCAAAATTTATTTTTTTTTCAAATTAATATATTGAAAAGACAAATGAATTATATTGGCATAAAAATTGAAGTCTCGTTTGGTAACCATTGTATTTTTTGTTTTTAAAAATTAAGCTTATTTCCTCTTAGTTTCTTACAATAATTTGCATTTTATTTACGTATAAGAATTTATTCTTAGCCAAATTTCAAAAAAAAAATTAATTAATTAATTAATTTTTAAAATTTTAAAATTAGCTTGATTTTTGAAAACATTGATAAAATGTAGATTAAAAAAAATAATAAATTTAGAGGTGAGAAGAGTGTTAGCTTAATTTTTTTTTTAAAAAAAATGATTGTGAAATTGAGGAGCACAATGGAAACACACATATGGAGAAAATATAATATAATAATAAATAAAATATAAAATATAAAATAAAATAAAATTACTAAAATTATGAAAATTTGATAATATGAAAATTTGAGTGGATTTTGAGATAGATTTCTCACCAATGTGTTTTATTTCAAGATCCACCAAATGTCACTATTTATAGGCAAAGTCGCAAGTAGAATGTGATACATTTTGAATACTATGCATAAGTGAATGAATGACACATGGGCAACATATGTGGTAATGAAAAAATGACATCTAACATTGGACACTAAGTATGGGCATCTAACACCTATTTATAATATTTATAATACTTTCTCTTAGATGCCAATTATAAATATATGAAATATGTCTCGTTAAAACCTTAACTATGAAAAAATTCCATGGGAAAAAAATCCTAGTGAAGGAAAAAAAATACATATTTCATGTAATCTAATAATCCTAAAAGAATGTAATGTATTCGCTTCCTCTTATGGATACATCACTTAAGATTTCTGAATCGTCGCATTCCAATGTTGTGCACCAATTTCTCAAAGGTTGCGGTAGATAATGCCTTTGTAAATAAGTCGGTCAGGTTATCCTTCGAAAAAATTTGTTGTACAGTTATGCCACTAGTTTCTTCGAGATCATGAGTGAGAAATGTTTTGGTGAAATATGTTTTGTTTTATCTCATTTAATATATCCTCCCCTGATTTCGGCTATACATGTTGTATCATCTTCGTATAATATTGTTGGAAGTTTTTTATTAAAAGACAAGTCACATGTTTCATGAATGTGTTGAGTCATTGATTTTAACCATACACATTCTTGACTAGCCTCATGAATTTCAAGGATTTCAATATGATTTGAGGAAATGACAGTTATAGTCTGTTTCACCGGTCATAATGATATAGCAGTTCCTTCACATGTGAACAGATAACCTGTTTGAGATCTAATTTTATGTGGATCAGATAAATATCTAGAATATGCATGAACAACTAGATCAAAGTTTGATTTATTTGAATAAAACAAGCCCATATCAATCGTTCATCGGAGATAACGAAGTATATGCTTAATTATGTTTCAATGTCTTTTTGTTGAAGAATAACTATATCTAACTAATAAATTTATTGAAAATACAATATCTGGTATTGTATTATTGGCAAGATACATAACATAAGCACCAATTACACTTAGGTATGGACTTCATGACCAAGAAGTTATTCGTTATGATTTTGAGGTCGAAATATATCTTTCTTCACATATAGTGAACAACTTCCATTAGAATGTTCAATGGATGTGGTTTATCCATATAAAATCTTTTAAAAAAATTTCCTATATAAGTTGATCGATGAATAAATATCTCATCTGTTAAATGTTCAATTTGTAAACTAAGGCAAAATTTAGTTTTTTTGAGATCTTTCATCTCAAATTCTTCTTTGGAAGCTCTTTAAGAGTTCCAATTATATTTAAGTCATCAATATATATTATGATTTCTTTATAAAAACACACAGACATATTGGATAATTTTGATATCATTCTTTCAATAAATATCCACTTAGGCGATTGTACCACATCCGTCCTGATTGTTTTAATTCATATAATGATCTCTATAACTTTATTGAATGCAATTTTCGAGAATTTGATCTATATGTTTAAGGTACCTTAAATCCTTATAGGATTCTCATATAAATATTATTATTAAGAGATCCATATAAATATGCTGTGACTATCTCCATGAGATCTGGAGAATACGTCTCAACCTTGTGACACTTTCTGGTGTTCGGACTTGGCAAAAAAGCTGAAGTTTTGAGAGTGGGTTTAATTCTGCCTCCATTGCTTCTTTGCACTAAAGCCAATATTTTTTTATGTCAACATTCTTCAATAGATTTTGATTTAGAATCCTCATTTTCAAATATAATATCAAGAGCAACATTATACATAAAAATATTTTCAATAACTACATGACTTCGATTCCATCTTTTTTCCTGTCGTGACATAGTTTATTGAAATCTCATTATTATCTTTATGCATTTCACCTTCCTCATTAGTCATGTCATGAATTTCTTCATGAGTATTTACATCCTCAACCAAGTCTTCTTGACTATTAATTATTTCAAAATCTCATTATTATCTTTATACATTTCACCTTCCTCATTAGTCAAGTCACGAATTTCTTCATGAGTATTTACATCCTCAACCAAGTCTTCTTGACTATTAATTAATTTTCTTCTTCGAGGACTTTTATCTTTGGAACCCACTGGTCTACCACGTTTCTAGCGTGTTCCAGACTCATTAGTGACAACTTGCTATGTTGGGATATCAATTTTCGATGAGACATTTGCAGTTACTTTCTTTGCATCCATAAATGTATATGGTAATTGACTTGCTATATTTTGCAAATGGATTATTTTATGAACTTCAATGTAACGACCCAATTTCTATGATACTTTTAGGACGCTACTATATGCATGCATAGGATTGAGAATAAACTTTCAAAGAAAAAAATAATAAAATAAATAAAACTTTTATTTCCTTAAGTAAAATTCAAACACTAAAATCCTAAAAATACTGTTTGGGGTACCCTTGACTTTATTTTAGAATAAATTGAGCAAATAAACGAATTAATAAATGAACGAATGAAGTAGCTAAAAGTTTTAATATGCTAGACTCTTAAACAAACTCCTATCAAACGACAACATGAATGCGGAAGCGATAACATATCCCAATGGCCGAGTTACGGATCTCTTCTGGCATTCGCTGATTTGTTTTTACCTTTACCTGAAAAACATGAAGAGAATTAGATAAGTATATAAATATACCCAATAAGCGACCCACTACTGGGCCCACTAAGTGAACTATTAAACTTCCTATTGAGATTAGGTGCACAATGTGCATCGTATGCATAGGCATAGGTATAAGCATAAGGGGAGAAGGCACACTTTCATAGGTAGTGACCCCGGAGGGACACAGTCGTAAACATAAGTGGTGATCTCAAGGGGCACTGTACATAGGCATAAGGTGTGAGCCCAAAGGCTCACTCTTTGTGATGTGCATAGCCTGGTAAGAAAATTAACAACCACTATAGTTTATCTTATGCATAAGCAAAGAGTTATAGTCATAAATCATGCTTAAGAGATTTCAAAACAGTCTCTAAATCCATCCATCAATCAAACATGCATAAAAAAACATACTATCAAGATTTCCATGACAAAACATGAATTTCCACAATTCCAACTAACCAACAAACATGTTATAATATTTCAAACCAACATAGGGACCAATACTTAACACACACTTAGGTTCGAGGGCGAAGTGGCAATAGGTAACTTACCTTGATTTTAAGCCCAAATATCAAGCAATTAAACCTCCCTCTTGGTTTTGAAATTCTTGAATCAAGGCGCCTAAACATAAAGCATAAATAACTTTGATTTCAACTTTAAGGCTCGGTTCCAATATATACATTACCAAAACTTAGTCCACCTACCCAACACGTGGTTTACTCCAAACCACCACAAAATTCCACCAAGTACTCCAATCTAAACATAAATAGGAACCAAAATTTAAAATTTAATCTACAACAATTATTCCCAAACTTCACAAGTCACAACTCCTTAAAACTTAACAAAAATCTATCAAAAAACACTATTGATATCGCTGGACAACATGCTTGTAGCTCAAAAACTTCCTTCAACCTTTCAAACATAATGGGTAACTCAAATCAGACCAACACAAATGGACATTAAAAAAAAAGCCAAATAAACCTTCAATCCAAGATTCCAACTAATAGAGGCGTTGAACAAATGGGACGTGCCGCTGGCGAACTCACGCGGCGTGGCTGGATGGAGAAGTGAGTAGAGCCGTAGAGCCGTCAACAAAAATCAGACGACACGGTTAGAGACACATTAGGCAGTGAGCTAAAGCGTATTAGATAGTATGAGGTTCCATCTCAAAACCAATTGGCAATTAAAGGAGTAACTCATCTATCTTATAAAGAGTGTGAGTCTCCTTGGTTTTTCCAATGTGGGATTCTCAACATGTCCCCTCAAAAAGGTGCCTTTTTGGGTTCACTATTCTTGATTGGATCATAATTTCTTCTTATTGGATCGAAATCACCCATTTGGGCTTTATGGGCTATGATACCAAGTTAAAATGTGAGGTTGAAGCTCATGCGGCAAGTCGAAGTGCTTGTTGTCGTTTGAAGAGGTATACGACAGGACAGTAAACGATAGTGCTGGAGAGGTAGACGATAACGTCAACAGGTAGACAATGGTGTCAAGAGGCGGATGATAGCACTTAGACAAGGTAAACGATAACGTTTAGAGATAGATGATAGCATTTGGTGGAGGTAGACGATGACGTCTGAAGGAGGTAGACGATAGCTTCAAGAGATAGACGATATCGTGTAGACGATAGCGTCAGGAGGTAGACGATAGTATTAGAAAAAGGTAAACGATAGTTTCAATCAGGCAGGCGATAACTCAATACACGACAGTGGCAAGCCAACTTTTCCTTTATAATTTCTTGTATATTGAAATGTACCTAGGTAATATATTTATACAATATGGAATCCCTAATTTGGGAATGCAAAAATAAATCAACAAAACAAATGGTTAGACACTTTGTTGTAACCAACCTATTCTTTTGGTAGAGAGGCAAGATTATATTTTATGTGTTGGCATTCTTAACAAGGCGCGGCTGGATCGACAACAACGTGTGCAACTGGCGGCTGGATCGGCAATGGGCAGTGGTGGCTCGCGTCTAGGGTCTTTCGATCGACGGTGTGAGCGGCTCGGGGCGACAACGGCATCTGGGGGCTTTGGTCGGCAGTGTGCAGAACTCACAGAGAAGGGGGACATGCACGACTTCAGGAAGAAATGAGAAGAAGACTTTTTCTTCTTCTTTTTTTTCCCCTCTTTACTCATGCTACGAGACACCATTATAAATGTGTGTATATATATACTTCAAACCAAAAATCCTAAATTCTCTTATATATATATATATATATATTGCTTTTTTCCTCCTCCAAAACAAAATCTCAACTTACCAAATCTTATTTAATTCCCTTAAAAAAAAAAATCTAACTCCTAGCCATATCATTTAAATTAAATTCCAAGATACACTTATATCCAAAAAAATCAAATCTTCTCCAAACAAAATCTAAATTAAAACCCAACCAATCAAATCATTCAATTGCCTAAATTTTTGCCTCGAAATAAACAATCGAATAATTTCATAAAATTAATTTAAATTTAACTAGATCTCGGGACTACATTCAAGTTCACATTCATCTGTACGGAGATCTAAATGAAACAATAACTATGTATTACATGTAATTTCTTTTTCCAACTTCTTAATTCCTCCCTCTAATGTTGATTAATTTATCTCATTAAAATCAAATCGTGTAGTGATACATTACCCGTTAGGGATTTAAGATTTAATGATTGATGGGGAATCATACCTAACATATATTCTTGACCTTCTTTGAGAACTAATATTAGTAGTTAATCGTAATGACAAGTACTTATAATAAGCTACTGGCCTAATACTTATGTCCCCATATAGATGTAGGAAGCTAACTCTTATAAGTAATGGTCTTGCAATTACTTGCAAATGTTTTATAAATGATTCTGCTAAACCATTTTGTGTATGAACATGAGCTATAGAATGTTAAACACTTATCCCAAATAACATACAATAATTATCAAAAGCTTGGATGTAAATTCACCAGTATCATCAAAACGAATGGTCTTAATTAGATAATTAGGAAATTATACTCTTAACCTAATTATTTGAGCAAGTAATCATGCAAATGCAAGATTTCGACTTGATAATAAGCATACGTGTGACCATTTGCTAGATGCATCTATTAATACCATAAAGTATATATATTTTTAAAAATGCAGGTGATTCAGTCCCCCACTTTGACTAGTGATGGTCTAATGGTTAATTTTTCTTGAGAGAAAGTATCACATGATAATTCATTAGATTGAAGAATCTCTGACTCTTCAATGAGCGTCCATTTGAAATCTCTATAATTCTCCTCAGCACTATAGATCTTGGATGACCCAAACGGTCATGCCAAATTGTAATTATATCTAGATTCATGAAATTCAGGTTCATTGTTGCATATGTTTCAATTACTTGTATATGAGTATAATATAATCCATAAGATAAAGGAGACAACTTTTTCAATATACAAAATTTTCATTTGAGATAGTAGATTTTATCCTTCTAGGAAAAATAATATTTACTTTTCTGAAACTTTCAATCAAGTTTGCAAAACCCGATATTGTATTTACTTTTGTTTTCAGCATTGTCAATTTAGAAAAATTATTTTTTATCTGTAAGTATTGTGTGTAGTTGCATAGACATAACTTTTATTTATTCATTTTTTAGTCACCCAACATATGAAAATGATCCAGGTTTTCTCATTAAAAGACAATAATTACAAGAAAAAAAAACACTTTACACTTGGAATATACAGAAGTTAACATTTACTAAAAAATGTGAAGATAGATTAAAAAAAAACATTAAGTCTAGATATTCTCAAAATAATAATAAAAAAAATACTTGATGTTCCATCAACTGTCAATCTTCTATTCAGGAGATTCGAATAAGTCCGCCAACTAAGTGTTTTGACATATGATATGTATGTGACCAATGCCAGTCACTCTGCATCGAAAGCATTTATTTTCAACACTCTTTGAACTTTTATCTTGCAAAACTTTTTCCTTGTGATCATCATTTTACATGGTACTTTTGAAATTTAAATGATTAGAACGATCACCACGAAAAATAATAATTATCTCTTCCTCTGCCACGGTCACAACCTTGGCCATGATTATTAACATTCACAACATTCATTACAAGGAATGGTGTTGTTCCAATTGGTTGAGATTCGTGGTTATTAATTAATAACTCATTATTTTGTTCAGCCACGAAAAGACATGAAAATAGTTCAAAATATAAACATTTTTCTCAATATTGTTGCAAATTCGAGACATGAAAGGTAGAAGATGTCTTCTTTAACATATCAACATCAGTAATTTTCTCTCCGCATAACAACAAATTTGAACCGATTTTAAATAATGCGGAATTGTAATCACTTAGACCCCGTTTGGTAACCATTTTATTTTTTAAAATTATGCATATGTTATTCACATTTATTACCATGATTTGCATCTTTCTTAAGTATAATGGTTCATTTCTTAGCCAATTTCCATAAACAAAAACAACTTTTTGAAAGCTACTTTTTTCGGTGAAAAGTAGATAACAAATGAAGAATTTATAGGTGGAAGTAGTGTCTATGGGCTTAATTTTAAAATAAAAATTAAAATAAAAAGGTTACCAAACAGGATCTTACTGATTTAAGATCTTGTAGCTTTAAATGTATACTCATAACGAGCTTTAGGAATAGTAACTATTTTTTATGATCATATCTTTCTTTCAATTTTTTCCATAATATAGGGATATTTTATTGTAAGATACTTCATTTTCAACCCGTGTGGAAATGATGACAAAGAAAAACCATAGTTTCTGCTTTATCCTGATTGAATGTCGTATTTCCTTCTTTAATTGTTTCTCCTAAGTTCATAGCATCTAGTGTATTTCTATATCAAACACTCGTGACAAATGATTATTGTCATTAATGTCAAGGGCTGCAAATTCTAATTTTGTAAGGTTTGTCATGACAACACTATCACAACACATTGTATTTATATTAGAAATTTAATATGTACTAAATATGCAAAATTTTAAAATTTTAATTTATTAATTATAATAAAGAAAAAAAACCGACATACCTTTAAGACCTACCTTCAACGAGGGAAGTGATGAGAGCTCGTGCTAATAACGTATTGTGAAATTGAGGAGCACAATGAAACACGGATATGGAGAAAATATAATATAATAATAATAAATAAAATAAAATAAAATAAAATAAATATAACTAAAATTATGGAAATTGGATAATATGAAAAAATGAGTGAAATTTTGTAGTGGATTTTTTTCCAATGTGTGTTATTTCAAGATCCAGCAAATACAAATATTTATAAGTAAAATGACAAGTAGGATGTGGTACTGGTACACTTTGGACACTATATAAATGGTTGAATGGCACATGAACAACGTATGTGGGAATGGGAAGATGACATTTGACATTGCAGCATATACATCTAAAATTTATTTATAATATTTATAATAAAATCTAAATTGTTACCGAAGGCAAAAAGTCAAAATTACCCTGAATTTTGGCTAAGGCTACTTAAGGACAGAAAAATAAAGGAAAAATCAGCATCAACGCGTCACCTGTCGGCTGTTGTGACCTCTTTTCCTACAAAGCACATGACGCTCACTTCTTTAATTCACCGAATAAAATAACCATTATAAGGGTACTATCGTCATTTTACTATCTCGTTTTTTAGGGAAATCCCCACAGTTTCAGATTTTTCTGCCTTCTGTCAGACTAACGTTACATAACAATTTTTTATCAACATTTTTAAATAAATAAAAAATCATTCAATTTATTTACAAATATATTAAAATTTTAGCAGTTTTATTATTAAAAGAATTATAATTAAAAATAACATTTTAATTCTATATTTTCAACTTTCATTTTAACTCACTATCTTATATTTCATTTTAGTTTTTATATTTCTTTTTAATAGTAAATTTTGAAAGCAGTTCGTAGATTAGGTTATAGTGATTTTTTTTTTATATATATAAAGAATTAATCACGATCCATCGTCTCTGTAAACTTTAAAAGCACATTTATATTTGTATATTTTAATTTAACGTCTAATCTTTAGAATATCTTAATAAAAAACTAATTGAAAGAAATCCAAAACACAAACACCCAAATAATATTTTGATTATATTTTATTGTGATTACTAGATTTTCTTTTAATCCAACATCTAATCTTTAAAATGTTATTTATTTATATTTCTATTTTTATTATTTGAGTTATATATCATTTTGATTAATCTATACTCGACTTTGGTTTATTTTGATATATTATATTTTTAATTTTTATTCATTATATTTTAAAATACATCTATTTTAACGTATGTACTTAAAAGTGGTTGCTTTGATCATTTTAAATCTTTTTTATATATAAATATAAACCTATTTTCTTTTACTCGAAGGCTATTTATTCTTTAATTAGGTAAATTTGGCTTGAATTCACTTTAACGTCGTTTCTTAAGTTCATATACTTTCATATTCAAGATAGATTCACAATTTCGTCTTTTGATGTTTTAAAATTGTAAGTTTTATTTTTAATGTATTAAAAATTATCAATTAAGTCATCTAGTAGATGAGTAAGATTTATTAATAGAATGACAATATATTAATTACTATTTGATTAACGGCCAATTAGTTTAATATAATTTAATTTGATTAAAAATGTCTTTAAATTTTTAATTTCACATACACATATTAAACACAAAATGAACATAAATCAATCGATAGAGTATTTGTATCGTCCATCTCGAAGTTAAAGATTCGATTCTTTCATTCCACGTGTTGTTAAAGAAACACAATTTTTGTTATTTTTTAATTTTTTTATAAGCAATCAAAAGCCTTTTTTTTAAAAAAAAAAATTTCCAGTTACGAAAATTTGCGAACTTTTAAAAACAAATAAAAGAACCTAAAGTGTTATGAAAATCAAACAAACATGACACCAACTCAACTGACATGAATTTATACTAGAACATAACTCAATCGATAGAGTATTTGTATCATTCATCTTAAAATTAGAGATTCGATTTCCATTCCACATGTCGTTAAAATACATTTTTTTTTTTATAAGCAATCAAAAGCCCTTTTTTTAATTGAATTTTCATTTACAAAAATTTGAGTTCGAAATCTAGATCAAGAGCCTGGAAATCAAGTTACTTTGTTTTGAAGTGCAATGTACTAAACTCCATGTTTATGCAATTTTGTTTCATTTTTTTCTTTTTTCTTTTTTTTTTCCTCTTTAGGTATTTTATTCTCTTATTTTTTTTAGTGGATATTTTGTGAATTTAAATTTATCGGTGTAACATAGATTAATTTTTTTAGCCGAAGACTTTTGAATGAAACATTTAATTTACGTCAAAGTCTAATAATAAGAAAATTGTAATGTTTAATTTATGTCATTTTCATCTTCAACAATCAAAACACTATTTACCATCAACAAAGATAAAAACATAAAATGATGTTTATAGTCATGAGTTTCAATTGCATGGGTTTTCATCTAATTATCACATGTTATGCAATGTACCAAAACAATTGGGTAATACCAAAAACTTCTTTTCATTGAGGTTATTTACTTATATATGTAGTTGAGTGCAAATAGTAAACGCTATGATAAATGGGAAAGGGATGTTGAGTAGAAAATAATAAACACGATAACAAATAATAAACACTATAACAAAGAAGAAATTGAAATAACAATACTGCATTTAATTGTAGGTTATAATAATTAGAAAACTAATTATTCTAATTGAAATTTCAAAATGGAGTGAACTATAACAGAAATATATTTAAAATTCAACAGCACTAATATTACTTATCATTTCATTAGACCCAAGTCTAGAATCTAAAATATTTTACCTATAGGATGGATTGTTTTTGGACATCTTTACCCCTCATATAATTTTAAATTTTCAAACATACCCAAATGCAGCATAAGTTTTCTTCACTATTTGAAGGATTCTTCATTTTGTTTGGTTGTTCAAAGTCTTTCATCATAATTATATTCTACATCCATTTTTCATCTATCCCTTTCTTTTCCCATCCACTCATTAATTCATTGTATAGATTCCACACATTTTTACGTAGAAAATTTGGTAAATATTCATTTCATTAAATATTTAACACGTCAATAAATGATATATTATTCTAACAATTTAGTTCTTAAATTGTGGTTTGTAACAATTTAATCCTTAAACTTTCAATTTTGTAGTAGTCTAGTTCATAAACTTTAATATATAACAATTTAGCCATTGTACTTTTAAATTCATAACAATTTAGTCTCTCGTGTAAACAAATTTATCAAAATTAGATGTCAATGTTTATTATTTTATGATGTAGACTTCGTATTACAAAAAAAAAAAAATCGAGTCTCTAATTAGTTTATCGGTTTATTTAGGCAAGAAATCTCATTAAATCTTAACAATAATTTCTACAATAGGAACTAAATTGTTACAAATCTTAAAATACAAGAACTTAATTGTTCATAGTAAAGCTTAGATACTAAATTATTACAAAATTGAAAGTCCAAGAACTAAATCTTTATAAACTAAAGTTTAGAACTAAATTGTTACTTTTATGAAAGTTTAGGGACTAAAGTAATTTTTAACATATATTATTTTAGTTTATAGACTTTCAAATATACAAATAATAAATGAAAATAATATAACAGTATTTTCCATTATACAATAAAATTTCCATTCGTATATTAAACGTATCAACACGAAAAATGGGGTAAGATATTAGATATTTTTTAGATTTTAGATTTTATTTTTTAACCAACTAATTTTTAACAGCTGGAGTCGTCCGCATGTGATAATTTTTTACATAAAAAAATCTCACTTTTATAGAATTACGACTCTCCATATTTACGCAAATCAAGAACAAAACAAATTCCAATAAAAAAAATAAATACATTTTTTATATATATTTAAAAAGGCCCCATCAAAATATTATGAGAAACTATAATTTTTGCTAAGCTTTCAATGTTGCAATAGTACTTATTTGTTTATTTTAGTTTAAAAACTATTTAATTCGTTAATGGTAAAATTGAAAAATATTACCAAATTTAAAGTTCAGATATTTATATAACAAATTGAAAATTTAATGGCTTATTTGATACTTTTTAATATTCAATTATTAAAGTTATATATATATATATATAGGGATGTAAACCTCTCAGCTCTTTGTAAAGGGTATATTTCAAAGATGAAAGAGCTATTAAATTTCAAGATTAGAAAATTAAGTGGTGTATTTTTTAGTTAGTGAACTAAAAACAAGAATTTAAAAACAAAAGATTAATAAAAAATAGAGTTATATTTTGCATTTTTAGTAATTTTGAATATGTGTTTAATTGCATATTTACTAGAACTTAATTTATGTTTGATAGCATATTTATAAACTTCAAAAACGGTTGTAATTATTAACTAAGTTATATAAAAATATTCTTGAACTTTGACTTTAAGTTAAACTATATAAAATACCTTTTGAATATTGGGGTAGATTTTAATAATGCTTCTAAATTTTTAAAATTTTCATATTCGTCTTAAACTTTGTTATTTGTAATAAAAATAAAATGAAGGATGAAAATTGTTGTGGGCAAATGACATGTAAAAATTAAAAATATATATAGTGTTATTATCAATTATTTAGATGATTAAAATTAGTATTATCATTGTCAACATAAGCATAGTTCAATTGGTATAAACGTGTATTATTGATCTTGAGATTAGAACTTCCATTCTCCCACTCCACATCTTGTCAAAAAAAAAAAAAAATTACTATCATTTATTCATCTAAAAATGTGCACGAAATAATTTATATAATCAATTTTGACACATCAGTTATCACGTTAATTTCCACCAATTTTGTTATAAAAACTTCCAACTTTTATACCTTACTTATCAAGTTAATTTTCATTTTTCTTAAAAAAAATCTTCAATAATAATTTTTAAAAACAAATTTCAAAGTTTTGAGGTAATAATTACTAAATAGTTTAAATATTTTTGTCAATAAACCGCAATTTATACATTTTTTTTATTAATATTAATATTTTCTAAACTTATTAAAAGACGTAGCTTTTTGAAAATCATTATTGAAATTCAATTTTAATACTAAGTATCAAACTAACCATATATTTCAAATGAGTATTTAAAAAAACAATATTAATAAAAAAAAAAATCCCATTTTATACTCATTAAGCTAGGTTAACTTTACAAAAGTTTGTACGGTCTTACCGTTGGAAGCCTCGTGCGAATGAGAAAATTTCTAGAACTACCACTACAAGAAATTATGCTTTTGTTGACAAAAAATTTTTTTTTTAAAAAAAGCACAAGGAAATAATTTCCTAATGCTTTTTTGACCGTCGACAAGGTCGTTGGAAAAATCCTATTCTGATGCAGAAAAGTTCCTTCGTTGGAAAAAAAGTGATCTCGTGACACTTGGAATTGGGAGGAGACATGCCGACGCCAAAATGATTGCGTCGTCACAACCTTTCCGATCCCAAAAATTGGTTTGTCGGCGTCGGGATAAATACCCTATGCCAACGCCACTTCTTTGACGTCTGCAAAGTGTTGGATATCTAGGGAAAAACTTTTTTCGATGCCAAATTCGAAAGATTAGTGTCGGGAGATGATACCTTTCTTGATGCCAATCTAATTTAGTGGCAGGAGAGGTTACATTTTCCGATGCTAATCTTGTTTGATGTTGGAAATGTTTCAAAATTTTACATATTTTTTCTTGTTTTTCCTAACGTCTTAAAATTTGGTGCTGGAAATGGTTTGAATTATATAAAAATTTTATAATTTACTGAAACCAGACCTACTACTACTACTACTATTATTATTATTTTAAAAAAACAATAATTGAAACCTACTCGAATCTTATAAATTTAAATAAGTAAACTAAAAACAACAACTTTTGCATTCAATTAGTTTTCTTACATAACATACAATTTAGTTTCACAAAGTTAATTACAATTACATAATATTCACAAAACATAAACTCCGACATGCCTAAAAATTACAAATCTACACATAATATCCACAAAACATATGTTGATTCTTCTCTACTTCTTGCTTGAACATAAACTCTGAGATACCTACAAAATACAAATAGCAGCATCAATACAAAACTTAACTATTCATTAATCTATATACCAATCCCAAACTCAATATAAAACTTAAACATATAGTAATATTAATAACTTCAAATAAAATCTAAACACTCACGATGTCACCCACCCCCTCCTCCTCTCAAACTCAAAATTAACATCAAGTCTTAAAATTCAATTTGAACTAATTTAAACTCAAACTTAATTAGGAACTATAATTTAGACACCCTCCTCCCACACACACTCTAATCTCAAATTTAAAATTTAGAAACGAAATGTGAAAGGTACTATAATTCAACTCAAACTTCAACATAACTATGCATTTTTTGATATCAAAGATGGTGCTTGAGTTCACCAATCTTAATCAGATCTTAATTTTATTTTATTAGAATAAGCAAATGCAAAATCTTACATTCCTTATTGGCTTCTTGATAACAACACAACATACAAGTCATTTTTCTTCCATTACCACTTCAACCCCAAATTGAAAGTTACTTGAATCTTACATCATGCATTTACCCCTATAATAATAGCAATATTAATACAAAATTTAAACATAACTATGCATTTATCTATATAATAATATCAAACTCAATGTAAAACCTAAACTTAAACATGTAACATTAGTAACTTCAAATAAAATCTAGACCTTTACCCTTACTAAACCTCTCCCCCTCTCAATACATGTCAAAACTCAACATCAAAACTTAAAATTCAACTCAAACCAATTTCAAATTTAATACTTTCTAAATACATCAAAACTATGTTTGAATTTAAATTCAATATAAGAACACTAACAACTTTAAATAAATTTTAGGCATTTTTAACAATTTCAAACTCAACTTTAAACTTAAATGTAACTATAATTTTACCACCATAACAATTTCAAACTCAAAATAAAGCTTCAAATTCAACCTCAAAATAATTAATAACTTTAAATATACTCTAGGCACCCTCTCATACACACTTTAAAGTCAAACTTAAATTTCAAAACTATGACTTTTTTTACCCAAGGAGACTCAAGCCAATTGAAATATGTGAAGAAAAATAAAAAGAAATTAATAAGAATTTCCAATAATCAATCAAGTTGTCAAGACGAGACTTTCCGAGCATAGTACGCAAATAAAATTCATACCTCTGGAGATATAACTCTGTGAATGAGATAAGAATTACTATGAAGAAAGTTTAAAGACTTCGCCATCTGAAGTAAACCATTATCCCTGCACAAATATATGTATATATACTTCAACCATAAATTAACCTCAAATTATCTCGACAATACTCAAATATCTCCAAGCTCATCCAATATACTAATCTCAAGCATATAAATATGACAAGTAATTAATATAACAACATGAACTACTCCTTTTAATAAAACTAACTCAAACTAAACCTCATAATGCTAAAGAATAAAACTAACTCAAACCAAGTCTTAACTACGGTAACTTACCAAACATACATATATACTACCAATGGCCAGAGTTTAGTAACAAAACATATTAAAACACGAAAGATAAAATTAAAGCTTGAAAACCAACTGCCTAATGAGTGACTTTTATTCAATTAATGAAAAATTTATCCTACAACTATATATTTGTCTAATTTGGACAAACCCACAAAAAACACACAGAATTAACTCATGATCTCAGATGCTCTCAACGTACTCAATCCAAGTACTAAAATCCCAAATCACAACTATGAATTTTATAATTTATGACCTTTTATGTCAAAAATAAAAAAAAACCAACAACTGCTTTTTTGAAAGAAGTTAAAAAATTTCATGCTCCAATGTGGTGGTTCCATGAGCCATTACAAAATTGAGTCGAACCTGATGAGTCAATTAAAAAATGTAGGATTCTCCTCCACAAATCCTGACTTGAAAATCCACCTTCAAAAATCAAAATATCATCCTTCAATAAAAAAAATAAAATAAAAAAATAAAAAACCCACTTCAATTTCCACTAAACAAAATGCAATCTGTCATTTTAAACCTGCTTGGATTTGCAGAGATCCTCATGAATATGAAAAGTATTTGAATCGAAATTGTCATATGGCTCTAAAACATGAACCGACACCACATATCCCCTGTTTTCACTACCACCTCTAGCATTTGCAGCAGAAAGGGCAGGGCTTGCCGCGTTCGAGGCTGGGATGCGTGGATAAAGGCTGGGCGATGATGAGAGGGTAGACACAGATGTTCGGGGCTAGAATACATGAATGAAGGCTGGACAAGCTTCGATAGGCGCTGGACGACATCATAGGAGGCTGGGCAAGCGTCGTCAGAGGCTGGACGGAGGCTTGGGTGTGAAAAGCAAAGAGGTTTGGGAGAGATGCTACTGAAAAATTAGAAGAGTGAAAAAGTGGAAAAGAAAGAACAAAATAGGGTTTTAAACTTACCTTCCCGACCCTATATATGGCGTATGGCAATTTATTTTCTCCCAACGCAATAGAATATAGTGTCGGGAGATCTTCATAAAAAAAATTGGACAAAATATATCCCGACGCTATGAAGATCCCTAAAAAAATTTCCCCATCCAAAGAATACTTTCCTCCTAAACCCCTCTCGACGGCATCAATATATGAGTTGGGATAGGTGAGCTCTCTTGGCACCATTTTTTATAATGTCGAGAGATGTCTTTTTTGAAGGAATTCTACAAAGAACCTTTGAGCTGAAGCGGATTGTCCAAATCCCATTATGATTGAACTCAAACATTTACATTCAAACAGAATATATTATGCATAAATCTCAAATTACAACATGCTTTAAAATTAAAAACAATTGATCAAGAGAATATATCTTTGAAGAACCGTTCTTCAAATAAATCCCTCGATAGTACTCATTCACGAGCACAACGAACAAGTCACGAACTCTCCTCTCAAACAAGCCGCAAGCAGCAACTCGATCCTCGAACCAAACACGATACTACCACTTGATGACTTTGGTATTCTCGGAGTGAGAATCCTGGACTGGTGGGCTCTGGCTAATTTTGGTTAAAGGAGAAGTTTGAGTTTGAAGAGGAAGACGATCGAGTAAGGAACACAGTCATGTACATGACGAAGTCTATCGCATAGACAAGCTTACTCAATCATGTAGATAATGAAGCTATCATATAGTCTCTCAAGCAATCGTGTAGATACTCGATTTTGTACTCGATAGTGAATTTCTGATCCCCGGAATAAATAAAAACCAATTTTCATTTATCCCATTTTGCCACATAACCGTATAACTCCCCAGTAAGGGTAATTATGGAGAAAAAGGAGTTAATTATTAAATAATTAATAAACACTACAAAAAAAGGGGAATCTCGACGTCGTTTTAAGGCGTCGGGAGAGACCATCTCTCCCGACGAAGTAAAGAACCGTCGGGAGTTCTCCAAGAACTCCCGACGTCGTAAAGGACACATTAAAGCGGTGTCGGAACTCCCGAAAGTCTCCCGGGCGACGTCGGGAGAGGGGTCTGGTTTAACCAAACCCCTTCTCCACAGAAAGATCACTTATTTCTTTAAACAAAAACCCTAATCTTCGCCGAATGGATTTCCTTCTTCTCCCTTCACGCCCCCGTCCATCTTCACGCCTGCCCTTCCTTCTTCGCGCCGCCGTCCGCCGTCCGCCATCGCCCCCCTTCATTGCTTGCAAATTTGTTGTTTATTTTCAAGCTTTCATCAAGGTTCGTGCACATCTATTTCATTTATTTTCTCTTATCTTGTATCTTAATTTAAGTCATTGTTTTTAATTTCTAGCATGTTGGTAATGTTGGTAATGCTTAATTTTTAGCATGTTACTAATGTTAGTAATTAATGTTGCTAATGTTTAATTTCTAGCATGTTGGTAATCTAATGTGAATTATGAATTATGGATTGTTGATGTTATTGTGGATTGAGTTTTTTTTTTTCCTTTTAATTCTTAAGGTTATGGATTACTTAATTTAGAAAAAAAATATTGTACTTAACGCATTTAATATTTTAAAAAAGTTTAAAGAATCTACTAGACATAAAACTAAAATTTGTGTCTCATAGAAAATTGAACTTTAAAGTTTGTGTCCAATAGGCTTGTAAATTTTAGAAGATGTTGAATAGATGAAAGACCTATATTAGACACAAAATTGAAAGCTTGGAGACGTACTAAATAAAACATTTGAAAGTTGTTAAGATAATTTAAGTGGTCTAGGGACCTATGTGTTTATTTTGTCTTAGGAAATGAAAATTATGGAACTCAATGCTTAATATTACTTTGTATTTTGTCCTTTAATCCAGGTTATTATTTTGGATTACAAGTTGGTCAGAAAATATTTATTTTTAAGGATGAATAAAGAATGGATTAAACTAAGGAATAAGTTATCAGTAGAGTATAGAGAAGGAGTATCACAGTTCTTAGATATGGCAAGGTTTCATGTAAATGATTCCGGACGAATAAGATGTCCATGCAAGAATTGTATGAATTCAATTTGGGAAAAGATAGATATCGTGGAACGACATCTATTAACATATGGAATATCTCCCTCATATTGTGAATGAGTATATCATAGAGAGTCAGTAAACTTATCTAGAAGTCATATAAGTCATTCAATAGAAGATGTTGAAGTAAATAGTATAGAGAGTAATGCTGTCGAAGAAAATGAGACGTTGAATCTTATAAACGATTTACAAGTCCCAATTGAAAACGAAAATGCAAATGAAGGAAGGATTGAAAATGAAATGTCCTTTAATGATCAAGAAAGATATACCACAAACTTATTCGAGGATTTAATGACCGAAGCACGTAATGAATTTGTTCGCAATTTTCGTCCTTAAACTTTTTAGTGAAGTTGATGCATATCAAAGTTCTGAACGGCTGGAGTAACAAATCCTTTGACATGTTGCTGGAATTGTTAAAAGCAGCGTTTCCAGCTGGCACCTCTATACCTACTTCCTTTTATGAAGCCAAGTGAAAATTGCGTGATTTAGGCCTAGGTTATGAGTCTATTCATGCGTGCAAATATGATTGTGTATTGTATTGGAAAGAGTTTGCAAATTTACAACAATACCCTGTTTGTGGTGAGTCTCGGTACAAAGTTAATGATGGCAAGAGTAAAAAAATACCACATAAGGTATTGCATCATTTTCCATTGATATCGAGATTAAAACGATTGTTTGCATCAAAAGAAGGAGCTTCTGACATGAGATGTCGTAAAGATAAGCGAGTTGAAACGGATGATGTATTGCGACATCCAGCTGATGCAGAGGGGTGGAAACATTTTGATCGTGAATTCCCTCATTTATCTTTAGATCCTCGAAATATTCGTTTGGGATTAGCTTCGGATGGCTTCAATCCGTTTGGAAATATGAGTACTTCTTATAATATGTGGCCTGTGGTGATAATTCCTTATAATTTTCCCCCTTGGAAATGCATGAAGGAAACAAACTTCTTCATGTCTTTGCTCATACCTGGTCCAAAATCTCCTGGACAGGAAATTGATGTTTACTTGCAACCGTTGATTGAAGAGTTGAAAGAGTTGTGGACAATTGGTGTGCGAACTTATGATTCTGTTGCTGGTGAGTTTTTTTTAACTATATGCTACCTTATTATGGACGATTAATGACTTCCTTGCGTATGGTGACTTATCTGGGTAGAGTACAAAAGGTTATCAAGCATGTCCAATATGTAAAGAAGATAACTCGTCCTTTGGGATAAGAGGAAAAATATCATTTATGGGACATCGATGTTATCTTCCGGAGAATCATAGTTGGCGTCGAAGTAGACAACATGATGGAAAAGTTGAACGTAGACCTCCACCAGTCGTAATGAATGGAGAAGAGATATTACAACAAATAAATACGCTAAACTTTTCTGTGCTTAGCAAACATCCATTGAAGCAAGATAAAAAAAGAAAGCGAATTCTAAACTGGACTAAAAAAAGTATCTTTTTCCAACTTCCATATTGGTCCAGACTATTGTTACGACATAAATTGGATGTAATGCATATTGAAAAAAACATATGTGAAAATTTGGTGGGCACATTGTTAAATATTGAAGGAAAGACAAAGGATACAACGAACGCTCGATTGGACTTACAAGATTTGAAGATAAGAAAGGGCCTACACTTGATACAGGTCGAGAACAAATTTGTAAAACCACACGCATCATACACATTAACAAATGGTGAACAAATTTCGTTTTGTAAGTATTTGAAATCAGTGAAATTCCCTGATGGATTCGTATCTAACATATCACGATGTATGAATGACAAAGATGGAAAAATATCGGGGCTGAAAACATACGACTATCATGTGTTGCTTCACAGATTACTCCCTATTGGTATTCGAGCATACCTACTGAAGAATGTATCCACTACTATTGTTGAGTTGTGTACATTCTTTCGCGACTTATGTGCAAAGACAATATGTGTAAGTGATTTGAACAGACTACAAGCAGACATCATAGTTATACTTTGTAAATTGGAGAGAGTATTCCCACCTGCCTTTTTTTATGTAATGGTACACCTTGCAGTTCATCTACCATATGAAACCAAAGTCGTGGGTCCAGTTAGTTACAGTTGGATGTATCCTATTGAAAGAAGTTTATGAACATTAAAACAATTTGTATGGAACAAAGCACGTCCTGAGGGGTCTATAGCAGAAACATATGCAATGAATGAATCATGGAACTTCTGCTCGCGATATCTAAGTGGGATTGAAACGAGATTCAATAGAGATGAACGAAATGATGATAGCATTCCCGATCACGAGATATTTGGTGAATTTGAATTATTTAGGCAGAGGGTACGACCATTAGGGGCGTCAATTTTACTGACGCTATCAGCGGAGGAAAAACGTATTGCACATTGGTACATTCTCAACAATTGTAAAGAAATAACAAACTATCGCAAGTACGTTTCAAACTTTTTCCTTTTCTAAATTCTAGGGTATCTCCTTTGATATAACATTTAAATGATAAATATTGTAGGCAACATTTGAGGTTAATTCGTTGTGAAGCTCAAAGCGCCTTTGACTTATATATAAAACGTCAACGCAAATTTCCCAATTGGTTCAGATATCAGGTATACATAGTCATTTTGTAGGCAACGGTTGAGGGATGATTCATTTTTCGTATTCATTTTTAATGTATACGTAATTATCAGGTTCTACAACGACGCGAGAGAGAAGATATCTCCGATGATTTCTTCTCACTTGCAATGGGACCTTCGTCTGAGGTGCGCTCTTACAATGGATGCAATGTTAATGGGGTACGGTTTCACACTGTAGAGCGTGATAATCGTCGAGCTACACAAAATAGTGGAGTCCTAGTGGCCGGAGAGATCAGTGAGAACACAGGTGTGGATAACAATTTCTACCGTGTTGTAAATGAAGTATTAGATTTGCAATATGCGAACAGAAGACGCGTTTTCTTGTTGAAGTGTAGATGGTTTGATACAGATAACAACAAAAGTAATAGGACACATGTGGATTTAGGATACAAATCGATCAATACATCACACTTTTGGTATGTCGACGAGCCTTTCATCTTTGCTATCCAAGCACAACAAGTCTTTTACATTGATGACATCAAACATGGTAGCAATTGGAAAGTTGTTCAAGTAGTCCAAAATAAACGAATATGGGATGTACTGGAAGTGGATGATGTTGAAAACGCACAACTAGATTTACTAGAAATTGTTGGTGGCATCGGAGTGGATGAAACCATTGAGGAGGTTAATTTATGCAGAGTTGATGTTGATCCTACAGTTGTGGAAAGACCAATTACTATACATGGCGATCATGACTTCATAAACGATGATGATGAAGAACAATTATCTCCCAATAACAGCTCAAGTGCTGATGAATAATTTGAATTAGATTACGATGATGAGTAATGATGTATCTACTAAATTCTCTTTTTCTCTAGCTTACACGTATTTATTGTTAATTTAATATTGTTTTCTCTCTTTTGTGTTTGTATAGAAACGATGTCAACCCCTAATAATAATTTGAATTAGATTACGATGATGAGTAATGATGTATCTACTAAATTCTCTTTTTCTCTAGCTTACGCATATTTATTGTTAATTTAATATTGTTTTCTCTCTTTTGTATTTGTATAGATATGATGTCAACCCCTAATAATAATTTGAATTAGATTGCGATGATGAGTAATGATGTATCTACTAAATTCTCTTTTTCTCTAGCTTACACGTATTTATTATTAATTTAATATTGTTTTCTCTCTTTTATGTTTGTATAGATACAATGTCAACCTCTAATAGGCAACGAGAGGCTGATGAAGAATTCCAGGAGTTATATCTAGACAACACGGTATCTTCTGTGGGTGATACTTCAAGTTAGTATATTTTGAAATATATTCTGTTAACTGAAATACATCATAAACTGTTTTAAATTTTTTATTCTTCAGATAGTGGCTCAGCATCCAATCGGAAGAAACGAGAGCATTCGTGGAGCATCCAGTTGGGAAAATACGTACAAAAACATGGGAGGATCACAATCTTCATTAATGAGGGGGGGACAAAATCGATATCTCAACATTCTGTTCGTTTTAGTGATGCGATCGGCGTCGTCGTGAGATCTGCATTTCCAGTTCAGTGTCGTACTTTTGCTGAAGTTCCAAACGAGTTCATAGAATTGGCTAAAAGTCAATTATTGGTAAGTAATTATAAGTTTATTCTTTTACAGTCATGAACATCATCTATGCTAATTCTTCCCTCCCTCTTTTGTAGGCTCATTTCGATCTTGATCTGTCCAGTCAACGACGGAACCGTTTCTTAGAACATCAAATGCAAAACTCGTTCAAAGAATTTAGATCAGACTTGCACAGACATTATAGAAAATGTGGATATCCTGAGCAAGCACGTCCAGTTTCCTTAGTTGGCTTAAAAATAGGCCAGAAGACTGATACTTTTTGTGTGACCACTTCGAGAGTGAAGCGTTTCAGGTACAATATTTATGGTGTGTATCATTTACTGCATTTACTAAAACATCACACTATTGACATATTTTTTTTTCAAATGTAGGAAATTTTTATGACGAATCGGAAGAATAGATAGAAATTACCATTCGACCACGTAGGTGGATCAAAGTCATTCCTGTAAATTTAGGTAGAGTTGCAGGCAAAGAAGGGTCGAGAAATAGGGCGTGTTGACCTTTTTAGGGAAACACACTTTAAAGGTGGCAAGTTTGTGAACGAGGCTGCTGAAAGTGCACATGTAACATTTTTTTCTTTCCTGTCGTGTTTTTTTTTTCACTTTTAACTTTAGTCGCTTGTTCTTACCTATTTAATTATTATGTCTAGCATCAAATATTGGAATTAGAATTCAGCCCCACTATAGAAGGTTCTCAACCACTAACAGGGGATGAAATATGTGAGATGGTTTTGGGTAGATGAACCAGATATTCAAAAGGTCTAGGTTAGGGCCCTAAGCCTAAGTCAAGAAGGAGTACCATGTCATCAAGCTCGTCATCTACTCAAGGAACGGAGGTGGGAGTGGATGAATTGGAAGTCAATTTCCAACAGTCTCAGTCGAGAATTAAGAAACTCGAAGACGCTCAGAGAAGAATGCAAGAGGATCATGCGAGACAAATAGAAGAAATGAAAATGATGATTGAAGACATGGTACGATCACAGAGAGGAGACCCATGAAAGTAGGTATGATTACTACATTGTTTAGTTGTGTAATATGTTGCTATCTTGCAGTTATGGTAGCAAAGTTTAGTTATGTCTAAAGTAGCTTTATGCAGTTATGGTAGCAAAGTTTAGTTATGTCTTTAGTTATGTCATTTAAAGCTGCATTTAAATTAGATTGTAGTTATGTTGCTATCCTGCATTTAAATTAGGTGTGATTACTAAATTAGATAAGCATCCCACCATGCCTTGATGTCTCAAAAGCCCAATCACAGTCCCTTAGTGTCGCTCTCTCCATGTATCTCGCTCTCTCCATATATCTCGCTCTCTCCATGTATCTCGCTCTCTCCATCGGTGTCGCTCTCTCCATCAATGTCACAGCATATTTATAACTTCATTTGATCAGCTGAAGATTCAAATATTAGGCTTAAAAAGGGTGTATTTGCTGATTTGGTTGTAAATATGTGTCATTTAAAGCTTCAACACTTTCATACAAATTAGATAAGCATCCTACCATGCCTTGATGTTTCAAAAGCCCAATCACAGTCCCTCAGTGTCGCTCTCTCCATGTATCTTGCTATCCACCATGCCTTGATGTCTCAAAAGCCCAGTCACAGTCCCTCAGTGTCGCTCTCTCCATGTATCTTGCTCTCTCCATATATCTCACTCTCTCCATGTATCTTGCTCTCTCCATCAATGTAACAACATATGTATAACTTCATTTGATCAGCTGAAAATTCAAATATTAGGTTTCAAAAGGGTGTATTTGCTTTGATTTGGTTGTAAATATGTGTCATTTAAAGCTTCAACACTCTCATACAAATTAGATAAGCATCCCACCATGCCTTGATGTTTCAAAAGCCCAATCACAGTCCCTTAGTGTCACTCTCTCCATGTATCTCGCTCTCGCTCTCTCCATAAATGTCGCTCTCTTCATCAGTGTCGCTCTCTCCATATATCTCGCTCTCTCCATCAGTGTCGCTCTCTCTATGTATCTCACTCTCTTCATGTATCTTGCTTGCAAAGATCCCCTCAGCAGCTTCACACCCTGATTGACATCCAAAGTAATGATATCCAAAGATGCCCTCGGTAGCTTCAACACTCTCAACTGTAATTAAATAAGCATCCCATCATGCTATATCATTGAATTTTGTAATGTAAGCAACGAATAAGAAATTCTCAACTGTTATATTTAATTAAGATGTGTAATTAATTGTGCTTTTCCTTTTCTTTTGATCTTATTTTTATTATTAAATTAGAGGGAGCCTTAACTTGTGATAACAAAGGAACTAAAAGGGAGACTTAAGCAAATTACATAACAAAGGGGTAGTTAGCCCAATGAGCCCTAACTATGGATTGGCTAGAATCAAGGCCCATCCTATCATCAAGAGAAATGAAATGCCTGCATAAATGGATATGGATTTGAATTGAAAGCTCTCCACTTGGACCCATTAGAATAAAAGAAGAAAGGGTGATTGCAATAAGTGGTACTTTTAGGGGTATTAATCAAGTGAACAATAATATATTTAAAGAATTGCAAAATAACAAAATCTATCCGTAATAGGCCAACTTGTTTCCTTTTTTAACATGTTGCTTAGAAAGTCAATAATCAATTCAAAAGGTTGCCATGCCTTGTCATGTCAATAAACTAAAGTTAGGTCACCCAAATCTTATTATGGTTTTTGTTTTTGTTTCTTTCCCCCTTCCAACAATATTTCTTTACTATTATTCTACCCCATTATCCTATGCATGCACTAATATTATTTTGAGATAAGCTAGCCCTTCTTACATACTTCTCATGCAAATTTAATTTTTACTAGATTCCAATCTAAAAGATCATACAGGACTTTCAAAAATTGAAAAATAGAGGAAATTGAATTGTTTATCCATATAACATTTCAATGTTTTTTTTTTTTTTTTTTTATAGAATGCTGTTTGGAGATGAGTTGGGACAATTGTTGAAGATGCTGTGCTCGAGAAGTGTTTTAGATGTTGTTCTCATTTTACTTCATTTATGTATTTCTGAATATAATGGACAAGTGTTCTAGAGCTAGGACAACGTTTGGATGTTGTAATTTTTTACTTGTAAAATGGACTTCATTTTCTTTTATGTGAATCTTTATTTGGTATAATATATTTCACAGGATTTCAGATCAAATTTTTAAAAATTACAAACGATATATTAAATTTTATCCATATAGGAAATTGAATTAATTGTTTATCCATATAGGATCTCCCGACGCGGCGTCAGGAATTAGGGGGAACTCCGGATGCCGTTTTAAGGCATCGGGAGTTAGGGGAATCTCCAGACGCGGTGTAGCCCGTCAGGAGTTCTAAGAACTCCCGATGCCGTATACTAAGCATCGAGAGTTCCCCCTAACTTCCGACGCCATATAGGCGTCCGGAGTTCCCACTAACTCCCGACGCCGTTCAAATTTCGTCGAGAGATCCTCTTCTAACGGATTTCTCCCGACCAAACTCCCGACGACTGTTTATACGTCGGGAGATCAACTCCCGGTGAATTTTCCACACTTTCTCGACGATATATGGCGCCGGGAGAAGCCAGAATTCCTGTAGTGAAATATAAATAAATATGATAACTAACTTCTCATATTATATTTATAACCTATAATTGTAATATTGCATCATATACAATACATAAACCATAGTTCTTTTTCTCTATTTTATGACATTTAATATAAATCATATTTATATTAAATTTAATAACTATGAATCTCATTCATAGAAAAAATATTTGAATCATATTCAAATATTAGTTCCTCCAATTAAACAATAATGTATCAAATTCATTATATCAATTATATCATATATAATTGAATTAATTAAATTATATCATATATAATCAATTTCCCTCTTATTAATCTGAACATTTCAAATTAACCCAAAAACTGATTCTCAACTTAAATCCATTGAGCTATCAACGGAATTTTATGGACTTGTAGTTTGAAGCTCCAACGGTACGTGAATAACTGATTAAACTCTTTAATCACATTATCCATCATCTATTAACTGTCGGGCACTCCACTAAAGACCAACGGCTGCACACTTCGCACTACAGATATATTTCTATATCCATTGGATATAACCAATCAACAATACGACGACCCTTCATAAATTGCTCGTAAGTACATCTGGTTCAAATTACCATCTTACCCCTGTAATTACATCTAACTACTTAAGTACCACCGATTCCTGTAATGAACAATAGATCATATTCCCACTATGATTAGACCTCTCTTGGGCCAAAAGAGGGTGTGGCACCACATTGTTCAAGACCTGGAATCAACCCATAAGGAGGCAATTTATCTACTTACCCCTACTTTCGGGGAAGGAGTGAATTCCATCTTGTGTAGTTGAGTTCCCAGCTCCCCAATCAGACGAATCCCCAAAATGGTAGGCTTGTTGAGTCGGCGATCTGGCCACCCTCACCCATGAAAATCAAAGAACCACCCTCATAGGCAGGAGTTCACAACTCACTCAGGATTAAGGTCATGTTACCTATGGTCGTCCTAGTGAAATGAAAGTCTCAATTATGAACGACGTTATATAACGAGACCAAACATTTCGTGGTCTGATCTTATACAAACTCCTTTGTATAGAATATCTCCGCTCACATATCCAATACATGAATGGTCAGGATTAGATGTTTGTAGCACTTTATAACATTTGTAACACCTACAAAGTGGGTCATATTTGTAGTGTCACGAAGATAATGTACCCAACCTTATCCATATACTACAAACCATTTAGGTTATCACTTAAACACGAACCACTTGTATGTCTCCACATACATGTTTAAATTACAACGATAACCATAGATCTTAGTTTATTGGTTTGTGGTTAATGCAACTAAAATATCATATATTTCATAGACAGAAGTGAATAAAATATCATATATTATAAATCACAGAATGTTTGTTCATACAAGTGTTTACAAACTACAGGACCCTATGAGATTTAGGACATCAACCCCAATATGTTTTGTGATGGTGGAAATGGCTTTGGAGATGTAGCTTCTCCCAATGAAATTTTAAGCAACGGGAAAACTTTCATCGGGAGAAGCTAAATTTCTTGTAGTGTACGGTTCCATACTACCTCCATTTATTACTTACTAAAATAATAGCATTTAAGAATTATATGAGATCTACAAAATAAATATTTAATAAATTAATAAATCATTTTATAACGTATTAAATAAGGAATGGAAGCAGTTGGTTTTGTGGTAGTACTAGATTTTTCTCTGGCGCGAAGTTATCAAAATTGAGTCTATAGTTCCTTAAAAAAGTAATAGAAGTTGTTGATTTTTTTGATTCACTCCTCACTGGACTTCTTAGCTTCTAGGCCTCTGTTTGCTATGGGCGTGCATTTGTTTTTCCCAGTTACTTTTTTGTTATTTTATTAATTACCAATGACCATCGATATTTTTTGCGTGAAGACATTGGACCTATATATATTTCTCGCTTCTTCTTCTTCATTTGATTTTGTAATCTACAAGAAAATTTGATACTCAAATTAATGAAGATCTCCGATTCAAAATGGATATAGACTCTAAGTCGAACCATTATAATCTTTGTGTCATCTTCTTCTTCTCGAACTCTCTTTTGATTTTGTGATGCTCTGTTTCTGGTTTACCATCTGCGCTTTCTTCAATTAATATCAATTGGTATCAGAACTATAGCTGATAAACTTCATTTTTCTAAAATCGGAGCTGATCCTTCTCTTCACATACTTCTCCTTGCCATTTTATTATCTGAATTATGTTGGCGAGATTTGAACTTAACAAATTTGATGGCAACGGAGACTTCAGCCTCCAGAAGAAAAAGATGAAGGCACTTATGGTTCAACAGAAGGTTGCAAAAGCCCTAATCTGTCTAAGTAAGTTGCCTAAATCCATGAATGATATTGAGAAACAAGATATGGCTGAAATTGCATATAGTACAATTATATTATATCTTATTGATAATGTCCAAAGACGTGTAAGTGATATCGAAAAGGTCTTTGAATTATGGACCAAGCTTGATACTTTGTATATGTTGAGATATCTCACTAATAAGATTTATATGAAGGAGAGATTATTTAGTTTTAAAATGGATTCGTCTAAGGGTGTCAAAGAGAACATAGATGATTTTAATCGAATTTGTCAAGATCTAGTGAGTTCTAGAGAAAAGCTAGATGGAAAGAATCAAGTTGTGATTCTCTTAAATTCTCTTCCAGATAGGTATAAAGAAATTAAGTCAGCTATCAAGTATGGTAGAGATTCGTTAACGCTAGATACCATGTTGAATTCTCTTCGATCAAAGGAATTAGAACTGAAAATGGAGAAGAAAGATACTGAGATATTATTTGTGAGAGGCAAAAAAAAAAAAAAAAAATAGCCTTATATTGTCTCGTCTTATTTAAGAGGACAAAATTTGAAGAACTCTAAACAGCCTTATAAGCCTGCTTCGAAAGGAAATCAAAAGGAAAAGGTGACTTGCAATTACTGTAAAAAAAAAGGGACGTTTCAAATATTGTCTCGTTTTATGAAGAAAAGGTAAATTACCTATTAGAAAGGAAGCTAAGTTAGCTGTAAATATCCTTGAAGATCTTGAAAATGCTGAGGTTTTAATGGTATCTTCATTTGATGAATCAGAAGAATGGATTATGGATTTTGGATATTCTTTTCATATGACGCCTCATAAGCACTATTTCACTGAATTGAATGAATTTGAAGCAGAAGTTGTGACTATGGGAAACAAACAAAGTTATCACATAAAAGGCATTGGTTCAATGAAGATTTGCCTCGATGACGATACTAAAAAGATGTTGTCATTTGTAAGATATGTACCAGCATTAAAAAGGAACCTGATTTCCTTGGGAACATTAGATAAATTTGGTATAAGCTATAGATCAAAAAAGGGAATTTTACTTGTTTACAAAGGCTCACAAGTAAAATTAAATGGAGTCCTGAAGAATGGATTGTATGTCCTTCAAGGAAGTGTCCTTCCTGGAGAGGTCAATGTGGCATCTGAATACATTGATAAAACCACTCATCATGGCATAGACACCTTGCTCATATAAGTCAAAAGGGACTTAATTCCTTATTCAAGCAGGGATTGATTGGCAAGTACAAGCCCTCTGAATTAAGTTTCTGTGATCACTACATTCCGAGAAAGGCATTAAGATAGAGTTCAATAAAGGCACAATGAGAGCTCAAAGTAAGCTTGATTACATCCATTCGGATCTTTAGCGTCCATCTTTAGTTCAAACTCATGGTGATACACGGTACTTTCTTATTCTCATTGATGATTTTTTTAAGAAAAAAATAGGTGTTTATGTTGAAAACCAAACATGAGTCTTTTACAAAATTTGTTGAACAAACTCTGCTAATAGAAAGATTAAAATCATTAGAACGAATAATGGTCTTGAATTTTTAATGAAAATTTTAGAAACTATGCAGTGATCATGGTATTGATAGGGATTTAACAGTTCCTGGAATCCCTCCAACGAAATGGTTTACTTGAAAGCTTTAGTTGGACCATTTTTGATAAAGTTAGATGCATGCTTTCAAACTTAAATCTTCCAAAGAATTTTTTGAAGGAACTCTTGTCAAAGAGTACCTATGAGCGGAAGCAGGATTGTTCCAAATTCATTATGACAAAAAAACCACATTCACAAATAAACATACAAGTTATGCATTTAACAACAAATTACGATATATTTTCAAACTTAAACAACAAAGGAACGAGAGACATACCTATTGAAGAACTTTTCTTCTTTGAACTCTCGCTCTCGTCAGGAACGGAAACTCACGCAGTCGTTGTAATCGCCAAGTCTCTGTCCACCAAATCTCGTTGTCGTCTACCACCGAATAGACTTCTCACGAACAGGCAGCAAGGAGGACACAACCACTCAGTAACCTCAGTATTCTCGGAGTGAGAATCCATAAGATGTGGGCTTTATTGGATTTGGTAGAGGTGAGGAGAAAACAAAGATAATTTACTACGACCAAGCAAATGGGAGAGGTTCTGTGTCTATCGCATAGACGGATGCTTGATCGTTTAGCAAAAGGTGCACGACCGTTTAGTAAAATGGGGCTGATCGTTTAGATGATCATTTAGAAAAGACTATGCAATTGTTTAGGTAAGCTTCACAAATGCAATCGTTTAGGACGATTTGAGCTATCGTGTATGCTCTAGTTTATTAGACGATGGGTAGTGTACTAAATCGTGAAACGACTATCCAATCTCTTTGCAAATGAAAACTATTTTCATTTTATCCTTCAATTACGAAAACTGGATGTAACCTCCCACTATCTCATTCGGTTATAGAGAAAACCACCAATAATTATCTTATAATTGATTAAATAAAATAAATATAATCATATTATATTTATAACCTATAGTTTAATATCACATCAAATGCAACATATAAACTATAGTCCTTTTCTCCCCAACTAGATATAAATCATATTTATATCCTTTTCCTCCAATTAATGTATCTCATACATCATGTCAACTATATCATATATAATTGACCGGTTTAATCATATATAATAGTCTTTTTGAAACTCCCTCTTGTCAATTTGAACACTTTAAACTGACCCAAAAACTGATTCTCAACTTGAATCCATTGAGCTACCAAGGGGACCTTATGGACCTGTGGCTTGAAGCTCTAATAGTACGTGAATAGCTGACTAAATTCTTTAGCCATGAGATCTACCATCCGATAATTGCCAGACATTCCACTAAAGACTGACAGTTGCACTATTCTCACCACAAATATATTTATGTGTCCATCGGACATAACCAATCAACAGAACGATAACCCTTCATAGATGCTCGTAAGTACAGTTGGGCCAATTATCCTTTTTTCCCCTGTAGTTACATCTAACTCCTTAAGTACCACTGATCCCTTTAACGAATAATACAACATAGTCCTACTATGTGTGGACACCTCTCGGGCCATGAGAAGGTGTGTGGCGTCACATCGTTCAAGCCTCGGAATCAGCCTTTAAAGGAACAATCTATTGACTTACCCCTGCTTCGGAGAAGGAGTGAATTTCATCTTTTGTAGCTCAGTTCCTAGCTCCCTAATCAAATGAATCCTTAAAGTGGTAGGTTTGAGTTGGCAATCTGGCCACTCGTACCCATGCAAATCAAAGGACCGCACCTAAAGGCAGGAGTTTCAACTCACTCAGGATTGAGGTCATGTTACCTATGATCATCCTAGTGAAGTGAAGTCTTTGTCATGAACGGCGTTATATAAGAAGACAATTACACTTCGTGGTCTGATCTTATACAAACTCCTTTGTATAGGACGCCCCCGCTCGCATGTCTCCACATGAATGATCAGGATCAGACCATCTGTAGCAAGTCACAACAGTTATAACTATTCTATAAAGCAAGCCGCATTCGTAGCTTTACCAAAGTAAGGTTTCCCTCTTATATTCATATACTATAGACCATTTTGGTTATCACTTAAGGCATGATCCACCTGTATGTCTCCACATACATGCTTAAGTTACAATGACAACCAGAGATCTTAGTTTATTAGTTTGTGGTAAAGCAAATAAAACATCCAAAGTTTCATAGACAACAGTGAAGAAAATATCATATATTCGATCACAAGCGTTTGTTCAATACAGTGTTTACAAACTACAGGACCAACGAGAGTTTAGGGCATCAACCTTAACATTTTTAGTTAGAGGCAATATATACTATTATTTATGTTAGTAACAGAAGTCCCTCAACTGTCTTAGAGTTTACAACTCCTCAGGAGATATTGAATGACCAGCCACCAAAGTTGGATAATTTAAGAACTTTTGGTTGTGCTACTTTTGCACATGTGAAACAAGGAAAGCTCGAAAAAAGGGCTAAAAGATGTATCTTCCTTGGTTATCCACGTGGAATTAAAGGTTACAAAACAAATTGTGGTCACTTGAAAAAAGAGATAGAAAGTGTTTTGTAAGGAGAGATGTAACTTTTAATGAGGACTCCATGCCTTGGAAAGAATTTGAATCAGGACAGATATTCTCATCCTCTATTGTTCAATCCCTTGACTTTGATATGTAGCCTTATGATGAAACAAACTCGATTCCCTCTAGATACACATCTTTAGACACTTCAATCTATGACCCTATTCCATATGAAGAATAATATGTTGATCAAGATAATATTAATCAAGAGGGTGCCTTTTCTACTTTGGAATCCGACTCCCCTCAGTTAAGATCTTATCAACTGGCTAGGTACTTAGAAAGAAGAATCATTAGACTACCAATAGATATGATGAAGCTGATTTTGTTGCTTTTGTTTCAAATTGCTATGAAGATAATCTACCACCTGAACCCAATACCTATGAACACTTAAATGAATTCTCTTATCAACAATTCAACCTTGACAGTGGTAAATAGACCTGAAAATTAGAAAATTATTGATTGTAGATGAATTTTTAAGATTAAACTTGGCATAAATGGTCTTAAAAAAACCCCATTATAAGACAAGGTTAGTTGCTAAAGGTTTCACACAAGAGAAGGGCATTGATTATAGTGAAGTTTTCTCTCTGGTGGTAAGACATAATTCATTCGAGTTCTATTGTCTTTGGTTGCTCAATTTGATTTAGAACTTGAAGAAATGGATGTAACAACAACCTTTTTGTATGGAACTTTGGATGAGAATATATAAATGAAGCAACCTTCGGGTTTTGAACAAGTTGGAAAGAAAAACATGGTCTGTCACCTACAAAAATCCATCTGTGACCTTAAATAATCATCTTAATGTTGGATTTTATGTCCTAAAACTTGTGGTTTGTAAACAATAAAACTTATTATGAAAATTCAATAATTTGTTATTGAATATATGTATTGCTTATTAGAATCTAATGAACCTAAAAGACCCTTGACTATTACATGAGTACTTGAACTTTATGTGGAGATATAAAAGTGTATCAGGTTCGAGTAAATAGTCAAAATGATCTATAGTATATGAGTAAGGTTGGGTGCCTTATTCTAGTAACACTATTGGATGCGGCCTACTTTGTAGTTGTTACAAAGAGTTGTAAAGTGCTACAAACGAAGTGCTCATAATTCGTACATGTTATGACATGAAAAATGGGGACGTCCTGTGCAAAAGGGTTTGTACAAGATCGGACCGTGAAATCAGTCACTCTTACTTTATAACGTTGTTTACTGTTTAAGATTGACTAATTCAAAGTGATGACCTAGGTAACTTGACCTTAATTCTGAGCTAACTATGAACTCCTGTTTATTCGAGATTATTCTTAGATTTGCATAGGTGAGAGTTGGCTTAATAACGTCGGCTCAATAAACTCCCATTTCAGGGGTAAGACTGGGTAGATAGCTGGGGACATAGGGTGCAAGAAGGAATTCACTCCTACCCGCTTTTAGGGATACTAGAGAGGTTATTCCCTTAAGTGCTGACTCCAAGTCTTGAACAAGGGGTCCCACCCTCTCATTGGCCCGAGAGGGACTCAGTTTGTTGATTGGATCACAAATCAATTGTTCATTAAAGGATCAGTGGGACTTAAGGAACAAGAGGTAATCTCGAGGGTAAAACAGATATTTGACCCATTCGTTATTACGAACAACCTGTGAAGAGTTAACTTACTAATCATGGTTATATCGAGTGGACATAATATATCTGTAATGACGAGAGTTCAATTATGGGCTTTAGTGGAGTGACCCATTAGTTAACGAATGAGAGTTAATTCGGTGTAATGAGTTTAGCCAATTAATTTCGGATCGTTGGAGCCCATGATCTGTAGGTCCGCGAGGTCCCCCTACTAGCTCGTAAATGGATTAGCTTTAGAGTAGCGTGATAAGTTAATTTGAAACGTTCAAATTAGAATTAAAGGAATTAGTAATTATATGAGATATAATTATACATTTAGTTTTAAGAATTAAACAGAATTGGAGAATTAATATTTAAATATGATTTAAATATATGAAGGTGGATTTGTGTAAAATTAATTTAATATTTAATATTAAATTAATTAAAATTATTTAAATTGTTTAAATAATTATTTATTAATTTTATTAAGAAAATTAATTTATGAAATTAATTTTGCAAAATTAATAATATTCTCAATTTTAGAAATCAAATTGTTTTTCGGAATCAATATGATAAAAATTGAAAAAGATGAAAAACAAAAATTGGATTTGTTGGTTTTTTCCATTACATCTTCAAGTAGCTCACACCAAACCCACTAAGTTAGGCTTCAATAACTCCAAGCATGAGTTGGCCATCTTCTTCTATATTGAGAAGATTGGAGTAGAATTGAGGCATGCAATCTATAGAATTTTTGTTAAAAAAATTGTGTTGAAGAAGGTGTTCTTCAAGCAGGTTGGTGCTGTAAGTTTTTCTTTAAGTTCCCTTCTTTCAAGCTTATTTTGAGTCCCACAACTCATTCTAAAGCTCTAAGAGAATATTAAGGAAGATCTTGAGGTGGTCTACAACAAGATTTGAAGAAGTTTGCAGCCGAAAATCGATATTTGAAGAAGTTCTATAAAGGTATGACTTGAAACCCACTTGTTAATATGTAAGCATGCTTTAGTTACTGCCAAAATTAATGAATTAGAGTGATTATCGATCCTTGTTGCTTCCACTGCTTGCTGATACATTCCAACACTAAACAGTGGAATAAGTGTTTTGCGAAGGAACCTGTGAAGGCCTTGAGCGGAAACATGGATCGTCCTAATTTTTTGTTTTTTAAAAAACACAAATTACAGAAGCAAATTATGCAGTCAAGTTAAAAATTACAGCATGCCTTAAAAATTAAGAAAAGGATTAGAGAGGACTTAGGGTTTCTAGAAAACAATGCCACGAACTCGAAGCCCTAATGGCCACCACCAAAATTGTTTTCTTTGTATTCTCTGTAAGGGAAGAGAATCTGAAAGTGATGTGGGCTTTGCAGTATTTTGGGTAAGGGAGTGAGACTGAGAGCAGGAGAGGAAAACACTTGGAAAAGTAATACAGAGTAATCAATAGTTTTCTGTAATTCTACTGTTAAGAAGATCAAGAAAACCACTCCTCCCAAAAACTTCTTTCTCACATATGAAAAAAAAGAGAAAAGAAGGGGGGAGGGGGTGTTGGGGTTGATGCCCTAAATCTCGTAGGGTCTTGTAGTTTGTAAACACTTGTATGAATAAACATTCTCTGATTTATAATATATGATATTTTATTCACATTGTCTAGGAAATATATGATATTTTAGTTGCATTAACCACAAACCAATAAACTAAGATCCATGGTTATCGTTGTAACTTAAACATGTATATGGAGACATACAAGTGGGTCATGTTTTAAGTGATAACCTAAATAGTCTGTAGTATATGGATAAGATTGGGTACCTTATCCTAGTGACACTATGAGTATGACCCGCTTTGTAGGTGTTACAAATGTTGTAAAGTGCTACAAATGATCTGATCCTGATCATTCATGTATAAGACATGCGAGCGGAAATATTCTATACAAAGGAGTTTGTATAAGACCGGACCATGAAATGTTTAATCTCGTTATATAACGTCGTTCATAATGGAGACTTTCATTTTACTAGGATGACAATAGGTAACATGAGCTTAATCCTGAGTGCGTTGTGAACTCTTACCTATGAGGCGATCCTTTTATTTGCATGGGTGAAAGTGGCCAGATCACTGACTCAACAAGCTTATCATTTTGGGAATTTGTCTGATTGGGGAGTTGGGAATTCAGCTACACAAGATGAAATTTACTCTTTCCCCAAAGTAGGGGTAAGTAGATAAATTGCTCTCTTAAGGGCTGATTCCGGGTCTTGAACAATGTGGTACCACACCCTCTCTTGGTCCGAGAGGGGTTTAATCATAGTGGGACTATGATCTATTGTTCATTAGAGGGATCAATGGTACTTAAGGAGTTAGATGCAGGGGCTAAACGGTAATTTAGCCCAGTTGTATTTGCGAGCGGTTGTGAAGAGTCAGCGTACTGTTGATTGGTTAAATCCAATCGAAATAGAAATATATCAATAGTGCAAAGAGTGCAACTGTCGATCTTTAGTGAAGTGTCCGACGGTTAACGGATGGTGGATAATGTGATTAAAGAGTTTAATCAGTTATTCACGTACAGTTGGAGCTTCAAGCTACAGGTCCATAAGGTCCCCTTGGTAGCTCAATGGATTTAAGTTGAGAATCAGTTTTTGGATTAATTTGAAATGTTCAAATTAATAAGAAAGAATTTGATTATATATGATATAATTAAATTAAATTAATTATATATGATATAATTGATATAATGTATTTGATACATTATTATTTAATTGGAGGAACTAAATATTTGAATATGATTCAAATATATTTTCTATGAATAAGATTCATTGTTATTAAATTTAATATAAATATGATTTATATTATATGCCATAAAATAGATAAAAAATAACTATGATTTATATGAAGGAACTCTTATCAAAGAGTACCTGTGAGCGGAAGCAAGATCGTTCCAAACTCATTGTGACAGAATTACCGCATTCACAATCAAACAGACTAGTTATGCATTTAACAACAAATTACAGCATGCTTCGAACTTTAAACAACAAAGAGAACAAGATACATACCAGTTGAAGAACTCTTCTCCACAGAAATCTCGTTTTCGTCAAGGAAGCCAATCTCGCTGTCATTAAGATCGTCCAGGCAATCGTCTACCAAATCTCGCTGCCGTCTATCCACGAACAGACTCCTCACGAATAAGGCAGCAAAGAAGACATCATCACTCGAAACCCTCGGTATTCTCGGAGAGAGAATCCAGGAGAAGTGGGTTTTGTTGGATTTGGTAGAGGGAAGGAGGACAGAACGGTCGTTTACTACGACCAAGCAAGTGAAAGATATCAGGAGTCTATCATATAGATGAGTGCTTGATCATTTAGGTAAAGGTACACGACCGTATAATGAAAAGGGCTTGATTGTATAGACAATCGTTTAATAAAACGCTCGGGCACGCGATCATTTAGAAAAAGCTAGACGATCGTTTAGGTAATTCTATGTGATCGTTTAGTAAAATTGCGCATGTACACGATCGTTTAGAAACTTTGAGCTGTCGTTTATGCTCTCGGTTTGCTACGCGATAGGCAGTATACACAATCGGTGAACGAATGTTTGATTATTTGCAAAATGAAAACCATTTTCATTTTATCCTTCACTTACGAAAACTGAATACAACCTCCCACTAACTCATTCGGTTACGGAGAAAAAACCACCAGAATTATCCCATAATTATTAAATTAAAAAAATAAATATAATCTCATTATATTTATAACCTATGGTTTAATATTACATTATATGTAACAATGAACCATAGTTCTTTTCTCCTCCACTAGATATAAATCATATTTATATCATTTTCCTCCAATTAATGTATCTCATACATCAAGTATATCATATATAACTGACCCGTTTAATTATATCATATATAATCAAACTCTGTCTTGTTAATTTGAACACTTCAAACTGACCCAAAAACTGATTCTCAATTTGAATCCATTGAGCTACCAAGGGGACCTTATGAACCTATGGCTCGAAGTTCTAACGGTACGTGAATAGCTAACTAAACTCTTTATCCACGAGATCCACCATCTGTTAACTGCCAGACATTCCACTAAAGACCGACAGTTGCACTCTTCTTACCACAGATATATTTCTGTGTCCATCAGATATAACCAATCAACAGTACGATAACCCTTTACAGATGCTCGTAAGTATAGTTGGGCCAAATTTACCATTTTGCCCCTATAGTTACATCTAACTCTTTAATTACCACTAATCCCTCTAATGAACAATACAATATAGTCCTACTATGTGTGGGTACCTCTCGGGCCATGAGAAGGTGTTTGGTGCTACATTGTTCAAACCCCGAAATCAGCTCTTAAAGGAGCAATCTATCTACTTACCCCTACTTCGGGGAATGAGTGAATTCTATCTTGTGTAGCTGAGTTCTCAGCTCCCAAATCCCCAAAGTGGTTTATTTGAGTCGGCGATCTGGCCACTCGCATCCATATAAATCAAAGGATCACCCTCAAAGACAGAAGTTCCCAACTCACTCAGGATTGAGGTCATGTTACCTATGGTCCTCCTAGTGAAGTGAAGTCTCTGTCATGAACAACATTATATAACGAGACTATGGTCATGTTTCCTATGGTTCTCCTAGTGAACCGAAAAATTTAGAGGTGAAAAAGATGTTTATAAGCTTAACTTTCAAAAATTAAAAAACAAAAATCAAATTGTTACCCAAGAAAACTAAATTTTGATCAAGGGTAATATGGTATGAAATTTTTTTTCAAAAAATCTGACATTTTAATATATATTATGGACAATTATGGAGATCAATACATATTTTATTTATTTGTCTAATTAGTTGTTCACGGGATTGAATATTTAAAACTTTGTTAATACAACAATAATGGAAATTAGAGATTGAAACTTCGACTTGAAAAGATGTTGGGTGTGTTTGGAATACATTTTTAAGTGTTTAATTTACAAAATAAGTCATTTTAGAAGAAATCGAAGTATTTGACAACCACTTAAAATAGTTTTTCAAGTGTATTTTAATCCATTTTTATAAAAAAAACTGTTTAAATAAAAATGAGCTTCTTGAAAAACATTTTTCTCAAGTCAATCCAAACAAACACGTTATATTTTTAGATGAATTTTAGTTTTGATCGGTGATTAAAACGAATTAAGCTCCCTCTAAAAAAAATTTAATTCTTTTCTAAAGTTTAAAACTTGAAACAACATAACTAAATTGAAAATAAAAGAAGTAAACTTTAAACATAATTAAAATGTTAGGTTTGAATAACAACTTTAGTTGTTCAATTTTTAAGATCATTTTGAATTTGTGTTTAATATGTGCATGATTCTTTTTTGAAAAAAATATAAATAAATTAGAAATATATCCAAACACATGTATTCTGAAACTTATTTGATACAAAATTGAATATTTATGAACTTATGACACTTCTGAAAAAAAATTCAAAATTTAGACACTTATTAAATTGCTTTTAAAATTTATAGATATGGTAGATGTGAGTATTTGACTTTTTTTTTTCCCCAAAAACATTTAAGGTTGAGAGATTTGTACTTATTGATCTATTGATTAAAGAGTATATACATAAATTTGTTAACTATGTTTAGAGTATACTAGGTGTTAGAATAAATTTGAGTATTAATAGAATGGCTAATACAAAAACCATTATTAGATAACTTTATGTTAAAAGCAAACATGGTCTATCCACTTTCATTGAAATTATAATGTAGTTCATTAATTTAACAAAAAAAAGCAATTTTGTCATTCTAGTCAAACACTTTATTTATTTTTATTATTTTAAAAATATTGTTTTAACTTATATTAAAAAAAATTTTAAAGCACAAATTAATTTTGATGGCACTATATTAAAATATATACACTAAATACAAATATCTTTTCTTTTCTTATTACATATTTTCAAAATTTTCAATTAATCACTTGAAGGTCATTTTTATAATATATCTTTAAAGAATTTCTTAAAAAATGGCTTTAAAGTTCAAGTTTCATAGAGAGTTTTCTATTCATTATTAATTTTTTATTATATAAAAATATATAAGAAGCTAGGCTGATCTCAATTTAAATTATTAATCTTCCCAAGAATGCTTGCAAAAATATTGATTTTGTTTAAAAATATATATTTAAAATTTTGTTCTTAAGTCAATAGGCTGAATGAAGTATATAACGAGTCAAAAATTATACTTCATTTGATATACAAATGTGTTAGTGATCAAAATGTATGTGGTTCAAAATTCTATAACTCATTTTACTTTAAGGGGCCGTTTGTTTTTTGAGAATGTAGATAATCGAAATCTTAGATGTCTGGGATTATATATATTAGGAATTATAGATGTCTGACATCTTTAAATTACCATGTTTAGTTTGTAGGAATATTTTTGTAGATATATGAGAATATTTTGATAACTGTGTTTGTTTTGTAAAATTTCTACTCGAGAATATCTTAAATTTACATAAAGTTTCAAGAAAGTTCTTACAACTATTTATTACTTTATAATTAATTTGATATAACTTAAACTTATATAACATATTTATTTTTATCAATTTGAATTTCTTTTAAAATTAATACAATTTATTTTTATTTTTATGTGTTATTTTTCTCAACAAAATAATATATCACAATTTAAGATTTTTACAAAATAAATATTAATTTAAATTTAAATTTGAATATATTGCTAAAAAACAATAAGAATTACGATATAACTAAAAATATATGATATACATAGTTGACAGTATTTATTTTAATTATATAATGCAAATGAAGATTAATATATATGTAAAATAAAATAAAAAGGAATGACTAAAAAAGTAAAATAAGGATGCCATCAACTTGGGATTCTGGAAATCCATGTTTATCTTCAGATACTGGAGCATTTCACAATACTCCAAAACAAACACGATAATCCAGATGTCCACTTCATAAGAATCTAGGATACTCACGAAATAAATGACTCGGAAAAAAAGTACATAACAAATTATTTACTAAAAAAAGAAAGAAAATTTATAATGCTAGAAAAAAAAGTATAGGTGATTTTCAAATCTAATAATGGTTTGCTAAAACTTTGAAAATATAGCACAAATGTTGAATTTGATGTTCATATTTTTCATTATTCTAATTTTAGCATCATTTTTGTCGATTGGTAGATTTAATATAATAAATATAGATTCTATCATTTATATAACTGATGTACCATGATCTTAATTGTGATGTGATAGATTTTGTTCGTTCGATTATAAGGAATATTATTTTATTTTTGTTTTGATACGAAGTTGTTTTCATTCGATGTGTTTAATTTTAATGGTATGATATAGATTTTAGTGTTAGTTGTATTATGTTTTCAAAAAATTTACATGATTTGAATAGTGTTTTAATGGCATGAATTGTATCAACTAATATATTAAATATAAAGTTTATAAATTAATTTGTTATAATTTTGATTTTTTTTAATATGATTTTGATGGTATATCAATTACATATGATTTCATATATTAGTTGTACAACAATATATTTTATATTTCGTATATTAGTTGACTGGTACGTCAGATTTAGAGAGAGAAAAATAAGTAGTAATTCAAAATGGATTTTAATTACATTATTATTATTTCAGTTTTATATTATTGAAAATGCAATACTGAGTACTAAATTAGTGTATCAGTAGCTTATTATCACTCATTAAAAATCCATTTTAAATATAATATCGGTGGATCAATAGTATGCCAATAGTCATTAAAAACTCATTTTAAGTATATCATTAATGTATGAGTAATATATCAACATTTCAAGTATAACATCCAGGTATGAACAATATATCAATACTCATTCAAAATATAAGAAATATATCAATAGTATATCATTAACGTATCATCAATCATTCAAAATTTAATTTCAAGTACATTATTAGTAGTTTATCAATACTAATTCAAATTTCATTCAAAATATAATATTAGTGTATCAATATTAATTAAAACTAATTTCCATGTATATCATTATTGTATATTAGTAATTTAGTAGTATATCAACTTTTATTCTAAATAAATTTTCAAGTGGAACATTAGTGTATTAGTAGAATATCACAATATTAATTCAAATTTCTTTCAAGTATAACATTCATGCGATGCATGTTAACTATTCATTTCTTCAGATGAGTAGTGCATTAAATGCCGTTCAAAATTTAATTTCAAATGTAATATTGGTATATCAAAAACTTATTAATACTCATTTTAAATGGTTGTCAATAGGACAAATTAACCATTAGGAGTAGGAATAATACTATGAAACAAATGAATTATAATTAAGCCTGTAAATAATAATAAATGAACATGCATTCGTTGGTTAATAATTTTGATATATGAATATAACTAACATATTTTAAACTAATATACCGAATATAAAATATATCATTTGACTATATATCAAATATAAAGTATATATATCAAATTTACTACAAATATATTAATTTTGTACTTATTTGGTCTCTAAACTTTTGAAAGTATCTAATAGGTCATTGAACTTTTTATTTTTATTATTATTTTTTGTTTGATGAGCTCCTAAACTTTAAATTTGGTGTCAAATAGACCTCTAAACTTTCAATTTTACATTTAATATGTCCTTGATATATTCATTTTTTAAGAAGTGAATTAGTAATTGAAGTTTTAGAATTTTATATCTAATAGAACCCTAAGTGTCAGCTTAGTAAGCAATCTGAAAACAAAAATTTGAAAATAAGTAATCCAATAAAAATAGAGTTGTATTTCATGTCTTCAGATATGTGTTTGGTAGGAGATTTATAAATTAAATTCCATTTTAAACAAAATTTCAAAATGTTATTGAAATTATATTTAGATAGGTTGAATATAAATCATTACTAATTACTGAACTTGTTTCATGTTAATTTTTTTTATAATTATTATTCTTTAATATCATATAATATATTATATATTTTAAATTTAACAAAAATTCAAGTTTATATCATGAAATGGTATAATTGTTATTGTTTTTATCACTTTTAATATAATTCTATATTTTAAAATTTTGAATTCAAAATCTAGATACACTGAAAATATAAAAAAAAAAAAAATGTTTTTAGAATTTATACTGTTTGGATCACATAATCGAGAAACAGTTTTCGAAAATAAAATCCAACCAAACACATTTCACTTAATTTGAAAACAAAAAACAAAATCTGAGTTGCCTACCAAACAAGTCCTAAATTTTCAATTTTACGTTTAATATATACGTGATTAAAAAAAAAAGATGGAAAAGGTTCAGACCTTGGGTACAAAATTGAAAAATTTATGGATCTATTGGACACAAAATCATGAGTGAAAGCTAAAAAATGCATTGGACATCTTGCAAAATTTAGAAACTTGATGGACATAATAAAATTTAGAAATTATATGTGATATAATTAATAACTTAATTATATTGATATAATTACTATAATGTATTTGATATATTATAATATAACTTTTTTTTTACAGGAAATAAATATTTCAATATGATTCAAATACTAATTATGTGAATTTGATTCATGTAATTAAATTTAATATAAATGAGATTTATATTAAATATCATGCATTAATGAGAGAATTAAAACTATAGGTTATATTATATTTGATACAATATAAAACTATAGGTTATGTGTTATATATGACATAATATATATAGTTCTATATATATAATAAGTTAGTTATTATTTTTATATATATATATATATAAATTAAAATTAAAATTAATTAAAAAAAATTAATTTTTAATTTAATTTTTATTTTAAAATTAAAGGGAGGGGAATAAGTTCTTTCCCACTAGTTCCCTCTTGACCTACATGGTGAGTGGAAAAAACAGAATCCTACGATCTTCTTCTTCACAGAGGAGTTATATGGGGTTTCGGTTCTTCTCTCTAAAAAAAAAGAAAAATATCCTACAAACACTCTCCCTCTCTTCCAAAATCTCACAGACAATACTTCTTGAGAAATTTTCATCCCAAGAGAATACAGAGGTAACTATTCGTGGTGGTGTCCTTACTGGTATTGCTCTGTTCGTGATTGACTGTGATCGTCGGTGAAAGGAAGATTTACAAGAAGAAATTGTTCTTCAAGGGTAAATAAACTCTAACTCTATTTTCTCCCTTCTCAAGCATGTTGTAAAATTAATTTGTTAATTGCATAATTCTGTTATGTAATTTTCATTCGGTGTAAAAATTAAAAATTGGTTCGATCCCTCTTATGCAATGGAACTTCACCGTTCCTGATGTGCTTTGTCCATATAAAATCTTTTCAAAATCTTTCTTGTATAAGTTGATTGATGAATAAATATCTCATCTGCTAAATGTTCAATTTGTAAGTCAAAGCAAAATTTTATTTTTTTCGATATCTTTTATCTCAAATTCTTTCTTAAGATATTCTATTGCCTTTGAAAGCTCTTCAGGAGTCCCAATTATATTCAAGTCATCAACATATACAGTTATGATAGTAAAACCTGGCTGTGACTTCTTTATAAAAATACATGAACATGTTGAATTGTTTTGACATCATTTTTTCAACAAATATCCACTCAGGCAATTGTACAATATTTGTCCTAATTGTTTCAATCCATATAATGACCTCTGTAACTTTATTGAATACAATTCCCTGGAATTTGGTTTAAATGTTTCAGGTACCTTAAATCATTTTGAGAATCTCATAAAATATCATTATTAAGAGATCCATATAAATATGTTGTGACTACATCCATAAGATGCATGTCCAAATTTTCCTACATAGCCAGACTAATTAAATATCTTAGTGTGATTGTATCCACCACCAGAAAACACGTCTCCTCATAATCAATACCAGGTCTTTGTAAAAAACCTTGTGCAATTATCTTGCTTTATATCTCGTGATCTCATTATTTTCATTTCTTTTCCTCACAAATACCCATTTGTATCCCACAGGTTTGACATCTTCTATGTTCAGACTACTAGACCAAAAACTTGACGTTTTGAAAGTGAATTTAATTCTGCCTCGATTGCTTATTTCCACTTAAGCCAAGTTTTTCTATGTTTACCGTCTTTAACAAATTTTGATTCATAATCCTCATTTTCAGATATAATATCAAGAGCAACATTATACGCAAAAATGCCGTCAATGACTACATGAGTCTGATTCCATCTTTTTCCTGTTACGGCATAGTTATTGAAATCTCATTATTATCTTTAGGTAATTCACCTTCTTCACTAATTCGACTATCAGTCATGTCTAGGTTTTTTCATGGTTATTTACATCATCAGCCAAGTATTTTTTACTATTAATTTATTTTTTATTTTTTAGGATTTTTATCTTTGGAACTCATTGGTCTACCATGCTTCTGCATGTTCCAAACTCATTATTGACAACTTGCTGTATTGGGATATCAATTTTCGATGAAACATTTGCAGCTGGTATAAGTGATTTAGTTTTTTTTTTTCTACATCTATAAATGCATCGGAGAACTGATTTGCTATATTTTGCAAATGAATTAACTTCTGAACTTCAAGTTCACATTGATCTGTACGAGGATCTAAATGAGACAATAACGATGCATTCCATGTAATTTATTTTTCCAATTTCTTAATTTCTCCCCCTAATGTTGAAAATTTTGTCTCATTAAAATGACAATTAGCAAATTGTGCAGTAAATACATCACCTGTCAGGGGTTCAAGATATTTGATAATTAATGGGGAATCATATGCAAGATATATTCCTAACCTCATTTGAGAACTCATCTTAGTTCCTTTTGGTAGAGCAATTGGAACATATACTGCACATCAAACAATACAGATGGAAAATATATAGCTCATGATCATAAGCTAATTGTAATAGCGAGTAATTATGATAAGATATTGGCTTAATGCGTACAAGTGACGTTACATGTAAAATAGCATGTCTCCGTACATATGCAAGAAACTTAACTCTCATAAACAATAGTCAAGCAATTAACTGCAAACGTTTTATGAATGATTTTGCTAAACCATTTTGCGTATGAACATGAGTTACATGATGTTCAACAATTATCCCAATTGACATACAATAATTATCAAAAGTTTGGGACGTAAATTCGCCAACATTATTAAGACAAATGGTCTTGATTGTGTAATCCAAAAATTGTGCTCTTAACCTAATTATTTGAGCAAGTAATCTTGCAAATGTAAGATTTCGTCTTGATAATAAACACACATGTGACCATCTGTTGGATGCATCTATTAATACCATAAAACATCTAAATGGTTCACTTGGTAGGTTAGTAGGTGTTGGATTTTATGTCCTAAAAACTCATAATTTGTAAAATGATAAACATTTTCTATTATCAATATACTTGTTATTGATCTCATAAATTGTATGAAAGTCTAAATTCAATAAACTAAGACCCATGACTATTGTATGAGTACTTGGACTTTATATGGAGACATAAGAGTGGATCGGGTTCGAGTAAATAGTCAAAATGATTTATGGTACATGAATGAGGTTGGGTACCTTATTCTGGCAACACCATTGGATGCGGCCTACTCTGTAGTTGTTACAAAGAGTTGTAAAGTACTACATACGATGTGATCTTAATTCGTACATGTTATGACATGAGGAGTGAGGGAGTGAGGGCGTCCTATGCAATGAGTTTGCATAAGATCAGGACCAAGAAATAAGTCACTCTTACTTTATAACGTTGTTTACTGTTTAAGACTGACTATTTCACCTAGATGACCTAGGTAACTCGATCTTAATCCTGAGCTAACTATGAATTCTTGTTTATTCGGGATTGCCCTTAGATTTGCATAGTTGAGGGTTGGCTCAACAGCGCCGGCTCAATAAGACTCCCATTTTAGGAGTAAGACCGGATAGATAGCTGGGGACATAGGGTGCAAGACGGAGTTCACGTCTACCCGATTTAGGGATAAGAGTAAAGTTGTTCTCTCAAGTACTGAATACAGGTCTTGAACAAGGGGCCCCGCCCTCTCATTGGGCTGAGAGAGTTTGGTTTGGTGATTGGATCACAAACTAGTTGTTCATTAGAGGATCAGTAGGGACTTGAGGAATAAGACGTAATCTCGAGGGTAAAATAGATATTTGACCCAGCTATTAACCAATTAATCTCGGATCGTTAGAGTCCATGATCTGTAGGTCCGCGAGGTCCTCCTACTAGCTCGTAACGAACTAGCTCTAGAATAGCGTGATAAGTTAATTTGAAACGTTCAAATTATAATTAAGGGAATTAGTAATTATATGAGATATAATTATATGTTTAATTTTAGAATTAAATGGAATAGGATAATTTATATATTTAAATATGATTAAAATATATAAAGATGGATATGTGTTAAAATTAATTTAATATTTGATATTAAATTAATTAAGTTTTATTTAATAATTAATTTATGAAATTAATTAATTTTTCATTTTTAAAATCAAATAGATTTTTTAAATCGAAATTTTATTTTTAGATAAAATTGAAAAATTGGAAAACTAAAACACAAAAATGGAAAAATGGAATTTTTCATTATCCATCTTTGAAGTAGCTCACACATAAAGCAACATCTTGCCTTTGTCTTCTCCAAGCATGATCTGCAACTCATGCAACTCGTTTCTTTACATGTTGATCTGTAATATAATGAAGAGATTGGAGTGAAAATCGGGCATGCAATCTACAGAATTTTGAGAGAAAATTCAGTTTGAAGAATGGTTCTTCAACAAGGTTGCTGCAGTGAGCTTTTCTCCTTCATCCATTGATTCAAGCTTGTTTTGAGTCCCACAACTCAATCTAGAGCACCAAGAGAATAGTGGGGAAGATTTTGAGGTGGTCTACAACAAGATATGGAGAAGATTGCAGCTGAAGAAGGAGCTTTGAAGAAATTCTACAAGAGGTATGTCTTGAAACTCATTTTTCTGCATAAGCATGCTTTATATTATGCCAAAATTAGTGAATTTGAGTGCTTGGATGATCCTTGTGCTTCCGCTGCTATTGATACAATCCTACAGTAGGTCCAAATATATCACCATGAATTCATTCTAAAAATGCAGATGATTCAGTCCCCACTTTGACTGGTGATGGTCTAATGATTAATTTGCCTTGATAGCAAGCATCACATAATAATTAATTAGACTGAAATTTTTTTTGACTCTTCAATGGATGTCCATTTGAATTCTCAATAATTCTTTTCATCATTATAGATCCTGGATGACCCAATCGGTCATGCCAAATTGTAAATATGTCTGGATTCACGAACTTCAGGTTTATTGTTGCATATGTTTCAATTACTCGTATATGAGTATAATATAATCCATAAGATAAAGCAGATAACTCTACCAGTATATGTTTTTCATCTGAGACAGTTGATATGATATAAAGATACTCCGTATTATTCTTTCTATCAGTTTTAATATGATAACCATTGCAACATATATCTTTAAAATTAAGTAGATTTCTCTTTGATTGACTAGAGAACAATGCATTTTCAATTGTAAATTTTGTTCCTCTAGGTAAAATAATATTTGTTTTTCCAAACACTTCATTTAGGTTTGCAGAAACTGATACTATATTGACTTTTTTTTCCAGCATTGTCAGGTTTGAAAAATATTTTATACTTGTAATTATCGTATGTGTAGTTGCACTGTCTGCTAGATTAGATCTTATTTACTCATTTTTTATTCACCCAACATATGAAAATGATTCAGGTTTTCTTCATTAAAAGACAATAATTACAATAAGAAAAACAAAATTTGGAATATACAAAGGTTAATATCTATTAAGAGGAAAAAGAACATGGAGATAAATTAAAAAAAAAAAAAAACAACAGTAAGTCTAGATATTTTCAAAGTCAAAGGAAATACTTGTTTTTCCATCAATTCTGCCAATTTTCTCTTTAAAAGATTTAAAGAAGCCCGTCACATCCAAATTTGTCATATAGGATGAGTCAAATATGTCATTATCCTGATATGTAAAATTTGCTTCTACATTTTTATATTTATTCTTCAGGGATGCTTGATAGAGATCAAATAAGTGTTTTAACGTATGACAGGTACGTGATCAATGCCTAGTCATTCCACATCATAAGCATTTATTTTCAACATTTTTTGAACTCTTATCTTGTGGAGCTTTTCTTTTGTGATCATCATTTTATGTGGTTCTTTTGAAATTTGAATGATTAGAACGACTACTATGAAAATAATAATTATTTCTTCATTTTCCACGGTTACGACCTTCACCATGACCACGATCTCGACCACAATTATTAAAAATTCACAATATTCACTTCTGGGAATGTTGTTGTTCTAGTTGGTCGAGATTCATAATTTTTCGTCCATGATTATTAAAATGTACAACATTCACTTCAGGAAATGTTGTTGCTCTAGTTGACTGAGATTCATATTTTTTTAATCAATAACTCGTTATTTCATTCAACCACGAGAAGACATCAGATGAGTGTAGAATGCTTTTAAAATATTTTTCTCGATATTACTACTGCAGGAGCATATCCGAAATGTAGAAAAATATCTTCTATAACATGTTGATTTAAAATTTTGGAGCCTCAAGTGCATCTATTTACGATGAGCTTTAAGAAGAAAAATTGTTTTTTGATGATCACATTTTTATGACATCCAGGTGTATTTTGGCATCTATTAGAGTGTATTAACATGCAACGAAAGTAACAAGGATCAATAAGCATTCAAATTCACTAATTTTGGTAGTAACTAAAACATGCTCGTCTAAAATAAGAGGGTTTGTGATCATACCTTTGTAGAACTCTTCAAGATCTTGATCAACAGCAACGGTCTTCTCCAAAGAACAGCGTGAACCACCTCAAGATCTTCTCTACTATCCTTTTGGAACTTTAGAATAAGTTGTGGGACCCAAGAACAGCTTGAAGCAATGAAAACGCAAGGAGAAGCTCACAGCAGCACACCACTCGAAGAACCTTTCTTCCAGCCAAAATTCTCTCTAAATTTTTTAATGGAATGCATGCCTCAAAATTACTCCATTCTTCTTTATTTATTGCAAGTGTACATGCAAAGAAGAATGCTGCATGACTTGCAGCTTATGCTTGGAGTTAATGAAGATGAGGAAATGGGTTTTGTGTGAGCATGAAGAAAATGATAGTAGAAATACTTGATTTTCCATTTTTGTGCATGTATTTCAACTTTCTAATTTTTCTTAAAACCAAAACCGATTTCAAAATTCAATTTTTATTTTAAAACTGAAAATTTAATTTTAAATAATACTAATTAATTTAATATCAAATATTAAATTATTTTTTGCATAAAACCATCTTCATATATTTAAATCATATTTAAATATATATTCTCCTATACCATTTAACGTTTCAAATTAATTTCTCAAGCTACTCCAAAGCTTATCAATTTACGAGCTAGTAGGGGGACCTCGCGGACTTACAGATCATGGGTTCCAATGATCCGAGATTAATCGGCTAAACTCATTAGACCGATCTAACCTTCATTCGCTAACTAATGGGTCATTCCACTATAGCCCATAGTTGAACTCCCCTCACTGTAGACATATTATGTCCACTTTATATAACCATAATTAGTAAGTCGATCTTTCACAGGTTGTTTATAATTACAGCTGGGTCAAGATAACCGTTTTACCCTGTGAATACATCTTGCTCCTTAAGTTCCCATTGACCCTCTAATGAACAATTTTGATTCATAACACCTATGAATCAAGTCCTTTATCTATCATGAGAAGACGGGGTCTCGATATCAAATATTAAATCGAGTAGGAGTGAATTCCATCTTGCAAAGTTATGTCCCCAGCTATTCATCCGGTCTTATCCCCAAAGTGGGAGGCTTGTTGGGTTACTCTCATCGTTTGCAGATCAAAGGATAATCCCGAACAAACAGGAGTTCATAGCTAGCTCAGGATTAAGATCGAGTTAACCTAGCTTATTTAATAAATGAAATAGTCAGTTTTAACAGTAAACGATTGTTATAAAGAAAAGTGACTATTTTCGTGGTCCAATCTATATGCAAACTCATTGCATAGGATGCCCCAACTCACATGTCTCAACATGGACGATCTGTGGATCACATCCACTTTACAACTTCTTGTAACAACTACAAAGTGGGCCGCAGCCAATAATGTTACTAGGATGAGATACCCAACTTCATCCATATACTTATTAGACCATTTAGGCTATATACTGTTTACTTGATCCTGTTTATGTCACTTTCAGACTATAGCCATGGATATGTTTATTGGATTTTCATAATAGAATGCAAAATTAACAATTTATTATTATTATTGATAAATAGAATGTTTAACATGAATTGCGAGTTCTAGGACATTCCCGGCAACATCAAGCATAATGACAAAAAATTATTACCATTAATATCAAATGTTGCAAATTCTATAATATTTTCATAGTAACACTATTACAAAATATTATATTTATATTAGAAATTTGATAGATATCAAATATGAAAAATAACATTAAATTTATTTATTATACCAAAGAGGGAAAAACCGATATACCTTTAGGACCCACCTTTAGCAAGAAAAACAACAAAAGCTCGTGCTTATAATGTGTTGTGAACTTGAGGAGCACAACGAGAACATGGATACTAGTGAAATATAATATAATAACAAAATAAATAAATATTAAAATAAATTAAATATAATATATAAATAAACAAAATAAAATAGATTAGCAAAATATAAAATAAGAAATTTATCTAAATTCTTTATTTTCTCCGATTTTCATGGATTTAAAAATCATTATTTATAGGCAATTTGACAAGTGAATTGCATGAACAGTAATGTCGAGACACATAGATAATACTTTAGAAAATAGGAGAATGACACATAGTTAATAGACACTAGCATCTTATACATATTTATTATCATAATATTTATAATACTTATAGAAGTATTATTCATTTTGAGAGAGTTTAAGATCAAGTATCTTGAAATTTTAGAAAAAACTTGTAATTTAATAAAAACCAATAAAAGAAAAGCGGTTAAATTACTGAAAAGGGTGTGGATCGTCGTGGCAATTCATTCAATAAATTACAGAGGCACCTTTATCTATCAATGCAAAAAAGCTAGGGGCAAATTCGTAAATAAGCATGACGTAAAACCGTGGACGCAGAACTTCGACTCTGCATCTCTCATATAAGTTAGGCGAGCAGGAAGCCCATTACACATTTCACGCTGAAGGAAAACTCATTCTTCTCATTCTTCTCTTCCTCCGTCTCCTCCGCTCACGGTGGCTCCGTCGAGCTCCGGTGGTTACTCTTCTCTTAGCTCATTGATCTCTAGAAGCCACAGACGTTCGTTTAACTACGTTTTGTAGATACAGATTGTGAAGCTTGATTCCAAGAAGAAGTGTTTTGCGTCTTACGTCGTTTCGTAGACAGAAGATTGTGGAGGTTGTTGGATTTCCAATGGCTACAGGGCCGGTTAAGTCTCAGCCTTTGCACAACTTCGCTTTGCCTTTTCTGAAATGGGGTGGAAAGAACCAGACCAACAACAATCACCGCATTCGACGGACAATCGGCGGCGGTGGCGGTGACTCATCGCCTGCCGTTGATCATTCCGAACCGGAGTCTGAAGCAGACTCCAAGCCTCAACTTCGAGTTGGATCGCGCACCGCTCGGAACAGATTCGCGTTTTCGCCATGCTCACTTGGAGATAAATTCGCGAAGCATTCTGAAGGTGAGGTTGGAGATGAAGTTGTTAAGGAGCAGAAGCGGGAAGGTGAGGAGGTTGAGGGGGAGGAAATAGTGCAGAAGCCTTGGAATCTCAGACCGCGGAAGGGGCCGTCGTTGAGAGGTTACGGTGATTTGAAGAATGGAGGAGACTTGCAAGAACCGGACGCGGCAGTTTCATCTGCTGCTGGTGCGTCTCAGCAAGGAGAGAATCCGCAGCCGAAATCGCTCCGGTTGCGGGGATTTACAGAGTCCCATAGAATAGAGAAGAAGGAGAAAAGAAAGTTCTGGATCGCTCTGTCGAGGGATGAGATTGAGGAAGATATATTCATCATGACTGGATCTAGACCTTCTCGGCGGCCGAAGAAGAGACCTAAGAATGTTCAGAAGCAACTCGATGTATGATTCTTCCTGAAATTTTCTTGCCATTTCTTTTCTGCTTGGTGGTACTGAAATTGTTGAGTGATTCTCTTTCCTAATTCCTAATTTCTTGGCCATCTTTCAGACTGTGTTTCCTGGACTGTGGTTGGTCGGAGTTACTGCCGATTCCTATCGTCTCGCCGATTCTCCGGCCAAGGTACTTTAAAGACTTTCTTCTAGCTCGTAATTAAATGCAATTTCGATTGAATTCCGAACACGACGGTGCATTAATGTAAACATTTGTTTGATTTCGTTATAGATTTTTAGTTTTCCCACATGGTTTGATTTTTGTTGTTGCAGAGATAGACACAATCACGACAATATTTTTTTTGATCTTTGAAGTTGGAATAGTTTGCCTCGCCTGCCTTGATTGAGACCCATGTTGGAGGTACACTGTTCTTACTTCTAGGAAGAAGAAATGAAGCCATGATTCAAATCGACCACATAGGAAATCCAATTTTTCTATGCTGTTGTTTCTCCTTGTAATAATCTCTATGGTCCAATGCAAGAGCAGGTTCTAGTGTTAGTCTTCTGACTCAGTAATTTTATTATGTAACATGAAAGTAGAGGCAAGTAGGTTGAATTGAGTCTTATTATAAGGTTTTGTTATTAAAGCCTTTTGTGATATAATATGGAATTTCATTGCTCATGTGAACAATTCTTGTTAGTTGATCAGTCATAATGTTTGACAGGCTTCCCTAGACTGCTGGGGAGCAGATTATCCAGAGCTTGGTTTCTTTTGCAAAATCTATATCTTGTAGCAGTTCATTCTTTTTTCAGGTAGAACTTTCATTCACATGCTTCAAGCTACTGCTGATGTTGATGTTGATGGTGATATTTTCCTATCTTTACTTCTTATTGTTCCATGATTCCTGTCGTTCTTTGCTTCATCTTTTTCTTGTCAGTAATATGCTGAATGAACCTTCTAGTTCTGCATCATTTTTAATATTTGGGTCTATGGGATATCTAAGCATTAATTTTGTGAATGTCTTCAATCTTCATATTTTTCTCTTGGAGGTCCTTTGCATTACTTGCCTTCCACCATTTTCCTATTACTCAATTATGTGTTTTTGTCTTAAACATCTGAGGTAAGTAGTTATTGTAACTATAATTTGGGTCTGAGAGTAATGACTTCTTGTTCTTTATTCTGTTTAGTTCTGAAAGTTTATGAGAGGCTAGGCTGCTTTCATACGATAATTTCCTTCTCTTAAAACTCAAGGATACTTTTGTATATGAAAATATCCTCACCAAGATTGTTCTTGTCGTAGTTAACACAATTTCTTATCATTAATCCAAAATCCACCATGTAGTTTTGCACGACTGTCAATCACATGGTCATCTGTGGGTCTGGTGAAAATAAATTCGTTTTCTATATTCCTTGTCTGTAGATTCTGACATTTCTCTGCTTGGGTCTGTTCTTCTCCTTTTTGAGGAACCGTAAGCACTTATTCGATACAGATTAAGGCTCTGTTTGGAAAAACTTCATAAATGCTCAAAAAAGTGGTTTTAATTGCCCAAAAAAAAAGTTTTTTAATACTTGAAAAGTCATTCCAAAAATGAGCACAATTATGTTACATGTTTCAATTGATACTGATTTGCTTCATTTTTCTTTTCTTTTAAGTTGGATCCAACTATGATTTAGAATCATGGCAATCTAGTTTCCAAAAAACAAACTTTGTTCGTAATATTCTCAACTTCATTACTTGCATTTCAGTCTGTATCGAATTAAAATGCGTCGAATGTTTCTTTGATCTAGCTGCAGGGGAATACATAGAGCATCACCCTTGAAGAATGAATGGGTAACTACTAACTACTAAAATAGTCTTTGTGTGTGTGTGTGTGTGTGTTGGTAGGTTGGTTGGTTGGTAGTGTTTTCAATTTCTAATCTTGAACTGCCATTGTTTTGATTTGGAAGCAAGCCTTTGTGATTCTTTACTCTTTGATCAGTTTGGTCTTTTCTTGAATACACATCTTCTTCTTAGCTGATGACTGAAGTCTCCATTATTGACCAGTGCAATTTAATATGCTTCTTACCATGATTACTGGATCATTTCATTTTTTGTTTTTTATTTTTGAAAATTAAGCCTATTTTCTCTCCATTCATTGCAATGATTTGCATGTATAATGGTTGAATTTCTAGCCAAACTAAAAAAAACAAAAACAACTTTTAGAAGCTACTTTCTTTAATTTTCAAAATTTGGCTTGATTTTTTAAACCATTGGTACAAAGTAGATAACAAAGAAAAAATATGGAAGTGGAAGTAGTGTCGATGGGTTTAATTTTAAAAAACAAAATAGTTATCAAATAATGCCTTAATGAATTGATTTTTCTTTTATCTTCTGGCCTAAAAATGTGTACATAATTGAATTCAAGGATTCTAGTTGTTTTTAACAGGTAGTTGTTGGATTTTGATTGGAAAGTTCCTAGGTTGGAAGTCAAATTTGAGTTAAAGTATTTGAATTATTAAACTATTTAATTTAGACCTAGTCTTATTTAAAATTTTATTTTGCCTTTTGGATTTTCTATCAAATGTGTGTCAGTGTTGAATTTCTATGGTGCATTTTAAAGGATAGAAATCTTATGTGCCACACTCATAAGACTAAAATAAAATGTCTCAAATTATGAAACTAAAAAAGGAAATTAGAAAAATTAAACTACGATTTAGATCAAATTAATAATTCAAATCTAATTATTGCCATCTCTAACCACATTCATTTATTGTTCAATACCTAAACTTACGAAAGTAGGTTTAGAATCATATAGTGTATTTTCCCCTTTATTACTATTTTTTTAAAATAAAATATGCTAAAAAATTATGATGCTCGATGGACCAACGCAATTTATTAGATTGGTCAATTTACATAAATGTCGTAGTTATCGTGTTGGTGTTAATTCATATATTATTATAAGTATTTATTCAGATTTTGTTATTTTTTGCGAGTAAAATGGAGTTATTATGTAAAGGTTTGAATTAAAATTTAGTCTTTGATTCTTTGGTACGGTTAGCACATGTGGAGTGAATGATCCTTATAATATATTTGTTTGATATTAAAATTTGAAAACTAAAATATCCAAAATAGTCTCTAATCTGACCTAACTCAATCTTAAAATTCGGGTTGGGTTGTAACATTATTATTATTATAATTTTAAATATTTAAATTTATCTATAAAACATGATTAATAACTAAAATTTTATAAAATTCAAATGTTAATTATAAAATATTCATAATATTTATTACAAATTTTAAATAAATACATCATAATAATCCCAAGACAAATATACATATAAATATTTCAATAGGTACGTAATTCAAAAGAAAATTCAACTTTTACTGTTTGGATTCGGTTGTTCTGAACAACCGTATTTGCAAAACATCTTGAAAAAAAGCTTTTCTATTTAACAACACATTAATTAATGGTACTAAGTTTCATTGTTTGTCTCGGTGGATAATTATTGTTTTGTAATTAATGTTACTTAACCTTTTTTTTTTTAAAAAAAAAAAAAAAATTAACCTCAATATTAAAATCAATGTATTTAATGTTGTATCATTGTTTTAATTAATATTAATTAAAATATTTTGAACTCTTTTCAAATAAGGAAAAATGAGTCATTGTAATTATAAATGAGTCGACTCATTTATAAATATAGCAAAATGTCACTGTAATAGGTTACGATAGACATCTATTATTATTAGTGATAGATGTGTATTGCAGTCTAGCATTGAGAGACAATGACATTTTGCTATCCTTGAAAATATTTTAAGCAATTTTACTATTTAAACCAATTATCCAAATATCTTTTATCAATAAACTTAAAATTTTATTTATATAAACGTGAAAATATATATTTAGTTTCTAAACTTTTGTATTTGGTTTCTAGGTTGAAATCTTACATTTTTACTTTCAAATTTTGAGTTTAATTTCTATTTGGTTCTTAGATTTCAAATTGTTACAATTTTACCCTTAAATTTTGAGTATTCATTTGGTCCTTAAGCTTCAATATTGTGCACTTTTACTTCTAAGTCTTTGTTGATGTTCACTTTGGTCTTTGACATTAGTTTTCAGTTAATTAATTTAAAATTATTATAAAGAGAAATTTTATAATTAGTTTTAATAGTGATGAAAATTACTAAAAATTAGTTAATTATAATTCTTTTAAATTATAAAATGTCTATTTAGCGAAAAAAATCAAGCTTAAAAGTGTAAATTTTAAAATTTAAGAAACAAGTGGTAACAAAAACTTAATATCCAAAGATAAAAATGTGATATTTTGAAATCGAGAGACCAAACGAACATCTTTTCCCTTAATCTTGGTGATACAAATTTCTAGATTCACCGCTAGTGTTCAAGTATCAATTTTTATGTACATTTTCAATTTTAACTTTACATTAAAAGTTTTCCCATATTTTCTTACATTTTTACCCTCGTATCAATTTTCTCATTCTATATATTTGTTTCCATAATTGAAATGTTTCATGAAAGGTTGATGATTTTATTATTAATTACAATTACTAATATTACTTTAATTAACACTAGTATACAACCCTATTTTTGCATTTCCTTCTTCTTCTTCTTGTTTGTATTAAAATTTCTCAATGCTAACAGATTAAAATTTCTCAACGGTAACAGTAAAGATGACTTTATATTTTTTCTTTTTGAAATAGTAACAACAATGGTAATGGTAACGATATGATGTAGTTCAAGACGCAATTGATTTGAGTACCATTCACTCATCAATCATTTTGTCTTTTTTATTACGGATTTGGAAATGAACATCAAAACGTCAGTACGGATGTAGGATATTAGTAAACAACACCAAAAATAATTCATTGGAGTCAACTTTTCAATTATTATTGATTCATTACGTTTTTACTGGAAAAATGTGATCTTAATTCAATGTGCAACATTGAAAAGTCATATTGAGTTTCAACTGGTTGGGCCATTGGCCAAAATGTCAATTTTGTAGAAACTCGACAGTTGACACTTGTGTAATATGAGTTTTCAAATGGTTCCATTTGTGTAATTACATCATTTAAATTAAAAACCCCCATCGAATTAGACTTTAAAAAATGGAATAAGGAAATTGTTTCGTCTCGTTACTTTAAAAAAGAAATCTATAATGATAGGGACAACAATCCTTCAACTATATCATAATAATACGATATTGTCTATTTTAGGTTGATCAGAGTCATGCCCTCAACTTAACCATGCTGGTAGAATTCTCAAGTGCTAAACAGAGATGTAGTAGAGCCTCGAAAGTAGTCATGTTGTGATTTGTTGTTGAACTCTACTGGATAGGCGAAGTTCTTTGGTGAAGAGGAGTGAGTCTAGAGAAGAGAGACGAATGGAGGACTATTTGAAGGGAGACTATGTGGTCTTTTTTACAAGGGAGAGATGGTTGGAATGTGATCAAAATCTTACATTGGTTAGATAAGGAGACGATTATGGCTATATAAGTGAAGACAATTATCTTTATTGGTATGAGGCCTTTCGGGGTGAAACAAAACATAAAGCTGTGAAGGTTTACGGGCAAAGTGGACAATATCATACCATTGTGGAGATAGTTGGATGGTCGTTGTCCCTATCACATAATATTTGGGAAAATGCTAGAAATTGGACGGTAGAGTGATACAAAATTAGCAAAGGGTGTGTTCATTTAACTTTCAGAAGGTTTGTTTTTTGGAAAAAAAACATTTTGAGAAAAAGTTTTGTGTTTGTAAACCATAAAAAATAATTCTAAAAAAAAAATGAGTTTATGAAACTACCTACGACCACCACCACCTCCCGGGACAACCATCTCCAACAACCAATCATCTCTAGCAATCAGCTCAGCTCAATAACCTTCGACCACTAACCTCTTGTAACTATCTTTGTCACCCACCTTTGACGATTAACTCTGACAACCAACTTTAACCGCTAACACGGACAACGACCACCTCCCGAGATGAACTCTATCAATCTATTGCAACCACTAATGACTAACTCTAACGACTAACTCTAGTCACCAATTAGATCAATCACCGTGGAAGATTCAAAAGTTTAGTTCAATGGGACTTAGTTTAAAGCTTCTCAAACTATTAAAATAAGTAACAAAAAATTAAATTAAAAATTGGTTTTGTTTGATAAACCATTTCATTTTTCGTTTTTAGTTTTTGAAAATATATTCTCTCATGTTCTTACCGTTGTTTGCATCTTTCTTAATTACAATAGTTGAATTCTTAGCTAAAATCTAAAAACAAAAAAAGGTTTTTAGAAACTACTTTTTTAGTTTTTAAATAGATTGGTTTTCTAAAACACATGGTTAGAAAGTTGATAACAAGACAAAAAAATCTAGAGGTGGAAGGGGGGTTTGTAGGCTTAATGTTAAAATACTAAAAATAAAAAACCAAATGGTTAATAAATGAGATATCTCCTAATTTTTTACAATGATTTGTATCTTTTAAGTACAATAGTTGAAGTCTCAGTCAAATTCCAAAAACAAAAGCAAGTTTTTAAAAACTATTTTTTTAGTTTTCAAAATTTGGCATCTTTTTTTAAATCATTGGTAAAAAATAGATAACAAAGGAAGAAATTTGGAGGTGAAAGTAGTGTTTATAGGCTTAATTTTAAAAAACTAAAACAAAAAGACAAAATGGTTACTAAACAGAGTCTAAATATTTGGGGCCCAATTTCTAACTATGTAAGTTTGAAGTAACTTCTGTATAAATTTGAATGCTTAATTTTTACAATTGAAGGTTTGAGTGTAAATGCAACTATCACTATACTTCAAAGGTGGTTTTTGAAATTTAACCCTTAAAAATGTAAAAAAATTTGAATATTCACAATTCACATAATTAGATTTATTTTGTAGTATACTCTCCACATTCAATACAAACTGATTTTAGGTTAAACAACACCATTTTCATCTTATATTTCGAAGTTCGTTCAATTTTTAGTCATATATTTTTAATGGTCTAATTTTAATCCTCATATTTTCAATAAATCTTAAATCTAGTCTTTTAAAGTTAATTTTTATCGAAATTGATTGAATAATAATAAAAACTTTCCTGCAAAGAAATATGATGTGTGAATATATTTTCAAAATTTATAGTAAAAATTCTAATAAATACAAAATAATTTTTAAAAAATCAATAATAAACTAATATTGGAGACTAAACTTAAGATTTATTGAAACTACATGAATTAAAATTGGACAAACTTCAAAATATAGAGATCAAAGTGATATTTCAATCCTATTTTATTAATTTATTTCATTTATTATACGTGATTTAAAAAACAATTATCATTTTCGAAAATGCATTAAATCAAATATATTTTCATTGCAAAAGATTCTATGATTTTAGCATATCAATTTAATTACTCATTTTATTCCACATTTTAAAGTTGCTTTCTACTATGAGTTCTGAACCGATTTTGTGGTATAATAATTTAGTTCTTTTGCAAATATATTTAGGGTTTCTATTCCTTTCAAAATCGTAGATTTTCTCTTTTCTCCCTCCCTCTTTTTTTCATTATATATATATTTTTATTTGAAATATAGTTAATTAATTAATACTAATTTTAAAAAATTAATGAGTATTTATTTGAATAAATCGACTAGAATCATTAAAATATTTACAATAAAAATTTATTAAATGAATATAATTATTTTTTTTACATAAATTATTAATTAATTAATTAACAATATCTTAAGTATATTTATTTAATAAACTAAGATTAGTTAAATTTAGTTTGTACCAAAATTCATTTCTAAATAATAATAATTTATTATTTTATTTTTTCAATAATCAATCGATTATTTATTGAGAGTAATTTTAATTTTATCTTTCTTTATGAACATATAATCATTATTGATTATTTATAATTACTTGATTATTTATTGTGATTAATTTATATTACTTCATTTATTATTAACATATTATATTTATAAAACTTTTTTTTTAGTATTCTCTATTAATATAAAATATATATATATATATATATATATATTTTTTTATCTTATTTAACTTTTTATATAATATATTGTTTATTAAAATATATTTTTTTATATTATTTAATTAAATTCAAAATTACTAATATTAACCTTAATTAATTATAAAAATGATTAAGTATTGAGTTATAATTAATATGATGCTCCTTAAATATATTAATTAATTAATTTTAATTATAAATTACTCAATTTCTACATATTTATAATTAAAATTATTATTGATTCTTAATTAATTAATTTTTTAATCGATATATTGAGTTATATCTATTGCTTAATTAATTAGTCTATTAAAATTATAAAATATTTTCATGCTTAATTTCATATATTAAATAAAAACATAGTTTTTCATAAAATTCTAATAACATTTCCCATGGACAGCCAAACACAGTCCTCTTCGATTTAACATTATATTCCCAGGTATCCTATTCTTAGGCATCATTTATTTACAAGCATCTATAAAACCTTAAACCAAACAGCCCCTCAGGATGTTTGGCATGCAAAGTTGAGTTAAATTGAGCTGGTAATTGTTATCTGAGAAGTTAGATTATGTGTGGAGTTAGATCGCCTGTGTTCGGGGTGTAGAGTTGAGTTGAGTTGAATTAAAATGTTGTGTTTGGGGTGTTGAGTTGAGTCGAATCGAGTCGGGTAAAGTTTATATTTGGATTGCAAAGTTAAGTTGGGATATACGGTACAATTTTTCTAAATAAAATTGATTTTGTCTTAGATTTTTTTGCTATATATATATTTTTTTATTTCCAACTACATACATATTTTCTTAAATGTTTTAATACTAAAAAATGTTTAATTTCCTCCCCATTCTTAATACATAACAAATTCCTACGAAGTAAACATATATTAACACAAATTTTGAATTCAATTTTTGAACACTCAATTACATAATGTATTCTTTTTCCATTCTTAAACAGGTAACATATTCCAAATAAATGATTTTTTTTTACAACTACTTAGTCCTCAATCATGAACATTGAAGAAGCTTAAAAGCTGAACAACTTTTTGTTTTTCTTCTTGAAAAATATAACATAGTTTTACCACACAATTTGAACACTCAATTGCATAACAATTTTATCTATATCCTCAAAGAAGCCATATTCCAATAAAATGAATATTTTCTCTTCTCTAAACCTCAATTTTTAACCCTCAATTAATTTTAGCTCAAACATAAATGTTAATTAAAAAAAAAACAAAACAAAACAAATTTTTATCTTTTTTTTTGCCCATTTTTCAAATATGAATTTTAATTTTTATGGTTAATGATCTTTTCCTTTTTTGTTCAAAACGTTTGATTTTTTACATTTTACACTAATACAACAAAATGATTTTTTTTTATGCAAACTTGTTTTTTGTAAACGTTTTTTTGTTCAAACATTTTTATACTTAGTTTTTATGGTTGTCTAATTTGCCACTTACAAATGAAATAATAATGTCCACAAAAATGTTTATGTACATGTAGAAAAATGCATAACAATGAACAACATTCAATACATCACAAATTGTTCTCCAACTAAACAAAAGCTGGACTATAAAAAGTAGACTCCGAACTTTGAACTAATAGACCTCAAACTAATCATTGGAGAAATTGAGTTTGGGCCTTATAAGTAAAATAATAAACTATAGTTAGATTAGAATGAAACTAAGTGCATACTAAATCAAAATCAAACACAGTACAATATAATTTTAAAGGTCCTGAATGAATTAGATTGAAATACCAAGACAAAATGGAGGCAGAACATTACTAATTTATTATAAAAGAAACCACATCAACGCAACTTGTTCAATAACTCCTATAAAATCACATCATCGCAACAACTAATTTATTATCAAAGAAATGAAGGAAAATACATTTTCTATTACGATTTTTCTTTTAGTAAGCACCATTATATGGATGTAAAAAATGAAAGTCAAAAGTGGAAAACAAGAAAGTTACAAAAGGATAGCATAGTCTTTCTTTTAGTAACTGCCATTCCACATATAAATATTGCATTTATTGTATACAAAATACTATTACTTATATAACCAACAACCCTATAATATATTTTAAAGGTTGTAGAACGTATGAGTTGAACATGCACAAAAAATAAGGTTATCATTAAATTTAAGGGTCTATTTACATGTTCACAAAAACTAGGGTTGTCATTAAGGCTCTCATTAAAGGTGGTCTTCCTCGGAGTTGGTCACATGAGATGATTGTTAGTGTTAGTTGTGTTGGGGTGTATGCCCTAAAGCCTCGTAGTTTTATATTAGTTGAATCAATGGTTGATTAAGTTTATATTACTTGTGCAATAACCCATTAACCTAAGATTTAAGGTTATCTGATGTAACTTAAACATGTATGTAGAGACATACAAGTGGATCATGTTTAAGTGATAATCTAAATGGTCTGTAGTATATTGATAAGGTTGGGTGTCTTATCCTGGTTACACTACTGATACGACCCGCTTTGTTGTTGTTACGATTGTTGTAAAGTACTACAAATGATCTGATCCTAATTATTCTTGTGTAGTCATGTGAGTAGGGGTATCTTATACAAAAGAGTTTGTATAAAGACTGGACCACGAAATGTTAAGTCTTTATTTATAATGCCGTTGCTAGAAGAGACTTTCACCAGGATGACCATAGATGACTTGACATTAATCTTGAGTGAGTTGTAAACTCCTTCCTATGATGGCGATCCTTTGATTTGTATGGGTGAAAGTGGCCAGATTCGTCGACTCAATAAGCCTACCATTTTGGGGATTCGTTTGATTGGAGAGCTGGGAACACAGTTACATTGGGAACACAGTTATACAAGAAAAACTTCACTCATTCCCTATAGTTAAGGTAAGAAGATAAATTTCTCCCTTGAGGGCTGATTTTGGGACTTGAACAATGAGGCGCCTCACCCTCTCACAGTTATACAAGAAAAACTTCACTCATTCCCTATAGTTAAGGTAAGAAGATAAATTTCTCCCTTGAGGGCTGATTTTGGGACTTGAACAATGAGGCGCCTTCTCCTGGCCCGAAAGGGGTTCGGTCATAGTTGGACTATGACTAATTGTTCATTAGAGGGATTAATGGTACTTAAGAAGTTAGATATAACTACAGGGGTAAAACGGTAATTTGACCAAGCTGTACTTATGAGCAATTTGTGAAGGGTCAACGCACCGTTGATTGGTTATATCCAATGGACACGTAAATCTATCTATAGTACGAAGAGTTTAGCTGTCGGTTTTTAGTGGAGTGACTGACAGTTAATGAATGTTGATTAATTGGTTTAATTAAAAGAGTTTAACCAATTAATCTCATGTAATTGAAACTTCAATATATAGGTCCATAAGGTCCCCTCGTTAGCTCAATGAGGACTTATGGGAATGAAATAAATTTTGGTGTGATTTGAATTGTTCAAATTAATTAAAAGGAATTAATTGTATAAGATACAATTAAATAATATATATTGATACATTATACAATATAATGTATGTTGATACATTTTTATGAGAGAAATAAATATTTATGATTCATATAAAAACTATATGTTAAAATCTAGTGCGAAATTGATTCATTTAAATTTATATAGTTTTATGAGAGAAATAAATGTTTGAATATGATTCATATAAAACGTATATGTTAAAAATTTAATGTGAATACGATTCATATTAAATTTATGAGAGAAATAAATATATGAATATGATTCAAATACTAATGATGTGAATATGGTTCATATAGAAATTATATGTTAAAATTAATATGAATATGATTCATATTAAATTTATATAGTTTGATGAGAGGAGTTATTATTTGAATGTGATTCAAATATTAAATTATATGAACATGATTTATATAAAATCTATAGGTTATATCATATGTGATATAATATAAACAGTAGGTTATATGTTAAAGGGGAGGGCTCACTAAAGAGAGAATACAAAGTGTACTCTCTTGAACTCCTCTTTTCCTCTTGTTCTCTCTTTGAAAAATGAGATTTTGCAAAATTTGGTTTTCTCGTAAAGATCTCTCAAGCTCTCTCTCCTCCTTTACCAAAGTTGAGTAAGTTCACAACTCTGCACGATTCTTGTCCCTGATTGGTGGTGTCTGTTCCTGTGTTCGTGGATGTTGAGTTCATGAGATCGGGAGAAGACGATGTGTTATGGAGAGGAATGTGAAGAATAGATCTTCAATAAGTATGTGCTATGCTAACCCTTCTTCTTCTTCTTATACAGTAGAAAGCATGTTTAGTTAATTTTGTTTATCCCGTGTTTCTGTCCTCTAATTATTGTTATGTAAAATTAAAATTAGGACACGATTTCTTCCGCTGCGGGGAATTTCAATCCCTTCAAGTTGTTAGAGGTGGTTGTTATCGGAGTTGATCATCAAAGGTGATTTTTGTAAGAGTTGTCGTCGAAAGTGATTGTCAGAGCCTCGAGTTGGTTGCTGAAGGTGGTTTATGGAGTCCAAGTTGGTCATTGGAGTTGGCCACATGAAGGTGGTTGTCGGAGTCATCGTCAAAGGTGGTTACCAGAGCCTAGAGTTGGTCATCGGAGTTAGTGGCACGAAGGTGGTAGTAGTAATTGCTTGTACGAAAGTGGTTGTTAGAATTGATCACTAAAGTTCTCCTCAAAGGTGGTTGCTGGAGCTCATTCATCCGATGGGTGGAGCCATTTAAAGTGAGTTGGAGGGAGATTTGGGGTGAGTTGGAGGAAAAGTTGGGATGAGTTGGTAAAAAAACCAACTTAACAAAAAAAAAAAGAGAGAAATGGACAGCCTCGTCTAGGAACATCAGCTGAACTATGGCATCTATCATATCATGTTGGTTATGATGGTTATTGATAGACTCCTCTTTTCCTTGGTTTTCTTCTTCATCCTTGTTTTCGATTTCTCCTTCTTCCTTTTGTTTTGGAGCTCCAATGTTGCTGAAGTGTGGCATCGATGGTGTTAATGACGCGTTTGATTAGCAAACTGAGAGGAAGGACCAGAGGGACAAAGAAACAGACTATCATTGATGTTAAAAGGAAAAAGAAGGAAGGACCAGAGGGACAAAGAATGAATAAGAGAAACTCAAGAATGGACTAATAATGTCATTAAATGTAAAACTCTTGAGAGTAAAGATATCCCAGAATACTCGAGAATCTCCATATAATTAATACAAAAAATGATATAATTAATCCCAGAATGTCCATGGAATATCCCAATATTTGACAACCGTTGTTTGTAGATTTCTTCAAATTTAAGTTTCAATTATCTATTTCCAAAAACAAATTTCTTGAACTGACACAACAGATTACTAATTAAAAAATCACATGCAAATTGGGTAAATTAAGAACATGGGGTCACTTTTGAGCAAACAGAATGAGAGAAATAACAACCAATATTGAAAAAATATATAGTCTATTATTGTAAAAAGTATAGTATTTTAACATACAAACAGAAAGAAGGGTTGAGGGTTATTTGATTGCAGCTTTGAAATTACTCTCTCCCTCTCTAAGCTAAACTCAAAGAAACATTGTTTGTTTTAATTTGTAAATAAAAATGAGGAGGCTGATGTTCCTCTTCCAAGTAAGGCACAATGTACTTTTTTGCATCACTATAAGATATTCCAAGATGGCCTCCTGCAACTTTTATATATTTCACTCTTCCACCTTCATCTAAGCTTCTCAATCCAATCCAATCCTCAATGTAAAGCTTCGTCTGCGTGAAAATAAGCCAAGACAATTTCAAGACGGATCAATACACTTGAAAAGAACGACAGTCGATGTTAATCCATATTCAAACAATCTCGTTCCACAGAAAAGAAAAGCTAAAAGGAAAGTTTGTTAGCAGGAGCCTTGAGGTTTTCAAGGAACTCAAACCTCCCAAAAGTTGATTCGGGGAGTTTGACGGATCAAAGTCTCCCTACTTTTCAATAAATTTCATTGTCTGGATGCAGTAACATATAAACCACAAAATACTAAATATCCCTAAATGGACTTTGGTAACAATACATCCATAATTTCTTTATATAGGGCTATAGCTAATCTAAATAACAGTATCATCAGTGCTTTTAGGATTTCGTCATGAAGCCGAGATTCAGAGATGTTATATCATATGTGTTTGCAAAGACAATACAATGTTACCGTGCCTTATACGTGTGCGTGTTCCTCTTTTTGTGGCCAAGATATGTGGTGTTTTGGCACCAAAAAATGCTTGTACAATCTCAAGGATATTCTGAAATCTAAGTATTCATTTGGTCAACAAGTACCTGTTGTGGGGGTAAAACGGGTTCAAACTCTCCATCCGGGTAATATCCAAACCAGGATGTTTCCTTTGGGACCAGAACAGTGTCATCCTCAAACTGTTAGAAAGTGAAAGACAGTAACTATCCTTAATGTAATTCTGTGCGATAGCAAGATAAAGAATACAGAAGAACCAATAATAAATGGAAAACAATGACTCTGTAAATATACGTCAAACTTACCATGATTAGTACCAAGTTCTTTAAGCTGCTAAAACGTTCCTTGTAAGTGGAGTTTCTGGCATCGGGCCGCTCGTTATTGAGTTTTGGGAGAAATTTACAGTGCTCCAAATAGTCAGGAATATCCTGGAAAAAGAAAAAAGAAGGATCCTTGAGAACTTGGTGATGTAATGAAATCATATCTTGATTGGAAATAAAAACCACTCACATTTGGTAGTTTAATATAGCCACTGGGAGCCAGAGAATTCTGCAAGACCATAATAAGAGAAGATGTCAATTATGAATGATTAGAACAACCAAGCTATACAGAACAACGAAGCAGACTTCGATCTGTTGACAGTTTACACAAAACCATAAAGTTTAAGGAAGCTGGGAGATGGCGACATACTTGTACAACATCCGAGTAGATAGCTAACTTCATCAGGTCGTCTGCGAGTAGGCACCAAATACCAGACTGCAAATATATATATTAAAGGCCCTCAATAAAAATAAAAAATAAAAAAATCTATATTTGAAAAGATGAAAGATGGAAAAGCAAGAACAGTTCTTACACCACAAAGTGGAACAGAGGCTATGCCAGCATGAGGACCGCCTAAAGAGATGAAATTCTGAACCTATTTCCATGTGCAGAGAAGAAACAAATTAGAGTCAGTTATGGAAATGGAAACCATGCCGAAAACTAACAAATCATAAGTGTTTCTCACAGGAGGCACTCCATCGCAGAATTCCATAACTGCCCGGCCGATTAAGTTACCCTATCAAAACAATCAAAGGTTTACTCCAAGAGTGAATTTAATTTTAGTAAATAGAGAGAACAAGGAATGATTTAATCATTACTGCTTTATGAAAAGTTAAAGAGAGAAAAATGAACGTAAAACAGTCGGAAAAGACACAAATGTCAGTCAAGGATAACAACTTGAGGCAGTAATATTCCAAGACAGCAAGCAGTAGAACACAGAAACATTAAGTTTGAAATTTCTTGACCAAACAACTACTGGTCACTCGTGCTTAAAAGTTTCATTATTCATTCAGAAATTCAGGCACATTACATTGTGCATGGATTGAAAATGAGAAAAAAAGCTATACTGATTTGAAGTGTAGAGTTAAACTAAAGTTCTCAAGTAAAGTTCTCAAGTAAAGTTCTCAAGTAAAGTTCTCAAGTCCTCATGAATCGATTACCTGGGAAAGACCAACAAAATTGAAGCCCTCTCTTAGATCTTCCATTTTCTTCACCTGTAGTAATAATAACGAACTAGTTGCAAGTTAACATAGCTGTTGAAATCCAATTGGGGCAAAAACCAGCTGGAGATCTATACCACCTTGTTGCAAACAATTTGAGACTGCAGAACAGAAAACAGACACGTCACAACTCAAACGCATCTTAATCTCATGATGATCGATTCATATTACACATTATCTAACCTGCTCTTCAAGGGTCATAAACCATGAATCCCACCCCCCATTGCCAATTTCTCTGTAGGAAGATGGATTAAGCTCTATCAATGCACACAAAGATTCTGTGGTAAAACAACTTTGAGAAAACAACAGGGACATTCAGAAATGAACCAGATGACAAAAAACATTCCCAAGCTTGGTTTGACCTCGAGGAGTTCAATCAATCATGAGGAGCAACCTTATGACAAGTTAATATGAAAACGTTAATTTAGATTAGTTTATATAATGAAACTTTGGTGCTTATTGCAAATAAATTCCGGCCATGTATTTAAAATGAGTTTTATGCCATTTCATTCCTTCAACCAGCATAAAGACCAAGATTATTACCATGTAAGGTGAAAATGTATTCAACGTATGCTAGGAAAATGAATATGAATGGTGCAAAATAAGAATTGAAACTGAAAAAAGATTATATAACATAAAGTTCTTTTGAGTTTTGATCAAATTAATGATGCGAGAGATGTGGTTTTAAGCATCACTGAAGCAATTCAACGTCAAGTTCAACTAGACATCCCACTTTTGCTCCTCTACCAGACGGAGGGGTGTGGCCCTTCCATTAGACGAAAGAGCAATCGTAAGTGGTCTCGTTGAGCTCGAGGTACACCTACAACAATTCTGCAAACCAGGGCATTTTACATGAAAACCGATGGACAAACCAGTCATACAACTACAGTAGAAGCAAACAATGGCGTAAAGAAAATGGATACAGGTATTTAGAGAGGCATACATGCAATATCCTTTAGCACCAGAATTATCACTCAAGTACTTAGTAAATTTCCTCATGCCTTTATTTGAGCATTTATCTCCAATGCCTGCAACAGAGAAAAATATCAACTCAGAACACAACAATAAACCACTTTAAATCTAGTCTAAAAGCCAAGAAATGGCTCCAATTGAACCCTGATCATCATTACAACTTCACTTGAACAAACTCCATGAAATCAGCTGAATAAACTATAAAGAAAAACAAATCAAGAAGTGGGTAAAGCGTCTCAAAGATTCCTCCAATAACTAATTTCAACCAAACAATTCAACAAAGAACAGTAATTCCCAGAAAAAACAAACATCCTCTGGAAATGCCCTTTTGACAAAAACAACAATCATCCATACCAAACAATCAATTTCTTCATCCAACAAGTTCAAGCAGTAAATCTAAACACACCCAGTTGACAAGAAACGTAAAGGATTCATCAGATACAAAAACATATACTTGAGATTGAAGAAAAAAAAAAGAGAGGAAACAGATACATACCGTGGAGTACTATGAACGGTATGGAATGAGAAATTGGGATAATTATGGAGACGAAAATGAAGAAGAAGAAGATGGGCAGTGAGGAAAACGCCATAAGTTGCAGGGGAAACAGGAATTTGCAGAAAGAAGAAGATAGGTGATATTATGGAGTTCCCTCGCACAACATTGGTTGTCGAGAGATTAAAAAATCACAATCAAAATTTTTTCTTCGTCCCTAAAATTATTACAACTATTATTTGTTTTGTGGAGGTGGATCTTGATCTTGATCATCCTCCTGGTCCTGGGGTGCAAGAATGATCTCACAGTTTTTGGGCAAGAAAATGTTGAAGCCCAAAATAAGATGTGGGTGGTCTTGAAACAAGTCCATTACTGTTGCAAAGAGTTCCGCAGTATCAATTCTTTGGGCCTTGAAATCTTGAATTAATCGCAGGAAACGTTCATACTTTTCTCTTTCGTTTTGAAATGTTTCCCTCACTCTCTTGAGATATGATAGCGAATCCTTGGTGGTTAAATTCTGAGAACTTCCTTCTTCCGCCATTGAATGGAAATCACAGGATGCTCGAGTTTGAAGCCAATATAAATTAAGTTTTCAGTTTTGTGTTAGGTCCTTGATTATTCTATCAAAATATATATATATCTCAAATATTTTATTTGGTTGTCCATTCAGATTGTATTTTATCTTTTGATTCAAGGACTTATTAAACAGAAACTACAAAATTTAGGTATTTATTATTAGATAACATGGTTCGATTTTAAGATGAGTCCCTTGATTTCTCAATTTAATTTTATTGGACTTACTTCCTTTGGGGTATTCGCATTCTATTTATAAAATTCTCTGATCTAACATTTTCTTTATGGTTTTAGAGTTATCTTCTCATTTCAACTCCTCTCACTAGGTCGAACCTACCATATCACACTCGTTGGTAGACATATTCCTATGATGACCATTGGGGTTTGTTACTGGAGTAGGTTGCCGATGGTGGTCGTTGGAGGTGGCCGATGGAGGGCAGTGGTAGCAGCGGCAACTATGGTGGAAATAAGGTATTGGACCAGTGAGGGTATTTTGGTAATTTTAAGTATTATACAAATTAGGGAGAGATTAACAATTAAATACTGAAAAATCATTTTTTTTTTGTTTGTAAAAGTTGATTTCAAGTGCTTCTCTCAAATCAACTTATCCCATACTCATTTTTCAAAAGCTATTGTGTTCAACAAATATGTGTTTGATGACAATCCAAATTCTATTTCTCGATGTTTTTCATTGTATCCAAATTTTGAATTTTTAGAATTTAAAGTCCAGAATTATATTAAATAAAGATAAAAATATTTGGAAATACAATATATCGTGTTATAAACTATGTAATGTATTATAAATTATGTAATATTACAAAATAATAATTATACAATTTTTTTTAACCTAAAGCATATTTAAAAATAAATTAATTAAAGCTTATTGTCAATTAATATTTAGTAAATAATTATAACTACTTTTACGATTTATAAATTAGTATCTAACATTTTTTAAATACTTGTTTTAGAATCCAATTTCTGGATTTGCTACCAAACAAATTTATGAAAACATGAAATACAATTAGGTTTTCATTAAATTCCTTATTTTTAAATTTCCTACCAAATAGGTCTTAGTTACTTTCAATATGTTTTCTTAATTTAAGTTTTACTTTCAAATATGTTTGAAATTTATTAGACCATATATTTAAAGACTCAGTAGACAATTTTTTAAGTTGACTAACCTTCTAGACACAAAAATTAAAGTTAAGACTTTTTAAACTTTTTTTAAAGTAAAAAAATTAAATGTGCATGGACTAAATCTATTTTTAAGTTTGCGAAATACAACCTTACTTAATAAATAAAAATTTTAAATTAAATCAAGAGAGGAAAAAAAACCTAGGTTTTGGGTATAGTTTCAATTTGGTTCTTAGATTTCAAAATATCACACTTTTAGTCCTTAAGTTTTGAATTTAATTTCAGTTAAGTCCCTAAGAACTTGTTTGACTCACCAACATGAGTTAAGTTGAGTTGGCAAAATATACTAATTCAATGTTTGGCCCACAAACTTTAAATGTTGGTGGAGTCGAGTTGATATATTTTACCAACTCACCTCAACTCTCCCTCCTTTCGATGTTTTCAATCGTTCCACCCATCGACCACTATTGATGGGTGTCGCGGCAACACTCTTTGAATCAACTCTGGACTTCGATAACCACCTTCGATAACAATACGATGACCAACTTCGACGGCTAATTCCAGGCTCCGTCAAACACTTCTGTCAACAAATTCCAACGACTAACTCTGACAACCACATTTATGTGACCAACTCTAAGTTCTGAAGGATCCAAATTCCCGATACGGAAGCGATTGATTGCCTTGTGTGAGTGATTTCTTTTTGGAACAAAACATAAAACCAGAGAAAATAATACAGAAGGAGGATAAACAATATTTTGTCTAAGCATGTGGTCTAAATTAACAGAGAGGAAGGGAAGATAAGAAAACTTGCCCTTGAAGAAAATCTGTCTTCATGTTTTTCTTTCCTAGAATTACAAATTCATCTACTTCTCACGAATACAGCAAAGGTCACAGGGACTGTTTGATACAACCATAAGCGACTTTCTCACTATTCTCAAGGTGAGAATTAAGGCAGAGTTGTGGGCTTGTCTTGTTAATTTTGGTGAAGGAGAAGAGAAGAAATTATTGCAGAAAGAATTCACTATGTATTACACGCATCCTTCCACCATAAATTCCCTATGTAAACCTGCATATGAGAGAGATGATGGGAGTTATTTTTCATAACTCTCTTCATCACATTTTAATTATATTAAAATAATATAATTATATAAACTTTATATCATATTTCATATTATATTATATCATATATAATATAACCTAAATTTATATTCTCTTATATAAAATATAACCTAACTTTATATTCTCTCATATAAGCTACAGTTTTAATAGGAATTATATTCATATTAATTTTAACCTATAGTTTTATATGAATCTCATTCATATAATTAATATTTGAATCATATTCAAATATTTATCTCCCTCATTAAACTTTATATTAACGTAACCATATACATTTTATTAATTGCATCTCATACAATTAGTTCCATTTAATTAATTTGAACAATTCGAATTAATCCAAAATTAATTGATTCTTATTTAACCCTTATTGAGCTAGCAAGGACTTTATAGACCTACATATTAGAAGCTTTAATGATACGAGATTAATTAATTAAACTCTTTAATTAAATTAATCAACATTCATTAATTGTCAGTCACCCTAGTAAAAACCGAATACTACACTCTTTGCACTATAAATATATTTCTTTGTCAATTGGATATAACCAATCAACAGTAAGTTGACCCTTCACAAGTTGTTCGTGACTATAGTTGGGTCAAAATTGTCGTTTTACTCCTGTAGTTACATCTAACTCGTTAAGTACCACTGATTTCTCTAATGAATAATTAGTCATAGTCCAACTATAACGAGACCCCTCTATGATCAGTGAGAGGGTAAGACGCCTCATTGTTTAAGACCCGAAATCAACCTCTAAGGAGCAATTCATCTACTTACCCTAATAACGGAAAGAAGTGAATTCCATCTTGTGTAGTTGTGTTCCCAACTCCGTAGGCAGAAGTTCATCTACTTACCCTAACAACGGAAAGACACATTGAGTCGATAAAATTGATCATTCTCACCTATATAGATCAAAAGACCGCCCTCATAGGCAGAAGTTCATAACTCATTTAGGATTAAGGTCAAGTTATCTATGGTCATTCTAGCGAAATGTAAGTCTTTTAAGTAATGGTGTTATAAAGAGAGACTAATAATTTCGTGGTCCGATCTTATATAAACTCTTTGTTTATGATACCCGTACTCACATGTCTCTCCATGAATGATCAAAATCAGATCATTTGTAATACTTTACAATAATTGTAATAATTATAAAATGGGTCGTATTTGTAGTGTCACTAGGATAAGGTACCCAACCTTATCTACTACAGATCATTTATGTTATTACTTATACATGATCCACTTGTATGTCACCATATACATATTTAAACTACATCAAATAACCTATGATCAGTTTATTGGAGTTGGATTAATGTAAACTAAATGTAAAATAAAATAACATCTTATTTTATCAAATAAATAATTCGTATACAAATAATTTACAAACTATGAAACTCACGAGATTTAGAGCATCAACTCCAACACCTACAACCACCTTCGATTACAAACTTCGATAAAAATCACACTCGATGATTAACTTCGACGACCACCTTCACCCAATCAACTCCGATGAAACTCTAGGCTCTAACAACTACCTCCAACGAAAAACTTTATCGACCAACTCCAATACCACTTTCATGCAGCCAATTTTGGGATCCAACAACCACCTCCGACTACAAACTCAGACAAAATTCATTTTTAATGATCAACTTTGATGTCCAACTTCGTTGACCAGTTCTGGGCTTCGACAACTATCTTCGACGGCGAACTCTAATGACCAACTCCAATACCACCTTTGTACGACCCACATCGGACTCTGACAACCACCTCCGACTACAAACTCCAACAAAAATCATATTCAATGATCAACTTCGACGACCAGACCACCTTCGTACGACCAACTCCAATACTACCTTCAAGTAACCAACTTCGGGTTCCAACAATCATCTCCGACTATAAACTTTGGTGAAAATCCTCTTCAATAATCAACTTCAACAACTACCTCCGACTTATTATAAGACCGATGACATTTAAAGTATGTTGTAGGGTTGTTGATTGTATAAATAATAGTATTTTGGTTACGTTAAATTCCATATTTATATATAGAAAATTGTCGAATAGATTATTTAGGCCCTATTTGGTAATCATTTTGTTTTTGAAAATTAAACCTATGGATATTATTTCTACATCCAAATTTATTCTTTTGTTATCTACCTTTTACCTATGGTTTAAAAAACCAAGCCAAATTTTGAGAACTAAAAAAAATAGCTTTCAAAATGTTATTTTTTTTGTTTTTGGTTAAGAATTCAACGATTATATTTAAGAAAGATGCAAGTAGTTTTTTGTTTTTGGTTAAGAATTCATCATATCTTCTTACTTTTAGTATCTAGTGTAAACATCTACAATTAATTTAAAAGAATTAAAATAATTACAATCAATTAAGTTTCACTATTTTTTCATCATTATTAAAATTAATTTTAAAATTTCACTTCATATTTATTCTAAATTAATTAATAGACATTATCACAAGTTATCGAAACTAAAAAAAAATAGTTTTAGTCCTTAAGTTTTGAGTCTAATTATAATTAAGTCCCTAAGTTTCAAAAATGTTACAGATTTACCATTGAGATTTGAATTTTGTTTCAATTTGATCACTAGGCTAATATCCCTTTTCCCTTTTCAATCATTCCTACCTAGTTATTTCCCTAACATCACTAACAAATAGTACAAATTGATTCACTTACGAAATTAAATTAGGATTTAAATTATTATAAATATTAATTTGGAGTTTTAATTTGATAAAACCAAAAATTTAAAGGTATGAATTGATATTTTACCATATAATTTAAGTCAAGACTAAGGTTAAATTTAGCCTAAGACTTGATGATGTACCTTTACAAAATGTTATTTATGTTGTCTGAAAAAAGAGTTATTTATGTATATTACAAAGCCCCTATTGATCAGTCACAATGTTATATATATTTTAATAGTATCTTTGAATGGTTGACATTGTTCAGTTCATTGTAATTTAGTTTCAAATAGAAGCATGTGCAATTAAACCTAAAAATAATCCCTCAAAGACTTTGACCAGCTTTAGTTTAAAACCCTACTTGATCTTCCTTCATGGGTTATATGATATATATATTATGAAATTGCATTGCACCCCCTCATTTTTTCATTATTCTAACTTCAATTACTTATCTAAAATCTTTCATCTTATGAACCACTTTTATTAAATTTATTCTAAACTTCTGCAAATCATATTCAATTATTTTATATATAAAATGAACAAGTGAAATATCGAGATCTTGATTTTATGGAAATATGGATTTATTAATAGAATTCAAAATTCTTACAAATGGAGTGATCTAACAAGAAAACAGATTGAAAAAATAGTCTATTATTGTATAAAAGTATAGTATTTGAACATACAAACAGAAAGAAGGGTTGAGGGTTATTTGATTGCAGCTTTGAAATTACTCTCTCCCTCTCTAAGCTAAACTCAAAGAAACATTGTTTGTTTTAATTTGTAAATAAAAATGAGGAGGCTGATGTTCCTCTTCCAAGTAAGGCACAATGTACTTTTTTGCATCACTATAAGATATTCCAAGATGGCCTCCTGCAACTTTTATATATTTCACTCTTCCACCTTCATCTAAGCTTCTCATTCCAATCCAATCCTCCATGTAAAGCTTTGTCTGCACGAAAATAAGTCGAGACAATGTCAAGACGAGTCACCCTCATACAGCAGGACACTTGAAAACAAACGACAGTCAACGTTAATCCATACTCATACGATCTCGTTCCACAGAAAAGAAAGGTTAAAAGGAAAGTTTGTTAGCAGAAGTCTTGAGGTCTTCAAGGAACTCGAACCTCCCAAAAATTGATTTGGACAGTTCAACGAATCAAACTCTCCCTATTTTTCGATAAGTTTCATTGTCAGGATGCAGTAATGTATACATAATAAATGGAAAACAATAACTCTGTAAATATGTCAAACTGACCATGATTAGTACCAAGTTCTTTAAGCTGCTAAAACGCTCCTTGTAAGTCGAGTTTCTGGCATCGGGCCGCTCGTTATTGAGTTTTGGGAGAAATTTAAGGTGCTCCAAATAGTCGGAATATCCTGGAAAAAGAAAAAAGAAGGATCCTTGTGAAATCGGAAATGTAATGAATCATATCTTGATTGGAAATAAAAGCCACTCACATTTGGTAGTTTAATATAACCATTGGGAGCCAAAGAATTCTGCAAGACCATAATAAGAGAAGAGCATGTCGATTATGAATGATTAAAACAACCAAACTATACAGAACAACGAAGCGGACTCTGATCTGTTGACAGTTTACATAAAACCATAAAGTTTAAGGAAGCCTGGAGATGGCGACATACTTGTACAATATCCGATTAGATAGCCAACTTCATCAGGTTGTCTGCAAGTAGGCACCAAATACCAGACTGCAAATATATTCAAGGCCTTCAATAAAAGAAAATATAACCATCCATATCTGAAAAGATGAAAGATGGAAACGCAAGAACAATTCTTACACCACAAAGTGGAAAAGAGGCTATGCCAGCACGAGGACCGCCTAAAGAAATGAAATTCTGAACCTATTTCCATTTGCAGAAAAGTAACAAATTAGAGTCAATTATGAAAAAGCCAACCATTCTGATAAACATAAATCAAATCAAAGTGGTTCTCACAGGAGGAGCTCCATTGCAAAACTCCATGACTGCTCGACCAATTAAGTTACCCTATTAAAAGAAAGGGTTAAATAAGAAACTTTCCTGAGCTTGGTTTGACCTCAAGGAGCTCAATCAATAATGAGAGCAATCTTATGACAAGTTAATATGAACATGTTAATTAATATTAGTTTATATCATGGAAAACTTTGCTGCTTATGGCAAATAATAACGTTGGCCGTCTATTTAAAATGAGTTTTGTGCCCTTTCATGTCTTCAAATAGCACAAAGACGAACGTATGTCAGGACAAATAAATGTGAACCGTGCAAATTAAGAACTGGAACTGAAAAAATATTCTATAACATAAAGTTCTTTTGAGTTTTGATCAAATTATTGGGGCAAGAGGTGTGGTTTTAAGCATCACTGAAGCAATTCCACCTCAAGTTCGATAACATCCCACTCTTACTCCTCTACCAGATGGAGGGGTGAGGCCCTCCGATTAGACGAAAGAGTGATCGTGTTGAGCTCGAGGCACACCTACTACATGAAAACTAGGGCATTTTACATGAAAACTGATGGACAAACCAGTCATACAACCACAGTTGAAGCAAACAATGATGTAAAGAAAACAGATAGAGAGGCATACATGCAATGTCCTTTAGCACCAGAATTATCACTCAAGTAATTAGTAAATTTCCTCATGCCTTTATTTGAGCATTTATCTCCAATGCCTGTAACAGAGAGAAAATCTCAACTCTGAACACAAAAACAGACCATTTCAAATCTAGTACAAAAGCCAAGAAATGGCTCCAATTGCACTCTGAGCATCGTTGCAACTTAAATTGGACAAACTTCATGAAATCAACTGACAAACCATAAAGAAAAACAAATCAAGAAGTAGGAAAAAAAAGTTAAAGACTACAGGTTAACAATAAACATTTAAAAAACGCGGGGGAGGGGGAAAGCGTCTCAAAGATTCATCCAAGAACTAATTTCAACCAAACAATTCAACCAAGAACAGTAATTCCCAGAAAACAAACTTCACCATCCAAGCATCCGCATCCCCTGGAAATGCCCTTTTGACAAAAACAACAATCATCCATTCCAAACAACCAATTTCTTCATCCAGCAAGTTCAAACAGTAGAATCTAAACACACCCAGTTGACAAGAAACGTAAAGGATTCATCACATACAAAAACATATACTTGAGATTAAAAGAAAAGAGCGGAAGAAGATACATACCGTGCAGTACAATGAGGGGTATGGAATGAGAAATTGGGATAATTATGGAGACAAAGATGATGAAGAAGAAGATGGGCAGTGAAGAAAACGCCATAAGTTGCAGAGTGAAACAGGAATTTGCAGAAAGAAGAAGAAGATAGGCGATATAATAGAGTTCCCTCGCACAACATTGGTTGTTGAGAGACTAAAATATTACAATCAAAATTTTCCCTTGGTCCCCAAAATTATTACTACTATTACTTGTATTTATGGAGGTGGATCTTGATCATCCTCTGGGCAAGAAATTAATGAAGCCCCAAATAAGATCTGGGTGGTCTCGAAACAAGTGCGCTATTATTGCGCAGAGTTCCATAGTATCAATTCTTTGGGCCCTGAAATCTTGGAGTACTCGAAGGAAATGTTCATAATTTTCTCGGTTTTCCTGAAATCTTTCCCTCACTCTCGTGACATATGATAGGGCGTCAACAATGGTTGGCCTTTGGGAACATCCGTTTTTCGCCATTGAATGGAAATCACAGGACGGTGGAGTTTCGAGCCCATATGTACACATTTATAGGGCCTGGTTGATGAACTCACCCAAAAAAAAAAAAAAAAAAAAAAAAAATTCAATTATTACTGTAGCTCGACTTTCCTTCAAGTTTCAAAATTATTCTCCAATTATAAAAATTCTTTAGAATATCAAACGGAAGTCGGAATTTAAAATTGTGGCGATGACCTAAACATTTTTTTTTTCAAGAATATTATTTTTGAAGCGTTTATAAAAGTTTATGGATAATATTATAACTTTAAAAAATAAATAGTGGATATTTTTGAAATAAATGATAAAATCTAAGAGTATTTTTTTAAAAAAAATTTAACCTAATAGTTTTTAGATTAAATTATAAGTTTAGTGATATAACCTTTCAGGTTTGTCAATTTAGTCAATGAATTTTAAAAATTATTTTATAAATCTTTAAATCCAAAACTTTTACGGGTGTCTATTTAGTCCTTGAACTTAAAAAAATGTCACCAGACTTTCAATTTTATAGATTGTGTCTATTTAACTCTTGAACTTTTAAAAATGCACTTTCAATTTTGTGTATAATAGGTTTATGAAATTTCAATGTTGTGTGTCTAATAGAAAATTTTTTCAATCATATTCATCATTTTATTTCTAATATGTTTGGGACTTATTAGACAGAACATTGAAAGTTTAAAGATCCATTATATACCTTTTAAAAAATTATGCAAAAATAAAATTATAGAAAGAGAAGAAAATCAGTGATTAAAATTAACTTCTCTCCCTACTTCCATATAGAGTATGTTTCAATCTTACTCTTGCTTAGTAGTCAAACATTTTAACCAGGGGTGTTCAAAAAATCTGATAATATGAAAAAACCGATTAACCCAACGGTTTGGGTTGAGTTATCAAATCATTTGGGTTGGGTTGAGTTCAAATAAATGAAATTTTATGGGTTCGGTTGGTTCATGGGTTTACCTAATATAACCCAAACCAACCTGAATTTATTATTCTCTTTAAAATATTTTTTTTGTTACTTATAACACAATTATTTATACATATATTGATTTTAATTTTATTTAATTTCAATATTTTTTGAATAATTTATTCTTCAACAACTTTTAAAAGTGGTTTCTTTGCACTTTAGAAAGAAAATTTTCATTATATAAATTGAAAATTGAGTTGTTAATCTTAATTCAATATATGAAAATAATTAAATTAGATTTTTACATATTTACATTTTGTTTCTTTTTAGAATAAAATTTTAAATAAATGATCCGATTAACCCGAACCAACCCAATCCAAATATTTCATGGATGGGTTGGGTTGGGTTCATTTTTTAATAAGGGTTATTTGGGTTGAAGAAATTTACAAACCGAATAATTGGGTTGGGTCTAAAAAGTCTTTCAACCCAACCCATGAACACCCCTAATTTTAATCTTCATGTACTAGGTTGATCAAATAATCTCATGTATTTGTGATGTAATATTCTAGAATAGATTCGAGTTATCATCTATCTTAAAGAAAACATCTCCCATCTATCATAAAGAAAACATCTCTACTTCTAAAATTTAAAGAAGCTTATTTTGATCCTTATACTTGGAAAAATGGACAACTTTAGTCCTTATCAACAAAATTTTATATACAACAGAAGTTCTTAACCAGCACACGGTGTTTGAAATGAAAAAATGTGAGGAAAAAAGAAATGAAAATAACCAAAATTGTCACTTTTTGAAAATGTTGAGATTTAAATCAACATTTCAAAAAAGTGTAAAGATTAAAAGGAATAGAAGTTAAAATATATGGACTAAATGAATATTGTGAAAGGACCAACATCAAAATGAATCAAAATTAAAAGTAAAAAAAAAAAAAATAATATTTATATCAGACAAAGAAAAAAAAATCCTTGGAATGTGGTTTTTTTTTCTTAAATATCTTTCTAAGGACAATCTAGAGTTAGAAAGTTGGAGAGAAGTTTGTAAAAATTCCGTTGTTAATTGTAAGTGAGCTTAGTATTTACATGTGTTAGGTCCTTGAAAGTCGAAGGTCCAATTTCTAATCTCATAATTATTGTACAAAAAAAAAAAAAGAGAAAAAAAATCAATTGTAAACAAATGAAATGATTTTTTAAGAACTGAGATTTTTTTAGTACAAATGGGGGTGGAGGGATTTGAACCACCGACCTTTTGGTTTTTAGAATTGTTAGAGTATTGATTGACAGATAATATTTTCTCTTATTATGTTGAATATTTTGTTGTTGGCTTGGTGTGAATATTCTTTCCTTATTGGTGGCAGATTTGCTGGGGTAATATTTTCCTTATTTGTGTTGTTGTCGTTGGTGGATCTCTTGCCTTATGAGGCTTGCTTTTATTTGTGCCATTTGCGTGGTTTTTAGGGTAAGCCGTTTTTCTTGCAAGAGGTGCACTGATTGACAGTAATCTAGCAAAAGGTTCGTGCATTCGGGTTGTTGTTTATTCTTTGAAGAAAAAAGGAGCACGACTGTTCTTTGAAGCTTGGGCTATCCAAGTAGACTTAATATAGTTCTCTGAGAGAGTGCTGGTTGAGCGGGTTAGGATTGGTGTCCTAAATCTCTCTTGTATTCTTGTAGTTTGTAAACTCTATATAAACAAATTGTTATTATTGAAATAATTGTTATTTTATGAGCATACACTCAATCCAATAAACCAAGGTCCTAGGTTATTTTATGTAATTTAAACATGTATGTAGAGACATATGGATGGATCATGTTTAAATGATAACCTAAACGGTATAGTAGATGGATAAGACTGGGTACCTTATCCTGGTGACACTACGGACAGAACCCGCTTTGTAAATGTTACAAGTGTCGTAAAGTGCTACAAGTGATCTGATTCTAATCATTCATGTGGAGACATGTGAGCGAGGGTATCCTACATAAAGAATTTGTATAAGACCGGACCACGAAATGACTAGTCTCATTATATAATGTCGTTAATAGTAAAGACTTACATTTCACCAGGATGAGCATAGGTGACATGACCTGAATCCTGAGTGAGTTGTGAACTCTTGCCTATGAAGGCGGTCATTTAATTTGTATGAGTGAGAATGGTCAGATCACCGACTCAATATCCTACCATTTTGGGGATTCGTTTGATTGGGGTGCTGGGAACATAGTTACACAAGACAGAATTCACTCCTCACCCAATGTCAGGGTAAGTAGATAAATTTCTCCCTTAAGGGTTGATTCCGAAGCTTGAACAATGTAACTACACCTTCTCTTGGCCCGAGAGAGATTTGGTCATAGTTGAACTATGACTTACTGTTCATTAGAGGGATCAGTGGTACTTAAGGAGTTAGATGTAACTACAAGGGCAGACACGGTAATTTTAGTCCAACTATACTTACGAGCAATTTATGAAGGGTCATTGCACTGTTGACTGGTTATATTCAATGGACACAAAACTATATTTATAGTGCAAAAAGTATAGCTGTCGATATTTAGTAGAGTGATCGACAGTTAACGGATGTTGAATAATTTAATTAAAGAAGTTGAATTAATTATTCAAGTACCATTGGAGCTTCAATCTACAAGTCCCTAAGGTCCTCTTCTTTGTAGCTCAACAAGGATTATTGAGAATTAATTTTGGATTTATTTGAATTGTTCAAATTAATTGAGAGAATTAATTATATATGATATAATTATATAATTAATTAAATTAATTATATGTGATATAATTAATATAATGTATTTGATACATTATAATATAAAGTTGTTTTTGAAAAGAATTAAATGTTTGAATGTGATTCAAATACTAATTGTATGGATGAGATTCATATAATTGAATTTAGTATAAATGTGATTTATACTAATGAATGATTGAGAGAAATTAAAATTATAGGTTATATGTTATATTTGACATAACATATAGTTATGTATACATATAATAAGTTAGTTATTATATATATCTATATCTATATCTATATCTATCTATCTATATATATCTATATCTATATATATAATATAATATAATTTAAATGTAACTCCCCCTCTTAATTATCTCTCAATTAAATGTGTGTGGGGAGTTGTGGGAGGTTGGCTGAAGATGTGGATCTTCTTTTCTCTTGCTTTTAATGTAGTAGTATGGATTGAAAAAATTTTCTTTGGTTTTTTCCTCCTAAAAACACATAAAGGAAAAATTGTTTTCCTCCTCCTCTCTAAAATTCTCTCCTTCTTCCCAAAATCTTAGCAAAACCCACCACTCCTACTTATTCTCATCCCTTAAGGAGAATATAAGAGGTTCTCTTGTGGTGTTGGCCATTTGGATTTTTGGAGATCGAAGTGTTCGTGATCGGATCGAGGGAATACATGAAGACCTTGTGGCTTCAAGGGTAAGGTATTTTATTTCTTCCCTTCTTCCTCGATTAGCATGCTGTGAATTACTTTATGCATAAGTTTTATGTTATGTAAATTTTCATTATGTGAAAATTGAAATTTGGACGATCCCATTTCCGCATTCGAACTTTGCCATTCCTTTAGAGCGTTCCTTCAATTAGCAGGTGAAAAGGAGGTGAAGTCATTGCTATGTCATCAAATTTAGGGGGAGCCTAAATCTGCAGGCGCATCGTAGTAGTATTAGTGCTAAGAGTAGCCTAACTTGCTCACTCATATTCAAACATGAGTAAAATGGCTCTATATAATCTTCGTTGAAGTGTATGATGAAAAACTAAGTATCATTCTAATGAATCTCTTTTCACCTAGGCAGAAAGCCTCTTAGACGTAGGTGTGATTTCACTGAACTGGATTAACAACTCTATGTCCGCATCTTTCTTACTATTTACTTTTGTCTCTTTTGTTTTTGCTCTTGTCACTAACATTTGTACTAGCTTGTGGTAGTCTTACGATCCACTCTTTTTCAATTAGTATCAGAACAGGTTGACTTTGTTCATTGGGTTCTCAATGGAGTCGATAAGGGAAGGTGGATCCACTACACAACCATCAGTTCTGGATGGGACGAATTACTCCTATTGGAAGGCCTGAATGTCTATCTTCCTTAAATTTATTGACAATAAGTCTTGAAAGGCAGTTCTTACTGGTTGGTCACATCCTACAATTACTGACAAAAGATGAAGTTGTAAGTCTGAAACCTAAAAAGGACTGGATTGAAGATGAAGATCAAGCCTCACTTGGAAACTCATGAGCTTTAAATGCTATCTTCAATGGTGTCGATCAAAATATTTTTAAGTAAATCAACACATGTGTTACTGCTAAAGAAGCGTGGGAGATCTTTAAAGTGGCATATGAAGGATCCTTAAAAGTAAAGATGTCAAGGTTTCAGCTCTTGATAACCCAATTTGAGTCACTTAAAATGCATAATAATGAGAGTATTGCGGAGTTCAATGTGCGCCTCCTCGATATTGCTAATGAAGCTTTTGCCCTTGGAGAAAAAAATTATAGAAGAGAAACTGGTTCGTAAAGTTTTACGATCTTTACCTAAAAGATTTGATATAAAGGTTATTGCTATTGAAGAGGCACGAGATATTAGTATCTTGATGAATTATTCAGTTTTCTCCGAACGTTTGAAATGACCTTTGATGGAAAATCAGAAAGAAAGGTCAAAGGAATAGCCTTGAAATCCTCAGTGAATGATGGTGAACCATCAGGCAAAGTTAAAGAGTCTAATGAGAGTCTAGCATAATCCATATCCCTCTTGGTTAATTGTTTAGGAAAGCTCTTAGAGGATGGGATAAACGCTCAGCCCCTCGTGGTCCCTATGTTTAACCGCATGACAAAGACATGAATAACAACAGCAATAACAATGCTTCAAGACAGAAAAATCAACTTGCCAAAAAGATTGAAATCAACAAAGGAGGCAGTAGTGGTCAAGGTCCTTGCGAAAGGAACTTCAAATATCGTGAATGTGAAGGTTTTGGGCACTTCCAAGCTGAATGTCCTAACTTTCTTAGAAGGCAGAAAAAAGGCTTCTCAGCTACCTTATCAAATAAGGAAACAAACTCTAGCAGTGTGTCAGATGATGAAGTACATGCTCTTGTGGGAAGTCTCTCTCTTGCCTATCCTGAAGACTGTAAGACTTCCAGTCTTGATGATTCTATTTCAAAATCCCAGTATGACAAACTACTACCTCTCATGATAAAGTGTCCTATGAGGAAGTATATTGAAGACTCAAAGGCTTTAGTTGTTCAAAAGGAGAGAATTGTGAATCTGATTGAAGATAAATGTCATCTACTAAACATTGTATCTAACCTAAAGAAAGATTTACATGTCATCAAGGCTGACCTTGAAACTATGTCTAAATTTGTTTGGATGCTCAACTCAAGCACATATAATCTTAACAAAATTCTATCCTCAAGAAAGAAGGTCCCAGATAAATAAAGCATTGGATTCAACAACAAGTCTAAGAATAGTCTCTATAGAGAAGAATCCTCTCACTTTAAGGGTTTGTTCTTGCCAAAGACACTGTGATGTCTGAGTCGATGTCTAAAGCAAGTGAAGGAGCATCAATCCCCTAAAATTTTTCAATAAAAAGAAAGTGTATTTGTCACTGCTGTGGGAAGGAAGGTCATACTAGACCGTATTGTTATCAATTAACAAGAAGAATGAGTGATATGCTATGATGGAATCATCCCAGGTTTCCTACCCAAGGAAGATATATCCAGAAATCTAAAATGAAGTTGCAGGTAAAAAAGGGTCCTCCTAAATCTAATGATAATTGTCGTGTTTCCTTCACTTCTCTCCATGCCTCATCAAAAGAGGATTGTACTTCGATAGTGGATGCTCACGACACATGATAGGTGTGAAATATTATATTAAAAATATTCAACCCTGTGGTTTCAATCATGTTGCTTTTGGAGATGGAGCAACAAGAAAAGTTCTCGGTAAGGGTCAATTTTCGTATCTGAGATTTCCATCTCTTGAAAATGTTATTCTTGTTGAAGGATTGATTGCTAATTTGATTAGCATAAATCAACTATGTGATTAGGGTCTTTCAGAAAATTTCTCTAAAGAAAAATGCCTTGTGACTAATGCAGAAAATGTGGCTATCATGTCAGGTATGCGCTCATTCGATAACTGTTATCTTTAGACTTTTAATGCTTGTTATGATGTTTGTCACATAGCTTGAAATAATGATGCTACTCTTTGGCATAAGCGGTTAGGACATGTTAATCTCCACCCTACCAAGAGGGTTATGTCTGAAAATGCTATTCTCATGATACCCTCTTTATCTAGAGATGGAGATACTGTATGTCGTGACTATCAAGCCGGAAGACAAGTCAGAGTTGCCCATAAGAAAGTTCTCATGCATACTACTAACGAGTGTTGGAATTATTTCACATGGATCTGACGAGGCAATATAGGTGGAAAGCTTAGGGGGGGAAATGATATGTATTTGTCTGCATTGATGACTTCTTATGGTTCACGTGGGTGCGCTTTATTAGAGAAAAATCAGACACTATGTCTCCAACTTCAAAGAGAATAAGAGGCACAAATTGTGAGGATAAAGACTGATCATGGTAAAGAATTAAAAAACGCTCGATTTGAAATCTCTTATAACTTAGAAGGTATTCAAAATGAGTTTCTTCTCTTATAACCCCTCAACATAATGGTATTGTTGAAAGAAAAAATCGCACCCTCAAGGAAATGGCAAGAACTATGTTACATGCAAAATGTGTGCCTCTACACTTTTGGGTTGAAGCCTTGAATATAGTTTGTCATATTCACAACTGAAGCTCTATTCGACCTGGCACTCTAAGCACAAACTATGAAATTTGGAAAGGTCGAAAACCAAATGTTAAGTACTTTCATGTGTTTAGAAGTACTTGCTATATTCTCTCAGATCAAGATTCTAAAAAATGGGACACCAAAGTTGATGAAGGTATCTTTCTTGGGTACTCGTCTAATAGTCGTGCTTATTGTGTCTTTTAACAAGTGCACTCGAAATGTTATGGAATCCATCAATGTTCTTGTTGATGACTTGCAAGATACTGAGCATCCCTGTAAAGAAGATGAAGATCATGACCTTACTCCTTATGTTGTCCCTGATGCCAGAGACATTAGTTCTCCCATTCCATCATGTAGCAATGTGCGTGAAACTAATAATATTGAATCGGTTGGTGCCAAGAACGAGTTGGTTCCTGTTTCCAGTCATGCACAAAAGAATCATTCTCTTAGTAACATAATTGGTGAATTAAATATAGGCGTTTGTACTTATAAAAGGGAGAAAGTGGACTATCTCCAATTGATCGGGAACATTTGTTTCACCTTCCCTATCGTGCCAAAGAATGTTAACGAGACTCTGAAAGTCAAGTTCTGGACGAATGCTATGCAAGAAGAGTTAAGTCAGTTTTAACAAAGTGAGATATGAGAATTAGTTCCTCCACCACAGTCTGCAAATATTATTGGAATAAATTGGATCTTATTTGATGAACTTGGAACTATTACTCATAATAAGGCTCAACTTGTCGCCTAGGATATACTTAGATGGAAGGTATTGACTTTGATGAGACCTTTGCCCTTGTGGCTCGATTAGAGACTATCGTCTAGTTTTTGGAGTATTTGTTAGGGTTGATGTCCTAAATCTCGTGGTCTTATAGTTTGTAATTGTATTTATACAAACATTTTATTTATTTAATAAAATAAGAGGTATTTTATTCGACATTTAGTTGCATTAATCCAAAAACCAATAAACTAAGATCCAAGGTTATCTACTATAACTTAAACATGTAGGTAAAAACATACATATAGATAATGTCTAAGTGATAACCTGAATAGTTTGTAGTAAATGGTTAAGGCTGGGTACCTTCGTCTGGTGACTCTACGGATATGACCCTCTTTGTAGTTGTTACAATTGTTATAAAGTGCTACAGATGATTTGATCCTGATCATTCATGTGGACACATGCGAGCGGGGGTATCCTATGTAAATATTTTGTATAAGACCAAACCGTAAAATGAATAGTCTTTCTTCATAACACCGTTGCTAGAAAAGACTTACCTTTCACCAGGATGACCATAGGTGACTTGACCTAAATCTTGAGTGAGTTATGAATTCTTGCCTATGAGGTCAGCCATTTGATTTGTATGGGTGAGAATGGCAAGATTCACCGACTCAATAAGTCTACCATTTTAGGGATTCGTTTGATTGGGGAGCTGGGAACGCAGCTATACAAGAAGGATTCACTCCTTCCCTTCTGTTAGGGTAAGTAGAGAAATTGCTCCCTTAAAAGTTGATTCTAGGGCTTGAAAAATGTGATGCCACACCCTCTCCTGACTCGAGAAGGGTTCGATTATAGTCTGACTATAATTAATTTTTCATTAGAAGGATCAATGGTACTTAAGAAGTTATATGTAACTATAGGGGAAAAATGATAATTTTGGCCCAGCTGTACTTACGAACAATTTGTGAAGGGTCAATGCACTGTTGATTGGTTATATCCAATGGACACATAAACATATCTATAATGTAAAGAGTGTAGCTGTCGGTCTTTAGTGGAATGACCGACAATTAATGAAGGTTGATTAATTTAATTAAAAAGTTTAATTAATTAATCAAGTATCATTGGAGCTTCAATCTATAGGTCCCTTAGGTCTATCCGTTAGCGCAATTAGGGTTAATTAGAATTAATTAATTTTGGGTTAATTTGAATTGTTCAAATTGATTAAAGGGAATTAATTATATGTGATATGATTAATATAATGTATATAATACATTATAATATAAAGTTTTAATGAGAAAAATAAATATATTTGAATATGATTCAAATATCAATTATATGAATATGATTCATATGAAAATATTTGGATAAAGTTGTCTCTATTGTTTTAATGTATTTTTACTTCAATGGTCAAAATGTTTTGAACAAAAATTTAATAAAACGATAGAGAGAACTTTCAAAACAACTTATAAATTTAATAAATTAACAAATAAATAAAACCTTTATTCAAGGTCCCTTAAAAACATTTACAAAGAAAATATTCAAAGCATTAAAATGACAAAAAGTGATTTCTCTTGTCCTCATATGGCTCTATCATGGGTCCCGTCTGTCACTCGTCGACCTTTTTCTGTCATTGCCTGAAAAACACAAAGAAATGAAGGATGAGTATAACATTACCCAGTAAATGACCTGCTACTGAGCCTTCTAGGTTATCTGTTAACTAGTTTATCTAGACATCAATGTACACCCATATCATATCAGTCGTAGGGATCCCAAAGGAGTTACCTATCAATCATAAACGCGATCCCGAAGAAACACGCATAAGTCATAATGTGTATCCCGAAGGTACACAAATCAGTCGTAGGTGTGTCCCGAGAGAGCACATGTTAATCATAGTGTGTAACCCGAAGGTCCACAAATCGGTTGTAAACATGACCCCGAAGGAACAGTCATAGTGTGTAATCGAAGGTCCACAAATCAGTCATAATGTGCACATATACAGTCAAATGTATACATTTGCCCAGATAAGAGAAGCAAACATGAACCCTATAACTTTGCATGCATCAATTTGTATATAACTTATTTGTTATACATACAATCATTTATCTTAGGGGTAAAATTTCCAAAATAACCTTAGTCATATTTACATAACATCATGGTCAAAATAGTCCATTCAGTTAATATCATTATATTATGCAGTTCAATCAGTCAAAAGGATTAACAGTCCAAGCAGTGTAGAGTAACATTCCATTCAGTCTAGAATAACCAGTCAAATCAGTCTTAACAGTCTCAAGAAACAGTCCAAGTAGTCTTAAGTAAACAGTCTAAATGGTTGGGGCGACTGGTTCGAAGGCAAACTAGCAGAAAGACACCTATCTAGAATTGAAATTCCAAAACAATCCAAAAATTCCAAATCTCTTATCAAATCTTTTCTTTCTTTTTTTTTTTAAAAAATTTTTTTCAAATCTTTATCCAAAATAATCCAAAAATTTCAAATCTCTTTTCAAATTAATCTCAAACCAATTAACTTCTCCAATTAACTTAATTTTGGCTCCAAACCAAAATTAAAGGGTATATACAATCCAGAGATAAATTAAATACTTCCAAATATTTAATGAATTTAAAATCACACTTTTCCCCAAGTAAATATATCCAAATTTTCATTAAATTGAATTAAAATTCTTATTTTTTTACAAATATCTTTTAAATTAATTATGTTGCCTCCAAATTAATTTTTAGCCTCAATTTATCAAAATAATACCCAAATATTTCACGACAATTTAATGGAAATTACATGAAAAATTCGGGATGTTATACAATTAATCTCATATCGTTGAAGCTTCTGATTTATAGATCCACGAGATCCACTTCCTAGCTTGTAAAGGGAATTGAGGTAATTATATCTTGAATTGAGTTTGAAATGTTCAAATTCACTTAGCGAAATAGTATAATGTATAATGATACATTATTATATACAGTTTATATTTTAATTAAACTTTATAATATAAATTTAATTTTGGATATTATTCAAAATTAATTTATGGAAAAATTAAATATTTGAAGGAGTTCAAATATTAATTTAATATGAATTGGATTCATATTAAAACTATAGGTTAAAATTAATATGTATTAAATGCAGATTAAGACAATAGGTTATGAGAGAAATACAATTGAATATAACTCAAATGTAGGCTAAATTAAATATTTGATATTTAATTTGATAATTATTTAATTGAAGAATTAAATAATTATTTAATTTAATTTAATTTAGTTCAATTTGATTTAATTAAATTAATTGAATCAAAACTATAGGTTATGTGAAAGATGTTTCATTTAATATGATTTAAATGAAATCATTAATTAAATTAAATTAAATGAATTATTAATTAATTAAATAAATAAATAAACTAGAAAACTCCCACATAGGGGAGTTATGTGAAACGTGGGCTATCCCACGTACCCACTCTGTCACACTTTCTCCATTGGTTGAGCAACCTGCAAAATTGGAGAACGTAAGGTGATTGCAATTTGAATACATAGAACTGTTCTATAAACAAACTCTCTCTCCAAAAGTTCTCCTTCTCTTTCCATATAATTTTTGGTTCCCACAAACTACACCCCAATTGTCAGAGGATGGAAAGTTACCAATTTGGTGGTGTTTAAGAAATCACAAAGGAGAATTGGTGATTTTCATTAGAGTCTTCAGACGAAAGTAAGGTTCTTTCCCTTTTTCTGTATTTTTTTTTTTTAAAGCATGCTCAACCTAATCATGCATCTATAAAATACAACCCTTATATTTAATTATGATGCATGTACATGTTTATCCTAAGATGGGTATTTTTGAATCTTTATGACATAAAATATGTAATATGAATTCAACATATTAATTTAAAACATCTAGTCAATGCATAAATAAATTAATTTATACAGCAAAAATTGGACCGATTTTAGCACCCTAAAGCAAAATTAATTGATTAAATTAATATGACTATTATATTAAATTAATTAATTAAATAATAATTAAACATTACATAGGAATTAGATTAAAACACTACTGCATCCATAGGTCTCGCGCGCGCCACTTGCTTCCTGTCAATCCTTGGAGCATTGCAATGCTGAGGGCAATGTTACAATGTTGTGACTGCTGCGCCTTTCTTCTACCTTTCAGCATTGCAATGCTGCGATAGCAGCGTTGCCACGCTGATCGACAGAACACTCATGTTTGCACATTTTCGGCTTCGAACTTGCCCCGAATATCTCTGTTTCTTCCCGATCTCTTCAGCAACTGTTGCTTTTTTGATCGACATGGACTTACAGACTCGAAACAAGAATTAAAACGCCTAAAAAATACAATAGACCCTTACAATTTAATCAAATTAAAAGTAATCAAGTGCCAAAATTGAAAACATCCAATTTTGCAAACTGACATTCAAACATTCCAAAATGCAGAATATTAAACCCACTTCTAAATTGATTTTGTTTCGAAATATATGAAGAACAAAGTGAAGGAACTCTTATCAAAGAGTACCTATGAGTGGAAGCAAGATTGTTCCAAATTCATTGTGACGAAAATACCGCATTCACAAACAAACATACCAGATATGCATTTACAAAGAAATTACGACATACTTTTCAAACTTAAATGCAAAGGAACGAGAGACATACCTCTTGAATAACTTTTCTTCCCTTGAACTCTCACTCTCGTTAGGATCGGAAACTCACGCAGTCGCTGTGATCGCCAAGTCTATCGTCCACCAAATCTCGCTATCACTCACCACCGAATGGTCTTCTACACGAACAAAGAAGCAAAGAGGACACCACCACTCAGTAACCTCAGTATTCTCGAAGTGAGAATCTAGGAGGTGTGGGCTCTATTGGATTTGGTAGAGGGGAAGAGGAAACAACGATCGTTTACAACGACCAAGCAAGTGGGATAGATATGGAGTCTATCACATAGACAAATGCTTGATCATTTAGCAAAAGGTGCACGATTGTTTAGTAAAACGTGGCTGATTGTTTAGGTAAATCGCTCAAGCGCACGATCGCTTAGAAAAGACTGTACGATCATTAGGAAATATGCGCGTGTACACGATCGTTTCAGAAAACTTGAGCTATCGTGTATACTCTTGTTTACTAGATGATGGGCAGTGTACTAATCATGAAACGATTATCCGATCTTTTTGCAAAATAAAAACTATTTTCATTTTATCCTTCAGTTACGAAAATTAATGGCAACCTCCTGCTATCTCATACGGTTATGGAGGAAAAACCACCAACAATTATCTCATAATTGTTTAATTAAAATAAATATAATTATATTATATTTATAACCTAAAGTTTAATATCACATCATATGCGACATATAAACTATAGTCTTTTTCTCCTTTACTAGATATAAATTATATTTATATTCTTTTCCTCCAATTAATGTATCTCATACATCATGTCAACTATATCATATATAATTGACCAGTTTAATCTTATCATATATAATCAAACTCCCTCTTGTCAATTGGACACTTCAAAATGACCCAAAAATTGATTCTAAACTTGAATCCATTAAGCTACCAAGGGAACCTTATGGACCTGTGGCTTGACGCTCCAACGGTACGTGAATAGCTGTTTAAACTCTTTAGCCACAAGATCCACCATCCGTTAACTACTAGACATTCCACTAAAGATCAACAAGTGCACTCTTCTCACCACAAATATATTTATGTGTCCATCGAATATAACCAATCAACAGTACGATAACCCTTCACAGATGCTCGTAAGTACAACTATGCCAATTTATCGTTTTACCCCTGTAGTTACATCTAACTTCTTAAGTACCACTGATCCCTCTAATGAAAAATACAACATAGTCCTACTATGTGTGGACACCTCTCAGGCCATGAGAAGGTGTGTGGTGCCACATTGTTCAAGCCCCGGAATCAACCCTTAAGGGAGTAATCTATCTACTTACCACTGCTTCATGGAAGGAGTGAATTCCATCTTGTGTAGTTGAGTGGTAAGTTTGAATTCCATCAGACGAACCCTAAAGTGGTAGGTTTGAGTCAGCAATCTGGCCACTCGCACCCATGAAAATCAAAGGGCTGCCCTCAAAGGCAAGAGTTCCCAACTCACTCAAGATTGGGGTCATGTTACCTATGGTCATCCTAATGAAGTGAAGTCTCTGTCATGAATGACGTTATATAACAAGACTATAGCACTTCGTGGTCCGGTCTTATACAAACTCCTTTGTATAGGATGCCTCTGCTCGCATTTCTCCATATGAATGATCAGGATTAGACCATCTGGAGCAAGTCACAACACTTATAACTATTTTACAAAGCGGGCCGCATCCGTAGCATTACCAGGAAGGTTTCCCTCCTATATCCATATATTACAGACCATTTTGGTTATCACTTAAGGCATGATCTACCTGTATGTCTCCACTTACATGCTTAAGTATAATGACAACTAGGGATCTTAGTTTATTGGTTTGTGGTAAAGCAATTAAAACATCCAATGTTTCATAGACAACAGTGAAGAAAATATCATATATTATTACATCACAAGCGTTTGTTCAATACAGTGTTTACAAGCTACATGACCCAATGAGAGTTTAGGGCATCAGTCCCAACAATCTCTCACTTGTCCTAAAGCTAGTGGGGTATACATTACAACAAGTACAAAACAATAAACTAGGCCACTAAGGCCTAATACAAAAATCTCCCACTTGCCCTAGTCCAGCCGCGAGCGGTTCGTAGACCCATGCTTTGAAGGTGACCCAAAAAAATGTAGCCGTGAGAGCCTTCGTAAACGGGTCAGCAATGTTGTGCTCCGAAGTGATCTTCGTGACTATCACATCCTCTCGATGCACTATCTCGCGGATGAGATGATACTTCTGTTCTATATGTTTGCTGCGCTTGTGACTCCTGGACTCCTTGGAGTTTGCCACATCACCACTATTGTCATAATAGAGGGTGATGGGCCTAGACATGTCTGGAATAACTTCTAGATCAATCAGGAACTTCCTGAGCCAAACGACCTCCTTAATACCTTTACAAGCCGCTACATACTCGGCTTTCATCATGGAGTCGGCGATGCACCCTTACTTAGTGCTTCGCCACACTACTGCTCCTCCGTTAAGAGTGAAAATTGACCCTGAAGTGGATTTTCAAGAATTCTTATCAGTCTGAAAGTCAGAATCCGTGTATCCAGTAAGGATCAAATCCTTAGTTCTATAAACAAGCATGTAGTCCTCGTTCTTTGAAGATACTTCAGGATGTTCTTGACTGTGGTCCAATGACCCTGTCCTAGGTTAGACTGATACCTACTAACTATTCCCATAGCATACTAGATGTTTGGTCTAGTATACAACATCATATACATCAAATTGCCAACGACAGATGCATATGGGACCCGTCTCATCTCCTTAACCTCTTGAGGCATCTTATGACATATTTCCTTACACAATGTAACTCCATGCTTGAAAGGCAGTAAGCCTCTTTTGGAGTTCTATATCGAGTACTTGAGCAACATCTTATAATTGTACAATGCCTGAGACAATGCTAGCACTTTGTTCTTTCGATCCTGAAAGATCTGAATACCAAGAACAAACTGAGCCTCTCCCAAATCTTTCATTTGGAATTGGGTCACTAGCCAGTTTTTAATTGTAGTCAGTAGTCCCATATAACACTAGGAAAACTACTAAACTGTTGATGATTTTCTTATAGACACAAGGCTCATCAACGTTTTGGTCAAAGCTGCATGATTTAATCGCAGTATCAAACTGAATGTTCCAAGATCGAGACGCCTGTTTCAACCTATAAATGGACCGATTCAGTTTGTAAACTTTTTGCTCTTGACCTTGGGCTATGAATCCCTTGGGTTGCACCATATAAATGGTCTCCTCAAGATTACCATTCAGAAAGGCAGTCTTGACGTCCATTTTTCATATCTCATAATTATAAAGTGCGGCAATGGATAGAAGGATGCAAATAGACGTCAACATGGCAACAAGAGAGAAAGTCTCCTCGTAGTCGGCTCCCTCCACCTGGGTATAACCCTTTGCCACAAGTTTAGCCTTGAAGGTTTACACCTTCCTATCGCCACTCTATTTCCTCTTGTAGATTCATTTGCAACCTATAGGTTTCACCCCATCAGGCTAATCTACAAGATCCCACACTGAGTTGAAGTACATCGACTTCATCTTGAGATCCATGGCTTTGACCCATTCATCACAGTCAACATCTTCCATTGCCTTCTGATAAGACAACAGATCCTCAATGATTCCATCGGCTACCGTAGCCAGAATTTTCGTGAAACCCATATAGCGAATAAGTGGGTTCGCAACCATCCCATTACATCAAGGTTCCCTCAATTCCTGAGGTGGAACTGACCTACCAGATGAACTATCATCAACAACTCTTGCTGCTGAAGCAGGCCTTTCAACAACTTTTGTTGAAGTTTCAGTAGTTTCGTTGGAAAGCTCACGTAACATCATCTTACTACGTGGATTATGCTCTCTAATATGATCATCCTCTAGGAAGGTAGCGTTCATAGAAATAAATACTCTGTTTTCCAATGGATCATAAAATTTACCCCCTCATGTAACTTTAGGGTAGCCTACAAAGAGGCACAACCTCGATCGTGGTTCCAATTTCTTTAGATTAGCCTCAAGCACATGTGCTGGGCAACCCCATATGCAGAAGTGACGTAAACTAGCTTTATGCCCGTTCCACAACTCCAGAGGTGTTCTCGCAACATTCTTGGAAGGAACACAGTTGAGTATATACACTTCAGTCTCCACTGCAAAACTCCAAAACGAGTCTGATAAGGAGGCATAACTCATCATCGAACGAACCATGTCCAACAAGGTTCTGTTTCTCCTCTCCACTACACCATTCTCCTGAGGTGTACTCGGCGTTGAGAGTTGGGAAACGATTCCATGTTCTATCAAATAGTTCTGGAACCTCGAATCCAAAAACTCCCTACCTCAATCCGATTGAAGTGTCTTAATCCATCTATTCAATGCATTTTCAACTTTAGCCTTGAACTCTCTGAACTTTTCAAAGGATTCAGACTTCCGTTGCATCAAATAAACATACCCATACCTAGAGTAATCATCAGTAAAACTGATGAAATACTCATAGCCTCCCCTGGCTTGCACATTCATAGGACCACAGAGGTAAGAATGCACTAACTCTAGAGGCTCTTTGGCTCGATAACCTTTTCTAGTAAAATGTCTTTTAGTCATCTTACCCTCAAGGCAAGATTCACACACCGGTAAAGAATTTTCCTCTAACTCACTTAGAAAGCCATTCTTCACCAACCTCTCAATCCTATTGAGATTGATGTGCCCTAATCGAAGGTGCCAAAGTTGGGCATTTTCTTTTGGAGAAAACCGTTGATGTTTATTTTGAGTTACAGAAGTTTTAAACATCTCTATGTTATGGAGGGAACTTAATGCTAATGACCTTAGCACATATAAGTTATTTTCTAGTTTTGCTGTACAGATCTCAACTCCATCCTTATGAATAAACACTTTATTCACATTAAATTCAAGAGTATATTTACACTGCAACAAGCAATTTACAGAATTAAGTTCCTTTTCAACTCAGGAACTACAAATACATCTTATAAAATAATAAATTTCTTCTGTAAAGTCAACTGGATCCCTCCCATTGCCACAGCTAAGACGGCGTGCCTGGTGCTTACTCGCATCATCATCTGACCAGCCTCCAGCTGCAACCAGGATCTAATCTCTTGAAAAGAAGAATAAACTTGATTAGTGGCGCTCGAATCAATAATCCAGGCAGAATCGTCATTCTCCACAAAGTAAGTTTCCAAAACTAATAAATCACATTTACCTTGTTTTGACCTAGCCTTGGTCGCCTTCTTCTCCTTAAGCAAGCGAGGACAATTCCTCTTCCAGTGTCTGTCTTGGTTGCAGTGGAAACACTTTCCCTTGTCAACGGGTGTCGGACGCCTATTCCGCTGGGTGACAGGTGGTGGGTTAGCAAGCACCTTTCCCTTACTACCCTTCTTTTTCTTCCATTTTCCAATGTAAGGAGTAGAAGGTGCAGACTTCGTTCCTGAGGTCGAACCTCGATGTAACTGCTTTGAAGACGAGACAACATTTGCCTCACCTCCTTTCTTCTCATTACTTTTCAGTAAGAATTGGAATGTCTACAACTCGTTGAGGATAGTTGTAAGGGTATAGTCCACTTTGTTAAGAATCACATTGCTAACAAAGGGAAGGAAGCTATCCGGCAACGAATGCAGGATTATGCTAACCTGGCTACCCTCATCGATCCTAGTCTAATTCATCTCCGTCACATTGAAGTGGACCATCACATTAAGCACGTGTTCATGAATAGAGGTGCCTTCCTCCATTTTGGAGTTGAAGATGCATTTCAGAGCCTTGTGCTTGAGCTGTCCAGATGGTTGTCCGAACATCCCCCGCAGGAACTCCATGATCTCATGCGTTAAGACCATAGGCTCATGCTTCTTTGCTAACACGTCGTTAAGACTGACCAAGATATAGGCTCGGACCTTCTCGTTTGCTCGTGTCCAACGCTCGTAAGCCTCCCGAACATTTTAAGCGGCAATAGAAGGTGGAATAGGAGGATGCTCCTCCGAAAGGACGAAAATGAGATCCTCGATGATAAGCATAGTTGTGATCATGTGTTTCCAACTAGAGTAATTCTCACCAATTAGCTTATTGGCTTTAAGTAGGGTAATTGTGGCTGTAGCCATTTAGAAAAACGTTGCTGAAAATAGAACAAACTTTTATAAGTCTATGCTAAACCACATTTTAACACCAAGTTTTAGCAAAATAGTTACCAAGTATCCTATGTAAAAAGACTTCTATTTTGCAATGATGCCCCAGCGAGGCACGACAAACGTCACTGGTGGGGTGATTAGATGCCCCTTCACTGGGATGAGACACTCTCAACCATTAGGTAGAATCAACTCTTAGAACTGCACCTAACAATCACCATTCATTCGGTTCAGAACTGTCAACCCTTAACAATTTCGCATAAGTGTAACTCCTCGTTTTCGGCCCCAGAGTCCCGCCCTAATACGCCCACCGTAGGGAAAAAGCATATTAGGACAAGAGACTAAGCGACCTTATCCTATACAGGAGATCATATAAAGAAACGTGCAAAACTAACATCCTATAGGAGGACACTCCTAGGGTGCTCGAGGTGATGCACAGAAACTTTATCCAACCTAACGAGAGAGACTGTGGGATATGCTGCTGCATGTCCCGCTCCCACTTACTATGAACATTCTCTCCATCCACCTTGATATTTGATAATGGGCAAAAATGCATATTATCATAGTGCTAAGTTCTTAAACAATGTTGGCTTGCGTTGATAAAATATGTTAGATTGCATCCAAAAAGCATTAAGTTTACAACATTGCGGTCGCATGCGTTCATCGCATAGAAACAATTGATTTTTGTATTTTTATGCAGAATTTGCGTTGACGCAAGGTGAGAAGAGCGATCATAAGAAATCATAGGTCGAGCGCAGCATTACCGCAAGGCTTTGTGGTGATTGTGTTTGCATCTGCTCAAGAAGGATTGCCGAATAGAGTTGACGCAACTTGGTGGGCGCATCTGGGTGAAAGGTATAATTAATCACAATGGGACAGAAAGCTGATGACGGTCAAATTCGAATTAAGCTAACAGTCGTTAACGATAACAAGTACATTTAGCTTTTCAGTGACAAATATTTGACGCATCAGTCAGGGAATTAAAGCCATCCCATTTGTGTAATCAGAAGAGAGAAGCCGCTTTCACCCCGAAGCTCTATAAATATTAGAGGCATTCTTCAAAAAAGGGGTACCACAAGTTAGCGAATTCACCTGTTCACCAATTAGGAGCTTTAGGCTTGTCCATAGTTTTTTTTTCATTTTTAAGGTGGAGCAAGGGAAGACTAGAGGAACTGGAAGATCGCTCAAGGAAACTCGAGAGAGAACCCAGAGGCGTAAAAGCAGAGAGTGGGCCGACTCTTGCGAGAGCGAGATTATCTTTTGAACACGAGTAGAAAGATAGGGTAAAAGCCTGGGTAGCAAGAGATTGCTACTAGGCTCTTTATTCTATTATTGCATTGTTATTTTGTGCTTCATATTTATATTTATACAATGGAAATTCTTATTCTACATCTGTTCACTCTCTTAGCACGCATGATTAGCTAAACTTGTCGAATGGGTTAAGAAGAACTAAGCTAACATGACCTAGGATGTTCATTGCTTGCGATTATCTTGTGTTATGCTGAGCCAAATATCCCTTTAGAGCTAATCGAGAGAGAGTCTAAAGAAAGAACCTAAGACTCGAGAGAGCTAGGTTAGAATCTAGACTCGAGAGAGTAAGATTAGAACTGCATAAACAATAGACAGGGACTTAGAGATAAGCTCTATTTGCCAACCTGTATTGCATGCATCCTAGAGATAAGATTGATATTATGTGGTTGCCTTATTTGTGTGTGTGTCTTTTTGTCATCGCATAAATAAGAATAGAGGCTTATGTGTAGGTCCTATAGACTTATCGCATATATCGCGTGCGTTCTAGCCTTAGAAGCCGTGACATTCGCACCGAGAGGTGGTTTACTGTTGTATGCATGTTGCATGATCGCATAGCATGAACGCCCTAGAAAGTGTTAGCTGAAACTTTTCTCAACCCGTTCACCGTATACTCATCGTATCTTCCATTTATCAACTCTTTTCAAACTCCACCGCATTTATTTATTTTCATCACCACAACAAACAAAACCAACACTTATTTGAGTTACCGGTTACCGCAAGGATTTCCTAAAAATTACCACCGCAACCTATTTTCCCTAGTCCCTGAGTTCGATCCTGAAACTCAGTGGGGTTTACACTTGGATTCCACTGAGAAAACTTGAGTGCTCAATGCATTTTCATCATCGCATTTCATCCATAATTCCACATCATAAAATAACGCATCAAGTTTTTGGCGCCGTTGCTTGGGACTTCGGCAAAATAGTGTGCTAACGGTATTTTTCTGATTTCTTTGCAGACTCTCAATCTCTGGTGAATTAAGACCCGAAGTTTGAGAGGACATTTAGAAGAAGATTAAGAGACCGCCAACAACAACAGTCAGATAAAGAAGAGATGGCGGAGCAACCTGGAAACGGAGCACCAAACAAAAAAAATGTCATGGCGAATCCAATCCTACTGGCAAACGATCGCAATAGGCCCATTAGGGACTATGCATCGCCAAACCTCTATGATTTCTCCCCAGGAATCATGAGGTATGCCCTTGATGGAAGCCGATTCGAAATGAAACTAGTGATGCTGCAGATGATCCATACTGCGGGATAATTTGAAGGTTGGCGTGGCGAGGACCCGCATGCCCACCTCCGTAGCTTTATAGAAATCTGCAATACTTTTGTGTTCCCGAACATCTCTGCCGAAGAAGTTCGACTAAATTTTTCCCATTTTCTTTTTGTGATCAAGAAAGAGAATGGGTGTATTCCCTCGAGCCGGGAGAGATCACTTCATGGGAACAGGTCGTAGAGAAGTTCATGAAGAAATACTTTCCACCGACTAAGAATGCTAGATGAAGGAAACTCTTAACTAATTTTGAACAAGACATGGAAGAATCGCTCAGTGATGACTGGGCGAGGTTTAAGAGGTTGGCCAGGGACTGTCCACACAATGGTTTGCTAAACTGCCTTCAGATAAAAATCTTTTATCATAGTTTAAATCCTGCTTCGCAGACCATTGCCAATGCAACAGCCACTGGTGGTCTGCTTGGAAAAACGTATGACGAAGCTAAGAACATCTTGGATCGCATCTCTAAAAACCACGAGGATTGGAGAGAGAGTGATCAGAGACAGAGAATCAAGGATAACGACGCAAGTAATGGTGCTATTACTTCATTATAGAATCAGATGACCGAAACGATGAACTTAATTCAGGGAATTGCGATTAGCAGCCCAACACCACAAAATGGGCAAATCAACACAATTAGTCAAAACACCGCAAGATGTGCGACTTGCGGTGATGGGCACGCAATGGAAGAATTCCCAAAGAATCCACAGTCTATTTACTTTGTGAAAAATAATCCCTTTTTGAATACCTACAACCCCGGATCGAGAACCTCCCCAATTTTAAATGGAAGAATCAGCAGCAGAATTTCCAACCTGTGGCACAGAAAGAAGGGCCACTTGGATTCTTCCCACGCAATAACGGTCAGACAAGCAATCACGCCAGTAGCTCGCAACCGCCACAATCTTCCTCCTTGGAGAGCCTATTGAAGTAGTATATAGAGAAAAACGAAACTGTGCTTCAAAGTTAGGCTACGTCCATCTGCAATCTAGAATTTCAGATGGGTCAGATTGCGAGCGAGCTGAAGAACAGACCGCAAGGGGCTCTGTCATGTTCAATAGAACTCCCACGCAACCCGGGGGGATTAGGTAAAGAGCAATGTCAGGTTGTGACATTGCGAAGTGGAAAAACTGTGGAGGGAGAAAGAAAGGAGCCTAGCTAGATTGCTCCCATTGTGGTGGAACCTGAAATTGCAGTGACACAAGAAGAAGAAGGAGAAAAAGAAGCAATAAAGCCAGAAGTTGCGTCGACCTCAAAGCCAACAGAGAAGGGGACCGTGAGAGTGCAGTTACCACCTTTCCCGCAGAGACTAAGAAAGAAAAAGAATGAAGAGGTACAATATCAACGTTTCTTGTCTATGGAGTGAATGGAAGGAAGAGCTTCCCTCTCAGGCTTGCTCGTCCAGTAAGAGTGACCTTGGTATAGAGCTTCACGACGGGGATAAAAAGGATTTGCCTGAGACTCACCTCTTGGCCTTGTCTCTTAAATCTTCCCAGATCTTCTCCGATCAGGCTCTTCAGACCAGTCTCTCTCTCAATATACAAATATCAAAATATGCCCGTATTAAGTATATCTTCTCATAGAATTTCAGAGGCTATTTATAGGCTCAGCTTTGACTCTCTACAGTGTGGACCCCACTTTATTGTTATGGCAATTCCGGAAATGGTGGAGTGAATATTCCTTCTGTTATGCGATCAATCCTGTCAGAAATGCACAACGGCCAGCTGTACACGTGTCAGGATCTCCGCAATTGCGTTGCTCTTTTGCATCTTTGATTGTTTGCCCACATGCGGTGTTGTTTTTTTTATTATCGCATGTGGTTGAAGTTGCGTTGATCGCTTAGCTCATGATCGATTGTCGCATGCGCCGTCATTGCGTTGATCGTCTATTCATTTCTGAATGATTGGCGCAATGCGACGTAGATGCATTGTTCAGATTACCTTGAGCCATGAACGCATGCGGTGACTTGATTTCCTACAAAACAGAATTGAAATATTCTTTTCTACCATCGCAATTGGTGTATTGATGACAATTTATAATTCTTGCATTTCTTAGCTAATTTCTCTACAATTGACGCAACTTTCCTTTCTTTTGGCCGTAATATATAAATAAAGCAGTATAAATAACTTGTATTTCTACAAGTTATAAACAAATCTGGTTCTTAACTGGGAAAAATGCCATTTTGTGGTTAAGGAGGGTATCGTGTTGGGGCACAAGGTTTCCTGGGGCGGGTTGGAGGTGGATAAAGCAAAAATAGAAGCAATTGAAAAACTTCCACCTCCAACAAGCATAAAGGCTGTACGAAGTTTCTTGAGGCATGTTGGATTCTACAGACACTTTTTCAAAGACTTTTCGAAAATAGCACGACCACTGAGTGCGTTGTTGAAGGTTGACAGAAAATTTGATTTTGATGACAATTGCCTCAACGCATTCAAAATTTTGAAGAATGCGCTGATTACCGCATCCGTGTTGATTGCACCTGACTAGACACTTTCTTTTGAAATAATGTGCGATGCAAGCGGGTATGCGATGAGAGTAGCTTTGGCACAAAAGAGAAAAACAATCTTACATCCCATCGCATATGCGAGTAAGACGCTAAATCCTGCTCAGACCAATTATACCACTACAGAGAAAGAACTACTTGCGGTAATTTTTGCGTTGGAAAAATTTCGAGCATATCTGCTGGGAACAAAGGTATTCATCCATAATGATCATTCGGTGATAAAGTACTTAATGACAAAAGAGGACGCAAAGCCGAGGTTGATCAGATGGGTTCTTCTCCTTTAAGAATTTGACATAGAAATAATTGATCGAAAGGGGACGGAGAAACCAAGTTATGGATCACTTGTCTAGATTAGAAAACCCAGAAATTGACCGCAATGAATCAGAGGTGAGTGCGGTGTTCCCGGATGAGCAGCTGTTCCATATTGAAGAATTGCCTTGGTATGCTGACATAGTTAACTATCTGGTTTGCGAACAATTTTCAGAAGATTATACTATCTGGTTTGCGAACAATTTTTAGAAGATTATACCTACCACCAACAGAGGAGGCTCAATCATGAATGTAGATCATATTTCTACGATGAGCCAAATCTGTACAAAAGGGGGCCAGACTAGATTCTGCGACTATGCGTACCGAATGCTGCTCAAATTATTGCAATGCCATGACTCACCATATGGTGGGCACTTTGGAGGACAGCACACCGTAGCTAAGGTTTTATAGAGTGGATTCTTTTGGCCGACATTGTTTAAAGATGCAGCGGTCTACGTCATGAAGTGTGATCGGTGCCAGTGCACATACAACATTTCATGGAAACATGCAATGCCGATGAACATCATCTTGGAGCTTGAGTTATTCGACGTATGGGGTATTGACTTTATGGGACCATTCCCTCCTTCGAATGGTAAACATTATATCTTATTAGCCGTCGATTATGTATCCAAGTGGATAGAGGCAGTGGCATGTGCCGCAAGCGATGCAACGGTAGTCTTTCAATTCTTGAAGAATAACATTTTCACTCGTTTTGGCACTCCATGTGCCATAATCAGTGATGAAGGATCCCACTTTATCAATCATACTATCAAGGAGCTGCTGCGTAAATATAACATTCTGTACAAAGTGGCCACCACATACCATCCGCAGACGAATGGTCAGGCCGAGGTGTCTAATCGAGAAATCAAACTAATACTTGAGAAGGTGGTAAGGCCTTTGCGAAAAGATTGGGCAACAAAGCTCGATGATGCGTTGTGGGCATAACGGACTGCATTTAAAACACCCATAGGTATGTCCCCGTATGCGTTGGTATTTGGTAAGGCATGTCATTTGCCTCTAGAGCTGGAATACAAGGCATTGTGGGTGATGAAGAAACTAAACTTTGATTTGAAGAAAGCAGGAGAAGCGCGAAAAATTCAACTGGTCGAGCTAGAAGAATGGAGGATTAACGCATATGAGAATGCAAAAATTTACAAGGAGCGCACTAAGCGCTGGCACGACAAACACATATGCGGTAAGAACCTCCAAGTCGGGCAGAGGGTCTTACTATTCAACTCATGTCTACGGCTCTTCCCCGGGAAGCTAAAGTCACGTTGGTCTGGACCATTCATAGTTAGATATATATTTCCGCATGGCGTGGTTGAATTATCAAATGATGACGGAGCCAACGTATTTAAAGTTAATGGGCAGCGAGTAAAAGCGTATCACGAAGAAGGTTGGCATCGCCAAGTTGACTCCATGGAACTGAGAAACTTTGAATAAAGAAGAAAGTAGGTGGTCTCTGCACTATTAGACGATCGAAATTCATCAGGGAAGCAAGTTTTGGGAATCATGGAATCTTCAATTCTTCTCTACTACTCAGAATTTTCACTTCACTATATCTTTTCAGTCTTTATCTATTCTTACTCTTATTCTAAAAAAAAAAAAAATTGTGGTAAAAGAATGTTGTTTTGTTTAAACTTATTTGACCCTCTCTCTGTTTTTCTTGCAATGATTGAGGCGTTGGATTGCGGAGGCGTTACACGAAGAAGCAACTTATCTTATTCCATCACTGCAATCTAAAGAAGATAGATCACCGCAAAGAAGGATGCATCAATACACAATGCGGGCGACAGCACAAATTTGGGGGTTGTATTCTTCCTTCAGTTTATTTCAAATTTTGTGCCATCGCATCGCATTTTAGTTTTAAAAGTTTTATCACCGCATCCTCTTTGATTACCACAATCATTTAATATTGATAAATTTAGTGAGTCGCCGCATGCTGTCTCTTTGCCAATTATTATTTTAATGATGAAAAACATGCTTCTATTCCTTTCGTATATACTAGAGTCAATTTAATTTTAAGATAGTCACCTCATGAAATATTTCTAGAAGTTAGGGGTCCGCTCGCTTTCTTTCAAACTCTCTTTACGAAGCTTTCTAAGAACATCGCATGACTTCTTTCAATCTTTAGGCAATGAGGACATTGCCGCATTTTAAATTTGGGGGTGAGGTATTTATTTTTGACCTTGCTATTTTGGGAAAAAAAATTGAGAATAACAATTCCACTGTCAACGCAATGGGGGAACCCATGTTGATAAGAGTTAAGTTGTGAAGGGCACTTACTCGTAGTTGGTTGTCCGCATGACACACGTAGGGGCAAGCCAAAACGAAAGTAAGTCACCAGGATCAACACATAAATAAATGACTGCAACTTCGCTGCCAAGTAGGTATGAGTCTAGTTTGAGGAAGATCGCATTGCTTGTAGTTAGATGTCCACATGACACACGTGGGGGCAGGCCAAAACGAAGGCAAGGCACTTGGATCAGCTCAACGTTAGAAAAAAATAATAATGTCAAGAAATATGCAAGGATAAAATCATTTGACACCCCAGTGGAAAAGTTTTCTTTTTGAAATAAATCATGCGATGTCCCAGAATTTAGTAAAGTCCTTTTGAAGGTTAAGCTTGCGGTCCCTGGGTCTTAGAAATATTTTAAGAGTAAACTTGAATAAGACTTAAGGAAACTTTGGTATATAGGATTTGAATGAAGTACCCTTGAGAAATCTAGGAAAAGAAAATTGCGGTCGACTTGCTAAAGGAAATCTTTAGTTTATGCTTGAGGACAAACATTGTTTAAATTTGGGGGTGTGATAACGGGCAGAAATGCATGTTATCATAGTGCTAAGTTCTTAAACAATGTTGGCTTACGTTGATAAAATATATTAGATTGCGTCAAAAAAGCATTAAGTTTACAACAATGCGGTCGCAACAGTTGATTTTTGTATTTTTATGCAGAATTTGCGTTGACGCAAGTCGAGAAGAGCGATCATAAGAAATCATAGGTCGAGCGTAGCATTACTGCAAGGCTTTGTGGTGATTGTGTTTGCAAACATCCGCTCAAGACGGATTATCGCATAGAGTCGGCACAACTTGGTGGGCACATCTGGGTGAAAGGCATAATTAATCACGATTGGACAGAAAGCTGATGACTGTCGAATTTGAATTAAGCTGACAGCCGCTAACGATAACAAGTACATTTAGCTTTTCGATGACAAATATTCGGTGCATCAGTCAGGGAATTAAAGCGATCCCATCTGTGTAATCAGAAGAGAGAATCTGCCTTCACCTCGAAGCTCTATAAGTACCAGAGGCATCCTTCAGAAAAGGGGTTCCACCAGTTAACGAATTCACCTGTTTACCAATTAGGAGCTTTAGCCTTGTCGATAGTTTTCTTTTATTTTTAAGACGGAGCAAGGGAAGAGTAGAGGCGCCAGAAGATCGCTTAGGGAAACTCGAGAGAGAACCCCGAGGCATAAAAGCAGAGAGCGGGCAGACTCTCGCGAGAGCGAGATTATCTTTTGAACACGAGAAGAAAGACAGTGTAAAAGTCTAGGTAGTAAGAGATTGCTACCAGGCTTTTTATTCTATTCTTGCATTATTATTTTGTACTTCATCTTTATATTTATACAATGGAAGTTCTTATTCTACATTTGTTCACTCTCTTAGCATGCATGAGTAGCTAAACTTGTCGAATGGGTTGAGAAGAACTAAGCTAACATGACCTAGGATGTTCATTGCTTGCGATTATCTTGTGTTATATTGAGCCAAATATCCCTTTAGAGCTACTCGAGAGATAGTCTAAAGAAAGAACCTAAGACTCGAGAGAGCTAGGTTAGAATCTAGACACGAGAGAGCAAGATTAGAACTGCATAAACAAGAGATGGGGACTTAGAGATAAGCTCTATTTGCCAACCTGCATCCATGCATCCTAGAGATAGGATTGATATTATGTGGTCGCTTTATTTGTGTGTGTGTCATTTTGTCATCGCATAAATAAGAATAGAGGCTTATGTGTAGGTCCTATAGACTTATCGTATATATCGCATATGTTCTAGCCTTAGAAGCCGTGGTATTCGCACCGAGAGGTGGTTTACTATTGTATGCATGTTGCATGATCGCATAACATGAACGCATCCTAGGAAGTGTTAGCTGAAACTTTTCTCAACCCGTTCACGGCATACTCATCGTATCTTTTGTTTATCAACTCTTTTCAAACTCTGCCACATTTTTTTATTTTCATTACCACAACAAACAAAACCAACACTATTTGAGTTACCGGTTACCGCAAGGTTTTCCTAAAAATTACTACCGCAACCTGTTTTCCCAAGTCCTTGAGTTCGACTTTGGACTTACCAGGAAATTCAGTGGGGTTTACACTTGGATTCCGCTGAGAAAACTTAAGTGCTCAACGCATTTTCATCATCACATTTCATCCACAATTCCACATCATAAAATAACGCATCAATATTGACCTACCCAAACACCATCCTTTAGGGGGACACTCCCAGGGTGCCTCAAGGCCGAGGATAGATCTCATGGTGTGGACAATAAAGGGAGAAACGCGAGAGGTTTAAATGAAGCATCAAATACCCCAAGTACCTCCCACTGAATGTTCTACCTAGGGGTTCATTAATTTAGACCATCAAGCTACTGATTTTAATCTAAGTCAGTTTAATTTGCCTAAAAACAACTATTGTCTTTGAAATTAAACAAATCCAAGTAGTCACACTAAACTCTTTAATGGACTATCCTTAAATTTGCATGCATGCACCAAATCTATCTAATTCACCTTTCTAGGTAGATTCCTAGGTAGGGGTGTTCCGTTTCCGTCACCTTAAATACCCCAACCTAGACAGAATCCGCCTTAGACAAAAGGTCCCTTATAGATAGATTTGCTACACTTTAACCTTTTATTAGTCAATTTAATCCTATTAAACTGATTAAAAGATTAAAGCCTAGGTTGCTAATCATATTAGAAGCATGATCTTAGGTCTATCTCCACCAAGTTTTAAAACACTTTTAAAGCCATGATTTAAACCTAAGTTCTTATGCACGTATTTTTTATAGATTTTAGTTCTAATTTCCTTATAACCTTTATAAAATAAACAACTAAAATCACATTGCCACACAACTAGGTATTTATAACACTTATAAATTTAACCTATGTGTCATGCTTCATGCAATGTCCGTTCATTACTATACATAACTTTTATATACATGTAATGAACCAAGCAAACATGCTTTCATACACCTTTATACTATAATATTTATAATATAAAGATAATGCATGTCTATGCTTTATGTATGCACAAATATAACTTTTATATTATATGATGCATGAGCATGCTTTTATGTAATTTAAATCATGCTTATCTAAATCGTAACACTTATAATAAAGAGATGATGCATGACCCATGTATAACCTAAGGTGGGATTTATTCTATATGGCATACCATATGACATATAAATAAACATACATCCTATGTACATTCACAAAGATTAATGGACTGGGATGAACCACCTCAAAACCGGAAATAAAAACTCTATCTATTACATTTTCCATCAAACAAACTGGTTCACAGGTGAACCGTGTCTTGAATCGTCTAGCGAAGCTCCCATCGTTTAGTAAATGCGGTCAGGTATACGATCATTTAGCTACGATCGAGTACCAAGAACTATGCGATGAATCATGAGGTACCCGATCATTTAACGCAAGACAAAAGCACACGAGTTCTAAACGATCGCTTAGATGACAACGTAGTTGTGAAGCACGATCGTCTAGACGATCATATAACAAGTGCTCAAGTAAACTTTTTACTTTGCGATCATGTAGTCAGGAACTAAGCGATGAAGCTTGCTAAGCTACATGATCGTCTAGTGCATGCGTGTTAACCTGCTCTCGAGTATCCAATACTCTACGATCGTTTACCCTATCGTTTACAACCCAACCAACGCTTGGTCATCTTCATCCTCGAAGAACAGCAACTCCTTGCTACAAAGCTTCTTCACGAACGACTCACAGACTCAAACAACTTTGAAATTACAGACTCGATAGCAAGTTAATATGGCCAAAATGCAGGGGCCCTTACAATTACTTCGAAATGTAAAAGAATTTAAACAACTAGAGGCTTCATCCCACGAAACTCCATTAATCCCACATACACATAACTATTTAACGTTTAAACAGAGAACAAACATGCTTTTACCCACCAAGAAAGTAAATGTTTTTCTTTGCATCAATGAATTTGGAATATCAGAACCTGGCTCTGATACCAATTGAAGGAATTCTTATCAAATAGTATCTTTGAGCAGAAGTGAGATCGTTCCAAACTCATTGTGACAGAATTACCGCATTCACATTCAAACAGAATAGATATACATTTAACAACTAATTACAAGCATGCTTTGAAACTTAAACAACAAGAGAACAAGAAATGTACCAGTTGAAGAATCCTTCTTCATAGAAAATCTCGTTCTGCCAAGGACTGCTCCTCTCGCTCTCGCTGAGAACATCCAAGCAAATTGTCCACCAAATCATGATCGTCTACCCACGAATGGACTCCACACAAACACAGCAAGAGGGAGGACACCACCACTTATAACCCTCGGTATTCTTGGTGTGAGAATCCAGGAGGTGTGGGCTCTGTTGGATTTGGTAGAGGGAAGGAGGAAGAGAAGATCGTATACCATGACTAAGCAAGTGAGAGAAGGCAGGTGTCTATCGTATAGACTGTTGAGGTTGATGCCCTAAAGTCTCGTGTCTTATAGTTTGTAAACAGTATATACGAACACCTGTGATTGTTAATATATCATATTTACTTTGCATCTTTTTGTTTTGCTCGGTTATTTGTTTTATTTGCTTTACCACAAACCAATAAACATAAAATCCCTGGTTATCTGTATGTGACTTAAGCATGTATGTGGTGACATACAAGTGGATCATGTCTTGAGTGATAACCAAAATGGTCTGTAGTATATGGATATAGGAAGGAAACCTTATCCTGGTAATGCTACGGACGCGGCCCGCTTTGTGGAATGGTCACAAGTGTTATGACTTGCCATAGATGATCTGATCCTGATCATTCGTGTTGGGGACATGCGAGCAGGGTCATCCTATACAAAGAGTTTGTATAAGACTTGACCACGAAGTGTTCATGTCTCGTTATATAACACCATTCATGAGACTTCACTTCACTAGGATGACCATAGGTAACATGACCTCAATCCTGAGTGAGTTGTGAACTCCTGCCATTGAGGGCGGTCCTTTGATTTGTATGGGTGCGAGTGGCCAAGTCATCGATTCAAACCTATCATTTTGGGGATTCGTCTGATTTGGGAGCTGGGAACTCAACTAGACAAGATGGAATTCATTTTTTCCCCGAGGCAGGGATAAGTAGATAGATGGCTCCCTCAAGGGCTGATTCCAGAGCTTGAACGATGTGGCGCCACACACCTTCTCTTGGCCCGAGAGGTGTTCACATATAGTTGAACTATGTTGAAAATTCATTAGAGGAATCAGTGGTACTTGAGTGAGATGTAACTATAGGGGCTAAACGGTAAATTGGCCCATCTGTACTTACGAGCATCTGTGAAAGGTCATCGTACTCATGATTGGTTATATCCAATGGACACAGAAATATATCTGTGGTAAGAAGAGTTCAGCTGTTGGTCTTTAGTAGAATCACTAACAGTTAACGGATGGTGAATCTCGTGGCTAAAGAGTTTAGTTAGCTATTCACGTACCATTGGAGCTTCGAGTCACAGGTCCATTAGGTCACCTGGGTAGCTTGGATATATTCGAGAACCAGTGTTTGAGTTAATTTGAAATGTTCAAATTGACAAGAGGAAGCTTAATTATATATGATATAATTGGCTAAATGTATGAGATACATTATTTTGGAGAAAATTAGATATAAATATGATTTATATCAAGTAGAGGAAAAATACTATAGTAGATATATGATATCAAACTATAGGATATAATTATAATATGATTATATTTATTAATTAAATTAATTGATTAATTATTTAATAATTAACCAATTAATCCACGTTTGAACGTGGGAAGATGGGGCCGCAAAGGTTATGGGAACCGACGGGTTAAAGTTTTGAAAATCATTTTCATTTGATGAAATAATTCAATCGTGCATTTCTTTTCGCCCGTGCCCCAAAAAGAATCAGTGAAAGAGCGATCGCGAGAGCCTATATGATAGAAGCTCATTCGTCTAAGCGATCGTATACCTCTTTCCTAAACGATCGTTCAGTTTTTCCTAAACAATCGTGTAGTTCTACTATACAATAAACGTCTCTGCTATACGATAACAGAGTTCTTCTTGCGCGCGCTTATTGTCTACACGACGTCTTCTCCTCTATCCTCTACCAAACTCACCAGAGCCCACTCTTTGGGTTTTTGACGCCGAGGATACCCGAGTTTCCCTTGTGGTGGTGTTGCCTTTGTGGCCTTGTTCGTGTATGTTCGGATTGTGCAGTAACAGTCGACAAACGCGCCGGGTGCTGGTAGATCAGTGGGAGTTTTCCACTGTTGTGGGTTCACACATACGAAGATAGTCTTCCTCTGGTATGAACCCCTTTTCTCTATGTTTTATTGTATTCTGAGCATGTCATTGATGAGTTTAATATGCATAACTATTAGTATGGAATGTATATCATTTATATTCCGGTCACTGTGAAATCGGAGCGATCTAAGCCCACTCATGGAACTCTTGGTATGAGAGATGTCAGCAAGCTTCATCGCTTAGTAACTGACTAAACGATCGCTCTGCATCGCAAGGTAAATCGTTTACCAAGTTGCACGCATCAGTTAGATGATCAGACGCTCGCGTATCATTGTAGCGCGCTAGGCGATCGTTTAGGTCAGTAAGCTTCATCGCTTAGTAACTGACTAAATGATCGCTTAGTAAGTCAAGGTAAATCGTTTACCTATCATCGCACTACACGATCGCATGGACGATCAGGCTTCGCAGCCTCATCGTCATCTACGCGATCGTTTGCTAATGTTCCTATCGTCTAGTGCGCACTGAATGATCGTCTATCTGTTAAAGATTACTACACGATGGAGACCTCCTGGCGATTCAAGACCCGGTTCGCCTGTGAACCGGTTTGCTCGATGAAAATTATGCATAAATATTAAATTTACAAAATGCTTTAAATTAGATTTTCATAGAATTGAACTCACAGTATATATAATTATGCATAAACATTAAATTTACAACATGCTTTAAATTAGAGGAGGAAGAAGGGTTAGAGATCTAAACTTACCCTTGAAGCGAAAACCTTCTTCATGAATTTCCTTTGAAGGATCCCATTGAAGGGGCCATGAGCAGAAGCAGGATCGTCCCAAAATTCTAAATTTTACAGAAGAATATACATAAACATGCATTTAATTCAAAATAATACATCATGCTAAAAAGAAAAATAAAGAAGAATTAAATTAGGGTTTTGGAAACCCTTACCCTTGAAGACTTCAAACTTCACGAATCATTCTCCTCTGTAAAAATCACGAATAGAAACGAAATAGCCAATTGGGCACCACCAATAGAAAACTCAGTATTCTTAGGCAGAGAACCCAAGAGGTGTGGGCTCTGGCTATTTTGGATTTTTAGAGGGAAGAGAAAGGATTGAGAGGAAGAGAGGAAGGAATTTCTTTTTGAGAAAAATAATACATAACTCTTCTATATCTAAAAAACAATGGCCAAAGAAGAACAAGATTATCCCCTTCTCTCTCTCTATACATATATATATATAATAACTAATTTATTATACATATATACATAACTATATGTTATATCACATATCACATATCACATATCACATATCACATATAACTTATAGTTTTTATTTTGTATTAAATACAATATAGCCTATAGTTTCAATTTTCTCTCACTAATGACTTTTAATAAATCATATTTACATTAAATTTAATTATATGAATATATTTATATAATTAATATTTGAATCATATTTAAATATTTATTTCCTCTCATAAATACTTAATATTATAATGTATCAAATATATTATAGTAATTATATCACATATAATTAAAAATTAATAATTCCCTCAATTAATTTGAACAATTCAAACCAATCCAAAAACTGATTATCATTTAATCCCATTGAGCTACTGAGGGGACCTTATGGACCTGTACTTGAAGCTCCAATGGTACGTAAATAATTAATTAAACTCTTTAATTAAATTATTTACCATTTGTTAACTGTCGGGAACTCCATTAAAGATTGACAGCTGCACTCTTCACACTACAGATATAATTCCGTGTTCATTGGATACAACCAATCAACAGTACGATGACCTTTCACAAATTGCTCGTAAGTATTGCTGGGTCTAAATTATTGTTTTACCTTTGTAGTTACATCTAATTCCAAGTACCACTAATCCTTTTAATGAACAATAATTCATAGTCTAACTATGATTAAACCCCTCTCGGACCAGGATAGGGTGTGACCCACATTGTTCAAACTCCGAAATCAGCCCTTAAGGGAGTAATTTATCTACTTGCCTCGAAATACTTAGTAAATACTTAATATTATAATGTATCAAATACATTATAGTAATTATATCACATATAATTAAAAATTAATTTATTATATCATATATAATTAATTCCCTCAATTAATTTGAACAATTCAAATCAATCCAAAAACTAATTATCATTTAATCCCGTTGAGTTACGGAGGGGACCTCATGGACCTGTAGCTTGAAGCTCCAATGGTACGTAAATAATTAATTAAACTCTTTAATTAAATTATTTACCATTTGTTAACTGTTAGGCACTCCATTAAAGATCGACAGCTGCACTCTTCACACTACAGATATAATTCCGTGTTCATTGGATACAACCAATCAACAGTACGATGACCTTTCACAAATTGCTCGTAAGTACAGCTGGGTCTAAATTACCATTTTACCCTTGTAGTTACATCTAATTCCAAGTACCACTAATTCTTCTAATGAACAATAAATCATAGTCCAACTATGATTAAACCCCTCTCAGACCAGGAGAGGGTGTGACCCACATTGTTCAAGCCCCAAAATCAGCCCTTAAGGGAGCAATTTATCTACTTTCCCCGAAATTGAGGAATGAGTGAATTCCTTCTAGTGTAGTTGTGTTCCCTGAAGAATCTCTTACCAAAGAGTTCCATGAGCGCGTTCGGATCGCTCTGATCTCACAGTGACCGAAATACAACAATATACATTCAACATACAGTTATGCAAACAAACACTAATTATCGGCATGCTATGAACAACAAATAACAAGGGAAAGAGAGTCATACCAGTTGAAGACGTTCTTCAAACTTCAACACTCAAAGCAGCGGAAAACCTCTACGTGATCTACCAACGCTCAACGAAGCGTCGACTGCAGCAGCACGAACAACCGCAAACACGAACGCCGTAGGGACGACACCACTAGAAAAGAGCCCCATGTATTCTCAGAGTGAGAACTCAGAGCGTGGTCTTTGGTGAATTTGGTAGAGGAAGGAGGAATACCAATAAGCGATAAGTAAGTGGGAGGGAAATAAAATGCTATCGCATAGCATAATGCTTATCGTTTAGAAGAAGCTACATGATCGTGTAGGTTTTACTGAACGATCCTTTAGGAAAAGGAATACGATCGTTTAGTAAAATCGGTACACTATACGATCGTTTAAAGAAGCTATGCGATCGTGTAGGAACTAGTGTGCGATCGTTTAGACGCGAGGAGGACGATCGTTTAGGCACGAGACGACTATTGTATAAGCTCTCGATTCTTTAAGCGATCGTTCTCTATTCTCCAATGCGCGCTTCACAAAATTCTTTTGGGTGATCGATCAAAATGAAACTATTTTCATTTTAATTCATCAATTACAATAACCGACACTGTCCCACTAACCCACGCTCGAACGTGAATTTTTTGATTAATTATCATATAATTAACCAATTAATTAATTAATAAATATAATCATATTATATTCTTATCCTATAGTTTGATATCACATATCTACTATAGTATTTTTTCCTCTACTTGATATAAATCATATTTATCTTAATTCCTCCAAAATAATGTATCTCATACATTTAGCCAATTATATCATATATAATTAACCAGTCCAATTATATCATATATAATCGAACTTCCTCTTGTCAATTTGAACATTTCAAATTAACCCAAACATTGGTTCTCGACTTTATCCAAGCTACCCAGGGAACCTAATGGACCTGTGGCTCGAAGCTCCAACGGTCCGTGAATAGCTGACTAAACTCTTTAGTCACGAGATCCACCATCCGTTAACTATCAGACGTTCCACTAAAGACCAACAGCTGAACTCTTCTTATCACAGATATATTTCTATGTCCATCGGATATAACCAATCATGAGTACGATGACCCTTCACATATGTTCGTAAGTATAGCTAGGCCAAATTACCATTTTGCCCACGTAGTTACATCTCACTCCTTAAGTACCACTGATTCCTCTAGTGAACAATACAACATAGTTCAACTATGTCTGAACACCTCTCAGGTCAAGAGCAGGTGCGTGGCACCACATCGTTCAAGCTCCAGAATCAACCCTTAAAGGAGCTATCTATCTACTTACCTCTGCCTCAGGGAAAGATTGAATTCTATCTTGTGTAGCTGAGTTCCCAGCTCCCAAATCAGACGAATCCCCAAAATGACAAGTTTGAATCAGCGACCTGGCCACTCATACCCATACAAATCAAAGGACTGCCCTCAATGGTAGGAGTTCCCAACTCACTTAGGATTGAGGCCATGTTACTTATGGTCATCCTAGTGAAGTGAAGTCTTTGTCATGAACTGTGTTATATAACAAGACGTTAACACTTCGTGGTCAGGTCTTATACAAACTCTTTATATAGGACGCCCCCACTCGTATGTCCCCAACACAAATGATCAGGATCAGACCATCTGTGACAAGTCACAACACTTGTGATCATTCCACAAAGCAGGTCGCATCCGATGCGTTACCAGGATAAGGTTTCCCTCCTATATCCATATACTACAGACCATTTTAGTTATCACTCAATACATGATCCACTTGTCTGTCACCACATACATGCTTGAGTCACATACAGATAACTAGGGATTTTAAGATGTGATAACCATACATATATTAACAGACGAATCCCCAAAATGTTTACATATATTAACAACACAAGTGTTCGTACAAACTGTTTACAAACTACAGGACACGAGACTTTAGGGCATCAACACCAACATTCCTAGCTACCCAATCAGACGAATCCCCAAAATGGTCGGCTTGTTGAGTCGGCGATCTGGCTACTCTCACCCATACAAATCAAATGACCGCTCTCATAAGTAGGAGTTCACAACTCACTCAGGATTCAAGTCATGTTACCTATGGTCATCCTGGTGAAATATGTCTCTATTATGAATGGTGTTACATAGTGAGACTAACGTTCATGTGTTGTTGTGTTGCTGTGACCAAGCGTTCGTGATCAAGGAACTTGAAGATGAGTCTACAAAGTTTTGTTGATTCTTGTCCTTGATCTATAGTAAAGCATGCTGTAATTTATGTATTTCACATAACTATATGTTTCCGTTTATGATTGTAATTGTAATGTTCTTATATAGTTGAAATTTGGAAAGATCATTCCACTGCTCATGGAAATCCTTGTGTCTGATTTCCTTCATCAGCAACATTATGCTTCGAAGCTATCTGCGTGACGATCATGTCTCCTCAATGCACAATCTCTTATATGAGATGATACTTCCACTTTTTGTGTTCGCTGCGCTTGTGAATCCTAAGCTCTCGAGAATTAGCCACAACACCAATATTATCACAATAAAGTGTGATGGGCTTTGACATGTCTGGAACGGCTTCCAAATCCGTCAAGAATTTCCTGAGCCAAACAACTTCCTTAGCAGCTTCACAAGCCGCTACATACTCGGTCTCCATAATGGAGTCAGCAATGCACCTTTGTTTGGTGCTCCTTTAGACTATGGCCCCTCTATTGAGAGTAAACACCAATTATGATGTGGATTTCCTAAAATCCTTATCAGTCTGGAAATCAAAATTCGTGTATCTAGTAAGGATCAGATTTTTAGAACCATACACGAGCATGTAGTCCCTCGTTCTCCATAGGTATTTGAGGATCTTTTTAACGATGATCCAGTGATCAAATTCTGGATTAGACTGATATCTACTGACTATCCCCATCACATAGCAGATGTCAGGTTTAGTACATAACATCACATACATCAAGCTGCCAACAGTCGATGTATAGAGGATCCATCTCATTTCCTCAACCTTTGAGGTATCTTAGGACACTGCTCCTTAGACAAGATAACTCCATATTTGAAAGGTAGTAAACCTCTCTTGGAGTTCTGCATCGAACACTTGACAAGCATTTTGTCAATGTATGATGCTTGAAACAGAGCTAGCATTTTGTTCTTTTGATCTCGAAAGATCTGAATTCCCAGAATAAACTGAGCCTCTCCCAAATCTTTCATTTGGAATTGGTCGCTAGTCAATTCTTAACTTCAATTAGTAGACCTACATCATTCCCAATGAGTAGGATATCGTTTACGTATGACACTAAAAAAACTATTGAATTGCTGATGATCCTCTTGTATACACAAGGCTCATCAACATTTTTATCAAAGCCATAAGATTTCATCGCAGTATCAAACCTTATGTTTCAAGATCGAGAAGCTTGCTTCAGTCCATAAATGGATCTATTAAGCCTGCAAACCTTTTGCTCTTGACCTTGGGTTATGAATCCCTGGGCTGCTCCATGTAGATGGTCTCCTTAAGATTTCATTCAGAAAGGCAGTTTCGACATCCATTTGTCAAATCTCATAGTTATAATATGAGGCAATGTACAGGAGAATCCAGATAGACTTTAACATGAAAACAAGTGAAAAAGTCTCCTCATAGTAGACTCCCTCAACCTGGGTATAACCCTTTGCCCCTAGTCTAGCCTAGAAGGTTTGCACCTTTCCATTAACACCCTGTTTTCTCTTGTAGATCCATTTGCAACCTATAGGTTTTACCTCATCAGGTTGATCTATAAGATCCCATACTGAATTGAAGTACAGTGTCTCCATTTTGAGATCCATACCTTTGATCCACTCATCTTTGTCAACATCCTTCATTGCCTTTTTATAAAATAATAGATCCTCAACATCTTCCTCAGCTACCATAACAAGAATTTCAGTTAAACCCATGTAACAGACAATTACCACTGTGTCGAGGTTCCCTCAACACTTGCGATAGATTTGACCTACTAGATGATCATTCAGAGATTAAAGCCCCGCGCAGTGAAAAAAATAAAAATAGATCTAACTCTAATTTAATATCAAAGAGAGATAGCCTTGGAAAACAAACCTAGGCTAAACATATACATTCAAAAAAAAAAAAATCCATACCTTGTTGAAAAACCTCTGTTGGAAATAAACGATACTCCTAAAATGCCTTCACCAGTATCCTTTATTGGGTTTTCTGAGGCGGGATAATGGGATCCCCTCTTCTTGGTTTAGGAGAAAAAAGAGAAAAAAAATGAGAGAGAATTGGCTTTTGAGGAGAGTTTTTTTTTTTTTTTTTTTTTTTTTTTTTTTTTTTTTTTTTTGGTTAAAACCACCAAGTGAGAGTGAAAGTTAGAGGGAGAGGGAAAAAATCAGGGAGAAGACTCCCTCTCCCCATAAAAAACGTAACTCCCCAACGTGGAGTTACCTATTTTCCCTCCCATTTTTTAAAATTTAATTTACTTTATTAATTAAAATAAATAAATCTAATTTTAATTTATTTTAATTAATTAAATAATAATAAATATATTTAATTTAAATAAATTAATTAAATCGAATTTAATTTATAAAAAATAAATTAAATAATCATATTAATTAATAATAATTAAATATCTCCTATATTTAATTAAATGTGTATTAGAATCATATTCTAATACATCCCTTTCACATAAACTATAGTTTCAATTCAATTAATTTAATCAAATCATATTTAATTAAATATAATTAAATTAAAATTATTAATTCTCCAATTAATTAATCATTAAATTAAATATCACATATTTAATTTAACCTTATAATTGAATCACATTCAATTATCTTTCTCCCATATAATCTATAATTTTAATGTGCATCTTATGCATATTATTTCTAACCTATAGTTTTAATATGAAATTAATTCATATTATATTTAATATTTGAAATCCTTCAAATATATAATTCTCCCATAAATTATAAATTATAAATCAAATTCAAAAATAAATTTATATAATAAAGTTTAATTAAATTATAAATTTTATATTATAATGTATCAACATACATTATATTATTTTTCCTTAATTGATTTGAACAATTCAAATTGCTTTAATTTCCTCAATACCCTTTTTGAACTACTAGTGGGACCTAATGGACTTACAAATCGGAAGCTCCAACGACATGAGATTAATTGGCTAAACTCATTAACTGAGTTAATCAATATTCGTTAACTATGGGTACACTCCATTATAGACTCATAGTTGCACTCTTCTCACTGTAGATATATTTCTGTGTCCACAGATATAGACCAATAATAACAAGTTAGTCCTTCGCAAGTGTTCGTAACACCAGCTGGATCAAAATACCGTTTTACCCCTAGGTTACTTCTACATCCTTAAGTACCAGTGTTCCTCTAATGAACAACCTATTTGTGGTCCAACCAACAAACAGAGATCCCTTTTAGGCCAATGAGAGGGCAGGGCCCTATGTTCAAGACCCGAAAACACCAGTTAAGGGAACACTCATCTACTTTCCTAAAGTAGGAAATGAGTGAATTCCATCTTATAAAATTACGTTCCCAGCTATCCACTCGGTTTTGTCCCTAAAATGGTAGGCTTATTGAGTTAGCGAGCCAGAGCCACTCTCACCCATACAAATCAAAGGACAATCCCTCGTGAACAGGAGTTCATAACTCATTCAGGATTGAGACTAAGTTGCCTAGGTCATCCTAGTGAAAAAGAAACCAAACTAATCAACAGTGTTATAGCTAGGGGTTACTATTTTGCGGTCCAGTCTCATGCAAACTCATTGCATGGGATACCCCAACTCACATGTCTCCTACACGAACACTTGAATCATTGTGTTTGTATAAAAAACAAAGTGGATCGTATCCATAGTGTTATAGGATAAGGTACCCAACCTTATCCCTATACTATAAACCCTTTAGGCTGTATCTTGAACAATGATTCCCGTATGTCTCCACATACAGCTCAAGACTCATACGATAACCCAGGATGTTAGTTTATTAGATTAGAGTTATTTAGGCATGATTAACATAATATAAACAATAACGCTTTATTGAAAAAACATCAATAATAATTTATTAATGAACAGTCAACAGTTATATTTACTATTTATGAGTTTTAGGGTATAAAATCCAACAGATCCAACTTTAACAACTCATGTTGAGGTGTTGGGTTCTTCAACAACTCTTGTTGAAGGTTAAGTAGTTTTTTGGAAAGTTCATTCAACACAATTTTATTGTGGGACTTGTGCTCCCTTACGTGGTCTTCTTCAAGAAAAGTAGCGTTCATCGAAAAAAAAAATTTGTTTTCTTTTGGCTCGAAGAAGTAACCACCTCTCGTTACTTTGGGGTAACCTACGAATAGGCATAATTTTGAACGAGATTCCAATTTCTTAGGATTAGCCTCAAGCACATGTGCTGACAACCTCATATTTTGAAATGACGTAAACTAGTTTCACGACCATTCCATAACTCCAAAGGTGTTCTGGTAACACTATTGGATGAAATACAGTTCAAAATATGTACTGCAATCTCTATTGCATAACCCCAAAAAGAGTTAGGTAAGAAAGCGTAACTCATCATAGATCGAACCATGTCCAACAGGGTTCGATTTCTCCTTTCTGATACACCATTCTGCTGAGGTGTATCAAGTGCTGAGAGTTGGGATACAATTTCATGTTCTATCAAATAGTTTTGGAATGTTAGATCTATAAACTCTCCACCTCGATCAGATCGAAATGTCTTTATTGTTTTACTTGATGTTTTTCAACTTTAGCCTTGAATTCTTTGAACTTTTCAAAAGATTTAGACTTATGTTGCATTAAATAAACGTACCCATATCTTGAATAATTATCAGTAAAGGTGATGAAATATTGGCAAAAGATTCAATGTTATGGAGTGCCTTAGTTGCTAATGATCTTAGCACATAAAGGTTGTTTTCTAGTTTTGGAGAACAAATATCAACATCATTTTTGGAAATAAATATTTACATTAAAGTTGATACTATAAGACTATCCAAGCAAATACTTTACACAAATTAGGTTCTTTTTTAAATCAGAAACAACATAGACATTTTTCTAGTAAAATGAATTTATTTTGTAAAGTCAACTGGAGACCTCCCACTAACACAGCCGAAACGACGTGTCCAGTTCTAACCTACATCGTCCTCTCACCACCATCAAGTTTCCGCCAAGAACTAATTCCCTGAAATGAAGAACAAACATAGTTAGTGTCGCCAGAACCTATAATCCAGGAAGAATTATCATTCTCCACTAAACATGTTTCCAATATAAGAAAATCACATTTACCTTACTTGGCCTTTTTTTTTTCTACCAAGTAGTTGGGACATTTCCTCTTCCAATGTCTCTCTTGGTTGCAATGGAAACAAATTCCCTTTGCAACATTGGCTTTCTTTTGAGCAGCTGCTAATGGGTTAGCTTTCCCCTTTCCACCTTTTTTCTTCTTCCAATTTTTGGTGTAGAGGAAGAAGGTACAGACTTTGTCCCAGAGGTCGAACCTCTGTGGAAAAACTTAGAGGATGAAGCAACATTTGTTTCACCCTTCTGTCCCTTGCTTTTCATCAAGGATTGGAAGGTCTGTAGTTCGTTGAGGAGGGTGGTTAGGACGTAGTCAATCCTATTCAAAACACCATTACTATAGAGATGTAGGAAACTTTCAGATAAAGATTCCAAAATGAAGCTAACCTGGCTGGCTTCATCGATGACGGACTCATTCATCTCTGCCACGTTGAAGTGGACCATCATGTTGAGAACATGTTCTCGAACAGATGCCACTTCTTGCATATGGGTAGTGAAGATTTGTTTGAGAGCGTCATGATGACGGGCAGAAATGCACGTCATCTTAGGCCTTTTATTTAGAATTATGAGGGCTGTTAAGCAGAATATGCTGCAATTATGTTAGGAATTCATGAGAAAATGAGTTTGTGTCGTTCAGCATTAAGAATCTCGGCTAACCCACTATTATGCGTTATTATGTGTTCAATTGTCTATCTTTGTAGCTAACGCAGGAAGCGGACGCATACGTGAAAGCCAGGCTATCGCGGAGACAATCGCATGCGTTCGATGCATGGTTATTGCGTCCATTAATCGCATGCGGTGATCGCATACGACAGCCTTATAGGTGTTGTGGCTGTCGGGCGAATGTGCCCATCACATGGGAATTGCGGTCATCGCGTAGAGGTTTCGGTAATCAAGCAAATGCAGTCATTACAAGATTACGGCTACACGATGATAACCATAATAATGGGATGAACGCAAGGTTGGTGGAACGGAAGCATCAACGCATATCTCGAGAAAATCAAAAGATGATGTTGACATTTCACCTACCATGCCATTAGCAGCAGAGATTCAGAAAAGGATCATCACGCCGCGAATGTCAGAATCAGAGCAGGTCCATTAATGTTGTCGGTGATCAACCTCTATAAATAGAAACCGATGAGCAAAATTTCATTTTATCCAAGTTTTAGTCTTTGGGTGGATCCTTGTGATCTAGACTGATGCGTGAGAAGAAAGCTTGAGAGTTCTTCATCTCCTTCATCCATTCTGAGTGACGACTGGAGCCTTCGACGGAGTTAGATCTCGAGAGAGTTAGCTCCATCGCCCATCCATGGCACCACCGGCAGCCTTGACACATATCTACTGGAAGCAAGATATTGCTTCCAACTGGTCCTTTCGTTTTCTCTTCTTTTCTTATATTGTATTGTATTACATTTTGGATTAAGAAATTAATACATTGTGTGTTCAAAGCATTTTTATATTTTCTTTGATTCCATCTCGATCTTCCTTTACTTAGCATCCTTAACTTTCATCGCATCACTTAGTGAGACTGTTAGAGTATCGCATACTTAGTCATGTGGCATAGGAATATGAAGCATGTAGCAAACCACCGGGAGGTGTGCGTTGCATGAGTGTTGTGAGAAAACCTTATTTCCTTAGTGTAAAGTTGTAGCAACGCTATAAGTGGACACAATGCTTTTCTATGAGTAAAATCAGCAACAACTAACTACCTGGGAGGGTAAGTGGTTGGTCGCATTAAGCAGTGTAAGCAAGTGTTCACTAGAGATAGGAATAATCTTACGTCAACCAGGCTTTTGCGGTTACCTTATCTTATGTATGCGTCCATCACACCTTTAGAGCTGCTCGAGAGAGAGTCTAAAGAAAGAACCTAAGGCTTGAGAGAGCTAGATTAGAATTGATACTCGGGAGAGCTAGATTAAGATCGCATAAGCAAGAATGGAGAGTTAGAAATAAATTCCGTTTGCTAATACAAATCACGTGCATTTGCGGCGGGCGTGTATGGCATGAACGCATTAGTTTGCATTGGCTGGGGTTGCCCTTGCGATCAAGCCAAGGTTGCGATGAAGACATCCCTACATTTTATCTATTTTTCCACGCATTTACTATGCGTCAACAGTTATCGTGTCTCTACCTCTCATTCGTATTCTTACCGCTTAATCTGTTAGTTAGGAGTAGGAGTAGTTTGTAGCTTATACCCTCCATCATTCTTTTATTTATCCGCCGCAAACACATTACCGTATACATTTAGTTACATGTCCCTAAGTTTGACCTCGGATCACTCGAGAAACTTGCGTTAGCGTTATACTTGGCATGAGCATAAGAAAACTTGTGACGGGTATGCATGGTCATCGCGTACATTCGTTAACACATAGTTTCATTCCAACGCATGACCACCGACACATGAGAATCAACGCATAATCTAAGACATGCATCGCATTTTACATTCACTAATTTTCGTCATCAAGTTTTTGGCGTCATTGCTTGAGACTTGACAGCTAATTGTTTGTTGAGATTTGTGTTCTTGCAGGCAACCTTTTTATCTTGGAAGTATTGTAACTTGTGCAACCAAGCTGCAACCAATATTGAAGTGTAGATGATGAGCCGAAAGCCAATATTGACCCCAGGATAGAAGGGCAATTAGTCGCATGAGCTGAAGGTAGTTCTAAGCACATGGTGGCCAACATGCGCCCAACAATTGCCGGAAGTTCCAATGGTCAGGGTGAGCCCCTTGACCTAAGCAGTTGAGAGAAATCTCCTGCATGGGAGACTCCTTGCGGTGACATCACTCCAATTTCTCCAGGGACGTCTTTTACTCTATCTTTACCTTGCTTTCTTATTTTAGTTTATTTTTATTGTTATTTTGGATATGCGGCTGCTTCCTTGGTTGTGGTGCGTTTTCTTCGTATATGTGCGACAATAATCCTCCTCAGTGCGCAGTTACAACAGAAGAGTTCCCTCCATCTTTCAACGCATGACCATCGATGCATGAGAATCAATGCATAATCTAAGACATGCATCACATTTTGCGTTCACTAATTTTCATCATCACGTCATGACTGAGATGTGTTGACGATTATCCGAACATTCCCTTTAGGGACTCCATGATCTCACAAGCTGTGAGCATGGGCTCATGCTTCTTGGCCAAGACTTCAGAATGACTCGCCAAGATATACGCTCGAACCTTTTTGTTTGCTCGTGTCCACCGCTCGTATACTTCTCGAACATTTCGAATCATTTGGAGCTGGAATGGGAGGACAGTCCTCCATCAGGACAAAACGAAGGTCATCAATTATAAGAATTGTGTTGATCATGTTTTTCCATGAAATGTAGTTTTTGCCCATTAACTTTTTAGCGACGAGTAGATTTAATGTCGTAGAAGTCATATTGAAATAAATTTGCTGAAACATACAAATTATTTATATTAGTCTATTTGCATTAAACCAACAAGAAAACCAATCAATTTTAGCAAAATAGTCTAATATACCCTAAGTGACATCTATTCTACAATGATGTTTCAGTGAGGCAGGAAAAATGTCACCGTAGGGTAATCAAGTGCCCCTTCACTGAAATGAGACATTCTCAACCAATAGACAGAACAACACCTTGTTACTGTAACTATCGATTACCATTATTCGGTCCAGAATTTGTTAAACTTGCTTAACAATTCTTGTAAGTGTAACCTCTCATTTTAGGTCCTAGAGTTCCACCTCAATGAGCCAATCATAAGGAAAAACTGATTGGGACATGAAACTAAAGCAATCCTATCCATTGCTAGAGTTTGAGTAAAGTGCCATGCAAAAATGTCATCCTTTAGGGGGACACCCATGGTGTCACGAGGCCATACATGAAACTTTACTTCAAACTAATGAGAGAAACCGAGGGATGTGTTGTCACACGTCCCGCTCCCATTTACTATAAACAGAGAGTATAGACCTCACAGTGTGAATTTTAAGGGAGAAACGTGAAGAGGATAAACTGAAGTATCATATACCCATTTTCTTCCCACTGAGCATTTTACCTAGGGCTAATTAATTTAGAAAAATCCAGCTACTGATTTTAACTAAGTGAATGCTTAATTTGCCCAAAAAAACAACATTTGTCTTTTGATAGTTAAACAATTTTGATCAAGGTCTATTAAAATCTTTAATAAACTTTAATCAAACTAGCATGCATGTAATAAATCTATCTAATTCACCTTTTTAGGTAAGTTCTCAGGTAGGGGTGTTATGTTTTTGTCAACTTAAATACCCCAGCCTAGATAGTACTCGTCTTAGACAAAAGGTCCCTTATAGATACATTTGTTACATTAATAATATTTTATTATGAATCAATTTAATCCTACTAAACCAATTAAAAGATTAAATTAATATTTCTTATCTCATTAGAAATGTGATCTTAGGTCTATCGCAATCATATTTTAAAACAATTTTAAAAGATGAATATAACCTAAGGTTTGCATGTAACTCTGAATTATTGATTTTAATTCTAATTTCATTTAGTTATAACGATTATAAAGAAATGAAACAATTAAAACCATACATTGCATGTTGTGACACTTTTTAGTAAATTATAACATTTATAAATTTAACCTAAAGTGGTGTCATGCATTATGCAATTTCCTTTCATTACTAACATATATAACATTTATATAATAAAGTAATGAAACATATTATAGTATACATCCATACATACATTGAATCATATATTATAACATTTATAATATAAATGATGCATGAATATGCTATTAGTGCATGCATGCATATATTATAACAATTATACTATATGATGCATGAACATGCTATATTAATTAAATCATGCATGTGCATATATTACAACACTTATAATATAAATGATGCATCAAATTAAATGCATAACCTATGATGGGATTTTATACTATATGACATACAATATGACATATATAAAAAATTTAATCTAAATCATACATCACATGTATAATAATAAAAGCAATTAATGGACTGAGATTGGACTCCTAAAAACAAAAATAAAAGGCTAATATTACAACTAAATATCCATCCGGTTCGAAACAGGTGAACCGGGCCTTCAACTGCTTGAACCATACCAGGAAACAATCAAACCGGAGAACCCACGAACCGAACCGAACCGACAGACCACGAACCACGCGCGAATCAAAGCTGAACCGCGTGAAATTTTCGTCTCTGTGCCCAGCGTTGCGACGCATGGAAATTTCCTTCCGTCTGTCACATTGCAGCATCACAACGTTGTGACGCTACAATACAGATGCCTCTGTACTGTTTTGAATGCCTTTGAAAATCCATGGTTTTTCCTCCTCATTTTCTTCAGAATCCGGCCATGAAACATCACGAATGACTCAAGGACTTTGAATACAGACTCGATAGCAAAAAAAATAAAAGCCCCAAAATATGGGCCTTTACAAATCGAAAACCTCAATAGAAGGCCATAAATTTTAAATAGTCCAATCCCGAAATTATCGTTAATGCAAACCATAATCTGGAAAAATCATCACATGAATCATAGAATGCAGAAACGAAAAATTCCACTATTAACTACAAAATTAATTCATAAAAAAATGGAATTTGGGATCAAAACCTAAAGGCTCTGATACCAAATGAAGGATCCCATTGAAGGGCCATTGAGTGGAAGCAGGATCGTCCTAAAATTCCAAATTTTATAGAATAAAATTTTACAGAAAAATATACATAAATATGCATTTAATTCAAAACAATACAATATGCTAAACAGAAAAATAAAGAAGAATTAAATTGGGGTTTTAGAAACTCTTACCCTTGAAGACTCCAAACTTCACGAATCCTTCTCCTTTGTAAAAATCATGAACAAAAACGAAATGGCCAGTTAGGCACCACCACTAGGAAACCTCAATATTCTCAGGTAGAGAACCCAAAAGGTGTGAGCTCTGACTATTTTGGATTTTTAGAGGGAAAAGAAAGGATTGAGAGGAAGAGAGGGAGGAATTTCTTTTTGAGAAAAATAATATAGAACTCTTCTGTATCTAAAAAATGGCCAAAGAAGGAGAAGAAGAGGATCTCCATCTCCCTCTGTCAACCATCTACTTAATACATGGGTGGAGAGAAAATTGGGGAGGAAAGTTAATTCCCTCCTAATAATTCAAAAAATAATTAATTTAAAAAAATTAGATATATAAATATATATAACTAATTTATCATACATATATATATATATATAACTATATGTTATATCACATATCACATATAACCTCTATTTTTTATATTGTATCAAATACAATATAACATTTAGTTTCAATTTTCTCTCACTAATGGCTTTTAATATAAATCACATTTACATTAAGTTTAATTATATGAATCCAATTCATATAATTAATATTTGAATCATATTCAAATATTTATTTCCTCTCATAAATACTTAATATTATATTGTATCAAATATATTATAGTAATTATATCACATATAATTAAATACTTAATTAATTATAGCATATGTAATTAATTTGAACAATTCAATTAATCCAAAAACTGATTCTCATTTAATCTCGTTGAGCTACCGAGGGGACCTCATGGACCTGTAGCTTTAAGCTCCAAAGGTACATGAATAATTAATTGAACTCTTTAATTAAATTATTCACCATCCGTTAACTGCTAGGCACTCCACTAAAGATCAACAACTGCACTTTTCATACTACAGATATATTTTGTGTCCATTAATATTACCAATCAACAGTACGATGACCCTTTATAAATTGCTCATAAGTATAGTGGTTCGGTCACTCTTATAGGCAGAAATTCACAACTCACTCAGGATTCAAGTCATGTTACTTATGGTCATCCTGGTGAAATGTAAGTCTCTATTATGAACGATATTATATAATGAGACTAAGCATTTCGTGGTTCAGTCTTATACAAATTTCTTTGTATAGAATATCCTCGCTCATATGTCTCCACATAAATGATCAAGATCAGATCATTTGTAACACCTTACAATAATTGTAACGCCTACAAAGCGTGTCATACTCGTACTGTCATTAGGATAAGGTATCCAGTCTTATCCATCTATTACAGATCACTTTGGTTATCATTCAAACGTGATCCACCCGTATGTTTCTACATATATTTTTAAGCTACAAGATAACCATGAATGTTAGTTTATTGGTCTGCGGTTAATGCAACTAATTTTGAAATAAAACATTACATATTTTATTACATAAATAAAATTTTTGTACATTACAATTATAACCTATATGACCCTACGAGATTTAGGGCATCAACCCCAACATCCTTTTCTCTGGTTACAATCAAACATGCACCAAAAAGCCGTCAATGAGGACACCACCATAAACATTTCCTCTGTATTCTCTGATGGGAAGAGAATTCTCAAGAGTGTGTGGGCTCTGAGTTTTGGGAGAGGGAGAAAAGATTTAGAGAGGATAAGAGGTTTCTGCGTGTTGTCCAGAGAAACAAAACTAGAGAGCCTCTCTTCTATACCAAATCTCATGGAAGAAGAATGTCTCGTAAAAAAGCTTCCCACCACACACGTTCAACTGAGAGAAAATTAAGAGGAGGGAAGTTATTTCTCTCCCTTTAATTTTGAAAAACAAAATAAAATTAAAATTAATTTAATTTAAATAAAAATTATAAATATATGTGTGTGTGTATGTATGTATGTATATAATAACTAACTTATTATATGTATATATACTATATGTTATATCATATATAACACAAAACCTATAGTTTGTATATTGTATCAAATACGAATATAATTTGTAGTTTTTATTTCTCTTAACAATGCATGATATTTAATATAAATCACATTTATACTAAATTGAATTATATGAATCTCACCCATATAATTAGTATTTGAATCGTATTCAAATTTAATTTCTTTTCAAATAAACTTCATACCATAATGTATCAAATACATTATATTATATCACATATAATTAATTCTCTCAATTCAAATTGAATCCAAAATTAATTCTCAATGATCCCCTGAGCTATAGAGGGAACCTTATGGACCTGTAGATTGAAGCTTCGATGGTACTTGAATAATTAATTAAACTCTTTTAATTAAATTATTCAACATCCATTAACTGCCGGTCACTCCACTAAAGACCAACAACTTCACTCTTTACACTACATATATATTTCTGTATCCATTGGATATAACTAATCAACAATGTGATGACCCTTCACAAATTGCTCGTAAATATAACTGGACCAAAATTATCGTTTTGCCCTTATAGTTATATCTAACACCTTAAGTACCACTGATTCCTCTAATGAACAATAAGTCATAGTCCAACTATGACCAAACCCTTCTTGAGCCAAGAGAGGGTGTGTCGCCACATTGATCAAGCCTCAGAATCAGCCTTTAAGGGAGCAATTTATCGACTTACCCCGAAATTAGGGAATGAGTGAATTTCATCTTATGTAGCTGTGTCCCCAGCTCCCAATTAGATGAATCCCCAAAATGGTAGGTTTATTGAGTCAGCGATTTGGCCATTCTCACCTATACAAATCAAAGGACGACTTTTATAAGCAAGAGTTCACAGCTCATTTAGGATTAGGTCATGTCACCTATGGTCATTATGGTGAAATGTAAGTCTATATTATTAACGACATTATATAACGAGACTATTCATTTTGTGGTCCTGTCTTATACAAACCCTTCTGTATAGAACACCTCCACTCACATGTATTCACATGAATGATCAGGATCAGATCATTTGTAGAACTTTACAACAATTGTAACATCTACAAAGCGAGTCGTATTCGTAGTGTCACCAAGATAAGGTATCCAATCTTATCCATCTACTACAGACCATTTAGTCTATCACTTAAACATGATCCACCTGTATGTTTTAACACACATGTTTAAGCTATAAAAGATAACCTTGGATGTTAGTTTATTGGTTTTGTGGGTTAATGCTACTAAATGTAAAAAATATCTCATATTTTACTAAATAAAATTATTTTACATTACAAATACAAATTACAGGACCTACGAGATTTAGGGCATCAACCCAAATAGTCAGAGATCTCAAGGCAAGCGATCAACTATTTCTTCATCGGGTGTGAGCTCGACACATGTGGACAGTTCCTGCGACCAACTACAAAATATAGCACTTTTGCACAGATTAACTCACGATATGGGGTCAACAAAGATTTTAAACGTATTTCAGTGCAAGTATATTTTAAAGCATGAATTCCTAGTATTATTAACACAAGTTTTACTTATTTAACCTCATTATTCTAAGTAAAAGACTACAATAACTTGTATTTCTACTAGTTATCATTGTCGCTCGGTTTGTATTTTGATATTTAATTTGATTAAAATGAAATGGCACGTTTTGTTCCTTTCTCCTGGTGCATCTGGTTAGTTTGTGAATAAAAGAAAATCTTTTGCCAAAGGAGGAGCTTGTTATAGTATTGGTTGGCGGATAATAGTTTCTTTTATTAGGTTGGATATTTTGTTGGTGACTTGGTGTGAATATTCTTTCCTTATTGGTGGCAGATTTGTTGGGATAATATTTTCCTTATTTGTATGGTTGTCGTTGGTGGCTCTCTTGCCCTATAAGACTTGCTTTTATTTGTGCCCTCTGCATGGTTTTTAGGGTAAGTTGTTTTTCTTATAAAAGGTGCACTCATTGCTAGTAATCCAGCAGAAGGTTTGGGCATTCGAGTTGTTATTTGTTCTTGAAAAAAGAAGCATGCATGTTCTTTGAAGCTTGGACTGTCCAAGTAGACCCGATATATTTCAGTAGGAGAGTGCTAGTCAAGCGTTCCTTCAACTAGCAGAAGGAAAGGGGGTGAAGTCGTTGCTGTGACATCAAATTTAGAGAGAGCCTAAATTTGTAGACTAATCGTAGCAGTATCAGTGTTAGGGGGAGCCTAACTTGCTCAATCGTATTCAAACATGAGTAAACTAAACTGACTCTATGTAATCTTAGTTGAAGTGTATGTTGAAAAACTAAGTACCATTCTAGTGGATCTCTTTTCACCTAGGCGAAAAGTCTCCCAGACGTAGGTGTGATTTCACCGAGTTGGGTTAACAACTCTCTGTGTGTATCTCTCTTACTATTTACTTCTATCCCTTTTGTTTTTGCTCTTGTCACTAACATCTATACTAGGTTGTAATAGTCTTGTGGTTCACTCTTTTTCAAGAATATATAGATGCCAATTGAGCTAAGTTTTTTTTATTTTAAAATTTTAAGTCTAAAAAAATTGTCATAATATGAATTTAAATATAATTAAAATGATTAGAAAAAATCAAACATTGAAAAACTTATAATTCCAATTTGAACATTGTTGAGACACTTGCTTCACACAAAATTGGTCAAAACATTGATATGCAATTCAAAATCAAATTATCAAGCGAAGAAATAGAGATGAAAAAAAATTAACCAACCAAACCCAACTTTAGACTCCAAACGCAAACTTTTTTATTCTAGCCAATCAACTCCACGGGATTCAGAACCCTGAGATATATGGTTTCGAATCAATGCCCCAAACACTTCTAAGATTTTAAAAATCAGAATCCTAAAATTTCTAATTTTAAGTCGGTGCCCCAAACAACTGGGCATGGGTTCAGAACCAATGTCCCAAACAATCTCTTAGCATATCTGAAGAGAAAAATGTAAACTTCCCAACCCAAGAAAAAAAAAATTAAAGGTTGATTTTTGTTTAGATCAATCCATCTCCTACAAATTTCCTCTCCATAGCCAGAGCTTCCTTGAGACAATTTTCTCTTAAACTCAAAAGCTTCTCTTGTTCTTCACAAAGCTTTTCCAATTTGAGTCTCTGTTCTTTAATCTTCTCTTCCATTTCTTCAACCATCTCTTCAGCTATTTCTTTTGCTCTATCACCAAAGAAAGCCATTGCTATCTTCCTCCAACCTTCAAATGCAAACTCCACATCAAAACCAGCCAGTTGAATTGTTCTAATCCCAATCATCCATGAAACTAGATCCTCTCCCGTCATTTTCTCGAACTCCATTCTCGACATGTCGTCGATCACATTGCAGACAAAATTCCAAACAATTGTCTTCATTTTGATGCCCATATTTGAGCGTTCTGAAATTTTTATCGACGTGTCAGATATATTTATATTATTTTATCATGCTTACAATTTTTAAACTTGATATTAATAAGATTTGAATTGTATTTTTTGACCTAGCTTTTAAAGAAAATGTTCAAGTGATCATTATGTAGTTTCAACTTTTGTAAAATGTTTGAACACAATTTCTATAACTACGGGAGATTTTATAAGAATATAAATTTATTGAGTGTCGTTTTAACGTAAAACGATTATAAGATTATCACTTTTTAAAAATACAACAAAATAACACTTTAAAAATACGACAACCAATATAGATATTAGTTGAAGGTAGAATGAATGACCAAAATATGAGCACAAGTTGAAATAAGATGAAAAAAAGAATTTTAAACCAATTTATAATAATAAAAAAAAAATTCTTGAAAAAATTTGTTAAAAAAAAAAAAATCATTAATTTGAATACTACCCTCCTTATGAAAATTTATTTCCTAAATTACCCATTCTAAAAAAATATTTCCTAAATTTTGAGGGTTTTTTTTCTTTGTTTTTGTTTTTTTGTAAATTTTGAGGGTTTTTTGTTTTTGTTTTCTTTTTTTTTTTTTTTTTAATCATAAACATCCATCCACATCAACGTTTTAACAACGTTTAAAACCTTACCTGAGATATCTCCATATTTCGTGAAAATCCTAGTGAAAGTTCCTGCTAATTTCTCCAAGACCAAGAACCGACCGCCGACTAGAACCGTCGGAGAGTCTCTATCACAACCTTTAAAGGGGCTGGCGTCTTCGAGTTCGAGTTTGTCTAAGAGATCAAAAAGGGGTTTCTCAAGATTCCAAAAATGGCACAAATGTTTGTCTTCAGAATTGGTTCCATTTTCGGGTTCTTCCTCGTCGCTATCATTACCGGCGGCTTTCATCATTGCAGTGACAAGGGTTTGATATTCGGCGTCATCGGATTCGGAGAGAGAATCGAAGATCTGCTGTATGGTAACTCCAGGCTTTAGAATGCTTTCATGATTTCCTTCTTCATCCAAATTATGTTCATCATTATCCAATGCCAATGTACAAAGTTGGGTTGTTATGGATGCTTCTTCTGCTTCTTTTTCACTTAGGTTCTGCAGGGAAAAATTAGAGTGTGATTATGATTCAAAACAGAGCATGGGTATTTTATTGTACTATGTATGAATTCAATTTTTTTTTTTTTTTTTTTTTTTTTAAGAAAAGATGAAAAATCATTAACAAAATTGTGAGAAAACCAAAAACCAAAATACTTGTCAAAGAAAAAGTTCTTTTATTTTTGTTTTGTTTCTTCTTAAAAAGAACTAAATTAATAAATAATTTAATACAACAACCGTGGAAATGAGGGATTATGCAAATTTTTGTTTAGCTGACTCATTTTAGCAAGTATTTATATGCTTTACATTTTTTTTCCTGTATATCCTACTTTTAACGTATTTTTAATAAATAAAAATTAAATTACGATAGTTCTTAAGAAATTCATTTTTAGAATTGGGCCCAGAATTCAAATATTTCTTTCAGAGATATAAAAATCATTTACAATTTCTTTTTAATAAAATGTAATCATAATCAAACAAAGCTTAAATAAACACGACCGTTAAAAGTCTTCAAGCTAAACTCATAAATATAATTCTAAGGAAGAATGGAGTTATTAACCTCACTCAATTTTTTTTTTATCTAAGGAATTTGTGAATCCAACGACTAAAAACATCAATTTCATACATTTTAATTCTTTGTATGTCTCAACGTGAACTTGACTCAATGGTAATTGACATATCTTTTTCTCTGAAGGTCAAAAGTTCGATTCTCATCTCTACGATTGTTGTAAAAAAAAATTCACAATTTTACTTCTGGTACCAAATTGAAAAAAAAAAAAAAAAAAAAGCTCTACGATGACGCACCTGATGATCATAGATAACACAACCAACATGAGCAAGAAATGGACAGATCTCACAGCAATAAACCCAAGACACCCCATCTCTTTCTTCTCCACAAACGCTACACAAATTATCATAATTATTATTAGCAGCAACAATCTCAGAGCTGGAAAGAACAATCGGGTGAAGATGATGATTATGGGCTTTAATGACAGCCGGAAGGGCACATTGAACATGAAGAAAGGCATCGCAATGAACACATCGGACGAAAGTGGGGAAACTGATTCCTTCGTCACACACTGCGCAAATCAAATGCTTGTGATCAGAGTTTCGGTCGACGAGGAGGAGGGGGTGGGGGTGGTCGTCGACGATGATGAGGGGGAGGGCGGCGCACGCGGAGGAGAGGGAAAAAGGGCAGGTAAGGCAGTGGAAGGAGGGGCCACCGGGGGTGGCGGTGGAGCAGGCGGCGCAGTGGAAGAAGCCGGTGGAGCGGAAGAGGAGGCCAGAGATGGAGGTATCGGAGAAGTCTTGTAAAGAGATCACAAAGTGGCGGTGGAGCGTATCGAGGGAGTTTATGAAGGCTAGAGGGTGGTTTTCGGGGCGGTGGAGAGGGTGCGCCGCCTGGAGTTGGAGTCTGTTTGTCATGTTCTGGCCGTCGTCCACGGCGGCGCCGGCGTCCGAACTCATTGGAATTTTGATATTCCAAATTGATGGGAAAAAAAGGAAGACTCTTTTGGTTGTCTATTTGAGCAGAGGAGGAAGGAGACCTGCCGTGGCAATCTGATCTCTAAATTGGATTAAGTCTTCTTTAAAGAAAAATTAGTATTAATTTAATACATAATATGATAATTGAACCGTGAAGCATATACAATTATTACAATTTCTATAACTATTATAAATTTGAGGGTACCAATTTTAATACTCATATAAGTTTGAGGATTCATGTTTAGAATTAAAAGTTTAAAAACATAATTACAATTAGCATCTAGGATAATTTTTGTAATTTTTCCTTAAAATTCTTTAATCTAGAACGTCCTTTAAAATTTGTTCAAATATGACGAGGTGTGCTATGAATATAACACTTTTTTAAAAAATAAAACAAAATAAATAAATAATGGTTCTCTATCATGCGTTCTATTTCTTTGTCTATAGACTCTATACTTATGATGTAACATGCCATCTAAAACAAGAAATTCCAAAGTCAAAATTGGGCAAATTAAATAAGATGGGTGGGAAAAACAAGCTTTATTCTTCCACTGTCCATCTCTTATTATAAATAAAATTTGGGCATTCCTTAATTAACAAGTCAACAGCAATACAAATATATATAAAATAAAAGGAAATAATATTTGTTCTTTTAATATATATTTATATATATGTGATTTGTAGAAGATTGCAATAAATTTAATAAGAGTGGTTCATATGATGAAAGATTTTATTAAAAAAAGCAATTGAGAAGTTAGAATAATGAAGATCTGCTGTGTATGGTTACTCCAGGCTTTAGTATGCTTTCAAGGCTTCCTTCTTCATTCAAGTGTTCATCATTATCCAATGCCATAATTATTATTTGAAACTAGACCATTGATTTATTAGGGATAATAAAATTCTGAACTTAATTTTCATGTGTTACTTAGGTTTCAAAATATTATATTTTTACTTTCCTTTTGATTCTAGGTATCAAAATTTACACTTTTAACCTTACTAAAAGTTCGTTTTTGGTCATTTGTGTTAAAGTCTACTAATTAACTTAGGAAAATTAAAATGTTCTTTTTTATACTAATTTGTCATCGTTATTAAAAATAATTAAAAATTTTCACATCATAATTATTTTAAATTAATCAACTAAAAGATAAGTCCAAGACCAAAGTGAACATTAGTTAAAGCTCAAGGGTAAAAGTGTAAAAGATTGAACCTAGGACCAGATGAAAAATAAACTCAAAATTCAAGGGAATTAAAAATGTAATATTTTGAAACCTAGGAACCAGATGAAAATTTAACTCAAAAAATTAGAGAGTAAAAGTGTAACATTATGAAATCTAGGAACCAAATGAAAACTAAACTCAAGATCTAGAGACTTAAAAGGTATAACATTCTGAAATCTATCGACTAAATAAATATTAAACTCAATTATGAAACTTCGAGACTAGATAGATATTAAACTTGAAACTTAGGGTATTGTAATATTATAAAATATACATACCAAATGAAAATTAGACCCAAAACTTAGGGACTAAAAAGATAATTAAAAAAAAAAAAAACTAAGGACTCGTTTGGTAACTATTTTGTTTTTTGTTTTTGAAAATTAAGAATATTTCCTTCATATTTCTTACAATGATTTACATTTTTTTCAAAAGCAATGGTTGAGTTCTTAACCAAATTCCAAAAACAAAAACAAGTTTTTAAAATTTTTTTTTTCTTTTCAAAATTTGACTTGATTTTTTAAACTATTAGTAAAAAAATAGATAACAAAGAAAGAATTCTGAAGGTGAAAATAGTGTCTATAGACTTAATTTTAAAAATAAAAATAAAAAATCAAATGATTATCAAACGGAACTTAAATGATTTGCTTAGATCAACCCATCTGCTACAAATTTCCCCTCCATAGCCAGAGCTTCCATGTGACACTTCTCTCTTAAACTTAAAAGCTTTTCTTGTTCTTCACAAAGATTTTCAAGTTTCATTCTTTGTTCTTTAATCTTCTCTTCCCTTTCTTCAACCAACTCTTCAGCTACCTCTTTTGCTTTAACACCAAAGAAAGCCATTGCTATGTTCTTCCACCCTTCAAATGCAAACTCCAATTCAAAACCAGCTAGTTGAATTGTTTTGATCCCAATCATCCATGAAACTAGATGCTCTCCCGTCATGTTCTCGAACTCCATTCTCGACATGTCGTCAATCACTTTGCAGAACAAGTTCCAAACAATCGTCTTCACTTTCATGCCCATGTTCGAGCTTTCTGACAAATTTTCATGGACATGTCATAATATGAATAGGATTTGAATTTTTTTGTTTTTTTTTTTCGTCTTTGACCTTTTTAAAAATATTCACTTTGAAAAAGTGATCATTATTGTAGTTAAATCTTAACACAAAATTCTATAACTAAGGAAGACTTTTTAAGAATACAAATTTATCGAGTGTTGTTTTATGTTGAAATCTTGATAAAAGAAGATTACCAAAACGACAAAAAATGATTAAACTAATATGATAGAATTAAAATATATAGAAGTTAAAAGTAGAATCACTAAAATATGGATAAAAATTGAAACAATAGGAACAAAATAGGATTTTAAACCATACTAATAGAAAAATTAATTTCAACAGTTTGTGAAATTTTTTAAATTTGAGATTTTTTTGCCACAAACATCCATCGAAATTGACATTTTAACGATATTTAAAACATTACCTGAAATATCTCCATGTTTCGAAAAAACTCTAGTGAAAGCTCCTGCCAGTTTCTCCACGACCAAGTACCGTCCGCCGACGAGAACCGTCGGAGAGTCTCTATCAAAACCTTCAAAAGGGTCGGCATCTTCGAATTCGAGTTTGTCTAAGAGATCGTAAAGGGGTTTCTCAAGATACCAAAAACGGTTCAAATGTTTGTCTTCGGAATTGGCTCCATTTCCAGTATCCTCATCGTCGTCATCACTACCACCACCAGAGGCTTTCACCATTGCAGCTATAAGAGTTCGATATTCATCATGGTCGGATTCGGAGAAAGAATCGAGGATCTGCTGTAGGGTTACTCCAGGCTTTAGCATGCTTTCATGGCTTCCTTCTTCATCCAAATTATGTTCATCATTATCCAATGCCAATGTACAAAGTTGGGTTGTTATTGATGCTTCTTCTGCTTCTTTTCCACTTGGAGTCTGTAGGGAAAAAAATTAGAGTGTGATGATGATTCAAAACAGAGCATGGAATCATATGTACTATAACTAAATATCTCTTAATGATTATTTGATTTTTAAAAATTAACCTTATAAATATTATTCTCATCTCTTAGTTTCTTTGTTTTGTTTTTGACCTCTAAGTTTTAAAAGAACAAGCAAGATTTGAATACTAAAAACAAAATTATAATCAAGCACAGTCTTAGTTTTGAAGAACTTGTTTTTTTTTAGCTTTTGCAGTTTAACAACAGTATTCAAATCTGTACATATTAAAGATGAAAACTATGATAAATAATTGGGATAAAACAAATATAATTTTTAAAAACTAAAAATTAAGATCCAGTATGATAACTATTTCGACTTTGATTTTTAAAAATTAAGTCTATGAGTACAACTTTTACTCATAAGTTTCTACGTTTTGTAACCCACTTTCTAGTAACGTTTTAAAATACAAATCCAAGTTTTGAAAACTAAAAGAGATAGTTTCTTAAAAACTTGTTTTCGTTTTTAAAACTTAGCTAGAAGTTCAAGTATTTCTTTAAGAAATATGAAAACTATATTTGAAAATTTTAAATGAAACAAGTATAAATTTTTAAAAATAGAAAAGTAAAAATAAAATTATTGTCAAACAAGATGCCTAAATGGTATCAAACATAGGGTCATAGATCTTAACAACTTTTTTTTTTGTTTTTGGGATTTGACTATGAATTCTAGTATTTTAAAAAAAATGAAAAATAACAATAATAAAATTGAAAAAAAAACAAGCACAATTTTTATATATAAAAAACCTAAAGCCAAAATGATTATCAAAGTAAATGAGGTCATAGTTTTTTTTTATTTATTTAGAAAAAGTTCATAACACTAGATTACATTTATGATGTGTTTGAGATGAGTGAAGTTGTGAAGTTGTAAGATCATAATGTATAAAGAGTCAATAAAACATAAAATTGATATGTTTTTTAGTCATAGGATCCATAAACTCTTTCGACCAAATATCTTATGTATAGTTTCTTTTTGGGCAAAATGCAAAACTTTCTTTGTAAAAATTGGACCCAGACTTATGCAAGGATTAAAATTAGACTAGACGCTTACAATATTTATAGAAATTTGACACTCAAGTGATAAAAATAAGCCTTCAAATTTATACAATTGTTACGATTACTACAGTTATGTAAATTTGATGGTCTAATCTTAATGTTTGCATAAGTTTGAGACCTCAGTTTTTACCATTAAAAGTTTGAAGACATGATTGCAACTATTACCATACTTTGTTGAAATTTTCCTTTGTGTTTCTACTTTTAAAGTACTTTCAAAGTTCATGTCTAATTTTCAAAAAAAAAGAAAAAAGAAAAAAAGAAGTTAGTTCTTACAAATTCGTTTTTGCATTTTCGTTCAAAATTCAAATATTTCTTTACAAAATGTAAAGTTCGCGCACAATTTTTTAAAAACAAAATCATAATTAAACGTGAACAAACACATAATCTTCCAAACTAAACTTGACTTAAAAAAAATTTGAGAGTCTAAATTGAAAAGGAAAGAAAAAGGACGAACGATGACGCACCTGTAGATCATAGAGGACACAACCAACATGAGCAAGAAATGGACAAATATCACAGCAATAAAACCATAACTCATCTCTTTTTTCTCCACAAACGCCACACGAATTATTATCACCAGCAACCATGGAAAGCACAATCGGATGAAGATGGTGATTATGGGCTTTAATGACGGGCGGAAGACCACACTGAACATGAAGAAAAGCATCGCAATGAACACAACGGACGAAAGTGGGGGAACTGATTCCTTCATCACACACAGCGCAAATCAAATGCTTGTGATCGGAGTTTCTGTCAACGAGGAGGAGGGGGTGGGGGTGGTCGTCGACGGTGATGAGGGGGAGGGCAGCGCAGGTGGCGGAGAGGGAGAAAGGGCAGGCAAGGCAATGAAAGGAGGGGCCGCCGGGGGCCACGGTGGAGCAGGCGGCGCAATGGAAGAAACCGGTGGAGCGGAAGAGCAGGCCGGAGATGGAGGAATCGGAGAAGTCTTGTAAAGAGATCATGAAGTGGCGGTGGAGAGTGTCGAGGGAGTTTATGAAGGCTAGAGGGTGGTTTTCGGGGTGGTGGAGAGGGTGTGCCGCCTGGAGTTGGAGTCTGTTTGTCATGTTTCGGCCGTCCACGGCGGCGGTGTCTGAACTCAATGGAATTTTGAAATCCTAATTGATGGAAAAAAAAAATTGAAGACTTTTGGTTTTGCGTTTTTGAGGGTAGGGAGTGTAAGTGCTAAGTTGGATTTAAGTGCTCAATTAGAGCATTGTAAAGAAAAATTGGTAAACTATTTTATTAATGGATAATATATATTATCCAATATAGAAGTGTAATAAAACGAAGAGGGCCAAAATAGTACTTCGACTATAAGACAAAAGGGATGTCACAGTTCCAGACCAAGATACAATCAAAACACAAACACAATTTCTCTTGAAAATTAGATTAGTAATTTTTAGTACCTTAAAATTATTTAGGTTGAATCTCATAACCATTTGTTTTTTTTTTTTTTTTTAGTTTTTATTATTTTTGAAATTAGAAGTTATTGACCATACTACTTCTACCTATAGAGATATTTTGTTTTGTATTGTTATCTACTTGATATGTTTAGAAAAACCATAAGCAAAAAAAAGTAAATAATGGTTCTCTCTCATGCGTTCACTTTCTTTTAGTCTATGGACTATATTTGATCTAGTATGCCATCAAAAATAAGAAAATCCAAAGTCAAAATTGGGCAAATTAAGGTGCAGTTTCGAGTATAGCAACAAATCCAAAATTTATTAGGGATCTATTAGTAATAAACCATATCATTAATAGGAGTGTATCATTAATAGATCATGTCGAGTCTATCATTGGTAGATTTTGCTATATCTACAATTCTTTAAAAAATATTGCTATATACTTAATTATTATCCCTAAAAGTATCATCCAAAGTAATTATCCCAAATTAAATTAGATCGGTGGGAAAACAAGCTTTCTTCTCCCACTATCTATTTTTTTAATATAAATAAAATTTAGGTATTCTTAATTAACAAGTCAACTGCAAGATACAATACTTCATAGCTATCTATCTTTCTATGTATATGAGGGGGAGAAAAATGCTATTTTTCTTTTATATAGATATATATAATGATTGAATATGATTTGCAAACTATTGGAATAAATTTAATAAGAGGGGTTCATATGTGGAAAGATTTTAAAAAGGCAATTGGGAAATTAGAATAATGAAAAAATGGGAGAGGGTGCAATGTAAATTACAAAATATATATCATATAACCCATGAAGGATGACCACGTAGGCTTTTAAACCTAGTCAAAGTCCTTCATTGATTATTTTTAGCTTTAATTGCACATGATCTTCTTCCAAGGCCTTTATTTGATACTAAATTACAATGAACTGATCAAAGTCAACCATTCAAAGACATATATATATATATATATATATATTTAATTGTGATGAATAAATAGAGATTTTTAAGAGAAATACTAAGTCCATCTTACCCTTTTCCTATGCACATAAAAAAATTATTTTTTTTAAATAAAAATAAAAGAAAAATTATTTCAAATGGTAAAACTGTTAAAAATATTTATAAGAACTATCAATATCACTGATAGACACTGATAGACACTAATAGAAGTCTATCAATGTCTATTAACATCTATCATTAATAATTCTAAAATTTTGCTATATTTTGTAAATATTTTGGTTTATTTTTCTATATTTAAAAACAACTCAAAATAAAATTATCATGTGGTAGTTTTTTTTGTTAGGTACAACAGGGGTTGCATCTAGGTTTTTTTTTCGTTCTTTAATATATATAATAACTCTTATTTAGACAACATAAATAACATTTTTTTTAAAGGTACATCATCATGAATTTAACCTTAGTCTTAGACTTAAATTGCATTGAAAATATCAATTTATACTCCTAAAATTTAGGTTGAATTAATTAAAACTTTAAACTAATAGATTGTAATAATATTAAGCACTAAATTTTCACAAGTGAATCAATTTATATTATTGATAATGGTAAGTCGGAAAATAGTTAGGGGAGGAAAAATTGAAAAGAGAAGAAGGGATATGAGCCTAAGAAGAGATGTATTAATATAAGAGAACCTTTTTAGAGACCTTGCGTACATTTTTGGTACATGATTTTCATTAAAATTAGCGGACTTGTACCGTACAAGGTGTGTACATGAGTCTCTATAAAATCCAAACACTAAGGGCCGTTTGTTTTTTGAGAATGTAAATTATCGAAATCTTTTGATATCTAAAATTATAGATAATTGGAATTGCAGATGTCCGAAATCTTTAGAAAGTCATGTTTGTTTCATCGGAATATGTTTTATGGAAGTCTGAGAATTATTGATAACTGTGTTTGTTTTGCCAGATTTGTACATGGGAATGTCTTAAATTTACGTTGTCTTCCAATAATGCTCATACTACTATCATGTAATTTTCTCATTAATTTAATATAATTCAAATTTATTTAACATATATGATTTTTTATTAATTTAAATTTATTTTTATATGTTATTTTTTCAACCAACTAATCTTTATTAATTTAATATTTTGTTCTATATCATAAATTAACATTGTCACAATATTATCCATCAATCACAAAGTACAATGATTTATATATGTAAATAATATAAATATATTTTTCATAAATAAGCTTTAAAACATTAACTATATGAATACTAAGTTTACCTTATAAATATCTCAAAAAAAGAAGAAAATTTTAGTTAAAAACTATCCTATCAATATTTTTTCAATAAAAAATATAAATATTAAAAATACATAAATTAATTCACAACAGATTTATAGAATCTATTTTACAAAGAAAAATAATAATAAAAAGGTATATATATATAAATGTATATATATTAAAAATACATGATCTAATTAGTAGGAAATAGAAAATAAAAATTAATTTTTAAAAATTAAAATTGAAAATATAATTTCAAGAAAATGAAAATACATAATCTAATTTGAAGAAATAAAAAAAAAAAAAAAAAAAAAAAAAAAAAAAAAAAACTTAAACCAGTTTGAAACAAACTTGAATACAAAATCTAATCTTTTAACAAAAAAAAAAAAAAAAAAAACATACACACACACATTTTCTATCTTCATTCCTTTGTTTGATTTTCTATCAAAATAATTGTAGATTTATATATTTTAAAACAAACTTAAATAAAAAAATTATGATCTTCTAACAAAAGGAAAAAAAAATCAAATCTTTTATCTTCATTCCATCGTTAGACTTTCTGCCTTTTTTTTTTTTTTTTTATAATAGAACTAGATCTTGACTTAAATTAAGAATCCATGATACTTAATCTTAATTAACAGCTTAAGAATTTATTAGACATTTTTAAAAAGTTCAAAGAAAAAAATCAAAAATTTAAAAGAACTGATAGACACTTCCAAAATTAAAGCTTGATAAAATGAAAGTTGTACCGTAATAATAAGGTCTAGACTCAAGTCTCAACAAAGAAACAAAAGTTTTTTAAAAAAATAAAAATACAAAGAACTCTAAATTGTGCTATGGACTCAATAAAAAAAAAAAAAAGCACAATCAAGATTTTTTCTCCAAAAAAAAAAACACACACACGCAAATTAACCCTAATTATGGTCTAGTCTCAACAAAGAAAATACATAAACCTAATCTAAAACGCACTCTATACTAAATGAGAGACTTTGAGACCTCCAATTTCAAAGTAAGGTCTCAACATAAATCTTATATGAAAAAAATAAAATAATCAAAATTAAATAGACAACGCCAATAAAAAAAAATGTGAAATAGTAGAAAAAACCAGGAAGAAAATAAGAAAGGGAATGCAAAATGGAGAAAAAGTAAGAAAATGAATATGAAAATACCTTGTACAAAATTCATTAGAGTTTTGTGTGAAACTCTCTCTAGATGAAGCCTAATTAAAAAGTGGCAAGGGAAAACAATGTGGTGGCTAATTATATATTAATTAGGGATAAGAGTAAGGATTGTAATTTTATGGATATTTGATTGTAGGAAATCTCTAAAATCCATCATTTCAACGGGAATGACGATGCCTAGAATGAAAGGACAGATGTCTATAAAGGGATAATCTAAGATTATTACGAGACAATTACTACTGAGTTTAAACTTGGCATGACCCATTAATATGTTAGTGTGATAGCTTGCAAATGGCAAACTCATATAAAAATTACTATTTCAAAATTGATGTAGAGCAACTGTTTTAATATTAAATTATTGTAACATTAAAAACATTAAAACATATATATTTAACCCATGCAAGACTACACTTAATATATATATATATATATATCCCCTCAAAGCCTATAGAAAGTAATCAATAATAGACCATTTATTTACAACTACAAATCATAGACCAAACCCATAAACTTTCTCACACTTGTAATAGGGCCATCATATTTCTTTTTCTCTTTCAAAAGACATTTGATATCCACAATGAAGTTGCAACCATTATCACAACCATAATTGAAAGCTCCACAACTTTTACCACAAACACAACAATTAGAATTCTTTCTAATCCTCATGGTGAGAGGATGAGGATGATAGGGATATTGAATCTCCTTTGGCAACTCTGAACACCTTCTATCAAAGAAGTTGATCAATCCATTTGAACATGGTCCACAAAAGTAAGTAGAAGGAAATTTTTTGCATATGTAACAAAGAGTTGTGCTTTCAACCCCTATGAGTGTCAATGGCTTGTGACATGCACCACACAAAATCCCTTCTCGTTCTTGTTCTTGTTCTTGCTGGCTGTTGTGCAATTTTGTACTGTCGTAGCTGGAGTTGAACCTCTGGTTTGGCACTATAATTTCATCATCTGGCTCTAAGTCAGTTATGGTAGGTCGGGTGCGGACGAACGGAAAGATGGGGTCAAAATTCTCGAACTCGCTGCGGCCATGGTGGATTCGAGAAGATGGGTCGAGAAATTGGTAAGAGGGAACCATGGATTGGAAGTAGATGAAGTGGGAGGAGCAAGGAAATGAAGAATCTTCTTTGGTTTTGTAGGTCAATGGCTATGGTTGAAGGGTTTGAGCTCCATTGATTCTTTTGAAATGAGGAATCTAAATTCTTTTGTTGTGAAGCTCAATAATATAACAAGTTGGGAAGTTTTATATGTCCTTTCCTTTCATTTCATTGACTTTGAATTTGTATAACTAAAAATTGTGAAGAAGTCAACCATAGATGTGGATGGGGAAATTGAAGAAACAATAAGTTTTGTTGGAAAAGACATAGGAAAATTGATATGATTGGTATTGAATTTTATACATTCTTGATTTTTCAAGTTGGTCAAATGTTTCATTTTTTACTCTAAAAAGAATTAAGGGTTAAAACATATTTTTAATGTTCTTAAAAAATTGTAATGAATGAAGTCCCTTTGATGTCAAAATTTTCTTGTAATTGAGTTGTACACAAGTCATAAAGAAATGAATTTCTTAACCTTAACGAACTTACTAGATACAAAATTAAAAGTTTAAAGTTCTAGTATACATAAAATTTAGTTCTATATGAAATAGATCAATTTATTTTTAAGAATTTTGAACTTGACCTATTTGACATAAAATTAAAAATTTGAAAATTTATTAAATACGTTTAAAAGAATAAGGATTAAACAAATGCAAAAACTTTAAAGTGTAAAGAGACTAACTACTTGTAATTTAACCAAATGTTAAAGAGTCAAAATCAAAATCGAAATGAATCTCAAAGTTTAAATCTTATTTCAAGGCCTCTAAAAATGGAAAATATTAATTAAATTTAATACTGAAGACCTCATTTGATAACCACTTAGGTTTTTTAATTTTTTATTTTCTTGCCATTTCTTAATTATTATTTTCATTTTTTTTTAAGGTAAATCACTGAATTCTCATAGCTAAAGGGTTTAGCGAGCATTTATAATGCACCGCTAAAAGGTTACTTTTACTTACACATACACGTCACTAAATACATACTTTTAGCGCCACATTATTTGTCACTATTTGTCATATATAGTGACGTCAAAAATGCGCAACAAAAGTTAAGTTTTAGTAACATATAATGTTGTTGCTAAATGTTTGTTTGTGGTCTTTACAAGTATCTTTTTGCAACATATTTAAGTGCTGGTAAAATTAATATTTGTGCCATTATAAAAGCTGCTATTTTTAAAACTAAGATTTACTACCGTTATAAAAAATGTCAATAAAAGTATTCTAGTAATTAAAAAAATAATATTTGATTTAATAAATAAACTTGTTATAAAATTTTAAAATATAATAATCCTTTGAACAAATTATGAATCAACTAATCAATTCATATTTAAACCAAAAATTACAAGTGAAGATACCCATTTCCCAATACTATCATTGAAATAAAATGAAATGATACCAACTTGGCCACAAGTTTACATGACAAGTTATATCAACAAACTTCGTTAATTTCCTAATGAGTTCAAGTAATATCAACCTAAGTTATAATTGTCAAGTTACATCAACTAAAAGAAGAAAAAAATTAGTGTCGACACGAGCTATCACATGTTTACATAATAAAAGTTCAACAAAAGGCCAATGAAGCTAACATCATTTTGAAACATAAGTATAAAATACCAACCCTAAAACTCTTTCCATTTCCATCAAAATTGAACTTCAGATCTTATACTGAAGACCATCTAGACATCAAATCTAACAAATAAAGAAGTGAAATATGTAAGCACATGAGAATAAAGAGTTGAAACAAACCCATCAAACTAACTCAAACATAACAAAACCTTGAGCAATGACTAATCAAAAGCACAACCATATTCTAAAATAAATACCAAACTATTTTTATAGCTTTCAAATTCAAGAAAATCAATAAATATAGAAGGAAAACATATATTCTACACATGGTCATGAACACATTGTCAAGAAAACAAATTATGGAAGCTCCTTCCAAAAGCGTATAGAAATAAGTACCGTCAAAGTAACTCAAATAAACAAAAAATTTAAGCAAGGACTTCTTAAATCATACTAAAGGAACTAATCAAAGTGAGTACCCTAAATACAATTTGGGAGGGGGAAGGGGGGAGGGGGTCAAAAACACAACTTGCTCTAAAACAAACACCAAATCATTCATATACCATACCATGGACACATTATCAAGAAAACAAATTATAGAAGCTCCTTCTAAAAGGGCTAGAAATAAGTACTATCTAAGTAACTCAAACAAAAACTTAAGCAATGACTTCTTACATCATACTAAAACTATCAATCAAAGTAAGTATCTTAAATACAATTTGGGAGGGGGAAGGGGGTCAAAAGCACAACCATGTTCTAAAACAAACACCAAACCATTCCTATACCTTGCCATGGACACATTGTCAAGAAAACAAATTATGGAAGCTCCTTCCGAAAGGGTATGGGAATAAGTATCATCAAAGTAACTCAAACAAACCAAAAATTTAAGCAATGACTTCTTAAATCATACTAAAAGTACCAATTAAAGTGAGTATCCTAAATACAATTTGGGGGAAGGGGGTCAAAAACATAACCATGTTTTAAAACAAACACCAAACCATTCCTATATCTTGTCATGGATACATTGTCAAGAAAACAAATTATAGAAGCTCCTAAACATTGCCAGTTCAACACTTTCAATCATTTATATCAAGAACTCAAACGATAAAAAATCCTTGAGCAATAAACATAGCAAAAACTAATTTATGACTACCATAATTACAGGATAGTCATAGGAAGTCAGTTATACCAAGTTTGCATATACTAATCTAATCCAACACTTCTTATCAAAATAGAATTTCAAGCAAAACACCCACTTGACTTGTAAAAATTACCTGTTTATTGTCGTTAGATTGTTCTGAACTCATTTCTATGTTAGATGTAACTTTTTGACTTGGCAACTTTCTTAAGATTTCTTCAATTGTGGCTTGTTGGGATTCAACTATACTTTGCAAATGTACATTATGTGCATTTGTTTATTTTGCATTTCGGTAACTTGCTTCATTTCTAGCATTTCTTGGTCTTGGTCCCCAACTCTGTCCTTGTACATGCCCCAACCGCTTACCCAATACCTGTTCACATATTTCCATTTCCAGAAGAGGTTCACCCCTTTCTTGTGACGAAGTAGTTTTAAATACCACCATTTCATCCTACAATGTAATTACGTAATAGTGTGAATATGTTGTAGAATAAGATAAATAGTAATGATAAACACACAAGTTTAATTACATATTTCGTTTTTGCCTCATTCACCTGCACCTTTTTTGCATCACAATGTGTGTATTGTAATAAGTCAATCTCACTTAACTTTGTACCCTTTTCTTTCTACATGATATAACCAAGATTATAAGATTGAGAGCTATTTAATATGATACAAAAAATGAGTGACATACCTTTTTTCGCTTATGGCATAAAAATGTCACAGTCCCACCTCTATCAGTGAATGGAAGAGCAGCTTGAGCCTTGGTATTTGCTTTGAAGATATGCTTAAAGTCTTCTCTTTTCACCTCTTTGTAGACATCTAGCCGATGTTCATAGTCAAGAGGTACTATTGCACGTACCTCTTTTCCAATTTGAGAGTTCAATTTGGACGAGCTCTTACAAACCGGGTTTCTATGGTCAAGTTCAATGTTAATAGCAATGTGACCATTATCTTTGACATATTTCGCAAGTCCAACCCTTTTAGTTGATCCTCACCCTTTTTCTTAGTAGTGGAACCTGCATAAGAAATATCAATATTAATACATTTAATTTATAGGAAACTAGAAGATTTATTCATATAAGTGAATACATACACTGAACACTTGAATTTATCGACCCAACTTCTTGTTCGTTAGTAGCATCTTCATTATTGTTTTTTGTTTGGTTGAAGCTTGAAGTGGACCTACTATGATTTCCTGGTCCAAAACTCCTTATCGACATCCTACAACATGTATTACGACAAAACTGGACCTTAATGTCGGTTTAAAACTGACATTATAGGGATATAATGTCGGTTGAAAACCGACATTAAAGATCATATTATAAAATATCTTTACTATCGGTTGTCTTTAGTGTCGATTTTAAACCGACATTTTCAATGTCATTTATCTCCAATGTCAGTTTTCAACCAACATTGAATACTATTTTTAATGTCAGTTTTTTTGTCAGTAATTGTCCGATATTAAATGTCTATCATCGTTTTGTCATTAAAAAAGTAAAAGAAAATATATATTTATTGCTTTGCTCGATAATATTTCTTTTTTACTTGTACATGCACAAAATAAAATCTTAATTACTTTCACAAATCCCAATAAGTCACAAAAGAAAATTTTGATGATAATTTAATTTCAAAACCAAGATAAAATATATTTTTCATCCAAATCAACTTCATATGGTTTCGTTAGCAAATTCCTACATATCAACAAGTTACATCGATCAATATATACTAAAAGAAATTACATAAAAGTATAGATCAAACTTTTATTTACACAAACTACCAAAGTATAGAAGACTTTGAATCATATATTGAGACAACCAAAAGGTATTAAGTTCCTAGAACTAGAACAAGGTAACTTGCAAGTTATAAGGAGAATGACAGACAAGGGAAAAATGTTACATGATTAATGCATATTTTGTGAAGTTAAGGTGGCTACATACCCCAAAAGTTGGTACTCTCCATGCCTACAAGCAAAAATGAGAATAGGGTAACATTTCCAAATAACAAAATTTGATCATTAACTCAAAAGATTTGGGCATGTAAGAAAAGAAACCAAACAAATAAGCACACCAAGTTGAAATTCACTTACCTATTGTTTTCCTAAATTATGTAAAAAAAAAAAAAAAGTTATCGGGAAAACCTTAAATGTTTAAATTCACTTTAATTCAAGCACTTCCATGCAACTTTGGGAGAGAGGAAGTGAAAAAGAAACAGGGAGATGCATTCAAACTAGTTGTATTTAAATTTATCTTAAATGTTTAAATATTTTAAAACATCTTTAGTCACTACCTTAATTGCAATTATAGCATGGTCAATAAGTTCTTTACCGTCAAGTTCTAAGCGGGAACAAGAATTGCCAAAATTACCCAAAAAGAAATGTATCATTACAGTCCTGAGAATTTGTAGATGTTTTGAATAATTTTCTAAGTGCTCGAAAAAAGATCTTTTAAGTGGAGAAAGAAAAGTATTTCTAAATATTTAAAAAGTCATTCTAAATAAGTCAATTACCTTCTAGGATTCTCCTCCTTTTCATCAAGCAAAACCCAATCAAAACCAGACCAACAATCACGAAAACCACCACTCCACCAACAAGGCTGTCAAGAAATGAACTCTTCTTATTCGTTTCTATGATACATTAGGAAAACACACACCATAAGAAATAAAAAGCTAACAAATCCACCGCCAACAAAAAAAAATTAAAGCAAAAGAAGAAGCCACAACATATATAATACCTAATTCAGAAGCCAAACATTCTAATATACAATTCCTGTTAGGTCCCACAAATCCCCAATAAGTCACAAAAGATAATTAGGTCTCAAAAGATATATGAGAAAAATAGCATAAAATTAAGTAGGAAAGAGAATGTTAACAATGAAAGTTCAAACATCACGTTATATTAATTTATCTGATTAAAAAAAAAAAAAAACTTTATCCTTTTATAAAAAAGCATTATAAGGATACAACAGATAGTATTCAATTTTAACATACAATAGTACAACATAAGACAAACCTTATTTTCACCGTTTGCGCTTCACTCACAATTTAACTTGAAACTATTGCCATTGAGTAAATTTTAACATTATCATAATACAACAGACAAGAAATCAGAACCAAATTTAGCCCCTAATTTCAACTGGGTCTAAGAACAAAATCCTTTCAACAGCATAATAATAACAAAACAATTAAATAAAGCAACCACAACAAGATGGCAACTGCTAATAAAGAAGATGTCTACATATTCATGTACAATTTATAAAACTTGTCTACCTTTAATTCGAGCATTGTCCACAACAAGATGGCAACTGACAATAAAGAAAACGCCACAAAGGCCCACTTCCACAAGTATTTTGAGACTGATTAATTGGGCAAAACATAATAATTAAACACTAAAGTTAGGATTGGCAAAATTCTCCATGGGTCGGATCCCGCAGGACCTTGCCCTAATCGAGAAGAAGAATCCACAGTTTGACCAGGGATGAGGTCAAATCGGGGACCCCTTTAGGGTCCCCAAACCGAGAATGGAGAGGGTATCCCCACTCTGTCCCCATCCCGACCCTATCCCGATTAGGTTTTTAAATATATATATATATATATTTATATTAGGTATTTAACTTTTTACATTTACCTAGTTTTAAATTTAGCTCAACTAAAGTGTCTATGCCAAACAAATAGAATTTTAGGGAAAATTTTTTTTAAAAAAAAGTTCTCATGGAGAAACAAAAGGAAAAACGGGGAATGGGTCCCATTTTCTTGGCGGGGATGAAAGTAAAATCCTCCAACGGGAATGGAGACAGGGAACCCTTCTCCGTCCCATTGCTAACCCTAATTAAAGCAAGCACAAACAAAAGCTGTGGAGTCCATTTATCAGTCCTATCATCGTACTCTCAAATAGATAATATGTTTCTTTTCAACATGTTATGCACAACTTCAAAGGAACCAATTACATCTATCCCATTTGTAATCAACGCATTACCAATCAGAAGGACTATTAACAATAATAAATTCATTTTTCCTTCTATACAGAAATGGCAAATTTTTATGCTTTTCTTGCACCCATTATTCACACTAGTATTGAAATGGTAGATTCAGACACACATTCAGTAATAATATTTTCAGTAAAACAGTTTAAAAAAATAAAATAATAAAATAAAAATAAAAACTTATGGCTAAAAGTTAATATTTTGCAACACTGGCTAGAAATGGAATTAAAGCTTCAATATCATTACATATTATTCACAAAATAACAATAACATATACGCAAATAAAGGTAGGGAAGTATAACACATTGTACCTGACTATGCAAAGAAACCATACGTATTATACTAAAAAGTTATATTTGAATTATTACTATAGTTGAAAAAACAAACCAAATCAAACCATTGCACGTTTTTTTATATGTTTAGTTATGAAAAATACCTATGCCTTGCCAATAACCTCCGCTAGTTTTCTTGGACGATAATTTCCTTCGACATAGTTGCAATCTGAAAGGAGAAGAAAAAGGTAACCTCATGCCTTTGTTACTTGAGCAGTTTAAGCCATTTGGACTTTTGTTGTGTAGTCCTGTCTACTTCATTTAAGGTAACTTTGTGTCTTTGTTACTCTGTGTTGATTGAAACTTATCGGTAATTGAATAATTTCAAGAAGCTGATATAAGAAAAAGAACTTCCAACACATCAACATTTTAATTTGACCTTTCTTGTTTTCGAACATTCTCGGCATGAATGCTCTTTTGAAGTTGTATTATGGGAATTGTGTTAATATGTTTATGATATGCATTCTTCAGGTTGGATATATCTTTCTTCTAAACGTTTATTTATACAATACAAAATCTACATGTTCTAAGCTCTCTTTAGTAAGTTAATAACAAACATTAAAAGAAAAAACTAGATAAATAAACTAGACTTACGGCAAAAGCCATGATAACACTTAAGGAGAAAAGAGAAGAGAAGGGAATTGTTTTGGTAGAGGAGAAACAAGAAGCAAAGAAGCTAGCATTCTGAAATTATCATCTCATTCATCACTAAAAAAATACACAGCATAAGTCATATAACCATAAAAAACTAAATACTTTAAGAATCTGAGTTTGAACTAACAAATAGAATTTAAAAATCAAGTCCAACACATCCATGTGAGATATTTGTGCTAACCCACGAGTACCATTATCCACTAGTTAGCAAACCAGTCGGAGAAGGCTGGCCATTTGAAGAATTTCAAGGGTGAACCCGTGAAACTAATTCCATATCGATATATAAGTAAAAGAATAAATGAATAAAGTAGCAATGACAATGAAGATTGAAGTGTTTATGCATGAGTCTCCTTTTTTTCTCATTCTAATTGAAACAATCCAAACAAAAACACCTTCTTCTTAAAGATACATAGATAGAGAAATTAAGAGAAGAATATAACTAATCAGATAAGGCATCAGAGAGTTGGAGGATATTATGGAAGCTTGTAGCTTGCAAGTGAGTTGCAGAGAAGTTTTGCTACACTGACGAAGAAAAAATGTCAGTGAGTATAACATTATGCCAATTGGGAAGTACCTAGAGAGAATCAACGGCGAATCTGCCACAGATACCCAGCTCCACTACGGCTCACTACGTCCCTCACCGCAAATATCCGTCGTAGATGCCCCTCTTGAATGTAAATCTTAATGCAAATCACAATACCTAGCTCCACTACCGCTCTCCACTGCTTTCATGAGATAAGAAATAGAGAAATTAAGAGAGAAAGAGGGACGATGTAGAAAGGGGAGAGACGATGGAGAAAGGGGAAGAGGAAGAAAAAGGGGAGGGAGGAAGAGAAAGAGATGGAAGGGGTTATGGTTTCTTGATTTTAATCACATATTTTTATTTTATTTAAGAATTTAGGACGGATCTTTAATGTCGGTTTTAGATCGACATTGTAGCCTCATCTTTAATGTTGATTTAAAACTGACATTAAAAATTCATTTTTTTTAAGAAACCGACATTATACATCCGTATTTAATTTTTCAATCGATATCAAAGGCAAAATTTCTTGTAGTGATAAAAATAAAAGAAAAAAATAATCTAAAAATTCAAATGCATACATATATATAACTTTAAGTAGTTGTATATGACCTTACATACAGTTTTAGAAGTCACTATCACAATCTTCACCACATAACGATATGTTTGAATGTGTATGCATTGACTCATCGCTAGAATGATCGAAATCAAACTCTTCTTCCAACCAATGCATCATCAGTTGATGCTTCTATTGGGTTTTATGTCCTAAAACTCATAGATAGTGAATGGAATTAAATGACCATCATTTAATAAATAGTTATTAATATTTTTCTCAATAAGTGTTATTGATGTTTTATTTAATTGTATCTTATTAACCTTAAAATCCAATAAAATAACATCCTAGGCTGTCTTATGAGTCTTGAATTATAGCAGAGACATATAGGGATCAATTTTCAAGATACAACCTAAAGGGTCTATGTATAGGGGTAAGGTTGAGTACCTTATCCTAGTAACACTATGGATACAACCCACTTTGTACTTGATACAAACGCAGTGATCCAACGCATTCATGTAGGAGACACGCGAGTGAGAGTATCCTGGGCAATGAGTTTACACAAGACCGGACCGCAAAATAGTAACCACTAGATATAACTTCGTTGATTAGTTAGGTTTCTATTTCAATAAGATGGCCTAAGAAACCTAGTCTTACTTCTGAGTATATTATGAACTCCTGTTCATGAAGAATTATCCTTTGATTTGTATGGGTGAGAGTGACCAGTTTGCCGACTCAATATGCCTACCATTTTGGGGATAAGACCGAGTGCGTAGCTGGGAACATAATCATACAAGATGCATTTCACTCCTTCCCGACTTTAGGGTAAGTAGATGAGTGTTCCCTTAAGTGATGTCTCCGGGATTTGAATAAAGAGCTCTACCCTCTCATTAGCCCAAGAGGGTTTCTGTTTAATGGTTGCACCATAAACAGGTTGTTCATTAGAGGAGCACTGGCACTTAAGGATGTAGAGGTAACCTAGGGGTAAAACAACAATTTGACCTAACTGGTGTTACGAACAATCGTGAAGGACTAACTTGTTGTTATTGGTCTATATCCGTGGACATAGAAACATATATGTAGTGAGAAGAGTGCAATTGTGGATCTTTAGTGAAGTGTACACAGTTAACGAATATTGATTAATATGGTTAATAAGTTCAGCCAATTAATCTCACATCATTGGAGCTTCTGATCTGCAAGTCTATTAAGTTCCATTTCTAGCTTATATAGGGTATTGAGGTAATTTGTAATTAAATTGATTTGAAATGTTCAAATTCAGAATTTGGATTTTTTAATGTATGTTAATACATTTTAATATAAAGTTTAATTTTAGACTTTATATTAATTTTAGATGTGATTCAAAATTGATAAATGATAGAACGAAATATTTGAAAGAAGCTCAGATATTAATTTAATATGAATAAGACTCATATTGAAAACTATAGGTTAAAATTAATGCACATTAAATGTGCATTAAAATTATAGGTTATGTGAGAGGTAACCATTTACATATGATTTAAATGGTTATGGATTTTTATTGATTTAGTTAAATTAAATAAATAGTTTTATTTAATTTTAATTAAATAAAAATGTAACTCCCCAAGTAGGGGAGTTACTAGAGACATAGGATGAATCCCACGTCTTCTCACTTCTCTCATTCTCTCGGTATAAAAAATAAAAAATAAAAAGAGCAATTTTTTTTATCTCTCTATTTTTTTTATTTTTTTATTTTTTTTATTTTTTGGTAGAAGCAAAAATTCTGTGTTTTTCCCAAAATCCTCTCGATTGCTAAAGAGAATTTCACAATTCTCAAATCCACAAAATTCCCAAAAGGTTTGCAAGGTAGGATTTCTTCTCTTTATAGGTTTTATTTCTAGAATTGCATACTTAATCTATTTTGATCGATAGTTTTATTCCAAAAAAAGAAAAATTGTTTTGATTTTAAATGGTATTTTGAAATACGTTTTGAGTTCGGTATGTTATGTGCCTTAGGGTTTCATCCCTATAATTAGTATCAGAGTCAAATCATATTATCAATGTGGCCATTTAATTTTTTTTCAATTTGGCCATTTAACTTTTTTTTCATTGGTTTGGGGATTTACTGCATTATAAATGTTATGATTTACAATTAATGTTTTCTACAATATTTGGTCTTGGATTTACAATTTTGATAGGATCAATATAAAGACCATGTGTTTTTTGGACATTATTATTGTAAATCGTTAATTTAGAATTAGGGTTCATGTCAATTAAGATCGAGACCATTTTGTCAAAAAACCGTAATTCTGCCGACTTGGCTTGGCTTGGCTTGGTTCGCAGGTCTTTAGAGAATTAGGGTTAGTAACGCAGGTCTAGTTCGAATGCGGTTCAATTGGTGGTCCGGTTCGGTTGGGTTGACTTAGTTCGCAAGTTGGTGATCCGGTTTAGGTTGATTCAAGTTAGTCGGATCTGGTTCTAGAGCGAAAGAAATTTTAGGATAAAATTAGCTAAATTAGTGTAATTTATTGCTTTATTTTATCCTAGAGTCCAAAAATTTTAGTTCATTTGCAATTTAAATGCTTCGTGATATCATTTAAATAACCCACCTTAGGTTCATTTTTTGTTTATTATAAGTGTTATAATGTATGATATGAAATTCATGATTTATAATTTCAAGATTTATTTAATGTATGTGATATGTTAAATATATGAAATTGGAGAAGCATGTTGGATGACATTAATTAGAAAATATAATTAGTTATATTAATTAATGTATATGAATATGCTTGGTTGATTTCAAAATATTATATTTAATTGGAAATCAATATGCATTAAGCATGGCACATGAAATGCATGTAATATAGTTTAATTTTTTAATTACAATATGATTGTTAATTAATTAAAACCATAGTGAGCATGTTAATAGGACTAATCATTAAAATTTGTAATAGTTAAAAATATTAGGGATTTTTACATAAGAAGCCTATATTTGGTTATTTTCATAAATGTCTTTAAATTTGATTTTTTTTTTTTTTTCAAAAAAGTCTTTTAGTGTTATTTTTTTGACAGTTTTACCTTTTTTTATATTTATTTATGTTCGTTATATATATATATATATATTATTCCTATTTTCGAAGCTACTTTAATGATGGAGATAGAAAATACATTTATTATAAAGACAAAAAATGCATTGAATATAGTTTTTCTCATTTATCAATTGGAGAGAGAATGCATTTATTTTAATTTTTTCTATTTTCCAATTTGGAAAAAATGTATTTAATGAACTTTTATTTTCTATTTAGTTGGTTTTTACATATCAATTTATTGGTTTTTTTTACGGATCAATGGTTATTTTAAATATACCTTAGAACATTTTAACAGACTCATGATTATTTTAAATATACCTTAGAACATTTTGTTAGGTATTTGAAAATATTCTAACCAATATATGAAATATACTACCATTTATAAATTAGAGATTGACTCAATGCTTGACATAAATCACGGTATAAACCAATATATGAAATATATCAGAATATATAAATCTTCATAAATTTCATTTATACTATAGTATATATATCATAATATAATAAGTCTAAATAAAAAAACATTAGTTTATATCAAATAAACAAATACATATACCACAGTATATATCAAATTTCCTACGAAAGCTATATATATATATAGAGTCCATCTTCATATGGGAGTTTATAATACATAACCCTCCATCTTCATCTCTTCTTCTTTAGCCATGGCCATCACGGATCTCTCTCTTTATCGTCGTCGGATGGATTTGCTTGCCCCCTCGTGCTATCAATTGAATTTGCTCAACCCGTCATCGTCGATTTGACCTACGTCGTTCGCGTCAATGATTTGTCCCAAGGCGTTTGTGTCATCTCGTACCGAGCCATCAATTCGCCCCATGCCGTCGTCTATCGCTTATAACTCACACCACCGGAAGGAGAAAAGAGATGGAGAGGGAAGGAGAAATGAGGGGGGAGAGGGAGAAATGAGTATGAATTATGGGGGAGAAAATATATGAAATATATTATTAGGAAGAGAATATATGCATGGGGGAGAGAGAATATACATGAGAAAGAGAGTATGCATGGGGGAGAGAGAAATAAATAAATAAATATATATATATATATATATATATATATTTATTTATTTATTTATTTATTTATTTATTTATTTATTTTATAAAGTAGGTGAGAGTCAAATTGTAAATAGTCAATGATATTAGTGAAAATTGGGAGGCCAATTTTTCTGTAAAAAAAATGAAATGTTCAAGAATATATGCCTATTATTTAGGCCTTTTATATAGAAATCCCTAAAAATTAATTATTAGCAACCATTAACCTATAACAAAGAGTTGCATGCAAATATAGGATCTTAGGAAAAATATATTATTAATTTTAAATTGTTCAAAATTAATTAGACCTAAGATCACATTTCTAATTAGATTAGAACAATTACTTAGTCTCCTTTAAAATAGTTTTAAAATCGACTAAGTAAGATAAATAGGATTAAGATTATAAGAGAACTCAACCAATACAGTTATGTCTAGACTAGAGGTATTTAAGTTGATGGTTTACATAAAACCTTCGGAACTGGATTGGAATCTGAGTTGAATTAACCAAGGTCCTATTAGTATGAAATATCACTAGGTAAATTAAATGGTTTAATACACCTAGAACTTTAGTATAAAGACCTTATTATATGATATAATATGCATAGACTTAGATAGATTCATTAGCCAGAATTTAGCTAAGTATAACAAAATCCTAAAATAATTAGAACATTTTGGTGGGAGAAAAATGGTATATATGATATATCATTTTTAAGCTCTCACGTCCCTAAGAGTTCACACCGTGAGATCCATGCTCGGCTTCGTGTCTCCCTAGGCGCAATGAAGTGTTTGCATGGGTCAATATTAAGGTGAATAAGGGAAATGTTCATAGTAAGTGGGAGAATGACACATGTCAACATATCCTACGGTTTCCTTCATTAGATTGCATCGAGAGATTCTTATGATCCGCCTACGTGTCGTCCTAGAGTGACCATCCCTTCGGAGGGTCTGATCATAGGTTTTAGAACAATGCAAACTCCATAAATGGATAGAATTTCTTATGTTATTTTTCAACAATTGTATTTCCTAACGATATCCTGTTAAAGCATACCTCTGAAATTCAAAAATTAAAAGGTCACACTTATAGGATGAATTAGGTGAGTTAATGAATCCTTGACCACACTAACGGTATCTAACAGCTAAGAATAAGAGTTATTCTAGAATTAGTAATTATCTAAGATAGTCTCAATTCAGATGAGGGATAGTTGATCACCCTTTGGTGGCTGTTGTCCTAAAACTTTAAAGTATTATTGCAAAAATCAAATCAATAGTTTATTTAGGATTCTATGATTGTTTGTTTTTTTATTGAACTGATTGGATATTTTCTGTGATAGGTTAAAGCAAATATAGCTAAAACGGTCATTTGTTTGTTTGTTTTTCAGCATGTCTTCCTCAATTATTACCCTACTTAAAAATGAAAAACTAACCAGAGAGAATTACGCAATGTGGAAATCTAACTTGAATACAATTCTAGTTATAGATGATTTAGGTCCCTGCCTGTAATGCACCCCTAAATGTTAGGGATGCATATGACCGCTAGACAAAGGCCAATGAAACAGCCCGAGTCTACATCTTGGCGAGTCTGTCTGACGTACTCAACAAGAAACATGAGGCCACATTCACTGCTCATGAGATCATAGAGTCCCTCCAGGGTATGTTTGGGCAACCGTCCATTCAGATACGACACGAGGACCTCAAATACGTTTATAATTCACATATGAAGGAAGGCCAATCAGTTAGATAACATGTTCTCGACTTGATGGTCTAGTTTTGATTTGAAGAAATTTGGCCGGAGAAGTAAGGAAAACGAAGAAAAACAGTGGCGGTAGAGTTATTGCGAAAACAGAGGATGCTCGGATTTTTAGCAAATTCGTGGAGTTAGAGACTAATTCGAAACTCTAAATTTAAAGGTAAGTTACTTATAAGTCCTTCTAGAGTTATATGGTCTTTTATTTGATAGTTATTGGCTGGAATTTCTAATTTTAAGTTCTGAAAATTCTGCTTTTCCTCACTGGAAAAACAGGGGTACCGTAGAAAGATTAGTCGATTCCAAGAGTTCTAGGCCAATCCGGACGTCCAAACTTTGAGGTAAGTTAATTAAGAGGATGGGTAAAAGTTTTTTATAGGCTAATTAAGCTTTAAATGGCCGAAAAATGATGAATTTAAGTCTGAAACGCTCACCGAAAAAACAGAGGTCAAATCTGGAAATTTTTGGGCTGGAGGTTGAAGAAAGAGTTGACTTTCCTGTTGACTTCTGTCTGTCATCTATTGTCCGTCATTAAAAGCTGGAAAATCAATTTTAGGTTAATTAAGGTGTTCTCAAGCATAATTAGGGATCCAATTGGTATTTTTATGATGCCTTAAACCTTGAATTTGATGAAATTAGGATCTTAAGTCAACTATGAAGTTAATTAAGGGGTTAATTTGAAGTAAACCCTAATTAGGGTAAATGAGAAAAGTTGAGGAAAATTGGAATAGAATTAGTTCTTATTGAAGATTAATTTTAAGGTCTAGAGCTAATTTTAGAGCAATTGAATGACCAAATTACAAAGCAAACTCTACCTTAGATCAAATTAGGGATTTGGAAAAAGTTTAAGTGAAATTGGTTATACTTGAAGATTAATTTTCAAATAATTGGATTATGGTCATGTGGAGGATAACTAGAGGATTATCAACATAATTTCAGGATGAACGGGAGATGGAGAAACCGAAATTATGAGGAGGAGCCGATTAACAGTGAGTGGTTTACTTTCGAATGTTTTGATATAGAAACTAATTATATATTATAGTATGTTATGATTTATGAAATGTGATGCCATGATCTATTTTATTTGACTGATATTTCAAAAATGTTTAAATCATGATTTCTAAACTCTCAATGGTTTTATACGATCTTGATTTATCAAAATGTAGTTTGCAACCAGAGTTTACACAATTGTGAATTGTATTGTTTTATATGAAAACCTCTTGATGTTGAATTTAAAAATGTTGAATGTTTGTGAAAGTGGTTTCAAACTACTAATTCTTGTACCTGAGAGATGGTTATTTTCCCGTGCTACTTGAATGTGTTTCAGTAGCATCGCTCAGGCGATCAAGGGGCTACCGAGGTCAGATGTGGCCAGAGTATACCGAAAAGTCCAGAGGAACCTGCGCCTGTAGTACCACCCAGGCTATCAGAGGGCTACCACCGGGGTCAGATGTGGCCAGAGTATATCGGGGAGTCCAGAGTAACCTGGGCCTGTGGTGTGTATTTATGCTTAGCCTTGAGGCAGGTCTGCATGCATGTATGACCTTGTGATTTAGTTTACACCACAGGGGGCATTCTTTGTCCAGAGTAACCCGCCGTTGTAAACGAGTATTTGGGTACAGAGTTGGTATGATTTTCTGATAACGACTGAATACTTTATAATGTGTTTATGAGAGTTGATCATGCCACTTTTTTTACCAGCACGTGTTTGAGATGCTGTTGAATCTTTTATACTTTGTTCAATGGTTTACTGAATGATTTGATAAACTTTATTGATGATTTAGAAAGTGATAGCTTATGTTTATATTAAACTACCACTCATTGGGCTTTAGCTCATGCTTTCCATGTTTTATGTTTTACCCACCCCAGGTAGTGACAAGTTCCTGGTGCTTGCTAAGCCGTCAAACGTCACTAGTGTCGTTAAACATCTGTTGTATTGTTTGTGCATGTATTTGAGAGTATTTCAGAACAGATAGAACTTGTGAGTTACATGTCATGGGAGGTTTTATTCAAAATAATCCTTACTGTTGGTCTGTAAATCTCTTTAAAGATTGTGATTTAAACTGAATCAAATTCCTAAACTCTCTCAACGAATATAGATTATTTTTGGAAATGGGTTTTGGAAGTTGGTTTGATCTTGAATACAGGATATGTCAAGAGTTGGTACGTTAGATGTCATAGAGAGAAGTGATGTTTAACGTCTTCACGCTTCGTTCTAGATTAGAAGGAAAATCTGGAATAGGGTGTGACAAGTTTAACGTGGCTGAAATGAACGGGGTTGTCATTGACGAGCAAAGTCAAGTGTCTTTTATTTTGGAATCTCTCCCGAAGAGCTTTCTTCAATTATGCAGCAATGCGATTATGAATAAAATCCAGTACACCATAACGACTCTCCTGAATGAGTTGCAGACCTACCAGTCTCTTATGAAAGGTAAAGGGCCGGTAGAAGGAGAGGCAAATGTTGCTCATTCCAGAAAGTTCCATAAGAGTTCATCCTCAAGAACTAAGCCTGTACCCACATCTTCTGGTTTTAAAAAGGTCTAGAAAAAGAAAGGAGGAAAAGGGGAAGGCTCCCTCTACTTGGAAGAGTAAGGGAAAGGTCAAGACGACCTACAAGGGCAAGTGTTTCCACTGTAATGTGGAAGGTCACTAGAACTGAAACTGCCTAAAGTACCTTACTGAGAAGAAGAAGGAAAAAAAAGGTAAATCTAATTTACTTGTTTTAGAAATATGTTTAGTGGAAAATGACCATAATGCCTGGATATTTGATTCAGGAGCCTCTGATCATGTTTGTTCTTTTTTACAAGGAACTAGTTTCTTCCAACAGCTTGCTGAGGGTTAAATGACGCTCAAGGTTGGAACTGGAGATGCCATTTCAGCTCATGCAATGGGAGATGCTAGGTTTTTTGTTGGAAATAGATTTTTATTTTTAGAAAATCTATAGTTCTTAAAACAAAAAGAAACTTAGTATCTATTTCCTGTTTAATTGAACAGTTGTATTCCATAATTTTTTCATATAATGAAGCGTCCATTTCGAAAAATGGTGTACATATTTGTTCAGCAAAACTAGAAAACAACTTGTATGTGTTAAGACCGATCGAAACAAATGCACTTTTAAATCATGAGATGTTTAAAACTGCTAATACTCAAACTAAAAGGCAAATAATTTCTCCAAGTAACAATAATACTTATCTTTGGAACTTAAGATTAGGTCATACTAATCTCGATAGGATCGGGAGATTGGTAAAGAATGGACTTCTAAGTGAGTTAGAAAATGATTCATTACCTCTATGTGAATCTTGTCTTGAGGGTAAGATGACTAAAAGGCTCTTGGGTTTTATGTCCTAAAACTCGAGATATGTAAACAATGGAACTTATTCTGAAAATTCAATAAAGGTGTTATTGAATAGATCTATTGCTTAAATATAAATCCAATAAACTTAAAAGTCTCTTCACTGTTGAATGAGTACTTGAACTTTATGTGGAGACATAAAGGTGGATCAAGTTCGAGTAAATAGTCAAAATGATCTATAGTATATAAATAAGGTTGGGTACCCTATTCTGGTAACACTATTGGATATTGTAACGACTAGAGTTCAGGAGGGGTACATGAATGAACCGATATCACATCTGAATGAGAAGGATCCTGAGGACATGAAAGTATGGTTAAGAAAGGCTTAAAAGAATTGAATGTTACTACATATACCAACAAAGTGCACCTTCCTTTTCGATGGCTCAATCATAAGAACTACTAAGTTAAGCGTGCTTAGCTTAGAGCAATCTTATGTTGGGTGAGAACCTATGTTGGTTTGTGGGGACAACTTTCACTTCTATCGCCATCCGTCCGGTCGGTCAGGCGTGGCAAGGCGAGGCATGCATATGTTTGGTGATTATTTTTAATAAAAAATATTATTTTATTTTATTTATTTATTAACCGAAGAAAATGAGGAAACGATCTATTCGTCTGCCCATCCTATATCGTCCGCACACGTTCTGTGGCGGAGCACCCTTCTCACTCCCTACAGTTCGACGTTGATGGCCTATAAAAGGCGAGGCCTTCAGCAGTTTGTACACGGAATTCGTTTCTTTATTTCCCACCTCATTTTTCCTCTCCTCCTCCATCTCAGTGTTCCGAGTAGTGAATTTAGAAAGGGTGTATGTTCCGGTCGGGTTTCATTTGGTTGTTTTATCCTGGGGACGATGTGGCACTTTTCAGACCTGCTTACACACTTGAGTAGAACCGCGAAATGTCTTAAAGAGAGCGAGCTCCGCAACTCAGCCTATAACGAGTTTCTGTTTTGCAGGTTTTACCCTTTGCTTGACCGCCATGCCTTGACGATTTACTGTTCATCGTTCTGAGGGTTCTGCCGTTTTCAACATCATATTTATATAAATGACATTCTACGACATCTAATTTATTCCAACTGATATTCATACGGTTTGAATAAGGATATCTTGTACTTCCTTCTTCGTCTAAATAATTCTTCGTGACTTCAATAAAATTATCAACGTCGTTAGAATATTGACTAGACATTTGATCTCTTAAATTTGTCCAACTAAAAGTACTAGATGTTCTAATACCACATTAAACTACTAATAACATTCCATTTTAAATTGATAAGTTGGGATATATAATAATTTTTCTAATCAAAGCTAAAACCACTTGATATAAATCATTAAAACCACCCAATACTTAAAGAATACTAAAGTAGAATGGTGAATACCTTCATATTGCACACACTTCCCCTGATTATAATAACTCCTAATGTTTTTTCTTTTGGAGCCAAATACCAAGTAGTTCATTACATCTTAATATTATAATGCAATTGAAATCTTACTAAAAAAACCTAATGATTCTAAAGGAAAATAAGAGTTACACTTGACTGGATATATACTAATCGATTAATAACTCCTATTGCTTAAATTTGACTTAACTCCACTTTTAGGATTTTGTACAAAGATTCTCAATACTTCATCATCTTTCTTCTACATTCAAAAAGCACTTATCAACGAATAAAGAAACTAAAGGCATTAATCTAAGAAAGTAAACTCATGTTCTTGAATTTAGAAGAAAAATTGTTAAGTTCCTAATTTATGTTGTTTAGAAATTGATGGAACATTGATTGGCTATAGATACTAACAAAATATATATTAATCTATTAATAACTCTTAATGCTTAAACTTAACTTTACCATTTTTTCTATTTTCTATGGAAGAATAAGGAAGGATTGAAAAGTAACCCTAAGTTTTTAAACTTAACTCCAGTTTTAGGGATTATGTACAAAGATTCTCAATTCTTCATCATCTTTCTTCTACAAACAAGAAGCATTTATCAACAAATAAAGGACCTAAAAAGTTTTAATCCAAGAAAGTAAACTTATATGTTCTTGAATTTAGAAGTTAACTTGTTAAGTTCCTAATTTACGTTGTTTAGAAATTGATGAAAAATTGATTGGCTATAGATATTAACAAAATATATACTAATCGATTAATAACTCCTAATGCTTAAACTTAACTATATTAATTTTTCTATTTTCCATGGAAGAATAAGAAATGATTGAAAAATATCCCTAAATGCTTAAACTCAACTCCAATTTTTTTGAGGAATTTGGTACAAAGATTCTCAATTCTTCATTACCTTTCTTCTACGTACAAGAAGCATTTATCAACAAAATAAAGCAACTAAAAGGCATTTATCTAAGAAAGTAAACTCATATGTTCTTGAATTTCGAAGTTAACTTATTTAGTACCTAATTTACATTGTTTAGAAATTGACGAAAAATCGATTGGCTATAGATACTAACAAGATATATATTAATTTATAGAAATTTCACACAAAAAATCACCTGAAAATGGGTGGATTCTCTGAAAATAAGTGTCTTGTGATTTTTCGAAAGTGGAAATCATCGAAAAGCTGTGTAAGTTTGGAAATTGGGTTAAATGTGTACTAATGGATAGAATTTCACACAAAAATACCTGAAAATGAATGGGTTCTAGGTAAACAAGGTTCTGTTCACGTTTTCTGTTCTTGCATTCCGTCCAAATTGAGTGCAGCAACTCGTCCAAACAGGTGTAGCAGTAGTCGTCATCTGCTCGTGTCAAAGAGGGTCACTGTCGTCCGTTCGTTCAGGTTCAGCAGGTATTGTTGTCACCATCGGTGTAGCAGTCATTATTCAGGTGTAATAGCAGTCGGCCGTTCGCACGCAACAGTCACGTTCCTCCGTTCACATTCGCATTCCTCCATTCGCATGTGACATTCAGATTCAGCAGTCGTCCGATAGTGAGGTTGAGTGAAAGTGTGAGGGAATGGAGAGTTAAAAAGGGAGGGAAAGGGTGAGTGGGTCGAAAATGGTAGAAGTGAAAATGGAAGAGGGGAAATAATTGGGGGAAGAAAGAGGGAGGGAAAAAACCTATAACTTTTAATTTTTTTTTCATAAAATTATATATATTTAATGATACATTTCTATGATGCTAAAAGTATTCAATATTTAGTGGCATTGATAGCTACGTTGCTAATTCTTTTAGTGACATTGATTAAAGATGTATTGCTAATAATAAACTTTTTATGACATTTTTACAAGGCATTGCTATAAATAGGCTTTTCTATATTCATATAGAAAAAGTAGAAGAAAAATTATTTCAAATGGTAAAATTGTTGAAAATATTTACAAGATATAGCAAAATTTTAAAACTATCAATGATAGATGTTGATAGACACTGATAGATTTCTATCCGTGTCTATTAACATCTATAATTGATAATTCTAAAATTTTACTATATTTTGTAAATATTTTAGTTCATTTTTCTATATTTAAAAATAACCCAAAATAGAATTTCAAACAATTTGAGAAATAATAATAAGAAAAAAAACAGAAATAAGAAAAGACAAATATGGAAAAATTAGGAGAACCTCAATATTCATTTTCCGAGAAAGTTCAAAATAATCTGATGAAAAATTAACTTTTTATTCAAATTTTTGTAGTCGATCTCGACCAAAATGCACCGAAAAAAAATTATTTGAAGGAATTTTTAAAAAATTCTAGTTTTGAAAGATGAAACTTTTTTGGATGCTTATTTCGACCATTCCCCAATCTAGAGGTTCGGTCAACAACAATAAGGGACTATTTAGGGCACTAAGATGATATATGATATCTGGAGATCTGATGTATGCGGAGTTATGATGTCTGGGGAGTTATGATGTCTGTGTTTGAGGTGCAGAGTTGTGTTGTCTGAGTTCATATGTCTGTGTTTGAGTGTGTAGAGTTATTATGTTTGAGTTCATATGTTTTGTTTGGGTGTGCAGAGTTCACATATCAGTTTGGTCTAGTTTTTTTATACTATAAAATAATTTGTCTGTATGAACACTATTTTTTTAATCTCATAGTTCAATTATTGTATCAATTTAGTTTTTTGTATTCAATTATTGTCTTTTAAATAATTATTTATTATTGTTGTTTTAAAAAAAAAAGTCAAAATTTAAGATTAATCGTAAATAGTCAACAAAATACCAACATTTAAAAATACGAAATTTAATTCTAAGCCAAGGATGAACAAACCTTTTTTCACTTTTAATACTAAATATAAATATAACTTTCGATCATAACTTGAATTTTAAAAAAATTCTTCAAAAGTAAGACCCATAAAAAATAAAAATAAACGAGTGAAAGTAGTATTTATAAATTTAGTTTTTAAAAATTATCAAGAACTAAAGGGTTATGAATGATCAATTAAATATTTTAATGAGGCATTTAGAAAAAAAAAAAAAAAAAGTTTTGCTTTTGTTTGATTTTAGGGATTTTGTTGAGGCTTTTCTCATATATATTCACGGATGAGTTTTATATTGAGGTTTTATAATGTGTTTTTGAATAGTAGATTTTGAATATTGATGTTGTATATGAAGAGATTTTTTTTATTTTTGAGAAATCGTGTACAAAGATTTAATCCAAAATATTGTGATTTTTTTAATGGGCATTATACAGATAAATAATGATATACTAAGCAAATAAAAATGGAAACTTGAATGACATAATTTATAGATAATAAATTATTAATATACTCTATCACATGACACTGGAGGGAAAAATGTAAGTTGAAGGTAAAAAATGGGTGCATAGAACTAATTGAAATACCATGGTTTCTTAATAAAATGGATATAGTAGAAAAAGATTACATTTGAAGTATAATGAAATAAACTCAATAAAAGAATAAAGAAATAAAAACATAAGTGGGTCATAGGAATGGAGGAGAGAGTGTAGATCGAGTATGAAAAGGGAGGAGACATATGAAGTGATGGTAGAGAAACTGGGAAAGTTGTTAGATGATATGAACTACCTAAACAAGAATTCTTGAACAACGAGAATTACTGTACACATGTTGAAAAAAGTGAAAAAGGATATGATATATCAGTCGGTCAAACCGTGAAATAAAAATGATATGATGTCCCGACATAATATATTTGACCCACAAATAGGCCCTAAAGAATTAAATTGTGGTCGTTATCCACATTAATATTTACTTCCAACCTCTAACCACACTTGGTCCACTTCTTCCGAGTTCCGACGAACTTTCATATCTTTCAATTTTCTTCGAATCTATGTGAACTTCACATACCTTTCTGCAGCAATGGCTTCCCGATCTGCTTCCTTCAATTCCCAAACTTCAACTGAAATTCTAACTATTTCCCAAATGATCGAATCGCTATCACAGCTGCACACAAATCTCTCCACTGCCATCCAAAATCGCACCGCCCCACCTCAATCCGCCGCCAATCAGATCGAGGAGGACCATCAAGACCCCAATTTCAAGAAATTGTTGAGCAACATCGAGCATTTGAAGGAGGCGTTGGAGACGACAAAGGAGCTCGATAAGCAGCTCAATGAGCCAATACACGGCATAAAAACCAGTCTGGAGGAAGTTATCAAAAGCGTCAATGCATCTCAAAGAATCGAAGAAACTTTTCTTGATGCGATAAGCAAGGATATGAAGACGTTGAAGTTCCGGATCCCTTCTTACCACAAATTTTCCTTGGCTGGAATCACAGCCCATTTGATTGATAGAGGGAGCGACACGCCAAGGAAGAGTGAATTCAAGTTGCCAAATTTGTATGCCCACGAGGTGTTTGGTGAAAGTCCTGCTTTTATAGAAATTCAGGAAATGTATAATAATGGGTTCAGTGATGATATTTGTAAGAAGTGTTTTTTGTATTTTGCTGTGTTTCCTGAAAATGTTGTGTTGAAGAAGCGGTTTCTTACACATTGGTGGATTGGAGAAGGCTTACTGGACCCTTTAGGTAGTGGGAATCAAACGCCTGAAGTTCATGCTGGTAAGATTCTTAAGGAATTTGCGGAGAAGGGTTTGATTGTGCCAGTGAAGGAAGAACAAAAGAAAGTCAAAAAGAGATTTAGAATCCCCCCTTTTGTGCGTTCTGCTGCAATTAAACTGGCCATAGCAAATGAGTTTTTAGATTATGATTTTGGGGACAACCCAACTGGTAAATCTTCTGGATGTGACAGGATTTTTCTAGTGAAAGGGGGAGGCTCTCACCCACCGGAAGCACCGACGAAGGATCGGAATTTGGAAGAAATAATGGAAGCAATCTTCAATGTTAACCAACCTTTCCCTGATTCTGCATTGGAGTGGTTAGCCAAGAAGGGAGAAGCAGACATGAGAACTACCAAAGTTGTGGAGTGGTTGCTAAAGCTGAGAAACCTCAAAGTTCTTTACTTGGGGAGGTGGCAGAGTGCAATTGATGAGCAGCAAATTGAAGTTGAAAACCTAGAGTTCTTACAAGGTTTGAAGAAAATGAAAAAACTGAGGCTTTTGAGCCTCCAAGGGATTTCTTGGATCAATGAGCTTCCAAATTCCATAACATCACTGAGCCATCTCAGTGTTTTAGACTTGAAATCTTGTTTCAATTTGGAGAAACTTCCTCAAGGCATAGGATCTCTCAAGAGGCTTACACATTTGGATGTCTCTGGTTGCTATATGCTTAATGGGATGCCCAAGAGTATATCTGCACTAACTGAACTGAGAGTCCTGAAGGGTTTTGTTACAGGAAATTCAAGTCTTAATGATCTGAAAGGCTTGAAGAAGCTAAGAAAGTTGAGCATCAACACAAGCCGCCGTGATTTCCCTAACAAAACGGATCTACGTGTTCTCCAAGATCTTGGGGAGCATGGTAGCCTTCGAAATCTCTCAATCGCATGGGGTGCGGAAGAGGTGAAGCAACCATCATTGAGCAAATGGGACATTACACGACAATTATCCAAGAAGATCAGCAAACAAATATCCAAGAAATTGACCAAACAAAGGAATCAGTCTGGTTGTGTGATCTTAGAATTGCCAAAAGAGCTAGAGAAGCTTGAGATGGAATGTCTTCCTGAGGAAAAGCTACCCCTATGGCTAAATCCTTCAAAATTGACAAGCCTCAAGAGACTCTACATTAGAGGAGGGAAACTAGCAGAGCTTGGGAACGAGTCGTGGACTGCCGAGGTTGTTCGTCTGAAATACATGAGAGAACTGAAGATAGACTGGAGAGAACTTCAGAATTTTTTTCCAAATTTGAGTTACTTGCAGAGAGTAAAATGTCCAAGAGTTACTTTCTGTCCCTGTGACGCCAATGGAGTTTGGATGAAGCCATCACAATAGTGATAAAAACAATGGTGGCATTAAGAAACAGCAAACACTAGAAGAGCTGCTTGTGGTATCTTATGGTTCAGCTTGTATCTTGGTTTCTGCTTGTGATACATTATTAGTTGGTACTTAATAAATTTCCATATTCATTATGAAACTAAACTTATTGATTGGCCAAAGGGACATTTACTTATTAGTAATTGACATGTACTCTCTTTTGAAGTTAAAAGTGTGACCCTCTATTCCGGTATTGTTGTAGTTAAAGAAAGAAAAGAACCTATTTTGATTGTTTAATTTGAAAATTCGATTTAAAATTTTTGATTTTATGTTAAATTGCAAGTCTATTCATTAATTTTGATTTTTTGTTTTTTTTTTTTTTAACTTTAAAAAATGCGTGATGAGTTTTTCAACTTTTAAAAAATGTCTAACATGTCCTTAATCTTTTGATTTTGAATTTTAATTTTTATTAAGATATTTTTTTAAAATCCATCAACCTACTAAAAACTAAATTGAAAGTAAGTTAGGAGTTTTATTAGACATAAAATTTCAATTTTATATCTAATATATTAGTTAATTTTTAAAAAATTTGAATATATCAGAAATCAATTATATAGGCTTGGTAGGATTTCATTGATAGATCGATCATATGAGCCACAATCGCAAACGTATTTGGATTGCTTTTGATCATGTTTATTTAGAATTATGAATTTACCACATTTACTGCTACTTTCACCATTATCGCTAGACATAATCTGTCATATTTATTGTTACTTTTGTCATTACTATTACCACTAGACTCAAGCGGTAATGATAATGGTAATGATAACAGTAACAATAAATATTACATATTCATAATTCTAATATAGTAATAGCAATAATATTTATAACAGTAATGATAACGGTTTGTGAGTTTCACATCAATTTCAAACGCAATCATATTGAGCACTCTCAATTCCTCGATCAGATTACATTCTTTGATTACAAAATTTGAAATGGATCCCACATTTCATTACGATTATGGAATATAGGTAAACAAAAACAAACGTAATCTGACGGTAAATTACAAATAACATAGAAAAATTGAATAAAAATTGAGAAACAAACACGTAAACAATTAGGTTGAAGCAAGGATATATCACTCTTTTTAAGGAGATTGAAGTCCTCTGCGGTGTATATTGAATTTCTTTATATCAACTACTGGTGCAACAAACATTCTTTGGTCCGTCTCCTTCAAGATACAACAATCCAACTTAAACGTTGTGTAGCTCAACCACTTTGCATCGAAAGGTTCAAAGAACTAAAATACCCTTCTTTTGGCCAAGTGCTCTTAAAAGAGCTAATGGGAGAAAATAAAAGAGAAAGATATATCGAGTATTGGTTGGTGTGTTTTTTAGAGTAAAGAGGGAGACCTATTTATAGTAAAATTATAGATTTGGAATCTACTATATAATAAATGGGAATTTGTTTAACATCGAACCAAATATGTTTTCCTTTAAGAATTAAAACTTTCTTATTATTTCTCCAAAGTGAAACTTCAATTTAACAAAACTTATCAAATATTTAAAAATGTAACAACATAATCAAATTGGATTCACTTTTCATATTACCATTGATTTATTACGTTTACAAAAATACGATCATATTTCAAATGATTATTTGACATTTTCATAATTGAGAGTTGAAACCTATTAGACGGTGGTTATAATTTAAACTTAAAATTTTGATTTTTTTTAAATAATATTATTTTAATATTTATTGATAAAAATAGGATTTGTTTGAAAATACTGACAAAAATGACGTTGTGAAATTGTGGATGGGGTCCACATTTCCTAGCCACATGTCAAGCATGCTATATTGACCAGAATAATGTGGACTAAGTCCACGATTTCCTTGGTCTCAAATCCTACCCACCCTCTGATCAGTTTCTTCCTCCCTCTCGACTCTCTTTCTTTCTTCCTCTCTCCCCTAACCCCACGCACTTGCCATCTCTCGTCGTCCGCCAGTCCGTAGTAGTTTTATTGAAAAATTGGAAAATCTAGTATCCGAAGTTTGTTTTGTCTGGGATTTAGTATTTTTTTTTTACCATTAGATTGGATTTTAAAATTTATTCTTGAATTATTTTAGTTTTGACATGAAAATTTGGATTTTTTTTTTTTGAATTTATTGTTGTAATTTGCGCTGATAATGTATTTTTTTTATTGTTTTTTCGATTTTAATTTTTTTTAATTTTTAATTAACAATTTACTTTACTTGTTTTTGTTCTTCTTCTTTTATATCATACGCATTTAGTGGATTTAGTGTCTCAAAATATATATATATATATATATATATATATATATAAACTTCAAATATATTTTTTTGATTTCGTGTCTGAATCTTTTATATTTGAGGTAGATAAAATACTCATTTTCTATAGATAAAATACTCATTTTCTATAGATAAAATATTCATTTTCTATAGATAAAATACTCATTTTCCATGCTATAGAATGATTGGTTAGTTGTCTTATTGATGCATTGAGAAGTCAAAAAGCACATGAATTCATTTAATAAATTGTAACGAGTATTTACTATTATAATGTTGGAAATACAACTTATGTATTATCCCATTAAATCTATTTTCATAATTACTTTAAAAAACTACCTTATTCTTCAACTTAACCCTAAATTTTTCTATAAAAAAATGAATTTTTAAAAGAGGAATCTCTTCCCATGTGTGTATTAAAGAAAACATAAAATTTAATGGGGATGTATTTCCAACGTTATAATAGTAAATATTATTAAATGACTTCATGTGCTTTTTGACTTCTCAATGCATCAATGAGACACTTAATCAATCATTCTATGACATAAAATATGAGTATTTTATCTACCTCAAATATAAAAGTTTCACGCACGAAATCAAAAAATATATATTTAAAGTTTTTCTTAATCAAAATGAGTCTAATTCAATTGATATAGTATTTGTGTTACTAACCTTAAAATTAGAAGTTTGATTCCTCATCCTTATATATTGTCGATATATATATATATAGTTCTAAGTTGACATTTCAATTGATGGTTGAAAATTTGAAAAGAAAAATAGACTAGAGAAAATCAAACATTTAAGTTACAAAAAATTCACTAGATGCCCATGACCTAAACTAAATTCAACACTACAAACACATATTTTTTCAAGTCAACGATTATTTAACTCCACAAATAATTATTTACCACTCAACTTAATTCCAAATGACAATTGACAATTGTTTTCTAAATGTGTATTTAAGTTGATTTATTTGTTTAATATATAAAATGAGAAAATTTCATTGTAAAGTACTCGATCTCCTCAAATTCCATAATCACGAAATTAAACGAAAAATTTTATAGGAATGGAGAATAAAATGGAAAGATAGAGTGAAAAATCAAAAGTCATCCCTAATCCTATCCGATTGTGTGCACATTCCATACTTTCAAGTTTAAGTCTCGTCTTTGTCTCAAAAAAAAAAGAAAAAAAAAGTAATAAATAAATAAATAAAATATATCCTATCTTTAAATTTTTCATTTTTAGGCTTCCAATTCGTCGGTAGACTTGGACCCACTGTTTCTTCTTTTTCTTTTTTGTTTATTCTTCTTCTTCAACTTTAACACCATTTTTAACATGAACCCATTTCACCATTGAGCTTGAAAACCAGTTCTTCCATGGCTTCATTGAGTGAAAAGTTCCCAATACCCACTCTATATCTTCAAACTCCACCTTCAAAAAATCAAACCTTCGATGTAATTTCACCACATGTCAAAGAACTCTGGGAAAGATGGAACATCAGAGCCTTAATCCTCTTCAGTCTCTCTTTACAAACCTTCTTAATCATCTGTGCTCCTCTCAGGAAACGAACCTCAAGAAAATTCCCCATGTTCCTCATCTGGTCCGCCTATCTCCTCGCCGATTGGACCGCCAGTTTCGTCGTCGGCTTAATTTCCAATAGCCAGAGCAAATCCGACGCCAATGTCGACCTTCTCGCCTTCTGGTCTCCTTTTCTTCTCCTCCATCTCGGCGGCCCCGACACCATTACCGCTTTCGCTCTCGAAGACAACGCTCTCTGGCTTCGCCATTTGATCGGATTGATTTTTCAGGTCATTGCTACTGTTTATGTCTTCATTCAAACCATGCCCCAGAACAAGCTCTGGGTTCCTGCCATTTTGATGTTTCTTGCAGGAATTATCAAGTATGCCGAGCGAACTAGGGCTTTGTATTTGGCTAGTTTGGGGAGTTTCAGAGCTTCTATGCTTAAAGATCCTGACCCAGGTCCTGATTATGCTAAATTAATGGAGGAATTTACTTGTAAGAAAGATGCTCATTTGCCTACTAATATTCAACTTGTGAATGAGCCTAATAAAGAATGGAACGCTTTCACTAGCACTGCAAAAGAGGGTCATCTGAGCCAGCTTGAGGTTGTTCAATATGCCTTTCTTTACTTCAACAAATTCAAGGGTTTGATTGTCGATTTGATTTTTAGCTTTACGGAGAGAAATGAAAGCAGGGATTTCTTTTTGAAGAGAGAGCCCCTTGATGCCCTCAAGGTGATTGAAGTTGAGCTTAACTTCATATATGAAGTTCTCTTCACCAAAGTAGTGGTTCTTCATAACATATTTGGGATGATTTTTAGATCCATTTCTTTGTGTTCTGTGACTGTGGCTTTGGTACTGTTTAGCAGATTGGATAAAAATGATTTTAGGAAAATTGATGTAAGGATTACTTATGCTTTGCTTATTGGGGCCTTGGCTTTAGATTTTATATCCATTTCCATGACTGTCTTCTCTGATTGGACTATAGCTACCCTTATAAAGGATGATTCAATTTTTGCCACTTTTTTTGAAAACTTTCTCCGGTTCAAAGCACAAAGAGGAGAGTCTGTGCATAAGAAGTCCCCATTTTCAGGCTCTACGAAGCTCGCCACTCCATGGATGTTTTGCCGGTGGCGAGAATCTGTGTCTCAGTTCAATTTGATAGCATATTGTCTTAGTGAACGCATCCCAATGGATGATTCAAGAAACAGATCAGTCTTTTGTGGCTGCTCTCTTGTTTGGATCAATAAAACGTTTCGGCTTTTTCGTCGTATAAACAATTTCATCATCAATTATATAGGCGCCAAAGAGTTGCTTGATGATTGGAAATATGTCTCCAGGCAACCAGTTTTGGAGAAGCTTTGGGATTTAATCTTTTACGAGATGCTTGAAAAGTCCAAAGCAGCAGAAAGTGTAGAAGTTACTGAAGAAATATGTTCATCTAGAGGCTCCTATGTACTAAAATTAATGGACCTTCCATCGGAAATTGACATCGGCGAGTTAATATCCGACATAGATGAAGTAGTTTTTGATGAGAGCCTTATGATGTGGCACATAGCAACAGAACTTTGCTATAGAGACGAACAAAACACAAATGACAACGCCAACGCCAACGCCAACACTACTTGTCGCGAATTCAGCAAGCTCTTATCAGATTACATGCTCTACCTCATAGTGATGCTCCCCTCGATGATGTCGGCTGTGGCAGGAATTGGGGGAATAAGGTTCAGGGACACTTGTGCCGAGGCTAAAAGGTTCTTCGACCGAAGAGGATACGAATGTAGCTCAAATGAAGGTATAACCACGAAGGCTTGTCGCGAAATGCTTGCCGTGAATGTAAATGATGCAAAACCTGTGGAAGTGAAGGGAGATAAAAGCAAATCTGTACTGTTTAACGGTTCATTACTTGCTAAGAAGCTACAAAAGTATGGAGATAAGCAATGGGAGATAATGAGCAAAGTTTGGGTTGAAATGTTGGGATATGCAGCCAGCCATTGCAGACCAGAACAACATGCTCAACAAGTTACTAACGGAGGAGAGCTCATTACTTTAGTTTGGTTATTGATGGCACATTTTGGGCTTGGAGAACAGTTTCAAATCAGTGAAGGCCATGCCAGAGCAAAACTCATAGTACATAAGTAGCTGAGATGGATTTTCTTTTCTTTTCTTTTGAAAAAGATTGCAATCTTCTATAATGGGGTTGTTCTTTTCCTTTGGATTTCAAGTGTTATGATATGAATCTTTCTTTCTTTGAGATGTGTTGTAAAACCCAGCTATTGGTGTATTGTTGTATTAGTTAGGACATAGGAGTATGTATGAGAATTTTGTAATGAAAGGCAATTGCCAGTGTGGATTTAAGTTCCACTTATGAACTGAAATGCCTCAACTTGTGAGAGTGATTTTTAATTATGTCGTTCGCGTGCAGGTTTGGAATCTTATAAATATTTAATTTATTGTACTTAATCACCATTAGATTTTAAATTAATTTAAATTTGTCGTCTTAATTATTTCAATATAGTTAAGTTTAAAATAAACTAAAAAATTTAGAAGAATATGTTTTTAAAAAACTTTAAAATATAGAAATTTTGACTAAATTTATAATTTTAATTAATCTATTGTTTTAATAATTTGATATTTTAATCTTACTAGATTTTGAAATAAAATTTCATAGACTTTTGTCACTTTAGCTAATTTGAAAATGATCAATTTTTTTTTATCATAATACGCTGACTTAAAATTGAAATAAACTAGTATTCTAATATTAAATTCAATGATTGAAAAACTGTACTTTTTTTTCTTATAAATTATATTTGAGGAATAAAAAATCATAAATTTTGAGTTTTAGTTTTTATTTGTTCGTTAAGTTGTTTTAAACATTTTAAATTTTTACGTTTAAAAAATGATCATAAGTGTTCGAGTTAGTTAAATTGACCAACAAAAAAAATTAAAATGTTATTAAATTAAATTGAGCTTTCAAACATATATAGTTCTACACATATAACCTAAATAAATATAGCTATACAATTGCAGACGTGTTTGGAATGACTTAAAAAATATATATTTTTCAAAAATTCATTTTTAATGAAAAACTTTTGATAAGAACTCATTAAAAAAACCATAAATGTATTACAATTCTTTCTTAAAAGTATTTTTATAATTTATCTAGTTTGTTATATACTAAAAGTATTTTTCTTAATGTTTTTCAAGGTTGGTTGGTGGCGGTCATTGGAGATGGCAGTCAAAAGGTGGCCAATGGCATTGGTGGCTTGAAATTTGCTGGAGGGAAAAGGAGTTGACAAATGGTGGTCAGAGTTGGCCAGGGACACTGGAGGTTGACCGACGACGGTTACCAAGGTGGCAACCAAAGTTGGCCGATGGCAATCGCTGAGGTGGTAGTCGAAGTTGGCCGATGACGATTGTAGGAGGTGACGACTAGAGTTGGCCGATGGCAGACGCCAAAGGTGGCAGTCGGAGTTGGTCAGTGGCGGTTGTCGGAGGTGGCGTCCAGAGTTGGTCGGTGGCGTTTGGTGGAGGTGGCTGCTAGAGTTGGCCTGCGGCGGTCGTCGGAGAGTGGTAATCAGAGTTGGCCGCGATGGTTACCGAAAGTGGTGTCCGGAGATTGGGCGCGTACTTCCTAGATTAAATTAAAAAAAATAAAATAAAATAACCCATGGGTTTGAATAATAAATACCATTCAAACCATGTTCAAACCCATGGGAAAAAGATGTAGGCTTCCTAGATTCATGTCCTTTGGGTTTAGGATGCGTAACCTATCCAATCCCATCTCTTGAAACAAACACCCCCTTACATTTTGAAATTGTTTGAAAAAAAAAAACTTGGGAGATTTTTCTATTATAACGATGATTGTAGATTTACCTAAGAGTTGATGTGTAAAAGGTTTGACATTATTTACAACATCATTTCCATAAAATGATTTTTTTTAATAGATGATGTCAATGATATCTTTTGTCTTTGAAAAGTTTTTAGATGAAAATTGATGTAGTTGTTGACGTGTAAAAAGGATAAAAGGATAATAAAATATTTTAACGTCATTTACAACATCATTCTCATAAATTTTGATATTGAAGCTAACGTGTAAAAATTGATGTTGTAAGTGATATCAATAATATCATTGCAAAAATGAGCTTAGTTCAATGGTAATTGGCATGACCTTCTTTTCAAGAGGTAGGAGATTTGATCCTTCATCTCTGCAATCTATGGCCAAGTAAATGAAGTTCATTCCTTAAAAGATGAGAACTCTTTAAAAGAACCGAAGTTCGAACTCTAAAGTGGCTAAAAAGTTAGGTCATCAAGATGTTTAGGTCTTTTTATGACATCTTCAACTATCACCATGGTATGAAGTCATTCAAGAAGAATTCTCGAGTGGTGAACCTCTTGTCAAATATTTTTCAAAAAGTCATTCACAACGCAATTTATAATAAAATAAAAATGTGTTCTGTTACATTAAGTTTATTTGATTTGGCTATATGCTAAAAGTGTACTAAAGTTAAATTACTATATAAGACGACTACTAAACACTACGAATTATAATTTCAATTTTGTAGTTAAAACAGTTTTACCAACTAAGTTTATTTGTGTTTTTTTTTTTTTAGTATATGAACAGTTGAATTAGTCGTTAGAGTTAGTTATTGGAGATGATTGATAAGTTGATGGTCAAAGTTAGCCACTAGATGTGATCGTCAAAGTTGGTAGTCGAAAGTAGTTGCTGAGATAGTTGCCGTTGAAGGTGGTTGTCAAAGTTTGACACTCATAAGTGGTCATCGAAGCATGTCACCAGAGTGAGGTAGTAGAAGTCGTCGACAGTGATTATCGCCAAAATTGGGTGTCAGAGGTGGTCACCGAGTTGATCACCAAAGGTGATCTCTAGAAAATGTTACGACGAGGAACGGTTGAATTGGTCGTTAGAGTTAGTCATTGGAGATGATTGATGAAGTTGGTGGTCAGAGTTGGTCACCAGATATGATTGTTAAAGTTCACTAGAGTCACTGTCGAAGGTGGTTGTAAAGTTTGGCATGCAAAGGTGGTCAATGAAGTATGTCACCGGAGTGAGGCTGTAGAAGTCGCCGTCAGTGGTTGTTGTCAAAATTGGGTGTCAGAAGTGGTCATCAAGTTGATCACCAAAGGTGGTCGCTAGAACATGTCACGATGATGATTGCCGCCACTGGCTAGCAGATAGAATCATTAGAAATATTAGAGGGAGCGAGAGAGAGGAAGATAGAGTTTTCCGATAAATGTGCGAACTTCAAAAGTAAACATCGTTGAAATTGGTGGAGTTTAATTATTTGACATGAAGTTGGTGGGCCAAATATTAAAGTGAAGTTTAAAACTCAACTCAACTCAATTCTTCAAACATCTCCTAAACATTTATGTTTCATTGGCCACCACCGCTCTCAAAAGTTATTGTGATGTTGGTAACCCATTCCAAAGTACTTGGACAATTTTTTAATATTTATATATATGTAAATAGATAGAGGTTAGTACTTGAATTTTGAACTTTGTGCCTGATTGGTTCGTCAACTTTTAAGAATCTCTAATAAATCTCTAAACTTCCTTAAAAAGTTTAAAATTTTTGAAAATTTATTTATTTTTGTATATAAATTTAAATGTTATGTCTAATATAACTTTAAACTTTTAATTTTGTATTTAGTAGATTCATGAATTTTAAAAAATTTAAGTTTTTAGAATATATATATACTTTAAAACTGTTACTTTTAAAAAGTCTTTGGGGCTTCAAAATTGAAGAAGCTCATAAAGTATATATCTTCCATTTTTTCCCCGTTAAAATATTGTGATTTTAAACTAAATCTTATGGAAAAGAAAAGAGAGAAAAAAAAAATGGAAATGGTGAGTGTTAATCGAGAGATTCATGTCAATTGCTTCTTTTATCATATATATTTTGTTCCACCACTTTAATAATCATCTTTTTAAGAAAATTAATTCTATAAATACTTTTTTTTCTATGTTTTTTTGTTATTTGAGAAGTGTTATCAAAATCTTAATTAAATTTTAAAACTGCGAAAAAGAAATCTTTTAACAACTTGTTTTTTATTTTGGAATTTGGCTCGTTTACATAAGAAATGTGATAAAGCATATATAATTTTTAAATATCAAGTAGTTATCAAATGGAGAACTTAGACCGACCCTATTTACTTTTTAATTTTTGAAAATAAGACTATGAACACCCTTGTCACCTCAAAATTTCTTGTTTTACGGATTCAAAAGCTTAAACTAATGGATGAAAACAAATTTAATATCATATCATCTAACACTTTATTATCTACTTTTACCGAGGTTTTCCGCGCTAAAATTTGAAGACTAAAAAAGTAATTTTAAAAAATTTATTTATTTATTAAAATTTGGCAGAGAATTCAACTATTTTACTAAAAAAAAATGCAAATTACGATAAAAAAAAATTAAGAGAAAATATGTTTAATTATCAAAAACCAAAAATAAAAAAAATTAAGACCCCATTTGATAATTTTTTTTTGTTTTTTATAATTAAACCTATTTTCTCTCTATGTCTTACAATGATTTGCATCATTCTTAAGTACAATAATTGAATTCTTAGCCAAATTCCAAAAATAAAACAAGTTTTTAAAATTATTTTTTTTAATTTTCAAAACTGGCTTGATTTTTTAAACCATCTATAAAAAGTAGATAACAAATGAAGAAATTCGAAGGTGGAAATAGTGTCTATAGCCTTGATTTTCAAAAACAGAAGTAAAATACAAAATGGTTACTAAACAAAGTCTAAATATTTACCAAACTACACCATTTTAATTATTATTATAAAATGGATACCAAATCATTTATTACATTTCCATGTTTCTTCTAATCATTATAATTATAATTATTATTAGTTTCTTTTGGAATATTGTTAAATATACATAATAAGTTCGAGTTGTTTTCAAATAAATAATAATAGTATTTATTAACATCAAGTTGTTTTAAATAATAATATGTTCGAGTGGTTGTTCAATAAACATGGAATAGTTATAGCGAATTAATTGTTACATGGTCCTGAATTAAATATCCTTTTAGACATATAGTATAAATTCTTTACTTCCATTTCAAACAATGGCTTTTTACTTTATGAAATTGTATAAATATCCTTGGCCTTTTAAGTCTATATTTTGGAGAAATTTTGAAATAGTGGAAATCACTTTTGTTATTTTCTAAATCATTTTGAGATACCTTTTTAATAATTTTAAAATTAATCTAAAATTTAATTATACACTTTTAAATGTAAAATTAATATCATCATAATTGAATTTGAATGATTTGAAGTATGTTTTAGAGTGATTTTAAAAATAATAAGAGTGATTTTAACCATATCAGGATTACTATTAAACATGACTTAAAGTTAATTTTTTTTTTTTTAAAAAATGTCATTTAAACTAAAATTATTCTCAAATAACTTAAACTAGCTTTATTGATAATTTTCTATTGACTATGATAATTTTAAAAAATATAAATAATGTCAAAATATACATAGTTCAACTGGTATAGCGTTTAACGATTCTCTCATTCCACACATTGTAAATAAATAAATACATAATATTAATATTTTGTTAAAGTATTTGATATCATTTTAAAATCATCTTCAGTTAAGCTACGCTATTATGTTATTTCTTTTTTTTTAAAAAAACTTATTATAATTTTTTACTTAACATAAAAGTAAGTGTTTTTAGAAAAAATGGGGAAGCTATTGTTTAGAAATAAACTAAATCTCAAGAGAATTAACGTGGTACCAATTATCATTTTAAATATCAACAGTTTAACCATTTCTTTATAATTGCTTAAGCTGAAAATCTTTTTAAAAGACAAATATGAACAAACTCTAAATATTATAGGATCATTATAAATTATCTCGTCAGATTCGTCGAAGTGTACAACAAATATGAACTTATTTTAAGACAAAGAATCTAGAAAGGGTTGAGAAAGGAGATATTATTTGTTTCTTTTCCTTGTTCTTTATTTAAAAAAAGAGAAAGAAAAAGAGTAAGGTAGATTTGAAGGTTAGGATGAATTATTTAGTTTCATTAATATTTTTGTTGGTTAAAATATTTTTAATGAATTTATAATGCATAATTCAATTGATCTTAACTTTTTTTGTTTAAAAAAAAATTACTCTGTAATTTTTAAATTTCTATATATTTTTTTCGTCCAAAACCAACTCCGACCAACCGATGAACACTTCTAATATAGTGATAACATGCATTATAAATATTTAAGTGAAAATGAGCATAAATTAATTGACATAGAACATGTATTATTGACCTCAATATTAAAGGTTTGATTCTGCTCTCTACATGTGTCAGGAAAAAATCATGTTAAAGAAATGCTAAAAAGAAAGTCATACGTGACACTAATACAACGACATTTATTGGTTTTTTTAGTACAACAACATTGGGATAAGGATCAAACTTTCAATCTCTAAGGCGAAAGATCATGTCAATTAGTTTTGAACTAACCTCTATTTGGTTAATTATTAATTTTTTACCGTAAAAGAAAAAGAAGAACCAACAAACAACTATTATTTTGAACTAAAAGAGGAAGACTATTGGTCTATTATTTTTTATTAAATTACACATTAATCTCTCAACGTTTGAAACTATTAATTTGATCTTGAAATTTCAATTTTTTTTTCAAAATTCACACCTCTACTAGATACAAAATTAAAATTTAAAAACAAATTATTAGACATAATTAAAAATTTAAAAACTTATTAAACACTCTTTAATATATCAAAACGATGAGAGTTTTAAAATTTAAAGGTCAAATTTGTAATTTAACCATTATTTTATTAGATGTACTGGCATTGAATGTATGTTTATTAGTTGACTCATTGACTCACTGTGCCTGCTTGTGCAATAAATGCTAGACTCAGGACAGATATATATAAATACTATATATAAATACATTGTGATAATTAATGTTTTGTCACTATACTATAGTTGAATTCCCTTTTTAAAGTTCAATTCAAGGGTGTGATATTACACTTTTGACCTTTGATTAAAATGTTCTAATTGATATCATATTTATAGATTTAAAATTTATGACTAAAAAAAGAGTGTCTATAATTTATGCAATAAATAATATATTAATAAATCTTTAACCCGTTTAAAAACAAGTGGAGTTGATAAACTATGAGACAATTTTAAAGACAATTAGATTCTATTTTATATTTTTAGATTCACTGAATTTTACCTACATATACAAAATATATGCGTTTTAAAAAAGAATTATTTTATGATCTAATATTATAACACTATTTTTATATTATTAGTCTTTTCATATTTTGAATTTGAAATTTTCAATGCAAATTTATATTTAAATAAGATTTTTTTTAAACAAAATATAACATTTCGTGTTATAATTGAATTTATTTTTGTCAAATTTAAATGTTATAGTAGAATATATTATTAATTAACATAATGAATATACAAGTTTTGAACATAAAATGTACATAAGTTAGCAATAATTTTTATTCAACCTTATATTTTTATGGATGACTATGTAAGTAGTTTTATGTTTTATAAATATATTATATCAAGGAAAATTTTCACCAATAGAAAAAATGTCAAACTGTTTATAGAAATAATAATAATAAAAATACTAATAGATATTGATAGAAAGAAGTCTATCAGTGATAGAAAATGATAGATGTCTATCATTGATAGATGTTGATAGAAGTTGAAGAAGTCTATTAGTGTCTATCAGTAATAGAAATTGATAGAAGTCTAAATGATTAAAATTTTCTATTTTGTATAAATAATTTTTCTTGTTTTTCTATTTTTTAAAACTCTCTCTTATATCAAAAGATTTTGGTTAATAATTTAAAGTTAAACTCAATAATTATTTTTTCTATTCAACCCCTTATTTTCAAATTATATACCAAAAAAGTCTAATTACTTCTCAAACATAGATCTAACTATTTAATTCCAAATCTTGCCTAACCAATCAAAACAAAATTCTCATAATTATTTTATAGAAAAAATACAATTTTGAATTGTTTTATTAATCTAGATGTCAAATGTAGTAAGTTAGCTGATTCCTTCCACTCTGAGATTGACAAGGATATGATTTGAGCTTTACATTAATTAACATTTCCTCAACCAGTCTTTTGTATTATCTTTTCTACAATCTCCTCAACCAGTCACCCTCAATCATTTTTTTTTGGTTGTTTGAAGACCCATCACGAACCATCTTGGAGAGCAAATTGGAAGAAGTGTCTCTTCATCTGTGCGTATCAAATAGAGAGCGTTATGGCGCTGCACGACAGCACTGCAACGGTTGCCTAATAGATTTTTTCTGTGAATGGCGCGGGGCACAAGCGTCATAGCACTTGCACAACGCCATTCCTCTCTTACTCGATTGTTTGCTAATTGCTCCATTTAAGCCCAAATTACATCCGGTACGTCCGGACGGCTTCTTTTTCTTGATAATGTAGCTAAGAACTAAAATAAATATTAAACTCCTAAGAACCAACACGATTTAGGATGATACTTTTTTTATTTGACTATTTATCGTTTTGGTATGTTTCAAGAGGAGATTTTGATTTTGGAATTTTGTGAAATTTTGTGGTATTTTATGTTTTAGCTTAAAATTTTAGTTTTTGTTTTGGTTGTTAAGAAAATTGGTGTCCGTTAAGAATTGAAAGATTAAGAAAAATATAAGAGTACTTATATGAAAAAAATAAGGATATCTATATAATTTATTTTAAAATTGGTTCTTTTCTAACTTAAATTTCAAATAATTTGATAAGTAGGAGCATTTTTTATTTTTTATTTTTAAAGTAATTTTTGTCACGAGGAATTGACGATTTTTGTTCAAATAGTAACGATGGAGGTATTTTTTTTTTTAACTTTTATTAAGTTAAGGGTATTTTTGAAACGTTTTGAAAATTCAGGGGTATTTTTAAACAAAATTTTAACGGTTTCCCTAAAAAACTAAGGTATCTTTTGAACTCTTTTTTAAAGTTAAAGGTATTTTTGAAACTTTTAAATCTTCAAGGACATTTTTGACACAAAGTGTAAAGTCCAGGGGCATTTTTTTACAATTTAACCTTAAATTTTCGTCGACGTTTCGACATTCATACCGATATTTTCATATTCTTATGAGTTCAATATTGATACAAGAGGTGAATCAGCATTTCTATTATATTATGTAAAATTTCTTAAACATAAAAAATAGGCAACATACTAATGTGAAGATGGTATAAATAATAAACATTTGAGCTTATTTACCAAATATACAATGTTTATTTATTAATTTTTTGTTTCTATAATTTTTTTAAGATATCCATCAACAAGGACATTTTACGGATATTTCCATCGAAATATCGGTACAATTGAGATTTGGAGTTTTTTTTTGTTTTTTTTTTTTTTTGACATTGACATTTTAAACTTTGGTTTGTTGATAGTATTAATCATCATTTTCCTCTTCTTCAATTTTAAGTTAAATGGCATACTCACAAGGAAGGGAAGAGTTGTATTTATCAATTTTAAAAATTCTCTCATTGGAAAATTTTATAATAAAATACTTCATTTCGGAGCATAATGAAATATTTTCCTGGAATTGTAAGATTTTAAAGCATAGAGATCTAACCGACTTATTTTCCAAACTTTATAAGTTAAAAAACACATCTTATCTTGTCTCATGTACTTCTCTTTGTCGTTCCAGCAACTTGATCCCACCAAATTGATGTATGATCTGTGCTAACAAGTTTCATATTTGTATACATCATCTCGTTCATCTCGATCAAAAAACTTTTCCACACTACTCTTTCATTCAAGAAAGTCCTCGAGATGCAATCAGGCATGAGATTTTAAATTCCCGCTTTCATCCAACCTCTTCTTTTTTTTTTAATGAAGTCATTCTCAATTAGAAATAATGTCTACATTAAAAAAAAAAAACAAGAATCTCAATTGGAACTTCTCCATAATCATGTAATCGAATCTAGTCGAATGGACTTAAATCGAAGCTCTTGAACTCAAATTTGTGTAGACTCTTGTCGTACCATTTTAAGCAATAATTTCAATTATAAATATAAAATTACTAAAATTTCGTAACAAAATTGCGAAATTTCATAATATATAAAAAAAAATATTTCATAAAATAAATAAATTAGATGAAAATAAATAGGATATGTGATATTTGAATTTTTGACCTTTTAATTGATAATTCATATATTATGCTGATTGAGTTATATTCTTATATTCACATTTAATAAATTATTTCTACAATGAAAAATAAACCTTAAATATTCATTCAATCGATTAATACACACTTTTTTTTTCTCCTTTCTCCCTCTTTATCTAAAATGTGAACCACGTGAACCTTTCATATTTATATCTTTTTTTATTATTTCATCAATCCATTTTCTTCATTCATTAATTTACCATCATTACTTTACCAACTACAACTACATAGTACATACATGTTTTTTTAATTAATAAAAAGAAAAATATCATTGAAATTTTGTAATTTGTGTAAAAAAAAGACTAATTAAACTTTCAAAATTTTCTTTAAACTAAAAAAATAGAAATACTCTTATTGTTAGTTTTTTTTTTTTTTTTAAAAGGTTAATATTTTGTTTAAAAAATATTCTTAAACTTAAAAAAGGTTAAAACATTTTGTTATTGTCAGTATATGAATAGAAACGGTTAAAACCCCCATTATAAAATATCTCTAAACTTTCAAAAATTGACCCTTACTGTTTATTTATACTGTTTATCTACTCTCATCTAATCACCTCCTTCTTCCATTTCCTCTCTGTCCTACTTTAATTTAATGACCTAACACCCAGAGATGTCCACGGGGTCGGAGATATCATTCCCCATCCCGTGAAATTTTCCAAAGGGATCGGGGTGGGATTTTCAAGGAATTTTTTCCCGTTACCTTTTTTTTGTTGGTAAAAAGCCAATCAATTTAAATCACTAATGTGAGAAAAATTTAATTAAATAATTAACTTTATCACTAAATTGTTTATTATGGTTAGTTTTATATGACAATTTGAATTTAAAGATAAATTAACTCAAATTTTGGCCTAAAAAAGATAATTAATTTTTTTTAGTAGAAAGAACTAAATATAAATCAAATTATTCACATATATAATCTAAATTTAAACGTATTCATTATCTTTTTAAATAAATAATCAAATTTGAAATTTAAATGTAATTTTTATATAATAATAATAATAACATAACATTAAATAACTATACTATATAAATATGTAAAAGCTAATCGGGGCGGGGACGAGGACACCCCCAACACTCCCTTCCCCATTCCCCGCCCCTCCCCGTTGGACATCTCTACTAACACCTCCCTACTTTTCCTTTTTTTCCTTAATATTCTCTCTCTTACTCCCTCGTCCATTGATTCTCTTATTGTTACTGATTCTGTTATTTCATGTTAACTGTATAACCTTTGTTTATTTATTTATTTATTTTTTTTAAAAAAAAAGTCCCTTTCAATTAAAGTATATAGACTATAGCAAGAAGGAAAAGAATAATGGAACCACCATGCCAAAAATTGTTTGAAATGTCGATGTTTATCAATGTCTTAATTTTGGAAAAATTTCGATGAAAATATTGGTAGAATTTTGATTTCAATGGATATTTATGAAAAAATCATAAAAATAATAATAAAAAAATTAGTAAATAAACATTTTTTGATTTTTTAAATAAGTTAACATATCTATTGTTTATATTATATTTACAATAGTGATATTTTATTGTTTAATTGTTATGTTTCGTTTTTTTACGATATAATAGAAATATCGATTCACCCTTCATTTCAATATCGAGCCTATGGAAACGTGGAAGTATCAATGGAAATATCGACATGTCGGTAGAAATTTAGTACTATGGTCATATGTTAGTTGTTGATCATATGTTAATAAGTTGTTCGAGTTTAATACACAAAAGGAAAGATACGTTGAGATCTAATTCATAATTTTGAGGACAACTAATAGGAGGAAAAAGAAGAAAACAGGTACATTATCAAATTTGTAGCGATGAAGGCTTTGTTTTTTTTTTTTACAATTCAAATTACTCAATTTATCATGAATAGTTAACAAGATTCATACTAAGATCAAAGATGATATTCCATAGCCAATATTATATATATAAAATGAGGGTAACTTTGTATGTTGTTTTAAAATTTGTTTTTTCCAACTCAAGATAAGTTCAAAAAAAATTATCTGTACTATAATAACGATAGGATAATTTTTTTTTGGAAAGGTTTAGAGTATTAATGTAACTTTTGAAAGTTCAAAGGTATTTTTGCAATGACTTTGAGCATAGGATTTAAAGGGGTGCCATATATAAATCCTCTAGTTCCATTGGTGCCTAAGTATATACATTTTTTTTCTGTATTCTCCTCAAATTATAAAACTACTCTTTCTCTCAGATGTGGCTAACACACTATTAATGAACCATGTAAATCTCTATGTCGTTCTTTACTATTCATGCTTTTTTAATTTGTCAATTTCATTTATGTCATAATAATACATTAGTGATACACTAAACTCTTTTATGTAGTTGATCTATGCATATTATTATTAATATACCAAAATTAGTGATACATAATTACATACATCAAGTTTATAATTGATCTACAAAAAAAAAATGTATTACATTATGAATAGATCAACAACTCTTCGTGTCCTACATGGGAGTTAATTTCCCTCTTCACTCCCCCAAATTATTTATACATTAACAAATTTTTAACTTAACATGGAGTGAAGTTGTGAAGTCATTGACTCACACTCAAAGAGTCAATAAATATAAAATTGACGTTCTTAATAGTTGAGACCACAAACGCCTAAGGACTAAATTAAATGCCCAAACAACTCCAACTCATACAATTCCTTAATCTCAATACCTCCTTAAGAAGTCAATCAAAACATAACATAACTATCACAATCTAAAATGGGCTTAGCTCCATGTTAATTGGAAAAAAAAAAAAAAAAAGAACATTTTTATTTTGGATAATGAACAATAATTAATCCAAACAAAATGAGAAACGAAAGAGGAACAGAAACTTTTGATTCTTAGTTTTCTCCTTGAACTTCATCATCTTGTTCTTGTTTTTTCTTCTTCTACTGTATCTTAACTCCTTTGTAATTCATTTTGGAATTGAATCTTCCCCATCATTTTAGCGATGAATGGAAGACCACCACATTTCTTCAACAATTCTACTTTCAATACCTCCAAATTTGGAGGATCGGAGATGGAATTTCCATTTTCCCCGACTTCTTGCCAGAAAATCTTCCAGAAACTTTCTGGGTCTTTATGAGGAACCAAACACCGCAAATTTCCCTCTCCGACCATAGCTTTTGCAGCTTTTTCGCTTCTGCTCGTTACAATCACAGCCCCTCCATTTCCTTTTGGAAACCCATCTCTTAATTTCTCTCCAATTTTCTCACAAGAATTCAAATCCCAGTACCAATCACTCTGTTCTTCCCCTGTTTTAAATTCTTGAACATCATCCAACACAATCAGATACCGTTTGCCTCTCAGTTGAAGGCGGACGGCGTAGAGGAGGCCGCCGAGTGTTTCCCCACCGGGAAAATTTGTGTCCACTCCGAGAGAGCTCAGCATTCTCTTTAGAAGAGCGATTTTGGGATCTCTGTCTTCGGTGAAATTTCTTGACATCGAGACCCAAATTCTGGGGAAATATTTGGATTTCACTTCTCGGTCTTGGAGAAGGGCTCGGCAAATTGTTGATTTTCCGATCCCTCGGACTCCGATGATTCCGATTGCTCTGAAGCCCTTTCCGCCGCCGCTGGGTGGTTTCTGGAGCATTTTCTGCAGAACCAGAAGCTCGTTTTCGACGCCGTGGACGGTGGATCCGGCGACGGGTTCAGTAACCCATCTCGAGATTTGGGTTTTTGGTTGGTCGGCGGGAAGGATCTCGGAATTATGGAGTTCGCCGTTCATGTCTCCAGTGGTCGTGGGTTTGTGTTTTGAGGTGCTTTATTGGCGGAATGAGTGGATCGGAAGATCTGCAATTTATTCCTCACGTGGAAGATGAGGCCATCTCTTATTGGAGTTCCGAGTTTGAAGTGTTAGTAACCATGGAAAATATATCTTTTAGTAAAAATTTACCTTTTAAAATTTTAAGCCCATTTTACATAAAATTCAAAATTTAAACTTCCAAACGGCCGAGCACACAAATTTCGATCCATTTCTATCAATATTTTCACATTTTCATATGTTCGTTATTGATATTAAGGGTGAATCAATATTTCAATTATGTCGTATAAAAATCCACAAAACATGATAATCAAGCAACAAAATATTACTAATATATATATAAGGTAAATAATAGACAATCATATAATATTTCTTTATTAATTTAAATTTATTTTTTAATTTGTTATTTTTATAATATTTCCAAAATTATCCATTGAAATTGAAATTTTATCGATATTTTCATCCAAATTTTCGTAAAATTAAGATGTCAATATCTCTATTAACATCGATATTTTAAACATTGATAGACATGATATAAATTTTGAAGTTAATATTTAATTACTGTAATCTCTAAATTTTGTTCTTCTTTTTAAATTTTCAGATTACACACAAAATTGAAAGTTTTAAACTTTTTGAAAAATTGATTAGGTTAAATTAAAAGTTGTTAGATACATAATAAAAAATTTATGAACTTAGCTCCAATTGGATTGACTTGAAAAAAGTGTTTTTAAAAAAACTCATTTTTATTTAAATATTTTTTTATAAAAATTTATTAAAATACATTTGAAAAAACTATTTCGAGTGAGTGCCAAATACTTTAATTTCTTTCAAAATGATTTATTTTTTTAATTAAAACACTCAAAATGTATTATAAACCTACCATTAATTACATAATTTAAAAAAAATCAAAAACTAAATAGATCTAAACATTCCAATTTAGAGACTAAAATTATAATTTTATCTATTTATAGTATTTCATTTGGCGATGTGATAATAGTAACTGAAAAGTATAAAGTAAAAATTATTATTGGCCCTGAATTAAGTAACATTAAGATAACTATCGCAAGTAATGATTTGGTCCCTTTAATTAAAAAAATATATACAATAATTTAGTCATTTCAATGAAGAAAAAAATAAGGATTGTTTTTAAATATAGAAAAATAAACTAAAATATTTATAAAATATAATAAAATTTTACAACTATCAATAATAGAAACTGATATAAGTGTCTATTAGTGATATTGATAGACACTGATAGAAGTCTACCAGTATCTATCAGTGTCTATCATTGATAGTTGTAAAATTTTGCTATATCTTATAAATATTTTCAATAGTTTTACCATTTGAAATAATTTCCCAAAAAATGATAAAAAAATTCCTTTATTAGTTTTGTTAAATTGGATAGTTAAGTTAGAATTTATGACTTACAGTTTGATAAAGGTATCAGAGACTATTCATGAGAAATTGAGAATTTTATCCAACCATAAGGACTATTTATGAGACTTTTTCTATTAGAAAAACTAAATTCTAACTTTCTCCAAATTATAGAGACCAAATTTGTAATTAAACCATTTTACTAATATTTTTTCCTTCTCATCACTTGTATTTGTATAAACTTCTTTTCCAAAATCCTTCAATTCTAGCTAATCTACTCTTTTAAATAGTCTTTTTTTTTCCCATTCAATGACAGAAGCTACTAAATGTTGTTCGTTGTTAACTCTGGATCTCAATCGTCGTTGTGTCATGAAAAATCCATTACCTTAAAAACAAAAATCGGCATAGTCTCGATTCTATACATCCCAATTGTTTGTTGCTTTTCAAGGTTTACACAACTTTCCAAATGCAAATATGTACTCGTCGGAGAAAGGAATGAAATCAAAGAAATACTTATTCAGATAAAATCAAAGAGATGAAAATAATCTCTATCTTCCAAAATAAAAAATTGTGTCCTCAATTTATAGAAAATCATTTTAGATCTAAAATTAATTTTAAATATGTAACAAGCGGATTACACATTAGAATGGTAATCATCATTACAATTTTTGTAACCATCAAAATATTTTTTTTTTTATTATAATATTAAATAAGTCACAAAGTTAAGAATAGAAGTCATCACAATGATAAATCATTCTCTAACACTTTAACATGTTGTTTGGAGCACAAGTTTGGAATAAAAAAAAACTTTGGTGTTTATTGGTTGGATGATTTCTGATGAGTTGTTTTTGCTTGATTTGGTTAGTCTTTTTTCTTTTCTAAAAAAAAAAATATTTAGGCATTTTAACCTCCATTTCTGGAACATGATAATTTGTTTTTAAATTGCATATCAATATTTTGACAAAACCCTTCATTTTTTAAATAATTTTTCAAAAAGATTCATAAACATCAACATTATTCATTTTTATTTCTTAAAATTGAGACATCGATATTTTTATCCACCTCGAGATTCAAAATCTTATCTAGAAGGTTAAGTTAAATGAAGCTTCAAATTATCCTCAAAATTTAGCTTAATTTTATAATAACATCAAACAATATTTTAACAGTACTGTGTTCAAAATTAAAAAACTAACGGTCTGTTTGGAGTTAACATGTCTATGGAGTTAGAAAGTCTATGTTTAAGGTGTAAACTTGTTTAGTCTAGAGTTAGAAAGTTTTTGTTTGAGGTGCAAAGTTAAGATGTTAAATCAGGAGTATCTAATGCAATTCTTTGTAATCTAAAAAAGTAAAATTTTCTAGTGGTTATTTTTATTTACTTAATTTTTTTAACCCTTTAATTGCATATAAATTTTACATATTTTTTAATACTCAATTGAGATGTCAACTTAAAACATTCACATATATTTTACAATTTTTTTTCATGCAACTATTCTACTTTGTTAATTGTGTATATTATATTGAATGATCAGAATAATAAGCTTGAATCAGAATACACTGAATTACAGAATAAATAGATACAAGTCCAACAAAGGAAAGAACCATAAAGGAAAAAAATACAGAAGGAAAAGATACAAAAGATCAATAATCGAAATAAATCCTAATTAACTTTAGCACCGTCCCTCAAACTCAAGGTGGTAGAAGTAACTTGAGTTTGTGAATGACGGACTGAAGCGACTATATGACAGAAACAGAATTAAACTTCTGAATCAAATCACGGTAGACTTGGACCAGAAACAAAAACCCATGAAAAACTTTTAGATTGGAAACAAAAACCCAAAAATAAATGAAAACACAAAAAAATTATGGGTTGGAGACAGAACCCATAGAGAACTTCTGGGTTAAGAAATAGAGATTCTCATGAAGAGATCTAAAACAAAACCCACTTATATGAAAACCCTAAGTTTTGAAAATTAAAAATCCAAATATTGAACCCCTAATATCAAATTCTAAAACCTTTAATCAATTTGACTATAATCCCAAAGGAAAGGTCTATATTTAGATTACCTTTTGATCGAAGACCAAGAGATAAGGAGAACTAGTTCTTTACTCCAAATTTGAACGCTTCACAAATAAGATGATCAGACTTACCTAAATGTTCTTAGCATGCAACCCTAATTCAAGAATTGCAAAAGTGTTGATGAAACTCTTTCATCTACCAGAGAATTTTCATTCAAAGAAAACTCTAAGACTTCAACATCCAAAAACTCTCCCCTACAACCTAATGGTCAGGCTTTATATAGCCTCCCAAAATCCTAATTTGTGCCACATTGTAGATTTAATAAAATGACAAAATTAATCTTGTTGGACATGTTTAGAAAGGATAAAAATGGAAAAAAAAATTAAATTTACACCAAAATTATTAAATAAACATAAATAATAACTTGATGCCGGGGAGGTTCATATCACTCTCCTCCTTTGAAGGATTTGTCCTAGAATCCAAATCAAAGTCTTGTAAGATAGTTTTAAAATTATGAGAAGAAAATGATGTCACTCTTCTTAAAATTCTCCTGGATGGTCTCCCTTGCAAAATTACCTTATAGTCATGAAATGTCAAATGTTAAAAAATATATATAATAATTGAGTCATTTTAATTAAAAAAATGATTTTTTTTAAATATAGAAAAATAAACTAAAATATTTACAAAATATAGCAAAATTTTATAACTATCAAGGATAGAAACTGATATCAGTTTCTATAAGTGATATTGATAGACACTAATAGAAGTCTACCAGTATCTATCAGTGTCTATCATTGATAGTTCTAAAATTTTGCTATATCTTATAAATATTTTCAATAGTTTTACCATTTGAAATAATTTCCCAAAAAATAATTTAAAAAAATTTCTTTATTATTGTTAAATTGGATAGTTAAGTTAGAATTTATGACTTACAGTTTGATAAAGGCTTCAGAGACTATTCATGTCACCAAAAAGCTGATAGAAGCTGATATCAGTATCTACTACATGTCTCCAAAAAGAATTAGGCAACTGATCATAACTCATCATTGAACAAACCATGTCCAACAGGGTTCTATTTCTCCTTTCCGCTACTCCATTCTATTGAGGTGTATCGGGTGCTGTGAGTTGAGATTGAATTCTCTATTTTATCAAATAGTCCTGGAATTTTAAGTCCATATACTCACCCCCGATCTGATCGAAGTGTTTTAGTCTTTTCACCTAATTGGTTCTCAACCTCTGCCTTATATTCTTTGAACTTTTCAAGGGTTTCAGACTTATGATACATTAGGTAAATATAGTTATATCTAGAATAATCATTGATTTCATCAAACCATAGAGGTCTGAATGTATGAGCTCTAAGGGTTCTTTTGCTCTAAGACATTTTCTCATAAAAGATCTTTTGGTCATTTTACCCTCAAGACATGATTCACAAGATGGTAGAGAGTTATCTTTCAACTGACTTAAGAGTCTACTCTTAACCAATCTCCCAATCTTATTGGGATTACTGTGGCCAAATCTTAAGTGCCAAATATAGGCTTTAGGAGAAAATTTTTTGTTTCTTATTTTGAGTTTCAACTGTTTTAAACATTTTTATATTCAAAACAACTTTTACCTCAGTTGGTTTTAACACATATAAGTTATTTCCAGTTTTGTGGATACATATTTTAATACATTTTGAAATAATGAACACTTCATTATCTTCAAAAGAGACTTTATACTTTTGTTCTATCAAACATGAGATAGATATTAAATTTCTCCTCATGGTAGAAATGTAATAAACATTTTCAAGTGAAATGAATCTATCTTCAACAAATAACTTTTTATCTCCCTGCTTTAACTGAGATAACCTCCCCGCTCTCCGTACCTTAAAGGTTGTTTCGCCTTCTGCAAGTTGCCTCTAGGAACTAGTTTCCTGAGCGAAAGCGCACATATGATTAGCAGCACCTGAATCTAATATCCATGTTAATTTATTATTTTCTGCTACACCTGTCCCAATGACAAGTAGATCATATTTACTTTGTTGTGCTTTCTTAGTTTCCTCATGTATGACATTCATGTTTCTTAGTTTTAACATATTTAGAACATGTTCATTAACAGAGGTTTTATCCCTTATGTCATGGTTATAAACTTCTTCAAGAATATCATTCTTGACAAATGATCCAAACAATGTATGTAATGAATCCTTGATTTCTTTAGCAGAAACCATGTTCTGGAATTTCTTAACTAGTATATCGGATATATTTGTTTAGATATGAATTCGGGCCTTTTCATTTGTCTTAATCCATTTGTCATATGCACTCCAAACTCTTTGGTTTAGAGATGAGCTGGGAGATAGAGGGTATTCCTATGTTAAAACAAACTTTAAATCATCATATGCTAGTATTGCGTTTATATTTGATTTCCATGTTGAAAATTAATATTGTTAAATTTATCGAAAGCGAGTAATTTAAAATAATTTGACATGCTGAAAATATAAATAAATTCTAATCAGTATATTGCTTTTAAATCTAATCAAAATTTTAGTAGAAGTAATAATGTACTTAAATTTTATTATTTATTTACAACGATACTTTAGTGACTCAGAATAGATTCTACCTAGGGGCAGTCAAATACTCCTTCACTGAAGCAAGACATTCTTGACTAAATACTAATTCCAGAAAAACTTTTACTTCTATAGTTATTTAGTTACCGTTTTTTATCAAGAACTCACGAACTCTTAGTAACTTTTGTAAGTGTAACCCTCCATTTTCAGACCTCAAAGTTCAACCCCAATGATGCTTCTGAATTGGAGAGTCAAGGTTGGAAATGGACCTAAGAAATCCTATCCATTTTTGAAGTTTGAGTTGTTTTGAATCCCATGTTACAATTCTCTCAAGGGATAGCCACCGAAAAAAACGACTAGCTTATGTTGCCTAAAAACGACAAGCAGACACAACATAGAAATCTCACGGACTAATGGAAGAGATCGCAGGATATGTTGATACACATCCTTCACCTACTTACTATGAACTACTTCCCCTATTCACCTTGCTATTGACCCATGCAAACACTTTTTGAATGAAGGTCACTCCCAGGGTGATACGAAGCCGAGCATGAATCTCACGGTGTGAACTCTTAGGGATGTGAGAGCTAAGAATAACATATCGTATATATTATTAATTTTCCACTGAAGTTTTCTATTTGTTTTGGGTAAATATTTACTTAGGTATATTCCAGCTAATAAACAACCTAAGTCTAGGTATTTATCCAAGTATAACATTTATATTTGGATTTAACCTACAATGTCTAAGTGATCAACCATTTTATTACCTCACTTTACTCATGCATGCTCATAAAAATGGGTTAACAAAACTCAAGAACTGATTAAAATCTCCAGGTAGTAGGTGCTTCATAAACCGTCAACTTAAGTACCTCCAGCCTTAGACAGGATTTTAGCCCGGGTGAGTTTGTAACCAAAGTTACAAGATAACGACCTATTTAACTATTAAAAAAATTGTTATTTGTTAACCCTAGGTGAGCATGCATCTTATCTTTGTTATGGATTTTAAATGTCTAATTTATTTTATCACACTTTATAAAATATAGACATGCTTTCAATCCATAACATTCATCAAACATTTCACAATTTAATATAACACTTTATATTAAAAAATGAAATTCTAACACCTGCATACTATATATTATAACCATTCACAACATACTTCAATGCATGCTACATGCTTCCTATGGTAGGATTTTCAATCTACATGGCATACTATGTGCACATACAAGATTTATTTAATTGTAACATACATTCATAATGCCTAAATAATTAAGTACACACTGATATGGACCAATTTTGACATCCTAAACAAGCAAACAACCTAAGTTATTACAATAGCAATTAAAAATAGCTTCAAACAGCCTTTAGACTGCACAAATCGACATCAACGGGACCCGAACCACCCAAATCGAACCTCCAAGGCTTGAAATCAAGCTGAACCGATCAAAACAAGGATGAACCAAACCTCCACGACCTGAACCGGCCGAACCGGTTCACCGTCGAACTGTTCGAATCACATGCGCGTATTTCTGGAATGGATGAAGCACAACGCTGTAACACTTCAAAGCAGCATTGCAACGCTTTGAGGAATATCTTCATGTTGGTGGGTTGTCTGAAGAATAGCGTTGCAATGCTGCAAGGCAATAACTTCAAAAATGTTTTTATACTGCTGAGCTTGTTTCCTTCTTTCTTCAATTATAACCTAATTAAAACTTTATTGACTCTAACAAATTTATAAACATTTAATCACGCATTAAGACCCATAAACAAAGAGTCAATTACAACAATTACAACAGAATTGAAGATAAATCTAATGCCAAAACTGAAATTATCTATATCAACACCGATATTCATACAACTTATGAAAATCACCCACCAAGCTAAAATTAACATGAATTAAGTGCTTAAATCTGCTTTGATATCAGTTGTTGGTATTGACAATCAACAAGTGGAAGGAATTTGGATCTTAAGAACTCTAATTTCATCAATTTTAGCAATCTAGCAACCATGGTCATAATAACGAAATAGAATTTAAGAAGTTCATACCTTAGAAGAATTCTACTATTACTTCAATTCCAACTCGAATTTATTCTCCAACATCTTGTAGACCACCACTTGATCTTCTCTACTATCCTCTAAGACCTTAGATTGGATTGTAAGATTAAAATGAGCTGTAATTGGAGGGAATTTTTTGAGTTTGGATGAAGAAGTCCTGAATATTTTTCAACCATAGAGAAAGAACTTTTCTTTCTCTTAATTCAACAGCCTCTCCTACTCTTCTCAGCAAGACAATTCGGTCTTTTTTGTCAAAATCAACATGCAAATCTAATTTGATGTCAAATGGACACCAAGAACTCATGCATTAAGTGGAAAATGAAGTGGTCTATTTAGTGGGAAAATCCTACTTGAATTTAAAATCAATTTCAAATGAATTTTCTTTAAAATTCATGAAAATTAAATTTAAATTTATAAAATACTTGATTCATCAATCAATATTTATAAAATATTAATTTTAAACAAAATTGATTTTAAATAATTAATTAAACAATTTTAATTTAATATCAAATATTAAATAATTAAACCACTAATACCACAGACATGAATCCCTATTCATCAATTTAATATTTAAAGCACATTTAAATATTCTTCTATTCTCTAATTTCATTTAATTCGATAATTAAACGTATAATAACCGATTCCATTAATTCAAATTTGAGTGTTTCAAATTTTCTCATCGCGCTATTCTAAAGTTTAATCCGTTTGTGAGCTAGTAGGGGGACCTAATGGACCTACAGATCATGAGCTCTAACGACTCCGAGATTAATTGGCTAAACTCTTTAAACCGAACTAATTAACATTCGTTAACTACCAAGTCACTCCACTAAAGCCCAGTAGTTGCACTCCTTTCACTGTAGATATATTTCTATCCACACGATATAACCGTAATAAGTAGGTCAGCCCTTCACAGATTGTTCGTAATAATGGCTGGGTCAAAAGCTATTTTACCTCCGAGATTACACCATACTCCTTAAGTCTCACGGATCTTCTAATAAACAATTGGTTTATAATCTAATCATCAAACTGAGTCCCCCTCAGGCCAATGAGAGGGTGGGGTCTTTTGTTTAAGACCTGGAGTCATCACTTAAGGGAACGACCTCTCTACTATCCCTCAAAGTGGGTAGGATTGAATTTCATCTTCCATCCTATGTCCCCAACTATCTACCCAGTCTTACCCTTGAAATGGGAGGCTTATTGAGCCGGTGCTGTTAGGTCGACCCTCACCCATACAAATATAAGGATAATACCGAATAAACAGGAGTTTACAGTTAGCTCGAGATTAAAGGTTAAGTTACTTAGGTAATCACTTTGAAATAGTCAGTCTTATACAGCAAACAATGTTATAAAGTAAGAGTGACGTATTTCTTGGTTTGGTCTTATACAAACTCTTTGCATAGGATGCCTCCACTCGTATGTCTCCACTTGAATGATTTAGGATCACATCCTTTGCACTAAATACAAAGTGGGTCGCGTTCGATAGTGTTTCCATAATAAGGTACCCAAGTGTTATTTGTATACTATAGATCATTTTGGCTATCTACTTGAACTTGATCCACTCTTATGTCTCCACATAAAGTCCAAGTACTCATGTAATAACCATGGATCTTAGTTTATTAGATTTAGGTTCTTTCTAAAATGAAATGAGCAATTCATACATTCAATAACAACTTTATTGAATAAGCCTCAATAACATCATTATTGATAAATAAGTTTACTTTTAGAACTGCGAGTTTTAGGACGTAAAACTCAACATTATTGACAATCTTCTTGTAAACACAAGGTTCGTCAATGTTCTGTTCAAAGCAATAAGATTTGGTCACAGTGTTAAATCTTATATTCCAGGGTCGAGACACTTGTTTTAACCCATAATGGATCTTTTAAGCTTGCAAATCTTTTACTCTTGACCTTGTTGAATAAACCCCTCTGGTTGAGACATATAGATACTCTCTTCAAGATAGCCATTCAGAAAGGCTGTCTTGACATCCATTTGCCATATCTCATAAACTTAAAAGGTAGGAATGGATAAAAGTATTCTAATTGACTTAATCATGGCAACTGGAGAGAAGATTTTTTCATAGTCCACCCCATTTCTTTGTGTAAACCTTTTTGCCACGAGTCGAGCTTTGTAGGTCTGAACCATACCAACTTGGTCTCGTTTTCTTTTATAGAACCATTTGCAACCAATAGGTTTTACCCCATTTAGTTGATCTATAAATTTCTAGACTAAATTGAAGTACATAGACTTCATTTCGAGATCCATGCTTTTTATCCATTGGTCTCGATCTACTTCATCCATTGCCTGTTTAAAGTTTAATGGATCCTCCAAGCCATCATCAGATATGACGACCTGAGTTTCTGTTAAACCCATGTGACGATCAGGCTATTGAACAATCCTCCCACTACGTCGAGTCATTCTCAACTCTTGAAATGGTTGTGTGTGACCAAATGTGCTAGTTTCATCAACGACTTTTGTTGATGGACCAGCCTGATCAACAACTTTTGTTGATCTATCTATAGTTTCTCTGGACATCTCATTTAATTCTAGTTTAGTGCGAGGTTGATGATTTCTTATATAGTCTTTCTTTAAGAATGTAGCATTTGTCAATACAAACACTTTATTATCTTCAAGATCATAAAATAGACCACATTTTATTTATTTGGGATATCCTGCAAATAGGCATACTTTTGAATGTCGTTCTAGTTTCTTTGGGTTTTACACCAATACATGTATCGAGCATCCCTAAATTCTGAAGTAATGTAAACTACCTTTACGACATCTCCACAACTCGTTTGGTATTACTGAAACACTTTTTGCAGGAACCATGTTCAAAATATACACTGCAACCTGTATTGAATATTCCCAAAATGAAGTGAGCATAACTCATCATGTAACAAACCATGTCCAACAGGGTTCTATTTCTCCTCTCCGTTACACCATTTTGTTGTGGCGTATCGGGTGCTGTGAGCTGAGATGAGACTGAATTCCATATTCTATTTAATAGTCTTGGAATTTCAATTCCATATACTCACCACTTCGATCTGATCGAAGTATTTTAATATTTTTACCTAATATGTTATCAACCTCTGCCTTATATTCCTTGAACTTTTCAAGAGTTTTAGACTTATGATGATTAGCTAAATATAGCCATATCTACAATAATTATCAATGAAACTAATGAAATATTTAGATCCTCCTCGTGCTTTAATGTTCATCGAACCACAGAGGTCTGAATGTATAAGCTCTAAAGGTTCTTTGGCTTTTTGACATTTTTCCCATAAAAGATCTTTTAGTCATTTTACCCTCAAGACATGATTCGCATGGATGTAGGGAATTGTCTTCTAACTGATTTAGGAGTTCACTCCTTAACAATCTCCCAATCATTTTGAGATTTTTGTATCTAAGTCTCAAGTGCCAAAGATAGGCATTAGGAAAAATTTTTCATTTTTTTTTATTTTGAGTTTCAGTTGTTTTAAACATCTCTATTTAAAATAGTTTTTCCTTAGTTGGTTTTAATATATATAAGTTATTTTCAAGTTTAGCAGAACATATTTGAATACCTTTTGAACTAATGAACACTTCATTGCAATTAAAAGTAACTTTATACATATGTGCTAATAAACAAGAGATTGATATTAAGTTCCTTTTCATGTCTGGTACACAATAAACATTTTCTAACAAAATGTAGGCATCTTTGAAAAATAATTTCAAATCTCCAACTACACGAGCTGAAACGACTCACCTGTTCCTACCTTGAAAGTCATCTCATTCTCTGTAGCTATTTCCAAGAACTAGTTTCCTGAATGAAAGTGCAAATATGGTTAGCAACGCCCGAATCTAATTTTTAGGTTCAATGACAAGTAAATCAGATTTACCTTGTTTCGTCTTTTCAACATTCTTTTCAGCAAGGTATTTTGGGCAGTTTATTTTTCAATGCCCATCTTCATCATTTACCTTTAGTAACTTTGGCCTTGCTTTTATTTGCAGGAGCTTTCCTTTTCCTTTTTCCCTTCTTCTTCATCTGAATACTCTTATCTTTAGAAGTAGAAGGTACATACTTCTTTCCAGAGGGTTTAGTCCTAGAGACAATCCCGTCTGGAATTTTTCAGGAGTTACGACATTTGTTTTAACTTCCTGATCTTTATTTTTCATCAGAGTTTGATAAGTCTAAAGCTCATTAAGAAGAGTAGTCAGATTATATTCTATTTTGTTCCAAATGGAGCAGTCGCCGTAAAAGCGACACGAAACCAAGTATGGATCTCATGGTGTGAACTCTTAGAGACGTGAGAGCTAAAAACAATACATCATATATATTATTAATGTCCTACTAAAGTGTTCTATTTGTTTTGGATAATTGTTAATCAGGTATATTTCAGCTAAAAAACAACCTAAGTCTAGGTGATTATCCAAGTATAATATTTACATTTGGATTTAACCTACAATGTCTAAGTGATAAACCAATTTATTACCTCACATCGTTTACGCATGCTCATAAACCCGGGTTAACAACACTCAAGAACCAGCTAAAATCCCCAAGTAGCAGGTGTTCCGTAAAACATCAACTTAAGTACCTTCAACCTTAGATAGGATTTAGCTCGGGTGTGTTTGTAACCATAGTTTTACAAGATAACGACCTATTTTAACTAATTAAAACAAGTTGTTATGTGTTTACCCTAAGTGAGCATGCATCTTATCTTTGTTATAGATTTTAAATGTCTAATTCATTTTATAACACTTTATAAAATTGTAGACATGCTTTTCCATCTATAACAACACCAAGCATTTCATAATTTAATATAACAAATTATATTAAACACATGAAACCCTAAATCATGCATACTATATATTATAACAAATTACAACATACTTTCAATGCATGATCATGCTTTCTATGGTGGGATTTTAAATCTACATTGCATACATTATCCACAAATAAGATTTGATTTAATTTAATTATAACAGACATTCCATAATGCATAAATAATTAAACACACACCGATATGGACTAGTTTTGGCATCCTAAGCAAGCAAAAACTAAATTATTACAAGAATAATTTTAGAAACGGCTATGGATCACCCTTGAATCGCCTGAATCGGTTCCAAAACTCTCGAGCCAAACCTCCAAGGCAAGGGAATGGGCTAAACTTGACCTAAAGCAGCTGAACTAGACCATCAGTAGCCGAACCGACCAAAATTGAACCACCCGAACCTACTGCATCCCCGCATGTGCCTTCCTGGGCTGGCTAAAGAACAACATCGTAACTTTGTTCATGTAGCGCTGCAATGCTGCGAAGGTAGTGGCAATTTTGCTAGTGTTTTCTACGAGCTTGCTTCAATTCTTCTTCAATTATAACTTAATTGCAGCTCTATTGATTATAACAAATTTATAGGCTCTTAATCACACATTAAGACCCATAAACAAGGAGTCAATTACAAAAACTACAACATATTTAAATAGAAATCTAATGCCAAAACTATAATAAATCCATATCAACACTCATTTCATACAACATATGAAAAACACCTACCAAGCTAAAATAACGTAAATTGAATACTTAATATATGCCCTAATACTAATTGCTAGAGTTGACATTCAATATGCAGAAGTAATTTTGATTTTAAGCATTATAGCTATATTAATTTTAGTGAATTAGCATGCATGTCCATTTTTTAAAAATTAGGGTTAGAGAAGAACAACCTTTGAATAATCCCTTAATTACTCCAATCTACTGCAAATTTCTTCTTGAAAACTTGACGTAGACTGCCACAAGAACTTCTCTACTATCTTCTTGATCTTAAATTAGGTAGTGAAATCCAAATTGAGAGATGTTTTGAATGAATTTAGAGTTAGAGAGGATTTTTGGAGAAAAACAAATTTTCCTTCAAAATTTAAATTTTGCATGAACCTCTCAATCTAATTAAAATTCATCTATTTATAGATGAATTACATGCAAATATATTAAACAAGAAATAGACACCAAATCAATTTCTTTTTAATGGGTTTATGGGCGTTTAAAATTAAAAATAAGATAATGGGAAATGTGGGAACTTCCCACTTTCTTATTTTTAATTATTTTATAAAATTAAATTTCTAAAATAAAATTTAAAAGGAATTTTAAATAAAATTAATGCAATTTAAATAATTTTATTTAAAGTAACTAATTAAATAATTTTAATTAAATTAATTTAATATCAAATATTAAATTAATAAAACACATATTCCATAAAATGAATCCTTATTCATATAAATAATATTTAAATCAAATTGAAATATTTTAACTCTCCAATTTTGTTTAATACGATAATTAAACATTAATTAAATATAATAATCCAAATCCTAATTTGAATTTGGATAATTTAAAATTCTCTCAGCACACTATTCTAAGATTTGATCCATTTACGAGCTAGTAGAGGGACATAATAGACAAAAAAATCATGATAAATTGACTAAACACTTTTAACTAAATTAATCAATATTCGTTAACTACCGGATCACTCCACTAAAGCTCAGTAGCTGCACTCTCATTACTGTAGATATATTTATGCCCATTTGATTTAACCATGATCAGTAAGTCGATCCTTCACATGTTTTTCGTATTTACAGCTGGTCAAAATTACCATTTTACCCTTGTAATACATAGACTAGGAGTCAGTACTTAAAGGAACAACTTATCTACAAACCCTGAATTTTGGTAGAAATGAATTCCGTTTTATAGGTTATGTTCCTAACTATCTACCCAATGTTACCCTTAAAATAGGAGGCTTATTGAGTGACGATGTTGAGTCACGCCCATGATCCTAAATAAACAGGAGTTTATAGTTAGCTCAGGATTAAGATTGAGTTACGTTAGGTCAACAATTGAAATAGTCAGTTTTAACAGTAATAACAGTAAATGACGTTTTAAAGAAAAATGACTATTTCGTGGCTTAGTCTTATACAAACATCTTTTCAGGATGCCCAACTCGTTCGTATGTCTCCACATGAACGATTTTAAGATCACATCGTTTATATCAAATATAAAGTGGGTCGCATCCATAGTGTCCCCAGGATAAGGTACCCAACCCCATCCTTATAGACCATTTTGGCTATATATTCAAACTTGATCCTTTTTTATATCTCAACATAAAGTTCAAGTACTCGTATTATAGTCAGGGGTTCGTTAGTTTATTGGATTTAGGCTTTACAAGTGCAATTTACACATTCAATAACAACTTTATTGAATAAACTTCAATAACATCTTTATTGCAAATAGAATAAGTTAAATGTTTACAAAACTGTAAGTTTTAGGACATACAACCCATCAGAACTAACTTTTTTCACTAATGTGTTGGCATTAAAATTGGGCTTAGATTTAGTATACTTTGAAGTTCATCTTTGAAGTTGTTTTTCTATCTTGATGGCAACATGTACCATCTCTTTCAAATCCTGACAAGGTTGAATTTCTTCCCAATAAGGAAGCATCTCGACTATCTCCTCATTAAGTCTTCTGTAGAATCGATCTATGGTAGCTTCTTCATCCTCATATATATATATGGTCATCTCCTCAAGTAATAGCAACATCTCATCATAATCGTTTTTAACACTCTTGCACCCTTGTTTCAAAGTTTGTAGTTTGTGAAAAGACTTCGGCGCAAAATGTTTCCTCGTGAGAAACTTAATTTCTTTCCATGAAGGCATTGCTTGAGTTTTACTCCTCTTTTTTTATAACATATTATTCCACCATATTAATGCATATTCTTCAAATGTATCGACAATAAATTTTACCTTTCTAACTTTTCACTATAGTGGTGGTGGTCAAATATGGTGTCAATTTCCTCCTTCCAAAGAAGATACTCCTCTGAATTTGTACTTCCGAAGAACAACGGAAGCTTGTTTCGGACACCATGGTAGTAATCTTTTGGTACTCTTCTTTGTGTATTCATGAAAATTTAAATTGTTTATAACTAAAAATTTAGCTACTTACTTGACGTACATGCTTGACGTTCCCCCCTCCGAAGTCACCGCCAGCCCACGATTTTTCTTTTTTAGTTTTTTTCCTTTCTATCAATCTCAACTCTAGGAAGATTAGATCCGATTGATTTTCTTTTTTAATAATTCAAACACAAATTACACTCAATCTTGATGCAATTACTATTTTTCTGTCAAAGAATAACGCAACAAAAAACCCTAATTAGAAAAAAAAAAACAAAAAAAAAACCAATGGAATAAAACAAATACCCAATCTAGAGCTTAGGCTATGATACCAAATGATACGAAAATCCTAGGAATTGAAAATTAAAAACCCAAATGTTGAACCTCTAATATCAAATTCTAAAACCCTCAAATCAATATGATTTCAACCCTAAGGATTGGGTTAGACACGGATTTCTTAAGATCAAATATCTTGAAACAAAAAATAAGTTCCCTAGCCCAAGATTCGAATACTCCATTGATCGATCCCCTTGAATGTTCTTAACATGCAATTCAAATGAATTACAAATTCAAGAACCTCTTTGGCTAACCTTGAAAACAAAATAAAAAGGCTAAAACTCAATTCATCATAAATATGATAAAAACAACCTAATAGCAAGGCTTAAATAGCCTCTCAATAAAAACCCTAATGCAACATAAAAAGACTAAATTCCACCTACTTAAATGTCATAAAAAGGATAGAATTGGAAAATGCTAAAATTTCATCAAATATAGTAAACAAAATATAAATAATAATTTGATGTTTGAGCGGTTCATACCAGATTGAAAAAAAAAAAGCTATTGAGTTAGATATTTTGAAATTCAAAGGAGAAAAAAAAAAAAGAATGAAGATACAAGGTTTGGGGGTGTTCGCATGAGATTTATAGAGAAAATTGTTTCGTGGATTAAACTTATATTTGTGTTGATGTGGCTTTAGTACTTGATCCTCATTCTCTCTAAGTTGAATGTTCTTGAAGTCAAGGTCTTGGAAGAAATTGTGAATCTTCCAGCTGTCGAGGAGTTATAATTTAGAGAATTCTCTAGAATTGCCAACGGGCTTGGTTTAGTTGGTCCAAACCTGGACCTATTTTGGCATTTGGGCAACCAGACTATAGCCCAAATTATAAAATTAAATTGGGTCAAATTAATTTTATTTATCTAATGTTTGTGATGAAAACACGTGGCGTCACATTTGGAAATTCGTCATTAATTTAGTAAATGATGTGAAAATTTGTGATTGATCCAAATTTCTCTTCAAAAAATGCCCATTTTCAAGATTTATGCATAGAAGTGGGTGGATGAATCTCAAAAAAGTTGAAATTAGAATCAAAATACAAGTAATTTATTATTGACTTTGATATGTCGAATTACCCAAACCTTTAATTAAAATTTGTAATAAAGTTTGGGACATGACCAAACTTTAATTTAAGAAAAGCTTCAAGTTTTATCGTCGATTTAATTTGATTTGGAGCTAAAAACTTAGAAATTTGAATTTAGTATGAAATTTGGAAGATAACCAAAATTTTAATTTAAGAAAATGATTTGGAGCTAAAAACTTAGAAATTTGAATTTAGTATGAAATTTGGAGTATGACCAAATTTTTAATTTAAAGAAAAATTTCAAACTTTATCTCTAATTTAATTTGATTTGGAGATAAAAAATTAAAATTTTGAATTTAAAAATGAAATTTGGAATATCACCAAATTTAAATGAAGTTCTTCTTTCATATATATATATATATATATAATGGTAATAATAATAATGAAATTTAAATCTAATCAGATTTCATAATTTGAAAAGATTCCATTTGGTAAATCTAAATCAATTTCCCAAATTGAAAAGATTATCTAAACGAATTAGATTCAAAAATTCAAATTTTTCTATAAATTGACTCAACCCAGTTAATTTGCCAAGAGGTAAACAACAAATGCCAGGCAAAAATTTCATTTCTTTTCTTTTCTTTTTCATTTCAGTTGATTTTTCTAAAATTGAAGCAATGAACCAGTCTGAAGAAAACTCCAAATGAATTGGGATTAATCACAGATGAAACAAGTCGTCATAAAGAAAGTTTATATATAAATATATATACTGTTGTCACCCTCTCCGCCTTGCCGCCGAAATCTCCGTTTGCGCATACAGAATGCTCGTATAGATCTAGTCGCATGGTGGCAGGCACGACGCACACGCTAGCCATGCACGGTGGCAGCCACCCTACCCACTTCTGGAGAAATGGATCTGGTCGCATCATGCAGATCTAGTCACCGTCAGAGGTACCAACTCAGCGTTCGTAGTCGTCGTTGCCGTTTTCCTGGTCGCCATTGTGGAATTTCGCCGGATGGGTCATCATGCCATAGCCCAGTCTGTTGAGTGGGAGGGGGGAAAAAATGAAGAATGTGAGAGAGAAGAGAGAGAAGGCGAGATGGGAGAGAGAATAAGGGAGAAGAGGGAAAGAAAGTGAGAGGAGGAAAAGAAAAAATAAAAAGGAATCTAGGGTTTTTCTTTAGATTTTTATTTTTAATTTTTAATTCTTTCCTTCCTTTTTTTTTTTTTTTTTTTTTTTTCTTTTCTTCTCTCCACGACTTTCATCTTCTTCTTTTTTTTTTTTAAACTTAATTTTCCAATTTTTTTCTTTTTTTTTTTTCATTTTTTTCTTTAATTCAATTAATTTCAACTCCCCTTTTCCTCTTTTTTAACTAATTTAATTTGATTTTTTCTTCTTTTATGATTTTTTCAGATGTTTTTCTCTCTCTCTCTGTTAACTTTAATTTTCCAAATTTTTTTTCCTTTTTTCTTTTCTTTTTTTTTTTCATACTTTATTCTTTTTTATTTTTAACTAATTCAATTTCATCCCTTCTTTTTCTTCTTCTTTTTTTTTTCTTTTCCCTTTTTTTCTTTTCCTTCCTTTTTTTTTGAAACTAATTTGATTTTCCAAATATTTTTTAAAACTAATTTAATCTTTCCAAAAATTTTCTTTTTTGTTTCTCTTCTTTTTTTTTTTTTTTGTAATTTTTTTTAACTAAATTAATTTTGACATTTTTTTTCTTTCTTTTTAAACTAATTTTATTTCAAATTTCCTTCTTTTCTTTATATTTTTTAGAACTAATTTCTTAAAAACTAATTTAATTTTGTTCACATTTGATTTCTTTTTTTTTTTACTCACTTGCCTCTATTCTTATCTACACGATATAAGTTATCGGGACTATTCTTATCTACACGATATAAGCTATCGAGACGCATTTAAGGGGTATTGCAAAAGGTGCGTTTTTTTTTTTTTTTTTTTTGTGTGTGTGCAGTAGCGTCTTCAATATGTGACCACCAACTTTTATTAATCTTAGGGAAGACGAATTCATCTAGGCCAGACTATTTTGACCTTAGAGGGGTTCGGGACTCTTCTTCTCGAGAGGGCTAGATCATCTTGCCCTTAGTGGGAGCCAGATCATCTGACCTTGTCGAATCATCTCAACCTTGGAGAGGGTTGGATCATCCGGCTCTTAATGAGGGCCGGATCATATGACCCTACTGCATTGTTTGACCCTTAGAGAGAGTCGGACCATCTTACCATTAGTGGGGATCGAGTTGTCTTCTTTTGAAGTGGGTCAAATCATCTTACCCTTGGAAAGAGCCAGATCATCTTGCTTTTAGTAAGGGTCGGGTCATCCTCCCTTAAAGAGGGCCAGGTCATCTTCTTCTGGAAAGGGTCAGATCATCTTTCCCTTAGTGAGGGTCGAATAATCTGACCCTACCACATAATCTCACCCTTGAAAAGGGCCAGATCATCTTACCCTTAGTGAGGGTTGGGTCATCCTCCCCTGAAGAGAGCCAGGTCATCTTCTTTTGGAGAGGGTCGGATCATCTTGCCCTTACTGAGAGCCGGATCATCTGACCTTGCCACATTTTCTCACTTTTGGAGAGGACTGGATCATCTTGCCTTTAGTGAGGGTCGGGTCATCCTCCCCTGAAGAGGGTGGGGTCATCTTCTTCTGGAGAAGGTCGGATCATCTTGCCCTTAGTAAGGGCTAGATCATCTGAAACTTAGAGAGAGCCAGATCACCTTGCCTTTAGTGAGGGTCGGGTCGGATCATCTGGAAAGAGTCGGATCAACTAACATGCTTGCCTTATCTACAGATAGTGACATTAAAAGGCTCCTTCGATCCTCTCTGTTCACACGGTCTCAGCATATGTCCAAGCCTCATGGACTTCACCATCTTTTGCTTCCTACTTATTTTAAAACCGTACCACTGAAATTTATTTCTCCTTAGTGACACTATTTTTTTTATTTTTATTTTTTGTAGAGTAATGGTTAAGTTAATTGAACATGTCTCCTCTGGGAAGAAATGCCTCGTAATCCATGAAGATATGAATCAACCTATAGCCAATGGACTTAGCCTACCTGTGGAGGAGCCATTAGTTGGTTCCTTAGCCAATGTATGGCTTGATTTAGACAATGACACGACCCCATTTGAATTATCAGCAGAAGTGCCCTTGACTCAGGAAGAGAAAATGTGGGTGTTCCATTCCTCAATTCATAAAAAAAAATCCTACTTCTGATCGGGTGTTAACTCTTGGGCATCACATAATTGATGGTGAGACTCGTTGGAATGCCACTATAAAAGTCCCTGGAGAATTTACCTTTATTGGTGATGACTTTTACATATACGTAAAATTAAAATAGTGACATGACTCGAGCTTTTTGCAAAGCTTGGTGTCCATCGACCAATACCCTTCATACTATCGGGGGTGAATTACCGATCTCCTATGGGATCTATGGTCATTCGGTGGCCTTTCGATCAGAGAAGGCCTTTACGAATAGGTCATTCTTTATCTTAGAGAGTTAACTGGCTCTCGAGAAAAAGAGAAATACCTCCCAAATTCTTGTGAACATCTTTTCTAGGCGTACCATTCAATAATTTGCCTATAGAAAGAGCGTACATTGAAGAAAGATCATGCATCGTCTTCTAAGAATGACTCCCTGGTGACCATTAGCTCGTGGATTTCGTTTTGGTTCCTCGGGGCTCAAAGATATGACAAGCCTACTATTCAAATGCAAAAGAAAGCCTCTCGCTCCCGGTCTACTCAAAATCCAGATGATGCAGACATCAAGTCTCAAGATTGGTCAAGTAGAGAAAACATGTTATTCAAAGAACTCAGGATAGAAGACGATTCAAAGGATAAAACATACTTGGTTGCATTTTTATCTTACTGGTTGTGTCTTTCATATTCTTGCACAAAGGAGGTTACCTTCAGCCTCACCATTCCAGTTCTAGCCAATATTTACCACGACGTACATTTGATATCTAAAGCTTTAACTCCGATCGACGTATGACCTTTTACTTTCCTATGCATTATGTCTACAGTTGGCCAATTCACTATTTTAACACCCATTACCCTATTCCAGTGGATATCTAGGGTCTGAAGATGGCCAACTTTTTTGTTAAAGGAGGCTCAATTTACTTTGGAGAATATGACGCATGAGAACTGATCCATAAAGATGCAAATATCCTATGGCACGTGAATTCTCAAAACCGGAGCAGAAATGAGCATTTAATTGATGACAGAGATCAATCCTTTCACCAATCCAACCAAATCTCCAGTATGCGATCATGGAAGGAACTCTTAACGAAGAGCATCCATGAGTGCATTCGGATCTTTTCAATTTCATTGTGACCGAAATTACCACACACACATTCTATCAAACAGTTATGCAATTTACACTAATTAACGACATGCTTTGATAAATAAAATACAAGGGATTGAGTTCATATACTTTTCATTTCGAACTCAGCGGAAACTACCTTCTACGAACTTTATCGTCCACCAAAGAGTCGGCTATGATAGCATGATCGTCTACACGAATGGTAGCAACACGAACAAGCACGAGCAAGCAGGAACGAGGATGACACCACCACTTAGAACCCTTGGTATTCTCGGAGTGAGATTCCAAAGTGTGGTCTTTATTGAATTTGGTAGAGGAAGGAGGAACAGGCTAATCATGTAGAACGATAAGCAAGTGGGAGAAAGCTATCGTATAGCGAGGATGCTTATCGTTTAGAGAAAGCTACACGATCGTGTAGGTTTTACTAAGCAATCGTCTAGTAATAGGTAAACGATCGTTTAGAAAACACGATATGCTAGGCGATCATATAGATAAGCTAAGCGATCGTTTAGAGACTGCATGCGATCGTTTAGACGATGAGACTCTATCGTATAGGCTCTCAGCTAAGCGATCAAAACGTTTTCACACCGTGAGCAATTTTTTCAAACTCCTTACAAAATGAAACAAATTTCCATTTTATTCTTTAGTTACCATAACCAAATACAGATTCTCCCACTAACGCACGATTGAGGAGATATTTCATGCTAGTTATCACATAATTAACCAATTTAATTAATAAATGAATATAATCATATTATATTCCTACCCTATTATTTGATATCATATATCTACTATAGTAATTTCTCCTCCACTTGATATAAATTATATTTATATCTAATTTCCTCCAAAATAATATATCTCATACATTTAGTCAATTATATCATACATAATTAACCAGTTCAATTATATCATATATAATCGAACTCTCTCTTGTTAATTTGAACATTTCAAATTGACCCAAAAACTGATTCTTGACTTTATCCTAGCTACCTAGGGGACCTTATAGACTTGTGGCTCGAAGCTCCAATGGTACATGAATAGCTGACTAAACTCTTTAGCCACGAGATACACCATGTGTTAACTGCCAGATATTTCATTAAAGACCAACAGCTGAACTCTTAACACAGATACATTTCTGTGTCCATCAGATATAACCAATCATGAGTACGATGACCTTCACAGATGCTCGTCAGTACAACTGGGCCAATTTACCGTTTTTCCCCTGTAGTTACATCTCACTCCTTAAGTACCACTATTCCTCTAATTAACAATACAACATAGTCCAACTATGTGTGAACACCTCTTGGGCCAAGAGAAGATGTGTGATGCCACATCGTTCAAGCCCTGGAATCAGCCCTTAAGAGAGCTATCTATCTACTTGCCCCTACTTCGGAGAATGAGTGAATTCTATCTTGTGTAGCTGAGTTCTCAGCCCCCAAATCAGACGAATCCCCAAAATAGTAGGTTTGAATCGGCGACCTGGCCACTTGCACCCATACAAATCAAAGGACTGCCCTCAATGGCAAGAGTTCCCAACTCACTTAGGATTGAGGTCATGTTACCTATGGTCATTCTAGTGAAGTGAAGTCTCTGTCAAGAACGGTGTTATATAACGAGATATTAACACTTCGTGGTTAGGTCGTATACAAACTCTTTGTATAGGATGCCCCCACTCGCATGTCCCCTACACAAATGATCAGGATCAGACCATCTATAACAAGTCACAATACTTGTAACCATTTCACAAAGCGGATCGCATCCATAGCATTACCAAGATAAGGTTTCCCTCCTATATCCATATACTACAGATCATTTTGGTTATCACTTAAAGACATGATCTACTTATATATCCGCTGTGGTTTGTGGTAAAGCAAATAAAACATACGACTGAGCAAAAAACAAGATGTGAAGTAAAATATCATATATTATACAACACAAGTATTCGTACAAACTGTTTACAAACTACAGGACACAAGACTTTAGGGCATCAACCCCAACAGCTATCTCTCCTCTCGATGTGAAGATATTTTGATCATTGAACCTTATAGTCCTTATCGGTTTGGTTGGCAATTTGGATTTTTACCAAGATATCCCAATGATATAGGGGAAATTCCACCTGTCTTCACATTCTACAACGTGATATATCATTTTAGGGTTTGCATTAGATGTCGATCATCGTCTTAAGTGTTCATACCAGCCCGCACATTGGATCCACGCAATCACGTTACTCTATGATATAGAAAATGGTGGCTGACAAAATATGGGAGTTATTTCTAGGAAAACATACATCGTTTAGTGAGTTGCACTATCCCCATCCCTTCCATCCTAAATTACCCAATAATAAAGGGAATAACCAGGGTGGCAAGCAAATTCGTTAGTTGTGATATGTATTTGTAAATTTTTAGGAAAAAAAAACGCTCTCAATTTTTAGATAAAATAGCCATCATTTAGAAAGATGGAAATCCTAACATGTATTTGTAAATTTTTATACTGTAACTTTTATAAAACTTAAACTATTCATTTTTTTTAAGTCTATAATTATTATAGAAACTCACATGATTTAGTTTATAAACATTAATTTGGTAATTTAAAATTTTTTAAATCTTTTTTAACAACGTTAAATATTCTATTCATTCATGTATCTCCCTAAAACTCAATACCGTTTTCTGAAAAATAATTTGATATATTATATAAGACAAATTCAATGGATAGCAATTTAAATATACTTTTTTGTAGTATGTTATTGATATTTGATATTTTGAAAATATGGCAACAGACTTCCGATCTAAATTTTCAATTAGTTTTTTCTATATTTGTTTTGAATTGATAGGGAGAGAGAGTGAAAAAAAAAAGTTGTGAACCTTGTCCTATCTCCACTTTTTATTAATTTTTTTAAAAAATTATCAGGTTGGTAATTTTTTTTTAATTATTGTGTTATACAAAAAAAAAAATATTTTATGTTTAATTATTTAATTAATTTTATTTTAAAAATCCAAAATATCAAATTTAATGTGAATACCTCACTAAACAATAAATTTTAAATCCCTAGCTCATTGAATAATACCTTATTAACAAGTTCTATCATTATGTTCTAAATTGTGTAGGAGCTTCCAACCATTTGAATTTTACTGATATCAAATTATTTATCCGGTTAGTATCTTTATTTTATATTTTCAATAAAATGACTAGTAAATTACTTTCTCTAGGAAAAAGTTTTAGCCTTCATTTTTCGGGTCCGGTCTGGCCGGGGCAGTTGGTTGGACTTTTTGCTCAAATTTTGAGTTTATTTTTTTTACACATATAAAATAATATAGTTTTTTGAAATAAAAATAAAAATGTGAAAAATAAATCTATTAAGTATTTTCCCTCGCTTCCACCTAAATATAGAAATATTATCAAAGCATTTTTTTAATCTTACTCTTTAAAAAATAATTTTGTTTGTTAAGATTTAAATTATTTTTAAATTATCAAAATTCGAAACTATCCATTTTTTAATTTTTAAAAAATGGATAAATTATTTTTTTTAACATGTGGAGTGGGACAAACTTTGTCCAAGCTAATGTTACTTATTTTGACAAAACCAAAAATTCATTTACTAAGATTACAACAATAAATTTTTGTAAACTCCATGTACCCAACGTCCTTGGTTTCAAGTAAATAAATATATTTAATAGGATTAAAAAACAATAATTAATTTTCTTTTTTAAAAAATAACTAATTTTTTTAATGATATCTTAACATTTTAATTGATTTCCAAACGTCAATGATTTCAAATTTAAAATGTTGTCAATTACTGCATAAAATATCTTAATGTGTAAACTTACTTTTTTTTAGTAGGAGAACATATCAAATTATATAACAAAAAAATTACAAATTAAAGTTCATAAGTTTTTAATTCATAAATCAAAACTAAAAAAATGATTATAGTTAAATTATTAGAAGAATGGTGTGTACCTCAATTGATTAGAGAGTTGAGTTGAAATTTATGAGATAGGTCCCAAACTGGACAATTTAGTTTTTTAAAATATTTTATCATATTTTAATTTTAAAAATTATTTTTCTAACATAATTAAAGAGTTGACATATTTTATTTATAAATTTATAGTTAATTCTCTTTTTAGTAAAAAGGAATTCTTTAAAAGAACAAGGTTTCGTAGCTCAGTTGGTTAGAGCATTGGTCTTATGAGCCGAAGGTCATGGGTTCAAGCCCCTCCGAAACCAATATAACAAAGATGTTTGGTTATAATTTTTTCCAATTTCTTACAACTTGTCGTTAGTTGAAACACCCGTACAACCCGGATAAGGTTACAAAACCCCAACAACTTCGTGTATCTAGGACGTTTTGTCAAGGATTTCTCAAAAATAGCTCAACCGTTGGGTGCGTTGTTAGAAGCAGATAGGAAGTTTGACTTTGATGATAATTGCCGCAATGCATTCATGATTTTAAAGAATGCATTGACGACTGCATCCATTTTGATCGCACCAGATTGGACACTTCCTTTTGAAATAAGATGCGATGCAAGCGGGTATGCGATGGGAGCTGTACTAGCACAGAAGAGAAAAGCAATCTTGCATCCCATCGCATATGTGCTCAAATTAATTACACTACCACAGAAAAAGAGCTGCTTGCGGTAATATTTGCATTAGAAAAGTTCAAAGCATATCTGCTGGGAAAAAAAGTGCTCATTCATACTGACCACTCGATGATAAAATATCTAAAGATGAAGAAGGATACAAAGCCGAGGGTGATCAGATGGGTTCTCCTCCTTCAAGAATTTGATATGAAAATAATTGACCGCAAGGGGATGGAGAACCAAGTTGCGGATCATTTATCCAGATTAGAAAATCCTGAGGTTGACCGCAAGGAGTCAGAGGTGAGTGCAGTGTTTCTGGATGAGCAGCTGTTTCAGATTGAAGAAGTGCCATGGTATGCTGACATAGTCAACTATCTGGTTTACGAGCAATTTCCTGAAGATTATACCTACCATCAACAGAAGAAGCTCAAACATGAATGCAAATATTATTATTGGGATGAGTCGAATCTGTATAAGAGGGGATCAGACCAGGTTATGCAACTATGTGTACAGGAAGCTGCCCATCAATGCATATTATTGCAATGTCACGATTCACCATATGGTGGATACTTTGGAGGGCAGCGCACCGTAGCAAAAGTCTTACAAAGTGGGTTCTATTGGCTGACATTATTTAAGGATGCCAGAGACTATGCAATGAAATGTGACCGGTGCCAATGCATGGGTAACATTTCATGGAAACATGTGATGCCCATGAACATCATTCTAGAATTGGAGTTGTTCGACGTTTGGGATATTGATTTCATGGGACCATTCCCACCTTCAAATGGTGACAAGTATATTCTGCTAGCCGTCGACTATGTGTCCAAGTGGGTAGAAGCAATAGCATGCACTGCAAGTGACGCGGCAGTAGTCTCCAAATTCTTGAAGAAAAATATTTTCACGCGTTTTGGCACTCCCCATACCATAATAAGTGACGAAGGCTCCCACTTTGTCAATTACTCTGTCAAAAATCTACTGCTGAAATATAATATCCTTCACAAAGTGATAACCGCATACCATCCACAGATGAATGGTCAGGTCAAAGTGTCCAATCGAGAGATCAAGATGATACTTGAAAAGGTAGTAAGGCCTTCGAAAAGGGATTGGGCAACAAAGCTCGACGATGCATTGTGGGCATACCGAACTGCATTTAAGACACCCATAGGTATGTCTCCGTATGCATTGGTATTTGGTAAAGCATGTCATCTGCCATTGGAGCTGGAATATAACGCGTTGTGGGCGGTGAAGAAGCTTAACTTCGACTTAAGAGCAACAGGGGAAGCAAGAAAGCTACAACTGGTCGAGCTTGATGAGTGGAGAACGCAAGCTTATGAAAATGCCAAAATAGACAAGGAACAAACAAAACGGTGGCATGACAGTAGGCTATGCTATAAAAATCTCTATGTTGGACAAAAGGTCTTACTCTTCAATTCACGTCTCCGGCTCTTTCCTGGCAAGTTAAAGTCGCGGTGGAGCTAATTACTGAGGACGGGAGTTGTACATTTAAGGTAATGGGCAGCGAGTTAAGGCATATTGCAGGGGTGATTTTCAGCGAGAAAAGACCTTTATAGAGCCGGGAAACCCGGATTAGAGGAAAATGGAGTGGCCCCTGCATTGGCATGCAACATCATCTAGGGTGCAAATCTTCTAGAGTATCCTTTGTTTGGTTCATGAACTCTCATTTCTACGATACTTCAATTGTCATTTATCTATCTGCATTTTACTTATCATTTTTTACTTCTCTAAAAAAAAATGGCCAAGAAAAATTTTGTCAACTTTTTCTTTTATCATTTGACCCTCGATGATGTTTCTTTGTCAACGATCAAGGTACATGATTGCGGAGGCACTACGCGAAGATGTAACTTCACTCCGTCACCGCAATCCAAAGGAGTACGATCGCCGCAAAGCAGGATACGCCAACAAACAATGCAGGCGACAACAAAAATTTGGGGGTTGTATTCTTCCTTAACTTTATTCCAAATTTTGCACTATCACATTGTATTTTAATTTTGAACATCTTATCACCGCATCCTCTTTGATTACTGCAATCATCTGACATTGATAAATTTAATAAGTCAACACATGCTGTCTCTTTACCAATTATGATTTCAATGATGAAACACATACTTCTATTTTTTTCATATATACTAGAGTCAACTTAATCTTAGAAAAGTCACCTCATGAAATATTTCTAGAAGTTAGAAGTCTGCTAGCTTTCTTTCAAACTCTCTTTACATAGCTTCCTAAGAACATCGGATGACTTCTTTCAATCTTTTGGCAATGGGGACATTGCCGCATTTTAAATTTAAGGGTGAGGTATTTATTTATCGCCTTGTTATTTAGAATAACAACTCCACTGTCAACGCAACGGGGAAACCTATGTTGATAAGAGTTAAGTTGTGAAGGGTACTTACCCGTAGTTAGATGTCCGCATGACACACGTTGGGGCAAGCCAAAACAAAAGTAAGTCGCCAGGATCAACGCATAAATAAATGACCGCAACTCCGCTGCCAAGTAAGTATGAGTTTAGTCTGAGGAAGAGCGCCTTACTCGTAGTTGGATGTCTGCATGACACACGAGAGGGCAAGCCAAAGTGAAGGCGAGGCACTTAGATCAGCGCAAGGTCAGAGAGAAATAATAATAATAATAATAATAATGTCAAAAATATGTAAGGATAAAAATCATTTGACAACTCGGTGGAATGTTTTTTTGAAATAAATCATGCGATGTCCTGAAATTGAGTAAAGTCCTTTTGAAGGTTAAACTTGCGGACCCTAGATCTTAGAAATATTTTAAGAGGAGACTTGAATAAGACTTAAGAAAATTTTGGTCTATAAGATTTGAAGGAAGTATCCTTGAGAAATCTAGGAAAAGAGATTACGGTCGACTTTCTAAAGGAAATTTTTAGCTTATGCTTGAGGACAAGCATTGTTTAAATTTGGGGGTATGATAATGGGCAGAAATGCACGTTATTACAGTACTAAGTTCTTAAACAATGCTTGCTTGCGTTGGTAAAATATGTTAGATTGTGTCCAAAAAGCATCAAGTTCATAACATTGCGGTCGCATGCGTCTATCACATAGAAACAGTTAATTTTTTTATTTTTATGCAGAATATGCGTTGACGCAAGGCGAAAAGCACGATCGTAAGAAATCAACGGTCGAATGCAGCATCACCGCAAGGCTTTGCGGTGATTTGTGTTCGCAAGCATCTGCTCAAAAAGGATTTCTGCATAGAGTCGCCGCAACTTGGTGGGTGCATTTGGGTGAAAGGCATAATTAATCACAATGGGACAGAAAAATGATGACGGTCGAATCCGAATTAAGTTGACAAGCTGCTAACGATAACAACTACACTCAACTTTTCGATGACAAATATTCGGCGTATCAGTCAGAGAATTAAAGCCATCCCATCTATGCAGTCATAAAAGAGAAGCCGCCTTTCACCCCGAAGGCTCTATAAATACCGAAGGCAACCTTTAGAAAAGGGTGGGGGAACACTTAGAGAATTTTCCTTTAGCTTAGCCTTGTTCTTAGTTTTTCTTTTATTTTAAGACGGAAGTAAGAGACGGAGGTTGTGCCGGTAGATCGTTCCGGTGAGCTCGGGTGAGTGTCAGAAGCATCAAGATCAGAGAGAGGGCAAGCTCCTGCAGAAGCAGGGATATCTTTGAACCGAATAGAGTTGCTAGTGTAAAGGCCTTGGGCAGTGAGGGATTGCTACCAGGCTCTCTACCTTTATCTTCCATTGTTATTTTGTACTCAAACTCATTTATAGAAATGGAATTTACTTCTCTATATCTATTTACTCTCTGTTTATTATGCATGAGTAGCTAAATCTGTTGAATGGGTTGAGAAACACTTAGCTAGCATAACTGGGGATCTTCATTCTTTGCGATTATATTGTATTATGTATGCTTCATTCGTCCAATAAAGGTACTCGGGAGGGTAGTATAAAGACAGGATTTAGGCTTGAAAAAGTCAGGTTAGAATCTAGGCTCGGAAGAGTCAGATTATAACACATAATCAAGAGATAGAAGCTTAGAAATAAGCATTGTTTACTATTACCGTATCGCATGCATCCTAGAGATAGGATATAATTGTGTGTGGTCACCTTGTCTTTATGTGCGTTTTGCATCATCGCATAGGAAAAAAGTAGAGACTTAGGAATAAACTCTATGGACACTTTTGCATTCAACACATGCGTCCTAGACTTAGGAGCACCGCATTTGCATTGGAAAATGACTTGCTGTGCATGGGTGTAGCATGATCGTATAGTCTGACGTATTCCTAAGTAACGATAGTTAAAGACCTTCTCAACCTGTTCATCCTCATACTCAGTGCATCTATTGCATAATTAAACTTTTCTCAAATCCACCACATTTATTTATTTCATTACCTCAAACAACAATCACAACAACTACTGATTTATTTGGTTACTGCAAGGTTTTCGTGAAAAATTATCACCGCATACCGTTTTCCCAAGTCCCTGAGTTCGACCCTAGACTTACCAGAAAACTCAGTGGGGTTTACACTTGGATTCCACTGAAAAAACTTGATTGCTCAACAAAACTCCATCACCGCATTTCATTCCATTTTTTCACCTCATAAAACAACGCATCACATACGTCCTAGAGTTAGGCTCAAGTGTGTGTAGCATGATCGCATGGCTTACGTTGACTAAGGTTGGCCTTGCGGTCATTTTTAAGTATTGCAATGAAGACATCTCCACATTTTATCTATTTTTCCATTCATTTATTTCATGTCAAGAGTTATCGTGTCTCTACCTCTAATTCATATTCTTATTGCGTTGTCTGTTAGTTAGGAGTAGGAGTAGTGTTAGCATAGAAACCCCTCTATCATTCTTTTATTCAATCGCCGCATGCACATTACTGCATTCATCCAGCTACAAGTCCCTGAGTTCGACCTCGGATCACTCGAGAAACTTGCGTTTGCATTATACTTGGCGTGAGCATAAGAAAACTTGTGACAGGATGCATGGTCATCGCATATAATCGTTAACGCATAGTCATTCCAACACATGACCATCGACATGTGACAATCAACGCATACTTCAAAAACATGCATCGCATATTGCATCCACAGAATTTTAGTTGTTAAATAATTGACTTCTAATTTCTCGTCATCAACGGCCTTCCTTTCCTACAGCCAGTGAGGATAGTTCTTCTTCCAGTGTCCATCTTGGTTGTAGTGGAAACACTTTCCCTTTTCAACCGGTGGTGGACACTTTCTTGGGGCGACAGGCGCCGGGTTAGCAGGGCCTTCCCTTTTCCCTTACCACCCTTCTTCTTCTTCCCCTTTGCAGAGTTAGAAGTAGAAGGTGCAAACTTCGTTTCTGAGGTCGAACCTCTATGAAATGTCCTAGAGCATGAAGTAACATTTGCCTCACTCTTTTTCCTCTTCTTCCTCTTCAATAAAGATTGGTAGGTCTGTAACTCGTTGAGGTGAGTTATAAGGTTATATTTCACTTGGTTAAGAATCACATTACTAACAAAGTGCAGGAAGCTCTCCGACAAAGAATGTAGGATTATACTAACCTGGCTGCCTTCATCGATGGTGACCCATTCAACTCCGCCATATTGAAGTGGAAAGCATATGTTCACGAACAGAGGTGCCTTCTTCCATTTTGGAGTTGAATATATACTTAAGAGCCTCATGCATAAGTTGTTCAGATGGTTGTCCAAAAATCCCCTGCAAGGACTCCATGATCTCATGCATTGAGACCATGGGCTCATGTTTCTTGGCCAAGACTTTAGAAAGACTTGCCTCGGGCCTTCTCATTCGCCTATGTCCATCGCTCGTATGACTCCTGTACATTTCAAGCGACATTGAGAGCTAGAATAGGAGGACATATCTCCATAAGGGCGAACATGAGATCCTCGATGATAAGAATCATCGTGATCATGTGTTTCCATGTCGAAAAGTTATCGCCAGTTAATTTTTCGGCGCTAAGCAAAGCTAACGTGGTTGTGGTCATTTCGAAAAGATTGTTGCTGAAAATATGAACAAAAATTTATTAGATTTTTCTAAACCACATTTTAACCAATTAATTTTGCAAAACAGTTTCAAGTACCCTAAGTGAAAGACTTCTATTGTGCAATGATGCCCTAGTGAGGTAGGACAAACGTCACCGATGGGGTGATCAGATGCCTCTTCGCTAAGATTGGACATTCTCAACCATTAGACCGAACCAACTTTTGGAACTGAACCTAATAGCCATCATTTATTCGGTTCAGAACTATTAACCTTTACCAATTTCGCGTAAGTATAACCCCTCGCTTTCGGTGCTAGAGTCCCACCCTAATGAGCCCACCATAGGGAAGAAGCAGATTAGGACAAGAGACTAAGTTACCTTATCCTCCTACAGAAGATCAAATAAAGAAATGCACAAAACTTCCATCCTTTAGGGGGACACTCCTAGGGTGCCTCGAGGCGATACGCAGTAACTTTATTCAATTCAACGAAGGAGACCGAGGGATATGCTGTCGCACTTCCTGCTCCCACTTACTATGAGCACTCTTTCTATCCACCTTGATATTAACCTACCCAAACACCATCTGTTTGGAAGACATGCCAAAGGTGCCTTGAGGCCGAGGGTAGATCTCACGGTGTGGATTATTTAGGAGAAACGTGAAAGGTTTAAGTGAAGCATCATATGCCCCAAGTACCTCCCACTGAATGTTCTACCTAGGGGTTCATTAACCTAGACAATTCGGCTACTGATTTTAGTCTAAGTTGTCTTTTTAAAGCTGCTGATAAATAACTTTTGTCTATGAATTATGAACAAGTTCAAGTAGTCTCATTTAAACACTTTAATGGACTGTTCTTAATTTGCATGCATATATCAAATCTATCTAATTCACCTTTCCAGGTAACTTAAATACCCCAGCCTAGACAGAACCTGCCTTAGACAAAAGGTCCCTTATAGATAGATTTGCTACACTTTAACCTTTTATTAGTGAATTTAATTATATTAAACTGATTAAAAGATTAAAGCCTTAAGGTTGCTAATCATATTAGAATCGTGATCCTAGGTCTATGTCATCCAAGTTTTAAAAATTTTACCATGAATTAAACCTAAGTGAGCATGCATATCTTTCTTATTGCTTTTAGTTCTAATTTCTCTTTAACCTTTAAAAAGAAACAACTAAAATACATTGCGCACAACTAGGTGTTTATAATACTTATAAAGTAACCTATGTGTCATGTTTCATGCAATGTCCGGTCATTACTATACATAACTTTTATATACGCGCGTAATAACCAAACAAACATGCTTTCCATTCACCCTTATACTATAACAATTATAATATAAAGATGATGCATGTCAATGCTTTTTATGCATGCATAAATATAACTCTTATATTATATGATGCATGAGCATGCTCTTACATAATTAAATCTTGCTTCTCTAAATTATAACATTTACAATAAAGAGAAGATGCATGACTAATGCATAACCTAAAGTGGGATTTACTATATGTATATACCATATGACATATAAACACCATACATCGCATGTAATAAACTAAGGATTAATGGACCGGGATGAGCCTTTATAAAAATCGGAATGAAATAACCCTATCTATTACATTTTCCATTGAGCGAACCGATTCATAGGCGAACCGGGTCTTGAACCGCCAGGAAACCTCCATCATTTAGTAAACGTCGAAGGTAAAAAGATCGCTCAGTGCACACTAGACGATAGATGCAAAGCTAAATGATTTCTTAGACGACAACGAGGCTGCGAAGCTTGATTCTTTATGCGATCGCTGAACGCGGCGAAAGGTAAACGATTTACCGTACGTTGCTAAGCGATCGTTTAGTCAGTTACTAAGCGATGAAGCTTGCTGAGCTAAACGATCGTTTAGTGCACGTGCATGTTAAATGATACACGAGCATCCCATCGTCTACACAACCCGATACCCAATGATCGCTTACTCCATCATCTACACGACCCGATTAACCCCTGATCGTCTTCTTCCTTGAAGAACAACAACCCTTGCTTCAATGTGCTCAAGACTCAATCTGACTTTGAATTACAGACTCGATAACAATTAATAATGCGAAAAAATGCAGGGGCCTTTACAAACAATCGAAAATGTAAAAGAATTAAATCAAACCAAGGCTAACATCCCAGAAAACTCCATTAATCCACATATCCATAACAATTTAACAATTAAACAGAGCAGATATGCACCCACCAAAAATGTATATGCAATTCGTTGCAACAATGAAATTGGAATATCAGAACCTGGCTCTGATATCAATTGAAGGAACTCTTAACAAAGAGAATCCATGAGCGCGTTCGGATATTTTCGATTTCATTGTGACCGAAATTACCACACACAAATTCTATCAAACATTTATGCAATTTACACTAATTAACGACATGCTTTGATAAATAAAATACAAGGGATTAGGTTCACATACCAGTTGAAGACTCTCTTCACTTCGAACTCAACGCAGTGGAAAATACTCTCTACGAACTTTATCGTCCACCAAAGAGTCAGCAGAAACACGATTGTCTACATGAACGGCAACAACACGACCAAGCACGAGCAAGTAGGAGCGGGGACGACACCACCACTTAGAACCCTTGGTATTCTCAGAGTGAGAATCCAAAGTGTGGTCTTTGTTGAAATTAGTAGAGGAAGGAAGAATAGGTTGATCGTGTAGAATAATAAGCAAGTGGGAGAAAGCTATCGTATAGTTACGATGCTTATCGTTTAGAGAAAGCTACACGATCATGTAGGTTTTACTAAAAGATCGTCTAGTAATAGGTAAACGATCGTTAAGAAAACACGATACGCTAGGCGATTGTATAGAAAAGCTAAGCGATCGTTTAGACGATGAGACTCTATCGTATAGGCTCTCAGCTAAGTGATCAAAACGTTTGCAAAATGAAACAAATTTTCATTTTATTCTTCAGTTACAATAATTGAATACGGATTCTCCCACTAACGAACGATTGAGGAGATATTTCAGGCCAATTATCACATAGTTAACTATTTTAATTAATAAATGAATATAATCATATTATATTCCTATCCTATTGTTTGATATCATATATCTACTATAGTAATTTCTCCTCCACTTGATATAAATCATATTTATATCTAATTTCTTCCAAAATAATGTATCTCATACATTTAGTCAATTATATCATACATAATTAACCAGTTCAATTATATCATATATAATCGAACTCCCTCTTGTCAATTTAAATATTTCAAATTGACCCAAAAACTGATTCTCGACTTTATCCAAGCTACCTAAGGGACCTTATGGACCTGTGGCTCGAAGCTCTGATGGTACGTGAATAGCTGACTAAACTCTTTAGCCACGAGATCCACCGTTCATTAACTGTCAGACATTTCACTAAAGAACAATAGTTGAAGTCTTCTTACCACAAATATATTTTTGTGTCTATCGGATATAATCAATCATGAGTACGATGACCCTTCACAGATGCTCGTAAGTACAACTGGGCCAATTTACCATTTTGCCCCTGTAGTTACATCTCACTCCTTAAGAATCACTGATTCCTCTAATGAACAATACAACATAGTCCAACTATGAGTGAACACCTCTCGGGCCAAGAAAAGGTATGTGGCGCCACATCGTTCAAGCCCTGCAATCAGTTCTTAAGGGAGCTATCTATCTACTTGCCCCTACTTTGGGGAAGGAGTGAATTCCATCTTGTGTAGCTGAGTTCCCAGCTCCCAAATCAGATGAATCCCCAAAATGGTAGGTTTGAGTCGACGACCTGGCCACTTGCACCCATACAAATCAAAGAACCACCCTCAATGGCAGGATTTTCCAACTCACTTAGAATTGAGGTCATGTTACCTATGGTCATCCTAGTGAGGTGAAGTCTCTTTCATGAACGGTGTTATATAACGAGATATTAACACTTCGTGGTCAGGTCTTATACAAACTCTTTGTATAGGACGCCCCCGGTCGCATGTCGCCTACACGAATGATCAGGATCAGACAATCTATGACAAGTCATAACACTTGTGACCATTCCACAAAGCGGGCTGCATTCGTAGCGTTACCAGGATAAGGTTTCCCTCCTATATCCATATACTACAGATCATTTTGGTTATCACTTAAAGACATGAGCTACTTGTATGTCACCACGTACATGCTTAAGTTACATACAGATAACCAGGGATTTTATGTTTATTGGTTTGTGGTAAAGCAAATAAAATATACAACTGAGCAAAAAACAAGATGTGAAGTAAAATATCATATATTATACAACATAAGCATTCGTATAAACCATTTACAAACTACAGGACATGAGACTTTAGGGCATCAACCCCAACCGCTACCTCTCCTCTCGGTGTGGGGATATTTTGATCATAGAACCTTATAGTTCTTATCGGTTTGGTTGGCAATTTGGATTTTACCAAGATATCCCTAATGATATAGGGGAAATTCCACTTGTCTTCACATTCTACAACGTGATATATCATTATAGGGTTTGCATTAGACGTCGATCATGGTCTTAAGTGTTCATACTAACCCGCACGTTGGATCCACGCAATCACATTACTCTATGATATAGAAAATGGTAGCTGACAAAATATGAGAGTTATTTCTAGGAAAACATACATTGCTTAGTGAGTTGCACTATTCTCATCCCCTCCATTCTAAATTACCCAATAATAAAGGGAATAACCAGGGTGGCAAGCTAATTCGTTAGTTGTGACATGTATTTGTAAATTTTTAGAAAAAAAAAAGATGCTCTAAATTTTTAGATAAAATAGCTATCATTTAGAAAGATGGAATCCTAACATGTATTTGTAAATTTTTATAAGTTATAACACTTAAACTATTCATTTTTTTAAGTGTATAATTATTATAGAAACTCACATGATTTAGTTTATAAATATTAATTTGATAATTTAAAATTTTTTAAATCTTTTTTTGTTAAATATTCTATTCATTCATGTATCTCCCTAAAACTCAATACCGTTTTCTAAAAAATAATTTGATATGTTATATAAGACAAATTCAATGGATAGCAATTTAAATATGCTTTTTTATAGTGTGTTATTGATTTTTGATATTTTGAAAATATGGCAACAGACTTCCGATCTAAATTTTCATTTAATTTTTTCTATATTTGTTTCGAATAGTCCATTAATAGGGAGAGAGAAATATAGTAGAAAAAAAGTTGTGAACCTTGTTCTGTCTCCACTTTTTATTAAAAATTTTTGAAAATTATCAGGTTGGTAAACATTTTTTAATTATTGTGTTATACAGAAACAAAATAATATTTTATGTTTAATCATTTAATTAATTTTTTTAAAAAAATCCAAAAATATCAAATTTAATGTGCAACACCTCACTAAACAATAAATTTTAAATCCCTGGCTCATTGAATAATACCTTACAAGTTCTATCATTATGTTCTAAATTATATAGGAGCTTCCAACCATTTGAATTTTACTGATATCAAATTATTTATCTGGTTAGTATCTTTATTTTATATTTTCAATAAAATGACTAATAAATTACTTTCTCTAGGAAAAAGTTTTAGCCTTCATTTCTTCGGGTCCGGTCTGGCCCGAGCAGTTGATTAGACTTTTTGCTCAAATTTTGAGTTTAATTTTTTTTACACATATAAAATAATATAGTTTTTTGAAATAAAAATAAAAATGTGAAAAATAAATCTATTAAGTATTTTCCCTCGCTTTCACCTAAATATAGAAATATTATCAGATATTTTTTTTATCTTACTCTTTAAAAAATAATTTTGTTTGTTAAGATTTAAATTGTTTTTAAATTATCAAAATTCGAAACTATACATTTTTAATTTTAAAAAAAATGGATAAATTATTTTTTTAACATGTGGAGTGGAGACAAACTTTGTCCAAGCTAATGTTACTTATTTTGACAAAACCAAAAAATCATTTACTAAGATTACAACATTAAACTTTTGTAAACTCCATGTAATTCAACATCCTTGGTTTCAAGTAAATAAATATATTTAATAGGATTAAAAAACAATAACTAATTTTCTTTTTTAAAAAATAACTAATTTTTTTAATGATATCTTAACATTTTAATTGATTTCTAAATGTCAATGATTTCAAATTTAAAATATGGTTAATTACTGCATAAAATATCTTAATGTGTAAATTTACTTTTTTTAGTAGGAGAACATATCAAATTATATAACGAAAAAACTACAAATTAAAGTTCATAACTTTTTAATTCATAAATCAAAACTAAAAAATGATTATAGTTAAATTATTAGAAGAATGGTGTGTACCTCATAGAGTTGAGTTGAAATTTATGAGATAGGTCCCCAAACTAGACCATTTAGTTTTTAAAATATTTTATCATATTTTAATTTTAAAAATTATTTTTCTAACATAATTAAATAGTTGACACATTTTATTTATAAATTTATAGTTAATTCTCTTTTTAGTAAAAATAAATATTTTAAAAGAACAAGGTTTCGTAGTTCAGTTGGTTAGAGTGTTGGTCTTATGAGCTGAAAGTCGTGGGTTCAAATCTCACCAAACATTGGGTGTTACGTTTCCGTGAACGTTCTAATTTCTCTTTAACTCTTAAAAATAAATAACTAAAAAAAAATTACGCATAACGAGGCATTTATAACAATTATAAAGTAACCTATGTATCATGCTTCATGTAATGTCCGGTCATTACTATATAACTTTTATATAATACATGTCAATGCTTTTTATGCATGCATAAATATAACTTTTATATTAATGATGCATGAGCATGCTCTTACAAAATAAAATCATGCTTCTCTAAATTATAACAATTACAATAAAGAGATTATGCATGATCAATGCATAACCTAAGGTGAGATTTACTATATGTGCATACCATATGACATATAAGACATACATCGCATGTATTAAACAAATAGATTAATGGACTAGGATGAGCCTTTAAACCAAAAAATAACCGGAATGAAAAACCCTATCTATTATATTTTTTATTGAGCAAACCTATTCACAGGCGAACCGGATCTTGAACCGTCAGGAGGTCTCCATCGTGTAGCAATCTTTAGTAGGTAGACGATCGTTTAATGCACATTAAACGATAGGAACTTTAGCAAACGATCGCGTAGACGACGACAAGGCTGCGAAGCCTGATCGTCCATGCGATCATGTAGCGCGACGATAGGTAAACGATTTACCTTAAGTTACTAAGTGATCGTTTAGTCAGATACTAAGCGATAAAGCTTCCTGACCTAAACGATCGTCTAGCGTGCTTTAAACGATATGCGAGTGTCTGATCCTTTAACTGATGCGTGCAACTTGTAAACGATTTACCTTGCGATGCTAAGCGATCGTTTAATCAGTTACTAAGCGATGAAGCTTGCTGACCTAAAGGATCGTCTTGCTCGTGCGCGCATTAAAAGATACTTAGCGATCGCGTGCCTGATCGTCTTCTCGATATGACCAACACTTGATCGCATACCCCATTGTTCAACCGATGCGTTCAACCACGATCGCATAGTCCTTCATCTTCATGATGCGATGGACAACGATTGCATAGAACTTTTTCTGCACGATGCGATCAACCCTAGATCATCTCCTTCCTCGAAGAGCCGCAACCTTTGCCCAGAACTTCGACGAACGACTCAAAACTTCAAACACTTTGAATACAAACTCGATTACGATTATATATGCCCAAAAATGCAAGGGCCTTTACATACAATCACAAATGTAAAAGGAATTTAAACAGACCGAGGAAATTAATCCCGAAAACATCCATTAATCCGACACATCCACAATAGTACTAACATTTAAAACAGCATAGAAATGCACTCACCATGAATGTAAACGTTATTTCGTTGCAACAAATGAAATTGGAGTATCAGAAATCTGGCTTTGATACCAATTGAAGAATCTCAATATGAGAGTTTCATGGTCAGGTCTTATACAAACTCTTTGTATAGGATGCCCCCGCTCGCATGTCCCCAACATGAATGATCAGGATCAGATCATCTGTGGTATGTCACAACACTTGTGACTATTCCACAAAGCAGGCCGCGTCCGTAGCATTACCAGGATAAGGTTTCCCTCCTATATCTATATACTACATACCATTTTGGTTATCACTCAAGACATGATCCACTTGTATGTCACCACATACATGCTTAAGTCACATACAGATAACTAGGGATTTTATGTTTATTGGTTTGTGGTAAAGCAAATAAAACACGTAAATGAGAAAAACAAGATGTGAAGTAAATATCATATATTAACAATCACAGGTGTTCATATATACTGTTTACAAACTACAGGACACGAGACTTTAGGACACAACCCCAACAACCTTATCGATAGATGATGTGAGTATGGATAAAGTCCACCACGTTTACCTTTTAAGCTTCTCTCAAGGTGATGGCCTCAACCTACCTTGAAAAGTAATCAGTGGTTGAGGCCATCACAGAGCTTCAACTACGGGAATTGGAAGGATTCTCTACTCAGAGACTCACCTCTTGGCCTTGTCTTTTAGTTCTCCGGATCTACTCTATAAGTCGCTTCAGACCAGCCTCTCTCTCAGAATCAGTCTATGCACGTTTCTATGTATATATGTATGTACCAGTATCTGTATCTGTATGTGTATATCTTTTCAGTGAATTTGAAGAAGCTATTTATAAACGAAGCTTGGCTCTTTGAATTTGCGGTCCCCACTTTATAGTTATGGTAGTTCCTGAAATGGCAGAGTGAAAATTTCTTCTGTTACGCAATCAATCCGTCAGAAATGCACAACTGAAAGCTGTACATTTGTCAGAATTTTCCATAAATGCATTGCTCTTTACATCTTTGATCGATCGTCGCATGCGATGTTGTTTTTTATTACCGCATGTGGTTGAAATTGCATTGATCGCCAAAGCTCTTGATCGATTGTCCATGCGCCGTCATTGCGTTGATCGTCTCTTCGTTCTTGATTGATGGTGCGCAATGCGATGTAGATGCGTTGTTCATTTCGTCTTTGAGCCATGAACGCATGCGGTGACCGATTTCCTGAAAAATTGAAACTGAAACATTCTATTCTACCATCGCAATGGTGTTAGTGGGTGTATTGACGACATTTCATAATTTTCGCATTTCTTAGCCAATTTATATACTATCGACGCAACTTTTCTTTCTTTTAGCTGCAATATCTAAATAAAATAGTATAAATAACTTGTATTTCTACAAGTTATCACACCCCAAATTTAGATATATACTTGTCCTCAAGCATATCTTCAACTAAGGAAATATTGTTTAATTCCTATCCTTACTTTGCGTTGATTGGTTGATCCGAATGCTCTACCTAGGCAACATTACTTAACAACGCAATTTCCTTCTGTCCTTTAATAATTCATAAACATGCCCTACTTTATTCTTTTATACAACAAATCTCTATTAAAAAATTCCCTTCTTGTTTTGAAAAGAATGTTTACCTCTTCATGCAAAAACAACTTGGTGCGTCTGTATGCGATGGTCTAGTTTGTGTCATTTTATTAGAACTATTGATCATGGTTACACCCTTCGTTTTGGCTTGTTCCCATGGGTGTCATGCGAACATCCAACTACGGTTGTGTGCCAATCTCAACTTCAACTTTTGATTTTCAACTAAGTTTAACTTTCGCTGGTCAGAGGAGTTGTCTCTTATATTCTTTTATTTTTCTCTCATTTTTTTTCTCTTTTCTTTCTTTTCATATTGCGTCGATTTTGGAAACTCACCTTCGTTTTGGCTTGCTCCCAAGGGTGTCATGCGAACATCCAACTATGAACAGGTTCCTTTCATGACTTTACTTTTATCAGGTTGGGATTGTTTTTGGATTTCCCTTGCACTGACATTGGAGTTTATATGAATTTCTTTTTTTTTTTTACAATGAACGCATTTTCTAATAATAACCGCATTCGCTTGATCGCATCTGCTTAGACCTTCCCCACCCCCAAATTTAGAGATGTGCAAGGTTCTCATTGCGTTATTTTGGACAGAATAGACAAAATACTTAGTCAAAATTTTGAAAAGAAGATTTGAGTAGAGTCTTATAGGATAAAAGGTAAAACAGTGCTATTGCTACGAATTATCTAAGTGTTAGTCAGAAAATACAAAGTGTGGGACATGTTACTAAGGGTATGCATATTACTCATCATGGCAGCGCAATGAATAATGCAAAATATAAGGTAAAGAACATCGCAATAATTGACAAAGGATGATAAGTAAGAGGCTAACGCATACGGAAAGAATAGCTACTCAGTTGTATTAAAAATTAACCAAGTATACAAAGAATTACAATTAACGCAATACAAAATTTCAGCATGTACAAAGAATCAAGAAATAGCTTCTATACATAAAAATAATGAATGAAATTATCCTTTGTATTTTACTCGGATGGGTGCAAAGTTAAAGATTAACGCATTGCATCTGTTACCACAAGTGCATATTTGCAGAGGATGAGCAACAACGCATGCATTAGTGCAACATACCCCTTAACTCAGTGCATTTCTGGAGGACGGGCACACGGTATTTCTACTGGTGCAACACTACCTCAACATAGTGCGTTTTTGCTAAAGATGGGCGAAAAATACATACGAGCGCAACACACCCCTTAGCACAATGCATTTGGGTAGGGTGGACGCAAAGTGTATCTTGTTAGCACAAAATGCACCCATCATCGTAATGCATACCGGGTGTTGATTGTTATTATTATTTCTGATATTATTATGATTTTTTTTTATCAACGCAATTCACTAGGACTTTGCGGTATTCATTTTCTTCTTATTAGTCATGCATGAAAATTAAGAATAACGCAATTAATGCATAAAAAGTAAGGAAATTGGACAAAGCACAGAAATTAACGTAATTGAATTAAATGAGAAGTAAATTCGTAAAGCAATCAAAGCTAGTTTAAGGAAGCAATAAATAACGAAATTCATAAAGCAATAAAGGAAGCAATTAAGAAAGCAAGTAAACATAGATTTTAGAGATATGGATTGAAAGACAATTTTCCATGATTACTGCAATCCACACCTCTGCAAGCGGTCAAGCTTGCCTGCGCAATGTCATCAAGGACAATGTTCCTTCTCGTGAGATCTTGGGGCTTCAGAATTACTTGGCAGCGTTCCAGATGTTCTATTGCAAAGTTCGGCTACCAGTTGCCCAACTTGGATCTCCAAGTTCTTGATTGAAAACGCCTGCGACTACATGACAGCATCGTTTTTCTTAATATACTGCTTCAGCAGGGACTCCAATGATGATGAATTTCCAGAGGTGTTTGAGGAGGACGGTTGGTTTTGCGATTTTTTCTGATGACCCTGATTCTGATTCTGATGAAAAGATGGAGGATTTCCTCGATTCCCAGAATTGTTGCTTTGATGGTTATTCAGCCCTCCTTGGTTGTGATTCCCTCCCCAACCGAAGTTAGGGTGATTCCCCAATAAGGATTATAAGTGTTGCTGTATGGATTGTTCTGGATAGCAAACACTTGTTGCGGGTTCGATGGGCACATTTCTACCACATGGCCCCTTCCACATTGGACACAATATATTACGGCCACTTGTGCCGGCGCATTAGGTCGTGCTAAATTTTGAGAGAGGACACCTTGATTAAGTGCCATCGTTTGGAGGAGAGTTGTCACCGCGGCCATCTGTGCGGCCAAAGTTGTCATTGTATCTGCAGGTACAATGGCATTATCGTTTCTTCTTCTCTCGGAGCCTCTACCCCCATACCCGTCATCCATCTAGTCATCCGTGTTCCGCGAAATGTGATCAAGGATGACATTGGCTTCTATGTAGGTCTTATCCATAAATCCTCTTGCTGCAGAGGCATCAGCAACAACTTGCGTTGATCTATTCAGGCCGTTATAAAATGTTTCCATCAGAACGCAATCGGGAATCCCGATATGCGGACAATTTTTCACTAACCTTCAGAACCACAGCCAAGCAGTGCTCAGATTCTCGTTATCCATTTGCTCGAAGTTTAGCACATCCTTTCGTCTTCTTACGTTGTTGACTGCTGGAGAGAAGAACTTATTCATGAACCTTTCCACCAACTGGTTCCAGGATGTGATTTCGTTTGGCTTCAACGAATGAGCCCACCTCTTTGCCTCATCCCACAGTGTATATGGGAAAAGGTAAAGTCTAATACCTTCTGGGGTGACGCCAGGGATGGAGAAAGTACTGCACATCTCTACAAAGCTGGTAAGATGGGCATGCGGATCCTCCCCTTGTAGACCTTCAAATTGCCACGTGTTTTGTATCATTTGGAGCATGGCCGACTTTATTTCGAAACGTGCGTTCTCCTCAACCATAGGTCGTGAAATTCCAGGCGAGAAGTCGTAGAGATTAGGCACCGCATAATTCCTCATGAGGATATTGCGGTCAGCAGCAAGAAATACAGGGTTTTATGCTGGCCGGTTTTCCCCTTGATTTCCTTCAAGTGCATTGTTATTATTGTCTGCCATATTGACTCTTCTTTGCCTTTCTATATTCTAGCGTGCCCTTGCATGAAAAGTACGCTCGATCTCTGGTTTAGCTTCGAATTCTGGATCGGTTCCAGTACTCATAAACTGTCAGCCTGTTCTTCGCGTTAAACAGATAGTACAAAGAGATATGTCCTACAAAATACCACAAAAGTACTCAACACTAACCATTACCAATACCCGTCAACGGCACCATAAACTTGATGACAGAAAATTAATTCCTTGTTATGCATGCACTGTGATGATAGATAATGTGCTACAAGCTCATGTCCCTGACAACGGCGCCATAAACTTGATGACATAGAATTTAATCTCTTTTTCTTTATCTAAATCTAACGCATGGTTTTTGAATGAAATGAATGATGTGCTGTATATGCGCCCAAGTGCTTTTGTTATAAAGACATTTTTTATGCGATACTATGTCTAAATATATGCGTTGTTAATGATATGCTCGTAGTATGTGATGGAGTAGTGGTGTCACAAGTTTCGTTGCACTGAAACCAAGTATAATTCCAACGCAAATTTTTCAGAATGATTCGAGGTCGAACACAGGGATTGTTTTCGTTAATGTGTTACTTAAGTGATACATGCCCGTTTTTTAATTATGAATAAAGAATGTTTATTTATACAGAAATGTAAATTGTGGTGAAAGTAAAAATGCGTTAATAAAATAAATCCTAAACTAATATGATACACGATACAAGATACATAATACATGATACTGAGGTCCAAAACTGACTGTGAAGTTGTACAAAGAATCGATACATGCGATGGCAAGTCTTTATGAATGAAGCAGAAAGAGAAAGATTAAATAGTAAAAACATCGCTAGTTTGTCAATTGCGTTAAAAATTCAACTAAGATTCTGCTTTCCCTTGGCGTACACCTCTCGGTGATCGGCCACGTCTCCATATCTCTATGGTGAAACAGGGATGAGCGTGATGAACGCAAGGTTGTTTCCATCTCTGGAAATACTTCTTGCTTTAGTTAACACATTCTTCCAACCTTCTCTCGATAGGCGGAATAACATCTTCACTTCTGCTCTCACAGGTGAAGATGTCGTCGAGCATGCTTTAACTAAACTTAATTATTTCCTTAACACAATTTAACTCACTCGCTTAATTCTTGCTATTTACACATGGGATTAAGAAAACATCATGGAGAAAATAGGTTGTGGATGTATGGAAAAAGACAGAGAGATGACAATGGAAATTATCATAACATTTAATACTAAAATTAAGCGCCTGATACATGTTGTGAATGAAAGAGTAAAGAAGATGAATACAGATGATGAAATAGAGATTAGAAACAAATACAGAAAGAGTGTCAACGTCTTGACACAGATCCCGAACAGAGATCGTGCTTACCGACGTGTGAAAGTGGTGGAGAGGAAAGCTTCCTTCTTAGGCTTGCTTTCCCGGTAGAATTGACCTTCGCACAGAGCTTCAACTACGGGATTGGAAGGATTCTCTACTCAGAGACTCACCTCTCGGCCTTGTCTTCTAGTTATCCAGATCTACTCTGTAAGTCACTTCAAACCAGCCTCTCTCTCAGAATCAGTCTATGCACGTTTCTATGTATATATGTATGTACCAGTATCTGTATCTGTATGTGTATACCTTTTCAGCGAATTTGAAGAAGCTATTTATAAATGAAGCTTGGCTCTTTGAATTTGTGGTCCCCACTTTATAGTTATGGTAGTTTCTGAAATGGCGGAGTGAAAATTTCTTCTGTTATGCAATTTTATCCGTCAGAAATGCATAACTGAAAGCTGTACATTTGTCAGAATTTTCCGCAAATGCGTTGCTCTTTACATCTTTAATCGATCGCCGCATGCGGTGTTGTTTTTGATTACCACATGCTGTTGAAATTTCGTTGATCGCTAAAGCTCTTGATCGATTTTCGCATGCACCGTCATTGCGTTGATTGTCTCTTTGTTCTTGATTGATGGGCACAATGCGACGTAGATGTATTGTTCATTTCGTCTTTGAGCCATGAACGCATGCGATGACCAATTTCCTACAAAACAGTAACTAAAACATTCTATTCTACCATCGCAATGGTGTTAGTGGGTGTATAGACGACATTTCATAATTTTTGCATTTCTTGGCCAATTTATATACTATCAATGCAACTTTTCTTTCTTTTAGCCGCAATATCTAAATGAAACAATATAAATAACTTGTATTTCTACAAGTTATCAATGTGCCATAGATGCCAGTACATTAGATGTGTTTGACTCTAAAAACACGTCGATAAGAGCCATCTTAGCTGCTTGATGGAATGACAACAGGTCATCCATACTAAATGACTGCAAGTATTTTAATTCTTCTATCGTTTTTTTATGAACTTAGAGGAGTATCCTTTTCCTCTATCATGCTGACAGTGTGACATGCAACAACCTCTGGCGTTTTCCTTGAATTTCGACAATAGAAGTTCTCTAGAAGGAAATCTACTAATGTCACCTATCGCCTGGGTTGAGAGAGGTCCTCATCTTCCTCGTCAACAAGCTTGGGATTCCGAGCCTTATTTTTTCCTAGCTTTTCTAAGTCATATTCCCTCTTCTATAACTTTGATAGTAGTGTGACCTTTTTTAGGTAGGACTCGACTTTCTCTTCTTTGGGTGTGCCACTAGAATCTATCCTTCATCATCGTCACCATCAAAATCTTATTCTCTATTTTGAAAATCTATCATTTGGATCTCTTGCTGAAATAGGATGACCATAGGTTCGAGGGTCCCAAACTGGACCAAACTTTCTCTTTCATCATAACATAAAGTCGACGTTGAAGCATGTTATTGAAGGATCTCAAAACAAGAATTCCATGAGCGAGTTTAGATCGCTTTGATTTTCACAGTGACCGGAATATAAACGATATACATTTTATATTAACAGTTATGCATAATAAAACTCAACAACAACATGCTCAGTAAAGGTTAAAACATAGAGAAGGGGTTCATTACCAGAGGAAGATGATCTTCGATTATATATGAACTCACAGCAGCAGAAAAACTCCACCGATCTACCAGAACTCGACGAGTCTCTCATCTGTTACTACACGATCCAAACGTACACAAACAAGGAATCAGGGACAACACCACCACCAGGGAGACCCAAGTATCCTCGGTATCAAAAACCAAGAGAGTGGGCTCTGGGAGTTTGATAGAAGACGGAGGAGAGAAAATCGTGTAGACGATAAGCGCGCACGGAAGGAACTTTGCTATCGTATAGCGGGGATGCTTATCATATAGTAAAACTACAGGATCGTTTAGGAAACTGGTACACGATTGTTTATGGAACACGTGAATTAGACGATCGTTTAGACGATTGAGAATCTATCGTATAGGCTCTCGGCAATCAATCTTTCACGATTTCTTTAGGGCACAGGATTTTGATTGCACGAATGAATTACATACCAATTGGAAACGATTTTAAACTTTTAAATCCCACCGGTTACCTTAACGTTCGTTGCCCATGTTCAAACGTGAAATTAGTTAATTATTAAATGATTAATCAATTAATTTATTTAATAAATATAATCATATTATATTTATATCCTATAGTTTGATATCATATATCTACTATAATATTTTTTCCATACTTGATATAAATCATATTTATATCTAATTTCCTCCAAAATAATGTATCTCATACATTTAGCCAATTATATCATATATAATTGTACTTCCTCTTGTCAATTTGAACATTTCAAATTAACCCAAACACTGGTTCTCGACTTTATCCAAGCTACCCAGTTGACCTAATGGACCTGTGGCTTGAAGCTCCAACGATACGTGAATAGCTGACTAAACTCTTTAGCCACAAGATTCACCATCTGTTAACTGTCAGTGATTCCACTAAAGACCAACAGTTGAACTCTTCTTACCATAGATATATTTTATGTTTATTGGTTTGTGGTAAAGCAACTAAAACAAGTAAATAAGCAAAACAACAAGATGTGAAGTAAATATCATATATTAACAATCACAGGCATTCGTTTGTACTATTTACAAACTATAAGACACGAGACTTAGAGTATCGACCCCAATAGTTATTGCCACTGCAACATGATTTGTTGGAGAAACCTCATCCAGATCCAAATCCAGTTCAATCTTCCTCTCACGAGCCAAGCTTAGAATCAACTCATTCAGTATGAAACATTTTTCGATTGGGTGACTAATGACCCTGTGATACTTGCAGTTATTAGGATCCTCCATTCTCCCTGCTTGCTCTGGTCATTTGCATTCCAGTATGATAAGTTGCTTTTTTAGTAGTTTCTTATGCATATCTTCAACATCAGAGTCAGAAAATGGATAAACTTTTTCCTACCTCTCCTTCAAAGTTAGGCGATGTCTTTCGCCTCTCTCATCCTTCATCTCAACTTCTTATCATTTTCTTTTGAAGAAAATTTAAGCGGAGTTGTATTAATGACCATTGATTTCTTTGTGGTGCTTTTTGCAATCTTTTCAACGCCCTTTGTTTTTTTCTTGTCTTTCTTCACTTTAATGATCAGAAAATCCTTCATTCCCCTATTGGCAATGTTCAACTCCATATCGTGGGCACGAGTCGCCAATTCTTCAAACTTACGGGGTTTTATTCCCTGCAGAATGTAGAGAAGTCCCAGTGCATACCTTGGGTGCACATTTCTAGACTAGACGGTTCGGTGAGTCGGTCTTTGTAGTCTAGATTTAGAGCTCTCCATCGATTGATGTAGTTAATGACTAACTCTCCTTTCTGCTACTTAGTATTTGTCAACTTCATCATGCTGACAATGGTTTTGGTGTTGTAGAAGCGGTTCGAAAATTCTCTTCCAAGTTTTTCCTAACTATTGATCACCTCGGACTCCAGGTCAGTTTACTAGTCAAAAGCGTTTTCTTTCAGGGTTCTGATGAACTACTTGACCAACAGATCTCCTCTGGTTCCTACATTCTTACATGTTTCAAAAAAATTAGCAATGTGTGCTTCAGGTTGCCCTTTCCATCGAATTATTGGAACTTCGGGGTTGGTACCCAGCATGCATTCTCAAGCTATCGATTCTTTTGTTGTACGACTTGGAATACATAAAAAAAGACTGAGCTGGGCCTCCATACTGAGCCCTTATGAAGTTCATGATCATATCTTGCAGCTACTGGATCGACAGAGAGGCAACATAAGTTAATTGTTGCAGTTAGTTTTCCTGTAATACGGTCTTCTTTTTGTCATTTTCTTTTACAGCAGAAGTTTGGCTCAATTCAGCAGCTTTCCGAGCTTACATCTTTTATCTTAAGGCAGCAATCTCATGATTTCGCTCCTCAACAGCTTTCATTAGAGAATTTATCTTCCTTTCCATTTCTACCATGGCCGCCTCAGCTGTTATGTCTGCCATCATGACAAAAATCACGTATGGGTGCGATTCCCTCTTTGACTTGCTGGAGGTAGAAGTAGAGTTGTCGAACAAAGGATTTTCCTTGATGATAATCCTACCTTTAGGAGACTTCGTCATCTGTATCAAGATGTTATGCGCGATGACGAAACCTTAGTTTTGTTTCTGCATAACTTCCTTTGAACGACTGTGTGTGATAGGTCCCGTGTGGGAGTCACTTGCAGAAGATAGTCTGAATGTAGCTTTCTTAGATGCCATTGATTTGCTTCAATGTTGAGAGAAAGATGAGAGGTAGAGAGGTCCCACTTAGCATGCCAATTTATTTGCACGAGGTTTTCGAAGAAACTTATTTTGTGGAGATGAACTTATATTTGCATTGATGTTGATGTTGATTTGATGCGATGTGGTTCGATATCTAGTACTTGATCTTCTAATTCTCTCTCAATTGAATGCGTATGCTTGACTTATGGAAACGGAGCATGTGATGTTCTTGAAGTCGAAGTCTTGGAAGAAATTGTGAATCTTCAGGAGATTTGTGTCTTCAAGGGATGTGTAGCTTCAGAAGTCATGAAGTCTTCTGATTATAGAGAATTCTTTCTAGCTCTCTGAAGCATAGAAATTCCAAGCCCCTAAAATGAAGAGAGTTCCTCTGTTATAGCGTTCTCTGGTAGGCCTCGTAGGCTTAGTTTTGGTTGGTTCATGGGCTTGGCCCTTGGCCCCAATTAGCTAGACTTGGGCCTACTTTGGCATTTGGGCCAAAATAAGCCCATTTTTGGGCTTAACTGGACTATAACCCAAATTATAGTATCAAACTGGGCCAAATTAATTTTACTTGATCCAACGCTTGTGATGAAAACACGTAGCGTCATCAAAATTTTCTTCAACTTCAATTTGGGACCCATTTCAACTCCTAATTGGTCCCAAATTTGACGATTTGAAAATTCGTCATTGATTTAGTAAATTATGTGACAATTTGTGATTGGTCAAAAATTTCTCCTTCAACAAGGGGTCTAAACCAAATTGGAAAAAAAAAAAAGAGGAGATAATCAGAAGAAAAAAGAGAGAAATTATTGGGAGTGGATTGGAAATTGTAAAAAAAAAAATAAAAATAAAAATAGAAATAGAAATTTGTTCAACGAAGGTGCAAGGTTTGGGGGTTCAAACCAAATTTGGAAAAAAGGAGAAAATCGGAAGAAAAAAGATAGAGAATTTATTAAGAGCAAATTAGAATTCATAAAAAAAAAAAAAAAAAAAGGAAAACAGAATTGCGTGTTGCGGCAGAAAGAACAAAAAAAAAATCTGATTTGAGGAAAAGTTAGGAAAAGAAAAAAAGAAAAAAAGAAAAGGGGAAATTAGAGAATGGGAGGAAATTTTGGAAGCAGACAGGTCAAACAGGCAGGTCAAGCAAGTAGCTGAACTTCGTTCATAAAAACATGAGATGGATATGCGATGAGAAAGATTGCAGACAACTTTAAATTAACCGTTGATCAAATGTAGGGTTAGGACAAGCCTTCTTTATTCCTATTGAGCATGCGTGTTGGACCATTTATCAAGATTAGAAAATTCGAAAGTCGACCGCAACCAGTCGGAGGTGAACACAAGTTTCCCAGATGAGCAGTTGTTTTCTGGTTTGTGAACAATTTCCTGAGAACTACATAGCTCACTAAAAGAGGCGACTCAAAATGAATGTAAATTATATTATTGGGACGAGCCAAATCTTTACAAAAAGGGGTCAGACCAAATTTTGCGCCTATGCGTATCAGAAGCTGCTCACCAGCACATATTATCCCAATGCCATGACTCATCATATGGTGGACATTTTGGAGGCCAACGCACTGCAGCAAAGGTGTTACAAAGTGGATATTTTTGGCCAACTTTTTAAGGACGCAAGAGACTATTTAATGAAATGCGATCGGTGCCAACGCACAAGCAACCTTTCATGGAAGAATGCGATGTCGATGAATATTATCTTAGAATTGGAGCTATTCGACGTATGGGGCATAGACTTTATAGGGCCATTTTTGCCATCAAATGGTCACAAATACATCCACTTGGTCGTCGATTATATTTCCAAATGGGTTGAAGTGGTATCGTGCATCGCAAGCGATGCAGCGATAGTCTCCAAGTTCTTGCGAAAAAATATCTTCACTCGTTTTGGCACCCCACGTGCCATAATAAGTGATGAAGGCTCCCACTTTGTTAATAACATCATCAACAAATTGTTGTTCAAGTATAATATCCACCATAAGGTCGCCACCGCATACCATCCACAAACAAACGGCCAAGCTGAGGTGTCCAATAGGGAAATCAAGCTGATCCTAAAGAAGGTAGTGAAGCCTTCATGCAAAGATTGGGCAATGAAGCTGGACGATGCCTTGTGGGCATACCGGACCGCCTATAAAACACTGATGCGTTTATTTTATGATGTGAAAATGTGAATGAAATACGATGGTGAAAAATGCGTTGAGCACTCAAGTTTCCTCAACGAAATCCAAGTGTAAACTCCACTGAGTTTCCTTGTAAGTCCAGGGTCGAACTTAGGGACTTCTGAAAATAGGCTGTGTTAGTAATTTTTGGGAAAACTTTGTGGTAACCGGATAAATGAATAATTGTTGAGGTTGTTGGTTGCGGTGATGAAAAATAAATAAACGCGACGGAGTTTGAAAAGAGTTTATTAAACGGAAATGCAATGAGTATGCGGTGAACGGGGTGAGAAAAGATTCGGCTAAAACTTCCTAGGATGTGTTCATGTTATGCGATCATGCAACATGCATACAACAGTAAACCACCTCTAGGTGCGAATGCCACGTCTTCTAAGGCTAGAACACATGCGATATATGCGATAAGTCTATAAGACCTACACTTAAGCCTCTATTCTAACTTATGCAATGATGAAATGAAACACATACAAAGAAGGCGACCACATAATATCATTCCCATCTCTAGGATGCATGCGATACAGGTTGACAAACAGAGCTCATCTCTAAGTCCCTATCTCTTGTTTATGCAGTTCTAATCTTTCTCTTTCGAGTCCAGATTCTAACCTAGCTCTCTCGAGTCATTAGGTTCTTTCTTTAGACTCTCTCCCGAGTAGCTCTAAAGAGGTGTTGGGCACAACATAAAAAAAGATAATCGCAAGCAATGAACTTCCTAGGTTATGTTAGCTTAGTTCTTCTCAACCCATTCGACTAGTTTAGCTACTCATACGTGCTAAGAGAGTGAATAGATGTAGAATAAGAACTTCCATTGTATAAATATAAAGATGAAGTACAAAATAACAATGCAAGTATAGAATAAAGGGCCTGGTAGCAATCTCTTGCTGCCGAGGTTTTTACACTGTTTTTCTACTCGTGTTCAAAAGATAATCTCGCTCTCGTGAGAGTCGGCCCCCTCTCTGCTTCTACGCCTCAAGGTTCTCTCTCGAGTTGCCCTGAGCGATCTTCGACATTTCTTCACTTCTCTTGCTTTGCCTTAAAATAAAAAGAAAACCTATGGATAACGACAAGTTGAGCTCTTAAATTCGTAAACTGGTGAACTTGGTAACAGTTGAACCCCTTTTCTGAAGGATGCCTTTGGTATTTATAGAACTTCCAGGGTGAAAGGTAGCTTCTCTCTCCTGATTACGCAGATGGGACGGCTTTAATTCTTGACTAATGCACCGAATATTTGTCACCGAAAAGCTTAATGTATTGTTCGTTAGCGCCTGTCAACTTAATTCGGATTCGACTGTCATCAGTTTTGCCCCAGGGGTTGGAACTGGTGTGCTGTCAGTGCTTTGCTCCCTCTTGAACTGAAGAGGCCTGTCGGCTAAAGGGTTTCTTCGGGTTCTACCAGCAATTCTTGGGACGGTGTGGGGTTGGGCAGTGAGGAATGTTACCTCTCGCATGACGATTTGGTCAGAGGATTGATGGTGAGGCAGAGTGTTGGGAAGCTTGGTCGGCCATGGATGATAAGCTGCAGAAGTCTGGAAAAATTGTTGGGTTTCTGAGAAGAAGAAAGCTTCTATGTTAGGCGCTAGGGTTTTCAGTTTGCAAAATGAGGTAAAGAATTCACAGACAGGGAAGGGATCCTATTTATAGGTTGGGCCGTAGTGGGCCTAACGCGGTTTTCGTGGTGACAGGTCTCGAGACACTCAAAAGGCCCATCGCTTGAACTTCCCTCATTTATGAAATTTCAGAAAAACGTCCTTTCATCTACAGAATCACATTGCTTGGGATACGAAACGATTGGACTCCTCAATCGACAAAAATATTTTTCTTTAATGTTTTATTCGAATGGACGCAAGGTAAAGCTTAACGCAATGTGTTCATCAACGCAAATGCATCTTCCCAGAGGACGGGCAAGAACGCATGCATCCCCGCAACACACCCCTTAACTAAACACATTTCTGGAGGATCGGGCGCACGGTATTGCTACCAGTGCAACACTACCTCGACATAGTGCATTTTGCTAAAGACAGGCAAAGGACACACATGCATGCAACACACCCCTCGACTTTAACGCAATTGAGTTGGATGAACGCAAAGCGTATCTTGTTGATTCAAGATGCGTCCATCATCGCCTTGCATACTAGATGTTGATTGTTTCATTTTATTTTATTTTCATCAACGCAAGTTGCTGTGACTTGCGGTAATAAATTTCTCTTTATTTCTCAATCATTCACCAATTAAGGACTAACGCATTAATTACAAAAAAGTTAAGAGAATTAAAGGCGGTACAAAATTAAATGCAAGGAAAATAAATGAAAAATAAATTCATAAAGTCAAGAAACGAATTAAATGAAGAAGTAGAGACAAAATTCAGGAATTCAATAAGATGGAAATTTAAAGAAAGCATTAAATATAGATGTGAGATATGGACCGGAAGATGCGTTTCTTTGAATGAGCGCAATCCACATCTGAGTTGCTGGGCAACGTTCCTGGTTCTCTATTTCTCAGCTCAGATGCCAGTTGGCCCACTTAGATCTCCAAGTTTCGAATTGAAGATGCCTATGCTTGCATAACTGCGTCATTTTTGTCCATATATTGTTTAAGTAGGGCCTCCAATGAGCTTCTAGAGGTGTTTGAAGATGAGGGTTACTGGTTATGTGATTGCCTTGGTTGCCCCTGGTTCGAGTTATGGTGGAAAAGAGGATTTCCTCGACTGCCATTCTGATGGTTGACTGGCCCCTCTTGATTAGGATTGCCTCCCCAACCAAAGTTAAGATGGCTTTTCCAACTAGGATTGTAGGTGTTGCTGAAGAGGTTGTTTTGGATGGCGCATACTTGCTGGAGATTCGATGGGCACATTTCTGCTACATGAGCCCCTCCACAATTGATGCAACTTATGGCGGCTACTTGAGCCGGTATAGCGGGTTGTGCTGATCATTGGGAGATGGCTCCTTGATTGATTGCCATCGATTGGAGTATGGAGGTCACCGTGGCCATCTGAGCTGCCAATGTGGTCATTGTCTCCGCAAGGACAATGGCAGTTTCATTCTTTCTTCTTTCCGCGCCTCGGCCTCCATAGCCATCATCAATCCAGTCATCCATGTTTCGCGATATGCGGTCAAGGATGACTTTAGCCTCAATATACGTTTTGTCCATAAAACCTCCTGCCACGGAGGCATTAGCAACAGCCTGCATCGATCTATTCAGGCCGTTATAAAAGGTCTCCATTAAAATGCAATCGGGTATCCCGATATGCGGGCAGTTTTTCACCAATCTTCTAAATCGCACCCAGGCGATGCTCAGGGTCTCATTCTTCATTTGTTTAAAGTTCAGCATGTCTTTTCGTCGCCTTGCGTTGACGTCCAGCGGGAGGAACTTCTTCATGAATCACTCCACCAGTTGATCCCATGATGTGATCTCGTTCGGCTCCAGTGAGTGAGCCCACCTCTTGACTTCATCCCTTAAGGTGTAAAGGAACAAATACAGTGTAATACTCTTGGGGTTACACCAGGTAATGAGAAGTTGCCGCACATTTCGACAAAGCTGGTCAAGTGGGCATGCGGGTCTTCACCTTGCAGATCCCCAAATTGCCCTGTTTTTGGATCATTTGTAGCATGACCAGCTTTATTTCGAACCTTGCGTTCTCCTCAACAATAGGCTTCGAAATCCCAGGCGAAAAGTCGTACAGGTTGGGTGCCGCATAATTCCTCATGGGGATGTTGCGATCAACGGACAGGAAAACAGGATCCTACGCTGGTCGTACAGCCCCTTGATTTACTACGAGAACCGCATTATCGTTATTATCTGCCATACTTGTTGCTTTCTTTCGCCTTATCCGATTCTAACGTGCCCATGCGTGAAAGATACGCTCAATCTCAGGGTCAGCTTCGAATTCTGGTTCAGCACCAGTACTCATAAACCATCAAGCTGCTCTCCGCGTTGAACAACCAGTACAATGAGATCTATCATGCAAAACACCACAAACATACTCAAACAATAAACCGTTAACCAATCCCTGGAAACGGCACCCTAAACTTGTAATGCATATTTTAGTCTTTAACAATGCGCTGATACAAATATGGACATGAATGAATGAACAAGTCCATGTCCCTGTAACCAATTCCCTGGCAATGGTGCCATAAACTTGTAACGCAAATTTTAGATATATAAACTACAATGCAAGGTTCAAGTCCATGCGATACTACTTCTAAATATACGTTAATAATGAATGTTCGTGTAGTATGCTGTGCGTTGTCACAAATTTTCTTGCGTTGGAACCAAGTATAATTCCACTGCAAGTTTCTCGGTGTGATCTGAAGTCGAACACAGGGACTGTTTGAGGTTATTGCATTATGTTTGTGATATATGCGACCAATGGTTTTTTTAATTTATAAAAGAGTTGTGTACAAGTATTTAAACATGCGATAAAGTAAAGTAAAGCGGTAAAGATGCGATAATAAAATAAATTGCGATAAAATAAATCTAAGCTAAGATGATACAAGATACCGAGGTTGAGTCCGACTGTGAAGAATCTACAAAGATCATGTTATGCGGTGGCAAGTCTTATGTGCGAAATAGAAACAGAAAAGATAATTAATACAAACAGCGCAAGTTCCTTAATTACGTTAAAGATACAAGTACGGTTCCACTTTTTCCTTGGCGTACACCTCTCATTGAGAGACCGCGTTCCCACATCTCTGTGGTGAAATAGGGACGAACGTAATGAACGTATGGTTGCTTCCATCTCTAGAAGTACTACTCACTTTAGTTAACACATTCTTCTAACCTTTTCTCAACAGATCAGAATGGCATCTTCACTTCTGCTCTCACAGATGAAGATGTCGTCTAGCACGCCTTAGCTAAATGCATTTATCTCTTTATCACAGATTAAGTTACTCATTTAATTCATATTAATTACCAAGGGATTAAGAAAACTTCATGAAGAAAACGATTAATGGAGGAATGGAAATAGACAGAGAAGTGAAAATGGAAATGATCGAGACATTCAATAAAACTATTTAGCGTCTGATACATGATTTGTGAATGAAAAGATTAAGAGAATGAAATATAATTGATGAAATAGAGTTAGAAACAAATACAAATAAGCACCAACATCTTGGCACCGATCTGGATGGAGATTTGCTTACCGGCATGGATGGATCATGCGGAAGGATGAGCTTCCCTCTCAGGCTTGCTCAACCGATAGCAGCGATCTAAGCACAAAGCTTCACGGTGGAGATTTGGCAGAATTGCACTGAGACTCACCTCTCGGCCTTGTCTCTTCTCTTTCCGGATTTCTTCCGATCAGTACTCAGCTCAGGTGAAAAGCTTCTCTGAATTCTATGGGGGTATTTATAGGTGAAAAGCTTTGACTTTTGGCTACAATGGTTAGTTGTACACATGTCACAATCCTCCGCGTTTACGTTACTCAGCTGCATCTTACGATCGGGTGCTCGCATGCGGTGTTGTTTTTATTACTGCATGCAATTGAAATTCAGCTCGGGATCGACTGTCTCATTGCGTCGTCATTGCGTTAATCGTCTCTTCATTGTTGATTGACGGGCGCAATGTGATAGAGATGCGTTGTTCTGTTTTCTCTCTGAGCCTTGATCGCAAGCGGTGACTTAGTTTCCTGCAAAACAGAGTAGAAATATCCTCTTCTACCATCTTGATGATGTTAGTGGGTGTATTTGCAATAATTTATAATTATTGTATTTCCTAGTTAATTTTCATACAATCGACGCATATTTTCTCTCTTTTGGCTGCAATATCTGAATAAGGCAATATAAATAACTTGTATTTCTACAAGTTATCAGCGATCTTCGGCGTCTCTTCTCTTCTTTTGCTCTGTCTTAAAATAAAAGAAAACTATGGACAAAGACAAGCTGAGCTCTTAAATTCATAAACTGGTGAACTCGTTAACAGCCGAACCCCTTTTCTGAAGGATGCCTTTGGTATTTATAGAACTTCCAGGGTGAAAGGCAGCTTCTCTCTCAGGATTGCACAGATGGGACGACTTTAATTCCTGACTGATGCGCCGAATATTTGTCACCAAAAAGCTTAATGTACTCGTTCGTTAGCAGCTGTCAACTTAATTTAGATTCGACTGTCATCAACTTTCTGTCCCATCATGATTAATTATGCCTTTCACCCAGATGCGCCCACCATGTTGCGCCGACCAAGTTGCGGCAATCCTTCTTCTGCAAATGTTTGCGAACACAATCACCGCAAAGCCTTGCGATATTGCTGCGCTCGACCAATGATTTCTCATGATCGCAATTTTCGTCTTGCGTCAACGCATATTCTGCATAAAAACACAATCACCGCAAGTTCCTATGCGATGAATGCATGCGGCCACAATATAATAAACTTAATGCTTTTTGGACGTAATTTAACATATTTTATCAATGCAAGCCAACATTGTTTAAGAACTTAGCACTATGATAACGTGCATTTCTGCCCGTTATCACACCCCCAAATTTAAACAATACTTGTCCTCAAGCATAAGCTAAATACTTCCTTTAGCAAGTCAACTGCAATGTTCTTTTCCTAGATTTCTCAAGGATACTTCGTTCAACTCCTATGTATCAAAGTTTCCTTAAGTCTTATTTAAGTCTCCTCTTGAAATATTTCTAAGACCTAGGGACCGGAAGCTTAACCTTCAATAGGACTTTTCTAACTTCCGGGATATCGCATGATTTATTTCAAAGATAATTTTTTTTTTCACCGGGGTGTCAAACGTTTTTATCCTTGCATATTTCTTGACATTGTTATTTTTTCTGACCTTGCACTGATCCAAGTGCCTTGCCTTCGTTTTGGCTTGCCCCCACATGTGTCATGCAGACATCCAACTACGGGTAAGTGCCTTTCACAACTTAACTCTTTTCAACATAGGTTTCCCATTGCGTTGACAGTGGAGTTGTTATTCTCAAAATCTTCCTCTTTTTTTTTTCAAAATAGCAAGGTCGAAAATAAATACCTCACCCCTAAATTTAAAATGTGGCAATGTCTTCATTGCCAAAAGATTGACATAAGTCATGCTATGTTCTTAGAAAGCTTCGTAAAATGAGTTTGAAAGAAAGCTAGCAAACCTCTTACTTCTAGAAATATTTCATGAGGTGACTATCTTAAAGTTAAGTTGACTCTAGTATATATGAAAGATATAGAAGCATATCTTTCATCATTGAAATCATAATTAGCAAAGAGACAGAATGCGGTAACTTACTAAATTTATCCATGTCAAATGATTGCGGTAATCAAAGAGGATGCAGTGATAAAACTTTTAAAACTAAGATGTGATGCGATAGTGCAAAATTTGAAATAAAGATAAGGAAGAATACACCCCCAAATTTGCGCTGTCGCCCGCATTGTATATTAACACATCCATCTTTGCGGCGATCTATCTTCTTTGGATTGCGGTGAAAATAAATTGCTTCTTCGTGCATCATCTCTGCAATCCAGCACCTCGATCGTTGCAAGAAAAACAAAGAGAGGGTCAAATAATTTTAAACAAAACAAAATTTTTTATCGCAATCTTCAGTTTTTTTTTTTTTTTGTATTATTATATAATAATAAGAGTAAGAATAGATAAAGACAAAAAAGAGTGAATTCACTGACAATTAATGGATGTTGGATCTCGTGGCTAAAGAGTTTAGTCATCTATTCATGTACCGTTGGAGCTTTAGCTTGGATAAAGTCGAGAACCAATATTTGGGTTAATTTGAAATGTTCAAATCGACAAGAGGAAGTTCGATTATATATGATATAATTGGACTAGTTAATTATATATGATATAATTGGCTAAATGTATGAGATACATTATTTTGGAGGAAATTAGATATAAATATGATTTATATCAAATAGAAGAGAAAATACTATAGTAGATATATGATATCAAACTATAGGATATAAATATAATATGATTATATTTATTAATTAAATTAATTAATTAATTATTTGATAATTAACCGATTGATTCATGTTCGGATGTGGGAAGTAGGGCTGCAAAGATTATGGTAACCGGCAGGTTAAAGCAATGAAAATTGTTTTCATTTTATAATTCAATCGTTCATTCGTATCGCCCGCGCCCAAAAGAATCTGTGAAAGCGATCGCGAGAGCCTATACAATAGAAGCTCGTTCCTCTAAACGATCGTCTACTTCACGCGTTCTCTAAACGATCGTATACGTCTTTCCTAAACGATCATTCATTTTTTCCTAAACGATCGTGTAGCTCTACTATACGATAAGCATTTCCGCTATATGATAGCAGAGTTTATCTCTCACTTACTTATCGTCTACACGACGCCTTCTCCTCCGTCCTCTACCAAACTCACCAAAGCCCACTCTTTGGGTTTTTGACGGCAAGGATACCCGGGTTTCTCTTATGGTGGTGTCATCCCCGCGACATCTTTTGTACACGCTCGGATCGTGCTGTTGCAGTCGACATACTCGTCGGGTGCCGGTAGATCGGCGGGAGGTATTCCGCTGCTAAGGGTTCAGACATACGAAGATAGTCTTCATTTGGTATGAACCTTTTTCCTTGTGTTTTAGTTTATTCTGAGCATGCCGATAATGAGTTTTATATGCATAACTGTATGTTTGGAATGTATGTCGTTTGTGTTTCAGTCACTGTAAAATCGGAGCGATCTAAGCCCACTCATCGGACTCTCGGTATGAGATCCTTCAATTGGTATCAGAGCCAGGTTTCTGATACTTCGATTTCATCTGTTGCAATGAAATAACATATACATTCATAGTGGGTGCATTTCTACGCTATTTTAATTGTTAAATCTGTTATGGATGTGTCGGATTAATGGATGTTTTCGGGATGAATTGTCTCAATTTTTTTAAGATCCTTTTACATTTGCAGTTATTTGTAAAGGCCCCTATGTTTTTAGGCATAAATAATTGTTATCGAGTCTGTATTCAAAGAGTATTTGAAGTCTTGTGTCGTTCGTCAAAGTTCTGGGCAAAAGTTGCGGCTCTTCAAGGAAGGAGGTGATCTAGGGTTGATTGCATCGTGCAGAAGAAGTTCTACATTATCGCTGTCCATCGCATCGTAAAGATGAAGGAGTACACGATCGTGGTTGAATGCATCGTTTAAATGATGGGGTATGTGATCAAGTGTTGGTCGTATCGGGTTGACGATCGGGCACACGATCGCTGAGTATCGTTTAATGCGCGCGCTAGATGATTGTTTAAGTTAGCAAGCTTCATCACTTAGTAACTTACTAAATGATCACTTAGCATCGCAATGTAAATCGTTTACCATGTTGTACGCATCGGTTAGGCGATGAGACACTCGTGTATCTTTTAAAGCACGCTAGACGATCGTTTAGGTCAGCAAGCTTCATCGCTTAGTAACTGACTAAACGATCGCTTAGTAACTCAAGGTAAATCGTTTACCTGTCATCACTCTACACGATCGCATGGACGATCCGGCTTCGCAGCCTCATCGTCGTCTACGCGATCATTTACTATTGTTCCTATCGTCTAGTGCGCGCTGAATAATCATCTACCTGCTGAAGTTTGCTACACGATGAAGAACTCCTGGTGGTTCAAGACCCGATTCGCCTGTGAAACGGTTTGCTCGATGAAAAATGTAATAGATAGGGTTTTCATTCCGATTTTTTGGTTTAAAGGCTCCTTCCAGTCCATTAATCTCTTTGTTTAATACATGTGATGTATGTTTTATATGTCATATGGTACGCACATATAGTAAATCCCACCTTAGGTTATGCATTGATCATACATCATCTCTTTGTTGTAATTATTATAATTTAGAAAAGCATGATTTTAATTATATAAGAGCATGCCCATGCATCATATAATATAAAATTTATATTTATCCATGCATAAAAGACATTGACATGCATCATCTTTATATTATAATTGTTATAGTATAAGGATGAATGATAGCATGTTTGCTTCGTTATTACGCATAATATAAAAGTTATATAGTAATGACCAGACATTGCATGAAGCATGACACATAGGTTACTTTATAAATGTTATAAACGCATCATTATGCGCAATGTTTTTAGTTGTTTCTTTTTAAGAATTAAAGAGAAACTAGAACTAAAAGAAATAAGAAATACATGCATGCTCACTTAAGTTTAATTAATAGTTTTAAAGTGTTTAAATCTTGGATCACATAGACCTAAGATCACGGTTCTAATACGATTAGCAACCCTAAGGCTTTTATCTTTTAATCAGTTTAATAGGATTAAATTGGCTAATAAAAGGTTAAAGTGTAACAAATCTATCTATAAGGGACCTTTTGTCTAAGGCGGGTTCTGTCTAGGCTGGGGTATTTAAGTTGACGGAAACATAACACCCCTACCTGGGAACTTACCTTGAAAGGTGAATTAGATAGATTTAATGCATGCATGCAAGTTAAGGACTCCATTAAAGTGTTTAAATGTGACTACTTGAACTTGTTCATATTTCATAGACAAACGTTGTTTATGAACAAAGTTTTAAAAAATGGCTTAGACTAAAATTAGTAGTCGGATTTTTTAGGTTAATGAACCCTTAGGTAGAACATTCAGTGAGAGGTACTTAGGGCATAAGATGCTTCACTTAAACCTTTCACGTTTCTCTTAAATAGTCCACACCGTGAGATCTATCCTTGGCCTCGCAAAACCTTTGGCGTGTCCCACCAACGGATGGTGTTTGGGTAGATCAATATCAAGGTGGATGGAGAGAGTATTCATAGTAAGTAGGAGTGGGAAATGCGACAGCATATCCCTCGGTCTCCCTCGTTTGGTTGAATAACGTTACTGCGCATTACCTCAAGGCACCCTAGGAATGTCTCCCTAAAGGATGGTAGTTTTATGTGTTTCTTTATTTGATCTCCTGTAAGAGGACAAGGTAACTTAGTCTCTTGTCCTAATCTGTCTTTTCCCTACCGTAAGCGCATTAGGGTGGGACTTTGGCACCGAAAGCGAGGGGTTACACTTACGCAGAATAGTTAAAAGTTAACAATTCTTGACCGAAAAATGGTGGCTGTTAGGTTCAGTTCCAAGAGTTGGTTCTACCTAATAGTTGAGAATGTCTCATCCCAGCGAAAAGGCAACTGATCACCCCACTGGTGGCGTTTGTCCTACCTCACTAGGGCATCATTGCAAAATAGAAGTCTATAACTTAGGGTACTTGAAACTGTTTTGCAAAACTGATTAGTTTAAAAGTGGTTTAGCAAAATCTAATAAAGATTTGTTCGTTTTTTCAGCAACTTTTTTCAAATGGCTACAGCCACGTTATCGTTGTTAAGCGCCAAAAAATTAACTGGCGACAATTTTCAACATGGAAACATATGATCACGACGATTCTGATCATCGAGGATCTCATGTTCGCTTTCACGGTCCAAATACCACTCAAAAAGTTCGGGAGGCATACGAGCGATGGACAAGGGTGAATGAGAAGGCTCGAGCCTACATCTTGGAAAGTCTTTCTGAAGTCTTGGCCAAGAAACAGGAGCCTATGGTCTCAGTGCGTGAGATCATGGAGTCTCTGCAGAGGATCTTTGGACAATCGTCTAAACAGCTTATGCATGACGCTCTTAAATACATATTCAACTCCAAAATGGAAGAAGACACCTCTGTTCATGAACATGTGCTAAACATGATGGTCCACTTTAATGTGGCGAAGTTGAATGGGTCTACCATTGATGAGGGCAGCTAAGTTAGCATAATCCTACATTCTTTGCCGGAGAGCTTCCTGCACTTTGTTAGCAATGTTATTCTTAACAAAGTGAAATTTAACGTTAAAACTCTCCTCAACGAGTTGCAGACATATCAATCTTTACTGAAAAGTAAGGAGAGGCAGAAAGGTGAGGCAAATGTTGCTTCATCCTCCAGGACGTTCCATAGAGGTTCGACCTCAAAAACGAAGTCTGCACCTTCTATTTCGAACTCTGCAAAGGGGAAGAAAAAGAAGGGTGGTAAAGGAAAATGGAAGGCACCTGGTAAACCACCGCCTGTCACCCCGAGTAGGCGTCCACAAGTTGCTAAGAGAAAGTGTTTCCATTGCAACCAAGATGGACACTGGAAGAGGAACTGTCTTCGATATCTGAAAGAGAAGAAAGCAACCATGGCTAAGGCCAAGGCGGATAAAGGTAAATGTGATTTACTTGTGCTCGAAACTTGTTTAGTGGAGAATGATGATTCTGCCTGGATAATTGATTCAGGTGCGACTAATCATGTTTATTCTTCTTTTCAGAGGATTAGATCTTGGCGACAGCTGGAGGTTGGTGAGATGACGATACGAGTAGGCACCAGGCACGTCGTCTTAGCTGTGGCAGTGGGAGGACTCCAGTTACCTTTACATAATAGGTTTCTAATTTTAAATGATGTATATATTGTTCCTGAACTAAAAAGGAACCTCATTTCTGTAAAGTGTTTATTGCAATGTAAATACATTTTGATTTGAATAAAGTGTTTATTCATAAAGATGGTGTCTTTATTTGCACAGCAAATCTGGAATCGAATTTATATGTGTTAAGGTCGTTAACTATTAATTCCCTCCGTAATACTGAAATGTTCATAACTGTCGTAACTCAATCAAAACATCGATGAATTTCTCCAAAAGAAAATGCCCAATTTTGGCATCTACGTTTAGGGCACATCAATCTCAATAGGATTGAGAGATTGGTGAAGACTGGACTTCTAAGTGAGTTAGAAGAAAATTCTTTGCCAGTGTGCGAATCTTGCCTTGAGGGTAAGATGACTAAAAGTCCTTTTACTAGAAACGATTATAGAGCCAAGGAGCCTCTTGAGTTAGTACATTCTGACCTTTGTGGTCCTATGAATGTGCGAGCCCGAGGTGGCTATGAGTATTTTATCAATTTTACTGATGATTATTCAAGATACAGGTATGTTTATCTTATGCAACAGAAGTCTGAATCCTTTGAAAAGTTCAAATAGTTCAAGGCTAAAGTTGAAAACACATTAGATAGACGAATTAAAACACTTCGATCGGATCGAGGTGGAGAGATTTTGGACTCTGCATTCCAGGACTATTTGATAGAACATGGAATTGTTTCCCAACTCTTAGCGCCGGGTACACCTCAGCAAAATGGTGTAGTTGAGAGGAGAAATAGGACCTTGTTAGACATGGTTCGTTCAATGATGAGTTACGCTTCCTTACTAGACTCGTTTTGGGGTTTTACAATGGAGGCTGCGGTGTATATACTCAACTGTGTTCCCTCCAAGAGTGTTGCAAGAACACCTCTAGAGTTGTGGAACGGGCATAAAGCTAGTTTACGTCCTTCCCACATTTAGGGTTGCCCTGCACATGTGCTTGAGGCTAATCCCAAGAAGTTGGAACCACGGTCGAGGTTGTGCCTCTTTGTAGGCTACCTCAAAGGTACACGAGGGGGTTATTTTTATGATCCGACGAAAATAAGGTGTTTGTTTCAATAAATGCTACTTTCCTAGAAGAGGATCATATAAGGGAGCACAGTCCACGAAGCAAAGTCGTGTTGCGTGAGCTTTCCAATGAAACTACTGAAACTTCAACAAGAGTTGTTGAAGAGCAATATACATCAACAAGAGTTGTTGATGGTAGTTCATCTAGTAGGTCGGTTCCACCTCAAGAGTTGAGGGAACCTTGGCATTGTTGGAGGGTTACGAATCCACCCGTTCGCTATCTGGGTTTCACGGAAATCCTTGCTATGGTAGCACATGGCGACGTTGAGGATCCGTTGTCTTATAAGAAGGCAATGGAGGATGTTGACCTGTATGGCGACGCTGATGAACCTTATGTCTACAAGAAGATCATCAATGCTTTAGTAGTTTTCTTAGTGTTGTTCGTAGACGTTATTCTACTCATTGGGAATGATGTAGGTCTACTGACTGCAATTAAGAACTGGCTAGCGACCCAATTCCAAATGCGAGATTTGGGAGAGGCTCCGTTTCTTCTAGGTAGATCTATCTTTCGGGATCATAAGAACAAAGTGCTAGTACTGTCTCAGGCATCGTACATTGATAAGATGTTGCTCAAGTGCTCGATGCAGGACTCCAGGAAGGGCCTATTGCTGTTCAGGCATGGAGTCACTTTGTCTAAGAAAATGTGTCCTAAGATGCCTCAAGACGTTGAGGAGATGAGACAGATCAGTTTACCCCAGGCCATTTTAATGTTGCTGACCCATTTACGAAGGCTCTCACAGCTACAGTATTTGAGGGTCACCTACGGAGCATGGGTCTACAGGATAACCCGTGGTTGGACTAGGGCAAGTGGGAGATTTTCTTGTACGGGATTTTTATGCGTTAGTTTATTGTTTTGTACTAAGTTTTTGTACACCCCACTTCGCTTTAGGATAAGTGGGAGATTGTTGAGGTTGATGCCCTAAAGTCTCATGTCCTGTAGTTTATAAACAGTATGTACCAACGCTTGTGTTGTTAATATATGATATTTACTTCACATCTGATTTTTTGCTCGATTAATTGTTTTATTTACTTTACCACAAACCAATAAACATGAAATCCCTGGTCTGTATGTGACTTAAGCATGTATGTTGTGACATACAAGTGGATCATGTCTTGAGTGATAACCAAAATGGTCTGTACTATATAGATAAAGGAGGGAAACCTTATCCTGGTAATGCTACGGATGCGGCCTGCTTTGTGGAATGGTCACAAGTATTGTGACTTGTCACAGATGGTCTGATCCTGATCATTCGTGTTGGGGACATATGAGTGAGGGCGTCCTATACAAAGAGTTTGTATAAGACCTGACCACGAAGTGTTAACGTCTCATTATATAACACCGTTCATGATAGAGACTTCACTTCATTAGGATGACCATAGGTAACATGACCTCAATCCTATGTGAGTTGGGAACTCCTGCCATTGAGGGCGGTTTTTTGATTTGTATGGGTGCGATTGGCCAGTTCGCCGATTCAAACCTACCATTTTGGGGATTCGTCTGATTTGGGAGCTAAGAACTCAACTACACAAGATGGAATTCACTCCTTCCCCGAGGTAAGGGTAAGTAGATAGATGGCTCCCTTAAGGGCTGATTTCGGGGGCTTGAACGATGTGGCGCCACACACCTTCTCTTAGCCTGAGAAGTGTTCATACATAGTTGGACTATGTTGTATTGTTCATTAGAGGAATCAGTGGTACTTAAGGAGTGAGATGTAACTACAGGGACAAAACGGTAAATTGACCCAGTTGTACTTACGAGCATCTGTGAAGGGTCATCGTACTCATGATTGGTTATATCCGATGGACAAAAAAATATATCTGTGGTAAGAAGAGTTCAGCTGTTGGTCTTTAGTGGAATTCACTAATAGTTAACGGATGGTGGATCTCGTGACTAAAGAGTTTAGTCAGCTATTCACGTACCGTTGGAACTTCGAGCCACAGATCCATTAAGTCACCTGGGTAGTTTGGATAAAGTCGAGAATTAGTGTTTAGGTTAATTTTAAATGTTCAAATTGACAAGAGGAAGTTCAATTATATATGATATAATTGGACTAGTTAATTATATATGATATAATTGGCTAAATGTATGAGATACATTATTTTGGAGGAAATTAGATATAAATATGATTTATAACAAGTAGGGGAGAAAATACTATAGTAGATATATGATATCAAACTATAGGACATAAATATAATATGATTATATTTATTAATTAAATTAATTGATTAATTATTTGATAATTAACCGATTGATCCATGTTCGAACGTGGGAAGTGGGGTTGCGAAGGTTTTGGTAACCGATGGGTTAAAGTAATGAAAACCGTTTTCATTTTATAATTCAATCGTGCATTCGCATCGCCCGCACCTAAAAGAATCCGTGAAAGCGATCGCGAGAGCCTATACGATAGAAGATCGTTCGTCTAAACGATCGTCTATTTCACGCATTCTCTAAACGATCGTATAAATCTTTCCTAAATGATCGTTCAGTTTTTCCTAAACGATCGTGTAGCTCTACTATATGATAAGCATTTCCACTATATGATAGCACAGTTCATCTCCCACTTGCTTATCGTCTACACGACGCCTTCTCCTCCGTCCTCTGCCAAACTCACCAGAGCCCACTCTTTGGGTTTTCGATGTCGAGGATACCCGGGTTTCTCTTGTGGTGGTGTCATCCCCGCGACATTGTTCGTGTATGCTCGGATCGTGCTGTTGCAGTCGACATACTTGCCAGGTGCCGATAGACTGGTGGGAGGTATTCCGCTGCTGAGGCTTTAGACATACGAAGACAGTCTTCATTTGGTATGAACCTTTTTCCTTGTGTTTTATTGTATTCTGAGCATGCCGATAATGATTTTTATATGCATAACTATATGTTTGGAATGTATGTCGTTTGCGTTTCGGTCACTGTGAAATCGGAGCGATCTAAGCCCACTCATGGAACTCTCGGTATAAGATCCTTCAACCACCACTAATGAGCCCTGGGTATTTTCGGAGTGAAAACCCAAAGGGTGGGCTTTGGTGAATTTGGCAGAGGACGGAGGAACAACGAGTCATGTACGCAATAAGCAAGTGGGAGAGAAAATGATGCTATCGTATAGCAGAAGTGCTTATCGCATAGAGGAGCTACACGATCGTGTAGGATTTGCTGAACGATCATTTAGGAAAAGGTATATGATCGTTTAGCTAAATCGGCACACTATACGATCATTTAGAGGAGCTATCCGATCGTCTAGGCGAAAGTGTGCGATCGTTTAGGCACAAGGTATACTATCGTTTAGATGGAGAATGCTATTGGATAGGCTCTCAAGCGATCGTTTTGAATCACCAACGCGCGCTTCATGAATTCTTTTGGGCAATTGAACGAATTATCAATTGCACAATTAAAAAATGAAAACTATTTTCATTTTAACCCATCGGTTACCATAACCAACGTTGCCCACAAATCCACATCCAAACGTGATATTAGGATTAATTATCATATAATTAATCAATCAATTAATTAATTAATATAATCATATTATATTTATATCCTATAGTTTGATATTACATATCTACTATAGTATTTTCTCCTCTACTTGATATAAATCATATTTATATCTAATTTCCTCCATAAAAATGTATCTCATACATTTGCCAATTATATCATATATAATTAAACTTCCTCTTGTCAATTTGAACATTTCAAATTAACCCAAATACTCGTTCTCGACTTTATCTAAGCTACCTAGGGAACCTAATGGACCTGTGGCTCGAAGCTCCAACGGTAAGTGAATAGCTGACTAAACTCTTTAGCCACGAGATCCACCATCCGTTAACTATCAGTGATTCTACTAAAGACCAACAGCTGAACTCTTCTTACCACATATATTTTTCTGTATCCATCGGATGTAACCAATCATGAGTACGATGACCCTTCATAGATGTTCGTAAGTACAGCTGGGCCAATTTACCGTTTTGCCCTGTAGTTACATCTCACTCCTTAAGTACCACTGATTCCTTTAATGAATAATATAACATAGTTCAACTATGTGTGAACACCTTTCGGGCCAAGAGAAGGTGTGTAGCGCTACATTGTTCAAGCCTCGAACCCTCAACTGCGGAACCCCAACCATACTTTGGTCGAAACCTCAAATGATTTTCTTTTTCTTTCAAGGCACGATTCCTTACCAGTTATTCTGACGTCCTGTATGATTCTGCTTCTGGTGGCAACATGCTATGGGGTGGCGGTCCCGCTTATGGGGTCAAATCAATACGTTCGGATGGGCAAACTCTCCCTTTCCCATCTAACAAGGCAAGTCTATTGAATGGAATCAAATTGGTTTGCAGGATTCTTTGATGCTGATGGTACCATTATCGCTTCAGCCTATCTAGAGCGCTACTTGGTGTGGGGGAGGACGGTCAAAATGGTCGGCCCATCAATTATCAAGGCCTATCCTTTTCCCTATCGCATGTTGAATGCTTACCGAAGTTGAGGCCCTTCTATCGAACGAATATGTGCATAATAATCAGTTGGTGGGGCTAGTGGAATATCAGCAGTTCCAGCATAATCCTAATCAGACTCTTGCTCGTACCTAATCACTCCCAACAAAGCAGCAATGCGGAAAGAAACCCAACTCGATAGCCTAATATGCTTCGTAGACCTACGTGAAGCTAGAAGTAACTACTTTCGATTTTTCTTATAGAATAGAAGGCTACTACTAGAAACTAGAGACTACGACTACAATATCAAACTAGAGACTACGTCAGTCGAGTTGAGTCAAAAGGTATGGTATAGCAGCCTTTCCGAGCGATCTGTTCCATACTATTATGTTAAGTGAAAAAGTCACCCTGATAGCTCAGAGAGATTTTTCTTTTTTATCTATTTCTAACTTCGAATTTTCTTTATTTCCATTTTGTGTAGCTGAATTCCCAACTCCCAAATCAGACGAATCCCTAAAATAGTAGGTTTGAATCAGAGAATTGGCCACTCGCACCCATACAAATCAAAGGACCGCCCTCAATGGCAGGAGTTCCTAACTCACTCAGGATTGAGGTCATGTTACCTATGGTCATCCTAGTGAAGTGAAGTCTTTGTTATGAATGGTGTTATATAACGAGACGTTAACACTTCGTGGTCAGGTCTTATATAAACTCCTTGCATAAGATGCCCCCGCTCGCATATCCCCAACACGAATGATCAGAACCAGACCATCTGTGACAAGTCACAACACTGATGACCATTCCACAAAGCGGGCCACGTCCGAATCGTTACCAGGATAAGGTTTTCCTCCTTTATCCATATACTATAGACCATTTTGGTTATCACTCAAAACATGATCCATTTGTATGTCACCACATATATGCTTGAGTCACATACAGATAACCAGGGATTTTATGTTTATTGGTTTATGGTAAAGCAAATAAAACAATTAACCGAGCAGAAAATCAAATGTGAAGTAAATATCATATATTAACAACACAAGCGTTTGTACATACTGTTTACAAATTATAAGACACGAGACTTTAGGACATCAACCCCAACACGCATGACACCCATGGAGGCAAGCCAAAACAAAGGTAGGAATCGTGATCAACGCATAAAAAATATGATCGCAACTCTAGTACCAAATAGGTATGAGTTTAGACTGAGAAAGAACGCCTTGTTCGTAATTGGATGCTTGCATGACACCCGTGGGGGCAAGCCAAAACGAAGGCTAGGCACTTGGATCAGCGCAAGGTCATAGAAAGAACATCTAAACTAACGGAAGGATAAAAATCATTTGGAAACACCCCAGTTAAAAAAGTTTTTTCAAATAAATCATGCAATGCCTTGGAAATAAGTAAAGTCTTTTTGAAGGTTAAACTTGTTGTCCCTAAATTTTAGAAATATTTTAAGAAGAGACTAGGATAGAAACTAAGGAGATTTTGGTTCATAGGATTTGAATAAGGCACCTCGAGAAATCTAGGTAAGAAAAAGGTGGTTGACTCTCTAAAGAAAAGCTTTAGTTTATGCTTAAGGACAAGTATTATTTTTAATTTGGGGGTGTGATAACGGGCAGAAATGCACGTTATTACGACGCAAAAATATAAAATAATGTAGGAATGTGACGGTAAAAACATACAAAATCGTGTCCAAAAGCATTAAGTTGAGAATATTGCGATCGCATGCGCCCATCACATTAAAGCAGCTAATTTTCTTATTTTGTGTAGGAAAATGCGTTGGCGCAAAGCAAATTATGATCCAAGGAATTCGGCGCCCGAGCACATTAGAAGATTGCACCACAAAGCTACGCGATCGTATGTGCTCGCGAAGATCTGCTCAAGAAGGTGGCCGCATAAAGGCGGCGCATCAAGGTGAAAGCTTAATAAATCATGATGGGACAGAAAGTTTATGATGGTTGAGTCTGAATTTAGTTGACAAACTGTTAACGACACACTGTAGCAAGTACATTCAACTATTCGGTGACCATTAATCAGCACATCAGACAGAGATTTAATGACCTCTCATCATTGCAATCTTTTGAGAGAAAAACTCTTCACTCTGAAGCCCTATGAATACTGAAGGCCACCTTCATTAAAAGAGTTCGGGAGTTCAGAATTTGTGGAGTTTCCATTCGCCATATACATAGAAGATAGATCATAGATAGCCGTTAGTCTGTAACTCTTATACTTAGAAGGCGGAGGCGAGCGAAGAGAAAAGACGCCGAAAGACCATTCTTGGTTAGCTCGAGAGACTGCCTGGAAGCACTGAGAATAGAGAGAGGGCGGACTCTTGCAAAAGCAAGAACATTCTTTTGGGCAGAGTAGAGTAAAACACAGTGTAAAAGCCTCGGGAAGCAAGACATTGCTACGGGGCTCCCTATCCCTACTTTCCATTTTCATTCTGTATTCTAATTTTATTTATAAAATGGAATTTGCACCTCTACATCTGTTCAATCTCTTCACAATGCGCATGAGAAACTAAACTTTTGAATGGGTTGAGAAGCACTTAGCTAGCATGACCTAAGATCTTCATTTTATGCAATCATCTTGTCTTATGTATGCGTCCATCACCCTTTAGAGATACTTGAGAGAGTAATCTAAAGAAAGAACCTAGACTTGAGAAAGTTAGGTCAGAATTTAGGCTTGAGAAAGTCGATTAGAACCGCATAAGCAAGAGATAGAAACTTAGAGATAAGTTCTGTTAGCTATCATGCATCACATGCACTCTAGAAATAGGATATGATAGTATACAGTCACCTTATGTATGTGTGTATCATTCATCATCACATCAACAAGAATGGAAACTTAGACATAAGTCCTATAGATATTATCGTATACATTGCATGCATTTTAAAATCAGAAACTATGGCATTTGCATTGAGATATGACATGTTGTTGTTGTGTGTGTAGCATGATCGCATGATTTGAACGCAATCTTAGGAAATGTTAGCTAAACCCCTTCTCAACTCGTTCCCCGCATCATTGTAACTTTCGCTGTCATTAACTCTTTACTCAATTCCACTGCATGGGATTTATACTTTACACAACATACCAATCAACTTATTGTTTTGTCACCACAAAGGAATCAAAACTTATCGTCGCATATTGCCTCAGTAGTTCCTATATTCGACCCTGGGCTTATCAGGCAACCTAATAGGATTTATACTTAGATTTTACTAGGAAAACTTGCATGTGCAACGCATAGTTCACCACTGCAATTTCATACCATTACTTCATCACATTCACAACGCATCAAAAGAAAATCATTAACTTGTATTGAACTTAGAATAATACAAAAGAACATGCACATACAATAAATTTTTAGAGACAAAAATGGAAAATGGAGAAAGGTCGGATGATAGTGTCAAGCCATCGGAGATAATCTCTTGTCTTCTTTGGCTTTCTCTACTTGCTTTGACTGTGCTTGTGACTGGAGAGTTAACCCGAATTCCTTCTCTCGAGCTTACTCCGACAACCTCTCATTGTGGTGAGTGAGGCTCCGTCTGTCCTCTGCCTTTCTTGCTATCTATCTGTGTCCTCTTTCTTCTTCTCGGAGGAGACTTCCATTTATAGATGTGGCTTTCGAGCAACTTGCTCTTCGTCGTGATTATCTTATGCAAGCTCATATCCTACTAAGCCGCCTTACGTTATGCTTCGACGGGCGCAAGCCGCATTCTATCACTTCCAGCAACTTGTAGCTTAATTTGACAGGAAGTGATATCTTGCAATGTATGCGTTCAGGAAATCAACGTGTCACCTTATGCGTCCACGAGGTTCAATGCGTCATTAATATGTGATCAAGCTTCTCGACATCGTTTGATAATTTCCATCTCATTCATAAATTCTTGCGTTAGAAATGTTGGTTTCATGCGATTTAAGGAATTTCAATATTTTGTATGCAAGGGATGCAAGGAAGCCAATTGTTGCTTTTTCATGCAAACTAAATACACTTTTTATTAATTCCCCTTAGTTATTCTAACTTAAGGAAGCTAATAACTTATATTTCTACAAGTTATCATCTATCGTTAAAAGCGGTGTCAAGAAAGATTTGATATCCCGACACCCTTATTGTGGTGTCGGCATAGGTTCTCTATCCCGATGCCTAATTATTCTAGCATCGGGATAGCCCCTATATGCCGACGGTGGCTTTGCCATCGGCGTAAAGATCCTATGTTGATGCTTTTTAGGCGTCGGCATAAATCTTTTTTCTTGGAGTGCACTATAAATTTTCGATATTAGATTCCTCTTTTTCTCTCCTATTTAATTTTGGAATTAATTTATTATTATATTTTATTACATGAAATTAATTGCTATTATTTATTCTTAAAAATAATTGATCACATTTGATTATTTAGGTTGATAGAATTCATTTTCCATATTATTATTCTTATATTTTGGAAAAAGCCTATTGGACGTTTCGTATTATTATATTATTATCATAGAATTTTGTAATTAATTTATTATTATATTTTATATTTGAAATCAATCTTGTTATGAAAATTAAATTGGATGTTTGGATTTGCTTGTCATGATTTAAGTGAATATAATTATGTAAAATTATTGTTTAAAATAATTGTTCGCAGAAATTCTATTAATTTTCTTAATTTAGCCTATGTTAGGAAAAAGTTTAATTAATTTGAATAAACCATATTTAGAAATCTTACCTGACACCTATTTCTAGTATAAAAAAATATATTTTTAATTTTGAAGATACAAAAGAAACATTTAATTTTTAAAATAAAACTACAGTTTTTTAATTTTTAAATTAAAAAAAACAACAAAAAACAAAATACGACCTTTTTTCTTCTCTCACTTCTTTCTCATATCAATGGTCGTCGACTCCTCAACATTTTCTTCTCATCTCTTTCCTTACTTTCTTATTTTTCCTTCCTTTTTTGATAAGCGTCCATAATGTTCGTTGTATACAAAACTAGAGATCCTTCTAGAATTCTTATAAACACTCACAAAGAAAGCTAACTTAGATCAAATTTAAAATCTATGATGATCATTCTTAGATCTTAAGACAACTCACTCCAAGAATTAGCTTAGACGAATCCAATAAATTGATTTAAAATCAAATTTAAAGCAAGATTTGAAAGAAAAGACAACACCCAAGGAGTTGAATAAGCTCAAATTTTTTAATATCAATAATCTAAATTTTCAAGAGCAATACAAACCATTTTTAAAGGCCAAGAACTCAAAAGTAATTTAAACACAATTAATTATAAATTGTAGAAAATAAGACCTTGAAACTTAAAATTTAATTGCATACAAATTAATAAGTCAAAATACAAAACTAAAAATGTAGAAAGTCTTCAAATTATCTTATCCTTCAAGGTTTGACATTACGTTTTTCTATACAACGCACACTTGATAACATTTTCTTTACAAAACCTACATACTTTTCTTTACCTCCAAGCCATCTTCCAAACTATAAGACATTTCATATGTCATCTTCATGTTATTTTCTTTTTGACTCATTGAACTAACATTATATATAAATTTAGACTCAAAACTATTTGTCGGTTTTGATGAATTTGCTAGCTTTTGAAGATGTAGTGTGAAAGTCTCTTGGGTCTTCTGTATCTTGTTTTTTGTAATGGTTCTCTTGGTTACATGCAATGGTTCAATAGTTGAATTCACACCATTCTCTTTCACTTCTTCCTCATATTCATAAGAGGTGTTTTAGATTAAGAGTAAAATTATATATGAGTTCATGCCATTTGGAATGGTTTTCATGGTTTTTTTAGTCTGAAGTTTTTTTTCGTTAATTTTTGAGTTTCTAATTTTATTGTTTTCTTTTAATTTCCCTATTATTTTTTTTTTATTCATATGGTAGTAATAGGAGATTTTTTCCAACACTCTTTTCCTTTATTTCCCATTTGGAGGGGAAAAAATGGTGGCCATTAAAGAGGAAGGAGAAGGGAGATGAGTAAAGGGTAGAGAAAGAAGGAAGGGAGGGAAACATGTTAAAAAGAAAAAGCAAAAGGTTTATTATTATTTAAAAAAGTGATAAAATATATTTTGTTTTAAAAATTCAAAATTTATGGTTTTTAACAATATAATAATACATAGGGTTGGCAAAATTCTCCGTGGGGTCAGGTCCTCGTGGGCCCCGCCCCGTGGGTTTGATCGGGGATGGGTCAAACCCGGGAATTTTTTCAGGGCCCCGTCCGGGGACGGAAATGGTATCCCTGCCTTGACCCCGACCCCGACCCCGATTTTATATAGTTTTATTTTTAATCTTTTATAAATATATATTTATAATATATAAAATAACATATGTATGTTTATATAGTGTTGTAAGTCCAATATTGAATATATAAATTCTAAATTTAAGCCCAAAAGTCAAGCCCAAACTTAAAAAATTAAAAGAAAAAAATAAGAAATCCCACATGATCTAATAAGGGATTCCCACGAGAAATTATAGGGAAATCCGATCCCCACAGGGAATCCCCGCCCCCGAGATTCCCGTAACGTCAGAGTCTCTATGCGAATCTCTTCCCGACTAGGCCGAATCGGGTCAAAGTGGCTTTGTTACCTATTCCGTTAGGAACCGCTGATTTTTTGGTTCAACTGTATATCTCCTTGTTTTCTGTGATCTCTTTTTTAGGCGAAGCTGTGCTAATGGTGGTCAAGGAGAAGGTGCTAGTTTATTTAGCAATACGGGATGCCGTCCCCGCCTTCAAATGGCGGGGGCGGGGGAGGGGATGGGGAATTTCTCCCACGGGGTCGGGGATGGGGGACCCTCTCCCGTCTCGCCCCGGCTTCGTTGTCAATCCTAATAATACATTCCATTATATAATTAAAGAGTAAAAGGACCTACTAAACTCAAGACTAAATTTCGATTTTAAAATTAAAACTCAAATGCAACCAAACTTAACATGTAAATTTAATTGATCTTTATGATTTAGAAAAAAAAAAAATTAAAATTTAGTCCGTAGAATTTTAAAAATTAGAATTGAGTGGTTTGATAAAACTGACTCGATAAAGTCCTTATAAATTAGAAATTATTTATAAAATTTTATCAAAAATAGAAATTAAATTCTGAAGACTAAATTATATATATATATATATATATTTTCAAACTATATGTATCAAATTCGCAATTTAATCCATTATTATATGAATATAAATTATTGACTACAAATTTTATATTATTTTATCTTTTTAAAAGAATTAAATTTATAAAGTGAAATTAATTAAGAGTTAAAGCGGAACCAATATATATGAACGTATAAAGACAACCAAAACCAACTAACAAGGAACTCAGAGCTTTCTCCTCCAACGATGGCTTCCCCTTCTCCGATCCTCGATCCTCAAACGTCAACCCCAATCCCAACAATTCCTCAGATGATCGAAACCCTTTCAGATTTGCACAAAGAGCTCTCCACAGCCCTCGAAAAACGTTCCGCTACACCCACTCAAGCTGCCGGCGATAAGATAGTTCCGGCCGTCGTCGAGCCCCCTGCTCCGACACAAACCCCTGAAGAACAGCAAGGTAAGAAAGAAACAGAGCAAGTACCGGAATTTAATGGCAGCAACGAGACCCATAAAGACCCCAAAGTTGAGATATTGCTGAACAACATCCAGCTTTTGATGGAGGCGTTGAAGACGATGATAAATAATCGCGATAAGAAGCTTAATGTGCCGATACAGAGCATAAAAGCCAATCTCGATACGGTTATCAAAATGGTCAAAGAAGCCCCTGCTGGTTCTCCACTGACCCAGAAAATCGGAGAGGAGTATCTCGACGCCATAAACAAAGATATGAGGACGTTGAAGTTCCAGATTCCTTCGTATCGTAGGTTGTCCTTGGCCAAAACCACCGCCCATTTTGGTGACAGGGGAAGTAATACGCGGAAGCCGGATGAGTTCTTCAGGTTGCCTAACTTGTATGGCGTTGACGTGTTCGACGAAAGTCCCGCTTTCAAAGAAATTCAGACATTTTACAATGGTTTTGATGATCTCCTTAAGAAATGTTTTTTGTATTTTGCTGTGTTTCCTGAAAATGTAGTGTTAAAGAAGCGGTTTCTTACCTATTGGTGGATTGGAGAAGACTTATTAGACGCTTCAGGCACTGGAGATTCAAGTCCAGAGAATAAGGCTGGTATGATTCTCCAGAAATTTGCAGATAAGGGTTTGATTGTGCCGGTGAAGGAAGAACAGAAGAAGGTCAAAAAGAAATTTAGAATGCCCCCTCTTGTGCGTTCTGCTGCCATTAAACTGGCCACTGCAGAGAGATTTTTGAAGTATGATTCTGGGGACAACCCAACTTGTGAATCATCCAGCTGTGATAGAATTTTTCTGGTGAAGGGGGGAGGCTTTCATCCGCCGGAAGCGCCGACGAAGAATCAGAAGTTAGAAGAAAAGATGGGAACAATCTTCAATGTTAGTCAACCTTTCCCCGATTCTGCATTGGAGTGGTTGGCCAAGCAGGGGGTTATAGACATAAGAACTACCAAAGTTGTGGAGTGGTTGCTAAAGCTGAGAAACCTCAAAGTTCTTTACTTGGGGAGGTGGCAAAGTGAAGTTGATGATGAGGAGCATGTGGTTGAGGTTGAAAGCCTTGAGTTCTTAGAAGGTTTGAAGAAAATGAAAAAACTGAGGCTTTTGAGCCTTCAGGGGATCTTTTGGATCAATGAGCTTCCAAATTCCATAAATAGGCTTTGTGATCTCAGGGTTTTAGACTTGAAATGTTGTTACAATCTGGAGAAACTTCCTGGAGGCATTGGATCTCTCAAGAGCCTTACACATTTGGATGTCACTGGCTGTTATATGCTAAATGGAATGCCAAAGAGCATATCTAGACTCACTCAACTGAGAGTCTTGAAGGGGTTTATTACAGGCAAGTCAAGTCTTAATTATTTAAAAGGCTTAAAGAAACTGAGAAAGTTGAGCATCAACACAAGCAGCCATGATTTTCCTAACGATAATGATCTACGTGTTCTTCGAGATCTTGGGGAGCATGGTGAGCTACAAAATCTCGCAATTGTGTGGGTGGCCCAAGAGGTGAAGTCGAATCAACAACCTCCCGAGACTGCAAGAGGAATGTTTGTACAAAATTTCTCCAAGCAATTTAGCAAAGTAACCGTACCACCCAATGATGAGACCTTAGAACTGCCAAAGAAGTTAGAGAAGCTGGAGCTCGAATGTCTACGGGTGGAAGAGCTACCCAACTGGCTAAATCCTGATAACTTGAAAACCTTAAAGAAGCTCTACATTAGAGGGGGGAGCCTAAAAAAGCTCGGCGACAAAAAGTGGGAGGCGGCAGAGGTTGTTCGTTTAAAATACATGACGGAATTACAGATTGACTGGAGAGAACTTCAAAACTCTTTTCCAAAGTTGAGTTACTTGCAGAAAGTTAAATGTCCAAGAGTCACTTTCTGCCCCTGTGATGCCAATGGAGTTTGGATAAAGCCCTGACAGTAGTGATCAAAACAATGGTGGGACAGGGAAGCAGCAACCTAGAAGTGTAGCTGCTTATGGTGATATTCTTGGCTGTCTTATGATAGAGGTTACATCTTCATCTTTTATCTGTTAAGTTTCATCTTGTTGCAAAATGTATAGTTCTTTTTGAATTTGTATTCATTTCCTTTATGTTTGGTGAATATTTTCTCGTGAGTTGGGATTTAATCCTCTTTTGGCGAGTTGATTTGGTTGAAAATAGGGTTATTAACCTAGGGGCGTTTATGTAATTATGTAGACCCCTAGGGTTTCCTATTGTCTATTTATACAGTGTATCCATGTGTATTCAGTGTATCAGTTTTAAAAATAATAAGAAAAGTCTCTAAATCGTGGTTTTTCTTCCTATACTAGGGTTTCCACGTAACTGTGTTATTCTCTTCTCTACGCTTTTATTTTTAACATGGTATCAGAGCGAGGCGACGAAACCTTAGCCGCTATGGAAGAGAATCAAGCACAGTCATCTTCTACAGATGGAACTTCGAGTTTTGACATGAAGACGACAATTCAAGCGGCTGTAAAAGAATGTTTTCAAGCAGCCTTACCGAAGTTGCTTTCAGTTGTTCAACAACAGTCGATGGAGAGTCGTCATCCATAGGCGCCACCGCGTCAGATAGACAAACAGACCGCAAGCAGATCGATCCAACTGATCCAGGTGATAGGGTGTCGTTCGTGCCATCGGAGTCCGTCGTGCTTCCTCAAACGTCTTTTCTGGTTGGGGTCGTGCCGATTAGCCAGCTTGCCTCAGATCCAGTCGACTTTTAGCGGGCTATGCCGAATACGAACGTCACGGCGATCGACCGCGTGTTTGGTACCTTTGTGGCTGGAGTCGATTGACCGTCCGCGTCAAATGGATCTAACTGCCCGTCTGTGTCAAATCTGATTTACCCAATGACGAGCTAGTTTGCCCGCAGGTTTCAGCCATCTATCTACTACCCGACGGCGAGCCAGTCTGCCGGCGATCACCTCGAGTCGTCCGGTTAGCTGGGTACTTCACAGGTGCCGGCGACCTCTGTCCAACCGATGATGTCTTTTTAGCAGAAAGTAGCAAACCCTGTTCTGGCTACTTGTGGTTTGACCCATTACCCAGACGATGTGAGACAACGGTTGGCTTATCTACAACAACAGATTTCAGATTTAGATACAATGTTTGGCGCAAATCTCAATCCTGTTCAACCAGTTTATACAGAGAACCTGGTAAACTCATTCCCTGTTTTGCTGAATGTTTCTTATTTATCTAGTTCAATGGGTAATTCTGTAGGACTTCTTATAGGGGAAAAGTTAAATGGTCAGAATTATTTCTCCTGGTCCCAATCATCCGAATGGCCTTGGAATGACGTCATAAATTTGAGTACCTGACAGGGGAAATTCCAAAACCAGCACCTGGCGATCCGCAGGAACGAATCTGGAAAGGAGAAGACTCACTGTTACGCTCTGTTTTGGTGAATAGTATGGAGCCTCAAATAGGGAGACCATTATTATATGCTACAACTGCCAAGGATATCTGGGAGGCAGCGCAAGATCTGTTCTAAAAAAGACAGAATGCCTCTCGTTTTTATACGCTCCACAAACAAGTCCATGAATGCAAACAAGGATCCATGGACGTTACATCTTATTTTAACAAACTGTCAATGCTATGGCAAGAAATGGACTTGTGTCGAGATATTGTCTGGAACTGTGCACAAGATGAAGCCCAATACTTGAAAATCGAAGAGGCAGATTGTGTTTACGTGTTCTTGGCTGGATTAAACCCTAAATTTGATGGTGTTTGTAGTCGAATATTGGGCTAACGCCCGACTCCTTCACTTAGAGAAGTCTGCTCCGAAATATGGCTTGAAGAGGATCAGTCGTGTGCTATGAATAATTCCATTCCTACAACTGATACAGTTGCTTTCATTGCAAAGTTGTCCAGTGCTGATGGTGATAAAAACCCCCACTCGTGTGTGAACATTATAAAACGCTCTGGCACACAAAGGACCAGTGTTGGAAACTGCACGAGAAGTCCCCAAACAGCAGGCGACGATAGTCTCATGACAAATTTAATACTAGTCATGCCTTGGTAAGTGACTCAATAGATGAATAGACTCAGAAGCAATCTTCTGTTGACAGTAAGCACAACTTGAGTACGGTTGGGAAGAGTGCAATTGCACAGTCAGGTAATTTTTCTTCATTTGGCTTGATTAGTATAAATGGTAAAAAGCCATAGATTGTGGACTCAGGAGCCACAGATCATCTTATGAGTCCTTCAGAATTGTTTATGTCATATAACCCAAGTGTTGGTAATGAGTGTATTCGCATTGCAGACGGGTCATTTGCCCTTGTTGCGGGGAAAGGCAATATTTCTCCATTTGACGGTTTCTGCGTGATCCCTTACATGTGCCTAAAATATCGTATAATTTGTTGTCTGTCAGTAAAATAACAAGAGATTTGAAGTGTAAGGCAATTTTTTCACCCGATTCCGTTTTGTTTCAGGACCTAAAATCGGGGATGATGATTGGCATTGCCCGACACGATAGGGGACTATACTTCCTTTATGAAGAAGCTTCCTCTAGAGATAATCATCAAACTGGGTTTATGTCTTTACATTTCTCTGTTTCTGAAAATGACTTTATGTTATGGCATTTTCGTTTAGGACATCCTATTTTCAATATATGAAGTATTTATTTTCGCATTTATTTCAAAATGTTAATACTTCTTCTTTAAATTGTGATGTATGTATTCGTGCCAAGCAACATCGTGTTTCTTTCCGGTCTTAGCCTTACAAACCCTCGAGTCCTTTTTCCCTTGTTCACAGTGATGTATGAGGTCCTTCACCAGTTACTACTTCCACTGGAAAACGGTGGTTTGTCACTTTTATAGATAATCACACCCGCCTTACTTGGGTTTTCCTTCTCACTAACAAATCTGAAGTATCATCTATTTTTCAACAATTTTATACAGTTGTCGAAACTCAATTTAAAACAAAGATTGGGATTTTACGAAGTGATAATGGGCGAGAGTTTTTCAATGCCTCCTTCAAGGATTTTCTTGTTTCTAAGGGTATTATCCACCAGAGCTCGAGTGCTTACACTCCGCAACAAAATAGAGTAGCTGAGCGTAAAAAATGTCATCTAGTTGAAGTAGCCCGGTCCCTTATGTTATCTACCACTCTTCCATCATACCTATGAGGAGATGCAGTTCTCACTGCTGCCCATCTCATTAATCGGATGCCATCTCGTATTCTTAATCTTCATACTCCTTTAGAATTATTTAAAGAGTCATTTTCAACTACTCGATTGATCTCTGATGTTTCTCTTTGAGTTTTTGGTTGTGTTGCTTTTATTCACTCCCATGGTTCAAACCACACAAAATTTACTCATTGTGCTCAAAAGTGTGTCTTTATTGGATATCCACTCCATCAACATGGATATAAATGCTATCACCCATCATCTCGTAAGTACTATATCTCCATTGATGTCACCTTCCTCAAGGATCAGTCATTTTTTCTTGTTAGTCATCTTCGGGGGGAAAACATGAATGAATAGACTAACTGGTCATCTTATGTTATTCCCTTAGAGTCAACTTCCATTCAAACCTTGTCTAAACCTAGTTCTGAGCATGACAGTTTGGTCCTTCCTACCAATCAAGTTCCTTGGAAAACTTACTATAGGAAGAATCTCAGGAAAGAAGTAGTGTCACCTGTTGAACCAGAACTGCCGGCTCCAGTGCAGGAATCAGACTCGCCATCAGATCCAAGTACGTATATTCCTAAAATTAATGATGTTGATGTATGTATGAAGACTGATGAAGGCGGGCAAGACAAGGGAGAAGGAAGCAGTAATACTGAAAGAGTAACAGAAAGGGAAACTGCAGAGAATGAAATGATTCGTGCTAATGATGATGTGGAGGATGCTATTGAAGTTTCTGATACACTGAAAGTCGATCATGATGAGGAGCCTGGAGAGGTGAAAGAACGTGATGCATTGCTTGATCTTCCTATAGCTCTGAGGAAAGGTACTCGTTCATGTACTAAATACCTATGCATAGTTACATGACGTATAGTAATCTTGCATCCGAGTTCAAAGCTTTCACTACTAGTTTAGACACTGAGGTGATTCCAAATGACATAAGTGTTGCAATGAAAAAACCAAAATGGTGGTCTGCTGTTATGGAAGAAATAAGAGCTCTCGAGAAGAATGAAACTTGGGAACAGGTGGCTTTGCCTGAAGGGCACAAGACAGTTGGATGTAAATGGGTGTTTACTATAAAATACAAGTCAGATGGGACTATTGACTGGTACAAGGCTAGACTTGTTGCAAAAGGCTTTACTCAAACCTATGGAGTAGATTATTCTGAAACTTTTTCTCCTGTGGCTAAACTTAACACTATCCGAGTGCTTTTGTCAGTTGCTGTGAATAAAGATTAACCTCTACACCAACTTGATGTTAAAAAAAGCTTTTTTGAATGGGGAACTTGAAGAGGAAGTCTATATGAGTCTCCCTCTTGGGTTCGGGAGTCAATTTAAGAACAAGGTGTGTAGATTGAGGAAGTCACTATACGGATTGAAACAGTCTTCAAGGGCCTGGTTTGACAGGTTCACAACTTTTGTGAAAGCACAGGGGTATATTCAGGGACATTCTGATCACACTCTTTTTTATAGAAAGATCGACATCAGGGAAGATAACTATTCTTATTGTCTACGTTGACAACATTGTTTTATCTGGGGATGATGATGCAGAGATCATGAGGCTCAAAATAGAAATGACACAAGAGTTTGAAATTAAAGACCTCGGGAAGCTAAGATACTTCCTGGGAATGGAAGTGGCTCGCTCAAAAGAAGGTATATCAGTCTCTCAACGAAAATATACTCTGGACTTAATAAAAGAAACATGCATGACTGAGTGTAAACCTGTTGATACACCGGTAGAGTACAATGCGAAGCTGATAAGAATGATAGAGTTCCTGTTAATAAAGAAAGGTACTAACGGTTAGTCGAAAAGTTGATATACTTGTCTCACACAAGACCAGATATTTCTTATGCAATAAGTGTTGTGAGTCAGTTTATGTAAGCTCCTTGTGAGGATCATATGACAGCAGTTGAACGTATCCTTCGGAATCTGAAAGGAACTCCTGGTAAAGGCCTAATGTTCAGAAAGATCGATAAACGATCTGTTGAAGCCTACATTGACTCTGACTGGGCAGGGTCTGTGGTTGATAGAAAATCGACATCTGGGTATTGTACATTTGTATGGGGTAATCTAGTTACCTGGAGAAGTAAGAAACAAGGAGTTGTTGCTAGAAGTAGTGCTGAGGCTGAGTATAGGGCCATGAATTTAGGGATTTGTGAAGAAATTTGGTTGAAGAAGATATTATCAGATCTCCAGCAAGATAATGAGCTTCCGATGAAATTGTTTTGTGACAATAAGGCTGCCATCGGTATTGTGAATAACTCAGTTCAACATGACAGAACTAAACACGAAGAGATAGACAAACATTTCATTAAGGATAGGTTGGACAGTGGAAACATATGTATCCCTTATATTCCTTCAAATCAACAAGTTGCTGATGTACTTACGAAAGGGTTACTGAGACAAAGTTTTGATTATTATGTAAGCAAGTTGGGCCTTGTGGATATTTTTGCTCCAACTTGAGGGGGAGTGTTGAAAATAGGGTTATTAACCTGGACGTTTATGTAATTATGTAGACCTCTAGGGTTTCTTACTGTCTATTTATATAGTGTGTCCCTTTGTATTCTGTGTATCGGTTTTAAAAATAATAAGAAAAGTCTCTAAAACATGGTTTTTCTCTCTATACTGGGTTTCCACGTAACTGTGTTATTCTCTTCTCTACGCTTTTATTTTTAACAGATTTCATTGATAGAAATATAATTGAGCCTTGTTGGAGTTGGGTTTGAGTGATTGTTATTTGATAATTTTCTATAGTAAATGCAACATTAAATTATTACTAGTTGTTCTTCATAACATACTTGGGAAAATTCTTATATCCATTTTCATGAATGTCTTCTCTTATTAGACTATTTTCTTAAGAAGGATGATTCATTTGTTGCCATCTTTCTTTCTTTGAGATGTGTTGTGCAATACTAGTAGTTGTATGCTAATCCCATGAAATGGGATTACTTTAGCTCTTTTTGTAGCTTTTATATGACAGAGTAGGAGTGATTTAGCTTTTAATCAACACACAGTTTCACTAAAGAAGGAAAATCTTCCAGGGAAGAAAATAACAGAAATATCACAGCACAAATATTTTATCCGCTAAAATATCTTCCTTCACTTGATTTTGTGTGTATGTATATATATTTGACCATATGGGAGGAGAATCAAAGACGACTTTTAGATTGATAATGCATGTTTTATGTTAGTTCAAATAATATTTATAATTACCAATCAAGAACTTCTATTATTAAGTAGTATTATTGACAAGATTTAGTCGAACCATAGGAAAGCTTGAATATAGTTTCGAACGTGTTAAGTTTTCTAGCTAAAGTGGTAAATTGGGGCTTTGCAGTGATTTGAGAAATAAAGCACAAAACAAAACAAAAAAAAGTGCAGAAAAGTAAACATGCAAGCAATATAAAAGAGACTTAGCTTAGGAATTAGGATCCACCTAATTGTTCGATTGATCGTAAGATTACTAAAAGTAATTTTTTACTCAAGTATGTGCTTGTCTACTTGCCACAACCTCATGAGTCACAAGTCCCAAATACATTAAGCAAGAATTTAGTTAAACTAGATGCTCGATTAGTTGGGTTTGATAGCGTCCGTAAAAGTCACACCTCCACATTAAGCCTAAGGGATTTCACTAGGATGATTAGACTTGGATAGTTCAAGTTCCTAATTGATTTTATTCCTAATGAAACCAATAATGCAATGTTGTGAATGAGTTATTCAACAATCAATCAATCTAAAATATAATATTGTCGATGGATAAAGGATGAAAAAAAAAAAAAGAGAGAGAAGTGGTCATTTACCTAAAACAACCAACCCTTTCAAAACTTATGACCTAATTATGAATTGTCGAATTTATAGTTGTATAACAACGTCGTAGCGCCATGTCGTAAATCCTCGTTTTCTTCTCGATGTCATCACAGCTTTGTCCCAAACTCTCCATTCTGTCTTATGACATAATGCTAGCACTACGACGCTAGCCTTGAGGGTCATTCTTGGTCTTTGTTGCTTTTTTCTTAATCTAGTCAATTCTACTTCTTAGGTGTTCGATACATATAAAATCATCAATTAAATACATTAAACAACATAACAATCTCGAGTTAAGCTGAGTGAAAGAACACATTTCTTGTACCATATAGAGCTATACTTTATGGCCACTTATATCATCTTTTCGTGTTCCTTTTGAAATCAAGCTATCAAGGCTCTGTCTATAATCATTTGAGTTTTGGTTTTTAATTTTTGAAAATTATGTTTGTTTTCTTACAACTTGTTACTATGATTTTCATCTTTTCTACCAAACATGTGAATTATGTAGCCAAAATTTTTTTTTTAAAAAAAGGCCAAATTTGGTAATCATTTTATTTTTTGTTTTTGTTTTTGAAAACTAAGCCTATTGAACACTACTTCTACCTATAAATTTGTTACCTACTTTTTACCAATGGTTTAAAAAACAAGCTAAATTTTGGAAACTGAAAAAATAGCTTTCCAAAAGTTGTTTTTATTTTTAAAATTTGGCTAAAAATTCAACCATTATATTTAAGAAAGATACAAATCAATGTAAGAAATGGGGAGAAATAGGCTTAACTTTCAAAAATTAACAACAAAAAATGAAATGATTACCAAGCGGGACCTAAGTTTTTAAATTACGTTCTTGTTAGATAACCAGTTAGGTCCTGTTTGGTAACCATTTTATTTTATTTTTTTTAAGTAAGTCTACAAACACTATTTCCACCTCCAAATTTCTTTCTTTGTTATCTACTTTTCACCAATTATTTAAAAAACTAAGTTAAAATTTGATAACTAAGAAAAGTAGCTTTCAAAAAGTTGTTTTTGTTTTTGGAATTTAACTAAGAATTCAACCATTGTAATTAAGAAATATGCAAATTATTGTAAAAAATGTGCATGAAATATGCTTAATTTTCAAAAATAAAAACAAAAAATCAAATGACTACTAAAGAGGGCCTTAATATTTGATTCATGGTTTTTGGTTTTTAGTTTTTTTACAACATCCTTATTCCTTTCCATGGTTTTCAAATTTTGTAACTAAACACTTGAGTTCTAAGCCAAATTTCGAAAACATTAACCTTATAAAACACCTCTAAAAAGTGGATAACCTAACAACAACAAAAAAAAAAAAAAAAAAGAAAGAAAAAATTGCATTAGCCGGAAGTACTGTCTATCTCTTAAATGGATTCTTGAAGCTCCAATTGCTTGTTTCTAAGCTTCTATTTTACCATGAACTTATTTCTTTAGAGTTAGGATTCCTTTTAAGGTCCTTAATTTCATTTTTTATTTTTAAAAAGTTAAGCCTATTTCTCTTAATCTTTTACCATTATTTACATCTTCGGTAAGTAAAAGATTGAATTCTTAGTCAGATTCCAAAAACAAAAACAAATTCTTAAAATCTACATTATTTTAGTTTTCAAAATTTGGATTTGATTTTTAAAAAATTTGGTAAAAAGTAGATAACAATATACCCAAAATGCTTTCAGTAATGTCAAATAAGTATAAAGGACAATTATTAAAATCCGAAAAATTGCATTGTATGACAAATATATTTTAAAAATCAAAGTCATAACTTCAACTTTTTTGTAGTTACTGGTGTGACAATCACATAGTAATCATATAAAAATTAGATAACAATCACATAACAATCAAATTTTCAGGGAAAGGTTTTTTTGACATGTTTGCAAAAAAAACAAAACCTAAGGACACGTACCTAATTTTCAAATTTTTTTTTTTATTAAAGTTACAATTACCCCTTATTGATTGGTGACTATCTTCGGGTGGTGGTTGTCAAGGTGGTTATTGATAGTGGTGGCAATGGAGATAGACAACGATGATCTTTGACCATGGACAGTAGTGGTCGTTGATAGTGATTTTCCGTGGTAGTTCTTAGCAGTGGCGACTATGAGAAGTGAAGTTGTGCGAGAGTACTTTGGTTATTTTCATTTTGGAAGAAATTTTCAAGTAAATTCATAAAAATGTTTTTCCTAAAATTTGGAGTCACGTATTTATCTTAAAAACTTATTTCTTAAATTCATTTTTTTAAAAGTCATTTTGATTGGTTGTCAAACACTATAAATTTTGTGATTTTTTTTATAATTAAACACTTAACAGTAATATCAAGCACACCCTAATTAGGATGTTATTATTAGTTCCAAAGTTGCTTTTGAAACTTTTTTAAAGCGTACGATAAATTACTTATACATATGGAAAAATATGGATTTGAGCATCTAACTTTTACATGACAGCATCGATGAGTTTGTAATTTGGTGAGGGAGGACATGACCTGGAAACTAGGAAGATATGTGCATCAATGTGGAGGTTACCACATACATTCTGATGCTTAAATGAGAGAGTGAATAAATGCAACAAGTTAAGAATGTGAGAGTACAAAAAAGAACTTATTTCTCTTGATGATGCATCTACAGAAGTAGTCGACCTCGATTATCCCTAATGGGTTTCAACGTTACATTAGAATAATTTTTTATCTCTCAGTCGGTAGAATGCAGAGAACATGCCCTGTTTGGCATTTTGAAGGTTGGCCTCAACCTTGGCAAAGATTGAACATCATCTCTTAGGCTCATTTATGTCTTAAGGTGATGCTTATTCGATCGAGAAATGCATGAGACATGTCCCATTAGATATTTTGTCGAATTCGACTTCGACCTTAGCTAAGCTTTAGCACGTTAGGCTTTGGGCCAAGGTCCAAGTCGACTTTCTCCCTTAGGCCTATTTTGGTTCTAAGATGTTATTTTCTCAACCTGAATCTTGTTTTTTTCTTAGCTTTGTCACTTTTGTTTTTATTTGATACCGATTATGTTCTCCATCTAAAGTCACCTATAATATATTCTATTCTCTCATCATAGGAGATCTTCAATTGCTTTGGCAATGGAAACTTTGAGACTAACAAAATAATAATAAGAAGAAGAAGCTTTGTCATGACAGTGCTTTTTCTTTTTCTTTTTTTCAGAAAGAGCTTTCACACTTTAATCTAATTATTTGTTTTATATGTTGGATTTTATTTATTATTATTAAAGTTTTTTTTGCAACTCGCTTGGCATCAAAGTTTTATAAATATCCTCTCTTCTTTTTCTCTTTTATATCTTTATGCGATTTGTTTTGTTTCTTCTATCTCTTTCATTGTTGTCTTTTTTGTATATCATCTTTAATCTTTGTCCTTCAATATATAATACATCTAAAAATATAAAATCATAGTCATATTATTTTTTAATAAAAAAATATATAAAGAATTTAAACTTCCGATCTCAACAAAAAAAAAATTACAACTAAGGACTACACTATACTCATGTTGACCGTATAGGCCCTATTATAATTTTTATTCTATTTTACTCTCTTTATATTTGCATTTTAATACCAAGATATCCTTTGACTATATTTACTCTATCTACCGTGCAAAATCATAGTCATATTATAATTTCTACTCTCCTTTACCTCTTTTTACATTTACATTTTAATACCAACATCTAAATATAAGAACAAAAAAGATTTTTACATAGCAATAATCATGGTAAAAAAGTAGTATAAGTGACACAAACCAGTAATGTCATTATGGACTTGAGTACAACTCATTTAATTTTAGATATATATCTCCGACTTATGAAGTCAAAATTTTAAATCCCTTGATTTTACATATTCTTGTAAAAAAAAAAAAACCTATTACACTTAGAGGTGTTCATGAGTTGGGTTGGATTGAAAAACTTTTTAAACCCAATTGTTTGGGTTGTAAATTTTTTTAACCCAAATAACTCTTATTAAAAAATGAACCCAACCCAACCCAACCATGAAATATTTGGGTTGGGTTGGGTTGGTTCGGGTTAATCGGATCATTTGTTTAAAATTTTGTTCTAAAAAGAAACACAACGTAAATATATAAAAATCTTATTTAACTATTTTCATATATTAAATTAAGATTAACAACTCAATTTCAATTTATATAGTGAAAATTTTCTTTCTAAAGTGCAAAGAAAATGCTTTTAAGAATTGTTGAACAATAAATTATTAAAAAAATATTGGAATGAAATAAAATTAAAATCAATATATGTATAAATAATTATGTTATATGTAATAAAAAAATATTTTAAAGTTAATAATAAATTCGAGTTGGTTCATGGGTTCACCTAATATATTATTAGGTGAACGCATGAACTATGAACCAATCCAACCCATAAAATTTTTATTTATTTAAACTCAATCCAATCCAAATGAGTTGATAACCCAACCCAAATTGCACGGATTGGGTTGGGTTGATCGATTTATTCGGATCAACAAATTTTTTAAACACTCCTAATTACACTTTTATTTAAAGATATACTTTAGTATTGAATATGTATGGTCAATGTGGTAACTTGCTACGACCAAAAGTTTCGATGCACATGGCTTCTTTAACTAAGAGAACAACCTTTTAGACTGCACGGGGAGGTAAAAAGTTATTTACTATTTTATCCCTTGACACAACCTATTAAATACAGTGAAAGGTACAAGTGAAATAACTCATTTGACAGTGACTTCATATTAGTATTATTACTTTCCTCCTAGGTGGGTGGCTCTTTTGTGTCAGCTTCTGGACTTCAAATAGTTTTTTTTTGGGTCAGTTTCAAAACGTTGAAACTCGAAGACATTGTTTTTTAAATCTGTTGAATTGGTTTTTCTTGTCAATTTTGAAATGTTTAATAGGTTATTTTTCAAATCTCGTTCAAATAATTTTTTTGATTAATTTTAAAATGTTGAAATTTGGAGAGGTTATTATTCAAATCTCGTTCAAATAGTTTTTCGATCAATTTTGAAAGGTTGAAATTTGGAGAGGTTATTTTTCAAATCTCATTCAAATAGTTTTTCTGATCAATTTTAAAATGTTGAAACTTGGAGAAGTTATTTGTCAAATCTCGTTCAAATAGTTTTTCTGATCAATTTTAAAACTTTGAAACTTGGAGAAGTTATTTGTCAAATCTCGTTCAAATAGTTTTTCTGATCAAGTTTGAAACGGATCAATTTTGAAACGTTGAAACTTGGAGAGATTGTTTTTCAAATCTCGTTCAAATAGTTTTTCTGATCAATTTTGAAACTTTGAAACTTGGAGAGATTGTTTTTCAAATCTCATTCAAATAGTTTTTCTGATCAATTTTGAAACGTTGAAACTTGTAGAGGTTATTTTTCAAATCTTGTTCAAATAGTTTTTCTGATCAATTTTGAAATGTTGAAACGTGAAGAGGTTATTTTTCAAATCTCGTTCAAATAGTTTTTCTGATCAATTTTGCAATGTTGAAATTTGGAAAGGTTATTTGTCAAATCTTGTTCAAATAGTTTTTCTGATCAATTTTGAAATGTTGAAACTTGAAGAGGTTATTTTTCAAATCTCGTTCAAATAGTTTTTCGGATCAATTTGAAATGTTCGAACTTGAAGAGGTTATTTTTCAAATCTCGTTCAAATAGTTTTTCTGATCAATTTTGAAATGTTGAAACTTGAAGAGGTTATTTTTCAAATCTCGTTCAAATAGTTTTTCTGGCCAATTTTGAAATGTTGAAATTTGAAGAGATTATTTTTGACAATTTTTCAAGTTAAAATCTCAATCTTTCTGTTATTTCTATAGTAAAAATAATGCTAACAATATGTTTGACTACTTTTTATAAGACTAAGGTATTAATGAAATGTATTTTTTTTTCCTTAAAGCTCATGGATACTAATTTTGAAATGAAGATTACAGTTTATAGGTATTTTTCTATAATTTAGGCATCATTTGGTAATTATTTAGTTTTTTTTTAATTTTTTGTGTGAAAATTAAATATATTTCATCCACATTTCCTACCATCTTTTTAAAATACAATGGTTGAATTCTGGCCCAAATTCCAAAAAACAAAAATAACTTTTTGAAAGAAATAAATTTGAAAATGAAAGTGGTGTCCATAAGCTTAATTTTTAAAAACAAAAATAAAAAATAAAATGATTATCAAACGAGATCTATTATAAAGTAGTCAAACACTAAAATAATTTACATTTTTTTTTTCAATTGAGAGTAGAAGGATTCGAACCACAAACTTCAAAATTGCCAACACACTTATGTGAATTGAGCTGTGCTCAGGTTCACAAAATAATTTACATTTAATGTATTTAAACATGAAAAAAATCAAATCTTATTATATCATTAAAATATAAAATCAACAACTAAAGGCTAAGTTTGGAATAAAAAAATCTACATGATTTTCAGCCTAAAACTGAAAATTTTCTTCAAATTCACCTCTGGTAAATATATAGTTGAAAAGTTATTTAGTAACTATACTTCTTACAATATTTCTTACAATTTATATTATTTGAAATGATGAAAATATTTCTTATTATGTTATTTTAGTGACTATACTTTCAGCTCATTTTTGCTTTAGAACTTTTGCAACATCCATTTTATTCCCTTCAACTTTTATGTCTAGTCTATTAAATCTTGTACTCTAAAACATAACTACTTTGGTCATTTTACTTATTTATTTATTTTTAATCTTCCTCTTCAATCACAATTTCAATTTACAATTATTCTTGAAATATGGCCATATAACTTTCTATTATAGAATGAGTAGAGTACAACTAGCACAAATTTTATAATATCGACATCGAGATCAAAGGTTCGATTTTCATACCATATAAATTGATATTTTAAAAGTAAATCGAATTTATATTTTCAACATTCTGCAAACATGAATTAAAGCGGTCATTTTTCTATAGTACATACATCAAAATGGACATTTCAAAAAATACATAGACTTTTATGGCCTATTTGGATTTACTAGGAAAAAAAATATTTTTCAAAAAGTCATTTTCATTTAAATACTTCTGATCAAGACTGCTTAATATAAAAATGTTTGCCAATACTTACTCAAACATTGTTTATATACCATTTTGTTTGATTGGTTATACTAAAAAAGTTTCTATTCGTGTCTAATTACTATAAAGGGTGATTAAAAAAATACTATGAACTAATAATTTAAAATAATGGTTATCAGATTTGGTTGTTTAGGGTGATCGGGGTGGCTATCAGAGTTAATTTGTCAGTGATGGTTGATTTCAAATTTTTGTAAGCTATTTCATAAACTTATCGTTTCGAAAACTATTTTGAATAGCAGTTAAGTATTTCACCTTGATTTATCTTCAAAATTAAACGCATGAAAAAAAAAAATAGTAGAAAAAAAAAAGTGAACCAAAATAGATACTTTGGATATATATTAAGCAAAATGAATCATGTTGTGAAAGAGAGTATGATTCGGATCACCTGTCAGTGGAAGGTAATACTTAATGCTAGCTAGCACTGGCCTGGATCGTCTTCGTCTATATTTCTTAATTCGAAGTCTCCAATGGCGAAAACCTCTCAAAGCTCCGTTGTTGAAGACAACTCAAATCTCAGCGTGAACACAATTTCCACCGGTAATTTGCTTTCTCTAGGCTTCTGCTATGTTCGTCATGGATATCTATCTTTAATTTTTCCTGCAAATTTTGATCTCCGTTTTCTTCTAATCATGATGCCTGCTTGTGTATATCGTATGCCCTTATTCATTTCAACTCAGAATTGACTATGAAACCAATTCCTCAAAACCCTAAAAGATTTTCTGTAGTTAACCCCTTTTCTCTGTTTGTTATAATTGTTACCCTAAAATGGATCTTAAGCCTAGGGATCTCTTATCAACTCTATAGTGACTGGAGAAGTGGGAGCTAGATAGATTATTTGTTTTTTGTTTGCTATAATCTTGAAACAAATACGGTCTAGTTTTGTAAGCTTTCGTTTTTTGTTTTTTTAAATTTAAGCTATCTGATCTCATTTTTTACATGGTATGCATTTTTTTTTTTTTGTTAAGTATGAGGGTTGAATTATTAGCTAAATTCTAAAAAGAAAAGAATTCTCAAAAACTATTTTTAAGTTTGGTTTGGTAACTATTTAGTTTTTTTATTTTATTTTTTGAAAATTAAGCCTATAAACACCTCGCCTACCTTTAAATTTATTTCTTTGTATCTAATTTTTATCAATGTTTTAAAAAACCAATCCAAGTTTTGAAAACTTAAAAAAAGGGTTTTTAAAAACTTGTTTTTGTCTTTGAAATTTGGCTTAGAATTCCACTCTTTTACTTAAGAATGATGAAAACTATTGAAGGAAATTGAGAGAAAGTAGATTTAATTTTCAAAAACCAAAAACTAAATTCCAAATGGTTACTAAACAGGGCCTTAGTTTTCAAAATTTGACTTGGTTTCTGAACACATTGATAAAAATTGGATAAGAAAGCAAGAAATTTTAAGGTGCAATGGGTGTTTATAGGCTTAATTTTTAAAAACTAAAAAACCAAAAACTAAATGGTTACCAAATGAGGTTTAAGAAACCATACGGTTTTCTCTTTTTCGTCATAATTTTAAAAACAGTGTTTGTTTCAGCGATGGACTCAGAGACAGGGCAACCAGCGGTGGCCGTGTCAACTCAACTGAGTCAGATGGTGGCAGATGATGTTAAAAGCAATCCAAAGTTTCAGAAAACAGCCGAAATCATTATACAAAATTGTGGTGACAATCCTACTCTAAATCTGGTCATTGCTGAAGCCTTGAATCATATTGCAAAGCACAATGAAGATGATTGGACAGTAGAAAGAGCTTTGGAAGAAATAGAAGGACTTTGCAAAAGCGAAACATCAAAGAGGAAAGAAATATCATTGGTGCGATTTGGGTTCGACATGTTGCCAAGAAGTGACTTGGCAATGATCAATTGTTGCTGGCATAGCAGACAATTTTTCCGCAACAATGGTGGAGTCCATTACAATTTGTTGATTACAAACTGGATATTAGAAGAATGCTTTGGTCTTGTTGATCATTTTGACAAGGCATACCACCAAGGACATGATGTTTTAATGAACCTCATAAACCGCGGCCTGCTTAAAATTGAAGAAAATAATGATAATGTTGTCGTTATGGAGGAATTGGTACGTGACGTTCCTGATAGTCGATTTAATGGATTCGTTTGGAAGCCTACTTTGGGATTGAGTGGGGTATATGAGGGTGAAATTTGGCTAGGTCTTGATAGTGTTGGGCCTGCTGATGGAATGATCAGAACGTGTGAAAAGGACTGGAAAGAAGTTTCAGTACTGCTGGTTGATGGAAATCATCTCTGCCAGGAGGTTGTCGAAACATATTTTACGACCCTAAAGGATCTCCAAGTTCTTGCCATTTTCAGTCCTAGGATCGAAGCATTGCCTGTTAGTTTAACCAAGTTGGGAAAGCTTTGTTTTCTTGTGCTTAAAGACTGTGATCTGCTGGAGAATATTGATGGCCTTGTGAATCTGAAGGCATTAACAGTTCTAGAGATATCAAATGCTAAAAACATCAAGGATATCCCAAAAAATCTATTTGAGAGTTTATCTAAGCTCCGAAGCCTCAACTTATCTTATACTGGAATTAAAAATCTTCCTTCTTCCCTGTCAAAGCTTCATGAACTGCGATCCATCAACCTTCGTGGGTGTTGCTACCTAAAATCGTTGCCAATGTTGAAAACACTGGTGAAGCTCCAGCTGCTTGATGTTTCTGGTGCTACTTCACTGGAACGTCTTGCAGATAAAAGTATAAATGCCCTTCAAGATCTTCAACTGCTCGACCTTTCTCAAACTCTGGTTCGTCATGTTCCTTTTCTTAAGGATCTCAAGCAGCTATTTCGTGTTTCATTTAGAGATTGCAAAGAACTGATTAGACTGCCGAACCTTCGAGGGTTGAGTGGGCTTCAAGTTCTTGATCTCTCTGGTGCTCTGATGCTAAAGGAAATTCAGGATGACACCTTTTCAGAAAATAATGACCTCAAAATTCTTGACCTTTCCAGAACTGCAGTCACTTGTTTACCTTCCAGCAACTGTAACCTTTCAAATCTTGAGCTCCTCAATATGTCCGAGACGTTAAATTTGGTTGAACTTGAAGATGACACCTTCAAAAATATGGCATGCCTTTGTCATCTCGACCTCTCAAAATCTCTGTTTAAGAAACTACCTTCCCTTACAGGGCTTGTTAATCTACGAGAACTTAAACTACAAGAATGCAGCAATCTGGTGGAGTTACCAAGTCTGGATGCCCTGAAGAAATTGGAAGTCCTTGATCTATCGGGTTGTGTTTCTTTTAAGGCATTTAAAAAGGACCAATCCTTTAGCCACATGACCAATCTCCAGTTCCTCGACCTATCAGAAACTATAATTGAAAAATTGCCTGACCTATCTGATCTTCATAACCTCTCTCAACTTCTACTAAGGAAATGCACCAAGCTGACAAAACTTCCACCTCCTGTCTCACTTAAACTTAAAGTACTTGATGCCTCTGGTGCGGAAAATTTGAGAGAATGGGAAGCCGAATTGCCCGAAGACTTGAATCAATTGGAAATCCTCGATCTATCGGAAACAAAACTAAGTTCTCCACGGTTGAACAATTATACCAACCTTAGGCACCTTTCTCTAAGAGGTGAATTGCAGACGGTGCTACAATTGGATAATCTCACAAACCTTGAGGTCTTGGATTTATCAAGCACACGTATCAGTTCTTCACAAATACAAACAATCACAAAACTTTCCAACCTTAGACAACTTCTGCTAACTGATTGTTCAGAAGTACAAGAGATTCCTACTCTAGAACCACTCGTGAAGTTGGAGGGTCTTCATTTGAAGGGAACAAAAATCAAGGAATTCTGTTGTCAGATGGCGAAGTTAACTCGACTAATGCATCTAGACCTGCCAAACTCTTCAGACACTCTTAGACTCAATTGGACAGGCATAAAATCACTTCCTGGAGAGCTAAACTGGGACCAATTTGGTATGCCTTCTGAACTTCAAAATAGTATAAACAGGCCCTCCATGATTGTGAGAGATATGAATTCTTTCAAAATTATGAAGGCAGTACCTGACATATGGAACTCATGCTTCAATAAATTTTTCATCTCTGTATGCCCTTTAAAAAAGGGAGAGGAGGATGAAGAAATCTATGTACATCAAGATGGGACTAGCTATCAAGATATCTACTTTCATGTCATGTCTTATCGTCATGAGTATTCCCCGTTTTTGGAAATCCGCAGATTTGAGAGCTTTCCCACTGGTCTTGAGGATGCTCTTATGAAAGTTGAATATGTTTCTTTTGTTGAAATTAGGCTTATTACAAGCTTATCTAAATTGGGAAATGCAAATAATTTAAAAGGCTGCTGGATTTGGAGTTGTACCAACCTGGAGTGTCTAATGCAGAAAGACAAAGATCAGGATAACCTCAATTTATTGGACAATCTAGAGATTCTATGGATATGCAACCTTCCTATCTTAAAGAGTGTGCATAGTACAGGCCTTCAATTCGAAAGCATCAGAAATCTCACACAACTGTATATAGATTCTTGCCCACAGCTTGTGACTCTGTTCAAGTCCTCTCATCTCTCGAAAAGCCTCGAGATTCTCCACGTTAAATTTTGCGATGGATTGAAGTCTATATGCGAATCCAAAGAAGAGTGTACCTTAGAGAAGTTGCACTCCTTGAATCTGTTAGAATTGCCTGAGTTGACAGACATTGGCCTTAAACTTCCATCATTGAGAACAGCTAATATTAGGAACTGTCCTAAACTTGGAGAAAGTTTTGAGGAAAAACTTGGGCTGGAAGAAGCAAGAGTTGAAAGGAACTTGATTCGTGAGCAATGGGATGGAAGTCGAATAAATCGAAATGGGGAAGCAACATCTCTCAGATCATTGTGATGATCAACTTCATCAAAGACACTGGAGGAACATTTTGCTGCCATGGCAGGTTAGCTCTGTGTTTATATGTTGCTATTTTAATTTTTCTTAGAACAATTCATGTTGTGCCTTTGGAGAACGTCTGATCTGGAAAAGTGGTAAAAAATAGTTAATTGTTTACAACCCTTAAAATGATATAACCTAAATTTATATTTTAATTTTGTTCTTGATTTTCAGGTTATTTTTCAATTTACATCCTTATTAAGTTTTAAATGTTTTAGTTTCATTTCATTCTTTATGTTTTAAAGTTTCAAGGAAGAAAGGAAAGATAACATATATTTGATGGATGAAACTGTTCAACCATAAAATTAAGTATATACCCACCCCCCACATATCATGGGCCAAAATGAGCATCTACTTGAGAAGATTGATTCATTAAAATACTTTTTGGTATCTAAACTATTAGAGAACTAACAATTTAGTCAATTTTATTTTTAAAATTGTATCAATTTAGTTCTTAGGCTTTAGTAAGTATTAATTTAGTCCCTATACTTCACCACATATAACAATTTATTTCCTCTGTGTACATTACAAAATGATTTGGGATTAACTACAAAGACTAAATCATTACGTAATAAAAGTTGACGTTTAATTTTGATGTGATTTATCGTGGTAGAGACTAAATTGTTACAAATTTAAAAGTATACAGACTAAATCGTTACAAATTAAATTTTAGAGACTAAATTATTACTTCAATGAAATTTAACCTTAGAGTATGGTACGACCATCTTGATAACTAAACATTTAGGGACCAAACATGTTATTACCATTTTGGTAACTAGTCACCCTATTGTACTAAAAAGAAAGAAGGAAAAAAAAAATCTAGCCACTATATTAAGTTTTTATATCATTGTTATTTTACAGGTGATGTTTTTGAATACGAATATTGAAGCAAAACTAACATGAGTTACTTGAATCATCATATGCGGTCTCTTTTCGAGTTGAAGGTTTGAATCGCTTACCCATCCAATGCTACAACAGTTAAAGATAGAAACTAGCACAACTTCAAATTGATCAGTTTTCTTTTCTTCTTTTCGAGGGGGGGGGGGGGGGGGGGGGACGAGTTGAAGACAATGTCTTGTAGAGAAGCAAAACATGGATGTGTATTCCTCAAGAAACTTTTTTCTTAGGGTATCATTATCGAAGACTTTTTATAATTCTGTTATAGGCTGTTGGGATTGATACCTTAAACGGTCTGAAGTAGATGGATAAGGCTGGATATCTTATCTTAGTGACACTACGAGTATGACCTATTTTGTAGTTGTTACAATTGTTGTAAAGTAGTACAAGTGATCTGATCCTAATCATTCATATGGAGATATGTGAGCGGAGGTATTCTATACAAAGAGTTTATATAAGACCGGACCAAGAAATGAATAGTCTCGCTATATAATATCATTGATAGAAGAGACTTACATTTCATCGGAATGACTATAGGTGATTTGACCTGAATCCTAAGTGAATTGTGAATGAGTCTATGAAGACGATTTTTTTATTTTTATGGGTGAGAGTGGCCAGTAATGTTGGGAACGCAGCTTCACTAGAAAGAATTCACTCATTTCTTACTGTTAAAGAAAGTGGAGAAATTGCTCCCTTAAGACTGATTTCGGGGCTTGAATAATGTGACGCCACACCCTGGGTTTGGTCATAATTGGATTATGACTTATTGTTCATTAGAGGGATCAATTATATTTAAGGAGTTACATTTAACTACAAAGGAAAAACGGTAATTTTGGTCTAGATGTACTTACGAGCAATTTGTGAAGAGTTAATGCATCGTTGATTCTTTATATCCAATGGACACATAAATATATCTGTAATGCGAAGAGTGCAGCTGTCAGTCTTTAGTGGAGTGATCGATAGTTAATGGAAGTTGATTAATTAATTAAATTTAATTAAAGAGTTTAATTAATTAATCAAGTACCATTAAAGGCTCAATCTATAGGTCTATAAGATTTCTTCGATAGTTTAACTATGATTAATGTAATCGAATTAATTTTGGATTATTGAATTGTTCAAATTAATTGAGGGAATTAATTATATATGATATAATTAATATAATATATTTGATACATTAAATATAATTTTTTATTTGAGAGCAAATAAATATTTGAATATGATTCGGATATTATTTATATGAATATGATTCATATAAATACTTAGATTAAATATAATATGAATTTGATTCATTTTAAATACTATAGGTTAAATGAGAGAATATTAAACTATAGGTTATATGTTAATATATATTGTATATAGTAAATTAGTTATTGTATATAAATATATATTAATTAAATTAAAAAATTATTTTTTAATTTTAAGTTTTGAATTAAGTGGTTAAGAAGGGAGTTATTTTAGAAACTCCTCCCCCTATTATTCTCTCATGGATCATGGAAGTAGGGTTAAGATATAGCGTCTTCTTCCTGTTCTTCAGAATATACACAAAACGACTCTCTCAAGGAAAAATCACTCTACAACTTCTCTCAATAATTCTCTTCCTACCAAAACTTAAAGGATGCCTACAAAACTCTCTTTACAATTCTCACCCTATAGAGAATAAGAGGTTTCCTTGTAGTAGTGTTTTTGGGACTAATGTATTTTGGCGTTTTCAAGATCGTGGGAGGTCTTTGCGTTTGTGACCAAGAGAGAAATTACGTGAAGATTATAGTCTTCAAGGGTAAGTAATTCCAAACCCCTAATTTTCTCATGTTTTTTTTAAAGCATGCTGTAATTTAGAATGCATATCTATTATTTTCGTGCTCTGAATTTATTGCTTCTGTAAAATGAAAAATTGGGATACAATCTACTTTCGCTTAGGTATTCTCGCGTCCTTCAATTGGTATCAAAACGGTCGTTTTGAGTCCAATTTCTATCATTTTTGAAATTAGAATTCAGATTTATGGTGGGTTTTTGTTTCTGGACTACATTTATGGTTGATGAATATGGGTTTGGTGAATTTTGGATTTTTTGGGGATTGGTTTGTGTAGAATTACGCTGCTTTTTTACATTTTGATATGTAAGGACCCCTTTTTTTAGGCATAAAATTGCTATTGAGTCTGTAAATTTATAGTCCGGATTGTTCGTGATGTTTTCTGGTGAAGATTTGGAGTTTTCGGGGCCAAAACGGGGTAGAACGAGGCAAAAATGCATTGTAAAGAAGGTGTTCTATACAGCGTCATACCCTAATATTGCGACGCTATGAAACTTCTTCCCATTCGCATCGCGTCGATGCGATGTGAATGGGAAGAAGTTCCATAGTGTCGCAACATTAGGGTATAACACTGCAGCGCTTTGAGATGGATGACACATGTGAGGAGTCCGATTCAGTGGGCAGTTCGCAATTCGAATGGCTCAATCTGGCAGTTTTTTGGTCCAGGCAGTTCAACAACAATTTTTCTACATTTATTTAATTATTATTTGTAATAATTAGGTATTTTGATTAATTAAATTAATATAATAGTTATATTAATTTAATTAATTGTCTAGGAGGTCAATCCAGATCCAAAATTTTGCTTTTAATTATACATTGGATGCATATATATATTTTTTATATATAATGTCATAATGTATGCCACATAGAGAAAAATCCTACCATAGGATATGCATTATTCATGCATCATGTTTATTATAAATGTTATAATATAGTTGCATTTTCATGCATACTCATGCATCATATAATATATCATGCATACTCATGCATCATATAATATAAGAGCTATAATATATGAATGCATACATTAATAACATTACCATGTATCATTTATATTATAAATGTTATAAAATATAGTTAGTATGTATGTATATGTATTATTTTTTTCATTACTTTAGTATATAATAGTTATGTATGGTATGTAATGAAAAATGGGATTGTATATTGCATGACACCACTTTAGGTAAATTATCATTGGTATATTTTTTCCAAAGTATGTCATAGATGAAATCTTAGATTTTAATTTGTTTCATTTTTCTTTATAATAGTTATAAGTTAAATGAAATTAGAAATTAAAATCTATAATAAAGAGTGCATGCTAACCTATGTTAAAATTATTTTTTAAAAAGCTTAAAACATGATTCACATTAGACCTATGATCACAATAATTCTAATAAGATTAAAAATAGGTTTAGTTTTTAATCAGTTTAATAGACTTAAATTGGTTTGTAATAAAAAATTAAATTTGTAACAAATGTATTTATAAAGATTAAATTTGTTTAAGGACAATTCTGTCTAGACTAGAGTATTTAAGCTGACGAAAACGAAACATCCCTACTTGGAATTGACCTGGAAGGTGAATTAGATAGATTGGTTATACACATGCAATAATTGATCAACGTTTGTTAAAGCGTTTAATGAACAATAATCATTGTTGTTTATGTAAGTGTTAACAATTAACATGTAAAAACAATTTGGATCTTAAGCATTCTAATTCTATTAATTTTAGTAATTATGCATGCAAGGTCATAAAAGTAGAAATTTAAGATTTTGAGCATAATCCTTGTAGAACATTAAATTGAAGAAAAATCTCTAAGAATTCTGAAAACGAACACAATGTGGACTAATGTAGATATCTTTCCTATTATTCTCCAACTTTAGAATGGGTTGTGGGACTCAAATTGAGTGAGAATTAAAAGAGAATTTGGATTTGGAGAGTAATATGATGCGAAGAGAAGAGATAACAATTATCTCTTTAATTTCCAAGTTCCATGAAACCTTCCAATTTTGAATTCTTCTCTTATTCAAAGAAGAATAACATGTATAATTAGATCACAAAGTGACACTTAATTTTGCACTCATTAGAAGAAGGGATTAGGTGTTTTAAAAGTGAGAAATTTGGGATTTCTCCGCTAAAACAAAAAGTTCATTTTAAATGTTGAATTTCACAAATCCAAAAATAAAATGAATTTCAATAAATTCAAAATTTATTTTTATATAAAACTAATTTAAATAATTAATTTTAAACAAATAATTAAATTGATTTAATATCAAATATTAAATTAATAAAACACACATTCCGAACATGAATCCCTATTCATTTATGTAATATTTAAATTAAATTTAATTATTTACAACTCTCCAATTTGTTTAAATCGGTAATTAAACACTTTAATTATATCATATATAATTAATATCTTATTCCCTATGTTCAAATTCTCTCAATACACTATTCCAAGGTTTACTCTGATATGAGCTAGCAGGGTGATCTAATGGACTTACAGATCATGAGCTCCAATGATTCGAGATTAACCAGCTAATCTTATTAACCCAATTAACCAACAATAACATTCGTTAATTATCGGGACACTCCACTAAAGCCTAGTAGCGACACTCTTCTCACTGTAGATATATTTTTGTTCACTTGATTTAAAAATGATTAGTAAGTCGATCCTTCACAGGTTTTTCGTAATTACAGTTGGATCAAAATTATCATTTTACCCCTATAATTACATCTTGCTCCTTAAGTCCCACTGATCCTCTAATGAACAATTGGTTTGTAGTTCAACTAACAAACCGAGTCCCTTTCAAGCCTTAAAGAGAACGAGAACCCTTGTTCAAGACCTAGAGTCAGCACTTAAGAGAACAACCTATTTACTAACCCTAGAAACAGGTAGTATTGGATTTTGTCTTGCAGGACTATGTCCCCAGCTATCTACCTGGTCTTACCCCTAAAATGGGAGGCTTATTGAGTCGGCGATGTTGAGCCACTCTCACCCATGTAGATTAGAGGATAATCCTGAATAAACAGGAGTTTATAGTTAGCTTAAGATTATTTCATGGTTAACAGTAAACGGCATGTCTTGACATGAAATAGTCAGTCTTTATAGTAAACAACATTTACCCGGTCTTACCTATAAAATCAAATTACCTATGTCATCAAATTGAAATAGTCAGTCTTAATAGTAAACGACATTATAAAGTAAAAGTGACTATTTCATGGTTTGGTCTTATGCAATCTCATTACATAGGATACCTCCATTCGGCATGTCTTGGCATGAACGATTCAGGATCACATTGTTTGTAACACTTTACAACTATTGTAACAATTACAAAGTGGGTCGCTTCTATAGTGTCCCAAAGATAAGGTACCCAACCTTATCCATATACTATAGACCGTGTTGGCTACTACTCGAACTTGATCCACTTTTATGTCTCCACATAAAGTCCAAGGATTCATGTTATAGCCATGGGTTCTTAGTTTATTGGATTTAGGTTTAAAAGGTGCAATTCATACATTCAATAACAACTTTACTGAATAAGTCTCAATAGCATCTTTATTGTAAATAGAATATGTTTAATGTTTACAAACCAAGAGTTTCAGGACATACAACTCAACAGTTTAGCTGTCCAAAGTAAATGTTACATTGGGCAAAGTTAACAATCACTTGGTAAAAATAATTAGCCATATTTTTCTAAGTTAATTAACCCTAGGTAAAATACTAAGTGGGAGGAAAATGGGGTACTTCATTTTTCCTATCATGTTTCTTCCTACAAGTTCCCATTGTGAGACCTATGCTCGGCCTTAAGGCACCTTTGCTTGTGTCCCCTTACGAGTGGTGTTTGTATAGGTCAATAACAAAGTGAATGGAGAGAGTGTTTATGGTAAGTGGGAGTGGGATGTGTGTCAACACATCCCATAGTCTCTCTCATTAGTTTGTAGTAAACTTTTGGCCTCAAGACATATTTTCTTCTATCCCCCTAGCATGAGTTTTTACTCAAACTCCAAAAATGGATAGGATTGCTTTAGTTTTTGCCCCAATCGATTTTTCCCTATGGTTGGCTTATTGAAGCGGAACTCTAGAACCTAAAATAAGGGGTTACACTTACAAGAAAATGTTAAGCTAGTTAAAAATTTCTAGACTAATCAATGGTGACTAATAATTATAGGAACAAGAGTTGTTGTGGTGTAATTGTTGGTTGAGATAGTCTCAATTCAAAGAAAGGGTAACTGATCACCCTACAAAGGTTTTTACCCTGCCCAACTGAAGCATCATTGCAAAATAGATATCACACAGGGTACAATAGAATATTTTGATAAATTTATTGGTTATTTAACTAGGTAATGCATGTATAATTAATATAAACAAATTGTATGTTCCAGCAATATTTATATGACAAGTGCTACATTAAATATGTTTGTCGCTAATAAGCTTAATGACAATAACTACGCTACGTGAAAAAATACTATCAATACAGTACTTATCATCATTGACTTGTGATTCATCCTTATTGAGGATTGTCCTCAAGTCCCACTTGTCAATGCCATCCGAAACGTTCAGGAGGCAAGCGAGTGATGGTCAGGGCGAATGAAAAGACCCGAGCATACATCTTGGCAAGCTTATCTGAAGTCTTGGCCAAGAAGCATAAACGCATGCCCACTACCGTGAGATAATGGAGTCCCTAGGCGGAATGTTTGGACAACCATCCACTCAGCTCAGATACGATGCAGTCAAGTACATCTTTAATGTCTGTATGCTAGAAGGGACCTCTGTTCGAGAACATGTTCTAAACATGGTGGTCCACTTTAATCTGGTGGAGATGAATCGGTCAGTCATTGATAAAGCCAGCCAGATTAGCTTCATCCTAGAAACTTTACCTGAAAGTTTCCTGCAGTTCCATAGTAATGCTGATATGAATAGAATTGACTACAACCTGACCACTCTGCCCAATGCACTACAGGCTTATTAATTCTTGATGAAAGTCAAGGAACAAAAGGGTGAAGTAAATGTTGTCTCGTCCTCAAAGAAGTTCTACAGAGGTTTGACCTCTGGAACTAAGTTTGTACCTTCTTCTTCTGGTACCAAAAAATGGAAGAAGAAGAATGGAGGTCAGGGGAAAGCTAACCCATCAGCTGCTGCCTAAAAGGGCAAAAAAGCCAACGTTGCAAAGGGAATTTATTTCCATTGCAACCAAGAGAGACAATGGAAGAGGAACTGTCCCAAATACTTGGTAGAAAAGAAGAAGGCCAAACAAGGTAAATATGATTTACTCGTGTTGGAAACATGTTTAGTGGAGAATGATGATTCAACCTGGATATTTGATTCAGGCACCACTATCACGTTTTTCTTGATTTCAAAGAATTGATTCCTGGTGGCAGCTGAAAATTGGTGAGATGACGATGCGTGTTGGAACTGGGCATGTTGTCTTAGTGAAGGCAATGAGAGGACTTCGACTCTATCTACAGAAATCATATATTTTATTAGATAATGTATATGTTGTTCCTAGTTTGAAAAGGAACTTGATTTCTGTAAAATGCTTATTCGAATAAAATTACTCTTTAAATTTCAATGTAAATAAAATGTTTATTTTCAAGAATGGTGTATATGTTTGTTCTGCATTTCTTGATAATAACCTTTATGTGCTAAGATTGTTAGCAACAAAAACCCTTATAAATACTGAACTGTTTAAAACTACGATAACTCGAAATATAAGACAGAAATTTTCTTCTAAAGAAAATGCCCCACTTTGGCATCTAAGGTTAGGTCACATAAATCTCAATAGGATTGAGAGATTGGTCAAGAATGGACTTCTAAGTGAATTAGAAGAAAATGATTTACTTGTATGTGAGTCATGCCTTGAAGGAAAAATGACTAAGAGACTTTTTACTGGAAAAGTTGATAGAGTCAAAGAGCCCTTAGAACTTGTACATTCATGATAGATAAAACTAACATGTAACGGAAGAAATCAGAATCAATAAATACTCTAATTAAATTTAGTTTGAGTTTTAAAGCATGCAATGAAACTGTCATAAATATAGGATTTCACCTTTGAAGTAACTCTTCAAATCCTTGCTCCTCAGCACGAAGTCAACCTCTAAATGTTCAGTAGACCACCAAGAGGAGTTTCTCTACTATCCTCTAACTTAGATTAAGAGGTGGATGTTGGGGTTGATGCCCTAAATCTCATAAGGTCCTATAGTTTGTAAACCTTGTATGAACAAACTTGTATGTGATTAATAATATTTGATATTTTATTCACTCTGTCTAGAAGTATATGATATTTTAGTTGCTTTGACCACAAACCAATAAACGAACATCCAAGATTGTCATTGTAACTTAAATATGTATGTGGAGACACACAGGTGGATCATGTTTAAGTGAACCTAAATGGTCTGTAGTATATGGATAAGGCTGGGTACCTTATCTTGGTGACACTACAAGTATGACCCACTTTGTAGATGTTACAAATGTTGTAAAGTGCTACAAATGAGCTAATCCTAATCATTCATGTATTAGACATGCGAATGGGGATATTCTATACAAAGAATTTTGTATAAGACTGGACCACAAAATGCTTAGTCTCATTATATAATGCCGTTCATAATAGAAACTTTCATTTCACTAGGATGACCATAGGTAACATAAACTTAATCCTGAGTGAGTTACAAACTCCTGCCTATGAGGGCGGTCCTTTGATTGTATAGGTGAGAGTGACCAGATCGCCGACTCAACAAGCCTACAATTTTGGGGTTTCGTTTGATTAGGGAGCTGGGAACTCAGCTACACAAGATGAAATTCACTCATTCCCCGAAGCAGGGGTAAGTAGATAAATTTCTCCCTTAAGGGCTGATTTCGGGTCTTGAACAATGTGGTGCCATACCCTCTCTTGGCCTGAGAGGGGTTTAGTCATAGTGAGACTATGATGTAATGTTCATTAGTGGAATTAGTGGTACTTAAGAAGTTAGAGATAACTACAGGGGCAATACGATAATTTAGCCCAACTGTACTTACGAGCAATTTGGGAAGGGACATCGTATTATTGATTGGTTATATCCAATGGACACAGAAATATATCTGTAATGCGAAGAGTACAACTGTCGGTATTTAGTGGAGTGCTCGATAGTTAACGAATGGTGGATAATGTAATTAAAGGGTTTAATTAATTATTCACGTACCATTGGAGCTTCAACAGGTCTATAAGGTCCTTTTGGTAGCTCAAAAGAATTTAGTTGAGAATCAGTTTTTGGGTTAATTTGAATTGTTCAAATTAATAAGAGAGAATTTAATTATATATGATACAATTAAATTGATTCAATTATATATGATATAATTGGCGTAATGTATTTGATACATTATAGTTTAATTGGAGGAAATAAATCTATGAATGAGATTCATAGTTGTTAAATTTAATATAAATATGATTTATATTAAATGCCATAAAATAGAGATAAAGAACTATAGTTTATATTGTATATGATGCAATATTAAAACTATAGGTTATAAATATAATATGATAAGTTGGTTATCATATTTATTTATATTATTTATTTGAATAATAATCTTATTCTCTCTCCAACCACTTTAGTGGGTGGTTAGTTGGTTTTTTATGAAAAAAGGAATAAAAAGAAATTAGTTCTATTTTTTTCCTTTAATGCAATCAATCTACACGAAATTAAAAGAGTTTATACGATAGACACTCTTGACTACACGATTGGATAATCTGGCTATACGATAGTGCTCTTTCTCAATTGTCTTCCTCCTCCAAACTCTCAAAATCCCTCCTAACCAAATAGTCAAAGTCCACCACTCCTAGGTTTTCACCCTGAGAATATTGAGCATACCAAGTGGTAGTGTCTTCATACTTTTGGTTCCATTTTGTTACTATTCGAGGAGTTCGTGATAGTTTGAGGGATTTACACAAAGAAGTATTCTTCAAAGGTATAATCTCTGAACTCTTTTTCTAGTTTAAAAGCATGTTGTAATTTTTTATTAAAATGCATATTTCGTTAGTTTACTGTAAATATATGTTTTCAATCTAAATGAAATTTGGACGATTCCGCTCAAAGATCTCTTGTAAAACGAAGTTGTTAAGGGATGAGAAGGGTTATTAAAAAGAAGAGTAGAATTTCAGAAAAATCAAAATCGACTGCCATGCCCACGAATTTCTTAGTTATTCAACCATGAAAAACATGCAAATTCTTCAGCTTCAACTCATTGACACCTCAAAAAGCTAAACTTGGGCTAGGTGTTTGGCTTGGAGGAATCCACTCCATCTGAAGATGCAAAATTAGAAAACTCCACTCAATAGTGGAATTTTCCAAATTTTGCTTTTTAATTTATTTTCAATTTTTTTAAATTTTAATCTAAATTTCATTAAGACTAAAATTAAAAATAAAATAAAATCTGAATTTGATTTTTAGAATGGAAAAATAATTAATTTAGATAACTAATTAAATAATTTTAATTAATAAATAAATAATAGTTTAATATCAAATATTAAATTAATCAAACATCTAATTTATACATGAATTCTATTCATGCAATTCAATATTTAAATCAATATTTAAATATTTCAATCTCTCCAATTTTGTTTAATTTCTACAAAATTAAACGTTTTAATTGTATCAAATACAATTCATTAAAACCCTAGTTGAATTTGCATACTTCAAATTCAAAACCCTAATTTCGAATTTGAAAATTTCAAATTGGTTCAATTCACTAATCCAAGATATAATTTTCGAGCTAGTAAAGGGACCTTATAGACCTACAGATAATGAACTCCAACGATTTGAGATTAATTGGCTAAACTCTTTAGACCAAAATAATCAATATTCGTTAACTATCTAACTATCGAGACACACCACTATAGGTCGATAGTTGTACTCTCCTCACTGTAGATATATTTTTGTCCACTTTAACCATAATCGGTATGTCGATCCTTCACAAGTCATTCGTATTTACAACTAGGTCAAAATTACTGCCTCTAAATACATCTTGCTCCTTAAGCTCATACTGATCCTCTTATTGAACAATTGATTTACAGTCTAACTTATAAACCATGACCCTCTCGATCATAAGAGGGCGAGGCCCCATTGTTCAAGACCAGGAATCAACGCTTTAGAGAACGACCTATCTGCTAATCCTAAGTCGGGTAAGAGTGAATTCCATCTTGCAAAGCAGAGTGAATTCCATCTTGCAAAGCTATGTCCCAAGCTATCTATCCAGTCTTATCCCCAAAGTGGGAGGCTTATTGAGCAGTGCTTTTGGACTACTCTCATCTATGCAGATAAAAGGATAATCTCGAATAAACAGGAGCTCATAGTTAGCTTAGGATTAAGATCGAATTACCCTAGGTCATGGAATTTGAAATAGTCAGTTTTAGCACTAAACGATTGTTATAAAGAACAGTGACTATTTCGAGGTTCGATCTTATGCAAACTCATTGCATAGGATGCCCCCACTCACATGTCTCCATATGAATGATTTTTGGATCACATCATTTGTATTAATATACAAAATGGGTCGCATCCAATAGTATCACCAGGATGAGGTATCCAATTTCTCCCTGATGAGATGGTACTTTCGTTCTTTGTATTTTCCACGTTTGTGACTTCTTGGTTCCTTGGAATTGGTAACTGCACCGCTATTGTTGCAATACAGGGTAATGGGTAGATGCATATTTGGAACCACTTCCAAATCTGATAGGAACTTGTGCATCCACACTGCTTCTTTGGCTACTTCACATGCAACTACATATTCTGCTTCCATCATGGAGTCAACTATACAATTCTGTTTGATGCTTCTCCACACTGTAGCTCCTTCTTTAAGAGTGAAATCTGATTCTAAAGTAGATTTCATAGAATCTACATCAATCTGAAAATCAGAATTAGTGTATCCTATAAGGATCAAATCTTTAGAACCATACACAAGCATGTAGTCATTCGTTCTTCAAAGATACTTGAGGATGTTCTTGACAACAATCTAATGACTGTGTCCAGGGTTAGATTGGAACCTGCTGATGATTCCTACTGCAAAGCATATGCCAGGACGTGTACATAACATAACGTGCATCAGACTCCCAACTACTGAAGCATATGGAATTCTTTTTATTTCCTCAACTTCTTAAGGCATCTTAGGGCACTGTTACTTTGACAAATGAATGTCATGTCTAAAAGGTAACATACTCTTTTTGGAATCTTGCATATTATACCTTGACAACATTTTGTCAATATAAGATGCTTGAGATAGGGCTAGCATTCGGTTCTGGCAATTTTGAACTATTTGGATCCCAAGAATGTATTATGTATATCCTAAATCTTTCATTTAGAATTGTGATGCTAACCATCTCTTTATGTTAACAAGGAAACTTGCCTCATTCTCAATGAACAAGATATCATCAACATAAAGGACTAGGAAAGCTACAATTTTGTTGACTATTTTCTTGTATACACAAGGTTCGTCAACATTTTGTTCAAAGCCATACGACTTGATTACAGTGTCAAATCTTATATTCTAGTATCTACAAGCTTGTTTTAACCCATAAATAGATCTTTTAAGCTTACAAACTTTTTGTTCTTGACCCTGTTCAATGAACTCTTCTGGTCGAGACATGTAAATACTTTCATCAAGATAGTCATTCAAGAAGGTTGTATTGACATCCATTTATCATATTTCATAGTCATAATATATGGTAATGGATAAAAGTATTCTTATTGATTTAATCATGGTAACAGGAGAGAAGATTTCTACATAGTCCACCTTATCTCTTTGGGTAAAACCTTTTGCCACAAATCTGGTTTTATAAGTTTGCACCTTGCCAGTTTGGTCTCGCTTTCTCTTGTAGATCCATTTACAACCTATAGTTTTAACACCATGAGGTTGATCTACAAGTTCCCAGACAGAATTGAAGTACATTGACTCAATTTCCACGTCCATGGCTTTTATCCATTGTTCCCTATCAACATCATCCATTGCCTGTTTAAAGATCAATGGATCATCTAGGCCATCATCAGGTATGATGTCTTGAGTTTTTGCTAAACCCATGTAGCATTCAAGCTGATGAACAACCCTCCCACTACGTTGAGGCATTCTCAACTCTTGAGAAGGCTTTGATGGGACAGTTGAAGGAAATCGAACTCGAGATTTCCATGAGTAGCAGAAATAAGATCATTCCAAATTACAATCATAAAAACATTACAAATTACAGTCATATACAAAACATGCGGTTATGATATTAATATAAAAGTTACAGCATGAACAACAAATGAACAAGGAAGAATTTTACGAATATTTGTTGTCTCGTTACCACGCTCCTTGCTCATGAACGCTCGAACACAGCAACCTCGAATGCTCGATCTACACGATCACAACACTGCACAAACACTTCGCACTCGTCCCCAGCGATCACCTTGATCACGAAATCCTCAGCAACACGAGTGGCCTCCATAGAACCTCAACGGTGTCGAGTTGAGTATGACACCACTAAGAAGGCTACCTTGGTATTTTTGGTGTGAGAATCCAGAGGGTGGGCTCTGTTCAAACTTGGAATGAGGCAGATGAAGGAGGAAACAGCAATCGTGTACACGACTAGGCAAGTGGGAGATAGCAGAGACTTATCGTATAGGTCGATGCCCAATCGTTTAGCTAAAGCTATGCGATTGTATAGCAAAAGCTATGCGATCATTTAGCTCAGTGTCTGTTGCCTACAAACACTACACGATCGTTTACTTTGGGCAAGTGATCGTTTAACAAAAGCTATGTCATCGTTTGGTAAATATTGTACGATCGTCTAGCTCGCCACTGCACGATCGTTTAGCTTGCCCAAGCTATCGTCTAGTAAATCTATATTTACTTGACAACTCCGTGAGATTCTTTTTGTGAGATAAATCTCAAAAAACTTTTTTGTGTAAAAGTAACTAAAATTAGGAAAACCATTTTTCTTTTAACTCACAGTTATCATGAAAATCCAATAACCACCCACTCAATTGGTTATTAAAGAAAAAGAATTAATTATCCAATAATTAATATTATATAAATATAAATGATAACCAACTTATCATATTATATTTCTAACCTATAGTTTTAATATTTCATCTCATGAAACATATAAACCAAAATTCTTTTTCTATTCCATGGTACTTAATGTAAATCTCATTTACATCGATCCTCCACTAGATGTATCTTATACATCATACTGATTATATCATATATAATCAAAATACCTCTTGTCAATTTGAACATTTCAAATCAATACCAAGAACTGATCCTCAACTGAATCCATTGAACTACCAAGGGGACCTTATGGACTTATAGCTCGAAGCTCCAACTGTAGTGAATAACTGACTAAACTCTGTAGTCATGGGATCCACCATCCGTTAACTCCAAGCACTCCACTAAAGACCGACAGCTGAACTCTCCTTACCATAGATATATTATGTGTCCATCTTAACCAATCAGCAGTGCGACAACCCTTAACAAATTGCTCGTAAGTACAGCTGGGCCAATAACCGTTATCCCTCTATCGTTACATTTGTCACATTAAGTACCACTGATCCCTTTAATGAACATAAGTCATAGTCCTACTATGACTGAGTCTTCTCTTCCAAAGAGAAGTTGTGGCCACTATGTTCAAGTTCCGGAATCAGCCCTTAAGGGAGCAATCTCTCTACTTATCTCTGCTTCGGGAAAGGAGTGAATTCCATCTTGTGGATTGAGTTCCCAGCTCCCAGATCAGACAAGTTCTCAAAAAAGTAAGTATGTTGAGTTGACAATCTGGCCACTTTCACTCATACTAATCAAAGGACCACCCTCAAAGGTAAGAGTTCCCAAAACATTCAAGATTGAGGTTGTGTCACCTATGGTCGTGTAGGTGAGATGTAAGTCTCTAGTATCAACGACATTATATACAGAGTCTAATAATCTCGTGGTCCAGGTCTTATACAAACTCTTTGTATAGGACACCCCTACTCGCACGTCTCCACATGAATGGTAAGGATCTACCATCTGTAGTAGTTTATAACACTTGCAAACCTCTACAAAGCAGTTCGTATCCGTAGTGTTACTAGGATCAAGTATCCCACCTTAATTCTTATACTACAGGCCTATTTAGGTTATCACTTAAGGCATGATCCACTTGTATATCACATATACATGCTTAAGTTCACATAAGATAACCAAGAAGCTTTGTTTATTAGATATGAGTAAATGTCAGAATTAAATAATACTTAGTTTATTCATTAAACAATGTGTATCTTTACAAAACAATGAGACTCTGGGAGAATTAGAACAACAATCCCAAAAATCTTCTACTTGTCCTAATGACTCGGGAGACTAATGTACAATACAATATAAAAATGTACAATATACAATAAACTAGGGCATACCCCAGTATCATCTCCCACTTGCCCTAGACAAGATGTCGCATGTCCCATAGACCCAGACTCTCCAATTGACCCTCGAACACTTTAGCTGTGAGGGTCTTTGTAAAGTGATCAGCAACGTTGTGCTCCGATGTGATCTTCGTGACTATCACATCACTGAGATGCACAATCTCCCTGATTAGGTGATATTTCCATTCTATGTGCTTACCCCGACGATGACTCCGAGGTTCCTTCGAATTTTCCACAGCCCCGTTGTTATCACAATAAGACTAAACATTTCAGGATCTGGTCTTATATAAACACCTTTGTGTAGAATATCCCCGCTCACATGTCTCAACATGAATGATCAGGATCAGATAATTTATAGCACTTCATAACAACTGTAACATCTATAAAGCGGGTTATGCTCATATTGTCACCAGGATAAGGTATCCAGCCTTATCCCTCTATTACAGACCATTTAGGTTATCACTTAAACATGACCCACCCATATGTCTCTACATACATGTTTAAGCTACAAGATAATTTTGGATGTTAGTTTATTGGTTTGTGGTTAATGCAACTAATTTTGAAATACAACATCACATATTTTATTACATAAAGAAAATGTTTGTACAATACAATTGCAAATTATAGGACCCTGCGATATTTAGGACATTAAACCCAACATAAAATACATAAAATAACCTAGGATCTTTGTCTATTGGATTGAGTGTGTACACATAAATAAAAGTTTTTTTTTTTAATAATAACGATCTGATTTTAATAATTACAATTTGTTTATACAAAGTTTACAAACTACAAGAATACAATAGAGATTTAGGACAACCAATCCCAATAATCTCCCACTTGTCCTAAAGCTTAAGGAGTCAAATTTACAATATAAATAAAGTACAAAATACAATAAACTAAGGCATACACTATACCCCAGTAACATAGGTCCATAAGGTCCTCTTGGTAGCTCAACTAGGATTAATGAGAATTGAATAAATTTTGATTAATTTGAATTGTTAAAATTAATAAAGGGAATTAATTATATAAGTATAATTAATATAATGTATTGATACAATATAATATATTCTTTTTTATTTGAGAGGAAATAAATATCTAAATATGATTAGAATATTATTTATATTAATATGATTCATATAAATACTATAGGTTCAATTTAATATGAATTTGATTCATATTAGATACTATAGGTTAAATGAGAGAATATTAAACTACAGGTTATATATATATTTATATACATATAGTTTGATATATGTTATATATAGTAAATTAGTTATTATATATCAAAATATATATATATATATATATATATAATTATTTTTTTAATTTTAAATTTTGAATTAAGTGGTTAAGGAGGGAGTTATTTTGATTACTCCCTCCCCCTAATTCTCTCATGGATCGTGGAAGTGGGGTTAAGATGAGTGTCTTCTTCTTGTTTTTTAAAATATATACAGAACGAATCTCTCTAATTTCTTTTTTCTTTTTTTTTTTTTTTTGTAAAGCATGTTGTAATTTGGAATGTCTATCAATTGTATCCGTCCTCTGAATTTAATGCTTTTGTAAAATTAAAAATTGGGACACAATCCACTTCTGCTTGGGTGTTAATGCGTCCTTCATAGACAACGTTTTACTTACTTGGAAACTCTTTCTTTAATGAGTTTTTACGGGCTTGTTTTTTTGTCTTTTTTCTTTTGTATGCCCTTATATCCCCCCCCCCCCCCCCCGAAAGAAAATAATTGTTTCTATGAAAAAGAAAAGAAAATAAAACACTTTTCTTTTTAGTATTGTAAAACTCTTAGGTTTGAAAGAACTAAAATTATTTATGCCATTCACTAAAGAAATATATATATACAAGTGTACAAGAATGACCAAAGAAGAAAAACGTAGAAAAAGCCATAAAAGAAAAATATAAAAAATATATTTACAATAATAAAATGTTCCTAATATTAGAACTATAATACTCCCCCTCAAGTTGGAGCATATATGTTAATCTTGTCCAACTTGTTACATAGATAATCTATACGTGTTTCATTGTATGCTTTTCGTGAAGATATCTCTTAATTATTCTATAGATAGAAAACCTTTTTGAATTTTCTCACGTACAAAATGACAATCAACTTCAATATGTTTAGTTCTCTCATGAAACACTAGATTAGACACAATATGCAGTGTTGCTTGATTATCACACTATAATTTAGTCAATGTGGTGATTTCAAACCCCAACTCAACTAGAAGTTGATATATCCAAATCAATTCACATACAGACTGTGTCATTATTCTATATTCTGATTATGCACTTGAAAGTGACACCACAATTTGCTTCTTACTCTTCCAACAAATAAAATTACCACAAACTAAAACACAATATCCTGAAGTTGATCTTCTGTTTTCTTTAGATCTTGCCCAATCGGCATATGAGAAAAATTCAATCTTAGTATGGTCATAATCCTTATAATAAACCATGCCTAGGAGTAAATTTTAGATAAAACATAATCTGTTCCAATGCAGCCCAATGATCAACGGTAGGACATGACATATACTAGATCACAATACTCACTCAATAGGCTATGTTGGGTGAGTCACTGTAAGGTAATTAAGTTTTCCCACTAACCTCCTATATCTTTCTGGATTTTTTAGCAGTTCTCCATCTTTTGTGAGTTGTAAGTTAGCCATCATTGGGGTACTACATGGCATAGCCCCTAGCTTCCCTATTTCAGTCAATAAGTCAAGTACATATTTTCTCTGTGATAATTGTATTCCTTTCTTGCTTCTTATTACCTCAATCCCTAAGCAGTATTTCAACATGTCCAAATATTTTGTATGGAATTAACCATGGAGAAAGATCTTTAGGGACTGGATACCTAAAACATCATCACCAGTAATCACAATACCATCAACATATATGACTATCAAGATGACACCACTCTCAGGTCTCTTAAAAAATACCAAATAATCAGACGTGCTCTTTCGCATTCTAAAGCTTTTAATCACCTGACTAAATTTGTCAAACCAAACCTGTGAACTTTGTTTTAATCCATTTAAAGATTTACGAAGGCGACACACCTTTCCATTCTCCCTCTGAGTAGAAAAGTCTGCAACAGGGCATGGAACTGAAGGAGGTTGTTGTCGATTATAGACCTTAGTGATGGGTGGATGAATAGAGTTAGACACATGTAGAGCTTAATCGGGAAGAGGATCAGAAGGGGAAATAACAATATAGACAAGAAAATCATCCACTAACTTCTATGCTCCCCCTGACTCTTATTTGAAGAGAAAGAATGTGAGAAAAATAATGGGGAATGTTCAAAGAATGTGACATCAGGATAACTATTTAGACTAAGACAATAACACCAGTATCCCTTCTGAACATGGAAATAACCAAGAAAAATACATTTTAAGGACTTTGGATCCAACTTCGTATGTTGAAGTTGAACATCCCAAATAAAGTAGGTACAACCAAATATTTTGGGAGGAATGGGAAAAAAATTTTGTTTGGGGCATAAAGTATGAAAAGGTATCTCACTCTTAAGAATGGACGAGGGCATGAAATTTATTAAGAAACAGGCTGTGGAAATAGTATCGGCCTAAAAGGATTTTGGAACACGTATCTGAAACATTAAGGGTCTGGCTATTTCAAGAAGATGACGATTCCTTTGTTCTGCTATCCCATTGTGAGATGAAGTATCAACACAAGAAGATTGATGAAGAATGTCATGGGCATCTATATAAGACTTAAGTGCATGAGAGAAATATTATTTAGCATTATCGCACCATACGATTTTAAGAGCACCACTATACTGAGTTCAAATTTCAGCATGAAAGCTACAAAAACGAGAAAGTAACTAAGAAAATTTTTTCATTAAATATAACCACATTACACGAGAATAGTCATCATCAGACGTAACAAAATACTGAAACCCTTCTTTTGACTTAATAGAACACGAACCCCAAGTATCAAAATGGACTAATTCAAATGAAGTACTAGCTCATTTATTGACTTGAGGATACAAACTCAAACAATGAAATTTAGTAAATTGACATGACTTACAATCTAAAGAAGACAAATGTTGAAACTGAGGACAAAGACTCTTCAACATAGGGCTAGAAGAATGACCCAAGCAACAATGTTCTTCAAAGGGAGACGACATACTAAATGTGATGGTTGCAGATATTTGTAGTTCAAAGATGTAAAGACCTCCAAATAAACGCCCTTTACCAATCGTCTATGTCGTTATAAGATCCTGAAATAAGCAATAACCAGGAAAAAAAAAAAGAAGACATAACAATGAAGATAAGAGTGAGTTTACTGATCAAAATTAAAATAAAAAGGGAATTGTGGTAAATTTAAAACTGAGGAAAAAGAATTGATTTAGTAACATGAACGGTTCTTGATTCTAAAATGTAGTGGAGGTTCCATCAACTATAATGACATTAGGTGAAGAGGTAGATGATAAAAGGCTAGAGAATAAATTGGGATTACCTGTCATATGGTTTGTGGCACCAGAGTCAATGACCCATTTCAAAATGGATGAAAGAAGGCATTTAGAGATATTACCTATCTCTACGATTAAAGTAATTGGAGTAGACGATGATACCCTGATACTATTGAATTTAACAAACTCTTCTGCAGAAATCGTAATTGACTTGTCAAGATTATCAAGAGTAGAAGCAACGTGTGTTGTGAAGTAATTGAATTCCTCAGCGGAAGCGCGTGAATATGTGTACTTTTGTTATTCATTTTGGAAATAGAGAGTAAACAAAGAAAACATACAAAATGATATAGGATAAGCATACGTATAAATAAACATGTTATACAAAGGATAGAGATATTAGAAGACTAACCTTTGAAGACAATCTTCAATGTTTTCTTCTCGAACAAACTCACAGGTCACGAACTCTTCATATAGTGAAACTCGAACTCGAAGCTCCTTCCAAGAACACGATCAATATTGAGAAACCACCACTGGGCCTTTCAGGACAAAGAACGAGATGGTGGGATCCTTCTAGTTTTTGGAGAATCAAAAGAAAGAGAGGAGAGATTGGGAGTTTAATTGTTTTCTTCTCTAACTTTTTACAGAAAATCCAGCTTTTAATAAGTAGTGTTTTTGTGTTGTGTGAGATGGAGGATGAAGAGGGAGTTATAACTCCCCTTCATTATCCATCGAATAACTTCTAGTGGAGTTATACAAACTTTATATTAGTAAATAATATATCAAATCTAATTTACTATATGGTTAAATAATATTAATTAATTAATAATTAAATATCATATATTTAATTTAATTTGAATCATGTTCAAATAAAAACATCTCACATAACCGATGGTTTTAATATGGATATCATTCATATTAATTTTAATCTATAGTAATTATATGAATCTCATTCATACAATTAATATTTGAATCTCATTCAAATAATTATTCCCATATAATAAAGTATAATTTTGAATCTCATTAAAAATTAACTTTATACTATAATGTATCTATATGTATTATATTAATTTGAATCTTATTCAAATATTTATCTCTTATATATATATATATATATATATATATATATATATATACTAATTGTAAATCAAATTTATAATTAACTATATAATATAATGTATCAATATACATTATGCATTATATTAATCACATTAATATAAATTATACCTTTATTTCCTTTAAATAATTTGTACAATTCAAATTACAAAAACATTTATTCCTTGTTTCAACCCTTTGTGAGCTAGCAAGGGGACTTAATGGACCTACATATTAGAAGCTCCAATGATACGAGGTTAATTAATTAAATTCTTTAATTAAATTAATCAACATTCATTAACCGCAGATCACTCCACTAAAGACCCACAACTGCACTCTTCACACTGTAGATATATTTATGTGTTCATGGATATAACCAAACAATAGTAAGTCGATCCTTCATGAATTGCTCGTAACTACAGTTGGTTTAAATTATCGTTTTACCTTTGTAGTTACATCTAACTCCTTAAGTACCACCGATCCTTGTAATGAATAAACAGTCCATAGTTCAATTATAAACTAATCCTTCTAGGGCCAGTTAGAGGGTGGTGTTTCATTGTTGAAGATCTGAAATCAGCTATTAAGGGAGCAATTCATCTACTTACCCTAAATACAAGAATGAGTGAATTTCGTCTGGTGTAGTTGTGTTTCCAACTCCTTACTTGAACAAATTTCCAAAATGGTAGGCATATTAAGTCGACAAATCTGGCAACTTTCACCTATACAAATCAAAGTATTTCCCTCAAACAAGAGTCAACAACTCACCCAGGATTAAGGTCAAGTCACCTTTGGTCATCCTATTGAAATGTAAGTCTCTTCGAGTAACGGTGTTATAAAAAAAGACTAACCATTTCACAATCCGGTCTTATACAAACTCTTTGTATAGAGTACCTCCACTCACATGTCTCCACATGAATGATCAGGATAAGATCATTTGTAACACTTTACAACTATTGTAACAATTATGAAGCGGGTCGTATCCGTAGTGTCACCAGAATAAGATACCCAACCTTATCCATATACTACAGACCATTTAGGTTATCACTTAAACATGATCCACTTGTATGTCAACCACATATATGTTTAAGTTACATAAAATAACCATGGATCTTTCTTTAATGGATTACTGCATATATAAAATAATCAATCATTATTTCAAATATCACATAACTATGAGGCTTCAGGGTATACATCCCAATATACAGATGGCACCCTTTGACTCTTATTCAACAATTTTCTACATTCACGTTTTGTATGGCCATGTTTATGACAGCAATAGCAAACAACATCTCCTGAATTTGATCGTTGGTTATTTGGATAACCTTTGGAGCTATTTGATCCAATCTCCTCATTACATCTATAGTCATTTATGCGTCCAATCAAAGCACTGCTAAAATCAGATGATATAACTACTTATGGCTTCTCTGTTTGAAGTATTCGAGTATAAACTTCTTCAAAGGATGAGATGTTTGAGCTTGGAAATTCTTGATCTTTAGTCATTTCATATTTAGGTACAACACCAACTAAGAAACTCGTGATAAACAACTTTTCATGTTGAGCCATTAGAACTTTTGGATCAATGCTAGTTGGCATCAAGGCATTGAATTCCACACATGTATTTTTGACCTCCATAAAGTAACTTGTAAGGGATTTTTCTCCTTGGTAAGATTGATATAGAGTCTTACAAACATCAAACACTATTAATGTTCTCATTCCCAGAATAAAGAAAATTCAAATATTCCAGTAGTTCCTTGACTGATTCACAGTGATTTACTAACTCAACGATTTCACGGTCAATAGAATTCTTGATTTGTAAAAGCATTCTTGAATCGTCCTGCCACCACATATTTTTAGTAGCATTAGTTGGTGGCTCTTCCATGATATGATCATCCATCTCAATGCTCCTAATAAAGTGGTAGACACTTTATCTCCATGAATAATAATTTGATCCATTCAACTTATATTCAGTTACTTTTGACACCATAGGAATCATTTCAAACATGATTACTGGTTTCTTGTCAGTTATTACCTAAAAAAAACTGGACAAAAATAGAGATCAAAATCTAAAGGAAAGCTGTGTTGCAAACCCTAATTACCGAAGAGATTTTTTTCTTCAATGAACCACAAACAGTGAGTATATAACCCAAACAAACATACCACCAAAGAGAGGAAGCAACCCCAATGACACCCACAAAAGACAAGCAGAAACCGGCAACAAATGCAGCTACATGTGTTGGCACGTGAATCAAATGACAAAGGATTGTAGCGGCGCATGAGCTTCATGTACTTGTCAAATGGACACTGAACTTTGAGATTATGTAGATCGGCGGTTGGGCTCATCATGGGACTAGGCGGTATCAAAAAATAGGGAAGAAAAAAATGACCCTTGGCAACAGTGGAGGCTGACGATGGCGAACAAACCGAGGACGACGATGATGAGAAAAAGTATAAACTCACCTCTCCATAAAACCCTAGATGTAACACAAAAGAGTTCTTAAATCTCAAACTCTAAAGTTCACAAAACCCTAATTTTCCAGAGTGCTCTGATACCATGTAAAATTCTTAGGTGTGAGAGAATTATAATTATTTATTCCATTGATCACTAAGGAAATATATATATACAAGCGTACAAGAGAGACCAAAGAAGAAAAGCGTAGAAAAGACCATAAAAAATAATAAAGATATTTACAATAATAAAATATCCCTAATATTAAAATTATAGCAACTGTAAACTTAGTTATAGTATAGTAAATTTTAAGTGGTAAATCTCACTTTTACTTACCCATATATTTGTAGTGTTGATGTTGTCATCCACTTTGGCATCAGCCTCAAAATGAGTTTTTAAATATTTAGTAAAATTTTATTTGTTTTAAAAAAATTAAACTTATATACACTCCTCCAACCACGTATTGATTTTCTTACTTTGTAATTTTCTTGGAGTGCTTTGAAAAAATAAACAAAGTTTTGAAAACTTAAAAAAATTGATTTTTGTTTTTGTTTTCAAAATTTTATTAAGAATACAAATGTTTAATTAGGAAATATGAAAACTATATGATAAAGACATTGTAAGAAAATAAGCACAGTTTTTAAAAACAAAAATTTAAAAATCAAATGATTATATATAAAGGGCTTAAAAAGATATCATCTCTTTTTAGAGGTGAAGTGATTGGCAATGACCGAAATATGAATTTCAAAATGTTGAGGTCTTGGTTTTATGTGAATGTAGATTGAAATAGAGGGAAAAAAAAAATGTCGATTATGATGGATATTTTTGGGAGAAAAATTATTGCTTATTTTCTATATTTCGTGGATTTTTCAATGATATAATGAAAATGTCAATTCACCCTTTATATTGTTGTCAAATCGGCCACATTTATTCAAGTTAAAACGTAATAAATTAATGATAATGTGAAAAGTGAGTCTCATTTGATTACATTTAGTGTTTTACTTTGTTTTGCATCTATATTGACACATGGGACCCTCTTCCAAATCTATAAATAAAAAACACAAACCGATCAATGAGTAAGGCATGTTCAATCTAATTACGTATGAAAATTACGTCATAACATCATAACATTAACGTTACTGTTACCATTATTGTTATTGTTTCAAAGCAAAAATAGAAATTTTTAATATTTTTGCTATTACCATTACTGTTACCGTTATGATTTTACCCTCAAAAGGTAAAGATAAATGTAACAATACCAATAAATGTAACGAAGTTCATAATTCTAAGAAAATTTGATAAAAAAACAATCAAATTACATTTGCGATTGTGGTTCAATATGATTGATCCATCAATAAAATTCCATTATGATTATACCAATTTTCATTACGAATTGATAAACATGACCTTAGTAGTATCATACTAATAACGATGTTAGCCACTATGTCACAAGTCGTCCCGTGACAGTAATGTGTGATTAAAAGTTCATGTAATAAGAGTAGCGTACAAACTTGGTGCTGAAATCTGCAGATATTTTACATATATGATAACAGTTTCAATAACTTTGGTGCTATATTTTTTCACCTTAACATTTTCCAAATGATACTCACAGCATAGATCTCTAAGCTATTATCATCATATCACTTAAAATGTTAGGATCTCAAGTATTTTGGCCTGATCAAATGATACATTCAATACTACATTTCACAAATACAAACAATAAATTGATTTAAGGCAAAGAAGTTGAAACCAAAGAACATATGAATTAAACAGGTTCTCTAGCTAGCTTCACTGATTTCTCTTTTAAAAATGCTACATCGCCATTGGGACTCATCAGTAAATGATGATCTGACTCCTCTTCGCTCCTAGCTGATGTAGAAGATGCAAGAGATTCCGACCCATCGTCGTCATCTGCATTATGTCATGTCAGATCACAGGGAATAAGACGACAAGAACAAATGTAAACCTTAAGAGAAATACAGAGCATGCTTAATGTTTGTGTAATCCCATTTCCATCACCAATATGTTCATTTCACATGTAAATTCAAGTAAAACTACGGTGAGTTAATCTCAAACAAACAGATGCTTTGTCATGATAGATAGTTTCCTTAAGTCATTGAAACGCCAAAAGGAAATCACTCCTAAAGTGAAGAATGCATAAATATTCACACCCATTAGAAAATGTTGAGAAACACACCAGAATATGCTGGATGATCTGGAAGGTGTCTCACTGCTGAAATCTGAATGCTTTCTGGAAGAAGACAATTGCAGAATGAACCTGAAGCTCCAAACAACAGTATGATCAGGTGAAAGAACTATTCAAGCATAAAGAACCCTCAGCAAAATTCAAAAAGAATATATAGTAGTTGGTGCTCTGCAAAACGCCTTTCTACACAAGAAGCTAATGGATCACAAATACTTCTAGAGGAATTGACGTTAGTGTTAAAATCAGATCGCGTAAAAGAACTATTTTCCCTGTTCATCAGTAATATATGCGAGTACAAATCAAAGTGATTACGTATCTATTAGTCTATATGTGTAGTCAGGTAGCCGACAATATCAATCTAAGATGGAAACCAAATAAAAGAGAATCCTAAAATCGCACAGGGTTGAGCCATATACCGAACAAAACTAGAAATTATTCATTTTAAACACATATTTTTTTACGTGTTTTATCGAAGTTTACACCATAAAAAATGCCATTTTATATTGAATCTTCATACATTTCTTATTCAACCCAAAATTTTAAACATTTCTAGAGAGGTAACAGTATGGTACATGTTAATTAAATGGACCAAAGTAGAGCAGTGAAAGATGTAAAGATCAGAAATGAAAGTTTAGTGAAAACTTTAAAGACATACATTTAAACCTAGATTTACAGTATGAGGTGGCTTAAGAAAATATAGAACTTGGTTATAATATGATATCTAGGAGAAACATGTTGAGGAGATTTTGAAGGTACTGCAATACACACTGTTATCCAACTAACAACTTAAGCCTTGTAGCGCGACGCAAAATTGAATGCTGTGGAAGGCGATTTCTTACCTAATCGGGCAAGTCTATTCACCCATCCAGGAATGGGCTTCCCAGTTAGTCGCATGCTAACTTCTTCTGTAAAATGGTTGCAATTTTTGGCAATCAAATGATATGTGTCACCGTGGTACTCTGAAGAAAGGTGCTCCATGAATGATCGAAATTCTGCACGAGACAAATCAGTGCTTCCCAATAACACTGACCTTCTGAAAATAAATCCAGGGCAACTTTTTGGCTCTACCTCGAAAACCCCACTTGTAGGATATTCATGTGCTCCAAAGCCATACTCCATACCATGAACTGAGTATCAAATCAAGTAAGAACAATTTTATGCCAGGATAAAATGCATACATTGACAATTATGTTACTATGAAGCTGCTGGTGATCATGACCTAAACGTGACCAAAGGATTTTGTCCCCCACATACACAAAGCCTGTCAAATCTTTTCGGTAGAAATATCATGAACTAATCATTTATCCTATTGAACGGAAAGATAACATCAGCTTACTGGTTTGTCTACAGTCAATCATGATAGGAACAACTCATACAGGTTCTCCATTTTTTTCTCCCCTTAAAAAAACTATCTTCTAATTATTATACAATGAACAAAACTCGAGGAATGTGTAGTTACTCAAATGGCTTCTAGTTGTACTCATTATGTCACGACTGACTGAATTTACACAATTCTTTGACCATATATTGTACACCTCTCTGTTTTGGTGTGAACTTACCCAGTTTTTTTGTGATTACAATCTTACATCCCTTATTGCATAAATGGATAGCATCATGTAATCTCTTTGGCATGTTTGCCCTTTTGTAATTTCACAATAACAATGAAATTATGATTGGAAGTTTCTCATAAAAAAACTGACTGACACAATGAGCAAGCATGAAATGATCAATTGAATATAAACATCAATATAAGGAACAATTCACTAGCATGAACACATCCTCAACAGAAACATGGCAAAATCTGTTACACAAGAAGCTTAAGAAGAATTGATTTCCTACAGAACCACTGTCAAACAATGGTATTCTCACTTACATTTGTGAAAGTCCCATGGAATATCTCATCCTCAACTTTCATATTCCTAATTAACTTAACAAACACTTTCCTCTGTCCATTCATTAACATATGTCAAGCAAAAGCTCAGATCTGTTTGGTAACATTTTGTTTTTTGTTTTTGTTTTTGAAAATAAAGCCTATGGCACAACTACCACCTCCAAATTTCTTTCTTTATTATCTACTTTTCACTGACGGTTTGAGAAACCAGAACAAATTTTGAGAACTAAAAAAAGTAGCTTTCAAAAAGTTGTTTTTGTTTTTGGAATTTGGCTAAGAATTCAATAATTGTAGTTAAGAAAGTTGCAAATCATTATAAAAAATTAGATGAAATAGACTTAATTTTCAAAAACAAAAACAAAAATCAAATGATTACCAAACGGAGTCTCAATATTTCTCACAGATAAGTGCCAATACCCCATGAAGGTTCAATAGATCAGACTCTGAATGCTCCTATATCCCATCAGTCAAGTCAGAAAAACATAGATACAGGTACTAGTTCCTACCTCAAATAATGGGTGAGCTCAAAGATATGCCCCTAATAAATCTCCAAGTTCAACTAATTCCAGCCTCCCCCACAATCCAACGCAACTAAGATATACCAGTTACTTATCCACGCTTCATATATTTATCTCAAGATAACCAGTTTGCCTCCATTGCAAACAGAACTTCCCAGTAAATAATAATAATAATAATAATGAATCTACAATGAAGAACACAACAATGGTTCTATTGTAAAGAACTAAATAATTGACATACCCTCAATACCCGAATGAAAAATTCCGAGCCCAAACCAATAGAGATAGTTATTTATAGGAGTAAGATCATAGACATTAAGGTATAGCAAAGCACTGCCGCCCTGATCCTTGTCCTCGGTAAAATCCGGGCTAGATCTCACCGGAAACAGACGCATTGTGTCTAATTGCCAGCCCGGTTTGAAAAATAACGCCGAAGATTACAGACTAATCATCTTCGCAAAAGACCCTTCAAGAAATCTGAAAATTCAGAAGAGAAGTAGCTGCAGAATTAGTAGGTTTCTATAAACGATAATCACAAAAACCAAAAACCTGAGAACTGGGGCGAATTATTAAGTTGGAGGAAAGAAAAACCTTGAGCGTCAGTTTGGCTGCTGAGAAAATTGAGATAAAGAACGGAAAGATCCCAATCTTCGTAAGAAAAAACCTGAATAGACGAAGCTGCAAATCCAGAATTTGCACAAACAAAGAGGGATTTTGAAAATTGAACTAACATTCAAAGGGTAAACCCTAGAAACATCGAAATGGGACGAATTGAACAGGAATTTAGGAGAATTGGTCGAATCCGAGAGACAATGAGGATGAGCTGAAAGAGATCGGAGAAAGTATTTTAGCGATCCCGATCCCTTCAACTTTATGAGAGAAATGGAAATTAAAATCAAAAGGAAGAATTGAAAAGGCTCAACGAAATATGGGATTTCAAGATCATAATCAATCAATTATGGGGAAAAAAGATGGGAAAATTTCATCAAATAACATTCAATAGCTGATCTTTTCCACATGTGAAATATCAGATATACCCTTACTTTTTAAAATCAAAGAAGCATCTATTTTTTAGTGTCTTTTCCCTTTCCATTCAAATACTACCCTTAGTTTTTTCTTTACGTCTCCCTTCGTCGTCGACGTCGTTCACTGCTCGTCGGTCATATCTACACATTTTCGCCTTCATTTCAACTATGTCTCTATTGTTCTAGTCATCTAAAAGAAAATTTTAATAATCTATCGTAGAGATTCATATACTAGGTCGCATAGATTTATATAAATCTTGTTGGATTTGGAATGACAATGTCTTAAGGACTTCTGTTGCTTATTCGAGGATTCATCACGTGGCCTCTTACCTTCTCAAGGTTAGTTTGAACCGGCCTACGTGGTTCTGGCTCTAAGGCACGTTGCTCGTTTACAGGCTGATCTACATGGGGTTCATGCCCTTCATGCCCCTAAAAGACTCGCGGGTATCGATGGAGTGTTCAACCCCTCGATCATTCTTTCTCCATCAACATGGACCACATCAAGTCCTTCCAGCCAGTCTTCCTTGTACCTTATATTATCTGCAATTGTACAAGTCTTGACACAACAATAGTTTGTACATAAATAAATGAGTAAATCAGAATGCATGAAACTATGATAGATTACTTACTAAGAGATCGATTATTTAGTTTTTTTTTCTTTTTTTTTTTGCTGAAAAGTATTATTGCTCAATGATTTATAAGATGGAGCATGCAAACAAGTCCATCTAAGAATTCTAGGAATTGCACCTTGCTGACTTTGGTGGCTATGAACTTACTTGATGTGGATAAAATTTCGTAAGCCCAAACCTACAATATGGGAGCTTTGTTACATATGCATAACACACAGATTGTATATTAAATTGAATCAGAAACAAAAGTACATACCTGGAATGCAAGTGTGAATCCTTTTATACAGTAATATGAGACATAGTTAGCATTTTCTGCTTTCTTTGAATCATATGCCTCCTTATTCTTGTGCATGATAGTCTTTATGTTATTCATGAAGGATCCATTGAAGGTCCTTGAGTGGAAGTATGAGATTGGACCAAATACCCAAAATTTACAAAACATAAATTTCAATTCAAGAACATACAAATTATGTATTTAAAAGAAAAATTAGAGCATGCTTTAAAACAGAAAGTAAAAGGGATTAAGAAATCTTACTCTTGAAGAACTCTTCTTCACGAGATTCCTTCTCCAAAAATTGTCACGAACAATCTCGAACCCTCTAACTGTCAATGAGGACACCACCACAAAAGTTTCCTCTGTATTCACTAGTGAGAATCCAGAAGTTTTACAGGCTCTAACTATTTTGGAAGAGAGTATTGAGAGGAAGAGATGATATTCAGCAATTCTCACATAACTTTTCTGTGTCTCTCTCTCGTGAAAACCACACTAAGAAGAAGAACAACAACTTCTCTTTTTCTTCCCACTACTACGTTTTCAGAGAGAAAAAATGGGGAGGGAGTTACAACTCCCTCCCAAAATGATTTTTAAAATAAATTGAATTAAATTAATTATTTTCATAAATCAATTCAATATATATTTATATGATAACTACCTTATCATATAATATGTATATTAAACTATATGTTATATCAAATATAATACCTAACCTATAAATTCTATATTGTATCAAATACAATATAACCTGTAGTTTTTATTTTCTCACCAATGATATTTAATATAAATCTAATTTATATTAAATTTAATTATATGAATCAAATTCATATAGTTAATATTTGAATCATATTCAAATATTTATTTCCTCTCAAATAAACTTTATATTATAATGTATCAAATACATTATAGTAATTATATCATATATAATTAGATTAAATTAATTATATGACATATAACTAATTCCCTCAATTAATTTGAATAATTCAGATTAATCCAAAAATTGATTTTCATTCATTCTCGTTGATCTACAGAGAGGACCTCATGGACCTGTAGTTGAAGCTTCGAGTACATGAATAATTAATTAAACTTCTTTAAATAAATTATTCACCATCCATTAACTGTCGGACACTCTACTAAAGACCGACAACTGCACTCTTCGCACTACATATATATTTATGTGGCTATTGGATATAACCAATCAACAGTATGATGACCCTTCACAAATTGCTCGTAAGTACAGCTAGGCCAAAATTACCGATTTACCCCTATAGTTACATCTAACTCCTTAAGTACCATTGATCCCTCTAATGAACAATAAATCATATTCCAACTATGACCAAACCCCTCTAGGGCCATGAGAGCGTGTGGTGTCACATTGTTCAAGCCCCAAAATCAGTCCTTAAGGGAACAATTTATCTACTTGCCTCAACATTAGGGAAGGAGTGAATTTGTTCTTATGTAGTTGTGTTCCCAGCTCCCCAATTAGACGAATCCAAAAAATGATAGACTTGTTGAGTCGATGATCTGGTACTCTAACCCATATAAATCAAAGGATCGCCTTCAAGGCAGGAGTTCACAACTCACTTAAGATTCAGGTCATGTTACCTATGGTCATCTTGGTGAAATGAAAGTATCTATTATGAACAACCTTATATAATGAGACTAAATATTTCGTGGTCTGGTCTTATACAAACTCCTTTGTATAGAATATCTCCGCTCACATGTCTCCATATGAATGATCAGGATCAGATCATTTGTAGCAATTTACAACAATTATAACATTTACGAAGTGGGCCATACTCGTAGTGCCACCAGGATAAGATATCCAACCTTATCCATCTATAACAAACCATTTAGGTTATCACTTAAACATGATCCACCTGTATGTCTCTACATACATGTTTAAGCTACAAAGATAACCTTGGATGTTAGTTTATTGATTTGTGATTAATGCAACTAATTTTTGAAATAAAACATCACATTTTTTATTACATAAATAAAATATTTGTACATTACAATTACAAACCATAGGACCCTACGAGATTTAGGGTATCGACCCCAACAATCTTCCATTTGACCTAAAGCTACTGGGGTGTACAATGTAAAATTCATATCAATACATAGTACACAAACAAGAAACTAGTGCATAACACGCCTAGTACAAATCTCCCACTTCTCTTAGCCTAACATGGCCTGTCCCATGGACTCATACTTTGCAGGTAACCCTTAAACACCTTAGTCGTGAGAGACTTTGTAAATGGATCAGCAACGTTGTGCTTTGAAGCTATCTGCGTGACCATCACATCTTCTTGATGCACAATCTCTTGGATGAAATGATACTTCTGCTCTATATGCTTCCCACATTTGTGACTCAGAGGCTCTCAGGAATTAGCCATAATACTACTATTATCACAATAAAGTGTGATAGACTTTGACATATCTGGAACAACTTACAAATCAGTAAGAAATTTCTTGAGCCAAACAGCTTCCTTAGCAGCTTCATAAGCTGCTACATATTCAACCTCCATGGTGGAGTCAGCAATGCACTCTTGCTTGGTGCTTCTCCAGACTAATGCTTCTTTGTCGAGAGTGAACACTGATCTTGATGTGGATTTCCTAGAATTCTTATCAGTCTGAATGTCAAAGTTCATGTATCATGTAAGCATCAGATCCTTAGAACCATACACGAGCATGTAGTCCATTGTTCTACGTAGATACTTGAGGATATTCTAAACGGCGGTCCAGTGATCATATCCTGGATTAGACTGATATCTACTGACTATTCCCACTGTATAGTAGATGTTAGGTCTAGTACATAACATCGCATACATCAAGCTGCCAACAATCGATGCATAGGGGATCCATCTCATTTCCTCAACCTCTTTAGGTGTCTTAAGACATTGTTCCTTAGACAATGTTACTTCATGCCTAAAAGGTAGCAAACCTCTCTTAGAGTTCTATATCAAATACTTGACAAGCATCTTGTCAATGTATAATACTCGAAAAAAAGCTAGCATTTTCTTCTTTCGATCTCTAAAGATCTTAATTCCCAAAACAAACTGAGCCTCTCCTAAATCTTTTATTTAAATGAGCCTCTCCTAAATCTTTCATTTAAATGAGCCTCTCCTAAATCTTTCATTTAAAATTGGGTCGCTAGCGAGTTATTAACTTCAGTTAGTAGACCTACATCATTCCCAATGAGTAGGATATCATCTACATACAACACTAAGAAAGCTACTGAACTGTTGATGATCCTCTTGTATATACAAGGCTCATCAACATTTTGATCAAAGCCATAAGATTTGATCGCAGTATCAAACCTTATGTTCCAAGATCGAGAGGCTTGCTTCAGTTCATAAATGGATCAATTAAGCTTGCAATCCTTTTGCTCTTGACCTTAGGTTATGAATCTCTCGGGGTACTCCATATAAATGGTGTCCTCAAGATTTTCATTCAGAAAGGCAGTCTTGACGTCGATTTTCAAAATCTCATAGTCATAATATGAGGAAATGGGCATGAGGATTCGGATAGACTTTAGCATGGCAACAGGTGAGAAAGTCTCCTCATAGTCGACTCTCTCAACTTAGGTATAACCCTTTGCCACTAGTCTAGCCTTGAAGGTTTGCACCTTCCCATCAGCACCCCATTTTCTCTTGTAAATCCATTTGCAACCTATAGGTTTAACCCCATCAGATAGATCTATAAGATCCCAAACTAAATTGAAGTACATCAACTCCATTTCAAGATCCATAGCTTTGATCCACTCATCTTTGTCAACATCCTTCATTGCCTTCTTATAAGACAATGGATCCTTAACATCTCTGTCAGCTACCATAGCTAGGATTTTCGTTAAACCCATATAACGAACAGGTGAGTTCGCAACCCTCCCACTACGTCGAGGTTCCCTTAACACTTGAAGTGGATTTGACATACTAGATGATCCAACTTCAACAACTCTTGTTGAAGGTTCAGTAGTTTCTTTGGAAAGTTCATTCAACACAACTTTACTATGGGGCTTGTGTTCCCTTATGTGGTATTCTTCCAGAAAAGTAGTATTTTTTGATACAAATACTTTATTTTCCTTAGGATCAAAGAAGAAACCACCTCTCGCCCCTTTGGGGTAGCTTACAAATAGGCACAATTTTGAACGAGATTCCAGTTTCTTAGGATTTGGCTGAAGCACATATGCTAGGTAACCTCAGTTCTGAAATGATGTAAACTAGCTTTACATCCATTCCATAACTCCAAAGGTGTTTTCATAACACTTTTGGATGGAACGCAGTTCAAAATATACATTATAGTTTCTACTGCATAACCCCAAAACGAGTCAGGTAAGGAAGCATAACTCATCATAGACCAAAACATGTCCAACAAGGTTCGATTTCTTCTTTCTGATACTTCATTCTGCTGAGGTATATCAGATGCTGAGAGTTGGGATACAATTCCATGTTCTATCAAATAGTTTTGGAATGTCAGATCCATAAACTCTCCACCTCGATCGAATCAAAATGTTTTAATAGTTCTATTTAATGCATTTTCAACTTCAACCTTGAATTTTTTGAACTTTTCAAAAGATTTAGACTTATGTTACATTAAATAAACATACTTATATCTTGAATAATCATCAGTAAAAGTGATGAAATATTCAAAACCTCCCCTTTCTTTAACATTCATCAGACCACAAAGGTCTGAATGTACCAGCTCTAGAGATTCTTTAGCCCTGTGACCTTTTCTAGTTAAGAGTCTTTTAGTCATTTCGCCTTCAAGGCATGACTCCCACACAGGTGAAGAATTTTCTTCTAACTCGCTTAAAAGTCTATTCTTCACGAATCTCTTAATCCTATTGAGATTGATGTGTCCTAATCTTAATGCCAAAGTTGAGCATTTTCTTTAGGAGAAATTTTAAGTCTTTTATGTTGAGTTACCGAAGTTTTAAACATTTCAGTATTATGGAGGGCTTTAGTTGCTAATGGCCTTAGCACATAAAGGTTGTTTTCTAGTTTCACAGAACAAATATCAACACCATTTTTGGAAATAAACACTTTATTTACATGGAAGTTGATACAATAAGATTGTTCTAATAAACACTTTACATAAATTAAGTTCTCTTTTAAACCAGGAACTACATATACATTTTCAAGTAAAATAAATTTGTTATGCAAAGTCAACTGGAGATCTTCCACTGCCACAGCCGAGATGACATTCCCAGTTCCAACCTACCTCGTCATCTCACCAGCATCAAGTTACTGCCAGGAACTAATTCCCTGAAATGAAGAACAAACGTGGTTATTGGCATTAGAATCTATAATCCAGGCAGAATCATCATTCTTCTCTAAACATGTTTCCAAAAGAACTAAATAATATTTACTTTATTTGACCTTCTTCTTTTTTGCCAAGTACTTGGGACAGTATCTCTTCCAATGTCCCTCCTGGTTGCAATGAAAATAAATTCTCTTTGCAACCTTGGCTTTCTTTTGAGCAATAACTGGTGAGTTAGCTTTCCCCTTTCCATCTTTCTTCTTCTTCCATTTTTTGGTGCCAGTGGAATAAGGTACAGACTTTGTCCCAGAGGTCGAACCTCTGTGGAACTTCTTAGAGGATGAAACAACATTTGTTTCACCCTTCTATCCCTTGCTTTTCATCAAAGATTGAAAGATCTGTAGCTCGTTGAGCAAGATGGTTAGGTTGTAGTCAATCATGTTTAAAATAGCATTGCTATGGAAGTGTAAGAAATTTTCAGGTAAAGATTCCAAAATAAAGCTAACCTAGCTGGCTTCATCGATGATAGGCCCATTCATCTCCACCATGTTAAAGTGGACCATCATATTGAGAACATGTTCTCGAATAAATGTCCCTTCTTACGGACATTGAAGATGTGTTGGAGAGCATTATGTCTAAGTTGTGCGGATGATTGTTCGAACAGTCCCCTTAGGGACTTCATGATCTGACAGGCTGTGAGCATGGGCTCATGCTTCTTGGCCAAGACTTTGGAAAGACTCGCCAAGATATACGCTGAGGCCTTTTCATTTGCCCATGTTCGACACTCGTATACTTCTCAAACATTTCGAGCAGCATTTGGAGCTGGAATGGGAGTCCTCTATCAGAACAAAGCAAAGGGCATCGATGATAAGTATTGTGTTGATCGTTTTTTTTCATGAAGTGTAGTTTGCCCGTTAATTTACCAGCGGCGAGTAGATTTAAGGTCGCGAAAGTCATTGTGAAAAAAATTTGCTGAAACCATATAAATTATTTACAATTATTTTATTTGCATTAATCCAACAAGACAATCAATCAATTTTAGCAAAATAGTCTAGTGTATCCTAAGTGACATCTATTTTGCAATGATGTTTTAGTGAGACAAGATAACAGTCACCGTAGGGTGATCAAGTGCCCCTTCACTAAAATGAGACATTCTCAACCAATAGATAGAATAACTCATTGTTCTTGTAACTATCAGCCACCATTGTTCGTTCCAGAATTTGTTAAACTCGCTTAACAATTCTTGTAACTGTAAGCCCTTATTTTAGGTTCTAAAGTTCCACCTCAATGAGCCAACCATAGGGAAAAATCGATTGGGATATGAAACTAAAGCAACCCTATCCATTTCTAGAGTTTGAATAAAGCGTCATTCAAAAATTGAGGGAAATCGAATGAGGATTTCCATGAGCAGGGGAAAGATCGCTCCAAATTACAATCGTATATGAACTTTACAATTATAATCGCAAACAGAAACATATGGTTATGCATTAAATGCAGAAATCACAGCATGTTCAAAAACAGATCAAGGACAAGAGTAACATACTTTTCTCGACTCATCTCAAAGCTCCTTGATCACGAACGCTCGATCACAGTAACACCCGAGCGCTCGTCCAACATGACTGCTACACTACACAATCACCATGCACTCGAACTCAACAATTGTCTTGGTCATGAACACCCTAAACAACACGAACTACCTCCATAGAACCTCGAAGGCTACCTTGGTATTCTTGGTGTGAAAATCCAGAGGGTGGGCTCTGTTTGGACTTGGTTTGAGGCAGACAAACGGAAGAAACCACAATCGTGTAAACGATTGAGCAAGTGGGAGATGGAAGAACCTATCGTATAGGTCTATGCCCAATCGTTTAGGAAAAGTTATACGATCGTTTAGCTCATCGCTTAGCTGAGTGTTTGTCATCTACTTACACTCCACGATCGTTTAGCTAACTCCAAGCTATCGCTTAGTAAATGCAATTTACTAGACAACTCTCCATGAGAATATTTCCGAGATTACTTAACCTTACAAAAAATCTTTCTAAAATTAGGAAAACATTTTTCCTTTTATCTCACGGTTACCATGAAACCGTCAATAACCTCCCACTCAATTTGTTATTAAAGAAAAAGAGATAATTATCCAATAATTAATATTATTATAAATATAAATGATAACTAATTTATCATACTATATTTATAACCTATAGTTTTAATATTTCACCTCATGAAACATACAAACCATAACTCTTTTTCTATGCCATGACGCTTAATGTAAATCTCATTTACATTAATCCTCCACTTGATGTATCTCAAACACCATACCGATCATATCATATATAATCGAATTAGCTCTTGTCAATTTGAATATTGCAAATCAACACCAAGAACTGATGTGCAACTGAATCCATTGAGCTACCAAGGGGACCTTATGGACCTATAGCTCAAAGTTTCAACGGTACATGAATTATTGACTAAACTCTTTATTCATGAGATCCACCATCTGTTAACTGCCAGGTACTCCACTAGAGACCGACAACTGAACTCTCCTTACTACAGATATATTATGTGTCCATCTTAACCAATCAGCAGTATGACAACCTTTCTTAAATCGCTCGTAAGTACAGCTCAGCCAATAATTGTTATGCCCCTGTAGTTACATCTAACTCCTTAAGTACCATTGAATCCTCTAATGAATATAAGTCATAGTCCTACTATGATTGATTCTTCTCTTCCAAAGAGAAGTTGTAGCCACTATGTTCAAGCCCTAGAATCAGCCCTTAAGAGAGCAATTTCTCTACTTATCCCTGCTTCGGGAAAGGAGTAAATTCCATCTTGTGTATTGAGTTCCCAGCTCCAGATCAGACAAGTCCCTAAAAAGGTAGGCATGTTGAGTTGGCAATCTGGCCACTCTCACCCACTTATCAAAGAACCGTCCTCAAAATCAGGAGTTCCCAAAACACTCAGGATTGAGGTTGTGTCACCTATGGTCGTTAAGGTGAGATGTAAGTTTCTAGTATCAACAATGTTATATACAGAGTCTAGTCATCTTGCGGTCCGGTCTTATACAAACTCTTTGTATAGACACCCTCGCTTGCACGTCTCCACATGAAAGGTTAGGATCTCTCATCTGTAGTAGTTTACAACACTTGCAAACCTCTACAAAGTGGGCTGTATCCGTAGTGTCACCAGGATCAGATATCTCACCTTAATCCTTATACTACAGACCTATTTAGGTTATCACTTAAGGCATGATCTAATTGTATATCACATATACATGCTTAAGTTTACATAAGATAACCATGGAGTTTTGTTTATTGGATATGAGTAAATGCCAGAATGAAATAACAGTTATTTTATTCATAAAACAATATGTACCATTACAAACAACGAGGCTCTGAGAGAACTAGGACAAAAATGCCATCTTTTAAGGTGAAACCCATGGTGCCACGAGGCCATGCATGAAACTTTATAAAATCTACATTACTTGACACTTGTAGTTTTTAATTACTTGATGTATCCTTTAAGGAGACACCCATGGTGCCACGAGGACACCACTATAAAAGTTTCCTCTGTATTCATTGGATGAGAATTTGGGAGTTTTGTGGACTCTAACTATTTTGGAAGAGAGGGTTTTTTAGAGTATTGAGAGGAAGAGATGATATTCCACAATTCTCACATAACTTTTCTTTTTTTCTCTCTCATGAAAAGCACACTAGGAAGAAGAAGAATAACTTCTCTTTTTCTTCCCATTACCACGTTTTTAGAGAGAGAAAAATGGGAGGGAGTTACAACTCCCTCCCAAAATGATTTTTAAAATAAAATAAAAGAAAATAATTTATTTTCATAAATCAATTTAATATATATTTATATGATAACTACTTTATCATATATATATATATATATTAAACTATATGTTATATCAAATATAATACATAGCCTATAGATTCTATATTGTATCAAATACAATACAATTTATAGTTTCTATTTTCTCACCAGTGACATTTAATATAAATTTCATTTATATTAAATTTAATAATATGAATCAAATTCATATAATTATTATTTGAATCATATTCAAATATTTATTTCCTCCAAAATAAACTTTATATTATAAAGTATCAAATACATTATAGCAATTATATCATGTATAATTAGATTAAATTAATTATATCACATATAATTAATTCTCTCAATTAATTTGAACAATTCAAATTAATCCAAAAATTGATTCTCATTAATGCCCGTTAAGCTACAGAAGGGACCTTATGGACCTGTAGCTTGAAGCTTCAATGGTACGCGAATAATTAATTAAACTCCTTTAAATAAATTATTCACTATCCATTAACTGTCGGAGACTCCACTATAGACCGACAACTGCATTCTTCACACTATAGATATATTTATGTCCATTGGATATAACCAATCAACGATGACCCTTCACAAATTGCTCGTATGTACAATTGAGCCAAAATTACCGTAATGCCCCTGTAGTTACATCTAACTCTTTAAGTACCACTGATCTCTCTAATGAACAATAATTCATAGTCCAACTATGATCAAACATCTCTCGGGTTAGGAGAGGGTGTGGCGCCACATTGTTCAAGCCCCGGAATAAGCCCTTAAAGGAGAAATTTATCTACTTACCCCGACATTGGAGAAGGAATGAATTCCTTCTTGTGTAGCTGTGTTCCCAACTCCCCAATCAGACGAATCTCCAAAATGGTAGACTTGTTGAGTTGGCGATCTGGCCATTCTCACTCGTACAAATCAATGGACTGCTTTCATAGACAAGAGTTCACAACTCACTCAGGTTTCAGGTCATGTTACCTATAGTTATCCTAGTGAAATGAAAGTTTCTATTATGAACGAAATTATATAATGAGACTAAACATTTCGTGGTCAGTTCATATACAAACTCTTTTGTATATAATATCCCCGCTCACATATCCCACATGAATGATCAGGATCAAATCATTTGTAGTACTTTACAACAATTGTAATATCTACAAAGTGAGTCATAACTCGTATTGTCACTGGGATAAGGTATCCAGCTTTATCCATCTACAACAGACCATTTAAGTTATCACTTAAACATGATCCACCTGTATGTCTCTACATACATGTTTAAGCTACCCAGATAACCTTGGATGTTAGTTTACTGGTTTGTGATTAATGCAACTAATTTTTGAAATAAAACATCACATATTTTATTACATAATAAAATGTTTGTACATTACAATTACAAATTATAGAACCCTACGAGATTTAGGGCATCAACCCCAACAATTCAATGTGCGTTTATAAAAGACAGAAGACCAGTCATAATGTACAAATACTTCATATGGTCATCGACAATCCTAAATACATTCATATCAAATTGGGTTTTCTTGTCTTTTTCAATCATCACCGTCTCAATAAATAACACCAATGCAACCTTGACAATATCTTTGTCATTAGTAAAATTGAACTTCTCGAATGCGGCCTCCACATCCTTGCAAGAACTATCCTTTTCATTTTGATCCTTCGGTCCAAGAATGAGATTTCGCAGCTTCTCACCACTTATTTCTCTTTCTACTAGTCGGCCACAACCCAATTATCTAGTTAAAATCGTCTTAGGAGAATGTTACCTTCTTTCCTAGAATGTTGAATGATATAAGGTATGGGTTCGCATCCGTTACCTCCCTTAACAGGAAGTAGTGGAATAGTTGTCCATTAAATACTAAATCTATATCCAACAGTGGACTAAATGCCATTTTCCTATACATTCTCATATGTTCTTTTGTCATCTTATTCTTAATCACAGAGGTAGTTTTATGGACTTGGCAAGAAACTACAGCAGGAAAATATTTCTCACCAGGAATGACCATCTTACCCTTTTGATAAATGTATACATTACAACAATTAGTAAACGATTGTATAACAAAAGCTAAACAATCGTATTACAAAAACTAAACGATCGATTAACAAAAACTAAGTGACCGCTGAACAAAAACTAAACGATCGCGTAAAAACGCTCTAAACAATCGCATAATAGATAGCTAAACGATTACACATAAATATTTAAATGATCACTTAGTAGTATCTATCCAATCCTTTAGTATTATCTATTTGATCACTTAATATCTTCTAAACATTCGCTTAGTATTTTCTAAACGCTCGCTTAGTAATCTCTAAACACTCAGTTAGTACTATCTAAATGGTCTCATAACTTTAATTCAATGATCGATTACGAATGAATACACGATTAAACCTTAAACGCTCGTCAACGCTAGAATATCAACATGCATTCAAGGAGAAGAGTCTCATACCTTTCGATCACGACGATGGCAAGTGAGTAGAGACGATCAGCAAGAACCTCAGATGAAGTTTAGAGAGAAAACGAATAGGAGTACTCGAATGCAAATGCGAATGGGAATGAGAATAGACGCTTCTTTGGTTTTAAAAGGTAAAGGTATATCTGATATTTCACATGTGGAAAAAGTAGCCATAAAAGTTTTTTTTAGAAAGAGGACATCCATAGAAAGGTTTTATTTATTTTATTTTTGGGTTATTTTATGATTTTTTTTCAAAAAAGATACCCTAAATTTCTATGATTTGATCACCAACTTTGTCTAAATATCCACCGTCCCCTAAAACTTCAACCTCCATGACCTTGAGTTTTTTCAACGTTGAAATATTACTCACTTTCACGTTTTTACCTCTTATTTTGGTTATATCATATCATTGTCTTATTACTTTTGCTTGAAACTATTTAGTTTTGGTATTTTTTAAAAAAATTATGTTTATAAACATAAGTTTATTTATTTTGCTATTGATCAATAGCGAATCAAATTTTAAAAAAAATATTTTTAGAATTTGATTAAGAATTCAAGTATTTATTCTATTAATATGGAAACTATAGAATATAATTTCTTTTTTAAAAAAACAAACATATATTTCTAAAACTAAGAACTAAGAAAATGGTTACCAAAATACTCATTTGGTTTTTTCTAGGAAAGATAACCATTTAATTATTACAATATTCATTTCTAAAGAAATTAGATTATTCAAAGCATAGAAGCTCAATTGTTATGGAAAAAAACCCAAAATGTTACAAGAATATAAAGAGACTAAAATTTTAACTTTTCAAAACTAATTAAAATAAATTTAGGTATAGAACTCTATTATAATCCTTAGTACTTATTTCACTTTCGTTTTTTATATAAAGTTAAAAGTATATTTGACCAAAACTTTAATAAATACATATTTTAGTCAGCATCATTTAGAGAAATTTCATACTATTTCAAATATTTTGTTTAATATAAATATTTTAACCTATAGTTTTGCCTTGTGATGGTTTAGAAATTTAAAAATTATTTGGTTGATTCTTTTTTCCAAATAATCTTGTGAACAAAATGAAAAATGTAAACTAATTGAAAAGAAAAGCTTCAAAATGGAGTGGAAAAAGGTGGGCCATTGGGTCATTTTCCAAACTTTATGCTTCTTCATCTTCTAAATTGTCTATTAGCTTTGAACACATGGGGAGAGGTCTTTGCTGTCTGGCTATTGTCTTGCTAGATATAAAAGTTTAACATGGGAGGGTGAAAAATTACAACTTTTGATCTCTTAGTCCACATATGTATTAATCAGTTACAACAATATAATATTTAACTTCACAGTTGTTTTCTACCAAAATCAATAGGTTATATAAAAATAATTAATTGACTAGGGATGTTTAAATGACCCGACAACTCGAACAATTCCATGGATTAGATTGGGTTAATTTTGTTCTTGAATTTGGTTGATTAATACAAATTTGGGATGATTTAACCTAACTCGAATTTTATATATATATATATATATATATTTTTCTTTTTGTTTAAAAGTTTGATTACTTTGTATTGATTACTTTGTGATTTTTTAATATTTTTCTTCTAAAATTATTATGTTATTTGTCTTTGTTTAAAAGTTGTAATAAATATCATAAATATTTGACATTTGAGTTTTGTGAGATTTTAATTATTAGTCATGTATTGTAGATAAATTTACATATTTTTATTTAAAAAGAAAAATAAATTATAATCCGACAACCCAATCCAACCCAAACCAACTCGAAATTTAAAGGTTGGGTTGAAAACTTTATTTAGGTCTTTTGGGTTGCCAATCCACTCAACTCGAATTTACGGGATGGTTCAAAAACACCCTCAATCCAACTCAATCCAATTCATATACACCTTTAGAATCAATTTCGACTATAACCCCTAGTCCTTTAAGTTAATGATGTAGGGTGCAACGAAATTGATTAAAATATTAAGGCAACGAAAAAACAATTGAGTTAGTTGAATTGATTTAGCGTTGATTTATAAAGAACATAAATTTAGAGTAAGTTATAAAAAATACTTTCAACTTTATACTTTGTTTTAAAAATATTTTTGAATTTTTTAAAATACTTTTATTGTTAATGAAATTTCCGAAAGTTCAAACATATTTTAAACAATGTAATGCGATTTTCATCTAAAAAGGAATGGTAAGAATATTTCTTTCAACTGTTTATAAAATTTGGAAGGTCTATTGAAATTTCTTAAAATATACAAGTATTTTTTTCTTTTGAAAAAAATATAAAATTCCGAAATATTTTCTATACTTTACCTATTTAAAAAAATAGCACGCAAGTTTAGTTTGCATTTCTCTTAGTAGTTTTTGTTTTTTGGTTTAAGTTTCGATTGTGATTTTGTTTGATAAAATGAAAAAAAAGTGAAAAAGAGAGACATCATAGAGAAAACTGGCATCAATGCTTTTCCCCCTTAAATGGGTATAGGTTAGTTCACATCGGTTTTGGTCAAATCGACTTTGTTAGTTAATTATTTGATTTTGGAAAATTAAATTTATTTTCCCTCTATTTCTTATAATAATCTGTATCTTAAAGTAAAAAATTAAGTTCTTAACTAAGTTACGAAAACAAAAATAAGGTTTAAAAACTATTTCTTTAGGCCTCGTTTGGTAACCATTTGGTTTTTTGTTTTTGTTTCTAAAAATTAAACCTATTTCATCCACATTTTTTACAATGATTTTGATCTTTTTTAAGTATAATGGTTGAATCTTAGCCAAATTCTAAAAACAAAAACAATTTTTTGAAAGCTACTTTTTTTAGTTCTCAAAATTTGATTTAGTTTTTTAAACTATTGGTGAAAAGTAGATAACGAATGAAGAAATTTGGAGGTAGAAGTAGTTTCCATAGGCTTAATTTTCAAAAATAAAAACAAACAACAAAATGGTTACCAAATGGGGCCTTAGGTTTTAAAACTTTGCTTGATTTTTGAAGACATTGATAAAAAGTAGATAACAAATCCAAAATATAGAGGTGGAAGGGTGTTTACTTTATAGCCTTAATTTTCAAAAACTAAAAACCAAAAACTAAATCATTAAATAACCCAAATATTTTCATCTCTCATGAGCCATAAAATAGATGGGATATTATTTAAAATTAATCATCTACAAATTCATTAAATAACCTTGTTTTTTTGCTAAAACAAAAAAAGGTTTTAATCTATGAATCCTCCAACAAGGAAAGTGTATAGATGACTCATGAAAAATCTATAATTATTGATTGTTTCATGACTTTTCAATTCAATCAACAATAAACATTTATGGATATTTATTATCTATTATGACAACATTATTTATGATGATTTATCATTGTGAATAAAAGACCCAAAAGTTGATTTTTTCTGTCAATTAAACTTTTACCTTGACAATGAAAATATATCACAAAAACATTAACAATGACATGTTTACAATGTCAATAATGTCTTAATTGTGACATTTTCTAAAGTCATCGAGTTACGTAAATTGAAACTTAAATAATCATTGAAATCCAATTTATAACAGTATTCCAATGTCATATAAATACATTTCATGACATTTGTGAAATGTCAAAAAAAAAAAAAATGCTTATATGATGGATAACAATTTGTTTTATACATATAATCACACCTATGTTTCATCCAATTTTGAAACTACATATGTACAAAAACATAAATATGAACTTTCATATATGTTTTTAATGCTAATACAAAGGAAACTATATACAACTTAACCAACTTTAGTTAAGTTATTTACAAATCCAATAATTACAACTAAGTGTTGGCACTATCACAAAAAGAAAAAAAGAAAAAAAAATCATATATATAAATAACATGCTTCGTGGGTTTCTTTGTTTCAATGAGTTTGTGTATAAAGATCTACAAAACAAAATATTCATTTTAGAATTCAACTCAATACATCAACGTCAACCGTAATAACAATATTACATAGATGATATATTACCTCGATCTTAGTATTCACAATCTCTTTTACCATACACTCAATACATTTACACTCAAAACCACACAAGCTTCAAAATGAAACTTTAAAACAAAAACGATACATAGAATCACAATATAACCACATAAATAGGCTCAAAATCATGTTATAAGCTTCAATCATACTTCAATAACATAAATAACTTCTAGGTTTAACTCATTCTTCAAAACTACAAAGCTAACAAACTTTTAACATTGAAACTTAACATAAAAATCATATAAAGAGGTTTGTAACTTGTCCAAACTTTTTTAGAATATAACTACACAAATCAAATTATAATAAACAATAAACCTCAATCTTGCTCAAAACATTGATGTTAGAACTTACTTCCAAAAAAAATAGGAATAACCACATTATGCTCCCTCACTAACTATTGCAATAATACTCACTTTTTATAACACCCACATCACATTTTTCTTTCTAAATTATGCTTAAAATTACTACTTTAGTATGAATTATCCTTGGGTGCTAATTTATGTCATGCATTGTGTGATATACAAACCGAAAAAATATGATGTAAAGTTCAATACAATTGTAGACCTCTAAACTTGTTTGACTAGTTAATTATGCTTAAGTCTTCTTAATTATGTATTAATTATCCTAATTATGGGTATAAGCTCTTGTAAGTATGTGATTATAATATTTGCAGTAGTTGAAAATTATGGAAGTTAAAATAGGTATGTGTGTGAGGTGGAGATGAGGAAAATTTTCCAAGTCTTGAAATGGGGTACTCTCGGGTAGCAAAGATCAGCCAACACTTAGACAAATTTTGGGAAACTAAGACAAGTAAGGAACGCATGGGCGTTTGTGGGCTTAAGAACCTAAGGGTAAAAAATTAACTAAGTGTAATTGGAGGTATGCATCAAGGGCCTATAGAGGTCAGTGAAGACCTAGGATGGATAGTATGTAGGTATTTGGGTTTGCCTAAGTGAACAGATGATAGATGAGGAGTATTGAGGCGTGTTAGAGGTAAGGGATGCGTTTATGAGTAGTAGGCCTAAGCATGAGTGTAAGGGTAAAACCAATGTATGTATTGAATGGTGATGTGTGAGAAAATAGGGATGCGGCATAAACCGTGGTATGTGTTGGTCGAGGCAAAAAGCTAGTAGAACCGTAAGCTTGGGCATTAGTAAGAGACTAAGCCTTCAGCTTAAACACTTAATTAGTGAGCTACGTGGCATGCTTAGAGGCCTTAAAAATGAGTTAAATATGCCAGGTGTCAATTTAAAGAACTCCATGAGCATGTAACCTTAAAAAGGGAGTTTGAAGTTGAAGAGCTTGGTTTGGGCAGTTTGACCGTGCTAAGGGAGAAGAGTTACCAAAAATTTGAAACTTGAGCTGTGAGGAAGCTAATTCAAGGCTGATGGAAGAAGATTTCCATGAAGTTAAACTGAAGGTTGAAAATTTTCTTCAAGTGTTCGATAATCTAAGGCCATGTGGACGAGATGTAAGAACTGGTGAATTCTAAGCTTGAGAAAAAGAATCAAAAGCTAGAATTTTAAGGTAAGGTAGTTGAGATGTTTAGGAATAAGTTCTTAGAAGGAAGTTTCATGAGATTGTATCTAGAATTTAAGTTATTCAAGCTGAAGTGAAAATCTAAAATTTTGATTAGATGAACAAACAAGCAGCCGCAATCCACGCATAAGCAAGCAACTGATTAGCAAACGTTAAGTGCGGACAATCATTGAGGCATTGGCAACACTAGCACATTTTGATGCATAGGGGTATCTTATGCGAGCTACCACACATACTAGTTGGTCGCAAGGTAAAAATTTGGTTAAGTATGGTTATGCGTTAAATGCAATATACTAAGGATACATTGCATAGTAAAGGGAACGATGCATCGAACTAGGTTTGAAGCAATGGCATGCGTTATTTTGAATAATAAAATAAGCTTGAGAAGAAGCTAAGGAATCAACGAAGGACTCTTATTATTCTTACAGGGCAGACGCATATAAGGGAGACCTACAATCTTTTAAGGAAGTAACTTAAAGACTGTGAGTGACTAGTTTCTAAAATATTTGCTAAGTATTTTATTGATGATTTTCCAATGCATAGTCAGATTTATCATTATTTTTCCAACGCGTAGTTGTTTTAATCGTGATGTTTTAATGCATGCTTTAAGTAAAGGGAGTCGAGCATGAATGCATGTTAATGATTTAAAGATAGTTTTTACAAATAATTTTCCATGCATTCCACTTGAGTTTTATACCATGACTTAGCATTTAAAATGATCTATTTACTAACTCCCTTAAACATGATGATGAGTATGATGATTTACTATGTTAACATGTATATTTGTTATGTAAATCCTACTCCACAGCATCTGATACCGAAGGTATGGTAAGGTACCCAGTTATATGATGATCCTAGCTACCGAAAGTATGGTAAGGTAAGCAGGATCCTATTCATGCTTGCACGTAAGATCTTTATTATTGAGCTTGATGAGATCAAGCAAAAGGGCTCTCTCTCAACTAAGGTTACTATGGATCGAGCAGAAGGATTCTCCCGTATGTTCAGGCAAGGGAGTCGAGGAATTTTATAGGGAATATTGATGAGTTTGGTCCAGGGTTTTTCGTGCTATGATCATCATTTCAAATTCATTTCAAATTCTTATTTCTGAACCCTAGAATGTGAATGTAAACATTTTATTATAACCAATTATTGGAGTTAGCATGCAATCAGCGGAAGCATATAGAATCATTAAGCACTCTAATTCATCAATTTTAGCATCTAAGTAAGCATGTTCATAAAATGAAAAGAGGATTTTAGAAATTACCTTTGAAGAATTTCTTCAATCCACAAAATTAGCTTAAATCTTCTTAGTAATCACTTGTAGACCACCACTTGATCTTCCTTACTATTGTCTTGGACCTTAGATTGGATTGTGGGATCCAAAATAAGTTCTAATTTGAGGGAATATTGAGGTGTAGTTCTCTAGTTTTGAAGTCTTAGGGAAAAACTAAAGAACAATCTTTTTCCAAAATTTTTAGACATTGCATGACCATTTTTCTGTATAAAACCACATGTATATCTAATACCTTCATGCAATCTCCAATCATACAAGAGGATGATACCAAAGAACCACCAATGTCATAGAACTAGGAGGTGAAAGCTTAAAGGGAGAAAGTGGGAACCCAATTTTTTTTAAATTGAATTTTAATTTGAAATCAAATTTGAAATTCTAAATTTAATTTATTCAATTCAATTTAAATAAATAATTTTTAACCAAAATTAATTCTGAATAAAACTAATTGTTTATTTAAACTATTTTAATTAATTTGAAATTTGATATTAAATATCAAATTACTCAACTACCGATTCCTAATACATGAATCCCTATTCATGTAATCAATATTTAAATAAAATTTAAATATTATCTAATTCTCCAATTTCATTTAATTTGATAATTAAATGTGTAATTATATCATATATAATTACTAATTCCCTTAATTTGAATTTGAACATTTCAAATTTACTCATCATGCTATTCCAAGGTTTAATCTGTTTGTGAGCTAGTAGGGGGACCTAATAGACCTAGAGATCATGGGCTCCAACAATCTGATATTAATTGGATAAACTCTTTAAACCGAATTAATCAACATTCGTTAACTACTGGATCACTCCATTAAAGCCAAATAGTTACACTCCCCTCATTGTAGATATATTTTCTCCACTTGATTTAACCATAATCAGTAAGTCGACCCTTCATAGGTTGTTCCTAATAACGACTGGGTCAAAGGTAGTTTTACTCTCGATATTATATCTTACTTCTTAAATTCCAGTGATCCTCTAATGAACAATTGGTTTGTGATCCAATCACCAAAACCGAGTCCCTCTCGGGCCAATAAGAGGGTGGGCCCCCTTGTTCAAAACCTGGAATCAGTACTTAAGAAAACAACCTCTCTACTAACTTTAAAAGGGGGTAGGAGTGAATTCCGTCTTGTATCCTATGTTCCCAGCTATCTACCCCTAAAATGGGAGGTTATTGAGCTAGCACTGTTGAGCCAACCCCCACACATGTAAATCTAAGGATAATCCCGAATAAATAGTAGTTCATAGTTAGCTTAGGATTAAGGTCGAGTTACCTAGGTCCTTGAAATAGTCAATCTTAAACAGTAAATAGCGTTATAATGTAAGAGTGATTTTATTTCTTGGTCCAGTCTTACACAACTTTGGATGTCCCCACTCACATGTCTCCACATGAACGATTCAGGATCACATCGTTTGTAATAAATACAAAGTGGAACACATCTGATAGTGTTACCAGAATAAGGTACTCAATCTTATTTGTATATATAGACTGTTTTGGCTATTTACTCGAACTTGATCCATCTTTATGTCTCCACACAAAGTCCAAGTACTCATGTAATAGTCATGGATCTTAATTTATTGAATTTAGTCTTTACAAGTGTAATTTACATATTCAATAACAGTTTTATTGAGTAAACGGTCAATAACATCTTTATTGCAAATAAAATATGTTTAATATTACAAACTATGAGTTTTAGGACATACAATCCAACAACTCACTAGGCATTTTAGGCTCACCCTTTTTAATGTTTTCTTCCCCATGTAGCAGTCAACATCCTGAAGCCTAGCAATTCTACCAGTCACTCACTACTCAAGATATTATCGAGAGGTGATTTTAGGTGGTTCACTATGTCCTGTTTAAACATTAGTTTTTTCTGTACATGATGGGTTGAACTTGTGTTGGTTTGTTGTTGTAAACAAGTTTGGTTTTTTGAAACTGTTTTGTGTGGTGGAGTTGATATTCTGATTAGTAGTAAACTGTATGTTTGAGTTGTTGCTGAGGTTATGTGTTAGGTTATAAATTGCCAATTAGGTTTAATAGGTACTATGGATACAGTTTCACAAGAGTTTGTTGGGTAGTAGTTGTCATAAGAAGGTTGGCAACTATTGTCTTATCTCTTTTTGGATTAAAGGGGTAATTTGGAGAGGGGTATAACGATTTGGTATCAGAGCGTAAGATTTTGGGAAAGAGAGTCATGCAATAGACTAGGAACATGTGAATGATGTGATGAACCTAATATTGTATATATTACAGGAACCAAGCCTCGAGAAGGTGACGGACTGAGTTGGCAGATGGCTGAAGGGGATCGTGACCCTATCAGAGATCCTGTAGCTCAAAAGGATCTAGATATGATCAGAGAATTAGTAGTACAGGAAGTCACAACTAAGGGAGAGTCTAGTACCCCTTATGTGAGAGCCGATCCTCAATGAAGGATAGAGTGTTCGATAGGATTGCTCAGAGGCTGGTATCTAACATAGGATTTGTACAGACAGATCCCTAGAAAAAGTATGGCATTAAAAGGATGAAGGCATTGAGTGCTATTGCATTTGAGGGTATTACTGACCCTGCAAATGCTGAGGCATGGTTGATTTAGATAGAGAAATGTTTCCAGGTAACACGATGTCCTGAGGATCGAAAGGTGAAGTTAGCGGTGTTTTTGCTACAGAAAAGGGAAGAACAGTGATGGAGAATGATAGACTCTAGAAGAAATAGATCAGAGAAGATGACATGGGATGAGTTCAAAAGAATTTTCTAAGACAAATATTATTCTACTTCATATCGTAAGACAAAAAGGAACTAGTTCCTAAAGCTCGTTCAAGGTAATATGACAATTACTGAATATTGCAAAAGTTTACAGAGTTATCCAAGCATGCTCGATTATAGCTAGAAAAAAAAAAGACAAATGTAGATGTTTTGAGAGTGGGTTGAGAAGGGAGATACAAGCTTCTATTACTGCTACAGCTAACTGGATGAATTTCTCCCAGTTAGTGAAAACTGCGATGCGAGTAGAAGAGAGTGTAACAGGAGAGACTTTAAGCCCCATTTTAGTGGGCCAACGACCTCTCAGGGTAGCACAATAGGTAGTCAATAGACAATAGGTAGTCAATAGAGAAGAGGTAGGCAGAGCCAACCAAACAGTTGAGGAATCTAGATCAGGACGTATATGAGAGTCAGCAGCTAGTACAGGTAGGAAGCCTCAGTGTACCAGATATGGAAAATATCGTTCACAATAGTGCTATGAGGGACAGAATGCTTGCTATCAGTGTGGATAGCCTGAGCATTACAGGAGGGAATGGCTCTAATTAGTTTCAGGTGCACAAACTGAGTAGAAGGCAACATCCCAAAAAGTGATGTAGCCTAAGGTGGGTATAGCAAGCGATGAAGGCATCAGTAGTGCCAAGTAGAAGGGTGTAGCAGGACGATCACGTCAGTAGGGCAAGGTTTATGCCATGACGTAGCAGGAGGCTGAGGATGCCTCAGATGTTGTTATAGGTATGCTTTTTATTCATGATAGACTTGCTCATGTATTATTTGATCCAAGGGCGACTTATTCATTTATTTTTAGCATTTTTTCATTGAGTACTGATAAGGTGTTAGAAATTATATCTAATGAGTTAGTTATTTCTACACCTGTTGGTGATATGCTGATAGTTAGTAACTATTATAGGAACTGTGTAATTGAAATAGAGGGATAGAGCATGATGATTCATTTGATTTCTTTAGAACTTATGGAATTTTATGTTATTCTAGGGATGGATTTCTTGTTTAAATACCATGCAACTATTAACTGTCATAAGAAGAAAGTGATATTCAAATTACCAAGTTAAGGCGAGGAAGTTGCTGAGTAAAGGTTGTGAAGGGTACTTGGCCTGTGTAATAGTTTCACCACTGTAGAGATTAGGGCCAGAAGATGTTTCTGTGGTGCACGAGTTCATTGACATATTCCCTGAGGAGTTACAAGGATTACTACCAGATAGAGAGATGGAGTTTAGTATAGATTTGGTTCTAGGGACAACACCCATTTCTCAAGCACCTTACAAGATGGCACCAGTTGAGCTGAAAGAATTGAAAATTCAATTACAAGAATTGGTAGACAGGGGCTACATTAGGCCTACTGCGTCGTCCTGGGGAGCACCCATTCTATTTGTAAAGAAGAAAGACGAAACACTCATGTTATGTATCGACTATAGGCAGTTGAACAAGGTAACTATATGAAATAAGTATCCGTTACCTTATATTGACGACCTATTTAACCAGTTAAAGGGAGCATCGATATTTTCTAATATCGATCTGAGATCAAGTTACCACCAGTTGAAGGTTAGGGAATCAGATATCCCTAGGATAGATTTCGGACTAGATATGGGCATTATGAGTTTTTGGTTATGCCATTTGGCTTAACTAATGCCCAGTGGTGTTTATAGATTTGATGAATAGGATATTTCACCCATATATTTAGATCAATTTGTAATTGTTTTTAGAGATGATATCCTGATTTATTCAGGTAGTAAAAAAGAACATATAGAGCATCTAAGAATAGTGTTACAAACACTACATGAAAAACAATTATATGCTAAATTCAGAAAATATGAGTTTTGGCTTGACTAGGTGGTGTTCTTAGAACACGTGGTGTCTACAGCAAAAGTCAACGTTGACCCTCAAAAGATTGATGTTGTAGTTAGATGGTAACAACATACCTCGGTAACAAATGTACGTAGTTTTCTTGGGTTGGCAAGGTACTACAAGAGGTTTGTAGAGAGCTTCTCAAAGATAGCTCCCCCATTAACCAATCTAACCAAAAAGGATGCAAAGTTTGAATGGACGGATAGCTATGAACAAAGTTTTTAAGACTTGAAACAAAGATTGATAACGACACCAATTTTAACCCTTCCAGTTCTAGGCAAGGAGTTTAAGATTTACTGTGATGCATCCAAATAGGATTAGGATGTGTATTGATGCAAGATCGTAAAGTCGTAGCTTATGCATCTAGGAAACTGAAGAAACACGAGGGTAACTATCCTACTCATGATCTAGAACTAGCAGTTGTTGTACTAGCATTAAAGATTTGAAGACATTACTGTAATGCAAATTTTATTCTTAAACAATGCGCTGATACAAATATGCGACACTACTTCTAGATATGCGTTAATTATGAAGGTTCTTGTAGTATGCCTTGCGTTGTCACAAGTTTTCTTACGCTGGAACCAAGTGTAATTCCATCGCAAGTTTCTCCCTGTGATCAAAGGTCGAACACAGGGACTGTTTGAGGTTATTGTGGTAAGTTCGTGGTATATGCGACCAGGTTTTTCAATCTTTAAAGAGTGTTTTGTACAAGTATATAAAATTGTGGTAAAGTAAAGGAAAGTAGTAAAATGCGATAATAAAATAAGTACAGTACCTAAGCTAGATAATACAAGATGCTGGGGTCTAGGCTGGCTGTGAAGGTTATGCAAATAGCATGGAATGCGGTGGCAAGACTTATGTAAAAACAGAAAGAGAAAGATAACTAATATAAACAACGCAAGTTTCTTAATTGCATTGAAGTTATAAGTACGGTTCCACTTTTTTCTTGGTGTACACCTTTTAGTGATCGACCGCGCTCCCACATGTCTATGGTGAATCAGAGACGAACGTAATGAACGCAAGGTTGCTTTCATGTCTGGAAGTACTACTTAAGAGCCATGGAGAAAGTGATTCATGGAGGAACGAAAGTAGACAGAAAATGGAATATGAAAGCAATCGAAACATTTAATATATCTATTAAGCGTTTGATACATGGTGTGTGAATGAAGAGATAAAGAAAGTGAAATACAATGATGAAAAGAGATAGAATAGATACAAACAAGTGCCAACGTTTTGACACCGATTCGGGTGGAGATCTGCTTGCCGGATTGGATGGATCAGATGGATGGATGAGCTTCCCTCTCAGGCTTGCTCAACTAGTAGCAGGGTTCTCAGCACAGAGCTTCTCGCCGGGTATTCGACATATTAGAACTGAGATTCTCCTCTCGGCTTTGTCTCGTCTTCTTCCCGAATTTCATCAGTTAAGCATCCAGCTCAGCCTTTTCTCTCAACACTTTAGCAAGAATTAACCCCGTATCTAGTAGCATAAGTTTTCTTTGAAATCTATGGGGTATTTATAGGTGAGGATCTTTGACTCTGGCCTTGTGGTCCCCACTTGTTGTTATGGAAATTCCGAAGATGGAGGGATATTATTCCTTCTGTTATGCAGTTAGACCATCAATTCTGCACGTTAGTTGTACACATGTCTCCATCCTTTGCTTTTGCGTTGCTCAGCTGCATCTTTTGATCGTGAGTTCGCATGCGGTGTTTGTTTTTATTACCGCATGCGGTTGAAAGTCAGCTTTGAATCGACTATCGCATTGTGCCGTCATTACGTTAATCGTCTCTTCATTGTTGATTGACGGGTGCAATGTGACAGAGATGCATTGATCAGTTCTTCTTGAGCCTTGAGTGTAAGCGATGACTTGGTTTCCTACAAAATAGAGTAAAATCCCCTTTTCTTCCATATTAAAGATGTTAGTGGGTGTAATTGCGATAATTCATACTTATTGTATTTCGAAGCTAATTTTCATACAATTGACGCATATTTACTATCTTTTGGCCGCAATATCTAGATAAGGCAGTATAAATAATTTGTATTTCTATAAGTTATCACACTCCCAAATTTAGATATATGTTTGTCCTCAAGCATATCTTCTACTTAGGCAATAAAGCTTAATTCCTATCCTATATTTTTGCGTCAATTGGTTTCTCCGAATGTTACACTTAGGTACATTACTTGACATCGCAATTTTCTTCTATCCTTGCTAATTCTTAACAAAGCCCTACTTTATTCTTCTATATAACAAATTTCTGCTAAAAAATGCTTTTCTAATTTTTCAAAATAGAATGTTTATCTCTTCTTTGTCAAAACAACTCGATGTATCTATATGCGGTGGTCAAAACTTTGCGTTATTTATTTAGAGTCTGTTGGTTGTGGTTACACTCTTCATTTTGGCCTGTACCCACAGGTGTCATACGGACATCCAACTATGGTTGTGTGCCAATTTCAACTTTAACTCATGAATTTCAGAGGAGTTGTCTCTTGTATTTATTTTTCTTTTCATATTATGTTGTTCTTGGAAACCCTTTGGCTTGCTTCTACGGGTGTCATACGAACATCCAACTACGAGCAGGCTCTTTTCACAACTAAACTCTTATCAGGTTGGGAATATTTTAAGGGTTTCCCTTGCACCGACATTGGAGCTTTGTATGAACACACACACACACACACATATATATTGAAAGCAAAAGGACGCATTTTTCTTAAATACTGCATATTCTGATCTTATCCGCTCAGACCTTCCCCACCCCCAGATTTAAAGATGAGCAAGGTCCTCATTGCGTTGTTTGGATAGACTAGACAAACATTTAGAAGAAAATTTCAAAAAGAAGGTTTGAGTAGAGCTTTGAAAGATAAAAGGTAAGTGCTAAACTAAAAATTTACTAAGTATAGGAAATGTTTCTAAGTACAAACATATATTACATCATAGCAACGCAATGAAGAACACAAAAGTAAAAGATTGAGAACATCGCAAGTGTTGACAAATGATGATAAAGAAAAAGGCATAGGCAAAAATGGAGTGAATATGTGCTCATTGTATTGAATATTAACAAAGTATACAATTAATTACAAATTAACGCAATACAAAATTTTGTGCCTGTACAAGAATCAAAGAATAAATGAATTTAAAAGATTATATATGGTCACATAGAAGAGAAAAAAATATAGGAGGATTATTGCTGAGAGGCTGGCGGGCCTGGAGGCGGATTTTGAGGTGGTGCAAGAGGCGTTTCTTCAAAATTTAAGTGCTGTCGGAGATGTAGGGGCACCATCGGACCATGAAGATATGTGGTGAGAAAGTTGAAGTACTCTTGATTACGCTCTGCAATCATTCTCTGGTGCATATGGACTTTATAAATTTGTGCTGCATGTTGATCAGAGCCTCTCTTGATGTGGCAGCACTGCGTTGAATATCATCAATGCGCTCCATTACTACCTCAAATTGCTGTTTGAAGAAGTGTTGTTGTTGAGAAAAAAGTTGTTGTTGTTGAGAGAAAAGAAGTTGTTGTTGGGAGAAAAGGGTTCTCATTTCTGCTAACTCAGTAGTCATGGAGGTGATAGAGGGTTGTGCCTGCGATGTCTTGCCAGCATCGTTTTGGGGTTGGGCAGAGGTGCCTTCACCCAAATCGTGTGGGTCATCAACTTGCGGCAGTGGAATGGTGGGTTGCGGTGATGCTGTTGATGGTGAAGGTGGGGCTGCTAGGTAAACAGGTGAGGAGGTTGGGATAAGGAGGAGATTAGTAAAATGTTCGTGAAAAGGGGAAAAGGGTTGCACTGGTGGACTCGGAGGGCTTGGAGGAAAAATGACTAAGGGAATAGGGTTCGCAGGGTCTAGATCTTGCATTGGTGACTCCAGGACCTTCTCTTTTCCCTTGTCTTCTCTTCGTCGTCTTTTTGGCCTGGGTTCTTGCGGCGCATTCAAATCAATCGCGGGGAGTCTTTGAGGAGCAGCCTCAAAATTTTGATGTTGATGAGGTCGTGGTTCTCTGGCATGGGCTCCTCATCAATGCCTACGCCCATAGACAGGCACAGACTTGAAACGATCCACGGGAAGAAGTACTGCCCCCGAATATGCCCCACCAATGCTTTGATCTGCCTTGTGATCAACTGCCCTACATCAATAGGAATGTTGCATGCGATGCAGTATGCGGCCATGACCCGATCCCTTGATACAGTTCTGTCATGCGTTATTGGGATCAAGTGCTTCTTGACCAGGTAAACCCAGAGCCTTCCCTCAGGAAGCAAGGGCTTGGCCTCCAGAGTGCGGATGCCTTTGAGCGAAACTGACCACTTCGTGCCTGGTTGCGTTAATATCCTCAACGCGTCTTCCATCTGTTGCTCCGTGGGATCATCAATAATTTTATTCCCTGGTGCATCAGGGTTGTCTTTCATTTGATATATTTCGTTGATGTCCCTTGCGCTAAAGGATACTGTTTCTCCTTTAAAGGTCACCGCATCCCTGTTTCCATCAAGACACCCGTGATAGAAGTCCCACACCACCTAAGGCATAATGATAGATGGGCACTGGCAGAATGTGTCCCACCCACATTCCACAATCACGTTTGTGATAAGATCAGGTAGTGGATTCGGCGCAGGAAAGAAGTCCATCTCGATCAATTTATCATCATTGTCCTTTTTCCTTGATGAACGCTTCCTGGCCGGTGCAGGTTCGCTGCTCTCTATAATTGCCTTGCCTTTTTCCTTAGCCAACACATGGCGAGCTGCTTGTCTTTCTTTTTTTTCCCGCTCCTTGCACTGTTCCTCCTTCTTGCGCTCTGCGAGTTCTTTTCCCTTCTTCTTGTATAAGCACCACTTATTGGCTTCGGGCTTTTTCCTTTTCTCTTCCTTCAATAATCTGTCCTTTTCCTCCTCTCTTCTTCTTCTTTTTCTCTTTCTTCTCTCACAAATTCTTCTTCAAATTGCTCAAAGGCCAGCAACATACGCTGTTTCTTCTCACGCTTCCGTATCCCTTCAAGTCTGGAAAGCTCATTGTTGCGTCGCATCTCTTCAAACTCCAATCTTCTTCTTCTATTCCTTTCTGCAATGATGAGCTTGCCCCTCTCCATCTTTTCTTATTTCTTCTCCTCTTCTTTTCTTTTTCTTTCTTTTTCTTCCATTACGATAATTAGTCTTTGAGGGTCAATAGTGGACCCTTGAGACGCATTCTCCCTGCGACGTCGCATTAGGGGGGTTCCTTCTGCTTCTTCTCCTTCTTCGGTCGCAACCATTTGCGTTGTTTCGAGTTGCGCTGGTTCCATCAATTGTGTCTTTTCCTCCTTATCCTCCCTTACGGAGGTTGATTCTCCATCTATCTTCAGGCTCGCAGCCCTTTGCTTCGCTTCCTCTTCTTTTCTCAGGTGCCTCTCTTCACACCGGTACATTTTCTTTTCTTCTTTCTTCTTCTTCTTTCTTTCCTTCCTGGCCTCCTCATCTTCATCATCATCCTTTTTCTCTTTATTCTTCTTTTCTTTGCGATGATGAGAAGATTCAGCCTCCCCAGCCTTCTTTCCCTTGTTCTTGTTCTTCTTCTTTTTATCTTTAGCCACTTCTTGTTGCGCCTCCCCTACAACCGCCTCCAACGCAACTTCAGCCTCCTTGGCCTTCTCTATCGCAATCTCTTCTTCTTCTATTCTTGGCAGTCCATCATAGGCTTCTGCATTGGCAATCTCCTCAGGAATCTCTGGGGCCAGAACATCTTTTCTCATTTCTTCTTTAGTCGCCACTGCCTCCGCCACCACTACTTCATCCGCTACCACCACCGTCTCCTCCTCCGTAGGCAGTGGTTGATTTACAACCCCAGCCTCAGACAGTCCACCTTCTAGCTTCAAGGTACTCAGAATATTGTCAAACACTTCCGTATCGTCACGTCTCTTGCTTTCACTCTCAGTCGAGACGGCAGGTGTTGGAGTAGGAATGCTCTCAGTGCTTCCTCCTCTTTTGAATAGAGGAGGCCTAACGGCCAGAGGGTTTCTCCAGGCTCTCTCGGCAAGTCTGGGAACAGTGTAGGCTTGAGCGGCGAGTCTGCGACTGGCAGCCAAAAATGCTGCCTCTCGCATGGCTACTTAGTCAGGGGTGGATGGTGAAGCAGATTGGTTGGGAGTTTGGTCAGCCATGGTTACGATCTTAGGATGACTGGTGAAATGTTGGAATACTGGGGAAGAAGGATTGTCTGGATGCAAAGGCGCTAGGGTTTTTGATTTGCAAAATGAGGTAAAGTTTCACAATGAGGGAAGGGATTCTTTTTATAGGTTGGGCTGTGGTGGGCCCAACGCGATTTTTGCGACGATATGCCTCAAGCAGCTCAAAAGGCGCGTCGATCGATTTTCCTCATTTATGGAATTTCAGAAAAAAATTGTCCTTTCGTCTGCCGAATCATCATTGCTTTGGGATACGAAACGATTAGACTTCACCCAAATTACAAAAAAGAATTTTCTTTAATATTGTATTCAAATGGATGCAAGATAAAGATTAACGCAATGTGATCACCAACGCAAATGCATTTTCGCTGAGGACAGGCAACAACGCATATATCCCATAACACACCCCTTAACCAAACACATTTTTGGAGGATACCTCAACATAGTGCATTTAGCTAAAGACGGGCAAAGAACATATACGAGCGCAACACACCCCTCAACTTAATACAGTTGAGTTAGGTGAACGCAAAACAGCTCTTATTAGCTTGCTATTCGTCCATTATCGCCTTGCATACTTGTTGTTAATTGTTTTATTATTATTATTATTTTTAGTTTTTCATCAATGCAAGTTGTTGTGACTTGCGGCAATAAATCTTCTTTAGTACTCAATCATTCACCATTAAAGCTCAACGCATTAATTACATAAAAACTCAAAGAATTAAAGACGAGACATAATTAAATGCAAATAAGTAAATGAGGACATAAATTCATAAAGTCAAGAATGAATTAAATGTAGAATCAAAGAAAAAAATCAGAATTCAAATAGACAGAAATTTAAGAAAGCATTAAACATAGTATTGACGAACCAAAAATTGCGTTGTCATGAATGATCACAATCCACATCTCCGCAGGCGATCAGACTTGCCTGCCCAATGTCCTAGGGACATTGCTCCTTTCCTGTAGATCCCAGGGCTTCTGAATTGCTGGGCAACATTCTCGTTGCTCGACTTCTCAGATCAGAGGCCAGCTAGCCCACTTGGATCTCCAGACTCCTTATTGAAGACGCCTGCGCTTGCATCACTGTGCCGTTTTTATCCATTTATTACTTCAGCAGTGTCTCCAATGAGCTTCTCGAGGTGTTTGATGATGATGACTGCTGGTTGTGCGGTTACCTTGGTTGCCCTTGATTGTGGTGAAAAGGAGGATTCCCTCTACTGCCCCCTTGATGGTTAACTAGCCCCCCTTGGTTGGGATTGCCTCCCCAACTGAAGTTAGGATGGCTCCTCTAGCCTAGATTATAGGTGTTGCAGAAGGGGTTATTCTAGATGGTGCATACTTGCTGAAGAACCAATGAGCACATGTCAGTTCCGTGAGCCCCTCCACAATTAACGCAACTAATTGTGGCCACTTGAGCCGGTGCAGTAGGTTGCACTGATTGTTGAGCAATGGCAACTTGGTTAATTGCCATTGACTGAAGGATCGAGGTCACTGCGGCCATTTGAGCGGCCAACGTGGTCATTGTCTCCGTAGGGACAATGGCTGTTTCATTTTTCCTTCTCTCTGCGCCTCGGCCTCCATATCCATCGTCGATCCAGTCATCCATATTCCACGAGATGTAGTCGAGGATGACTTTAGTCTCTGTGTATATTTTGTCCATAAAATCTCCTGCCGCGGAGGCGTCAGCAATAGCCTGTGTTGCTCAGTTTAGGCTGTTATAAAAAGTTTCCATCAAGACACAATCGAGGATCCCGATATGCGAGCATTTTTTCACCAATCTTCTAAATCGCACCTAGGCGGTGCTTAGGGTCTCATTCTCCATCTGCTCGAAGTTCAACACATCCTTTCGTCGCCTTGTGTTGACGGCAGGTGGGAAGAACTTCTTCATGAACCGTTCCACCAGCTGGTCCCATGAAGTGATCTCATTTGGCTTCAGTGAGTGAGCCTACCTCTTAGCATCGTCCCTCAAGGTGTAAGGGAACAGATACAGTCTTATACTCTCTAGGGATACGCTAGGTAAAGAAAAGTTGTCGAACATTTCAACAAAGCTGGTCAAATGGGCGTGTGGGTCTTCACCTTGCAGACCCTCGAACTGCTCGGCATTTTGAATCATTTGCAGCATGACTGGCTTAATCTCGAACCTCGCATACTCCTTAAAAGTAGACCTCGAGATTCCAGACCAAAAATCATACAAATTGGGTGCCGCATAATTCCTCATTGGACTGTTCCGGTCAGCTACCAGGAAAACAGGATCCTGCGCTGGTCGAACAGCTCATTGACTCTCTATCGGTACTGCATTATCATTGTTGTCTGCCATGCTTGCTACCTTCTTTCGCCTAATTCGGTTCTGACGTGCCCTTGCGCGAAAAGTACACTCGATCTCAGGGTCAACTTCAAATTCTAGTTCAACACTAGGAATCATAACAGTCAAGCTGCTCTCCACGTTGAACAGCCAGTATAATGAGATCTGTCCTACAAAATATCAAAAACACACTCAAACAATAAATCGTTAACCAATCCCCGGCAATGGCGCCATAAACTTGTAATGCAAATTTTATTCTTAAATAATGCGCTGATACAAATATGTGATACTACTTCTAGATATGCGTTAATTATGAATGTTCTTATAGTATGCCATGCGTTATCACAAGTTTCCTTACATTGGAACCAAGTGTAATTCCATCGCAAGTTTCTCGGTGTGATCTGAGGTTGAACACATGGACTATTTGAGGTTATTGTGGTATGTTCGTGGTATATGCGACCAGGTTTTTCAATCTTTAAAGAGTGTTTTGTACAAGTATATAAAATTGCGGTAAAGTAAAGGAAAACAGTAAAATGTGATAATAAAATAAGTACAGTAAACCTAAGCTAGATGATACAAGATACAGGCTTCATGATACAAGATGCTGGGGTCCAGGCTGGCTGTGAAGGTTATGCAAAGAGCATGGAATGCGGCGACAAGTCTTATGTACAAACAGAAAGAGAAAGATAACTAATATAAACAGCGCAAGTTTCTTAATTGCGTTGAAGTTATAAGTACGGTTCCGCTTTTCTCTTGGTGTACACCTTTCAGTGATCAACCGCGCTTCCACATGTCTGTGGTGAATCAGAGATGAACATAATGAACGCAAGGTTGCTTGCATGTCTGGAAGTACTACTCACTTTAGTTAACGCATTCTTCTAACCTTCTCTCGATGAATCAGAATGGCATCTTCACTTCTGCTCTCATAGGTGAAGATGCCGTCTAGCATGCTTTAGCTAAACGCAATTATTTCTTTAACACAAGTTAAGTACTCGTTTAATTCATATTTTAAACTACCAAGGGATTAAGAAGACATCATGGAGAAATTAATTCACGGAGGAACGGAAGTAGACAGAAAATGGAATATGAAAGCAATTGAAACATTTAATATATCAATTAAGCGTTTGATACATGGTGTGTGAATGAAGAGATAAAGAAAGTGAAGTATAATGACAAAAAGAGATAGAACAGATACAAACAAGCACCAACGTCTTGGCACCGATTCGGGTGGAAATCTGCTTGCCGGATTGGATGGATCAGATGGATGGATGAGCTTCCCTCTCAGGCTTGCTCAACTGGTAGCAGGGTTATCAGCACAGAGCTTCTCGTCGGGTATTCGGCAGATTAGAACTGAGACTCACCTCTCGGCCTTGTCTCGTCTTCTTCCCGGATTTCTTCAGTTAAGCACCCAACTCAGGCTTTTCTCTCAACACTTTAGCAGCAATTAGCCCCGTATCCAGTAGCATAAGTTTTCTTCGAAATCTATGGGGTATTTTTAGGTGAGGATCTTTGACTCCGGCCTTGTGGTCCTCACTTGTTGTTATGGAAATTCCGATGATGGAGGGATATTATTCCTTCTGTTATGAATCAGACCATCAATTCTGCACAACCGTTAGTTGTACACGTGTCTCCATCCTCCGCTTTTGCATTGCTCAGCTGCATCTTTCGATCATGAGTTCGCATGCGGTGTTTGTTTTTATTACCGCATGTAGTTGAAAGTCAGTTCTGGATCGACTATTGCATTGCACCATCATTGCGTTAATCATCCCTTCATTGTTGATTGATGGGTGCAATGTGACAGAGATGCGTTGATCAGTTCTTCTTGAACCTTGAGCGCAAGAGGTGACTTGGTTTCCTGCAAAACAGAGTAAAATCTCATTTTCTTCCATCTTAAATATTTTAGTGGGTGTAATTGCGATAATTCATCCTTATTGTATTTCGAAGCTAATTTTTATACAATTAACGCATATTTACTATCTTTTGGCCGCAATATCTAGATAAGGAAGTAGAAATAGCTTGTATTTCTACAAGTTATCAATTACTTATTTGGTGAGAAATGTCATATCTTTATAGATCATAAGAGTCTAAAATATATTCTTACCAGAAGGAGCTAAATCTGAGACAGAGGCGATGGATTGAGTTAATTGAAGATTATGATTCCACTATTGATTACCACCCAGGTAAAGCTAATATAGTAGAAAATGCTTTGAGTAGAAAATCGAGCTACCCTAGAGATGCATTGAGTTCTTTAAAGGGAAGATTATTGCAGGAGTTTAGAGGAGCTAATGCAACATTAATAGTAGGTCATTTAGGGGAAATGATAACTCATTTCCAGGTAATGCCCACATTAGTAGATGATATCATCAGAGGTTAAATAGCAGACCCTAAATTCATTGAATTGATTGACGAAGTTAATCAATAGCAGAGATCAGATCATTTTGAGATAGGATGGAGCTTTCATGAAGGAAGGCATGTCGTATGTTCCTATGCAGTACTAGAAGAGGCCCATAGATCAACCTATGCTATGAACCTAAGTAGCACCAAGAAGTACAAGACGTTGAAGAAATCTTACTAGTGGCTGGGAATGAAGAAAGACATAGCCAATTATATAGATATATGTTTGATTTGTCAGCAGGTTAAGCCAGAACATCAAAGGCTTGCAGGTTTACTAAACCTACTTCCAGTGCCTAAATGGAAATGCGAACATGTGACTATAAATTTTCCTTCTGGTTTACCCAGGACATCTAGTGGCTACAATGGCATCTGGGTAATAGTTGACAAAATGACGAAGTCAACAAAATTTTTACCAGTTAAAGCCACATATACGTTTGATCAGTTGGCTAAGATGTATGTTGATCGAATTGTGAGCCAGTTTGGAGCTCCAGTATCCATTGTGTTTGATCGAGATTCGAGGTTTACCTTGAAGTTTTGGCCCAGTTTACAAAAGGGGCTAGGTACTAAGTTATATTTCAGTACAACCTTTCATCCACAAATGGATGGACAATCATAACGAACATTCCAAAACTTGGAGGATATGTTGAGAGCCTATGTATTAGAGTTTAAAAGTAGCTGCGATACACACTTACCATTGGTAGAATTTGCATATAACAACAGTTACCATCCCAGCATTGGCATGACTCCATATAAAGCTTTTACAAATTTAAGGAACTATTGAAGGTCCTTGAGCGAAACATGTGATCGGACCTAAACCCAAAATTTACAGAACATAAATTTTACAGTAAATACATATAGATTATGCATTTGAAAAATAATTGCAGCATGCTTTAAAATAAAGATTATAGAATAGAAAATGGGTTTAAGAAACCTTCTTCACGCGATTCCTTCTCTGAATCTTATCACGTAGAATCTCGAACTCTCTAACTGTCAATGAGGATACCACCACAAATGTAACCTCTGTATTCTCTGGGTGATAATTTAGAAGTTTTGTGGGCTCTGGCTATTTTGGAAGAGAGAAATTTTGATAGTGATGAGAGGAAGAGATGTAATTCAGATTGTTTAAGCACTTTTCTGTGGATTCCCTTTCATGTGAAACCACACTAGGAAGAAGAAGAACTACTTTTCCCCTTCCCCACTAGCAAGTATTAGATAGATAAGAGGAGGAGGGAGTTACAACTCCCTCCCAAAATGATTTTTAATATAAAATATAATAAAATAATTTATTTTCATAAATCAATTTAGTATATATTCATATGATAACTACCTTATCATATAATATATATAGTTATCATATAAATATATTAAACTATATGTTATACCAAATATAACACATAACCTATAGTTTCTATATTATATCAAATACAATATAACCTATAGTTTCTATTCTCTCACCAATGATATTTAATATAAATTCCATTTATATTAAATTTAATTATATGAATCAAATTCATATAATTAATATTTGAATCATATTCAAATATTTATTTCTTCTCAAATACAAACTTCTTTGTATAGAATATACCCGCTCACATGTCTCCACATGAATGATCAAGATCAAATCATTTGTCTTCACAACAATTATAACATCTACAAAACGAGCCATACTCGTAATGTCTCTAAGATAAGGTATCCAGCCTTATTCATCTACTACAGACCATTTAAGTTATCACTTAAACATGATCCACCTGACGTCTAGTAGTCTCTGACTTTGTCTTCGAATCATAAGTTTCAGCCCGTTCCCAGCTTGCTGTCTTTACATACATGTTTAAGCTACATGATAACCTTGGATGTTAGTTTATTGGTTTGTGGTTAATGCAACTAATTTTAAAATAAAACATCACATATTTTATTACATAAATAAAAAGTTTGTACAATACAATTATAAACTATAGGACCCTACAAAATTTACGGCATCAACCCCAACAATCTCCTATAACAATCTCCTATTTGACCTAAAGCTAGTGGGGTGTACAATATATAAGTCAAACTAATATACAAAGTACACAAACAATAAACTAGGGCATAACATGCCCAGTACTAATCTTCCACTTGCCTTATTCTAAACGTGGCTTGTCTCGTAGACCCATACTCTGCAGGTGACCCTCAAACACCTTAGCCATGAGGGTCTTTGTAAATGGATCAGAAACGTTGTGCTCCGAAGCTATCTGCATGACAATCACGTCCCCTCGATGTACAATCTCTCGAATGAGATGATACTTTTGTTCTTTGTGCTTCCCGTGTTTGTGACTCTGAGGCTCTCGGGAATTAGCCACAACACCACTATTATCACAATAAAGTATGATGGGCTTTAGCTTTTCTAGGACAACTTCCAGATCAATTAAGAAAATCTTGAGTCACTCAACTTCCTTAGTAGCTTCACAAGCCGCTACATACTCAGCCTTCATGGTGAAGTCAGCAATGCACCCTTGCTTGGTGCTTCTTCAGACTACTGCCCCTTCGTTAAGAGTGAACACTGGTTTTGATGTGGATTTCCAAGAATCCTTATTAGTGTGAAAATCAGAGTCTGTGTATTCTGTAAGGATCAGATCCTTAGAACCATACACGAGCATGTAGTCCCTCGTTCTCCGTAGATATTTGAGGATATTCTTAACGACGGTCCAGTGATCATATCCTGGATTAGACTGATATGTACTAACTATCCCCACCGCATAGCAGATGTCAGGTCCAGCATATAACGTTGCATGTTTAACATCCCGTGCGTTCGTAAAATTTAATTTAGCATTTTGTATTAATTAAGGACATATGGGCCAGGTTCGAAATTCCTCCATGACGACCTTCGTGAACCTATTTTAGGAGGTCTCGATGACTTGAGCGGCACCAACAATCGCTCCAAATGCAAATGAGTTGATGCTTCAGTAAAGAAAATTGAGATAATTTGTTCAGAACCAACAAAACATAATGCGCAACTTCATGCGGCGAATGACGCAAAGACAACACAATAAGTTCCACTATATGGTTGAATTATTTCAGAACGTTGTTGCTCGCCTAGTGGTAGTGCCACCAATTCCCCCGCATCTTCAAGATCCACTACATTTTACCGAGAATCCACCGCAGGATCACAACAGTGATGCGGGAGAAACTTGAATTCAGGGCGGTGTCCTTCCTTATCTCCTTTTTGTTTTAAGTTTGATGTTGTTTCTTTCTTTTTGCATCAGTTTGCTGCATTATATAAATTTATTGAAAATTTTTTCTAACTTTTGTGTCTTTCCTCTATGTTTATATCATGTGAATACTTTTGATCGCTTTTTTTTTTTGTTGCCTCGTTTGACACTGATGACACCAATGATGAAATTATGCCTTAACACTAACGCCTAGACCAGATTAGTATTAAGTTTTAAGATTATTTTTCCTTTAAAGTTACTTCTACGATTCAACAAGCATTTAAGGTTCTCAACAAACATCTTTTGCAATAACTTTCTAATACCATCGCATATTTCTTCCTAAGAACCTGGATACCTTCTAAATTTAGGTGTGGAAAAGGTTTGAAAACTTGAACACTTTTCAAAAATATTTAATCTCCTTAAGTACTTTGTTATATATAAAAATAAAAAGAGAGAGAGAGCTGTTGAGATCGGAACTTGCTCGTAGTTAGATGTCCGCATGACACCTATAGGGGCAAGCCAAAACGAAGGCAAGAATCGTGATCAATGCAAAGAATAAGTGATCACAACTTTACTGCCTAAAAAAGATGACACGAGTTTAGTCTGAAAAAGGCGATTAGCTCATAGTTGGATGTCCTCATGACACTCGTGGGGATAAGCCAAAACGAAGGTTAGGCGCTTGGATCAGCGCAAAATCACAACAAGAAGTAGCAAGGAGAAAAATATTTTTATCTCGTTCCAAATCTTCATTTTCAGAAATATGGGAGAGTCTTAGAAATGAGTAAATGATTTTTGAAGATTAGCTTGTAGTTTATCAATGCTAGAAGTAAATTTATAGGAAGAAGAAATAAAAGTAAAAAAAATCTAGTTTAGCAAACTGAGGGAGGCACTCTGAGAGGCTTAGGCAATTCTTGAAGGCAATCGAAATCATAAGAAATCTTAAGTATATGCTTGAGGACAAGCATTATTTTAAATTTGGGGGTTTTAGAAATACAAGTAATTGTATCTCTTTCATTTAAAATAATAAGGTAGAGACATGAAATTTAGATAAGTTTTATCAATAAATCTATATAAAAAGTGAAGCATGCGATCACATACATCTAACGCATAACATATTTAAATTTCAGACTAATTTCGCTACTTCTATGCAAAATATCCTTGCTTGCAAACGCCTATAAATACCCATGCAAATGCCATGCAGAAAGGAGATGGTAATATACAGACACCGTGATACATATATCGTGGGATACACTGTGGGAGACAAGAAGAATACCCTGAGAAGGGATTATGCTAGAAACCCTTACCAGTTTTCCATAGAAATTTTTTAGTGAGAGCTTAGGATTCTAAGGAGAGAAGAAGATAATACTGTTCAATAATCTAAGTGAAGCAGCTGTAAAACAAGCCGGAGGAAGCACGACATTGTGAATCACGGCTTGACTCTCTGACCTTTTCTCTTTGTTTTGTGTATATGTATTGTAATTCTTGTATTGACAAATTTAGATTTACAGTATGAATACATGTTTGTTATATATCTTGTCTATCTTTTTCACAAACATCATGCATAGCTAAATTGCCTCATAGGTTGAGAAAATTGTAGCTAACACAACTAAATAACTAGAGGAATCATGTGATCAACTTGTTTTATGCATGCTTATATTTGTTGCTTGAATCAATTGAGAAATTGTTTTGAGTAAAGTTAATCTGAGTTTGAAAGAATTTAGATTAGGACCTCATAAAACAAGAGAAAATTTTCCTTAGAAATAAGTACATTCTCTGCATATTACACTTATCGCATGCATCTTAGAGATAAGATAATGTGGTAAAGAATACTGAGAAGTGTTGGTCGTAATATTGAGTGTATAGTTTGATCGCATAATCTATCTAGGGTCTTAGAAAGAGTTAGTAAAAATCCTTCTCAACCCTCTTATCGCACAACTGTTATCCAAGTCACACTGCTTCATTTCAAACATAATTCCCATCGCATATTTAGATTTAAGTTAGCTTATTCAATCACCCCTTGAACATTTTAACTCACACTAAGAACATATTTTTAGTTTCATCGCACGCTTACAAGCAATCCCTGAATTCAACCCTAGACTCACCAGGAACTCTGGTAAAATTTGCACTTGGGTTTGACTAAGGAAAACTGAGCATTAAATCTCATAAGTATTATTATTTCATCGCATGTATAGAATACATTACCTATGCCCTAGCTCCAACGCATAGTTGTCCTTGGCTTCAACACTTAACCTCACATAACCTCTATAAGCCTTGGTTGCCACACACACACAATGCCTCATGTGTCAATGCTTTCTAACACCAATGCATGCGTACTCCTGGCTTCTATACTTAGCCAATTTTGCACTTGCTAAGGCCAACACAAAGCTAATCGAGATTGCTATTTCCATACTTAAAATTTTCTTCTTCCTTTTTCTCTAACATTTTTCCTACAACATAAAATTAACTCCAATATCAAACCCCTCCTTAAGCTCACTTACTTAGTAAATTTAGCCCAGCCTTCTTTTAAAACTTCTTAACCCACATGACTACTTAACTGATTACCAGTTATAGAAGTCTATCATTTATAGACTTAAGTGTTAATATTTCAAGGTTAATTCTAATTGATGAAAATCTATCAATGATAACAAGTTGTTGGTCTTCTTTCAAAGTTGATCACTATTTATAAATGATAGCCACTGATAGCCTTAAGTAGTAATATTTCAACGTTGATTCCAATTGATGAAAGTGAATCAATGATAGCTACTAATAATTGATAGCAAATTAAAAGCTAATATTTCAAGATTATATTAATTTTTCTAAAATTGAAAGCTATCGCTGATAGCAACTATCGTCGATAGCAATTGATAGAAGCTATCAGCGATAACAGCTGATAGCAGCTATCAGTGGTTGTCACTGATAATTGCTATCAGCGATAGCTTTTAATTTTAGAAAACCGGGAAGAAGTGAACAAAATGGTGGCTAAGCATGAGTTTTTTATTCTTTTACCATTTTTTGATCTATATATATAATTATTTTACCCTTGTGCTACATATTCTATTATTTTGGGATTGAATTCTATTTATGCAACTAGCCCATATATATATATATATACCTCTTTCTTCATTTATATTTAAAAGAAGAAATTTTATATTTGGTCCTTAAGATTTGATTGAGGTTAAATTTGATTTCTTGAGTTTTCAAACTCACCAATTTTACTCTCGAAGTTTGTATTTGATAGAACTAGTTTGATACTACGTGTGTTGCACATCTTACGTAAAGTTCAAAATAGAACTTAAAACACCCATTTTATCCTTTTACTAGGCTCTTAATTTTAAAGATTAAATAAACCAAAATATTTTTCTAATTTTTTTCATTAATTTGGATTGGATAATTTTATTATTTTCTTAATTTTAAACCTTAGTTACTTAATTTTAAATTTTAATTAAAATATCATTTTTATTTAATTTTGTGATAATCTTATATATATTATATATATTATTTAAATTAATCTAGATGATATGAATATGCTTTTAATTTCAAACTTTAATTTAAACTAAAATATTAATTTTCTATTTTTGTATAGAATTTCATAATAACTATTTCTTAGTATTTGATTATCTCCTATTTTCATTTTTATTAAAATTCTAAAAAAATATTTTTTTTTCTATGCAAATAGATTCCTAAAAACTTACTTTATTTTTATTTACAAATCTTCTTCCCGATTTTAAACTTTATTTCAAAATTTTTCAAAAATTAAAAAGAGAAAAAAAGTACAAAATCATGTAAAAAATAGTAAAAATTATTATAAATCTTTAAACCCATTAGTGTACATTTGCAAAATTAAAAAGTGAAAGAAAAACTACAAAAAAATAAAATAGATAATCGTTTATCACTTTACCAACTTCTAAATTTGTTGAACCTCAAAAGTGAGGTCTTCTTATCCACCAACTTCAATATGTGAGGCGTGTATAAAAAAACTACAAAAACATTAAAAAGAATGTTTGTCCTACAATGTTGGATGAGTTGAATTGGTAATTATTATATAAAGACTTCAATTATATATGTATGGGGTGGTGAGTTGAGTTGGAATGTTTGTGTTATGATGATGAGTTGAGTTGAGTCAGACTGTCTGTGTTTGGGGTGTTAATTGAGATAGGGTATGTAGTGCAATTTTTCTAAATGAAATTGATTGTCCTTGATTTTGTTTCTTTGATATATATTTTTTTAATTTCCAACTATGCACGGTTTCCTTAAATTTTTAACACTAAAAATTGCATAATTTTTTCCATTCTTAAAACATAAAAACTTTCTACAAAGTAAATATATACTAAGCACTAATTTTAAATTCAATTTTTTAATATTCAATTACATAACATTTTTTTTTCATTCCTAAACACCAAACATATTCTAAACAAATGAAAATTTTGTATAATTACTTAGCCCTTATGGACACTAAAAAGCTTAAAAATTGAACTTTTTTTTTTTTTTGCTTCTTGAAAAATGTAACAACTTTTTGTTTGTTCTTCTTAAAAAATGTAACATATTTTCAGCACACAATTTAAAAACCCAAATGCATAACAATTTCATCACATTTAAAGTTAGTGGGTCAAACATTGAGTTGAGATTTTTTTACTAACTCAACTCAACTTACTTTGTGTTGCCAAACACCTCTAAATATCACTTTATATGTTTTTATAAAACTAATAAAATAAAAAAAATGATAACAGAAAACATACGTTGAATGAAAAAGAGAGAGGTGGTACCTTCCTCAAGACCTAAAAGAGACACATTAAATTAAAAAAAATAATAATAAGAAGAAAAGAAACGTTAAAAAGATTGTCCGTTAACAAGATTATATATATAAAGAAGTTGGGAAAAGTAATTAACGAAATTAAAAGAAAGAAAAAGAAAAGAGAGGAGATACCTGAAGAAAAAATGGGTGGTTGAAGTCAACTATTTATAGAGAAAACTCATAGTTCAAATCGTAATTTGATTTTATTTTTAATCAAATTATATTAACAGATAAGGTGATTTTTCTTTATAAAATGTTATTTTTTTTCTTAAAAAAAAAAGATCTTTCCTGCCCTAGATATTATATTCTAAAATGTTATTGTTGCTTCTTTTTAATGAAAACCATTTATTTTTTTACGTGAATGGTTATTTTTCTTAATATAAATTTTGAATCTTAAATCAAATATTAGAAATAATCAAATTTTAAATCAATAAAAAATAATATAGATTTTTCTTATAAATAAAAAAATTAGCAAAAAGTTCGATTAGTGCTTTGTACTTTTGGAACTTTTTGCTATAAAGTGTAAATATTTTTAAATATTTTTATATATTTAAAAGGACCCCTTCTCATTGATTTTCACATTTAAGAATTTTTTAATTAAATCAAATATTAGATATAATCAAAATTTAACTAATCAAATATGGATTTTTATTGATTTTCAAGTATATGGATTTTTTTGAATGATATAAATCATGTAATAATATCCAATGTCATGATATTTTATGTTTTTAAAAATCTTAAAAAATTGATGAGACATAGCAACTATATATATATAGAAAAATAATATACATAATCACGTTAAAAATAAAATATTTTAAAATTTTAAAATATCACATTTCTTTAATCTATAAATTAAAATAAAATTTCAAAAAATAAAAGAAAAAAGAAAAAAATCTTTTATAATTTTAAAATCTCATGTTTGTTTAAATCACGTTAGAAAAATCTTATTTTATTATATTTTTAATTTGAATGTTTTTTCTTTTTTAAAAATTTAGATTATTTAATGATTTAAATATAAAATTATGTAAAATATCCCTATAATCATCCATTAAAGGGGGTAAAGGAAGAAACCAAATTTTCTCCTCCATAATCCCTTTTATATAGTATAGATTAATTCTTGGTCCATTTTTATCAATTTTTCGGTTAGGTACTAACTGAAAGTTAGCGATAATATTATAATGGCAAACACAATCATTAAATGTCGTCTGTCAACGTCATCTCGTTACTGAAGTCGTGATTTTTTTTTCTTCTTTTTTTCTTATATTTTCTTTTACCCTTCCCTTCGATCTCCCTGTAAAACCCAGATTTCCATTTTTCTTACTTAAGCAAGAAATAAAAGGGATTAACTAAGTGAAAGTTATGTTCAAGTGAAGGAAATTTCTAAGTGTTTAAATAGATTGTTGAGTAGCTTTGAGATAACCCATAACTAGTGAAAATTTTGTTAAGTATAATATCAACAAGGAATTATGCGTTGGAAGCCAAGAAAAAAAAATGGCTAAAGTATTTGACAATGCGTTGGTGTGGTGCCATGCATTAGCCATGAAGTCTTGAGAGGTTAGAAAAACACATGCGGCAGCCTCAAGTTGTGCAGACAAGGGCGCTGGGCGTTGGAGTTGCGCGCGCTGGTTGATCATGGAGGCATGCGGCAATGGATGCGGTAGTGCTATGAGATGGCATGTGGTGATGCTATGCAATGGATGCAGTAGTGCTACGCGATGGCATGCAAGGATGCTACATGATGGATACGATGGATGCGATGGATGCGGCAGTGCTACGTGATGGTATGCGGCAACACTATGCGTTGGTGATGTGCTATGCGTTGGACTGTGCTACGCGTTGGACATCCGAAGGCATGTGGGCGCATAGGACAAGCTAGTAGTATGCGTTGAAAGAGTGTTGGTCATTATCTTAGTTGAGCGCATAGGGCAGAGGTAAGTCATGCAAAAGGAAAGGATATGCGGCCAAAGATGGGCTTTGCGAGCATCTAGCATATTTGACCAAGTTGCGTCAATTAGATGCACAAGAAAAGATTGAATGGACCCATACGCCGATTGATGGTGTCCGGACATAGGAATGTTGCGGCATTTGAATGGACGCATTTGTGGTTAGATGAACGCATATGAAGGATGGACACATTCAAGGTCGTCATCCGGACATGTGGCTTGTTAGGAAGAAACCTTAGGCCTTAAGAAAATAAGGTGGATGCACAAGAAGACATGCAAACTTGAGAGCTATGCGTTGGTAAAAGGGGAGCAAGACACATTGGATTACGATGATGCAAGTTTGTGTTAATAGTGTAAGGATAGAACACTTGGACATGTGACCAAGTAAGAGGTGTCGACCTTAGAGAGATCTTGGACGCCTATAAATAGGGCCAAGGACTTCATATCAGAACTCAAATTCTCTTCAAAGGACATTCAGAAGAGTGTATGAAGGCTGATTGGGAGAATACTATGCGTTGATGGAAGAATGCATGCGTTGGTAGCAAGACCATGCGTTGGTCAAGTGGTTCCAAGAGGGGAAGATGCTTTCGGACAGAAAGGACAGAAAGTAGCATCAAATTGGGACGAGGAGTTCTCCCAAAATACTCGTGCGTTTGGAGTGATTTTAAAGCCACCTGAAAGATATGAGAGTCTAGTTTTCATGGTGGGGCTGCTGGAGAAGAATCTCCAAGGAATCGGACTGGACGATGAGGAAAAGACAGAAGGGTCGAGCTGTCGGGTAAGATGGGTCAGTCTTGATGTTTTAAAGATTCCGGCCAAACCACAAGGAGTTCTAAGCTAATATTTTGAGGTACGCTTCCTGAGAAATTTTAGAGCATATTTGTAGAAGGAAACTAAGTTGATAATTGAATCTGGAATTTAGGGTTCAAAAGAGGACCAAGGAAACCTAAGGAACTTCAGAAAGGAAAGTTCCTAACCAACCAAGGTGAGTGGTTATTGTGTTGTTGTATTGTTGATGAAATTTCTATATGTAGTTAATATATGTAGGGGATAATGTTAAATTGGCATGATCAGGGATATATGTTTATCTTGTTACTATGCTTGTTAAGATATTACTTGTATGTTTGTTTTGAAAACTTAAATTGTATCCGAGATATATAGTTAGCATGCTTTAAAAGATACTTGGCGGATAAATATAGTCGGCTTCAGCTGGCAGGAAAATATAGTTGGTTTCGATCTGCGAGAAATGATAGTCGGTGACAACTGACGGAAAATATAGTTAAGTTACCTAAGCATAGCTAGCGGGAAAATAGTCGATGTGCACATTGGCGGGATAATAGGGTACGGGGAAAGTTTCCACAGGAATTGTTGTTATATTACTTTAATGTATGATCATGTCAGGGATAACCAGTGGTAAAGCTGGGGATGTTTACATTGTGATAACCAGCGGTCAAGCTGGGGTTGATGGTTTTAACCAGCAATTGAGTTGGGGCTAATCCAGCGGTCTGACTGGAAAAAGAATTGTGAACTTGTGGTCATGTATTTATTGATTATGTATTGATTTCCAAAAAGTATACTTCTAAAATAAAACTTTTGTTTGTTTAAAGCTGCCACTCACTGAGCTTTGTAGCTTACGTTTTCCATGTTTTATGTCCCTCCCCCCCAAGAAAGCGAAAGGTGAGAAGTTTCAGGGTGCTGCTAAGGTCAAGGTCTACCACATACCACAGTTACATTTCTGGAGGGTTTTTTTTAGTTAAGTCTTGGAGTTGTATAAACGTTACATTGTTGTAATAAAATGGGCCTACTTAACCCGTTGTTGTTATCTCCTTGATTTAAAGTTTACTGTGCGTAGTAAATAGGTTAAGTTGGATAGTAAGTATCACAAAAAGGATGGTATCTACAATCCCTCACGCCTCTCCTTGGGCTCAGGAGTGCAGGCTCGGGGCGGGGTGTGACACTCCCTCCTTTCTCCCTTTCACCTAAAATTTTACTTTATGGTTGACTAATCCAAACTTAGGCTAATCCGTCACAACGTGTACTCTCGATTAATAAATTAGAGATTTGAATTTTTCATTGTTACAAAGAAAGAAAGATGGGGTGTTTCATGCTCCCATTTTTATAATTAATTTTTTAGTGATACAAAAAGAGGCATATTGTTTTGGCCTTACATTCAATATCCCTGATTCTTACGAATAGATAAGACTTAAGAGCCAAATCAGAGCTTCTTCTCATATAAAAGGAAGATAAAGATATTTTATAGAGATTTAACTTAAGATAGGAAAAAAATGAAGAGAGCTATTGAGAGCAAAACATAAAAAAGAAAAAAAAAACAATTTAGAATTTCAAAGGATTTTGGAGTTTTTTGATTAAGAACTCAAATGCATGTGATTTATATAACAATTTAGATTGAAACATAGCTTGATATGTGGCATGCCACAAATAGGTTGCATGCTACATGGTAGCTTGTGGTTTGAGAGGTTACAATTGTCATCATGTACTTGGAATGTTCAACTTAAGACTAACTTGACAGTTTAAATATTCAAATCTTCACTACATTCATTTAACATTTAGGGTGTGTTTGGAGTAAAAACTATTCTAACACTATAATAACCACCTCTTACTACAATAAATACTATTTTGTATTTCCCAATTAGTTACAGTTAATACTATTTCAAAAACCTCCATTTGCTAATGTATTTACTATTTGTCACAGTTTTTACTATTTTACATTCATCATTTTTTTATTCTTTGCTACAATGTTTACTATTTTCTTCTCAAATTAAAATAGTAATTTACACCTCAAACACATACTATTATAATCTAAACTAAAAAAATCAACACCCTAAATATAAACTATAATAACCCAACTATAATAACCAACTTCTTGTCCCAAACGTCCCCTTAGTTTTCTGACTTATAGTCCTGACATGTTGAAAAATTTACAAATATATTAGATACAAAGTTGATAGGTCAATATGTATTATTAATTTGAAATATCAAATAGGTCGATGACTTGATAGAGTAAACTAACATGCAACAGAAAAAATCAGAATAAATAAGCATTCTAATTACACTTAATTTGAATTTAAATGTAATTAGAGTTTAAAACATGCATTGACACAAAATTTCAAAGAGAAGGGTTTCAAGAGCTACAACCTTTGATGAATCTCAGCAATACCAATTTCTTTCCACGAATTGGAACTTCAAATCAGCTAAGGACCACCACAGAGATCTTCTCTACTATTCTCTAGCTTAGATTGAGAGGCAGAATCTCTGAATTGAAGTGAATTTGATAGAGAGGGAAAAGAGTTTGGAGAGATGAATTTTTAAGCAGAGTTTTAGTAAGAATTCAGCTTGCATGGCTGAAATTTGAAGTCAATATTTCAATACATACATTAAGACAATGCATATTTGATTAAAACAGCTGATGCCACTTCAATTTTCATTGAAATTGAAGTGGCATGAGGTGGATTTTGAGTGGTTGGATTTTTCCACTTTCTATTTCTTAAAACAATATTAATTAATATTAATTTGATTAATTTAAAGCTTAATTAATACTGATTTTCAAAAGTTCAGTTTTTTAAATTAAGTTTAATAATTTTGAATTTCAAAAAATCCAAAAATCAATTAATCAAATTACCAATTTTGAACATAAATTTCAAATTTGAATAAAGTTGGGTAATTAATTAAATTAATTTAATTTTAATATAAAATATAAAATATTATATTTCACCTCATCAAATATTTAAATCATTACTTAACTATTTTTGAACTCTCCAATTTCGTTTAATTTCAATAAAATTAAAGGTTTTAATTATATCAAATACAATTAATGAAAACCCTAATTGAATTTAAACACTCCAAATTCAAAACCCTACAGATCATGAACTCCAACCGATTTGAGATTAATTGGCTAAATTCTTTAGACCGAAATAATCAATTTTCATTAACTATCCAAACATACCACTATAGCTCGATGGTTGCACTCTCCCCACTGTAGATATATTTTTGTCCATTTAATCATAATCAGTAAGTCGATCTTTCACAGGTCGTTCGAATTTACAGCTACGTCAAAATTATCGTTTTACCTCCGTAAATACGTCTTGTTCCTTAAGCTCCCACTGATCCTCTATTGAACAATTGGTTTATAGTCCAACTTATAAACCATGACCCTCTCAACTGTGAGAGGGCGGGCCTCGTTGCTCAAGACCAAGAATCAGCGCTTAAGAGAATAACCTATCTACTAATCTTAAATCGGGTAGGAGCGAATTTCATCTTGTAGAACTATGTCTCAACTATTTATTTGGTCATATCCCCAAAATGGGAGGCTTATTGAGTAGTGTTATTGGACTACTCTCACCTATGCAAATAAAAGAATAATCCCAAATAAACAGAAGTTCATAGTTAGCTCAGGATTAAGATCGAGTTACTGTAGGTCATTGGAATTGAAATAGCCAGTTTTTGTTGGGGTTGATGCCCTAAATCTCGTAGGTCCTATAGTTTGTAAATATTATTGGACAAACTCATTGTGTTTTTAATAAAATATATGATATTTTATTCATTGTCTATAAAATATATGATATTTTAGTTGCACTAACCACAAACCAATAAACTAACATCCAAGGTTATATTTGTAACTTAAACATGTATGTAGAGACATACGGGTGGATCGTGTTTAATTGAAAACCTAAATGGTCTGTAGTAGATGAAAAAGACAGCGTACCTTATCCTGGTAACACTACCAGTATGGCCCGCTTTGTAGGTGTTACTGTCACACCCCGCCCCAGATCACCCTCTTAACCTAGAGAAGGGTGTGACTGCAGCAGTTATCAACCCTTAGGCTGACACTTACTGCCTAAAAACTCTTGCGGAATAACTCTGATACCAAATACAAATTATATGCAACGGGACAGCTGTAGGCCCACAATTTATTAACTTAGAAACTTAATATGTTTAGAGTATTTACAACATTAGATTTACAAGTCCCAAAACCCACAAACCCTAGTCCCTATATGAACAATAGCAACATGTGTATAATATTAATTGTAACCACCTAGCAAACGGTTACAAGTCTTTTATTGGTAGAGCAGATACTAAGCTGTCTTCAGAGGATTTGACCGATCCTTCACAGGTCGTTCGAATTTACAGCTAGGTCAAAATTATCGTTTTACCTCTGTAAATACGTCTTGCTCCTTAAGCTCCCATTGATCCTCTATTGAACAATTGGTTTATAGTCCAACTTATAAACCATGATCCTCTCAACTGTGAGAGGGCAGGCCCCGTTGCTCAAGACCAAGAATCAGCGCTTAAGAGAACAACCTATCTACTAATCTTAAATCGGGTAGGAGCGAATTCCATCTTGTAGAACTATGTCTCAACTATTTATTTGGTCATATCCCCAAAATGGGAGGCTTATTGAGTAGTGTTATTGGACTACTCTCACCTATGCAAATAAAAGAATAATCCAAAATAAACAGAAGTTCATAGTTAGCTCAGGATTAAGATCGAGTTACTGTAGGTCATTGGAATTGAAATAGCCAGTTTTTATTGGGGTTGATGCCCTAAATCTCGTAGGTCCTATAGTTTGTAAACATTATTGAACAAACTCATTGTGTTTTTAATAAAATATATGATATTTTATTCATTGTCTATAAAATATATGATATTTTAGTTGCATTAACCACAAACCAATAAACTAACATCCAAGGTTATATTTGTAACTTAAACATGTATGTAGAGACATATGGGTGGATCGTGTTTAATTGAAAACCTAAATGGTCTGTAGTAGATGAAAAAGACAGCGTACCTTATCCTGGTAACACTACCAGTATGGCCCGCTTTGTAGGTGTTACTGTCACACCCCGCCCTAGATCACCCTCTTAACCTAGAGAAGGGCGTGACTGCAGCAGTTATCAACCCTTAGGCTGACACTTACTGCCTAAAAACTCTTGCGGAATAACTCTGATACCAAATACAAATTATATGCAACGGGACAGCTGTAGGCCCACAATTTATTAACTTAGAAACTTAATATGTTTAGAGTATTTACAACATTAGATTTACAAGTCCCAAAACCCACAAACCCTAGTCCCTATATGAACAATAGTAACATGTGTACAATATTAACAGTAACCACCTAGCAAACGGTTACAAGTCTTTTGGTCCTTTAGTGGCAGAGCAGATACTGAGCTATCTTCAGAGGATTTGACCGCTACCTGTGGGGGGGAAAAACAAAAACATTTGAAAACGGGGTGAGCTTACGCCCAGTGAGTGACCGAGAAAACATAGTAAATTCTCATGCATAATTTCAGAAGATAGTTTTATCTGAAATATAATTTTGCAGCATAAACAATTTCCAAGCGTAATGTATATAAAACTGTTTTAAACATAAAACAGTAAAATCATTTCTCAAATCAAAGTACTGTATAACTGGTAAAATAATCCCAACACCAACTACTAGTCCAGAGAGAACCCTTTTGCTCAATCTCTGACTTTATTCACCTGTGGCCACATTAGGTACTACTGCTCAGATACCTTCTCCTTGTACTTCAATATCGAGCTACTAGGATACTTCTCCAATGTACTTCAGTATCCCGTTGGCTTGGTACCTTCTCAAACGTACTTCAGTACCAATAGATACCTTCTCCTTGTACTTCAATATCTAGTTGGGTGGATGCCTTCTCCTTGTACTTCGGCATCGTATTTTACCAAAACTATTTATAAACAACTTTTCTCTTTAAAGTATGTACAGTATAACACATATACAACATGGCTTTAAAGATGATAACGCATGCTCGATAAAATCAACATATGTAAATATTTTTTCAATAATATGCATGCGTTCAAATCACAATTCAAACTTGCTTGGAAACCACTTTATAAAACTAGTAGGCATGAGAATTGTTTTTGCAAATATGCTTCCTGTAAATGTTGTAATCTAAAACAACTTAAAAACATTTTAGTTCGAAAACATTTTAGCCACTCACCTCGAACTCTTAGGAACTTTTCACTCTAGTAGCTCCTCGGGTCCCTTTTTCACCCCTAGAATCTAGATTCAAATTACAACTTAGATTACTCATAGTTCCAAACCTTATTTGGAAATACTTTCTTCTAAAAACTTATTATAAAATGTCTTAGTAATCTTACCCTAAACTTTTAGCTCAGCATTTCTCGTGGTTTGGCCAAAATCTCAAAATCTTCAAGACTGGCCTAGACTGATCTGACAGTATGACCCTTCTGCCTTATTCTCAACCTCCAGCCCAGTTCCTTTGATTTTTTTCCTCCGGCAGCCCTACTCTGAAAACTAGACTTCTAGAGCTTTCAGATGGCTTTAGAATCACTCCAAACGCATGAGTAGATTGGAAGATCTTCTCGTCCAAAGTTGACATATTCCTCTAAACCCTCATTGCCCTCTACTTTCTCTACGAAATTTATGATTTTTGTGTGATTTGAAAATGAAATCCCAAATCCCTATTTATAGGCGTTCAAATTGCTCGTGGGATTGATAGAACCTACTTGGCTGTATGGCCAAATGTTTAATCCTCTCTTTATCAACGTAAGCTGACTTCACCTTAGTTCAATCTAATCTTCCCAAACGCATCCAACACAATTTCTTAGGGTTTAAGGATTTCTCTTAATCAGACACCTAAATTTTAGTTGGCGTTTGCCCTTACGTCTTTAAGCTTTGTTTGTATTCAAATTATGGTTTTTAAATGCATAATCCACCCCAACGCGTCCAAATACATCACCCAGAAGCTTGCTCGGCCGTTCAATGCGCGTGACGTTCGAATCGGATAAAGCAAGGCTAACGCATAGGTGCTCTCGCTCTTTCCACTCTCGGTAGTGTCGCTCTCTCCACTCTTGGTAGTGTCGCTCTCTCCCACTTTCTCGCTGGTCTCGGTCTCTCCACTCTCGCTCTCTCCCCCTTTCTCGCTTAAAATCTCGCTCTCTTCACTCTCGCTCTCTCCAGAAATCTTGCTGGTCTTGCTCTCTCCAATCTCGCTCTCTCTCTCACTCTCTCCAGCTTTATCACTGGTCTCGCTCTCTCCATTTTTGCTCTCTCCAGCTTTCTTGCTGGTCTTGCTCTCTCCAATCTCACTCTTTCTCTCGCTCAAAATCTTGCTCTCAATGATCTCGCTGATCTCACTCTCAACGATCTCGCTCTTAGCTCTTGCAAACATTGTTTGTCTCCGTGTAATTTCTACACGATTGTGCCACTAGTCACTTGCCTTCCAGTGCTTTGTGCACAACACGCATTTCACATAAATTTTCCGTAGCCAAATTTTCCCAAATTTCCCAAACTCAATGTCCATATTTTTCTTTTCAAATCCCCATTCCTTCTTCACCATTCCACACTAACTTTCTCATTAACCTACTTATTATACAAATTTCATCACAATTTTACCAATTAAAGCTCAACTTAATTTATTCAAGGAAAATCTACTTAACACTTAGAAATTTCCTTCCCCTTAACTTAGGATTTAACTTTCACTTAGTTAATTCCTTTTATCACTTGCTTAAGTAAGGAAAATAGAAATTCAGGTTTCACACTTACAATTGTTGTAAAGTGCTACAAATGATCCGATCCTGATCATTCATGTTTAGCATGCGAGTAGGGATATTCTATACAAAAGAAGTTTGTATCAGACCGGACCACGAAACGTTTAGTCTCATTATATAACGCCGTTCATAATAGAGACTTACATTTCACAAGGTTGACAATAGATAACCAGAATCCTGAGTGAGTTGTGAAGTCCTGCATATGAAGGCAGTCCTTTGATTTGTATGGGTGAGAGTGGCTGGATCATTGACTCATTAAACCTACCATTTTGGGGATTCGTTTGATGGGGAGCTAGGAACACAACTACACAAGATGAAATTCACTCCTTCTTCGAGGTAGGGGTAAGTAGATAAATTGCTCCCTTAAAGGATGATTCCAAGTCTCCAACAATGTGGCGCCACACCTTCTCATGGCTTGAGAGGAGTTTAGTCATATTTGGACTATGATCTATTGCTCATTAAAAAGATAAGTGGTACTTAAGGAGTTAAATGTAACTACAGGGGCAAAATGGTAATTTGGCCTAGTTGTACTTATGAGCAATTTGTGAAGGGTCATTGTATTGTTGATTGGTTATATCCTATGGACACAAAAATATATCTGTAGTACGAAGAGTGCAGCTGTCGGTCTTTAGTGGAGTGACCGATAGTTAATGGATGGTGAATAATGTAATTAAAAAGTTTAATTAATTATTCATGTACCATTGAAGCTTCAAGCTACAGGTCCATGAGGTCCCCTTGGTAGCTCAATAGGAGTAATTTAGAATTAGTTTTTGGATTAATTTTAATTGTTCAAATTAATAGAGGGATTTAATTATATATGATATAATTTATTTGATCCAATTATATATGATATAAATGTTATAATGTATTTGATACATTATAGCTTAATGAGAGGAAATAAATATTTGAATTGAAGGATCTCTTACCGAAGAGTTCCGTGAGCAAGTTCGGATCACTCTGATCTCACAGTGACTGAAATACAACAATATACATTCAAACGTACAATTATGCAAATAAATCTTAATTAACGGCATGCTATGAACAAGAAAAATAACAAGGGAATGAGTTGCCATACCAGTTGAAGACGGTCTTCACACTTCGGAACTCAACGCAGTGGAAACCTCCACGTGATCTACCAACGCCTAGCAGAATCGTCAACTACAGCAGCACGAACACGAACCTCGTGGGGACGACACCACCAGAAAAGAGCCCCAGGTATTCTCAAAGTGAGAACCCAAAGTGTGATCTTTGGTGAATTTGATAGAAGAAGGAGAAAGCACGGATCGTGTAGGCGTTAAGCAAGTGGGAGGGAAAAAGGCGCTATCACATAGCATGATGCTTATCGTTAAGGAGACATTAAAACTTAGCAAAAATATAAAACGTGAAGTAAATACCATATATTATACAATACAAGATTCGTACAAACTATTTACAAACTATAGGATACGAGACTTTAGGGCATCAACCCCAACAATCTCCCAGTTGTCCTAAACTCAAGTGGGGTGTACAATAAACTAGTACAAAATAATAAACTAGGGCATAAAAACCCGGTACAAGAAAATCTCCCACTTACCTTAGTCTAGCCGCAGGCGATCCTGTAGACCCATGCTCTATAGGTGACCCTCAAACATTGTAGCCGTGAGAGCCTTCGTAAACGGGTCAGCAACATTGTGCTCCGAAGTGATCTTCGTGACGATCATGTCCCCTCGATGCACTATCTCGTGGATCAGATGATACTTTTGCTCTATGTGTTTGCCGCGCCTGTGACTCCTCGACTCCTTGGAGTTTGCCACTGCCCCACTATGATCTCAATAGAGGGTAATGGGCCTAGAAATATCTGAAACAACTTCCAGTTCTGTCAAGAACTTCCTAAGCCAGACGGCCTACTTAGCAGCTTCACAAGCTGCTATGTACTCCGCCTCTATAGTGGAGTCGGCGATGCACCCCTGCTTAGTGCTTCGCCACACTACAGCTCCTTCGTTAAGAGTAAAGACTCACCCTGATGTGGACTTGCGAGAGTTCTTATCAGTCTGAAAGTCAGAACCCGTGTATCTTGTAAGGATCAATCCCTAGAACTATACATGAGCATGTAGTCCCTCTTTCTCCGAAGATTCTTGAGGATGTTCTTCACTGCGGTCCAATGACCTTGGCCTGGGTTAGACTCATACCTACCGACTATGCCTACAACATAGCAGATGTCTGGACGAGTACAGAGCATCGCATACATCAAACTGCCAACGACAGATGCATATCGGACCCGTCTCATCTTCTCAACCTCTTGAGACGTCTTAGGACACATGTCCTTAGACAAAATGACTCTATGCTTGAACGGCAGTAGGCCCTTCTTGAAGTCCTGCATCGAGTACTTGAGCAACATCTTATCAATGTACGATGCCTGAAACAGTGCTAACACTTTGTTCTTACGATCCCGAAAGATCTGTATACCTAGAACAAACTAAGCCTCTACTAAATCTTTCATTTGGAATTAGTCACTGTAACGGTAATTTTAATCTTTAAGCATATGGACAATGATGAATATGAATCATACAAGCTCATGTCCCAGGCAACAACGCCATAAACTTGTAACGGTAAAAATTAGTCTTTAAGCATATGGACAATGATGAATGTGAATGAATGAACAAGTTCATGTCCCCGATAACGGTGCCATAAACTTGGTGACTTAAATTTTATAATCTTTATTATTATGCATGCACTGTGATGATAGATATTATGCTACAAGCTCATGTTTCCATAAACTTGTGAGGATAAAAATGGATCTATCTTTATCTATTGCGCTGATGAATGAATGTAATGATGTGATATGCGCTCAAGTGCTTTGCGATAAAGATATTATTGCGATACTATGTTCTAAGTGTATGCGTTGATAGTGAGATGTTTCGTAGTATGCGATGATGTAGTGCGTGTCACAAGTTTCCTTGCATTGAAACCAAGTATAATTCCAATGCAAGTTTCTCAGAATGATCCGAGGTCGAACATGGGGATTGTTGTCCTTAGATGCGATACTAATGTGGTATATGCGACCGGTTATAATAAAGAATAAAGAATTTGGTTTTGACAGAAATATAAATTGCATTGAGAAAATAAATTTCTAAACTACTATGATATAGGGTTAAGGACTGGCTGTGAAGTTGTACAAAAGAATCTAATGAATGCGATGGCAAGTCTTGTGAATTAATCGGAAAGAGAATGAGTAGAGAGAAAGAACATCGCAAGTTTGTCAATCGTGTTAAGGATGCAACTAAGTTTCTGCTTTCCCTTGGCTTACACTTTTCAATGATTGGTCGCGTTCCCATACGTCTATGGTAAAACAGAGATGAAGGTAATAAACGAGGTTGTTTCCATCTCTGGAAATACTTCTCACTTTAGATAACGCATTCTTCTAACCTTCTCTTGATAGGCGGAGTAACATCTTCACTTCTGCTCTCACAGGTGAAGATGCCGTCGAGCATGCTTTAGCTAAACTTAGTCGATTACCTTAACACAGATTAACCCACTCGCTTAATTCTTCCTTTTTATCTAGGGGATTAAGAACACATCATGGAGAAAATGGATGATAAATGTATGGAAAGGATCAGAGAGATGATAATGATGACAATAATAGCATTTAAATCTAAAGATAAGCGTTTGATACATGATTTGTGAGTGAAATATTAAAGAAGATGAATTGAAAGAATAGAAACAAATACGAAAAGGGTGTCAACGTCTTGACACAGATCCCGATAGGAGACGTTTTTCTTGTCGGCGTATGGATGAAGTGGAGAGGAAAGCTTCCCTCTCAAGCTTGCTTTCCCGGTAGGAGGGTGACCTCTTGTACAGAGCTTCAGCTTCGGGAATCAGAAGAATTCCTTGACTCGTCATTCTCCCGGATTTTCTCTGTAAAGTCTCCAGACCAGCCTCTTTGCAATGAATTCAAGGAAGCTATTTATAGATAAGACCTTGGCTCTTTGAATTGGTGGTCCCACTGTATAATTTTGATAATTCCTACCATGGCGTAATGAGAAATTCCTCTCTGCTCCAAGATCAATCTATTAGAATCGTACAACAGAAAGCTGTACACTTGTCAGAATCGTCTGCAAATGCGTTGCTCTTCACATCTTCGATCGATTGCCACATGCGGTGTTATTGTTTTGATTACCGCATGCAATGGAAATGTGTTGATCTCTATTACCTTTGATCAATCGTCGCATGCGCTGTCATTGCATTGATCAGTTCTTCGTTCATGATCGATTGGCGCATGCAATGTAGATGCATTATACATTTTGTCTTCGAGCAATTAATGCATGTGGTGACCTATTTCCTGCAAAACAGAGACTGGAACATTCTATTTCGCCATCGGAATGGGGTTAGTGGATTCCTTCACGACATTTTATAATTTTCATATTTCTCAGCCAATCTTATACAATCAATGCAACTTTTCTTCTTTTTGTCGCAATATCTAAATAAAATAGCATAAATAACATGTATTTCTACAAGTTATCAGTCGCTAGCCAGTTCTTAACTGCAGCCAGTAAACCTACATCATTCCCATTGAGTCGGATATCGTCTACGTACAACACTAAGAAGACTAGTGAAGCATTGATGATCTTCTTGTAGATACAAGGTTCATCAACGTTTTGGTCAAAGCCATATGACTTGATCGCAGTATCAAACCGTATGTTCCAAGATCGAGATGCCTGTTTCAGTCCATAAATGGACTGATTCAGTTTGCAAACTTTTGCTCTTGATCTTGGGCTATGAATCCCTCAGGCTGCACCATATAAATGGTCTCCTTAAAGCCATTCAGAAAGGCTGTCTTGACGTTCATTTGCCAAATCTCATAATAATAATAAGCTGCAATGGACATGAGGATACAAATCGACTTTAACATGGCAACAGGCGAGAAAGTCTCCTCATAATCGACTCCCTCTACCTGGGTATAACACTTTGCCACTAGTTGAACCTTGAAGGTCTGTACTTTCCCATCAGCACCCCGTTTGCGCTTGTAAATCCATTTACAACCTATAGGTCTTACCCCATCTGGCTGATCTACAAGATCCCATACTGAGTTGAAGTACATTGACTCCGTCTCGAGATCCATGGCCTTGACCAATCATCCGGGTCAACATCCTTCATTGTCTTCTTATAAGACATCGGATCCTCAACATCACCATCTGCTACCATAGCAAGGATTTTCATGAAACCTAGATAGAAAACGGGTGGGTTTGCAACCCTCCTACTACATCGAGGTTCCCTCAACTCTTGAGGTGGAACTAACCTACTGAATGAACTCCAATCAATAACCCTTGCTGATGTAGAGGGCTCTTTGATAACTTGTAAAAATACAAGTTAGCTTTGCTCTTAAGTTGGAATAATTAGGGTTTTTAATGATAAATTCTCCTCATTTTTAATAGAAATGCATGGATTTACTTGAACAATAGAAAATTCATGTAAAAGAAGTTTTATCACTGATTACCGCGGTGCTAACGCACTAATTTGCAGGATTTCAATGCAAGAACTGACAACAACGCATTAGACAAGTGCCGCAGGAAACGTGCTAACGCATGAACCATGCGTCGGAGGGAATTCCACGCATAGAAGGTTCGTTACTTTGGGCTGATTGTGTCACATCACCACTTGCCAGCATGGGCACGTGCAACAGGCGGCATCTGAAAAGCTTCCAAGAAGTCAGGCGACCAACTAGGACATGGAATTTAATGCTGACCAGGGCATGGATTTAAATGCAGCCCATCCTCCAAGTGGACGAGACCAGCGCCTATAAATACTTGAAGACCCTCCAGAATTAAAAGAAGACAATTAGAAACTCCATACTCTCTGTAAATTTTTAGACTTAGTTTTAGCTGTACAAGCTGTGCCGAGGTGTAAGATGATCGAAGGAACTGAGAACCACTACCACCGCTGGCCAGGGAGTGGGGAAAGTTATTCTTGAGAAAGATACTCTATCCTCGGCTCTTTAAAGTGATTGTACACAACAAGATTGAGCCAAAGAACTACAAGAGATTGTATTCTTTGGCTTGACTCATTCTCTCTCTTAATATCATTTTCTTATCATTTTGATTGAATATAGTTCTTTGTAAAGAGTCATTGATCCTTTATAAAATTCATATATTTGATCATCACTTTTGCTACTATTTGTCTTCTTTTTATGTTGAAAGAATTAGTACTTCATGCATAATTCTGTTCCAATGCCTAACCCAACTTGACAACTTGGTGAAAACATCTTTAACTTAGTTGTTCAAAAGAATAGCTAAGTCGCATGAAGCAGAACGCCTAGTACAGCTATAGACAGACTTACTGGTGTTTCTTGCATTCTAAGTTAGACGCATACAACCTAGAGATAGACTTGTATGTCATTTGCATTAAGAAATGTTGAATGGAGTCTAACGTAAGAACAGAAAGATAAGCAAACCATCCCATTTCATCCACACTACATAAGTTGTGTACAAGTATCTTTAACCGGCGCGTCCACTTACAAAAATTCGATTCTCACATGAACCATCATTTTCCACTCAGCTCTTTTGTATCACATTGCACAGGCATAGCATGTTAGTGTAAATAACACATCTTTTGCATTTATTAGGAAAACCCCTACTGCAAGTACAACGCATTCTCTGTGTTTAGTGAACTGAATCCCTGTTTTCGACCCTGGACTTGCCAAGAACCTAGATTAGATTTATACTTGGGTTTAATCTAGGGAAACTTGAACGCCATTTTAAGGAGTTGTGTGCTCTTTGTGTATAACTCTAACGCCCCAACGCATTGCACATATTTGGACACATCAAGGCACAATACAACACTCATACTTAGAATTTATTCTTCCAATCTATTTTACTCTAAACACTCCTAACGCACCACAGGATAGAAAGTGGAACAAGTTTTTGGCACTGTGCTACGGATTTCAGCAACAAGAACTAACTAGAAATTTCGTTTATATTTGTTGTAGGGACACTTCAATTTAGGGAATTATTACAAGCTACGCCTAGGCTTGTGAACGTGTATGAACAGGGAGAACACTCCTGAGTTCATATACGACCCTGAGATTGAACGGACCTTCTGACATAGGAATCGATCCAACTGTCGTTGAAGGTTGAGGCAACAGTTACTCAGACAACAAGAAAGAGAAAGAGAAATGGCGGAAGAACAACAAAATCAGTAATTGGCTCACGCTGCACAGAACCCAATCCTGATGGCAAAAAACAGCATGCGTCCTATGAGAGAATACGCGTCCCCTGTGCTATATGATTTCTCTCCAGGAATCATATATCCGATGCCTGATGGAACCAGGTTTGAAATGAAATCTGTGATGCTTCAAATGCTCCAGACTGCTGGACAATTTAGGGGTAGCCGTGGCGAAGATACTCATGCCCATATGAAGTGTTTCCTGGAAATATGCAATTCCTTTGTGATTCCTGGAATCACACCAGAGGCAATCAGGCTCTCCTTGTTTCCATATTCTTTGCGAGACGATGCAAAGGAATGGGTAAATTCATTAGAGCTTGGGGAAATCACCACATGGGAAAAGTTGGTGGAAAATTTTATGCAGAAATACTTCCCACCTACCACCAACGTGAGAAGTCATCGGGAAATCATGAACTTTGAATAGGAAGACACTGAGACTTTGAGCGCTGCATGGGAGCGTTTCAAGGGCTTGGTCAAGAACTGTCCGAACCACGGACTACCTTTGACTATTTAGATGGAGACGTTTTATGGCAGACTAAACAGAGCATCACAGATGGCAGCAGCAGCCGAAGGACTGATGGACAAATCCTATACTGAAGCTAAAGAAATATTAGATCGCATTGCCAAACAAAACATGGAGTGGGTAGATGACACATACGATGGAAGATATTACAGACGAAGAAGATCTCAGAACATTAACTCTGTTGATGCCAACGCAATAGCCACGCTCTCCGCTCAAGTGGCTACCATGACCAACCTTCTACAGAACATAACACTAGGTAACGCACCAAACCAGCAGAAGGTGAATCAAATGGAGGTGTTAGGGCAACCCGGGGTAACCTGTGTGGGATGCAGAGATTTTCACTCATATGCTGAGTGTCCTCATAACCCTCAGTCAGTATGTTTCATCAAGAATAACCCATTTTCTTATACTTATAACACTGGATGGAGAAACCATTCGAATTTTTCTTGGACAGGAGGAAATTAGCAAGAGCACCACCCAGGCGCGAGCAATCAGCAAAGGAATGGACCGCCACTTGTCTTTCAACAAACACATCAACAGCATCAACAGCCCTTCAGTAGAGGTGGCCACGCATCGAGTTCTCGAACTTCGCTAGAAAACCTATTGAAAGAGTATATAGCCTAGAACGACGCAATGCTGAAGAGCCAGACGTCATCAATTAGAAACCTGGAACTCCAAGTGGGGTTGATTGCAAGCGAGTTGAAAAGCAGGCAGCCAGGCGTTCTACCCAGCAATACAGAGACCCTGGGAATAATAATGGGAAAGAGCAATGTCACACAGTAACGTTGCGGAGTGGAAGAGCCCTTGCAGAAAGAAAGATGAATCCAAGAAACAATAGTCCTTCGAAAGAACGCATTACATGTACAATGGATCAAGAAGAGAGAACGCCAGAAAATACAAGCCATTCAGAAACCGGTATGTCTAACGTGGGAAAGCAGGAGGTGCCTCTGAACTCACCATTCCCCAGGCATCTGATGAAGAAGAATGATGAACATCAGTTCAAGCGCTTTCTCAAGCTCCTAAAGCAGCTGCACATCAACATTCCACTCATAGAAGCTTTGGAGCAGATGCCAACATACGTGAAGTTTTTTAAGGACATTTTGACGAAAAAGAGAAAAGTTAGTGAGAAAGAAGTAATAGCACTAACGCAGGAATGCAACGCGTTAGTAAGCAACAAGCTCCATAGAAGTAGAAGGACCCAGGGAGCTTCACAATTCCTTGTTCAGTTGGAGGATTAGATGTGGGTCATGCATTGTGCGACCTAGAAGCAAGCATCAACTCATGCCCCCTTCAGTTTTTAAGAAATTGAGGATTGGCGAGGCACAACCTACTTATGTCACCCTTCAACTCACTGACAGGACAATTAAGCACCCGGAAGGGAAGATTGAAGATGTTTTGGTAAAGGTTGACAATCTCATATTCCCAGCAGACTTCATTATTCTGGATTATGAAGCAGATAGGGAGGTTCCAATCATCCTTGGATGCCCTTTCTTGGCTACTAGGAAAGTTTTGATTGACATGCATAAAGGTGAGCTAACCATGGGCGTGGATAATGAAAAGTTGAAATTTAATGTGCTTAATGCATTAAAATTCCCAGACAGTGATGATTGTCAGCTAAACAATATTGAATTGACTGAAGATGAAACTCGAGTATGTGAAGTTCTCGCACTAGAGGGAACTCTGAAGGAATCCGAGCCACCAAGTCTAAGTGAGCAGCAGACAAAGCCAACGTGTCATTCACTTGAACAACCACTTGAACTCGAATTAAAACAGTTACCCGGACATTTGAAATATGCTTTTCTTGGAACTAATAATACATTGCTTGTTATCATTTCCACTAATCTCACAAAGCCTAATGAAGATTCACTCTTGTAGATGTTGAAGAAACATACACGCGCAATAGGGTGGACGCTTGCAGATATTCGTGGAATAAGCCCATCCTATTGTATGCACAAAATTAGGCTAGAGGAAGGGAAGACGGGGTCAATCGAGCCTCAAAGAAGGCTTAACCCCATTATGAAAGAAGTGGTAAAAAAGGAGATTCTAAAATGGCTGGACGCGGGAGTTATTTATCCAATATCCGACAGCAGTTGGGTTAGTCCAGTACAATGCGTTCCTAAGAAAAGGGGGACGACCATGATAGTAAACAACAACAATGAACTCATTCCTTCAAGAACTATCACAGGCTGGTGAATTTGAATGGATTATCGGAAACTCAACGCAACAACTAAAAAGGACCACTTTCTTCTTCCTTTCATCGATTGGGTGCTTGATAGACTTGCAGGTAAAGAGTTTTATTGTTTTCTTGATTGTTATTCTGGTTACAACCAGATTTTAATAAATCTAGAAGATCAAGAGAAGACCATGTTCACGTGTCCCTTTTGCACTTTCGCATTCAGACGCATGCCCTTTGGGCTATGCAACGCACCAGGGACATTTCCACGCTGTATGATGGCCATTTTCTTCGGCTTCCTGAAGAAGACCGTGGAAGTCTTCATGAATGACTTTTTAGTCTTTGGAAATTCATTTCAGTCATGCCTGGATAACTTATAAGCCGTCCTCGCTTGGTGCAAGGAAACAAACTTAGTACTGAATTGGGAAAAATGTCACTTCATGGTGACAGAAGGAATTTTTTTGGGGCATAAAGTATCCAAGGCTGGCTTGGAAGTGGATGAAGCCAAGATTGATGTAATAGCAAAACTTCCAACACCAGCGAATGTAAAAAACATTAAGAAGTTTTCTAGGACATGCCGGCTTCTATAGACGGTTCGTCAGAAGCTTTTCTCAGATTGCACGGCCTCTGAGCGCATTATTGGAGGCGAACTTGCCCTATGTTTTTAACGAAGACTGCACTGATGCGTTCAAAACCTTGAAGTATGCGTTGATAATAGCCCAGTGTTGATAGCACTGGACTGGATGCAGCGTTTCATTCTTATGTGTGATGTGAGTAATGTCGAAATGGGAACTATGTTAGGGCAGAAGAGGGGAAACTTAATACATCCCATCTCCTACGGGTCCAAAACATTAAACGACTCTCAGGAACACTATACAACTACTGAGAATAAGATGTTGGCTGTAGTATTCGGTATTGAAAAATTTCGTTCTTACTTAGTTGGGCATCAACCACCATATATACCAACCACTCAGCCATCAAGTTTCTAATGAGCAAGAAGGACACAAAGCCGAGACTGATAAGATGGGTTCTACTACTACAGGAATTTGACATTGACATCTAAGATAGAAAGGGAACAGAAAATCAGGTGGCTGACCACTTGTCCAGGCTAGAAAATCAAGAAATGCAAGTCCAGGAAAACGACATTAAGGACGCATTCCTTGATGAAAGCCTGTTTAGAATTTAAGGCAGGGAACCTTGGTATGCTGATATAGTTAATTACTTGACCACCAAGCAGTTCCCTGAAAAAACTTCAATTCCCAGCAAAAGAAATGGCTAGTCCATGACAGTAAGTTTTATTTCTGGGACGAACCATTTCTATACAAATAAGGCTCATACTCTATACTACGTCAATGTGTCCCAGAGGAGGAGACACAACGCATCATGGCCGAGTGTCATAATTCTCCTTATGGTGGGCATTTTGGTGGGCAAAGAACTACGGCGAAAGTCCTTCAATGCAGTTAATTTTTGGCCCACCCTTTTTAAGGACGCACGAGAGTTTGTTCAAAATTGTGACCCCTGCCAACGCACAGGGAATATTTCTTCAAGGGACACAATGCCCTTGAATAATATTCTTGAAGTGGAGTTGTTTGATGTCTGGGGCATAGATTTTATGGGCCTGTTTCCTCTGTCTTGTGGTCAGCAATATATCCTGTTGGCCTATGTAGCTAGTGGGTAGAGGCGGTAGCCTGTGCCAGAAACAACGCGTCTACTGTATCTAAATTTCTTATCAGGAATATTTTCACATGCTATGGAATGCCGAGAGCTCTTATAAGCGATGAAGGTATGCACTTTATCAATCGCATCGTTTCAAAATTAATCACAAAATATAATGTCAGGCACAAGATTGCTACCGCCTACCATGCTCAGACAAATGGTTAGGCAGAAATTTCAAAACGAGAAATCAAATCAATTCTGGAAAACTTCGTCAGCACAACGCAGAAAGATTGGGCGCAGAGGCTGGATGAAGCACTCTGGGCTTACAGGATTGCATACAAAACGCCTATAGGTATGTCTCCTTACTCACTTGTATTTGGTAAAGCATGTCATCTTCCTGTAGAGTTGGAGCATAAGGCATTTTGGGCAGTAAAGAAGTTGAACATGAGTCTGGATGTGGCGGGCGTTCAATGCAACCTTCAGCTAAACGAACTCGAAGAATGGCGAATGAACGCATATGAAAACAACAAGATCTATAAGTAAAAGACAAAGCGTTGGCACGACCAACGCATCAACGAGAAGGTACTTGTTGTTGGTCAGAAAGTTTTATTGTTCAACTCACGCTTGCGTCTGTTTCCAAGGAAATTGAAATCTAGATGGTCCGGGCCCTTCATCATTAAAACGATCTTTCCTTACAGTACTGTGGAATTAATGTGAGAAGATGGCACTGATGCATTCAAAGTAAACGGCCAAAGGGTTAAGCCATACTTTGAAGACGAAGTGGAATGTTAAAAGTCGTCTTTTGCGCTACGCGAGGCAAGTTGAAGCTCGCGTCGAGGCATCTCTACGGTTGTAACGCCACATCCTCCAGGGATGCCTCTCAACCTTATTCTTTTGCGTTCTGTGTTTTAAGTTATGTTTGAATTTGTTAGTTTAGTTATTTGAAGGTTGCAAGTTGATTTATTTGCCTTTACAAAATTTGGAAATTTGATTGTTTTTCTTTTAGAAAAGTGTATAATTAAAACTTTGGACACGTTAGACACAAGTCTAACGCAGGGGGCAGTGAAGGGACGTGTATCGAAAACACAAAACACTCGAGTGTTTTGGCTAAACGAGGTGACCCTTCCACTTTGCATTAATTGCAGATGTCAGGCGCCGCCTGATGTCAGCCGCGTTCATCCTCCCCTCCTATAAAAACCTTCTTCACTGCACCTACGAACAAGTTTTTCCTTTCTCGCTCAGCATCCCTATGAACCTCCATTTCTTCAGAAACCCTAGAACCTCAGATTCACCAAACCTCCATTTTCCTCTCTCGCTCAGCATCCCCGGTGAAAAATGTCGTCCGACTCAGATTCTCAGAACCAAAGCTACAGTCTAAGCAATGATTCGCTGGTAAGTTCCTTCTTCTCCTCTTCATTTTCGAGTTCACCACCACCTAACCCTAGGAAATCAACCCCCATATCTACCTAATCGAAAGCCTCTTATGGCAGCGCTACCTCTGCTTAGCGTCTGGCCGTCCCTACACCTCCATCCACCTCCGGGAAAGCTTTGGCCAAGAGCTCCAAGAAACTTGTAAACCCTCTGGCCAAAACTTCCCTGCCTAGGGCTAAAATCCCACAAAAAACCCAAGTTTGCACCTAAACCAAGGGTAAAGACACCAGCCAAGACCAGGACGCGTCCATCATCTATGGCCGCATCCAAACCTTATACCAAGCCTGCCCCACCACCATTTATCCCAAACATAACCTTAGTAGGTGCAACGCATGAACCCCTTCCTACCTATATCAATACCACATCATCTCCAGCAGCGCGTCCACCTCCCCTTCTATCCATTGAACCCTTAGCCACAATTTACCTGGTGGAATCAAACACGTCCAACCAGCTATCACCTTCACCCATCCTAATATCCTCTCCAAGGATGCCTCACACCCCAGTGGGCACCCCGCCATACACTCCACCTATCCCCGCCTCTGATAGTCCTGCATCAGAGCATAACCTTGAAGACTTGGCAGAGTTAACAAGACGTGATGAAGAGGAAGTATTTGGAGCTATTCTAGCATCACTCAACCAAGAGCAAGAACCAACTCAAGTGATACATTCAGATCCACCAAACGCATCACTCGCATTGGATGAAACAGAAAGATATGAAGCGTTGCTAGAAGAAGAGATGGAAAATGAAGGAAAGGAAGAGAATGAAGGAAGAGAAGAAGAAAGTAGAGAAAGAAGAGTTGACCCCAACACGTTACAGACACACCCATCTATCGCGGATGAAGGTTCTATACAATCGAAGAGAGTATCAAGGAAGAGAAGGTTGATACTGAAGGAAGAAGAAGAAGAAGAAGAAGAAGAAGAAGAAGAAGAAGTTGCACCCGGACCTAAGGGTGCAACACATAAAAAAGGGCACAATGCGTTAGAAGAAGAGTTGGAAAATTACGTGCTTGCGAGACAAGGGCGGAAGAAAACTAACCTCCAAAAGGAATTGGAGAATGAGTTGAGAGAATTTGCTAGAGAGGCCAAAGAACACGCGGCTGGGAAACGCAAGGTAACGGAGGCGTTACCTAAAAGAACCAAAGGAAGGAAGCATCAGTTCAGCGACATCTTAGTAGAGAAGGGCTTCTTCCCTGAATGCCACCTTTTGGCAGTTTATATCAAGGAGACCATCAACGCATTAGGGTGGAGTCAATTTTGATTTTTGCATGATCACATTTGGCCCAACCTTGTTCGCGTGTTTTACAATAGCGAATTCGTCATGGAGAAAAACATTGCCTTTGTTGAAGGGGTGTTAGTTCGCTTCTCAGCAGAAAGAATTAATGAAGTGTTCAACCTAAGCAACAATCCTGATGCGGAGGGGAACCACATCTTGGAACAGCCAACACCCAGTGAATTAGAAGATGCATTAAAAGTGGTGGCCAAACCTGGAAGCAAGTGGCAGACATCAAGAAACGGATTCAAGATGCTTGCTTCCAGGAATTTGAATCCGGACGCAAATATGTGCTGTTATCTTATCAAGCGCAGCATCATGCCTACAACGCATGATGAAACATTAACCAGAGAATGCGTCTTGGCCATCTACTACATAATGCAATGTATCCCCTTGGACATTGGAAGAATCATTAGGGATCAGATCAAGGCCATCAAGAACAAGCCTAGAGGGCAATTATACTTTCCATGGCTGATCTGCGCATTATGTGAATGCGGGGGCATCCCTCTGGGGGATGATTATGAAGCAGTCGATGGTCTAATAGATATTAAGGCAGTAAGGCGTCTACTTCGAGGATCGCAACATCAGCCAGCCTTACCAACCAAGGAAGTAACACGAAGACCTCGACCATCAGAACGCGCCTCCAAGAAGCGACGCGGCATAATAGTTGAACACAGCGATGAGGCTTCAGAAAATGAAGAAGTTGAAGCTGAGCCATAGCTGAGGAAATACAACCTGCTCTAAAGTTTATCCATGATTCGCCAACAACTCAGCCAACAAGGAGTCCTAAGCAAACGCATCAAGAACCCACTTTCATAGATCAGGACTTCTCTTAATCATTTCCTTTGCCCCACCAAAGTCCAATTCACACTTTTGTGCCACCTCCAGTAATTTTCGAGCCAATTGGGTTAGGAACCAGTAACGTTGTAGAATCCGAAGGCCCAGTTGGACAAGAAGAGCCAGCGCCCCAACGTAGCAGTATAGACTTGGAAGAGTTGAAAACATTCATTAGTGATCAACTCCGATCGTTGGCCGCATCAATTGAAGAACTTCAACAATAGAATAGGGTACTAAGGGATTACCTCAGGCAGCAAACAAGACGCATGCAAGACCAGTTCATATACACAACACAGTACATCAACCAAGTCTTGGTGGGTATGTTTGCCTTACCTCCATTACTAGCACATCTAAGGAATCCCCTGCGTTTCATGGATGAGAACCCTCAAGATGAAGAACGCAAAGATGATGCGCCAGCGCAGTAATATTTTAGGGCGTTGGGTCAAAGAAAAACTTTTGTAATATTGAGTTTATTTTTTCTTTTACATCTTTTTGTTATGTTAATGAAATCTATGTTTAATTATGAAAAATGAATGAAAAGTTTTCATTTCGAATCTTTGTGTTTGTCTTTAGCATACTTTATTTTTGTTCTTTGATTATTTATTTCTAAGTCTTGTGCTTAGCATAACCTCAATGATATCAACTATATGAACTCATAAGCATAAGATCAGAGTGTGGAAAATAGACAAGGATTGAACTACTCTTAAAAGATTAAGTTTACTTTCTAACGTGTGCAAGCTTTAGATCTTAAACTCCTTTCAATTTCTCAAAGCTTTTCAAAACTTTGTCTCTCTTTTAGCAATGAGGATTTGGCTCGTTTCTAAATTTGGGATGAATATAGCTCATCTCCAAATTTGGGGATGGGGGAAATCCGAGTGTAGACGCATCAACTTATATACCATGAAGAAAAAGGGAAACAAAATAAGAAATTCAAACGCAGCTCCTCTGTCAGTTCCTCAAAAGAAAAGAATCTTAATTGGCATGAGCTATGTTGGAATAGGCACTTGACCGTAGTTGGATGTCCGCATGACACCCGTGGGGGCAAGCAAAAACGAAGTTAAGTCACCTAGACCAACGCATCCCATAAAACTCCTTTATCTAGTCAAAAGAAAGAAACTATACCTTGAAAAAGGAATGAATATTAGATATGAGTTTAGTTGTAAAGGGTTCTCACCCATAGTTGGATGCTCGCATGACACCCGTGGGGGTAAGCCAAAACGAAAGTGGGATACCTGGAGCAATCCATGGGTAAATAAGTACGCAATCATTTTCTTTTTATCTAGTGTTTTTTTTTTTTTAAAAAAAAAGCATCTTACGCATTGCTGGTTTAGAAAACACTGAAATGTTTCGAGAAATAAAAGGAGTTGCGATAAGAAGCTTGCTGCACTAGAAACAAAATATTAGTCTTTTTAAGAAACGCGTCAAGCTAAGTATATTTTCTCAACTCTTATTTAGCTTTGTGATTGAATATGATGAGAGGTGAAACTTGAGTATCTAAGTTTGAGGAGATAACAAGGAATTACTTTAGAATGCTTGAGGACAAGCATTGTTCAAATTTGGGTGTGGTTGATAACTTGTAAAAATACAAGTTATCTTTACTCTTAAGTTGGAATAATTAGGGTTTTTAATGATAAATTCTCCTCATTTTTAATAGAAACGCATGGATTTACTTGAACAATAACAAATTCATGTAAAAGAAGTTTTATCATTGATTACCGCGGCGCTAACACACTAATTTGCAGGATTTCAATGCAAGAACTGACAACAACGCATTAGACAAGTGCCACAGGAAACGCGCTAACACATGAACCATGCGTCGAAGGAATTCAACGCATAGAAGATTCGTTACTCTGGGCTGATTGTGTCACATCACCACTTGCCAGCATGGGCACCTGCAACAGGTAGCGTCTGAAAAGCTTCCAAGAAGTTAGGCGGCCAACCAAGCCATGGAATTTAATGCTGACCAGGGCATGGATTTAAATGCAGCCCATCCTTCAAGTGAACGAGACCAATGCCTATAAATACTTGAAGACCCTTCAGAATTAAAAGAAGACAATTAGAAACTCCATACTCTCTGTAAATTTTTAGACTTAGTTTTAGCTGTACAAGCTGTGCGGAGGTGTAAGATGATCGAAGGAACTGAGAACCACCACCACCGCTGGCCAGGGAGTGGAAAAATTTATTCTTGAGAAAGATAGTCTGTCCTCGGCTTTTAAAGTGATTGTACACAACAAGATTGAGCCAAAGAACTACAAGAGATTGTATTCTTTGGCTTGACTCATTCTCTCTCTTAATATCATTTTCATATCATTTTGATTGAATATAGTTCTTTGTAAAGAGTCATTGATCCTTTATAAAATTCATATATTAGTACTTCATGCATAATTCTGTTCCAATGCCTAACCCAACTTGACAACTTGGTGAAAGCATCTTTAACTTAGTTGTTCGAAAGAATAGCTAAGTCGCATGAAGCAGAACGCCTAGTACAATTAGAGACAGACTTACTGGTGTATCTTGCATTCTAAGTTAGACGCATACAACCTAGAGATAGACTTTGTATGTCATTTGCATTGAGAAATGTTGAATGAAGTCTAACGCATGAAAAGAAAGATAAGAAAACCATCACATTTCATCCACACTACATAAGTTGTGTACAAGTATCTTTAACCGGCGCATCCACTTACAAAAATTCCATTCTTACAACCCATCATTTTTCACTCAGCTCTTTTGTATCACATTGCACAGGCATAGCATGTTAGTGTAAATAACACATCTTTTGCATTTATTTAGGAAAACCCCTACTGCAAGTACAAGGCATTCTCTGTGTTTAGTGAACTTAATCCCTGTGTTCGACCCTGGACTTGCCAGGAACCTAGATTAGATTTATACATGGGTTTAATCTAGGAAAACTTAAATGCCATTTTAAGGAGTTGTGTGCTATCTGTGTATGACTCTTACGCCCCGACGCATTGCACATATTTGGACACATCAAGGCACAATACAACACTCATACTTAGAATTTATTCTTCCAATCTGTTTTACTCTAAACACTCCTAACGCACCACACGATAGAAAGTGGAACACTCTTCAACAACTCTTGTTGAAGTTTTAGTAGTTTCATCGGAAAGTTCACGCAACACGACTTTGCTTCGTGGACTGTGCTCCCTTACATGATCCTCCTCCAGGAAAGTATCGTTTGTTGAAACAAACACCTTATTTTCCATCGGATCATAAAAATAACCCCCTCGTGTACCTTTGGGGTAGCCTACAAAGAGGCATAACCTCGACCGTGGTTCCAACTTCTTAGGATTAGCCTCAAGCACATGTGTAGGGCAACCCCACATGCGGAAGTGATGTAAACTTTCTTTACGCCCTTTCCACAACTCCAGAGGTGTTCTTGCAACACTCTTGGAAGGAACACAGTTGAGTATGTATACCGCAGTCTCCACTATGAAACCCCAAAACAAGTCTGGTAAGGAAGTGTAACTTATCATCGAGCGAACCATGTCTAACAAGGTCCTATTTCTCCTCTCCGCTACACCATTTTGCAAGGTGTACCTAGCTCTGAGAGTTGGAAAACAATTCCAGGTTCTATGAAATAGTCCTTGAATGCCGAGTCCAAAAACTCTCCACCTCGATCCGATCGAAGTATTTTAATCTGTCTATCTAAAGCATTCTCAACTTTAGCCTTGAACTCTTTGAACTTTTCAAAGGATTCAAACTTTCGTTGCATAAGATAAACATACCCGTACCTTGAGTAATCATCAGTGAAACCGATAAAAAACTCATAGCCACCTCGGGCTCGCACATTTATAGGACCACAAAGGTCAGAATGTACTAACTCAAGAGGCTCCTTGGCTCTATAACCTTTTCCAGTAAAAGGTCGTTTAGTCATCTTACTCTTAAGGCAAGATTCGCACACTGGTAAAGAATTTTCTTCTAAATCATTTAGAAGTCCATTCTTCCCCAATCCCTCAATCCTATTGAGATTGATGTGCTCTAAACGTAGATGCCAAAGGTGGGCATTTTCTTTTGGAGAAATTCGTCGACGTTTTGATTGATTTACGGCAGTTCTGAACAATTCAGTATTATGGAGGGAATTAATGGCCAACGGCCTTAGCACATATAAATTTGATTCCAAATTTGCTGTGCAAATAAAAACACCATCTTTATGAATAAACACTTTATCCACATTAAAAGAGATAGTATATTTACATTGCAATAAACACTTAATTAGGTTCCTCTTTAGTTTGGGAACAATATATACATCATTTAAAATAAGAAACCTATTCTCTAAAGCTAACTGGAGTCCTCCACTGCCACAGCTGAGATGACTGGCTGGTTCCTACTCGCATCGTCATCTCATCAGCCTCCAGCTATCGCCAAGATCTAATCCCCTGAAAAGAAGAACAAACATGGTTAGTGACGCTCGAATCAATTATCCAGGCAGAATCATCATTCTCCACTAAACAAGTTTCAAGAACAAGTAAATCACATTTACCTTTATCGGCCTCGGCCTTAGCCTTGATTGCTTTTTCCCCTTTCAGATATCGAGGACAATTTCTCTTCCAGTGTCCATTTTGGTTGCAGTGGAAACACTTTCTCTTAGCAACCTATGGATGCCTCCATGGGGCGATAGGCAATGAGCAGGTTCCTTCCCTTTACCCTTACCACTCTTCTTCTTCTTCCCCTTTGCAGAGTTAGAAGTAGAAGGTGGAGACTTCGTTCCTGAGGTCTAACCTATATGGAATGTCCTAGAGTATTCAATATTTGCCTCACCCTTCTACCTCTCCTTACTTTTCAGTAAAGATTGGCAGGTCTGCAACTCGTTGAGGATAGTTGTAAGGTTATATTTCACTTTGTTAAGAATCACATTACTAACAAAGTACAGGAAGCTCTCCAGCAAAGAATGCAGGATTATGCGAACCTGATTGCCCTCATCGATGGTAGACCCATTCAACTTCGCCACATTAAAGTGGACCATCATGTTAAGCACATGTTCACGAACAGAGGTGCCTTCTTCCATTTTGGGGTTGAATATGTATTTAAGAGCCTCATGCATAAGCTGTTAAGACGGTTGTCCAAACATCCCCCGTAGGGACTCCATGATCTCACGCGCTAAGACCATAGGCTCATGTTTCTTGGACTACATCAGAAAGACTTGCAAAGATGTAGGCTCGGGCCTTCTCATTTGCCCTTGTCCATCGCTCGTATGCCTCTCGAACATTTCGAGCAGCATTCGGAGCTGGAATAGGAGGACAAACCTCCGTGAGAGTGAACATGAGATCCTCGATGATCAGGATTATCTTGATCATGCGTTTCTATGTTGTAAAATTATGACCAGTAAGTTTTTCGGCACTTAATAATGCCAACGTGGTTGTTGCCATTTTGAAAAAGTTGCTGAAAATATGAACGAACACTTTATTAGATTTTGCTAAACTACTTTTAAACCAATCAGTTTTGCAAACTGTACCCTAAGATATAGACTTCTATTTTACAATGATGCACCAGTGAGGCAGGAAAAACATCATCGGTAGGGTGATCAGTTGCCCCTTCGCTGGGATGAGACATTCTTAACCGTTAGGCAGAACCAACTCTTGGAACTGAACCTAACAACCACCATTTTTCGGTCTAGAATCGTTAACCTTTAACTATTCCGCGTAAGTATACCCCTTCGCTTTCGGTACCAGAGTCCCACCCTAATGAGCTCACCATAGGGAAGAAGCAAATTAGGATAAGAGACTAAGTTACCTTATCTTCTTACAGAAGATCAAATAAAGAAACGAGAAAAACTGTCATCCTTTAGGGGGACACTCTCAGGGTGCCTCGAGGCGATGCGTAGTAACTTTATTCAACCTAACGAGGGAGATCGAGGGATATGTTGTCGCACTTTCCGCTCTCACTTACTATGAACATTCTCTCCATCCACCTTGATATTGACCTACCTAAACACCATCCGTTAGGGAGACACGCCAAAGGGCCATGAGGCCGAGGGTAGATCTCACGGTGTGGACTATTTAAGAGAAACGTGAAATGTTTAAGTGAAGCATGTCATGCCTCAAGGACCTTCCATTGAATGTTTTACCTAGGGATTCATTAACCTAGACAATCTGGCTACTGATTTTAGTCTAAATTGTCTTTTTAAACTCTTCTTATAAACAACGTTTGTCTATGAAATATGAACAAGTTCAAGTAGTCACACTTAAACACTTTAATGGACTGTCCTTAACTTTCATGCATGCATCAAATCTATCTAATTCGCCTTTCCAGGTAAGTTCCCAGGTAGGGGTGTTACGTTTCCGTCAACTTAAATACCTCAGCCTAGATGGAACCCACCTTAGACAAAAGGTCCCTTATAGATAGATTTGCTACACTTTAACCTTTTATTAGCCAATTTAATCCTATTAAACTGATTAAAAGATTAAAGCCTTAGGGTTGCTAATCATATTAGAACCGTGATCTTAGGTCTATGTGATCCAAGTTTTAAACATTTAAAAACCATGAATTAAACCTTAGTGAGCATGCATGTCTTTCTTATTTCTTTTAGTTCTAATTTCTCTTTAACTTTTAAAAAGAAACAACTAAAAACATTGTGCACAATGAGGTATTTATAACATTTATAAAGTAACCTATGTGTCATGCTTCATGCAATTTTCAGTCATTATTATATATAACTTTTATATAACGCGTAACAACCAAGCAAACATGCTATCATTCACCCTTATACTATAATGATTATAATATAAAGATGATGCATGTCAATGCTTTTTATGCATGTATAAATATAACTCTTATATTATATGATGCATAAGCATGCTCTTACATAATTAAATCATGCTTCTCTAAATTATAACAATTACAATAAAGAGATGATGCATGAACATTGCATTACCTAAGGTGGGATTTACTACATGTGCATACCATATGACATATAAAAAACATACATCGCATGTAATAAATAAAGAATTAATGGACCGGGATGAGCCTTTACAAAAAACCGAAATAAAAAAATCCTATCTATTACATTTTTCATCGAGCAAACCGATTCACAGGCGAGCTGGGTCTTGAACCACTAGAAGACTCCATCTTGTAGTAAATTCAGTAGGTAGACGATTGTTCAGTGCACAGTAAACGATAGAAGAAAAAATTAAACGATCGCGTAGATGACGACGAGGTTACGAAGCCTGATCGTCTATGCGATCACTTAGTGCAACGACAGGTAAGCGATTTACCTTGCGTTACTAAGCGATCGTTTATTAGTTACTAAGCGAAGAAGCTTGCTGACCGAAACGATCGTCCAGTACGTGTGCACATTAAACGATACGCGAGCATCCCATCATATATACGACGTGATACTCAGCGATCGCGTACCCGATCGTCAACTTGATGTGATCAACTGTTGATTGCATACCCCATCGTTTAACTGATGCGTTCAACAGCGATCACGTACTCCATCGTCTTTACGATGCGATCAACAATGATCGTGTACCACATTTTCTATTATGCATTATTGACGAGATTGATTGCATAACAGAAGGAATATTCACTCCACCATTTCAGGAACTTCCTTAACAATAAAGTGGGGACCACAATGCAAAGAGTCAAAGCTTCGTCTATAAATAGCCTTTGCAATTCCATTGAAAGATATACTCGATACGAGAGAATTGATACTTGTTCTGACAGAGAGACTGGTTAAGTGACTAATCAGAGTAGATCCGGGAAGAATCAAGAGACAAGGACGAGAGGTGAGTCTCCAGGCAAAGAATCCTTTCAATCCCCGTCGTTGAAGCTCTATACGAAGGTCACTTCTACCAGCCGAGCAAGCCTGAGAGGGAAGCTCTTCCCTTCATCCATTCCACACGTCGGCAAGCAAAACCTCCACCTAGATCTGTGTCAAGATGTTGACACTCTTCTGTATTTGTTTCTATCTCGTTTTCATCACTTGTACTCATCTTCTTTACTCTATCATTCACACCATGTAGCAGACACTTAATCTTAGTATTAATTGTTATAATCATTTCCATTATCATCTCTCTATCTATTTCTATTTATCCATGATTCACTTTCTTCATGATGTTTTCTTAATTCCCTGGGTAATTAATAAAAATTAAGCAAGTAAATTAATCTGTGTTAAGGAAATAATTATGTTTAGCTAAAACAAGCTAGACGGCATCTTCACCTATGAGAGCAGAAGTGAAGATGCCATTCCGCCTATTGAGAAAGGGTTGGAAGAATGCGTTAACTAAAGCGAGAAGTACTTCCAGAAATGGAAGCAACCTTGCGTTCATCACGTTCGTCCCTGTTTCACCATAGAGATATGGGAGCGCGGCCGATCACCGAGAGGTGTAGGGCAAGGGAAGCGGAACCTTAGTTACATTTTTAATGCAATTAACAAACTTTTGATGTTTTTACTAATTATTCTTTCTATCTCTTATTCATACATAAAGACTTGCCATCGCATACCACGATCCTTTGTATAAACTTCACAGTCAGTCTCGAACTCGGTATCATGTATCATGTATCATGTATCTTGTATCATAATAGTTTAGGACTTTACTTTTATCACACTTTTATTTTATCAACGCAATTTATGTTTATCGCAATTTAAATTCATGTACAAACCAAATTTTTATTAATAGTAAAACCGGTCACATATATCACAAAAGTAACACATTAACGAAAACAATACTGGTGTTCGACCTCGGATTATTTTGAGAAACTTGCGTTGGAATTATACTTGGTTTTAGCGCAAGGAAACTTGTGTCAATGCATTAGTCCATAGCATACTACAAGCATATAGTTAACAACGCATAGATCTAGAAGTAGTAAGGCATAACACAACATCCACATTCCATTTCCATCTTTACATCATCAAGTTTATGGCAACATGAGCTCGTTGATCATTCATCCATATTCATATTTGTTCGCATGCTGTAAGCATAAGACACTGTTCAGCGTTACATTCAGCCATGAGACTGTTCAGCGTTACATTCTGCGATCAAATATCTTATGACAAAGAAGGATGCAAAATCGAGACTGATACGATGGGTGTTTCTCCTACAAGAATTTTAACTAGAAATTAAGGATCGGAAGGCACAGAGAACCAAGTCGCTTATCATCTGTCAAGATTAGAAAATTGCAAGGTTCAGGAGAAAGAAAAAGATATTGAAGAAAGATTCCCTGATGAGTTGCTGATGTCGGTATGCGTTAATGTCCCCTGGTATGCGGACATTGTAAAATTCATCGTTTGCGGCCAAATACCAGAAGACTACACATACCAATAGAAGAAGAAGTTGAGACATGACGTCAAGTTTTATTTTTGGGATGACCCCTTTCTGTATCGACTTGGACTTGATCATATTTTACGTCGATGCGTTCCTGAGCATGAAGTCAAGCACATTTTGGAGATTTGTCATGAGTCCCCTTATGGAGGACATTTTGGGGGCAGCGGACCGCCGCAAAAGTCCTACAGAGTGGCTATTTCTGGCCAACACTATTCAAGGACGCCCATGCCTATGCTGTGCAGTGCGATAGATGCTAGAGAACGGGGAATATGTCTAGAAGAAATGAAATGCCTTTGACATCAATCTTGGAGATTGAATTATTTGATGTATGGGGAATCGACTTTATGGGACCGTTTCCGCCGTCAGAAGGTCATCAATACATCCTAGTCGTGGTTGACTATGTAATGAAGTGGTTTGAAGCCATCGCATGTGCTAAGAACGATGTGGCCATGGTGGCGAAATTTCTTAAGAAGAATATCTTTGCCCGATATGGGACGCCCCGGGCCTTAATCAGCGATGAAGGCTCACATTTCATCAACCGCATAATCACCAACCTGTTGACTAAATTTAACGTCAGCCATAGAGTTGACCACTTATCACCCACAAACTAATGGGCAGGCAGAGATTTCTAACAGAGAGATAAAAACTATCTTGGAGAAGGTAGTCAATACCTCTAGGAAGGATTGGTCATCCAAGCTCGACGAAGCGTTGTGGGCATATAGGATTGCCTTTAAAACTCCAATCGGCATGTCCCTATATGCCCCGGTCTTCAGAAAAGCTTGTCATCTGCCTCTCAAGTTGGAACAGGGCATGCAAGAAGCTGAACTTTGATCTAACAAGTGCGGGGAGAGTTCGGAAGTTGCAATTGAACCAACTGGTCGAGTGGCGAATGAACGCCTACAAAAAGCTAAGCTTTATAAGGAGAAAACCAAGAAATGGCATGATGACCACATAAACAACTGGACATTCGTCGAAGGTCAACAGGTATTACTGTTTCACGCACGTTTGCGATTGTTTCCAAGGAAGTTGAAGTCCCGTTTGTTTGGGCCATTCCACATCAAGACCATCTTTCCCCATGGCGTAGTGGAACTATCAACTGAAGACGGGAGCAACACATTTAAAGTCACTGGTCAACGAATTAAGCCCTACCTTGGGGGTGATGTGGATCGACGCATGGAGACCATCGACTTAGGCAAGCAGGATTAACCACTTGCAGGGATGCTATTGCGGTAACTATGAAAAACTTCTTTCAATTAGCATTTCTATATCTATGTTTACTTGCTTTCTTTACAGCTTTCATTTACTGCTTTCTAAATTGCATTATTTACTGCTTATTAGAATTAGCCTTTAATGCTTTATGTATTTCCATGTCATGTTTAATTTCTTTAATTTGTATGCATTAGCAGCGCTGTTCTTAAAATTTTTGTGAATGACTAAATAAAACAATGAACACCGCAAAGTCTTCCAGACTTGCGTTATTGATGGATTAAAAAGGAAAAATAAAAATTGGTACGCAACGTGATGATGGGTGCATTTTATGATAACAAGATACACTTTGCATCCGTTCTACCCAAATGCATTGCATTGAGGGGTGTGTTGCGCTCGTATGTATTGTTAGCTCGTCCTTAACGAAAACGCACTAGAGGTAGTGTTGCGCTGGTAGAAGTACCATGTGCCCGTTCTCCAGAAATGTGTTGGGGGTGTGTTGCGATGATACATGCGTTGTTGCCCGTCCTCTGCAAATATGTATTTGTGTTAATGGAAGCATGATGTTAATTTTTAATCATACACCCGTCTGGATCAAATACAAAAGACAACTTCATTCATCATTTTTCTTGTATAGAAGCTAATTCTTTGATTCTTTGTACATGCCAAAAATTTTGTATTGCGTTATTTGTATTTCTTTATGTACTTAGTTAATTTTTAATACAACTAAGTAGAAATTCTTTCTCTATGCCTTAGCCTCTTCTTTAGCATTCTTTGTCATTATTGGCGATATTCTTGATCTTTTATTTTGCGTTATTCATTGCGCTGCCATGATGAGTTTTATGCATACACTTAGTAGCATTTCCCACACTTTGTATTTTTTGACTAACATGTAGTTAATTCGTGGCTATAGCACTATTTTATCTTTTATCCTTCAAAATTTTGCTATTCTGTCCAAACAATGCAATGAAGACCTTGCGCATCTCAAAATTTGGGGATGGGGAAGGTCTGAGAAGATGAGATCAAGTGATGCGGTCATTAAGAAAATGCGTTCATTACCATTAAAAGAAAATCTTTTTTTCATACAAAACTCCAATGTCAGCGCAAGGGAAATCCCAAAACGATCCCAACCTGATAAGAGTTAAGTCGTGAAAGGAGTCTGTTCGTAGTTGGATGTTCGCATGACACCTGTGAGAGCAAGCCAAAACGAAGGTGGGTTTCTAAGAACGATGCAATATGAAAAGAGAAAAAAAAATGAGAAGAAGAAAAAAAAATAAAAGAATATAAGAGACAACTCCTCTGACCAGCAAAAGTTATACTTAGCTGAAATTCAAGAGTTAAAGTTGAGATTGTCACACAACCGTAGTTGAATGTTTGCATGACACCCGTGAGAGCAAGTCAAAACGAAGAGTGTAACCATGATCAACAGTCTCTAATAAATGACACAAATTTGACCACCGCATCTGGACGTATCAAGTTTTTTTCGCAAGAAGAGTTAAACATTCTTTTTAAAACTAGAAAATCATTTTTGAGTACAAATTTGTTGTATAGAAGAATAAAGTAGGGCTTTGTTATGAATTATCAAGGATAGAAGGAAATTGCATTGTTAAGTAATGTTGCCTAGGTGGAGCATTCAGAGCAACCAATCGACGCAAAAATTTAAGATAGAAATTTAGCAATATTGCCTTAGTAGAAGATATGCTTGAGGATAAGCATATATCTAAATTTTGGGGTGTGATAACTTGTAGAAATACAAGTTATTTATAATGTTTTATTTAAATATTGCAACTAAAAGGAAGAAAAGTTGCGTCGATAGTATGGAAATTGGCTAAGAAATGCAAGAATTATAAATTGTCGTCAATACAACCACTGACGCTATTGCGATGGTAGAATAGAATGTTTCAAGTCTGTTTTGCAAGAAATCAAGTCACCGCATGAGTTCATGACTCAAAGGTAAACTGAACAATGCATCTACATCGCCTTGCGCCCATCACTCAATAATGAAGAGACGATCAACGCAATGACAGCGCATGCGACAAGCGATCAAGAGCTTGGCGATCAATGCAATTTTAACCGCATGCAGTAATAAAAAACAACACCGCCTATGGGCAAACGATCAAAGATGTAAAGAGCAACGCAATTGCGGAGGATTCTGACGCGTGTACAGCTGACCGGCCGATCACCGAGAGGTGTAGGGCAAGGGAAGCGGAAGCTTAGTTACATTTTTAACGCAGTTAACAAACTTTCGATGTTTTTACTAATTATTCTTTCTATCTCTTATTCATACATAAAGACTTGCCATCGCATACCACGATCCTTTGTATAAACTTCACAGTCAGTCTCGAACTCGATATCATGTATCATGTATCATGTATCTTGTATCATAATAGTTTAGGACTTTACTTTTATCGCACTTTTATTTTATCAACACAATTTATGTTTATCGCAATTTAAATTCATGTACAAACCAAAATTTTATTAATTGTTAAACCGGTCGCATATATCACAAAAGTAACACATTAACGAAAACAATATCTGTGTTCGACCTCGGATTATTCTGAGAAACTTGTGTTGAAATTATACTTGATTTTAGCACAAGGAAACTTGTGACAACGCATTAGTCCATAGCATACTACAAGCATATAGTTAACAACGCATAGATCTAGAAGTAGTAAGGCATAACACAACATCCACATTCCATTTCCATCTTTACATCATCCAAATCGTATATAATTGAACTTCCTCTTGTCAATTTGAACATTTCAAATTAACCCAAACACTAGTTCTCGACTTTATCCAACCTACCTAGGTGACCTAATGGACCTGTGGCTCGAAGATCCAACGGTACGTGAATAGATGACTAAACTCTTTAGCCACGAGATTCACCATCCGTTAACTGTTAGTGATTCTACTAAGACCAACAACTGAACTCTTCTTACCGCAGATATATTTTTGTGTCAATTGGATATAACCAATCATGAGTACAATGACCCTTCACAGATGCTCATAAGTACAACTGGGCCAATTTACCGTTTTGCCCCTGTAGTTACATCTCACTCCTTAAGTACCACTGATTCCTCTAATGAACAATACAACATAGTCCAACTATGTGTGAACACCTCTCGGGCTAAGAGAAAGTGTGTGGTGCCACATCGTTCAAGCCCCAAAATCAACCCTTAAGGGGGCCATCTATCTACTTACTCCTGCCTCGGGGAAGGAGTGAATTCCATCTTGTGTAGTTGAGTTCCCAGCTCCAAAATTATACGAATCCCCAAAATGGTAGGTTTGAATCAGCGACTTGGCCACTCGCACCCATACAAATCAAAGGACCGCCCTCAATGGTAGGAGTTCCCAACTCATTCAGAATTGTGGTCGTGTTACCTATGATCATCCTAGTGAAGTAAAGTCTCTATCATGAACGGTGTTATATAACGAGACATTAACACTTCATGGTCAGGTCTTATACAAACTCTTTTTATAGGATGCCCCCGCTCACATGTCCCCAACACGAATGATCAGGATAAAATCATCTGTGGCAAGTCATAACACTTGTGACGATTCCACAAATTGGGTTGCATCTGTAGCATTACTAGGATCGGGTTTCCCTCCTATATCCATATACTACAGACCATTTTAGTTATCACTCAAGACATGATCCACTTGTATGTCACCACATACATGCTTGAGTCACATACAGATAACTAGCGATTTTATGTTTATTGGTTTGTGATAAAGCAAATAAAACAAATAACCGAGCAAAACAACAAGATGTGAAGTAAATATCATATATTAACGGTCACAAGTGTTCATATATACTACTTACAAACTACAGGAAACGAGACTTTAGGGCATCAACCCCAATAATCTCCCATTTATCCTAAAGCTTAGGGGGGTGTACAAAAAAAAATTTAGTACAAAACAATAAACTAGGACACATAAAAGCCCAGTACAATAAAATCTCCCACTTGCCCTATTTCATTCGCGGGCGATCCTGTAGACCCATGCTCCGTAGGTGACCCTCAAACACTATAGTCGTGAGAGCCTTCGTAAATGGGTCAGCAACATTGTGCTCCAAAGCGATTTGCGTGACGATCACGTCCCCTCGATGCACTATCTCGCAAATCAGATGATACTTCTGTTTTATGTGTTTACCGCGCCGGTGACTCCTTGGCTCCTTGGAGTTCACCACTGCCCCACTATTATCACAATAGAGGGTAGTGGGCCTAGACATATCTGGAATAACTTCCAGGTCTGTTAAGAACTTCCCGAGCGAGACGGCCTCTGTAGCAGCTTTGCAAGCCGCTACGTACTCCGCCTCCATAGTGGAGTTGGCGATGCACACTTGCTTAGTGCTTCGCCACACTACAGCTCATGTGTTAAGAGTAAAGACTGAATCTGATATTGATTTGCGAGAGTCCTTATCAGTCTGAAAGCCAGAATCCGTGTATCCTATAAGGATCAAATCCCTCGAACCATACACGAGCATGTAGTCCCTCGTTCTCCGAAGATACTTGAGGATGTTCTTGACTACGGTCTAGTGACCCTGGCCTGGGTTAGACTAATACCTACTGATTATTCCCATAGCGTAGCAGATGTCTGGATGAGTATAGAGCATCGCTACATCAAACTGCCAATGGCAGATGCATATGGGACCTGTCTCATCTCCTCAACCACTTAAGGCGTCTTAGGACACATTTTCTTAGACAAAGTAACTTCATGCCTAAACGGCAATAGGCCCCTCTTGGAGTCCTGCATCGAGTACTTGAGCAACATCTTGTCAATCTACGTTGCCTGAGACAATGCTAGCTCTTTATTCTTACGATCTCGAAAGATCTGGATTCCTAGAATAAATTAAGCCTCTCCCAAATCTTTCATTTGGAATTGGGTCGCTAGCCAGTTCTTAACTGCAATCAGTAGACCTACATCATTCCCAATGAGTAGGATATCGTCTACATACAATACTAAGAAGACTACTGAAGCGTTGATGATCTTCTAAGACTACTGAAGCATTGATGATCTTCTTGTAGACACAAGGTTCATCAACGTTTTGGTTAAAGCCATACGAATTGATCGTAGCATCAAATCGTATGTTCCAAGATTGAGATGCCTGTTTCAGTCCAAAAATAGACCGATTCAGTTTGCAAACCTTTTGCTCTTGACCTTGGGCTATGAATCCCTCGGGCTATACCATGTAAATGGTCTCCTCAAGATTGCCATTCAGAAAGGCCGTCTTGACGTCCATTTGCTAGATCTCATAATTATAATAAGCTGCAATGGATAGGAGGATCCGGATCTACTTTAACATGGCAACAGGCAAGAAAGTCTCCTCATAGTCGACTCCTTCTACCTGGGTATAACCCTTTTGCCACAAGTCGAGCCTTGAAGGTCTTGAAGAATCTCATACCGAGAGTTCCATGAGCGGGCTTAGATCGCTCCAATTTCACAGTGACCGAAACATAAACGATATACATTCTATACTAACAGTTATGCATATTAAACTCACCAACGGCATGCTCAAAATACAATAAAACATAGGGAAAAGAGGTTCATACCAAAGGAAGACCGTTTTCATATGTGTGAACCCAAAGCAGCGGAAAAACTTCCCATCGATCTACCAGTATCCGACGAGTCTGTCGATTGTTACTCAACGATCCGAACATACACGAACAAGGCAGCGGGGAAAACACCACCACAAAGTAAACTCGGGTGTTCTCAGCGTCAAAAACCCAAAGAGTGGGCTTTGGTGAGTTTGGTAGAGGACGGAGGCGAAGAATTCGTGTAGATGATAAGCGCGCGCGAGAAGAACTCTGCTATCGTATAGCAGAGACACTTATCGTATAGTAGAGCTACACGATCGTTTAGGAAAAACTGAACAATCATTTAGGAAAGAGGTATACAATCGTTTGGAGAACGCATGAATTAGATGATCGTTTATACGAATGAGCTTCTATCGTATAGGCTCTCGCGATCGCTCTTTCGCGGATTCTTTTTGGGCGCGGGCGATTAGAATGCATAACTAAAATTATTTCATCAAATGAAAACGATTTTCAAAACTTTAACCCGTCGATTACCATAACCTTCGCAGCCCCATCTTCCCACGTACGAACGTGGATTAATTGGTTAATTATTAAATAATTAATCAATTAATTTAATTAATAAATATAATCATATTATATTTATATCCTATAGTTTGATATCATATATCTATTATAGTATTTTTCCTCTACTTGATATAAATCATATTTATATTTAATTTCCTCCAAAATAATGTATCTCGTACATTTAGCCAATTATATCATATATAATTAACCAATCCCATTATATAATATATAATTGAACTTCCTCTTATCAATTTGAATATTTCAAATTAACCCAAACACTTGTTCTCGACTTTATCCAAGTTACCCAAGTGACCTAATGGACCTGTGGCTCGAAGATCCAACGGTACGTGAATAACTGACTAAACTCTTTAGCCACGAGATTCACCATCAGTTAACTATCAGTGATTCCTCTAAAGACCAACAGCTGAACTCTTCTTACCACAGATATATTTCTGTGTCCATTGGATATAACCAATCATGAGTACGATGACCTTTCACAGATGCTTGTAAGTACAACTGGGCCAATTTACCGTTTTACCTCTGTAGTTACATCTCACTTCTTGAGTACCATTGATTCCTCTAATGAACAATACAACATAGTTCAACTATTGTGAACGCCTCTTGGGCCAAGATAAGGTGTGTGGCGCCACATCGTTCAAGCCCCGGAATCAGCCCTTAAGGGAGTCATCTATCTACTTACCCCTACCTCGGGAAAAGAGTGAATTTCATCTTATGTAGTTGAGTTTCTAGCTCCCAAATTAGACGAATCCTCAAAATGGTAGGTTTGAATCGGCGACTTGGCCACTCGCACCCATACAAATCAACAGGCCGCCCTCAATGGCAGGAGTTTCCAACTCACTTCGGATTGAGGTCGTGTTACCTATGGTCATCCTAGTGAAGTGAAATCTCTGTCATGAACGGTGTTATATAACCAGACATTAACACTTCGTGGTCAGGTCTTATACAAATTCTTTGTATAGGATGCCCCCGCTCGCATGTCCCCAACATGAATGATTAGGATCAAATCATCTGTGGCAAGTCACAACACTTGTGACCATTCCACAAAGCGGGTTGCATCCGTAGCATTACTAGGATAAGATTTTTCTCCTATATCCATATACTAAAGACCATTTTGGTTATCACTCAAGACATGATCCACTTGTATGTCACCACATACATGCTTGAGTCACATACAGATAATCAACGATTTTATGTTTATTGGTTTGTGGTAAAGCAAATAAAAAAAATAACCAAGCAAAACAACAAGATGTGAAGTAAATATCATATATTAACAATCACAGGTGTTCGTATATACTGTTTACAAATTACATGACATGAGACTTTAGGGCATCAACCCCAACATCCACAAAGCGGGCCGCATCTGTAGCATTACCAGGATAAGGTTTCCCTCCTATATCCATATACTATAGACCATTTTGGTTATCATTCAAGACATGATCCACTTGTATGCCACCACATATAGGCTTGAGTCACATACAGATAACCAGGGATTTTATGTTTATTAGTTTGTGGTAAAGAAAATAAAACAAGCAACTCAGCAAAAATACAAAATGTGAAGTAAATATCATATATTATACAACACAAACGTTCGTACAAACTATTTACAAACTACAGAACACGAGACTTTAGGGCATTAACCCCAACATGAACGAGATTCAAATATAGTTTTTATGAATTGGATTCATAGTTTTTAAATTTAATATAAATGTGATTTATATTAAATGCCATATAAAAGAGAAACGAAACTATAGTTTATATTGTATGTGATACAATATTAAAACTATAGGTTATATGTTATATTTGATATATATATAATATGATAAGTTAGTTGTCATATTTATATTTATATTATTATTATTTTAATAATAAGGAAGAGAGTTACAACTCCCTTCCCATTATTTTCTCTCCACCCACGTGAGTGGATGGTGGTTATTTTTGGTAAGTAGAAAAGAAAAATTTCTTCTTCTTCTTGCAAGTGTGGTTAATCGATTGAGACAGTGGAAAAACAATAGAAGAGTTCTATGTGTTTGAGTTTTTAAGAGAGTCCTCAATCCTTGTTCCTCAACATTACGTTTTGCCTCAAAACCATAATAGCCAGAGCCCACCACTCCTGGGTTCTCACCCTGAGAATATTGAGGAAACATTCATGGTAGTGTTTGATATTGTTCGAAGTTATTCTTGAAGAAAGTTTTCAAGGAGTTCGTGAATTGTTCGAGGGAAAACATGAAGAAAGGTCTTCAAAAGTGAGGTTTCTAAAACCTTTACATTAGCATGTTGTAATTTATAATTAAATGCATATCTTGTTTATTGTGAAGGAACTCATTTTTAAGAGATCCTTCAGTAGAAGCGGATCGTCCAAATTCCATTAATTATTGAAAACATAATTTACAGTAAATATACAAGATATGCGTTCAAAATAAATTACATCATGCTTTTTATAGAAAAAGGTTCAAGATACATTACCCTTGAAGAACCTTTCTTCGTGAAACTCCCTCGAACAGTGACGTGCCTCGAATAGAAACACCAACTCTTGAAGACCTTCTTCACCATTTTCTCGAACAGTAACAGGGACACTACTACAAAGAGCCTTTGGTATTCTCGGGGTGAGAACCCAGGAGTGGAGGGCTCTGACTATTTTTGTTAGAAGAGATAGTTTGGGTGGAGAAAGGACATAAAACCTACCACTTTGGGGATTTCTCTGATAGGGGAGCTGTGAACTCAGCTACACAAGACGAAATTCATTCCTTCCCCGAAGCAGAGGTAAGTAGATAAATATATGAATAATATACCCTTTTTCTTCAATAATTTTTTTATCACATTGAATTTTTCCGAGTAAGCTTTATACGTGACATATATTCCATATAGTATTGGACATCTAAGGGGACTGTTATAAATATTTGAATTATATATAGATGTCTATAGATTACATATCTACAGAAATCTTCGTAATCTCTATAAATAGTGGTTATTGACGTCTTTGAGATATGGATTCATTATCTACTCTCTTCTCCCTCAACTTATTTTATAATAGAAATAACTATTTGATAGTATGAGGTTTACCTCAAAACCAATTGACTATGGGAGAAGTTCACTCATCTATCTTATTAAGAGTGTGAAGTCTATTGATATTTTTTATCAATGTGGGATTCACAACAATAACTAGGATTGGTTTTTTTTTTTTTTTTTCATATTGCAAGTTTGAAAATTTTTTATATTTAAAAAAAAAAGTACTTTTATAACTTATTAGAAAAATATTGTAGCTTTATTGAAGGTCGCAGGTTAAAGATGCATCCTTTTCAAACCATTCCCAGGGACAAAAAATAAAAGTTGCCATTTGTTTTATTAAAAATAAAATCGCATGTTCAAGATGCGATTTACTCTTTTTTTTTTCCAAGTTAGGATTTAGGTTTGGAGATATATGCGATCTTTTAATTTTTTTATATTTTTTAAAAAAGGAAAACTAAAAGATCGCATGTGTTGAAGATATAATCTTTTAATTTGTTTCAAAAAAGATAAAAGATTGCAAGTGAAGATAGAACCTAAAGCTTAAACCTAAACCCTAATTTGGAAAAAATAATTAAGTAGATAGCATCTTCGACATTGACAACATCTTCAACATACGAACTTTTTATTGTTCTTAAATAAATGTTCTTTTCCTTGGGAGTGTTTTTTTTTTTTTTTTTGCCTTGCCACGACCAATATATATTTTTTAAATGGGTTGGTATAAAATGTGCAGAGTAAAAAAAAAAAAACAATATACGAAATATGCTCATTGTCAGTAAAATAAAAGAAAATTAAAAAAAAAACAAATTATGATGCTTATGGCTTGATATTCTCATTAATTAATTTTGATTCATTAACTCCGAGTCACTCTACTATAGATCTAAAGTTGAACTCTTATATCTTGTTAGTCAAATTATGACCAATGAGCACAGGTTCATGACATAAACATATACTATCAACCTTAGGGCTAAATTTTCAATTCTACCACCCTATATCTATTAAAATAAATAAATAAAAAAAGGTGAACCCAAAAAAAGCACCAGGTTGAAGATCCTACATTAAAAAGATAACAAGAGCTCATATTTTTTAAAAGATAAATGGACTACTTTACTTGTCAATTAGTTTTAGATGTAACATCTTATTTGAGCCTTGTTCGTAATCTCGTATTGAAAAAATAAAGTGACCATACAAATTTTGTCTTGTCGTTATAGATTTTTGAGTCCAACATCCCCCAGTTTATTAATGAGGTACAACCATACTGTGGTGGCTTCCATTTAATAAAAAAAATTTCTTGGTCATCACATCGTATGAAATAATTATATAATGAGTAAGGCAAACTTCAAGTTTTAGGTTTCTACAAGCATCAAATTATTATGAGATGTGTTACATATGTATATGTCAAACAAATTTAGTTTAGTTTGCAAATATAGAAGGGGCTTGATTAGTTTGGATTAATATTATGGTCTATATTGTTTCATCATTTCCCTTTTTTTTTTTAATGAATTTTATGGTCTATATTGAATGATTCGAGAAAATCACTTTTGTTATATATTTTTTTCCCAAACAATTGCTCTAAAATATATGTTTATAATTTGAAATCTTTGATTTCACACATGTAAATAGGACTTCCAGATCATTAAAATTAATTTTAAAAATTAAAAGCATATTTCAGAGTATATATTATTTTAAACTTTGGAATCGCGCATATATGAAAGGTATAGAAGAATGAAACTATTAGTTGGATATATTGAGCTGATATGTAGACTTCAAATGTGCAACTATTTATTTTAATTGATGAAATTGTCTTATTGGAACACATGTAATGTAGAAAATGAAAAATGGAAAATTCGTATGTTTAATTTGAAAAAAAAAAAAAACATAGACATTGGAAACGTGTCAAGAGTTAAATAATTTTTCCATTATTTTGTGTCAAGATAAAAACATATTTGACAAATAAAAAATGTCAAGAATAATCACATATGATACGTAATAAATATCAAGAATTAATCAACATGACATGTTACCAGTGTAGAGTATATTATATTTCTTGACACGAAAATTGTATTAAGAAATATCTGACTTTTTTTTCAGAATCAAGTTATCACATTATACTTGATAGGCAAATACACAACGCATTAATAAGCGTCATATATACAATTTACTTTACATTACACAAACGTCACGTAACCTAATTATTGTAATAGTGAATCCCAAATCTACCCTTTTATCAATTTCAACTAATCTTGTAAATGAAATTAAGGGTAGATCACACACACAATTCTGGTTAATATGGATCATTTCCTCAACTATGTTAGTTAGGTCAAGAGCCCTAAATAGAACTATTTTCCAATAATATTATGACAAGTGGCACCTCTTCTCAAACTACAATCTACCACTTCTCATGCTACCTATTTGTGGCATACACGTGTCGAATAATGTTTCTATCTCAACTACTATATAAATCATAAACAAGTATGTGTTCCAAATCAACAATCTTACAAATTATATTTAAAAAAAACCCCTTGAAATTCTATAACTCTGGATTTTTTTTTAATTTTTTTTTTAAAATGACAGACAATTCCCAGAAGATGAGCTACCACATTGGAGAAGCTAAAGGCCAAGTTCAGGTTCACTATATCGTCACCATTATTATTAAAGGAGTCGTGCTTTAATTTTAATAGTTGATTTTATTTGTGCTATCATGCTAATTCTCCTTTAATTTTAATAGTTGGTTTAATTTATGGTATCATGTTAATTTTGTTATTTGTAATGGTTTGGTAATGATTGAATATACATAATAGCCTTGTTAAAAAGTATTAATTAGTACTTATTTTGACATTCAAGATTAAAAAAAAATAATTGGAGACATATCAATTTGGATAATCATATAGGAGAAAGCAAACAATATAATGGATAAGGCAAGTGATGCAGCTCAATTAGCTAAAGAATCAATGCAAGAGGCAGGACAACAAATAAAGGCCAAAGCACAAGGTGTAGCTGATGTTGTCAAAGATGCTACTGGAATGAACAAGTGAAGCATAATTCCATTTTAATTTTCTTCATTTTTTGGATTTTTCTCTAAATGACTTTCCTTTTTGTTTTTTCTTAGGCTCTTTTGTCTAAGGAGATTATTTCCCTTTTGTGTACGAAAAGAAAACCCGATTAAGGGATAATTAAACATGGGGCAATTAGTGTTATCGAAAATTTCACTTTTTTATTAACAATTCAATGAATAGGTGATCTGTCTATTTGATTCATATATAGGAATACATGTATTCATCATTTAAATGAATTTTGTTAGAATTATATTTATGAAAGAAAACATAACTTTAATGATAACAATGAATAATATTACATTTAGTATTTATTATTAACCTTTTTTACCAAGGTATTGAACATATGATTGCACTTTATTACTTTGATTTTTATTATTAAGTATATCTGTGTGTATATATTTAAAAAACGATTTCAAACTCCTTGTTGGAATAATTATTTTCTAGTAGTTGACCCACAGCAAAATGTCAAAATTATAGTAATAGTTAAAAGTATATGAATAACCCTTTATATGAAAAATGTGTGAAAAAAACTCCAAACGGAATTATTTGGTGATAATTGACTTTTATTAGTCATCACAAAAAGGTTTGTAGAAATAAAAATAGATAAAAACACTGCAACCATCTATTGTATAACCAAAATTGCACCCGATAAATATGTCATGTGGCATTGTTTTTCAATATTTGTTTTATTTATTTTTTTAACTTTATACGAAAAGGATTGCATAAAACTAATTATTGGCCATAAAAATATTAATGTCCGTATACACATTACAAGTGGATGTACATGATAAGAAAATATATGATTATGAAATCAAGCAAAAAGGTGCTATGAAAGTTTTTTTTTTTTTAACTTGGTGTAGCTAGAGAACTCGAAATAAGTGGAATTCATTTAAGTTCAATTTGATAATTATTTGATTTTTTTTAAATTATATTTATTTTCTTACCATTTTTTAACTAGGGTATTTAACAAATCAAAATTTGACTTTTTTTTAAATACTACTAAAAATAGATAACAAAACAAAGAAATCAATAAGCGTACGTAGGATTTATAACCTTAATTTTAAAAAACTAAAATCGAAAAATGGCTAGGTTGAGGGCACATATGATCAAAAGAACCCTTTCTCAACTTTGAATAAGATGGATATACAAAAGAGTGATAAACATTGATGGTCCTACTAATCAAATATGTTTTTGCTTTTTTTTTCTTCATAAATTTTTTGAAAGCTCAGTTTTACTCTAATGGCTTGATGCTATAAAATATAAAGATATATTTAAAGTTGGTTTAAATCCTATTTTGGTCTGTAAACTTTGAACTTTGTTCTATTTTAGTCCCTACACTTTAAAAACGTCTATTTTAGTCTTTGAATTTTTAAAAGTTGTTTAATTTGGTCCCTATTGTTAAGATTATGTTAACATTTTAAAGATGAAATATGTTTAATGATGAAATTTCATCTAGCATGGGCTGAGCAATAAGGTGAAGTAAAATATCAACAATCAACGTGTCAAAATAGTAAACAACCAAAATCTTGGACGCAAAATGACTTTTGAGATCTTCTATATAAAATGGTTTTACCACCTAATTCAAAATTGAAACACTAGATTTTTTAACATGTGGTTAACTTATTTGACAGTCTAGTCATCCAAAAATACAAGTCATTTTACCATTTGTTTAAGAGTTAATAGAATCATAATAACAAGGACAAAAGTAAACACGTTTTACAAGTTCAAGGCCTAAAAATGACATGTTTAAGAATTAAAATAGAATAAGATTTAGACTTCGGACCAAAATAAGATTTAAACCTTTAAAGTTTTGTTAGTAAATTGATAAATTTATATCTAAATTAATTAAAATTTAAACATTCGAATTTATGAGACTATTTTGACAAAAAATTCGACACTTAATTTTAAAAGTTGAACGATGAAATCAACAAAAAAAAAAAAAAAGAAAAAAAGAAAAGAAAAACTTTGAAATTTTAAGCCTAAACTTGTGCATCTATTTATCTATATAGATGCACACAGTTTTTGTAATGTTTTGTTGATGTTATCTTTTCATAATCTTTAAACTCTTTTTTGTTGAGTATCGTGCGTGAAGTTGTGAGAATATTTAACCTATAGAATGTTGTAAATTATTTCAATTATTTAAAAAATATATATGTATTATAAATATCATAAAATAGATGTCCAACGTCCACTGTCCTAAAAGCCACGTGTCATTTTTTATCTTGCTCATGCGCCTTATAATAGCATTTACTATTTGTCACAGTCTTTACTATTTTACATTCATCATTTTTTTATTCTTTGCTACAATGTTTACTATTTTATTCTCAAATTAAAATAGTTTACACTTTAGATACATACTATATAACCCATATTAAAATAATCGACACCCCAAACACAAACTATAATAACCCAACTATAATAACCAACTTCTTGTCCCAAACGTCCCCTTAGTTTTCTGACTTATAGGTTCTGACATGTTGACAAATTTACAAATATATTAGATACAAAGTTGATAGGTCAATATGTATTATTAATTTGAAATATCAAATAGGTCGATGACTTGATAGAGTATCTAACATGCAACAGAAAAATCAGAATAAATAAGCACTCTAATTACACTTAATTTGAGTTTCAAACATGCATTGACACAAAATTTCAAAGAGAAGGGTTTCAAGAGCTACAACCTTTGATGAATCTCAGCAATACCAACTTCTCTCCACGAATTGGAACTTCAAATCAACTAAGGACCACCAAAAGACCTTCACTACTATTCTCTAACTCAGATTGAGAGGTAGAATCTCTGAATTGAAGTGAATTTGATAGAGAGGGAAAAGTGTTTGGAGAGATGAATTTTTTAATAGAGTTTCAGTAAGAATTAAGCTTGCATGGCTGAAATTTGAAGTCAATATTTCAATACATACATTAAGACTATGCATATATGATTAAAACAGTTGATGCCACTTCAATTTTCATTGAAATTGAAGTGGCATGAGGTGCATTTTTAGTGGTTAGATTTTTCCACTTTCTATTTTTTAAAATAATTTTAATTAATATTAATTTGATTAATTTAAAACTTAATTAAAACTGATTTTCAAAATTTCAGTTTTTTAGTTTAAGTTTAATAATTTTGAATTTCAAAAAATGCAAAAATCAATTAATCAAATTACCAATTTTGAACATAAATTCAATTGAATAAAGTTGGATAATTAGTTAAACTAATTTAATTAATTTAATTTTAATATCAAATCTTAAATATTATATTTCACCTCATCAAATATTTAAATCATTATTTAACTATTTTTTAACTCTCCAATTTCATTTAATTTCAACAAAATTAAAGGTTTTAATTGTATCAAATATAATTAATGAAAACCCTAATTGAATTTGAACACTCAAAATTCAACCTACAGAACATGAGCTCCAACCGATTTGAGATTAATTGTTTAAACTCTTTAGACTGAAATAATCAATTTTCATTAACTATCCAGACATACCACTATAGCTTGATGATTGCACTCTCCCAACTGTAGATATATTTTTGTCCATTTTAATCATAATCATTAAGTCGATCCTTCACAGGTCGTTCGTAGTTATAGCTAGGTCAAAATTATCGTTTTACCTCTATAAATACGTCTTGCTCCTTAAGCTCCCACTAATCCTTTATTGAACAATTGGTTTATAGTCCAACTTATAAACCATGACTCTCTCAACTGTGAGAGGGCGGGGCCCCGTAGCTTAAGACCAAGAATTAGTGCTTAAGAGAATAACCTATCTGCTAACCTTAAATTGGGTAGGAGTGAATTCCATCTTGAAGAACTATGTCCACAGCTATTTATCTAGTCTTATCCCCAAAATGGGAGGCTTATTGACCAGTGATGTTGGACTACTCTCACCCATGCAAATCAAAGGATAATCCCAAATAAACAGGAGTTCATAGTTAGCTCAAGATTAAGATCAAGTTACTCTAGGTCATTGAAATTGAAATAACCAGTTTTTGTTGGGGTTGATGCTCTAAATCTCGTAGGGTCCTATAGTTTATAAACATTATTGAACAAACTCAAATTAATAGAGGGATTTATTAATTAATTTGAGTTTAATTAATTTTTTATGTACCATTGGAGCTTCAAGCTACAGGTCCATGAAGTCCTCTTGGAAGCTGAATAAGATTAATTGAGAATTAGTTTTCTGATTAATTTGAATTGTTCAAATTAATAGAGGGATTTATTTATATATGATATAATTAAGTTGATACAATTATATGTGATATAAATGTTATAATGTATTTGATACATTATAACTTAATGAGAGGAAATAAATATTTGAATGAGATTCAAATATAGTTTCTATGAATTGGATTCATAGTTTTTAAATTTAATATAAATGTGATTTATATTAAATGCCATATAAAAGAGAAAAGAAACTATAGTTTATATTTTATGCGATACAATATTAAAACTATAGGTTATATATTATATTTGATATAACATATAATTTAATATATATATATATATATAATATGATAAGTTAGTTATCATATTTATATTTATATTATTATCATTTTCAAAATAAGGAAGAGAGTAACAACTCCCTTCTCATTCTTTTCTCTCCACCCAAGTAAGCGGGGTGGTGGTTATTTTTGGCAAGTAGTTTCTTCTTCTTCTTGCAAGTGTGGTTAATCGATTGAGATAGTGGAAAAACAATAGAAGAGTTCTATGTGTTTGATATTTTGAGAGAGTCCTCAATCCTTCTTCCTCAACATTACGTTTTCCCTCAAAATCAAAATAGCCATAGCCCACCACTCCTAGATTCTCACCCTGAGAATATCGAGGACACATTCGTGGTAGTGTTTGATATTGTTCGAGGCTATTCTTGAAGACAGTTTTCAAGGAGTTCATGAATTGTTAGAGGGAAAACGTGAAGAAAGGTCTTCAAAGGTGAGGTTTATAAAACCCTTACATTAGCATGCTATAATTTATAATTAAATGCATATCTTGTTTATTGTGAAGGAATTCGTTTTTTTAAGAGGTCCTTGAGTGGAAGTGGATCGTCCAAATTCCATTAATTATTGAAAACATAATTTACAGTAAACATACAAGATATGCATTTAAAATAGATTGCATCATGCTTTTTATAGAAAAAGGTTCAAGATACATTACTGTTGAAGGACCTTTCTTCGTGAAACTCCCTTGAACAGTGATGTGCATCGAACAGAAACAACAACTCTTGAAGACCTTCTTCAAATATTTTCTCGAATAGTAACGGGGACACTACTACAAAGAGCCTTTGGTATTCTCAGGATGAGAACCCAGGAATGGTGGGCTCTGACTATTTTGGTGGGATAGTTTTGGTGGAGGAAGGACATACAATTAGGAACTCAACTACACAAGATGAAATTCATTCCTTCCCCGGAGTAGAGATAAATAGATAAATTGCTCCCTTAAGGGTTGATTTCAAGGCTTTAACAATGTGGCGCCACACCTTCTCTTGGCCCGAGAAGGGTTTACTTATAGTGGGACTATGACGTATTGTTCGTTAAGGGAATCAGTGGTACTTAAGAAGTTAGATGTAACTACAGGGGCAAAACGGTAAATTGGCCCAGCTGTACTTATGAGCGATTTGTGAAGGGTCATTATGCTGTTGATTGATTATATCCAATGAACACAAAAATATATCTATAGTACGAAGAGTGCAACTGTCGGTCTTTAGTGGAATACCCGACAATTAATGGATGGTGGATATCGTGATTAAAGAGTTTAGTCAGTTATTCACATACCGTTAGAGCTTCATGCTACCGGTCCATAAGATCCCTTAGGTAGATCAATGGATACATGTTGAGAATCAGTTTTTAGCTTAGTTTGAAGTGTTCAAATTAACAAGAGGGAATTTGATTATATATGATATAATTAAATTTATTCACTTATATGTGATATAATTGATTTAATGTATTTGATACATTATTGGAGGAATTAATATAAATATGATTTATATTAAATGTCATGAAGGAGAAAAAGCCCTTATTCGATGGTAATTTGGTAATTTCCACTCCTTTGAAGCCCGGATATTCAAATCAACTCCAAATTGCTTTAAATTAACCACGATCAGCTCCAAATCGCCAATTCTATCTCTTGATTACTCGATACCTACAAATTAGGAAAATAAACATGTAAAATCCAATAACAAGTCCAAATTAAGCTAGGAATAATAACTCTTTTTTAGAGTTAACATACATGGAGAAGATTTTTTATATTATGGTAGTCTATCAAGCAAATTATAACAACTGCTCTTTTAAATCATGTTGAAATCCTGAGGATTTATGAAGCCAGAAAATAGTGTCCTTATATGAAGAAAATAATGCATCATATGGTGACATTACTATTCAATTAATTTCTTCAAAACATTAATTTGAAAGGATTATTAACGAAGTTGTTACTTACAACAACATTTGAGAAGTTAACAAACAACATTTGAATATAACAACTAAGAGATAACAAGTGATGTCTTTATGAGGATGAGCAAATGTGTTGCACTATTTTTCCCTTAAATAAGATTTTATCCCACTTAATTTTTTCTAATATGGTTTTTACGCAACATATATTCTATATAGTATTGGACATCAGAGGGCACTGTTATAAATATTTGAATTATATATAATATTGGACATCTAAGGGGAGTGTTATAAATATTTGAATTATATATAGATGTCTATAGATTACATATCTACAAAAATCTTCATAATCTCTATAAATAGTGGTTATTGAGGTCTTTGAGATATTGATTCATTCTCTACTCTCTTCTCCCTCAACTTGTTTTATAATAGAAATAACTATTTGATAGTATGAGGTTCATCTCAAAACCAATTGACAATGGGAGGAGTTCACTAATCTATCTTATTAAAAATGTGAAGTCTATTGACTTTTTTATCATTGTGAGATTCGCAACAAGAACTAGGATTGGTTTTTTTCATATTGCAAGTTTGAAAACTTTTTATATTTAAAAAAAAAAGTACTTTTATAACTTATTAGAAAAATATTGTAGCTTTATCGAAGGTCGTAGGTTAAAGATGCACCCTTTTCAAACCATTCCCAAGGACCAAAAATAAAATTTGGCATTTGTTTTATTAAAAATAAAATCGCATGTTCAAGATGCGATTTACTTTTTTTTTTCCAAGTGAGGATAAAGGTTTGGAGATATATGCGATCTCTTAATTTTTTTTTTCAAACCTTAAGTAGATCACATGTTGAAGATTCGATCTTTTAATTTTTTTTATATATTTTTTAGAAAAGGAAAACTAAAAGATCGCATGTGTTGAAGATATGATCTATTAATTTTTTTTAAAAAAGATAAAATATTGTAAGTGAAGATACAACCTAACGCCTAAACCTAAACCCTAATTTGGAAAAAATAATTAAGTAGATAGCATCTTCAACATAGATAGCATCTTCAACATGCGACCTTTATATTGTTTTTAAATAAATGTTCTTTTCCTTGGGAGTAGTTTTTTTTTTTTTTTGCCTTGCCACGACCAATATATTTTTTTAAAATAGGTTGGTGTAAAACGTGCAGAGTAAAAAAAAAAAATCAATATACGAAATATGATCAATGTCAGTGAAATAAAAAAATAAAAAACAAATGAAGATGTTTATGGCTTGATATTCTCATTAATTAATTTTGATCCATTAACTCTGAGTTACTCTACTATAAATCTAAAATTGAACTCTTATATCTTGTTAGTCAAATTATGACCTATGAGCATAGGTTCATGACATAAACATATACTATCAACCCTAGGGCTAAATTTTAAATCCTACCACCCTACATCTATTAAAATAAATAAATAAAAAAAGGTGAACCCAAAAGAAGCACCATGTTAAAGATACCACATTAAAAAGATAATAAGAGCTCATATTTTTTACAAGATAAATGGATTACTTTACTTGTCAATTAGTTTTAGATGTAACATCTTATTTGAGCTTTGTTCATAATCTCATATTGAAAAGATAAAAAGACCATACAAATTTCATCTTGTCATTATAGATTTTTGAGTCCAACATCCCTCAGTTTATTAATGAGGTACAACCATACTGTGGTGGCTTCCATTTAATAAAAAAAAAATTCTTGGTTATCACATCGTATGAAGTAATTATATAATGAGTAAGGCAAACTTCAAGTCTTAGGTTTCTACAAGGCATCAAATTATTATGAGATGTGTTACATATGTATATGTCAAACAAATTTAGTTTAGTTTGCAAATATAGAAGGGGCTTGATTAGTTTTGATTAATATTATGGTCTATATTGTTTCATCATTTCCTTTTTTCTTTTTTTTTTTAATGAATTTTATGGTCTATATTGAATTATTCGAGTAGATTACTTTTGTTATATATATATATTTTTTAAAAAATTGCTCTAAGATATATGTTTTATCTTTTGAAATCAATATAATGTTTGATTTCACACATGTAAATAGGACTTCCATTTCATTAAAATTAATTTGAAAAATTAAAAGCATATTTCAGAGTATATATTATTTTAAACTTTGGAATCGTGCATATATATGAAAGGTATAGAAGAATGATGTTGAGAACAAAAAAGAATTGCACAACAAACTGACTTTTATTGATAATGCTGCTAAGCTTAAATAGTAGCTAAACTACATCCACGAAAATAAAGGAGAAAAAATAGCAACCCACTCTTACTACAATTCAGCAAAGTGGAAACAGAAAGCTAAAAATAGGAAACTGTTATAACAAAAAACCTTTCATTCCCTCCCTTAAACTAAATGCTCAGAAGCAATTAGTTTTCCTCTGAAAATTCACATACTCCCAGCAACCTTCGAAGCTTCTGAAAAACTTCTAACTTTAAGGGTTTGGTCATAATGTCTGCCACTTGATCTTGGCTTCCACAATGAACCAATTCAGCTACACCATCTTTTGTAAGATTTCTTAGAAAATGAAACCTCACATCAATATACTTGCTTCGACCGTGCATAACTGGATTTTTTTACAGCTTGATGGTTGAACTATTGTCACACAATATGGTAATGTAACTTTCATCTGGATGGCCCAACTCCTTCAAAATTTTCCTCACCCAAACTTCTTAACAAGCACAAATTGCAGCAGTTACAAACTCAGCTTCTGTAGTTGATAAGGTCACAATAGGTTGTTTTTTTGAACACCACGAAACAGCACCTAAACTCATTAAAAATACATACCCAGATGTACTTTTTCGATCTTCCAAATCTCCAGCATAGTCACTATCTGTATATGCCAACAATCCAGCATTTCCTCCTTTTATGTAATGAATTCCATAATTCACAGTCCCTTTTAAGTACCGAAGTATTCTTTTAGCTGCTTGAAGATGATCTTCCATTGGTTTTGCCATGTACCTACTTATAAGGCAAGTAGCAAACATCATATCGGGTCTTGTGGCGGTAAGATACATTAAGCTTCCCACCAATTGTTTGTAATATGTATCATCAACAGGGACCCCATTTTCAGCTTTACTCAATTTGGAACCAGGAACATTTGGGCTGTTCACAGAGTTACTTTCCAGCATGCCAAACCTTTTCAAAACCTCCAATGCATATTTTCTTTGACATATAAAAAATCCAGAAGACTGTTGTAACACCTCAATCCCAAGAAAGAATCGCATTTTTCCCAAATCGGTCATATCAAATTCACGCAACATGGAATTTTTAAAATCAATCATCATAGTTTCATCATCACCAGTAAAAATTAAATCATCAACATACACACTTACAATGATAATTTTTCCTTCCAAACTTCTCTTGGTGAATAATGTTTGTTCGCTATCGCACCTTTGAAATCCTTCATTGATGAAATGTGTTTCAATTCGACTAAACCAAACACGTGGAGCTTGTTTTAATCCATATAAAGCTTTGTGCAATTTGTAAACTAAGTGCTCATTACCCTTCTTTTGATACCCTTTTGGTTGCTCTACATAAACATCTTCAGTTAACTCACTATGGAGAAAAGCTGACTTAACATCAAGCTGAAAAATATTCCAATCCTTTTGTGCAGCTAGAGCAATAATCATTCTTACTGTATCCATCCTTGCCACTGGTGCAAAAACTTCTGTGTAGTCTACTCCATATTGTTGAGAGTAGCCTTTAGCAACCAATCGAGCCTTGTACTTATCAATTTTTCCGTGCTCATTGTATTTGGTTTTGTAGACCCACTTTACTCCAATCCTTTTAGCTCCAATTGGTAGTTCAACAAGTGTCCACGTTTTGTTCTTCTCAATGGATCTTATTTCATTGTCCATGGCCAGCCTCCAATTTCCATCTTGTATAGCATCTTCAAAATACAATGGATCAGTTCATATCCCTAGTGCCATATGAGCTTCATCCTCTGAAAGACCTTCTCCACTAATATAATCATCCATCCATGTAGGAAGACGCCTCTCACGAGATTCCCTTAAATTCCTCACATTTTGCCCACCATCATCAAAAATGTGATCCTCCTCCCTAACTCCATTTTCTCTATCACCATCAAGTTCATTTTCACCCACATTTTCTTTCTCATCTGCATCATCACCATCACCCAAATCTAAGTGTACTGCTACTATTTGTTTTGCATCCCAATCCCATTGTTTTTCTTCTTTAAAAATTACATCTCTACTCATAAAAACCTTTCCATCGACCGGATCATATAGTCTGTAACCTTTTGACTCCTCACTAACTCCCAATAACACACAAGAAATGCTTTTATTGTCTAATTTGGTTCTTTTTGCATCTGGAACATGTGCATGTGCTACACATCCAAAAACCCGAAAATGATCTATTGAGGGTTTTATCCCACTCCAAGCCTCCTCTGGTGTGATATCTTTGACCACCAAGGTAGGACATCTATTTAAGACATAGATGGTCCAATTTACTGCTTCCGGCCAAAAGATTTTGGGTATATTTTTCTCCGATAGCATTGAATGAACCATGTTCATTATCGTTCTGTTTTTCCTTTCCGCTACACCATTCTGTTGCGGAGTATAGATGGTCGTTAATTGCCTTTTGATCCCATTTTGTTTGCAAAAATCATTGAACTCAACTGAATTAAATTCTCCTCCTTTATCGGTGCGTAAACACTTAATAGGCAACTCAGCTTCTTTCTCAACCAAGGACTTAAAGTATTTGAAAGAGTTGAAAGATTCTGACTTTTCTACCAAAAAATATACCCATGCTTTCCTGCTATAATCATCAATAAACAACAGAATGTACCTTTTGTTGCTATTAGATGTAGGGGTGATTGGGCCACAAATATCTGCATGAATAAGTTCCAGCTTTTGTGTTGCTCTCCAACAGTTCCTCTTTGGAAAGGGATCTCGATATTGTTTCCCTTTGATACAATCAGTGCATGTAGCATTTGAGACACTAAATTGAGGAAGCCCATATACCATGTTTTTGCACTGTAGAGTTCTTAAACCTTTGTAACTCAAATGTCCATATCGTTGATGCCAAAGATGAGATAAACTTTCAGCTTCAGCTTTTGTTTGAAGGCACTGATCAACTTGTGTTTGAGAAGATGTTTAGGTTAGCAAAATAAACATCCTGTTGTTGCTCATTTTTGTTTGAATAATTAAGCCTTTCTTTGGATGAAATATTTTGCATTCCCCTCCCTTGATCAAAATAGTCAAACCTTTTTCTTGCAATTGTCCTATGCTCAAGAGATTGTTACTCAATTCTTGAATGTAGTATACCTCAGTAACAACATGATTAACTCCATTCAGAAACAACTTCACATTTCCTTTGCCCATCACATCCATTTTAGTGTTGTTTCCCAACTTCACTGAATGTCGGAAATCTTCATTGAGCTCACTAAACATGGATCGATCACCACACATATGATTAGAACACCCGGAATCAAGAAACCATGTATCTTCTCTTTTGACTCCATGCAATTCCTCATAGGACATTAGAAGCATTTCTTCTTCTTCATCGATTTCGGCATAGTTTGCTTCTTTATTTTCAGGACACTCATATTGGTAATGCCCAAGTTTTTGGCATCGGTAACACTGCACATTTGCTTTGTTGAAATTTGCTTGACCCCTTCCTCTTCCTCTTCCTCTGTAGCTGTCTCGACCTCGACCTCTTCCTTCATCATTCGTCACCTTCAAGGCTTGCTCCTCTCTGCTTCGTCGCTGAAACTTTTGTTCATGTACTATCAAAGAACTTTGCAACTCATCAATAGTGAGAGTATCGATATCCTTTGACTCTTCAATAGAACAAATGATATAGTTAAACTTTTCTATTAAAGAGCGTAGAATTTTTTCGACCACTTTCACATCTTGCATATCTTCTCCATAAATCCGCATCTTATTTGCCACCGTCATGACTCTGGAGAAGTATTCTGTCACTCCTTCACCAGACTTCATCTCAAAAATTTCAAAGTCTCTACGAAGACCTTGTAGATGAGACCTCTTGACCCTTGCATTGCCTTCAAACTTTTTCTTCATTGCATTCCATATTTCTTTAGAAGTGCTCTTCTTGAGAATGGTTTCTAAAACTGTACGATCAATGGCTTGAAAGAGATAATTCTTTACTTTCAAGTCTTTCAGCTTCATCTCATCATTTTTCTTTCGCTGGGCTTCTGTTTGCAACAATTCACTAGCTGGTTCAACATATCCAGATTCGACCAACTCCCAGTATTCCTTGGATCAAAGGAAGTTTTCCATCAACATGCTCCAATGATCATAATGACCATCGAAATGTGGAATTGCCGGCTGTACAAAACTTCCTTCATTCTTATTTCCTTCCGTAGTCATTTTCCTGCAAAGTTTCAAAGACTGCTGCTTTGAAAAATCAAAACCACCTTGGCTCTGATACCAGAATGTTGAGAACAAAAAAGAATTGCACAACAAACTGACTTTTATTGATAATGCTGCTAAGCTTAAATAGTAGCTAAACTACATCCACGAAAATAAAGGAGAAAAAATAGCAACCCACTCTTACTACAATTCAACAAAGTGGAAACAAAAAGCTAAAAATAGGAAAATGTTATAACAAAAAGCCTTTCAAATGAAACTGTTAGTTGGATATATTGAGTTGATATGTAGACCTCAAATATGTAACTATTTATTTTAATTGATGAAATTGTCTTATTGGAACATAAGTAATGCAGGAAATAAAAAATGGAAAATTCATATGTTTAATTTGAAAAAAAAAACATAGACATTCGAAACGTGTCAAGAGTTAAATAATTTGTCCATTATTTTGTGTCAAGATAAAAATATATTTGACAAATAAAAAATGTCAAGAATAATCACATATGATACGTAATAAATATCAAGAATTAATTAACATGACATGTCTCCAGTGTAGAGTATATTATATTTCTTGACACGAAAATTGTATCAAGAAATATCTATCTTGACTTTTTTTTCAAAATCAAATTATTATATTATACTTGACAGTTAAATACATGACGCATTAATAAGTGTCAGGTACACTCTTTACTTAACATTACACAAACGTCACGTAATCTAATTGTTGTAATAGTGAATCCCAAATCTACCATTTTAACAATTTCAACTAATCTTATAAATGAAAGTAAGGGTAGATCACACACAGTCAATATGGAAGATTTCCTCAACTATGTTAGTTAGTCAAGGGCCATAAATAGAACTATTTTCCAATAATATTATGACAAGTGGCACCTCTTCTCAAACTACAATCTACCACTTTTCATGCAACCTATTTGTGGCATACACCTATCGAACACTGTTTCTATCTAAACTACTATATAAATCATAAACAAGCATGAGTTCTAAATCAACAAAATTACAAATTATATTTAAAAAAAAAACCTTGAAGTTCTAAAACTCTGTATTTTTTTTAATTTTTTTAAAAAATGGCTGATAATTCCCAGAAGATGAACTACCACATTGAAGAAGCTAAAGGCCAAGTTCAGGTTCACTATATCGTCACCATTATTTTATTAAAGGGGTCATGCTTTAATTTTAATAGTTGATTTTATTTGTGGTATCATGCTAATTCTCCTTTAATTTTAATAGTTGGTTTAATTTGTGGTATCATGTTAATTTTGTTATTTGTAATGGTTTAGTGATGATTGAATATATCTAATAGCCTTGTTAAAAAGTATTAATTAGTACTTATTTTGACATTCAAGATTAAAAAAAATTAATTGGAGACATATTAATTTGGATAATCGTGTAAGAGAAAGAAAGCAATATAATGGACAAGGCAAGTGATGCAGCTCAATTAGCTAAAGAATCAATGCAAGAGGCAGGACAACAAATAAAGGCTAAAGCACAAGGTGCAGCTGATGCTCTCAAAGATGCTACTGGAATGAACAAGTGAAGCATAATTCCATTTTCATTTTCTTCCGTTTTTGAATTTTTCTCTAAATGGCTTTCCTTTTTATTTTTCCTTTGGTTCTTTTGTCTAAGGAGATTATTTCTCTTTTTTGTACGAAAAGAAAACCCGATTAAGAGATAATTAAACATGGTGTAACTAGTGCTATCGAAAATTTCACTTTTTATTAACAATTCAATGAATAGGTAATCTATCTATTTGATTCATATATAGGAATACATGTATTGATCATTTAAATGAATTTTGTTAGAATTATATATATGAAAGAAAACTTTACTTCAATGATAACAATGAATAATATTATATTTAGTATTTATTATTAACTTACATTATTGTTGGAATAATTATTTTGTAATAGTTGACCCACGGCAAAATGTCAAAACTATGGTAACAACTAAAAGCATATGAATAACCCTTTATATGAAAAATGTGTGAAAAAAAAAAACTCCAAAGGGAATTATTTGGTGATAATCGACTTTTATTAGTCATCAACAAAAAGGTTTGTAGAAATAAAAGTAGATAAAAAGACCGCAACCATCTATTATATAACCAAAATTGCACCCGAAAAATATGTCATGTGGCATTGTTTTTCAATATTTGTTTTATTTATTTTTTTAACTTTATACAAAAAGAATTGCATAAGAGCTAATCACTGGCCATAAAAATATTAATGTCCATATACACATCCATTTGTACATGATAAGAAAATATATGATTATGAAATCAAGCAAAAAGATGTGCCATGAAAGGTTTTTTTTTTAAAAAAAAAAAAAAATTATGTTTGTTTTCTTACCAAGTTTTTAACTATAGTATTTAAAAATTAAAATTTTGATTTTTTTAAATACTACTAAAAATAGATAACAAACAAAGAAATCAATAATATAACCTTAGTTTTAAAGAACTAAAATCGAAAAATGGCTAGGTTGAGGATACATATGATCAGAAGAACCCTTTCTCAACTTTGAATAAGAGGGATATACAAAAGAATGATAAACATTGATGGTCCTACTAATTAAATATGTTTTTGCTTTATTTTCTTGATAAATTTTTTGAAAGCTCAATTTTACTCTAATGGCTTGATGCTATAAAATATAAAGATATAGTTTAAAGTTGGTTTAAATCCTATTTTGGTCCGTAAACTTTGAACTTTGTTCTATTTTAGTCCCTACACTTTAAAAAATGTCTGTTTTAGTCTTTGAATTTTTAAAAGATGTTTAATTTGGTCCCTATTGTTAAGATTACGTTAACATTTTAAAGATGAAATATATTTAAGGGCAAATTGCATCTAGCATGGATTGAGCAAGATAAGGTGAAGTAAAATATCAACAATCAACGTGTCAAAATAGTAAACGATCAAAATCTTGGACGCAAAATGACTTTTGAGATCGTGCGTGAAGTTGTCTATAGACTGCTGTAGATTATTTCTAATATGTATTATAAATATTATAAAAATAGATGTCCACTGTTCAGTATCCTAAAAGCCACATGTCATTTTTTATATTGCTCATGCACCTTGTAATGAATGTTTGGTGTCTATGTAAATCTATATCCTACTTGACACTTTGTCTATAATTAGTGACATTTGGTGGATCTCAAAAGAATGCACATTGGTGAGAAATCCACTTCAGAATTCTATTAATTTTCATTTTACCTAGTTTTATAATTTTAGTTATTTTATTTTATTTTATATTATATTTATTTATTATTATTATATAAATTTATCATTATATTATCTTTTTCCATATTTGTATTCCCGTCGTGCTCCTCAAGTTCACAATAATATGCAATGATGATGACAATTTTCTTTTATTAAAATTAAAATTAATAATTAATTATAGTATTATAGTTCACTCCATGTTTGGAGCCCTAATTATAATAATTAATGTCTCCAACTATTATAATTTATAATTAACTACAATATTACTATTTCAAGTTCCTCTTTGTTATTATGTTTATTATTTCCTCTTTATCCTCTCTTTTATCTCGTTTACTATTTTCTATCTAAACCAAAATAGTTTGTACCCTAAACACATACTATAATAATCAAACTCAATGCCCCAAACATCTCTAAAACGTTAATTAAAAAATAATAATCTTTTAATATTTTATCAACCATGAATATTAACCTAAAATTGTGAAAATAGATTTACATGCAACAACCTTAACAAATTATTAAAGAAATACTAAATAGTTGCAAATGATCAATATATACCGAAGAGAAAAGGGAACACAATTTTTCCACTATGACCCTTTTTAAAAACAATAAAGAAAGAACTGAGAATTTAAATTATAATTACTGAAATTTAAGAAATGAATAAAATGGCAAAAACCATTGCACTATCAATGATAATTGACATCTGACATTTACTACCCTCTTTAAGATTAGAGGTTTTGGTTTACTATATATATATATATACCTCTTTTTTCTTCATTTATATTTAAAAGAAGAAATTTCATGTTTGGTTCTTAAAATTTGATTGAGGTTAAATTTGATTTTTTGAATTTTCAAACTCAACAATTTTACTTTCGAGGTTTGCATTTAGTAGAACTAATTTGATACTACGTGTGTTGCACATCTTATGTAAAATTCAAAATAAAACTTAAAAAACTCATTTTATCCTTTTACTAGCCTCTTAATTTTAAAGATTAAATAAACCAAAATATTTTTTTAATTTCTTTCATTTATTTGGATTGGATAATTTGATTATTTTCTTAATTTTAAACTTTAATTAAAATATCATTTTTTATTTAATTTTTTTTGATAATCTTATCTATATTATATATATTACTTAAATTAATTTGGATGATATGAATATGCTTTTAATTTCAAATTTTAATTTAAACTAAATTATTATTTTTTTAATTTTGTACAGAATTTCATAATAACTATTTCTTAGTATTTGATTATCTCCTATTTTCATTTTTATTAAAATTCTAAAAAAATATATTATTTTTTCTATGCAAATAGACACCCTAAAAACTTAATTTATTTTGATTTGAAAACATCTTCTTCTTGATTTTAAACTTTATTTCAAAAATTAAAAAGAGAAAAAAGTACAAAATCATGTAAAAAAATAGTAAAAGTTATTATAAATCTTTAAACCCATTGGCGTACATTTGCAAAAATTAAAAAAGTGAAAAAAAACTACGAAAAATAAAATAAATAATCGCTTACCACTTTACCAACTTCTAAATTTGTTGAACCTCAAAAGCGAAGTCTTCTTATCCACTAACTTCAATATGTGAGGCGTATATAAAAACTACAAAAACATTGAAAATAATGTTTATCATGCAGAGTTGGGATGAGTTTAATTAGTAATTATTATATAGAAACTTAAATTATATGTATATGGGGTGGTGAGTTGAGTTGAGTTGGAATGTTTGTGTTCTAGTGATGAGTTGAGTTGAGTCAGACCGTCTGTGTTTGCGGTGTTAAGTTGAGTTGAGTTGAGTTGAGATAGGGTATGTAGTGTAGTTTTTCTAAATGAAATTGATTGTCCTTGATTTTATTTCTTTGCTATTTTTTTAAAAAAAATTCCAACTATGCACGTTTTCCTTAAATTTTTAACACTAAAAATTGCATAATTTTTTCCATTCTTAAAACATACAAACTTTCTACAAAGTAAATATATATTAAGCACTAATTTTAAATTCAATTGTTGAACATTCAATTACATAATATTTTTTTTCATTCCTAAACACCAAAGATATTCTAAACAAATGAAAACTTTTTGAAATTACTTAGCCCTTATGAACATTGAAAAAGCTTGAAAATTAAACAACTTTTTTTTTTTTTGCTTCTTGAAAAAATGTAACAACTTTTTATTTTTTCTTCTTAAAAAATGTAACATATTTTCAGCACACAATTTAAAAACCCAAATGCGTAACAATTTCATCACATTTAAAGTTGGTGGATCAAATATTGAGTTGGAAATTTTTTACTAACTCAACTCAACTCACTTTGTGTTGAAACACCTCTAAATATCACTTTATATGTTTTTACAAAACTAAAAAGTAAAAAAAAAAAAAAATGGAAAAAGAAAACATACATTAAATGAAAAAGAGAGAGGTGGTACATTAAATTAAAAAAAAAATAAGAAGAAGAAAAGAAACATTAAAAAGATTGTCCGTTAATACGATTATATATATATATATATATAAATAAAGAAGTTGGGAAAAGTAATTAACAAAAATTAAAAGAGAGAAAAGAGTGGAGATACCTGAAAAAAAAACGGGTGGTTGAAGTCAACTATTTATAGAGAAAACTCAAAGTTCAAATCGTAATTTGATTTGATTTTTAATCAAATTATATTAACAGATAAGTTGATTTTTCTTTATAAAATGTGATTTTTTTTTTTTTTGAAAAAAAGATGTTTCCTGCCGTAGATATTATATTCTAAAATGTTATTGTTGCTTCTTTTTAACGAAAACCATTTATTTTTGTACATGAATGGTTATTTTTCATAATATAAATTTTGAATCTTGAATCAAATATTAGAAATAATCAAACTTTAAATAAATAAAAAAAATAATATAGATTTTTCTTATAAATAGAAAAATCCATGATATTTTATGTTTTTTAAAATCTTAAAAAATTAATGAGACAAAGCAACTATATATAAAGAAAAAAATAATATAAATAATCACGTTACCTCTGTAAATCACAGGTTGTTGTATTTATAGCTAGGTCAAAATTGTCGTTTTACCTCTGTAAATACATCTTGCTCCTTAAGCTCCTACTGATCCTCTATTAAATAATTGGTTTATAGTCCAACTTACAAAACATGATCCTCTCAACTGTAAGAGGACGTGGCCCCGTTGCTCAAGAACAAGAATCAGCACTTAAGAGAACAACCTATCTGCTAACCCTGAATCGGGTAGGAGTGAATTCCATCTTGCAGAACTATGTCCCCAGCTATTTATCTGGTCTTATCCCCAAAATGGGAGGCTTATTGAGTACTGTTGTTGGACTACTCTCACTTATACAAATCAAAGGATAATCCCAAATAAACAGAAGTTCATAGTTAGCTTAGGATTAAGATCGAGTTACTCTAGGTTATTAAAATTGAAATAGCCAGTTTTTGTTGGGGTTGATGCCCTAAATCTTGTAGGTTCCTATAGTTTGTAAATATTATTGAACAAACTCATTATGTTTTTAATAAAATATATGATATTTTATTCATTGTCTATAAAATATATGTTATTTTAGTTGCATTAACCACAAACCAATAAACTAACATCCATGGTTATATTTGTAACTTAAACATGTATGTAGAGACATACGGGTGGATCATGTTTAAGCGATAACCAAAATGGTCTATAATAGATGAAAAGGCAGGATATCTTATCCTAGTGACGCTACCAGTATGGCTCGCTTTGTAGGTGTTACAATTGTTGTAAAGTGCTACAAATGATATGATCCTAATCATTCATGTTTAGGCATGCGAGTGGGGATATTCTATACCAAAGAAGTTTGTATATGACCAGACCATGAAATGTTTAGTCTCATTATATAACGTCGTTCATAATAGAGACCTACATTTACAACTCCTTTCCCATTCTTTTCCATCCACCCACGTAAGTGGGTGGTGGTTATTTTTGCAAGTAGAAAAGAAAAAGTTTCTTCTTCTTCTTGCAAGTGTGGTTAATCGATTGAGACAGTTGAAAAACAATAGAAGACTTTTGTGTGTTTGAGTTCTTTGGAGAGTCCTTAATCCTTCTTCCTCGACATTACGTTTTCCCTCAAAACCAAAATAGCCAGAGCCCACCACTCCTGGATTCTCACCCTGAGACTACCGAGGAAACATTTGTGGTAGTGTTTGATATTGTTCGAAGTTATTCTTGAAGAAAGTTTTCAAGGAGTTCGTGAATTGTTCGAAGGAAAACGTGAAGAAAGGTCTTCAAAGGTGAGGTTTCTAAAACCCTTACATTAGTATGCTATAATTTATAATTAAATGCATATCTTGTTTATTGTGAAGGAACTCGTTTTTTAAGAGATTGTTGTGGAAACGACAATTAAAGAATACAAAAAAGGAACGTAGAATAGGGAAGATCGAGACACAATTATACATGGTTCACTAACAGTGTATTAGCTACGTCCACAGGCAGAGGGAGAACAATATTATTTGAGAGAATGTTTTCAAAATTACATCAAAACGGTGCCTTAGGTTTAGAGAGTTTATATAGCAAGACCCCCGTACTAGGTTGTTTGAAGCGCCAGTAAACATATTCAAGGCATTTCAACAGAGATCCTTGAATGGAAGCGGATCATCCAAATTCCATTAATTATTGAAAACATATTTTACAATAAACATACAAGATATGCATTTGAAATAAATTACATCATACTTTTTATAGAAAAAGGTTCAAGATACATTACCCTTGAAGAACCTTTCTTCGTGAAACTCCCTCGAATAGTGACGTGCCTTGAACAAAAATAGCAACTCTTGAAGACCTTCTTCAAGATTTTCTCGAACAATAACAGGGACACTCTATGAAGAGCCTTTGGTATTCTCAGGGTAAGAACCCAGGAGTGGTAGGCTCTGACTATTTTGTTTAGGAGGGATAGTTTGGGTGGAGGAAGGACATCCAACCTACCACTTTCGGGATTCCTCTGATAGGGGAGTTGGGAACTTAACTACACTAGACGAAATTCATTCCTTCCTTGAAGTAGGGGTAAATAGATAAATTGCTCCCTTAAGGACTGATTTCGAGGTTTGAACAATGTGGTGCCACACCTTCACTTGGCCCAAGAAGGTTTACTTATAGTGGGACTATGATGTATTGTTCATTAGAGGAATCAGTGATACTTAATGAGTTAGATGTAACTACAAGGGAAAAACGGTAAATTGGCCCAACTGTACTTACGTGTGATTTGTGAAGTGATGAAAAGTAAAAAGAGGAGAAAATGGCACACACTTGTTACGTGGAAAACCCTAGTACAAGGAGGAAAAACCACGGTACAGAGGACTTTTATATAATAATGAGATACAGAATAATGTGCATAGGCTACAATTTAAATATAAAAAGATAAAACCATAAGGTACACATGAAAAGACAAAAATTCCCTTAGGGCAAATATTCTATTATCAACACTCCCTCTCAAGTTGGAGCCTAGATATCAACGAGACCCAACTTGCTAACACATGAGTCAAAGAGTTGTCGTGATAGCCCTTTTGTGCGTACATCTGCAATCTGCTGACTAGAACGAACATAGGGAACACAGATATTGCCACTGTCAAGTCTTTCCTTGATAAAATGCCTGTCAATCTTTATATGCTTTGTTTTGTCATGCTGAACAGAGTTATAACAGCCTTGTTATCACAATAGAGTTTTGATGCGCTGTGAATTGTGGTGCATTTATGGTGTGAGTTTGTGGTGATGTGTTATGCATTGAACATGAAAATTTTCCTAATAAGACCCAAGTATAAGGCTCACTAGATTTCCTAGTAAGTCCAGGGTCGAACACAGGGACTACTGAGTAAATATGCAACAGTTACTTTGATTCTCTTGCGGTGGTGAAAACAAATAAGTTGGATGGTGTTTTGATCAAGAATATTTTATATGCGACAGAGTTTAAACGAAGAGTTGATGAAATTGAGAGTTATAATGAGTATGCGATGAATGAGTTGAGAAGGGGTTTAGCTAACACTTCCTAAGATCATGTACAAGTTATGCGATCATGCTACACACAAACAACAATATGTCATCTCTCAATGCAAATGCCATAATTCCTATTTCTAGGACGCATGCGATGTATACGAAAAAGTCGATAGAACTTATGTCTAAGCCTCTATTCTTGTCTATGCGATGATGAATGTTGCTCACATAAAACAAGGTGACCGCATACAATCATATCCTATTTCTAGGGTGCATGCGATGTATAAATAACGATAGAACTTATGTCTAAGTTTCTATTTCTTGCTTATGCGGTTCTAATTTAACTTTCTCAAGCCTAGATTCTAATCTAACTTTCTCAAGTCTAGATTTTATCTTTAGACTACTCTCTCAAGTATCTCTAAAGGATGAATGATGCATACATAAGACAAAATGATCGCATAAAATGTAGATCTTAGGTCATACTACCTAAGTACTTCTCAACCCATTCGAAAATTTAGCTACTCATGCAAAATGTGGAGAGATTGAACATAAATTGAAATGAGATTTCCATTTTCTAATAAAGTGCTGAATACAAAATAACAATGGAATTTAGAGATAAGAAGCCTGGTAAGAAATGTCTTACTTCTCGTGGCCTTTTACACTATCTTTTTCACTCCAACTCTGTCTAGATGAATATTCTTGCTTTCGTAAGTGTTGGCCCTCTCTCCCTTTGTAGCACTTTTTGACAGTCTCTCGATCTATCTGGGAATGATCTCTCGACTTCTTCATCTCCTAGCTCATCTCCGTCCTCTAAATCTAAGTATGAGTATATACGTGAACAAACTAACAACTCTCTAACTTGTATATTCTATGATATCACTTGTTAACCTCTTTTACAATGGTGGCCTTCGATATTTATAGAGCTCAAGGTGAAGCTGTCTTTCTCTTTAATGATTACAATGATGGACGATCATTAAATTTCCTGCTCTGATGTGCAGATTAATGGTCACCGAAAGTTGAGTGTACTTTCTACAGTGTGGCTTTAACGGCTTGTCAACTAAATTCGGATTCAACCATCATCAACTTTCCATCCCATCATATTTATTATGTTGTCACCTTGATACGCAGTCTTTATGCAGCCACCTTTTTTGAACAACTTCTCACGATCGCATACGATCGCATGACTTTGCGATCATAATCTTTCAAGCGTGTGGACGCCTAATTCCTTGGATCGCAATTTTACTTGCGCCAACGCATTTTTTCTGCACAAAATAAGTAAATTAACTGCTTTTATGTGATGGCGCATGATGACGGGAAAAAATGCAAGTCATCTTAGGCCTTTTATTTAGAATTATGAGGACTGTTAAGCAGAATATGCGACAATTATGTTAAGAATTCATGAGAAAATAAATTTGTATCGTTCAGCATTAAGAATCTAAAATGAATTTGTGTCGTTCAACATTAAGAATCTCGGCTAATCCACTATTATGCGTTATTATGCATTCAATTGTCTATCTTTGTAGCTAACGCACGAATCGGACACAAAGGCGGAAGTCGGGCTATTGCATCGGCGATCGCATGCGGAGAACTTCTCCATCGCAAACGCGAATGCATACGATCAATGCATGGGTGTTGCGGTAATCAACCGCATGTGTCCATCACATAGAAGTTACGGTAACCAAGCGATTGCAATCATCGTGTAGAAGTTGCGGTAACCAAGCGATTGCGGTCATTTCAAGGTTGCGGCTACACGATGATAACCATAATGGCAGGATTACCGCAAGGTTGGTGGAATGGAAGCATCAACGCATATCTCGGGAAAATCAAAAGATGATGTTGACATTTCACCTACTACTCTGTTAGCAGCCGAAATTCAGAAAAGGACCAATGCGCCGCTAATGTCAAAATCAGAGCAGGTCCATTAATGTTGTCGGCGATCAGGCTCTATAAATAGAAGTCGCTGAGCCGAATTTCAAGGGATTTAAGGTTTTCATCCAAGGTTCCTTACCTTCGAGGGAATCCTTGTGATCTAGACGAACACATCAGAAGAAAGCTTGAGAATTTTTCATCTCCTTCATCCATTCCGAGTTACGACCGGAGCCTTCATCGAAGTTAGATCTCGAGAGAGTCAGCTCCACCGCCCTTCCATGGCACCACCGGCAGTCTTGACATACATCTGCTAGAAGCAAGACATTGCTTCTAGCTGGTCCTTTCATTTTCTCTTCTTTTCTTAAATTGTATTGTATTACATTTTGGATTAAGAAATTAATACATTGTGTGTTCAATGCATTTCTGTGTTTCCTTCGATTCCATCTCCATCTTTCTTTACTTAGCACGCTTAACTTTCATTGCATCACTTAGTGAGATTTCTAGAGTATCGTATATTTAGTCATGCGGATTAGAGATATGAAGCATGTAGAAAACCACCAGAAGGTGTGCATTGTGCGAGTGTGTGAGAAAGTCTTATTTCCTTAGTGTGAAGTTGTAGCAACACCTGTCTATAGGAAGATGCAATGCTTGTCTATGAGTAAAGTCAGCAACAACTAACTGCCCGAGAGGGTAAGTGGTTGGTCACAGTAAGTAATGTAAGCAAGTATTCACTAGAGATAGGAATAATCTTACGTCAGCCAAGTTTCTGCACATTCATCATTTAGGCATACTTGGAAGAGTAGTCTAAAAACCAAATCTAAGACTCAAGAGAGCGGATTGGAACGCATAAGCAAAAATGGGGAACATAGGAATAAGCTCTATTTTCTATTACACAGCGTATGCACCCTACGGAAAGGATATTGCATGCGTCCAAGAAGTAGGATATGGTGGCGGTATGTGGTCATCCCGACATTTCGCATACATATCGCATACGTCCTAGATTTAGGCACAAGTGTGTGTAGCATGATCGCATAGCTTGCGTTGGCTGAGGTTGCCCTTGCGGTCAATCTTAAGGGTTGCGATGAATACATTCTTACATTTTATCTATTTTCCATGCATTTACTATGCGTCATTATGTCTCTAACTCTCATTCATATTCTCATTGCTTTGTCTGTTAGTTAGAAGTAGGAGTAGTTATTAGCTTATACCCTCCATCATTCTTTTATTCAACTGCCGCAAACACATTACCGCATAGCATTTAGTTACAAGTCCCTGAGTTTGACCTCGGATCACTCGAGAAACTTACGTTCACGTTATACTTGGCGTGAGTGCAAGAAAACTTGTGACGGGAACACATGGTCATGGCATAAATTCGTTAACACATAGTTTCATTCCAACGCATGACCACTGATGCATGAGTATCAACGCATACCTTAAGACATGCATCGCATATCGCGTCCCACTAATTTTAGTCCTCAAGTCTTTGACGGCTAATTTTCGTCATTAAGTTTTTGACGCTGTTGTCGGGGACTTGGTAGCTAATTGTTTGTTGAGTTTTTTGTCTCTGCAGGCAACCTTTTTATCTTGGGAGTATTGCAGCTTTGCGACCAAGTTGCAACAAATATTGAAGTGTAGACGATGCACCGAAAGCCAGTATTGACCCTAAGATAGGAGGGCAATCAGTCGCGTCATTTGAAGGTAATTCTAAAGCACATGACGGACGCATGCGCCCAACAATTGCCGGAAGTTCCAATGGTCAAGGCATCTTGACCTAAGTAATTGAGAGAAATCTCTTGCATGGGAGACTTCTTGCGAAGACAAACTTCAATTGCTCCAGGGACGTCTTCTACTCTATCTTTACCTTGCCTTCTTAGTTTAGTTTATTTTTTATTTTATTGTTATTTTGGATATGCAGCTTCTTCCTTGGTTGTGGTGTGTTTACTTCTTGTAGGTGCGACAATAATTCTCCTCGGTGCGTAGTTACAACGAAAGAATTCCCTCCATCTTTTAATGCATGGCTTTGATCGGATGGATTCCAACGCATGATCGTATGCGTTATTTCGCCTAAGGTCCTTTCTTGTTATCCTTTATGCATTATCCTTTTGAAATTCTCCTTGTCTGATTGCATTCCTTTGCGATGCATCTATGATGGTATGTATAGTTCACCGCATCCGCTAACTAAGCATCGCAAGGCGCTTCCTACTTTTAATAGCTTCTTCAATTTTTGAAAGTCTTATGTTTTATTTTGTGCAAACCTTCACTCAAACATTGGTTACCGCATTCCTATTAAGTTTGTTTTTAGCTTTGCAGTGAGAATGCTGCCAACCTCTAAGTTTGGGGGTGGCAGCGGTCTCAGAGAATTGTGTTCATTACATTGCGGTCATTTCTAAAAAAAAAAGAAAAAAAAAGAGAGAGAATTTTGAGAATAATAACTCCACTATCAATGCAATGGAGAAACCCATGTTGATAAGAGTTAAGTTGTGAAAGGCACTTACCCGTAGTTGGATGTCCGCATGACACATGTGGGGGCAAGCCAAAACGAAGATAAGTCGCCAGGATCAACACATAAGTGCAACTCCTCTGTCGAACGCAAGCCAAATAAAAAACAAGAGTTGAGTTGAATATGAACGCAACCGAAGTTGGATGCCCGAATGACACACGTTGGGGTAAGCCAAAATGAAGAGCGTAACCAGGTTCAACGTTGCATTCTAATAAGTAATCGCAAAATCTTTTTGAAGTATTTTGAACGAACGCATTCTAAAAAGCTAAACGCAAAGTTGTGGTGAATGAATAAAAAGTTTTTGAGCAAATGCTTGCCAGATTTAAACTTAAAAAATATCTTTTTGAAGAAGCAGCCAAAGTGGAGGAGAGCATTGCGGCAATGGTTAAAGGTATGAGTAAATTACACTCTGAAAGGCTAGTCATCGCAAAGAAAAGCCTGACGGGAGTTAGAATTTCTTGAGTATAACGTATGCTTGAGGACAAGCATGATTCTAAGTTTGGGGGTGTGATGATGGACAGAAATGCACGTCATCTTGGGTCTTTTATTTAGAATTATAAGGGCTGTTAAGTAGAATATGCGGCAATCATGTTAGGAATTCATGAGAAAATGAGTTTGCGTCGTTCAACATTAAGAATCTCGGCTAACCCACTATTATGCGTTATTATGCGTTCAATTGTCTATCTTTGTAGCTAACGCAGGAATCGGATGCAGACGCGAAAGTTGGGCTATCACATAGACGACCACATACAGAGAACTTCTCCATCGCAAACGCGAATGCATATGATCAATGCATAGGTGTTGCGGTAATCAATCGCATGCATCCATCGCATAGGAGTTGCGATCGTCAAGCGATTGCGGTCATCGTGTAGAAATTACGGTAACCAAGTGATTGCGGTCATTTTAAGATTGCGACTACATGACGATAACAATAATGGCAGGATTACAGCAAGGTTGGTGGAATGGAAGCATCAACGCATATCTCGAAAAAATCAAAAGATGATGTTGACATTTCACCTACCATGCCGTTAGTAGTAGAAATTCAGAAAAGGACCAACACGCCGCTAATGTCAAAATTAGAGCAAGTCCATTAATGTTGTCGGCGATCAAGCTCTATAAATAGAAGCTGCCGAGTAGAATTTCAAGGGATCCAAGGTTTTCATCCAAGGTTCCCTACCTTCGGGTGGATCCTTGTGATCCAGACGAACGCTTTAGAAGAAAACTTAAGAGTTTTTCATCTCCTTCATCCATTCCGAGTGACGACCGGAGCCTTCGCCGGAGTTAGATTTCAAGGGAGTCAGCTCCACCGCCCTTCCATGGCACCATCGACAGCCTTGACACACATCCGCTGGAAGCAAGCCATTGCTTCTAGCTGGTCCTTTCATTTTCTCTTCTTTTCTTATATTGTATTGTATTACATTTTGGATTAAGAAATTAATACATTGTGTGTTCAATGCATTTTTGTATTTCCTTCGATTCCATCTCCATCTTTCTTTACTTAGCACGCTTAACTTTCATTGCATCACTTAGTGAGATTGCTAGAGTATCGCATACTTAGTCATACGAATTAGACATATGAAGCATGTAGCAAACCACCGGAAGGTGTGCATTGTGCAAGTGTGTGAGAAAACCTTATTTGCTTAGTGTGAAGCTGTAACAATGCCTATCTATAGGTGGACGCAACGCTTGTCTATGAGTAAAGTCAGCAACAACTAACTGCCCGGGAGGGTAAGTGGTTGGTCGCAGTAAGCAATGTAAGCAAGTATTCACTAGAGAGGAATAATCTTACGTCAGCCAAGTTTATGCGGTTACCTTGTCTTATGAGCACATCATTCATCATTTAGACATACTTGGAAGAGTAGTCTAAAAACTAAATCTAAGACTCGAGAGAGCGGATTGAAATGGATAAGCAAGAATGGGGAACTTAGGAATAAGCTTCGTTTGCTATTACACAGCATATGCACCCTACGGAGAGGATATTTCATGCGTCCAAGAAGTAGGATATGGTGGCAGTATGCGGTCATCCCGACATTTTGCATACACATCGCATACGTCCAAGACTTAGGCACAAGTGTGTGTAGCATGATCGCATAGCTTGTATTGGCTGAGGTTGCCCTTGCAGTCAATCTTAAGGGTTGCGATAAAGACATCCTCACATTTTATCTATTTTCCATGCATTTACTACGCGTCAATGGTTGTCATGTGATAATGGGCAGAAATGCAGGTTAATACAGTGCTAAGTTATAAAACAATATCGGTTTACATTGATAAAAAATATAAGATTGTGTCCAAAAAGCATTAAGTTCGCAACATTGCGGTCGCGTGCGTCCAACACATGAAAACAAATAACTTGTGTATTTTTGTGTAGAATATGCGTTGACGCAAGGAGGAAAATGCGATCATAAGAAATCAATGGTCAAGCACAATGTTATCGCAAGAATTTGCGGTGATTTGCGCTCGTAAATTTTTGCCCAAGGAGGTTACCGCATAGAGCCGGTGCAACTTGGTGGGTGCATCTGGGTGAAAGGCATAATAAATCACAATGGGACAGAAAGTTAACGGTCGAGTCCGAAGTAAGTTGACAAGCTGCTAATGAACTACTGTAGCAAGTACACTTAACTTTTCGGTGACAAATATTTGGCGCATCAGACAGAGAATTAATGCCATCCCATCAGTGCAATCATAAGAGAGAAGAAGCCATTCACCCCGAAGCACTATAAATACCGAAGGCAACCTTCAGTGAAGGGGTTCGTCAAGTTCGACAGATAGATAATTTTCTCCATAGTTAAAAGTAGCCTAGTTCTTAGTTTTTCTTTTATCTAGAAGGCAGAAGTGAGGGAAGTGAGACTGTACCAAGAGATCATTCCGATGAACTTGGAAGAGTGTCAGAAGCGTTGAGATCAGAGAGAGGGCCAACTTCTACGGAAGTAGGAACATCTTCTGAGCAGAATAACAGTGTAAAGCCTTGGAAAGCAAGGAATTGCTACCAGGCTCTCTATCTTTATCTTCCATTGTCATTTTGTACTCCGAACATATCTATAGAAATGGAATTTACATTTTTATATATGTTCACTCTCTGTTTATTACGCATGAGTAGTTAAATCTGTCGAATGGGTTGAGAAGCACTTAGCTAGCATAACTAGGGATCTTCATTCTGTGCGATTATCTTGTATTATGTATGAGTCATTCGTCCATTAGAGATACTTGGGAGGGCAGTCTAAGGACAGAATCTAGGCTTGAAAAAGTCAGGTTAAAATCTAGGCTCGGGAGAGTTAGATTAGAACGCATAATCAAGAGATAGGAGCTTAAAATAAGCACTGTTTGCTATTAATGCATCACATGCATCCTAGAGATAGTTTTGATTCTTGGCGGTCACCTTGTCTTTGTGTGCGTCTTACATCATCGCATAGGCAAGAAGTAGAGAATTAGGAATAAGCTCTATGGACGTTATCGCATTCATCGTATGCGTCCTAGAATTAGGAGTTACCGCATTTGCATTGGAAAATGATTTTCTATCGCATGAGTGTAGCGTGATCGAATAGTTTGAATGCATTCTCGGGAAACGCTAGCTAAAGACCTTCTCAACCCATTCCTCCGTATACTTAGTGTATCTACCGCATAATCAATCTTTTTCTAAATCCGCCGCATAATTTTTATACCGTAAACAACAAACCAACCACTCATTTATTTACTTATTACCGCAAAGTCTTCTTAAAAATTATCACCGCATATTATTTTCCTCAGTCCCTGAGTTCGACCCTGGACTTACCAGGAAACTCGGTAGGATTTATACTTGGATTCTGCTGAGAAAACTTGTTGTACAACGCATTTCCATTACTGCAATTCCTTTCATAAAGTCACCTCATTTTCTAATTTCTTTGCAGCTCTTTAGCGAATTACGATCTGGAGATTGAGAGGACGTTTCGATGAAGACTGAGAGATAGCCCCCCAAAAAAAAAACCACCAGATAAAGACAACATGGTAAAGCAACCTGGAAATGGAGCATCAAATGAAAAAAATGTCATGGCGAATCCAATCCTATTGGCAAATGATCGCAATAGGTCCATTCGGGACTATGCATCGCCCAACCTCTACGATTTCTCCCCAGGAATCATGAGGCCTGCTCTTGATGGATCTCGATTTGAAATGAAATCGATGATGCTGCAGATGATCCAGATTGCTAGACAGTTTAGGGGAAGGCGTGGCGAGGACCCGCACGACCACCTTCGAAGCTTCATAGAAATCTGCAACACTTTTGTGTTCCCGAATATCTCTATCAAAGAAGTTTGATTAACTCTGTTTCCATTTTCTTTGTGTGATCAGGCACGAAAATGGACGTACTCTCTCGAACTGGGGGAGAATACTTCTTGGGAACAAGTGGTAGAGAAGTTTATGAAGAAATATTTTCCACCAACTGAGAACGCCAAGAGAAGGAAATTAATAACCAATTTTGAATAGGACATGGAAGAATCGCTCAGCGATGCTTGGCCGAGGTTTAAGAGGCTGGTTAGGGACTGTCCACACAACGGATTACCAGACTGCTTGCAAATGGAGATTTTTTTATCATGGATTAAACCCTGCTTCGCAGACCACTGCTAATACAGCAGCCGCTAGAGGTCTACTAGACAAAACGTATGATGAGGCCAAGAACATTCTTGATCACATCTTTAAAAATCACGAGGACTAGAGAGAGAGTAATCAGAGATTGAGAATAAAGAATAACGACGCAAATAATTGTGCTATCGCATATCTTCAAAGTTAGATGACTGTGAAGATAAACTTGATACAAGGAATCACAATCAACAGCCCAACAATGCAAAGTGGGCAAGTGAACGCAATCAACCAGACCCTCGCAAGGTGTGTTACTTGCGGTGAAGACACGCAATGGAGGAATGCCCGCAAAACCCACAGTCTATTTATTTTGTGAAGAATAATCCATTCTCTAAAACGTACAACCCTGGGTGGAGAAACCACCCCAACTTTGCGTGGAAAAATCAGCAGCAAAATTTCCAATCAGTGGCGCAAAAAGAAGGGCCACCACGATTTTTCCCGCAAAATAACGGTCAGGCGAGCAATCAAGCCAACAGTTCGCAAGCGCCCGCAATCTTCCTTTTTGGAATGTTTGTTGAAGCAATATATTGAGAAGAATGAAATTGTGCTTCAAAACCAGGAGACGTCTATCCGCAACCTGGAACTACAGATGGGCCAGATTGCGAGCAAGCTCAAAAATAGACCGCAAGGGGCCCTGTCGAGTTCAACGAAACTCCTACGCAACCCAGGGGGTACGGGTGAAGAGCAATGTTAGGTCGTGACATTGCAGAGTGGTAAGACTGTGGTAGGAGAGAAGAAGGAACCTAGCTGGACTACTTTAATTGCGTTGGAACTAGAGATTACAATGACTCGAGAAGAAGAAGAAGAAAAAGAAGCGATAGAGCCAAAGATTATGTCCACCTCAGAGCCAAAAGAACAGGAGATCGTGAGAGTATAGTTGCCACTTTTCTCATAGAGACTCAGAAAGAAGAAGAATGACGAGGTACAGTACCAACGCTTTATGACTATGTTAAAACAATTGCATATTAATATTCCGTTCACTAAACCAAATTGAAGAGATGCCCGCATATGCTCTGTTTCTAAAGGATATGGTGACCAAGAAGAGAGGCACTGGTAAGTTCGCCACAATGGCTTTGACGAAGAGCTCAAAATCTATAATCTCACCGAAGATGCATGATCCTGGGAGTTTTACATACCTTGCTCCATTGGAGGATTGTACATCGGGTAGGCGTTATGTGATCTTGGCACTAGCATCAACTTAATGCCTCTGTCAATTTTTAAGCAGCTGAATGTGGGGAAACTTGTGCCCACGACAGTGCTCCAATTATCCGATAGATCTCTGGTGCTTCCATAGGGGAAGGTGAAGGACGTGCTGGTCACAATCGACAAATTTATATTACCAACCGACTTCATCATCTTGGACTACAAAGCCGATAAGGATGTGCCTATCATTTTGGGGCGACCATTTTTATCAACTGGTCGTGCCCAGATTGATGTGCGCAAAGGAGAGATCATCATAAGCATGAATGGATAGAAGCTCAAGTTTGAAATTATCGGTGCCATGAGTATCCTGACAAAGAAAACCTTAATGAATCCGACAATGAACAGGGTTTGAATGAAGAAGAGAAACCTGAAGACGAAAACGAAGATGAGAATGTGAGTGCATCCATTGTTGCATGCAATGCGATCATAGAAAAAATAATAAAAGGAAAATGAGATGATTGCAACCCAAGAAGAAGAGCCGACAATAAAGGAAGAAAGAAAAACAACGCAACCGTCCTTAAAACAACCACCAATAATAGAGCTTAAGACCCAGCCTAACCACCTAACGTATGCGTTTCTGGGGTAGAATGAAAAGCTACCGGGAATCTTTCCTCTGAATTTAATGAAGACCAAGAGAATGTGCTGCTGAGCATTCTGAGAAAATATGTGAAAGCGATTGGCTGGATGCTCATAGACATTCGAGGAATTAGCCCTGCATACTGTATGCATAAAATTCATCTTGAAGAAAACCACAAGGGATTGATCGAACATCAACGCAGACTCAACCCTGCGATGAAAGAGGTCGTAAAGAATGAGATAATCAAGTGGTTAAACGCGGGCATTATCTATCCGATAGCAGACAGCATGTGGGTCAGCCCCGTGCAGTGCGTGCTAAAAAAAGGTGGGATGATGGTAGTCCCTAACACAAATAACAAGCTGATATCGCAAAGGACCGTCATCAGATGGCGTATTTGCATGGACTACCGCAAGCTGAATGCGCAACGAAGAAAGATCATTTCTCTTTACCTTTCATTGACCAAATGCTGGATTGTCTAGCTGGAAATTACTTCTACTACTTTTTGAATGGGTATGTCGGTTATAATCAGATTATAATTGTTCCCAAAGATCAAGAAAATACCACATTCACCTGCCTGTATGGAACTTTTTCTTTTCGTCGCATGTTGTTCGACCTTTGCAATGCAGCAAGCACTTTCCAAAGGTGCATGATGACCATCTTTCCAGAATATCTTGAAGACTCTGTAGAAATATTCATGGACGACTTCTCTGTATATGGGCACACATACAAAGTCTGTCTCGACAACTTGGAGAAGATATTGAAAAGATGTGAGGAGACGAACCTCGTATTTAATTGGGAGAAATGCCATTTTATGGTGAAAGAGGGCATTGTGCTGGGGCACAAGGTATCTAGGAACAGGTTGGAGGTGGACAAGGGAAAAATTGAAGCAATTGAAAAGCTCCCACCTCCAACAAATGTAAAGGCTATAAGGAGTTTCTTGGGGCATGCCGGATTTTACAGACATTTTGTCAAGGACTCTTCAAAAATAGCACAACCACTGAGTGCGTTGATGAAGGCCGATAGAAAATTTGACTTTGATGATAATTGCCGCAACACATTCATGATTTTAAAGAACGCACTGAAAACCGCACCCATGTTGATCACGCCAGATTGGACACTCCCCTTTGAAATAATATGCGATGCGAGTGGGTATGCGATGGGAGCAGTGCTAGTGCAGAAAAGAAAAATAATACTGCATCCCATCACATATGCAAGTAAGACTTTAAACCCTGCTCAAACTAACTACACCACCACATAAAAGAGTTACTTGCGGTAATATGTTGGAGAAATTCAGAGCATATTTACTGGGAATAAAAGTACTCATCCATACTGACCACTCGACGATAAAATATCCGATGACAAAGAAGGACGCGAAGCCGAGGTTGATTAGATGGGTTCTCCTCCTTCAGGAATTCGATATGGAAATAATTGATCGCAAGAGGACAGAGAACCAAGTTTCGGATCATTTATCAAGATTGAAAAATCCTGAGGTTGACCGCAATGACTCAAAGGTGAGTGCAGTGTTCCCAGACGAGCAGCTATTTCATATTGAATAATTGCCATGGTACGCAGACGTGGTAAATTATCTGGTTTGCGAGCAATTTCCTGAAGATTATACTGACCACCAAAAGAGACGGCTCAGGCATGAATTCAGATATTGTTATTGGGATGAGCCAAACCTATACAAGAGGGGGTCAGACCAAATTATGCGACTGTGTGTACCGCATACTGCTCATCAATGCATATTATCGCAATGTCATGATTCACCATATGGCGGACACTTTGGAAGGCAACGCACCGCAGCGAAAGTATTACAAAGTGGGTACTATTGGCCAACACTATTTAAGGTTGCAAGAGACTAGCGATGAAGTGTGACTGATACCAACGCACTGGTAACATTTCATGGAAACATGTGATGCCCATGAACATCACATTAGAATTGGAGTTGTTCGACGTCTGGGGCATTGATTTCATGAGACCATTCCCACCTTTGAATGGTTCAAGTCTATTCTGTTAGTCATCGACTACGTGTCCAAGTGGGTAGAAGTAGTAGCATGCACCGCAAGTGATGCGGCAGTAGTCTCTAAATTCCTGAAGAAAAATATTTTCACGCGTTTTGGCACTTCACATGCCATAATAAGTGACGAAGGCTCCCACTTTGTCAATCACCTCGTCAAAAATCTACTGCTGAAATATAATATCCTCCACAAAGTGGCCACCGCATACCATTCACAGAAAAATGGTTAGGTTGAAGTGTCCAACCAATAAATTAAGTTGATATTGGAGAAGGTGGTAAAGCCTTCGCGAAAAGATTGGGCAACAAAGTTGGACGATGCGCTGTGGGCATACCGGACTGCCTACAAAACATCAATAGGCATGTCTTCGTATGCATTGGTATTTGGTAAAGCATGTCATTTACCAATAGAGCTAGAGTACAAAGTTTTGTGGGCGGTGAAGAAGCTTAACTTCGACTTAAAAGCAATAGAGGAAGCAAGAAAACTACAACTGGTCGAGCTTGATGAGTGGAGAATGCAAGCTTATGAAAATGCAAATATTTACAAAGAACTAGCAAAATATTGGCATGACAACCGACTATGCGGCAAAAAGCTCCACGTCAAACAAAAGGTCTTACTTTTCAATTCATGGTTCCGGCTCTTTCCCGACAAGTTAAAGTCGCACTGGTCCAGGCCCTTTATAATTAAAGAAATATTCCCGCATGGTGCGGTTGTGCTGATTAATGAGGAAGGGACTCGTACATTTAAAGTTAACGGGTAAAGAGTTAAGGCATATTGCGAAGGTGATTTTCATCGAGAAAAGACCTCTATAGACCTGAGAAATTCGGAATGAAGGAAAATAGAGTGGCCCCTACGCTTTCATGCGATAGAAAATCATTTGGGGCGCAAGTCTTCTAGAGTATCCTTTTTCTTACTTATGATTCATGAATTTTCACTACTATGATATTGTTTCAATTATCGTATATCTATCCTCATTTTACTTCTCTTTAAAAATAAAAAAAAAGGAGAAAACTTTTTTTAACTTCGTTTTTTTTATTATTTATTTGACCCTCTCGATGTTTTTCTTTGCAAACAATCAAGGTAAACGATTGCGGAGGCGCTACACGAAGACGCAACTACTTAATTTCATCACTACAATCCAAACAAAGTAGATCCCTGCAAAGCAGGATATGTCAGCAAATAATGCGGGCGATAGCGCAAATTTGGGGGTTATATCTTTCCTTAACTTTATTCCAAATTTCGTTATCGCATCGCATTTTAAGTTTGAAAATTTTATCACTGCATCCTCTTTTGTTACCGCAATCATTTAACATTGATCAATTTAATAAGTCAATGCATGATTTCTCTTTGCCAATTATGATTTCAATGATGAAACACATGCTTCTATTTTTTCGTATACACTAGAGTCAACTTAATTTTAGGACAGCCACCTCATGAAATATTTCTAGAAGTTAGTGGTCTGCTAGCTTTCTTTGAAACTGATCCTTTACGAAACTTCTTAAGAACATCACATGACTTCTTTCAATCTTTTGGCAATGAGGACATTGTTGCATTTTAAAATTGAGGGTGCAGTATTTACTTTCGACCTTGCTATTGTTAGCCTTATTTAAAAAAATAATAAAAAAAAAGTCATAACGTTGCAATCGGATCCTACTCGTAGTTGGATGTTCGTATGACACATGTGGGGGCAAGCCAAAACGAAGGTAGGAATTGTGATCAACGCATAAATAAATGACTGCAACTTCGCTGCCAAATGGGCATGAGTTTAGTCTGAGAAAGAGCGGCTTGCTCGTAGTTGGATGTCTTCATGACACACGTGGGGACAATTCAAAACGAAGGCGAGGCACTTGGATCAGCGCAAGGTCAGAGAGATAAAAATAATAATAATATCTAAAATACGCAAGGATAAAAATCATTTAACACCCTAGTGAAAAAGTTTTTTTTTTAAAAAAAAAAATCATGCGATGTCTTGGAATCTAGTAAAGTCTTTTTGGAGGTTAAACTTGCGATCCCTAAAATTTAGAAATATTTTAAGAAAAGACCTAAATAAGAATTAAGGAAATCTTGGTGTATAGGATTTGAATAAGGCATCCTTGAGAAATCTAGGAAAAGAGATTGTGGTCGACTTTCTAAAGGAAATCTTTAGCTTATGCTTGAGGAAAAGCATTGTTTAAATTTGGGGGTGTGGTAACGGGCAGAAATGCACGTTATTACAATGCTAAGTTATAAAACAATGCAGGTTTGCATTGATAAAATATATAAGATTGTGTCCAAAAAGCATTAAGTTCACAACATTGCGGTCACGTGCGTCCAGCGCATGAAAAACAGTTAACTTGTGTATTTTTATGCAGAATGTGAGTTGGCGCAAGGAGGAAAATGCGATCACAAGAAATCAACGATCGAGCGTAGCGTTACTGCAAGGCTTTACGGTGATTTGCACTCGTAAATTTCTGCCCAAAAAGGTTGCCGCGTAGAGCCAACGCAACTTGGTGGGTTCATCTAGGTGGAAAGGATAATAAATCACGATGGGACAGAAAGCTCATGACGGTCGAGTCCGAATTAAGTTGACAAGCCACTAATTAACTAAAGTAGCAAGTACACTCAACTTTTCGGTGACAAATATTTGGCACATCAAACAGAGAATTAATGCCATCCCATCAGTGCAATCATAAGAGAGAAGAAGCCTTTTACCCCGAAGCTCTATAAATACTGAAGGCAACCTTCAGTGAAGGGGTTTGTCCAGTTTGACAGATAGATAATTTTCACCATAGTTAGGAGCAACCTTGTTCTTAGTTTTTCTTTTATTTAGAAGGAAGAAGCAAGGGAAGTGAGATTGTACGGAGAGATCGTTTCGGTGAACTTGAAAGAATGCCGGAAGAGTTCCGGAAGCGTCGAGATCAGAGAGAAGGCCAACTCCTGTGGAAGCAGGAACATCTTATGAGCAGAATAATATTGTAAAGCCTTAGAAAGCAAGGAATTGCTACCAGGCTCTCTATATTTATCTTCCACTGTCATTTTGTACTTTGAACATATCTATAGAAATGGAATTTATATTTTTATATCTATTCACTCTTTGTTTATTATGCATGAGTAACTAAATCTGTCGAATGGGTTGAGAAGCACTTAGCTAACATAACTGGGGATCTTCATTCTGTGCAATTATCTTGTATTATGTATGCGTCACTCGTCCATTAGAGATACTCGGGAGGGTAGTCTAAGTACATAATCTAGGCTTGGAAAATTCAGGTTAGAATTTTAGCTCGGGAGAGTAAGATTAGAACGTATAATCAAGAGATAGAAGCTTAGGAATAAGCACTGTTTGTTATTAACGCATCACATGCATCCTAGAGATAGGTTTGATTGTATGCGGTCACCTTGTCTTTGTGTGCGTCTTGCATCATCACATAGGCAAGAAGTAGAGACTTAGGAATAAGCTCTATGGACATTATCGCATTCATCGCATGCATCCTAGAATTAGGAGTTACTGCATTTGCATTGGAAAATGATTTGCTATCGCATAGTGTAGCATGATCGCATAGTTTGAATGCATTCTCGGGAAATGCTAGCTAAAGACCTTCTTAACCCGTTCCTTCGCATACTTAGTGTATCTACCACATAATCAATCTTTTTCTCAAATCCGCTGCATACTTTTTATACTACAAACAACAAACCAGCCACTCATTGATTTACTTGTTACCACAAAGTCTTCTTAAAAATTATCACCACATATTGTTTTCCTTAGTCCCTAAGTTCGACTCTGGGCTTACCAGGAAACTCAGTAGAATTTATACTTGGATTCTACTGAGAAAAATTTTGCACAACGCATTTCCATCACCGTAATTCCTTTCATAAATTCACCGCATAAAATAACGCATCATCGTGTCTCTACCTCTCATTCATATTCTCATTGTTTTGTCTGTTAGTTAGAAGTAAGGGTAGTTACTAGCTTATACCCTCCATCATTCTTTTATTCAACCACCGCAAACACATTACCACATAGCATTTAGTTACAAGTCCCTGAGTTCGACCTCAGATCCCCCGAGAAACTCACATTCGCGTTATACTTAGCGTAAGCGTAACAAAACTTGTGTAAGGAATGCATGGTCATCGCATATATTCGTTAACGCATAGTTTCATTCCAACGCATGACCACTGAAGCATGAGTATCAACGCATACCTTAAGACATGCATCGCATATCGCGTCCCATTAATTTTAGTCATCAAGTCTTTGACGGCTAATTTTCATCATCAACGCATCCAATCGCAATTTCTTTAGTTTAATGCTTTTGGACATGATATTGCTTATTTTTACCGTTGCATTCTCTCAGTGTTTTACTTATTTGAGCTATAATAACGTGTATTTCTACCCGTTATCAAGTTTCATTGGCCCATCATGACTTTGGTTAAGATCAATTAGGACCTTTTCAAGCGACATTTCTTCGCATATCCCAAGGCTCATGGCCCTGTACTCAGCTTCGACACTACTTTTGGCAAACACCCTTGTTTTTTACTCCTTCATGTAGCAAGGTTACTCCAAACAAATGTACAGTAACCCGATGTTGATTTTCTGTCGACCACTAAGCTTGCCCAATCTGCATCTATATAGGCCTTGATGCATCATCTGTCTGACTTTTTGAACATTAATCCCCTGCCTATAGAAGCCTTTAAATATCTCAAAATTCGTTCCACTGTCTTCATATGTTCTTCATAAGAAGACTGCATAAACTGGCTAACCACACTTACTGCATGTGCAATATCTAGTCTTGTACGGGAAAGATAAATTAGCTTCCCGACTAAACATTCATACCTCTCCTTGTTAACAGGTGCACTACTACTCAGATCACTAAGCTTAGTATTTTCTTCCATAGGAGTGTCGACTAGTTTACATCCTGTCATACTTGTGTCTTTAAGCAAATATGCGAAGAAATGTGGCTGGAAAAGGTCCTAATTAATCTGAATCAAAGTCATGATGAGCCAATGAATCTTTATTGTGATAACAAGGCTACTATAAGCATTGCATACAACCCTGTTCAGCATGACAGAACGAAGCATGTAGAGATTGATAGGCATTTTATGAAAGAAAGACTTGACAGTGGCAATATCTGTGTTCCCTATGTCCTCTAGTCAACAGATTATAGATGTACTCACAAAAGGGCTATCACGACAACTCTTTGACTCATGTGTTAGCAACTTGAGTCTCGTTGATATCTACGCTCCAACTTGTGGGGGAGTGTTGAAAATAGAATATTTGCCCTAGGGGCATTTTTGTCTTTTCATGTGTACCCTAGGGTTTCATCTTTTTCTATTTAAACTGTAGCTTTGGGCATTATTTTGTATCACATTATTATAATAAAAGCTCTTTGCATCGTGGTTTTTCCTCATTTATGGCTAGGGTTTCATCTCGCTTTGATACCATGATGAAAAGTAAAGAGAAGAGAAAATGGCAAACACTTGTTACATGGAAAACCCTAGTACAGGGAGGAAAAACCACGGTGTAGAGAACTTTTGGGTTCTCGGGGTGAGAACCTAGGAGTGGTGGGCTCTGACTATTTTGGTTAGGAGGGATAGTTTGGGTGAAGGAAGGACATACAACCTACCACTTTGGGGATTCCTCTGATAGGGGAGCTGGGAACTCAGCTACACAAGACGAAATTCATTCCTTCCCCGAAACAGGGGTAAGTAGATAAATTGCTCCCTTAAGGGTTGATTTTGGCACTTGAACAATGTGGTGCCACAACTTCTCTTGGCCCGAGAAGGGTTTACTTATAGTGGGACTATGATGTATTTTTCATTAGAGGAATTAGTGGTACTTAAGGAGTTAGATGTAACTACAGGAGCAAAACAGTAAATTGGCCCAGCTGCACTTACGAGCGATTTGTGAAGGGTCATCGTACTACTGATTGGTTATATCCAATGGACACAAAAATATATCTATAGTACGAAGAGTGCAGCTGTCGGTCTTTAGTGGAATGCCCAATAGTTAAAGGATGGTGGATATCATGATTAAAGAGTTTAGTCAGTTATTCACACATCGTTGGAACTTCAAGCTACAGGTCCATAAGATACCCTTGGTAGTTCAATGAATTCATGTTGAGAATCAGTTTTTGGCTTAGTTTGAAATGTTCAAATTATCAAGAGTGAAGTTTATTATATATGATATAATTAAATTAATTAAATTATATGTGTTATAATTGATTTAATATATTTGATACATTATTGGAGGAATTAACATAAATATGATTTATCTTAAATGCCATCAAGGAGAAAAAGAATTATAGTTTATATATTATATATGATGTGATATTAAAACTATAGGTTATAAATATAATATAAATATGATAAATTAGTTATTATATTTATAATTAATTAAATCAATTATGAGATAATTGAATTTTAGTTTTTTCTCCTAATAACCAAGTTAGTGGGAAGTTATAATCAGTTATAATAACTAATGGATAAAATGAAAATCGTTTTCATTTTTTTCATAATCGAACGTGCATAAAGAAAAGGTTATACGATTGCATTTAGAGAGTAAATGATCAAGGAATGAGTATACTATACGATAGCTACTCGCTGTTAAACAATCGAGTACCTAAGTCTACACGATAGACTTCAGTCTCCTCCCACTTACTTGATCGTTTACACGATCGTTCAGTTCCTCCCTCCCTCTACCAAATCCATACAGAACCTATACCTCCTGGATTCTAACATCGACAATACCAAGGTAGCCTTGTGGTAGTGTCGAGTGTGCAATCCAGGGACGAGTATCGAGTTTAACTCGATTGTGATTGAGTATTCACCCGTTCGTGTTGTTTGTTGGTTTTGTTCGCATTGCATTCGTGCTGTTGGATGCTTTGCTATTGGATCGAGGAAATACAAGAAGAAAAGTTCTTCAAAGATATGTTTACTCGGTATTTTGTATTTTATTCTTGAAGCATGCAGTAATTTAGACTCGATGCATAACTATTTTGTGTTAGATTGTAAATGTTGATGTTCTGTCACAATGGGATTTGGAATGATTTACTTCCACTTATTGGTTCTCTATGTTTAGAGTTCCTTCATAATGAACAACTTCCCCTTATTCACCTTGATCTTGATTCATGCAAATACTTTTCGAATGGAGGTCACTTCCAGGGTGACACGAAGCATCGTATGAATCTCAAGGTGTGAACTCTCTTAGGACGTGAGAATTAAAATCAAAACATTGTATATTTTATTTTACTATGAATAACTTCCCCTATTCACCTAGATCTTGATTTATGCAAACACTTTCCGAATGAAGGTCACTTCCAGGATGACACGAAGTGAAAGTCTTGATGTGAACTCTTAGGGATGCGAAAGCTAAAAAAACAACATATCATATATGTTATTAAACTCCCACCGAAGTGTTCTACTTGTTTTTGGGTAAATCTTTACTTATGAATGTTCTGGCTAATTAAACAACCTAAGTCTAAGTGATTTTTCCTAGTATAACTCTTATACCATGATTAACCTATGATGTCTAAGTGATAAACCAATTTTATTACCTTAAATCGCTCACACATTCTCATAAAACTAGGGTTATTGACTTCGATGCCAGTTTGATCTCTGGGTAGGAGGTTTTCGTAAACTGTTAACTTAACTACCCTCAACCTTAGACAAGATCTCCTTGGATAAGTAAACAACTCTTGTTTTACAAGAAATCGACCTATTATAACTCTTAAAAAAGGTGATTGAAATGCATCGGTTAACCCTAGGTGAGCATGCATCTTATCTTTGTTATATATATTTTAAAAGTCTAGGTTATTTTATAACGATTATAAAATAATTATAACATTTATAACCCCAGAACATCCATCTATAACATGCTTCCTTAAACAAACATGCTTTAATATAACACTTATATTAAAACTAAGCATGCATACTATATACATTATAACACTTATAATATATATCAAATACATGCCACATATTTATCCTATAGTAGGGTTTAAAAAAAAAACTATATGGCATACTTTATGCATACATAATAAAACAATATCATACTTAAACAACAATAAAGTGGATCGGTTTTGGCATTAAAAAACAATCAAACAACTAATTTATTAAAAAAATATGCAAATAGCTCCTTCGAACCAGCTTTCAAACTCTTTGAACCAACTCGAACCGACCCAAAAACTCCAAAAACCAGGTTGAACTGGTCAAACCACTCAACCAAGTCAACTGGACCGATCCAGATCATCTAGACTAGCTGAGTCAATGCATTGGAGTTGGTCAACGGAGGAGGCACGTGGGTCGAGCCAGGTCTGACGAGGAAGCAGACACATGCGAGGAACGAGGAAATGCCAAGCGAGGAATAAGGATGAACTAGGTTAGACGTAGGTCAAGGCTCCTGACGGGTCGGATGTTGGCAATAGTTGGCACGTCCACAGGGACTCCACCTAACTGGGTTGGGTTGAGCGTGCAGAGGATTGGATCGTCCAGATAGATGGTGCACGCTGGGAAGCTCACCAAAATGGGTTTGGCCGTTGGGTTCTCGGGTCTGAACCGGGTCTTCAAGAACACTCTTGGGTCTATGAGCCAATCTACACAAAATTTGAAGCTGCCTCTTTCCCGAGACCAAGCAATTACAGGATAATAATGGCTAACGACTCTAGCAAATTTACAGACCCTTTTCCACACATTAAAGCTCATATACATGTGAGCAATTACAAATTTCAACACAAAATTAAATGAAAACTAATGCTAAAACCCACCAATATGAAATAGAAAATTATAAACATGCTCTAATACTAATTATTGGAATATAAAGAATACATGCACAGCGGAAGCAAGGATTGATAACATTCTAATTACATTAAAAACAAGAATAAGCATGAATAAGGGTTATAAATTACAACCTTTATAGAATCCACCACAATCTTCCTCTCCCGAGCTCGATCGACACCACCATCGAAAAATCCCTACTATTCTCTGGTTGAAGAACATGGTGGTGGGACTGATTTGTTAGTGAAGACAAGGGCCATTTTAGTAAAAAAAGAGTAAAGGGATTTTGTTGGAAGAGTTTAGGTCAAAGGTCAAAGAAGCATTAGATTTTACAATATTCAAACACCAAACTATTTATAGAAAAAATACATACAGAATCCTATCTTGCATGTTTTCCACCTCAAACCCAACTAGCATGTAAATTTTAGGCGTCAAACTTCAGAAGTGCCACTTCAATGTCCACTTAGTGGAAATTGTCTTTGACACCTAGCTTTAATTAATCACATTAATCAAGTTTTAAAAAAAACACTTTTATACTAATGATTAAGTATACTCTAATAAATAAATAAATAAATAAATAATTATTTATTTATTTGTCAATTATGTCTCATATAAAATACAATTTTCCTTAGTTCTTCAATTTTTTCCGTATTGAACTAGCAAGGAGACCCGATGGTCCTACAGATCATGGGCTCCAACGATCCTTGACTAACGAGTCAAACTCTTTAACCTAGTTAATCAACATTCGTTAACTAATAGGATTGTCCACTATAGCCTGTAGTTGCACTCCCCTCACTGTCGATATATTATTTGTCCATTTGATATAACCATGATAAGTAAGTCATTCCTTCATAGGTTGTTCGTACTAATGGTTGGGTTAAAAGTTGTTTTACCCCCGAAATTACATCTTGCTCCTTAAGTTCCACTAATCCTCTAATGAACAATTGGTTTATGATCCAATCACTAAATGAGTCCCTCTTAGGCCAATGAGAGGGTGGGGCCTCTTGTTCAAGACCTGAAGTCAGCACTTAAGGGAATAACTTCTCTGCTATCCCTAAAAATGGGTGGGAGTGAATTTCATCTTGCATCCCATGTCCCCAGCTATCTACTCGGTCTTACTCCTAAAATGGGAGGCTTATTGAGCCGGTGCTATTGAGCCAACCCTCACTCATTCAAATCTAAGGATAATAAAAAATAAACAGGAGTTCATAGTTAGCTCAGGATTAAGGTCAAGTTACCTAGGTCATCACTTTAAAAAAGCTAATCTTAAACAGTAAACAACGCTATAAAGTAAGAGTGAATTAATTCTTGGTCCGATCTTATGCAAACTCATTAAATAGGACACCCCCACTCCTCATGTCAATACATGAACAAATCAAGATCACTTCGTTTGTAACACTTTACAACAAATTGTAACAACTATAGAGTGGGTGGCATCCAATAGCGTTACCAGAATAAGGCACCCAACCTTATTCGTATACTATAGACCATTTTGGCTATTTACTAAACATGATCCACTCTTATATCTCCACATCAAGTTCATGTATTCATATAGTACCCATGGATCATTAGTTTATTAGATTTAGACTTTACAAGTGCAATTCACATATTCAATAATGGTTTAATTGGATAAACATTAATAACATCTTTATTGACAATAAAATACATTTAACATTATAAACTATGAGTTTTAAGATATACAACCCAATATTTTTAACTTCAGTCTTGAATTCTTTGAACTTTTCAAAAGACTCAAACTTATGTTGCATTAAATAAACGTACCCATATCTTGAATAATCATTAGTAAAGGTGATGAAATATTCATAACCTCCCCTAGCTTTTACATTCTTCGGACCACAAAGGTCTGAAAGTACTAGCTTTATAGGTTCTTTGACCCTGTGACCTTTTCCAGTAAAAGGTCTTTTAGTCATTTTGCCTTCAAGGAAAGACTCAAACATAGTTAAAGAATTTTGTTCTAACTAAATTAGAAGTCCATTTTTCACCAATCTCTCAATCCTATTGAGAATGATGTGTTCTAGTCTTAGATGCCAAAGTTGGGCATTTTCTTTAGGAGAAATTCTAAGTCTTTTATATTGAGTTACTGCCTTCTTAAAAATTTATGTGTTATGAAGGGTGCTAGTTGCTAACAATCTTAGCACGTAAAGATTGTTTTCCAGTTTTGCAGAATAAATATCAATACCATTCTTAGAAATAAACACTTTATTTAAAAGAAAGTTGATAGTATAAGCTCGTTTAATCAAACACTTTACAGAAACAAGATTCCTTTTTAAATCAGGAACTACATATACATTTTCTAAAATAAGAAATATGTTCTGTAAAGTCAACCGAAGACCTCCCACTGTCACAATCGAGACGACGTGCCTAGTTCCAACCTGCATTGTTATCTCACATGCATTTAGTTGCCACTAGGAACTAATTCCTTGAAATGAAGAACAAACGTAGTTAGTGGCCCCATAATCTACAATCCAGGCAGAATCATCATTTTCCACTAAGCAGGTTTCCAATACAAGTAAATCATATTTACCTTATTTAGCCTTCTTTTTTTCTGCCAAGTATTTGGGGCAGTTTCTCTTCCAATGTCCATCTTGGTTGCAATGGAAACAAATTCTCTTTGCAGCCTTGACTGGCTTCCAGCCCCTTTGAGCAGCAGCTACAGGATTAGCTTTCCCCTTTCCACCCTTCTTCTTTTTCCACATTTTGGTGCTAGAGGAAGAAGGTATAGACTTAGTCCCAGAGGTTGAACCTCTATGGAACTTCTTAGAAGATGAAGCAACATTTGCTTCTCCCTTCTGTTCCATGCTTTTCATCAAGGATTGGAAGCTCGGTAACTCATTTAGAAGAGTGATCAAGTTGTAGTGAATCCTGTTCAGAACAACATTGCTACGAAAGTGGAGGAAACTTGATTGCCTTCATCGATGCTTGAACAATTCATCTCCGCCACGTTGAAGTGGACCATCATGTTGAGAACAGGTTCTCGAATAGATGCCCCTTCTTGTATACGAGCAATGAAAATGTGTTTCAAAGCATCATGCCTGAGCTGTGCTTCCCTTCAGGGGCTCCATGATCTCACAGGTTATGAGCATGGGCTCATGCTTCTTGTCAAGACATCGTTAAGACTTGCCAAGATATACACTCGGGCCTTATCATTTGCCCGTGTCTAACGCTCGTAAGCTTCCCAAACATTTCGAGGAGCATTGGAAGTTGGAATGGGAGGACAATCCTTCATGAGGACAAAACAAAGATCATCGATGATCAGTATTGTGTTGATTGTGTTTTTCCAACTAGTGTAATTTTTGCCTATTAATTTAGCCGTAGCGAGCAAGTTTAATGTGTTGATAACAAATAGTGCTCATTTCTAAGCTTTTATCTCTTGTTTATGCGTTCTAATCTGGCTCTTCCGAGTCTAGATTCTAACTTGACCTTCCTAAGTCTAGATCCTATCCTTAGACTACCCTCCCGAGTATCTCTAGTGGACGAATGAAGCATACATAATACAAGATAATCGTAAAGAATGAAGATTCCTTAGTTGTGCTAGCTAAATGCTTCTCAGCCCATTCAACTGATTTAGCTACTCATGCATGAATAACAGAAAGTGAACATATATAGAGAAGGAAATTCCATTTTTATAAATGAGTTTGAGTACAAAATAACAATGGAAGTTAAAGGTAGAGATCCTGGTAGTAATTCCTTGCTGACCGAGACTTTTACACTACAATCTCTATTCGGTTCCACAGATGTTCTTGCTTCCGTAGGTGTCGGCCCTGTCTCTATCCTTGAAGCTTCCGGTACTCTTCCAAGCTTACTGGAACAATCTACCGGCACAACCTCTTCTCTCGCATCCGCCTTAAAATGAAAGAAATCTAAGAACAAAGACGTGTATATGAACTTCGAACTAAAGAATGGTGAACTGATCAATTCGTCAACCCCTTTTCTGAAGAATGCCCTTGGTATTTATAGAGCATCCATGGTGAAAGGCAGCTTCTCTCTCATGGTTGTATAGATGGGACGACTTTAATTCCTGACTGATGCGCCGAATAATTATCACCGAAAAGCTGAATGTACTATGTCACCGTTATCGGCTGTCAACTTAATTCGGATTCGACTGTCATCAGCTTTCTGTCTCATCGCGCTTAATTAGGCTTTCACCCAGATGCGCCCACCATGTTGCACTGACCAAGTTGCGATGATCCTTCTCGGGTGAATGTTTGCGAACACAATCATCGCAAAAGCCTTGCGGTGAAGTTGCGTTCGACCAATGATTTCCTATGATCTCAATTCTTGCATTGCATCAACGCATATTCTACACAAAAATACAAAAATCAACTGTTCTAATGCAATGAACGCATGCGATCACAATATTATGAAATCGATGCTTAATAGATGCAAATTAACATATTTCATCAACGCAATCCAACATTGTTTAAGAACTTAGCACTATGATAACGTGCATTTCTACCTGTTATCACTTCCCAGGTAGAGGTGTTTCGTTTCCGTCACCTTAAATACCTCAGCCTAGACAGAACCCGCCTTAGACAAAAAGGTCCCTTATAGATAGATTTGATACATATTTAATCTCTTATTAGTCAATTTAATCCTATTAAAATGATTAAAAGATTAAACTTACGTGTCTAATCTTAGGTCTATCTCCATCAAATTTGAAAACCTGATTAAACCTAAGTTTGCATGCATGTATTTCTTATTGATTTTAGTTCTAATTTCTAATATAACTCTTATAAAAGAAACAACCAAAAGCATTCACATTGCAAAGCTAGGCTAGGTATTTATAACTCTTATAAATTAACCTATGTGCCATGCCTCATGCAATGTTCATTCATTACTGTATATAACACTTATATAACTTGTAATCGACCATGCATACATGCTTTCATACACCCTTATACTATAACATTTATAACATAAAGATGATGCATGGATATACTTAATGCATGCATATATTATATGATGCATGAGCATGCTTTAAAGTAATTTAGTCATATAAGCTACTATATCATAACTCTTATAATATAAAGATGATGCATGACAAATGCATAACCTATGGTGGGCTTTAAAATCTATATGGCATACTTTATGACATATAAAAATAAACATACATCACATATACATTCATCAAGAATCAATAGCAGCTCGAGCCAACCAAAAAATATAAAACTATCTATTACAAAAATAACGAGCCAACCAGTTCAAACAGGTGAACCGGGTCTTGAACCGCCTGGGTGAAGCAACGTTCCTTTGATCATATAGCAGCTCGATGCGATCGAATAGTGACGCTGAATGAGAATAAACGATCGTAGAGCATGGATCACGTGACTATAACTATGTGATGAAGCATGAAGGCCACTTGATCGTGCAGCGTACATCATGTAATGCACACCTAAATGATCATATAGATGACAATGATGCGGTGAAGCATGATCGTCTAAACGATCACAGAGCATGCATCAAGTATCATATACCATGTGATCGAGTAGCCAGGGACTATGCGATGAAGCATGCTGGTTGACTCAATTTTTTAGTGCGTGCACCTACCATGAACGAGAATTAAAACATCAACGATCGTTTACCTCAGCGTCTACATGATCGAGTAGCCAACGCAATACGACCAAGTAAACACTTTACCCAATCGCTCAGCATTAGCCATGTGATCGTTTAGCAAATACTACACGATCGGGTAGAACTTTTCTACATGATCGTGTAGCTTAATCTAAACGATCGTTTAGCTTGAGCTACATGATGTGACCAACTCTTGGTCTTCTTCCACGATGAAAACGACATCTTCATGTGCTGAAGCTTCTTCACGAATGACTCTTACAGACTCAAACACTTTGAATACAAACTCGATAGCATTGCATTCTCCCCAAAAACACAAAGGCCCTTACAAATGAACTTAAAAGTAAAGAAAGATTTAACAAGCAGAGGCAACAATCCCGAAATATCCATTGATTCAAATCCACAACTACATCTAACATTTAAACGTATTGCAGACTACATAAAGCCCACTAAGACCATAAATGTAATTCGATGCATCAATGAAATTTGGACTATCAGAACAACCTGGCTCTGATACCAATTGAAGGAACTCTTATCAAAAAGACCAGTGAGCAGAAACGAGATCGTTCCAAATCCCATTGTGATAGAACATACACATTTACAATCAAACATTAATAGTTAAAGAACTATTCTTCTCATTCCCTCAAACTTACTGCATGATCATTCACCAACACGAACGTCACACCTCAGCAATCTCCTCGAACAAGCACAAATCTACACTCGTCCCTCGAACAATAAGAAGACACCACCAGAAGGCTTCTTTGGTGTTCTCAAAGTGAGAATCTAGGAGTTGTGGGCTCTATAGGATTTGGTAGAGGGTAGGAGGAATTTTACAAATCGTATAAACGATTGAGTAAGTGGGAGATAGTTTTTAGTCTATCATATAGACAGTGTACTCGATCATTTAGAAAACAAATGACTATCGTATAGAAAAACTTATTACACGATTGTGTATGCTCTGAAGCTATCATATAGTTAATGCTTTTAATCGCACAATTCTCAAGCACTTAATGATCGCTTAATGTAAAAATGAAAACGATTTTCATTTTAGCCATCAGTTACCATAACTTATCACAACTTCCCACTAAGTTGGTCATTGGGAGAAAAAACTGGAACCAATTATCCCATAATTGATTTAATTAAAAATATAAATAATATATTCATAACCTATAGTTTTATTATCACATTTCATGCAATATATAAACCATAGTTCTTTTTCTCCTTTATAGCATTTAATAATAGTTCCTCCATTTAATGTATCTAATACATTACGTCAATTATATCTCATATAATTGTTCCAATTTAATTATATCATATATAATCAAATTTCCTCTTGTTAATTTGAACACTTCAAATTAACCCAAAAACTGGTTCTCAACATGAATCCATTGAGCTACCAAGGGGATCTTATGGACCTGTAGCTTGAAGCTCCAACGATATGTCAATAACTGACTAAACTCTTTAATCACGATATCTACCATCCGTTAACTGTTAGCCATTCCACTAAAGACCAACAACTGCACTCTTCGCGCTACAGATATATTTCTGTGTCCATTGGATATAACCAATATACAGTACCATGACCCTTCACAAATCCCTCGTAAGTACAGTTGGGCCAATTTACTATTTTGCCCCTATAATTACATCTAACTTCTTAAGTACCACTGATTTCTCTAATGAACAAAACATCATAGTCCTACTATGAGTAAATCCTTCTCGGGCCAAGAGAAGGTATGGCACCACATTTTTCAAGTCTCGGAATCAGCCCTTAGGGGGGTAATTTATCTACTTACCCCTAAATCAAGGAAGGAGTGAATTCTGTCTTGTAGCTGAGTTCCCAGCTCCCCAATCAGACGAATCCCCAAAGTGGTAGATTTGAGTCAGCGATCTGGCCACTAGCACTCGTACAAATCAAAGGACCACCCTCATAGGCAAGAGTTCCCAACTCACTCAGGATTAAGGTCATGTTACCTATGGTCAGCCTAGTGAAATGAAAGTCTCTATCATGAACGGCGTTATATAACAAGATTAAACATTTCGTGGTCCGGTCTTATACAACTCTTTTGTATAGAGCATTCTCGCTTGCATATCTAATACATGAATGGTTAGGATCAGACCATTTGTAGTACTTTACAACACTTATAACATCTATAAAGCAAGCCACACTCGAAGCTTCAATTGGATAAGGTTTCCCTTCTTTATCCATCTACTACAGACCATTTAGGTTATCACTTAAAGCATAATCTACTTGTATGTCATCACATACATGCTTAAGTTACAACGATAACCAAGGATCTTATTTTATTGGTTTGTGGTTAATGCAACAAAATATCTCATATAGAAAATATTGTCATGAAGAAAATATCTCATATTATTACATCACAAATGTGTGTTCATATACTTGTTTATAAACTACTGGACCCTACGAGATTTTGGGCATCAACCCAACAATGTCATGCTTCATGCAATCTCAATTTATTACTAACATTTATAACAATTATATAATAAAGTAATGAATCAAACTATAGCATACATCCATACACTCATTCATCCATATATAAATGATGCATGGATATGCTATATATGCATACATACATATACCATAACATTTATACTATATGATGCATGTGCATGCTATAAAATTTAAATCATGCATATACATATATTATAACACTTATAATATAAAATGATGAATGAATATAAATGCAACCTATGGTGGGTTTTAAATCTATATGACATACAATGTGATATATAAGAAAAAGCATTCATCATATGTATATTTAAAACTAACAGTTAATGGATCGGGATAAGACATCTAAAAGAAATTTTAAAACTAATTATTACAAGAATAAGAGTTATCTTGTCCGAAACAAGTGAACCAGGCCTTGAACCGCTCAAACCAAATCGTCCATCAACGAACTCTCTGCAGTGATCGTGTAACAAACTTTATAGTTAAAAGCTACATGAACTAGTTGCATGATCTTGTAGCAAAAGCTACACAATCGTTTAGCAAAAACTACACGATCGTTTCGCAAAAGCTATACGTTTGCTACACGATCTTGTAGAAATGTTTTCTTTCTCATCATAGTATTGCTTTAAGTTTTCTCCAAAACTCACCAGGAACAGCACGATGACTCAAAACTTTAAATACAGACTCTATTGTATAATTATGCCTAAAATAGGGGCCTTTACAAATCAATTTGTAAAAGAATAAAGCCTTAAAACTAAGTATCCTATCCCGAAATATCCATCAACAAAACCACTTTCATCACAAAGCCATTCATCACATGAATCGTGAATAGAATGTAGAAAGGAAAACCCCACCAGCTCTATAAATTTTTTTTTAAAAAATGGCATTTGGGAGTTACAACTTGGCTCTGATACCCATTGAAGGAACCAAAATTGAAGAAACCTTGAGCAGAAGCGGGATCATCCCAAATCCCTTTCTTTTAGAGAAAGTAATTTCACATAATAGACAAGTAGATTATGCACTTATGAAATTAATTATAGCATGCTCAAATAAACAAAAATAGTGTTTCAAAAACTCTTATATTTGAAGACAGATCTTCAAGAATCACTCGAACTTGAAACGGGCACAACCACGATGGCGACCTTGGTATTCTTAGGTAAATAACCTAGGAGTGGTAGGCTCTGGCTATTTTAGAATGAGGAAAAGGATTGCGAGAAGAGAAGAGGATGAAGAATGTGATTGTTCTCTAAGAAAATCTCATACACAACGTTTCTGTCTTTTCTCTCCAGACTCCCAAAAACAAAACTAGGAGACTCTCTCCTTTCCCAAGACAAATATCATCCATCACCCACTTATGTGGGTGGAAAGAAAAGAGGAGAAGAGAGTTGTAATTTCCTCACTCATTTAAATTTAAAATAACATTTAATATATATATATGATAACTAACTTATCATATAATATATATATGAAATTATATGTTATATTTTATAACATATAACCTATAATTTTAATATTATATCATATACAATATAACCTATAGTTTCTTTTTCTCTCATATGGAATTTAATATAAATCACATTTATATTAAATTTAACAATTATGAATCCAACTCATATAATTAATATTTGAATTTTATTCAAATATTTATTTTCTCTCACAAATGCTATAATGTATCAAATTCATTATAATAATTATATCATATATAACTAAAATAACTTAATTATAATTAAATCCCTCAATTAATTTGAACAATTCAAATTAATCCAAAAATTGAATCTCATTTAATCCTATTAAGCTACCAAGGGGACCTCATAGACTTGTAGCTTGAAGCTCCAACGAAACATGAATAATTAATCAAACTCTTTAATTAAATTATTCACCATCCGTTAACTGTTGGGCACTCTATTAAAGACCGATAGCTGCACTCTTCGCAGTACAGATATATTTCTCTGTCCATTGGATATAACCAATCAACAGTACGATGACCCTTTACAAATTGCTCGTAAGTACAGCTGGGTCAAAATCACCATTTTTTTCCTGTAGTTACGTCTAACTCCTTAAGTACCACTGATCCTTCTAATGAATAATAGATCATAGTCCAACTATGACTAAACTTCTCTCAGGCCAGGAGAAGGTGTGCCGCCACATAGTTCAAGCCCCGGAATCAATCCTTAATGGAGCAATTTATCTACTTACTCCATCCTCGGGGAAGGTGTGAATTCCTTCTTGTGTAGTTGTGTTCCCAGTTCCCCAATCAGACGAATCCCCACAATGGTAGGCTTATTGAGTCGATGATCTGGCCACTCTTACCCATACAAATCAAAGGACGGCCTTCAAATGCAGGAGTTCACAACTTACTTAGGATTCAGATCATGTTACTTATGGTTATCCTGGTGAAATGTAAGTCTCTATTATGAACGATATTATATAATAAGACTATAAATTTCATGGTCCGGTCTTATACAAACTTCTTTATATAGAATATCCCCGCTCACATGTCTATACATGAATGATCAAGATAAGATCATTTGTAGTACTTTATAACAATTGCAATACCTACAAAATGGGTCATATTCGTAGTGTTACCAAGATAAGGTACTCAGCCTTATCCATCTACTACAGACCTTTAGGTTGTCACTTAAACATGATCCACTCATATGTCTCTCCATATATGTCTAAGCTACAAGATAACCTTGGATGTTAGTTTATTGGTTTGTGGTTAATGCAACTAAAATATGAAATAAAATATCGGATATTTTATTCAATAAACAATGAGATTGTACAAAAGATTTATAAACCATAGGACCCTATGAGATTTACAGCATCAACTCCAACAATCCCAGCATTGCAACTCCATGGGTTTGAACAATAGCAGTGTTGCAACGCTCTAAGGTCAACGTTGCAATACTTCCTGGACAGAAGCTAATCTTCAATTTTCTGTTATGGAGCTTGCCTGCTTCAATCTTCAATTACAGCCTAATTTGGACTCTACTGACTCTAATAAAATTATAGACTCTAGAGCACACATGTGAGCTCATAAAAAAAAAAAAAAAGCGAATTACAAATTAAACTTCATAATTAAAGCAAAATCTAATGCCAAAGTTGAACTTCTACCATTTGAACTTCTACGATATTAGTCATAGAAACATGCAATCTTAGAAATTCACCCACTAAGCTCAAATTAACGATAATTGAGTGCTTAAATCTTGCTCTAATACCAATTGATAGAGTAAACTAACATGCAGCAGAAAAATTAGAATCAATAAGTACTCTAATTACACTTAATTTGAGTTTAAAACATGAATTGAAACAAAATTTCAAAGTGAAGGGTTTCAAGAACTATAACCTTTGATGAATCTCAACAATACCAGCTTCTCTCCATGAATTAGAACTTCAAATTAGCTAAAGACCACCATAGAGACCTTCTCTACCATTCTCTAACTAAAATTGAGAGGTGGAATCTCTGAATTGAAGTGAATTTGATAAAGAGGGAAGAAAGTTTGGAGAGATGAATTTTTTAGTAGAGTTTCAGTAAGAACTCAACTTGCATGGCTGGAAATTTGAAGTCAATACTTCAATATATACATTAAGACCATGCATATCTTATTAAAACAACTGATGTCACTTGGCTTGAGATAGATTTTGGATGGGAAAAGGATTTTCCCACTTTCTACTTTGAGAACAATTTTAATCAATATTCATTTGATTAATTTAAAACTTAATTAAAACTAATTTTCAAAAATTCAACTTTTTAATTTAAGTTTTTAATTTTGAATTTCAAAAAATCCAAAAACCAATTAATCAAATTGCCAATTTTGAACAAATTTCAAAATTGAATAGAATTGGATAATTAATTAAACTAATTTAATTAATTTAATTTAATATCAAATATTAAATATTATATTTCACCTCGTCAAATATTTAAATCATTATTTAAATATTTTTTAACTCTCTAATTTCGTTTAATTTCAACAAAATTAAAGGTTTTAATTGTATCAAATACAATTATTGAAAACCCTGATTGAATTTGAACACTTCAAATTCAAAACTCTAATATCGAATCTTAACATTTCAAATCCACTCAATTCACTAATCCAAGATATATTTTACGAGTTAGTAGAGAGACCTTATGGACCTATAGATCATGAGCTTCAATTATTTGAGATTAATTGGCTAAACTCTTTAGATCGAAATAATCAATTTTCGTTAACTACCGAAACATACCACTATAGCTCGATGGTTGCATTCTCCTCATTGTAGATATATTTTTGTCCATTTTAACCATAATCAACAAGTCTATCCTTCACAGGTCGTTCGTATTTACAACTAGGTCAAAATTACCGTTTTACCCCTATAAATACGTCTTGCTCCTTAAGCTCCCACTGATCCTCTATGAAAAATTGGTTTATAGTCCAACTTATAAACCATTACCCTCCTAACCGTGGGAGGGTGGGGCCCCATTGTTCAAGACTAGGAATCAGCACTTAAGAGAACAAGCTATCCGCTAACCCTAAATCGGGTAGGAGTGAGTTCCATCTTGCAGAACTATGTCCCCAGCTATTTATCCGGTCTTATCCTCAAAATGGGAGGCTTATTGAACAGTATTGTTGGACTACTCTCACCTATGCATATCAAAGGATAATCCCAAATAAATAGGAGTTCATAGTTAGCTCAGAATTAAGATCGAGTTACTCTAGGTCATTGGATTTGAAATAGTCAGTTTCAACAGTAAACGGTCGTTATAAAGAAAAGTGACTATTTTGAGGTTTGGTCTGATGCAAACTCATTGCATAAGATGCCTCCACTCACATGTCTCCACATGAATGATTTTGGGTTCACATATTTGTATCGGTATACAAAATGGGTTGCATCCAATAGTGTCACCAGGATGAGGTACCCAATCTCATCCATATACTTATAGACCATTTTGGCTATATACTAAAACTTGATCCTCTTTTATGTCGCCACATAAAGTTAAAGTATTCATATTATAGCTATGGATTCGTTTATTGGATTTTTATAACAGAATGCAATATCAGTAACAGATTATTGAATAAAATACTCAATAAATAATACTTTTATTGATAAATAGAATAGTTTAACAATATTTACGAACGGCGAGTTTTAGGATATTACCAACGTGACCTATATATATTAAATCCAAAATAAAAAATTCTTATGTGCTTTTGAACTTGAGAGTTTATTGATCACAAAATTGAATGTTTGTATACTTCACAAACAATCTTTTTAGTTAAACATTATATTAGACAACTTAACAATAATCATTCACATTTTACAATTAGCATTTCTCAGGGAAAAACAATTTATATCCTTAAACTTTGTTGTTGAATTAATTACAATTCTCAACTAATAGCTGTATCAATTAAAATCTTAAATTTATTTTCACAAGCAAATCTTAAATTAGTAATCATCTCAAAATTATAATAAAGTAACAAGAAAAACAACTTGTAATTCTTTCTAAATAAATAGAGATAAAAATAGAGGATGAAAAAAATATATAAGCAGTCAAAATTAAAGGAATGTTGATGAACACAATGATACTAACAAGTAGACCAACATAGAGAGAAATAAAGAAAGAAATAACACACAATATGTTAATCCAATTTGGTATGACTTTACCTACATCTAGGGGGCTCAGGGCCCAATTGAAAAGAAGATATTAATATTCAAAAGGTCTACAAAAAGGACTACTTATCTGATAGAACTACTATCATGTAATACACTAAATCATAGATAGGTATTTTGTTTATTTTCCCCATAAACTTGACGTTACCCATCTCACGATCTTCTAATAACTCAGGTTCCCCCTCAATTCGAAGCTTTTAGCTTGTTCGATCTTGCACGTTTAGGCTTTCTCTAAACTCAATGCTTCTTTTCAAGAACCACACACATTGTGTAAATCCAACAGTACTACGTTCTTATTCTTTTTGCAATAGCCGCACAAGGAGAGCAACGTCTATCATAAAAAAAAAAAAACCTACTTTTAATTTGTTTAATACTTCCTTTTATAATAACGTCTAAAAAGGAAGGGATAGACAAGGTAACCAATATCAATACCAAAAAGGTAAGCAGAAGGAACATTCCAAAACAAAATCAATCAGTCCAAACTGAAATCAACTAGAAAAGATCCAACATTCAAAGAAAAGAAAATTTACATGCCAATTAAACAATAACGGAGGAAAATGAAAAAAAAAAAAAAAAAGATTAAAAATTGATCATATTAAAGAAAGTTGCTACTACCCCTCTAGCATTCTCTCTAACATTACGTTAATTCCTACATTTAATGAAGCCTTACACACGTATGAGAGTTATACATTAATATTATAAAATGAAATCCTAAATGAGGGTTATGATTCACTTATGAAAGGTTAAGCATCTAGAAATAGTACGAAAGGAAGCGATGATAGCTCGAGACCATTAAGCGTAATCTTGTTAGCCAATTAAAGGACTACCTTTCTTGGACTGTGAGCTACGACACAAAGCATAGCGAGAGACAAGAAATGTGATTCAACTTCTTCTTAACTGCTTGATTGAGAAGTCTTGCATAAGTCAAAGACTTGAATGAAGCGGCCTGGCTTAAAGTCTTACTTGTTTTTGCTTTTCTTCTTTTGTCCTCAAAATAGTGAAGGATACTCCATTAGAAATGAAAAAGGGGTTGAAGGGATCTGTATATGTCGTTCAGGTCGACCAGAAGGCACGAAAATAGCTACAATTGATGGGAGAAAATAGGGGAAAACATCAAGTAATGTATTTAATCAGAAAATTGATTATTGATACAATTTATTTCTTAAAAGTTTTAATTAATTTAGCCAATAACATTTATGGCAAACCAACGACAATTAAACTAGTTAAGACATATATATCATCTACCAAGAGGTTAGAAGCTAAAATTTTGTCACACTCACATATTCTTGAGCAAAAAAATTAAATAAATTAATTAAAATCTATAAAGGTTAGGGGTATAAATTGATTTCTTTTCCATTTTCTATTATGATTTAGTATTGTAACGTTGAGTATTACCAATAAGAATATTTTTGTAATCTAATATTATTATTGTTTGTTGTTCAAATATGATTTTGGTCCTTGTACTTTGAGATTTATTCAATTTTAGTTTATATGCTTTCAAATATCTAATTTTAGTTCATGTAGGTACTTCCGGTAAATTTTAAATTTTGTCCTCCAAAATTAATTGCAATCGAAATTGGTTAAATAATAATAATAATTTTCATTCGAGATAATACACAACGTGAATATGTTTGTTTAATTTCCAAAAATTTTATTGGGATTGATATCTTAAATCCAGTGTATCTCATAGTTTGCAGTTTTGCTAACACAAATTATTTATCTAATAAAATCAGAGGTATTCTATTTGACATTTAGACATCAATAATTCAATCCAATCAAGGTTAATGATGTCACTTGAATAGTATGTGGTTGACATTCAAGTGGTTCATGTTCAAGTAATAATCTAAAAGGCCTATAGTAAATGGATGAAGGTTAGGTGTCTTATCTTGGTAACACTGCGGATATGACAGACTTTGTAATTGTTACATGAGATGTAAGTGTTATAAAAAATATGAACCATATTGTTCATGTAAAGACATATGAGTGAGGGTATCTTGTATAAAGGAGTTCATATGTAGACCGGACCGCCAAATAATTAGTTTCTCTTTATAACACCTTTACTTGAAAAAACTAATATTTTACTAGGATGGCTATATGAGACTTGACCTTAATCTTGAGTAAGTTGTGAACTCCTGTTTATGATGGTAATCCTTTAATCTGTATAGGTGCGAGTGGTCATGATAGCCGACTCAACAAGTCCACTATTATGGGGATTTTTCTGATTAGGAAGTTGGGAACACAACTATATAAGATGAAATTCACTCATTCCCATTCCTTGGGAAAGTAGATAAATTACTCCCTCAATAGTTGGTTCCGGGTCTTGAACAATGAGGCCTCGGCCTCTCACTGGCTCGAGAGATGTTAGTTTATAGTTGGACTATAAACTATTTGTTAATTAGAGGAATCAGTGGTACTTAAAAAGTTGGATGTAACTACAGAGGTAAACGGTATTTTGACCAAGCTGTAGTTATGAGCACTTGTAAAGGGTTATAACTCTGTTGATTGGTTATATCCATGGACACAGAAATATATCTATAGTGCGAAGAGTGTAGTTATCAGTCTTTAGTGGAGTGATCAGTAATTAATGAATGTTGATTAATTGCGTTAACGAAATTTAATTAATTAATCTCACATCAATGGCACTTCTAATTTGTAGGTCTATAAGGTCCCCTTGTTAGCTGACTAAAGGATAGTAATGAGAAATGATTTAAATTATTCAAATCAAATGAGGAAATTTTATATTAATGAGATTAATATATAATGATTAATTTTAGATATGATCTATAATCCAAATTATGTAAGAGAGATATATTTGAATAAGATTCAAATATTAGATTAATATGAATTGGATTCATAAGGAGATGTATAGATATAAAAATTTGATATTTATATGTTAATTAACTTCATATTAAATATGATTTAATATAGTTATTTAATTGATTAATTAATGGTTAATTAATTGATTAAGAAATTATGAAGATTGGAGGTTAGTATAAATATATGATATTTATGATAATTAATTAAATGTATATATATATTAAATAGGATTTAATATATAGTCATTTAATTAATGTGTTAATTAACTAAATAATGATTGTTTAATTAATTAGCACTAAGGGTATGAAGGGAAATAATCGGGGAAAGAGTGAATTCTGTCTTGTGTAGCCGAGTTCTCATCTCACTAATCAGACGAATCTCCAAAGTGGTAGGTTTGAGTCGACAATCTGGCCACTCACACCCATGCAAATCAAAGAACTGCCCTCATAAGCAGGAATTCTCGACTCACTCAAGATTAAGTCATATTACCTATGATTATTCTAGTGAAATGAATGTCTTTGTCATGAATGACATTATATAAGGAGACTAAACATTTCGTGGTCCGGTCTTATACAAACTCTTTTGTATAGGACATCCTTGCTCGCATGTCTCCATATGAATGATCAAAATTAGACCATTTGTAGCACTTTACAATACTTGTAACATCTACAAAGCGGGTCGTATCCATAGTATCACCAGGATAAGGTTTCCCTCCTTTATCCATATACTACAGACCATTTAGGTTATCACTTAAAGAATGATTCACTTGTATGTCTCTACATACATGCTTAAGTTACAATGATAACCAGGAACCTTAGTTTATTGGTTTGTGGTTAATGCAACTAAAATATCCTATATTTTATAGACATCAGTGAAGAAAATATCTTATATTATTACATCACAAGTGTTTGTTCATACATGTGTTTACAAACTACAGGACCATACGAGATTTAGGGCATCAACCCCAACAAAACCGTCATATTAGATGATAAGGTTGAGGATCCATCGTCTTACAAAAAGGCAATGGTTGATGTTGATAAAGATGAATTGATCAAAGCCATGGATCAAGAAATGGAGTCTATGCACTCCAATTCTGTCTAGGAACTTGTAAATCAACCTGATGGAGTAAAACCGTTCGGAAATGGGTCTATAAGAGCAAAGTGGGTGTAGATGGAAATGTACAAACCTTTAAGGCTAGACTAGTAGTAAAGGGTAATACCCAGGTTGAGGGAGTCGACTATGAAGAAACTTTCTCACCTGTTGCTATGATTAAGTCTATCTGGATTCTCTTATCCATTGCCACATATTATGACTATGAGATAAGACAAATTGATGTTAAGACTACCCTTTTGAATGGTAATCTTTATGAAACCATCTACGCCCAACCAGAGTGATTCATTGAACAAGGTCAAGAGCAAAATGTTTGCAAGCTTAATCGGTCCATTTATGGATTGAAACAAGCATCTCGATCTTGGAATATAAGGTTTATACTACAACCAAATCTTATGACTTTAATCAAAATGTTGATGAGCCTTCTACTTACAAAAAGATCATCAACAATACATTAGTTTTTCTTTTGCTGTATGTGGACGATATCCTACTCATTGGAAATGATGTAGGTTACCTGACTACCATTAAAGAATGGCTAGCTGCTCAATTTCAAATGAAAGATTTGGGTGAAGAACAATTTGTTCTAGGGATCCAAATTATAAAGGATCGAAAGAACAAATCACTAGTCTTGTCTCATGCATCCTATATTGACAAAGTATTTGTCAGATATTGATGCAAAATTCAATAAGGGTCTAGGTCTGGAATTATCTTGTCTAAGGAACAGTATCGTAAGAAACCTCAAGAGATTGAGGAGATGAGACGGATTCCCTATGCATATGCAGTGGGTAGCCTAATGTATGCCATGTTGTATACTAAACCTGACAACTGTTATTTGTGGGAGTAGTTAGTATATCAATCCAATCTAATATTTGATCACTAGACAGTAATTAAAGTTATTCTCAAGTATCTTAGGAGAACGGAAAACTATATGCTCGTGTATGGGGCTAAGGATTTTATCCTTACAGAATATACTGACTCTAATTTTTAAACTGATAAGGATTCAAGGAAATATACATAAGGATCAATGTTCACTCTAAATGGATGAGCTATAGCATGGTGCAGCATTAAGCAAGGTTGTACTGTGGATTCCACAATGAATGTTGAATATGTAGCTGCATGCGAAGCTACTAAAGAAGCCATCTGGCTCAGAAAATTTCTCACAGATTTGGAAGTTGTGCTAAATATATCCTTGCCCATCACACTTTATTGTGATAACAGTGGTATTGTGGCAAACTCCAAAGAGCCTGTAGCCACAAACGTGGAAAGCATATAGAGTGCAAGTATTATCTTATTAGAGAGACTGTGCAATGGGGAGATGTGATTGTCACAAAGATCATCTTAAAGCACAATATTGCTGATCTATTTACAAAGGCTCTCACGGCTAAAGTATTTAAGGGTCACCTAGAGGCTCTAGGTCTACGAGATATGAGTCATCTAAGCTAGGGCGAGTATGAGATCTTATTGGGTATATTGTATGCCCTAGTTTATTGTATTGCATATTGATACTTTACTTTCCCATTCATCTTTCATTGTATATTGATACATTCTCACTAGCTTTGGATAAGTAGAAAATTGTTAGGATTGATGTCCTAAATCTAGTGTATCTCGTGGTTTATAGTTTTTTTAGACACAAACTATTTATCTAATAAAATTAGAGGTATTTTATTTGACATTTAGACAGCATTAACTCAATCTAATAAACTAAGATTCAAGGTTATATGATGTTACTTGAACAATATGTGGTTGACATATAGGTGGTTCATATTCAATTAATAACCTAAAAGGTCTACAATAAATGGATGAAGATTGGGTGCCTTATTCTGGTAACACTATGGATACGACCGACTTTGTAATTGTTACATGAGATATAAGCGTTATAAACAATATGAACCATATTGTTCATGTAAAGACATGTGAGTAGGGGTATCCTGTATCCTTTATACATAAACCAGACTAGAGAATAATTAGTTTCTCTTTATAACTGAAGGAACCTGTGAAAGCCCTGAGCGGAAACGTGGGGATCGATCCTAATTTTATTTTCACAAAATTCCAATTTTACAATAAGCAGAATATGCATAATCACAAATTTACAGTATGCATTAATAAGAAAGGAAAAGGAAGAATAGGGTTTAGAAACCCTTACCTTTAAAGAACAATTTCTTTACGTAATTTTCTTTCCTCTAAAAGTGGTCATGTATTGCCACGAACTCGAAACCTTCGATCCAAGATGGCCACTACCAATTGGAGCCTTCTGTATTCTCTAGAATGAGAATCCAAGGAGTTGGGGCTGTTGGAATTTTGGGAGAGATGGAGATTAATATTTTAGAGAGAAAAAATATGGGAGAAAATTACATAGTCTTGAAGTGATCGTCCAAATAAACTCTACGAAATTAGCTATCTTTCAGTGCACCATGGAGGATTTCCTTTTTTATAAAAAACAGATCTATATTTAATTGTTAATTAGTTAAGATTTTTCTAATTAAATTTACATAAGTTAAACTATTGACCCATTTGATTAACATAACTCAATTCGTTAAAACATATATAGTACTATTAATCCATAGAAGCTAGATGTCTTCATTTCAAGCTTTGATTAACTTTGATTATAAGAGAGGCACAATGTTATGGCCATACATCCAATTAACCTCGCTTATCCTTATAGGGAGAAAAGGCTCAAGAACTCCATAACTTTTTTCTTTTTCTCACATGAAAGGAAGATAAGTCCTTATACATGAGAGCTTTAACCCAAGACAAAACAAAAATGAAGAAAGCCACCCAGAGAAAGAAAAAAAAAAAAAAAAAAAAAAAAGTCAAGTGAAAAATCGAAAAGTTTCATTTATTCATCCCCGTGGCATCCTTGACAGCATTAGTTGCATCCTGTGCCTTAGCCTTTATTTGTTGTCCTGCCTCTTGCACTGACTCCTTGACTGATTGGGCCGCATCACCTGCCTTGTCCATTAGATTGCTTGCCTTCTCCTACATAATCACACAAATCAATGTATTACCAATTCACTCCTTAATATAATTAATCTTGGAAGACAAAATAAATATCAAGCACTTTTCAAGAAGATCATCACATTGTATTATCCAATCCAAACCACTATTCCATTAAAATAATATAACCTTTTAAAATTAAACCATTCAAAATCAACCTGTGCTTGGCCTTTCGTTTCTCCAATATGGTAGCTCATCTTTTGAGAATTGTCTGCCATTTTTTTTTCTATAGAGATTCAAAAAACACACAAAGATCTCAGAATATGCCAGATTATTTATTTATTGTTGATTAAGAACTCAGGCTTGTGATTTATATATAGTAGGTTCGGTTCTAAACATTGCTGGACATGTGGCAGTGCAACAAGCAGGTGTCATTGATTGCAGCTTGTGATTTGAGAGGTGACACTTGTAGTGTTGTCCTTGGAATGTTCTATTTAGGAGCCAATAGACTAGGTTAATTTAAAACAGTTCAGAAACATTTCAAATCCACCACATGTGTATATTTGGATATATATTTGAAATTCAAATGGTAGGAAAATTCAAACCTGTTATGAAATCGACAATTAAAGAACACAAAAAATATATAGAGATAGAGAAGATCGACACACAAATATACGTAGTCCATTAACGATGTGTTAGCTACGTCCACGGGCAGAGGGAGAACAGTATTATTAGGGAGAATATTTTCAGAAAATTACATCAAAACGGTGCCTCTAGGATTAGAGAGTTTATATAGCACACTACTCTAAACCCTAAGTCAGCGAGACCCCCATACTTAGTTGTTCGAAGTGCCAACAAACAAATTCAAGATATTCCAATAAAATCTTTGGTCGATTTGGTTGGTAGCACATATATATTTTGTTACTGTCTTAATCTATATTTTAGAATTGCTCCATATTGCGTACGCTTAGTTTTGGAGTTATTATGATTGAGCCACCCAAAAAGAATATGCATCTTATTATATAAGTAGCAATTAACAATTCTTTAAAATCTTGTTTAATCATACGTTCATATCTTTAGAGTTCCTCTCATTCAAATATGATCTTGGTTCATTCATCTATCCATTTCAAGTCTTACATGCTTTCTCAAACAAGAATACTTCTTTTCTCACATCCATCATGCTTTCTCATAAACTTATTGAAAACACATAATAACTGTTTTTCTTTTCTTTCTTTGTTTTTACCAATGTTAAACCTTATGCAATTAAATAAAATTGATTTTTATTGTTTTAAAATTATGTTTAGACTAACTTTGGACTATCGATCATGAATAAAAATAATATTTTAGAATTAATGCATTTTGATCCTAAAGAAATAACATAAATTGATGAACATTTATGAAACTTTTTTTCCAATACAATAATTTTAGAGATGTAGGATCAAATTTTCAACCTTAGTAATGTCATGTCAATTATCATTTTATAAACATTCTTAATTATAAAAAACTGTTACCAGAGTTAGATATTCTAATTAGCAACTACGTAAAATAGAACCTAATTTTGCTAATAATAATCCTAAAAAGAATTTTGGAAACTAGAGAACATAAATAAAACATCATCGTTTTTTTTCTTTTTTGAAACATCATGATGCATGCCCTTTCTTTAATCGGATTAAAACATAATGTCGCAAAATGTGGTTATAAAGATAGTTTTTCAACGCGATGGAATCCAATATTTGTTGTAGTGAAGTTAGTTCTAGAATCTTAATAAGCATATGGTTATATTAAAAGATAAGATATTTATTTGTAATAAACGACAATCATTTAGAAATTCCATGCTCTCATGTTATAGCAGTTAGTTTGTTTATATTGGTGCACCTATATCAAAGATTACTACATATGGTCATGGATTTGATACAAATTGGCATTCTTCATTCATGTTTGTTTATATAATGGACTTCTTTTAATTTTGTTCTTCATTTAACCATTGACTGGTAGGAATTTTAATGATTTATGGTACAAACTAATTATATATGTATCTATATGGTCTTGCACATGTGAATATTATTTTGTGACTAAGTCAGTGGGCTCACTTTACAATGGACTTGGTGGATATATATGTAATAGATTTCTAACTTTAGGGATTCTATTGAAAAAAATTTGTTATATTCATATTGGACTTTATATGTTATAATTAATTAGGTGATGAAAATTGAGGCATCATTTTTCTTTGAAGTTGAAGACTTTTATATTATGGATTGTATTTTACAAATATGCAGTTTGAGCCTTTTTGTGCTAATATTTTGTAATGAAGTTGTTGAATGGATCTCGTTTTCTGAGTGTGGACTTTATGTACATTTATAGATTAATAATTATTATGAGATCGAAAAATAAAGAATATAGAAAAAATGTAAAAATAGATAATCGACACATAAATTTACAAAATAATAGGCACCTGTAGGGTTTAGAGAGTTTATATCGTGTATTTCTCTAAATCCTAGCTAAAATCATAAACATAAATAACAGTGAGATCCCAACTTGATCGTTCGAAGCGGATAACAAATTCAAGACATTCCAATTTTAATTGGATGAAAATTCTAATAGTTTATGATGAATGAACTCTTCTATCAATTTTGTGAAGAAGTTAGAGTTTTATCCTACAATATAGTTTTGGAAAGAAAATATAATCTTTTTAGCCTCTAAGGCTTTGATCATATAGGTCTGCCCTTTTTTAGATAAAATATAGTTTATATTTGGTCTTTAGATTTGATATATTCTACACTTTTATTCATAAGGATTGTTAGTTTAATTTTCATTTGGTTCTTAAGTTTCAAAATGGTACATTTTTACCGTTGAACTCTGACTTTAAATTCCATTTGATCCTTATATTTCGATACTTTACCATTTACCATTAAATTTTTATCAATAATCACTTTTGATTTTTGGTGTTAACTTTCAATTAGTTCATTTTAAATAATTATAATGTGAAAGTTTTGTTTTATTTATTAGTTTTAGTTGTGACCGGAAATTCGTGAAACTATCTTAACCATAATCAATTTAATTTATTATAAATTAATTAATATATATTTAAACCAAAGATTGGGAGGGAGTATTAGTAAAAATTAAGGGTAAAAATGTAAATTTTGTATTCTAAGATCAAATAAAAACAATTTATAAAAATCAATGATAAAGCATTTTGAAACGTAAAAACTAAATGAAAACGAAACACCAGACTTAGTAGAAGTGTAACATTTTGCAACCTAGCTTAAAAAGATATTTTTCGTGACAAGCTCGACTTCAAGAGGAGTATATAAATGAACGGATCACATTCAAATGAGAAGAATCATGAGAATATGAAAGTGTGACTATGAAAAAGTTAAAAAAAAAAATAAAAAAAAATTGAAAGTTCTACCTATACTAACAAAGTGCATCTTCTTTTTTGATGACTTAATCGCATAGCAATTTCGAAATTAAGTATGTTTAGCTTGTAACTTGAAGCCATTCTATATTGAATGATTTCCTAAAAATTTTTCTAAAAAGCAATCCTGATCCAAACTTTCGGCTTAGGAAGTAGATTTTTCCATAGTTCCCATAAGTTCTACTATATGACTTTTTATGTGAATTTAAGGATTTATATTCATAATGTATTTCAAGGTGCCATTGATTGCAAATATGGCTTTAAGAAACCTTTCTAGAGAAATTTTAGTTTTGATAAGTAAAGTCACTTATTTTGGGTCTTTTGAAATTTCAACTGTTAATTAACTTCAAATATTAATATTGACAAATTATATATCAACAAATCCAAGCAAAACCAAAAACAACATCCCCTCTTCACAATATCTTTCTAAAACTTTTTTCATTAAAAAAATAAATAAAAGAGCTTTTTGTATTTATTGGCTAAATGTTAGCATTGGCTAACAAACAGCTGCCCTCCATTTGTAAAGCTTGCCACTTGTTGCTCCCTTGGTACTCCTCCACTTTCTACGGCGGAGCCAACTTTCTTCCGCCGCTTCGGCGACGATGAAACCTCTGGCGATGATCGCTTCGACGTGACCCGAACCGGTTCGGGCTCGCCGGAGTTGACACGGAGGGGGAAATTGAGCAGAGCCCTTGATCCTCGCATTCGGTAAGCCGCCCGATCATAAGCTAACGCCGCATCCTCCGCCGTCTCGTACGTTCCAAGCCAAACCCTAGCACCATTTTTCGCCGGGTCTCGAATCTCCGCTGCGAATTTCCCCCACGGCCGTTGCCGTACTCCTCTATAATGCTTTCCCTTCTCCGGTACCACCGCCGGCTTCACCGCCATATTCGGTAGCACCACTGGAAAACTCACCGGAAGCAGCTCCGACTCTGATTTCACCGTGGAAAACCCGAAATCGCAGCTTCCAAGCGACGGAACCCATCCAGCACTGACAGCATCCCGGAGAACGGCGGCAAGCATCATATCTTCAGAATCGTCGACCTTGAGAGGCAAATCACCCCAATTGTCTTCAAGGCATGGAATTAAGCTACTGAAACTACCACTCCGACTGAAAACGGGAGTGGGTCTGCCGCCGGGAGCGGCGGCGGCGGCGGAAATCTCCGATTCGCCCAATAAATGGCGGCGAATTGGGTCAAGGAAACCAAAATCGGACTCTGTAGTGTTCTGGTACATAATTCCCCTGAATCTTCAAAACCCAGATTCAAATTTGGATTTCACAGTAAAATTTAGAGAGAGAGAGAAAAGATGAGAAATTTATTGGAGTTTGATGGATTGAAGAGGTTTTATATAGGTGGAAGAGAAATATGCACATGGGATTTGAAACTTTGAAATTGAAAATTAAAAAGAGCAGTCTTTTTTTTCTTTCTTTTTCTCTCTCCCTCAAGATTATTTTAATTTTTGGTTGAAAATTCTAAAGATTTTATTTAATTTTGGGTGATTGGTTTCTGAGAAAGTTCTTTACAACTAGGGGAAGGCAACTTTGGTGATAGAAAGTGGATGACAGGTATTTGAAATGCATCGTTGTTAAAAAGTTTAATATGAAATGACGGCATTGCCCTTAAGCCAATTTTTTATTTCCTTTTTAGGAATGTTTGTCTATTATTATTATTATTATTATTTTAGCTTCCTTTTGTTTGTTCTTTATGTAGATGGTTTGGGTTCTTCTTTCTTTCCTTCGTTTTTTTTTAATAGTGCTTTTGAAATGGCATGATATGGCCCCTTTTAATTGAACCATTCAAGTTGGATTATAAAAGTACAAAAGATGGAGAGAAAGTGATTGCAAATAGTATATATCACTACAATAAAGTTGGTCTATTTAGATCATATTTTATCGAATATTATTAAAAATTTTAAAAATATATATATATATTTATCGGAAGTTTTAGAAAGTCTTTGAAAAATACAAGTTACAAAAAATATTTGAAAAAAATATATATTTATTGAAGGTACTAGAAAAACTTTTGAAAACTATTTCATTTTATCAAAGTTTTATATTAAAAAGAAAAAAAAACTTTGGAAAAGAAGGTACATCTTCAAAAGAATATCTTCATTTTGTCGAAGGTTATGAAAAACCTTCGAAAAATATATCTATTTTATTGAAGGTTATGAAAATCTTTTGAAAAATATATATATTTATCGAAGGTATTGAGAAAACGGGAAAATTAAAAGGATATTGTCCTTTTAGAAACTATTTAGGAAAATATTGTTGCTTTCAAACTATTTGTAAATATATATATATATATATATATTTTTAAATAAGTCGAGGGTTTAAAATTGGACCAAGGTAGGTCGAATTTTGAACCCTTGACCTTGCCCTTGCCCTTTCGCTTTTCCAAGGTTTCCATTATTATTTTAACAGAGAGCGAGATTATGAGAGAGATTATGAGAGAGAGCGGGATTTTGAGAGAGAGCGAGATTTTGAGAGGTTTCCATAATTTTCAGAGAGATAGAAGGATTTTGATAGAGAGTGAGAGTACACTCCAATTTTTGGGTCATCTGTACAAATGTCCCTTTTTTTTCTTTTTTAATTATTACACATTGACCTTCTTCTTTCTTTCTTCCTTACTTTTTTTTTTTAATTTTCTATTTTATAAAAACAATTTCTAAAAATATTTTATTATTTTATTTAAACTCTAAAAAGAATAAATTAAAAAAAATAATCTCATAAAAATAAGAGAGAGAGAGATTTTGAGCGAGAGCGAAAGCGAGATAGCGAGATTTTGATAGAGAGCGAGAATACACTTCAATTTTTGGGTCATCTGTACAAATTTCCTTTTTTCTTTTCTCTTTTAATTATTACACATTGTCATTCTTCTTTCTTTTTTTTTTTTTTTTAATTTTCCATTTTATAAAAACAATTTCTAAAAATATTTTATTATTTTATTTAAACTCTAAAAAGAATAAATTTAAAAAAATAATATCTCATAAAAATAAAAGAATGTAAATTAAATATCTCATTATATAAAAATAATTACAAAAATCAATGTGTCCCACAAGGTGGACGTCGTCGATTTCGAGCTAGTTGTCGTCATCGACTTCGAACTTGAAGTTGCTCGAGTTCTTCTTGATGTTGCTCTGGTCTCTGCAGGCGCTTCATAATATAAATATTCATTATGCTCTCCACGACCCTGACCATGTCCATGCACGTATGAAGACAAAGGATTAGCCTCTGAGTCATAATGTCCTAAACCAAATGCTAGCATCATCATTATCAGACTAACATAATCAGTTTGACTCTACGTCTGCATCATAGGGGGCAACTCTTCCACGTTATGTGCAACCTCATCAAACTCATCCTCTTCCCGAACAGGTCCACTACGTCTAGGAGCTGGTGGAGGAACAATAGGTATGTCGTACATATAATGATTTTCCTCCATATAGCTTTGGTTGTCACTACATATAGCAAGAACCTGGTTCGGATCATTCGCAACCTTACGGAGTCTACTGTTGTTTGATCTCTGTGAATTATAAAACAATTAGACAATATTTAAAATAAATTTAAATTAAAAATAATTAGATAATATTCATTCATTTACTAGATGATCCACAGCTGCTCCGGACGAGTGACGTAGCGCTTTGTGATATTATTATACCAATGAATATATTCTGGAGTGATATCTGTGTCAAACTGTTCAAGAGAAACCCCCACTGTAATAAACCTTGCATGATAGTGCCATCGCACTACCAAATATGCAACTTTTTCGGACCAATCTCCAGTCCTTAGGTCAATATCATGTAGTACGGGTTCAGTATTACAAGGCGATATCAGGAATTGTCTCATATCATCGCAAAACCGAATTGTCTCATCACCCTATCAGGAAGATGCCACTCACCAATGTGAAAACATATGAGAAGACTCATCGTCCGCCATATGTTTTGACCATTCGTACAAAAATTAGGCAAAGTATGCATAATAATTTTGTACGGCTCCCAAATAACCTGAAACAAAAAATATTATATTAGAGAATATTAAAGAAAAATACAATAAAAATATGTATAAAATAATCAATTAGGTTCAGTGTAATGTACCTGTTCAAGTTGAAGCAGATCAAACATGTATCTATATTGGCTGACTACATGTGTGGCTATCCTAATCACACAAAATTTGTCTCTCCACCTAAATTTTTAAATTGATAATTTAGAATTTAAATTAACTAGATCAGTGATATAAAAATTAAATTGAATTAAAACAACATATCGAGAACTGTAGGCTCGTCAAACTAACTGAGCATCATTAACATGTTGTAGTTGTGGAGCCATTGATGGAAATCGCTCCCAAGCCCATAGTTGCAAAAGTATGAGAGGCCCAACTATCTCTCGAACCTCAGGTCTTGTTGCTTTACATAGTTGTCTATACAACCATGCCAAGCATGCTCCACCCCACGAATACCGCCCCGCATCATGGAGGCTAGCTAACAGTGGCAGGAACATCAAGTGAACAAAATGACTTGATTTATCTGAAAACAGACTTCCACCCATCATTTGTAGTATATATGCTCGCGTATATCTTATGATGGTTTCCTCGTCTGCATCATCTGTGAGCTTACGAAATTGTGTTCTTAATCATATTAAACTTATCCTCAATCTTTTAATCTTATCGGTAGGTGAGGTCGCATTGAGGTACAGTTGACAAATTTCTAACCAGTCATCGTACATCACTCCGATGATCGGCTCACTGTCAACACGTAATCCCAACAACACTTCTATGTCTTATAGAGTGATAGTGCACTCTCCAACATACATATGAAATATATGCATCTCGGGCCTCCATCTCTCAACTAAAGTTGTGATCAAATGCCAATCCAACTGAATAAATCCTAATCTGGCAACCCCATAGAATCCAGATGTGCGCAGTAGCGGTAGTATTCGAGGATGGAGTGGGATAGTGCGCTGGAGAACTACCTCTCGACACCTGCAAGATATTTCTCTAGTATTATGATCTTGTCATACAACACAGATGATCGATGAATAGACTGGTCGTACAAAACATCGGGATCAATAGGTCCTGGGTTTAAAGCCATGATCTGAAAAAAAAAATATTTATTTCTCAATTAAAAAAATATTTTTTTCTCAATTAGAAGAATAATGTACAACTTAATTAAAAGAATAATGTACAACTCAATTAGAAAAATAATATACAACTTAATTAGAAGAATAATGTACAACTTATGTACAACTTAATTAGAAGAATAATGTACAAGTTAATTAAAATAATAATGTATAAGTTAATTAAAATAATAATGTACAACTTTTTTGTATTAATCATATTACCATTTGTAAACAACAAAAATCCCAAACATTTACCTGCCATTTTCTAAGGAAAAAAAAAAAAAGATAAACATCAATTTTTTGTATTATACTTTTTATAAGAAGTATATTAAAAAATATTAAATTTTTTAGTTTATAAACATAAACTTTTTAAGTTTTATGAACATAACTTTTTAAACATAACAATAAATTAAACTTTTTATAACTATTTTTAAACATAACAATAAATTAAACTTTTTATAACTATTTTTAAAAATAACAACAAATTAAACTCAATCCCGCTCTCGCTCACAATCTCGCTCTCTCAATCTCATTCTCTCTTACAATCTCGCTCTCTTACAATCTCGCTCAGAATCTCGCTCTCTCTTACAATTCAAAATTTTGTTATTGTTGTTATTTTTTCATTAATGATTATTAATGCTTTTTTTCTCATTGGTCATAATATATATATATATATATATATTTCCATGGAAAGTAAATAAAGTGAAGACAATTATGAGCGAGATCCTCAAGCATTTCTTTAACAAACTGTCTTTCTAGCGATGCTCACAAGATTCAGCCCACATTTCTAGCGAGATTCCCTTATAGAGCGAGATTCACATCACAAAATTAGCGAGATTTCCTTCTAGAGCGAGATCCTCATCACAAAATTAGTTTCACCCACTTATCTTCCTTGTCGAGGGTTGAAGTTTCGACTTATGAATGTCGAAACTTCAACCCTCGACAACCCTGATATACATATTATTTCCAAGTTTTTCTTTGTTTGTCGAGTTCTCAACTTTCGACCTCTATATTAATCGAATCCTCAACCCTCGACTTCTAGCCTCGAACTCCCAAAATAACAATATTTCTCTAATAAGTTTCAAAATAATAATATTTCTCTAATAAGTTTTGAAAACAATAATATTAATATTAAAGATCCCTGAGAAAATCTTTGAAAAATATGTTCATTTTATCGAAAGTTATAAAAGAACCTCTAAAGAAAAACATACATTTATCGAAAGTATTCAGAAAAAACATTAAAAAATATCTTATTTGATCAGAGGTTATAAAAAACCTTCAAAAATATTCTTTTATCAAATTAAAAAAAAGAACCTGCAAAAGATTATTTATATTATTAAAGGTTTTAGAAAGTTATATATTTAATTTTAAATTATCTTTCATTGAAAGTCCTTTTGATAGCAAATTCTCTCTTTTTGAAGGTGTTTTAAGATTTTGAAAAAAATATAAACTAAAAAAATATTGAAAATATATTTTATGTTATCAATTTAAAAATATTTAATATCTTTATCAAATGAAGACAAAAACCTTCGAAAATATTTACCTCTTATCGAAGATTTTTACAATTCTTTGGAAGAGGTCTACAATCTACGTTAATATGTTATCAGTCGCACGGCCATGCCGCCACGTGCCACTGCACGACCGTCGTCAGCTCGCTTGTCGCTGTTGTTGCTCGCTCGCTCATCACCATTACTAATACACTAGTTTTGCAAGCTGCTGGACCCTCATCTCTCCCTTTAACTTTTCTTCAAATCGTTGTTGCTCCGCTCACCCACCGCCACTCGCCTCTGTCGTATTTGGATATTTTTCCATCTATAAGTCATTTGTTCTATTTTTTTTTTCTTGTTTGGTTCTTTTTTGACAATGTATAGGGTCATTTTATTGTTCTTGGCATTTTTTCTTAATACGTGGTCGTTTAGGGTGGGTAAGGTATGTGGGGTGGTACATTCAGCGAAGTGTATAAAAGGTATTTGATATTACGACCCTCTTCTATACCCTTGTTTGAATGGTTTAATTATTTCAAGTTTGTTTGTCTAATTGTCAGAGTTTTATACATAATGCTAAGTTTTAGTAAATTATCTATATAAATTGAAGAGTGATATATGAGAGCTATATAGTAAGAGGTTTTAAGGTCATTGATGTATTGGATTATCTGAAGTTGTGGTTACTGGTGTTGTGTAATTGGTTTTTTAAGAATTTGTCTGGATAGTAATATTTTCAATGAACTGTTTGATGTTGTACACATCTAAAGAAATTGTTGGATGGTTTTATATAACTAAATTTGGTGTGCTTGTTGAACCTTCTTTGCTTGCAGACCTCCGTGATGGGTAGAGCATATGTCATTTTTGGATAATGAAAATAGATTAGATCCTCCATGAATCAGGGTCAGGCCTGTCAGTGGGCTTGTTGCTACTGATTAGTTTGCTCCTGGTTATTTTGTGTGGGTAGTCCTGATTGCTAACTTGGCTTGAATTGGTTACGAGAAAAAAAAAAAACTATGTATGTGGCTGCATATGACTAGAGAATTTCATATCAGAACACAAAGGTAATCATTTGGTGGAATACAGTTTTATAGTTGATATAAATATCATCATTTTTCAGTGGAGCAAATTGTTCCATTTTTACCAATTACCATTACCAATTGTTTGCAACTTTTTTGTTGATTTTATTGTGGATATATGTTACATCTTCCTATAATAGTGTGACATGAATTAAATCCAAAGATTGGTGTATGGTACTGGAAATGTATGGACCATTTTTTTTAGAACCTGTTTATTTGAATTTAATGTGTAAATAGATGTAAAATTTTTTATGCATATGTATTTTTAGGAACCAAAGACCTTGTGTTGAAATCAAAATATTTTAAAGGAGTGTCCACCCATTTTCGATAACAACAATACAGCTGTTCATTCAAATTTGAGCCACCAAACCTTAATAATTTTACATAATTATTAGAAATTGTTGCATAAACTGACATTTGATATGCAGGTTAAATTATATATATTTTTTTTTCAATTTTAATCCATTAGATATGTAATGTTGCAAGTGAGAGAGGTAAAACTAACACAGACATACCATAAGGAGCAAATATGAGGTATGTTCTTATTTGTTCATATATGAGTGTAATTAATAGTACTGTGGCTCATTGCTATTTTAGAGATATTACTTAAATATGAGGTTCCTCTAATAATTTGCTCTTAGAAATTTAAGCATTTTTAGATTAGCTTTGAGAGTTAAAGTGTCACAAGGTTGGTTTTGAAAGTCAAAGTATCACTTAGAAACCTTCTAGGTTATTTTGAAAGTTAAAAGTGTCACTTTAGGCACTTTTTGAGAACTTTTTAATAGGTTTTGAGAGACAAGGTGCCAATTATGTATTATTAGGATGCTTTGAGAGTCAAAGTGTTGCTTGTTTTGCTCATTGAAAATTTTCTATTATGGAACAAGTCTTTATGTTGCTTAATATTTATTGAGAGGATGCTCGAGAGAAGATTTGTGAAGCAATTGATAACATTTCTATTAGTTATCTCATCATTGAGAACAAAGCTCTTGACAAGCTTAAGAGGTGAGAAGAAAGTCTCTTTATGTTGTTTAAATCATGAGGTATATTGTTAAAAAAGCTTTTGGCTTATTTAACAAGAAAGGTTTGGCTAGTTCTTCAAAAATTATGTTTTTTTATTTTACTATTGTTTATGTCTTTATTTACAACAATTGAAATTGTTCTTCTTGGAAAATTCAAGTGTATCCAAAATTTATTGTCTTTCAGAAAAAATAAGATGAATTTTTAAAACTAATAAATGGTTCTAGATAAACAAAAACAATTTACTGTTTTGTAGAGAACATATCTAACGGCCCTTAGATCTTCTATTAGAATTGGATATTTTGGTTTGGTCATTATGGGACAAAGATGATTTTCATGGGCTAAATTCATAACCTATATTGACTATAGCCATAGTGATATGCATAATTCGTGTTGCATATCTTTAATAAGTTCATTACCATAGTTTTTGGACTCCATATTTTCTAATGTTTCAACAAATGTCCATAGATTTTTTTTGTTTATTTTGATGGTGTAATACATTAACATTATTTTGCTTATAAGATGTTCTATTGTTTTTATTTCCTTCGTTGTCAATACCACCTTCGACTTCTTGACTATCTGTATAAGAGTGTAAAATTTTGTTGTTTACAAGTTTGCTTCATTATGGTTTTTGTACCTTTATGATTAATCCACATTATTATATCAATTTATTCTCAATAAAAGGTTATGCAATACAAATGATCGAGACTTTTATAGATCTTCGTGACACATGTAGTGTGATTTTAGAAACCCTAAAGAAAAGATTTGATCGTCATTGGAACCAATACATTGTAGAGTGGTGAGATACATTATTTCCGTATCCTCTTTTGTCTACTTAGTGAACATGATCAAATGAGAGTAGTATTTAGTTGGGTGTCTGCTTTGATGGATAGTTGTTTGCTTCGTTAACCCAATATAGGCTATTTAGTTTAGTTGCAGTCGATGCTAAGAATGATATCATTTCTCATCTCTTATACCCAAGTCTTTTTATCTTTTATTTTGTGCATTTTTTTATTTATGTGATCTTCTCAATCTATTTCTATGGCAAAAATAAAGTTCGTCTCTTTGATCATTCTACTATATGAATTTAGCTTTATCTCTTAGAGATATAAGTTTATTTATTAATTTTGATGCATGATTAATTGAAAACAAGTAAAATTGAGTATATTGTGCTTATTGGATTTTAATATATCTTTTCAAGCCTATATCTTACAGCATTATGGCACAAATGACCAAAGATGAAGACCAATCGAAGCTTCTGTCAATGCTTTTTGTAAGATCTACCGAGATATATATATATATATTTGTGTTGGTAGATAATAAAATTCTTGTAGTGTTTATAGAAAATTTTGTGATTATTGTTGTTGTTCATTTTAGCTTACTGCAAGTTTTGGTTCTGAATTAATTTTAATGTAGGTGATATTTATTCAAAGGAACTACAATTGTTGACAAAGAATCATTTATGTTGAAGATCGCATTAGAAGCTTTTAAAAATAATTAAAACCTTCGAAAGAAATCATTTGACAACGAATAATTATCGATAAATTATTTGACAATTATCGAAGACATGTGACCTTTGTAAAATAGTAATTTTTTAAGGTTTAAATAAACCTTGGAAAGTTAATAATATTTGAAGGTTACTAAACCTTTGAAAAAAAAATCGACGAAATCTATTTCGACACTTTTTGAAGATTAAGTTAGATTAGGTTAAATTAGTGACTATGAGATTTATAGTTTAAATTTTCTATTCTAATTGTATTAAAAATTATTTAAGATTTGTTTATTTATGATTGAAGCTATGTTGTAGTTAAATTACAACTTCAGTTTAAATATTTTAATGGCCCAAAAAAGGCCTTGAATTTTAAAAGTTTTTAATTAATCTTGAACTTTTAAAAAAATTCATTAAACCCTATAATTTTAATTTTTTGTTTAATAATAGATGTTTGACATATTTAAAAATTTTAAGATAAATTAGTAAATTAGATACAACTTTGAATTTTATATCGAATAAGACTCTAAGTTCTTCGATTTTATGTTTACTACGTTCGTAAATTTTAAAAATATTGAATAAAGTTTGTAATATAAAATTAAAAATTCCAAAACCTAATGAATATGAAATTGACAAGTTTAAGGACCTATTAAACACATTTTAAGCTCGTTGTCCTATTAATAATAAAATGAAAAGTTTAAGAATATATTAAACATTTTTTTTAAGTTAAAAAGTATTTTTACTATCGGGTAAATATTTTTGAGACTTTTCTGTTTATAAGAATTTTTTCAATCTTTTATCATGTCACAATTAAATTAATGAATAACTAAATTTTCTATAGTAGTATGCAAAGACATAATTACATTTTTAATTTTTCTTCCACAAACCCAAATGGCCATTGAAACCCTTGATATCTTCCCCTCAAAGCTACCCACTAAAAATATCAATTCTTGGAAGATACCTAATGGGTTAAAATATCAAATACCGCTTTTAGTTATTTGTCTAATCTAAATTGGAACCTGCCAAGAAATACACACAAACTTTATCCATTTAGAAACCCTAAAGGGTAACTTTTTATTTTCATTATTTCTTTTTATTTATTTTTTTATTTTTTTTGCAATTTGTTATTAGGTAATTCAAGGTGAGCAAGGAATAAAAGTTGCTCATTAATTCTTATCTGTGTCATTGAGCTTTTCATAAGCTCTAAAATAATTTGAGGTTGATAACGAGGTTGATAACACAAATATTACGTCATTTGAATTATACTCATTTTTCTCAATCTAAAACAACTTGATAGTTTTTTTTTATAATCAAAATTAAATAATATAATAAAATACTTTATAAGAATGATGAAAATATAGACAATAAAATTTTAAACTATTTTTAAATATAACAAAATGAACCAAAATATTTACATGATATAGCAAAATTTTATTGTCTATCTATGATAGACCACGATAGAGTATTATCTGTATCTATCTGTCATTTATAAATATTTTTTAGTAATTTTATCATTTAAAATAAATTTTCTAAAATTTTCATGTATATAGCATTTAAATAGATGAAAAAAATGGGTGATATTCTACTTCAAATTTGCCAATGAAAAATCCACTCAATTAAAAAAAAAAATCAACTAATTGAAAATCTCAAACTCAACTATATAAGAAAATGTGGATGTAACAAACATTAAAAGTTAATAATAATAACAATAACAAGGCAATAAATTTTCATCAATATTTAAATATTTTCATGGATTAAACCTCGACTTGAAAGGTTAATTGACATTTCAATTATATCATAGTAACAAAATGTTACTAACATAAATATAATAGGAATGCAAAACATGTTAAATTTGCTTATTAAAAAGCGTAAAACATTTACTTAATTGATTTAAATATTTTTTCTATAATTTTTTTGTCAAAAATATTCAATGATATCGATATTGATTTATCAAAATTTTAAATTAACATTTCAGTAAAATAGAAACATAGATATATATATATATATATTTGTCAATACTACCTTTTAAATTTTGAGAAATCAAAATTCTCATAAAATATTTAAATTAGTAAATAAGAATCCCAAGGCTCCTTAGATTTTTCTTGCAATTCACCACTATTTAGCACTGTATACATAATTATCACAAATAATTTATTTATATATTTATATATATTTCACACTCCTCTATTTTTGAAAAATTATCATATCCTTAGTTTTATTTTTACTTTTTTTTTTCTTTTTAATTTTTATGGTGAGGCTTAAAATTATTTTAGAATTGTCGGCTAGAAATTTGTTGTGCCGAACGAGGGTGAAATGGCCAAAATACCCCACCCGTCATATTTGATTCTGACTATTAAAAGTAGTTTCGTTTTATAGTCAAAGAGCCTCCATCTAGTCTTCACGTGCCAATCTGTCGCACGTGCGCCGCTACGCAGTCTTTTTGTCGGACAAAATATTCCAAGGCTGGAAAAGTATAAATTGAATTTCCGATCCTATGAAATTAATTTACTTCTTTTATCCCACCATTTTATGCATTAATAATTACCTCAATTTCCTCATAACCCTTCCTTAAAAGAAAAAGACTCCACTCATTAAAAAAAAGTATATTTCTTTATCAAATATCCACCACTTTATATTCTTGAATTTAATATATATATTGTTAAGGTTAAATTTGAGATCGGAGAAAGTGCATTTGACCTTCACGTGATATTAACCATGAATTTTTTCAAGAAAAGAAACAATGTAGGCTACAAAAGAAAAAATCTGCACATCGGTGGCGTACTTATCACGCACACACTTTGATACTTGAGTCGGTAAAAAAGTACAAAAATTACAGAATTTGAGGATAGGACTCAAATTATATCGTATAAAGTTATAATGATATATTTATATTAAAAGTTAACCTAAGTTATTTACTAAGGTTTCGGGGTCGTCTCAAGATAATTAGATACCTATTTGGCCAAGGGGTGAGCCCAGTTTCATGTTTGGCTAAGGTCGGCCCCGACCTAAAGTTATAATGATATATTTATATTAAAAGTTAACCTAAGTTATTTACTAAGGTTTCGGGGTCGTCTCAAGATAATTAGATACCTATTTGGCCAAGGGGTGAGCCCAGTTTCATGTTTGGCTAAGGTCGGCCCCGACCTAAAGTTATAATGATATATTTATATTAAAAGTTAACCTAAGTTATTTACTAAGGTTTCGGGTCGTCTCAAGATAATTAGATACCTATTTGGCCAAGGGGTGAGCCCAGTTTCATGTTTGGCTAAGGTCGGCCTCGACTAAGGCTGAGGCCGTGCATCTTGTTTAAGCTATTTCTCAGGCTAAAACGATCTCTTGTGTAAGTGCATGCCCCATTAGGCATTTAGAAGGTCGATGCTAAGCATGCTAACTTGGCCCAATTTTGGTTCTCAGGTTCAACTTTCGGCCTATATTATACTTTTTCTTAACTTTTTCGTTTCTATTTATGCTAAATGTTAATTATATCATAAATCACTCCTAATGTATATATATATATATATATATATATTTCAAATCTAACTCAATTAACTCAATTGACTAATACATTATTTACTATCTTAAAATTGAAGGCTGAAATCCTCTCATCTTCGTAAGGAAAAAATGATTATGTCCCAATATTTATTGAAAGAACCAATTTTGTTCTTTTTGTTATTTTAGATTTTAATTTCAATTATTAGATTGGTATATTTGTATATCAAAATAAAAGAATAACAATTTAAGTATATAACGTGTCTTATTGGAGAATTACTTAATATTAATTATTTGGTGAAATATGAATATGGGTGATTAGAGATGAAAGATAAAATTAAAGAAAAAAACTTGTTTAGTACCTGAATTTTAAGGAATAAATGCATTTAGTTCCTATATTTTTAATTTGACCATGTTAATATCTTTGCTTTCAAGAATAGGTTTAAACGGTCACTCCATTCATAAATGAGATATTTTTATTATTATTTTAAATAAAATAACAATAATTAAAATAATAATTAAAAGAAAACAAATTTCTCTCTCCTCCCCGCACTCAGTCGGCACCCCTTCTTCTCTCTCCTCCTTCTTCTTTTCTACTAGGCCAAGTGGACACGACCACCTCCCCGCTACAACATTCGCAAAAAAATAGAACAAGAATTTTCCTCTCAAATTAGTTCGTTGGTTTCTTTTGAATTTTGTCTTTTAAGTAAATATCAGAACTTAAATATTTTTATTGTTATTTTATTTAAGATAATAATAAAAATATCTCATTTAAGAATGAAGGGACGTTTTATATCTATTATTCAAAATCGAAGAACTAAAATAGCCAAATTAAAACTAAATGTACTTATTCTTTACAATTCAAAGACTAAAAACTGGTATCGAACATGATTTAATTAAGTTGGTTGGTTAGGTTTGATTAGGTGAATAATAAATATGGTTTGGTTTTTTTTCGATTTTTAGTTGGTTTGATTTTTTCATTAAAAGAATTGATAAATGTTTTAACCAAAACTTTGAAACTGTTTCAATGAATAATATAAATTATGGAAAGAAAGAGATAGTAAAGTTAAAAATATGTTACTAAAGAATGAGAGAGAGTATAGGTTTTTGCACATGTTTGAATAGGAAGGTGAGAGGGTCTTTCTTGGTTTGAAAATTATGTTTGGATAATTATATAAAACTGCCCAATTGGATATATCTTCATTTCAATTTAATATATATATATATATTATGAAAAGTTGCATTTAATATTTAAATAAAGTAATAATTGCTTGCAAATTTTAAATTGTCTTCATGGTTGGGGTAGATATTGAATAGAGAATGTCAAACAATCCATTTTACCAATAATTTTTTTAATTTCTGTTGTGTAACACATGTTAAATTTGCCCAATTGCCATTTTAAGTAGAATGTTCTAATTCTATACAATATAATTTATTTATCAAATATATTTGTCTTTAAATTGCATGAACATAGATAGCTAAATTGACAAATATTATTTAGTGAACAAAATCTTGTGAGAGTACAAATGTTTTCTTTCTTAACCTTCCATTATTTTGATAGAAAAAGTTTTAACTTATTCATGCTATTATAGGAATACATTAATCTAATTTTATCCGATTAATTTTCTTATTTCTGATTTTTATGTTATATTTGTAAATAAGTGGATAGTTTTGCTATATATAAAAACAACCCTTAAAATAAACAAAATAATCAAATTTATTTTTTTGAATTACAAAAATAAAGATAAAATGATTTCAAAATAGGCCTTCAATAAATGAACAATTATTAAGGAAAATAATCAATATTATTTAATGAAGTCATTATTTAAGTAGATAAAAACAATTTCATAAGTCAACTAAAATTTGTAATCATGTTTTGACTAGAGAAGAAGAAGATATTAAAACTTAAAGAATATAATAAAGCTTAAAGAAATAATTTACTTGTTGAACTATATATTTAACCTATCACCAATATATTTATGATAATGAATTTATACAACACATGCATGTAAAATGATGAGAATGAAATAATAATAAAACATATGGAGGAGGACAAATAAAAGTAATACAAAAGAAAATTGAGATAATAGCCAATGGTTAATAGCTAAGACAAAAAAGGCAATATTTTTCTTTTTGTTGTTTGATACAACTCTTTGTCTTTTATCATTTGATAATTCAACTTTTTTTCCCAACAATACACATAGATTATGTTGAATATAGACAATTCTTTACTTAGGTATATGAAGTTTGAATGGATAAAAGGCCATTTATGCAATTTTTTCAAACTTTTTAAGGTTAAAAATACTATTTTTTTTTCTTTTAGACTACTTCTTCTATTCTTAGATATCTTATTTTAGTCTGCATGCCTTCAATAAATCTTAAATTAACTTTTCAAATAATGTTAGTTTACTGTCTTTTTTTTAAAAAAAAAATTATTAACTAGAAACATTTTCACCTTAAATTTTGGAATAATGTGAGTTCTATAATTTTATTTTTATTCAAAATGTATCCTATGTGTTGATGCCAAATTTTGGCCAAAGAAAAACATGTTTGTCCTCCTCGTGACAATAACGGTAAATTTATAATTTAAGAAAGAGATGACCAATAAAAACAAAAAGGATTTCGATGTCTAAGTCATTATGAGAACTATAGAATGGGGATGAAGTCATACGTTTTAAATTACCTTGTATGGAAACATAATGATCTTTTTATAGGGGATTTGATCTAGCTAGGGTTTTATCTTAACCCTACTATAGATTAGGATATGAGTTTCCTAATTCCTAACAAGATAGGATGAAATCTCATATTATCTTATATTATTTTATATTATCTTGATTATGGTTTTTATTCTGTTAGGCCAAAATCCACTCCTCAAGCCCCTACTCGACCTAAGTTTGGTTTTGAGGACCAACCCTGCTAGTCGTGTGTGTTGATTCAAACTTAGGAGTAGTACTCTAATCTTTGTTGCATTTTTAGTTGTCCTGATCTTCTCATTATATGGCATACCAACTTTATCACACCGGTATAACCATATCGAACTTGACTCATCCAAAATCGTTCTCAAATCTCTGGCCATACCTGGAATATCTATCTAAGCCCTCTTTTTCTTTTCGAAGATTTAGGTATGTTCTCAACGCGCATCTACTACAACTAAGCAGTGTTAAGCGCATGTATTGGTCTAATGCTCATCCTATCTTAAGGTACATGGATACTCAAGCTTGGCTTTTCCTGTCAATTTTGGACAACCCCTATTTGACAAACCTAATCAGGAGTGTTGATTAGATCGTCAATATATCTAAATAGTTCTCTGATTTTCATCCTCTGCACTTAAGCGGAGTTAACTTGCCTATTTTTTGCGATAGGCTTTGGTACATGTCTTTAGTTCGACTTGAGGTTGTCTTTAGATTTTGGATTTCGAATTTAGTTAATTAGCTATAGGATGGCCAACACCCTAGTTTTTCACCAAATATATTAACTTGGAAAATTGTTTGAGTCCAATTGGTTTCCCATAACATTTTTTTTATATCTAATTAAGTCTCCTTTTTAAGACGTTCTTCAGTTGGTTTCATAAAATCCTGCATCCAAATAATTATAAACAGTTGCATTGCTTCCCGAATTCTTCCAAAAAAAAAAAATCCTTTGTGAATTCTTTATGTGCTTTAATGGATGAATAACTTGAGATACATGCAAAGTAGTATCAATATAAACTTATATTGTATTTTGCAATTTTGATGAGATTTCAAGGTGAGCTTTGAGAGATTTGACTCGAATAATAATTGTCTTGAATTGTGACTATGGTTTGGAATTCTGTAATGACTCGTCTTTCTAGATAGGCAAAGGACCGTTACTACATGTATGCATAAAACTCAAAATGGTTTTTTCGCGAAATCTGACTAAAACCAATAAAGTTTCATAAAATAAATTTCTAACACAAAAACTCAAATATTATAATTTCACTCTTAGAGGTATTCCTAAATCCAATTGGAAAACAAATTAAATAAATATACAATAAATCAATACAGAATTTAAATGTTTAACTACTAAATTAAAACATGGAAACATGAGGAAAAAAACATAGACAGAAGCGTTTGACAAGTCCTAGAGGCTTGGTCACAGATTATTCTTGTCATTCATCGTTTTGTCCTTTCCTTTACCTGAAAAAAAACATAGATAAAAGAGTGAGTATAAAAATACCCAGTAAGTGACCCATAGCCTTCCTATCGAGAAAAAGGTGTGTTGGGGTTGATGCCATAAATATCGTAGGGTTTTGTAGTTTGTAAACACGTGTATGAACAAACATTTGTGATGTAATAATATGAGATATTTTCTTCACTATTGTCTATGAAAAATGAGATATTTTAGTTGCATTAACCACAAACCAATAAACTAAGATCCCTGGTTATCGTTGTAACTTAAGCATGTATGTGGAGACATACAAGTGGATCATGCCTTAAGTGATAACCTTATTGGTCTATAGTATATGGATAAAGGAGGGAAACCTTATCTTGGTGACACTACGGATACGACCCGCTTTATAGATGTTACAAGTGTTGTAAAGTGCTACAGATAGTCTGATTCTGATCATTCATATGGAGACATGCGAGCTGAGGTATCCTATACAAAGTAGTTTGTATAAGACCGGACCATGAAATGTTTAGTCTCGTTATATAACACCATTAATGATGGAGGCTTTTATTTTACTAGGATGACCATAGGTAACATGACCTTAATCTTGAATGACTTGGGAACTCCTGCCTATGAGGGTGGTCCTTTGATTTGCATGGGTACGAGTGGCCAGATCACCGACTAAAACCTATCACTTTGGAGATTCGTTTGATTGGGGAGCTGGGAACTCAGCTACATAAGATGGAATTCACTCCTTCCCTGAAGTAGGGGTAAGTAGATAGATTGCTCCTTTAAGGGTTGATTCCGGGGCTTGGACAATGTGGCGCCATTCACTTTCTCATGGCCCAAGAAGTGTTCACTCATATTAAGACTATGATGTATTGCTCATTAGAGGATTCAGTGTTACTTAAGAAGTTAGATGTAACTACAGGGGCAAAATGATAAATTGACCCAGTTGTACTTACGAGCGATCTGTGAAGGGTTATCGTACTGTTGATTGGTTATATCTAATGGACACAGGAATATATTTGTAGTGCGAAGAGTGCAACTGTCAGTCTTTAGTGGAGTGTCCGTCAGTTAATGGATGGTGGATATCGTGATTAAAGAGTTTATTCAGTTATGCACGTACTGTTGGAGCTTTAAACTATAGGTCCATAAGGTTCTCTTGGTAGCTCAGTGGATTCAAGTTGAGAATCAGTTTTTGGGTAAGTTTGAAGTGTTCAAATTAACAAGAGGGAATTTGATTATATATGATATAATTAAATTGATTCAATTATATGTGATATAATTGATTTGATGTATTAGATACATTAATTGGAGGAATTAATATAAATATGATTTATATTAAATAAAGGAGAAAAGAACTATGGTTTAAATATTACATATTTTGTGATATTAAAACTATAGGTTATAAATATAATATGATAAATTAGTTATTATATTTATTTATAATTAAAAAATAATTATGAGATAATTATGATTGGTTTCTCTTTTAAACGTTCGAGAAGTGGGAGGTTATTTTCAGTTTTAATAGCTGAAGAATAAAAAGTGAAAAGAGTTTTCATTTTTTTCTTTAATCGGATTATCACATTACAATCGGTCGAGAGTAAAGGGAGAGCTATACGATAGCCTTTTGAGAGAGTAAACGACGAGCAAGTTTACTAGACGATTCCTACTTGTTATTAGATGCTTGAATTCCCAGTGTCTATACGATAGACTAAGCCTTTCTCCCACTTACTCAATCATTTAACTCGATCGTATACTTCCTCATTCTATCTACCAAATTCACACAGAGCCCACACCTCCAGGATTCTCATACCAAGAATACCAAGGAAACTGAGTGGTAGTGTCAAGTGTTGTTGTTCGAGGGTCGAGGATCGAGTCTTACTCGATTGTGTTCAAGGATCCAACAGTATGTGGGATTTACTAGTTGTTCGTTGCGTTCGTGCTCGTGATCGAGTTTTTTGGGACACCTGATTAGTGTAGATCGAGGGAATATGTGAAGAAGCGTTCTTCAAAGGTATGTCACTCGATTCCTTTTGTTTTTGAATTGAAAGGATGTTGTAATTTACGATATAATGTATAACTATTCTTGTTTGTTTGTAAATGCTTTACTCTTTCACAATGGGTTTGGAATGATCTTGCTTCCACTTAATGGTTCTCTTGTATTAGAGTTCCTTCAATTGGTATCAGAGCCAGGTTGTTCTGATATTCCAAATTCATTGATGTATTGAATTGCATTTACATTCTTGGTGGGTTTTAGGCATGTCTACATTATGTTTAGGTGTTAGATGTATTTGTGGATGTGAATTAATAGTGTTTCTGGGATGATTGCCTCTGTTTACTACTTTCTTTTATTACATTTCAAAGTTAATTGTAAGGGCCCCTGTGTTTTTGGGCATATTAACTTGCTATCGAGTCTATATTCAAAGTGTTTGAGTCTGTATGAGTCGCTCGTGATGAAGTTTCAAGGCATGGAGATGCAGTATACTTTGAGGAAGAAGAAGACCAAGAGTTGGTCAGATCGTGTAATCCAGGCTAAACGATCGTTTAGATTTGACTAGAAGATCCTGTAGAAAAGTTCTACTCGATCGTATAGCTTTTGCTAAACGATCGCATGGCTGATGCTACGCGATCGAGTAAAGAGTTTACTCAGTCGTGTTGCGTTGGCTACACGATCGTGTAAACTATGGGGGTAAACGATCATTGAGTATGAGATACTCGTTACATGGTAGGCGCGCGCATTAAACGATCGAGTAGGCCAGCATGCTTCATCACATAGTCACTAGCTACATGATCACATGGTAATTGTTACTCGACGCCTACTCCTCGATCGTCTAGATGATCATGCTTCATCGCATAATTTCATCTACTCGATCGTTTAGGCAGGTGTTATACTCGATGCATTGCACGATCGAGTGGCCTTCATGCTTCATTGCATAGTCAAAGGTACTTGATCGTTGCTATACGATCGTGGTTACTTGACCAACGTTACTCGATGATCATAAGGAAAAGCTGCACGATCAGGGAGCGAAGCTTCGCCCAGGCGGTTCAAGAGCCGGTTCGCCTGTTTGAACCGATTTACTCGATGGTTTATGTAATAGATAGATTTAATTTCTGGTTTTTTAGGCAAATCATCTCGGTCCATTAATTTTGGTGAATGTACATGAGATGTATGTTTAAATTATTTGTCATATGGTATGTCATATAGTTATAAATCCCACCATAGGTTATGCATTTATTCATGCATTATCTTTATATTATAAGAGTTATAATATAGTAGCTTACATGATTAAATTACTTTAAAGCATGCTCATGCATCATATAATATAAGAGTTATAATATATGCATGCATCATCTTTATATTATAAGTGTTATAGTATAAAGGTGTATGAAAGCATGTATGCTTGGTTCATTACTTTTTATATAAGAGTTATATATAGTAATGAATGAACATTGCATAAAACATGGCACATAGGTTAAATTTATAAGAGTTATAAATACCTAGTCTAGCTTAGCAATGTGGATGGTTTTAGTTGTTTCTTTTTATAAAAATAATGGAAATTAGAAACTAAAATCAATAAGAAAGACATGCATGCAAATTTAGGTTGAATCATGTTTTAAAAGAGTTTTAAAATTTGATTGAGGTAAACCTAAGATCACGGTTCTAATGAGATTAGAAACCTAAGTTTAATCTTTTAATTAGTTTAATAGGATTAAATTGACTAATAAAAGATTAAATATATATAAAAAATCTATCTATAAGGGACCTTTTGTCTAAGGCAGGTTCTGTCTAAGTTGGGGTATTTAAGATGATGGAAACGGAATACCCCTACCTGGAAACCTACCTGAAAAGGTGAATTAGATAGATATGTTGCATGCATGCAAATTTGATGATAGTCTATTAAAGAGTTTAATGGGATTTGATTCGAACTTGTTTAATTATCAAAAGTAAGAGTTTTTTTTAACAAATTAAACCCATATTTAGATAAAATCAGTCGCAGGATTGTCTAAGTTAATGAATCCCTAGGTAGAACATTCAGTGGGAGGTACTTAGGGTATATGATACTTCATTTAAACCTCTACACATTTCTCCCTAACGTTCACACTGTGAGATCTATTCTCGGTCTTGAGGCACCCTGGGAGTGTCACCCTAAAGGATGGTGTTTGGGTAGGTCAATACCAAGGTGAATGGAGAGAATGCTCATAGCAAGTGGGAGTGGGACGTATGACAACATATCCTATAGTCTCTCTCATTAGGTTGGATAACGTTTTGTGCATCACCTCAAGGCACCCTGGGAGTGTCCCCCTAAAGGATGGCAGTTTTGCACGACTCTCTATCTGATCTCCTAGGATAAGGTTGCTTTAGTTTCTTGTCCTAATTTGCTTTTTCTTATGGTGGGCGCATTAGGGCGGGACTCTAGGGCCTAAAATGAGGGGTTACACTTACGCGAAATTGTTAAAAGTTAACATATATTGGACCGAAAAATGGTGACTGTTAGAGATAGCTACAAGAGTTGTTTCTATCTAATGTTTGAGAATGTCTCATACCAGTGAAGGGGCACCTGATCACCCCACCGGTGACTTTTTTCTTGCCTCGCTGGGAGATCATTACAAAATAGATGTCATTTCACTTAGGGTACATAAGAACTATTTTGTTAAAACCTAAAATTGGTATTAAAAGTGGTAGTACAAATAGACTTATTAAGTTTGTTCATGCTTTTCAACAACTTTTAAATGGCAAAAACCATGTTAGATTATTATCCGTCAACAAACTGACTGACGAAAACTATGGTAGTTGGAAGAACACGATTAATACAATTCTTATCATTGATGACCTGTACTTCACCCTTACGGAGAAGTGTCCTCCTATTCCAACTCAAACTGTCGCTCGAACTATTCGAGAGGCATATGATAAATGGACACGGGTGAACGAGAAGACCCGAGCTTATATCTTGGCCAGTTTGAACGGCACCTTGGCCAAGAAACATGAGCTTATGGTCTTTACGCGTGAGATCATGGAGTTCCTAAGGGGAATGTTCAGACAACCGTCCAGGCAGCTCAAGCACGAAGCTCTCAAGTGCATCTTCAACTCCAAAATGGAGGAGGGTATTTCTGTTCGAGAACACATTTTAGACATGATGGTCCACTTCAATGTGGCGGAGATGAATGGAGCCCACATTGATGAAGGCAGCTAGGTTAGCTTTATTCTGCACACGTTGCTAGAAAGCTTCCTTCACTTTGTCAGTAATGCTGTGCTGAACAAAGTTGATTATACCCTTACAACTCTCCTCAACGAGTTGCAGACATTCCAATCCTTGCTGAAAAGCAAAGAGAAAAAGGTTAGTAAGACAAGTGTTGCTTCATCATCTAAGAAGTTCCATCGAGGTTTGAACTTAGGAACTAAGTCTGCATCTTCTACTTCCAACACTAATAAATGGAAAAAGAAGAAGGGTAGTATAGGGAAGGGGAAGGCATGGACTAAACCATAGCCTGCCGCACAGCAGGGTAGGCAACCAACACCGGTTGAAAAAGAAAAGTGTTTCCATTGCAACTAGGATAGGTACTGGAAGCAGAACTGTCCTTGCTGGTTAAAGGAGAAGAAGAAGGCTAACGCCAAAGCCAAACAAGGTAAATGTGATTTATTGGTTTTAGAAACTTTTTTTATTGGAGAATGATGATTCTGGCTGGATTATAGACTTTGGGGCCACTAATCATGTTTGTTCTTCTTTTTAGGGGATTAGATCTTGGCGGCAGCTTTGTTGGATTTTATGTCCTAAAACTCGTAGTTTGTAAATTAATAAACATATTCTGTTTTGTTTTTTGATAAATTTTTTATTGAAATTGTAATCTTGAATCCAATAAACTAAGGTTCTGGGGCTATTTAATGTAATTTGAACTTTATGTAGTGACATAAAGGTGGATCAAGTTCAAATACATAGCCAAAATGGTCTATAGTATATGAATAAGGTTGGGTACCTTGTTCTGGGGACACTATGGATGCGGCCCACTTTGTAGTTAGTACAAATGATGTGATCTTGAATCGTTTATATAGAGACATGAAAGTGGAGGCATCCTATGCAAAGAGTTTACATAAGATTGAACCATGAAATAGTCACTTTTTACATTCTAAATGCCGTTTTAAATATAAAACTGACTATTTCGTTAATTGATGACCTAGGTAACTTAATCTTAATCATGAGCTAACTATGTACTCTTGTTCACTCGGAATTATCCTTAGATCTACATAGGTGAAGGCAGCTCATTATCGCTGGCTCAATAAGCCTCCTATTTCAGGGGTAAGATCAGGTGATAGCTGGGAACATAGGGTGCAAGACTGAATTCACTCCTAGCCGTTATAGGGATAGTAGATAGGTTGTTCCTTTTAGTACTGAATCCAAGTCTTGAACAAGGGGCCCCACCCTCTCCTTAGCCCGAGAGGGGTTCGGTTTATAGGTTCGACCTCAAACCAATTGTTCATTAGAGGATCAGTTGAACTTAAGGAACAAGATGTAGTCTTGGGGGTAAAGCGGTTTTTATGACCCAGCCGAGATTACGAACAACCTGTGAAGGATTAGCTTACAGATTATGGTTATATTAGATGGACAGAAATATATCTATAGTAAGGGGAGTGCCAAAGGTATGCTCGATCTCAGGGTCAGCTTCAAATTCTGGTTCAGCACCAGTACTCATAAACCGTTAAGCTGCTCTCCGCGTTGAACAACAGTACAACGAGATCTGTCCTGCAAAACACCACAAACATACTCAAAAAATAAACCGTTAACCAATCCCCGGCAACGGTGCCATAAACTTGTAATGCAATAATTGATTTATAAACTACAAATTCATGTTCCCATTACCAGATCCTCGCCAACGGTGCCATAAACTTGACACGCAAAAATTGTACTATGATGCAAGCAAGGTCAAGTCCATGCCATAAACTTGTTGTCATAGATTTTATGCAATGATATGCGATACTACTTCTAGATATGCGTTATTCGTGAGAATCTTATAGTATACTATGCATTGTCACAAGTTTTCTTTCATTGAAACCAAGTATAATTTCATCGCAAGTTTCTCGGTGTGATCCGAGGTCGAACACAGGGATTGTTTTAAGTTAATTGTGTTATATTTGTGATATATGCAACCAGGGGTTTTTCAAATTAATAAAGGATGTTTGTACAGGTATTTAATAATGCAATAAAGTAAAGGTAAGCGATAAAAATGCGATAATAAAGTAAATTGCGGTAAAAGTAAATTGTGATAAAATAAACCTAAGCTATGATGATACAAGATACCGAGGTTGAGACTAGCTGTGAAGAATCTACAAAGATCATGTTATGCGGTGGCAAGTCTTATGTGTGAAACAGAAACAAAAAAGATAATTAATACAAACAACGCAAGTTCCTTAATTGCGTTAAAAATACAAGTACGCTTCCGCTTTTCCCTTGGCGTACACCTCTCAGTGATCGGCCGCGTTCCCACATCTCTGTGGTGAAACAGGGAAGAACATAATGAATGCAAGATTGCTTCCTTCTCTGGAAGTACTACTCGCTTTAGTTAACGCATCATTCTAACCTTCTCTCGACAGATCGGAATGGCATCTTCACTTCTGCTCTCACAGGTGAGGATACTGTCTAGCATGTCTTAGCTAAACGCATTTATCTCTTTAGCACAGATTAAGTTACTCGTTTAATTCATATTAATTACCAAGAGATTAAAAAGACTTCATGGAGAAAACGATTAATGGAGGAACGGAAATAGATAGAGAAGTGGAAATGGAAATGATCGAGAAATTCAATAAAACTATTTAGCGTCTGATACATGATTTGTGAATGAAGAGATTAAGAGAATGAAATACAGTTGATGAAATAAAGTTAGAAACAAATACAAATAAGTGCCAACGTCTTGGCACCGATCTGGATGGAGATTTTCTTGCTGGCGTGGATGGATTGTATGGAAGGATGAGCTTCCCTCTCAGACTTGCTCAACCGGTAGCAGGGATCTAAGCACAGAGCTTCACGGCGGGGATTTGGTAGAATTGCACTGAGAATCACCTCTCGGCCTTGTCTCTTCTCTTCCTGGATTTCTTCTGATCAGTACTCAGCTCAGCCTTTCTCTCAATAATCTAGCATCAATTAGTCCTCGTATCAAGTATATCTTCTCTGAATTCTATGAGGGTATTTAAAGGTGAAAAGATTTGACTCTTGGCTTGTGGACCCCACTTATTGTTATGGACATTCCGAAGATGGAGGAATAAATATTCCTTCTGTTATGCAATCAGACCATCAAATCTGCACAATGGTTAGTTGTACACGTGTCACAATCCTTCGCGTTTGCATTGCTTAGCTGCATCTTTCGATCGGTTGCTCGCATGCGATGTTGTTTTTATTACCGCATATGGTTATAATTCAGCTTGGGATCGGCTGTCGCATTGCGCCGTCATTGCGTTAATCGTCTCTTCATTGTTGATTGGTGGGCGTAATATGACAGAGATGCGTTGTTCAGTTTCTCGTTGAGCCTTGATTGCAAGCGGTGATGGTTTCCTGCAAAATAGAATAGAAATATCCTCTTCTATCATCTTGATGATGTTAGCGGGTGTAATTGTGATAATTCATAATTATTGTATTTATGAGCTAATTCTCACAATCGACGCATATTCCTTCTCTTTTGGCCGTAATATCTGAATAAGGCAGCATAAATAACTTGTATTTCTACAAGTTATCAGGCATTATCTATCCCATAGCAGATAGCAGTGGGTCAGCCTTGTGCAATGTGTGCCAAAGAAGGGAGGAATGACGGTAGTTCTAAATGAGAACAACGAATTAATACCGCAAAGGACCATCACTAGATGGCGTATATGCATGGACTACCGCAAACTAAATGCGGCCACAAAGAAAGATCACTTCCCTCTGCCTTTTATCGATCAAATGTTAGACAGACTAGTAGGGAATGATTTTTACTACTTCCTGGATGGGTATGTCGGATACAATCAAATCATGATAGCTCCTGAAGATCAAGACAAGACCACATTCACCTGCCTATATGGGACGTTTTCTTTTCACTGCATGTCATTTGGCCTCTGCAATAAGCCAAACACGTTCCAAACGTGCATGATGGCGATCTTTTTAGATTATCTTGAGGACTAGTGGAAATATTTATGGACAAAGTCTCATTTTATGGGAACACTTATGAAGTCTGCTTAGCCAACTTAAAGAAAATTCTAAAGAGATGTGAAGAGACGAACCTGGTGCTCAACTGGGAAAAATGTCATTTCATGATCAAAGAGGGTATAGTGTTGGGACATAAAGTCTCCCGAGATGGGTTGGAGGTGGACAAAGCAAAGATCAACGCAATTGAAAAGCTTCCACCTCCAACTAGCGTGAAGGCTGTGCGAAGCTTCTTAGGGCATGTTGGATTCTATAGACGATTTATCAAGGACTTTTCTATGATAGCATGACCACTAAGTGCGTTGCTAGAGGCTAACAGAAAATTTGAGTTCGACAACAACTGCCTCAATGCATAAAGAGTCTTAAAAGATGCGCTGATTACTGCGCCCGTACTAATTGTGCCAGACTGGACACTACCATTTGAAATCATGTGTGACGTAAGCGGGTATGCGATGGGGGCTGCTTTAGCGCAAAAGAAGAAAACAATTTTGCATCCCATTGCATATGCGAGTAAGACACTGAACCCTGCTCAAACAAATTATACCACTACAGAGAAAGAACTCCTGGCTGTGATTTTTGCATTCGAGAAAATCCGTGCATATCTGTTGGGAACCAAGGTACTCATCCACTTTTATCACTCAGTAATCAAATATTTAATGAAAAAGAAGGACGCAAAGCCGAGGTTGATCAGACGGGTTCTTCTCCTCCAAGAATTTGACATCGAAATAATTGATCGGAAGGGGACAGAGAATCAAGTTGCGATCACTTGTCCAGACTGGAAAATCCTGAGGTTGACCGCAATGAATCTGAGGTGAGTGCTGTGTTTCTGGATGAGCAGCTATTCCATATAAAAGAATTTCCCTGATATGCGGACATCGTCAATTATTTGGTTTGTGAACAATTTCCTGAAGACTACACCTACAATCAACAGAAGAAGCTCAAGCATGAATGCAAATATTATTATTGGGATGAACCAAATCTGTATAAAAGAGGTGTAGACCAGATTATTCGATTATGCGTGCCAGATGCTGCTCAACAACGCATATTGTCACAATACCACGACTCACCATATGGTGGGCACTTTGGAGGGCAACGCACGGTAGCCAAAGTTTTGCAAAGTGGATTCTTTTGGCCCACATTATTTAAGGATGCGGCTGACTACACAATGAAATGTGATCGGTGTCAATGCACAGGCAACATTTCATGGAGAAATGCAATGCCAATGAACACTATCTTGGAGTTGGAATTATTCGACGTATGGGGGATTGATTTGATGGGGCCCTTCCCTCCTTCGCATGGCAAGCATTACATCTTATTGGTCGTCGATTATGTCTCCAAGTGGGTAGAGGCAATAGCATGTGCTGCAAGTGATGTGGCGGTAGTATCCCAGTTCCTGAAGAAAAATATTTTCACTCGTTTTGACACTCCTCGTGCCATCATAAATGATGAAGGATCACACTTTATCAATCACAATATCAAGGAGTTGTTGCGCAAGTACAATATCCTTCACAAAGTGGCCACCGCATACCATCCGCAAACAAATGGTCAGGCTGAAGTATCCAATAGAGAAATTAAGTTGATACTTGAGAAGGCAGTAAAGCCTTCGCAGAAAGATTGGGCAATGAAGCTTGATGATGCGTTGTGGGCATACCGGACCGCATTCAAAACACCAATAGGTATGTCCCCCTATGTGTTGGTATTTGACAAGGTGTGTCATTTGCCTTTGGAGCTGGAGTATAAGGCATTGTGGGCTGTCAAGAAGTTGAATTTTGATTTAAAAAAAGTAGGGAAAGCGTGAAAAATGCAGCTGGTCGAGCTAGAAGAATGGAGGATCAACGCATATGAGAATGTGAATATTTATAAGGAGTGTACCAAGCGTTGGCATGACAAACACATATGCGCTAGAAACCTCCAAGTCGGGCAAAAGGTCTTCTCTTTAATTCAAGATTGCGGCTCTTCTCGGGAAAATTAAAATAACACTGGTCCGATCCCTTCATCATTAAAGAAATATTTCCACATGGTGCAGTGGAACTGATCACTAAGGATGGCAGTCGAACATTTAAGGTTAATGGACAGCGGATCAAGGCATATTGCGGAGGTGATTTCCAACCAGAAACAACCTCTGCAAAGTTGAAAAATCGAGACTATCACCTACATGATTCTTGAACTCATATCCCTTCGTCCCTTTACTTTTATTTAAGATATCTGCATCTTACTCATTTTTATTCCTTCTATAAAAAAAAAAAAACTTGTTGTTTTGTTTTAAAATCATCTGACCCTCTCTTTGTCTGTTTACAATGATTAAGGCACAGGATTGCGGAGATGTTACAAGATGAAGCAAATGATCTCACTCCATCACCGCAATCCACAGAAGCAAAGATCGCTGCAAGGATGGATGCATCAATACACAATGCGGGCGGCAACGCAAAATTTGGGGGCGTACTCTTCCTTATCTTTATTTCAAATTTTGCACTATCACATTGCATTTTACTTTTTAATGTTTTATCACCGCATTCTCTTTGATCATCGCAATCATTTGACCAGTAGATAAATTTAGTAGTTCATCGCATTCTGTTTCTTTGCCAAGTATGATTTCAATGATGAAAAATATGCTTCTATCTCTTTCGTATATACTTAAGTCCACTTAGTCTTAAGATAGTCATCTCGTGAAATATTTCTAGAAGTTAGGGGTTTGCTAGCTTTCTTTCAAACTCTCTTTACAATGCATTCTAGAACATTGCATGACTTATTTTAATCTTTTGGCAATGAGGACATTGTCACATTTTAAATTTGGGGGTGGGGTATTTGTTTTCTGACCTTGCTACAAAAAAAAAAATTGAGAATAACAACTCCACTGTCACTGCAATGGGAAACCTATGTTAATAAGAGTTAAGTTGTGAAAGGCACTTACCCGTAGTTGGATGTCCGCATGACACACGTGGGGGTAAGCCAAAACGAAAGTAAGTCACCAGAATCAACGCATAAATCAATGACCACAACTCCATTGGCAAATCGATATGAGTTTAGTCTGAGAAAGAGTGCATTGCTCATAGTTGGATGTCCGCATGACACACGTGGGGGCAAGCCAAAACGAAGGCAAGGCACTCGGATTAGCGCAAGGTTAGAAAAAAATAGCAATGAAGTAAATTTTTGTGCAAGGATAAATCATTTGATATCCCAATAGAAAATTTTCTTTTTGAAATAAATCATGCGATGTTCCGAAATTTAGTAAAGTCATTTTGAAAGGTAAGCTTGCAGTCCCTAGGTCTTAGAAATATTTTAGGAAGAGACTTGAATAAGACTTAAGGGAATTCTGGTATATAGGATTTGAACGAAGTACTCTTGAGAAATCTAGGAAAAGAACATTGCGGTTGACTTGCTAAAGGAATCTTTAGCTTATGCTTGAGGACAAGCATTGTTTAAATTTGGGGGTATGATAATGGGCAGAAATGCACGTTATCATAGTGCTAAGTTCTTAAACAATATTGGATTGCATTGATGAAATATGTTAAATTGCGTCCATTAAGCATAAATTCTATAATATTGCGGTCACATGCGTCTAACGCATTAGAAGAGTTGATCTTTATATTTTTGTGCAGAATATGCGTTAACGCAATGCAAAGATTGCGATCATAGGAATTCATTGGTCGAGCGTAACTTCACCGCAAGGATTTGCATTAATCATGCTCGCAAACATTCGCCCAAGAGGAATCGCCGCAACTTGGTCAACATAATATGGTGGGTGCATCCGGATGAAAGGATAATTAAGAGGGATGGGATAGAAAGCTGATGACAGTCGAATCCAAATTAAGTTGACAGTTGATAACGATCACAAAGTACATTCAGCTTTATCGGTGACAATTATCCGGCGCATCAGTCAAGAATTAAAGTTGTCCTATCTGTACAACTAGGAGAGAGAAGCTGCCTTTCACCATGGATGCTCTATAAATACTAAGTGCATTCTTCAGAAAAGAGGTTCACCACTTTTACAATCTTTTATTCCACAAGTTCACGCCTCTGTCCATATTTTTTTCATTTTAAGGCGGACGCGAGGAAGAAATTCGTGCCGGTAGATCGTTTCAGTAAGCTTGGGAGAGAACCGAAAGCTCCAAAGACAGAGAGAGGGATGACGCTTGCGGAAGCGGGAACATCTTTAGAATAGAATAGAGATTTCAGTGTAAAAAGCCTCAGTCAGCAAGGAATTGCTACCAGGCTCTCTACCCTTACTTTCCATTGTCACTTTATACTAACTCATTTATAAAAATGTTCACTCTCTGTTATTCACGCATGAGTAGCTAAATTAGTTGAATGGGTTTAAACTAAGGAATCTTCATTCTTGCGAATATCTTGTTTATGTATGCTTCATTCGTCCATTAGAGATACTCGGGAGGGTAGTCTAAGGACAGGATCTAGACTTGGGAAGGTTAGGTTAGAATCTTGGTTTGAAAAAACCAGATTAGAACCCATAAACGAGAGAGAGACGCTTAGGAATGAGCACTATATGTTATCAACGCATCGCGTGCATCTTATAAATAAGATATGATTGTATGGGGTCATCTTGCTTTCATGCATTTTGTATCAATGCATAGGACAAGGGTAGAGACTTAGAGATAAGCTCTATGGACACCTTTGCATTCAACACATGCATCCTAGACTTAGGAGCATCGCATTACATCGGAAAATGACTTGTTGTGCATGGTTGTAACATGATCGCATAGTCTGACGCATTCCCGAGTAACGCTAGCTAAAGATCTTCTCAACCCATTCATCGCATACTCATTGCATCTATCAACACACCTGTCTTTCTCAAATCTGCCGCCTTTATTTATTTCTTTTTCATCAACGCAAACAACAAACCCAACACTTACTTATTTACTTGGTTATCACAAAGTTTTCATAAAAATTACCAATGTAATCTGTTTTCACAAGTCCCTGTGTTCGACCCTGGACTTACTAAGAAACTCAGAGGAATTTGTACTTGAATTCCACTGCGTAAACTTTAGTGCACAATGAAATTCTATCAATGCATAGCATCCATATTTCCACTACATAATAACAAGCATCAGTTAATAAATTCTGAAACAAACAATGGTGTTTTTTACATCAGTTACAAGGAGTTGTTTTTGTCTAATTGTTGAGATTGTCTCATTCGTGAAGGGGCACTTGATCACCTCAAAGGTGACTTTTTTCCTACCTCACTAGGGCATCATTTTAAAATAGATGTTACTTAGAGTACAATAGAACTATTTTTGCTAAAACCTAAATTGGTGCTAAAAGTGGTAATGCAAGTAACCTCATTAAGTTTGTTCTTTTTTCAGCTACTTTTATTAAAATGGCTACCGCTACTCTTGCACTTTTAGTCGCCTATAAATTGAATGGTGAGAACTACGCTAGTTGGAAAAACACGATAAACATGATACTGATCATCAATAACCTGAGGTTAGTCCTTATAGAGAAGTGTCTTCCTATTCTACCTCCAAATGTCGCTCGAAATGTTCGAGAGGTGTATGAGAAATGAACACGGGCGAACGAGAAGGCTCGAGCGTACATCTTGGCCAGCCTTAACGACGTTTTTGCGAAGAAGCATGAGCCCATGATCACTACACACGAGATCATGAAGTCCCTGAGGGGAATGTTGGGACAATCGTCCGCGCAGTTTATACATGACGCTCTAAAGTTCATCTTCAACTCCAAAATGAAGGAGAGCACATCTGTTCGTGAACATGTTTTACAAATGATGCTCCACTTCAACGTGGCAGAGATGAACGAGTCGAGCATCAATGAGGCCAACCAGGTTAGCATAATTATGGAGTCCTTTCCAGAAAGCTTCCTTCATTTTGTAAGCAACGTCGTACTGAACAGGGTTGATTACAACCTTACAACTCTACTCAATAGTTGCAGATATTCCAATCCTTGCTGAAAAGCAAGGAGAAGAAGGTTGTTGAGGCAAATGTTGTTTCATCTTCTAAAAAGTTCCACCGAGGTTCGACCTCAGGAACTAAGTCTTCACTTTCTTCTTTCGGCACCAGCAAGTGGAAGAAGAAGAAGGATAGTAAGGGGAAGGGGAAGGCACCTGCTAACCCACAACCTGGCGCTCCATAGGGTAGGGAAAGTATTTCCACTGAAAGCGAAACTGCCCACGTTATTTGGCTGAGAAAAAGAAGGTAAAAAAAGGTAAATATGATTTACTGGTGTTGAAGACTTGTTTAGTGGAGAATGATGATTCTGTCTGGATTATTGACTCTCACTAACCATGTTTGTTCTTAATTTTGAGGAATTAGTTCCTGACGGCAGCTTAAGGCTAGTGAGATGACGATGCGAGTTGGCAGCAGGCATGTCATCTTAGTTGTGGCAGTGGGAGGTCTCTGGTTGACTTTACAGAATAGAGTTATCATTTTGAATGATGTGTTTGTAGTTCTCGAGTTAAAGAGGAACTTAATTTATGTAAAGTCGTTGCTTGAATGTAAATACACCTTAAATTTTTCAGTAAATAAAGTGTTTATTTTGAAACATGGTGTTGATTTATGTTTGGCTCAAGTGGAAAACAATTTGTATGTGCTAAGGCCGTTAGCAACAAATTCCCTTCATAACATAGAGATGTTTAAAACTGTCATAACTCAAAACAAACAACATAAAGTTTCTCCTAAGGAAAATGCCCAATTTGGCACCTATGTTTAGGGCACATCAATCTCAATAGGATTGAGAGGTTGATGAAGAATGAACTTCTAAATGAGTTAGAAGAAAATTCTATACCTGTGTGCGAGTCATGCCTAGAAGGTAAAATGACTTAAAGACCTTTTACTGGAAAATGTTATAGGGCTAAAGAGCCTCTAGAGTTAGTGCATTTAGACCTTTGTGGTCCTATGAATGTACGAGCCATGGGAGGCTATGAGTACTTCATCACTTTTACTGATGATTATTCAAAGGATGGGTACATTTATTTAATGCAACATAAGTCTGAGTCCTTTGAAAAGTTCAAAGAGATCTAGGCTGAAGTTAAAAATGCATTAAGTAAAACGATTAAAACACTTCGACTTGATTGAGATGGAGCGTTTTTGGATTCTGAGTTCCAGAACTATTTGATAGAACGTGGAATAGTTTTCCAACTCTCAACATCGGGTACACCTCAGCAGAATGGTGTATCGGAGAGGAGAAATCCAACCCTGTTGGACATGGTTCAGTCGATGACGAGTTATTCTTCCTTATCGGACTCGTTTTAGGGTTTTGCAATAAAGCCTGCAGCTTACATCCTGAACTGTGTTCCCTCCAAGAGTGTTTCCAAAACACCTTTGGAGTTGTGGAATAGGCGTAAAGCTAGTTTACGTCACTTTCGCTTCTGCGGTTGCCCAGCACATGTGCTTGAGGCGAATCCTAAGAAACTGGAACCACGTACGGGGATGTGCCTATTTGTAGGCTACCTAAAGGAACACAAAGGGGTTACTTTTATGATCCTAAGGAAAACAAAGTGTTTGTATCGACAAATGCTACTTTTCTTGAAGATGATCATATTGGGAGCACAGTCCTAGAAGAAAAATCGTGTTGAACGAGTTTTCCAAAGAAACTACTGAAACTTCAACAAGAGTTTTTGATATAAGTTCATCTTGTAGGTCAAATCCCCCTCAAGTGTTGAGGGAACCTCAAAGTAGTGGGAGGGTTGCAAACCCACCTATTCGTTGTATGGGTTTAACAGAAATACTAGCTATGGTAGCTGATGGCGAGATTAAGGATCCGTTGTCTTACAAGAAAGCAATGGAGGATGTTGATAGAGATGAATGGGTCAAATCTATGGATCACAAGATGAAGTCTATGTACTTCAACTCAATATGGGATCTTGTAGATCAACTTGATGCTGTTAAGCCTACAGATTGTAAATAGATCTACAAGAGGAAATGGGGTACTGATGGGAAGGTGCAAACCTTCAACGCTAGACTGGTGTCAAAGGGTTATACCCAGGTAGAGGGAGTTGACTATGTGGAGACTTTCTCGCCTATTTCCATGCTTAAGTTTATTCGCATCCTCCTATCTATTGCCTCATATTATGACTATGAGATATGGCAAATGGATGTCAAGACTGCTTTTCTGAATGATTATCTTGAGGAGACCATTTATATGGTACAACCTGAGGGATTCATAGCCCAAGGTTAAGAGCAAAAGGTTTGCAAGCTAAATCGGTCCATTTATGGATTGAAATAGGCATCTCGATCTTGGAATATAAGGTTTGATACTGCGATCTAATCTTATAGCTTTGACGAAAACATTGATGAGCCATGTGTCTACAAGAAAATCATCAACAATTCAGTAGTTTTCCTAGTATTGTAAGTAGATGATATCCTACTCATGTGGAATGATGTAGGTTTACTCACTTCAGTTAAGAACTGGCTAGCAACCCAATTTCAAATGAATGTTTTGGGAGAGGCTCAGTTTGTTCTTGGGATTCAGATCTTTCGGGATCAAAAGAACAAAATACTAATGTTGTCTCAGGCATCGTACATTGACAAGATGTTGATCAAGTACTCGATGCAGAACTCCAAGAGAGGCCTATTGCCTTTTTGGCACGGAGTTACATTGTCTAATGAACAATGTCCTAAGACACCTCAAGAAGTTGAGGAAACGAGACGGGTCCCTTATGCATGTAGGCAGTTTGATGTATGCAATGTTATGTACTAGACCTGACATCTGCTATGTAGTGGGGATAGTCAGTATATATTAGTCTAATCCAGGACAGGGTCACTGGACAACCGTCAAGAACATCCTCAAGTATCACCAGAGAACAAGGTACTATATGCTTGTGTATGGTTCTAAGGATTTGATCCTTACAGAATACACGGAATTTGATTTTCAGACTGATAAGGATTCTCGAAAATCCATTTCAGGACTAGTGTTCACTCTTAACAGAGGGGCTGTAGTATGGCGAAGTACCAAGCAGGGGTGCATCGTTGACTCCACCATGGAGGTCGAGTATGTAGCAGCTTGTGAAGCTGCTAAGAAGGCCATTTGGCCCAGGAAGTTGTTCCAGACATGTCTAGTCCCATCACCCTTAATTGTGATAATAGTGGTGCTGTGGCGAATTCCCGTGAACCTCGGAGTCATAAGCGCGGCAAGCACATAGATCGAAAATACCATCTCATCCGAGACATTGTGCATCAAGGAGACGTGATTGTCACAATGATAGTTTTAGAGCACAACATTGTTGGTTCTTTTATGAAGGCTCTCACGGCTACAGTGTTTGAGGGTCACCTACAGAGTATGGGTCTATGGGACAGACCACGGCTGGACTAGGGCAAGTGGGAAATCTTGTATTGGATATTTGTGCCTTAGTTTATTGTTTTGTGTACTTCTAATGTGATTATCTTGTACACCCTACTAGCTTTAGGACAAGTGAGAGATTGTTGGGGTTAATGCCCTACGTCTCGTAGGGTTCTATAATTTTTAAACACCTCTATGAACAGACACTTTGTGATTTATAATATGAGATATTTTATTCACTTCAGTCTATGAAATATGAGATATTTTAATTGCATTAACCACAAACCAATAAACTAAGATCCTTAGTTATTGTTGTAACTTAAGCATGTATGTGGAGACATACAAGTGGATCGTGCTTTAAGTGATAACCTAAATGGTCTGTAGTATATGGATAAAGGAGGGATACATTATCCTAGTGACACTACGAGTGTGGCTCGCTTTGTAGGTGTTACAAATGTTGTAAAGTGCTACAAATGATCTGATCCTGATCATTCGTGTACTAGAATTGTGAGTGGGGATGCTCTATATAAAGGAGTTTGTATAAGATCGGACCACGAAATGTTTAGTCTCGCTATATAACTCCATTCATAATTGAAACTTTCATTTCACTAGGATGACCATAGGTAATATGACCTTAACCGTGAGTGAGTTGTGAACTCCTGCCTATGAGGGCAGTCCTTTAATTTGCATGGGTGGGAGTGGCCAGATCGCTGACTCAAACCTACCACTTTGGGGATTCGTCTGATTGGGGAGCTGGAAACTCAGCTACACAAGATGAAATTCACTATTTCCCTGAAGAAGGGGTAAGTAGATAAATTGCTCCCGTAAGGGCTGATTCCGGGGCTTGAACAATGTGGCACCACACCTTCTTTTAACCTGAGAAGGGTTTAGTCATATTGGGACTATAATCTATTGTTCATTAGAGGAATCAGTGGTACTTATGGAGTTAGATGTAACTACAAGGGCAAAACGGTAAATTGGCCTAGCTATTCCTACGAGCGATTTATGAAGGGTTGAGTTTTGTTCGAGGATGGAGTTATACTCGCTGGTGATCAAGGATTTTCCAGAGGCTCGTTACGTTCGTGCTTGTTTGCTGTGTTGTTGAACGATCGAGAGAAATACATGAAGAAAGTTTCTTCAAAGGTATTGTTTACTCGATCCCTTGTATGTTTGTTAACAAGCATGTTGTAGTTTATCTTTATGCATAATCGTTTTTGTTTGATTGCAGATGTTTATGTTATTTCACAATGGAGTTTGGAATGATCCGCTTTCACTCACTAGTTCTCTAGATTTAGAGTTCCTTCAATGGTAAGGTACCCAGCTACATGACGATCCTTGGTACCGAAGGTATGGTAAGGTAAGCATGATTCTACTAAGTTCTACGTGCACGTAAAATCTATGTTATCGACGTTGATGAGTTCAAGTAAACAGACTCTCTTTCAACGAAGGTTATTAGGGATGGAGTAAAAAGGCTCTTCGGGCAAAGGAGTAGAGGAATTTTACAGGGAATATTGATGAGTTTAGTCCAGGGTTTTACATGCTATGATTTTGTTGGGGTTGATGCCCTAAAGTCTTGTGTCCTGTAGTTTGTAAATAGTATATACGAACACTTGTGTTGTTAATATATGATATTTACTTCACATCTTGTATTTTTTGCTCAGTTACTTGTTTTATTTGCTTTACCACAAACCAATAAACATAAAATCCCTGGTTATCTTTATGTGACTCAAGCATGTATGTGGTGACATACAAGTGGATCATGTCTTGAGTGATAACCAAAATGGTCTGTAGTATATGGAAATAGGAGGGAAACCTTATCCTGGTAACGCTACGGATGCGTCCCACTTTGTGGAATGGTCACAAGTGTTGTGACTTGTCACAGATGGTTTGATCTTGATAATTCGTGTTAGGGACATGCGAGCGGGGGCGTCCTATACAAAGAGTTTGTATAAGACCTGACCACAAAGTGTTAACGTCTCGTTATATAACACCGGATGACCATAGGTAACATGACCTCAATCTTGAGTGAGTTGGGAATTCCTGCCATTGAGGACGGTCTTTTGATTTATATGGGTGTGAGTGGCTAGGTCGCCGACTCAAACCTACCATTTTAGGGATTCGTCTGATTTGGGAGCTGGAAACTCAACTACACAATATGGAATTCACTTCTTCCCCGAAGTAGAGGTAAATAGATAGATAGCTCCCTTAACGGCTAATTCCGGGGCTTGAACGATGTGGCACCACACACCTTCTCTTGGCCCGAGAGATGTTCACACATAGTTGGACTATGTTGTATTGTTCATTAGAGGAATCAGTGGTACTTAAGGAGTGAGATGTAACTACAGGGGCAAAACGATAAATTGGCCCAGTTGTACTTACGAGAATCTATGAAGGGTCATCGTACTCATGATTGGTTATATCCGATGGACACAGAAATATATATGTGGTAAGAAGAGTTCAGCTATTGGTCTTTAGTGGAATGCCTGACAGTTAACGAATGGTGGATCTCATGGCTAAAGAGTTTAGTAAGCTATTCACATACCGTTGGAGCTTCGAGCCACAGGTCCATTAGGTCCCATGGGTAGCTTGGATAAAGTCGAGAACCAGTGTTTGGGTTAATTTGAAATGTTCAAATTGACAAGAGGAAGTTCGATTATATATGATATAATTGGACTGGTTAATTATATATGATATAATTGGCTAAATGTATGAGATACATTATTTTGGAGGAAATTAGATATAAATATGATTTATATCAAGTAGAGGAGAAAATACTATAGTAGATATGTGATATCAAACTATAAGATAAAAATATAATATGATTATATTTATTAATTAATTAGTTGATTAATTATATGATAATTAATCCGAATTTCACGTTCGGACGTGGGTTAGTGGGGAGCGTCCGGCCCGTCAATCGTCCAAAGAATTCGTGAAGCGCGCGTTGGAGAATCCTAAGCGATCGCTTAAGAAAATCGAGAGACTCTATGATAGCTCTTCTCCGCCAAAACGATCGTCCATCTCGCGCTAAACGATCGCACGCTATTTCCTACACGATCGGATAGATTCTCTAAATGATCGTATAGTATGCCGGTTTTACTAAATGATCGTGTACCTTTTCCTAAACGATCGTTCAGTAAATCCTACACGATCGTGTAGCTCCTCCTAAACGATAAGCATTTCTGCTATGCGATAGCGGCTTTCTCCCTCCCACTTGCTTATCACCTACATAATTTGTGTTTCCTCCTTCCTCTACCAAATTCACCAAAGACCATCCTTTGGGTTTTCACTCTGAGAATACCTGGGGTTTTTTAGTGGTGGTGTCGTCCCCGTTCCTGTCGTGAGTTCGCGTTGTTCGTGCTGCTGCAGTCAACGTTTTCGCTGGGCGTTGGTAGATTGCGTGGAGGCTTTCCGCTACGTTAGAGTTCCAAAGTGTGAAGACTGTCTTCAACTAGTATGGAACTCTCTCTCCTTTTGATTATCTTGTTCATAGCATGCTATTAATTAAGATTTGTTTGCATAATTGTATATGTTTTGAATGTATAATATGTATTTCAATCATGGTGAGATCGGAGCGATTCGAACACGCTCATGGTAATTTCATTCTTTTCATTTATTAGGTTTTATTAGGTAGAATATATATGAGATCCTTCAAATTTTATATTTTCTAAATTTTATTTCTAAACCTTCGGATGTAAATGAAAATGTAAATGCTTTATTATAAACATGTTTACATCATGAGTTACAAAGGTATGTTTCTTTTAAAGAATTACTCACTGGGCATTTTAAGCTCACCCTTTTCCAATGTTTTTCCTCCCCAGGTAGCGGTCGACGTCTTGAAGACTAGCAGTTCTACTAGTCAGTCACTTCTTAGAAAGCTTCGAGAATTTGAAGTTTAGATGACTCATCATGTCTTATTATTTTTGGATCTTATGTTCATGTTGAGGAAGTCAGTGTAGAGTTTTTATGACTATTGTAAATAAACCTATCGGATCCCTTAACAGTGATGCATCTGTATAAGTGTTTTGCTATATGAAAATCTATATGTTTATGTAGCCGGTTATAGGATACAAACTATTTATCAAGTGCCAAGAGCGTTGGTTCATGGTAGTATGTTGACAGTAATTGTCATAAGAGGGTTGCCAATTGCTGTCATCACATCTCTTCTCAGATTAGGAGGGTAATTCGGGAAGGGGGCGGCATAATTTATCTACTTGCCCTAATAGTAGAGAAGGAGTGAATTCCTTCTTATGTAGTTGCGTTCCTAGCTCCCAAATTAGATGTATCCTTTAAATGGTAGGCATATTGAGTCAGCGAAATTGGCCACTCTCACCCATGCAGATCAAAGAATCGCCTTCATAGGCAAGAGTTCACAACTCATTAGGATTCAGGTCAAGTCACCTATGGTCATTCTAGTGAAATGTAAGTCTCTTCAAGTAATAGTGTTATATAAAGAGACTTCATTTTGTGGTCCGATCTTATACAAACTCTTTGTAGAGAATACTCCCCTCACATGTCTCCACATGAATGGTTAAGATCAGATCATTTATAACACTTTACAACAATTGTAACAACTATAAAACGGGTCATATTCATAGTGTCACCAAGAAATGTACTAAGCCTTATCCATCTACTACACACCATTTAGGTTATCACTTAAATATGATCCACCTGTATGTCTCCATATACATGTTTAAGTTATAGAAGATAACCTTGAATCTTAGTTTAATGGTTTTTTTGAGTTAATGGAACTAAATGTCAAATTAAAATACCTCTTAGACCATGAGATTTAGGGCATCAACCTTAACAATCTCCCATTTGTCCTAAAGCTAGTGAGGTGTACATTACAAAAGTACAAACACATACAACAGTACACAAAAATAAGAAACTAGGGCATACAATACGTGTCTAATAAAATCTCCAACTTACCCTAAACTAGATGAAACCTGTCTTATAAACCTAGACTCTCCAAGTGACCTTCAAACATGTTAGCCATGAGGGCTTTGTAAACCGATCAGCCACATTATGCTCTGAAGTGATCTTTTTGACGATCACATATTCTTGATGCACAATCTTGTGAATCAAGTGATACTTGTGCTCAATATGCTTTCCATATATCTGGTTTTTGGGCTCCTTGGAATTAGTCACAACACCACTGTTATCACAATAAAGGGTTATGGGCTTTGACATGTTTGGAATAACTTCCAGATCAACCAAGAATTTTCTGAGCCACACTGTTGGGGTTGTTGCCCTAAAATCTTGTGTCCTGTAGTTTGTAAATAGTTTGTATGAACGCTTATGTTGTATAATATATGATATTTACATCACATCTTATTTTTTGCTCAGTTCCATGTTTTATTTTCTTTACCACAAACCAATAAACATAAAATCCCTGGTTATCTGTATGCAACTTAAGTGTATGTATATGGTGACACACAAGTGCATCATGTCTTGAGTGATAACAAAAATGCTCTATAGTATATGGATATAGGAGAGAAACCTTATCCTGGTAATGCTACGGATGCAGCCTGCTTTGTGGAATGGTCACAAGTGTTGTAACTTGTTACAGATGGTCTGATCCTAATCATTCGTGTTGAGGACATGCAAGCGGGGACGTTGTATACAAAGAGTTTGTATAAGACCTGACCACGAAGTGTTAACGTCTCGTTATATAACACCGTTCATGACAGAGACTTCACTTCACTAGGATGACCATAGGTAACATGACCTCAATCCTTAGTGAGTTGGGAACTCTTGCCATTGAGGGCGGTCCTTTGATTTGTATGGGTGCGAGTGGCCAGGTCGCCGATTCAAACCTACCATTTTGGGGATTCATCTGATTTGGGAGCTGGGGACTCAACTACACAAGATGAAATTCGCTTCTTCCCCGAAGCAGGGGTAAGTAGATAGATAGCTCCTTTAAGGGCTGATTCCAGGGCTTGAATGATGTGGCGCCACATACCATCTCTTGGCCCGAGAGGTGTTCACACATAGTTGGACTATGTTGTATTGTTCATTAGAGGAATCAGTGATACTTAAGGAGTGAGATATAACTACAGGGGCAAAATGGTAAATTGGCCCAATTGTACTTACGAGCATCTGTGAAGGGTCATCGTACTCATGATTGGTTATATCCAATGGAGACATAAATATATCTATGGTAAGAAGAGTTCAGCTGTTGGTCTTTAGAGGAATGTCTGACAGTTAACGGATGGTGGATGTCGTGACTAAAGAGTTTAGTCAGCTATTCATGGATCGTTGGAGCTTCGAGCCACAGATCCATTAGGACCCTTGGGTAGCTTAGGTAAAGTCGAGAATCAGTGTTTGGGTCAATTTGAAATGTTCAAATTGATAAGAGAGAGTTTGATTATATATGATATAATTGAACTGGTTAATTGTATATGATATAATTAACTAAATATATGAGATACATTATTTTGGAGAAATTGTAGATATAAATATGATTTATATCATGTGGAGGAGAAATTACTATAGTAGATATGTGATATCAAACTATAGGGTAAGAATATAATATGATTATATTCTTTAATTATTAAATTGATAAATTATATGATAATTGGCCTAAAATTTCTCTTGGACATGCGTTAGTGGTAGTAACCACATTCGGTTATGGTAACTGATGAATGAAATGAAAATTTGTTTTATTTTGCAAAAAGTTCGAAAAAATTAGCATTAGTGTGGAAACGTAAACGATCGCATAGTCGAGAACCTATACGATAGTCGCTCAGCACCTAAACGATTGCACACCTCACGCCTAAACGATTTCACGCTAGTTCTGGAACGATCGCTTAGCTTTCCTAAACGATTGCATAGTGTGTCGTGTTTTCTAAACGATCGTCTACCTTTTACTAAACGATCACTTAGTAAAACCTACACGATCGTGTAGCTTCTTCTAAACGATAAACATTTAGCTATATGATAGCTTCCATTTCTCTCCTATTTGCTTATCGTCTATACGTTTAATTCTTTCTTTAACCTCTACCAAACTCACCAAAGACCACCTTTGAATTCTCACTCCGACAATACCAAGGGCTCCATTTTGGTGGTGTCGTCTCCGCTACTGTTCATTGTTCGTGATAGTTCGTGCTACTACAGAAGACTTGTTTGCTGGGCGATAAAGATCGCATAGAGGTCTTTCACTGCATCAGAGTTCATCACTTGCAGAGGGTCTTTAACTGGTATGAGAACTCTTTCCCTTTGTATTTTTATTGCTTGAAGCATGCCTTTAATTAGTTAATTTACATAACTGTATGTTAGAATGTATGTGTTGTATTTTGATCACGATGAAATCAGAAAGATTCGAATGCGCTCATGGATACTCTTTCTTAAGAGTTCCTTTACACACATCCTCCTTGGCAACTTCACAAGCCACTACATATTCTGCTTCCATGGTGGAGTCAGGAATGCACCTTTGCTTTATGCTCCTTCAGATTATAGCCCCTCCATAAAGAGTGAACACTGATCCTAAAGTGGATTTCCTAAAATCCCTATTAGTCTGAAAATCAGAGTCAGTGTATACTATAATAATCAAATCCTTAGATCCATACACAAGCATGTAGTTTGTTCGTTCTCTTAAGATACTTGACGATAGTTTTAACAGTTTTCCAGTGATCTAATCCTGGATTAGACTTATATCTACTAACTATCCCCATTTCCTAGCAAATGTCAAGTCTAGTAGATGACATTTAATACATCAGCTGCCAATAGCTGATGCATAGAGAATCCATCTCATCTCTTAAACTTCTTGAAGTGTCTTAGGACACTATTCCTTATACAAGGCAATTTCATGCTTGAAAGGTATTAAGCCTCTCTTGAAGTTTTGCATCCAATACTTGACAAGCATATTGTCAATGTACAATACTTGAGACAAGGCCAGCGATTTGTTCTTATGATCCCTAAAGAGCTGAATTCCCAGAACAAATTGTGCCTCTCCCAAATCTTTCATTTGGAATTAGGCTGCTAGCCACTGTTTTATATCAGTCAGTAGACCTACATCATTCTCAATGAGTAGGATATTGTTTACATATAACACTAAGAAAGCTACTAAACTTATGATGATTTTTTCTGTAAATGCAAGGCTCATCAAAGTTTTGATCAATGCCATAAGATTTAATTGTAGTATCAAACCTTATATTCCAAGATTGGGAAGCTTGTTTCAGTCCATAAATGGATTGATTAAGCTTGCAAACCTTTTGTTCTTGACCTTCGGTTATGAATCCCTTTGGTTGTTTCATATAGATGATCTCCTCAAGATTTCAATTTAGAAATACAGTTTTGACATCCATTTGCCAAATCTCGTAGTCATAATATGCGACAATGAACAGAAGTATCTAGATAGATTTTAACATAGCAACCATTGAGAAAATCTCCTCATAGTTAACTCCCTCAACCTAAGTATAACCCTTTGCCACCAGTCTAGCCTTAAAAGTTTTCACATTACCATCTAAACCCCTTTTTCTCTTGTACATCCATTTGCAACCTATAGGTTTTGCCCCATCAGGTTGATCTACAAGATCTCAGATTAAATTGAAGTACATATACTCTATTTTGAGATCCATAACTTTGATCCATTTATCTTTATCTACATCTCCCATTGCCCGTTTATAGGATAATGGATCCTTAACGTCACTATCAGACATGGTCGTTAGTGTTTCTATTAAATCCATATAACAAATAGGCGGGTTTGAAACCCTCACACTATGTCGAGATTCCCTCATCGATTGAGGTGGATGGGACCTACTAGATGAATCGACATCAACAACTCTTATTGATGTACTAAACCTTTCAATGACTCTTGTTGAAGGTTCAATAGTTTCCTCGAAAAGCTCATTCAATAATATCTTACTGCATAGTTTGTGCTCCCTGATATGATCATTTTCTAAAAAAGTAGCATTTGTCGACACAAACACTTTATTATTTTTAGGATTGTAGAAGTAATCACCTCTCTCTCTTTTTTTTTTTTTTTTTTTTTTTTTTTGAGTAGTCTACAAATAGACACAGATTTGAACGAGGTTCAAATTTCTTAGGATTCGCCTTAAGCACATATGTTGCACAACCTCGGATCTTAAAATGGCGTAAACTACTTTTACGGTCATTCCATAATTTCAAAGGTGTTTCAAAAATACTTTTGGATGGAATACAGTTCAAAGTATAGGTTTCAGTCACCCCATCAGGTTGATCTACAAGCTCCCAGACATAATTGATGTACATAAACTCAATTTCTTAATTCATGGCTTTAATCCATTCATCATTTTCAACATCTTCCATTGCTTTTTTATAAGACAATGGATCCTTAACACCATCATTAACTATGACATCTTGGGCTTTTATTAAATCCATGTAGTGTACAGGTGGGTTCATAACCCTTCCACTACGTTGAGGCAATCTCAACTCTTGAGATAGATGTGAATGACTAGATGAACCGATATCAACAACTCTTGTTGATGTATCAGTCCCTTCAACAACACTTGTTGAAGTCTCAGTAGATTCATTAGAAATTTAACTTAAAACAATTATACTTCGTGGTTTATGGTCCCTCATGTGGTCTTCTTCCAAGAAGGTAGCGTTTATCGATATAAACACTTTATTCTCACTTGGATCAAAGAATTACCCACCTTTCGTTTCCTTAGGGCTATAAATAGGCAAGCTTTTGAACGAGGTTCCAATTTTTTGGGATTTGTCATTAGCATATGGGCTAGACATCCCCAAATTATAAAGTGGCATAAAATACCTTTATATCCTCTCCATAACTCAAAAGGTGTTTTGGAAACAATCTTTGAGGGAACGTTGTTCAAACTTTAAACAACAGTCTCCACTGCCTATCCCAAAAAAGAGTTAGGAAGTTGAGCATAACTCATCATAGACCGAACCATGTCAAATATGGTTCTATTTCTCCTTTCTGATACATTATTATGTTGAGGTGTACCTAGGGCTGAGAGTTGTGATATAATTCTATGCTCTATCATATAGTTCTAGAATCTTAAGTCATATACTCTCCACCATGACCAGATCATAGTGTTTTTATCTTTTTATCTAACAAGTTTTCAACCTCAATCTTATACTCCTTGAACTTTTCAAGTGCTTCAGACTTGTGTTGCATTAGGTATAGATACCCATATCTAGAATAATCATCTATGAAAGAGTTGAAATATCCATATCCTCCTCGTACTCTTACATTCATCGGACTGTAGAGATATGAATGTATAAGCTCCAAGATCTCTTTGGCTCTGTAACCTTTTCAAGTAAAAGGTCGTTTTATCATTTTGCCTTCAATTCATAACTCACATACAAGTAAAGAGTTTTCTTCTAAACCATGAAGTCCACTTTTCACCAATCTCTTAAACCTATTGAGATTAATTTAACCTAACCTTACATGCCAAATATGAACATTTTTTTAAGAGAAATTCTTGGTCTTTTGAAAATTGTTGCCATTTCGAACATTTCAGTATTTAGCACGACTTTTGTAACTAATGACCTTAGTACATATAAGTTAATTTCCATTGAACCGAAGTCTAGCTTCATTCCATTCTTAAAAATAAACACTTTATTTTCAAAGAAGGACAGGGAATACTTTTGTTCAATCAAACAAGAAACAAAAATTAAGTTCCTCTTGATATTATGAACTACATATATGTCGTTCATTAACATATATCATTCCATGTGCCAAAATAACTTAAGCTTGCGTATGACAAAAGCTGAAATGATCTCACCAGTACCGAATCTAAGAGTCATCTCTCTAGCTACTAATTTTCTCCAGGAATTAAATCCCTGATAAGAAAAACATACGTGATTAGTAATTCCTGAATCAACTATTCAGATAGAATCATCATTTTCTACTAAGCATGTCTTCAAGATAAATAAACCATATTTATTTTCTTCGAGTTCTTTCTTTCCTGGAGAGTAGTGGGATTAGCTTCATAATCCATATCATAAACTCCAAGTTTCATCTCAGAGGACAATCCTTGTTGATTAACTTCACTAGATTCGGTAGCATTTTCTTTCTCTATTTTTCCCTTGACATTCAATATGGACTGAAGTTTATATAGGGAGCTGACATTACAGGTTTCATCGTCATTAACTCCACTTTGCTTGAATAGTGAGAACTTTCGCTCAAACAATTATTGCATTGATTGCATGATCTGATGTGTAGTGACCATGCTCTCAAATCTTTTGGCTAAGGCATTAGGTATGCTTGCCAAAATTTAAACCTGAGCCTTATCATTAGCCCTCGTCCTTATTTCATATGCATCATGAACATTTAGTATTGCATCAGGGATTGAGACATGAGGAAAATCCTTAGTCAAGATAATGTTGAGGTCGTTAACCACGAAAAAAGTTTTAATTGAATCTTTCCAAGTCATATAATTAACACCGATCAAACAAGTAGAGGAAAATAACGGAAAAATACAATTTGACATTTTTGCTAAAAAAACAAATCGATCTACATTAGATTATAGCATAACTCTAATACATCCAATCAATTTTAGCAAAAACTAAATTAACCCCATTTAGCATCTAATTTTTGCAATATGCTTCAATGATTTAGGATAAAAGTCACTGAAGGGAAGTCAGTTGTCTCTTCATTGAATTGAGACACTCTTAACCAATTATTACAGAAGAATAACTCTTATTCCTATAATAATTAGTAATCATTGATTTTGTCAAGAAATCATTAACTAGCATAACAATTTCTCTAACTGTGATCCTTCATATTAGACCCTAGAGTTCTGCCAAATGAGCCAACCAAAGGGAAAAACCGATTGGGGCAAAAACTAAAGCGATCCTATCCATTTTTGAAGTTCACCTTGATATTGACCTAATGCACAAACCATTCAAAGAGGGATGCTTCTAGGACGCCTCGAGGCCGTACAAGAAGATCTCACGTTGCAAATTAATGGAGACTGTAGGACATATTGACACACATCCCTCTCCCATTTACTATAAATACTCTCTCCATTCACCTTGATATTGACCCATGCAAACACCATCCGAAAGGGGACGCTCCCAGGGCACCTCGAGGCCAAGCATGAGTCTCACGATGTGAACAATAAGGGAGAAACATGAGTTGAAAAATGACGTATCGTATACATCTTTTTCCCAACAGTATCACTTACTTTGGATAGTTAAACAATTTTGGTTAATGTTCATTAAAAATTTTCACAAACTTTAATCAACAATTGCGTACTTGTAGCAAATTTATCTAATTCACCTTTTCAGGTCAATTCCGAAGTAGGTTGTTCCATTTTCATCAACTTAAATACCTAAACCTAGACAGAACTAGCCTTAGACAAAAGGTCTCTTATTGAAACGTTTGTTACAAATTTAATCTTTTAATGAAACCAATTTAATAACTGATTAAAAAGATTAAACTAATTTCAAAACTCATTAGAAATTTGTAATCTTAGGTCTATGTGAATAAGATTTTAAAACTATTTAAAAAAAATGATTTTACCTAAGTTTGCATGCAATTTTAAATTATTGATTTTAATTTTTAATTTCATTTAATTATAACAATTATAAAATAAATGAAACAAAGATTATCTAAAGTAATGTCATGCATTATGCAATTCTCATTTCATTACTAAACATACAGAACACTTGTATACTAAAGTAATGAAATAATTAATAACATACATACATCCATATATCCAAACATCCAAACTATATATTATAACTCTTATAATATAAATGGTGCATGGTTATGTTATTAATGCATGCAAGGATATATTATAACAATTATATTATACGATGCATGAGCATACTATAAAATAAATCATGTAACTATATATTATAACATTTATAATACAGATGATGCATGAATAATGCATAGCTTATGGTGAGATTTTACTATTTGGCATATATTATGACATATATAATTAAATTAAACCATATCAACTGCATAATTTGATCAACAATTTATTGACGGGGATTGGACTTCTAAAATATTAATTAAATTAATATAACATTTATATTAATTTAATTAATCAAAAGACTAGCTATTACATAAATAATAGCCAAACTGGTTCAAAACAGGTGAACTAAATCTTGAACTGCACAAACCGAACTGTGCAACACCACAACTGCCCACGAACAGCTCGAACCAAGCGAATTAGACTTGAACAAGTTGAACCATGAATTGAACCACGTGCGAACTGGAAAAAGTTTTTCGTCTCGGAGCATTGCAACACTACAGAAAAAATTTTCTATCTATCTTTCACAGTGTTGCAATGCAAGGGCACAACATTGCAATGTTACTCTACAGTAGCCACTTTATAGTTACAATTTGCGTCGTTTCTTCTCTGATCTGGGCCTCATTTTCACCAGTATATCGTCAGAAACATCATGAATGACTCAAACAATGAATTATAGACTCTTCTGCAATAATTAATGCCCAAAACAACGGACCCTTACAAACTAATTTGTAAAAAAATTAAACCAATAAAGACTACAAACCAATCTTGAAATTATCCAAGAATTGCAAACAAAACATTCAACCATTCATCACATGAATAATATAGAATGCATACCCGTCATTAATCTGTAAACGAAAATTTTGGAAATAAAATAAAATTGAAAAACCAAAAATCTGGCTCTGATACCAATTGAAGGAACGGTGAATTTCCGCAATGAAAGCGGGATTATCCCAATTTTATTTTTCACAGAATCCCAAATTTACAAAACAAAAATATTTATGAATTATAATTTTATAGCATGAGGAAAAAGGAAGTAGAGAAGAATTGAAGCTTACCCTTGAAGGCAAAATTCATCACGTATTCCCTTCATCTGGTCATGAACACTTCAATCTGAATCTCGATCTCCAAAACTGAAACCCTAAATGGTCACCACCAAGAGGTCCACTTATGTATTCTCTTGGGAATAAGAATCCAAGAGTTATGGACTCTGAGTTTTAGGAAGAGGGAGAGAATTTGAGAGAGAAGAAGAAGAAAACTTTTCTTCTGTGTTTTCTTTTTAAAAAAACAAGAAAAAATCACTCTGACACTTAGAGATAAGGAGAAGAAGATGAACTGAATCGTAAAAACTGAATAACCCCTTCCCTTACACGTTTGATTGAGAGAGAGAATTAAGTGGAGGGAGTTGTAACTCCCTCCCCTTAATTTTAAAATTAATTTTAAATAAAATAAAATAAATTATATATATATATAAAATTATATGTTATATCAAATATAGCACAACCAATAATTTTCATATTGTATCAAATACAATATAACCTATAGTTTTATTTCTCTCAATCATTCATAAAATTTAATATAAATCACATTTATACTAAATTTAATTATATGAATTTCATCTATATAATTAGTATTTGAATCACATTCAAATACTTAATTCCTCTCAAAATAAACTTTATATTATAATGTATCAAATACATTATATTAATTATCACATATAATTAATTAAATTAATTATATCATATATAAAAAAATTCCCTCGAATTCAAATTAATCCCAAATTAATTCCCAAAAATTCCTATTGAGCTACAAAGGAGACCTTATGGACCTATAGATTGAAGCTCCAATGGTACCTGGATAACTAATTAAACTCTTTAATTAAATTACCCGACATTCATTAACTATCGGTCACTTCACTAAAGACCGACAACTGCACTTTTCGCACTAAAGATATATTTCTGTATCCAATGGATATAACCAGTCAATAGTGCGATGACCCTTCATAATAAGTTATAGTCCAACTGTGACCAAATCCTTCTCGGGCCAAGCCAGAGTGCAATCACATTATTCAAGCCTCGGAATCAGCCCTTAAGGGAGTAATTTATCTACTTACTCGACATCAGGGAAGGAATGAATTTCATCTTGTATAGTTGTGTTCCCAGCTCCCTAATCAGATAAATCCCTAAAATGGTAGGCATATTGAGTCGTTGATTTGGCGACTCTCACCCATACAAATCAAAGGACTGTCTTCATAGGCAGAAGTTCATAACTCACTTAGGATTCAAGTCATGTCATTTATGGTCATCCTGATGAAATGTAAATCTCTATCATTAAGGGCATTATATAATGATACTAATCATTTCGTGGTCTAGTCTTATACAAACTCTTTGTATAGGATGTCCCCACTCACATGTCTACACATGAATGATCAGCATCAGATCATTTGTAGCACTTTACAACACTTGTAACATCTACAAAACGGGTCATGTCAGTAGTGTCATTAGGATAAGGTACCCAACTTTATCCATGTACTACAAACTGTTTAGGTTATCATTTAAACATGGTCCACCTGTATGTCTCTACATACATGTTTAAATTACATAAAATAACCTAGGATCTAAGTTTATTGGATCGAGTGCATGCTCAGAAAATAACAATGATTTTATTAATAACAATTTGTTTATACAAAGTTTACAAACTACGAGAATACAAGAGAGATTTAGGATACCAATCCCAATAGATCCACTTTATGTGTTCACATAAAGTTCAAGTATTCATGCTATAGCCATGAATTCTTAATTTATTGGATTTAGGGTTAAAAAGGTGCAATTCACATATTCAATAACATTTTTATTAAATTAATAGCTTTATTGTAAAATAAAATATGTTTAATGCTTACAACACCATGAGTTTTAGTACTTACAACCCAATAAATTACCACTTAGACTAGAACTCCAGTAGGGTTACATATATATTCAATGTTGAGCGTGAGAGAAAAACATAAATACATTAAACTAGGACATCACATACCCATGATTTCTCCCACTTTCCCTAGATTTACATAACCCATAGTCCTAGACTCATTAGCTGACCCAAGAATACTTTAGCCATGAGGGCCTTAGTAAACGGATCAACAATGTTGTCTTCGGAGGCTATATGCATGACAACCACGTCTCCTTGATGCACTATCTCTCCGATGAGATCGTATTTGCACTCAATGTGCTTTATGCACTTATGGCTTCTAGGTTCTTTAGATTTGGGTACTACTCCACTGTTATCACAATAGAGGGTTATAGGCAGATGCATATTTGAAACCACTTCCAAATAAGTTAAGAACTTTCTAAACCATACTGCTTCCTTTGCCGCTTCGCAGGCAACCACGTACTCTGCTTCCATGGTGGAGTCAGCGATACATCTTTGCTTTATACTCCTTCAAACTATAGCTTCTCCATTTAGAGTGAACACTGATTCCGAAGTTTATTTCCTCGAATCTATATCGATATGAAATCAAAGTTAGTGTATCCTTTAAGGATCAGATCCTTAGCACCATACATGGGCATATAGTTCCTCGTTCTCCTAGGATACTTGAGGATATTTTTAACGACAATCCAATGATCATATCCAAGATTGAATATAAAACAGGCTGTTGAATAATCCTCCCACTACGTCGAGGCACTCTCAACTCTTGAGAAGGATGTGACTGACTAGAACTGGCTACTCCATCAATAACTCTTGTTGAAGGACTAGCCTGATTAACATCTTTTGTTAGTTTATTTATAGCTTCTATGAAAATTTCATTTAATACTAGCTTACTATGAAATTGATGATCTCTTATGTGGTCTTCCTCTAAGAATGTGGCATTTGTTGATATAAACACTTTGTCATCTTTAGGATCATAAAATAGACCACCTTTCATTTCCTTGGGGCATCCTATGAATAGGCAGAATTTTGAGCAACGTTTCAACTTCTTCAGGTTTTGCACCAACACGTGTGTCGGGCATCCCTAAATTCTGAAGTGATGTAAACTGCCTTTATGCCATCTCCATAATTCATAAGGTGTTCCAGAAACACTTTTTGAAGGAACAATGTTCAAAATGTATACTGCAGTCTGTATTGCATATCCTCAAAATGAATTAGGCAACTAAAAATAGCTCATAATTGAACGAACCATGTCTAACAGGGTTCTATTTCTCCTTTCCGATACACCATTCTACTGAGGTGTACCAGGTGTTATGAGTTGAGACTGGATTCTATGTTCTATCAAATAGTCTTTAAAATTTGAGTCCATATACTCAGCACATCGATTTGATCGAAGTATTTTAATTGTTTTTCTAACAGGTTCTCAACCTCAGTCTTATATTCCTTGAACTTTTGAAGGGTTTTGGACTAATGATGCATTAGGTAAACATAGCCATACTTTGAATAATCATCAATAAAATTGATGAAATATTTATATTCTCTCCATGCTTTGACATTCATTGGACCACAGAGGTCTGAATGCATAAGTTCTAAGGGTCCCTTGGCTTTAAGATCTTTTCTTATAAACGATCTTTTGGTCACCTTGTTAGTATTGACAATCAATATATGAAAGCAATTTAGATTTAAGCATTCTAACTAGATGAATTTTAGTGATTAAGCATGCATGTTCATAGTTTTGCAGATTTTAGGGTTTATATTAACAACATTTGAAGAACTCTTAAACTACTTCAATCCGCTGCTGACTTCTACTCATGAATTTGTTGTAGATTACCATAAGGATCTTCCCTACTATTCTCTGACCTTAGATTGGATTGTGGTATCCAAAATAAGTAGAATTTGAGGGAATTTGAACTTGGAGAGTGTTTTTGTGGTGAAAAAGTTTGAAGAACTTATTTAGAATTTTTGAAATTGCATGAAGTTTTTAAATCAATTAAAAATCTATATTTATAGTACCAATTCCTGTACTGAAAGTTCACCAAAAATTGACACCAAATTGTGCAAAAAATAATGGATTTTTGAGGTGTTTGCAAAATGGAAAAGGTAGAAAAAATCTACTAATTCCATTTTCAATTTTAAATTAATTTTCATGAAATTAGTCAATAAAGTAATTTATTTTTTAAATATAATTTCATAATCTTAAAAACTAAATTATATAAAATTGATTTAAATAGTTAATTTTAAATAATTAATCAAACAAATTAATTTAATATCAAATATTAAATTAAAATAACAACAATTCCAAATATGAATCTCTATTCATGAATTTAATATTTAAAAAAATTTAAATATTTTACAAATCTCCAATTTCGTTTAATTCAATAATTAAAGGTTTAATTATATCATATATAATTAATAATTTCTTTAATTCGAATTTGAATGTTTCAAATTTTCTCATCACAATATTCTAAGGATTAATCTGTTTATGAGTTAGTAGGGGGACATAAAGGACCTCTGATCATGAGCTCTAACAATTCAAGATTAATTGGCTAAACCCTTTTAATCAAATTAGCCAACATTCGTTAACTACCTGGTCACTCCACTAAAGCCCAATAGCTGCACTCTTCTCACTATATATATATTTCTGTCCATCTGATTTAACCATGATCGGTAAGTTGATCCTTCATAGTTTGTTCGTATTCACAGTAGGGTCAAAATTACCATTTTACTCCTATAATACATCTTGCTCCTTAATTCTCCACTGATCCACTAGTGACCAATTGGTTTATGGTCCTACCAATAAACTGAGTCCCTTTCGGTCATAGAGAGGGCAAGGACCCTTATTCAAGACTAGGAGTAAGTACTTAAGGGAACAACCTATCTGTTAATTCTAAAATCAGGTAAAAGTGAGTTCCATCTTCCAGGGCTATGTCCCTAGCTATGTACTTGATTTTCCCCTAAAAAGGGAGGCTTTTTTAGCAACGATGTTGAGCTACTCTCACCCATGTAGATTAAAGGACAATCCCGAATAAAATGAAGTTCATAGTTAGCTCAGGATTGAGATCAAGTTACCTTAGGTCATCGAATTGAAATAGTCAGTTTTAACAGTAAACAACGTTATAAAGAAAAAATTGACTATTTCGTGATCCAGTCTTATGCAAACATCTTTTGCATAGGATGCCTCCACTCGCTGTCTCCACATGAACGATTTTAGGATCACATTGTTTGTATCAAATACAAAGCGAACCGCATCCATAATGTCCCTAAGATAAATACCCAACTCTATCCTTATACTTATAGACCATTATGGCTATATACTCAAACTTGATTGACTTTTATGTCTCTACATAAAGTTCAATTATTCATGCTTAGGGTTAGTTAGTTGGATTAGGCTTTAACAAGTGCAATTTACACATTCAATAACAACTTTATAAAATAAACCTCAATAATAACTTTATTGTCAATAGGATAAGTTCAAAAATTACAAACCGCGAGTTTGAGGACATACAACCCAACACATCTTACCCTCAAGATAGGACTCACATGGAGGTAAAAAGTTGTCTTCTAACTGGTTTAGGAGTTCACTCTTGACCAACCTACCAATCTTATTGAGATCAATGTGTCTAATTCTTAAGTGCCAAAGATAGGCATCTGGAGAAACTTTTCGCCTATTATTTTGAGTTTCAGTTGTTTTAAACATCTCAATATTCAAAATAGCTTAAGCCTCAGTTGAATTTAACATATACCACTTCCAAATTTTTCAGGTACTTGTGCAACCACACTGATTCTTTAGCTGCTTCGCGTGCAGCTACGTATTCTGCTTCCATCGTGGAGTCAGCTATACAACTTTGTTTTAATGCTTCTTCATACTATATCTCCATTAAGAGTGAAAACTGATCCTGAAGTAGATTTCCTAGAATCTACGCCAGTCAGAAAATCAGAATCAGTGTATCCCGTAATGATCAAATCCTTTGGTCCACACACAAGCATATAGTCCCTCGTTCTTTGGAGATACTTGAGGATGTTTTTTACAGCAGTCCAATGACTATGTCCAGGGTTAGGATGGAACCTACTGACAATTTCAATTGTAAAGCATATGTCAGGATGTGTACACAACATAGCGTAACATCAGACTCCCAACTGCCGATGCATATGGAATCATTTTCATTTCCTCAACTTCTTGAGGTGTCTTAGGACACTGTTCCTTCGAAAAATGAATCCCATGTCTAAAAGGTAACATACCCTTTTTGGAATTATGCATATTATACCTTGACAATATTTTGTCAATATAAGATGCCTGAGATAGTGCTAGGATTCTATTCTTGCGATTTCGAAAAATTTGAATTCCAAGAAGATATTGAGCACCTCCCAAATATTTCATTTGGAATTGTGATGCTAATCATCTCTTTACGTCAGCAAGGAAAGTTATCTCATTCCCAATGAGCAAGATATCATCAACATAAAGTACCAAGAATGCTACAATTTTGTTGACTATTTTCTTGTATACACAAGGTTCGTCAACATTCTGTTCAAATCCATAAGATTTGATCGTAGTGTCAAATCTTATATTCCAAGATCTAGAAGCTTTTTTCAACCCATAAATGGAACTTTTAAGCTTACAAAATTTTTGTTCTTGACCCTGTTCAACGAACCCTTCTGGTTGAGACATGAAAATACTTTCATCAAGAAGATTATTCAAGAAAGTTTTCTTGACATCCATTTTCCATATTTCATAGTCATAATATACGGCAATGGATACAAAGTATTCTTATTGATTTTATCATGGCAACAAGAGAGAAGGTTTCTTAATAGTCAACCCCCTCCCTTTGGTTAAAATCTTTTGCCACGAGTCAGGCTTTATAGGTTTGCATCTTGCTAGTTTGGTCTTATTTTCTCTTGTAGATCTATTTACAACCTATAGATTTAACCCCATGTGGTTGATCTACAAGTTCTCAGACAAAATTGAAGTACATTGACTCTCTATATTTAGGGCTTTTATCCATTGTTTCTTATAAACATCTTCCATCGCCTGTTTAAAGGTCAATGGATCCTCTAGGCCATCATCAGGGTATGATGTCATGAGTTTCTATTAAACCCATGTAGCGTTTTGGCTAACGAACAACCCTCCCACTATGTCGAGGCATTCTCAACTCTTGAGAAGGATGTGATTGGGCAACAACTATTGTTAATGGACTAGCTTGATCAATAACTTTTGTTGATTTGTCTGTAGTATCTTTGGTCATTTCTTTCAATATTAGTTTACTGCGAAGTTGATGATTTCTAATATGATCTATTTTCCAATAATGTAGCATTTGTCAATATAAATAATTTATCTTCTTGGAGATCATAGAACAATCCACCTTTTGTTTCCTTATGGTATCCTATAAAGGGGCATAATTTTGAATGTCGTTTTAATTTCTTAGGGTTCTGTACCAACACATGTGCCGGACATCCCCAGATTTAGAAGTGATGTAAACTACTTTTACATACTCTCCACAACTCATACGGTGTTTTTAAAACACAATTTGAGGGAACCATGTTAAGAATATATACCACAATTTGTACTGCATACCCCCAAAAGGATTGAGGTAATGAGCATAATTCATCATTGAACAAACCATGTCTAACAAGGTTCAATATCTCCTTTCTGCAACACCATTTTACTGTGGTGTTCCAGATGCTATGAGTTGAGATTGAATTCCATGATCTACTAAATAGTTATGGAATTGTGAATCCATATACTCATCACCTCGATCTGTTCTGTAAAACCCCGACCTTTGAAAGAAACTCGATATATAGATATCACCTAAGTTTTATCATTGATATCACTAACATCACTCATATTATGGTTATTAGTGATAGCTTCTTTCATTGATAACATCACTAATAAGATGCTATTAATGATCTCATTGATATCATGTTATCAGTGATAGTTCTCTATCACCGATAACGTGCTATCAGTGGTAGTTTCTATCACCGATAATGTGCTATCAGGTAGCTTCTACAATCGATAACATGCTATTAGTATTAGCTTCTATCACTGATAACATGCTATCAGTAGTAGCTTCTATCAATCATAGCTAGTGAACACCTTTTTACCCCTTTCTTGTCCTTCCCAAACATATATAAGTCCCTTCTCTTTTCGATGGTAGCTTCTACCACTGATAAACATGCTATTAGTGATAACTTCTAGGCATTCCACTTACATTTTAGTTCGAGATTCAACTTTATTAATTAAATTCACTAAATTGGCTATCAATGATAGATTTCTATAAGTGGTTATTAACTAAGAAAATATAGTTAAAGATTAAGCTATCAATGATAGAAAGTATTAATGACTATCACTCATAAACTTTCATTTGTTATTTATATTCATTATTTGTTATAATAATCAAACTTGATGATTGGCTTGTTGGTGTTAAGTCATTTATGAATTGAGTACTTTCAAGTCCTGCGTACGAAACTCAGCCTCATAATTCTTGTGAAAAAAAGGGAACGGAAGTAAAAAATTAGACAAATGAAAGAAAAATTAAAAAAAGAAAAAGAAAGGGAAGAAGCAAAAAATTGGAGAAAGAAAATAAAATAAAATAATAAAAAAAGATAAGGAAAGAAGCAAAAATTGGATAAAAGGAAGAAAATAAAATAAAAAAGGAATAAGCAAGAACTGAAGAAAGAAAATAAAATTAAAAGAAAAAAGAATAAGCAAAAACCGAAGAAAGAAAAGAAAATTAAAAGAAAAAAGAAAGAAAAAGAAAAAAGAAAGAAATGAAAGAAAATAAAAAGTAAAGGAAAGAAAAAAGAAAGGGAAAAAGAAGGAAATGAAAGAAAATTAGAAATAAAGGAAACAAGCAAAAATCGGATAAAAGAAAGAATAAAATAAAAAGGGAAGAAGCAAAAATCGAAGAAGAAAAAAAAAAAAAAAAAAGACTAAAAAAAGGTGTACAACAAAATAAGACAAGTGATGGCGAAATTGGAAATTAAAAAATAAAAAATCGACTAGTCAGGGATGTTTGGAGCGTTGAGCTGATTATCATAGTACGTGTTTAGGGTGCAAACTATTTTAGTCTAGATAGAAAATAGTAAACAAGATAAAAGAGAGGATAAAGAGGAAATAATAAACATAATAACAAAGAGGAATTTAAAATAGTAATATTGTAGTTAATTGTAAATTATAATAGTTGGAGACATTAATTATTATAATTGGAGCTCCAAACATGGAGTGGTCTGTAATACTATAATTAATTGTAAATTTTCATTTTGATAAAAGAAAACTGTCATCATTATTGTATATTGTTGTGAAATTGAAGAGCACGATGGGAACCCGACTATGGAAAAATATAATATAATGATAAATTTATATAATAATAATAAATAAATATAACATAACATAAAATAAAATAACTAAAATTATAAAACTAGGTAAAATGAAAATTAATGGAATTCTAAAAGTGGATTTCTCACCAATGTGCATTCTTTTGATATCCACCAAATGTCACTAATTATAGGCAAAGTGTCAAGTAGGATATGGATTTACATGGAAACCAAACATGAATTATTACAAGGCGCATGAGTAATATAAAAAATGACATGTGGCTTTTAGGACACTGAACATTGAACATCTATTTTTATGATATTTATAATATATATATATATATTTTAAATGATTGAAATAATTTATAACATTCTATAGGTTAAATATTCTCAACAAAAAAGAGTTTAAAGATTATGAAAAGATATCATGAACAAAACAATACAAAAAGTGTGTGCATGTATATAGATAGATAGATGCACAAGTTTAGGCTTAAAATTTCAATTTTTTTTTTTTTTTTGATTTAATCGTTGAACTTTTAAAATTTAGTGTCAAATTAGTCTCATAAATTCGAATTTTTAAACTTTAATTAATTTATATATAAATTTATCGATTTACTAACAAAACTTTAAAATTTTAAATCTTATTTTGGTCCCAAAGTCTAAATCTTATTCTATTTTAATCCTTAAATATGTCATTTTTAGACCTTGAACCCTAAATTCCAGATTCAACTAAAAACTTAGATTACTCATAGTCCTATGCTTTATCTCGAGTTACTTCCTTCTACAAATATGCTCTAAAATGTCTCAAAAAGCTTACCTCAAAATCTTAGCTCATAAATTCTCGTGGTTTGGCCGGAAACATCAAAACATCAAGACTGGCCCAGCTTACCCGACAGCTCGACCTTTCTGTTCCTTGGAGATTCTTCTCTGGCAGCCCTACTCTAAAAACTAGATTCTTTCAGCTTTCATGTGGCTTTGGAATCACTCCAAACGCACGAGTATTCTGGGAGAACTTCTCGTCCTAAGTTGATGCTAATCCTGTCCTTTCTGTCCGACAGCATCTCTCCTCTTGGAACCTCTTGACCAATGCATGGTCTTGCTACCAACATATAGTCTCCTCCCATACATTTTTCTTTATGTCCTTTGAAGAGAATTTGAGTTCCCATCTGAAGTCTTTGGCCCTATTTATAGGCATCCAAGATTGCTCTAAGGCCGACACCTCCTACTTGGCTGCATGTCCAAGTGTTTTCCTTAGCATCTGCCAACTTCCAGCCTTCTCCACTTCCTGCTTGAGGTGTCTTCATCTCACACCATCAACGCAACCTTGCACAACGAAATCTTAAGTGTCTTCCTCCTCTATAGCCAACGCTTAAGGCTTAACTTTGCATATCGACTCGTGCATCCACCTCATTTTCTTAAGGCCTAAGACTCCCTCCTAGTAAGTCACATGTCTGGATGACGTCCTTCATATACGTTCATCCTTCATATGCGTCCATCCAACTCAATAGTTCAACTAGGATGATGACCAACACCCCTTTCAACGCATACTACTAGCCTTGGATATCCAACGCATAGCAACCCTTGGGTCAACTTGGTTCTCAACTCAACACCATCGCCTCTCTTATAACCAACACAACCCACCTCATTTACCTTGTTATTGCAAGCCTTAGCAACGCAAGGGAAAATCACTATGCATCCACCTTAGCTCGTTCCATCGCATGGCTTATACCTTAGCAAGGCCGCCATATCCAACGTATCCATCGTGCATGCCATCATATACTACCAGAGCATTCCCTCGGCCGCATACCTTCAATCGCATACCGTAGGCCACTCCATCGCACGCCCTCGGTCGCACACTCTCGTGTAGCAAAGCCGCCGCAAACCATCAACGCATAGTACCGTGCGTATGTTGTCAACGCATAGCATGATCGCATGACATCAACGCATAGCACCGCGCGCATGTCATCAACGCATAGCATGGTCATATGACATCAACGCATAGCAGCGCACGCATATCATCAACGCATCCCTTCGGTCGTAAACCATCAGCCGCATACTCTCGCGTTCAACACATCCATCGCGTCCGCCTCCATCGCCGCATGCCTCTATCGCCGTATGCTATCCATCGACGCATGCCTCGCACTACGTCATTACATGCCCTTGCATCACCACATGCCCTCACACCACCGCAACCTACCAACACATCTCCTTCGGCCGCATGGATGCATACCATCGTGTCCAACGCATCCATCGCAGCCGTTGTACCCTATGCGTTGATCTAACCTCCAACCGCATAGATGCATACCATCGTGTCCAACGCATCCATCGCAGTCGTTGCACCCCATGCGTTGATCTAACCTCCAAAAGCAGTGGCTGCCGAATGCATTATTCTTGGCCCTACTTCAATCTCTCTCTCCATGCCCAAGTAACCTCTCAAAAATTTATGGCTAACGCATGGCACTACATCAACGCATAGCCCAACACTTAATCATTTTCTCCTTAGCTTCCACCGCATAGTTACTCTTGGAAATGCCTCTTGTCAATACTTCGACCAATCATACGTCCAACCTTACAAACGCATGGTTGTCTTCTCAACTTATGTGTTAATGTCTCCTAACCCTTCACGCATGGGTCCTTTTTTGACCTTACACTTAGGCAATATTTCATCAATTAATGATTAACTCAAAACGACTCAAGGAAAATCTATTCAACAATTAGAAATTTCCTTCTCTTCAACATAGGATTTAACTTTCACTTAGTTAATTTCTTTCAACACTTGCTTAAGTAAGAAAAATGGAAATCTAGGTTTCACAGTTATAGAACTTCAAGGTTCTTTTTTTTTTTTAATTATAATTTGTAAGTTTGTTGATTTAGAACTCATGCTTGTGTATGATTTATATAGTAGTTTAGATCAAAACAATATTTGACACATTTATGCCACAAATAGGTTGCATGAAAAGTGGTAGATTGTAGTTTGAGAAGAGGTGCCACTTGTCATAATATTATTGGAAAATAGTTCTATTTAGGGCTCTTGACCTAACTAACATAGTTGATGAAATGTTCCATATTGACCACAATTGTGTGTGTGATCTACCCTTACTTTCATTTACAAGATTAGTTAAAATTGATAAAATGGTAGATTTGGGATTCACTATTACAACAATTAGGTTACGTGACGTTGTATAATGTTAAGTAAATTGTATATCTGACACTTATTAATGCGTCGTGTATTTGACTGTCAATTATAATGTGATAACTTGATTCTGAAAAAACGTCAAGACAAATATTTCTTGATACAATTTTCGTGTCAAGAAATATAATACACTCTACACTGGTGACATGTCATGTTGATTAATTCTTGATATTTATTATGTATCATATGTGATTACTCTTGACATTTTTTATTTGTCAAATATGTTTTTATCTTGACACAAATTAATGGACAAAATATTTAATTATTGACACGTTTCCAATGTAATCTATGTTTTTTTTTCAAATTAAACATACGAATTTTTCATTTTTTATTTCCTGCATAACATGTATTCCAATAAGACAATTTCATCAATTAAAATAAACAGTTGCACATTTGAGGTCTACATATCAGCTCAATATATCCAACTAACAGTTTCATTCTTCTATACCTTTCATATATATGCATGATTCCAAAGTTTAAAATAATATATATATTCTGAAATATGCTTTTAATGCTTAAAATTAATTTTAATGATATGAAAGTCCTATTTTACATGTGTGAAATTAAACATTATATTGATTTCAAATGATAAAAGCATATATTTTAGAGCAATTGTTTGTAAAAAAATATATAACAAAAGTGATCTACTCGAATCATTCAATATAGACCATAAAATTCATTTAAAAAAAAAGGAAATGATGAAACAAGATAGACCATAATATTAATCCAAACTAATCAAGCCCCATCTATATTTGCAAACTAAACTAAATTTGTTTGTGACTCTTATATATATGTGTCTAACACATCTCATAATAATTTGATGCATTGTAGAAACCTAAGACTTGAAGTTTCCCATACTCATTATATAATTACTTCATACGATGTGATGACCAAGAATTTTTTTTTATTAAATGGAAGCCACCACAGTATGGTTGTACCTCATTAATAAACTGAGGGATGTTGGACTCAAAAATCTATAACGACAAGACGAAATTTATATGATCTCTTTATCTTTTCAATATGAGATTACGAACAAAGCTCAAATAAGATGTTACGTCTAAAATTAATTGACAAGTAAAGTAGTCCATTTATCTTGTAAAAAATATGAGCTCTTATTATCTTTTTAATGTGGGATCTTCAACATGGTGCTTCTTTTGGGTTCACCTTTTTTTATTTATTTATTTTTAATAGATGTGGGGTGGTAGAATTGAAAATTTGTCCCTAGGGTTGATAGTATATGTTTACATCATGGACCTGTGCTCATTGGTCATAATTTGACTAACAAGATATAAGAGTTCAACTTTAGATCTATAGTAGAGTGACTCAGATTTAATGAATCAAAATTAATTATTGAGAACATCAAGCCATAAGCATCATCATTTTTTTTAATTTTTTTTATTTCACCGACACTGAGCATATTTCGTATATTAGTTTTTTTTTTTTTTCACTCTACACAGTTTATACAACCCATTTTAAAAAAAGAAATATATTGGTCGTGGCAAGACAAAAAAAAAAAAAAAAAAACCACTCCCAAGTAAAAAAAAAAATATATATTTATTTAAAAATAATAAAAAGGTCGCATGTTGAAGATGCTATCTACTTAATTATTTTTTTTCAAATTAGGGTTTAGGTTTAAGCTTTAGGTTATATCTTCACTTGCAATCTTTTATCATTTTTGAAATAAATTAAAAGATAATATCTTCAACACATGCGATCTTTTAGTTTTTCTTTTTTTAAAAAACATAAAAAAAATTAAAAGATCGTATCTTCAACATGTGATCTACTTTAGGTTTGAAAAAAAAATTAAAAGATCGCATATATCTCCAAACCTAAATCCTAACGTGGAAAAAAAAAAAGAAAAGTAAACCACATCTTGAACATGCGATTTTATTTTTAATGAAACAAATGCCAATTTTTATTTTTTGTCCTTGGGAATGGTTTGAAAATGGTGCATCTTTAACCTACGACTTTCAATAAACCCACATTGATAAAAAAATCAATAGACTTCACACTCTTAATAAGATAGATGAATGAACTCCTCCCATTGTCAATTGGTTTTGAGATGAACCATATCTCAATCAATAGACTTCATACTATCAAATAGTTATTTCTATTATAAAACAAGTTGAAGGAGAAGAGAGTAGAGAATGAATCCATATCTCAAACACCTCAATAACCACTATTTATAGAGATTACAAAGATTTTTGTAGATATGTAATCTATAGACATCTATATATAATTCAAATATTTATAACACTCCCCTTAGATGTCCAATACTATATATAATTCAAATATTTATAACAGTCCCTTTAAGATGTACAAGATGTCCAATACGATATGGAAAATATGTCACGTAAAAACCTTACAAGGAAAAATTCAATGGGATAAAAAAATTAGTGAAGAAAAAGGGTATATTATTCATATATTTTAATAACTGCTGCATTAAAAACCTTACTAAGAAAATTCAAAATTTTACTAAGAAAATCCAGTGGGATAAAATCATAGTCAAGGAAAAAATAGTGCAATACATTTCCTCATCCTCATGAAGATATCACTTCGTATCTCTTAGTTGTTACATTCAAATGTTGTTTGTTAACTGCTCAAATGTTGTTGTAAGTAACAACTTCGTTAATAAGCCTTTCAAATCATCTTTTGAAGAAATTAATTGAATAGTAATGCCACCATATGATGTATTATTGTCTTCATATAAGGACACTATTGTCTAGCTTCATAAATCCTCAGGATTTCAGCATGATTTAAAAGAGCAAATGTTATAATTTGCTTGATAGACTGCCATAATATAAAAAATATTCTCCATGTATGTTAACTCTAAAAAAGAGCTATTATTCCTAGCTTAATTTGGGTTTGTTATTTGATTTTACATGTTTATTTTCCTAGTTTGTAGGTATCGAGTAATCAAGAGGTAGAATTGACAATTTGGAGTCGATCGTGGTTAATTTGAAGCAATTTGGAGTTCATTTGAACATCCGGGCTTCAAAGGGGTGGAAATTACCAAAGTACCATCGAGTAAAAGCAATTTGGGTTTTTCTCCTTGATGAAATTTATTATAAATCATATTTATATCAATTCCTCCAATAATGTATCAAATACATTAAATCACTTATATCACATATAATTGAATGAATTTAATTATATCATATATAATCAAATTCCCTCTTGTTAATTTGAACACTTCAAACTAAGCCAAAAACTTATTCTCAACATGAATCCATTAACCTACCAAGGAGATGTTATGGACTTGTGGCTTGAAGCTCCAGCGATATGTGAATAACTGACTAAACTCTTTAATCACAATATCCACCATCTGTTAACTATAAATATATTTTTGTGTTCATTGGATATAACCAATCAATAGTATGATGACCCTTCACAAATCGCTCGTAAGTACAACTGGACCAATTTACCGTTATGCCCCTGTAGTTACATTAAACTCCTTAAGTACCACTGATTCCTCTAATGAACAATACATCATAGTCCCATTATAAGTAAACCCTTCTCGGGCCAAGAGAAGGTGTAGCGCCACATTGTTCAAGCCTCGAAATCAGCCCTTAAGGGAACAATTTATCTACTTACCCCTACTTTGGGGAAGGAATGAATTTCGTCTTGTGCAGCTGAGATCCCAGCTCTCCTATCAGAGGAATCCCCAAAGTGTTAGGTTGCATGTCCTTCCTCCATCCAAACTATCCCTCCTAACCAAAATAGTCAGAGCCCACCACTCATGGGTTCTTACCCTGAGAATAGCAAAGGCTCTTTGTAGTAGTGTCTCTGTTACTGTTCGAGAAAATCTTGAAGAAGGTCTTCAAGAGTTGCTGTTTTTGTTTGAGGCACGTCACTATTCGAGGGAGTTTCATGAAGAAAGGTTCTTCAAGGGTAATGTATGTTGAACCTTTTTCTATAAAAAGCATGATGTAATTTATTTTAAATGCATATCTTGTATGTTTACTGTAAATTATGTTTTCAATAATCAATGGAATTTTTACGATCCGCTTCCATTCAAGGATCTCTTCAAATACGAGTTCCTTCACAATAAACAAGATATGCATTTAATTATAAATTACAACATGCTAATGTAAGAGTTTTACAAACGAGTTTTTCCCTCGAACAATTCACGAACTCCTTGAAAAATTTCTTCAAGAATAACCTCGAACAATATCAAACACTACCGACAATGTTTCCTCGATATTCTCAGAGTGAGAACCCAGAAGTGGTGGGCTCTGGCTATTTTGGTTTTGAAGGAAAATGTAATGTTGAGGAAGAAGGATTGAGGACTCTCTAAAAAACTCAAACACACAAAACTCTTCTGTTGTTTTTCCACTGTCTCAATCGATTAACCACACTTACAAGAAGAAGAAGAAACTTTTTCTTTTCTACTTACTAAAAATAAGCACCACTTCTGTGGGTGGAGAGAAAAGAATGAGAAGTGAGTTGTAACTTTCTTCCTTATTATTAAAATAATAATAATATAAATATAAATATGATAACTAACCTATCATATTATATATATATATATATTAAATTATATGTTATATCAAATATAACATATAACCTATAGTTTTAATATTGTATCGCATACAATATAAACTATAGTTTCTTTTCTCTTTTATATGGCATTTAATATAAATCACATTTATATTAAATTTAAAAACTATGAATCCAGTTAATAGAAACTATATTTGAATCTCATTCAAATATTTATTTCCTCTCATTAAGCTATAATGTATCAAATATATTATAACATTTATATCACATATAATTGGATCAACTTAATTATATCATATATAATTAAATCCCTCTATTAATTTGAAGAATTCAAATTAATCCAAAAATTAATTCTCAATTAATCCTATTGAGCTACCAAGAGGACCTCATGGACCTGCAACTTGAAGCTCCAATGGTATATGAATAATTAATTAAACTCTTTAATTACATTATTCACCATCCGTTAACTGTCGGTCACTCCACTAAAGACCGACAGCTGCACTCTTCGTCCTACAGATATATTTCTGTGTCAATTGGATATAACCAATCAACAATACAATGACCCTTCACAAATTGCTCGTAAGTACAACTAGGCCAAATTACTATTTTGTCCCAGTAGTTACATCTAACTTCTTAAGTACCGCCGATCCCTCTAATGAACAATAGATCATAGTCCAACTATGACTAAACCCCTCTCGAGCCAAGAGAATGTATGGTGCCACATTGTTCAAGACCTGAAATCGGCCTTTAAGGGAGCAATTTATTTACTTACCCCTACCTCGAAGAAGGAGTGAATTTCATCTTGTGTAGTTGTGTTCCCAGCTTCCCAATCAGACGAATTCTCAAAATGGTAGGTTTGTTGAGTCAGCGATCCGGCCACTCTCACCCATACAAATCAAAGGACCGACTTCATAGGCAGGAATTCACAACTCACTCAGAATTCTGGTTATCTATGGTCATCCTTGTGAAATGTAAGTCTCTATTATGAACGGTGTTACATAATGAGACTAAAGATTTCGTGGTCCAGTCTTATACAAACTTCTTTGGTATAGAATATCCCCACTCGCATGCTTAAACATGAATGATCAGGATCAAATCGTTTGTAGCACTTTACAACAATTGTAACACCTACAAAGCGGGCCATATTGGTAGTGTCACAAGAATAAGGTACCCTACCTTTTCCATCCACTATAGACAATTTAGGTTATCACTTAAACATGATCCACTTGTATGTCTCTACATACATGTTTAAGTTACAAATATAACCTTAGATGTTAGTTTATTGGTTTGTGTTTAATGTAACTAAAATATCATATACTTTATAGACAATAAATAAAATATCATATATTTTATTAAAAACATAATGAGTTTGTTTAATAATGTTTACAAACTATAAGATCCTACGAGATTTATGGCATCAACCCCAACAAAAATTGGCTATTTCAATTTCAATGAACTAGAGTAACTCGATCTTAATTCTGAGCTAACTATAAACTCCTGTTTATTTGGGATTATCCTTTGATTTGCATAGGTGAGAGTAGTCCAACAACACTACTCAATAAGCCTCCCATTTTGGGGATAAGACCAGATAAATAGCTGGGGACATAGTTCTACAAGATGGAATTCGCTCCTACCCGATTTAGGGTTAGCAGATATGTTGTTCTCTTAAGCACTGATTCTTGGTCTTGAGTAACAAGGCCCCGCCCTCGCACAGTTGAAAGGGTCATGGTTTATATGTTGGACTATAAACCAATTGTTCAATAGAGGATCAGTGGGAGCTTAAGGAGCAAGATGTATTTACAGAGGTAAAACGATAATTACGAGCTAGCTGTAAATACGAACGACCTGTAAAGGATGGACTTACTGATTATGATTAAAATGGACAGAAATATATCTACAGTGGAGAGAGTGCAACCATCGAGTTATAGTGGTATGTCTAGATAGTTAATGAAAATTGATTATTTCGGTCTAAAGAGTTTAGCCAATTAATTTCAAATCGGTTGGAGCTTATGATCTGTAGGGTTTTGAATTTGGAGTGTTCAATTTCAATTAGAGTTTTTATTAATTGTATTTGATACAATTAAAACCTTTAATTTTGTTGAAAGTAAACAAAATTGGAAAGTTAAAAAATACTTAAATAATTATTTAAATATTTGATGAGGTGAAATATAATATTCAATATTTGATATTAAAAATAAATTAATTAAATTAGTTTAATTAGTTATCCAACTTTATTCAAATTTGAAATTTATGTTTAAAATTGGTAATTTGATTAATTGATTTTTGAATTTTTTGAAATTTAAAATTAATAAACTTAAATTAAAAAACTGAACTTTTGAAAATCAGTTATAATTAATTTTTAAATTAATCAAATTAATATTAATTAAAATTGTTTTAAAAAATAGAAAATGGGAAAATCCAACCACTCAAAATCCACCTCATGCCACTTCAATTTCAATGGAAATTGAAGAGGCATCAACTGTTTTAATCAGATATGCATGGTCTTAATATATGTATTGAAATATTGACTTCAAATTTCAACCATGCAAGCTGAATTTTTACTGAAACTCTGCTAAAAAATCCATCTCTCCAAACCCTTTTCCCTCTCTATCAAATTCACTTCAATTTAGAGATTCCACCTCTCAATCTGAGTGAGAGAATAGTAGAGAAGGTCTCTGTGGTGGTCCTTAGCTGATTTGACGTTCTAATTCGTAGAGAGAAGCTGGTATTGTTGAGATTCATCAAATGTTGTAGCTCATGAAACCCTTCTCTTTGAAATTTTGTGTCAATGCATGTTTTAAACTCAAATTAAGTGTAATTAGAGTACTTATTTATTCTGATTTTTCTGATGTATGTTAGTTTACTCTATCTGGTCATCGACCTATTTGATATTTCAAATTAATAATACATATTGACATTTGGAACAGGAAGTTAATTATTATAGTTGGGTTATTATAGTTTGTGTATGGGGTGTCAATTATTTAATTTTGGGTTATAATAGTATATGTTTCAGGTGTAAACTATTTTAATTTTATAACAAAATAGTAAACATTGTAGCAAAGAATAAAAATGATGAATGTAAAATAGTAAAAACTGTGACAAATAATAAATACAATAGCAAATAGAGGTTTTGAAATAGTGTTAACTAAGCTAATTGGGGAATACAAAATAGTATTTATTATAGTAAGAGGTGGTTATTATAGTGTTAGAATAGTTTTTACTCCAAACACACCCTAAATATTAAATGAATGTAGTGAAACTTTGAATATTTAAACTGTCAAGTTGGTCTTAAGTTGAACATTCCAAGGACATGATGACAATTGTAACCTCTTAAACCACAAGCTACCATGTAGCATGCAACCTATTTGTGGCATGCCACATATCAAGCTATGTTTCAATCTAAATTCTTATATAAATCACATGCATTTGAGTTCTTAATCCAAAAAAAAAAAGAAAACACTCCAAAATCCTTCGAAGTTCTCAACTCTGTGTTTTTTCAACCTCTTTATAAAAGAAAATGGCCGACAACTCTCAAAAGATGAGCTACCACATTGGAGAAGCCAAAGGCCAAGCACAGGTTCACTTTACTTCAATAATCATTTTATCTTTTAAAATTAAGGATTGATTGGATAAGGTATTGATTTATTGTGTGATTATCTAGGAGAAGGCAAGCAATTTGATGGATAAGGCAAGTAATGCAGCCCAATCAACGAAAGAGTCAATACAAGAAGCAGGACAACAAATAAAAGCTAAGGCACAGGGTGCAGCTGATGCAGTAAAAGATGCTACAGGCATGAACAATTGAAGCTTTTTTTTTTTTTTTTTTTAAATGTTTTACTGTCAATAGCCCTCTTCATTTTTGTCCTATCTGAAGCTGAAGCTCTAAAATAGCTTTATCTTCTTTTTATATGAGAATAAGTTTTGATTTGGCTCTCGAGCCTTATTTATTCATAAGAATCAGGGCTAACTAAATGTAGGGCCAAAACAATGTGCCTCTTTTTGTATCAATAAATATTTTATTATAAAAATGGGAGCATGAAACACCCCATCTTTCTTTCTTTGTAAGAGTGAAAAATTCAAATCTCTAATTTATTAGTCGAGATTACACGTTGTAACGAATTAGCCTAAGTTTGGATTAATCAATCATAAAGTAAATTAAATGAAAGGGAGAAAGGAGGGAGATCGAAAGGAAGGGTAAATGAAAATAAAAGAAATGAAGAAGAAAAAAAAAGAAAAAAAAACAATCATGGCTTCAGTAAAGAGATGAAGTTTAATGACTGTGTTTGCCATTACACTATTATCACTAACTTTCAGTTAGTACCTAATGGAAAAATGGACAAAAATAGATCAACAATTAATCTATACTATATAAAAGGGTTTATGGAGGAGAAAATTTGGTTTCTTCCTTTACCCCTATAATGGATGATTACTGGGATATTTTACATAATTTCATATTTAAATCATTAAATAATCTAAATTTTTAAGGGAAAAAACATTCAAATTAAAATAATAAAATGAGATTTTTCTAACTTGGTTTAAACATGAGATTTTAAAATTCGAAAAGATCTTTTTTTTTTGTTTTATTTTATTATTTGAAATTTTATTTTAATTTATAGATTAAAGAAATATGATATTTTAAAATTTTAAAATATTTTATTTTAACTTGATTATATATTTTCTTTTTCTCTATATATATATATATAGTTGCTTTGTCTCATCAATTTTTTAAGATTTTTAAAAACATAAAATATCATGATATTTGATATTATTGACATGATTTATATCATTCAAAAAAATCCATATACTTGAAAATTAATAAAAACCCATATTTGATTGGTTTAAAATTTGATTTAATTAAAAAAATTTATATACGTGAAAATCAATGATAAGGGATCTTTTTAAATATTAAAAAAATATTTAAAAATATTTAATTTTATAACAAAAAGTTCAAAAAATACAAAGCACTAATGGAACTTTTTACTATAAAGTAGTAAATATTTTTCAGATTTTTCTATTTATAAGAAAAATCTATATTATTTTTTTTATTGATTTAAAATTTGATTGTTTCTAATATTTGATTTAAGTTTTCAAATTTATATTAAGAAAAATAACCATTTACGTAAAAAAATAAATGGTTTTCGTTAAAAAGAAACAACAATAACATTTTAGAATATAATATCTACTGCAGGATAGATTTTTTTTTTTAAAGAAAAAAAATCAGATTTTAAAGAAAAATCACCTTATCTGTTAATATAATTTAAAAATAAAATCAAATTATGATTTGAACTATGAGTTTTCTCTATAAATAGTTGACTTCAACCACCCATTTTTTCTTCAGGTATCTCCTCTCTTTTCTTTTTCTTTCTTTTAATTTTGTTAATTACTTTTCCCAACTTCTTTATATATATAATCTTGTTAACGGACAATCTTTTTAATGTTTCTTTTCTTCTTATTATTTTTTTTTTTTTTACTTTTTAGTTTTGTAAAAACATTAAAGTGATATTTAGATATTTAAAGGTGTTTGGCAATACCAAGTGAGTTGAGTCGAGTTAGTAAAAAATTTCCAACTCAATGTTTGACCCACCAATTTTAAATGTGATGAAATTGTTATGCATTTGGGTTTTTAAATTGTGTGCTGAAAATATGTTACATTTTTTAAGAAGAAAAAACAAAAAGTTAGTTGTTACATTTTTTAAGAAGAAAAAACAAAATGTTAGTTGTTACATTTTTCAAGAAGCAAAAAAAAAAAAAAAAAGTTCAATTTTTAAGCTTTTTGAGTGTCCATAAGAGTTAAGTAATTGTAAAAAGTTTTCATTTGTTTAGAATATGTTTGGTGTTTAGGAATGAGAAAAAATGTTATGTAATTAAATATTAAAAAAAATGAATTTAAAATTAGTGCTTAGTATATATTTACTTGTAGGAAGTTTTTATGTTTTAAGAATGGAAAAAATTATGAAATTTTTTTGTGTTAAAAATTTAAGGAAAACGTGCATAGTTGGAAATTAAAAAAAAAATAGCAAGGAAATAAAATCAAGGACAATCAATTTCATTTAGAAAAAACTCAACTCAACACCCCAAACACAGACGATCTGACAAGGACAATCAATTTCATTTAGAAAAAACTCAACTCAACACCACAAACACAGACGATCTGACTCAACTCAACACATCACCAGAACACAAACATTCCAACTCAACTCAACTCACCACCCTATACATATATAATTTAAGTCTTTATATAATAATTATCAATTCAATTCTTCCCAATTCTGCAGGACAAACATTCTTTTTAATGTTTTTATAGTTTTTTTTATACACGCCTAACATATCGAAGTTGGTGGATAAAAAGACCTCGTTTTTGAGGTTCAACAAATTTAGAAGTTGGTAAAGTGATAAACGATTATCTATTTTATTTTTTGTAGTTTTTTTTATCACTTTTTAATTTTTGCAAATGTACCCCAATAGGTTTAAAGATTTATAATAATTTTTACTATTTTTTTTTACATGATTTTGTACTTTTTTCTCTTTTTAATTTTTGAAAATTTTTGAAATAAAATTTAAAATCAGGAAGAATATTTGCAAATCAAAATAAATTAAGTTTTTAGGGTATCTATTTGTATAGAAAAAATAATATATTTTTTTGAATTTTAATAAAAATGAAAATAGGAGATAATCAAATATGAAATCCTATAAAAAAATAGAAAATTAATATTTTGGTTTAAATTAAAGTTTGAAATTAAAAGCATATTCATATCATTCAAATTAATTTATATAATATATATAATATAGACAAGATTATCAAAAAATTAAATAAAAATGACATTTTAATTAAAGTTTAAAATTAATTAAATAAAGTTTAAAATTAAGACAATAATCCAATTATCCAATCCAAATAAATGAAAAAAAAAATTAGAAAAATATTTTGGTTTATTTAATCTTTAAAATTAAGAGGTTAGTAAAAGGATAAAATGAGTTTTTTAAGTTCTATTTTTAAGCTTTACGTAAGATGTGCAACACATGTAGTATCAAACTAATTCTACCAAATGCAAACCTCAAGAGTAAAATTGTTGAGTTTGAAAACTCATCAAACTTAATCTCAATCAAACCCTAAGGACCAAATATGAAATTTCTTTTTTTAAATATAAATGAAAAAAGAGATATATATATAAAGTAAATCAAAAGTGAGAGATGATTATTTAAACCTCTAATCTTAAAGAGGGTACTGTCAATCATGGTTGAGTTATGCTCACTTCATAAAGAGTAAAGTTGTTCGTGCAAAGGTTCTTGCCATTTTATGCCTTTCTTAAATTTCAGTAATTATACTTTTATTTCTGAGTTCTTTCTTTATTGTTTTCAAAAAGGGTCATAGTGGAAAAAATGTGTTCCCTTTTCTCTTCGGTCTATATTGATCATTCGCAACTATTTAGTATTTTTTTAATAATTTGTTAAGGTTGTTGCATGTAAATCTATTTTAAAAATTTTAGGTTAATATTCATGGTTGATAAAATATTAAAAGATTATTATGTATTAATTAAAATTTTAGGGATGTTTGGAGTGTTGAGTTGATTATCATAATATGTGTTTAGGGTGCAAACTATTTAGGTCTAGATAGAAAATAGTAAACAACATAAAAGAGAGGATAAAGAGGAAATAATAAACATAATAACAAAGAGGAATTTAAAATAGTAATATTGTAGTAAATTGTAGATTATAATAGTTGGAGACATTAATTATTATAATTGGAGCTCCAAACATGGAGTGGGCTATAATTAATTGTAAATTTTAATTTTGATAAAAGAAAATTATCATCATTATTGCATATTGTTGTGAAATCAAGGAGCACGACGGAAACACGAATAGGGAAAAATATAATATAATGATAAATTTATATAATAATAATAAATAAATATAACATAACATATTTTTTTAAAATAATAGAAATAATTTACAACATTCTATATGTTAAATATTCTCACAACTTCACGCACGATACTCAACAAAAAAGAGTTTAAAGATCATGAAAAGATATCATGAACAAAACAATACAAAAAGTGTGTGCATGTATATAGATAGATAGATGCACAAGTTTAGGCTTAAAATTTCAAGGTTTTTGTTGATTTAATCGCTTTTAAAATTAAGTGTCAATAAGTATCATAAATTCGAATTTTCAAATTTTAATTAATTTAGATATAAATTTATCGATTTACTAACAAAACTTTAAAGGTTTCAATCTTATTTTGGTCCCTGAAGTCTAAATCTTATTCTATTTTAATCTTTAAACATGTCATTTTTAGGTCTTGAACTTTTAAAAAGTGTTTACTTTTGTCCGTGCTATTATAATTCTATTAACTCTTAAACATAATGGTAAAATGACGGTATTTTTTAATGACTAGACCGTCAAATAAGTTAACCACATGTTAAAAAATCTAGAGTTTCAATTTTGAATTAGGTGGCAAAACTATTTTCTATAGAAGATCTCAAAAGTCATTTTGTGTCCAAGATTTTTGTCATTTACTATTTTGATACGTTGATTGACTTCACTTTATCTTGCTCAGTCCATGCTAGATGCAATTTCATCTTTAAACATATTTCATCTTTAAAATATTAACATAATTAACAATAGGGACCCAATTAAACATCTTTTAAAAATTCAAAGACTAAAACATACGTTTTTTAAAGTGTAGGGACTAAAATAGAACAAAGTTTAAAGTTGAAGGACCAAAATAAGATGTTAAACCAACTTTAAACTATATCTTTTTATTTTATAGCATCAAGCCATTAGAGTAAAACTGACATTTCAAAAAATTTATGAAGAAAATAAAGCAAAAACATATTTGATTAGTAGGACCATCAATGTTTATCACTCTTTTGTATATCCCTCTTATTCAAAGTTGAGAACGGATTCTTCTGATCATATGTGCCCTCAATTTAGCCATTTTTTTTATTTTAATTTTTAAAAATTATGGTTAAAAGTTCTACTTACGTTTATTGATTTCTTTATTTTGTTATCTATTTTTAGGACTATTTAAAAAAAAAGTCAAATTTTATTTTTTTAAATACCATAATTAAAGATGGTAAGAAAACAAACATAATTTTTAAAAGAAAAAAAGAAAAAAAATCAAATAGTTATCGAAGTGAACTTAAATGAATTCCACTTATTTCAACTTCTTTAGCTTCAACAAGTTTAAAAAAAAAAAGAAAAATAAATAAATAAATAAATATTTCATGACACATTTTTTGCTTGATTTCGTAATCATATCTTTTCTTATCATGTACATCCACTTGTGATGTGTATTCGGACATTAATATTTTTATGGCCAATGACTAGTTCCATCCTTTTTGTATAAAGTAAAAAATAAATTAATTAAAAAAAATATTGAAAAACAATGGCACATGACATATATTTATCGGGTGCAATTTTGGTTGTACAATAGATCATTGCAGTGTTTTTATCTATTTTTATTACAACAATTTTACCTTTTTGTGATAACAAATAAAAGTCAATTATCACCAAATAATTTCCTTTGGAGTTTTTTCACACATTTTTCATATAAAGGGTTATTCAAATGCTTTTAATTATTACTATAATTTTTACTTTTTGCTGTGGGTCAACTATTACAAAATAATTAATCCAATAATAATGGAGTTTGAAATTGTTTTTTAAATATATACACACGGATATACTTAATAATAAAAATCAAAGTAATAAAGTGCAATCATATGTTCAATACCTTGGTAAAAAAAGTTAATAATAAATAATAAATATAATATTATTCATTGTTATAATTAAAGTTAAGTTTTCTTTCATATATAATTCTAACAAAATTCATTTAAATGATGAATACATGTATTCCTATATATGAATGAAATAGATAGTTGCACCATGTTTAATTATCCCTTAATCGGGTTTTCTTTTCGTATACAAAAGGGAAATAATCTCCTTGGACAAAAGAGCCTTAGAAAAAACAAAAACGAAAGCCATTTAGAGAAAAATTCAAAAAATGAAGAAAATGAAAATGGAATTATGCTTCACTTGTTAATTCCAGTAGCATCCTTGACAGCATCAGCTGCACCTTATGGTTTGGCCTTTATTTGTTGTCCTGCCTCTTGCATCGATTCTTTAGCTGATTGAGCTGCATCACTTGCCTTGTCCATCATATTGCTTGCTTTCTCTTATATGATTATCCAAATTGATATGTCTCCAATTATTTTTTAATCTTGAATGAAAAAATTAGTACTAAATACATTTTAACAAGGCTATTAGGTATATTCAATCATCACTAAACCATTACCAATAACAAAATTAGCATGATACAACAAATAAAACCAACTATTAAAATTAAAGGGGAATTAGCATGATATAACAAATAAAATCAACCATTAAAATTAAAGCATGACCCCTTTAATAATTTATAAGTTTGTTGATTTAGAACTCAGGCTTGTTTATGATTTATATAGTAGTTTAGATAGAAACATTGTTTGACACGTGTATGCCACAAATAGGTTGCATGAAAAGTGGTAGATTGTAGTTTGAGAAGAGGTGCCACTTGTCATAATAATATTGGAAAATAGTTCTATTTAGGGCTCTTGACCTAACTAACATAGTTTGAGGAAATGTTCCATATTAACCCCAATCTACCCCTATTTTCATTTACAAGATTAGTTGAAATTGATAGAATGGTAGATTTGGGATTCACTATTACAACAATTAGGTTACGTGACGTTTGTGTAATGTTAAGTAGAGAGCATACCTGACACTTATTAATGTGTTGTGTATTTGACTGTCAAGTATAATGTGATAAATTGATTATGAAAAAAACATCAAGACAGATATTTCTTAATACTATTTTCTTGTCAAGAAATATAATATACTCTACACTGGTGACATTTCATGTTGATTAATTATTGATATTTATTACGTATCATATGTTATTGTTCTTGACATTTTTTATTTGTCAAATATGTTTTTATATTGACACAGAATAATGGACAAATTATTTAATTCTTGACACGTTTCCAATGTAATCTATGTTTTTTTTTTTCAAATTAAACATACGAATTTTCCATTTTTTATTTCCTGCATTACATGTGTTTCAATAAGACAATTTCAACAATTAAAATAAACAGTTGTACATCTGAGGTCTACATATCAGTTCAATATATCAAACTAACAGTTTCATTCTTCTATACCTTATATATATATGCACGATTCCAAAGTTTAAAATAATATATACTCTGAAATATGCTTTTAATTTTTAAAATTAATTTTTAATGATTTGGAAGTGCTATTTACATGTGTGAAATCAAAAATTATATTGATTTCAAATGATAAAACATATATTTTAGAGCAATTTTTTTAAAATATATATATATATATATATATATATATATATATATATACAAAAGTGATCTACTCGGATCATTCAATATAGACCATAAAATTCATTGAAAAAAAAAATGATGAAACAAGATAGACCATAATATTAATCCAAACTAATCAAGCCCCATCTATATTGCAAACTAAACTAAATTTGTTTGTGATATATATATATATATATATATAGTATATGTATGTGTGTGTGTAACACATGTCATAATAATTTGATGCCTTGTACAAACCTAAGAGATGAAGTTTGCCTTACTCATTATATAATTACTTCATACGATGTGATTATGAAGCCATCACAGTATGGTTGTACCTCATTAATAAACCTAGGGATGTTGGACTCAAAAATCTATAACGACAAGACGAAATTTGTATGGTCTCTTTATCTTTTCAATATGAGATTACGAACAAAGCTCAAATAAGATGTTACGTCTAAAACTAATTGACAAGGAAAGTAGTACATTTATCTTGTAAAAAATATGAGCTCTTATTATCTTTTTAATGTGGGATCTTCAACATGGTGCTTCTTTTGGGTTCACCTTTTTTATTTATTTATTTATTTTTAATAGATGTGGGGTGGTAGAATTGAAAATTTGTCTCTAGAGTTGATAGTATATGTTTACATCATGGACCTATGCTCATTGGTCATAATTTGACTAACAAGATATAAGAGTTCAACTTTAGATCTATAATAGAGTGACTCAGATTTAATGAATCAAAATTAATTATTGAGAATATCAAGCCATAAGCATCATCATTTTTTTTTTAATTTTTTTTATTTCACTGACACTGAGCATATTTCGTATATTAGTTTTTTTTCACTCTACACAGTTTATACCAACCCATTTTAAAAAAAGAAATATATTGGCCGTGGCAAGACAAAAAAAAAAAAAAATCACTCCCAAGTAAAAAAATATATATATTTATTTAAAAATAATAAAAAGGTCGCATGTTGAAGATGCTATCTACTTAATTATTTTTTCCAAATTAGAGTTTAGGTTTAAGCTTTAGGTTGTATCTTCACTTGCAATCTTTTATCTTTTTTGAAACAAATTAAAAGATCATATCTTCAACACATACGATCTTTTAGTTTTCCTTTTTTTTAAAAAAAAATTAGATTAAAAAAATAGAAATAAAATAAAAGATCGAATCTTTAACATGTGATCTACTTAAGGTTTGAAAAAAAATTAAAAGATCGCATATATCTCCAAACCTAAATCCTAACTTGAAAAAAAAAAAAGTAAATCGCATCTTGAACATGCAATTTTATTTTTAATAAAACAAATGCCAACTTTTATTTTTTGTCCTTGTGAATGGTTTGTAAAAAGGGTGCATCCATAAAGCTACAATATTTTTGTAATAAGTTATAAAAGTGCTTTTTTTGTTTTTCAAAATATAAAAAGTTTTCAAACTCGCAATATGAAAAAAAACCAATCCTAGTTATTGTTGTGAATCCCATATTGATAAAAAAAATCAATAGACTTCACACTCTTAATAAGATAGATGAGTGAATTCCTCCTATTATCAATTGGTTTTGAGATGAACCTCATACTATCAAATAGTTATTTCTATTATAAAACAAGTTGAGGGAGAAGAGAGTAGAGAATGAATCCATATCTCAAAACCTAAATAACCACTATTTATAGAGATTACGAAGATTTTTGTAGATATGTAATCTATAGACATCTATATATAATTCAAATATTTATAACACTCCCCTTACATGTCCAATAATATATATAATTCAAATATTTATAACACTCCCCTTAGATGTCCAAGATGTCCAATACTATATGGAACATATGTCGTGTAAAAACTTGACTTTGAAAAATTCAATGGGATAAAAAAATTAGTGAAGAAAAAGGATATATTATTCATATATTTTAATAACTGCCGCATCAAAAACCTTATTAAGAAAATTCAAAATCTTACAAAGAAAATTCAGTGGGATAAAATTATAGTCAAGGGAAAAATAGTGCAACATATTTGCTCATCCTCATAAACACATCACTTGATATCTCTTAGATGTTACATTCAAATGTTGCGTGTTAACTTCTCAAATGTTGTTGTAAGTAACAACTTCATTAATAAGCCTTTCAAATCATCTTTTGAAGAAATTAATTGAATAGTAATGCCACCATATGATGCATTATTGTCTTCATATAAGGACACTATTGTCTAGCCTCATAAATCCTTATGATTTCAACATGATTTAAAAGAGCAGTTGTTATAATTTGCTTGATAGACTGCCATAATATAAAAAATCTTCGCCATGTATGTTAGTTCTAAAAAGAGCTATTATTTCTAGCTTAATTTGGGCTTATTATTAGATTTTACTTGTTTATTTTTCTAATTTGTAGTTATCGAGTAATCAAGAGGTAGAATTGGCAATTTGGAGCCGATCATGGTTAATTTGAAGCAATTTGGAGTTGATTTGAATATCCGGGTTTCAAAGGAGTGGAAATTACCAAATTATCATCGAGTAAAAACGATTTGGGCTTTTTCTCCTTGATGACATTTAATATAAATCATATTTATATTAATTTCTCCAATAATCTATCAAATACATTAAATCAATTATATCACATATAATTGAATGAATTTAATTATATCATATATAATCAAATTTCCTCTTGTTAATTTGAACACTTCAAACTAAGCCAAAAACTTATTCTCAAGATGAATCCATCAACCTACCAAGGAAATGTTATGGACCTGTAGCTTGAAGCTCCAACGATATGTGAATAACTGACTAAACTCTTTAATCACAATATCCACCATCTGTTAACTGTCAGGCATTCCACTAAAGACCAACAACTGCACTCTTCGTACTATTAATATATTTTTGTGTTCATTGGATATAACCAATCAATAGTATGATGACCCTTCACAAATCGCTCGTAAGTACAACAGGACCAATTTACCGTTTTGCCCTTATAGTTACATCAAACTTCTTAAGTACCACTGATTCCTCTAATGAACAATACATCATAGTCCCATTATAAGTAAACCCAAGTAAACTCTTCTCAGGCCAATAAAAGGTGTGGGGCCACATTGTTCAAGCCTCGAAATCAACCCTTAAGGGAGCAATTTATCTACTTACCCCTGCTTTGGGGAAGGAATAAATTTCGTCTTGTGTAGTTGAGTTCCCAGCTCCTCTATCAAAGGAATCCCCAAAGTGGTAGGTTGTATGTCCTTCATCCACCCAAACTATCCCTCCTAACTAAAATAGTAAAAGCCCATTACTCCTGGGTTCTCACCCCGAGAATACAAAAGGCTTTTTGTAGTAGTGTCCCTGTTACTGTTCGAGAAAATCTTGAAGACGGTCTTCAAGAGTTGTTGTTTCTGTTCGAGACACGTCACTGTTGGAGGGAGTTTCATGAAGAAAGGTTCTTCAAGGGTAATGTATCTTGAACCTTTTTCTATAAAAAGCATGATGTAATTTATTTTAAATGCATATCTTGTATGTTTACTATAAATTATGTTTTCAATAATTTATGGAATTTGGACGATCCGCTTCCACTCAAGGATCTCTTAAAAAATGAGTTCCTTCAATATAAACAAGATATACATTTAATTATAAATTATAGCATGCAAATATAAGGGTTTTAGAAACCTCACCTTTGAAAACCTTTCTTCACGTTTTCCCTCGAACAATTCACGAACTTCTTGAAAACTTTATTCAAGAATAACCTCGAACAATATCAAACACTACCACGAATGTTTCCTTGGTATTCTCAGGGTGAGAACCCAGGACTACTAATACATCACACTCTTGACATTTACTTTTTGTTGAAATGTAGGAAATGTCTGTGATGAAATGAAGAATAGAGAGAAATTACCGTTCGACCACATAGGTGGATCGAAGTCATTCCTGCAAATTCAAGCAGAGTTGCAGGCAAAGGAAGATCGAGAAATAGGATGTGTTGACCTATTTAAGGAAACACACTCTAAAGGTGTCAAGTTCGTGAACGAGGCAGCTGAAAATGTACATGTAACATTTTTTGCTTTACTATCGTGTTGTTTTTTATTTCTAACTTTAGTCACTTGTTCTTACCCATTTAATTAATATGTCTAGAACTAAATGTTGGAATTACAATCCAACCTCACTCTAGAAGGTTCTCAACCACTAATAGGGGATAAAATCTGTGAGACGGTTTTGGGTAGACGACCCGGATATTCATAAGGCCTAGGTTGGGGCCCTATGCCTCAATCAAGAAGGGGTAGCATCTCATCAAGCTCGTCATCTACTTAAGGAATGGAGAGGGGAATGGAGGAATTGAGGGCCAATTTCGAACAGTCTCAGTCGAGGATTAAGGAACTTGAAGACGTTCAGAAACAAATGAAAGAGGATCATGCAAGACAAATGGAAGAAATGAAAAAAATGATTGAAGAAATGATACGATCACAAAGAGGAGACCCATCGAATTAGGTATGATTACTACATTATTTAGTTGTCTAATATGTTGCTATCCTGTAGTTATGGTAGCAAAGTAGTTATGTCTTAAGTAGCTTTATGATAAAGAATTGTTGGCTATCCTGCAGTTATGGTAACCAAACAACTGGATTTTGATGTGCTTTTTGCCATTTTGTGTGTTTTTTGTTGTGCTATCCTGAAGTTATGAAATTTGTGTGTTTTTTATGTTCGGGAGGTTCCATATTTGTCGTGGGGTTGGGTAGAGTTTCATTAGACTCTTCTTGTCGTTGAACTTGGAGTTCTTGTTTGTTTATGAATGTTTATGAAGTTCTAATGTGCTGTGGGGGCTGGGTTGAGGTTGGTTTAAACCATTTTGGGGACAAAGTTTGAGTTTTATGTGTGTTGGTCCTTGTTTACTCAATTTGTGTATTTTTTATGTTCGGGAGGTTCCATGTTTATCGTGGGGGGTGGATAGAGTTTCATTACACTCGTCTTGTCGTTGAACTTGGAGTTCTTGTGTGTTTATGAATGTTTATGAAGTTCTAATGTGTTGTCGGGGGTGGGTTGAGATTGGTTTAAACCATTTTGGGGACGAAGTTTGAGTTTTATGTGTGTTGGTCCTTGTTTACTCAATTTGTGTGTTTTTTATGTTCGGGAGGTTTCATGTTTGTTGTGGGGGTGGGTAGAGTTTTATTACACTCGTTTTGTTGTTGAACTTGGAGTTCTTGTGTGTTTATGAATGTTTATGAAGTTCTAATATGTTGTGGGGGGTGGGTTGAGATTGGTTTAAACCATTTTAGAGACAAAGTTTGAGTTTTATGTATGTTGGTCCTTGTTTACTCAATTTGTGTGTTTTTTTATGTTCAGGAGGTTCCATGTTTGTCGTGGGGGGTGGGTAGAGTTTCATTACACTCGCCTTGTCCTTGAACTTGGAGTTCTTGTGTGTTTATGAATGTTTACGAAGTTCTAATGTATTGTGGATGTTTTGTTTATGAAATTTGAACGTGTTGTGGATGTTTACTGATTATGACATTTGAATGTTTTTGTTTTATTGTAGAATGATGTTTGGAGATGAGCTGGGACGATTGTTGAAGATTTTGTGTTCCAGACGTGTTTTGGATGTTTTTTTCATTTTATTTCTTCTATGTATTTGTGATATGAATGTTTATGAAGTTCTAGTATCGACTTTGTTTTATTTTAGAATATTGTAATTTTTGATTTATTTGTTATAGTATGAACTTCATTTTCGTTGTTTTATTTATTATATGAATCTTTATTTGGTTAATTATATTTTACAAGTTATTCAGATCAAATTTTAAAAAATTACAAACTATAAATTAAAAATATTTGATAGACAATTTTCAACTAATAAAGGAACTCCCCACACATATATTACTACGTCGGGAGTTCTTGTAACTCCCGATGCATTAAATAAACCTTCGGGAGTTCTGAAACTCCAGACACATGAAACAACTACCGGAAGTTCAGAAACTTCCGACACATAGAAAATGGCGTTGGGAGTTAATTGGGGAATTGTCGATGCATGTATAAGGCATTGGGAGTTCTCCAATCGCCGACGCCGTATATCAGGCGTCAGTAGTTACTGGAACTCCCAACGCCCTATACATGCGTCGGGAGTTCCCCAACTAACTCCCGACGCCATTTTTTCATGCGTTGGGAGTTCCTCTCCCGATGGAATATGTCAACTTTGAACGAGAAGATCTTTCAATCTACTCATGCGTTTGGAGTGATTTCAAAGCCATCTGAAAGCTCTAGATGTCTAGTTTTTAGAGTAGGGCGGCGGAAGGAAAAGGATCAAAGGAACTGGGCTGGAGATTGAGAAGAAGGCAGAAGGGTCAGACTGTCGGATCAGTCTAGGCCAGTCTTGAAGATTTTGAGATTCCAACCAAACCACGGGAAATTCTAAGCTGAAAGTTTAGGGTAAGTTCCCTAGGACATTTTATAATAAGGTTTGGAACTATGAGTAATCTAAGTTGTAATTTGAATCTAGATTCTAAGGGTGAAAAAGGGACCCGAAGAGCTACTAGAGTGAAAAGTTCCTAAGAGTTCGAGGTCAGTGGCTAAAATGTTTTCGATCTAAAATGTTTTTAAGCTGTTTTAGATTACAACATTTACAGAAAGCATATTTGCGAAAATAATTCTCATGCCTACTAGTTTTATAAAGTGGTTTCCAAGCAAGTTTGAATTGTGATTTGAACGCATGCATATTGTTGAAAAACTATTTACATATGTTGATTTTATCGAGCATGCGTTATCATCTTTAAAGCCATGTTGTATATGTGTTATACTATACATACTTTAAAGAGAAAAGTTGTTTATAAATAGTTTTGGTAAAATACAATGCCGAAGTACAAGGAGAAGGCATCCACCCAACTAGATACTGAAGTACAAGGAGAAGGTATCTATTGGTACTGAAGTACGTTTGAGAAGGTACCAAGCCAACGGGATACTGAAGTACATTGGAGAAGGTATACTGAAGTACAAGGAGAAGGTATCGGAGCAGTAGTACCTAATGTGGGCACAGGTGAATAAAGTCAGAGATTGAGCAAAAAGGTTCTCTCTGGACTAGTAGTTGGTGTTGGGATTATTTTACCACTTATACAGTACTTTGATTTGAGAAATGATTTTACTGTTTTATGTTTTAAACAGTTTTATATACATTACGATTGAAAATTGTTTATGTTGCATTAAATTATATTTCAGATAAAACTATCTTTTGAAGTTATTTATGAGAATTTACTATGTTTTCGCGGTCATTCACTGGGCGTAAGCTCACCCCATTTTCAAATGTTTTTGTTCCCCCCCACAGGTAGCGGTCAAATCCTCTGAAGACAGCTCAGTATCTGCTCTGCCACTAAATGACCAAAAGACTTGTAACCGTTTGCTAGGTGGTTACAGTTAATATTGTACACATGTTGCTATTGTTCATATAGAGACTAGGGTTTGTGGGTTTTGGGACTTGTAAATCTAATGTTGTAAATACTCTAAACATATTAAGTTTCTAAGTTAATAAATTGTGGACCTACAGCCGTCCCGTTGCATATAATTTGTATTTGGTATCAGAGTTATTCTGCAAGAGTTTTTAGGCAATAAGTGTCAGCCTAAGGGTTGATAACAGCAACAGTCACGCCCTTCTCTAGGCTAAGAGGGTGATCTGGGGCGGGGTGTGACAGTAACACCTACAAAGCGAACCATACTGGTAGTGTTACTAGGATAAGGTACGCCGTCTTTTTCATCTACTACAGACCATTTAGGTTTTCACTTAAACACGATCCACCTATATGTCTCTACATACATGTTTAAGTTACAAATATAACCTTGGATGTTAATTTATTGGTTTGTGATTAATGCAACTAAAATATCATATATTTTATAGACAATGAATAAAATATCATATATTTTATTAAAAACACAATGAGTTTGTTCAATAATGTTTACAAACTACAGGACCCTACGAGATTTAGGGCATCAACCCCAACAAAAACTGGCTATTTCAATTCCAATGACCTAGAGTAACTCGATCTTAATCCTGAGCTAACTATGAACTTCTGTTTATTTGGGATTATCCTTTGATTTGCATAGGTGAGAGTAGTCCAATAACACTACTCAATAAGCCTCCCATTTTGGGGATATGACCAAATAAATAGTTGAGACATAGTTCTACAAGATGGAATTCACTCCTACCCAATTTAAGGTTAGTTCTACAGAGATAAAATGATAATTTTGACCTAGCTGTAAATTCGAACGACCTGTGAAGCATCGACTTACTGATTATGATTAAATGGACAAAAATATATCTACAGTGGGGAGAGTGCAACCATCGAGCTATAGTGCTATGTCTGGATAGTTAATGAAAATTGATTATTTCGATCTAAAGAGATTAGCCAATTAATCTCAAATCGGTTGGAGTTCATGATCTGTAGGGTTTTGAATTTGGAGTGTTCAAATTCAATTAAGGTTTTCATTAATTGTATTTGATATAATTAACACCTTTAATTTTATTGAAATTAAACACAATTGGAGAGTTCAAAAATAGTTAAGTAATGATTTAAATATTTGATGAGGTGAATATTTTATATTTTATATTAAAATTAAATTAATTAAATTAGTTTAATTAATTACCCAACTTTATTCAAATTTGAAATTTATGTTCAAAATTGGTAATTTGATTAATTGATTTTTGGATTTTTTGAAATTCAAAATTATTAAACTTAAACTAAAAAACTGAACTTTTGAAAATCAGTATTAATTAAGCTTTGAATTAATCAAATTAATATTAATTAGTATTGTTTTAAGAAATAGAAAGTGGAAAAATCCAACCACTTAAAATCCACCTCATGCCACTTCAATTTCATTGAAATTGAAGTGGTATCAGCTGTTTTAATCAAATATGCATTGTCTTAATGTATGTATTGAAATATTGGCTTCAAATTTCAGCCATGCAAGCTGAATTCTTACTAAAACTCTGCTAAAAAATTCATCTCTCCAAACTCTTTTCCCTCTCTATCAAATTCACTTCAATTCAGAGATTCCGCCTCTCAATCTAAGTTAGAGAATAGTAGAGAAGGTCTCTGTTGTGTTCCTTAGTTGATTTGAAGTTCCAATTCGTGGAAAGAAGCTGGTATTGCTGAGATTCATCAAAGGTTGTAGCTCTTGAAACCCTTCTCTTTGAAATTTTGTGTCAATGCATGTTTTAAACTCAAATTAAGTGTAATTAGAGTACTTATTTATTCTGAGTTTTTCTACTGCATGTTAGTTTACTCTATCAAGTCATCGACCTATTTGATATTTCAAATTAATAATACATATTGACCTATCAACTTTGTATCTAATGTATTTGTAAATTTGTCAACATGTGAGGACTATAAGTCAGAAAACTAAGGGGACGTTTGGGACAAGAAGTTGGTTATTATAATTGGGTTATTATAGTTTATATTTAGGGTGTTGATTTTTTTAGTTTAGGTTATAATAGTATGTGTTTGAGGTGTAAATTACTATTTTAATTTGAGAAGATAATAGTAAACATTGTAGCAAAGAATAAAAAAATGATGAATGTAAAATAGTAAAAACTGTGACAAATAGTAAATACATTAGCAAATGGAGGTTTTTGAAATAGTAAAAACTGTGACAAATAGTAAATACATTAGCAAATGGAGGTTTTTGAAATAGTATTAACTGTAGCGAATTAGGAAATACAAAATAGTATTTATTGTAGTAAGAGGTGGTTATTATAGTGTTAGAATAGTTTTTACTCCAAACACACCCTAAATGTTAAATGAATGTAGTGAAGCTTTGAATATTTAAACTGTCAAGTTAGTCTTAAATTGAACATTCCAAGTACATGATGACAATTGCAACCTCTCAAACCACAAGCTACCATGTAGCATGCAACCTATTTGTGGCATGCCACATATCAAGCTATGTTTCAATCTAAATTCTTATATAAATTACATGCATTTGAGTTCTTAATAAAAAAACTCCAAAATCCTTCGAAATTCTAAATTTTTTTTTTCTTTTTTATGTTTTGCTCTCAATAGATCTCTTTATTTTTGTCCTATCTTAAGTTGAAGCTCTATAAAATATCTTTATCTTCCTTTCATATGAGAAGAAGCTCTGATTTGGCTCTTAAGTCTTATCTATTCGTAAGAATCAGGGCTAATTGAATGTAGGACCAAAACAATATGCCTCTTTTTGTATCACTAAAAAGTTAATTATAAAAATGGGAGCATGAAACACCCAATCTTTCTTTCTTTGTAACAGTGAAAAATTCAAATCTCTAATTTATTAATTGAGAGTACACTTGTGACGGATTAGCCTAAGTTTGGATTAGTCAACCATAAAGTAAAATTTTATGTGAAAGGGAGAAAGGAGGGATTGTCACACCCCATCCCAAGCCCGCACTCCCGAGCCCAAGGAGAGGCATGAGGGATCGTAGATACCACCCTTTTTGTGATACTTACTGTCCAACTAAACCTATTTACTACGCACAGTAAACTTTAAATCAAGGAGATAACAACAACGGGTTAAGTAGGCCCATTTTATTACAACAATGTAACGTTTATACAACTCCAAGACTTAACTAAAAAAAACCCTCCGGAAGTGTAACTGTGGTATGTGGCAGACCTTGACCTTAGCAGCACCCTTGAACTCCTCACCTTTCGCTTTCTTGGGGGGGGGGGAACATAAAACATGGAAAACGTGAGCTACAAAGCTCAGTGAGTGGCAGCTTTAAACAAACATAAGTTTAATTTTAGAAGTATACTTTTTGGAAATCAATACATAATAAGTACATGACCACAAGTTCACAATTATTTTTCCAGTCAGACCACTGGATTAGCCCCAACTCAATTGCTGGTTAAAACCATCAACCCTAGCTTGATCGTTGCTTATCACAATGTAAACATCCCCAGCTTTACCACTGGTTATCCCTGGCATGATCATACATTAAAGTAAGATAACAACAATTCCTGTGGAAACTTTCCCTGTACCCTATTATCTCGCCAATGTGCACATCGACTATTTTCCCGCTAGCTATCCTTAGGTAACTTGACTATATTTCCCGTCGGTCGTCACCGACTATCATTTCTCGCCGATCGAAACCGACTATATTTTCCTGCCAGCTGAAGTCGACTATATTTTTCCGCCAAGTACCTTTTCAAGCATGCTAACTATATATCTCGGATACAATTTCAGTTTTCAAAACAAACATACAAGTAATATCTTAACAAGCATAGTAACAAGATAAACATATATCCCTGAACATGCCAATTTAACATTATCCTCTATATATATTAACCTATATATAGAAATTTCATCAACAATACAATAACACAATAACCACTCACCTTGGTTGCTTAGGAACTTTCCTTTCCGAAGTTCCTTAGGTTTCCTTGGTTCTCTTTTGAACCCTAAATTCTAGATTCAATTATCAGCTTAGTTTCCTTCTATAAATATGCTCTAAAATGTCTCAGGAAGCGTACCTCAAAATATTAGCTTAGAACTCCCTGTGGTTTGGCCGGAATCTTCAAAACATCAAGACTGACCCATCTTACCTGACAGCTCGACCCTTCTGTCTTTTTCTCATTGTCCAGTCCGATTCCTTGGAGATTCTTCTTCGGGAGCCCCACCATGAAAACTAGACTCTCATATCTTTCAGGTGGCTTTAAAATCACTCCAAACACACGAGTATTTTGGGAGAACTTCTCGTCTCAATTTGATGCTACTCCCTGTCCTTTCTGTCCGACAACATCTTCCCTTCTTGGAACCACTTGACCAACGCATGGTCTTGCTACCAACGCATGCATTCTTCCATCAACGCATAGTATTCTCCTAATCAGCCTTCATACACTTTTCTGAATGTCCTTTGAAGAGAATTTGAGTTCTCATATGAAGTCCTTGGCCCTATTTATAGGCGTCCAAGATCTCTCTAAGGTCGACATCTCCTACTTGGCCGCATGTCCAAGTGTCCTTTCCTTACACTATTAATGCAACCTTGCATCATCGCAATCCAAGGTGTCTTGCTCCCCTTTTACCAATGCGTAGCCCTCAAGTTTGCATGTCTTCTTGTGCATCCACCTCATTTTCTTAAGGCCTAAGGTTTCTTCCTAACAAGCCACATGTTCGGATGACGACTTTGAATGTGTCCATCCTTCATATGCGTTCATCTAACCAAAAATGCGTCCATTCAAATGCCGCAACATTCCTATGTCCGGACACCATCAATCGGCGTATGGGTCCATTCAATCTTTCCTTGTGCATCTAATTGACGCAACTTGGTCACATATACTAGATGCTCGCAAAGCCCATCTTTAACCGCATATCCTTTCCTTTCGCATGACTTACCTTTGCCCTATGCGCTCAACTAGGATAATGACCAACACTCTTTCAACGCATACTACTAGCTTGTCCTATGCGCCCATATGCCTTCGGATGTCCAACGCGTAGCACATGTCCAATGCATAGAACATCACCAACGCATAGTGTTGCCGCATACCATCACGTAGCACTGCCGCATCCATCGCATCCATCGTGTAACATCCTCATATGCCATCGCATAGCACTACTGCATCCATTGCATAGCATCGCCACATGCCATCTCATAGCACTGCCGCATTCATCGCCACATGCCTCTATGATCAACCAGTGCGCGCAACTCCAACGCCCAACGCCCTTGTCCACGCAACTTGAGGTTGCCGCATGTGTTTTTCTAACCTCTCAAGACTTCATGGTTAATGCATGGCACCACACCAATGCATTGTCAAATACTTTAGCCATTTTTTTTCTTGGCTTCCAACGCATAATTCCTTGTTGATATTATACTTAACAAAATTTTCACTAGTTATAGGTTATCTCAAAGCTACTCAACAATCTATTTAAACACTTAGAAATTTCCTTCACTTCAACATAGAATTTAACTTTCACTTAGTTAATCCCTTTTATTTCCTGCTTAAGTAAGAAAAAATAGAAATCCGGGTTTCACAGGGAGATCGAAGGGAAGGGTAAAAGAAAATATAAGAAAAAAAGAATAAAAAAAAAGAAAAAAAAACAATCACGGCTTCAGTAACGAGATGACGTTGACAGACGACATTTAATGATTGTGTTTGCCATTATAATATTATCGCTAACTTTCAGTTAGTACCTAACCGAAAAATTGACAAAAATGGACCAAGAATTAATCTATACTATATAAAAGGGATTATAGAGGAGAAAATTTGGTTTCTTCCTTTACCCCCTTTAATGGATGATTATAGGGATATTTTACATAATTTTATATTTAAATCATTAAATAAACTAAAATTTTAAAAAAGAAAAAACATTCAAATTAAAAATATAATAAAATAAGATTTTTCTAACGTGGTTTAAACAAACATGAGATTTTAAAATTCTAAAAGATTTTTTTTCTTTTTGCTTTTATTTTTTGAAATTTTATTTTAATTTATAGATTAAAGAAATATTTTTTTTTAACGTGATTATATATTTTATTTTTCTATATATATATATATATATATATAGTTGCTATGTCTCATCAATTTTTTAAGATTTTTAAAAACAAAAAATATCTTGACATTGGATATTATTACATGATTTATATCATTCAAAAAAATCCATATACTTGAAAATCAATAAAAATCCATATTTGATTCGTTTAAAATTTGATTATATCTAATATTTGATTTAATTAAAAAATTCATATATGTGAAAATCAATGAGAAGGGGCCTTTTAAATATATAAAAATATTTAAAAATATTTACGTTTTATAGCAAAAAGGTCCAAAAGTACAAAGCACTAATCGAACTTTTTGCTAATTTTTCTATTTATAAGAAAAATCTATATTATTTTTTATTGATTTAAAATTTGATTATTTCTAATATTTGATTTAAGATTCAAAATTTATATTAAGAAAAATAACCATTCACGTAAAAAAAATAAATGGTTTTCAATAACATTTTAGAATATAATATCTACGGCAGGAAAGATCTTTTTTTTTTAAAGAAAAAAATAACATTTTATAAAGAAAAATCACCTTATCTGTTAATATAATTTGATTAAAAATAAAATCAAATTACTATTTGAACTATGAGTTTTCTCTATAAATAGTTGACTGCAACCACCCATTTTTTCTTCAGGTATCTCCTCGCTTTTCTTTTTCTTTCTTTTAATTTCGTTAATTACTTTTCCCAACTTCTTTATATATATAATCTTGTTAACGGACAATCTTTTTAACGTTTCTTTTCTTCTTCTTATTTTTTTTTAAAATTTAATGTGTCTCTTTTAGGTCTTGAGGAAGGTACCACCTCTCTCTTTTTCATTCAACGTATGTTTTCTGTTATCATTTTTTTTATTTTATTAGTTTTATAAAAACATATAAAGTGATATTTAGAGGTGTTTGGCAACACAAAGTAAGTTGAGTTGAGTTAGTAAAAAAATCTCAACTCAATGTTTGACCCACTAACTTTAAATGTGATGAAATTGTTATGCATTTGGGTTTTTAAATTGTGTGCTGAAAATATGTTACATTTTTTAAGAAGAACAAACAAAAAGTTGTTACATTTTTCAAGAAGCAAAAAAAAAAAAAAGTTCAATTTTTAAGCTTTTTAGTGTCCATAAGGGCTAAGTAATTATACAAAATTTTCATTTGTTTAGAATATGTTTGGTGTTTAGGAATGAAAAAAAAAATGTTATGTAATTGAATATTCAAAATTGAATTTAAAATTAGTGCTTAGTATATATTTACTTTGTAGGAAGTTTTTATGTTTTAAGAATGGAAAAAAATTATGCAATTTTTTGTGCTAAAAAAAATTTAAGGAAAACGTGCATAGTTGGAAATTATAAAAAATATATATCAAAGAAAGAAAACCAAGGACAATCAATTTCATTTAGAAAAATTGCACTACATATCCTATCTCAACTCAACACCCCAAACACAGACGGTCTGACTCAACTCAACTCATCACCAGAACACAAACATTCCAACTCAACTCAACTCACCACCCCATACATATATAATTTAAGTCTTTATATAATAATAATCAATTCAATTCATCCCAATTCTGCAGGACAAACATTCTTTTTAATGTTTTTATAGTTTTTTTTATACACGCCTAACATATCGAAGTTGGTGGATAAGAAGACCTCGCTTTTGAGGTTCAACAAATTTAGAAGTTGGTAAAGTGATAAACGATTATCAATTTTATTTTTTGTAGTTTTTCTTTCAATTTTTAATTTTTGCAAATGTACGCCAATGGGTTTAAAGATTTATAATAATTTTTACTATTTTTTTTACATGATTTTGTACTTTTTTCTCTTTTTAATTTTTGAAAAATTTTGAAATAAAGTTTAAAATCAGGAAGAAGATTTGCAAATAAAAATAAATTAAGTTTTTAGGAATCTATTTGCATAGAAAAAAATATATTTTTTTAGAATTTTAATAAAAATGAAAATAGGAGATAATCAAATACTGAGAAATAGTTATTATGAAATTCTATACAAAAATAGAAAATTGATATTTTAGTTTAAATTAAAGTTTGAAATTAAAAGCATATTCATATCATCTAGATTAATTTAAATAATATATCTAATATAGATAAGATTATCACAAAATTAAATAAAAAAGATATTTTAATTAAAATTTAAAATTAAGTAAGACTCTTCCCTTAAATTTAAAATTAAAATTAAATAAAAATTAGATAAGACTCTTCCCTTAAAATTAAGAAAATAATAAAATTATCCAATCCAAATTAATGAAAAAAATTAGAAAAATATTTTGGTTTATTTAATCTTTAAAATTAAGAGTCTAGTAAAAGGATAAAATGGGTTTTTTAAGTTCTATTTTGAACTTTACGTAAGATGTGCAACACATGTAGTATCAAACTAGTTCTATCAAATACAAACTTCGAGAGTAAAATTGTTGAGTTTGAAAACTCAAGAAATCAAATTTAACCTCAATCAAATCTTAAGGACCAAATATGAAATTTCTTCTTTTAAATATAAATGAAGAAAGAGGTATATATATATATAGGCTAGTTGCATAAATAGAATTCAAGCCCAAAATAATAGAATATGTAGTATAAGGGTAAAATAATTACATATATAGATCAAAAAATGGTAAAAGACTAAAAAACTCATGCTTAGCCACCATTTTGTTCACTTCTTCCCTGTTTTCTAAAATTAAAAGCTATCGCTGATAGCAGTTGTCAGTGATAACCACTGATAGCTGCTATCAGCTGTTATCGTTGATAGCTTCTATCAATTGCTATCGACGATAGTTGCTATCAGCGATAGCTTTCAATTTTAGAAAAAAGGAATATAATCTTGAAATATTAGCTTTTAATTGCTATCAATTATTAGTAGCTATCATTGATTCACTTTCGTCAATTGGAATCAATGTTGAAATATTACTACTTAAGGCTATCAGTGGCTATCATTTATAAATAGTGATCAACTTTGAAAGAAGACCAACAACTTTAATTACCATAGTAGTTATCACTAATAATCTTTTATCATGACTATCACTCATAGCAACTATCAGTCATTATCATTGATAGATTTTCATAAATTAGAATTAACCTTGAAATATTAACACTTAAATCTATCAATGATAGACTTCTATAACTGGTTATCACCTTTGAAAGAAACTCGATATATAGATATCACCTAAGTTTTATAACTGATATCACTAACATCACTCATATTGTGGTTATTAGTGATAGTTTCTTTCACCGATAACATCACTAATAAGATGCTATTAATGATCTCACTGATATCATGTTATCAGTGATAGTTCTCTATCATCGATAATGTGCTATCAGTGGAGTTTCTATTTGATAACATGCTATTAGTATTAGCTTCTATCACTGGTAACATGCTATCAGTAGTAGCTTCTATCAATCATAGCTAGTGAACACCTTTTTGCCCCTTTCTTATCCTTCCCAAACATATATAAGTCCCTTCTCTTTTCGATGGTAGCTTCTACCACTGATAGACATGCTATTAATGATAACTTCTAGGCATTCCACTTACATTTTAGTTCGAGATTCAACTTTATTAATTAAATTTAGTAAATTGGCTATCAATGATAGATTTCTATAAGTGGTTATTAACTAAGAAAATATAGTTAAAGATTAAGCTATCAATGATAGAAAATATTAATGACTATCACTGATAGACTTTCATTTGTTATTTATATTCATTATTTGTTATAATAATCAAACTTGATGATTGGCTTGTTGGTGTTAAGTCATTTATGAATTGAGTACTTTCAAGTCCTGTGTACGAAACTCAGCCTCATAATTCTTGTGAAAAAAAGGGCAAGGAAGCAAAAAATTAAAAAAAGAAAAAGAAAGGGAAGAAGCAAAAAATTGGAGAAATAAAATAAAATAAAATAATAAAAAAAGATAAGGGAAGAAACAAAAATCGGATAAAGAGAATAAAATAAAATAAAAAAAAGGAATAAACAAGAACTGAAGAAAGAAAATAAAAATTAAAAAAAAAAAGACTAAGCAAAAACTGAAGAAAGAAAAGAAAATTAAAATAAAAAAGAAAAAAAAAGAAAAAAGAAAGAAATGAAAGAAAATAAAAAGTAAAGGAAAGAAAAAAGAAAGGGAAAAAGAAGAAAATGAAAGAAAATAAGAAATAAAGGAAACAAGCAAAAATCGGATAAAAGAACGAATAAAATAAAATAAAATAAAAAGAGAAGAAGCAAAAACTGAGAAAAAAATAAAATGAAAAAATGAAAAAATGGAGGGAAGAAGCAAAAATCGAAGAAGAAAAAGAAAATAAAAAGACTAAAAAAGTTGTACAACAAAATAAGACAAGTGAGGGCAAAATTGGAAATTAAAAAAATAAAAAATTGACTAGTCAGAGATGTTTGGAGCGTTGAGCTGATTATCATAGTATGTGTTTAGAGTGCAAGAGGAATTTAAAATAGTAATATTGTAGTTAATTATAAATTATAATAGTTGGAGACATTAATTATTATAATTGGAGCTCGAAACATGGAGTGGTCTTTAATACTATAATTAATTGTAAATTTTCATTTTGATAAAAGAAAACTGTCATCATTATTGCATATTGTTGTGAAATTGAAGAGCACGATGGGAACACGACTATGGAAAAATATAATATAATGATAAATTTATATAATAATAATAAATAAATATAATATAACAAAAAATAAAATAACTAAAATTATAAAACTAGGTAAAATGAAAATTAATGGAATTCTAAGTGAATTTCTCACCAATGTGCATTCTTTTGATATCCACCAAATGTCACTAATTATAGGCAAAGTGTCAAGTAGGATATGGATTTACATGGAAACCAAACATGAATTATTACAAGGTGCATGAGTAATATAAAAAATGACACGTGGCTTTTAGGACACTGAACATTGGACATCTTATTTTATGATATTTATAATATATATATATATTAAATGATTGAAATAATTTATAACATTCTATAGGTTAAATATTCTCAACAAAATAGAGTTTAAAGATTATGAAAAGATATCATGAACAAAACAATACAAAAAGTGTGTGCATGTATATAGATAGATAGATGCAAGAGTTTAGGCTTAAAATTTCAATTTTTTTTTTTTGATTTAATCGTTGAACTTTTAAAATTTAGTGTCAAATTAGTCTCATAAATTCGAATTTTTAAACTTTAATTAATTTATATATAAATTTATCGATTTACTAACAAAACTTTAAAAGTTCAAATCTTATTTTGATCCCAAAGTCTAAATCTTATTCTATTTTAATCCTTAAACATGTCATTTTTAGACCTTGAACCCTAAATTCCAGATTCAACTAAAAACTCAGATTACTCATAGTTCTATGCTTTATCTCGAGTTACTTCCTTCTACAAATATGCTCTAAAATGTCTCAGAAATGTTACCTCAAAATCTTAGTTCATAAATTCTTGTGGTTCGCCCGGAAACATCAAAACATCAAGACTGACCCAGCTTACCCGACAGCTCGACCCTTCTGTTTTTTCCTCATTTTTCAGCTCGATTCCTTGGAGCTTCTTCTCCGGCAGCCCTACCCTAAAAACTAGATTCTTTCAGCTTTCAGGTGGCTTTGGAATGAACACACGAGTATTCTGGGAGAACTTCTTGTCCTAAGTTGATGCTAATTCCCGTCCTTTCTGTCCGATAGCATCTCCCCTCTTGGAACCTCTTAACCAACACATGATCTTGCTACCAACGTATAGTCTCCTCCCAATATAGTCTTCTTTATGTCCTTTGAAGAGAATTTGAGTTCCCATCTGAAGTCCTTGGCCCTATTTATAGGCGTCCAAGATTTCTCTAAGGCTGACACCTCATACTTGGCCGCATGTCCAAGTGTTTTCCTTAGCATCTGCCAACTTCCAGCCTTCTCCACCTCCTGCTTGAGGTGTCTTCACCTCACACCATCAACGCAACCCTTTCATCAACGAAATCTTAAGTGTCTTCCTCCTCCATAGCCAACGCTTAAGGCTTAACTTTGCATGTCTACTCGTGCATCCACCTCATTTTCTTAAGGCCTAAGACTCCCTCCTAGCAAGACACATGTCTGGATGACGTCCTTCATATGCGTTCATCCTTTATATGTGTCCATCCAACTCAATATTCGTTCAACTAGGATGATGACCAACACCCCTTTCAATGCATACTACTAGCCTTGGATATCCAATGCATAGCATATTACCAACGCATAGAAACCCTTGGGTCAACTTGGTTCTCGACTCAACACCAACGCATCTCTTATAACCAATGCAACCCACCTCATTTACCTTGTTACTGCAAGCCTTAGTAACGCATGGCTTATACCTTAGCAAGGCTGCCACATCCAATGTATTCATCGTGCATGCCATCGTATACTACCAATGCAATCCCTCGGCCGCATTCCTTCGGTTGCCTACCGTAGGCCACTCCATCGCATGCCCTAGATCGCACACTCTCGCTAGCAAAGTCGCCGCAAACCATCAACGCATATTATCGTGCGCACGTTGTCAACACATAGCATGGTCGCATGACATCAACGTATAGCACCGCACGCATGTCATCAATGCATAGGTCGCATGACATCAACGCATAGCAGCGCACGCATGTCATCAACGCATTCCTTCGGTCGCAAACCATCAGCCGCATGCCTCTATCGCCGTATGCCATCCATCCACGCATGCCTCGCACCACGTCATTGCATGCCCTCGCACCACCGTAACCTACCAACATATCTTCTTCGCCCGCATGGATGCACACCATCGTGTCCAACGCATCCATCGCAGCCGTTGTACCCCATGCGTTGATCTAACCTCCAGCCGCATAGACGCATACCATCCTGTTCAATGCATCCATCGCAGTCATTGCACCCCATTCGTTGATCTAACCTCCGAAAGCAGTGGCTGCTGCATGCATTATTCTTGGCCCTACTTCAATCTCTCTCTCCATGCCCAAGTAACCTCTCAAAACTGTATGGCTAACGCATGACACTACATCAACGAATAGTCCAACACTTAATCATTTTCTCTTCAGCTTCCACCGCATGGTTACTCTTCAAAATGCCTCTTGCCAATACTTCGACCAATCATACGTCCAACCTTACAAGCTCATGGTTGTCTTCTCAACTTATGTGTTAATGTCTCCTAACCCTTCACGCATGGGTCCTTTTTTGACCTTACACTTAGCCAATATTTCATCAATTAATGCTTAACTCAAAACTATTCAAGGAAAATCTATTCAACACTTAGAAATTTCCTTCTCTTCAACATAGGATTTAACTTTCACTTAGTTAATTCCTTTCAACACCTGCTTAAGTAAGGAAAATGGAAATCTGGGTTTCACAGTTATAGAACTTCAAGGTTCTTTTTTTTTTTTTTTTTAATTATAATTTGTAAGTTTGTTGATTTAGAACTCATGCTTGTGTATGATTTATATAGTAGTTTAGATAAAAACAATATTTGACACATTTATGCCACAAATAGGTTGCATGAAAAGTGGTAGATTGTAGTTTGAGAAAAGGTGCCACTTGTCATAATATTATTGGAAAATAGTTCTATTTAGGGCTCTTGACCTAACTAACATAGTTGAGGAAATGTTCCATATTGACCACAATTGTGTGTGTGATCTACCCTTACTTTCATTTACAAGATTAGTTAAAATTGATAAAATGGTGGATTTGGGATTCACTATTACAACAATTAGGTTACGTGACGTTGTATAATGTTAAGTAAATTGTATATCTAACGCTTATTAATGCGTCGTGTATTTGACTGTCAATTATAATGTGATAACTTGATTCTGAAAAAATGTCAAGACAAATATTTCTTGATACAATTTTCGTGTCAAGAAATATAATACATTCTACACTGGTGACATGTCATGTTGATTAATTCTTGATATTTATTACGTATCATATGTGATTACTCTTGACATTTTTTATTTGTCAAATATGTTTTTATCTTGACATAAAATAATGGACAAAATATTTAATTATTGACACGTATCCAATGTAATCTATGTTTTTTTTTTTCAAATTAAACATACGAATTTTTCATTTTTTATTTCCTGCATAACATGTGTTCCAATAAGACAATTTCATCAATTAAAATAAACAGTTGCACATTTGAGGTCTACATATCAGCTCAATATATCCAACTAACAGTTTCATTCTTCTATACCTTTCACATATATGCATGATTCCAAAGTTTAAAATAATATATATATTTTGAAATATGCTTTTAATTCTTAAAATTAATTTTAATGATATGAAAGTCCTATTTACATGTGTGAAATCAAACATTATATTGATTTCAAATGATAAAAGCATATATTTTAGAGCAATTGTTTGTAAAAAAATATATAACAAAAGTGATCTACTCGAATCATTCAATATAGACCGTAAAATTCATTAAAAAAAAAAGGAAATGATGAAACAAGACAGACCATAATATTAATCCAAACTAATATAGCCCCATCTATATTTGCAAACTAAACTAAATTTGTTTGTGACTCTTATATATATGTTTCTAACACATCTCATAATAATTTGATGCATTGTAGAAACCTAAGACTTGAAGTTTCCCATACTCATTATATAATTACTTCATACGATGTGATGACCAAGAATGTTTTTTTATTAAATGGAAGCCACCACAGTATGGTTGTACCTCATTAATAAACTGAGGGATGTTGGACTCAAAAATCTATAACGACAAGACGAAATTTATATGATCTCTTTATCTTTTCAATATGAGATTACGAACAAAGCTCAAATAAGATGTTACGTCTAAAACTAATTGACAAGTAAAGTAGTACATTTATCTTGTAAAAAATATGAGCTCTTATTATCTTTTTAATGTGGGATCTTCAACATGGTACTTCTTTTGGGTTCACCTTTTTTTTTTTTATTTATTTTTAATAGATGTGGGGTGGTAGAATTGAAAATTTGTCCCTAGGGTTGATAGTATATGTTTACATCATGGACCTGTGCTCATTGGTCATAATTTGACTAACAAGATATAAGAGTTCAACTTTAGATCTATAGTAGAGTGACTCAGATTTAATGAATCAAAATTAATTATTGAGAATATCAAGCCATAAGCATCATCATTTTTTTTAATTTTTTTTATTTCACCGACACTGAGCATATTTCGTATATTAGTTTTTTTTTTCACTCTACACAGTTTATACCAACCCATTTTAAAAAAAGAAATATATTGGTCGTGGCAAGACAAAAAAATAAAAATAAAAAATAACCACTCCCAAGTAAAAAAAAATATATTTATTTAAAAATAATAAAAAGGTCGCATGTTGAAGATGCTATCTACTTAGTTATTTTTTTCAAATTAGGGTTTAGGTTTAAGGTTTAAGTTATATCTTCACTTGCAATCTTTTATAATTTTTGAAATAAAAAAAGTAAACCACATCTTGAAAATGTGATTTTATTTTTAATGAAACAAATGCCAATTTTTATTTTTTGTCCTTGGGAATGGTTTGAAAATGATGCATCTTTAATCTGCGACCTTCAATAAAACACAATATTTTTCTAATATGTTATAAAAGTTCCTTTTTAAAAAAATATATAAAAAGTTTTCAAACTTGCAATATGAAAAAAACCAATACTAGTTATTGTTGCAAAACCCACATTGATAAAAAAAATCAATAGACTTCACAATCTTAATAAGATAATTGAATGAACTCCTCCCATTGTCAATTGGTTTTGAGATGAACCATATCTCAATCAATAGACTTCATACTATCAAATAGTTATTTCTATTATAAAACAAGTTGAAGGAGAAGAGAGTAGAGAATGAATCCATATCTCAAACACCTCAATAACCACTATTTATAGAGATTACAAAGATTTTTGTAGATATGTAATCTATAGACATCTATATATAATTCAAATATTTATAACACTCCCCTTAGATGTCCAATACTATATATAATTCAAATATTTATAACAGTCCCTTTAGATGTACAAGATGTCCAATACGATATGGAAAATATGTCACGTAAAAACCTTACAAGGAAAAATTCAATGGGATAAAAAAATTAGTGAAGAAAAAGGGTATATTATTCATATATTTTAATAACTGCTGCATTAAAAACCTTACTAAGAAAATTCAAAATTTTACTAAGAAAATCCAGTGGGATAAAATCATAGTCAAGGAAAAAATAGTGCAATACATTTCCTCATCCTTATGAAGATATCACTTCGTATCTCTTAGTTGTTACATTCAAATGTTGTTTGTTAACTGCTCAAATGTTGTTGTAAGTAACAACTTCGTTAATAAGCCTTTCAAATCATCTTTTGAAGAAATTAATTGAATAGTAATGCCACCATATGATGTATTATTGTCTTCATATAAGGACACTATTGTCTAGCTTCATAAATCCTCAGGATTTCAGCATGATTTAAAAGAGCAGATGTTATAATTTGCTTGATAGACTGCCATAATATAAAAAATATTCTCCATGTATGTTAACTCTAAAAAAGAGCTATTATTCCTAGCTTAATTTGGGTTTGTTATTTGATTTTACATGTTTATTTTCCTAGTTTGTAGGTATCGAGTAATCAAGAGGTAGAATTGACAATTTGGAGTCGATCGTGGTTAATTTGAAGCAATTTGGAGTTCATTTGAACATCCGGGCTTCAAAGGGGTGGAAATTACCAAAGTACCATCGAGTAAAAGCAATTTGGGTTTTTCTCCTTGATGAAATTTATTATAAATCATATTTATATCAATTCCTCCAATAATGTATCAAATACATTAAATCAATTATATCACATATAATTGAATGAATTTAATTATATCATATATAATCAAATTCCCTCTTGTTAATTTGAACACTTCAAACTAAGCCAAAAACTTATTCTTAACATGAATCCATTAACCTACCGAGGAGATGTTATGGACTTGTGGCTTGAAGCTCCAGCGATATGTGAATAACTGACTAAACTCTTTAATCACAATATCCACCATCTGTTAACTATAAATATATTTTTGTGTTCATTGGATATAACCAATCAATAGTATGATGACCCTTCACAAATCGCTCGTAAGTACAACTGGACCAATTTACCGTTATGCCCCTGTAGTTACATTAAACTCCTTAAGTACCACTGATTCCTCTAATGAACAATACATCATAGCACTTTACAACAATTGTAACACCTACAAAGCGGGCCATATTGGTAGTGTCACAAGAATAAGGTACCCTACCTTTTCCATCCACTATAGACAATTTAGGTTATCACTTAAACATGATCCACTTGTATGTCTCTAAATACATGTTTAAGTTACAAATATAACCTTAGATGTTAGTTTATTGGTTTGTGTTTAATGTAACTAAAATATCATATACTTTATAGACAATAAATAAAATATCATATATTTTATTAAAAACATAATGAGTTTGTTTAATAATGTTTACAAACTATAAGACCCTACGAGATTTATGGCATCAACCCCAACAAAAATTGGCTATTTCAATTTCAATGAACTAGAGTAACTCGATCTTAATTCTGAGCTAACTATAAACTCCTGTTTATTTGGGATTATCCTTTGATTTGCATAGGTGAGAGTAGTCCAACAACACTACTCAATAAGCCTCCCATTTTGGGGATAAGACCAGATAAATAGCTGGGGACATAGTTCTACAAGATGGAATTCGCTCCTACCCGATTTAGGGTTAGCAGATATGTTGTTCTCTTAAGCACTGATTCTTGGTCTTGAGTAACAAGGCCCCGCCCTCGCACAGTTGAGAGGGTCATGGTTTATAAGTTGGACTATAAACCAATTGTTCAATAGAGGATCAGTGGGAGCTTAAGGAGCAAGATGTATTTACAGAGGTAAAACGATAATTACGAGCTAGCTGTAAATACGAACGACCTGTAAAGGATCGACTTACTGATTATGATTAAAATGGACAGAAATATATCTACAGTGGAGAGAGTGCAACCATCGAGTTATAGTGGTATGTCTAGATAGTTAATGAAAATTGATTATTTCGGTCTAAAGAGTTTAGCCAATTAATTTCAAATCGGTTGGAGCTTATGATCTGTAGGGTTTTGAATTTGGAGTGTTCAATTTCAATTAGAGTTTTTATTAATTGTATTTGATACAATTAAAACCTTTAATTTTGTTGAAAGTAAACAAAATTGGAAAGTTAAAAAATACTTAAATAATTATTTAAATATTTGATGAGGTGAAATATAATATTCAATATTTGATATTAAAAATAAATTAATTAAATTAGTTAATTAGTTATCCAACTTTATTCAAATTTGAAATTTATGTTTAAAATTGGTAATTTGATTAATTGATTTTTGAATTTTTTGAAATTTAAAATTAATAAACTTAAATTAAAAAACTGAACTTTTGAAAATCAGTTATAATTAAGTTTTAAATTAATCAAATTAATATTAATTAAAATTGTTTTAAAAAATAGAAAATGGGAAAATCCAACCACTCAAAATCCACCTCATGCCACTTCAATTTCAATGGAAATTGAAAAGGCATCAATTGTTTTAATCAGATTTGCATGGTCTTAATATATGTATTGAAATATTGACTTCAAATTTCAACCATGCAAGCTGAATTCTTACTGAAACTCTGCTAAAAAATCCATCTCTCCAAACCCTTTCCCTCTCTATCAAATTCACTTCAATTTAGAGATTCCACCTCTCAATCTGAGTGAGAGAATAGTAGAGAAGGTTTCTGTGGTGGTCCTTAGCTGATTTGACGTTCTAATTCGTAGAGAGAAGCTGGTATTGTTGAGATTCATCAAATGTTGTAGCTCATGAAACCCTTCTCTTTGAAATTTTGTGTCAATGCATGTTTTAAACTCAAATTAAGTGTAATTAGAGTGCTTATTTATTCTGATTTTTCTGATGTATGTTAGTTTACTCTATCTGGTCATCGACCTATTTGATATTTCAAATTAATAATACATATTGACATTTGGAACAGGAAGTTAATTATTATAGTTGGGTTATTATAGTTTGTGTATGGGGTGTCAATTATTTAATTTTGGGTTATAATAGTATATGTTTCAGGTGTAAACTATTTTAATTTTATAACAAAATAGTAAACATTGTAGCAAAGAATAAAAATGATGAATGTAAAATAGTAAAAACTGTGACAAATAATAAATACAATAGCAAATAGAGGTTTTGAAATAGTGTTAACTAAGCTAATTGGGGAATACAAAATAGTATTTATTATAGTAAGAGGTGGTTATTATAGTGTTAGAATAGTTTTTACTCCAAACACACCCTAAATATTAAATGAATGTAGTGAAACTTTGAATATTTAAACTGTCAAGTTGGTCTTAAGTTGAACATTCCAAGGACATGATGACAATTGTAACCTCTTAAACCACAAGCTACCATGTAGCATGCAACCTATTTGTGGCATGCCACATATCAAGCTATGTTTCAATCTAAATTCTTATATAAATCACATGCATTTGAGTTCTTAATCCAAAAAAAAAAAGAAAACACTCCAAAATCCTTCGAAGTTCTCAACTCTGTGTTTTTTCAACCTCTTTATAAAAGAAAATGGCCGACAACTCTCAAAAGATGAGCTACCACATTGGAGAAGCCAAAGGCCAAGCACAGGTTCACTTTACTTCAATAATCATTTTATCTTTTAAAATTAAGGATTGATTGGATAAGGTATTGATTTATTGTGTGATTATCTAGGAGAAGGCAAGCAATTTGATGGATAAGGCAAGTAATGCAGCCCAATCAACGAAAGAGTCAATACAAGAAGCAGGACAACAAATAAAAGCTAAGGCACAGGGTGCAGCTGATGCAGTCAAAGATGCTACAGGCATGAACAATTGAAGCTTTTTTTTTTTTTTTTTAAATGTTTTACTGTCAATAGCCCTCTTCATTTTTGTCCTATCTGAAGCTGAAGCTCTAAAATAGCTTTATCTTCTTTTTATATGAGAATAAGCTCTGATTTGGCTCTCGAGCCTTATTTATTCATAAGAATCAGGGCTAAAAACAATGTGCCTCTTTTTGTATCAATAAATATTTTATTATAAAAATGGGAGCATGAAACACCCCATCTTTCTTTCTTTCTAAGAGTGAAAAATTCAAATCTCTAATTTATTAGTCGAGATTACACGTTGTAACGAATTAGCCTAAGTTTGGATTAATCAATCATAAAGTAAATTAAATGAAAGGGAGAAAGGAGGGAGATCGAAAGGAAGGGTAAATGAAAATAAAAGAAATGAAAATAAAAGAAATGAAGAAGAAAAAAAAAGAAAAAAAAACAATCATGGCTTCAGTAAAGAGATGAAGTTTAATGACTGTGTTTGCCATTACACTATTATCACTAACTTTCAGTTAGTACCTAATGGAAAAATGGACAAAAATAGATCAACAATTAATCTATACTATATAAAAGGGTTTATGGAGGAGAAAATTTGGTTTCTTCCTTTACCCCTATAATGGATGATTACTGGGATATTTTACATAATTTCATATTTAAATCATTAAATAATCTAAATTTTTAAGGGAAAAAACATTCAAATTAAAATAATAAAATGAGATTTTTCTAACTTGGTTTAAACATGAGATTTTAAAATTCTAAAAGATCTTTTTTTTGTTTTATTTTATTATTTGAAATTTTATTTTAATTTATAGATTAAAGAAATATGATATTTTAAAATTTTAAAATATTTTATTTTTAACTTGATTATATATTTTCTTTTTCTCTATATATATATATAGTTGCTTTGTCTCATCAATTTTTCAATCTTTTTAAAAACATAAAATATCATGATATTTGATATTATTGACATGATTTATATCATTCAAAAAAATCCATATACTTGAAAATTAATAAAAACCCATATTTGATTGGTTTAAAATTTGATTTAATTAAAAAAATTTATATACGTGAAAAGCAATGATAAGGGATCTTTTTAAATATTAAAAAAATATTTAAAAATATTTACATTTTATAACAAAAAGTTCAAAAAATACAAAGCACTAATGGAACTTTTTACTATAAAGTAGTAAATATTTTTCAGATTTTTCTATTTATAAGAAAAATCTATATTATTTTTTTTATTGATTTAAAATTTGATTGTTTCTAATATTTGATTTAAGTTTTCAAATTTATATTAAGAAAAATAACCATTTACGTAAAAAAATAAATGGTTTTCGTTAAAAAGAAACAACAATAACATTTTAGAATATAATATCTACTGCAGGATAGATTTTTTTTTTTAAAGAAAAAAAATCAGATTTTAAAGAAAAATCACCTTATCTGTTAATATAATTTAAAAATAAAATCAAATTACGATTTGAACTATGAGTTTTCTCTATAAATAGTTGACCTCAACCACCCATTTTTTCTTCAGTATCTCCTCTCTTTTCTTTTTCTTTCTTTTAATTTTGTTAATTACTTTTCCCAACTTCTTTATATATATAATCTTGTTAACGGACAATCTTTTTAATGTTTCTTTTCTTCTTCTTAATTTTTTTTTTTTTTTTTACTTTTTAGTTTTGTAAAAACATTAAAGTGATATTTAGATATTTAAAGGTGTTTGGGAATACCAAGTGAGTTGAGTCGAGTTAGTAAAAAAATTCCAACTCAATGTTTGACCCACCAATTTTAAATGTGATGAAATTGTTATGCATTTGGGTTTTTAAATTGTGTGCTGAAAATATGTTACATTTTTTAAGAAGAAAAAACAAAAAGTTAGTTGTTACATTTTTTAAGAAGAAAAAACAAAATGTTAGTTGTTACATTTTTCAAGAAGCAAAAAAAAAAAAAAAAAGTTCAATTTTTAAGCTTTTTCAGTGTCCATAAGAGTTAAGTAATTGTAAAAAGTTTTCATTTGTTTAGAATATGTTTGGTGTTTAGGAATGAGAAAAATTGTTATGTAATTAAATATTAAAAACAATGAATTTAAAATTAGTGCTTAGTATATATTTACTTGTAGGAAGTTTTTATGTTTTAAGAATGGAAAAAATTATGGAATTTTTTTGTGTTAAAAATTTAAGGAAAACGTGCATAGTTGGAAATTAAAAAAAAAAATAGCAAGGAAATAAAATCAAGGACAATCAATTTCATTTACAAAAAAACTCAACTCAACACCCCAAACACAGACGATCTGACAAGGACAATCAATTTCATTTAGAAAAAACTCAACTCAACACCCCAAACACAGACGATCTGACTCAACTCAACACATCACCAGAACACAAACATTCCAACTCAACTCAACTCACCACCCTATACATATATAATTTAAGTCTTTATATAATAATTATCAATTCAATTCTTCCCAATTCTGCAGGACAAACATTCTTTTTAATGTTTTTATAGTTTTTTTTTATACACGCCTAACATATCGAAGTTGGTGGATAAAAAGACCTCGTTTTTGAGGTTCAACAAATTTAGAAGTTGGTAAAGTGATAAACGATTATCTATTTTATTTTTTGTAGTTTTTTTTATCACTTTTTAATTTTTGCAAATGTACCCTAATAGGTTTAAAGATTTATAATAATTTTTACTATTTTTTTTTACATGATTTTGTACTTTTTTCTCTTTTTAATTTTTGAAAATTTTTGAAATAAAATTTAAAATCAGGAAGAATATTTGCAAATCAAAATAAATTAAGTTTTTAGGGTATCTATTTGTATAGAAAAAATAATATATTTTTTTGAATTTTAATAAAAATGAAAATAGGAGATAATCAAATATGAAATCCTATAAAAAAAATAGAAAATTAATATTTTGGTTTAAATTAAAGTTTGAAATTAAAAGCATATTCATATCATTCAAATTAATTTAAATAATATATATAATATAGACAAGATTATCAAAAAATTAAATAAAAATGACATTTTAATTAAAGTTTAAAATTAATTAAATAAAGTTTAAAATTAAGACAATAATCCAATTATCCAATCCAAATAAATGAAAAAAAAAATTAGAAAAATATTTTGGTTTATTTAATCTTTAAAATTAAGAGGTTAGTAAAAGGATAAAATGAGTTTTTTAAGTTCTATTTTTAAGCTTTACGTAAGATGTGCAACACATGTAGTATCAAACTAATTCTACCAAATGCAAACCTCAAGAGTAAAATTGTTGAGTTTGAAAACTCATCAAACTTAATCTCAATCAAACCCTAAGGACCAAATATGAAATTTCTTTTTTTAAATATAAATGAAAAAAGAGATATATATATATATAGTAAATCAAAAGTGAGAGATGATTATTTAAACCTCTAATCTTAAAGAGGGTACTGTCAATCATGGTTGAGTTATGCTCACTTGTTCGTGCAAAGGTTCTTGCCATTTTATGCCTTTCTTAAATTTCAGTAATTATACTTTTATTTCTGAGTTCTTTCTTTATTGTTTTCAAAAAGGGTCATAGTGGAAAAAATGTGTTCCCTTTTCTCTTCGGTCTATATTGATCATTCGCAACTATTTAGTATTTTTTTAATAATTTGTTAAGGTTGTTGCATGTAAATCTATTTTAAAAATTTTAGGTTAATATTCATGGTTGATAAAATATTAAAAGATTATTATGTATTAATTAAAATTTTAGGGATGTTTGGAGTGTTGAGTTGATTATCATAATATGTGTTTAGGGTGCAAACTATTTAGATGTAGATAGAAAATAGTAAACAACATAAAAGAGAGGATAAAGAGGAAATAATAAACATAATAACAAAGAGGAATTTAAAATAGTAATATTGTAGTAAATTGTAGATTATAATAGTTGGAGACATTAATTATTATAATTGGAGCTCCAAACATGGAGTGGGCTATAATTAATTGTAAATTTTAATTTTGATAAAAGAAAACTATCATCATTATTGCATATTGTTGTGAAATCAAGGAGCACGACGGAAACACGAATAGGGAAAAATATAATATAATGATAAATTTATATAATAATAATAAATAAATATAACATAACATAAAATGAAATAACTAAAATCATAAAATAACTAAAATTATAAAACGGGATAATATGTAAATTAATGGAATTTTGAAGTGAATTTCTCACCAATGTGTATTCTTTTGAGATCCACCAAATGTCACTAATATAGGCAAAGTGTCAAATAGGATATGGATTTACATGGACACCAAACATGAATTATTACAAGGTGCATGGATAATATAAAAAATGACACGTGGCTTTTAGAAGACTAAAAATTAAGTATCTATTTTTATGATATTTATAATACATATATATTTTTTTAAAATAATAGAAATAATTTACAACATTCTATATGTTAAATATTCTCACAACTTCACGCACGATACTCAACAAAAAAGAGTTTAAAGATCATGAAAAGATATCATGAACAAAACAATACAAAAAGTGTGTGCATGTATATAGATAGATAGATGCACAAGTTTAGGCTTAAAATTTCAAGGTTTTTGTTGATTTAATCGCTTTTAAAATTAAGTGTCAATAAGTATCATAAATTCGAATTTTCAAATTATAATTAATTTAGATATAAATTTATCGATTTACTAACAAAACTTTAAAGGTTTCAATCTTATTTTGGTCCCTGAAGTCTAAATCTTATTCTATTTTAATCTTTAAACATGTCATTTTTAGGTCTTGAACTTTTAAAAAGTGTTTACTTTTGTCCGTGCTATTATAATTCTATTAACTCTTAAACATAATGGTAAAATGACGGTATTTTTTAATGACTAGACCGTCAAATAAGTTAACCACATGTTAAAAAATCTAGAGTTTCAATTTTGAATTAGGTGGCAAAACTATTTTCTATAGAAGATCTCAAAAGTCATTTTGCGTCCAAGATTTTTGTCATTTACTATTTTGATACGTTGATTGACTTCACTTTATCTTGCTCAGTCAATGCTAGATGCAATTTCATCTTTAAACATATTTCATCTTTAAAATATTAACATAATTAACAATAGGGACCCAATTAAACATCTTTTAAAAATTCAAAGACTAAAACATACGTTTTTTAAAGTGTAGGGACTAAAATAGAACAAAGTTCAAAGTTGAAGGACCGAAATAAGATGTTAAACCAACTTTAAACTATATCTTTTTATTTTATAGCATCAAGCCATTAGAGTAAAACTGACATTTCAAAAAATTTATGAAGAAAATAAAGCAAAAACATATTTGATTAGTAGGACCATCAATGTTTATCACTCTTTTGTATATCCCTCTTATTCAAAGTTGAGAACGGATTCTTCTGATCATATGTGCCCTCAATTTAGCCATTTTTTTTTATTTTAATTTTTAAAAATTATGGTTAAAAGTTCTACTTACGTTTATTGATTTCTTTATTTTGTTATCTATTTTTAGGAGTATTTAAAAAAAAAGTCAAATTTTTATTTTTTTAAATACCATAATTAAAGATGGTAAGAAAACAAACATAATTTTTAAAAGAAAAAAAGAAAAAAAATCAAATAGTTATCGAAGTGAAATTCCACTTATTTCAACTTCTTTAGCTTCAACAAGTTAAAAAAAAAATAAATAAATAAATATTTCATGACACATTTTTTGCTTGATTTCGTAATCATATCTTTTCTTATCATGTACATCCACTTGTGATGTGTATTCGGACATTAATATTTTTATGGCCAATGACTAGTTCCATCCTTTTTGTATAAAGTAAAAAATAAATTAATTAAAAAAAATATTGAAAAACAATGGCACATGACATATATTTATCGGGTGCAATTTTGGTTGTACAATAGATCATTGCAGTGTTTTTATCTATTTTTATTACAACAATTTTACCTTTTTGTGATAACAAATAAAAGTCAATTATCACCAAATAATTTCCTTTGGAGTTTTTTCACACATTTTTCATATAAAGGGTTATTCAAATGCTTTTAATTATTACTATAATTTTTACTTTTTGCTGTGGATCAACTATTACAAAATAATTAATCCAATAATAATGGAGTTTGAAATTGTTTTTTAAATATATACACACGGATATACTTAATAATAAAAATCAAAGTAATAAAGTGCAATCATATGTTCAATACCTTGGTAAAAAAAGTTAATAATAAATAATAAATATAATATTATTCATTGTTATAATTAAAGTTAAGTTTTCTTTCATATATAATTCTAACAAAATTCATTTAAATGATGAATACATGTATTCCTATATATGAATGAAATAGATAGTTGCACCATGTTTAATTATCCCTTAATCGGGTTTTCTTTTCGTATACAAAAGGGAAATAATCTCCTTGGACAAAAGAGCCTTAGAAAAAACAAAAACGAAAGCCATTTAGAGAAAAATTCAAAAAATGAAGAAAATGAAAATGGAATTATGCTTCACTTGTTAATTCCAGTAGCATCCTTGACAGCATCAGCTGCACCTTATGGTTTGGCCTTTATTTGTTGTCCTGCCTCTTGCATCGATTCTTTAGCTGATTGAGCTGCATCACTTGCCTTGTCCATCATATTGCTTGCTTTCTCTTATATGATTATCCAAATTGATATGTCTCCAATTATTTTTTAATCTTGAATGAAAAAATTAGTACTAAATACATTTTAACAAGGCTATTAGGTATATTCAATCATCACTAAACCATTACCAATAACAAAATTAGCATGATACAACAAATAAAACCAACTATTAAAATTAAAGGGGAATTAGCATGATATCACAAATAAAATCAACCATTAAAATTAAAGCATGACCCCTTTAATAATTTATAAGTTTGTTGATTTAGAACTCAGGCTTGTTTATGATTTATATAGTAGTTTAGATAGAAACATTGTTTGACACGTGTATGCCACAAATAGGTTGCATGAAAAGTGGTAGATTGTAGTTTGAGAAGAGGTGCCACTTGTCATAATAATATTGGAAAATAGTTCTATTTAGGGCTCTTGACCTAACTAACATAGTTTGAGGAAATGTTCCATATTAACCCCAATCTACCCCTATTTTCATTTACAAGATTAGTTGAAATTGATAGAATGGTAGATTTGGGATTCACTATTACAACAATTAGGTTACGTGACGTTTGTGTAATGTTAAGTAGAGAGCATACCTGACACTTATTAATGTGTTGTGTATTTGACTGTCAAGTATAATGTGATAAATTGATTATGAAAAAAACATCAAGACAGATATTTCTTAATACTATTTTCGTGTCAAGAAATATAATACACTCTACACTGGTGACATTTCATGTTGATTAATTATTGATATTTATTACGTATCATATGTTATTGTTCTTGACATTTTTTATTTGTCAAATATGTTTTTATATTGACACAGAATAATGGACAAATTATTTAATTCTTAACACGTTTTCAATGTAATCTATGTTTTTTTTTTTTTTCAAATTAAACATACGAATTTTCCATTTTTTATTTCCTGCATTACATCTGTTTCAATAAGACAATTTCAACAATTAAAATAAACAGTTGTACATCTGAGGTCTACATATCAGTTCAATATATCAAACTAACAGTTTTATTCTTCTATACCTTATATATATATGCACGATTCCAAAGTTTAAAATAATATATACTCTGAAATATGCTTTTAATTTTTAAAATTAATTTTTAATGATTTGGAAGTGCTATTTACATGTGTGAAATCAAAAATTATATTGATTTCAAATGATAAAACATATATTTTAGAGCAATTTTTTTAAAATATATATATATATATATATATATATATATATATATAACAAAAGTGATCTACTCGGATCATTCAATATAGACCATAAAATTCATTGAAAAAAAAATGATGAAACAAGATAGACCATAATATTAATCCAAACTAATCAAGCCCCATCTATATTTGCAAACTAAACTAAATTTGTTTGTGATATATATATATATATATATAGTATATGTATGTGTGTGTAACACATGTCATAATAATTTGATGCCTTGTACAAACCTAAGAGATGAAGTTTGCCTTACTCATTATATAATTACTTCATACGATGTGATTATGAAGCCATCACAGTATGGTTGTACCTCATTAATAAACCTAGGGATGTTGGACTCAAAAATCTATAACGACAAGACGAAATTTGTATGGTCTCTTTATCTTTTCAATATGAGATTACGAACAAAGCTCAAATAAGATGTTACGTCTAAAACTAATTGACAAGTAAAGTAGTACATTTATCTTGTAAAAAATATGAGCTCTTATTATCTTTTTAATGTGTGATCTTCAACATGGTGCTTCTTTTGGGTTCACCTTTTTTATTTATTTATTTATTTTTAATAGATGTGGGGTGGTAGAATTGAAAATTTGTCTCTAGGGTTGATAGTATATGTTTACATCATGGACCTGTGCTCATTGGTCATAATTTGACTAACAAGATATAAGAGTTCAATTTTAGATCTATAGTAGAGTGACTTAGATTTAATGAATCAAAATTAATTATTGAGAATATCAAGCCATAAGCATCATCATTTTTTTTTTAATTTTTTTTTATTTCACTGACACTGAGCATATTTCGTATATTAGTTTTTTTTCACTCTACACAGTTTATACCAACCCATTTTAAAAAAAGAAATATATTGGTCGTGGCAAGACAAAAAAAAAAAATCACTCCCAAGTAAAAAAATATATTTATTTATTTAAAAATAATAAAAAGGTCGCATGTTGAAGATGCTATCTACTTAATTATTTTTTCCAAATTAGAGTTTAGGTTTAAGCTTTAGGTTGTATCTTCACTTGCAATCTTTTATCTTTTTTGAAACAAATTAAAAGATCATATCTTCAACACATACGATCTTTTAGTTTTCCTTTTTTTAAAAAAAAATTAGATTAAAAAAATAGAAATAAAATAAAAGATCGAATCTTTAACATGTGATCTACTTAAGGTTTGAAAAAAAAATTAAAAATCGCATATATCTCCAAACCTAAATCCCATCTTGAACATGCGATTTTATTTTTAATAAAACAAATGCCAACTTTTATTTTTTGTCCTTGTGAATGGTTTGTAAAAAGGGTGCATCCATAAAGCTACAATATTTTTGTAATAAGATATAAAAGTGCTTTTTTTGTTTTTCAAAATATAAAAAGTTTTCAAACTCGCAATATGAAAAAAACCAATCCTAGTTATTGTTGTGAATCCCATATTGATAAAAAAAATCAATAGACTTCACACTCTTAATAAGATAGATGAGTGAATTCCTCCTATTATCAATTGGTTTTGAGATGAACCTCATACTATCAAATAGTTATTTCTATTATAAAACAAGTTGAGGGAGAAGAGAGTAGAGAATGAATCCATATCTCAAAACCTCAATAACCACTATTTATAGAGATTACGAAGATTTTTGTAGATATGTAATCTATAGACATCTATATATAATTCAAATATTTATAACACTCCCCTTAGATGTCCAAGATGTCCAATACTATATGGAACATATGTCGTGTAAAAACTTGACTTTGAAAAATTCAATGGGATAAAAAAATTAGTGAAGAAAAAGGATATATTATTCATATATTTTAATAACTGCCGCATCAAAAACCTTAATAAGAAAATTCAAAATCTTACAAAGAAAATTCAGTGGGATAAAATTATAGTCAAGGGAAAAATAGTACAACATATTTGCTCATCCTCATAAACACATCACTTGATATCTCTTAGATGTTACATTCAAATGTTGCGTGTTAACTTCTCAAATGTTGTTGTAAGTAACAACTTCATTAATAAGCCTTTCAAATCATCTTTTGAAGAAATTAATTGAATAGTAATGCCACCATATGATGCATTATTGTCTTCATATAAGGACACTATTGTCTAGCCTCATAAATCCTTATGATTTCAACATGATTTAAAAGAGCAGTTGTTATAATTTGCTTGATAGACTGCCATAATATAAAAAATCTTCACCATGTATGTTAGCTCTAAAAAGAGGTATTATTTCTAGCTTAATTTGGGCTTGTTATTAGATTTTGCTTGTTTATTTTCCTAATTTGTAGTTATCGAGTAATCAAGAGGTAGAATTGGCAATTTGGAGCCGATCATGGTTAATTTGAAGCAATTTGGAGTTGATTTGAATATCCGGGTTTCAAAGGAGTGGAAATTACAAAATTATCATCGAGTAAAAACAATTTGGGCTTTTTCTCCTTGATGACATTTAATATAAATCATATTTATATTAATTCCTCCAATAATCTATCAAATACATTAAATCAATTATATCACATATAATTGAATGAATTTAATTATATCATATATAATCAAATTTTCTCTTGTTAATTTGAACACTTCAAACTAAGCCAAAAACTTATTCTCAAGATGAATCCATCAACCTACCAAGGAAATGTTATGGACCTGTAGCTTGAAGCTCCAACGATATGTGAATAACTGACTAAACTCTTTAATCACAATATCCACCATCTGTTAACTGTCAGGCATTCCACTAAAGACCAACAACTGCACTCTTCGTACTATTAATATATTTTTGTGTTCATTGGATATAACCAATCAATAGTATGATGACCCTTCACAAATCGCTCGTAAGTACAACAGGACCAATTTACCATTTTGCCCTTATAGTTACATCAAACTTCTTAAGTACCACTGATTCCTCTAATGAACAATACATCATAGTCCCATTATAAGTAAACCCAAGTAAACTCTTCTCAGGCCAATAGAAGGTGTGGGGCCACATTGTTCAAGCCTCGAAATCAACCCTTAAGGGAGCAATTTATCTACTTACCCCTGCTTTGGGGAAGGAATAAATTTCGTCTTGTGTAGTTGAGTTCCCAGCTCCTCTATCAAAGGAATCCCCAAAGTGGTAGGTTGTATGTCCTTCATCCACCCAAACTATCCCTCCTAACTAAAATAGTAAAAGCCCATTACTCCTGGGTTCTCACCCCGAGAATACCAAAGGCTTTTTGTAGTAGTGTCCCTGTTACTGTTTGAGAAAATCTTGAAGACGGTCTTCAAGAGTTGTTGTTTCTGTTCGAGACACGTCACTGTTGGAGGGAGTTTCATGAAGAAAGGTTCTTCAAGGGTAATGTATCTTGAACCTTTTTCTATAAAAAGCATGATGTAATTTATTTTAAATGCATATCTTGTATATTTACTATAAATTGTGTTTTCAATAATTTATGGAATTTGGACGATCCGCTTCCACTCAAGGATCTCTTAAAAAATGAGTTCCTTCAATATAAACAAGATATACATTTAATTATAAATTATAGCATGCAAATATAAGGGTTTTAGAAACCTCACCTTTGAAAACCTTTCTTCACGTTTTCCCTCGAACAATTCACGAACTTCTTGAAAACTTTATTCAAGAATAACCTCGAACAATATCAAACACTACCATGAATGTTTCCTTGGTATTCTCAGGGTGAGAACCCAGGACTACTAATATATCACACTCTTGACATTTACTTTTTGTTGAAATGTAGGAAATGTCTGTGACGAAATGAAGAATAGAGAGAAATTACTGTTCGACCACATAGGTGGATCGAAGTCATTCTTGCAAATTCAAGCAGAGTTGTAGGCAAAGGAAGGTCGAGAAATAGGATGTGTTGACCTATTTAAGGAAACACACTCTAAAGGTGGCAAGTTCGTGAACGAGGCAGCTGAAAATGTACATGTAACATTTTTTGCTTTACTATCATGTTGTTTTTTATTTCTAACTTTAGTCACTTGTTCTTACCCATTTAATTAATATGTCTAGAACTAAATGTTGGAATTACAATCCAACCTCACTCTAGAAGGTTCTCAACCACTAATAGGGGATAAAATCTGTGAGACGGTTTTGGGTAGACGACCCGGATATTCAAAAGGCCTCGGTTGGGGCCCTAAGCCTCAATCAAGAAGGGGTAGCATCTCATCAAGCTCGTCATCTACTTAAGGAATGGAGAGGGGAATGGAGGAATTGAGGGCCAATTTCGAACAGTCTCAGTCGAGGATTAAGGAACTTGAAGACGTTCAGAAACAAATGAAAGAGGATCATGCAAGACAAATGGAAGAAATGAAAAAAATGATTGAAGAAATGATACGATCACAAAGAGAAGACCCATCGAATTAGGTATGATTACTACATTATTTAGTTGTCTAATATGTTGCTATCCTGTAGTTATGGTAGCAAAGTAGTTATGTCTTAAGTAGCTTTATGATAAAGAATTGTCGGCTATCCTGCAGTTATGGTAACCAAACAACTGGATTTTGATGTGCTTTTTGCCGTTTTGTGTGTTTTTTGTTGTGCTATCCTGAAGTTATGAAATTTGTGTGTTTTTTATGTTCGGGAGGTTCCATATTTGTCGTGGGGTTGGGTAGAGTTTCATTAGACTCTTCTTGTCGTTGAACTTGGAGTTCTTGTGTGTTTATGAATGTTTATGAAGTTCTAATGTGCTGTGGGGGCTGGGTTGAGGTTGGTTTAAACCATTTTGGGGACAAAGTTTGAGTTTTATGTGTGTTGGTCCTTGTTTACTCAATTTGTGTATTTTTTATGTTCGGGAGGTTCCATGTTTATCGTGGTGGGTGGATAGAGTTTCATTACACTCGTCTTGTCGTTGAACTTGGAGTTCTTGTGTGTTTATGAATGTTTATGAAGTTCTAATGTGTTGTCGGGGGTGGGTTGAGATTGGTTTAAACCATTTTGGGAACGAAGTTTGAGTTTTATGTGTGTTGGTCTTTGTTTACTCAATTTGTGTGTTTTTTATGTTCGGGAGGTTTCATGTTTGTTGTGGGGGTGGGTAGAGTTTTATTACACTCGTTTTGTTGTTGAACTTGGAGTTCTTGTGTGTTTATGAATGTTTATGAAGTTCTAATATGTTGTGGGGGGTGGGTTGAGATTGGTTTAAACCATTTTAGGGACAAAGTTTGAGTTTTATGTATGTTGGTCCTTGTTTACTCAATTTGTGTGTTTTTTTATGTTCAGGAGGTTCCATGTTTGTCGTGGGGGGTGGGTAGAGTTTCATTACACTCGTCTTGTCCTTGAATTTGGAGTTCTTGTGTGTTTATGAATGTTTACGAAGTTCTAATGTATTGTGGATGTTTTGTTTATGAAATTTGAACGTGTTGTGGATGTTTACTGATTATGACATTTGAATGTTTTTGTTTTATTGTAGAATGATGTTCGGAGATGAGCTGGGACGATTATTGAAGATTTTGTGTTCCAGACGTGTTTTGGACGTTTTTTTTCATTTTATTTCTTCTATGTATTTGTGATATGAATGTTTATGAAGTTCTAGTATCGACTTTGTTTTATTTTAGAATATTGTAATTTTTGATTTATTTGTTATAGTATGAACTTCATTTTCGTTGTTTTATTTATTATATGAATCTTTATTTGGTTAATTATATTTTACAAGTTATTCAGATCAAATTTTAAAAAATTACAAACTATAAATTAAAAATATTTGATAGACAATTTTCAACTAATAAAGGAACTCCCCACACATATATTACTACGTCAGGAGTTCTTGTAACTTCCGATGCATTAAATAAACCTTCGGGAGTTCTGAAACTCCAGACACATGAAACAACTACCGGAAGTTCAGAAACTTCCGACACATAGAAAATGGCGTCGGGAGTTAATTGGGGAATTGTCGATGCATGTATAAGGCATTGGGAGTTCTCCAATCGCCGACGCCGTATATCAGGCGTCAGTAGTTACTGGAACTCCCAATGCCCTATACATGCGTCGGGAGTTCCCCAACTAACTCCCGACGCCATTTTTTCATGCGTTGGGAGTTCCTCTCCCGATGGAATATGTCAACTTTGAACGAGAAGATCTTTCAATCTACTCATGCGTTTGGAGTGATTTCAAAGCCATCTAAATGCTCTAGATGTCTAGTTTTTAGAGTAGGGCGGCGGAAGGAAAAGCATCAAAGGAACTGGGCTGGAGATTGAGAAGAAGGCAGAAGGGTCAGACTGTCGGATCAGTCTAGGCCAGTCTTGAAGATTTTGAGATTCCAACCAAACCACGGGAAATTCTAAGCTGAAAGTTTAGGGTAAGTTCCCTAGGACATTTTATAATAAGGTTTGGAACTATGAGTAATCTAAGTTGTAATTTGAATCTAGATTCTAAGGGTGAAAAAGGGACCCGAAGAGCTACTAGAGTGAAAAGTTCCTAAGAGTTCGAGGTCAGTGGCTAAAATGTTTTCGATCTAAAATGTTTTTAAGCTGTTTTAGATTACAACATTTACAGAAAGCATATTTGCGAAAATAATTCTCATGCCTACTAGTTTTATAAAGTGGTTTCCAAGCAAGTTTGAATTGTGATTTGAACGCATGCATATTGTTGAAAAACTATTTACATATGTTGATTTTATCGAGCATGCGTTATCATCTTTAAAGCCATGTTGTATATGTGTTATACTATACATACTTTAAAGAGAAAAGTTGTTTATAAATAGTTTTGGTAAAATACAATGCCGAAGTACAAGGAGAAGGCATCCACCCAACTAGATACTGAAGTACAAGGAGAAGGTATCTATTGGTACTGAAGTACGTTTGAGAAGGTACCAAGCCAACGGGATACTGAAGTACATTGGAGAAGGTATACTAAAGTACAAGGAGAAGGTATCGGAGCAGTAGTACCTAATGTGGGCACAGGTGAATAAAGTCAGAGATTGAGCAAAAAGGTTCTCTCTGGACTAGTAGTTGGTGTTGGGATTATTTTACCACTTATACAGTACTTTGATTTGAGAAATGATTTTACTGTTTTATGTTTTAAACAGTTTTATATACATTACGATTGAAAATTGTTTATGTTGCATTAAATTATATTTCAGATAAAACTATCTTTTGAAGTTATTTATGAGAATTTACTATGTTTTCGCGGTCATTCACTGGGCGTAAGCTCACCCCATTTTCAAATGTTTTTGTTCCCCCCCACAGGTAGCGGTCAAATCCTCTGAAGACAGCTCAGTATCTGCTCTGCCACTAAATGACCAAAAGACTTGTAACCGTTTGCTAGGTGGTTACAGTTAATATTGTACACATGTTGCTATTGTTCATATAGACACTAGGGTTTGTGGGTTTTGGGACTTGTAAATCTAATGTTGTAAATACTCTAAACATATTAAGTTTCTAAGTTAATAAATTGTGGACCTACAGCCGTCCCGTTGCATATAATTTGTATTTGGTATCAGAGTTATTCTGCAAGAGTTTTTAGGCAATAAGTGTCAGCCTAAGGGTTGATAACAGCAACAGTCACGCCCTTCTCTAGGCTAAGAGGGTGATCTGGGGCGGGGTGTGACAGTAACACCTACAAAGCGGACCATACTGGTAGTGTTACTAGGATAAGATATGCCGTCTTTTTCATCTACTACAGACCATTTAGGTTTTCACTTAAACACGATCCACCTATATGTCTCTACATACATGTTTAAGTTACAAATATAACCTTGGATGTTAATTTATTGGTTTGTGATTAATGCAACTAAAATATCATATATTTTATAGATAATGAATAAAATATCATATATTTTATTAAAAACACAATGAGTTTGTTCAATAATGTTTACAAACTATAGGACCCTACGAGATTTAGGGCATCAACCCCAACAAAAACTGGCTATTTCAATTCCAATGACCTAGAGTAACTCGATCTTAATCCTGAGCTAACTATGAACTTCTGTTTATTTGGGATTATCCTTTGATTTGCATAGGTGAGAGTAGTCCAATAACACTACTCAATAAGCCTCCCATTTTGGGGATATGACCAAATAAATAGTTGAGACATAGTTCTACAAGATGGAATTCACTCCTACCCGATTTAAGGTTAGTTCTACAGAGATAAAATGATAATTTTGACCTAGCTGTAAATTCGAACGACCTGTGAAGCATCGACTTACTGATTATGATTAAATGGACAAAAATATATCTACAGTGGGGAGAGTGCAACCATCGAGCTATAGTGGTATGTCTGGATAGTTAATGAAAATTGATTATTTCGGTCTAAAGAGATTAGCCAATTAATCTCAAATCGGTTGGAGTTCATGATCTGTAGGGTTTTGAATTTGGAGTGTTCAAATTCAATTAGGGTTTTCATTAATTGTATTTGATATAATTAACACCTTTAATTTTATTGAAATTAAACAAAATTGGAGAGTTCAAAAATAGTTAAGTAATGATTTAAATATTTGATGAGGTGAATATTTTATATTAAAATTAAATTAATCAAATTAGTTAATTAATTATCCAACTTTATTCAAATTTGAAATTTATGTTCAAAATTGGTAATTTGATTAATTGATTTTTGGATTTTTTGAAATTCAAAATTATTAAACTTAAACTAAAAAACTGAACTTTTGAAAATCAGTATTAATTAAGCTTTGAATTAATCAAATTAATATTAATTAGTATTGTTTTAAGAAATAGAAAGTGGAAAAATCCAACCACTTAAAATCCACCTCATGCCACTTCAATTTCAATGAAAATTGAAGTGGTATCAGCTGTTTTAATCAAATATGCATTGTCTTAATGTATGTATTGAAATATTGACTTCAAATTTCAGCCATGCAAGCTGAATTCTTACTAAAACTCTGCTAAAAAATTCATCTCTCCAAACTCTTTTCCCTCTCTATCAAATTCACTTCAATTCAGAGATTCCGCCTCTCAATCTAAGTTAGAGAATAGTAGAGAAGGTCTTTGTTGTGTTCCTTAGTTGATTTGAAGTTCCAATTCGTGGAAAGAAGCTGGTATTGCTGAGATTCATCAAAGGTTGTAGCTCTTGAAACCCTTCTCTTTGAAATTTTGTGTCAATGCATGTTTTAAACTCAAGTGTAATTAGAGTATTTATTTATTCTGATTTTTTCTACTGCATGTTAGTTTACTCTATCAAGTCATCGACCTATTTCATATTTCAAATTAATAATACATATTGACCTAACAACTTTGTATCTAATGTATTTGTAAATTTGTCAACATGTCAGGACTATAAGTCAGAAAACTAAGGGGACGTTTGGGACAAGAAGTTGGTTATTATAATTGGGTTATTATAGTTTATATTTAGGGTGTCGATTTTTTTAGTTTAGGTTATAATAGTATGTGTTTGAGGTGAAAATACTATTTTAATTTGAGAAGATAATAGTAAACATTGTAGCAAAGAATAAAAAAATGATGAATGTAAAATAGTAAAAACTGTGACAAATAGTAAATACATTAGCAAATGGAGGTTTTTGAAATATTATTAACTGTAGCGAATTAGGAAATACAAAATAGTATTTATTGTAGTAAGAGGTGGTTATTATAGTGTTAGAATAGTTTTTACTCCAAACACACCCTAAATGTTAAATGAATGTAGTGAAGCTTTGAATATTTAAACTGTCAAGTTAGTCTTAAATTGAACATTCCAAGTACATGATGACAATTGCAACCTCTCAAACCACAAGCTACCATGTAGCATGCAACCTATTTGTGGCATGCCACATATCAAGCTATGTTTCAATCTAAATTCTTATATAAGTCACATGCATTTGAGTTCTTAATAAAAAAACTCCAAAATCCTTCGAAATTCTAATTTTTTTTTTCTTTTTTATGTTTTGCTCTCAATAGCTCTCTTTATTTTTGTCCTATCTTAAGTTGAAGCTCTATAAAATATCTTTATCTTCCTTTCATATGAGAAGAAGCTCTGATTTGGCTCTTAAGTCTTATCTATTCGTAAGAATCAGGGCTAATTGAATGTAGGACCAAAACAATATGCCTCTTTTTGTATCACTAAAAAGTTAATTATAAAAATGGGAGCATGAAACACCCAATCTTTCTTTCTTTGTAACAGTGAAAAATTCAAATCTCTAATTTATTAATCGAGAGTACACATTGTGACGGATTAGCCTAAGTTTGGATTAGTCAACCATAAAATAAAATTTTATGTGAAAGGGAGAAAGGAGGGATTGTCACACCCCATCCCAAGCCCGCACTCCCGAGCCCAAGGAGAGGCATGAAGGATCGTAGATACCACCCTTTTTGTGATACTTACTGTCCAACTAAACCTATTTACTACGCACAGTAAACTTTAAATCAAGGAGATAACAACAACGGGTTAAGTAGGCCCATTTTATTACAACAATGTAACGTTTATACAACTCCAAGACTTAACTAAAAAAAACCCTCCGGAAGTGTAACTGTGGTATGTGGCAGACCTTGACCTTAGCAGCACCCTTGAACTCCTCACCTTTCGCTTTCTTGGGGGGGGGGGAACATAAAACATGGAAAACGTGAGCTACAAAGCTCAGTGAGTGGCAGCTTTAAACAAACATAAGTTTAATTTTAGAAGTATACTTTTTGGAAATCAATACATAATAAGTACATGACCACAAGTTCACAATTATTTTTCCAGTCAGACCACTGGATTAGCCCCAACTCAATTGCTGGTTAAAACCATCAACCCTAGCTTGATCGTTGCTTATCACAATGTAAACATCCCCAGCTTTACCACTGGTTATCCCTGGCATGATCATACATTAAAGTAAGATAACAACAATTCCTGTGGAAACTTTCCCTGTACCCTATTATCTCGCCAATGTGCACATCGACTATTTTCCCGCTAGCTATCCTTAGGTAACTTGACTATATTTCCCGTCGGTCGTCACCGACTATCATTTCTCGCCGATCGAAACCGACTATATTTTCCTGCCAGCTGAAGTCGACTATATTTTTCCGCCAAGTACCTTTTCAAGCATGCTAACTATATATCTCGGATACAATTTCAGTTTTCAAAACAAACATACAAGTAATATCTTAACAAGCATAGTAACAAGATAAACATATATCCCTGAACATGCCAATTTAACATTATCCTCTATATATATTAACCTATATATAGAAATTTCATCAACAATACAATAACACAATAACCACTCACCTTGGTTGCTTAGGAACTTTCCTTTCCGAAGTTCCTTAGGTTTCCTTGGTTCTCTTTTGAACCCTAAATTCTAGATTCAATTATCAGCTTAGTTTCCTTCTATAAATATGCTCTAAAATGTCTCAGGAAGCGTACCTCAAAATATTAGCTTAGAACTCTTTGTGGTTTGGCTGGAATCTTCAAAACATCAAGACTGACCCATCTTACCTGACAGCTCGACCCTTCTGTCTTTTTCTCATTGTCCAGTCCGATTCCTTGGAGATTCTTCTTCGGGAGCCCCACCATGAAAACTAGACTCTCATATCTTTCAGGTGGCTTTAAAATCACTCCAAACGCACGAGTATTTTGGGAGAACTTCTCGTCTCAATTTGATGCTACTCCCTGTCCTTTCTGTCCGACAACATCTTCCCTTCTTGGAACCACTTGACCAACGCATGGTCTTGCTACCAACGCATGCATTCTTCCATCAACGCATAGTATTCTCCTAATCAGCCTTCATACACTCTTCTGAATGTCCTTTGAAGAGAATTTGAGTTCTCATATGAAGTCCTTGGCCCTATTTATAGGCGTCCAAGATCTCTCTAAGGTCGACATCTCCTACTTGGCCGCATGTCCAAATGTCCTTTCCTTACACTATTAATGCAACCTTGCATCATCGCAATCCAAGGTGTCTTGCTCCCCTTTTACCAATGCGTAGCCCTCAAGTTTGCATGTCTTCTTGTGCATCCACCTCATTTTCTTAAGGCCTAAGGTTTCTTCCTAACAAGCCACATGTCCGGATGACGACCTTGAATGTGTCCATCCTTCATATGCGTTCATCTAACCAAAAATGCGTCCATTCAAATTCCGCAACATCCTATGTCCGGACACCATCAATCGGCGTATGGGTCCATTCAATCTTTCCTTGTGCATCTAATTGACGCAACTTGGTCACATATACTAGATGCTCGCAAAGCCCATCTTTAACCGCATATCCTTTCCTTTCGCATGACTTACCTTTGCCCTATGCGCTCAACTAGGATAATGACCAACACTCTTTCAACGCATACTACTAGCTTGTCCTATGCGCCCATATGCCTTCGGATGTCCAAAGCGTAGCACATGTCCAATGCATAGAACATCACCAACGCATAGTGTTGCCGCATACCATCACGTAGCACTGCCGCATCCATCGCATCCATCGTGTAACATCCTCACATGCCATCGCGTAGCACTACTGCATCCATTGCATAGCATCGCCACATGCCATCTCATAGCACTGCCGCATTCATCGCCACATGCCTCTATGATCAACCAGTGCGCGCAACTCCAACGCCCAACGCCCTTGTCCACGCAACTTGAGGCTGCCGCATGTGTTTTTCTAACCTCTCAAGACTTCATGGTTAATGCATGGCACCACACCAACGCATTGTCAAATACTTTAGCCATTTTTTTTTCTTGGCTTCCAACACATAATTCCTTGTTGATATTATACTTAACAAAATTTTCACTAGTTATAGGTTATCTCAAAGCTACTCAACAATCTATTTAAACACTTAGAAATTTCCTTCACTTCAACATAGAATTTAACTTTCACTTAGTTAATCCCTTTTATTTCCTGCTTAAGTAAGAAAAAATAGAAATCCGGGTTTCACAGGGAGATCGAAGGGAAGGGTAAAAGAAAATATAAGAAAAAAAGAATAAAAAAAAGAAAAAAAAAATCACGGCTTTAGTAACGAGATGACGTTGACAGACGACATTTAATGATTGTGTTTGCCATTATAATATTATCGCTAACTTTCAGTTAGTACCTAACCGAAAAATTGACAAAAATGGACCAAGAATTAATCTATACTATATAAAAGGGATTATAGAGGAGAAAATTTGGTTTCTTCCTTTACCCCCTTTAATGGATGATTATAGGGATATTTTACATAATTTTATATTTAAATCATTAAATAAACTAAAATTTTAAAAAAGAAAAAACATTCAAATTAAAAATATAATAAAATAAGATTTTTCTAACGTGGTTTAAACAAACATGAGATTTTAAAATTCTAAAAGATTTTTTTTCTTTTTGCTTTTATTTTTTGAAATTTTATTTTAATTTATAGATTAAAGAAATATTTTTTTTTAACGTGATTATATATTTTATTTTTCTATATATATATATATATATATATAGTTGCTATGTCTCATCAATTTTTTAAGATTTTTAAAAACAAAAAATATCTTGACATTGGATATTATTACATGATTTATATCATTCAAAAAAATCCATATACTTGAAAATCAATAAAAATCCATATTTGATTCGTTTAAAATTTGATTATATCTAATATTTGATTTAATTAAAAAATTCATATATGTGAAAATCAATGAGAAGGGGCCTTTTAAATATATAAAAATATTTAAAAATATTTACGTTTTATAGCAAAAAGGTCCAAAAGTACAAAGCACTAATCGAACTTTTTGCTAATTTTTCTATTTATAAGAAAAATCTATATTATTTTTTATTGATTTAAAATTTGATTATTTCTAATATTTGATTTAAGATTCAAAATTTATATTAAGAAAAATAACCATTCAGGTAAAAAAAATAAATGGTTTTCAATAACATTTTAGAATATAATATCTACGGCAGGAAAGATCTTTTTTTTTTTTAAGAAAAAAAATAACATTTTATAAAGAAAAATCACCTTATCTGTTAATATAATTTGATTAAAAATAAAATCAAATTACTATTTGAACTATGAGTTTTCTCTATAAATAGTTGACTGCAACCACCCATTTTTTCTTCAGGTATCTCCTCTCTTTTCTTTTTCTTTCTTTTAATTTCGTTAATTACTTTTCCCAACTTCTTTATATATATAATCTTGTTAACGGACAATCTTTTTAACGTTTCTTTTCTTCTTCTTATTTTTTTTTTAATTTAATGTGTCTCTTTTAGGTCTTGAGGAAGGTACCACCTCTCTCTTTTTCATTCAACGTATGTTTTCTGTTATCATTTTTTTTTATTTTATTAGTTTTATAAAAACATATAAAGTGATATTTAGAGGTGTTTGGCAACACAAAGTAAGTTGAGTTGAGTTAGTAAAAAAATCTCAACTCAATGTTTGACCCACTAACTTTAAATGTGATGAAATTGTTATGCATTTGG